>NC_134027.1:6352484-8852484 GCF_964204645.1 Tubulanus polymorphus | reverse complement strand
CACCTTAAGGTTAATTCGTACGCTTGCTCATCAGCCACAATTCCGGGTTAATTGCTGTAATGATACGGCCATTATACGGCATGGCCGACATCTTAACCCGATTTTCATTGATCTTTGAGACGCTGGATAAACAACCCCGAACAGTTTTCATTAAGATACAAGGTGAGAAGTATATTTTATCATTTCACGACTTAACGAAGAATTACAGCGTTGTTTTTTGGGAAGCTTTAAGTTTCGTTTTGCTTTATTCAGAATCGATAGTACGCATCACTAGCTCTGTGGCTTTGCATCTTCTGAAAACTAGCACAGAATGACGTACAAAAAACTTATGCACATATTTTATTTTTATGCGAGGCGCTCGGGGTTATCCGTTCAACTGCACCGATATATACGGTCCCATAACTTGACTTAAATGGTCCTTCGGACTAATTTTTGCTTGGAAACGGTGCTTATCGCTTTTAACTTTCTCAGGAAATCCGTGCATACGTCGGTTAAATAAGTCGATTTGGTGTGAGCGAAGCATCGGGCGATGACTTTAATATTCCATATTTGCAAGGTAAATGTCCGAGGTAAACTAAGTCAGAATTAAATGTCGATGATTTTCTTGAATTCCTAAGGAAGGCGTCGTTCACTGTAGAAATACTAGGGGAAATCGAAAGCTCGATGAAATTGCGCTAAATCCGTTCTTGCTCACCACGAGTCATCCGAGCTGATGAAAAAACTACTGACGCAACAAACAAGATGTATTTTACTATACAAAGTCATATATATATATATACATATATTTGAGCACGTAATTTTTAATTTTTTTTTACTGTCATGTTCTCTCGTTACGGATACAAAAATATTCATCATTCATTTTCTACATTTTCAACTTTTTTTGGCAACAAATACAACTTTCACATACTGAAAAACCAGTATTATCCATATCAAGAGTCTGCATCTCATGTATTTCGTTTTAATTCAAGCACCATTTTTTTATAGTTTGGTTCAATATGTCTGACTGCTATGTATAAGAAGTGTGGTCGAAAAGAAAGTTTTGATCGTACATAAAAATTTCACCGATTCATCTGAAAGATTTAACTTCGGAAGAACACAAGTATCAAATCTTATATTCATTGAAAATGTAAACCTTTAAACAACATACTCGCAACTGAACTGCTAAATGAAACACTTTAAAGAAGACACTACCATTTCTTTAAATACGAAGAGAAATTCAGTAAAATTGATGTGGTTTTTTTTTTCGGTACAGGTATTCAAAAAGCGGATACTTCCACCCCCATTTCATTCGTACATTCAAAAAAAGACAATTACAAAAAATGATCTACGTTTGACGAAGACATATTACATGTACTTCAACCAAAAAGAACAAGTGTCCGTAAAAAAGACTGACCTCTTCAAATTAATCAATAATCTTTGAACAAAAAAAAATTATTGTGAAAATCATAAATGATCCATTTCAACTTTGACAACTATTTGAATCTCTCCATCTGAATCAGCAATCGCAAATCGACTCAAGCGATAACACTATAACTTAATTTGAATGAGTAGAGTTCCGTGGGCAGCTTTTTCATTTCGTGGAAACTTTTACAACCGCACAAAAACAGGTAGGACGAAATACGCCCACCGTACGAACACACAAGGAACATTTCGATATCGCGAATGTTCTCTTATTGTGCTCGCAAATTTGAAAAGGAATCATTGAAACTCGAAATTCAAAAAGAACGAATTCGGCAGTTATTATAGAAAATCAGACATAAAGAACTATTATGATTTTTATACGGATTTGACCTCGATTTCCGGTCAAACGGCTACCGTCTCTTCTGCCATAGTCCGAGATTAAGAGTTTTCAATTTAGGCAACTGCATTATATGTTCGAGGCCGACGGTCGTTATTTTCGTGCAGCCGTACAAGTCGATGCAGCACAAACCGCGCAGATTTTCGGCGATCAGTTTCAACCCTTTATCGCTGACGCGTATACACTGGCCGATGTTTAACGTGACGAGTTCGTGTAGTCCGGTGACTAAACGCTCCAGTCCTTCGTCGCTGATGTTACACGCGCTGAGGCTGACGTTTTTCAAATGGAACAATCCCTGCGACATGTGCACGAGCGACTGGTCGCCGACGCGCTCGCAAAAACTCGCGTCTAACGTCTCGATTTTCGAGCCGCCCTCGGCCAAGTATCCGATTCCGATGTCGCTGATGTTGTCGCAACTGCGGAGGTTAATGTCTTGTAAACTGGACATTTTCGACAAGAACCTTAGCCCCGTATCGGTGACGCTTCCGCAAAAACTAAGATTGATTCCTTTCAAGTGCACTAGTCCGTTGCTAACATGGCTCAACGATAGATCGGTGAGCTTTTGACAATCTTGTAGATCGAGGAATTCTAGCCGCACTAACAGCGTTATCGAGTTTATACCTTGGTCGCCGATGTGTCGGCAACTGCGTAAGTTTAGAACTTTCAGTCGTTTTAAGCCCCACGCGATGTACGACAGTCCGGCGTTCGTGATAAAACTGCAACCGCCGAGCTCGAGTACTTCTAAGTTTGGTAGCGACTGCGACATACGGCTCAGGCTACTGTCAGTCACTTGTTTACATAGACTCAGATTAAGCACTGTTAACGTGGGAATTTCTTTAGTAAATGCGTGCGCCAGTCCGGTGTCCGTGACATTGAAACAGCCGCTCAAATTCAGACTCTCGATATCGGGTATGCCGTTGATTACCTCTTTCAGGCTGCGGCGTAGATTGACGTGACTGAGAATCTGGACACGTCTGATGCCGCGTTTCACCAGGCTCGGGAACAAAGACAGTCTGTTCGTGTTGCAAGACGACGACCGACGAAGATGCAATTTCGACTCGACTCCGCGCCACACTATACGGTGATAGGCCGCGTCGCGCCACTTTCGACAAACCTGCGACACCCGACCCTTGTCTTTGACGTCCAAATAAGTGAAAATCATCACTAAAATCTCCGGGAATAAGCAAGAAATGCTGACACGTTTCTCGTTTCTGCTGCACTCCGTCTCGCCGACCTCCATCTTGTAAACGTACAAATCACGTGACCGTCGGTCGACCGTAGCAATTTTCTCTTCAAGTCAAAACTCAAATACAAACTGGTTAAGGGATAATCAGTCATTGACAAGATTCAAAAAATAAAAGCCCTATTATCATCAACACATGGATTATTAAACACACGGCAGTGTGCGAAGAGTTGCGAATGCATTCACGTGTGTTTACCTTTATATACCAAAGCAATGACGCGATCGGTATGTTCCCTCGATAGCTCAGTTGGTAGAGCGGAGGACTGTAGAGTGCATTAGCTGATATCCTTAGGTCGCTGGTTCAAATCCGGCTCGAGGGAAATTTTTTTTCCGTGGGATCTTTATTTTTATCTACGTCTCTAACCAGTTGGAGAGAATATTATGCTTCAATGTGTGAAAGCTCGTTTGTCTCCGTCGAAATCTAAAAAATTCAAAGCTTTCGATGGTTTTCATTCAGTTAAAAAGTTCATGTTTCATTTTTCGTGCTGAAAATTCATTATCAAATAATGCCTTAAAAGGATTCATGATAATTTCACGAATCCTCGATTTTATTGAATGGCTCTAGTTGCTACTAGAACTTAATAAGTCTAATAAAAGTCACTAATAATCATATTTTAGTCTCAGTCCAGTGTGTCTAACAGTCGATTTCACTTCTCTTCCCCTGTATCCGATAGATGGCGAAGTGTTTGAAGCACCAAAACTTAAGACGACAAAGCGCAAAAAATTTGGATTTCTGAGTTTTTCCGAGCCGAGTTGACTTTTAATGTGATAATCCGTGTGTTAAGACTCCGTTTAGAATTCATCGAAACACAATCGATCAATAATTATCAGGTCTCTCAAAACGCCTGATTATACAGATTATTGTGATTAAGTCGGCAATCATTAATTTGTTATATCTAATTAACTGTCTCGGTACGTATTAACGTATTTATCACGCAGTCATGGATTAATTCAATCACGGATTAACCACTATTTCTACATTCACTCAGACTGAACAATATTTTCTCCATCGACTTAGATTAACGTGTTTGACAGATTTGTTAATGATCTTACTCAGGAGGAGGTTGGTGACAATAATCAGATAACAATTTACCCGTCTCGAACTCTGCCATCATGGCGGGGTATGTCTCCTTGCGGATTATTTGATTAATCTCCTATGCCTTGTTCATTCCGGTGTCATCCACTTATTACGTACGTACACAAAAAACCCTTGATCTTTCTACCCACGCATTCAAAGCACCGTTGGCATAGCTCTTTCAAATATTCCCTGTCCTAGGTAATAACATCGACGACCTTGCATCTTCAAGATAATCTGATATTGAAGATTATTTTGTGAATACTTTCAGAGAAATAAGAGCCAAACACCCCACGAGTTTGCACCGGGGTTGATAAAAAAGATACAAGCCCTACACCCCGCGAGTTCAAACCGGATTGGACAAAAATAGATGCGAGCCCTACACCCAACGAGTTTACACCGGGATGGACACCTGTTTCATAATGTTATATCCTATCGCCAAATATGTTTTTGTCAAAGTAACGGACTCAGAAGCCATATTATGTCTTCTTTTCATAATTATTCCGATATTGTTTGTGTTCACAATCAATGTGACCGGTCTTCACATTCTATTGGACGGTCGAACGAAAACTGTAACAAAAGTGGTTTAATGCAAATATTTATCCGTTTTTACAATTGTGGTTTTGAGTTGGACTTGGAGATAGAAGATAATTAGAACGATTGTCTAAAGAATGTATCGTACAATTAAGGTATTTATTGGGTTGATATAATCTTTTTCGGGCATTTAGCACTCGGGGATAGAATTGAGCATCTGAATAGGTATTTCGTTTGTTGTATCGGGGTGTATGCCTTTTCAAGGAATATTTGGCGCCTCTAGCTATGAATCAATTTATAACGTGAAAACGCAAAAAGCGAGATCAATTCCGAGATCAGTTAACACTGACGCGCATTGAACGGAAAGCAAGGGTAACTAATGAACGCAACTACTGGAAGGGACAGCCTCGAGGAATAGAGAACAATAAGGAGGACCCCCGCTTGAAACACCGGGGCGATTTACAAATTACAGTAAGTTGATTGAGATAGTTGAATTAAATCGCTCGGAAAATGGACCGACCAATCACAGACCGGGTTTGGGTCGAAACTAAAAGCTAGCAGATCAGCACCACTTCAAGCCACGACGCCGCTGCTGGGCAGAACAGTTCGAGGAGTTGTCAGTGTTCAGGACGAACTATATAGCTATATTGCGATTGCGATTGCGGTATATCAAAACTTCATTAAAAAGTAACTGACTACTTAGGCTACGAGTCATCATCGCCTCCACCCGGCTTCGTCATATAAAAGCCGTCGTATGACGGTGACTGGAGCCATATGCGAGCACGAGCTCGACGCAGATCAGTATTAACCGCACCAAATGTCGCAACAATGTTGACTTACCGATGTGCCCGGCGCCGACGAATTTCTTTATCGTAAAAAGAAAAACGAACAGTTTTTTCAGTTTCTTTTCGCTGTTGTTTTTATTCAGTTTATTGTCGCGCTAAGATGAATCGGATATAAGCCAAAATGAAGAAGCGATGGTCAGCGCAGCATTTATTATTCCTGGTCGCTTTTTCGCTCAGGTGGGAATTAACCCTGACGACAGTGGACATGTGGTGGTAAGTATTATTTTAGATTATCTGTTTATTTTTATTTCCAGCAATGGTCCCCTCCTTTTTGGAATGTTATGTTATTTTAGTAGTGTAGGAAGCCGTGGAAATTAGATTGCAGAATAACCACGCTCAAACGTGGTGAATGGGTGATAAGATAAAAACCACTATGTACAAGATAAAAGTATTTGAAAAATTGAGAATTTATCTAATCAAATAATTAAAAGAACTCGACGTTTCGATCTCACCCTAAAGATCATCGTCAGGTGAATCCGTAGAAATTGTATGAAATAAGAAGACATCCCAGGACGTACGTGGCAGTTCATTTCATATACCCTTATTCCAGAATGGCAACTGATGTATACGCACAATTAATGTGTGGTTTAAGTTTTTGTAGTTTGTGTCACAAATTGAAAGACATCCGTTAAAAATTCTGTTATAGAAAATGTCTTGGTGTGAATGAATTTCATTGTCAATCATGGTCTTTTGTGAGACTGTTGACTCACTTCTACACCGATATGGGATTAGAGCCTATTATAACGAAGATATGGCTTCGTGGTCCCCGGTGTTAACATCCCGACGACAAAAAAGTGTTTACAATTTCCTATAGGTCAGTGAACATTGCGAATTGAATCGGAAGCAAACGCAACGTTGCAAGGTGAAGCCATTACGACTGAAAGTCGGTCCCAAATATCCACTCGGCCTTTCCAAAAAGACGCCATATTTATATTGAGAAAGTTGGAATCTTTAGGCTGATTCTAAAAATCAATCCAAGTTTGATCCAAGAAGGTTTTTGATTCCACAGTTTGTTCCTTCCCTGATAACGAGAAAGAAATCGGGCGTGTTTACGTCAGATTCGTGTTAACGTATCGGTACGAAATTCCTATCTCAGTTGGACCTCTACGAGCAGTTATGAGATATTTTGCTGATATGTTGGACCGCCAATAGAAGAAGCAAGCATGATAATATCTAGTAAATCAAAGTTTCAGTGGCAATTATGTTGATGAGATACGAATTGCAGTAATAGTGATTATATCAAAAATAAGACATTGTCAATTCTTGAAACTGCAAATCCCATTAGTAGTCTTAAATTCCTTCGAGCAAGTTTTTCAGAAAATATGGTACAGAAATATACAACTTTGTACTTATCTATCCTGGAACATTCATTTCAAAACATTTCTGAACAGCGAATGGACGATGAAATTATCTATTCGTATCTTGATCCAATGATGATTATCAATTTGTGGTAATTACATAAAGTTTGAATAAAATGCTTATTAGGAACATTTGAAGCTGATACTCAAGGTATTCACGAATGCTTGTATACTTCCGTGCATGATTGACCTCCATGCGGTTATACTATCTGAAAGATTTTTTTCCGAAAATCTTTTATTTTTACGGGGCTCTTCTTCGAAGATAATAAGCATAGAAAAGCTAAACCTAAACTTATTTTTTTGCGTTGTATATAAAAGATTGATTCGATGAATAGCAGTGTTTTGGATCAGTAATTATTGCTCTTTAATACGTTTAAAACGATTATCATCGCTGTACGACGACGAAAGGTGATTTTCGATTGCATTGTCAGATTTTTATTGAGTGTGGATGATGATTAGTCTATAACAGTGCATAACGCAAACGAGCCTATAAAAACCAGTGAGTTGAAAAAACCATTCTCCGATCGAGCCTGCTAGATTCAGTAGGCCGTTTGCAGGATTCATTACGCGTAACTAATTTGAAATGATTGCTCTTTCACCGGGTTTATGGCAAAATGACAAGGCCTGTTCAGACATAGACTCGAAAGTTTTTGACAATGACGATCCTTCTGCTTTTTTCATAACAGTATAAGTTTCATACGTTGTGTCCATAATATCGCTGTTGTCTCGTTTAGCTGAACTAGGTAATGATTAAGAATGTTGGTCATCTTAATCAATAGTTTGATTGATTTGATTGATTTGAACACTTTATTTTTCAAATATAATTTACAGCATAGTGTACAAAGCATAATACAAAATACAGTAAATTAGACCTGGAGGGGCCTGTAGAAACTAAGGAATAGTTTGTATAAAACAGGTCCCTCATCAGGTTTCATCGTAAATGTCGAAAACGAATAGTTTCGAATGGACTTTTAACCGTATTTCTATCTGTCTACATAGACAGAGAATCTGTCTCCGCCATAAGTCTTCTCGGCTGTGACCACTTCCTCAATTGATTGTCCCCGTATTCTTTCCGAATCGTAATTGAAATACGGCTAACATATATCCAGGCCGCAACTGCATTCAGTTTTATATACGGCATATAGAAAGAACAGTTTTGTTATTTTCAACAAACTCTTTTGCGCTTTTGTACACCCTGTCTTGTAACCCGCTGTGCGCGGCAATAGGC
This sequence comes from Tubulanus polymorphus, assembly GCF_964204645.1. NCBI lineage: Eukaryota > Metazoa > Nemertea > Palaeonemertea > Tubulaniformes > Tubulanidae > Tubulanus > Tubulanus polymorphus. Next base: position 8,844,403 of record NC_134027.1, on the reverse strand, counting down.
GACGTAAAACATTCCCGAACGATTTTCACGAAAGTTGTCCTAAAAGCCACATTGCTTGCGATGATAGATAATGGTTTTCGGACAAAAAAGAGTAACCTTATATAGACACGCATGTGTAAACTCCGGAGAGCCCCCATAATAATACCCTGTACCCCACGCAGATATATACGCAACATCCAACTAGAATTTGAATTCTAGCGGTTGAAAATGACCGCGCGGGATTCGTTATTTTAGTATCAGATGGCAGATGGTTTGCAATGAAATAGCCAAGACGAATTTGATGCATCTATCCGTATTATTTCTTTAATGCAATATTTAGATAGAATATAAAATGTTTATCGCGTATCATAGAAGATGTACCGAACAATATTCACGAAGAACAATAGCACGTAGTAACATTGTCGGCCATATAGATCGAGACAATCTGAATAATGCGGACCATAGACGCGGCTTCCGAAGCCGATGGTTCATTAACCATCTTAATGAACCCGATCTTATTGTTTTCCGTTCTCTGTCAGAATTCTTATTGTAATGCATATGTAATCATTGCAATGCATGCATCATATTTGATTAAGTTAAGTTCCCGTGTATATATATGTTAATAGCAATTTTTGCCAGAAACATGACTTCGCATTCTGATTCAAATTTTTGATTTGAACGTCATTTAAGCAAAATAAACCAGGTCGTACACATCCGAGTATACTAATCTATAGGTTAAATAAAGTCAGGAAAACCTGCATAACTTTTCATCAGCCTATTGCTGAGTTTTTTTAAACTTTCTGACTGTCTGGTCAATCTCTTTATCAATGTTCAAAGAATACTTATTTGATATTTGGAAAAAACCATACAGTGTAACATCTGATTTGGCCCAATGATGACGATTATTTCGTAGGCGACATCTGGAAGCTGGGCAGCCGCCGCAGCCTGCGGATACGCACGGAGAGAGAGAATACACGGTTCAAGTTTCAGTTAGAAAACACGATCTAGGCGTATCGAAACATCGGGTTGGGAGCCAGGAATAATAAATGTCGAAGTGATAGCATAGTCAACATATTCAAGATGACTGCACACATACTTTGGGGATATGATACACGTTTAAGTAGTCGAAAATAGCTACGTTATAAGAGCCTCAAATGACACACTATACGGCTATTGTCAATGTACAAATTGAGTTCAGCCAGTCCGTTTTTCGCTTTTGAATGTATGAAAAAAATTTAAAAGTGCACTAGAGCAGTTTTGAGTTAACTATTGTGTATACGTGTATACGCGACTCGGCCGATTATTCGTCAGATTAAAATCGGTTAAGAGGTAATTTTGCTGTTACTTTTCCTGCTCGTGAAACTAACATATAAATACGGTGGTCCGGTTTGCCGGTGTTATCGCGTTATACGGAGGAAATCAAACTTTTAGATCCGTTGTCTGTTGAAGCCGGAAGTGGTTGCGCATTGGACGCCATTGGTGAAATGGGGCTCGATAAGGCATTCAAAATGTCTAAAACACCCCGGTATTTAAGTTATTTCATTCGCAACTGTTACTAAGTGAAATCAAAGTAAAATAACCGACAAAACTTCGACTTGAGATCCATCTCAAATTCAAACGAATCTGCCATTAACACCAAAACTTAAAAATTCGATATTCCTGTGTCCGAAGTCTCGTGAATATCTGTTATTTGTCAGCGTATTATCTCTTTACTAGGTATCTGAAGATATCTATCTCGTTTCGATAACTCGTTATTTTCCCTCGTTTCTCTCTTGCGCGCTCGGAAATATCATATGCAAAGGAAAGCAAAGTTTGTGCAAACGATCGAGATTGATATGTTTTCCCCGATCCCCTGTGAGGTGTTTTACCATCAACAGGTGAAGATGTATACCTCGGCGCAGTCATCCATACCGGCAGATAAAAACACCCGCCCCGGGGATTCACTGGTTCTAACACACACACGCACACACGAACACTATGGGATTCGAACATTTTTCATTCTACACTGCCTCAGCTCCTCCTAAGCATGTCTATAGGTAAAGATACTATAGCCTTAAGATGAATCTTTTGATTCAGAAACTCAGTGGAACCAAATCTAGAATCAAGTACGTGCCCTTCGATGTATGCAAAAAACTTAATACCAGGACCAGGTCCGGCAATACGAACTTAAGAACAAATTCAACGATAAAATCCGTAGGAATGATCCTTCACCATTTTTGTTTCTCTATTTGAAAATGAGTATTTAGCCAAATGCCATTTTGTCCAAAAGTCGAAATATATGTTATGTAAATGTTAGGAACCCAACTATGGATTCGTAATACGCAACCATTTGTCCGTGAAAAAGGTTTTTTTGACAACTCCGTGTGAAATCTAAGTGGAAATCAAACCGGAACCGGAACTATTCTCAGTGCCAATACCTCCATCTGAAAAATTTGAATGATTTCGACATTTTCGGTGAAAAACGATCCTTGACATAAAAATGATGTCAGCAGGACCATGTTCGTTACTAATCACACATATTATGATCTAACCTGTTCTTTGAAATCTTAACTGACTATATATGATATACATAAGATTTTACCTCGCAAGTTTCGTAAGTGTAGCTATTTTGAAAATAATGATTACGTTTTTGAGTTCTGTAGGTGTCAAGTCCACTACATTGCATGTCTACTTTAATACATAAACGTTAACAATGTTTTTCGCAATATCTATTTCTTGTAGGAATATCGGGTTAAAGGGAATTTGGAGAAACCCAAGCATTTATATCGTAGGCGCGCAGCCGATTTGTCACCAGTTACAAGGACTATCTCCCGGTCAACGGAAACTGTGTATGTTATATCAGGATCATATGCCCAGTATTAGTCGTGGAGCCCACCTTGGTATTCAAGAATGTCAATGGCAGTTTCGCACCAGACGATGGAATTGTACATCGATCGACGGAGGAGCATTTGGACAGATTGTCACAATACGTAAGTAAAACAGTATGCACCGATAGGAGTTTGTAAAACTTCTAGATCATCAATAGCCATCTCATCTTCAAGGTGATTACAGCAGCGCCTTGAGTGTTAACAAGAAAACTGTTTCGAAAGTTTATTGACGCCTTGAAAAAAAACCTCATAAATTGCGTAGTATTGGTGAAAAAGAAATAATATATGTTAAGGGTCAATAATTAATTTATTTTGGATTTGAGTATATCGATGATTGAATTGAATTGAATTGACCGACAAACAGCCGTCTAGCTCTGATGTATTGATGACGTGCACATCCTCTCAAAAGTAATTAACGAAATTGATAAAAATTAAAGTAAGAGTTATCATATGTATTGAATTACAAAATAAACGCCAAAATTCACAATTATAATTGTTATTTTGAAACGCCAATATTGATGACTTAGTGCACATCGGCTAACACAGAAGCCCTTAAATAATGCATTTATATTAATCTATATAAACATTATTGTAACGGTTTTTACGTCGTGCAAAAATGCTAGGTGTTAAACATGAATCTTAGATAATTCCCGAATGGGAATCGACCTTGATTTATTAAGCAGCGCCACACGCGCTAGCAATCTCGATAAAATAACACATTTTAGAATATTCTAACGGCATATGTATATAATATTGTCGAAATGAGCAACCATATATAATACATAGAACATAATAACTAACATGTAATGAGTGATTGTAATTGTTTACCAGGCGCCTGAATGTTTTGCCTTTTTGTCATTATGTTAATGCGGTTGACACGATCGACGCGCTATACCACATTACGACTGACTCGCGGCCACAATCAACCGTCGACGCTTATCTTATAAATAAAGTTATTCGGTCGTAATTTGTTATTTTCCCCGTTGTGGACGATGATTTATGGGTAAATGTCACTCTTTAGCCGAATTATAGCCGCAGCGTTAAATTATGACGCGGGTTATAGAGAGAGGCTGAGGTGGCGAAATTCACACGAAAAAAAGGTAAAATGCCTCGTCAGTATTCAGCGAAACCAACTTTAGTTTTGATTTATCTGCGATTTCGCTGCCATTCCTTCTGCGTAATGAGCAATTTCCAGCCATTCCCTTACGCGACATATATGCAATCGTCTGGGATACCGAAATGAATAAAATCTAGCACTTTTAAGCAGCTATTCAATGCATGTGCTACGCCTTGAAGAATAGACACATATATCGCATAATATTGTCGACAATGAATAATACATGTATAAATTATCTAATATTAAGGATCGGTTAAGTTATTTTGGATTGAATATATCGATGATTGAATTGAATTGCCCGGCAACCAGTCTAGCCCCAATATATTGATGCGCACATCCAATCTCACAAATGATGATCAAAATTTATCAAGAATAAAAAACAGTTATGAAATAAACGCCAAAATTCACAGTTGTAATTATTATTTCGAAATGCAAATATTGATGACGTAGTGCACATCGACTCACATAGAACCCCTTTATAACGCATACTATAAGGTATCTATGTATATAAACATTATTGCAACGGAGTCAAAAATAAGTCTCATAATTCTCGTAAAATAAGGGATCCCTGGCTCGGTTTCATCGATAAAGAATCTTTTAAGTATATTGAAAAAATGTCGCCAGAAAATATTATACCCTAAAAAGAATACCCTACAATTCTTGTGTATAAAAAGCTTACATCCCGTTCCAGTTGCAGTAACTCATCCTCAGAGAGCGTGGAGTAATTTCTTCTCAGAAGATGAGTTTCATGCGCTGATACGCTTCATATATTCCGATAATTAACTGATTCGTCACAGTCTCGCACCTGTCTAAGAAGTGTATTGCGCCCCAGAGGTTTAGCGTACCATCCTAGCTTTTTACGTTTACCTACGCTATTCGTGAGTCGGTTCGTAAACATTATACCGTCTCGTGAAAAAATTTCGGCGCCCATGCATTCAGTCGTTCTCGGCTGCTGCAATCACCCGAATTCCAGAGGATTCTTCCCTATTAACCGAAACCCTTCCTCAAAACATGGCCCGTGTAACGATGTATAAAGGTGACGATATATACTTTTAGTCCTAGAAATAAGCCTGTCGAACATTTCATTACCCGCTTAATCTGGTTCAGCTTAACCCGAATTTTGGTCTAATTCGGACACCATTTACAGTCCAATCTAGATTTCCCGGATGAATTTTGTTGGTCCCAAATGATCCCTGTAGTATATAGATTTGATGAGAGCTCGGGGCTAATTTGAAGGGTAAGTGGTGAAATCTCTTTGCTACAGCGCTATGCGGTTTGTGTGTGTGGTATTTTTATCAGTGTGGACCCCGTCGATAAAATCGACGTAAAAACTATTCCTTCCCGATAACGCTTATAAAACAGAGCTCCGACTAAAATATTCGGCGTAACGAAGTAGGAGATGGGAAGGGAAATATCTCTTTTCGTTTTTTGTTTGTTTAGCATATAATGTGATTGATGAAAACGAAATAGACACAACTATTGTTACTATCAGTTCAAATTTCCACATTCTGACAACTTGTATAAAGCGAGGTGAGAGCGAGTTAATTGGCAAAATATCTTTTGAAACAACATAACGTCAAAATGAAAGACCGCGCTTCTCAACAAAAAATGGGCGAAGTTTATTTAAGACTGAAACCCGATAGTTTTTATGTTATCCTTCTAGTAAACTGTGTATAACATTGTTTACGAACAATGAAAACTAGCCTAAAGGCTAAGTTAAGCGAAGAAGGAGAATCATCTACGCACCCACCCACATACCAACCAAAAATTATCTAACAATTTTAGACATTTTGCTCTCCCCATACTGTGAGGCATACAGACCCAGGTCCTATACTGTGTTAAAATACAATGACACTCAATTTCCACCAAGTGTTTTTAAGTTTTACTTAAACAAACTTTTCGTTTTGATCTTGAAATAGGGATTGTCCCTGTTATTCATTTGGTTGGTAAATTTCGTCTGATTTTTTGATAGAGTGTCCCTCACAGACCCACCACACCTGCCGGGAGTGAAATAGGGGGTTTGATTTTGAAATGGGAAATCGAAGTACAGATATAGTTGTGTGATCGGCGGTCGAGTTAACAGAAATTTTTTTAAATCGGGAAAATTCACTTCCGGTTCATTCAAACAATCTTCCATTCAGTCTGAACCGGTAAGCGTTTTAACGTGGTGTCAACACCAAATTTCCTACGCACAACAGAAAATATATCTCCAAGATTAAATACATGTATATAGGTACGTATTTGTACACCGTCGGTATTGTCTAACGGAATGAAACTCCATATTAAGAGCTACTAATGAAAAATATGCAGGAATTTACGTCAATCAACCAGCAGGCCGAGCAGTCCTGTTGAGAGCAATTGAATACGGCATTATAGAATCTGATTGGAATAGCATTCTCTCGACTGTTTGACGTCTTTCGAATGCTCAGTTGCGCGATTATTTGTTGAAGTTCAAAAAGTTATTTGTCGCAACTAGTACCGATGGGCTGTTTTGTTGCAAAAGCACGATATCGACATTGTTAAGGCGCGACCTGATCTCTGCGAAGATCGCGGGTTACCCGCCCTAACGCCGCCCTAAATAAGCAACCCCGCGAGCAGAAAAATCTATACTCGTTGATAATCAAAGCTTTTGAAAACTCCCTCAATTCAGTATGGTGTCGATCTTTTCACCTTGGCAAATACAACAGTGTGATGTACGTACTAAGATATTTCACAAGTAATCAATCAAGAGCTCTATTATTGATGAATACGCGGTATATCGAATTCATCGACTGTTTCGCGGATTGGTTTGCTAGTTGATTTGATCAAGGACCCTAAAACGATGAATTTTAGAGTCCATGATTTGATCAGAAGATTGAGAAGTTAGCCCTGCAGGGGTTTCTGTCTTCATTATAAAGTGTACCTTTAATCAGAGGTGTAATGGCCGGAGATGCGCCAAAGATTGTGGTGGTTGAACCACACGACAACCGGATCATAACGAGTGATTTCATTGTTTTTAAGCCCTTTTGTATTTCCAAATCTTGATATCACATCAGTATTATTCAGTGAGGTAATCTTTCTTTCATTCGTGTGTTTTTTTATATCAACGCCAATTTAGATTCCGATACGAAAATGTGAATACGATACAAATATCTTAAGAAAACTTAAACTTATTTCATTTCCATTTTCAGCAAGTCGGGAGGCCGCGTTCACGAACGCGATATCAGCGGCGGGCGTCGTACACTCAGTGTCAAGGTCGTGTCGTGACGGTGAACTGTCACGGTGTGGATGTAGCCGGGCGATGAGACCGCAGCACTTACATCGGGACTGGATATGGGGTGGGTGTGGGGACAATATACAATACGGATTTAGATTCGCTCAAGGATTTGTGGATATACGCGAACGCGAAAAGAACCATCCACGTCATTCCAGAGGGTTAGCCAGGGTGCTCATGAACTATCACAATAACGAAGCCGGGCGAAGGGTAAGTTCGACGTAATTAAGAAAATAGTTTTTTTCATTCGATAATCCTTTTAATTTCTTTACTTCGACAAAATATACGAATTCAAAATAACTACATACGTACATGCATGAATATGAAGAGCTTGCCGCTTACTGGGTTAAAAAATGTTGAAATGCATTTTTTATAATCTTAGACAAAAAAACTGGTGCAAGTCGTGTTTTAAAGGGCACCGAGTCCAGTTTCGGGGAAGGGGTTAAGTGGGTATCTAGGGCGCACACTCCGATCACGTGACATCGCGTATAAATTACTGCACGATAGGTGACATCTATTTAGATACTTAAATATACTTAAATATCACGGTCAAAAACGACAAATCAATTGAAACGGTAAAATATACTTGCACCCGATTCTCCCTCTCATATTAGTAGTTCAAGTGTAAACCATCCAAGCTCTTCGGTGGTTCTTCACTATCTGATACGCGCACTCGACAGTTAGTGCGTTTTAAACCCGATCTTCATTCATTAGTATAATTAATGATTGCTGCGCGACGTGACTCCGCGACTGAAACCGCAGCAGACGGCTTTCTAACATAAATTATTTCCCTATTATTTCCCTATAACTGTACTTCGATGCAAAGTTGTTTCCACGTAGACATTAGCTTCGGTAAATCAGGATCAGTTCGTTGAGAAATCTTAGAATTATCCAACTATAAGTGATGATAAAAATACTGGGGACACGGTTGAAATTGAAGGCTTTGAGCCACGGTAGCGGGATTATGAAAAAAGTGACGCCCTTCGCTCAACAAACATCAAATTTCACTCATTTTTTAAGGTCAGGGATTTTTCTGACACACCGGAGAATGGAAATTCAAAAGTTCACCAAAAATTGCGGAGATTACTCTGATAACAGTGAAAATTATACACTGACAATTTTATTTAAGTTTATGTTCTTATGTTAAAACATATATCAAACACTAAAGTATCTGATTATGATAATGAAAATAAAATGCACTTTTGGAAAATCTAAAATCTACGGATAAAGAATACAGTATTTTTTGAAAAGGCTCCACATTCCTGTGTTTAACTATGGAGGATTCATTCAATAACTGGCTTCTCCCGACTGAATGTAAAATATTCTGGGTTTCGTGACTCTTACACACTTTACCCCAGATAACGAACCCTTGAAAATTCAAGCACACCATAAGTGTCATGTTTCGTCTACCTTAATTTCGTGTCGAGTCACCGTCAGATTTTCCCTCGGTTTATCTCACAGCTAGCATCTGTTGTCATGGGAGGCCGTCTCTTCGGCGATAAACCATCGTTACCGTAATGAACAAAAGCCATTTACCTGCCCGAGGCCATGAGCTTAAAATGTTTGGTTTACCAATCAAGACGTTTCTGAGTTTCACGAGGCGAGGCGAGAACTTGATTGAATCAACCTAAGTTGGCGCATCGGGATGATTGCTCGCTGTTCGTTAGAATATTCATATATTTATTTAACAAAGTTCAAAAAGTCATTCTTCCCAATCAGTCTCGAAGGCTATGTGTCGGGAGGTGATTCGAGTCCATATTCTGGGAAGGGCTTGCGGATTCTCGAAGGCTGCAAGTTGGAATATGATTCAATTCCTTCGTTAGAGAAAATCGTGTTTGATAACGTTTGCGTGAAGTTCCATATTTACCCAAAACCTATTTATCCAGGCTAGGTGGTGATTCTTCTAATATTGATAAGCGAATTATTGCATTTGTTTGGCCTATGATGGGATTTTCAGTCACCGAAATTGCGAAAAAGCGAGTCACTGTCTCGTGGGAAGAGCCATCAATCTTACTACCAGGTGAAAGTGATCCAGTCACAGTTACCGGTAGAGTCACGGGATTAATGGCTTTGCCAGCTCATCTTCTGCTGTCCACGAGTCAATAATTGTTTTCTCTTCACTGAAAAAAATGAATAGGTGACAAATATCAATGAAGTCTCTATGGAATTGTAGATAACTTCAGATGGTCAATGGAATGAATTTGATCATACATTTAAAGAAACGAACTAGATGTGAGAAGATCCTCAAAGACTATAGTCGTAATATCATAAATGGTCGTGGGGAAGCTTTAGATTTTCCAGAGAATCCTTTTTGAATACGTAAGGTTAATTCTTTCGATTCGTTCGGACGACACTATCTCGGACGAAGACTCGGGATGGGTCCCATGCTGATACATCGCATTGTAATATGCACAAGCACTATGGGATAATCTCGACCATATAGAAAATGGCTCGCAGCAGTCGCGGGGACCAATTGTCTTCAGACAAATGAGCAATAATAAATACGGAGCTATACATACGTATATATGTAGCCTATATTTAATGAGCAACTACGCGAACCCATATTAATAACAGTCGGTTGGTTTTCACCGTGGGAAGCGCGTGTTTTTATTGTACCGGACGATTTACTCGTAATTTGACTTTAAACGATAATCCAAGTGAACAAATTATTCCACATCGGTCAAACGGACGTTTCATAAGTTTATGCCATTTGTGATTATGGCCATGTCGTTTTGCTAAGCAAATTCGTTGTCGATGTAATATTTTGCGCACCTAAAAGGAATTCTTAGACCCACACCATCTCGTTACTTTCTTTATTCGAGTACATCATCAACGAACGGTTGATAAAACATAGTAAATGTATTCGTTCATTCTACACGTATTTTGTTTTCGTATTCTGTACAACCGCCAGATTACATCAAATTGTCAATCGCTACGTTGTAATGGCTTTAAGAAAAAACCAAATATTAATCACACGAATATTGATATTTACCAAGGATCTTTAACAAGTCTTTTTGTCAATGAATGTCAATACCATCGCTCTGCCAGAAACTGATTAAATATGAAACCTAGCAGAGGATGTAATGGTACAGTCCTATCATTATTCCATGAATGCCCACTTGGAAAAATGCACACAAAGCGAAAATGTAACAATTACTAATTAGGATATATATATATGTATGAATTGGATGATAATTCTACTTCGTGGTACAAAGTATGATGTATATTTCGCATGCCACACGCATTTGGAGGGGATATTTCAAATAACAATAATACTTGATATTTCGAATAAATATAGGTTCCATGACAAATATAATGGAGGACTCTCTCCTCGCGTCTCTATTAGTAATTTGAGTGCACGGTTAAGTGTATTTTTATCGATGTTATTCAACTTTCTATTAATACATAACGTTTTGTATCAATATACACGATGTTTCGACGTATCGGGAGATCGAGGGAAAGGGTTCATCGCGTCCTGGCTCCGGGCATGCGAAATTGTGTCATTGCGTGCTTTATCGATGCGTCGAAACACGAAAAAAATGACGATCGAATCGAATGTCATTGTTTTGTTTGTGTTCTGGCAGCGAAAATGCCGATCGCGCTCAATATTGGCACTCTCGTTCACCAGCTAAAAGGGCATTTACGTGAACGAACATCGATTTCGGTTTTCGTTTTTCAAAGAAGATGTTTAGTTCGTCGAGTGCGCCTAGCTTACGGGCATCGCTAGATAAAAACCTGAAATATTTGACGACGCAAACAAAATTCGCGCGTGAACTCGTTATCTCAAATTGAAATAAATCGATAATAATAAAAATATTTTCACAGCTGGACTCAGTTCCACAGCTCTGAGTTAAATTTAACTCTTGAGTTAAATCATTGAAAATGAACTGATTTTTGCTTTAAGTTAACTTAAAGGGGTTGTAAAGAGTTGTGGGAAAAGTTGTGGAGTGAAGATTTGAATCTGATTTGACATTTGAAAATGAACTTATTTTATCTGGGAGTTAACTCAAACTCGAAACTGTGGAACCGGGCTCAGGAGAATAACATTTAATCTAGGACTAGGATGTAGAGGGTTAACAAACATGCCCCATGTTCGTCGTTTTGTTACTCGTCCGCGTTGTGAACGCGATTTTTACGTGACCAAAACACCTTTCACGAGAACATTACCGAAAACATAACTGCTTAATCGGTGTGAACACAATCAAAAACATTTCCGACAATGGCTCTTTAAAAGGCTAACTGACAATATTTTGTGTTCATTTTTCTCCAAAGCCGCGCAATAAATACAAAACATGACAGATGATCTGCGCTTTGTCACCGATGACCCAAAAGTCTAATCGACTGCGAGAAATAGTTTCAAAGTCGTTCGACTATTAAGATGTGATTTTCAAAGTAATATGTTCGGGCGATTTCACCCTATGTGTCGGGTTTAATTGATAAAAGACGCAGTTTTCTCGGCAAATATCCAAATATGTGAATTTGCATTTAAATACATCACCACAGTTGTCAATTGATTTCAAGACATCTGGTACATTTAAGTTTGCCTGAACTAAAAACTTAAATTTCGTCAATTCTATTTTTCAGGCTGTCTACAATTACGCAAAAATCGCCTGTAAATGCCACGGAGTGTCGGGCAGTTGTAGTCTAAAAACTTGTTGGCAAAGTTTGCCCTCGTTTCGCGAGGTAGGCCACCGGCTGAAGGAGAAATACGACGGTGCGACCGAAGTGAAATTCAATCGGAGGGGTACGAAACTCGCTCGTACTAACAGCAATTTCAAGAAAATATCAAAAGAAGACCTGGTCTACTTGGACCAGTCGCCGGACTATTGCGAGCACAACCCGGACACCGGTTCGCTCGGGACTCGGGGTCGGCGTTGCAATCGGACTTCGCAAGGGCTAGACGGTTGCAATTTAATGTGTTGCGGCCGCGGTTACGATACGTTCAAGCAGAAGATCGAAGAGCGTTGCGAATGCAAGTTTCACTGGTGTTGCGTCGTCAAGTGTAAAACGTGTTCGTACATACAGGACGTGCATACGTGTAAATAACATAAACGTTAGCCGCGCGTTGTGTTGCGCAGAGGCGCCGTCTATAAACGACTCTGTGAACTGTGTCGAGGTGTTGTGGTACAGACGTTACTACAATTCCTGGAAATTTGGAATTTTCGAAAGTATTTTTACATCATTGTTCTGCTATTGGCCCCCATAACGCGGAGACTCTAACAAACGATATTGTTTTATCTATCTCGAACTGAGAAGGTTTCGGGGCGCGTGGCGAGGATACATTTACAAAATATAAATAAATGTAATACGTTAAGTCAATGATGTAAATTTAAATTATTTGTATAGATGTGTAAATATACCTAGAACGATGTAATTAATAATATAGTTGTCGGTAAACTGTAGTTGAATAGACGAAATAATTCTCCAATGAAACCATACCCTATCGACGGGCTGGAAAGATATTTTCATGTAACTGTAAGTTGAAATATATATATGCCAGGGGCGGATCCAATGGAGGGTGCAGGGGTGCGCACCCCCTCGGTCGAGTTGCCCTGAAATTTTACAGGAAAATGAAAACTGATGAACTGATAGCAACAAGTTTAAACTAATAAGCTTGTTATCTGTATTTTCAAACTTCGTTTTCCGATTTTCCCTTTTAATCATATGATATGATGCCCTATTTTGGGGTGCAGTGCACCCCTCTCCGAACCGGACTCCTCCGCTCCTGATGACTGTAAAAAGTGGACATACATGTGCAATTATTTTAGCCAACGTAAGAGGGAAACTACATGTAAGTAAAAGTTAATTATAAGATCAAGTCACTTGATCGCAAGATGAGCTTAGTAGAACTAAACATTGTATTCAGTATCTGAAAAGCTTAATGAAGTTTGCGTTATAGGTTTGTCAAGTCATTCAAATGCAAAGTCTGAATTTAACATTGAAAGTGTCGCAAACTGGTCGCAAATTTGTTGATTTGTGGCGATCGGGAATCTCATCACTCTATCGTTTCTGGAATGGTAATTTTCCTTTCGCCAATTTCAATATAAGCAAGTTTGTTGCAGGAAGATATTGAATGTGTCTATCTGCCGAATGAAAATAAAAGTTTATTAAATGCACCTATCTTATTCTATTCGAGTATCAATACATGTAAACCTCTCGATGATCAAAGTACGCAGTATGTTTTCGTGTATTTCACCTCAGATGCCCAGAAGAATCAATCCCGCCGCCCCAACTTTCTTTTTTTCTATCATGGGCTTGGAGTACAATGTGTTATCAATATCTATTAAGTGTGGGCTTCTGTTCTTGATGTTGCGTAATTAATTGGAAACGTCGACCGTCAATAAAGCTTTTTTTTATCTTAAAATGTCAGCGTTCTTCTTCCTTTTTCTGTTACTACCGTTAGAAATGGGCAAATAGTACAACCGACAAATCCATCCCTTTAGATATGCATGTTAGGTGCATACAAGTGGATGGAATATAAGCGCGGTTGTTATCTACGTTACGAAACTGTTCTCCTTCGTCATCACTAAGCTGTTCATCTTATCTTCACACAAAATTTCAATGTAAACATCTTTTGAGGATTTTACGTCGGATTTCATGTTTAATTTCACAGCCTTCTCTGCATCCAAGGAGCTTGTCGGGCTTATCAGCTTGCCAGTCTCAGTCTGAGAGCCGACGCAATGCGACAAACAGTAATTTTTTCCTCTCTTAAGCCTTCTTAATCTGTGTTAATTTATTTTACTGCGCCTATTAAAAATCTCGAGACAAAAACGAAATTATTCTTCTGACTTCCAAACGTCTATTCTTTTCCTTAACTGGGACTTCGCTTAGCTCGGACCATTTGTGCCGGCCCTAGTATGACGAGGTTTAGTGTACTTTACATATGCAAAAACATTTTGGCCCCTGAAATACCTTCAGATATACCATAAGAACATAAAAAAATTGATACATTGTTTCTTCTTAGCTTTGAAAGTGACCCAGCCTGCTGCCTTTCTACCCTGCTCATTTTTTTAAAATCATGATCAACCGGACAAGACCCGATAGAAATGAACTGATTACAAATTTTGTAGCATGTTACAAAATGATCCAGCCAATAACGAGAAACTATGAATCATCCTTTTTAGCCTAATATAAATTCCTGACTTTTCCTGAGGTCCTCAATGAATGATAAATGCTCCCAATGGATTCCAGAAGTTATCTATGGCGGGAACTTCTACATTGACTAAATCAAATTTCAATGCATTCTCATTTTTATGCTGTACGAGGGGCTGACAACTTTCTCCATCAAGATCAGTATGACCTTGGAATGGATATATCCTGCCAAATATAAGATTGGCTCCTCCGGCAAAGAGGTAAAGCAGAGCACCATGAAACAAAATCACAAAGGTACATATGTATGGTATCTACATTTTTTCTTTATTCAGTCGTTACAAACAAACATCTATTTGTCAGTTTTCACGACAGGTGCCGCAACGACGGGCGCCGCGATGACCTTCTTCACTTTCTTGTTGTGCTTCTTGGCGAACCGTAAATTTCGCAGGAACTTCGGGTCGACCTATAAATAGAAACGCGTGGAAGGCAATCAAAAACATGTAACAATCAAATGAAAACAACACACACGCTGACGTCTTTGAGCAATTGGCAGTCCGCATTTCCAAGACCTACACTCGATGATAATGAAAATGCCAGCCAATTTTTCCATTTAGAAACACCCATCGGTGACAAAATTGCACGTCAGAAATTGCAGGTAGGGAAATAGTCAGATGTTTTTTTCGAGTCAACCAATCAGTTGACCAACGAAGTAACATCTTCATTCATTGTACAGTGGGACCTTGATAAAAGGAACTGGCATGATATTACAAATAGAAGTTCGTCCCAAGCAACAAAATTCAATTAATTTCATACTGGATATAACAAACTATCAGATAAAACAAACATATTTTCTAGTCCCGTGTAAGTTCGTTGTAAAGAGGTGCCACTGTAATACCCGGTACGTCTTAATTCAGTAACATGAACTTGTTTAGATAGCGAACCTGCCCAGATATCTATGTGCGCAGTAGAAATCATGGGCTGACTGTCATTGGAGATTTGAATACTGCGAATCTCATGCATACTTAAGTTGTTCTTTTTACATTAATACGTGGAAAAACTGTCGATCCGACAGGCAATTACAGTATTGTATACTTACACCTTTGAGGGATGGATATCTGTGAGTTCTTGGTCTTTTGATACCATTTCTGTGCTGTTTGCGGTCTGTAAAAAAAGACAAAAAACCCATTAAACACGATATACATGTATATGCTTGTACCAATTTTCACATACATTCCTGTATAATCAAAATTTTGAGGCATAAACCAACCAGGAGCGGATCTAGCCATTTGGAAAAGGGGCACACATGGAATATTGGGTCACTACTTACATGCACTTAGTGCCCTTTACCGAGTGCCAAGGGTCGAAGGTGCCCCGATTTTTGAAAAATTTGATGCTTTTAGGTGCTTTCTGAACAATTTTCCTGGACGGTCGATATTATTAGGAATGAAATATGCTAACAATACCAGCATTTTCTTTAATTTTTGTTCGGCAGAAAATTTAAAGGTCATTCGGCCGAATAACGCGGGCGCGCGCCCCATGGATCCACCCCTGCAAGAGGCAATGTTAATAATCTGGCGACAGAGTTGAAGTAGTCATTTTTCATTCTATTCAAGGTAAATTCATTTCGAATGAGAAGCCGAGGACATCTGGCTCGACGTATCGGTCCCATTCAGAAGATATATCTCCCGTAATTCATCATCCGAAAATTGCCCGATCGCATTCATCATATTATACGAACAGCTATAATCATGCAAAACGATGACAGCGTCTTCGCATTGAATTAATCCGCATAAATTCAATCCAGAAAAACTATTTACCCCGATGTAAATATGGATTACTCGGCGTGTGATGCAATTATGACACAATCATTGCGCCTTCAGACGAAAAAAAGAGGTCGGTTACAGACACGTAGTCAACGTCGAATTGGTGACGAAAAAACATTTTAAACAACAATTTTTCGTTAAACAAACTTTCTATCAATGCCAATTCTCCGTAGAATAATATGTTTTCATTACGGGTATGTCTCATGAGTGTCGTTTTCATCCTCTAATACGTGCATCGAAGTGACTCCTCGCTCTTAAGTGTATCTCTTTTAATTTTCTGAATAAACTCTATACTGGAAATTTATACGTAGGAGGTCTTTCTGTAGTCCACTCAGCTTAATTAATAAGCTAAATTAGCCAGTACATTACTCGAAGGGGCTTTGACTTTGATCTCTAATCAATCTTGTGTAAAAATGTTCAGGTGTCAATTACCGGACCTTCAATGATCTTATGATCAAGCAAAAAAGCCTGTCGATCAAGGGCTTTGATACAAGTGATCTAGTGTAGAGTTCCTGACAGTCAAGACAACTTTTTAAAGGTCATATCACTGACAACCAGAGCTTTTAGTGCCTATTCTGCCACTAGGTGGCGCATCGAGCCCATTTTTTGCACTGCACAACTAGACCCCTGTAATAACATCGTACCTAGGTTTCCTTAAGATCAACCTACTATCAAAAAAGCTAGGTAGCTGAAAAACGGACACGGACACAGGCAGATGCACAGACAGACCAAGAATAAGGGTCATACGGAAGCCAAGCCCGAAAACCAATTATCAAGTAAATTTTGTTTGCGTTGTTTTGGTTGTCCATGATATATCGAGCCAACACGATCAATCATTACAAGCGAAAACAATCCAACAAGAGATCTATGGGACAGCTCAGCACATTGCAGTGAGGCGTAAACTGTCTGGTTCATCAGCAAACACATTTATAAATTGATCAACATGGAAAATAAAACGATAAATTCGTTCCTCGCCAAAAATACATTTCGCCATGACAGATGCGACAGCGCAAATAAATATTTGTCATCGTTATCGACCACAGCACGGCTTGTCAATTATGGTAATACTTACTCTGATTATGATTCGAAGCATTCTTTGACTTGGCCATTTTTAGTTATCGACGATGAGCCTATAACAGCAGTATCTACAATGAGAAAACGAAGAGAGAAATTTATCAGTCGATTTAAAAGAAACGTCGTGTGGTACGTCAATGGCATGCAACACTGTGTGAGCAATAAAATGAAGATGTACGGTAAACATCTATAACTCAGACTCAGACTCAGACTAACTCGGTTGAAAATGTTATCATTTTGCTGACCTGACATATTTTCCATCCTTAGCTCAGACTTCGTTTGAACCTCAAAACAATTTATTTCATGTCCCAGCTTGTCCGAGTTAGCCGAGTTAGCCGAGGTTCACTGTATAATGACATTCAAGAATACAACATTCCTCGAATGGCAAGTGAGGAAATTGATTCGATCAGCGACCAATTTAACCGATGGCTCGGATCTAGAAACCAATCTAATTCATAGGCCAATTACGAAATGTTTGACGTTAAATTTGAGAAGGGAATTCATATTAATCATCGAATCGTTTAACTGGATCTGAGCGAGGTCGAGCTATCGTTACGTTAGCTCTATCCGAACATGTTTCAGACGCGCAGAAATCTGAAGGTCACTCCGGGCATGGCAAATACACATGCACTAGATGATAGATCGAATGCATTACTATTCTCTATATGTCGTCCCATCGGAGATTCATGCTACAAGTGCCTTCCGAGAGGCCGAATATCAATTTTATCCGAATTCGGAATAACCGACGAAATGAAAGAAGCATTTCTACCGAAACAGGACAAACTCGATAATTAAGTTCAAAAGACCAGTGCCGAGTAAGTGTTAGATCAGGATTGAAAAGACAACAACATCGATATTAAGTTTTGATAGAATATAGCTATATAATGCACAATGCATTTCAAACGAGATGATAATAATGAAGTAATTAATCAATCAATTCGATCCTCTGTTTCACTAACATCAATCGGCCGAGGATCTCATCATGGTGCCAAACGTACACGACTGAATTCGCTCTCAACTTTCACACTATAAAAAAATCATCCAACCAATAACACACCACAAAAATGGACAAGGAGCAATTATGGACAAGCCATGTTTCTCGGAAATCACATAAACATAGACTACATCTGCGTGTATAGACCATTTAACTAATGGAACACCTATTCACTAAAAATGTCATCATCATCTAGCGTCGTCGTAGGTGGATGGTGTTGCACGTAACGTCTACAAAAATTACCAAAACAAGGGGCGTACGTACATGATCGAGAAAAAAAGCCCGAAAGCCTAACGGCGAGTCGCGATTTGATGTACGAGGATTTAAGCCGGCGGGATCGCGTGTTGTTTAATCGGGAAGTACCGCCGTGTCTGGCATCGACGATAGAATCGGCGCGAAGACCGACAACTTTCCGAGATTATGCGAAAACGTCGACGAGACCGAGATACGGAGCTTTCCGTCGATCAGCTTACAATACAAGTATCGGCATCGAATACCGGGTTTTCATCGTCAACAGCGCCGGCTTCTCTGTCACAACTGACGTTTTATCTTTATACAAGTACTTTCATTCATCTTCGTCATTTTATGAATCCTTCTCATTCTCGTCATGCATATATCGCAATTAGATAAAAGCAGATTATATTCATGTATAATGAACTTACGACAAAAAAAGCATATTCGTATACAGTATATCATTTATCATGTGTATAATTGGATGTCTCGGGATTGCGTTCTGATTGGGTGTATGTTACTTCTTGCTTCGTTTGTCAGCATCTCGCTGAACACCCGGACACTCGTGTCAACTATTTATAACTCGAATACTTCTAGACCTTCCCGGTCAAGCTATCACCTCTAACGAAGAACCAAGAATGAATCAAGAGCCGCGATTGCATCAGGATATTTGGCCCGCCCAAATTTTAGCACGGGTCAAATCTTTGGGCGTGAATTGCAACTGGTTCCGGAAGTGACTCACTACGCTTTATTTAAACATTGTTTAGTATCGAGTCAGTGATTTACGCGCTTTCTAATAAGGCACGGGCCAAATCGACTGTAACTAGATATGTGCGAATTTGGCCCGGGCCAAATCATTGCTGTGCCTGTGGGACCGCAGCTAATTCGACTATAGGCGCAGAGCTATGAACTAAGACAATATGAGAATTCAAACAACTGCATCTTATTAATTCATCGAACAGTTCGTATCATCATCAATGCCAAGCATTGTAGGCGCAAATAACGCTCAGATTATCGGAACGCTTGAACGTCTAGACACACGAGATTTCTACTGTCAGCTGTTGAATTCTACTCGAGTATGAGAAACTATTCCGAAAATGCAAAATTTACAAGCTGCACACGAAGAAATCAAAGCAATTAGAATTCCTCGCTACATCGGGAAATCAAATACAAATCAACATCATTTGCTTGATTCGTCAGGCTCTGAAAAGCCTTCGAAGACGAAGAACGCAATAATTCCGGTTAAAACATCAACTAGCGCGGCTAAACCTTCTCCAATTTCGCCAACAGAATTCCTTTTAAACACATTAACAAGAAAATTTAAGTCGAATTTGGGTTGTTTGGGCATTTTGATAAAATGTCTCATTTGTCAAAAAACTGAAACACCGGCTCCATTTTGATGCCAAGGAGACATATGGATGAAGTCCGACTTTTCAACCAGCTCAAACAATTAATTAGAGTGAAGATGTAATAAGCTTTCATGTCTCTTCACTTTACAAGCTCTAGTGCGCACAATTCATTAGGCCTTTTTTTAATCACCTGGAGTACGGATATGCAGCCAGCGATTCTGCAAAAAAATCATTACTACAAAAAAGTTTTTTCAATACTCTGTTGTGTTTAATCATAATTTTTTTTAAAACAAAAAAGAAAAAAAACACAAGATTTGCTTAATGTTAGTTTTCTTTGTATCTCCCTTTATTTCAATTCAATGCAACACAATTTTCACTATCTAAAATTTCTTTTTACGGCAGTCCAATCATGCTAAGGTATGTAAGAGGAAAATATTTGAATAATAGAAAAATGTTTATTTCTATTTTTTCTCTTCCAAAGCCTGTGATCTGTTTTTAATCCTCAATTTCTTCCCCTTGTCCTTTAATTTTTCTCCTTGAAAAACCCGTACTCCAAGCAATCAAAAAAGGCTTTTGTTAAGAAAAAATATGATTGCCAACCTGAGGAAAAGCACACACCAGTCAGGTCATGACTATTTCTCCTTGGCATTTACAGAAATACACAAGCACGCACCAAAATTTTAAGAACAGTCCCGTAGAGACATATATGTCGCCATTCACCTGGGGGGCTTTTCAATTCGGAGAAATACCGTTTTATTCACGGAAACAGAAGCCAATCAGCTGCGGCGGAGGCGACTACGTGACGAATTAACTTCAAAACTACCGGGGGCAAAGTCACACGATGACTCGCAAAAACGCGAAAGCGACATCAACATCATACCGCGGGTAATCATAGCGTTCAGAGATAGTCTAGTAACATATCGAAGCCTTTGAAACTTGCAATCATTGAACAGTAACGATCTTCAAGTCTGTAGGCACCGACGCGAAGTGAAACCTCTAACAGATTTGCGCCGTAAAAATGGATGAAATCCTGCTGAAATCGTGAACAACAGAATCCTTCCAAGTCACTTCTTGATAATTGGTCTAAGGTTCAAGTGGTGGTATCATCAACTAAATTGAGTGGCTCCCAATGACCTAACAATTTCAGAAGTATCGTCTATACATGATCACTCATGATCACAGGAGGGTAACTGTAATGAAAAGCTGTCTGCAGTGAACTTTACGATCGCGTGTTCCATTTTGGCAGTAAATCTCGCGATTGTAGTCGGCAAACAAAACCGCGTTCACACCTAACTATCTCCGGAGTCTCTACAATGACGCAGGAGAGACGCGAACCAATGAAAACGGATACGAAACGAGGAGCTTTACGCCGAACCACTCTTCACAATACAGTACGCACAAGTGGTTGCTTTGCAACAGGAAACAACCGTTCACCGGCGAATACCGAACATCTCTCATAACGATGTAGTCGTTGTCATCGGTGAAACTCCACTTTTTTAGGAGAAATGATATCGCAGTAAATGTTACAAAAAAAATCTCATACGGACTAAAAATATCGGTGTTAACAACCCGCTCTACGCGATGTAAAGGTACGATTTGTTTAAAACAGTTCATTAACAAAGTTATGGAATTATTTCGGTGGCAACGTCGTCGGGATCCTACTTTTCGCGACGCGATCAACCCGCTCGACGGGTGGGAAAATAATCGATCTCTATAAATCGCTGCTAATTTCGCGGCGAATTTTTTATGTATTTGAAACGGGAGAACGTATCTAACGACGACGAGGTGGCGACGATGTTAAATTCGAACCAACGAGGACAAAACGACGGATGGACGGAATTTACGACGTCGGCATTGAGAGCATTGGCGAATTTTACCGATGATGCCGATGACGTCCGAGAGATGGAAATTAACCGCGACAACCGAGATTGGAACACGATTTATCCGGCGGTCGGAATTATGGCCGTAATTATTTTGATAGCGCTGCCAGGTAAGCGAGCGACATATCAGTCGAATAATCCGTCCTTCCGATCAATCACAAAATAATGTATAATAATCGCCTGTCATAATTATCGTCATACAAATTGTACTAGTACCTGTTGATCAGAGAAGATTAGAACAGGGCGGCCACTTATATTCGACTTGCTTTTTCCCTGATCATTTCCCGACATGCAAGTTGTTCTCCCGGACTCAATCTGCTAAGAATCTAACCAATTAAAGCATTCAAATGCGTAAGACAAAGTCTAGATGTAAAAACTGTTTGATTTTACGCGTGATCATGCAATCTCAACAAATTTCCTCGACTTTTCCATACACGGTAAATGGCTACAGTTGAAGATGTATTGATAATTATCAACCATCATTCAGAGGCGCTCTAAATTGATGCAGGCCTATCATATGCATGTTATCATATGCAAACTAAGAGTCACATACAAAACGACTTTCGTGATTTTTCATCGCGCAATAGACGAAATCAGTCTGCGGTCGAACGACGACAAAACAATCCCCGGAGAAAACCTTTCGCAATATCACTGTGTCAAGAAAGCGAAGTCTGGCGACTTTATCCCCGCAGAATATTCTGCGCATACCAATTCCACATTGGGGAAATAAGCGAGATAAATACTGTCAACAAATGACTGATGCCTTCTAGATGTGGAAATCAAATCGAGCAACAGTATGAACTTCTGCAGGAAGGCGTACAAGAATTACATGAAGGAATACGAGGATAACCTTAATAATCCACACCATAACCACCCACGCCGAAAATATCCTGACTAGGGACATTTAGGATCATTCGATGTTTTCGATTTTTTTCATCTTGAAATAGGGAATTAATTGTCCATATAGTCAATCCCCGATATACCGCCCACATCGGTGCAGGATGATTTTGGCAGTATAGAGAGTACGGTGGTATATCGGGGTATTTTACTATATATCTGTATAGAGATGTACATATAGAAACCCGACGGTAGGCGGGGGTGGCGGTATATCGGGGGTTGACTGTGCCCGCCAAATAAAGAGAAGCTACTATCGAAAACGTTACTCAGAAAGACACGCAGAACCTTGTTATAAGAATGTTGATTACGGTCATTTTCGTTAATGTTAATGTCTCTCTCTCTCTTGTTTTAGGCAATGCGATCGTGATAACGGCTTTCCATAAGTGCAAGACGTTGAGAACGCCGTCGAATTTGTTCCTGCTTAATCTCGCCGTCTGCGACCTGCTGACTGTCAGCCTATTGCCGTTCACGATGTACACGTTTATAGCGAATCAATGGCAATTCGACGGATGGATTTGCAAATTCGTCGCATTCGTCACGAGCATGCTACCCGGTACGCGGAGGCGAAGTATCTTTTAATATAAACATTGCGTGAAATCCCGTAAGCCGGATGCACGCAACGACATTTTTAAAATGCCCGTTTTAAGATTCTACTTGCACACAGCAGATCCCCGGCAGATCAGTCATTGCTATCTATCATATAAATATTGAAGAGTGGATTTGGAGTCGAACACTCGAGCTACGGTCCAAAACGTATTGCACACCTCCGTTGAGGAGAAAATACTCATGCACTGGAGTAAACAAAAATTTATGTTGATACTAATACACACATACCACAGTGCAAGCAGCTCGTAAAAATGTCTCGGAGATGAAATATCGCGTAAAACGTAATTCTTTTACAACCCCAGAGCCACCAAAACAATTTATTGATTATATATTCATATATTGCTTGCTCGCTTCTATTATTTTAAGTCAACACAGGCAGTTACTACTCTCGAGTGACACGTTGATGGAACTGCTAGTTCAATTCGAGTGAATCAAACGCAAACCGACGTAATAATTTACAAACAGGATTTCAAAGATCCCATCGTATTTACGACTCCTACGCCGCGATCAACGCGATCAATGCAGACGCATTAAATTAATTAGATGGCAAATAATAGAATAGTCATTCGAATCGGTCGATAACATTTATATCTATGTGGTGTCAGAAATCAGTGTCTCTCCATTTGTCGGGACTCAAGTGACTATTTTCAGAACAGTTGGAACGGGATTAACTATGATTTCATGGCCACAAAATGCAGCGGTGCGGTAGAAGATCAACTTTTAGTGAAAAAGATCTGTACTCAGTACTCTGAGCATCTCTGAATGAAACCCCATAAGTCGAATACAGAAAACGAATAGCATAGCGAATACCTCTCTCAATAGAGAACATTTTTTCTCACAAACAGCAAAAATATCTAGTTCATAGTCCTTCCCTTTCATAGCGAATGCTTTTCCTGGAACCGAGTGTTTACTGTATAGAGGTTTTACCGATAGGCCTACTGTATCACTAATTGAGCTTAAATCTCTTAGTTTCCAGTAAACTCATCTAAAGAGTGTCCGAGCATTAGCAATTGCAAGGGTATAGCGAATTAGTGGGCATGTTACTGTAAATTCATTCGTAACTTCACCGATTTAACATCGTCCAAACTATCTTTTCAGGCACGACACTGATGAGCATTTCGTTCATAGCATGGAATCGCTACATGTTGGTAACGAACCCGGCGACGTACCGACGACTGTTCACGGCGAATGGCGTCAAATGGATGATCGTGACGACGTGGAGTCTACCGGCGACCATCCTCATCCTGCCGCTGTTCGAAATCTGGGGCGCATTCGCGTTCGTGCCGATCATGGCGACATGCAACCTGCGCATGAACCACGAAAGCCAGTCGTACAAATTGACGCTGTACCTCGTACGCGCCGGCGCGCCATGCCTGCTCATCGTGTACTGCTACTGTTACATCTACCGGAAAATGCGACGGAGCCATTCGAAAATTCGAAACATCGTCTCGAACGCCCAGTCGCATTCGTTGCTCGCCACCAAACAGGAACAGCACCTGACGAAAATGACGGCGGCGATATTCGCCGTTTTCATTGTGTCGTATTTCCCGTGCACGATCACGACGATCGTCGATTGGAACAACGACGCGTTGTCGAAGAAGTACCACATGTTCTGCCAGATAACCGTGTACTTGAGCTGCGCGGTGAACCCGTTCGTCTACGGCCTGATGAACAGTCAATTCAACGACGCCTTCTACGAAACGCTGTGCTGCGATAGAAATGGCGCCGTGGCTGCCGCCGCCAACTGTCGGAAAAAGAAAACGCCGCAGAACGATGTCGACGTGGATTACGACAAAATTCAAGGCGATCAACTGCTTCCCGCGGAAGACGAGTCGGCGCAAAGTAATACCAATTGCACGTCGACCGCTCTGAAATGCTCGCAAGAACACGAACCCGATGAGTGAAAGAAAGTAATGTAGACCGGCTTCAAGTTGGATCAAACGAAATGGGATATAACTTTTTAATTCGTTACGCTACATTTGTCGAAATATTTTTTCGACATCAGTAACACACGTACACATATATCATATGGTCGGGACCATCTAATGTTGACGACTTACATAGATTGGAAATACATGTCGGGATACAAAGACCCAGACCACTGTATCTTTAAATCAAATTTGTC
Source organism: Tubulanus polymorphus (assembly GCF_964204645.1). NCBI lineage: Eukaryota > Metazoa > Nemertea > Palaeonemertea > Tubulaniformes > Tubulanidae > Tubulanus > Tubulanus polymorphus. Next base: position 8,819,116 of record NC_134027.1, on the reverse strand, counting down.
ATTGTTATTTCAATTTGTGTCTAAGCAATGTGACCGCTAATCCGGTGATGACTAAACGAGTTTGACAGCACCAGCCACGAAATGGTAGCGGATAGTATTGAAGTCGGACAAATTGTTACAGTCCAACAAGGACTGACCTGAATCTACCAGAAAAACCCCGACTTTTCTACCCTTCATAGTTTAGAGCACATAGTGTCGTTTTTCAATGTTTTCCTTTTCACTTTTCATCGATCTAAAAACGGAAAGCTTTCATGCTTTCTTTAATTATAAAATATTCCATTGTTGATCTTTGATGATTGTTGAAATTATTGTAAATAAATGAAATAAATCTAATCCCTAGAAATAAGATCGTCACAATTTCTCAACTGGATGACACATCGAGGAAGCTGCCACTGTCCCTCGAAAATATCTACTCTTCAAAAAATTAGGGATTGCGGCCTTCATGTCACCATTCAAAAAGTTGGACAATGCAATAGCTTTGGTAAGATTATCTGTGCACGATGCCTTTAACTTGAGCAACTTGAGCAATGTTAAAAGTGCTGTCAACAAGAACTTTGCAGCAGGTAGACAGACCTACACAAGCGCTGAGCAAAAATTAAAGATCATTGAGTGAAACACCAACACTTTACTAGGCCTATATTGAGTTGTCCGCGTAAGTTTACTACACTATACTTAGGCTATAAAATAAACCACTGCACTAAACTCTCGGATGAAATTCCTAGACAGACACGGTGGCCTAGAATTCAATACATTTCTTTAATCACGGAGGGGGAGATTAAATCTTTATACCTGTAAACACCAGTTTAAGGCAGTAAGTAGTCAGTGCCTTTTAAGTTAAGCATACATCGACAAAGCGAGTGGAGACAACTAGTTGCTAGTGAGCGAGTACCGGCTCACATCGAAAATCTAATGAAAACCAGCTTCTGCGTGGCTCATGCCGGTCGCTAGGTCCATAGCGCACACATCGACAGCAACTGAGATGTGTTATCTAATACTCGAAGGTATCTGAAAGGCATCTCGAATCACGTGACAAATTGCTTTGTTTTAGTCAGTTGCAACCATATGTTTTTGATTATGGAATGCCCACATCGACATAAATGACAGTAACTGAGTACAACTAATTGCTCAAAAGTAGAACATGGGCAACTGTCTGGAACTGGAGATAGATGGACGCTAACCAGTCGTAAGCTAGCTCACCTCGACAAGTTCAAGCAACTCATTGTATCCAGCCAGTTGCTCTCATGCGCCGAAAACTGCCCAGCAACTAGTTGTCTCCAATCGCAGTGTCGAGGTAGGCTAGGCTTTAAGCTACGCCTCACTAGCTCATTGAACCTGGGTTAGACCGAAACTAATGTTCACAACGAGTCTATGTTTAAACTCTGCTTCGGTAATATAAATCCATGATCCGTAGTTCAACTTCAAGGCCAATTATTGCACCCGAACGCTGCATTGAACAAGAGATTACCGTCTACACTAGCATAAGTCTGATGCGAACGCGGGTTTCATGTCGGGTAAACCTTTTAAAATCTGGGGTTTTGTGGATAATTCTCTGCGTTGAACTTCGATTCGAGTGTACCAGTGTAGACGCGTAACCCGGGTAGAAGATATAGCAAGTGTAAACATAGCTTTACTAAAATTATGTTAATATAGATATCAAAACTCACCTTTAAATGGAAATTGACTTCTATCAACCTACAAAAAAGAAAAAAATTGACTAATTAAACACAGTGAAGCGCCATCTACCAGCGGCATGTTCATACATTGCCACAAAATTAGAGGATTCCTAGCTAGTACAGTACTAGCGCACGAGATGCCAATCAAATAAAATTAGAGCAGAGGTGAATTCAAGAAGAGATCAAGACGTTATGGCCTTATTTTTAGCAGAGACTCGACAATGATTGAATAAAGAATAGAATAATGAATGGACCACCACAGAATCCAGTCCAGTGCTGACCTCCCTCGCACGAAGCACTTCAGGCCAGATTCAAGTCATCTGCCCAAAATTCACTATTACAACTAGGCTTATAATTTAGACAGTCACATCACCCTGATTAATTCCAATGTAATTTTTCGATTCTTGTATTATTCTTAGGGATTTAGGCGTGTTTAGGGCTAAGAGACCAGATAGGAATCAGGAATACTTAATAGCGCGTTCGGAGGCCGTTTTGCTTCGTTAGTGCGGTGAACACAGCAAACGAATATAATAAATTCACAGAGAGAGTTTATGAGTACGCGAGTTTTATATTGAATGTACAAATTGACAACTGATTCGGTACAATTTGAGGGATTTAAAACTATAAAATTTCACATTTGTCCATACCAAAATATCCAATATGGCGGAAAGGAAGTGGACGACAATTAAATGCAAATCAATCAAATTTTATTCGACACATTTTTTTTCCTAGGTGTATTTGGAATGAACAGAGCCCCGGCGGAGTTGACATTCTAAAGATAGTTTTTTTTTCGCTTTTGATAGCTTTTTGATCGAATGTGTTCCCGAAAAATAATCATTTGGTGTGACGTAGATACGTGGTTGAAATATTGTTTTTTAAACTAAACAATCCGGGTTCCTAGCCACACCCGCCGAACGGCCCAGACCCGCAGTGGGGTCGTTTACAACTTAGTCATGTAACCCCTAGGCAGTTGTCCCTAAACAAGATCTTCCTAAACAATAATCCCCTACGCAACCCCTCAAATAAACACGCCGATACACTCCAAACATTGCCATCGCCCTCGCCCCAGAATAAAATAGCCGTAGTAAAGGGCTATAGTCAGGTGATTTTTGAGTGGGCCAGATATTTCATCGTGGTGTTACATAGATTCGAGGGATTGGATATTAGGTAGTCATGCAGTCGGTTTCTGCCAAATGGCTCTGGTGATATGTTTGAACCACCTCCGGGCTCCTATTCATTGAGTACAATAAAAAAGCATTTCGTTCAAACGAAAAGATGATTTCGTCCCCGCGAAAAAAACCATTTATTTTTCATCTTTTCACCTCCGGGACTCCGTAGGAATAGTACACCGTTATTAGTCTTTTTTAATTCATCTTCGATTTTCAGATAGGATATAACGAGAAAGGGGGCGAATATCAAAAATTGATCCGACCCAAACGCTGTGTAGAACCTGTTAGGTCACAGAAAGAAATTGAAAACAGGTAACAAGTTTCGTTAGACTATATTTATTGGTACGTACTATCTGGATTTAATCTGAACTATCAAAAACATCTAAGAACTACTATTGATACATAGTGCATGCTAATGACAAATATTTCACCACAGGCGACAGAATGGCAGATTAACGGCCGATGACGATTTCAAATGTGGTTTAGATTAATTAAAATCGAAGCTGTTTTTTTCAGAATCTGACACACCGGTTTGAAAATATGAGTAAATGATGACAAAGTAAACAACTAGAATGATGATTGTTATGATGATAGTCGCTATACCGCAACCCAGTCCGATAAAGGACCATTTTCGAGCATCGCGCGAGTGGGTGTGAGCGGCCTGCGCGTCCCCGCGCTCAATCGCATTTCTCGTATCCATCGACTTTATGATGGCCACAATACCTAACGGCAAACAGCAACAGATAGTAACAAATATAGCCAACGCTAGGTAATCAGACGGTGGGTCGGTCATTCGCGCCGGTGGGGGTGACACAATAACTGCACATGGTTGCTGTTGGTAGACGACTCCGGGTGGTGGTCCCTCTGGAGGTTTGCCTGGAAATGACCGTTACCGTTAATATGATCAAACCACAAAAAGTATACTTTTAATTGTAAATAATGTAATGATTACAACAACTGTTACGTTTAATCATGGACTGAATAGAATCCTTAGTTTAATATGGTCTAGTTACCTTCTGCAGGATAGTATGATGGCGGAGGCTGACTCATATTCACGGTTTAACTAGCGGTACCTACTTTTGCTGAAAAAGTATACAAGTTATCTTTATACAAACAACTGTACAGTAGGGAACCCAAATGGCTCGGAAAATTCTTCACCGAAAATAAGAAGGACTTCGTAGTTTCAATATCACACCATTGAGAACGTTATCTTCTGTACACTGGTACAAAGGCAAGAATCATTTGGTTTATTTTGATCTGCTTTCTTCAGCATACATGTAGTATTCACGATCATAAAGGTAGCATAGCATTTTTTATTTGGAGGAAAGAATGTCTGCACAGTGCAAGACTAAATAAGCTACCGATTTGAGTCCGTATAGCGAATGAGAACACCTTAATCTGCGTATCATAAAACACATATGTTTCAAATCAGTTGGGATGGATGAAACTTAATTCGGTTTTGAATTACACAAAGAATAACGTAATTTTCAGATGCACTGTCGTCAGTGATAACCAATGTATGGGTCCCTATCTAGTGATCTGCAAGTCTATGTGATGTAATCAAAAGACAACAATTTTGACAATCGAAATAGGCAAACAACTTACCAAACTATACTTACTGAAAGTTACGTACGTGCAGTGTAGTCCTCTTCAAGTAGTAGCGTGCATACGGGAATAAAAATTAGAAGCAAACTGTAGAACTTGTCTGTTCTAAACACAACACACTGTGCGCGCTATCTCCGAAGTACGAGTAAAAATAGAGCACGTAGCTACACCAGCCAATTGGATTCTTTAAAGGCCGTCTATCATCCGAATGCAATGAAAAGCAAGGCCGAAATACACTAAATATTTATCACTAATTATTGGTTACTTTATTAGGTCATTTTTATATATCTGGTATCTAGGGCATATATTACAAATGATGTGATAATTCATCCCAACTGTAATCCCAGGCGCACTGGCACTGTCTCTCCCAAAAATGCAGTAAAGTGTTCCAGGAGTACAATAGTATGTAAAAACATTATTTTGATTCCTGGCGTTCTCTCGAGTAGAATTAATTCAATTGTATCTTTCATCATCCGTCAATCCGCGCCGGAGTGGTTATTGAGCTTCATAATTCAAAATCGGTTGTTTACTTTTGGGATTCAATAAGATAGCCGACACTCGGTTCCTCGTGTTACGAATCCAGTCTCGTGATGCGAATGATTTACGGGGTATTGGAAGAGGTATAATTCGCGATGAATTCATTTCCTTTTCAATATTGAAACTTGTCCGCCGCCCGGTTGTTTAGGTAGCGGAGATTGGTGTTGTTTTCGGGGTAGTGTGGCAGGTATAGTTTGGTTTCGGGATCCCATCTGTAACTGACAATTTTAAACTACTACAGATATAAAGTATACTATGGATGAGTGCACAAACAGCAGCCCATGCCGGACTAATATGCGATTGCCGAAACAACTAGAACGATGATGGCTATGGTGACCGTCGCGATTCCACAACCCAGTGCGACTAAGGACCATTTTCGAGCATCGCGTGAGTTGCTGTGAGCGGCTTGCGCGTCCCCGCGCTCAATTGCATTTCTCGTATCCATCGACTTTATGATGGCCACAACACCGAACGGCAAACAGCAACAGGCAGTAACAAATATAGCTGACACTAGGTAATCAGACGGCGGGTCGGTCATTTGCGCCGGTGGGGGTGACACAATAACTGCACATGGCTGCTGTTGATAGACGGCTCCGGGTGGTGGTCCATCTGATGCCGTTTTGCCTGAAATTAAGAGCGAAACGACCGTTCTACATGCCTGAACTGACAAAAACCAACGAATTTCGATACTTCAGCATATATGTGCTGTTAGCTAGTTATTCCTCCGCGGTTTTTTACCTTCTATGGCAGTATCGTATGGTGGAGGATGCTGACTCATGTCTCAGCTAGTTTTCCTTATAGGTAACAACCTCTATTTGAAAAAAATAATTGAAGAAATAAACGGAGATAATTCGAATTTTAAATCGGTTTTACTGAAAAATGCCAGCTCCTTGAACTTAAGCTATTCGCCCGATGATTTTAAAAGTACTTACTTAATGGTGTGTTGTCGGAGTGCGACAAATAGTGGCGCAGACAGCTACGAATCCTGTCAAATTTTGCTAGAGAACAACTCCGAAATCAACCAGTGGAGTGCCAGGAATCAAAATGGGTTAGATTGGCCAATTCAGAGTGATGACAATCATTTCCACCAAACGATGCCCCAAATACACGACTGCGAAATGACAAATTGTTTAGCGGAAATTGATGATAGAGAAAATTATTTTTTGTCATGTAAGTTTTTACAAGCCTGGTTGAAAGAGAATTTTCTAGGGAAGGGGTAACTAGTGGACCGATACCCAGTCTCATATCATTTTTTCGTATAGGACGTCTGAGTCGATTATCCATCCTTTTGTACCGATGCCGCAGGCCTGCTCCCGAATGCGTAAAATCCTAGTCCGTGTCCCAGCCCGCAGCCGCTGACCAAATATTAGTAAGTTACAATGGCAACCCTCATGAAATTTTCGTCGAACTTTAGCAGGACTCTGCATCAAATTGTGAGACAGTCACCTTTCCAATCAGCCGTAAGACCTTTTCAAAAAAAAATTTTTGTTTTAACTTTATTGACAATGACCGAAATAGGTGCCGTGAAATGCGGAGATACTTGTGCCAGTGCCCTGATTTCGGAGAACGTCGGCTGACAAGTCAAATTCAAGCTTTTTATTCACACTACCACAGCACCGTTTACTTTATTGGTTTCCACATTCAACGGTAAAAGTGCAGATCCGCACCTCTCGTGATTGATGCAATCTATTTAATAACAAATCATTGTTCCAGACCATTCAATCGCTAAGTTGTAGGTTGGTTATGACCACAAAAATAATCGGATTCATTCAGTTTATAAAAGTTTTCATGTTAACCCATCTTATTCTAAAAGCTTACTACCGACAATCAGGTAGATCAAACTTCTCTAGGACTAGGTTACCCCTTGGGCCTTATTATTCCAAGAACATAGCTAAAAACCAGACGCATTCATTGCTATGTTATATTTATTCTTTTATTTCTGGTGAAATGTTTGTTCAATTCTTTCAGATACCTGTCAGTTCAACTGCTCAACATGATAGAAGATACAGCCATGCTGCTTCGGTAAGTTGAACAAATGGTGTCATTGGCGTAATTCCCCCTTGTAGAACAGGTACCTGGTATAGGGACACTTCAGTTTTCCATAACGCTCTATTCTATTGAGTACTTGTGAAAGATGAGTAACTTTCTTTGGAACATTCTTAAAACACTGAATGTATACCAGTCGGCAGTCTGTCTTCAAAGTTCTTTTTCACATTTCAGTTGCCAAATGCATGTTACGGAGGGCGTCATACCATAACATTATTGCCAGGTGATGGCATTGGACCCGAATTAATAAACCATGTTCGAGAGGTTTTTAGGTAAGACTATGTGTCAATCACTTCAGAAAATTTGAGTTTGCCAAGCATTCTTTAATTTGAATATGGGCTTCTGTGATTTCATGGTATTCAGGCCATTAGACGAAGATATCAAGTTGATTATGAATTAGATATATGGGTAGTCTTCTCAATGATATTTTCTACCAGAAAAAGTTTTATTTTGTAGATACGCCGGTGCACCGGTGGATTTCGAGGAAATTCCACTGAACAGAAAGTGTAGGGATCCGAAAAACATCGAGCACGCTCTGCTCGCCGTTAAACGAAATGGAGTAGGTTTAAAAGGTAAAAACGGCTATTTTTACACTCACGGTTTTCGAATTAGGAAAGGTTTTTGGACCGCCTGATGATGGATACTGGTTTGCATCTGAAACGCTGTAGTTCAGCTTTAACTCGAAATTTCCATTGTAGGACTTCTTCATATGAATTCTAGGACAACTGTCTCCTCCAATTTTTAGCCTACTTGGGGCGATAGTTGATTTACTTGTTTAACTTAACTGCCATTTGATCAAACTTTTCTAAGAAAAAGACATCAGTTGTAATTTCTGGAGTTAATATGTTTCCTGTTCTTTATAGGCAATATTGAAACAGATATTTCCAATCCGTTAACTCAGTCGACTAATATCATTTTGAGGTGAGTCGGTATTGAGATTGACGAAAATGATTTTATGATTAATGACTGGTCAAAACTATAAAGCTTTGTTAGGGAAGTGTAAACTGTAACTGGATCAGTGTTCTCCATATGCTCAAATTTTTAAGGGGCTGCATACATTGTTAAGTGTATAACATTGTGGTTGCTAAAGTATCAATGATTCAAGGCCTTTGAAAATTATGCTTCATTTTGGTGGAATCTTCTATTTTTCTCATAACCTCAATATACTTCAAAACAACATCAGCATTGATTGAATATTGACACCCACTGTAGTAGAGGCAGCAGATATTCTATAAGGGGTGTGGCTGATTTTCAGAGGGGTGGATGTTAAAATCAAAAGGGGTGGCTGCCCAGTCAAAACCTGTTGCTGGATATATGTTGAGAACTGCCTGTAGTATATGTGGTAATCTGTGTTTTTCAGAACACAGTTGGATTTATTCGCTAGCGTGATGAAATGTAAGTCGATTCCTGGCGTTGATACTCGGCACAAAAATATTGATTTAGTCATCATACGAGAAAATACGGAAGGCGAATACTCGAACTTGGAACATGAGGTATGCAACGGTATTGTCGGTATTAACTGGATAGTTTTCGTTCGCTAATTTCGCGAAGCTTATCTCGGCGTTTTCGTTATTTTCCGTTTGAAAGAATGTGAAAGGTGTCGTCGAAAGTTTGAAAATCATCACTGAAAGGAAGTCGAGTCGTATTGCTAAATTCGCCTTCGATTACGCAATCAAACATGACCGACAGAGGGTGACCGCAGTCCACAAGGCTAACATCATGTAGGTATTATTATCAGAAAAGATGGAATAGAATTTGAACCCGATTCGTGTATTTTCGACTCGACCCTTGGTTAATACTGTACGGTTTAGTCGAGAAATTTTCATTCAACTATTATAGGAAACTCGGCGATGGCTTGTTCCTCGAAAGCTGCCGAAAAATGGCACGCCATTATCCGACCATTGAATTAAATGATATGATCATAGATAACGCCAGCATGCAGGTATGTTGACATGACGTTTCAAACCTAACAATCTCTGGCAAGAGTTTGAAGTGTTGTGTCTGAATGATTTTTGATAAATAAAATTCGCTTTTAATGTTATGAAATTTGTATAATACATGTATTGGGTTTATCCTTGTCGGGTATTATCTATTCTCCATGTCAGAGTGTGGCTATTCTACCAGTATCCTGTATGTATCTTAAATCCAGCATTTTCTATTTCATCTGGTAGATGGTATCGAAGCCTCAACAGTTCGATGTCTTAGTCATGCCGAACTTGTATGGAAATATTCTCGGCAACATAGCCGCTGGGCTCATAGGCGGGCCCGGTGTAGTGGCTGGTACTAATATGGGCCATCAGTATGCTGTATTTGAAACGGTAAGATCCAGATACTCATTATTTTGTGCGCACTATGCATTTATAATGCATCAAGAGAATGTAACTAAACTATGTCTTTGGTGAATTCAAAATGTCACGCTGATGGTGGTATTTTTAGATGTGGTCATCTTTTCCGGCAGGATTTGCTATGGTGATTTGCATTTGATCATGCAGTACTTTTCATATTGTTATAGGGCACGCGTAACTCAGGACGTTCCATTGCGCAGAAGAACATCGCAAATCCATCAGGAATGTTGCTGGCTAGTTGTGATATGTTGGAATATGTCGGCTGTGAATATCACGCGACGCTCATTAGAGACTCCGTTTGTAAAGTTATGAGTGAATTACAGGTATATAAATCTTGCTTTTGTCCGACATTTGATGATAAAAATCAGGCCCGTAGCTATCCATGTCTTTGGGGGAATCGATTTTCTTGAAAATCGAATGTGGAAAATTCTTGAAAATAAGATGCAAATAGGATAATTTCAAAACTTTTAACATATTTGGGGTTGAAATTTTGCCGAAGTACGGGCCTGAAAATGATCGTAAAATCTTCATCAAGAATGATTCATCACAGTCCAGGTTTCAGTCTTGCAAAATGAAAGTTTGAAATTATTTTTCAGATCCATACTCCGGACCTGGGTGGACAGAACACGTCGCTGGAAGTGGTTCAGGCTATAATCAAGGATATTCAGGATAAGATGCCTAAATGGTAAGCATCGAATACCTCTGGGCAGCGATCACTAGTCAACTGATTCATTCATCCTAATAGTCATTTAGTCAATCATAGCTTTGTAACATAACAGTAGCATTCCCATGTATCAATATTGTTATCATCTCTGTTTGAATAATCAACTAACTACTGGCAAATAAGAAATTATAGGAATATTGGCTGGTAATGTAAATTTTAGAAAAAATTTTCAAGAAAATGATTTTAATTCTTCGAGGTCCAGTTTGACAAAAAGCGTTCACTAGTAATTTCTTGATTAATTACAGTTTATATGGAATGAGTTTAGATCTTTTTTTGTGAATCTGGGCCTAGAAATACTGTTAGTCTCCAATTTTTTACACACCTGATTATTGATGATTTTACATTTATCTTATCAACCAAAATGATTATCATAACCAGTCTTTACCAAACAACATGCACTGTAGATCTTTTTGTAATCTTTGATTTTAAAATGATTTTTTTTTCTTAAAGAAACTACCAGATTAACCAAATTTGAAAGTTGGTTTGTGATGTGTTACTTAAATTCTAATATCTGTAAAGGAAGTGGATGCACATTTGAAATGATCTCCTATTTCATGGTAACTTGTGCATTTATTACTGTCTTCCTTCTGGAAAAAATGATTTTTGTTCGCACTTTATTGGCTTAGAGGATACCGGTATTGTACACTAGTATACACAAGTAAACTACAAATATATTGGGCCATTTCAGAAGATCATTGTCTCCAAACTGGGAAATATTTGTAATTTGCTAGTTGCCGTAATAAGAATGCCTAATGCATGTACTTTAAATTCATTGCTTCCTAAAAATTTTGATAGCCATCTAACCTGTGTTCATTGAGGCAGCTGAAATATTCGACAAGATCTGTTGAGGACAGCTATAATATTGTACTTTACTGTTGTGGAATTGTAAAAAATTGTTAAAAAAGAAAATCGAATACAAATCGTCTTGAACAGCTGCGTCAATTTATTTTGTGTTTTCGCTCGGAAGTTAGGAATATTTGAGCCAGTTTCATTCATAGAATATCGATAATACCACCACATGGATATAATGCAGCCGGCTCAACAGAATAACATTAGAAAAATAATGTACGAATGGTAGTGTTTATGTGATATGGTTTAACCTTAAACGTAACTTATTTTGACATTCTTTGTTCTTAACTCACACATAACGTTTGTACCCTATTTAAGGAATAATAGAACATTTCTTTCTGTATTCAGCAAACAACCATTTATGAAACTCTAAACTTGCTATCTAATAATTCCTGACATTTTCAGATTATGAAATTACTACGTGTATTTTCCTGATACCCCTTTGTCTCATTTGTTTGCCTTCACTTTGTAACAATAATTGAACAACAGTGTTTAAATGTTTTATCGTTGTTATTAGTATAATATGAAGAATGATAATAAAACATGTTTTGTTACAGAAAAAAAAACTATAGAATTTTCTTCATATTTTTGCAGAGAACTCGTCTATTCGGTTTACACAGTGTGCGTGATATGTGACAGCTACGTGTTCCTGTTAAATCTCTGTTTCGTTTGGTCTCATTCTAGTCCCAGACACCTCTTAACTGAGAAATGTTAATTTCGATTTTAATGTAAAATGATGGAGATTGAAGTTACGTATGGGGCGTCACGTTCGTGTTTTTTTTACAGCCAATATGACGTGCTGTGACGTCACATGCATAACCTCTATAGCTTCATCAAGGACGATTTTCGCACAATGCATCCTCCAGGGCATCCTCACTAGCCAGAGTTTGATTACCCCTAGCAAGCGAGGATGGTACAGCGCAGCATATCAGTTTGAAATCAATCTAAGAACCCACCGAATGACCCTGTTCTATTTATGTTCGGTCAAATTTTCAATTTGAAAATATATTATACGTATTATTATTTTGTCATCTGTGTTATATTTTTGTTGTTGAAAATAAAGACGTAGTGGTCCAGTAGATTTTTTATATAGGTTACGACGAATGTATAGTGTTTTCTTCCTTGTTGCTATGGACTTGACATCCATTGCTGTTTTGGGGCTGTTCAAACGTTTTTGTGGAAGTCTTGACCGACACCCTACCCTCCTATACACCCTACTAACCTATATACTTTCCTACGTAGCTAGTTAGTAAGAGCAACCCCGTGGTTTCACCAGATACGCACTGACAACCCGTGGGTAAACGGATGGTGTGTACTAAACGATTTTGACGGACACCAGTGCGCAAGAATCAAGGACCGACTTCGATCTACTGGCCATAAGTGTCGGATCTAGGCAGGCAGTACTTTGCGTTGTGATATTTGCCTAGATAGGATATATCTAGCGGTCGCATCAAGTCAATGACATAGATAAAGATAGTTTTCTTCCCTTGTGCAAATAGTTATTTTTGTTAATAGCTGTATTACATACTGAAAATGAATAGAATAGAATAGTAATAAACTGAATGTAATATATTACCGTAGTGCATCAGTGCATTCACAACGATCCGGTGTTATTAGTGAAAATTTCCTCTCATCTACCAAGGACGTCTTTATATAACCGGCATAGTAAATCAGAAAATCATTAAATTTGTGCGTAGAATTCTATCTTCGTGCAAGTGATTGTTGCGTTGAATCCATCCTTTCTGAAGATACATCTTACACCAGAGATGGTCAACACGACTGGACGGAGCAACTTCGCTAATATCGACAAACCGTTTATCGAATCGGTCATCTTTGGGATATTGCCGTTGAAAGTTGCCCAGTGGCCATAGCGCGATTATTCATGATAATCGCGATACCGTTTTTGATATTTTTTCAAGGTGTCATTGGAAATGCGGCCAGTTTTTCAAATGATTTCGCCGGATGTCATACGCCAACTACCTTGCCGCGCTTGCCGTTACAGATTTCGGTTGCTCATTGGCATTTTCCCTTCCGTTCCCAAATTACGTATGCGGATTCGTGCGTGTGCGTATAACCGGGTACTGGTGCGAGATATGCGGTTTTATCATGAACGCATTTGCCGTTTCGGTGGCTGATTCGGCCCATACTAAAAAAATTTCTGTACGGCAAAAGCAACGATAAAAAATTTTCACGTTGGTCCGTTTTTTGGTTTTCTCGCGCAAGAATTCAAAAATTTTGGTTTTCTCGCGCGAGAATTCAAAACTTTTGATTTTCTCGCGCGACCGAACATTTTCAATTTCGAATGGATTCTTATAAGTTAAAAACTTGTCACTCTTAATTGTGGGTTAGATCACATTCTTTTGTACATGTATTACTCAATGCATAAATAAATATAGGAGAAAAGTCAAACTTTTAAAGTAGGCCTACTAGTCTGAAAGAATTAATATCTTGGTACAAAATCTTGGTACAAAATCAGGCATAATTTTTGGAATCGATGGGAAGCCCGAGTTGCGCTAAAGAATACCAATTATGGTGTATGATATAACCAAAAGTCGTTAGTGTGTCCCACGTTGATATAGCTATCGCAGGTTCTATTTTCGTTATTTGACAGCAGCTGACGTATGCTTTTATTTTTTCGCATCCGTTATGCAAAGTAAATCGATTCAGGTAACACATGCATTTATAAATCTATCCGAACTAAATTTATTCATTATTATTACGTCGGTACATTTTGTCGCGAATCAGAAGCTAATTTAAGTAATCTCCTTTGCATATACGCTCGTATATCTCAGTTGGAATGTTTCGGTGTCTAAAGCCAGGCATGATGAATACAACTATTCGGGACAGCCTCGCTAATGTACACAAGCCATTTATGGAATCGGTAGTCTTCGAAATTTTACCGATAAAAGTTGCCAGGTGGTCATCTCTGAGGTTGTTCGTGTTAGTCGCGTCGCCTTCTATATTTTTTCAAGGTCTTGTTGGAAACTTTGCCAGTTTCTTGACAATGACTAGTAAACGATTCCGTCGGATGTCATACGCTAACTACCTTGCCGCGCTTGCTGTTACAGATTTTGGCACGTCTCTAATATTCTTTCTACCGTTTCCAAATTACGTTTGCGGTTACGTGCTCGTACGAATATCCGGATATTGGTGTAAGATATACGGTTTTATTATGCATATTTCTGCCTTTTCAAGTTCCGCTCTTGTCGTAGTAGTTGCTGCCGAGAGACTCGTGGTTGTCGTGTCGCCGTTCATGGCTCGAATAATATGTACGGCAAAATCAAGCTGTTGTGTCATATTGTTGATCATCAGTTCGGCCGCAGTTCTCTTTTCCTACAATCTAAAGTTCATGAAGTATTCTGAAAAAATTGGTTGTTTCATGCACTCCAGTCAACATCGTTTCAATTTCATATTCTCAGTTACAGTTAAATATTTCATACCTGTCGGACTCATAACGATATTCAACGTCATCATAATCGTTTGCATCCGTCGAAGTAAAGATTTCGGCTCCAGCGAATACAAATCGAAACAGTCCGCACGAATAACAGTAATGCTTACTACTATGACTATTGTCTTCGCATTGACCACCTTCCCACCTGCCCTAGCAAGTGTAATGACGGCAGTTCTGCCAGAAAAGCCGGAATATATCGACATCATGAATTACTTTACTATGGCATTACAATCATTGAATTATTCACTTAATTTCTACATATATTTACTAACGGGCAAGGAAGTGCGAACATTCGTAGTGTTAAGTGCGAGAAGATGCTGCTCAAAGGCTTGAAATAATAATAATGATAATTTATTTTCTTATATAGCCCTATGAAATGCATTTGATTTTCTCGCTGCTATTGTTTGATCAAAATCAGTTTGTGAAAGTGACTCGGAAATTTCGTCATAAACCCTGATTTTTTTGTTTGTTTTATGTATCAAACGATCCCTGTGAGCGTCTACCGACAATTTGGGAAAGGCCTTTAATGATTCACATGCCACTAAAAACTTGTCTGCGCAGAATTTACACGGTGCCCCTGCACGTAGAGAGGTTGGTAGGCTGTGTACCTACTTGATAAATGTAACCGACTGCTCCACGAGGTACTAAGGCGCATGGCCGCTATGCTCAACATCAGGGATTTTTCATACACTAACGTGAATTATCTCTGGCAACCAAGGAGAGTCTACCTCCAGAGTCAGTTTATGTTAGTCTATGCAAAATCCGCTAATGTCGATCATAGCGGCATCATTGTACAGCATGATTTACTGATACTAAATCAGTGGTCCTGGTGCTTTGTGGAGAATGAAGGATGTCCCGGGTTCGAACCTGGCAATTACTGATACTGATTCAGAGTGGTACTGACGCTGAATAAACTATGTATAGGGGTGTCCCGGGTTCGAACCCAGTAATTATTCACCAAGTCCTGTAGTGTGGCTGTCTCCGCAGTGATCTCTGTTGCTCTACGATCCTAGTGTACAACGGACACTAAGGTGAAATTAATTACTGATACTGATTCTGAGTGGTCCTGATGCAGAAAGATGTACATGGGCGTCCCAGGTTCGAAACCCAGTAATTACTGATACTGATTCAGAGTGGTTCTGATGCTATATAGAGGATGTACAGGGGTGTCCCGGGTTCGAACCCAGTAATTACTGACTTAAGAGTGGTCCTGATGATAAAAAGAGGATGTACAGGGGTGTCCGGGGTTCGAACCGGATATTTGTTTTTACTGACTTGATTCAGAGTGGTCTTGATGCTGAATAAATGATGTACAGGGATGTCCCAGGTTCGAACCCAGTAATTAATGATACTGAGAAAATTGAAATCGACGTGCTGCCCAGTACACCGTCCGGTGCTGATACTAGAGATAAGATAAGATAAGATAAGATAATTTATTACTCTCCAACCATTTCCATGGTACGTGGAGGAAAAAAAGATTTTGTTTACAAATATTTACATATCGAGAGAAAAATAAAAAATATTTTAAAAACATAACAAGAGTATTTACAATATATACAAATACAGTGTACTATTTACAATTGACAGACTACAGGAGGGATCTATATACATCTAAACCATCTTTTATAAATTGTGCTAATTGAAAATTTGGAGTTTTTGCAGATTGGGCACATTCTTTCGTTTCTAGGTATATGGAGATTAGAAAATCTATGTACAGGTAATAGGTGGGATCCTATTCTAAACTGAAAAAAACTAAAAACACAATTATCACCTAGTTGGTTAATATAATTCTCAAATTTAATATCGTTTTTGTATTCCCTGAAATTAATATATAACGGATTATTATTGATTTTGAAAATAGTCTCTTGTGCATACTGGTCACGTAGAATTTGTCTTACATATTTCGAGAACGCCCTAGAACTTTGCATATATTGTTGCATCCATACATAGGACAGACCGCAGTCATCAAAGGTTTGTTTAATACTGAAAAGCCAAGGACTAGTATGTTTGTCATTTAGATACAGATTACAGGAAATTCGATAGAGTATTGCATTAAGCTTAGATTGTTTGCCAGATACAGTTTTACACCAAAAATTAATCATTCTACGCTTTACTTCAATGAACAAAGGATAACGCCCTAACTCTGCTAACACCGGTAAATTATGAGAATACTTTGTTACCTTCATTAAAATCTTGCAAAAAAGACAATGAATATTTTCTAATAAGTCTAAATTTAGAGGATGTACTGATATTGCGCTATGCTCAACATTAGTGGATTTTTCATACACTAACGCGAATCGTCTCTGGCAACCAAGGAGAGTCTACTGCCAGAGTCAGTTCGTGTTAGTTTACATAGCATCAAAACCACTGACTGGTGAACTAATCAAGTTCAGAGTAGCTAATAAACTAAACAAAAAGAGTTTCAAACACCTTTTACTTTATATAGTTTCAGTATAGTTTTATAGCCCAGTATATAGTTGTTACCCGGTGCAAGGGCTCTTGGGGTCTAATTGACGCCAAAAGACCCAAAAATGTAAAAATAAAATATTGTTTGAAAATTAATAAATTCATAAGTAAAATGATCATTCTTCATCAACTATTATGGTCAGTTTTGAAATTGTTTATTGACAAAACCACAGGATACCTACCATAATTAAAATCTAAGACATAAATACAACAGAACGCCATTGTTTGAAATCAGCAGTAGCAAAACTTCGAATGTCATGTCATAATCTTATAATTGAAAAGGAAGGAGACTTGGCATTGCTCAATCAAATCGTATTTGCCTTCACTACGCTGTTGGCGACGAATCCCATTTTCTTTTTTATTGTAAACTGCAGGATAACTTAATTTAAATATGATATTGTAAATCTAAACACTAGACTCTTTTCTTTCGGCCTTTACAATAAACCAATCTTCTTAAAAGCCACTAAAAAATTCATAATAAATTTGAATCGAGTGATACCGAACCCAGTGCTCACTTTACGACGGTCAGTAATTATTGATCTTTATTCTTAAAGAATGTACGGGGGTGTCCCGGGTTCGAATCCAGTAATAATATTGATCTTTATTCTGTGAGTCCTGATGTTGAAATAGACTGGATCGGCGGCCTCACGGCACCTGCTCGATTATCGGAGACTGCAAACTTGAAGAGGCCGATCGACCTGTTTGAAATTCAACTTAAAATCTAGAATTTTTAGTCTATTCAGGGTTTGAACCATTTTTTTGAATTCTGTATAGTACCGATGACCCCGCGGCACGGCGGCCGATCCGAAAGAAGCCGGACAATAATCCAGCACCGTGTTTTAGGAAGGAGTGTCATTCATAAACTGAAACCGTGATTTACCTATGATGCACAATATCGTTACAGCCACAATCAACACATTAACTCATACATGTCAATTTTCAGAATCCATCGACAAAATATTGCGATAATTTGAACTAATAATCGAAATGGCCGTGTGTGTTGCTGTTATAGGCAAAGAAGTAATGTTTTTCTTATTTCACACGTAACCCATGCTTACCCCGCCACAAACCATTATGGGTAAAAGTGCAGATCCGCACCTCTCGTAAATGGTTCTTAATTAAATTAACGCTGTGGCTACTCGTACGGACCCGTACGGATTACCCTGGAGACTATTCGTACGGGACTAGGATCTGTACGCTAATAACTTTCGCTGATTGGCCGATTAAGAGGTGCACGACTTAGAAAATTCAAGGAAAGTGTGAAGAATAGAGTTAGAGAAAAATAGCGGATAGAGCGAGACTCGAACCCGGGCCAGTAAATTACTAGCACAGCATCGTACCACTAGACCACCGAGCTCGCTGACAGTCGGTCGAATGTTTTAACTACATATAGCCTCACCTTACCCTAACCCTATTCCTTCCCGTACACATAATTCCAGAGTTATCCGACGGGTGCGTACGAATAGCCTACGGAATTATTCGAACGGGTCCGTACGAGTAGCCACTTCGTTAAATTAAATTAAATCACTGATGATTCAGACCCAAAATATCATCAGCAATTCAGGACATTGGTTTATCTTATGGTATCTACACTAGAAAGTACATTTTAGCCTTGATTTCGTCTTGAGATCGTCACAATTTTTGAACCGGACGCCATAGCCAGGCCTATTGGATGGGTCAATCTTTCGTGAAGATTTGTTTAGAATATTTGCTGAAACAATGTTTCATGGCCCACTCATTTTGAGGAAGAAAAATAAAAATTTCTTGTCTATTTCAACAATGATATCTTGAATTTGGTTAGCATTAATAACCCCAGTGACCGTTGACAAAAATTTGATGAGTTTTATGTGCTGATTACCCTCACATCATTTCAGTAATAACTTAAGACAAATCTTCACTTTAGATTTCCTAATCCAATATGGCGTCCTATTGAAAGATCGTCACGATTCTGAGATAAAAACCGGGCCAAAAATCTGCTTTCGAGAAGAGATATCATAAAATAAATCACTGCATTGGATTCTGTGAGATATTCTGAAGTTAGACCAGTGATTTGTAATTCAGTAGATTGCGTCAATCACGAGAGGTGCGGATCTGCACTTTTACCACCATGATGATGTTTTTTTGACGTTTCGCTTTCATCATTTCAGAATTATCCATTATTCATCAAAACCATTCCGACTGATAATGAATTGAAGTTCTACTACACCGTGCATACATCATTGGACGTCGTCGAGGAGAAAATATCTGCCGTTGGGAAAAATGCAAATGACTTGCGCGAGCTTTATCTTGGCTTGCTCTATCCGACGGAAGACTATAAAGTGTATCCTTTCTCTGAATTACTGTAATGCCAATAAGAACAATGCTGGAAAATAGTTTGAGTATTTAGCAAAATTCATAATTGGCTCTAGTTTAGCTTTTATAATCGGATGGGCTAATTTATTACCAACTGCGGTTTGTAAATATATCTGATCATGATTTTGACTCAAGATTTAAACCTGATTCAGTCTTCTTAATATCAGACAATGTACAGAATCCTGGCAATCTTACCCAAAATGAAAGTTGTCTCAATCCAAAGCCATTGAGTTTTTTTTCACCACCTGTAGTTGGCTCTGCGGTCAAATGCATTAGATTCTCTTTTACCACTTACTATTCAAACTTAACGCTGCGAACTCAGATATGGCTACGTAACGAATTCAAAAATAAAGTTTGTTATAGTTGTTGAGACATCTAATACAGCACTACGAGACAATGAAATCAGAAGTGTAAGTCGTTTGAGAAAGTTGTTGACCCGGTTCCACAGTTGCAAGTTGGGCTTAACTTTCGGGTTAAAATCAGTTTAATTTCAATGGGTTAATTAAAGAGTCAAATCTTAACTCACAACTGTGGAACTAGGTCCGGCTTTTCCACCTTGATGGATCTTGTAATTTGGACCTACCAGGGTTAATTGATTCACAAAGAGATGAGCTTGGCATTGTATTGATTTCTTCTTTTTATGTGGCAATTTCAGAAATTTAGGAAATTGCACAATGCTTATGTCGATATGTTTTGCAACCCGTTCTACACGCCCGGAGAAAATATAACCTCGAAGTAAGTTTAAGTATACAGCATCATGGCGACCCTACATCGAACTTCAGTGGAATGATATAGCTTATATAATTATTCAAACTTTGCTCTGTATTTTAGGACATTTGAAAAAGTTGTATCGGACATCATGTGCCAGGATTGAAAACGGAACGATATGAATTTCTAGTCTCAAATGTAAATAGACTGTAAATAAGGATATACCAATAAATTCTTACAAATGACGAGTGATATCAATGATCTTTTTTGTCTGCATTTCAAAGAATATGTATATTGACCAGTAATATATTACGATAGAGGAATACTTTGCATTACTGGTACATCCAAAATAAGGCTAAATTAAAACAAGGTATAAATCTTTAGCCTAACCATTAAAAGAAATAAAATCCCCAGTGAAGGTATATGAAGTATAAGACAAATCTTCATCCAAAATCTTGCCAGGAAAAATTTGAAGATAACAATCATTACAACACATGAAAAGAATTGAGTTTATTCTGTCAATAACATACGTTATTACAGCAGAAATATAGCACCATGAGATCAATAAAAATAACTTGTGACATTTTTCAAAGCAGAGTTTCGTTTTTCTCAAAACGATGGCAAAGTTTACGATCCAACACTTAACAGTTTGAGAACATGTACATGTAAAATCGAAATATTCGGAGATCAGATTCACAATTAAGTTTTCTACTGCTGTCATTGAAAACTAACACTTCTGCGATTCAACTGGTACGTCAAATCTGCAGGCAAATAGCAGAGAACTATTTTCAAATCCTGCGCTTGGTTCGATAATCTGAACCAGGGGGATATACTTGAAGCGGTAACTTGATTCTTTGAATAAATCGTCATTTATCGTGATAAGATACAGGCTTAGGAACACCGCTGCTGCCTGAAAAATGTCCCAAAGAGTACCGTAAAGACTGTCTATAGATGAAGTGTCGATATCGGAACATCGACGGGTATGATGTAGTCATGCATGGCATATTTCCAAGTCCACAAACACGCGATTTTATCGAACGTTTTGTGATTCATGCGATACAGTTTACCGATGTCCGGCTCCATGCACACGTAACAATACGGGTCGGTGAGTAATGACTGTATGCTGATGAGAACTTTACTGATCGTCAAGGCTAAACTCCAATTGTGATGGATCGAGTCTAGTCCGACGTCGCCGTGTCGACTGATGTTCGGGTGGAAGATTTTCGTAATGAAACGTACCAAAGGTGGCATCATAGGATAGCTGAAAACAGAGACGATGGTTAGATTTTCGATCCTTACTGTAGGTCAACAAGGTACACGGATGTTTCGTACGATTTCTTACCTGTGAGGAATTTGTAGATACAAGTAAAACATTCCGCCTTCATACGGGCTTCCCTGTGGCCCGGTGATACTCGCTTGCCAGTGACAGCACTGTCGATCGAGCGGAGTGGCTTGGATACCCTCTGGTGGATCGGTTTTCAACGATTTCAGTTCACTACGCAGTCGTCGATGTCTCCAGGAATTTTCCTCAATTGGCGCTGGCATCTAACACGTAAAAAAGAGAACAGCCGTTTCATTCCGATAAACATTTCAGATTTCTACATTTCAATCGAAACTACGTTTTCAACAGTTACCGGTAGACATACATACCTGAAGCATCATATTTTCTAAACATGAACGACAGGGTGCACTCATTAATCTGAAAAATAATATAATTTACAAAAATTGATGAAGCAATGGTTGAATTGAACACTCTTATCCATGTAGACAATAGTTATGAAGGAGTCCCACAATTCGAATTCTCTATGATAGAATTCATCAAAATGAAACCACGTTTTGGCTGTTGACTAACACGCTTCATCATTTCACCTGATGATGGCTGTTAGTCAACGGCTAAAACATAGTGATTTTTTTTTTTAAAGTTCTATCGTATACAATTTGAATTGTGGGACTATATTATCATCTCTTAGCATGCTGAACACCACTGACTTACAACTTTTCATAAACTTTACGCCAACTCTTCACTTTATAATGGGGATAAAATAACGGCCATCTCAAGTTGATGAACTGTTCCCATTGATCCTCGGTCGTTTCAGCATCGAGTATCAGACGCCATCGAGGACAAACATTTCTCGCCGTCCATAACGATATATCATCCAAATGTTTAAACACGACCAATAGAACTGTACAATGAACGAAAAAACACAAATTTTCAGTGTTTTCAACTTTTCGGTGAGAATTTTCAGGGCAATGAAAATGAAAGTTCACTCTTCCAAGACTATTCTGGAACCATTCTATAGCTTCTCTGCTTAATATTCAAGAGATGTTCATTCAAATTAGCCTGGTGTAACAATAAAACCATTGTATAAGACTTATCAAATATCTGCTTGTTGAAATTTACGGTTCTACTATATCTGATAATATTTCATATAAGGGCGTGAAAACTTTCGAACATACTAATTTCTTTTACACTCCGAGTAGACTTCTTGGGTGTTCTCAACAAAATTCATTTCAATTCTTCCATACCTTCAGGTGGTAGAGAATCGAAAAGTCCATCTGCAGCTTTCTCTTTACTATATTCTCTTGGTACTGTTAACATGGCCAGACGTTCAGCTAATTTATCAGTCTTTGGTGGATATACAACCATAATTTTAGCCTGGCTGACCGTCTTGTCGATATAAAAATCGCCTACCTTTTCCGGCTCCTCATTTCCCGAGTCGCAAGAATCTGATTTCTGAAACAAATCTAAGCGTATCATTTTCCGAGCCACAATTTCGAGTGAGGACAAATTTGATGTTGTTATTGAAGAAACTGAAAAGACTAAAATAAGTGACATGAAAGAACTCTGCTCACCTCTTGGAATTGTTGAGGTGTCTCTGTATTGTTGATATCTTGTGGGAAGAGAAATGCATGACAAGTCGCACATACTGGTTCACTGAAGTTCGGGCCATAGAATCCACGACAGATGAAACACTGTTTGTACTAGAAGAGTAGATAGAAAGTAAAAGTCAATCATGTTATGAACACAAGATTGAATTAAAAGTAGAGGCCAGTGCAGAAGAGCCTAATAATAATCATCAGACTGCCCTTAATTAATATTTTTTCAATCACCCTGAGTAAATAACACTTATAGTCGCTTCTATAACTATGAGGGCACATTGCCGCAATCCGTGGAATAATTGCATTTAATATGAACGAACGAAATTTGTACAGACTACTTTTCCTCCAGCGAAATCGACGCAATAGTTAATGACGCGGCACGATTTCACATAGAAAATAAGATTAATCTAATAAAATTGAAACGGATTTGTATCGGAAATACTTTAAATTCTTACATCAGACTGAAGAAATTCATCTGTTATGCATTGAAGAGCGCTGTTTTCAGTAAATGTCATGGACATCGAACGGCGCATCGAACAACTCTCCCGATCGTCGGAAGCCATATCTGTCAACATCATCCCCGGAAGCAGCATAAAATGTATGATGTTATCGGAAGAAATACCAGTCTACGTACAATTCAATTCAAATTAGTAAATTGACTACTGAGTCTCAAATATACAAAGATTGGTTTTTGAAACTGATCTCCGTAGAACATTTGAATATTTAAATAAACATCCTCGGCGAGAACAGGTCCAATCGGATACCGGTATTCTACTTCTGAAATGAAAATAATCTCCACTGATCCGCGATGCTGCATTTAACGCGGCCCAAACCAAGATTACTGACCCTCCTGATCCACTTCTTGATAGCGCCGGCGCGTAATACGATCGTTTTATCCGCACTAAACATCAAAGTGGCATTTTCCGTAGACAGTTATGCCCTTATCACAATTGAACACTGGTTTCCTGTTCATGGCCCGAGGTTCACTTCATCGAATCTCTTTTTAAAACTTAATTTTTGGATTAATTGACTTGATACCTTGAACCCCGGGCCTTGAACGAGATGACTGACTGGGGAATTCCGATATGAAAGACGTTCTGATTGTTTTGATGTAACTTCTTGTAACATCGATCAAAACCCACTTGATTCAGCAGTTCATGAGACCAGTCAGTAAATTGTGATGCTGTGTTTATTTTAAGATGATGATTTAATCTGGATACGAGCATGCCGGAAATTGAAATAAGTAGGCGTATTATCACGTGTCTAATGAATCTGATAGTTGAGTGAATAGCTTTAATCAATGAAAAAAGTATTTGGGCCGAAATAGGCATGACTGATTGTCCTACATCTGTAGTTATTTTTCCTTCCGCGTGATAACGTTCCAGACTACTTTCACACTGTTTTGCTGGTGAATTAGAGAGGGACGCAATCTGCAAGCAATCTTCACTTGTTATGGTTTGGAAAACCGGGGTATTCAACACCATCTAATGAGAACTATGAAAGTTAGTTTTCGTGCGTCGAAAAGGAATTAAACTTTCAATATGAATCACTATCATGGAATAGTAGTATATTTTGGATGGTTTTTCGTTTTTACATTAGCCACTGGGTCCGTCGTCGGTAGCGGTCATAATTCATCGGCCTCGAAGCGATTTTGCACGAAAAACGTCACGAAAGAAACTTTCACATCGTGCGTATCTTGTTCGACGAATAGGCGCGTGCAGTGCCCGGCTGGCTCGGTGAGAGTTTCGTTCGGCACAGGATTAGCGGGCTGTCGTTACCAACTCAAACTTGGCAATAACCGAATAATGATGCCCGGATGTAGACATAAATGTAGGAGGGACAGCACATTAAGAGAATGTTGCCAAGGATATTGGGGACTTCATTGTCAAGGTATTCATCATATCAGCGATAAAGCAAAAATACATAGAGTATTTTCGGTGAAAGATTCTACGAAAAGGTTTAACAATTTAGAAGCGTTTTACTTGGAATTTAGGTTTACTTGGTGTTATTTTTCCACATGTATATTTCATCTACACTGGGGCTCTGAGGTATTATTATATACCTGTAGACAAACCTTAATGCTCCCCAAAATCTAGAGCCTTATTTTTTAAAATGGAATACCGAGTAATTTTTTGTATTGGTAAATTTGCCTCAATGAATGTATAGATTATTGATTGTCGTATTTCATAAGAATATTGTAGACAACCATTGGAGAGTTTATTTTCTTCAAAATCGTGTATTTTGTGTTTCGTACATATTCTAGAATGCCCTGGAGGTGCGTTGAATCAGTGTCACGGTCGGGGAATTTGTAATCAAGGCATCTATGGCAATGGTTCATGTACTTGTCAGGTCAGTTTGATCTTCAGTTTCCCTATATTCGCAAAGAACAGGCTATAATTCTTTTTCATACCGTCCACTGGCCCTCTGGTGATAATTTCGTTTGATCTACCCATGGACGTATAAACTATAAACTCTAGTTTATACGTCCATGATATACCGATATTATATATACTTCAAAGTTGTTAAATGTTTGAATTATCTTTTTTCACAAAACGCCGATAGCGCAATCGCTTTTTATGGCCAAATATTCGTATTTTTGCTTATCGATATTTTCAGTCTTCATTCGCCGGAACTGCTTGTGAGAAGTGTGCGAAACACTATCAATATGGGCCGCAGTGCCAGGGAGGTAATTAAACGTACAAAATGTCTTCCGCTGACGTGATATGAATAGACAACCTCGAGATAAAAATTCCAGAGATTTTTCAACCTCGATCAACGCAACATTCTGTCTCTTATCCAAAATCGGGAAGTCTTTCAAAAATATGAAAATACAAAGTCCGTATCTACACGGCTTCATTTTTAAGTTTGTCGAAACATCTTTTTATCAATAGTTGACTTAACCTCGGATCGAAGTAAAGCTGGGCCCAGTTTCACAGGTGTTATAAGAGTCAAAGTTAATTTCATTTCAATGTTTTTAATGTAGGCTTAGTGTAGAACTTAAAGGTAAGGTTTGGTTTCAGAGTTTTAAGCCAGGGGCCAGTTTCTCGAAAGTTGGTTAAATATAATCTGGGTAAAGTTCCACAGTTCCGATTTAAGATTTAACTCTCGAGTTTGCTCAATGAAAATGAACTCTAACTCAGACTTTACTCTAACTCCTGGGTCCTGGAGACTACCATGGTAACCATTGAGGTTTTCGCGAGCTAGTATTTTCCTGCTGGCGCAGAAAACCGATCGTAAAAATCTTACGCTTGAATTCAGAAACATTTGACGCTGCAGTAGGGAATTTTGTTTGTTGTAGAATGCCGGTGCCATGCTGGCACATGCAACAGTGGAATCAACGGTGATGGGACCTGTTACTGTGATTCGGGTTACTCCGGGCGATATTGTGACCAATGTAAGGGTTTGTAGGTTACCCCGTTGATGGTGCCTTTCGTTAGACAACAATGACTTGTCGGGAAAAGGAATAGATACATTACTAGGAATTGTTTATTTTAGTGATAACAACTTGTGAAACACTGGTATGTCACCGATATGGAAGATGTACAAATGGTCAAGACGGACCGGTTTGTTCTTGTCTGTTCAATTACGAAGGAGATGGTCTCAATAACTGTACAGGTGACTTGAAGCACAATGAAATAGTCTCAATCTTATTGTTGTATTTTTACGGAGGCTTAATTTTTTCTCAAAAGCATTTAGCTTGAAGAGATCTTTGATATAGTGTTCATGATTTGTATACATCGGCGCGCTGATAACGTCTCTGTTTGTAAAGAAGAACTGTCGTGTGCGGTATGGAGAAATAAGATGGTTTATATCTACGTCTACAGTCGATACGGATAATATGTATTTATGACCAAAACATTAAAGGACTGTTTACAATGCTTTGCGTTTTTGTAGTTCCTTTTTCCTAGAATGAACGAAATCAATAAGTCGGCCAAGCGGGCCACGATTTCCTTTTATCCTCACAACAATTATGTTTTATAGTTTCCTTTCGTTTCCTTTCATTTTTAAATCTGCGCACATGCTGTTGATGAACGATGGTACTTGACCATCTCAATTACTGTGAACTTTTATCCTCTTAATGCACTGGCGTTTGTAAGTGTTTCCATGTTATGTAAGCGAACGAAAAACAGTCAGACAATATCCTGAAAAGCACCTCTCACTCGTCGTCTATGTCGACATACCAGGATATGTCAAAATCATAGCTAGTAAACGATGATGATGGATCCTGTTGATGCTATTTTGTCATCGCGTGTTATTAAGAATTGGTGCCAACCGATTTCCCATTCAAGTAGAGAAACGACACACTTAACATTTACGTGATTATGGGGCCAACTTCATACAAATTCGTAATTTAACTGGATGTGATAAAGTTTGGACTAGGGATTGAATGACAGAGGGTTAATATCCGTATATAACGCAATACGCTTTTTTGTTTTCGTCGCTGATCAACCCTAAATCAACCCATGCTTGTGTGTTTACATATGCTTTCAGCAATTGATCCATGCATCTCATCGCCTTGTCATCCGAATGCAACATGCGTATATGTCAATCCTGGTTCCAGTGCTTGTAGCTGTAAGGATGGTTATAGAGGTGATGGCGTTTTCTGTCAAGAAATTGATCCTTGTCAACGGTACAATGGAGGTTGTGATATCACTACGTCTAAATGTGTCTACGACGGTCCGGGAAAGGTATCTATCTACTAATTCTGAGTTAAGATTTGATTCAAAGTTAAAATATCGAAATATAACTAGTTTTAACACAGAGTCAACTCTAACTCAGAATTGTGGAACTGGATCCTGTATGTATATGGACCCAGAACCGTAATAATATAGCTATGCAGATCTATTCGGCTAGATGAATAGATCTACGGACTCAAAAACCGTGCTTCTAAGAGAGAATTTCACCAGATGGCAGTCAACTCTTCACCAAATTCCATTGTCTACAGACACATTAGAATAGACCAAACCGATTTAGAAAAATGCTTTCCAAATTACGAATGAAGTCAGGCGTGCTTTCCAAATTACGAATGAAGTCAGGCCTGCTGTTCAAATTATTTCCATTTCTCATTCAGAGTCATTGTGAATGTTACAAAGGCTATAACATCTTTAACAACACCACTTGTTCATTGATTGACCTGTGCGCATCGAATTCAACTATTTGTCACCCGAACGCATCGTGTACCACTGTTTCTCCGGGCCAGGTTCAGTAAGTAACAAATGCATTGTGTATGTAACTTATGATTATTTGATTAAAGATACTTCTCTATAGATTATGTTTGTTCATTCAGGTGTACTTGCAACAAAGGTTTCATTGGTAATGGCAAACGGTGTTATGGAAACATTCTGTTGGTGAGCGCGGCCGATAATTTTCATTTGAAAAAAGATCCATTCGTTCACTTTCAAATGACAAAATTGTCGATTCAATTTTACATCAATTTAGGAAATTATGAATACGATCTAAATTCGGTTAATTTCTTATTGTTAGCGACTGAAAGATGTGAACAGCGAAGATGGAGAATTGAGAGGAAAGCTGACTAAGTTTATATCGTATATCGAGGCAGCATTGCCGGACGCTTTGCAATACCACGGTCCATTCACTCTTTTTGTAACAATTGATTCCGGTATCAATTTCGTAAGTATGTTAGTCGATCACCGAAAAATGCATGAACCTATTATACTTCAATGAATTAGTTATGAATTTCCATCAAAACGATTAAAGTTTAAAAGGAAAATCACATGAATATATTGCTATATAAATAGCGTGCTGGAAATTCGGAAAGAGATAGGAAAGGTATTCTCGTGGTAAGAACAGCAAAAATAAACAACAATATTCTTATAAAGATGTATTAGCTCATATAATGGCATACATTCCATATGTTTCCTCTGGGAAGGCTTTCATAGAAATGGTGGCTTCAGAAATGTGGTTGGCTTATCAAGAATGTGGCTACTAGCATTTATTCTGAATTGTCAGCTAACCTTCGTGAAACCAGGCCCAGTATAGTATACGTAATACTCGTCTCAATAAATATTCCATTTTGCAGATGTAAATACGCGAAAAGTCTAGACGATAAGCTTGGAAATTTCTCGAAATATTTCAACTGGATAGCAATCATGTATCAACTCATGTGTACCCTCAAAAATTGAGAAAAATACATTTCAATCAGGGCGAGGAATTTGCATCTGTGAAATTGTTCGTCTGCCCTCCACGTTTGTTCCGTTGTATGTTTCCGTATTCTATGTGCATGACGTATTGTAAATAGTTTGTGTTTTATGTTAATCGTATATAGGATTCCGCTGCTGAAAGTACGACTGCGGCCAATAGCAGCTCTTCGGCGCTAGGGGTAAGATCCTGACAAGATTTAATCGTCCTGGTCTAATTCCATAGTCCGACGGAAATGAAATGTCCTGGTCTTATTATTGTAAGTCTTGACTATGGAAACAGACCATATACGACCTTTAATTCTGCAATGTGGATCCTGCGTCCCCGATGCCTTTTTGTTTTGTATGATGTGTTTTGTTGATCCTCTGTTATCTATTATTCCTAACTGTAAGAGACCTTTATGACCGTCAACACCATGCTTAAATGCTACTCCATACCAGCTTAACGAAAATGACCAAGGTTTTGTTTTATACCATATTTCATACAGCCCGAGATTGGCGAAGGTCCTTTACACACAGACAGGATACGTCAAATATTGAAACAACATCTAGTAATTGGACAGTACACGCTGGATGAGTTGGCAAATATGACCATGTTCTATACACTTCAGGGTACATCCGCTGAGCTGAAATTGAAAAGAAACAGGGTACGTCAACGAAGCTTGATTTTATACACTTGTTAGTTGGATCGTAATTTTTCAACAGATCAAGTTCATCTTGCAGGGGATTGAATACCACAGGCTGCGACTACAAGGTGGTCGCGACAGAGCCAGAATTGTTAAGAATGATATCTTAGCTGCAAACGGATTTATTCACGTCATCGACCGGATAATGGGCAGACTTCCAGATATTCTAGGTGATCCCGAGGTAGTTTCATTGTTGATAGTTCAACTTTCTGATTACTTAAAGGTTTAGGACTTGCCAAGCCCTAATCATCTGGTTCCACAGTTCTGAGTTAAATTTAACCCTAGAGTTAAAACTTTGAAAATGAACTGATGTTAGCTCAGAGTTAACTCTAACTCACAACTGTGGAACCGAGCCCTGGGCCCAGTTCCACAGTTGTGAGTTAGACTTAACTCTGAGTTAAAGTTAGTTCATTTTCAATGAGTTAACTCTAAGGTCAAATCTTAACCCAGAACTGTGGAACTGGACCCTGTACGCAAATCCATAATTTTCTCTTTCAGAAATCTATTTTTGACCAGATCAGAACGGATGGTCATTACAATATATTGGAAACGCTCATACAGGTCAGAAATATCGTTTCTTTTATATCGTCATCCATCAGCAAATTGAGACTACTGTTCAGATTGTTTCGCACCTTCTATCTATTACAGAAATCTGCTATGAACAATATTCTAAAACAGCCCGGCCCGTTTGTCGTATTTGCACCAGGTAACGACGCGTGGAAAAGACTGCCAGAATCAACCGTAGATTATCTACTATCTGAAGATGTGAGTTCAGTAAATACGTACTCTCAAGTCATTTTAGTTGTAATGAACTCTGAATGCTTCTTCTTATTTCGAGATAGGCTCGCTTCAAGCTGATTCAGATTTTGAATTACCACATCGTCAAAGGAAGTGGACTGATGTCACAAGATCTTGTCAACACGGTTCGATTCACGACGATAGGTCATACCTCTATTCAAGTATCTATAACAGATAAGGTACGATGTTCCAACCCTTTTCACCCAATTTACCTAACATCGATGGTTTTGACTAATAATTCGCCAAAGAATGCAGCCGGAATTGAACATTTCAAATCGATTTCGATATTCAAGGGTCAAATACAATTGAATGGCAAGGTAAACGTTACTCAGACGGATGTTCCAGCACGGAATGGTTATTACCATCACATTGACGGCATTCTTATTCCACCTGGTATGGATTTGTTACCGCATAGATGTGATATTTCTACTACGAAACAAGTTCGGGTAATCAGACGACATTTTCTCGATCTTTAAACGCCTCAACTCAATATAGTGCCAATAGTAACGGGTGTAATATTTCGAATTTCGTCCATGACTTAAAAAATGATACAGACATCGGGTCTAGGCAATTAGAGACATCTGTGCAACATCTTCTGTAAAATGTTAGTAGCTGGCGAATCCCCGTATCAGTCAGACACATATGAGTCAGTTTCACAAAACTTCTTAGATTTAGAATTTCGGGCCTATATGTTATTAGATGTATTTTTATACTTGATCAGGGAAGTTGCGGTCCGTGTCATCGTGAACCCAGTTGTCCGGCTGTGGATGATGTTCCTCTAGTAAGTTCTCAGAAATCGTTAGTTTCGTAAATACGCATACGCATACTCATTTTGACATAACATTTCACCAAATCCGTGGATACTATTGAAGAATGTCATTTGAAATAATCTACCTTGATGATAAGGGTTTGTTAGCAGCATACTAACAAGCAAATGTTTACGTTTTGAAGGAACACACTGTATCGGGCTGTCGATACTGGCTAAACCTAGGAGTTCGTTACTCTGCATATATTGGATGTGCAAGGATGTGCAATCGAACCTACGTAGTAAGTTGTTTAAGTATAGTGCTCTGGAGCGGATCCAGAGGCCAATTTTGAAGAGTCACGTCCCAAAAAGCAGTGTTAGGGGCACTAACTACCGTACAGAAACGCACCAATTATCTTTGTTGAAAAAGTAGAAAAGAATACTCAAAAACATTCGGTGGACTTCATTCACCAGTTCCCCTGGATCTGCCGCTGGTGCGCTATGATCAATTCGAAGAGGTAGAAAATCCCGTTATTTCAATTCAATCAACTTTACTTGATACCTGATATTCAGCGTATTGTTTTGGATATGGAAATAGTCGAAGGCTGAGACACATATCGTGGATGGAAATTATTTCCTTTATTGCGTTCGAAACGAAAACGTTTTTGTACAGTACTTAGCTGATCAGAAAAAACCTATTATTCGAACTATCAATCCAATTTCCGGTGGCTGAGGCTTGTTCGGCATCGGTAATTTATTGCCTGTTTTGATCTTTGAGATAACTTTAGATAGTCGTGGATGCTTAATCTGCTTGAACTAGGTGGTTCATCACTTCTGAAAAAAATCCAGTTGATGATTTGCGCGACGTGTCATTGTTTGATGTCTTATTCTTTAACTGGTGTTCCATGGCTAATGACGTTGTCAAACTCATGTAGCGACTCGATGCTTCCGTGTACATATCATTCCATCTGTTAAGATTAGATGTTTCTAGATCACAGTGTCGGCGAAAACGTCGCTTTGCCGAACCGAGAACCATTAAAGAAACACACAATATTGTGTCCCAAGTTATGTTACGTACGTCTCGCTTTTCGTGATTGCCACCCAATCAATCTGCTTCTACTTTCCTATAGGTGGTAAATGTACGGAGTTATTGATGATAACATTATTGATATTAATACATCTTCGAAAATGAAAATACTTCTTTGTATTTTTTGGTGTCATGTATTAACATATTATTATTTTTTCTGATTTTGAAAACGTTATACTTTTACAGCACAAACGATGTTGTCAAAATTTCTATTCACATGAATGTAAACCGTGCCCTGGAGGGTTTCTGAATCCGTGTAATGGTAAAGGCAAGGTAATAACCTCTTATTGTCGAATCCCTGATTCAATATCACCTAAGAAAACTTTTAACGATCATTGGGTTTGGGGATGGTAAAATCATCAATCATCTTACCCATCAGAAACCCACATGGGACGTCTGACAGTTTGCTTGAGCCTACGTCAGCGCATCGTGATAAGTCCAACATCCGTATCCTGCTATAAGTTTGTTATCAGGGTTTATGGTTTTATACATATTATTTTTTCAGTGCAATGATGGTTATCATAAAAACGGTACTTGCCAATGTGACGACGGTTTCACTGGCACAGCTTGCCAAAAGTGCACTGATCCGAAAAAATATGGGCGGAACTGCGCCAAAAGTAAGTTACCAGCGTCGTAGAAATTTTTCTTCGATATCAGGACAGAGGCCATCGTTTTATCATGACGTAAAAATCACTAAGCAATAATTTTAGAAATTTTATAGAATGCATTTATCTACATAATATCTCGTCGGAACTAATTCCTTTGACATAACCCCGTAAACAATCTCATAATAGCTCATGACCACGGAATTTGGTCTAATAACGTATTGGACCGAGGTGTTCATTTCAATGTGAACACATTAAAAACAGGATTTATTTTTATTTATTCCACGAGTGAATAGCGTTTCGCCCCGAGTCAAATTACGGAAATTGCATCACCTTCGAATCAAATCACAATCGAACGTCGTAGTTCTCAGCGGTTAATTAATGTTGAATGAATGAACAGCGAGCAAGTTTCACTATAAGCAGACATAATATTTCCATTTCAGTTGGTTTTTTTTCTTCGTCGTTTTTCCGTTTCGATCGCCAGCGCATCTATATACGAGGAAATGAATCTTGATAGAGAGATTAATTTCCGATATGTTTTTTCATTTCTGTGCTTTTCGACGATTCTTGTATAAGCGCGCCTGCTTTAAGTCTTAAAGGCGATGCGACTTTTGACCTTTGGAAATTACGTATAGCAAATGAAAATGAGCATTGATTTTCCGCTATGAATTATTGCTTGTCGTACCGTGTATTACGTCTATCTGGCAATGTCGCGCGGTTCAGTGATTATATTGTCACCATCTGTACTGATGATAGTTTCACAGGAAGGCAGGTGTGCACGGTGACTTAATTAGGTTTGTGGGCATTAGCTTACTTCTCCGGATCATCCAGTCTCGTCTGGAAAAAACCTGTGTCTGGTATAGATTGATTTATTTTTCTCGGTTTCGTGGCGTATCGACCGAAAGTACCGGACCCAATCCCCCAGCGTTACGGTTAAGGTGAGGAACTATGCGATTCTGTTGGCGGAGAATTTTCGATCGCTTGGAAAGTGGCCTACGATTTAAAGTTGATAAGAAAAATTCTGCTTAGATCTGTTCGAGATTCTCTCTCCGACGCGCGCACCTTCAGGCGAGTCGTTTGATTTTCATCTTCGGACTCTGTCGTACGTGATAACATCGGCGTGGTGTTCTTTTTATTGTATCCCTTCTAGATTTTAAGATGTTGCTGTTTGACCATGCCATTCCAACAGTAGTGACTCACCAAACTACTGGTAAAACTGGTTAAGTGTGCGCGGTTGGATGCACAACGTCTCTCGGTAAGGTGGAATGAACATCAGTTGCGAATGACACATTTCTATAGAATCATCATGACCAAGGACATACGTTTAGCGATTAGATAAAGGCGGTGCGTTTTGAGCACAAACAATAAACGTTTATTACAATTTATAGTTTCATTTTATCAACGATCAACAAATTAATCTTTAGTCGATGGAAATTAGAGCAAACCATTCATTAAGACTAGCCTCGATGAATTCCCGTTCCCCTATTAAAACATAACACAACAATATCTTGATACAACGGCACATAAAATCACGGATAATCTTATATTTTTAGGACCTTTACTGGCCTTCTCCCACCTTAAACAGAACCTATTAAGTATATGGATAGCATATGAGTCTTTTTTTAATTGGAACCGCTGTAGTACTGCTACTTGTGAGATATCTTTTAGAATGGTTTCGTGCATGTGTTTCAGACAAGCTGGTCTTTGACTGCAGTATTATCATTAAACCCTTAAGAGGCTATGTATGGTTGTTCTTGACAAATGGAAAACCTATCAGCGGTATACTTATGGGTTGATGAAGAACCTATTCACCAACAGAGCTAAAGCACGGTTTAGTGCCCTCATGGTGATTGTTTATCAGTACGACAGCAAAGCGATGACAACAATGTCGTCTTCAAGAATGCATTTGAATGATGAAAAGGACTTCGTTGAATTCAGACAAAGGGAGCGATTGTTGAATCGACTAAGGTCGGCAAAAGTTTGTTAAGATCGATCGGATAATCTGGTCTTAATAATCTTAAGTGGCTTAAGTGAATCTTAAGCAAATCTTAATACGGACCACTGACTCGACTAGAAAGACCAATCAGCGAGTAGGTTATTTGTTCTTTTCACCTCTTGAG
Source organism: Tubulanus polymorphus (assembly GCF_964204645.1). Lineage (NCBI taxonomy): Eukaryota > Metazoa > Nemertea > Palaeonemertea > Tubulaniformes > Tubulanidae > Tubulanus > Tubulanus polymorphus. The sequence continues at coordinate 8,784,112 of NC_134027.1, read as the reverse complement.
AAGTATCCATTGAGTTTGATATATGAACACATACAAAAATAGAGCGATGATTTGGCAGAATACGAATTGCTTTCCAGTCGTTATTCGGCCGAATATTTTACGACCTTGCGTTATACGCGTCATTAACAAATCATAACGAATCCATTATTTTGTAAAGTGTTTAGTGTCCCAAAGCTTCCCGTGATACGCAATCGAAGATAAAAATGATCAAGATGAAATGGAACAATGGATATCAACCACCACTTTGATGGCATTTTCCGTGTGTGCATTTCTTCGTAATGATGACTAATGACAATTTCTCGATACACGATTCCTTTGAATCTTTACATGTCTGTTTCGTGGGCAAACTTTTTCTCGACGAGTTCACCAATAAGCAACAAATTCTCACAGAATTATGTTAGCATTGCACCAACTGTCACCCCACGGCCCTAATTTCTGGAGGCAGAGTTTTTACAGCAGTGCGCCCACTCTATGCACTCACAGAACTGATTTTAATAAGCCTTTTTCACAAAATGCAGACGCCAATTTCTACCGAACGATATTGGTTCCAGCAGTTTTCGCTATTCAATAATTAAGCTGATTTCCATTTACATTTTGCACGTTGCTAAAAGAAAACAAAATCAGCACGAGAAAGGGTGTTTAAATAGTGGCGATTATTCGCAATTCTGCAAAGATGTTTCTTTCTCTGCTCATTATGTAGGGAGTATTTATGTCCACTCCTCGCTCCACACTCGTCACTCCTGATATTTTTTACAAAGATGTCTCCCTGCTCGCAAAGAAGGAGTATTTTTGTCCGCCAGTCGTACCGTTTGACTCCTGTTTTCGCGTGCCCATGTGGTATTTCGTCATGCACCGTTCGATGCAGAACACTTTCTTGAACGTTGTCCAAAAGCGCTCGCTAAACCAGCAGTACAACGCGAAATTCACCGCCGTCTTTATCGCGATCAACGCGATCGCGATGTACCGAAAAATCTGAAATCCCGGAATCTTCATGATACGCCGATTAAGCACGGGGATCGCCAGTGTGGCGTTGTACGCAACGTACGGAGCCTGTAAAATGAAGAACACGACTATAATGCTGATGAGCATCATCGTTATTTTCCTTTCTTCGCGACTGACATAGTTCGCCATTTCGTGCATCGGGACGAGATTCTGACGCATGAATCGAGTCGAAATGCGCAGCTCATAAATGAGCAAGATGTTCAACACGGTCAGGCTTAGAAACGGCAAGATGGCCGTTAGAATTCCGTCGACGAGCCACGTGTAAACGGAATGATACGTGTCGTTATCAAAAAGTTCCGTGTACGCCAACTGCCATTGGGTTTCGTTTGGAATCTGCAAACTCGATTCTTCGACGACGTAGGCTTCGAAGAAGTTCGGCGATCGGCAAACGAACGCGATGACGAATATGGCAACGATGACAATGCGGGCGCGTTTCACCGTGCAGATTATCGTCGCGTGTAACGGTTTGCAGATTGCCGTGTACCGTTCGATGGCTAGCACGACCGTCAGCCAGACGGATGCCAACAAATTCGCGTTCATCACGATCTTCGCGTAGTGGAAATAGATGACGAACATGTGCACGTGATGATCTTTGTCGATGAAATCGAGCAAGCGCGTCGACAAAATGATCAAAAACAACAAGTCGGCGACGGCCAACGCTGTGAGATAGCAGTTCGTCGATGTCCACATGGTTTTTCTGCTCAGCACAACGACGGTCATGATAATTCCGATGATGCCGATAATAAGTACAACCGGAAGCACGGTTCTGTACACGATGTCGTAACCTCTGCCAATGTTGTGCGTTGGTTGTGTAATATGTCCGGTGGTAATGTTTTTATACAAGTAATAATCATCATAAGCGCCGTCGTAGCTTGCTTTGTAGTCATAAAGAACTGTGTCGTTTGCCACAGTAGCCGATGCCATGTTTGTTTTTCTATGATCAGGCTGCTTATGCAGCCGAACTATTTTTTTTGATCGAACAATTTATTCGCGCATCGCAGCGCAATGTCGCCGCACATGTCTAGCGAGAGCGTTGACGTTCCATTTTGCCTTGCGGCACAGCATGCATAACGGCACAAACATATAAACTTTCCCGAATTCGTTTTCGGCGACTCCTAATTCGGATGTCACAGAACCGCAGATTCTAAGCGATATGATGTTAATTTAAAGCGATGTCCTTCGTGCATCTCATCATTGGTGGGTTTATTTGGCTTCTGTTGTTGCCGAGGCTAAAAAAAACAAAACAAAAATAAGCTATAATAATCAATCGGCAATACGGACTATACAATTTTGGTTTATATTGAACATCAAACACCAAAAAACCCTAGAAAATGTGTCGCGGGTTTCATTTACCAAATGGTTGATACTTTCAATAATGAAGAAAATACACAAAATAAAAACTGGGACCACGCATAAAAGTTATACTGTAAATTGCTAATTGGTACTGTGGCATTGATACATTGTACTGTCATTTCTATAAGTCATTTGCAAACATGATTTTTTATTGATGGTTTTAATCACACCCGCACCAAAGATTAGTTTTATGTTTTGAAGCACTTATCTTCATTACTTTGGGATGTCCTCAATGTTTAGAAAAATGTTGCTCTGTCCCTGCCCCCTTTCCTTGAGATTGACCTATCACTAGATTAAAATAATGGGCTGAGGTCACAAAACTAGTCTATTCCAATTTAACTGGTTTAATGGGACAAACTGACATATTGTATATAACCATGTGTCCATGGTTAGTAGATGTCATTTTCTTCTGTTGTATGAAACTGAATTATGTTAGTCAATCCATCTATCAGATGGGCGGGGTAGTCGTGTGTTGCAGTTCCCCCATTTACTTTGATGGCTGTCGTCGAAAAATATGAAGCCGACATCAAATAGTTGATAAAAGTCCTGCTTTGAATTTCTTTAAAGTGAGTGCTACAAGTGTATGCTTACGGCTTTGTGTAAGTGTAGAACTCAAAATGAAATATTACCACCTAACCAAACAAGTTAATTGAAAATAGCGGTTTTGCGGGGCGCAGGATTTTCATCACTCATCCGACAAATACAAAGTTTTCATAGTAAATTGATGAGATGTTTTTAATGGGTCCATTTGCGATTCACATATCTCGTATGCACGCGAGCGAACGTATCGTCGTGTTTCGTGTATTTCGAACTTCCGGCAATTACCGAGTAAAAGTAATAATAGCAGCGTGCTGAAAACAATGCCGCGAACGTGTCGGGCATTAATTTTCCTCTGGCGGGTCTACTAAATTTAGAGACAATCTTCACTTGAATTTTAAGATGTAATCTCGTAGGAAATTGAATCATTAGGTGCCGGTTTTAAATGGTTGTTGTCGTGGATAACTTGAAGTGGCTTCCATTTATCGAGTACGCGGGTGTTAAAGTAAATATCGATTTATACCAACCAGCGAAGTACCTGTCGCGGCATGAGGCAATGTTCAGATATATGCTACTGACAAACATACCAAAACTTATAATTTTTTTATTTAAATTGATTTCATTTATATAATGTTCATATATGAATATAAGAGTAATTGTAAGTATATATATATATATATATATATATATATATATATATATATATATATATATATATATATATATATATATATATATATATATATATATATATATATATATATATATATATATATATATATATATATATATATATATATATATATATATATATATATATATATATATATATATATATATATATGTCTTGTTTCAGATCGAAGGTTGAAAGGTTGAGTGAGTAAAAATAAAAATAAATTCGAGCTTGCGAGAATTTATTTTTATTTTTTATGATTTTTTATGTCAGGATTTGTTTTGATTTGTGACGTGTGGGACCTGTGTTCTCTTGCAGCTGAATGTCAGTCTAAAAATGTCGGTTCATCCGCTTGAGAATTTTGCCACAAGGCATATTCCCGTCCGGTCGCCCACACATAAACGAATTACATACACTCAAATTCCATCGGGTATATCAGTTTCATTTTCTTTCAATCGGATTCGATTTCTGTTTTTTTTAAATATGCTGTGCTATTCAGTATTCAGTACTGTTGATTTCGCTATATTCCAATCATGATTTCCGACCGTAATGAACAAGACTAATTTCGAAGATATTTCGGACGTGAAATGCGTCCACGATTCTGCGTATCCGTGACCTCTTTGAAAAAATGATGATCCGTCGATCTTACGCCAGAAACGTTTTGAATTATACATTGTAGCCCGCTGCGCGATTCTGTTGATTCATTTACGACACAGCAGTTTTTTGTTTTGATGTTTGTCGCACAAATAGAATATCTAAATTCCTGCGTACGTGCCACTTCGAATCCTTGAAGACTTATATGTATCGATAATTCTAATGAAATTCCGAGTTTGGTCGTACGATTTATTTTTCATCCATCGGAATATGAAATATGACCCGGGCAGTTTATTCTAATGGTCAACCCCTTGCTAATTTGATTATTATATGTCGATATATTTGATGATTCATGTTTGATATATCTTTGCTGTGGTGATAAACACATTCCTGCTATGGCGATGTCCATCTGCATGTGTACTTATTAGATGTCCTTGTGATTGATGAGACTCATCACTCAGCTGTCGGTCTGTCTGTCGCCGTTGTATACTGTCATCGGACCTGATGAGTCTGTGAACCTTTTTATAACCCACCAGACGACACGTTTCGACTTCTCCGTTAGTTGACGCATAGTCGAATAGGTCGTCGAGTATTTAACATCAGATTACCGCAAGGGTTTAGAACTCTTCACGGTAAACAGTGTAAATTTTGCAACTTAAACAATTGTAGTCGCTGTTCAAGAATCAGAATATTGCGTGTGCTTTCTTCGTATAAAGCCAGACATCAGGTTCCAAAACTTATTAATAAATTCAAACCTCAAAGCAGCTGGAAAAATAATCGGCTCTTGTCCATGAAAATGCTTGCAGGTGTTACAAGCTGAATAATCATTTTAGTCTGCATCGAGGCTTACAAGGTACACGTTATTCATATAATATTGCCTAGGTTAGGAAGGGCCGGATGCAGAGGTAAAGCTACGGTTGCGCAGGTGCTGACACAAGTGTAAGTCAGGACTGTTTACAATTTCTACTAATTCAGTTAGTAAAAGTCAAATCTTGTTCCAACATATACGAGCAGGAATTGACACGAGAAGAGTTTCGGAGAAGAGTTTTCGACTGATGAAGACACAAAGAATATAAAGAAAGAGGTATTTTTATATGGAAGTTTTTTAAATTAACCACTTTACACAACAACTCTTCAACTGCTTATTCCATACCGATAGGCTGAGTCTTGGAAATCTATAATTACTTGATTTTTATCTGATTTTGCTTGAGAATCTGCCATGTGTGTATCACTAATTGGTAAGTGATAACAAACAAGCATAGGGCTTAGGATATTGAATAGTGAAATTTAATCGATTGTATTATTGAATTTTTACTCGCCTCTTTTGAATCAACTATTACACAGGAAACTTTTATGCTTTTGGGTGAAATTGAATTACCAAATGACGTTTTCCGCAGCCAAACTACAAATCAAACTTTGAAATAGTAAAAAAACTTCAACTTCTCGACAATGGTAGATGTGTTTACAATCTGTTAGGAAGATGTTTGTGCGTTGATTAGCGCGCCGATGTTTGGCCATTGAAATTTGATTGCTTCAATTCCGTCGTGGAAGATCGATGCAAATTCGAGTCGAATTCATCTCGATTCGGAGTCAATTTGCGGCGAACATGCGCGAAAGTGGAAAAGATAACGCGCCTCCAGAGGTTATTGTAATTGACAGAGCTGTGGTATGATTTGATTGAGTTATTACGGGGCTTTGTGTAATCGGACTCCAACCTCGGCGTAAGAAGTCTTAAAACTAGTAGCGGCAAGTTCTAGCTCGGGTAAAAAATGAGCTGAGGCCAGTCCCCGACACATGCCATTTTGATCCAATTACAGGGTCTAATCTTCGCACTTGTCCGATTGCCCGGGACAAGTATCATTATTTCATTAGGGCAAGTAGGTTATCACTATCATTATCACTTGTCCATCGGGCAACTGCAATTTTACTTTCCGCTCGATACAATTGGTGATTGTGCCACCAATCGGACTGCTTGTGTAGGACACGTTGTTTTCTGAGGGGGTAAGTGAAATTTCAGATATGCTTACCCCCGGGCAAGTGGCTTTTATTCCCTGGATTATATAGGTTACTGGTCTTGACTCGGACAGGGGTGGTGCGCAAAATTCGGCATTAAGCCAAATCGCATGTTTCGAAAGAATATTTCATATAAATTCTCATCATCGAAAAAGAATGATTATTTCTTTATGACAGGAAAAGTCCCCGAACATGACGGCATATAAAGAGCATTGTTGTATGGCAGTGAGGTATGACACCTGACAGCAGCAAAGGCATCGCGCCAATTTTTCCATTTACTCATATACATGACATGTAAAGTGATCGTTGGTACAGGAAAAGTAAAACAACAATTTCAATCCCCGTTACGCAGAGGTCGAGAGTTAAGTGCATCCGATACAACGTATTGCCAAAGACTAATTCAAAGGGGTTGTGGTAATTGAAATGATGACGACGTGCTTAGAAGGCGTAAATCCTCGTGACGTCAACTTTTTAATGCGTGTGGTAACAGTTTTGATCATCCTCCATCTTTGATGGATGGGTAATTGGCTGATAATTGAACGATCCGCGAAGAAGACAATCCAAATACGTGTCTCAATTATTACAGTTTTTTCTTTGACATTCGATGGATATGGACGTTGGGTATGTGGATGCTCGGATCCAAGCTACCACGCATAACGCATCGGCGCGAAAAGAAATCAAAATCACAAAACAGAAGTGCTTTTCTGGCTTGTTTTGTGACTGTGTGCAAATTCAAGAAGCACTTTGTCCGTAAGTCTCTAATATCATCAGTAATATCAGCCACCAGGGTCGTACCTAGCATTTGAATCGGATGGGGGGGGGGGGTAGGGGGAAGAGAAACCCGAAAAGGGCAGTTATAGGATGTAACAATAATATTTGCAGAGGGCACTTTTCCAAATACCAAATACCCCCGCGAAATACGACCCTAACCAACATTGGTAGATATTGCCCAATGAAAATTATGCGATAATGTCAAATATTCCCATTCTCTTTTTTCCATTCTTTCGTATGATTGTAGTTAGTTATTAGTTAAGCTCTCTAAACGTTATCATCTCGCAGTCAATTTGGTATCTTGTTGAAAGCTGACGATGTAAATGTGTAAAATAAGAATTCCAATTATTTGCATTACACCCACTCCCAAGGATTCAGTCACGTCAGCTCATGTATTCGATCATTATTTCTGTATGTGGAATGTGTCTGTCTTCTTCGTCTATTCTTGTTGAGAATATTTCCATCCCCACGAAGCACAAATCGAGTCATTAGTTCTACTCGACTCATTGTACGTAACGATATCACTCGCAGAATTAAGATATATTGTACTGTATGCTACTTAATCTTTTCATCATTCCTCACTTATGTATAGTATATTCGTAGACAGTTGTCATAGATCGTGTCATCAAATACACTTTAGATATGACGATCGATGAATCGCGAGCGGTTCCTGCAAGTCGTGAGACAAACCACTTTGACGGGGTAAGCCGTTGCTAAAAAGAGGACACGTGATTGAAAAGTGATGATTAGTTGAGTTGTTTTTATAACGTTTAGATGAAATACATCATTTGTGTGGCATCATTTTCTTTCTCTTTTCAATTAGAGCGTGGATGAAATTAGATTAATTCTTGTCACGAGTCAAATCAAATCTACTGTCACGAATAAGATGTGTTGTGTTAGCGTGTAGGATAGGCGTTTGCCAATTCTTAATTGATATTGTTTATTGAGTGAATTTTTAGATAACTTGTATGACATAGAAAACTTATAAATCGACACTGAAGATCAAAGAAGCAATCTGATCGGATCTTAGTCAACCGGATATGCGCTTAGTGCTATGGAAATGTACTAAAACCTTAGCATGGATCCAGTTCCAAAGTTAGTGTGAGTTAGAGTTAACTCTTCAATCAAAATTAGTTCGTTTTCAATGAGTAATGACCTATCTTACTTAGATATTAACTTATAACTGTAGATCTGGATTCGTATTACAATTCCAGTGAAAGTAAAAGCGAGCTAATCATTTTTCGTAACGGACTCGGAATGTAGAACTTTCCAACAGTTCCTTCATACATTATATGTCCGTTCATCTGATCAATGATTTTCATCCACTTGCTTCGATTACTCCGATTCATACGATTTATATCCGAGACAAAAACCTAATAGCAGCGCGGGGACATTTGATATCAGGACGGATATAGACAGCGTCGACAGATAATAAATCGAATGAAAAGCTGAAAAAATTCATAATCTTGACATTTCGAACATATTGCCAATAAATCTTCAAATATCGCAAGCAATATCAACGCCGCGAATGAATTATTGAATGAATAATTTGCCGATAGTTCAACAATATACAACTATATGCGCAAACTGTATAGTTCGATGTTTGCATTTTCAATTGATTAAGTGCAGGATTCATATCATACATGTACAAGATTCAATAATCGTGTCCAGGGTCGTAGTGAAGGCCTGGTATGACAAGATTTCATGTACTGTATAGTTTGAATCCCCGACATGTGGTAGGATTTGAGGTTGGAAATCGTATACAACCCATCCTCGCTTGCCACCAGTCTATATCTAGCCAATCGGGTGTGTGTAGCAAATTTGCCATTGAAAAACGCATCTGATTGGCTTAATACGTATGGTGTCCGCCCAAATATTGGGCAAGTAAAGGATTTGGGTTGGTGTGAGCTTCGGCGGAAGGCAATCAGACACTGACAAGCGAGGGTGATTCAAATCATCCCCATCCCATTCTTTCAATTTCCGACCATTTTCATTTAGCTTTTATCATTTACTCATACCGTAGCGGATATTTTTACGAAGAAATCCTTGAAAATCGCAGCATGGGCCTGACAAAGCAAAACTTTCATACTTTCCACGAGATCCATGCTTTAAGTACCACACTGAGAAATGGGCTCCCCGGGGTATTTTCCATCTTGACGTCGACAGTTTGCGAAATACACAAAAGATCACCACACACTGTATGTTCTATAAATATGTATAATTATGGCTGGTCGCCGTGTGTGCTTACTAGTGATTTGGCCAATCAGACGTTTTTCTACAGAACCCATTTTGCTGTCAAACGATCTCGTGCTTGTTCAACAACCAACAAAACGTGCATAAAAACAAGTCTAAAACTATATGTGGCCAACAAAAAGTTTGAGTATCATCGACAGGGCCACCTTCGGTTATCGGAGTTAGTCGACTATAGTCGAACTAAATAAAACCGAATGTCCGTTAGTCGGAACTATAGTCCGGAAATGGTCGACCACGCAATTGAGCACGGTCGCTACAGTTCGGACCTAGGTTCAAGATGGCCGACACTGTGAAATACGTTACGACCGAACTATAGTGTGTTCGACCACTAGTCGACTAGCTACGAAAACCGAAGTTGGCCCAGGTTGGTCGTTGAATCAACCTGGGCCAACTTCGGTTATCTGAGTTAGTCGACTATAGTCGAACTAAGTGGAACTGAATGTCAGTTAGTCTACATTCTGGAAATACGTAGTTCGGAAGTTACGTGCATTCGGTTATTAGTTCCGACCACTTGTCGACGAGATTCGAAAACTGGAATTTGGCCCTGACGTTCATATCGTTAGGACTGACAGAAGAAAATTTTGGTTATCGACTATTTTGTGAACTAAGTGAAACCGAATGCCAGTTACTTGGAAGAATAGTCCGTAAATAGTCAACCACGGGACTGAGAAATTCAATTCAAAGTTTATTGCTCAAGAAAAGAAATTTGCACGGAGCAGATAAATACACAATATCAAAAATGGACTTAAATAATTTGACAATAAATGAACATCTTTATTATGTTACAATAACATATTAGAAGATTCACAGTCTTCTTCACGGTCGCTGCAGTTCGGACCTATTTCCAAGATGGCCGACACGTCGTTTATTAGCCCCTAGTCGACAACTACGAAGTCCTTGCCCTGGCAGTCCACCGATCATATGCTCGTTTTTCAAATCAGACCTTAGTCGTCCTGAGTTTGACGGGACAAGTTGATATTATCGTTTTACCACTTCGAGACGCAAATATCTCTTAATGCTTTCAATTGAACTATTCTAAGGCCAGTTCACACATCAGTCCCAGTCGAATTAAGCTTTGTGAGGTAATATATTCATAGAGCGTAAAGTAAAGTTGCGCCTCTGCAAAGATAAATGATGCGCTGGGAAAAAGCCGTTCGTAAATATTTGTCATTTCGGAGGAGAATTCATCGCCTATGCTGATTAAACACAATTCCTCAATAAAGTATCGCTTTCTACGACTACGTAAACTTGCACGCGCGCTTTCAACATCGCCGAGGCAACCGAAGAATAACCGAGTCGATCGCGCCGACCGTTGATTTCTCACAACGCGCGAGAACAGACAAATTCAATAATCATTCGCGGATAGTTGCGTGTTAGCGGCCGTCGTCACGTGTCGGATGAACGAATCTTGAGATACAGCAATAATCATGGGGGAAAAAGCCGTGTTGACGGGCTATATTCCGAGTACTGTCTACGAATGCAAGCTCTCCTTCAGGTCATATTTTACCACAGTTATGTTTGCGTTGTGGCCACAAGGTCTTCACCGTATAAAAAGTTCACAAGAGCTGTTCTGCCTGTGTTGGCTGCAAAAAAATTGGAATGGCATAGGCGTGCCGTTGCGATATCGGATTTTTCTCAACGACTGAGCCGAAAAGGCCACCCCTTTGGCACACTAAGTCTATAGATGGGAACCCGCGTCCGTTTTTTTCTGACTTGATATCATTGTTATAATTTCCAAAGTGTTTTGAATCAATAGAAATCCGACTACCGGCTACCCTGGAGATATTTCCATTTGGAATTTGAAAAATTTGGCTTTCTTTGAGATATGTATCATCTCGGAATGAATTAAGCAAGGGTTTTAATTTTGGGAAATATTTCACTCCTCTGAGATATTATCTTTGAGTAATATCTTTGGAAACCTTTTAATCTAATGAAAATGCCCACAGGGCAGCAAGTATGGTGGGAATTTTCTTTAATCTACAACTTTTTGGAATTCATCATGGCATAATATCTTAGGAGTAAAATTATTCATATAAAATCGACACTTTTTGGCGATCTTACCTCGGGATATCCATCATCTTAGAATAAATTCCAAAAGTTTTTTTCATATGATGTCCCCGGACACGCTTCCATCAAAAGAAGATCGACTTCTATTCGAGAAATGTCCATTTTGCATTAAACCAACAATTCGCAGAAACTATGCTAATGTATATTGACCATCAACTCATCAATGGTTCTACATAACATAGAATGCTGATAATGGCTGTAAGGGGACCTAAACTGTTTTTTTAAAGAAAACAGTTACGGTCCCCGTACAGCCTTTATCAGAATTTTCAAGAGTTTGTAACACCACACGAATCAGAGTGAGTTTTATTGTTTGGTTTTCATGTGCAGGGAATTCTTGAGCTTGTGATGTAGGTTAATAGATCGTTTGATCTACAATCATTCGGAACCATTTTTCGCAGTTAACATTCAAGGCAGACTTATATTACGAATACCATTTTACCCTAATTACTGTTATTGGAGAGTGGATGGTATTGATTGTTTTATAGTGGGCTTAGATTTCGGGGTCTGTTTGCTAAAGGATATGTGGTTGTTTAAATACGATCAGATCTGAGATCTTAATCCATAAACAGGCTATTGAGGAGATTACAAAAGTGTAGGGACTAGAAATTCCGTTTTTAAAGGTTCGTTATGAACTAATTCCAAATCTAGGCTTACGCTTTACCAAAAAAGACTTAAATCGATGAAACAACTGAATTTATTTGAAGCTTTACTATAGCTTACGATATTGGCTTATTTACTTCTTTTCTGGTAATGAAAGCACGTTATAAATGTTAATTACCCCCGCACATGGAATACATTGGGAAGGAAATTATTCAATGGCAACCCAGGGAAACAACCTTGGGCTTTCAGATTTTTCAATTAAATGGCAACCTAGGGAAACAATATGACAAGTTTCTTAGAGGCCTTCTCTTGAATGATGTTCTTTCTGTATGCAGTTTTCTTCCATTGATGTCAAGTTTCTCATGGCTACTTTTCGCAGGCGTAAATAATCTTAAGTGTAGTGCAGTTTTGGCTAGCGATATCATAAAGCTTAGCGCAGGTCAGCCTTAAGGTGATGGCCAGTTGACTAGGAATGTGAATCCATCGAAAGAACATAATAGGAGACAGTTAGATAGGAAATATTTCCTGTCAAATGGTTAAGCTTCTTATCCAACACAGATTACACTTTCGTCGTATGATGCTCCTAGAGTATCGAACATAAAAGTCATTTCAGCAACTTTTCTTGCACCGTTGATGGCGAATTTTCAGTTAAGTTTCCGATATCCAAACATTACCAAAGAAACTTCGTACTTCGAGATATTTCTTTCGATTCCTGTTTGAGAAGACATTCGCCATCGGCAAGAATTAAGAATTATACATCAACTGATATTATTTCTTAATGTCTCTGGCGCAGAGAGAGCTCTACGTGCTCGAAGCTTGAAAAATGCTTGATGCTTGTCATTGTCATTTAATCATAATTGATCATTGTGGCGAAGTACCGGGTAGGTCGGTTGGTTATAGAAAAATAATTAATACGCGTGATTAATGTATTTGCTCAAAGTCATTTTTACGCAACCGAAGCTTAATGAACGGTTCTAAAATATCGTCATACGATACGCCAAGCAATTTGATTGAACTAGACCCTGTCAACGTGGATATGCAGTTCACTGAAATAATGATCTTTCGATTCAACGAATTTCATTGATTTTTTGTCGATTCCGAGTGTGTGACTGAAATCCTCGAAATGATAAGTTATCTTTGATGCATCTCAATATTAGTTTCAAACCTCTCGTGAGTGCAGGATCTTTCATGCATTTGGTAAATGGTGTCCCAGGTTATGTAATGCTAGTCAGGGTTTTAGATGTTTTGCTTAACACTGAACTACAACACTAGCTATTCCTCAAGATAGCGTGGCAAGCTCTGATTCTTAAAATTAGTTCATTATAAATGAATTTTGAACTGCATTTTTAGGCTCCCGAATCCATACATTATCCCAAGACCCACCAAATACACATCAGATTCATTTTTCTACTCAGTGATTGTTATTGTCTTCAAGAAAAAAGTTCATTCGAATTTAACCGAAAAGTAGATGAGTCCGAGTAACTGCAAGCGAACCTGGCGTATCCTCGCCTGCCATTAGTGGAATCCTCGATTACCGCAGTAGCGTCGGAGATGCCTCATTCATATTCATACCTTAGCGATTCTGTTAGGGAAAGGTAAACTTCATGTTAAAAGTGCTTCCACTGTTCCATCTACGAATGTATTGGAAGCGTCACGCCTATTTCAGGACACATCTTGAAAGCTGCATTTTTCATACTCACACATGACGAGACAAAATACACACGCATTACGGCATCAAACGCGGCCACTGAGGATGCAAAATTCCTCACGAATAAACATTCTACCAGAAATAAATGCCGCGCTGTCAACATCAGACCGATGATCTTGGCATCGCGATAATGTTGACCTGTCATTCAAGAGGAGGCTGGAGACGTAAAAGAATGATATCGAATTGAGGAATGCGAGGCGCATGGGTTTGATCATTGACAGTATGAACGATGAGATTACTCGTAAAAAATACTACACACTCGAGATCATCATCGGACGTCCGCATTGTGTACGGTTCCCCAACTATCGCCAAACAGTTTGCCTTCAAACTTTATCTTCGGCTTACAGTCTGTGTCCAGGGGTACGAGCCTACCACAGAGTTTGACAGGGAACTTATTTCAAAACGGTCTATTTGTCTAAAGATTTATCGGCACAGTAATCAGTTATGATACATGCTAGGGCCGCGTTGATAACTTTAACTTCCACATCTTCAATCCTAGTGTTTGTGTTTTGATCTGAGCATATATATGATAAGCCAATAGACTTCTGTAATCTAACAGTTACTTTCAGTTGGTTAGTTTCTCTCCATTGGATGCTTCAAGTTAGGTTTATTGGTTTGATTTTGACTGTTGCATTCCTAATCAACCGAATCAATGTTTGCTGCGACTAGTGATGGTGCACAAATTACACGTGTTACGCCGATCTCGGTAATTTCGCGATTTAAGCTATAATTTTGCTGCGGTACTACTTGTATTGAGAAGTTACTTTATACGAGAAGTTGCGGTTTCTTTTGAAGGGATTTCTACAAGGCTTCTTAACCCGAGGTGCAGTAGTCTCCATGTTATCGAAACCCCTCTAGTAGCTTTTTACCTGGCCATTAAGAAGATGAGGACTTTCATAGAGATGATCAAATAATTCCAAAATTTCAAACTTAGGTACTCCTTACTCCAATAAATGTAAGAAATAATCCTTACTTATCTTAGTTCATTTAGCCAATAGATTGACCAGGGATTATCTCTCATTGTTGACGTAGGCGCTAAAAACTAAAAAATCAAATTGAGTACGTCCCTGGGTTCATTCGACTTTATCTCACTAGATGAGTAAGCTTCTGTCATAAGCATTGTACCCTTTCGTTCGAATCTCTTTCACGTAAATTCCTTTAAGCCTTACAGAATTTCTGTAATTCGACCCAATTCGAAATCCGAGTTCATTCTCGAATTCATATGATGTTCCGAAGTAATCCATGCTGTATTCTTTGTTATATCTTTTTTCTTTGCTCTTTATTAAGCGCATTTCTTCCGCATTTTCCGATCAAATATGCACATCTCCCCGAGATGCATCGGCTCAAAGCCGATTTATATCAAAAAAGACGATTGATTTTAGATGTTTATCACGAATCTTTGTACGGAGATATCTCTTTCATAGTCTTTCCACGGACTTTTTCTATTCTGCCGATCGGATTCTGACATGCGACAAAAAGTGTTTGCTTTCATTTATGCTTCCAGCAAAAAAGTTACGATTTTGTCGATGAAACCGCAACTAATGTGGTGCACGTCATGACAGATATGGTGAAAAATCGAAGAATACAAAATAAAATCAAAGGATTATACAATGTTTTGAAGGAGAAATTTATATGCCGCATATGACTTAGACTCATTAGCCAGTCAGTAGCATAATGTAATCAATATCTTGAGCATCGAGTCCGGAATAGCAACAATTTTTGTACGACATCGACAATCTGTTTCACTATAAAGTGCTTTGGTTCAACTTTTCATTAATACCAAATCTAGCGGTGACGTACGTTCTTGGGGTTGAGCCTACCAACTACCAATATTTATGTCAAACAAACACCGAGTCACGAGAACATTGTGGCATTGATGATGCCAACAATAACAACGACCACCATGTCCTTCTCGTCTAGTTCTCAATGCCATTCGACATGACTACGTACGGGGCAAATTTTTTGATGGCAATCTCTAAGTAAAACCGGGTAGTAATTTCCGTGTCTTATGGACCATTACTCGTGGGAGTCACCGGTATTCGCTGTCAGTCAACTTTAAGAGCTTTTTACATTGAAGGAAATCAGATTCATGATGACGGCCGAGTGCATCGTGATAAAAACCCACCGAATCATTATGGAATGAAAAATCGGTCGATATGTCTTTGATGAACCAGCTTTCAAGTTTTGGCCAGCATAAAGACATTTGGTTCACCTGACTCTACGTGTACCAACTTCAATCCAGGGTTCATCGGTGCTAACTTGGATCCACTTCAATTGTATCACGTGACTCAGTATTGCCGTTTAATTCAAAAGAAAAACACTCAAAAAGTTCATAGCTATTCAAATGCGCGCACGTTTTGAAATGTTTTCAGGAGAAAAAAAAACAAAGCACGGATCCCCATATCCGACATTCCTTCCGAAAATATAGGTACACTTTCATTTTTCTTTTCTGAGTAAAACTGGTTCATCATTTTGTTTATTGGATAAACCTGTAGCTCGATATTTTTTCTCGCACGCGATGGTGAAGTATTGCCACTTTACTGAGGAGCCTGCATCCATCCATCTACACTACAGCGGCTCAGAAAAATGTTTGTTCTTAGAGTTGAATAGTCAAGGGCAGATTCTTTGAAGGGGTGGACCTGGAATTTGGAATGGGCACTTAATTTGAAAAAGGATAATTAGGCAATACGAGGGCTTCCGACGCGAAAACTTGGTGGCCCCTCCAGCAGAAAATTTAGGTCAAAATGGGGCATTTCTGGCTCTTATCAGGGCCCATTTGGATCTATTGAAATTTAAAACTTTCCAGACTTTCTGGAGGCCACATTCGACCCTGTCCAGTCTACCCCCTTAATCCACCCTTAAATGGAATGCCATATTTACATGCAGCCTTTCCAATTCCTCTGAATCTTCGTTAGCATTAGCTGTAAACGAATGTAAATAAATCGTTTCAGTTTTTGTGATTGATCTTGAAACTTGTTCACACGCCGGTCGGGTGCCTCGTTGAAGGATTGTCTGCCCATCGTCACAAATCTCGTCGGGGGCAATTCTGACTGAAGTGATGGTCAGTTCATGATTAGATGAAATGTCAGAAGGTTGCCACGAAAGATGAATACATTCGATTTCCTGTGTTGGTCTGGTGTCAGTGTTTTTTTAAAGGAACAATCATACCGTTGTTTACCTCATTACTGAAGTGTCTGGTATATCCCGACATGAAGTAAAGACAAACTCCTGGCCAATAAACTACAGTCGGTTGCATTTGTCTAGCACTGCGCAAGATAGATTGTTTCCAATTTCATAGACAGCAGGTACTATCTTTAACCCGGCGCATGCGATTCTAATGAAATGTAATCCGGTTTAAATCAAGTTGTCAAACTTAGTCTGTTTACCAGCCTCCGGTGAAATGGTAGTTCATCATCTGTAGTGCATCTCTAATAACCGTCTAAAAACAATACCTTCTCTCGATGAGTGTACTCATGGACTCTAAAACGAAAGCCCATAATCAAACCTAGTTATCCATTGAATGGATAACTAGTTTCCATTATTTCATTAGAGTCCATGTTTTAGAATCTATTAGAATAGTATCTACATCTCTCTGAATCATTAGTAACTCGGAAAATACTTATATATATATATAATCGGAATTTTTCTATTAAGTTACTTCATGAAATAACTAGTTCTTGTCGCGGAACAAGCAAACACCTGGTAAAAAGAGCATATACTTGTGGTATAAAATAGCGGTAAAACGTTTAGGTCATGTGGACGATAACCTCAGACATTGCAATCTCTTATAATGATCTTTTTCTATGCGACGTTATACACGCAACTGAATGCCAACTACAGACTAGTTAGCAAATGATTGATGTTGTCATTGAAATATCATCAGCCACTCTTTTACTTTTATCAGCTGACCGGTATTTGATGTTATATTCATGACACAGTGTGTGACGACGATCACAGCTTTTTTCCCAACAAAATCAGTTAGTATATCTTCGCAACTTCATAGCTGTACAAGAGGTGTGATTTCTCAGCCAGTATCTTATCCTTCCAACGGAACATTAAACCGACTGCGTGTTAGTTTTTCTTACACTTATAGAACAAAGGTTCCTCGTCAAGTGTTTATAAGGTTTCCATCGCCTCGCTGACAGTATATTGCTGAGTGTTCTGCTTGTAACTTCTATACGAAGGCAATATGTCTAAGGCCGTCAATGAGCCAACACGTTGAAGGAAGCTAGGTATCTAATGCAGATATTTAATATTTATAACTAACTACCCCCTCGGGCGTATACGGCCGGTTATTGGAAAGTTCGGCCGTCTCGAAGTTGCCTGCTGGACCTTCAAATCTGCTTTTAACTAGACAGGTTCGTCGTCATAAAGAAAGCATAATTGTATCAGTTTTCATGAACGACAAAAATGAAAAACGTCGAAAGATATTTCCCATCATTGTATAATTTTAGTTTCTCTGGTGATGGGGTTTAGAAGTTACCCCAAAACTGTTAAAAAATAAACTTTTTTTACTTGTTCACTCTACAGTCACCGAAGTTCAGTTCACTATAGTCACTTCTCATCTGATTTATGGCATCATTGTGAAATGAGCCTATTTCAGGGAACATCTTGCAAACACTCCTTTCCTAAAAATCTTATAGTGGGCCTAAGCACTTGTTATTTCGGATGTTTTGCTTTTTTATGTATCAAAAATATACGAATAATTCTTGCCAGGTTGTTTCGACGCGGGCAGTAGAAGTATTTATCACTCCGTTCTAAGAACCTGTTCAGCTAGGCGAAATTTCTTCGCAATGATATCACCTCCCCTTTAATGTTTGGTGGTTTTGCTCTTGTATTGTGCTGCATATAAATATGTTGCCGAGAGAGAATGAACTCGGTCAGTAATTTGTGGTGTTCAAACAACGCAGCAACAACCTAAGCCGTATAGAAATTTCGCCATTTGGTCAGATACACCGAAGGCTAATCGTATACCTATAATTCATTTTAGCAATACGTTTTAAGCCAACCATTATTTTTGAACATCTTTGGGTCTCATTTCTCATGCCGCTACAAAAGGCGAAGACAAGAGAATGGTTCACATTCCCCAAGGCAAACACTGCTGTTGGTGTACTTACTTACCCTTGATCAAAATGTGCTCATATCTAATCTTTCTGGTTGTTCAATGATCAACATACCCAAAGACATCATTTTTTAATCCATATCGGGAAAAATGTTAAAAAACATCTCCAAACTGATATAACCTTTTTAGGCCACGCACCTGTAGCGTCTGCGACTCGGAGTTAGATGAGAGGCGTGTGTCATTTAAGTTCCAACACATTCACTTTCATTCGACGACAAGATTCTTGGGATGATGATGTCCGAATTGAATTCGTCATTACTACCGCTTAGAGGGTGACGGGAAAAAATTGATTCCTCCAAGTGTGTTAATTGAATGTCATTATTGGCGGCGTCGGTGAAGCTGTAGGAATGGAATGAGCTAATATCAGCCCTAACTATTGCGACGCAACACAAATGAAATGCGTCTCAAAAATGGTGTTTGTTTATCACCCCAATCAATCTACTATTTTCGGAATTGATTTCAGCTATTTGTATGGCTTTTATGAGATTACTTTCGCTGGCGGGTGTCAACAGACGTACAGCTAGGTTGGTTTTAGCAGTTCTATGTTTTTTTTTATTAAATAAGCGATGCGAAATGAATCGGAATGAACAATCATCGGGTCTTCATTGATTAATATTGAATAAATCAATGGATCGGCTTAATTAAAAAATAGTGGCTGAGAGACAACTGATAATAGGTAAGAATCTCTCAGCAAATATCCCTCTTACAAATTCCTCTAAGTAAAAATCCCCCTGGCAAAAATCCACGGGTAAATATACCCTGAGGTAATAGTGCCCTAAATTGATAACAGGTAATAATCCCCCCCCCCAGTAAATATACCCCAACGTTAGAGTCCCCCAAATTTGCTAACGGCAATTTATAGAAATTTTTTCCAAATCTAAATTCTTAATTTCTAGGGGCCGATTTTATAGACTGGTAATTATCTTTAACCTGGGGGCTAACACAATCGTTTTCAATTGAGTTCAGCCCAGGGTTAAATATAATACCAGTTTAAATATCGGGCCAGTTTTTCTATTGTTGATTATACCATGTCTAAAACGGAAGTTAACTTGGGTGATTTCTACCTAGGATTATATTGACCGAGGGGTTACCTACATTCACAACCTTGGGAGGGGGCAGTTCGAGCCACTGGAAATCAAGCTGAGCTGATCGGTCCGAGCTGTCCAATCTATTTTCGTAACCTCTTGAAAATTGGATTTGAAACTATAGGGCTGATCTTTTTCCATGTTCCAATACATTGTAACATACAACGCAATTACCAAGTACAGGTTTATGTGGATTTACTACTGTGTTGTGAACTTCGACAATTCTATATCTCTAGACAATGTTAACAGTGATGCTGCTCAATCCACAAAACACAATAAGTTGCATCCAATTGCGTACGATGATGCATTTCCATTGCTACTCATTTCCTGTCACAAAGCCACCTGATCGTATACACAGCATAACAATTGATACTTAGTACCCCCGACCGCAGCTGGTATTTTTTTTCTTGTACCTGACTACAACATTGGATAAACCTTTCATAACGATCTTTTGGCTTGATATTTGTTGGGTTTAAGTGTGATTTTTGTTATTTTTAATCCATTTGAGAATTGAGAGCTTACTGTGTTTACATGGCAGTCAATACCGAGATTTAATGAATGTTCAGATTTCAAAACTTGCTGCGGGCTGAAAAGCTAGCAACAGGAGTAGTTGTATTATTTCCTTCGTTAACTTAAGACGAACTTTGTTTAATTTGCCTTTTGGATATGTGGATAATATATCGTAGTTTAAATAGTTTTTTTGAAGTCGATCGTGCAATAAAAGACACGGAAATATAACGCTAAATGGCCTAATCGGGCTGTGTAACTGTTTTGATGAATTAAACGAAGAACCGAGATGGTTCTATCAAGATCATGACATTCATTTTATGATTCTCATGACTTTCATTTTAGATAATAATCATTACTACCGTAGGGCTATATATGTTGCTTGCGATTCGCCCGCGATTTGGTAAGGGTCCTCCAGGCCACGCCACGGTCATTTAAAACAGTTGACCCCGACTGATCGGTGCATGAAAAAAAATTCCACTCCTCATTTCCCGAACTCTTTTTCAGAATCTGTAATGGTTTTTTCATGTTGCGTCATCATCTCACGCTATTTCATCTGTTTTTCGATTAATCAAGGACAATTATGCCCTGCACTTCTGGACTCTCGTCTAGTAACTCCGTCGTCGAATCTAACCAGCCATTAATCATTATCGGAGACCTATTTTGTCTTTTTTTGCTGAGTAAACACGTGATGCTCTGGATGTGCTCTAGCATTGTCATTGTGAGGAAGAATTTTGCAAGAAACTTTCGGAGTTGTTTGTCTGGCCTCTGGCATCACCTGTAGACGAGTACTCTTATATCCATCACAGACCAGACAGCTTCTTCCTGGCTTCAGAGCATTGATCAAATAACTTGACCGTTTCGAGGTTCATTATAGACAGTAAAATAGGAAAGGACTTGTCTAAAGAACGATAAAAACACCCAAGCTGCGAAATTCATGATATAGCTTTTTATCTATTTCTGCATTTTCTGCCAGTGCATTGAAGGGAGCTATCCCCATTGACTTGCATCAACTCGTAAGTTTTTGTAGGTCTTCAGATCTGTTTTTATCCCAAGAGGCCTTGACTTCTCATGGCTGAGATATATCAGGAGATACAGTTTCTTGGTCTTTCAGATCGTAACAATGCTCTTTACGAAACTCATGTGGCTGAAATTCAGCCGAGACGAATGTCTGAATTAAATCATTCAACCTTAAAATAATGGGCCTGGTTCCACAGTTTTGAGTTGAAATCAGTTCATTTTCATTGTTTTTATAACTCTCATAGATATTTCATCGTGTCTATCGGCATAAACGGCTCCAGTTGCTTCGAGTCATCCCTGTTATTATCAATTTCGTTCGGCGATTTCCTATCGTCTGTTCATCCGCAATAGATTTTGTCATGACGATGAAAGGAATTCAGTTTTAAGATTAATAGATCGTTTCAGTAGCAGCGGTTTTAATGGCCGAGAGGCAGGTGCTTCCCCGAGGAATATTGATGGACATATTTCGATGCCGCTGGAACCTTTTTCATGAATATTTTCGTATGGTACTGAAAAATTGATTTTGCTCGCCTGCTATTATTATCATCCATTTCATCAATTTTATTCCTTATTCAATGGTTGACTGAACGGAATATTTCAGATTTTTTTAATGATCGTATTTTGGTAAGATGCGCTTAGAGAGTGCAAAACAATGAATTATGTATATTTTACCTTGTTTACAATTACATATCATTCATATTGCATTTAAATATGGCGAATAAATATTATTATACAATGTATATTAACTTCACTATAAACGTGGTACTTACCTTTTTTTTCCGAGCGCGATGTGAAGATTGCTCAAGAACACGCTCGCCATTAAGATAATCAATGATCATTAATCTACTCCGTCTATGTGGTTTTATTAGTTCTGGCGATAATAATTTGAGGACTTCCTATTTATTATTAACGCTCATTAATCCCTCTTACTGTCAGACAAGATTTCACGTGTCTCGTTCTATCCCGCAAAGAACGAACGGACGAACGAACGAACTACTCTTGAATGAAGCTTTCGCAGCATCGCGCAATACGCCGCTTTTAACAGTTAATCAACAGTATTTCACTGCTTCGGATCCTACTTCTCAACGAATTCATCTGGCTTCTAAGTGGCTGCTACCAACGTATTTTTGCGTATGCCAACTTTTAAGAAAAAATGCATGTTAGCGTTTGTTTAATTGAATTATCACGTCGTCTATGAGTCAAATTTCATTAAATTATTCATCACGGTAAATTGTTCCGCGAGCTATGCGCTTATATAGGCTTTGCGTCGCGTCGCGTCGCATCGCCGCCAAGCAGCGATGGAGTAATGACAACGTTTGCAGTTACGCGCGATTTGACTCAATTGTCTAGCCGGTATAGGCACACACAATCCCACTGCTTCATCAACACCTGCCGTTCGGGTTGGTAATTGGCCCATTGGCTTTGTTTCTATTGGTTGGAGATCCTATTAAGTGGTAATTTATGCAATGTATTACTTGCGTACTGTCCTGTACGTATTAGTTTATTGACGCCGTAAAAACTGTGACAATAATGTTTATATACCGGGGTATACCTAGTACACGTTATATAAGGGTGTGATGTGCACTACGATATCAATTTTTCAGCGTTTCAAAATGACGGATTACATTTATGAATTTTGGCGTGTATTTTGTAACTCAATGTATTTCGTAATCTTATTTCATTTTTGATGATTTCTAATTGTTATGTTTTGAAAGGACGTGCACTACGTCGTCAATATACTGGGCGAACCTTGGAATCAAATGATTACCCCAAGGTAAACTACGCTCCGTGAATGGTCTATCACGGCAGCACCACCCTGTTGCTGGTCAATTCAATTCAATTATCGATATATTCAAATCCAAAATAAATTCGTTGATCCTTAGTTTTACCGGTATATAATTTGAATTAGATAAATAATTGTCGACAATATTTTGCAATATATGTGTTACCTTTCAAGGCGTCAATAAACTTTCAAGTTCGTTTTCTTTTCGAATCTTACGATACTTCCAACTGCATGTGCGCGACATGATTGTCTGCACTCGAGGAACTTGCATTTCCCTGATGTGGCATAATTGCCTTATTGGAACAACAATCAAAATTTCATGATGAAATATCACGGGTAATCGTCGTGAGAAATCATCTAACTTTTTAATTTCATTTTCACCAATTGCATGATTACCGTTTTGAAAACGCAATGGTAATCAGCGCATGCGATCGGTGAAACTTCCCCGTCGTTATCGCGATGAAAAACAATTCAGTGTTCATATATAAAAACAAACTCACAACTGTGAAACTGGGTCCAAGGGTTTAAGGCTTTGAATACCCAATTCCATATCCACCTTTTTAAGTTGAAAGATAAAAGCAAAGTTGGCCTACTTTTAGTCCATTGATATGATGAACATTGCATATTTTTGAAATCGAATACTTCAAGACTGTACACCTACGAGACAGAATGAGCTCTGAATATTTTGGTGGATTTAAGTTCCGTGGGGAAAGAAGAACCCAATCAATCTGTGAACCAGCAAAATAGGATTTTGTCTCTCGATAATGACGACGTTCAAGACGTATCGCACAAAAGACAAACCTCCTACATCGTTTCTAATGAAGCGGTGTATTTAGCGTCTCGGTCGTCGTCGAAAATAATCTAAGCGAAATGTATATACCAACTGCAAATAAATGTTATCGATACAAGGTGCTGGTTTGCGGCCGCCCACTTCCATGGTCGCTCAATATTCCCGCGCGCAATCAGATGACAACTATTTAGAAAGAGTCTCGCCTGCCGTGATAACTGTAATTTGATTGTTGTTATGACAGACTGAATTCGGCAATCTTCAGCAAGAATGGTGTTTATCGGATTTGATGGCAAAGAAGGAGTTTGCCTGTGTATTATAGGTTTTCGGCGTCACTTACAAAGCCCGGCGTTAATTATTTCCACTGTTTGGTAGAGTTTTCATTGATAATTGATGTGGAAGCGCAGACGACCGACCAATTCGACCACTTCAACGAGCTAAAAACCTCTCCACGAGTGAACTCCTGTTTTGCCGCAGAAACGTTGCCGGCGTGGTCGTGAACTCGGCCTTTTTATATCGGGTCAGGCTTCAGACTTGCCCGTGCGCGCGTCTCTGATGAATTCTGGTCATGATTTACGTTATTCGATCGTTTCGCCGCGTCGCGTCTGGTCGTATGTCGGGCTGGCGGTGATAATCTCATTCCCATCGACGGATGATTTTCATCGATAAACCGATGATTTGTTTGTCGTTTCTGCGAGATGTCTTTGGTTAATAATTCCATTTCGCAACGCCGCGCTTTTACTGGCAATTATTTGCATTCCGCTATTTGTTGCACGCTGCAAAAAAAAACGTAGGAAGTTAACAGGTCTTATCATCTGCACAAACTATTCCGCTTTCTTTTTGCATCGCGCGTGCTTATGGCATGTATATTTTGTCCCTCACTTTCATCTCTGATTAAATAAATCGAACCAAAAGTTCGCTGCGATTAAAGCCGCAGACGCGAAAAGTTTTATGAAAAAAAAGATTTAATCATACTCTTCGATTTGCCTCCCGGAAGGTGCTTCTGACAGCTCAACAGATTCAATCGGCGACGCGAAAGTATAACTGTGTCTCCGTGAAGCGACGTATCGGTGGCTTTCTTAGGTAGAATTTATACCTACATTCCCCGTAGATGCAAGCTGTGCAACGGTTTCTGCTACACCATTGGGTTCCCGTAGGCCATACCAATTTTTCATCCGCCGCGTATTGCTTTATGACAACGTCGACTGTGGCCGCGTGTATTGTACCCGTGGTGATTGTAAATGGTTAGGTCGCGTCACATCATATGTCAGTTCACCTCACCCGGTAATAAATGAATTCGTTTTGATGTTTTTATACGATCATTTGCGCATGTTCTTACGCTTTTTCTCAATAAACCCTAATTGAAAATAACCTCCGCCTAGTTTTTATCTCAGTTTTATGAGCGACAACCACTGTAAATACTGATGAAGTGTGTATGCTTCAGTCAGCATACGGTAAGCGCGGTTTACTGGCCTCTAATAGCCCCAACTGACCTGAATATGGCCCAGTTTTACAGAAAGTACTTCGTCCTAGACTGATTCAACAATTCAACTTACATTGAGTTGATAAGAAAAACTAAATGAAAGTCATTAGTTAAACGTACGTTTGTGAAAAGCCCCTGGTTTCAACACGTTTTAAGAGTTGCAATTATTAAAAATGCAAATTAACTAAATGTGACGAAACCAATCATCTGAGGCCCCGGATGTTGGTTTAAAAACTTTTCGCTAGTCTTATGGTTCCTTAATCTTGACTCGGAGACATAATTCTCAATCAAATATTGACCTGAAAGTTGTTGCAGAATATACTCACATCCTCAAAAAGGTAGCGGTAGTTATAAAAGTATAAGGCATGTCACATTGTGTAATTTGGTTTTTCAGAATGCCAATGTCTGAATGGTGATTGTGATAATGGTCTACATGGTAGCGGGGAATGTAAGCCGGGACCGTGCTGGCCTGGGTTCATCGGTAAAAACTGCGACAAACGACAACAAAAATGCTGGATAAGACGTTGCCACGCCCATGCTGTCTGTGAAAACGATATCCCTTATCTTCCCGAGTTTTTAGACCATAGCAGTACAATCAGAGAGACCTACAGAAGCTCCCCATCGGATTTAATGCTCAAATTGTAAGCGCACAACGATTGTGTGATCGATTTTGTTTTTTCATTTTCGTAAATCTTTTCCGTCGGCCATATGTCTGATGGTCATTTGTGACGGTGTCGGAGAAACCTGTAATCTTGTAGTATCAGCATTCAAAATGTGTTCTTGTTTCTAGTTTACCCAAATGTGTTTGCCTTCCTGGATATGACGGTGACGGCGAGAATTGCGTAGAAATAAATCCCTGTAACGAAAAGTCAAGAGGTAACTGCCACTTACAGGTTAGTTGCCGGCTATATTTCATTTTCATTTCAAGATAAGGATTGACCCTGTTATTTATTTAATTGGTTGATTTCGTCTTACAAAACTCACAACACCTTTGGCGATAGACTCTGAGGCGAAAACCAAATTAAAACCGTTTGTATAGTCCATTATCGAGATCGATTAGACCCAAATATAATGCGATATCTTGTAATTGAATTCGGATATTAACTAGCTATAGTGAAAGGGAAACAGTGAGTCTGCATTTATCAACACACTGGTGGTATTTACACTGGATTGTAAATACAAATGTTTGAATCATCCACTACGAGCGGAGACTGTCTTCGCATGCAATCCCTAGTCGCTGTTGATTTTTAAAAGCTCAGAAATCGCAACGTTTCGATATCCCCATCTAATGGTAATGGTGGATGTTATTTTTCACCGAAAACCCTAAGAGCCAGAAAGTGACTTCTCAAATGGAAGTTTTTTTCTCTCAAAGTACACCTTTTTCCTGACGATTGCAATGGATATAGAAAAAATTACCGCAAAAAGTTGCTAGCAAAATGATAGTCGATGATGCAGTAATGCCATTAATTGACAATCAGATACGGGAGTGACCACAATTCGCCGGAGGCTGCAATCACGCAGCTGAAGAGAACTTGTTTCGCTCGCAGTTGTTGTCCAGTTTCTCACACAGCTCACCAGCAGGTTTTGATTGGACATTCAAGTGATTTTTATTCTGTAGTTTCTCGATAATACGAATGCGAAGTATTGTATATTCTGACAGTACTGAAAGTATCCCACCGGTGTGGCTTTTCATCGCACCCTTAGAACTACGTCGTTAACAGAGAAACTGATTTGACGTCGTAAAAACTGTTACAACAATGTTTTTTTTTGCAACAGAAAATATGTCGGAACGAATTGTTAGATGTAAAACGTTCAAATTTACGCCTGAGTTCCGGAACTGTAAAGGACGTGTTTACTTCGCGTTGATTGGCTGGTTGGCAGGGGGCGGCACCACCGGCTGGTGCTATGTTGCCCGCCGGGAGAGAGACTTCATTTTCTGTCGCAAAAATGCTGATGGGCAACTGTTTATTCGCACATCTTTTGTTTTATACATTGACAACTACTCAATGCGCTATAATGCCCACTTAGGCTGGTTGCTGATCAATTCAATTGTCGATATATTAGAATTCATCCTCGATTAATATTGTATCATTCATTGTCGATAATGTTAGGCAATATGTGTTACTTTTCTTCGAGGCGCCAATAAACTTTCAAGTTAGTTTTCTTGTTACTGTCTCAGCGGCCACAGCGGCTTTGCATATAGTTTGTGCCATTTAATGAATGTTTTTCTCCCATCTCTAGATAATACTCATGACTTTCAATGCCGATTGGAGGCATTTTGATTTTGATTTGATGCCACGGATGTCTCGGGTCTGTTAAAAACCTGCCTATCGAAGGCGTGAAAGTTCATATCATTTGTTCGACAAATTAGGTTAATTTAAGTTTAGCTCTTTTTAGTAAAGAAGTACAGAAATTGAGAGAGAAAAAAAACATTAAATGAAAACACTTCCCGCAATTCCGGAACGTTTCCAGGCTATTACGTGTGGTTATCGGGCAGCGTTATTATGACTTCAGGGTAACGATCCTTCGATGGCATGTTCAGGGGAAACTAATTAAGCACGATAGAAACCAGACTAAGTAAGATGTCTCACCACTAGCAAATTCAATAAAACCTGATGGCCATCCTATCACGTCAACTTTATTTTGTTTTAACTACTGAACTATACTGATCCGTGGTGGCAATTTCCCATACATTTCTACTCGAAAAATTACGCGGTTTAATGTCTGCTATAAATATGGTTTTATCGTGAAGTGATGGCGTATTGATTGAAATGAACTTATTTCGTTGAGTCACCAATAAAACTGAAATACACAGTATTTAATCCGGAGATGCAAATGTATGACCGAAGTTTTGTTGCTTTTATCGTTAATGTAACTAAATTTAGCCATCAAAATTGCTGCATTCGTTTTGTGAGAAAAAAGGTCATAAGATAGAATACACAGTTCATGTCACCATCGTCATGTGTTTTTCTCAAATGTCAACTTGTGGTAGTCAGGTTGTCGATATTCATAGGCTAGCTGTATTCACGATGGACCTGGGGAGAGTCACTGTAAATGCAATACTGGCTGGGTTGGCGATGGTTTTTATTGTTATCAAGGATCGTCGTGCGAACATCCCGATGATTGTCACCCGAACGCGGAATGCTGGCAGACAAGTCCTGGAAATGTAAGTAGTATCTTGGTATCAAATTGTAATACTATTTGAGCGGAAATCCTAGTCGAGTTGTGGCCTCCACTTTCCGCTCAGGTTTAGATTACAGATTATCTATATGTGAATATCATATCTATTGATCAAGTACTACCGCTTCGATTTGTTGGTATTAAAATGCATCTCAACACTCCAACACAATTAGTAAGTGTGAATATATTTTACCCAGCATTTTTACCCAAAAACCTACCTACCTCATGCCTCATGCCCCTAGTTTCAAACCCCCAATTTACACTTACTACAATTGTATTACTATCAGCACAAGTCAATTACTTCAGTGAGTAGAATAACCACACCTAGACTTGGAGAACAGATAATAAGATAAAAAGAAACCCCACTATATACAGATATGAGAAATCACAAATTCATTCAATCAAAAATGAAAATGATACGACGTTTCGAACTCTTACGTACTAAAGATCATCGTCATGTATTAGGGAATGTAACCTCGATTTTAGCTATTCCCTCAGATGAAGAATGTGCAGATGCATTGAATTTCATTTCGTACATCACGGTCATAATTATGCATTGCAATCTCTCCCCATATTTCAGCATCTTTGCGTCTGCTCAGAACATTTCCACGGGAACGGAACGTACTGTGTACCGAATAACGTCTGTCTCCAGGATAATGGAGGATGCCATGAACAGGTACCTACTTTTACATGCGGAAGACTGGTGTAGCAATTGTTTCATAAATTCTCTTACGAAACTTCCGTAACGCACTGTCACGGTTTCAGACTCAGTTTAGTCTTAATGTTCAACGGTTCTTGATTTCAGAAAAACAGCGTTAAAACTAAAAGCTCCTTAAACGAGTACATGTAAAATGTACTTGGTTAGAAAAAATCCTTATTTTCTTTCAAATTAATGAATTTAAAGTTACTTATTTGATATGCACTTCCAAAAGTGATGGACAGAAAAATACACGGATGTAGTTAATTTGTAGAAATTCCAATTCCAACATGTTTACGGTACAGCCTGAAACTTCCCATGTCCACGCAAAATACCATAATTATGGATTCCTGGGCAGATGAATCTGTGAGAATGATAGCATAACAAGATTAGCCCTGGCTATTGATTGCACTTTTTCGTCGTTATTCGATAAAAACGAATTACGTATACGTGTACAACCAGTTGAATAGATGAAAAGTTGATTATCACGGATTAGGTGTATAACAACAGCTTAGGTAACGAAGAAGCATCAACAGGATTAGCATGCTTTGCATTAAGTATCTGTAATATACATTTGCAGTGACCGTTACGTGTCTTTCTTATCTATCCGATTAATTAGGCAAAATGTGAACCAAATGGTCCCGGTGAACGTAATTGTACGTGCTTCGAAGGTTTCGGAGGTGATGGATTGCAATGTTTCGGCAGCATCTTTAACGAAATTGTAGCGAGAGAAAAATTGACCCGAGTCTTGCAGCTACTCATGGTATGGACATATAAAGCTTCTAGCGGGTCTGATAAAACTACGTATCTTCACTCCAACTATGGGCTCTAAAAAACGAAAGGGTCAATGCTCCAGCCCTTCAAGTGCGGTTTGAAATACAGCCAAATTGATCACATGATATTTGCTCCTACCCGATTCTACATGAGCTCCGGTATTGATTTCTGCGCATTAAGGTCACTGCTTTCAGAACTACGCTTTTACCGCGAGGCAATCCTTTGTCTTTTTGTCGATTTTGTCGATTTGAAGCAAAATTATAATAAAGTCAATAGCGACATCAAAATTCTGATAACCTCCGACTAGAAATCTTCTAAGAAAACCAAACGGATGAACACACGTGCCTTTTAAATCATATTATGGGAATGATAAGTTTTCTATTTGTAGAGAATTCCACCTGAGGACAACATACTGGCCGACATGAAAGATAATTTCACTGTATTCGTACCTGACAATGTAGCTATGTTGTCGTTCATCGGTCAAGAAAGCAATGAATACTGGTCAAACGAAGATAATC
Source organism: Tubulanus polymorphus (assembly GCF_964204645.1). Classification (NCBI taxonomy): domain Eukaryota; kingdom Metazoa; phylum Nemertea; class Palaeonemertea; order Tubulaniformes; family Tubulanidae; genus Tubulanus; species Tubulanus polymorphus. Next base: position 8,753,585 of record NC_134027.1, on the reverse strand, counting down.
TATTTTCTTTGCTAAGGTTATCTATCATTTATCACAGCGGACTCAACAATATGAGCTTTTGATATCATTATTCTCAAATTCTGAAATATCTATTCGCTATTCTCAAGTTACGAAATCATATACGGTTTTCAGTTATCATACTCTGCACGGTATATATTCGATTGAAGAGCTGGAGAATGTGACCTATGGACAGGGCCATCTCGAGACACTCATGGCAGGTAATGCAGTGAACATTACCAATCGAAATGGGGTTAGTTAATTTTCAATAAATCGAAAACATCTATCTATCATTTGTTTTATGGATATGGCGAAAAGGTCAAACATCAAAGGCCAGGTATAGCAACGCTTACCAGTTCTGCAACCCATCAGTGACGCGTATCAATTTCATCCTCCTCACCGGTTGATGTACGAATGAAGTATCAAACTTGCATAAATCCTGAAAAATCTAATTGATGATAAACATCAAGGAACGAAAAATAGAAAGAAATATAGCTGCAAAGCAGCGATAACGGGTTTTCTGGATGCATGTGATCGAAAGGAAAAATTAATTACCGGGTATTCGATGGAAAAAATAAAATGAGATGATTTGGATATTATCGGAGCAATCCTCTTTTTGGTTGAATGGTCTAACCCCAGTATAGTCCCCGTGATTTGGAAATTCTCGGAGCCCTCCTTTATTTACTTACTAAATGACGTCACAAACTGTTATTTAGCCGGTGCTTGTTGTCTAACAATTCAATTCAATTCTTTATTTACAGTAGCCTAATAAGTAATTTTAAGTTTCAAATAGGATGGAAAGTACATTCAGACAATCTGTTGGTTCAGAGAGACCGTTATTACAGTATCAATTTATACATTTCGTTTCGAAGCTGTCAGTTGCCGAATCTGAATGAAGATGAATTTTATTTGACGAAATCGGCGGAAAATATATAATAATAATAATAATCAACAGAATTTCAAGAGGGTTTTCGACGAAAGTCAGAAAACCCTAAAAATGGCCGTTTTCAAGAAACGTGGCCTTTGCGTGGCGTTTTTCTACCTCACGTTACACCGGCTCTCCCGGATCTTGAACAAATTATACTACTGCTTCGTGCAACGCAGTATTCATTCCGGTACGTATCCTGTGTAAGTCAGGACGGAGAGATGAGAAATAACAAGAAAATGATTTCTAAGTCCCTCATTCTAGGTTTACGGACAAATTCGCAGCAGGTCCATGAAAAAAAGTTAGAAAGTGACAAAATTATAGGTTAATGGTCGATGAATCCTCGCTGTCGTAACCACAACCATTTTCCCTACAAATTATAACAATTGCGTGGCTTGACAACGAACTTCTACTTGCCGCCATTTCCTGGGAAAATGAATAGGTACGCTACGCAGCTCGATGTTTTCAGAGTTGGCCGTGCCATTAGTATATCGCGAATTACCAGAGAGGCTGTTATAACATCGTCATTATTTGGACAGTTGGAAACTACTGTCATGCACCTGCCTAAGAAAAAAGATACCAGCATAACAGTTATCCTACATAAGGCATACAAGTACACTTTGAGCCCTAGGTTAAGGTTGTGCGTATTGCGAATTTCCCCGATTGCAAAACTTCAGTGCACACACGAGATTCGAGGTGTGTGCTGATTTGTGAATTTGATATCTGAGATCGTGACATTTGGGATCATTCATAGCTCCACCACTAATAAAAATCACCCTCAGGTTCAATTTTAGGACCCTCGCTTCATTGACGCTGCCTCAATCTAAATTTGATTTTGTAGATTTTATTCCATCTGCTGGGTCTTGCCATTGGGCATTATTGCATAGTAGCGAAGTGAAATTTCATTTTTATTTCATCTATAAAACGTTCATAGCCCTGGTGAAATATTTGTTTTTTAAATTTTTTCATTCGATTTCATAGAAATGACGATATTCTAGCACACCCTTAGCAGCAAACCATTGCATATATTTTATTGCCAAAATGGCGAATCCAATTCCTCTAAAAGCTTTCATTGTAAATGTCTGATATCGATCAAAAATGGAAAATACAATGTTATTTTCCCTTTGTGACGCACAGACATATAATGTCTATTGGTAAAAGTATCTATCTGAACATCTACAATTAGTTGATTCGATATTTGAAGCGGAAGAATTAGAAGATTTATTTGTTAGTCGGCACGGCAACATTTTCAATAGTTCTAACAGCCATTGTCTGTTAACGCTGCTAATATGATCATTTTCCACCGTCCAGAAAAACAAGCTCGTACCAAAGGGTCTTTGACTCTAATTTGACTGAAAATGAACTAATTCGGACTTATTCAACCAACAACCGTGGAACCGATTGATAAAAATGTATTTTCTAAAAAAGGCCCTCGTTTCATGATTGCAGAATAATGGAAAATAATTGAGCCAGGATCTTCGTGTCTATGATTGGAGTATAGTGCGCGTGGATTATTGGCGAAATTGTAGTTGGTTCACTATAATTGCACGCATTTCAACTACAACGATACTTATTGAATTTCAAAAGCTGAGATCTTTGTGAATATTGTAATTGAGCATGAGCTTCGTGATGTTTATGGCTCAATTTAAGCAAAGCGGCAGAAATCGACATCGTAATTACTGTTAGCTTGTTATCGGCAATGTTGCAGGGGAAACAAGTTTCCGATAGCAAGGGACATTTTACACTTCACGCTGCATTAACGCCAAATATCATTCAAAATTAACTTATAATATCGACTTGTTTCGGATATCAACATCTATTTTCAATTCTGGTTTCTGATGTAGATATTCATTTTCAATTCAGTATCTGTCATCTCTGGAGAACATTGTTAGAGTAATGATCATCGGATCAGCTAACGATATAATTCAGTTTTGGGCGTGCCCCGAATATAGTTTTAACATGGCTTATCATTTCGTCGTTAATTGGATGTTTGTCCATATCATAATCGCTATCATTTTCAAACTTTTATGTAAATGACGTCAATGATAAAGATCATTCATTTCCCGTTTACTGAACGATCATCCTCTCTGGGCAAGAATTCGAACCTGATGGTATCGCTTTACTCCGTAGTACACTAGACCGGGTGCACAGGTACATGCGCAGGTTTGCCGCGCAATAACCTGCGGCGCCAATCATATTGCTAGTTGTATAATCGCGGAAAAACCTGGGCTAAAATAGAACGGGATTTCTGACTGGCTAATAATGACATCATCTAAGCTGCCCACCCGGTGTAGTGTGGCAGGGTTTCGTAACGTGCGATGCTCGATGCCGTCAGGTTCGAATCCCTACCGGAGAGGATGCCAACCGATGGACCGGAGCAATGAGCGCTATTCATCAAATAAAAATGAAATTGTGCACCCAGCAGCAAATTCGAATCCGATGAAAAAACATCCGATTTGACGATGTTCGCATTTGCATATGTTTCTTTGAAGAATAATCTGGATTGTACCTATCTATAAACTAAGTTTATAGATAGGTACAATCCAGATCATTCTTCAAAGTAGGCCTCTGGTCCCCGTGGAAAAGAGTGGTTGAATGAAGAAAAGTGTTTTCTAAGATTTGAAAAGCGGAAAAATTATCATTTCAGGTCTACTACGTGAATTCAGCTCGAGTATTGGAAGCAAACATTCCAACGATAAATGGCTTTGTGAATATAATCGATGAAGTAAGTAACTATAAAAGTACATCGCTGTAGCTTATTGTAGGTGCAGGTTTTGAAAATATCTCTATACAGTCGTAATAAATATTTCTAGGTTTTGGAACCTTACCCGATAATGTCTGATCGTAACGCACCTACTCTTGCTGAAATGCTTACTTCAAAAGGACAGTTTTCCATATTTCTCGACTATCTAAATGTAAGTTAGTTTTGGTAGTGCGTGGTTTTGATGAAGATCTCGATGGCGAAAAATCCAGTCTTAAAACGTGGACTTTTTTCGATTTGTCAGGAAACAGGAATGCTCGAAAAGATGGCCAATCTAGACCAGACGTTTACATTATTTGCACCAGTTGATTCAGCCATCGAAAATAAAAACTTGAAAATCGTGAGTATAACACGCGCAGGCCTGTTAACTGTTCCTGATTTCAGTGTCAAACGATAAGTACGGATTTGATTTGTTTGATGCATACAGAAACACGAAATGATAGGTTACTGAGGCTTAAAAGATGATTTCCGATTAATTGGACATTTTCTTTCATATTTCAATGAATTGTTTCTGGAAAAAGATTCAAGCTGCTACTGATAGCACTTTTTAGAAGTTGGCAGCCTAGCACGCGATTAGTGCATGAAACTAATTTCTCGTATAGAATTTTCAGGGATGTGGCGCTAATTGTGTCAGTTCATTGGCCTATTGATTAATCACGAACTTTTCTCATTTTCGACGTCTAGAGTTCGCTGTATCTTTCATACTACGTGGTGCCAACCCTGATCACTACGAGAATGTTGAATAAATTGAAAAAAGCCGACACGCTACTGGGCCGTAACAATCAACGGGAATTTCCCTTGATATTTTCAAAAACTGGACCGAAGGTAATACGCATATTGTATATGCGCATTATAAGTATCAGATGCTAGGATTTCAAATTCAGAACTGTTAAGACCGTATAACTGAATGTGCAACCGCCCCTGATGTACTTAATTCACCCGAAATATTCTAGGTTGAAATATATGTATATATAATTGGACATAGATATAGGTTGTATATAGTTAAATATAATGATTTATTTTGTCGAATTTCCAATTATATATCATTATCGATGTCATCAATTTAAATTATTTTCAATGGATAATTCATCGAATTCTATTCTTTTGATTTAATGTAGAATTCAAGTATAAGACATAGGCTACATCCACTTTTTTATCAATTTTTCCCCAGTATTACGTTAATGATATTCGCATCGTGCAAGCTGACATGATCGTTTTCGGCGGAGCTGTTCAGGGCATCGCTGGCGTCTTCAGCCCGCAGATTAATCGGTGTGACACAATAGGAAAGCGAAATCGTTTGGTTAGTAGTGTGTTTACCGAAAGAAAATAAATGCTCGCTCATGCGAGCAGTCGATGCTTTGACATCTGTCAGATTTTGCGAAGCAATTAGTCGAATATATATCACGAGACCATACATTGAATACAAAAGCACAGTCATGAAAAAATATTGGTTTTCTAGTAATTCGTCCCGGTGAAGAAATGTTGTTTACCAAAATTTGATATTTCAGGTGTTAAGGTGTTGCCCAGGCTTTTTTGATTACGAATGCAGAGGTAATATCGAGCTTATTCCTTGGCAACATGCATGATAAAAGTGATGTTTTATTCAATATCTTCATTCCAACTTTCTTTAAACATTTGACTTGATATATTTGTTTATTCAAATTTGACTTGATAGTTCGAATCAAATATAATAGGGTAATTAGACAATAATGTAACGCTGTAATGAAAATATATTTCTATTCCATTCGATAACTACAATCGCTTTTAAGGCATGGGTATGACCCTCGATCGTTAAATGGGCATACGCATGGTAGAATTGCCACACTCTGGCGTGGAGCAAAGATAATAAGTTTAAAACCTACTATATACAGAATTTAAAAGAATAAAAACAAATATTAGATATCAAGAATCAAAATCAAAATACACGACGTTTCACCTGACGATGACCTCTGGCGAGAGTTCGAGTCGTGTATTTTGATTTTAATTCTTGATGAACGAAATTCGTTTTTATTCTCTTAAATTCTGTATGTAGTGGGCTAAAACTTATAACGGGTGTACTCATTATCTGGCTCTGCATCTGTACTTGGCATTCGATAGATTCCTTTGACCATGGACGTAAGCTAGAAATTCTTATTACGTCCATGCTTTGACAGACCTGGCATGCGAGTTTTATTCTGCATGAGTAGCGTGACAGCGTCGAGATTCCAATTAGTTGGCTTCAGTTTCGCGGTTGAGAATTAATTTGACTCTAATTAGTCGTTAAATTAGTCCATTTCTTTACTATATATCATGATCCACAGCCACATAGAGAAAGATAGAATGTTCTAGTGATGGTCTTGAAAAGTGCATGTATTTTCAAAGGAATATTCCAACAGATGGCTCACGGGTTCTGCATCTTTCCTTGAAAATATTCTATAAACACTAAATGAAAAATATTTTTCGGATGCTTGCGCTAATTTGTCCCAATGTTTGATAAGTAATATCTATTAGGAAAAACCAAAGAAGCAGCATGTATTTCATAAATGCATAAACAGCATGCTGCAAGTTCGACTGTTTTTGGATTAGAATCGTTAGTCAAAGATTGTTAATCAGTTATAACAGTATCTATATCAATTTATGTTTATGCGCTTCAAATCTTTCACTTGATAATACGATAGTAAATGTTTATCTATTAAGTTTTCACGTTATAGTTTGTGTTATCATGTATATCGTTATTCAAAATGCCGAAATCACATGCTAATCATTGAAGGCTTCGTCATTTGCAGAATGTCCCGGTGGTGTTGACCAACCCTGCAATAATCACGGAACTTGCAATGACGGCATTCACGGAAATGGAACGTGCATATGTACGAGGAACTTCGATGGAGAACGCTGCGAACACTGCATCAGAGGCAAGATGGGACCAAACTGCGACCAACGTACGTATGTTACAAGCAGACTCTCGATAACTGCAGATTTACACAACTTATTACTCAGCTTAAATGCCCGTGAATACTAAAAAGTTTGTGCAAAATACGAATCGAGTTACTTGAAAATGATAGTTACGCGGCTATGTACGTGCACACTAAGACGATGTAAATTAATAAGAAGGCTTCATATGGATATTTTCTCGTATAACGCCGACATTCTTTATTACAGCTGCTCCGGTATGTGATGAGGACAACGGTGGTTGTCACGGAGTAGCTAAATGTTTGGAGTACAAAAATGGTACGACGCATTGCATTTGTCCCCCCGGCTATCGTGGTGATGGCAGAACATGTGAACAAGTTTGTGAGTCAAATGGAAAGTGTTATCCACCACCAATGTGCAGCTGGCAGGTAAAATATCATTTCTTAGAAAACCATCTTGTGTAAAACCCTTCTTATAGTGTCAAGACTGGCTAAAATTACCTGTTCCATGAATATGCCTTTCCCAAAACGGTGACCAAAATTATGTTATATCATAAAAAAGTTATGGGGGTTTGATGATGGCCAACTTTTCCGGAAACGTCCAAAGAGTTTGATCATGAACGTGGACGTATGATCTTTTTTTGTTTATACATCCGTGGTTAGATTTATTTGTGGAATCTTAGGTTCGTTCCATTGTTTCACGTAGAAGCATAAAAACCGTGGCAATATTTGTGTTGTGGTTTGTTTTTTCAGTATCGTGGATTCACATTGTGTACTTGTCCAATAGGTTTCTCATTTATTGATGATTCCACAAAGTCTAGGTGCGGAAAATTACCAGATCCGTGCGACACCGATAACGGAGGTTGTGACAAAAGAGCAACTTGTACCTATAAGCATCCTCAAGGTCTGTACCGTTGTACAAGTTCTTCACATTAGATTGTATATCGCGGGTACTAGCAAAAATACATATGTATTTTTGGTACAAGTCATTAGTATTGAGATGTAAAGAGTGCCTCTTCGCTTGATAGGTGGGTGTGTGATGAAGAAATATGAAGACACACAGCAACGCGGGCCAGATTATAAAGTCGTTTCTATCGCTAATCAAGATGTGTGCGGCCAGGAGTGTTTACGAGAGAAAAAGTGCGTATCGGCAACTTATTTGAAACACAGAAAATCATGTTTCCTTCACGATGCCATCAGAAAGTTGAATGTGAATATCTATACTACGCACTATCTAAAGAAATGTAGTGAAAAAGGTTATTGAAGAACTTCATATTATCTTTAGTTTCTCAACGTTAACATTAAGATTCGTATGTGTTTCAAAATTGTTATCGTCATTCTAGGTGTTCCAATAGTCAAAGGTAATTTGAAGTGTAAGTGTAAACATGGTCTGGTTGGTAATGGTACGTTTTGTAATGGAAATATTACGGATGCCCTCTTGACGATGGAGCAGGCAAAACAATTCCATAAGGTAAGGTAGATATGGCATGGTTGGTTTTGAAAGTGTCTCGGTAGAGTACATCTCCTGACAATATTGAACGGTTAAGGTGGCAAACGTACTTTTTTCCAGGTACTCATGTTGTCTGCCCTGCATTCTACTGCTGTCAATAGACTTATGACTTCTCTGAGTAAAGAAGTAGTGACGTTCTTCGTACCATCGACTCTCGAGCTGAAAACCCCTGTAAGAATTTCATGGATTATTAACATATTAATTTGAAATGTGAACATATAGAAAAACTGATTACATTAAGTTCAGTTAATTTATTCAAGTTTACTAAAATTGTTCGGTTATCAGTAGCATATATGGATGCGTCGACGTCACATTTTGTGGATTTATTGACTGGTTCTCCTTTCAGTTGATTTCATCTGACCAGCTCGCTGATCTCATCTTTCCTGGTAGATTCAAGATGTCGGAAGATATGAATGGAACAATAATTACATCGTTATCCGAACAAAAATTCAACATCACTGCGAAAAATTCCACTCTCTCGTCTAATGGACAGGTTCGCTTACCCTAATCAGGCTTACCACTCAGTTTCTACTGCTCAGCAATTTTCATATGACCCCTTTTCAAGTTTTCAACTCAATAGAAATATGTGTACCGCATATATTTTAGCTGAAATACTTCATAAACGAATTGGAGATCGTCGACCCGAATATCCCTGTAACAAACGGCTGGATACACTTCACCTCCCAAATGCTTCCTAAACCTACTACAAGACCTGTCGAGATTACCACCGCTACCGCAACCACGATAACCACGACTACAGCTGCTCAGCCGGTGAGTGAAGCTGCAAGTATCTGCGTATAGACGTATACATCAGATGATATCGTTATCGATTTGTTTTGTTTTTTTTGGTATGATTTCAGCAACAGCTGAACACTCAAAAGCCGCCGTACCTTTTATACGAAGCTCTTTGGATTGTGATTGCTGTAGTTGCACTATTGGTCTTGATCATAATTATTCTGTGTTTGATATACAAGATAAGAACTGCTAATTCTAATGACGTTTCACTGATAGCCACATTTTCTAAAGTGAGCACGTGTAGTATATTATCAAAAAGGATTCAGTTTTTTCCTGAATGCAAAATAATTCCGTTTTTAAAATATTGTATATTAGGTAGATCTCGAATAGTGATGATCGTGATTATCGCAATTATCGTGACCGTATGGTGTTTTATTTGTAGGATTCGGATGAATATTCTTTCGAAACTTTTACGAACACGAATGCCGATGAAGCGGAGAAAATGAAGAAAACTGGAACTGAAACCGATGAACAGTCGGACATTAATTACGATCATTCTTTCAATAACCCTCTATATGACGTTCAAGGAGCTACTTCATCTGAAAATGTCATGTTTCCATTGTGAGGGATTGTAGATACATTCTTGTCTAATAAAATCCTCTTGGTTACGGTTAACAACAGTGCTGACATTTTTTTTCAGATGATTCAGTTCAGGTAAAAAAAATAAACTCTTTTTTTTTACAGCCATTACTTTTTCTAACTTTTTAATGCTGTAGTAAAGGTATATTTTGTTATACGGGAAATGAATGGACCAACTTTAATCGTATACGATTTTTGTCTACCCTATTATTTTTTTGTCAATTTCTACCGATAACAATGAATTTACCAAGTAGAATTACATTTTCCAATTAGAAATAAATCTTTTATCAAATTGATGCATGTAAATACTATTCATTATCGTAATAAAAACTGATTTTGATAAGAAATTCTGACTGGTACGTTTCATTTTACAATCCACCACGGATCTGGCCAATGCCTTTCAAATGACTTTCCGTAAATAATCTAAGTGTAGATGATATGTAGAAAAGAAATTACAAAACATGTGGAACACAAATAGATAAAAACACACGCAAACAGTCAATCTAATCTAATCATACACTGTTTCCAAATACTTTTTTATTCATAAAAATAAGTCTTTAACGCATAAAATGCCTTTGATAATCTGTTAATCTAAAACGTATAAATACCAACGTTATGAATTCCGTTCGACTCGACGGTAGCTATCGGTAACATTTTAGTTCACTGAAAATCCCGGAGAGGGTGAACTTCAAAACTACACTTGTTTGACAGTCGTTGTTAAACTTATTCATGCACACTGATAACGGTCTTTGAGACTCCGTATGTGAGGCTGACCCCTAGAATCAACACATCGAACCTACGAGCAATTATCTCAATAATGAGATAATTGCTCGTAGATCGAACCGACGATGGTATCATACATCCTTTGGAAATCAGAAACCTTGCAGATGACGAGGAAAAACTTGAACGTCGTTTTTAAATTTGGAAGTTAAATGAATACCCCGGTATATATTGTTTCGTTGGAATTATTATACTTATCGAAGAAACCCACTAAGAAATCAATTGATGAAAAAATCTATTTGATGTAACACTGACTATAGTACACAAAAGGCATTTTCGGCCTTTCACTACAAACTCACTGCTGACGTATCGTGTTACGAGACGCGTTAAATACATCCACCTTTGTGTCATATATACATGACATATTGATCGTTTAGGAGCGTTTTCTAATTGTTCAACATTAAACATTATCTCAACAGATGGTTTCATTCCACAAGTGCTAGGCACGTCGGAATGCACGAGGATTGACGCCGAAATTGCGCTGGAGAGATATAGCGGTTGATATGCGCTTTTTATGAGTGATAGACGGAATTACCGACATGGATGTTCATCATAGGGACTGCGAATTCACTGACACGGATTTACGGCGTCGTGGTAACATACCAACGCGCGCAAAAACTGCCCAGGTATTCTTGAGCGAGAAATACCGGTACAGTAACGCGCTCCAAAATCGTAGCCAACATGCGTCATCGACGCGAAATACATTCCAAGAATACGGCACAGTTTCCGATATATATAATATGAAATTTGAGACAGAAATTGAGCAGTTGGCGGATGCGCATGAGAGATGCTTAATCGAATGGGAGCCTCCTGGGTCGTATCAGTCGGCCCCTCGGGCCAGAGCTATCGCGCGTAATGCCAATCGCGGGCATCGCCCACGTACCTACTGGGCCATTGACGGCGAGCGGCAGACTGTGAGGCGTCACAGAACGAGAATGCTTAAGCCACCCCAGTCACTGATGCTTACACCATGGGGTGAGTCTACGAAATACAAATGATTATATCTAAGATCCTTTGGAAACAATGAAAAGAATCTTCTTGATTATGTACAACTAAATCAAATTTTATTTTTCCCAATACTAAGATTCGAAGCTATTATTTCCGATGCAATTATCATTTTTATTCTTGATGGAAATTTGTACCCGAGCGATTCAAACCTGATGCCAACATAATTATTCTAAAACTTCATGATTGTGTCCGCTGCCCCAAAACAAAACAAAACATGAAGCTTGTATGAATGCATACGTAAGATAACTTGAAGTTGTGGTATTGGCTCCAAAGCGCGAGAATGAATCAAACATGTGGAAATATTTGTTACATTTTTTGCGCAATTATTCGTTATGAAACACAGATTAAGTACACATTCATTTCTTACCATAAGATGCATGCATTTAGGTACAGACAGATTTTAACTGTTCTTGTACTCGTCAACACCGCAGAATTAACATGGATTCTAGGATTCACGATGTACATTTGAGAGGTAAAGATGTAAATAGTTCGTGTAAACTTTTCTAGCGTAAGGTGTGTAATTCATTCCTCGCAGGTTTTCTAACACTTTTTCTTGTGGTCACTATTTCTGACTCAGGCGCGTATTTTCCAGCGTCGATGTAAAGTTGACTGTTAAATTCTCAATTGTGTCAATAGCATTGATGTCCGTGGTGTGAAGCGTTGCGCAGCTGAAAGGTGATTCCGTTGTTTATGAAATAGGTTATAACAAAAAAATAAAATGTAAAAAGCAAAACAAAATACAAACAGGAATCCCCTTCAGAGAGGCGAACTTGGTTCTCCTGAATTGACCCCTGAGTAACAAGGCCTATATATAAACATAGCCCGTACCGAATGTCTCGTCCAATGGCTGCAGCTATAATGTTCAGCTATGCACGAATGCTCCGTGGGCATATGATGAATTTCGAAAAAAAAATCTATAACGATAAAAATCCAACTCTCGTGAAATACGGTAGCAATTTTCTTCTTTTTTCGAGTTTTTTGTCAAAACCTTATCGGCGGAGAAACAAGTATATGAATCCGAAATAATAAAGTTTTTAGAAAACCTTTTTGAAAAACGATAATCAATATTTGGAATGAATTGAACAGAAATATTGAATGTGGAAGTGAGCATATGAAAAGTGACATCGGAAACTGATGCAACTGATTCACTCCCCACACAGTGTGTGCCTGGCCGTGTATTAATTTCATCAAATTACGCTATATATTAGCGAGATACACAGTTATTAAATAGTAATGACAAATCGGTAAATACAGTCGTATCATACAGCCTGGTAATGGAATTAGGCTCAATCGGGAATGTTTGACCTTCCGTGACCAACACAAGTCTCCGATTGCGCATTCCCTGCAGACTTGACCGAAAATTGTGCGTAGATATTATCCGATACGGAATCGGTCGCAGAATTTGCGCATTGGCTATAGTTAATTACTGAGCTAAGTTTAATCCACAATCTCATTTCACAACTTCTTGAGTTCCTTGCATCGCGGGATTTCGGCTGATCGGATTATGTAGCGTTATAACGTAACTTCCAAGTCTCGACGTAACTTTAAGAACTTTCGCGTTTTGCACTCGAGTTCCGAACCCGAAAGCTTGACGGTCAAACGTCAAAAGTCTAGCCGCCGAGAGCCCATAAAAAGTGACCTACGCGCGACTCACATTAAGTAAAAAATGAACGTTTTACTTTGAATAACAGATATCCTGACAATTCCTTGGCTTTGCAGTTTTGAGCTTACGGCGATTTCTTAGTAGAAATACGTTACTGTTGACGGCAAGTTTTACGAATTGGAATCATAATGAAGCGAGTCAGGTCCTTTTTGGGAATACCATCTTCTTGGACGCAGAGCGAAATGACCAAAGAACCCAAAGGTAAACTGAGTTTTATTGATTTCAGGTTTTAAAAAAATCTTTTATCAATTTGCACATATGCCTGATATATATGGGTTTACATTCACAACTAATATTCGGATTTATTGTCTGTTTTTGCATATCAAGTGATTTTTATTCGTCGTGTAATGTAATGGAAGTTATATTAACTTATGTATTTTCATAACTGAGATCACCTGCGTTGTACATATTGCATATTGCTCCTTTCATTCTTAAGTGTATAAATTTAGTATCCCTTTTCGAGTAGTTCGTGAGAGTGTCTGTTAAAAAGAAAGCGTTTCGGAAGGTCTCGACGATATCATAATGTAGTTTGGCATATGTAACACACGGTCACAAAATGCTATTTTTACATGTCACAATATCTATATACAATCGCATTAGATGCACCTGTTCTGCGGTAACTCTGGAATAACGGGGGCTTCGTCCGCTATCTATGTTAGTAGTAAAAACATCGCGCACAACAATTCATCGAATGCATTGCCGGCAAAAGGTCCCAGCGCAATTGCAGTGATTGCAATAAATCTTCGGAATTCTCATATATATATATGTATATATATATATAGAAGAACAGTAAATATTTACAGAGGAATTCGGTCTGAATATCGCGAATTGTGTTATATCAGTGTCGCTCGTGTTTGCAGAGCTCATCTACGCGGCTGCTGCTCTAAATTCGGTGAAATCCGCCATACTATCAAGATTGTTAGAGGCGATGCATTAGTGAACGAGGAGTATTCGGAGAATATCGGTTTTTATTGGCGTTCGGTGACGCGCTTACCGCTTGGGTATTTATCAATATACATGGCGATTTCTGTTTGCGCTACCAGGTAAAAGAGATACCACCGACGTATCGAAAACCGACTACTTTACCGTATCAGATTTCTCTTTTTAATTAAAACGCCGCCAAAAAATGTGTGTCAAAACTCTCATGTATATATTTGAATGTGTAAATGATCTCGGGCATTCGTTACACAATTTGTATCACGTTTCCATACGGCTGTATATAGATTGAATGTGATCTTACCGCTGCGACTGTATTTCTTAATGAAATAAGACGCACGTGTCAATCGAATCTTCTATCGTTTTCCGCGTTTACGACTGGAAACAGAGCTATAATTGAATTGAATAGTTTTGTCACAAAGCAAAACCGTATTTGTCATATTGGCAGATGCCTGATGGAAATCTCGCGGCGATAAATGTGAATATTGTTCGGGGAAGAAAAAAAACCAAACCTAACTAGCCCGGGTCAGCAATGCGGATACGGCAGCCGATATACCAGCCGACGACTTCTGGACTGGATAGGAATATGTTGTTACTCGGGTTAGAAAGAGTAATGGGACAACGTTCGGCCGTTTTTAGATGGATACACATTTATGATTTCGGATCTTGAGCTGATGGGTAAAATGGAGCTGCAGTCACCCAGCGCTTTCGTCGGTTTCAAGCGACACGGATTCGACGTGGATAAACCGCGTTATTCGGTGGCTGTGGATATTGTTTTACAACGATACGGACGCCGAAACTCGACGTGTGTTGAGAACGACTCTAATTCCGGTAAGGTCTTTGTCCCTTTCTACTGTACCAGAAACCACTTCTCCATAACACAGAAACACAAAGATAAATCTACGGGATAAACATTTTCATTCAAAAAAGTGAATTATTAATCATTATAAAATCGATCGTTGATGTGACCCGAAATAAGTAGTTTAGCCGTATCTACCGAGTGCTATGTCTACGCATTTTCAATCCTATATTCTATCACTATTTCATCTACGTCGATAATTAGAGTTTGATGAGAACAACCTACTGTGAATGGAGAGAGAAAATCCTTTTCGAATTCACACATTAACCGAACCGGTAAATCTAAGTACTATCGTTTCTAAGAACCTTATGGCTCCGAATGACAGTCGAAATCATCGTATATAGAATCAAGGTTCCCTGTTAATATCAGACAGGTCCCCGACAAATTGTTCTCGTTCACTTTCAATAGGATTTACTGGCAAATTATAGCTACCCGGAATGCGCGTGACAACGCGAATGTTTTTTCTCTCATAAAATATTCGTGCAGAATGCCGAATAAATAACCATACGACCATTAATTCATAAGGAAAAGACCTAGCTGGTATTATTATTACGCCGATGATATATAAGGTGTAAAAAGTTTGAGAAAAGATATATACGTGTTTTTGTGCGCCGCGCGTAGATCTATTACCTTACGCAGAGTGGTGAACGGATTTGAGACGTGTGAAGGCGTTTTCAGTAAACGAAAATCCGTGGCTTTTCGCGTAAAGATTAATTTGTTACTAAACAGTCCGTATACGCACGCACGACTACGGACAATTTACGTGTACTTGATAATTCGTTAATTATTCAAGTGTACGCTGATACTCATAACATTACTGTCGAAATTTGGCACCGAATTTGAAATTTCGTCTTTGCGTTATCATCTGATCGCCATGCCGGCTTCTATGACGAGCATAACGAAAGCTTTAAGCAGATACGGAATCGGCAACGTAACGTTTACTCGTACAGGTATTTATCGTTCACTTATCAAATACAAATTTTGAATTAGCATAAAAAATAGATATATTCAACAACGTGGTTCTTCCCGCGCGTGTAAAATTATCTATATACAATATGCATCTAGATTGCTCGAAACCGAAGTCAATGTAAATATCTCGGTTAGTTAAATCTAAAACTCATGCCATGCTGATCCCGTAACCCCCGTGGTGGGACCTCGGGTATGTGATATTATGGATTTCTGTACAGAATTAAAATGATTAAATACGATATACGTAATTTCCCTGGTGCGGAAAATTAAGTTGTTCGCGAAATCAATGATTTAACGGTGATTCATTCCTCCCTGTAGGGAACCATGCATCGTATTGGAATTCGAGTAAAATGTTTTTTGCCGAACGCCTTGGGCTGCGAAATGTCCGATGTAATCCTAACCGAGTCGAGGAACTTAAATGTAAAACAGTATTCATAGAACATTCCCTAGTATTGAAAAATTTAGAATGTTAATGTGTGCCACGTAAAAATCAGAAAAAAATTGATCATTTAAATTAACATAAAAAATTTAATTTCGAACCTCAATGCATCGCAAGACTGTAGCACATGTACATCGTTAAATCTCGCAAATGAAATCTTACAACATTTCTGTGATATTGTCGGATTTAACCATGTAATTGCCGTGTAAATAATTAAAACATACATTTTATATATTCTGAAAATATAACGAAAAATTATCTTGAAAATAAAACGAATGATCAAAGGTTTTGACAAACAAATCAAATCATAGCCAAAACCACCGTTCTCGCTGCATTGGATTTGATTCGTTGTAAGTAATAAACGCACACAAGATTTAATATGTTCCCCATTTAATTTTTGGAGTCATCGTGAGGTTAATTGTTTTCTAATTGTGGCGCGGCGTTAAACCGTTCCGGTTTCACAATGCTTTACTGCAACGAGAAAAGAACTTAGTTTTGACTGAACACAATTAACGCTTTATTTGCCGAGTATAATAAAATAGTTGATTTTATTCCACCGGTGAATGTGGCCACCGGTGAAATGTCTTTTCATTATTTGAAATATTAAGTTTCCTTCGACGAGTAACATAATGATAGCACTGTAAAACAGAATGACTCTTAAACTTAAATGGTACATATGTGTATCATAAAATATACTGATTTTCATTTCACTGTACAGTCGACTTGGCTAGAAATCCCTATGAGCGCTTTAAATCTTGCATACCATTAAAATATTATTTGTATATTGGACATCTGCGACTTGTCTGTACGCGACAATCCCTATCCCTACATTGAATAAAGATAGTTTTGTTAATTTCAATTATTGCAGCGGGCTCTGAATATGGCAGGCCAGCTGTCGCCACTTTTTAATCCTAATCTCATTCCGGGCATCTTAAGCACCTCAAATATAAACGTTTAAACGTGGCAATATAACTATATGCCCACTGATTACAAGATATTTCGTTCTTCGTTGCGGGTACTAACAGTATGCACCGGATGTGTTGACACAGATCTATAACAAATGCGGTTGTAATAACGTACCCTAATGATGATTGTGTTGTTGTATTGAGTAAGAGCCAGGTGTCCTTTTCCGAACGCGAACGACGCCTCCAGACTGTACGGTTTACCACGTGTGGCCTGCTAGTGCAACTTTAATCTGTACAATCGAACGCGTTCTGTTTCACGCGGACATCATCTAGTTACACGTGAACTGTGAAATTTATACCGACGATAAAAACAACCCCAGTGGAAAAATGGATATGAAGAAACGACGACGCAATGTGATGGAAATGGCGCTGCGCTGTGAACTGTTGAAGGTTTCATCAGGTATACATGGCTTTGTGACGATATCGATCAGAAGGTTTACCGGAAAAAAATGATCGTATCATTTATACAGATATCTTTTCATTTACACTGATTTACATTCGTCTCTATTCTCGACTCAGGAACGATCTCTTGCGATAGAAAGGGTAACTAACCGGTAAAATTGTATTCTTTGGACTCCATGCCACTAGCTATCTCACTAGATGGCATGCGTATCTACACACTCAGTCAATATTTTGATTTTTAACCTCTGACATCCTACGGCAAATCATGCCTCTTGCTCAACTCGGATTGATCTTTAGGGTTCATATCTGTAGTGCGATTAGAGTGTCGTCGTCCGAATGCACACTAGCGAACCTGGTGGATCCTCGCTTGCCCAATGCGGACTCCTCAGTCGAACGTAGACCCTCGATACGATAACAAGATTCTCGAGGCTCATCTCAATATGAACGATTAATCATGTTATTATATATTGCACAGTACGTAGCGTATTACTTTTGCCCTAAGACATGGACCCCCGTCGATAATTTTTAATTTCGAGCTAGATTAAAGCAGGATCATTATATTACGATACTTATGATTATGATTACAATTTAAAGCCTGGGGGCTTTAATTCATACTAGCGGATCCGAATTTTATCGCGAATCCGAACGAGTATAATTTTACATAGGTCTGTTCGATTTTGATAGCACTAGTACGTCTGATGACATTAAATTTCCTGGATATCGTTGTTAGCTTTCTAGGTCATCGAATGTTTAACCGAAAGAAGAGTCATATTTCACGTTGCGCAGATGTTTGAAATACATGCTCAACACGGACTTAAGGATGGTACTAAAATCACCTTTATTTTTACATATGCTGTGACACTTTTCATTGACGGAAACATTTTATTTTAACAACACCGTTTACCATTCTAGCAGTCTTATATATTATGTATTATATATTTTATATTATATTGTAGATATTAACAGTTCATTTGAAAATTACTGGAACTATTTCGGGTGGTTACTGCCACCCTTCTTCAGTCTTAAAATGCGTAGATATATCCGAAATATATCTGAGTTGGTCGGATCCATTCTACGTAAGGTAACACCACACCGTACCTTTTAAACGACCAGTTCGTGACAAGGGTGTATAATCCCTCCAATAGAATCAACAGTTAGAATTTACGTATGAACAGAGTAAGGCCTATGCTATAGACGTCTAATTAAACCAAGTTTTGGAATGCGAAAACATAACAATGAATTGGTAACTTTCATTCCCGATATCTACATTGATTCTTTATAATGTAGACATTGCTTTACGGCCCCGTCTTCACACGAAAGGGAATGCACATTCTTTTCGAATCGAAAGTGAGCAAACAAATGCATCCCTGCAATGGTTGGATTAATCATCAGTAATATATGTGTCCGTGATTGAATTACGTGCGAGTTATATCCATTACGTACATGTTTTCATTTTAAAAAAACTGCTGGTGGCTCATGATGGGGACCGATTTGACAATGAAAGTTGATTTTGTATTATTTCTTTTATCCGGTTAGAAGCGCTTCTTTATTGAATACGTGACAGGTCTCGTTCAAAAAGCCATGATTGTTGACTTTGAAGTGAACCCGAATTGGCAGCGATTTTTAATCAGTACTTTTCATATGCGTTACAATAAAAGCATATCGTCTGAAAAAAGTCACTTCGATCCCACATCGCAATTTTAGTAGGGTGCAGGCCCGACCTTCCTCGCGGAAAATGATCATGATCAAGAAAACTAACGAAAGTTTCGTGGTGCCTTGAAAAATAACACATATTGCTTAATATTGTCTTCAATTAATAGTATAATGTGAATTACATGATATCAAGGATCAATTTAGTTATTTTGGATTTGAATATATTGATAATTGAATTGAATCCAGCCAGTCTATATATCGCCCCGATATATCGCTGACGTAGTGCACGTCCTCTCAAAATAGTTATCAAAATTTATGAAAAAAACAATAAGAGTTATGAAATGTATAACAAAACGGACGCCAAAATTCCGATATATTGCGCGCACATCCTCTCAACAATAATCATCAAAGTTTAGCATAAATAAAATACGAGTTATGAAATACATTCAATTACAAGATCAACGCCAAAATTCATTTAATTGTTATTTTGAAACTCCAATTTTGATGACGTAGTGCACATTGACTCGCACGGGACCCAATGAATAATACATACACGTATCAATGTATTTAAACATTATTGTAACGGTTTTGATGTCGTCAAAATAATGTACATCGTCTAGGAAGATGACAATTCTTCTTCAGGTCGAGTCGAGTTAACACGTGAAAATCATCGATCAACTCCGATGCGAAGGAAGGGGATAACTTTAGCTGACATCTTCGGCAATGACAGCGTACGGCAGCTGCGCGTTCGTTATGATATCAGCTTGATATCGCAATATGTCGCTCGGATTCGTTTCATTGATTTTGGTCCGAAAGGAAAAAAGGGAATGTCGTGCTGTTTGATGTGAATTGAAAAAAAAACGTATGAATAATATTAGTTTGAGTCGCTCCATGCTGGAAGTATTGCCACGCGATGAAACGCCCAGCTCAAGATCTCGATTGAATATAGTGTGATGCCTCCGACAGATACACGTGGATGCCTGATATCCTCAGGGATCGGTTTTATAGACTGGTATTAGCCCTTAAGGCATAAAGCACCTTTTAAAGTCAACAACTAGTATGAAGGTGGTCGGGAATTGGGCCCGATACATTCTTAATGTAAATACTATCCCGCCCACTGAAAAGAGTTAACTTTAATCCGGGACTAGCTCAATTCATTTTCAGTCGAGCTAGCCCGTCAGGGTTAAAGTTGATACCAGTCCCTTAGTCTATACGTGACCTCGATTTCTTCCAAGCATCTCAACTTTGATAATCGGTTCCCCTTCTAATTTGTTCTAGCGATCATCTCCCACAGACGGGGGTGAAATCTAGTCAAACGGATTTCGATTCCGGAAACGAACTAAACGGATATCCAATATAATATCGCGCGTTTACGTCCATTCTACGAGATCATGTCTCGATAATATTTCAGTTATGAACTATACAAATTGTAATGCTGCCGAAAAATATATCAATCATCTCCTCTCCTCGGTGAAACACACTTGCAATTTTCCGTATTGACATATTTCTCATACAAGTAGTTACAACACGAGTCATGCATATTTCATTACAACACTCGAGGACCAAATGAAAGGCAGCGCCGTTTATCAGATAACTTTGTCGACAGTTTTGACAAGGCTTTGTTAAAAACGAGCGGCTTGCGCGGGTTTTTTACACGCCGACACCCAAGTGAAATTGGTCGGCCGTGACGAGCGGGTGTTCTTTCAGCTTTGACCCCGATCGCGCTCGCTCTGCTGTGCACGTATCTTTAACCGCACTTATGTTCTTTCGTATTCGTAATGGGATGCTGACTACTATCACCAATTCGGTTTATTTGTTATCTGATTTTACCGAGGAAATCGTAGTCACGAGGATCAATACGAAAAATATGCGGCCGCTATGACGGAGTTCTTTCGCGGTTTTGTATTGTTTCCTGTGAGCTCTTATTAAGAGTCCGCTGTGCATAAGGATCTATGCATACACATAACATATGCGGGTAATTTTGAAAGTGGATTATGGCGCTTTTAGTAAGTTTCCGAAAATTGGATGACTCGTCGCGAAGCCGTCGATCAGAAGGTAAATAAATCAATTAAGAAATAATGGAATTCTTGGTCTTGCTTTTAGCATCAGTGTTGTTAACTCTTTCGATAGTACATAACATAGCATTTGTTTTTAATCATAGGGTCTAAAATGTCCATATAATCGATAAATTTTATTGTGTGTGCTTGTCATTTGACCATAGAACTCCGTTTATACTTCGGTTCTATGATTTAACTAAATAAATTGCAAAATGAAAAATGAAAATGAAACGGTTAACCTGATTTCGACGAACGAATCCTTTTGATGAGTAGCGTATTTGTAATTGTTCATCAAAATTATTTCATCGAAATGCGTAGTGTTTTTCGTACAGTTATCTTGGCGGTTCCCATGGAAAGAGGATATACCCGATATATTGCGTCTACACGCGCGCAGTGCAAATTCCAGGTAACACTTCGTTGATAATGAACACTTAAAAAACGCTCAACATCGCCTTTATGTACACTATAGCGTCTATGATGTAAATAATGATACGAAAAGAAAAGATCCAATGCTTAGAAATCTAAACATATTAGTAAATAGCATATTTTCGCTGCCTTTTGTAAACGTCCGCGACGAACCGGTGAACGTGAGTCAAATGTTGAATAAAAGCCGGTTTTTGAAGTCACGATTTTAAAAGGTTTATTCATTTTTCAACGATTCGCCATTAAATTTTTTAGTCTCGCCTTGTGGCAGACGAACACGCTCTATACGTCTGTTGAGAATGCCACCATGTTTTCGTCGGCGCGATTTGTTTTGAAAAAAAATGTGTCGCACAAGGATCATCGGAAATCAAATTAATCAATTGAATCGATCGGGAAGTGTGTACCAGATAATACTAAATAACATCTGACTATCTCAGTGTGCAGGCCCGTCTGTATTGCACTGTAACAACCTGAAGCCACAGCTGGATATTCATATTCTGCGACGTTTTTAGGTTAACCATCATCCGGCGCGGAGATTTTTGGTGGAATCATGATGTCTATCGACTTAATATTCATATACATGTTCATATTTGCAATTTGTATTCAATATTATTTCTTGTCGACAAACCGCGAAGCTTTTTAAAATTTATAAGCTTGAATAGAGAATTACAACTTGCGTATAAATAGATCATAAGCTGGGAATTTGAAATTTAAATGAACGTATATACATATCATACGTGTATTACGCAAACGGGTTTTTTATCACGGTTTCCAAGCTATGTCGTCATGTGAACTGCTCTACGTAAATGCACTTCTACTTGCAAGCGGCCCCGACTACGATATTACGTTTCCATCGAAAAGTGAAGCATCAAAATAATATGTAAACACATGGCAAGATATCAAGGGTATATAGAAGTTGTCTATCTATTGTTAAGTTATACAATATATCCGAGACGGTGAAGTGCCAAGAAGTGTCGTAGAGTGCCGCGCGTAGCAACGCTAAAAATGTATATGCGTGGGTGACCGGTTAGTTTTCTACTGAAACCTTCCATTCGGACACACACTTTCACGCCATAATATACCAAATTCTAGCGTGTCAATCGATCGATTTACATCGTAGATCAATCTATTTCAAAAATTGATTTCATTTGATCCACGAGGAATGCCGGCCTTCGGATCAAGGAGGCCCGGAATACCACATCATTCCATCGTTCGATTGAGGATGATCACGTTCTTGTTTTCCATTTCGAGAATTCCCGAATTTTTTGGTTCGCTAGATATCATAAAGAAAAAACCTTGCTAGGATATAATAAAAGAACGGCAATTGTGCGCCTTTCTTTTCGCCATTTCAAGAAGTGGATTCGTTCAAAGGATACTTGCTACAAGTGCATGCACTGATCAAGCATGCTCTTTATTTCGTTACCCCGAAGTGGTTGTTGACATAACTCTTTCGTTCTAAAAGAAGGGTCGAGCTGGTACAACTTCAGTTCGTAGGACCTTCGAATGTTCTCGGCTTACTACAGAGCTGCTGGATATTTATTTCTTATATTAGTAAAATTTCCTTTCCCTTCCTGGCGATTGAGATTTTCTGCGATGAACTGTTGGTGTTGTTGGGTTAGATTCTGCAATGAACTATTGTTTGGTTAGATTCACGTCGTGAAAGATTTAGCCATTTTCACTTCCACATCTACATAGTTAATAATCGAAATAGGGTTTATTTTCCTTCTGTCCGTATCTTAACAATTATATCAATTATCTTATGATGTTGTTCTACCGTGGGTAAACGCGTTCATCCGCCACTTCACGCACTATCTTCCTTCTACGTTGAAGGGCTTCTAATTATGTGATATGCAACAACGAAACTGTCACTTCTAATAATGACCAACGCTGGAACGACTCGCAGTAATTGAGATCACTACTGTGACGCAGTGAATCTCGACAATTGATTTCTGCCATCCCGGCCACCAGCTGGCTGATCTACTCATATATGCTTCCCCTGATCTCTCTGTTGGAGTTCCGTATCATTTTTTCCCAATATATTTATATATAAAGTGTGTATATTACGTATGTGTTATTAGCGAGAATAAAGTATTCTTACATCTCATAAAATCAGCCGGGCCACTTTTGTAAATTGCAATGAAATTTATAATTCATATAACTGCCAGGTTTTGTTAGCTTGATCATAATTCTTAAAACTCATGTACTCTGGTCGGCAGGTACATACAACCGGTCGGCAGGGTTATTACTTTTACGCTGAACAGAAATGAGAAACGAGTAATCACCTTTCTAGCCTTATAGCTGTATACGTATATCATCTTATGAAAACCGAGGAGTTGAAGCAATGAATTTTTGAGGAACTTCGATGAAAGTGATTTTATCTAGACATTCACGTATATCACTGTACAATGACGCCTTTGTATGCCTGAGACAGACGGTGGTCAGGGTGTGGCCGAGAAAATGATAACGAACGATACAAAATACGTTAATTACACCATTTTACTTGTTTTATGAATGTGATTAATGATTCTGCATTGACACACCCTATGATTACATAGAAAACCGACTACACTCGTGTAATAGTGTTGCTGGATAACGGTATGATAAATCGAGTATTAATGTTTACTGAAAAAAAACGAGATAATGATCTAAACGTTTATTGCTCATCGTTTTCTTTTCTTCTTCATTGCTCGTCACAGGTGCCTTTCTAATGCCGCACATTTTCTGGTGATGCCTCCGCACTCGAGTCGAGTTATAATTCGTTGTGTAATATCTTTTCGTTTCAGTTGATCCGCTTCCGCAAAAACAGCATTGCCAACAAGATGCCGAACATCACGAACACGGCAAAATTCAGCATCCGGCCTTCACGCGATTAGCTACGAACTTGTCGTCGTCCGTCGAAGATCTACGTCACCAGCAACAGCCGCCGCCCGTCAACAGATACAGAACGGCGGCGAAATTACGCAAAAACGTCTTCTCGAAGAGTACCGAATGCATAACGAACGCGTTCACGCCAACGCACCAGGAAACAGATCCCAGCGACGCGAAACGAAAAACCACTAGATCCTCGTCGACGGCGAAGATGACGGACGCCGGCAACAAAAGCGAAAACGGAAGCAAAAAAGGAAGTTTACGATTATCGACGTTTATACCGCGGTTTTCCTCGTCTGGCGGCAATACGCTGCCGTCGAAACCGAAAATCAAAACAGTAACGACGAATAGCTTCGATGCGAAAATCGGTACCAATGCTGACGAGGTAAAAGGCGGTTCGCGTAGCAGCGCCGGTTGTGATGGACGCCTACGAACAGCGGTTTCACACGATACCCTTTCAAACGTGGACATCAGTGGTCCCATCAATGAGCAGAGATTTCCTTGGCAACATGATATGGCTGTGCAGTGTGACATTTCGATCCAGAACGGACCGAACATGTCAGCCGCTATGAACGACGTCGCGGCGGGAGCCTGTTCGCCGGTCGCACCGCCGAGAAAAAAGCCACCGTCCGGACGAACGCCGACGCGCGGGTCCGAGCCGACCATTACTGTGATACCTCCGGCGAGGCGGAGGCGAAAAACGCCGACAATCGAGAGACCGAAATCGTTAAACGTGCCGAACAATCTAAGCAACGAATATTTTAGTAAAATAAATGGGCAGTTGACGCCCGGTGGTAAAATACGATCTCAATCATGCGTTGTCGGACCGTACTCGAACGAAACACCACAACGCTCTACTGGTTGTCCGGGCAGTTATAGTGATGACTCGGATGACGATACTTTTGACCACAGCTTTTACACGCACAGGAATACGAAAGAAACGCAGTCATTGGATAGGTAAGGAGAAATTTGGCTTTTTATTTCGTATCATCTCACTTGCATTGACTCTGGCAATCTATTGATTAGCATTATTTGTATCATTTCTATTGTTGTTATCGTTCACTATCAGGTATATAGACGAGAATGTGTCTATAGGCTTACCGGTTCTATTCTATAAACAATCCTAAGAAGACAAGCTTGAAGCCAAGACAAACTTAGAAGACACTATCTGAACTTTGAATATCACAAATATTGCCATTGCCTTATATGCCTTATCCAGTAAACGCAGTACCATGCAAGATAAACCATTATGTTGTTTGGGTAAAGCTTTTGAATGTAGCAGTTTCGTCTCGAAGGTCAAGGTGGCCGACGCCCTCAGTCATGTATAAGTGGGTTTCGTTATGCGTTAAGTGTCAGGGGTAGGTGGTGGTTTTAATTTCAGTCACGTTCCATGATGCGAGTGTTTCTACGGTTGCCGCGAAACAGAAAATTGTGGGCGCGATGAATATTTTATCTTCTGCCGGATTTGAGCGCGGCGGGGGGTAACAAAAATCTCTGAACCATGTCGTTCAGCAGTGTCACCCAACTTTGTTACTACTTGGTAGAATAGCAACACTCCGACGAGGAGAACAGTTAAAAGTTAAAAAACCAAATTCCAGAATTTAAAAGATTAAAAAAATATCGAAAAAGAAAAAATTGTGATGAAAATACGATGGATGACTAAAAAGATTTTTTTTTCAATTTGATTTTTTTCGCAGAATTCTGGGAGGTGGATCCGTACTCAAAGTAATTTAAAAAAGCCTAACTTTCGAAGTGTTTTAGAAATACAAGCATAATATACACGTGTTAAAATGTGTTTATTTTATCAGTCGTTACATCATGTACGCAATGTGACGGCTCTTACGTGAGATATTCAGACAAAGTGAGACTTTTTATCTCAAGAATTTTCTTGATTCTTGATGAAATGCTTTATCTCTCTCGGTTAACCTATCCCGAATTTTTGTGCAGACTATTCTTGATAACAGGGCACAGTGCAATAAACTGTTTTTACGTTGGCGAAATCAACCAGATCGGTACTGCCAGTGTTATTGTGATAGATGGCGGTTGGTAATATACAAATCGTCAAATGTGGCTTTGCCGTCTGGATTGTCTGAGATGAAGATTTACTGCGGGTTTCTCTCTCCCGCGTTTACAATTTATATGCCCTGCATTATTGTAGTATATGAGATTGAGATTTCTAGCGTATTTTGGTTGATGGAACTGTATCTTTTCATTGTGAGAAGGCATCATAAGTAACGAAGTGAATCTGCATGAACTACATTGAGAAAGCGTGAAAATAACGGTCAAACTGATTTGAATCTATTGTGCATTGGACCGGAATGGGTACACGGTATAATAATGCCATATGTAATAATACCAGAAGTAAAATGTCAGAGGTAAAAATGCCAGGGGTGTAATACTACTAGAGGTTAGAATGCCAGAGGAAAAATGCCAGAAGGATATATGCACTATATTTGTTCATATTCAAAATAATTACAACAAAAACAAGAGAAAATTATCATTAATCTAGTGCTTTCAACCAAACTAATCGGAATATCATAACAGCTGTATGTGTAGATGTACTTATATTTATTGCCAAAGATACAATCTTTTAAGACAAAAATCGATAAACATGCATAAATGGCAGAAAGCAATATAATGGAGAACAAGCAATAATATATGAGTTACATGATAAGTTTAAGGTTTCCCGAGTATATAGACTTTCTTAAGGAATTTCGAAAGATTTGAAAGATCGTTGTTATAACGCATTAAAATGGAGAATTTCTGTGATCGATTCTAGTATCTCGGCTTGATATATTCCGATGTAAGGTTTTTTCATAAAAGGGCATATTAAATGATATTCGTTTTCGACTGCATTGATATTACACCGGGAACATGTACCAGGAGCATACGGCGAGATGTACGCATCTAGATTATTACACGATGAATTAATTCTAAAAATCTTAAGTGTCCCAAATTTAAAAAATGAAACCGCGTTCTCATCCACGCGCGCGTCGGAAATATCACTGTCGAAAATCGGATAAAAATAGAATCTGCGCTCCAACGTCTAGTGTAATAATTCATGTTATGTTAAAATCTTAAAAAACTAACGCCCGCATCAATAAATCTGTGTTCGTACCATCATTGTTTTTCTTTTTTTTTCGTGGAATGGAAGAAAATGTCGTGCTATGTCGGCAATGAATCTGCTAATCGAAATCTGTGTAGATCGGGGATCGAAACTTGCTCTGGCGTTGCGTTGATTTCGACAATCGTTCGTGGTAACGACAATTCAAAAGTAAAAACTTAGCTCATGCAATATTTACTGGGTTTTCTATCTAAATGGAAGTAAAGAGCTGACCCCCTCGTGCTCTTCTCCAATCCTTCTCTAAATATTCTATACGAATATAGGTTTTATCCCTTAAATAATCTGAAGTGAAAATAAACACTTGCCTTCCTCGTCACTTTTGAGAAACCGATGTGACGAGAAACACGGTATCAAATTTGAATGGCGTTAGGGTGCGAAGCACATACACATAAGCGGATGGCTAGGGAAGCGGATTATGGCCACTTGGTATTAATGATACAAGTTTAGTAAAGTCGACTTTATAAGTCGGAAAGTCGAATGAGACTTATTTCGTAAGAGATCAACGTTATTGAACGCGTTATTCTCAGTATGACATCTCAATATCAAAATATGGCAGTGGTATTTCTTTCTATCACGGCACATGCATACATGCAAACAACTTCTTCTTTGGGTCTATAGTTGCCGCAGCTTTTTGATCATCTGAATTGACAAGCATTCGCGTTTACTTCGGAACGTTTCCAAACGTATACAGCCGACAAATGAAAGCGTTATCATTTGAAAAAATATATCCCCTTCGTATAATGTCGGTCTTGTTTGTTCATGACGCTGATTAACTCGGCATTCGTAAAACGCCTATTGAAAAATACCGAATTTGAAAACGCATAAAGCATTGCCTAATACCTTAAAAAAGGGCTTTTTCAGATACTGCGTTATCTACCGATACTCACAATTCATTCAAATTCATCCATTTTTATCCATTGGTGGAACGACGAGCGCTAGGCTAAAAAACTTTTTTTTTTATTCGGCATTTTTATACAAAGAAAACATTAGAATATACGCTTCAAGTGCATAACTTTAAGAACCGATAGCTTATTCAAATCATCCTGAACCGCTGCCTTTACCTCGAATCATTTAAAATTGCTAAACCATCGAAAAAAATAAGTTTTACCGATAGTTTTTTTCTCAGAATTAATAAGGTTAATTTCATTGGATTTTCTAGAATTAGGCGCCATACGTTTTCCGATTCGGCATTTTTCATTCGATGTTTTTCAAATAGTATACTCTCCCTATCAATGGCTCATGGATTTGAGTCTAAACGTCAGATTCTGCGATATTTTCGATCTTATTGTGGGTCTTTCACTTTATCTATATCGGACAGTCACTAATTGTCTATGAAAACTTTTCTCTTATCGCGGATTGTGTTTGTTTAACTCGGAAATGGACGCATGCGCGTTAACGACGGAAAGTCTTCCGGTTCGCTGACGAGGGCGGCGCGCAGCCGGCGCCAAAACATCGGCCGCTCGCGTTCTTTGCTCGGCCATCTGAGATAAGTCACGTGCGAGATAATCGTCCTCAAAGAAGACGGCATTCTCGACTTCGGTATGTCATCCATTAACAGGACGAGTATCACGTTCTTGCTATCTTCAATGCAGCGCATCGCTGCTAAGCTGAACTCGAAATTTGCCCATTTGCTCGCTATGAAATTCTCCGATACCATGAAAACGATCCAGCGACTTGTTTCGATGGCGTTGGCGATATTCTCCAGAATGTAGACTCCGCCGAGAAAGTTTCTTTCGCCGATACAAACTTTCAACTTTACTTCGTCCGAACATTCGACCTCTTTTACAAATGTCATATACACGAAGTTCAAATCATCGATACTGTGGCAGAGAAAAGCATCGTAAATGATCTCTTTTTTCTTCTTGTTTTTCGTCGTGGCTTTTTTCCTGCGTAACCATTGTGGAATCATCGGCCTCACGGTGACGGCCCACCAGTATTTGATGCGCCAGTTGTATTTAACGACGAATCCCACGATGGTGGCAATTATTGCGAGTCCGGCGAGTACCGAAACACTGATAACCATTTCGGTATGATGGTCGCATTTCATCCACGGAAGAACGAATTCATCGACACGGGACCCGTTCAAATTCAAGCATCCCGGTGCCGAGAAACGGAGCACGCGTTTACCAGGCGCCTCGGTGATAACATTAGACAGGCGTAACCATTTTTGAAAGTCACGTAACTGACAGTCGCAAATGAACGGGTTCGAACCTATTTTCAAATTTTTTAACGAGGATAACTGCGTGAAGGTGTTCGAAGCGATTGTTTGGATTTGATTATACGATAGGTCAAGTTTGATTAAGCGATGCAGCGCCGAAAATGTGCCTGCAATGATATGAGTTATTCTGTTACAACTTAGATTAAGCACCAGCAAAAGTCGATTGTTTTTGAAAGTATCCACCGGTAACGTATGGATATTATTCCCCCGCAATCTGATGATATTTATAGTTCGCAGACTCTGAACGAGAATACGAAGCTGCGTTGGACAGAATCCAATCAATGAACCAACCAAACTAAAACCTATCAAACGTAGACGGATTGGATGATAGTATCTACAATTGATTTTGGCAACCTGCGAAGGCACATAAGTTACCACATTCTCTTGATTGGGCGACATAAGGTTAACAGATACAAATCGCAATTTTGATAGTTTTCGGATCGACCGGGTGTCGAAAGTACGATAGAGTGTGGTAACAATGAAGTCCACCGCTCGGAGCTGCGTCAACGACGAAACGATATTTTCAGAAATTGAGAATGCGTTCCATCCAGGTTCCCATTGAACGTGTGTGATGGAAAAGCACGACATCCAAAGATGGTGCATCGATGTTTGAACGGGAATGTATTTCATGTTACTGTCGTAACATACAAGTCCACTTGAGGAAAACATGACTAATTTATACAGATCGGTATTCTGCGCTATCAATTGACTAACATTGAAATATTTCAATTGATTACCACTTATCTTCAACATTTTGAGGGAATATATATTTGCGAACATAGCAGCCTTGAGCTCCGTTTCACAATTATCAAGAGCTAACAACTGCAGTTTTGGAATCTGCGCAAACGCTGATTCTTCGATGATTCCGATGCGATTGTCGTTTAATATTAGAATTGCAAGTTTAGTATCTCTCAAAAGTGTCATCGTATTCGCGGATAATACCGGGATCGGTCCAATACCCAAGCTTCGTAGACTTAATGTGTAGAATCGCAAACACCTTCGTAGAGAATTCGTTACGTTGGTCACGAATTGAGTAACGTTGACCCGTGATGTCGTTTCCGGAAAATGCTGACGCGATAATATGAGCATTCTGAAGTAAAGATTGCCGAAAAAAGTATCGCCGTCAATGTGAGAAATCATATTTCCAGATACCACTAGTTTTCGCAAGTTTGGCATGCGTTCAAATCCTCTGCGTTCTAACGACGCGATTCTGTTTTTCCTTATATACAAATCCTTCAACCTGGGCAACAGTTGCAGTGGTAGAACTTTGGAAATGCTGTTGTTGCTGAGATCGACTCGGACGGCGCTATCGAAAAGGTCTGGGAAGTACGTCAACCCTAAACCAGTACAATCGATGTGACTACAAAAAAATGATATTAGCATACAAAAAAACGGAAAATGTCGATCATTGTTTAATTCTTTTACGCAAGCTTGTTTTATTCATTAAACGATATTTTCAATTAGCCTACGTTCGATAATGAATCACTCACATTCCTCTATCAGAAAAAATCTTCAGAGGTTAAAATAGCAGAACTACTTCGTTTTGTTTTGAGTTAATTCACTCAAACAGTACTCTTTCAGAAACGTATATACAATCGAAACGCGTGACTTGGATGAGTTATTTGTTAATGTTACTTACGTGCGATTTTGATTTGAAATGCAGAAGACGTTTCGAAATACGTGATCGACTGACGATGGTTTCATTCTCAATGTATGTTCCCCTATAGTCTGTTTGATAAACTCAGAAGATTCGATCGTAGTTAGCCGTTTATACATAGCATCGACGGACGTCCGAGAAAACGAATACGGACCGCGATTGACGCCTCCATCTGCGAATTCCAAAAGTCGTCTTGACATAATGTCGAACTCCATTTTATCAACGTCTTGGAGGTTCGATTCGCTGACGTCCTCAAGGCCTTGATTATACAACAGCCACCTCGAAATAGTGTTACATTTGCCGGATCGCGTTGCTGCATTCAAAACTAGCGCGAAACAGAACCACCAGAATTTGTATTCCATCTTGATGCGAATGAAATGCTCAACCAAATGATTACAGTAATAAATACATCATCGGCGATTCGTTTCCACCAATAAGATATTGAGCATTTCCTGCAATGCAGGTTTATTGTCAAATATTGGGCAATTATGTTATGTAAAAGATATTTTGATGCGGGCTTGCCAGAGGGTGAATTGTTGAAAATTATAGAGGTTTTAAATCCTTTCAATCACTGTCCTTGTTTTAGATTTTCAAACAAATAAACAAAAAAGTGTATTTCCGGGCACCCACATTTTCAAAATCATCCCTGCTGTCCATATCTAACTTCCTAAAACACGACTCATTATTACATGTTTGTCTGTGAAGTCAAAATCAGTACCTTTTTCAAACATTATATTCCATATGTCAAACGTTTACTACCTACAGCGGTTGAAGGGGAAGGGGTCCGCAGACCAATTTTATCAGAGGAGCGTATACGTAAGCGTTAAATTTTTTTGATCTTGAAGTGGGATTGACTCCTTCATATATCTAATTGGTAGATTTTGTATGATATCTTTTGATTTGATTCCTGTCCCCTACAGACCCACCACACCTGGGGGAAACAGTGGGTTTGATCGGAAATTGAAGTACAGATATCTAGATATAGTTTGTGATCGTCGGTCGAATTCACAGAATTAAAATCGAAGTAGATGATTGGAAATTTCGGTTCCAGTTTTCATTCAAACAATCTTCCAACCAGCTTGAACCGGCAAGCGAATGTAAATGGTGTACATTTTAACGAGGCGCTGCTGCAGCTCATGTTATATTTGACTGGGTCAAATGAAGCATCATCACTTGTCTTTCGATTACAAATTGTCAGTTGTAAATTAGAGCCGCGACGCATTTGATGCGCTTCGTGAAATCATGAATTTGCTCTATCCGTAGTGGCGTGAAGCCGTTAAATAGGAAATATTTGAAAAAAATAAAAATTGTGATGAAAATACAAAGGAGGACGACAACGTTTCTTTTTTCAATTCTATGATTTTTGCATGATACTGGGAGGCTGATCCGTACTTCAAACTAACTTTCAAAAGTGTTTAAGAAATACAAACAAAATATATACTAGTTAAAATGTGTTTATTTTATCAGTCATTACATCATGTACACAATGTGACGGCTCTTTCGTGAGATATTCAGACAAAGTGTGATTTTCTTTATCTCAAGAATTACTCTTGATTCTTACTGAAATGTTTTATCTCTCTCGATACCGTAACCTATCCCGAATTTTTGTGCAGACTCTTCTTGATACAGGGCGCAGTGCATTAAACTTTTCACGTAGGCGAAATCCACCAGATCGGTACTGCCACTGTGTTATTGTGATAGATGGCGGTTGGTAATTTACAAATCGTCAAACGTGGCTTCGCCGTCTGGATTGTTTGAGATGGAGATTTACTGCGGGTTTCTCTCTCCCAGGTTTACAATTTATATACCCTGTATATGTAGTATATGACTTCCCATTTTCTTCGTCATTCAGCGAGATCGAGGGAGATTGAGATTTCTAGCGTATTTTGGTTGATGGAACTATCTTTTCATCGTGAGAGGGCATTATGTAACATCATGGCAAGTAACGAAGTGAATCCGTATGCAGTATGAACTGCATTGAGAAATCGTGAAATTAACCGTCAAACTGATTGGAATCTATTGTGTTATGTATGTATCGAAATAGGTACACGGTAATAATGCCATAGGTAAAAGTGCCATAGGTAATAATAATGCCAGGAGTAAAAATGCCAGAAGGCTGCACTTTGTTCATATTCAAAATTATAACAACAAAACAAGAATTTTAATCTAATGCTTTCAACCAAACTAATCGAAATATCATAACACCTGTATGTATATATATATATATATATATATATATATATATATATATATATATATATATATATATATATATATATATATATATATATATATATATATATATATATATATATATATATATATATATATATATATATATATATATATATATACAGGTGTTATGATATTTCGATTAGTTTGGTTGAAAGCATTAGATTAAAATCAAATGCTTGATATCGACAAAAGATTGTAACTTTGGCAATACATAAATATATATATATATATATATATATATATATATATATATATATATATATATATATATATATATATATATATATATATATATATATATATATATATATATATATATATATTTATTTATATATATATATATATATATATATATATATATATATATATATATTTATGTATTGCCAAAGTTACAATCTTTTGTCGATATCAAGCATTTGATTTTAATCTAATGCTTTCAACCAAACTAATCGAAATATCATAACACCTGTATATATATATATATATATATATATATATATATATATATATATATATATATATATATATATATATATATATATATATATATATATATATATATATATATATATATATATATATATATATATATATATATATATATATATATATATATATATATATATATATATATATATATATATATATATATATATATATATATATATATATATATATATATATATATATATATATATATTATATTTATGTATTGCCAAAGTTACAATCTTTTGTCGATATCAAGCATAAATGGCGGAAAGCAATATAACAGAGAACAAACAGTAATATATGAGTTACGTGATAAGTTTTAGGTTTCTTGTGTATATAGACTTTCTTAAGGAAATTCGAGAGATTTGAAAGATCGTTGTTATAACGCATTAAAATGGAGAATTTCTGTGATCGATTCCAGTATCTCGGGTTGATATATTCTGGTCTAAGTTTTTCATAAAAACGCATATTAAAACGATATAATATTCGTTTTCGACTGCATTGGTATTACACCGGGAACATGTACCCGGAGCGTACGCGGCGAGATGTACGTATCTAGATTATTACACGATGAATTAATTCAAAAGAATCTTTTTGTCCCAAATAAAAAATATGAAACCGCGTTTCTCGTCCACGCACGCGTCGGAAAAATCAGTAACGAAAATCGGGAAAATATAAAATGAGCGGTCCAAGTGTAATCATTTATGTTATGTGAAATTTTAAAAAAACTCCCGCCCGCATCAATAAATCTGTTTTCGTACCATCATCGTTTTTCTCTTTTTTTTTCGTGCTTGGGTATGGAAGAAAATGTCGTGCATGTCGGCAATGAATCTGCTGATCGAAATCTGTGTAGATCGGGCTTCGAAACTTGCTCTGGCATGCGTTGATTTCGATAATCGTTCGATTCAAAGTTAAAAAGAATTGGCTCATGCAATATTTACCGCGTTTTCTATCTAAAAGGAAGTAGAAAGCTGACTCCCTCATGCTCTTCTCCGATCCTTTCTCCAAATATTCTATTCGAAGGTTTTATCCTTTAAAAAAATCTAACTGAAAATAAACACTTGCCTTCCTCTTCACTTTTGAGAAACCAATGTGACGAGAAACACGGTATGAAATGTGAATGGCGTTAGGGTGCGAAGCACATACATATAAGCGGAAGGCTAGGGAAGCGGATTATGGCCACTAAATAGTATAAATGATACAAGTTTAAAAAGTCGACTTTAAAGTCGAAAAGTCGAATGAGACTTAAGAAATCAACGTTGAACGCGTTATTCTCAGAATGACAACTTCTCATAATACGTTACTGGTATTTGCTTCTATCACGGCACATGCGTACATGCTAACAACTTCTTCTTTGTGTCTATAGTTGCCGTAGCTTTTTGATCATCTGAATGGACAAGCATTGAGTTCGCAATTACTTCGGAACATGTCCAAACGTATGCAGCCGACTGAAGGCGTTATCATTTGAAAAAATATATATCCCCTTCGTATAATGTCGGTCTTGTTTGTTCATGACGTTGGTTAACAAGTCGATCGGTATTCGTAAAACGCCTCATGAGAAACACCGAATTTGAAAACGCATAAAGTAAATTGCCTAATACCTAAAAAGTGACCTTTCAGGTACTGTGTTATCTACCGATATCACAATTCATTCAAATTTCGGGTTTCAGATTCGCTAGGCTAAAGAAACTGTTTTTTGATTTGGTGTTTTCATACAGATATAATGATAGAATATACGCTTCAAGTGCAGAACTTTAAGAACCGAGAGCTTATTCAAATCATCCTCAACCGCTGTTTATACCTCGAATCCTTTAAAATTGCTAAACCGACAAAAAAAACGTAGTTCTACTCATTTTTTTCATAAAAATAGGTAAATTTCATTGAATTTTCTAGAATTAGGCACCATGCGTTTTCCGATTCGGCCTTTTTCATTCGGTTTTTTTTTGACAACTGGTATAGTCTCCCATATATCAATGGCTCATGGATTTCAGTCGAAACGTCAGGTTCTGTCGTAATATTTTCGATCTTATTGTGGGTTTTTCACTTTATTGATATCGGACAGTCACTAATTGTCTATGAAAACTTTTCTCTTATCGCAGTTTGTGTTTGTTTAACTCGGAAATGGACGCATGCGCGTTAACGACGGAAAGTCTTCCGGTTCGCTGACGAGGGCGGCGCGCAGCCGGCGCCAAAACATCGGCCGCTCGCGTTCTTTGCTCGGCCATCTGAGATAAGTCACGTGCGAGATAATCGTCCTCAAAGAAGATGGCATTCTCGACTTCGGTATGTCATCCATTAACAGGACGAGTATCACGTTCTTGCTATCTTCAATGCAGCGCATCGCTGCTAAGCTGAACTCGAAATTTGCCCATTTGCTCGCTATGAAATTCTCCGATACCATGAAAACGATCCAGCGACTTGTTTCGATGGCGTTGGCGATATTCTCCAGAATGTAGACTCCGCCGAGAAAGTTTCTTTCACCGATGCAAACTTTCAACTTTACTTCGTCCGAACATTCGACCTCTTTTACAAATGTCATATACACGAAGTTCAAATCATCGATACTGTGGCAGAGAAAAGCATCGTAAATGATCTCTTTTTTCTTCTTGTTTTTCGTCGTGGCTTTTTTCCTGCGTAACCATTGTGGAAGTATCGGCCGCACGGTGACGGCCCACCAGTATTTGATGCGCCAGTTGTATTTAACGACGAATCCCACGATGGTGGCAATTATTGCGAGTCCGGCGAGTACCGAAACACTGATTACCATTTCGGTATGATGGTCGCATTTTATCCACGGAAGAACGAATTCATCGACACGGGACCCGTTCAAATTCAAGCATCGCGGTGCCGAGAAACGGTACGGCATAGGTTTACGAAGCGACTCGATGGTAATATTAGACAGGCGTAACCATTTCTTAAAGTCACGTAAGTGACAGTCACAATAAAATGGGTTCAAACCAATTATCAAAATTTTTAACGAGGATAACTGCGTGAAGGTGTTCGAAGCGATTGTTCGGATTTGATTGTACGATAGGTTAAGTCTAATCAAACGACGCAGCGCCGAAAATGTGCCCGGAATGATATGAGTTATTCTGTTACAACTTAGATTAAGCACCTGCAAAAGTCGATTGTTTTTGAAAGTATCCACCGGTAGCGTATGGATATTATTCCCCCGCAATATGAGGATCTTTACTGTTCGCAGACTCTGAACGAGAATACGAAGCTGCGTTAGACAGAATCCGATCAATGAACCAACCAAACTAAAACCTATCAAACGTAGACGGATTGGATGATAGTATCTACAATTGATTTTGGCAACCTGCGAAGGCACATAAGTTACCACATTCTCTTGATTGGGCGACATAAGGTTAACAGATACAAATCGCAATTTTGATAGTTTTCGGATCGATCGGGTGTCGAAAGTACGATAGAGTGTGGTAACAATGAAGTCCACCGCTCGGAGCTGCGTCAACGACGAAACGATATTTTCAGAAATCGAGAATGCGCCCCACCCAGGTTCCGCTTGAACATGACCGATGGAAAAGCACGACGAGCAAAGTGCGCGCATCGATGTTTGAACCGGAATGTATTTCATGTTGCTGTCGTAACATACAAGGCCGCTCGAGGAAAACATGTATAATGAACGTAAATCGGTATTCTGCCCTAGCAATTGGCTAACATTGAAATATTTCAATTGATTACCACTTATCCTCAACATTTTGAGAGAATATATATTTGCGAACATAGCAGCCTTGAGCTCCGTTTCACAATTATCAAGAACTAAGCCTTGCAGTTTTGGAATCTGCGCAAACGCTGATTCTTCAATGATTACGATGCGATTGTCGGTTAATATCAGAATCGTAAGTTTAGTATCCCTCAAAAGCCTCAGCATATTCGCGGATAATACCGGGATCGGTCCTATACCCAAGCTCCGTAGATTTAGTGCGTAGAATCGCAAACACCTTTGTAGAGAATTCGTTACGTTGGTCACGAATTGAGTAACGTTGACCCGTGATGTCGTTTTCGGAAAATGCTGACGCGATAATATGAGCATTCTGAAGTAAAGATTGCCGAAAAAAGTATCGCCGTCAATGTGAGAAATCATATTTCCAGATATCACTAGTTTTCTCAAGTTTGGCATGCGTTCAAATCCTATGCGTTCTAACGACGCGATTCTGTTTACACTGATATCCAAATACCTCAACCTGGACAACTGTTGCTGTGGTAGAACTTTGGAAATGCTGTTATTGCTGAGATCGACTCGGACGGCGCTATCGAAAAGGTCTGGGAAGTACGTCAACCCTACACCAGAACAATCGATGTGACTACAAAAAAATGATATTAGCATACAAAAAAACGGAAAATGTCGATCATTGT
Source organism: Tubulanus polymorphus (assembly GCF_964204645.1). Taxonomy (NCBI): domain Eukaryota; kingdom Metazoa; phylum Nemertea; class Palaeonemertea; order Tubulaniformes; family Tubulanidae; genus Tubulanus; species Tubulanus polymorphus. The sequence continues at coordinate 8,715,008 of NC_134027.1, read as the reverse complement.
TTAATTCCTTTACGCAAGCTTGTTTTATTCATTAAACGATATTTTCAATTAGCCTTCGTTCGATAATGAATCACTCACATTCCTCTATCAGAAAAAAATCTTCAGAGGTGAAAATAGCAGAACTACTTTGTTTTGTTTTGGGTTAATTCACTCAAACAGTACTCTTTCAGAAACGTATATACAATCGAAACGCGTGACTTGGATGAGTTATTTGTTAATGTTACTTACGTGCGATATAGATTTGAAATGCAGAAGACGTTTCGAAATACGTGATCGACTGACGATGTTTTCATTCTCAATGTATGTTCCCCTATAGTCTGTTTGATAAACTCAGAAGATTCGATCGTAGTTAGCCGTTTAAACATAGCATCGACGGACGTCCGAGAAAACGAATACGGACCGCGATTGACGCCTCCATCTGCGAATTCCAAAAGTCGTCTTGACATAATGTCGAACTCCATTTTATCGTGATCTTCGAGGTTCGATTCGCTGACGCCATCAAAACCCTGATTATACAATGGCCTCCTCGAAATAGTGCTAAATGTTCCGAATCGTAATGCTGCACTCAAAACTAGCGCGAAACAGAACCACCAGAATTTGTTTTCCATCTTAATGCAAAGGAAATGCTCACTGTTAACCAAGTGATGGCAGTTGCAAATATATCATCGCGATTCGTTTCCACCGAAAAAGTGATGCGCATTCCATCCTGGTTGTGTTTAAGTAATTTCATATTTATAAACCAATCATTTGTGAAATTCTGAAGCAATAAATCATTGAGTTTGCCAACACCCACCTAGAATATCCAGGTATTAATTATCTTAGTTTAGTTGAAAATAAGTTACCAAATAAGGTCAAAATCCAGATATCATCTTCAAACATCATAGCCAAACGTTAGGAACAGTTAACGAAAGTTATATTCCGGTTCGATTGTTGAATATCAATGATGAGGAAGTAATTATGTATCATGTGTTATCCATTAAGGAACCGCATTCTAAGCAAATGTACTTTTGTGAACAATAAACTATTCTATTCTATTAGTGTTAATTATTTTACAAAATAAAATAATTGTGTCGTTAATGATTTTATATTGTTAAGTGGCATTGGTTTCTAAATTCAATTTTGCTCAAGGGTTCTTCTTGTAAAACTAATCGCGCTACTGCAACACCTCACCAAACGATCTGCCCATCGCCCATCATTTGAATTCAGAAGATGGAATTCAGGAAGTTTTTAATCGTGTGTGTTATCTTTCGTTCGCTTGTGATGATATGCTGGTATACTGAAATACCACGCTTTTTAAAATGATAAGAGATATGATTATCTCGTTGTATCTCATTCATTCCGCCGTCGTAAACATGGATTGTGTCGCACATAAAAGAATTCGTCGAACGCCAAGAGGAACCTTTTTGATGAATGATGAACTTTATACGTACACAATATTATCTGATATGATTTAAAAATGGACTTAACCCTGATGTGATTTTGATTTTTACACGATTATATTTTAACAGAAACAAAATCTGCAGCATTTCTTATTATTATGTAAACTTTAGGAAAAAGATTTAGGTCCCAATTTTATCAGTGGAGCGTATACTTAAGTGTTCATTTTTGATATCGAAGTGGGATTGACCCTGTTATATATCTAATTGGTAGATTTTGTTTGATATGCTTTGATTTGATTGCTGTCCCCTACAGACCTACCACATCTGCGGGAGCGTATAACAGTGGGTTTGATCGGAAATTGAAGTACAGATATAGTTGTGTGATCGGCGGTATAGAATTGACAGAATTAAAATAATTCATAATTGGAAATTTCGGTTCCGGTTTTCATTCAAACAATCTTCCAACCAGCTTGAACCGGCAAGCGAATGTAAATGGTGTAAATTTTCACGAGGCGCTGCTACAGCTCATGTTATATTTGACTCGGTCAAATGAAGCATCATCACTTGTCTTTCGATTACAAATTGTCAGTTGTAAATTAGACCCGCGACGCCTCTGATGCGCTTCGTGAAATCATGAATTTGCTCTATCGGAGTGGCGTGAAGCCGTTAAGCAAAACAATCGAGGTTTTTGAAACGTTGAGTTCGCTTGGTCTGTTTTTCCTTCTGTTTCAACTGCCTTATCATTACGCAGGCATACACCGCGATTTTGTTTCATCGTAATGAATGTAATGAATTATCAATATTTCAAAGGCACACGTCGTGGACCATAGAGCGGTAATCTAGTCTCACGAACTTCAGGAAGTTAACAAAGTGGCTTTTCTGATGTGCGTCGGAACGGCTGAATGTCTTTCAGTTTTCATCTCGATTCTGCTCAATGCTAATTACGCGCGATCACCCCTTGGGACCGGTTGAACTTTGAGATGAAGCGAAAAATCATTTCTGACGATATTCGCGATCAGAGAAACCGTGGATTTCAGACGTTGATTTAAGGAAAATTCAAATCGATGGGCCTCAGATAAAAGACGGGCAGCGGAATCGGATAATTCGCGACTATACCGGACTCGATTTGGATGGCGCTCACGGCAAATTCGAATTAGAGAGTTTGTATGTGTTTATAATTATAATTGTCAAACAAATGTTTGGTCGTCTGTATTCGGAGCACGCGAAATATTGGTAAATACGAACGGTAAACGATGCAACATTATCCTGGAATAATCTTGTTGGATACGTCATCGGAACAAGTGCCGTATGCTATACATTTATAAGATAAGAATACTCAAGCGTCTCTCGAAACCCGGATGCACCGAAATCTTGACCGATGGACATCCATATTTGGGCTCTTTGTCAGAACTGAATATTTGGAAAGTTCCCTCCAGTGCGCAACCTAATCAGTAAAATGGACGGTAAAACAGGGTAAGTAAGTACAATAACAAGAAAACGTTCTACTCTAAAATCATTGGTAATTAATTAGGAGATTAACGCGAGACATTTGTTCGGTCTCATCAAAATATCCAACTTGGTTATTCCTCGGCATTTCTATGGCATCATTCGGTTCGTGTAATCCGTTTAAAAATCGCCCAAATGATGATTTAATACGCTGTACAGTAATTGGTATGTGGGACAGCTTTCTGCCTAAATTGCGCTGACGGCTTTTATCACATCATTATTTCCTCTTGGCAGAATATTAATCAAATTTTGCTAGAAACGTCGTACTGTTTCAAATGCTACGGTCAAAACAAGATTGAAAACTGGTTTTTAGAAGCGTCGTCTATTTGGGTTTAGTTAACGGAATCAGATTAGAATTGTAAACATTGAAACATTATTCTACCCAAACATAAACAAGATTATCGCACATTTTGCTAATATTTTACCCCTTCTGCCAATTATGTCGAATCCAATAGGCGCTGCGTGTCGTATCCTTTATTACAAAAATAAAACGACCGTTAGCTTTTAGATGAGGGAGGCATGCGTAGAGGTCAGATGAGCCCCCTCGGGCGTAGACGAATTTATCATCAATTATACATTCCGCGCAATTTGATTTGTGGCTTACATATTCACAAGGCTGGTTGGGCAATGCCATTTCTAGCGATATTCTTCCCCCGAAAAGCAATTCTGCGGGGAATGTCAACCTCTCCGTCCGCTAACCAGTTTAAACATCAGTGAAGGACGCGTTCACAATCAATGTAACTCAATATGGCCGTACTAAATCCCTCATGTAGCACGCTGCAAAATCAGAGTCCCAGAAAATATTTCAATTTAGAGATTGTCCGGCAATTTTAGTTCAAACCCATCAATGATGGACACGCATCCCATTTCCTTTTTACTGATCATATGACAATTCGACGGGATAGTAGATCAAAAACAAATTCACACATCCGCTTGCGACAGTCAGTCTATGAAAATCAATACCTAACGTCTGGGCAATCTCAGACGACATTTTCAGCCGGCAATTCAAAAGAGAACGATCCGAAGCGTCGAACGAAAGCACTAGGATCGTAAATTAAGTAGCAATATACGACGACAAACTGACGCACTACAGCTAGAAACGTCACAACAACACTCGGGAGCGCAAGGGTCAAATTGGCAATCATGTGATGTTAGTTATTTACTGCAGGATGTTATCTGATTGATCGCAAGCTTTAAAACGACGTCGTCGCTCATTTATTTCCCTTAAGTGTACGCGCGTTAAGCTTTGCCTCGCGCAAATGTCTCATTTCCCATTCCGTATAGTGCGACCATATAAAACTGTTGATAAAACAACAATCGCGGGCAGGGCTTTGTTTTCTTCCGACTCTGAGGTTTCTTCGATGTTGTTTTTTTCCGATGTTGTCTTCATCGTGGTTTCCTTTTGCGGCGCGCGCAACCATTATATACGCCCTTTGATATTATCAAAGTTGTGAATTCATAAAGTTCTACGAGGAGAGAGCAATGGAATGAAAATTTTTTTATAAAGATTTTATGTTTATGAAGTGTCTATCAGCGAAGGTGAGGGATTCTTAATTTCGATACCTAAATTGCATCTGCAGGTCTCAGTATCGCTCGGGACTATCGCCCTTTGCGCGAAGCTTCGTCCTAAGTGGGATGATACGGGATATTTTGCAGTCTCGCTAGTCTTGTGTTTTATGCCGTCTATAACCGTTATACAGTTGCCCGTGTCCGGCTGATCTCGGTCAAGCGAAATTAAGTTTTTCGGTCGACCCCAAATATGGTTATCTGATATACGGCATACAATAGTTCTCTGATGCGTGATGACTGCGTATTCTTGATAGGTCGACAAACACTATAAATTATTTAAAAAGCAGTGCCAGACAGCTAGCATTGTCGAGTTCGTCATTATCGTGGATTTATGGATGCTTTACGAAAACATTCATAAATACTGGTCTTTCGTGAATCTTTGATGCTTCGCAGATCTGACGAAGTCTGGAAATGTTCGAACTAGCGAACATGAAAATCAGGTGAATACGTCTAGCAGTATATAATTGCGTGTGAACGAGTTAATTGTTACCTAATGCCAATTGGAATCTTGCCATCGTATTGTAACATACAGCCACGTCGGGAGGTAGCGATATAAATTCTAGCGACGGATCGAATTGAAATGCTTGCATTGCTTTGCCCGCGTTGGAATAGACGGCGTGGTAGCTCAGAATGCGCTTCGGAGCATCGTCGTTAATCTAAGCTACTTACGAACCAAGAATGTGCCATAAATATCGGTATCAACGCGGACCCAATCATCCGGTTTATTAGGTTATGTGTATATGTGATTTATTTTTGTTAAATCAAATCATCGCCAGTATCAGTAGCCTATGAATTAATACGGGATGATATACTTACTCTCGAGGGGTTTCTATTCTTATTTATTACGGTCGCATGGTGTTCTTCGTTTCGGTGATTGTTAAATGCGACAATCGCAAAATACCAATTGAACACCAAAACCCGTCGACTTCCCTTTCGGTTTGGCATTTCGTAAAACGCTTTAATCGGATTTAATCTTTAACTGAAAATAGAACATCTGAATGACAAATTTAAATTGACAGAGATATTGCTGTAATTAAACGTTTGCGTTATTTTTGATACTTCTTTTAGAACCTCCATGAAGGGAAACCAACTAAACCACTGATGATTGGACGATAATGATTACCATTTATTTGTCGTTCCGTTTACCGATCGCTTTGTGTGCACATCTTGCCAGTCCTCAGTGACCTTTAACTGGATTTATTAGATTCATCAACTTATTTCCCTGGCTACTGATTCAAGTATTCGATGAGTATTATGAGCTTCCTTTAATGGGTGCATTTTTTTCTGAGGTGCACGACTGCATCGCTTTGAGTAGATTTTGGATATATTTAAGGATCGCTGCAACGTTTCTCCTGGTGATGCACAATCCAATTGCCCATTTGGTTAGTTGGAACGAATAGAAACTAATAAACCATTTTACAGTTACCGGGTCACGCGGTTTGAATGTTGCTAAAACTGTCGAAATCCGTCTATGGACCAAGGGAATATGATTAAACACGCATCATAAATAGTTTTCTTTTAAAGAGTAAAAAATGGCCCAACAATGAAGGACAAAAAAGTACCCTAAAAAATGGCGGCCAGCGACTGTAAGAGGCTAAAATGAATTGATACCTTGTTTCTCCTAATCGGCCGGGTCACTTTAGTAAACTGTAATATAATTTGTAGCCAGTTCATTTAGCCGGATCTGTAATGGTTAGCTTGATCATGATTTCTTAAGAATGGTAATGTACTGGGTAGATAGGTGGCCGGCTGGGTCAACCATTAAGCTCAGCAGAGTGGAGAAACAAAGTAACATTTTTAGCCTTAAATGGTTTATTGTAGCAAGACGGCTGCTTGGGTAAACGCTCAGGCAAGAATACGATTAGCTACATGTTAAAACGAATTTTACTACTGAAAATAATTAACCAACTTCTGTGGCGTCGATTTTGTGAGGCATTTTACAAAGTGTTTCTTCTAAATGATTTCGGTCTGTGAAACTCTTTAATTATTGCGTACTGAATACTGCGGTAATTCGATAATAAAACCTTCTTTCAAATTGTACCGTTTCCGCCGTAAATCCAAATTGACTTGGGAATTTTTTTCGCATTGGCAACGCGCCTTGGGAACAGCAATTTTCCGAAAATTCACCGAAGGTATAAGACGACGTAGGCGCGCATTTTATCATCGAGTTCTTAGAAGCGCGCTTTCGCAAAACGCCTTTCACAACAGGTTTATTAGATTATCATTAAGAAATAGAGTAAATTGAAAGAGTCGAAGATCTTAAGTCTTCGTAAGTTTATCGAAATAGAAATTCATACGAGGCTTTTCTTCGTAACTGAGGAAATGATCGCGAAGGAAAAAATCCCTAAAATGTCGGATGAATCACTACGGAAAATTCGAGCCAAAATTCGATGGTTTTCTTGTCCCGTCTAGATTTCGATGTACAACATCAGCACACGTTTCACGTCGTGTCAGTGAAGTACGATCTTCACCGATCAAACATTTTTAAGGCCCGTGCTCATCATGAAAGAAATCGTTGCCGGTAAACACGGATACTTCGGCGAAATTACCAGGTCATTATTGCTGACGGCACGTACAGTCACGACGATGTCTGCGCGTAGATCCGACCTCCCATTCATTAGATCATTCGCAGGAAAAAATACCGACACAAACACACGCGCGCGGACACATCTTTGAGTCGTATAGATCGCTCAGCGGTGAGGATATTATCTGCTTTGATTAATTTTCCTTTGCTTAGTAACTTTCTGCGTCATCATTTCCAGTCAACACACGCAAAATGATCCTTTTTTCTGAAACTTTTTTTCAAGTTGTTTTTTTTCGGACGATGTCTGTCCTCTTTTAACTGATAAACAGTTATTTCTGGGAAATATTTTCAGCTACTGAAGCCTGATAGGTTTTGAATTTTAAATCATCTGGTGGTAATATATACTTTGTGCATCAGTTAATTACTTCATTAATTTTTAATATTAATTTGTTAATTATTTTTTTCTGGTTAAAACAATGCGCGGTCTTGTTGATACTACGAATTCATATTTCTAGTATACATGATATTATGTAACCGTTTAAAATGTGAATATTAGAGGAATGGCTGTGAAATCACGGACACTAGTCGACATTACTACGATACGAAATCTCATCGTTTTATTAAATAGATAGGGAGTACGCGGTAAAAATCTTGAAATAAGGATCTATCCTGTTTTTTGTTCGATTGGTAGATTTGGTTTGATTTGTTTTGATTTAGTGTCCCATACAAACCCACCACACGTGCAGGAAGGGGCCTGATCGGAAGAAGTACAGATATAATTTGTCAGTATTTACAGAATTTTTTGCTTAAATCAGAGAACGTAATTTAAAATTTCGGTTCCGGTTCTTTCAAACATTCTTCCATCAGAGTTTGAAACGGCAAGCGACTGAGCGGGTTTTAGCGATTTAATCTGTAGCCATCGCCGATGACCTGAAAGTTCAAGTTAATGAATCTGGGTTCAGGAGTTATATAATTTCTATATACTAATATCCTGTTTATTACACGATAACTATTGTATCGAATTATACTGGAGTATCCATTTTGACTGATCGATCCACTTTCTATGCGCGTTAATTATGAGCGATGTATCGCAGACCATGCGATGTATTCCGTTAATGAAAGATGTACACACAACTATATCTACCGGGCTTTGAAGCGTGATTCAGTCGCTCGAACATCGACCCATTCGGACTTTGCGCGGCGAAGTTCTGGCTCGAAACACGCTGCTCCGGCTGAATTGGTACGTGGAAATTAGGAGAATTGATTCCGACGTGCTGTGTTCATGTCCACCGCATCCATCGGCGACTTGAATCCCGGATAATTAGCCTGTCTCCGCTAGTTATGGTAAAGTCCGATAATTTATTACATATTCCGCGCATCTTCCACGCACGACTCATGTCTCTTCGCGTTTCGTTGAGGGTTCGACCCCCAGGCCATACCTACACGAACAAAAAGAACGGAAGTTATACATTATTGATGAACTGGTAGGAATTCTGCAACCAATTACACTTCAGAATCTTGAAAATTACCGTTCAGAAAAAGAAATAAGGGCATCCCTCGGGTAAAAATGGTCGTCGACGACTAGTTCTATAATTCTAAAAGCAAAACCAAACGTCGGTATCTGAGAAAATGAAAACATCTATAATTTCTAGCTATTCAAGTTTAAAACATTCATTTTAAATGTCATAACAATGTGTGATATGAAATTCCTTATGTTTTAGCATCGATTAACATCAAAAGTTTAGGACTAGCATCCTGGGAAACACTGCCCGTTATTGCCAGCTAACTAGAAGACGTGTTAAATTTGGCAAATATAAAATGTTGCGCTGCCTCTTTTGTTGTGCGAGTCATTTTTCGAAGAAATCCAACCGCTATAAACACGATGGTGTGACGGCGTTACTGCGTCAACAACGGCGGTGACCAGAAAAAATATGCGTCGATTTTTAATTTACCGCGTATAAAGCATCGATAGCGAGCCATCAGTTAATTGACTGCAGGATTAGGTCCTGGAAAAGAAGATTATTTTCCTGAAAAAGCCCCGTCCTTCCCGGAGGTGTGTATGTGTGCGCACGCTGTATATAACATGGAGGTATAATAATGATAAAGGTGGGGATTATGAAGAGGTGACGTTCCGGCCACACGAGACACCTGTGTTTTTAAACAATTGCAAAGACTGCGGTCGGAAAACATCATCTCGCCATATTAAGCGTCACAAGCACGCAAGTTTAGTCTAGTCGACAACAAAATTTAGAACGAAATCTATGGCAAAATCGTTTATTGATATACAATATGTTGATTCACGTCGAAAATTCCACGTGGGATTTGCGATAGCCTTTCATCGGTATATGCTTCATTAGTTTAGGCCTACTTTTATTTTTTTACATTAGACCTAGATTAGAAAAATATTCTTCTAAATAATGAAGAGATGGAATGACTGCCTTGAATCCCCTGAAAATCACTCACTAAATATTGTGCCCACTGCAGAATGTTTCATCGTTGCCACTTTTGTCATTTGCGGCCGCGCAAAGATGCTGTCTTTGTTGTTGTCTTTCGAGAAGGAAATTTCCACGTTTGATGTCGACTTGCGATCATGCTCGTCACAAAGCATTTTTGTCATTTTCTTGTAATTATCAATCTTAAATACCACGCTGGCGGACAGAAAGCCTTGCCGCAGGTCAGCATGTTGTTTATCCCTGGCACGTAGTGGTACACGTATATCTTCGCTATCGATTGCGTAGCCTCTGGTCACCCATATCGTACGACGATCATTCTTTCGAAAATGCCCGCGCAAAAACGTATATGTTAACGTATATATTAAATATTGAATATCGTTAACTTAACAAAGTCAGTCGTGCAACCCGTCCCGTATTGATAGGCGCATAGGTGCTCTGTGTAGCAGGTGCGTCCCTCTGTTCAGAAACGAATACAAAATCGAAAGATTGAATCGTATGCGAGTGTTTCACGACTGATATTGACAACTGAGTAATTAACAGTCGACAGATAAACCGATTATACAGAAGGGAGGGTGTTCTGTCCTCCGCTGCAGCATCGGGTTATATTTTACGAATGAACGAATTCGGCCTTGAACTGAGCGGCGTGTTTTTGGTGTATCCGTATTCTTATTGAATGAAATTTCGACTTCTGCCCGCGAGTTGTATTTACTTATTCCCGCTGAGAGGTGAAAGATTACGTAATTTTAGTTATCGGAGACGCAACCCCACCCATTCTATTGAAACGCACGGCGTGTCGTCTAATCGTGTGAACCATTTCTCGTTTCAAACGATTGACTCCATAATTAATGTTTTAGTAATATTTCAACTGACGAAAACTAATTGACGTCTTGAAAAAAATAACATATTTTACTTAGTATTGTCCACAATAAATAACAATATGGAATACATAATATCAATGATCAATAAAGTTATTTTGGATTTGGATACATCGATAATTGAATTGAATTTACCGGCAACTAGTCTAGCCCCAATTATTATTGATGACGTAGTGCACAAAAAATAATCATTAGAATATTTATGAAATGTATTTGATTACAAAATGAACGCTAAGATTCTCAATTGTTCACATCGATTTTCACAGAATCCCTTAGATAACGCATACTAGGTATCAATGTATATAAACATTGTTGTAACGGTTTTCAAGGTGTAAGAAAAAATCCGAATTCTGGTATTATGCATTATGTGTGATCTCTGACGAATAAAGGGGCCTGGGTTTACAATATTAACCTGTTGCTCGTCGCAGTAATGAAAAAAGGTGAATCGATAGATCCAACAAAAGAACGCATAACGCTCCCACCCGTTTCCAACGACGTCGCTGTAAACGACAGAAATAGTAGCGACTAGAGTTGGTATTAGAACATCATGAGGTTTACCGGTGAACTAACTGCGAAGCCCCGAGCGACGCAAAACAAATGACACCAAAATGGCGAAGGTGTACGGTAAATGATTCGGCTTAGTTTATGCACATCGAACTGTATATCAAATTAAAGTTGTATCGAAGGGAGTACCCGAAAATAGACATTATGTTTTCTGCTCATATTCACAAAATCGATCTCGAGTACTTCCATCCAATATTGTAATATAATGGATCGTTCTTTTTGATGTCACGAATAAATGGGCAGAATACCTCCATCAATTCATATATACGTGTTTATCTCGGAATAATTTCAGCTTCATCAGTTCGTATACGCCGTTTTACCGATTTACAAAATATGCCGCAATGTTGTGGGAACCATTCTAACTATATATCAAAAGGGAATTGCGCTAATTTAGTTTTTTTTTCACGCTTGTTCGTGAGAGAAATATTGCTAACCGTATGCCCTCGTTAACCGCGTTGTAAACGCATCTTTCAGTCGAAGCAAAGTTGATAATGCTGATAGGTTTATGCGCATTTATGGATACGGGAAGATATGAAGACGCAGCTTAGGCTTCCTGTGCTTAATGCGTATATATCGACTAGATCAATGTACTTATCACGTTACTTTGCCGTATTTTTGCATGCTCGCCTAGTCGTAGTTTTGCTTAAGGATACTAACCAGGACAACGCGATAGACCGATTACTAATTTAGCAAGTCCAACTATTAATCAAGCACGCGATTCGTATTTAGTTTTTTGCTGCGCACTCTACGTGGAATTAGACGAGGATTAGGATATATTTATCAGACAATGCTCGCTATGTAATATACATATATACGATTTTGTTGAAAAGACTAGGGATCTCGGTTTTCAATTTAGGTTTCCAAGCAACACAACTTCTCTCTCGCCGTATGACTTGAGCTCAGGCGGCGTTTTTACCGTCAAGAAGTGTCGAGTATGAGAATCAGAACGTTTCTAAGAATCAGAACGTTTCTATGTTGAAGTTCGGATTCGCCGTGTCACGAAACACCTGTCGTTGTTATATCGAGATTAAGATTTTGATGAATATATTTTTCATTATTTCGCGTGAATCGTGCTAGAGTTCGTTCGCTTTCCTGAACGACGCGGCGCTACAGCTTGGTCGTTAGCTTAGCCGTGGTGCACCTTCACCCTGCTGCCGTCATAATAGTCTTATCATGCAGATCTTCACCGCCGCTTTGGGATATTATTGTTCAAACACGCGTTAGTCGATCTTGTCGTGATGCCTCCCTCATAAATGTTTACAACTCCGCACACGGCTGTGGTGTTAGTGTGACCCCCATATGATAGCGACTTTTCATTAATGATTCGAAATACTACATTGTCATGAGGTATTTCATAACGACTATCACCATCGTCGCCGTTTGGTCGGCACCGTTTTCGTTTGATGCAAAATATACTCGTTCGCTCAAGGCATCGTCGCATTCTTCGAAAACAGAAGTGTTACGCCATTAACGACACGGAGTCTTAATGAGATGAGGGCTTAAGGAATATTCGGTGTTGCGAGAAGTTACTTCAGTTGCGGCGATGGAGCACGGCCGGTTGCACGCCGGTGCATACAATACGGGGGACATACGTCGCGGGATGTGATGATGTACCCTTGCGTTTATGTTGATCGTAAAGGTTCGATGGACGATGAGCAACTGTGCGATTCGGAATCGGCTAAAAAGATCAGTCTCAACTGTTTCAAGTCACCGTAAGTAAATTGCATGTGTTGGTCGTTATCTTACCATCGATTGTTACGTTTTTGGTGAATGTCGTCCCTTATGTAATTGATAATGACTACACGTTGGTTTTACCATGCTTATGATGATTATGTTACCAAATATAATTTCAAAGCATTTCCATCGTAGTTGATCCTTAATTAGAAGCCGCATTTTCTGGACGGCGCAGTAGGGCGCAGTAGACGTAGACGTTTTCTTTTATTTGGGGATTTAGCTTGATCGGATGTATTCGGTATATCAAAGCATTTCCAACTGAGCCGATTTCTAATGGGTATAGAAGCGTCCGCGTATTGCCATCAATGGATTAAAGTCTGCATCGTATATTTTTCATCTGATGTCAGTATTTCGTTTCCGCGGGTGTGTATCTCCAAAAAATGAATTGCATCCGGCTCTTCTGTCCAGGCGTAATTATATATCCAACCAGCAATGTCGGATATACCAGTCACATATAACGCGGACTGTTTGGAGTTAGTCTTCCGCACGCACAACACGTCGGTACCAGTTTTTTACCACTTGCTAATGAGAATTGTTCTGTCTGGAGGACCGATCCTTGATATTAGCGTTAAAGCCTGACCTGTGGATTTCATATTTTTATGTTCTGTAACCGCCCGAGTACGTATAGACACGCTTGAAAGCGTGCTTTAGGACGACGCGCTCAAATTGCCGTTACAAATAGGATGACAGGGGGATGAAGAAATAGCAGTACGACTTAAATTTTTCTAGATAAAGTAGTTTATATATCCGTCTGCTTTCCAGAATTTTTCTGGTCACCAAGACACCTATTACTACCTGTTAGACCTTGCCATTTGCGTGTGGTACATATCTTCATCGACACTAGAGCCGTGCACAATAATAACTATAATACCTCAGTCTGCAGTCACAAAGTATTCCAATTCATCATTTCAATATTTTCACTTATAGATTCGTGTTTAGAATATTCATTTCCAAAAATATATCAATTGATGTTTGCCCCGCATATTTCACATAATATATAACACGCGTGTTGCGAGACGTTTATTCAATTCAAATCCGATTCAATATATTCGTCGTAACTGAAGCCGCGATCACACGGAGACGATTTGGCCCCGCCAAATTGGTACGGATCAGGCCCGGCCAGATTTGAGAGCGCGTTCCGTAAACAATTCACTCGTTACTAAACAATGATCAGACAAAAGGCGAAGTGAGTCATTTCCGAAACCAGTTGCAATTCAAACTCAATCATTTTGTCCCAAGCTAAAAATTTGGCTCGGACCTGAAATCTAGCCCGGGCCAAAAAAAACGCTCGTGTGATCGCGGCTTTTATATACGTCGTGATATATCTGATATTTGCTTCGACTTTTATTTGCTATAAGCTTAGTATCTCGTGATATGATGAAGTTTATCTATTAATGAAATGCGGGAACCTTTTACGGCGGATAAGTATCTTTAGGTTCATTTGTTTATACGCCATTGTAGTTTTTCTTAGTTAAAAGCGAAGCCCGATAAAACTCTACTCGTTTGCCTTTGATGCCGATTAGGTTCTCTCAAACCGAACGATGAATGAGAGCGATTGAATGAGATTCTTTTCCGTATTCAATTTAACGTCGATGAGATTCATTCCTTGCATCATGGTTTATACGTTGTGACATTCGGGAAGGGAGGATTTGTGAAGACATATGAATCAGTGGCACGGGAAATTGTTATTCAGTATTCCTAATTAATCAAGTGGAATTATACTATATGGCTTTATAGTTAGTGCATTTTTGCATACGTGTGTTCGCTGGGTTTACAGGATTATCTCCCCCACCAGGATTTCGCACGTAGTGTTTGAACCTCCTGACTTGATAATTATCCAATAATCACACGCGATACTGGTAGCATTATTGAGTACAAAACGCAATAACGAACGCTGGTGATATAACAGTAAATGTTTTTTGATTGTTCCGTTTCGTCATTGGCTAACGAGAAGCGTTAAGCCACCGTTTGATGATAAGACCTGCCGATTCCCAAATATATACGCTCGTACTATCTATTCATTTTCTCGACTCATCTTTAGGTTGATAGGTTGCTACCTATGATTACGTGACTTTTCGGATAGAAATGAGCTTGAAGAGTACACCAGCCTTCCTAAATATCACTGGCATTTCATCGACACAGATTACGCGATCAATTTAAAGATTTTTCCCATCTTAAATGTGCAATCGGCATCGCGCAGCCACGTAATTTACATAATTACAAATGAATCGGCCGAACGCATTTCCGTCGTCATTTTCGATCAATCACAAACTTTGCAAACTTAGACGATTCGACGAACAATGTGTGGATCTTGAAACTCTTCGAGGAAAAGTGTTAAGATCAATCGATCGTTGAAAAAATAGATTGATAACTAATAACAGTGAACTCAGGGCTAGGACAATGCCACACGATATCCCTGATCAGCCACCATGGCTTATAACGTCGATACAATGTTCTCAACTTGGTAAACTATGTTTTAAGTTTTATCACGCTGGTGTATTTCATTGAACAAAATAAAGCTTTTGATTGGGAAACGCTTCTCCGGCTATTCGTGCCTGAAAACGAACTTTTCCGCACATTCGCGGTTTCATTTCTAGTCGAAATATCGACGAATTCGTGATTTTTCATATATTGCAGGTGACATTACACGTTCGGTGAAATCTCGGTAGCGGATCTTTGATGATTAAATTTTTGACGTCATCCTATTTCGAGGCCGGTGTTGTTTTCGAGCCGATTCGGTTGCCGTTATAAATCTCGATTACGTTCTCAAACGATGCGAAATTAGATTTGATCGAAATTTCCTGCGCGGCTCATCTAAAAGACACCTTATTCAATTTGCTCCATATCAACTTATGCGCTAATTCTAATCGATCTAATATCTTAGCGGGCCCTACTCTTGACGTTACATATTTTCTTACACCCGAAAAGATGCAATTTCCGGGAGGATGATTGTAAAATTTGCTGGCTTTGATTTCAATAAATTAAGATTGACGAACAGGGTAACTACAATGGGAAGGCGCCCGAGCCCCAAAACCACCCCCTAAATGGGCCCAAGTCATAGGAAGCACCCCGACGCGATTGATATTTCTCTTTGTCACAAAATCAGGATCAAATGTTTGACGGAACGATAAAATACGGGTGAGGGGGGTATTTCAATTTGATTGATCCAAATTCGATTTCATAAAAGAAACTTGAGACTTAATTCGTAGTGTTTTTTTCTGCGAGTTCATTCATGTTTTGCCAACCCGACTTGACGCTACAGGTTCATTTAGATACCAACTTAGAAAACTTGATTTGTGAAATAACCTTTACGAATTGGAATCAAATTAGTCAATCAATAAAAACCAGTAAAAATTTGAATATTTTCAAAGCAAAGATGAAACGCCATTATATATCTACTTATTAATTGATTATCCTCCTTTATTCATTTCCCCAGTTTTATATTACAACATTATGTATTATCTTTCATATCGTACACATTGTTGCAATTTATCTCTGAAATAAATAAATAATTAAATAAATTACATTTCGCATTATTCGAAGGCGGCTACGACACGGGGTATATACTGTTACCATTACAGGGGAGAGGTGCGTAATTCCGGGTGCAATATCACACATTCCCTGATATAGATGTGATAATTGAAGTGCGTGTGTATATAACGAGGAAGCAAACAAGGCGAAAAAATTAGTACCGGCAACACTGTACGCGTTGATATTCATCACAGTACGCAGGAACCAGTCGTAGGGTCATTACGTATTGCCAAGCGAACTCACTCGATATGAGATTAATTACGAGCCCAACGTGATCTAATAGACGAAAAACTATATCGCTCATGTATATCATGTGAAATTCTATCATTTCGGGTTTATTGTAAGAGTATTATCACCTCTTCAATGTCTTCTCAGAAGATCAGAACCATATCGCTTATCTATCCGCCTTCTTACAATATGCGAAACTTATATCATGGGCACAGTAACAGATTTTTATTTTCTATAAATAGACTTAGTTCGCTTATTCATTTCGATAATTATTTCCTATTTGATTCATTACAATCTACAGGGTCAGCTATAAGATCTTCCAAAACGTATTTGAAAAAACCATTTGAGCAATTTCCAATTCAGCTTTTGGTCCAATATAGAAGTCGCTTCGATCATTATTTGGAAGTGACTGGTTTTGATTAGCTAGACATGTTTAGTAATTTCAATGAGATCGTCATATAGTGGGGCGAATCTCGGGGTTTGCTATACACCTCTGTTCCACGCGTGACCTTCCGTCATAAGAAGGCCGAGAGGCTATCTTGGTTTGTCGTTAGCGCGGCAAAGTGTTGCTCCAGTCGAGACGACGGTGGCACCAAGTTGACTCTTAACATGTAATTTAATTACAGCCACCGTACCCAGAACGAAGCACACGTAAACTTAATTGTGAATTTTGTTTGC
Organism: Tubulanus polymorphus; assembly: GCF_964204645.1. NCBI lineage: Eukaryota > Metazoa > Nemertea > Palaeonemertea > Tubulaniformes > Tubulanidae > Tubulanus > Tubulanus polymorphus. The sequence continues at coordinate 8,697,967 of NC_134027.1, read as the reverse complement.
TCGAGAATACCTGCGATTATTATCCGCAAGCATTGCGCCGTGTTACGTATCTGTACCGGAGGCTGCTCGAGAAACTCGCCGCTTTATGACTGCGATTCAGCTCGATAGATTTATTACAGTATTCCGGAGATGCAATAAAGCCCTTTATATCCTAGAGGAAAAATTAAATCTACTCTCCGTTAATTCTAGTTCTCTCTATTGATTGCGATATTTTCCGTTTTCTAATTGTTATTTCGTTTCTTTTCGGTTGTCTTCGATATTTTCGATTTTCTTTCTTTTTATGGTTTATGGTTAGTATACGTTCAAGTAGGTATGCAGAGCAAAGCCTAAACATAGCGGAAATGTAGTGTATATCCATATTGCACACTTTTATACTGAAATATCCGGGACATCCGAAGTCGTTATAGATACTTCCTGTCGAAAGAATGACTCCCCTTGGTCGATTCCTCAGCTTATGTGTCGCATTCCAGGCGTGGATCCAAAAAAATTATAGAATTTGAATTCGGACCGGTATCAACTTCAGCCAACTTACATCTTGTTTTATTCACCCCCAGGAAGTAAAGATTATAACATAATACATAATTGTTGGTCACTCTCGGGCATTGAATAGTGGAATGATATAATACAATGTATATTATTGCAGAATTGCAATTCGTGACAATTCGAAAAAGCGTGTGAATTCGAAAAAGCGTGTGAACATCGCGACGATTGTCATAGAACACATGGTGCTTGACCGATCGAACCTGCGTACGCGTAATACGAAGCGAATTGTCGTTTTGCAAATCGCTGATAATAAACGTATAGTTCAGCACGATAAGCTAAATGTTCCCTTGCGTACCTGTCTCATTTTGCTTCATCCTGATATAATTATCACGGTTTGCAACATGCCCATCTCCACTTATAGTCGACCTGGAATAACCCCAACTGAGCACCGAGTTTTCGAAGAACTGCTTTTAAATGGCCATCCTGAATGGCGACTGGCGGCGATGCATGTCCACCTACGCGTCGTGAGTGTAAGTTACAGCTGAAACAGACGATTTTATGGGTTCGCTGTTAGGGGATAAACACAATGTCGAGTACTTGTCACACAGTTTCCCATTTGACACTCGTATCGCCTAACACAAACTGGTTTATTGCTGAGATTTGACTGCGTTCGTATTTGAAGCGGAAATACATGCCGAAGCTGCTTACGAAAGTATCTTGGGGACATTATTTCAAAATCCTTTCAAAATGAATTCAGGGCCGTACATAACGGGGGCCCATCCCCCAGAAATATTTTGTGAAAAAGCTCTTTTTGCAAACATATTGTTATATCCAAAAGAACTGCCCTTTTTCGCGTTTCTCTACTCGTTCAAATGCTAGGTAACGGCCCTGGAATTTCTGCATCACTCTTGGAAGTATGTTCAGATCGAACTGCCCTGGTCGTAGAAAATCATTTTGAAATGAAGTCACGAGAAAATTGTGTCTCAGAACTACGGTGAAAATTGTTTCGAATGAAATCGTTTTGAAAAAAAAAATTAAACTCGTTCGTTAAAATCGTTGTGAAGTCTCTAATGAAATTTCCGAGCGTGTAGTTCGGTGTTTATTTGTAGACTGACTATGAATTAGATTTCCCGCGCATTCTTTGAAATACGATTCTATGTAGGTGTGCTCAATTATCACTCTTTGGGCGTGGGATTTACTCTACCTGCCAGACAACGTATATATATACGAAGTGAAATGGAATTCTGACCCGCTACGGAAACGATGATCGTTTATCGAAAGTAATTTTGAACTGCAATCGACTACCACCATGATTCGGTTTATGAATACGCTACGCTTGCAATGCATCCGATATTGATGTTTGGCGTGAGCGAGTCGCTGTCGTATCGTTGTGTACGTGCTGTGGTCAGATGAAATATCTTCATTGTAAAGATATATCGTATTACGGATTACAATATGGCGGCCGTTTCTTACTGTGAGCGCAATTCCGGCGCAATCGCGGTAAAACACTTTCACAAAAAGCGATTCTATCAGATTTTCTGATTTGTAGGTTACTTCAAAAAATCTACAACTAAACCTTTTTTCAACCTAAAACTATAGATATCAGTGCCTTGACGATGAGTACTTCAAATAACGAATTAATCAAGCCCATTTGAATAAAGGCTGAATAACAATTTCCGTTCAATTTGTCAAAAATGTGTATTTTCGTCGAACACACTTATTGAGATCGTCGGACACATTGGACAAGAATATGCGATATTGTCGGGAAAATTTGACTCGTCGTACACATTGGGCTAGAAATGTAGTTTCTTCGGTCACATCCGGCTTGTTAGACGCAATGGTACAGAACATGCATGCCTGTAGTCAGCGATATTTAGAATACGCGTTAGTCCAAGCGATCGATGATTTGAACGAGTCCTTCGCAATCGTTGGCTGGTGTATCAAACTAAGTGACCTACAATGAATGAAATTGCGTATCGGAACCGTGGTTATTTCCTTTCCAGTTCACAGCGGTATCGATAGATTCTTCGATATTCATCAATAAATGAGTTTATGTACAGTTCAGCGGACAGTATGAAATTGTTCGAAAAATCATGAGCGTTTTGAAAGCTGTCTGAATACTCTTTAATCGGAATTTCTACTCATTAGACACCCAATCAAAGAGTTAACTATTAAGTCGGTGCAAACTGTAATATCTGTTTCATATCTTCTGATCTTACAGTCTCGATTAGGGGACTAGAGGTCCCAGGGGTGGATCTAGGGAAATTGGAAGGCGAGGATCTAAAAGAAAAGGAAGCGCATTTCTAGGACGCATATCGAAGGCTACCAGCTGGTTCCAACATCGGGGTTGATGTATCTGAAGAAAGCCATACCAAAAGAACGCTATGACGACATTTCAAGAGAATGAGTGCCTAATTTATAGGGCTCTACACGAGCTCTGTCTTGACAAAGAGGGCAATTTCTTCTGATCCCCCACACAACCCCCTAGATCCGCCCCGGATCCAGATTTTTAAATCATTTGTCGGCCGGTCGCGCGTTTCTATGAGTATCATTCAAACTGGGGTCATGCTACGTTTCGAGCAGGTCGCATACTCTCGCTCTACGACGAACATTCCGAGAACGGTATCGATTCCCATCAACAAAATGTTCATGGGAAACGGCGCATGCTTAATCTTATAACTAACAAATATTGAAGCTTTAATTCCAGGAGCGCTGGGAAAAACAACATCAATCGCCTCATTTTCAAAGAAATGAGATCCATGTCTATTGATTACGGAGAAAGCTTCTTTTTATATCACCATTTTATTTTCAAGTCTCTTAAAAAACGCCCCGGGTTATAGAAAGTTTACTTCGCGTGGTTATGTAAAATGTTTTTAGAGTAGGTGTGCGATGTTTCGTATTTTGGTCAGGCTTTAAGATTTAAAGGTCAAATATATGGTCAGAGTCTATCTAATCAGTTCATCCGCCGTATCGTTTTAGCTTTTATGGTCACTTCACACATACGTACATCATTGGATATCTAAATTGTCAGAGATGTAATTGTATTTCTTGTAAATAAAAATAAAACGTGGAATTCAATTATCCTTAAGAGATCATATGCTATATTTAGAGAAACTGACTTAGTCTCACTAATGATGCAGAAAGTCCAGCGCCCACGACACTGGGTAACGCTCGGAAACATGTTTTCTCCTGTGTCCGTGTTTTCTTGCGTTGGGTTTCGAGCACTGCACATTGCGTGACCGTGACTGAGTCTAGCGATGCCATCAGGTTCGAATCCCTGCCGAGGGAGGATGACATGGTGCCTTTTTGACACGGCGCGCATTGCGTATCCTTTTTGGTCTGGTTCTTAATATGACTTTTGCTTCCCTGATTCCAGATTGACGTTGCGGAACACGGTTAGAAAAAAACAACAAATTAGGGCTGGAATAACGGTGTTCTTCGCCGCTTTATTGGATTATGAAAAGCCATTAGCTATATTCGATAACGCCTTGAACGAAACGTATATAGTAAAGTCATTACGGCGCGTAGAAAAAAAAACGCTCTCGTCAAAGATGACACACCAGCTTTAGGTATCATTCACAAAACACGACCAGATATCATATTAGACGTTCGTGCGCCGATGTGTTGCCACTTAGCGTTTTATCACGTTGTATTAGACCCGAGAATGAGATATCTCACCACACGCGAAATGCAGAAGTTCTGTCGGGTTTTTTTTTCATCGTGGAGATGTTTAGACTCTAGGCTAATTATTACCATTACGTTGTGGTGGTGGTTGCTAATAGCTCCTAGTCAAGAGTGTACTGCTCTTTCAAAAAAAAATGACTGGATAAGATGCAGTAACCCGGTACGCCCGATGATGATGTGGGTGTTAAATCCAACTAAAATTAGTGCACATCGGACAAAACAATGCATTGGCATATAGGCCTATAAATACTGCTGTAGTCCCTATTGGTTGCCCGATAGGGTGAACGTCCTAAAAAGTAGACGCAGCAAAAAGGTCAAAAAGGCCAACCAACATTTTCATTTTAATAGTTTATTTCAACGACATGTTTCGACTGTGTAACATACTTCTTTAAATGTCATGATAAAAATGGTTGAACATACATTGATGTTTTGCTATGTCTATATTGGCTACTTTTCGAATTTTATTGGCTAGTGAAGACGAAATTCGCGCTTAATTAATATAGGTGGAATGGAGTTTTAGGTGTGTTCAACGGGGGAAGGAAGTCCGCTGTATTTCCGGCGATGGCATAAATTCACCTTACAGAAATGGTTTGCAGACTGAATCTATTTCTAAAACAGCCGCGCTAACATCCCAGTTCGGGGTTTATATCTTATCATATCTCTTGAACTATGAGGCAAGGTCCTTTGGTTTTATGAAGTCATTCCCGTCGATGTAAACGTTATGCGTGGATTCCGTGCGCAGTGCAGTTAACAGATTGATATATGGAAGCCATTGAATCGTGCATTGTAGATGATCTTTTAATGGCTTATCTAGAGGTGTAAATGCGCTCCTGTATTTAGATATTCTGAAACTCAACACTGATCAGTGCTATCGCTAGATTAGACCACATCTCGGTGCTTACTTAGCATTATTACTTGCACTTACGGAAAAAATATGTTTTCAGGGTGCTCAAACCCCAGTCATAGTACATGGCAGTGCTGACACATTTTTCGACGCCGTAAAATCTGTTACAATAATCTAACAAATACATCTAAACCCGTATAATACGCGTTACTTAAGGGGATCTAAGGGGATCTGTGTGAGCTGATGTGCACTACGTCACCAATATTGACGTATCGAAATAACAATTACAATTGTACATCTTGGCGTTGATTTTATGATTAGATATATTTCATAACTCTGATATTATCTTTTTTAAGTTTTAAGAATTATTTTTTCGATGATGTGCACTACGTCATCAATATATCAGAGCTATAGACTGGTTGCTATTCAATTCAATTCAATCATCATCATATTCAAATCCAAAATAATTACTGATCCTCAATATTGTCTAAAAATTTATATTTGTCGACAATAAGCGATATATGTGTAATTTTTCGTAATAAGTCGTCAATAAACTTCCAAGTTAGATTTCTTGTTTACATTTGATATGCGGTAATCTACTTGTTCGTTGTTTGCATATCAAAACAACGAATTCGGCGTCAAAATATTCTCCGACGATTTGTTTTTAGTTCGCTTATCAAAAAAAAAAACCTGTTCGGTGGCGAGACATGCATTTCATATCTCTGTTTGACAGCTTGCGGTTATGATGTATTTGAATGAAAGTTCGGAATTCCGGCGACGTGATACAAGTTTAATCACGCTATTTATACGGGTTAAAGTATTAGAACACCCGTGAGCGTTTCGTGACGATTCAAGATTTAACCAACGTAAAATGAGACGACGATCTTTCGCAATCGTTTCTTGAAAAAAAAATACCCCACGTTTTCAAACCTATTTTCGTCGTTAACGCGTTGCATAAATACGACCGCAGGATCTTTTCATAATATGACGATGGCGCCGCGCCGAAAAATAAAAGTATTTACTTCTATCATGATCTTTTCTAAGAACGCTCGACTGCCAGTGGCAATTCCGACGCCCACTCATTAAGTCCAGAATACGTGCTGGGTATCACCATGATAGAAATAATGAATAATTCTTTTCGACAATTTAAGGCCCCGTCATCGTCGAGCTTAGAAAATATACAGTTGGAGGAAATTTCAAATGAGATGAGAGTTGTTCACATTGCGCAACTGGCCGTCTATTGCGATATGCTATTAATCTGCTGGATCCAATTCCCCGAATTAAGATTTTCATACTCTAAGGTTAGAACATTGGAAGTAGACTATCAATTTTGACACAAACAGAACCATGGAACTGGGGCTTGCTTTGCTCTTGTTACGTAGCAGCCAACTTCTGAAGAGAATTTTACAAAGACGTTTCATTTTGAATTTCTTTTTTGTTCCCCATTGCAGGCACAATCAAAAGCGTCGAGTTCCCGACAATGGCTGGAAGTTACACCCGGACGCCGCTCGAGTCCGCCGTCGTTTGCAGCACCATCATTCCGACCCTACTGCCGAATTCCTGCGCGTTACCGACGAGTTTGACGGCGACGAGGTGCTCATATCTCCGAGTATATCACCGGCACCGTCGCCGCTCCCGTGGCGAAAACTGCCGGAACTCATCATCACTGATATCGGCTTGCGCGATGACGAGGGCGTCAAAGGTAGGTTTTGTCTTCTTCGTCTATTCCTTTCCTATAGCTGCCGCTAACGAAAGAAGCGCATATGTCCTCGGATATTCAAACCGGTGTCTAATTCTTGATACAGTAAACGAATATGCTAGGTGCTCAAGTCATGTTGTCCAGATTAATCCACAAAAAAAACACCGTGGTACTGTATCTAGAAATTGGACGACTAAACATACCGATAAACCTAATCATAGAATAGCAGAAAAGGTAATTTCTGATAGTACGTATAAAATGAGCTTAACTAATCGCATAGGCAAAGCAGAAGTCTTTTCTTCTGGAATATCTGATGGCGACAATACGGTTCATTAGCTAGAACTCATATTCTTATCAACAGAAATGTTTGGAATATTCATCGACTTGTGAATAAAACAACGTTCCGGCTTAGCTCACGAAGTAGTGTAGAAAAAAATCAGATTAATCCTTTCGCAGAACGGATGAACAGCTATATGTCGTGTGCGAACACTAATTTTGCAGTATATAATATAAATATGATTGAATTTGGCCCGGATAATAAGTATATAAATAAGCACACAATCAAACGCCTTCCAATCAGCGGGTATATTGAACGCCTTGTTGGATCGCTGGAATATTAATTATTCGCTGTTAGTAAACGAATGCACTGATCACAAACGACTGCCATGCCGATTTCCACGAATCTATCCATACATTTCAGTCGTGTATATACTGATGTTATTAATGATAAGTATTTCGATGAGCATGTCTTGATATCCTGTCAAAGATAACAGTGACGTCAAACTGCGATAGGCAGGTGACACTGCACGAGCGCTGATTAATGACGAAGGATAGCACGATGCATCGCTTTCTAACGGCTTTCCTAATGGGAAAGGATGTTTTTTCAAGGTTACGAGGCGAAAATGTCTCCGATCGTGAAGAAATATTGGCAATGGTCGAGTCAGGTAAAAATCATACTCTGTATCATACTTGATAGATTTAGAAATATTTCCACGATAATACGATATACTTCGAAGTATTCATCGATCAATCTTGGCGTTACTGCCTTCACCGCGGTTTATCATAGTGAGAAAAAAACGTGCTTGATCTGTATTGTTGTAGATACCTTTTAAGTTCTGATGCGCATAGTAGTAAGAAACGACTGTAAGACATTGTTCTGCATCGACTTATCATATATCCAGAAGCCGAGTTTTGAGCGCTCTCGCTGCAGCCGTCAATTTGTTCATTTTTCTTATCTAGAGCCAGAGGTGCAGGATGATATGCGTAATTTGTTTTCGTATATAAGACTACGAAAATTTCGTTACACGAAGATATATCCTTTTTCCTGTGACACCGGTATTGTAATGATTCTACTTTCAAGTTGAAATCAATTGCGCTCTGTCAAAAACACACAACTGTTTCTGTTGTCAAAATGTCACCAATTCAGGCAAGAAAAAATGCCCTAATCCTGACACTGATTTATCATTGTGCGCGCGATAAGAAGTTATTCGCCGACGTTGAACTTCTAGGATTTTGTTCGTTTTATTTTCTAAATCGTGTTTTTCCGATATTGGTATTGTCGATTGGTTAACTTCAAATAAATCTGTTTAACCGTGCATCATGTTGCGAGGATTCGAACCTGATACTGATATCTTCCGGATTCAGTGACGCTCGACACTTCTCTCGGAATTGCTTATCTAGCCTTGACGACACACAATCAATATGCGTATTGTCTCAAGGCAGTTCTACGGTTGAGTGAATCCGATTATTTTCATCTGATTTTACGAAATAACTTTAGCTCACACGGGACATGCCACACTGGAACACGTGATTCGATTTGTGCTAATAGAAATTATGATCCACCTTTCGATGCCAGAGGCTGATATAGCAGCTAGGCAATTCATTGAGATACCGAATGAAAATTGGAAATTAGCTATTCCTGACAGGAAATAACTTCCGCATTGCAAAATACCGGTAACCGTATAGAGACTGTTCGTCACACAAAGCCGACTGATACAAAACTTGTCGGCGTATTTTTGCGCAACGGACAAATTCGCTGCCGCGGTCGAACTCTGTACAAAGAACAATTCATTGGGCATCAAACTTTATTTCAGATATCCATGCCTTAAAAGCGTGAAACTACTTTCTCAAACAATCTAGAAATATGCTGCACCCCTATAACTGGCATTAAGACTTTCCGATGTAAATTAGTTTAATGAAGCGATGAATCAACTATAGCTTTTGTTTACTCAGATACTAGAATCATGTTGGAGTAGTTGCGCGTATTTAATCTGTCTATGTTGGTAATTGTGGCGTGGGTGCGCGCGTCGTCAAGCCTTTTTGTAGGGCGTTCAGTTGACGTATTCTTAGAATATGCCACCATTAGAAATGCGGATACGGATAATATTCAGTGCCCTGGTATTTACGGTGATGTTGACGTGTTCATGTTTTACAAACTAGCGTTGACCGCGGTGTCCTGAGTAAATATGCTCTACAATCCACGATAGGAAACTATACTCGTTATCTGTGCAAATTTCATCGGTTTCGCCTTCATTTTTCCACGAAAAACTAGATGGGAAAATTGCTATGGTCTGCGCAAAAAAACAAATTGGCGTTGAATATAGTAGAACAGGGACAACCACGTCATTTCCCCATCCACCATTCTTCTAGGTATATTTTCATTTCTATCGTACAGTCCAGTTGGCTCAATCCGTAAAATACGAATAAAGTGAAAACCCTATTTGTAACACAAACTAACCTACAACATGTGAAATGTGTTCCTTTTTATCTCTCATTTCCGTAATCACTCCACCTTTCGGTAAATTCACGTGTTTAGTGCAATTCTGTTATGAAATTCGATGGAGTTCACGAACCTGCGAAGTTTTAGTAGAAACAGGATATCAGTATAGATAGGACGGCTGCTGTGGTTAAACTGCGACTCGACGGAGAAGGTGGTGATAAGTTCCAGTGGTGATAAGAATTATTCGACTTAACGTTTCTTACATGACAAATTATCCAACCATAAAAGCAATTGTTAAGCACAATCGGACCACATTAATATCTGCCACGGATTTTAGTGAAAATGCGGAAATTTATTTTATGCGGATTTATTTGAAAAATTCATTACGCTTTTAACAAGAAATAAACGGGACCGGCGAAAAATATGGAATAGCTAAAAGACAAATCGGGTCAGGATTAAGAGGACTTCGCTGTACATAGTATTTAACTGAGCAGTCGTTTAAGGAGTGCGTTTATTTTTCTAGTCTATCGAATAATAACAGATACAACGATACGACCAGGTACCGATCTTATCTAAAACAATCGAAAGTACACTCGCTGCCATTGGCAACCGGTGCGCACAGCCACCTGCATTAGCGACAGATTTTCACCCCACGTGTTCTATTCGTCTACCGCGGGGAATTTCATCGCGATTTTGGGTTTTAATTCGGCGGAATCCATTGGTAATGTCGATTAATGATCTTAACGGAGAAAATAACCGTTTTGTGCTTATAGTAAACCACCGACTCTAAAACCAATTCGTTTTAGTGTCAATGGTAAAACGATTGCCGGTTAGACCACGTAGAGGCGTCAGCTAAATGATATATTATAGCCATAAGAATTATAGCCAGCATTTCGTAACTGAAAAAAGATTATTTGTCAAATTGTCACACGTTATGGTGGGTTGCGCGACGTTTAGGCCTTTTTAATGATTTGGAGTACGGATTTTTTTCCACGATTAAGTCAGAGGACGAAGGGAAAAATATGAAAATGAATTTTTTTTTTTATAATAGGCGCATTAATGAGTAATATGATTCAGAATTGTCTTCCATCTCATGGGATATTACTTAACGATTATACGAATACCAGATTCTATTTAAAATGGAAGGGAACAGGAATAAAATCAGAATAGATTTTTCTTGTATCATTTTAGTATTTTCCACATAAAACCTCGGAAGGACTGCTGAGAAAATAAAAAAGGGAGTGAAAATTGTGAAGAAATGAAAAAACTAACTGCAAATCATAAGATTGAAAATTGAGATGAACATAACCTTTACAAGATACTAGATTGATAAACAAAACGGACATATCAGCAAATAGAAATTGTTTCTTGAGAAAGTGTAATGAAAACACGAAGGAAGTCTCAAGTTATTTTAAAAAGGCCTTAGATGTTTAATCATGATCATCTTCCACAATCTGATTATCTTGAATAGAACATCCTTTTTGCGAAAGGGTCTCCTTTGGCGGTAGTCCATATTTTGACCGGCGCTGCTGCAAAAGACGGAGCGAATCGGGCTTGACGTCATAATCTACCCAATTGCGTCGCGGCGTTAATTCGCAGCCAGAAAATGAGACCGCGGTAATTTGTTCTTACCGTATTAGCCCCACGTTCTAGAAAATGATTGAAGATTACTGCCTGACGAGAATCCGCTACTTTCATCACATTATACATATATATGCATTATGATGAAAATATACGATGTAATTTCGGTTCGCGTAATCATTTTTCAAACTAATTTAATCTAGCCCCAATTAGGCTAATGGTTCGGATTTCATGTCGTCCATGTATTTCCAAGCCTATATTCGTGACTGATATGTTCTATGTTATTATGAATAACATATCATTCGGGTCCGGACTAGGGCGTGCAATTTTGTGGATATCACGTCAGGCAGAACGGATACGAGTTTTCAATTTCCGATGCTGCCATTCACATTTAATAAATGATGTGAAGTTTGTTCATCGCCGTCGCCGGCTGCATTTTATACGTATATATGATAATATAGTATGCGTGTGTTGGTCTTTTTTAGTTCATCGGAAAAATTCGACGTTAACCGCAAGCGAAGAGAACTTATTACGAGTGCCGAAACAGGTAGGTAGGCATTTATATGCGTATTATCAATTTACGGGTCATTTTAGGACGTAAGTGCCACATCAATTGACGGGAAATGGTTCCCTAAGTGTTCCCCTACCGTTGGTCTCATTAGCGCCGAATAGAAAAAGTGGAAGAAAAGGACTTTCACACTGCTGTATTTTATAGCAGGATAATGTTGTTAAAGTATTTCGTAGCAGAATAAGATTGTTTATGTGAAGTTGACATGGTATCTATATATACCAACTTTACAAACTACTGACATCACTCTACTTAGTATTAATTCGCATTAATTTACCGTGAAACGATGCGGGATGTTATAATGTCAGAGGTCAAGATGAAAGCCTTGTTTTCCAAATGCCAAACGGAGATAATGAATGACAGAGTGACTGACAATTTAAAAATCTAGACAATAGATTTCTCATCATCGCCATTACCCGCTAATATGCCTATTGCGCTTCCAAAGTTTACCATTTACCGTATTGACAAGTTGAAGAAAGAAGTATAATGTTACCAAGTTAAAGAAACAGAGGATGGTATCAACCAAATGAAAAAAATCTGAGAAATGATTAAAAATTAGGAGGATGAAAGGCGATCAATGGCCGTTCGACGGATACATTGACGGATTTTGTCGCGCAGACAGATGATGCGAAAGATGATCGGCTCTGAATGTGTACAGTGTTGTGGAGGCAGGCAGCGGCAGGTGATTAACCGTGCTAAAACGGTAATTATCACACGAAAGGGATGGCAGCCTTCGCAGTATCCTGTGTGCGGTTCATTTCATGCTTGCCGGATAACGTAATTTGTTGTGTCAGCGTTTTTCGGGCCGCGCACCAGACAAAGCGATTAGCAGTTGGGAACAGGGGGAAGGAGAGGGAGAGGTAGTTGCTATACGGCGTAGGCGGACTTCGTTAAATGTTATTTGTTGTCAAATCAACGGCGACCTTATACCGAGAGAATTCCTGTATGGGGCCAGGTTGTTGACTAATAATACGACGGTGATTCCCACGACAGTTCCGAATCAATTTGATGCCCAGGTCGTATAGTTTGAATAGCTACCGGCATATTCCGTATATTGGCGTGTGGACACACTAAATGAAAAATTTACTCTTTATAGGAAACTAACGATCGGTGTCCTGAGGATATAGTAATTGATCGATTGTCGGTCTGATTGATTCCCCGTCATGTTTTTGCGAGATACGGGCAAATCTAACATCGTAAATGATGTATTGATGTCGGGGCCTTCTTGATGAATTATGTTTCAGTTATTATAAGTTCGACTGAACAGATATGCCATATATTGTACAATTACACGCTATACGAGTCCTCGACAAAGATGCAAGATACTCGCGATTAACAATATTCTATATGCACCGGAACGAAGCTAAAAATGGCTACCCGTATCTAATCTTTTTTAAGCTCTGGGTATAAGAAAGACGGACTTCGTCTCTCTTCTTAATATTCCGACTGCGTAAAGGTTAAACTGCTTATTTCATGTTCGTCGAAATGCCGTCGCAATATTGGCAAGCTGACTGAGATTCGAGATTCCTGGTTAACCTTACGTGGCAAGTAAACGATAGCGCATTGCGTATGTCGGGTCCCGAAAATAAACGAAGTTTTCGCCTTATTGCGCGCCTTGCAAGGAAATACCGACTGAGGGACCGAAAGACGGCACTGAAACCAAATCGAGCATGATTGACAGGCGGCAACTTCATCGCAGACGACAAGCCTCATCTTGATAACCGCGCTGTGAGAACAGGAGCATAATCGATCCTGAAAACAGATATGCTCCACGATTCAAAGACGGAGGATGCAACTTTATGCCTAACTAACCTTTATGAAGAATTTCACTTCATTACCGTTGTATGAATATTAGACTCGCCCGCGTTATGAACAACGTTAACGACGAAATTACCAAAGCATATATGGATATTTAATGACATTTAATGATATGATAAACCATAGTTAATGTGCAGCAAACGGTGCGGAAATATAACACGGTGTTTTCTATTAGTCCACAGTAGATATCTAATGTTGGTGATTATCTACGTTAATCCGCGTAGATTAAAGTCAGCATGCTTAAGAACTAAATGGATTTACCGATCCGTCGTGATTAATCGCCCAGTAGGTGGCAACGGGTTGTCAAAATAAGAGTTTACAAATTCGATTCAACCGCGAAGGTTTCGACTTCATATTCGAAAATTTGCCGATGCATGCCAATTACGCTTTGGAATTACTTGGACAAACCTCGATAACCAGCCTTTCAACTTTTCGAGTCCATTCGTAAAAAAATTGAATCAATGCATCGAGCGCGGATTAATTTGAGAAAAAAAGAAAGAAGTAACGTGTCGAGAATATTTCATTGAACGCGCTTGTGACGACTGCCTGCTTGACTCATGAATACTGCCAAACACTGCGACGACTTTCGTTGATTATTACGATAATTGACGATCTTATAAGAAAAATCCCCTCCATCGTCCAAAACTGCGGGAATGAATATCAAAGCAGGAGATGCAACCGTTCAATTGCACAGTCGAGCCTCGTATAGATCATAGACTTCATTCTGTTAATAGCCCGGCAGCCGATTCGGTGTTCTATTCCATTTCGTTCGTGATCTCGAACGGCCGACCGTTTCTGATTGCGTGATTTTCTTTGACAAATTGCGGATATCAAACTAGCGTCGACGGCATTTGTTCGACGGCTGCGTTTTTGCGTGATTTAAATATTTGCTCTTGTTTTCCGAAACCGATCGACGACGACGACAACTGCGCGAACAGATTCGCCGTCCGAAAAGCGTTCACGCACAACCGAGCGCACGTTCGTACACACGGCAGTCGTTCGCGGCGACATCGATAAGAAGGTAAGATTCTACGAAATCGGGCATACGGTTAGTCACAGTCGCGTCATTAATCCACGAGCAAACATCGAGGGGGAGGAGACGCCAACGGTGCGATAGAAATAGCGAACGCCGCTTGTGCGCAAGTAGTCGTCGCTATCGCGGTTGAATCTGACCGCAACAACGACCGATACGACAAGTGCGGGAAAGTGGAAACCGACTCGACACGTATAGTAGTAGTTCATCGCGTACGCATCCGCGGCCGGAAATATTATTATGCCCTAGCGTAAATCAAATACTAACTCACGACGACATCGCTGAAATAAAAACCACATCTGTTATCGCGGAGATTAAACTGGACGATCATGTCGGATACATCGGGAAAGGTACGGCGCTTCCCCAGGCATCCGGTCAAAGTTCTAAAAAGAGGCTTTTCGCTCGATACGGACTATTTCCAGAAAGTACAGAAAGCCTTAGACGGCGAAAATGTGCATAAAGCCACGGTGAGTGTTTCATTTCATTCTCGCATGTATATTTGTATTTTCCTGGTGTGAATAAGCATCTCTGCTCACGTGAGGAAATATAAACTGAAAAGGCTTTAGAGATGGGCGAAAACATGACGAGGTGAGGACAAGGGACAGAGTTTTACAGTCGTCCGTTATATTTGACTATTCGATTGGAAAAAAAAGGAGAGTGCATTCTTGATGTTTCATCCAGAGCCAAATTCGCATTTCCACGACCGAGTTCCAATTACGGTTAAACTTAAAGCTTCAATCTAAGAGCACTTGTTGAGAGTTAGGTGAAAAAGTTGATTCGATATGAATTCATTTACGCCACGATAACCAAGCCTAACAACGGAATTAATCAAATTCGTAATTCCAGAACCTAGTTCATATTACGGTTAAACGTAAAGCTACAATCTAAGAGCACTTGTTAAGAGTCAGGTGAAAAAGTTGATTTGATGTGAATTGTATATGATATTCGTGCATCGCGCCATGGCAGCCTCATGCTGCTGCTGGTTGAGGTTGTTTTCGTAGCCGTCGAAATAGTTTTCATAACTTCGAATACTATAACCGCATTGTTGTGGTGCTCGTATCATCATTGTGAAGATCCGCGTATATTTTCCCGATGCCGGTTTTTTATTCGCGTAAAAAGCGAATATTCCAGACCATAAGCGACGCCATATTTGTTTCCTGCAAAAATATACGCCAGTCAGTCGAGATCTTTGTGTGTTCAACGTGTTTATATGTTGTGCTTATTGATTCAAGGGCCCTTCTATCAGGTATATTCCTCACAAGTAACGCGCGCAAATAAGTTAAGTTTTTTTGGAGCGCGAGTAGCAGAAAAAGGGCGTCTGTGGATTTCCTTAGGGACTGGCTTTCATTTTTATTTATATTTTAGTCGGTCCTTCGCCACGATTACCAGAGTTTTCTCGCATAGCGTTTATATTCATTACGTTAAAAAGCGGCGTTCCTTCCATGTTCTCGCCATATTTATCACTTCCGCTGAATATTTGAAATTGATGAATTGATCAGTAAGTATATTTTTTTCTTCATATCGCGCGCGCTCGATCCTGCAGCCCTCGGTGTATTAGTGAGTTATGTTCTTCTAATAACGCGTCGTTATTTGCAAAGCGGCGATGATGAAATTGACGCTTAAATATACGCCGAGTCGACACTCTATATCGACGAAGCGTCGAACATTCAGTCAGAATATCGTGTCACAACGTCACCATCATTACGTTACATCAGCTTCAGAGGATGTTTTTCTTTCGACGGAGCAGGTGGATTCTTTGGTGCACAACATCCATATTCGCGCAAAAACACGTATGCTTTTCTTTAGCTCTCCCAACACTGCCGAACATCCTCGCATTAAGCGAACAAGGAGGACGTCTATTTCCATGTACGGCTTAATAGCGGCCAGCATCGCACGATCCTATATTCGATATATGTATTTCGTCACGTATTATTGACAAAAGGGACATTTGCTTTAATCCAATTTGAAACATGATATCTAAGAAGAAAAAATTACAGTAAGGCTATAAATTATACCTTCTCCTTATCGGCCTGGTCTATTTGTAAATCGCATTTGTAATGAGTTCATTCCTATAGGTGCCGGGTCTGTTATTGTTAGCTTGATCAGGATTTTTTTTTAAAGTAATGTACAGGGAAGATAGGTCGGCCGGCTGGGTCAACTTTTAAGCTCAGCAGGAATGAGAAACAAGGTATCAATAGTCTGATTGTTCTATTATATTCGTCGTCTATTCTCGAAAATCTTCGAAAAACCTCATATTGCTCATGTTATGATTATCTATGGTTCGAAATATGAACACATAAAATTTCTGAAAACAGTCTTCGAACTAGACATATCCCCTTAAAGTGTAAGTCAAATCAACCAGATATCGTGATGGCGGCGTCGCGAGTCTCGGTGCGAAAATGCAGGTGGAAAGGCTTTTTTCTCCCTGCGAACAACGAAAGTGGAGCCAATGATCGAATGTCGAAGACGTCGCGCCTGATTCCTTGCGTTCCGTCGTCGATTTCATACATTAATGGGTCTCACTTTTGATGTATATTACCTTTGGCAGTATCGACTGATGAACACCACTTCCGCTTAACATTAGCGTCAACAGAATCTCTTTACATCCGAATGTACTCAAGGCGCCCATTTATGCAATTACCTCGTGAAAAGCCGTCTGCAAGGTCGAGGGCTCGGGTCTCGCGTCGCCTATGATATGAATACAGCTTCGGCAACTGAAGGGCTCGATCGCGATTTGTTAATTTTTTTCGAGGAAAACGGCGTTTTGGTTATGTGTTTTCGTGACGTCATAACCGTGGTCTAATTTAAATCACGATTGCTGTCTTTTAAAATCGCCTGCACGTTGGAGGTTCGTGAGACAAGACGACACATTCCGGATCCGAGAGAGAGAGAGAGATGCGCATTTTCCATTTTCTACGTTGATCATCAAAAATACACTGATTCTTCCACCGTATCTTTTACTTCTGTTATCTTCTCTCGAAGAAACTGCTTTTAAACAATCCGCGTCGTGTCGATGTTTCTAGTTTGCGCGCTTCCATCTTACGATGGGAAATATGCCAGTAATTGGTTTCATGTAATATGGCAAAAAGCAAATAATTCCAAACGACGGAAGCGTACGTATATTCAAAGGGCAAAACGTAGAAGCGACTTCTTATAATTACATGCTTACATCAACTTTTATTGACAAATTCAAGGTTACAATGCTGACATTCATGGGTGGTATAACAATATTTTATTCAAATGTAAATAGTGAGAAGTAGTAACTTAGCCTTTGAATTATCTTCAAAGATGACCCGAGAGAGCGCCTACTTTTTTAAATGCGACTATTTGATTTGAACCGGTTGGATATGTGAGCACTTGGATTTAATTATGAATATGATATCTATAACAGCAATGCAGTTGGGTGGGATATTTTCAAAACAATCGCAACATAATCTCTCTATGGTTAGTGGTACAAAATTTACATAATATATTATCAATAACACGATCAGGCAAACCATAGATTTTGAAATCATCTAGTTTATTGTCCTTGAATGCAGCAATCTATCATGGCCGCTCTCCACCACTTTTATAAGTATTGATCACTAAGTCGTTGTTTTATGGTACATAAGTACATAATTGGAATCGGAAAAGATTGGCTGTCCCATGCGTTTAGGCCGAATTCATACCATTGTGGCTTAAACAAATGTATTTCGCCGGGGTAACTTTTTGTTTCAGACTAGACTTCTATTAGAATAGAATTGATTCATAGCTGTCTAATAAGACAACAGTTGACGATTTATTTGAGACGACTAACTTCGCTCAGAAGGATACAAGCCGTGACTTGATATTTATTGAAAGTATTAAAAAAAAGTTGCTTATAATATCGTAACGTCAAAATTTATTAAGAATCTAAATTTTGTCTTGTCTGCCAGTTCCTAACTTGCCAGCCTTGTCGGCTAAGTCGGCCATGGAAAAATCATCCTAATCTATAACTGTATACCGATTCATCACCTGTCACGGCAGTTACCACTGCCATCGCAGCATTTCAATTAACGTTCTTCACTGGAGATTTATGTCATTAAAAAAACCTTTTAATCCACTACTAACTGCTAAAAATATCAGATGAATCATTCGTCTCGCAGCTTAAAGCCGCCGACGACGGCTCGCAACTCATACAAGGCCCGCTATATTCATAACCGCCTGTCTTTGTTGTACGTATTTTTATTACTGCGCGTAGATGAGAAATACGAGCTTTGATATTAACGTCGACGTTGCACGATTTCCCTTTCTCATTAACGCCTATTAGTGACTTTCTTACAGTATGGCGTCTCTCGCCGCCAGTGACTGCGTTCATATTCGTGATTAAATTCACTTTTAATTAATTTCATTTTAACCTCAGATCTGTAGTGTCGACAATTTCGCGTGAAATCGAACTCTCTCTCTCGCGTTTCCTTTTCCATGGGAATGAATCCAGCGGGGAGAATGCTAGTTCATTAGCGTTGTATTCGTGATGATTACTTAACGATATACCGTATTCATTTCAATGATTTCAATTCGAGAGAGGGCATCATTAGATTTTAGGGCACGGTTCGTAAATGGAGATTAACCGCTTCATACGCGATACCGGCTCAAACTTGACGATATTAAACAATGACTATATCAGCAAACTTCTGTTATGATCTTGAAACATTGATCCTGTTATTTATTTGATTGGTAAATTTCGTTTGGTTTTGGTTTTGAATTGGTGTCGCTTACGAACCTACCAGACCAACCGGGAGCGAAACAGAGGGTTTGAAATCGAAATCGGAAATCGAAGTACAGTGATCGGTGGTTGAATTCTACGTAATGTTTTGTTTAAATCGAAGAACGTAATTGGAAATTTCGGTTCCGATTCATTTCAATCGGAGGGTGCATCCCTCGCATCATTTTGCATATATATTCATATATATATTCATCAGTTGTTGCATTTCATGCATCTATATTATGTCTATTTGTAGCGAACTTAACGACACAGTAGCTGTGGTGGATTAGCTAATAGCTGAGCAATTAAATTGCAAAGGCAATTGCATTCAACTGGTTCATTCTAAATGTCTAATTATTTCTCTCGTATGAAGTTGTCATAATGCTGTTTACAACGATGAATTCAATCTACTCACGTCGTAGTAACAACGTTAGAAATCTTCATATTACCACAAATGCCCCTCCTCTAGTTTCATTGCCGTCTCCTATTACGACTCCTATATTGCGCCGCTTCTTCGGAATACGCGCGCTTTACTATCCATTCTCGAATTTATCCCGTATCTTTTTCTTTGATTAAGTAGGACAATTCCGAATTCTTTCATCATTACGTTTAACGATAGATTTACGTTATCAAATATTTATCAGGGACCATAAAACGTTATTCTATTCAGCGAATATTTGCTTATATCTGAATACATGATGGATAACGCAGATCGAAAGCTGTAGAATTATGTAATATAACGAGAATTCCACTATAAAGACGAGAAAAGAATAAAGTCCGAAAATGTTTCCTTGAGCTGGTACTTTATTCAACGTTTCGATTGTAGACTAGACCAGTCAGGAATAATGAATAAACTACCAGCTCAAGGAAACATTTTCGGACTTCTATATTATTTTCTCGTCATTATTGTGGGATTCTCATTTTACCATCGTCTCAAAACGGATATGGTGTCTTATCAATAGTGTAGAATTACGTTCCAGGGTAAAGCTGTAGATGTGGTGTTTTTTGTGTCTTTATAGTATAGATTCAGGCTATCGAATGAAGGATTGGTTTTTAATACCCTCAGCTTTTAGGGGTAATTAGCATTTTCATGGCTACCATTATAATTGGATTCTAATGAGATATTCCGTCGTGCATCGGTTAATATATACATCGGATATAGAGTATAAAATGAACGGCAATATTCGCACCCCAAGACAACAGTGATTCGTTTGCCCGATCCGATCAATCATGTTTTTAACTGTGCGTCTTCAATTTCAAAATCGACGACGTACGTAATTAGCCCTATGATGAACAATCCGATCAAGTCTCGCTGATAGGGTTCAAAAGAAGGTTGTCAATTGAGCGTCGTGACGAATACGGCGGGATGGTTATTGCAGTAACACGGCCTTTTAGACGCAATCTCCAGCCGTCTAATCGAAAGGAAAAGAAAGAACGAGTGAGAGAGTTGTCGGATGTTTACAAAACCGATGTTTGATTTTGTTTTGTCACGAAGAAAAGAAGTCTACTTTAGTCGAATGTTTCTATAAACTGGTAGGTTCCTTGGTTGCGGCTTTCATTTGCGTTATGATATGAATTCCTTATCTTGCTCCGACGAGGCCCGTGAGTATAAACTGAATAGGAAACAGCCGACGAGCACATTATCATATCGGGGCAGCGGTCAGCCGCAGTGCGGTCAAGCAAAATAATACACGCCGTTAGTATTTCAAACGGATACACTGCTAACAGCATTAGAGACACGGCGACCGTTGATAAATCTGATGAGTACACCACACGAACTGATCGTAATGTCAAACCATCCGACCACTAGTACGCGTAGCAAGGTAAACAGATTAATTCTAGAAAGGCCACGTTTCCCGGAGAGTTTGCGACCACGTTAGCACTCATGCATGGACTCGACTCTAAATATTATTTTCTGACTCAACCCTTCTTTTAGTTCTTCTACATCTTCTGCATAACTGTAGTCCACTGATTCAATGTATGAGACGTGTTTTTCTGGGATATTTTACTTTCTTTTTGGGGTACGAACCTCATTTAGGTCTTAACATGACCACAACAATCGCGGACAACAAAATTAGTTATTCCAGTGTGTACCACTAAGAAGGATTACCAAAGAGTCTCCTTTAATCAAGACCTAAGTCGAATGAAGACAACATCAACGTGCTGATGATTTATACTACTGTACGACTGTTTCGCTATTAGATCAATGAGTCAAGAAACACTTTATATATGTCCTGCCTGAATAACATGTGTTCACTAGGATTTACACTCACGACATCTCAATTTTGAGCCAAAGTCTTTATCCACCAAGCCGCGGAGGCAAGATCTCTCCTCTTACCACTATCTTAACCTCAACTCCCTCCCTCCCTTACCATCAACTCCCTCCCTCTCTCCCTGTTTCTCTATAATGTTTTATCAATCGTTATGCGATGAATGAGCGAAATGCTTCAGATGCACGACGACAACAGAAGATTCCTCGCAAATTTGAGAATCCGGATTTAGTCGGAATATAGAATTAGATGCTGAAAAGGTTTACATGCGACGATATTGATCCCAACGTTCCCGTACGTCAAAAGCATGCTAGGGATATTCATAATTGATGTGAAATATCGGCATGCACGTTGACTTTGCAAATTGAATCAACAAGAAAAATGTATTTTGATAACCGTCGTTCCCAATACGGGCCCAATACATCGTTTGCTTTTTCATAATAACCTTCCGCGTATGATGGCAGTCGATAAAGTTCTCTGTCAGCATTTGTTCATTCGTCGCATTAAAGTGAAAAGTTCGTCATAAGTCGAAAATAAAACTCGAGATCTTATCCATTCGAACCGTGAGCGCTATTATAGTTTTCGAGGAAAATATTTTCGAAAAGAACCCGAATCACGTTTGCATCATGCAATAAAACACAGAGTCACTTCGATGGTAGATAAACATTGCCATCCGGTATCTTCAATCTGCATGGCGCAACTTCGCGTCGTGTTTTGTGAACGTCTCGGTCGACGTACAACCGCAATCGAATTTCAGCGAAAAATAAAGCGCGAAATGGAAACATTAAAGATTGAATTCCACTCAACACTCCCACAACACCCGGTCGGGCGCACTGAGTTATATAGTGGCTGATCTTCTAGCAGCGCAATCGATCACGATGAATTTTACCCGAATAATCACTGACTAAAGCACCTTTCCTGTCAGCTTTACGATAGATATCATCGCCCGTATAAAACCTTTTAATTATGACAAATGGCAAGCTTTGCTTTGTACCCGTTATAATTATATTGAATTGCTTTTTCGTTAGTTTTGGTTTCCGCTGATAATACCATACTACCATACAATACCATTCCACGCGCGTTATGTGGTTGGTGATCATACTTTCAATTCTTCCGCACCTCATCCATTTCAGTCGTTGGGATTTATTACCGAAAATCGTGCTACTTGGAAATCTGACCACACATGTAGCCCTCGTCATCAATAGTGATGATAGGTATACAACATAGGCCTACATACATTCTATTTACGGATCCGATTTAATTGGATGGTCTTTGCGCCGATGCCCGCCGTACTTAATGGTTAATCGATAGAGAATCTGTTTGCGAGGTGACAATTATCGATAACCACTTCTGAAGTATTGTCAATTCTTGATATCGTTCTGACCTATCGGATACCTGATAGATTCTCGGCAACGTCTTCCTTAAACTAACTAACGCCGTTCAGTCAACCGGAAATGACGTATTGGAGCTGTCGGCTGTTTTCTCTCTCGCCTCTCTGGCCATCGCATCTATATCCGAGGCGACGGAATGCTCGAAGTGTCGGAGATAACCGCATTAGCTAGAGGATTCTGCTCCGCCGTGTCACGAAATGAGTAGGAAGTCTGCGGAAACATGTCGACAAAATGCATTATACAAATATAGAACAACAAAACCAACTTGGAAGTATTGTTGACGCTTTGAAGAAAAACACGAATATGTGTTGTCTAATATTATCACCGAAAATGAATGATATGGAATAATGTCAAGAAGCAATCAAGTTATTTGGAATTTGAATATACCGACATTAATTGAATTGAATTGACCGGCAACCAGTCTAACCTGTTTAGCCCAAATATTGATGACGTATAACGGCACATCCACCAAAATTTCACTGATTCAAAAGACATGAAAATTTTGTTAAATAGAAAATAGGAGTTATGAAATATATCTAATTAGAAAATGAACGGCAGAATTCATAATCTGTGTAATAAACCATTTTAAGTTGCTAGCCGCCATTTTGTTAGGGTACTTTTGTCCCGCATTGTTGGGACATTTTTTTAAATCATATTTCATCTGTCCCTAGATGGATTTTGACAGTTTAGCAGCATTCAAACCGTGTGAATCTCTAGTTTTCATTCATGCAAAAAGCATTTCTCAGATTTGCAACATTGCAACATGAGAGCGATATAAAAATTGGTGGTCAGTCTTTGTCGCGCGTATACAAATCCAGGGTAATGAACTTTGAAGTTGGTTATTTTCAGAAATAATTTACCTAGAAAATCCAAACATTTCAAGAACTGTGCAGATAAACGCCCCCTTTCAAGTGAACTTTAAAATTTTAAGATATCTTGCCTAGTTTTTACCCAATGGCCCCTTAACTGCAGCGCGTGTATTGTCATTCCGAGTTTCGGCGCTGTTTTCTATTTTTATTTTGAAACGCCAATAATGATGACGTAGTGCGCATCGACTCGCACAATACCCCTTGAATAACGCATAGCAGTTATCAATATAGAAACATTATTGTAACGGTTTTTACAGGCTGTCAAAAAAGACGAACATTGAACTTGAAATTGCCGTCGGCATTCGTTGTGACTCGCTGCAAGCTGTATAATTAATTCTGTCGCCAGTTTTTTTTTTTAGATATTTCAAGGATTACATCACATGTTGAATTGCTTTTCATGTTTTACCCTTTTTTCGTAGCATCAGGTGTTGCAGTGTAACGCAACTGTGTTAACGAGGTTTACCGTGAACTCTTAGCAATGCATCACATTGCGATGGGATAAAGACTCTCAACATCATTGGTTAAGATTGATTTTCCTAACGGATCGCTATTTTCTATGGTTGCGTCGCTAGATTAAATGGAATAAGCAACGAACGATATTTTAAGCGATGCGTTTCTTTAAGCGTCTGTCTACACGGTGGTTTTCAGTTTTACTCTATAAGCTCCGGTTTAGATGGAAATTAGTTGTAATTTGGATGACTTATTCGTCGAACGAATCTTTGCATTTCGGATGAGTTGAAACAAATCCTAATTTGTATCTGAATGCTGCCCTCCCTCTCTCTCCCTCTCTTGCATATCCTCTAAATCCCGGAACCTTCTCCGGAGCATTGATGAAAAACACGATTGCCTGGCTTGTTGCGCAATGGAAGAGATTGTCGAGTATTCAACCGGACTGATTGCCCTATAAGAATTCCAGCGATGGCTCGATGATTTACCATGGGTGCAGTGCAAAATGTCTCGTAAGATACGGAGCTGCTGGACAATGGGTATACTCGTACGAGCTCGGCTGCACTTGTGGGTCATAAAGCGACCACTTATGTTAACTCCTTGTGGGGGATACTCCGTATGCAAATCAGGAATATGGTCTCATAAAATCTTCATCGTCTATCTTTGCGTCGGCGGTGCACATTATTTCGTCTCTTCGCCCGCCACGGGCTATCTATAGAGCCAAGCATTATCGGTTGATATGTCGACGTGTCGCAGCTATGAGGCGGTGTGTGCACAGGTCTATCCTCGAAAAACGATTGAAATAATAAATTTCCGCTCCAGTGTGCGATACGACGGCGTTCTCTATACCGAACGCTCAAACGAAGAACGAGCTTCCTGAGCTCACGTTCTAATTCGATATCAAGGATTATGAATGAAAACGGGGAGATCAACTTTTAAAAACAAAAATGTCAGATATTACATTATCATATCCCTTTACTAACTTGGATATAATTTATTCGTTGACTGAGTGGTAAATTACAATCTTTAGCATGTTAGAATTCTGCAACCGATTAACAAACCCAGAAATAACTTTACCTATTGCTTCGTATCTATTTGTCCTTCTCAACCATTCGGCCAACAGCAGAATTCAACAAATCTTATTGTATGGATGATTTCTATTGACGGCACTCCTCGCTCTGGTTCGCCTTTAAAAATTGATATGTTTTCGAGAAGTTCGCCGCATGCGCTGTTGCAAAATGTCCGTGTTCGAATTTGAGAACGTCATCGGTTTTCTCCGCAACGCTTCCGCGACTGTCGGTTTTATTTGACATAGGTTTCCAGTTTGCCGACGTGACTCGCCTCACACGATCACCTGTTGTATCTCTGCTCCCAATAGCTATAACAGAACCATTGCAATATGAATGCCTATACTAATCCGTTGTTATTTAGCAATACTCGTCTCGTCTTGTTCGTTCCTCTTCCGAGATAAGGCTTTCATCGATATGAAAGTTAGTTCAGGGAATCGGTAGCCATAATGCGAATTAGTGAAAACCGAGAAGGAGACGAAGTGATCCCGACATCTCGATCGCACAAACGACGTGCATTGTGTTCAATAGAAAAAAGGTTCAAATTCCATTTTGTGACTCTCACCGCTTACAGGCTATACGGGGACTTTCCAATTTTACACTCAATGGATGGACTCCTGAGTATTTGTATGCGAAAGAGCGATTTCGAGTATTCTGCTCTGGCAAGATATTCTAGAGTCTTCTCGGGTGGTAAAGAAAAATGCAGAATCTGTAAGCGTAATGGCATTATGCTTTACTTTGGTGAAGTGCTATCGGCATATCAGGCAAAGAATGGCGTTTGATCATCCGACCTATGTTTCGGGTTGGACACTAGGTGGAAAAAAGTACTTGACATACAGAAGTAGTAGACAATGTTGCCTTGATGATGGAATTAATGCTTTGGCGACTTGCTGTTGAAGTAACTAGAAAACTGATTTTCCTGTGCTGCACGGTGCGAAACGAACTGATTTAGTCGCTACATAAAAAAGAACGGCATAAGTCTACAGTCGAAAACGTATTTGCATTACCAACGATCTTACATCTTTGTTCCTTTTCACGAATTACGTGCTCGAGCATGATTAGGGCCTGGTTTGGCTTCCTGTCTACACGTGGTCAGATTTGCCAATAAACTATGAGCGTGACACTGCGTCGTCCAAGGCTGTATCGTGGCTGCTGCTGCTGCTGCCTTGTATAAATACTTACTTTCGTTACGATTACGATACTATACCCGAGTTGGTTGACGAGTCGAAAGTAAAGTTCGCCAGTTGTTTTGTTCGCACGGGTCCTAGCTCCGAGCTCCGAGCATTATTACCAGCGACAAGATTTGATTAGAAAATATAAGGCGAGTGGCCATTGTCATATTCCGCCATTGCTTTGTAACGCTGACAAAGAATCTGAATACGAGTTTGCTTGTTTGGTAACTTTGCCTTGATCGGGGCATCAACATATAAGTATATATGTTATATGTATATTACCAATCTCCATTGTACATCTAACTCATATGAACTCTCATATTTGAACGTATTCGACGTACGCGTTCGTTGAGGATTTCGATAATTGGACTGCTGCAGAGATCGGCTGCTATTATCTAAGATCTTATATACCTAACCGCTCGCGGCCGTATATGAATCGCGTCCGAAACTACGAGAATATGATGC
The DNA here is from genome assembly GCF_964204645.1 of Tubulanus polymorphus. Taxonomy (NCBI): domain Eukaryota; kingdom Metazoa; phylum Nemertea; class Palaeonemertea; order Tubulaniformes; family Tubulanidae; genus Tubulanus; species Tubulanus polymorphus. Next base: position 8,671,134 of record NC_134027.1, on the reverse strand, counting down.
GCATCTCTCTGGGAAAGACCGAGTTTGACGTCGAGATAGAGAATTGGCGGTCGTCATTAATTATTCGTCGAGTGGTTGAGCTTACTAATCCCGACTTCCCCAGCGCGTTCTCAGGGCAACGTTCCCGCCGTATTATGTACGATATATCAAAATCGATGTCACCGATATTCGCGTCGCGCGCCGCCGCTGGTTTTGATCGCAGTCGGTTCCTCGCTAATTATCAGAAAGCCCAGGGATTTTCGTGCGTAATTCCGAAATTTGCCGCGGCCATGTTTCTAGCCGATCAAAACTGAACACCCGATCTATAGCGTGCGTGTTAATAGGCGAGAATTGATCGGTGAATTGATGCCACCGAGTGAATCCCTTTTTATCCGGGGACAAAGTCTTAAGAGCCTGATTATATCGACAACATAAGTAGAATTACCTTTCGTTTTCCAATTACATATATCATGCCCGATAAAGAAACTTATTTCCTGTGCAGGCTGTGTGAATTGGCGTCCGTCAAATTGTATTCCCAATACGCCATCTTCTTACTCGGAGTATTGACCTGCCAAGCAAAACAACCTTTTTCAATCTAAAGATGGATATTTTACAGTATAAACAACTCAAGACACATTTTAGGTTCGATTTGAGTAAGAAATTGATAACCCGCATGTATTTCTTTCATAATCAACTTCATCGACTCTAATTAGGGTCATGGATCAGACAATGAATCATGATGGCACGAGGTTTGAGGCAAGTAATCATATTTCTTATAAGGCAAATGCCATCGAATCCAAAAAATGCTGTTTTGATAATAAATGCATGTCTTCTAACATCTTTCGAAAATGTATAGAAAATTGATTCTGGCCCATATCGACTTTAGAATGCCGGATAAATTAGTTCGAAGTGAACCCCGCTAGGGACTCGTATTCGTTGGTATTGCGCAATCGAATCGTGACGTCATCTCTGACAATCGTTATGATGATTTAGATAGATTGTTTATACTGTTCTCACGGATATTTTACAAACATTTGATTTTAAGAGTTAGGTTTAGTTTTGGCAACTGTTGTCGTGTGAAGTGTGTCGTGAGATCGAAACGTCGTGTATTTTATATATTCTAGATTGTTCGAATAAATAAATTTCTTGTTTTTGAATTCTTTTGATTTGTAGATCGTTGGTTTTTATCTGATTAAGAGTTTATAGTTTTGGCAATGTGCAGTAATCTCCGAGTCGCCAATATTCATTTCAATTTCGAATTCAATAAGTGAGGACTCGATTGATTAACTCACGAATCCAGTTAACGATGGTAATACAGCGACAGAGAGAGAGAGAGAGTTGAACTTAATCTGCCAGTAATATGGAAAATACTGCACGAATCTATCTGCGGACTACGCGCTTGAGTCATAGATGGCATACTCGCTATAGCAGTAGCCGACCGGGTGATGTCGGCGACGGTGTATCGAACGACTCGATATTTTTATTTTACGGTACAGGATTTGATTGCCTGCATAATATTGAATCACTTTCCGATCTGACCACGGATAAATGTCCGAAGTAAATATTGAAAAATCTATTTCATGCGGTAACCGATCAATTTCGTTTTTCTAGCTGATACCATCAAATTTAAGTTTTGTTCTTGGAATTTAAACCATTTTGTGAAACTGAGCTTCTATGTCAAATTATGATATCTCGGCGCAAGAGTGCAAAACAATGTATATTATTCATTATTTACATTCAATGTTAATTCATTGTATATCGAATTATTTATTTTGCAAAAGTTATCAAAACCGATGTAAAACCAATAAATGCAGTAATAAGAAGGTTGTCGTTCTACTTTCGTGCGGTCAGGAAATCTTAGTCGGTTGGTTAGAGATCTACTGTCTCTGTAAGACATTATTCATTTCTTTTATCGTCTGTTAAATCGTACTTTTCCGAGCCCGAGGTTTTATTTCGAATATGGGTCCAATGCTTAGGAAATGGCGGGCTTTGTTCGTTCATTGCTGCAGATACGCTGTTTTATTGACACTATACTGTCAGCTATGATTATAATATATCACGTGCCCTTCTTCACCAGATTTGCTCGAGCGCCCAACAATGATGATTTATAACCGGTTATTAATGCGTCTTTGTAATTTTTGTTGTACGGGTGATGCTAATATAATGATGTGTTAGTGGATTGTTGCGGTGTCGCTATCTCATCGATGCGAAGACATCCGTTATCCGGTGTTGTTGCCACCGAAAAACGTTCCTCGAGCCCCGGTGGGAGAAAGGTCCACCATTCCATTCGCAAAACTACATTACATCTTCCGTTAAGCTTGTAATTTGTTTTTCTTAATCACAATACTTTGACCAATCCAGCCGCAGGCCTATAATTTATCCGGAGAAATGCATAAACAGTGATACAGACTCCTGTATCAGATCATGTCACCGTAATCAATCTCCCGCCCCTTCAGCATTACGAATTAGACTTGGGCGAGGGTATGGGCGAGTGGTTAGAGCGTTCGACTCTGAGAAGCCTGGTTGTGAGTTCGAACCCTCGTACATTACCGCTGAATCCCGGGCAAGACACTTATTCTCATTGTCTCCCCTCACCCAGGAGCAAATGGGTACCTTGTCTGATAGATGACTCCTGAGCGCCTAGCTCGGGTTTTACTTTTCCCCAGTGAGAGATGACTGAAAAAAGGGTTAGAATAAAGGCTAGGGTGATAATACCAATTCAATGGAAAGCGCCGTTGAACATTGTATCACAGTGGGCTAGAGAAATCAAATTACTGTTAGTATTACTAAAACAACTTGTGTGGGTCAAGATCATGCGATTTTTATGACGCTGTTTCGTCCGGCGTGACCAGTCATGGCGTAGTTGGCTGGTCTTCAACTATCTTAATACCGAAGCTTAAATGTATCACCACGCGCAAACTGAGTTATTATCATCCATCGCGTCGGGTGAATATTTACGTATTAAATGAAATCTCCACTAGAGACAAGGCATGCTAAGAATTTCGCTGACGGCAAGGAAATAGCTTCCATTTCAAAAGGCAGACAAGAGCTCCGAGCATTAGCCACATAAATTTCCGATTTCAATCAACATACCCGCACAACGCCATATCACGCGCTGCGGATTTATTTAACACTTTATCGGACTAATAATGCGAAGTGGACCGTCGTCCGAGTCGACTCGTCGTCATTTAACTGTCTACCTGTCGACCTTCGTATTTGTCTATGTATGTCAAGTACTCGCGCGGGCAGGCTACATTAACAACAAAAAACTTGGTCACTTCGCTCGGCGTGGTTTGATTATGGCCGAGCTTCATCAGACGAGATTCCAAGAAAAAATATTTATTCATGTTTATCCGATCATTTATTTCTTACACGAACAGGAGTCGGACGAAGAATTTGATATCGACAGCCTTCGTAGTTTCGTAAGTTGGCTTATTTCACCGTCGTATATTGCTTGAAATTTAAAAAAATACCACGCCAAGTTGTGATATACGATTATCAACGTTGTCTATGATATATCACCGCCGTTGGTTTCACGTGTTCACTAATTAACGTTATCGCTATCACTGCTTTTGTGTCACTCGATAAACGAATGTATCGTCATCTTGCCAGAGAACGAACGTGAATGAGTTATTTGAAGTCGGCAAACTTCAAAGCACATATGAATAAAAAGAATCTTCGTATGTCAAAGGGAAGCTTTATTTTACTGCCAAGATTCGAAAATATACCGATTTTCGTCAAGGTTCCCTGACTATTCGGCAGAAAACCCTATTGTTATTCCCTTGATTGATATCATTTTTTCTCCCCACACTATATTTTCTAAAAGTGTATAATCTGCTGTTTTTATTGCTATTCTCAATGAAATTTAACGTGTCATCGGTATTCCGATGCATTCACAAATACTGTGCATTAGATCCATCAGAATATTTGTACCGGTCGAACTAATCCTGTAAACATCGCCACTTTCGCCGTGTTGAATCATCCGCCATTTGCATTCTGTTAGCTGAGACGCCACGTCTGGAATCAAGTCAACGTCAAATTCAATTTATTCAGCGCGTTTAACGCATCCGGCGTTCGCGGGTTTTTATACGATAATTTGAATAAGATTGTATTTACTAGAGGCTCCTACTGTATTATGACGAATCAACGTTACAAAAGCACCGTCGAGCTGTCTTGCCGCACTGAATAGTCCGCCGTTGTTGCGTATCGTTGCATGTTCTTGCTGTTATGAATAAACGGAATTGGCAGCACTTGATTCGGTTCTGCAATCACAGGGCAGGGCTACGGACTACGATTCGGCAATTCCATTCATTAAGAATTTATTGCTTCCAAGCAAGAGGATCGTTAATGCAGAAAACCCGTTACCCGCAGCTATATTTCATTTTGATTCTGTCTAGTTCTATAATCTGAAACCTACGTCAGAACGACAAAAATACGATTGTATATCAGATTTCATTTTTTTTATTCGTCCGAAATCGATTTGGTTGACGTCATGTTGTCATATTATTGGGTTGAATATGTGCAAGACGGAATTTACGAAGAAAAGATATAGAGAAGACGCGAGTCCTGTATAAACCAACTTGTTTAGTAACGTTTATGGTCATAAATCGATGTAGATTGAAGCAAAAATCTCCACTTTCTGCGCGTTCGCGAGACCACGGGTCTAAACGAATCGATCCTCGACACAATGGGTGTGTCCGGTATACTAGCTTAATGAAGATATGATGATCGTCGGGAATCCTGGTGCCAGCCTGGAGTCACCAAAATACAAATCGCGATTTCGTGGGGCTTTTTACGTATCATAGTCATCGCCTACCAACAAATTATAGCCATTTATTTCTGTGGGTGCGCTTGAAAATCAAAGCTTCATAAAAGAACTGAGGTTCGCATAATCTTTGTATCATAAGAATAAAGTTACAGGACCCAGTACCATAGTTGATAGTCAGAGTTAACTCTGAGTTAAAGTTAGTCCATTTTAGATGCGTTAACTCTTAGTGAAATCCTAAACTCGGAACTGTGGAACTGGACCCTGATGGTCATTTTCCTCTCTAACATCCGTGACCAGTCGTATATGCGTGTTAACGTCATGAAATGCATAATGGCTGTAAGAAATAACACAAACTTGCCTTCGACACGTAATCGCCAACGAACCTTTATCAAAGACATTGTTAGCATACTGTTATGCGTTAATCATTCAACAATAACGGTCAGATTTTCCGCATAACCCCGCAATCCCGACTACAAAGGCACGGTTCTAGATATTACAACTCTTCCTCCCCCTCGCTCACTCTTCGCTCCCTCCCTCCCTTATAGCGTTATATGATGTTTATATTACGAAAGGTAATTAGTTCTCTGCTCGTTTCAGCAATTTCGCCGCGCCAGCATCGGTAGCATACACAGTACCTCTGATGAAAGTGACGACGAACCATCTCCACCAATGCCACGGCGAGGACGCAGAGCGGCTATTTACGAGTCAAAAGTAAGTCAATATTGTTTCTTAATGATTTATCAATGTGCATGCGATTTGTCCGGAGAACATAAGATTAAATCTTTTCCTCGGTACTCATTAACAAATAATTTTGCTGTAATGCCCCCTTTGTTAACTCAAGATTATTAATTTCATTTCCGTTAGTTTAAGTTTTTGTTCGAAAGACTCCCGTTTCTGTCTAGATTTTCCCATTCATATACTCAAAACGCTTAAGTTTCTTTGGGCTCATCGCGATTGATAAGACACTATATCCGTGTTGTAATATGATATAAAGAGAACCCCACGACAATGACGAAAAATTAAGTCCTAAAATGTTTCCTAGAGCTATGATTCAACGTTTCGACTGTAGTCATCTTCTGGGAATACTTTTCTTTCGGGTATATCATATTGAAACCTAGCATCCATCACATATTCTATATTCTTCGTGCTGTATCTTTTTTCTGCAATTTCACAATAAAATTACTGCATTTGAATTTTCCAATAAAACGAGATATTAGTAATTTATCAATTCGTAAAATCATACTTCCTTGGTAAAATAGAAATCCAAAAAGAAAAATCCGAATTCCCGCACAATGTGCGTCTCTCGGTATTTCTTTGACTGACAAGTGGCTATTTGCTCTGGGCGAAAACAATAAGCTTAATGTCAATAATGCACGCCCGTTTTGTCGACACAACCTGAAGCTGACCAAATTACCGTACTCATGCGCGTTCCACCAGTGACATATGGTAAATGGCCCTATCGACAATATGCCATGGCGACCATCGGTTTGGAGGAGACGTCCGTAAACATGATTGCGATTGGTTTGTTGACCAAGCACACACACAGACAGTTTAATGGCGTATCCTGTATCGCCCTGGAAAGAGCAGGTCATTTTAAAACCCAACGAGATTTTTGTATTCGAGTCGTATATTCTTATAGCCAGCGAAACTAAAAAATGACTGGTCAACATCTGCATCTACGGGGATTCAACTGGACTGATTCCTTAGGATTTTTTGAATCCCCTATAGTCCTGTTTTATCAATTGTGTAAGTTCCTTAGTAAAAATGTGTTAATTTCAAGATTGTCGAAATAAATGCAAAGAAATGATAGATATGAAACCTCAGGCATTTGAACTGTCATAAACAACCACTGTTAGTCACCTAAAACCGTACCGCGTTGTTGTTTCCGTGGCATTCGAAGTATAACCGGATGCCCACTTGCTTTCTTTTTTTAAATCCTTCATACTATCAGCGAAACCCTCATTAGATAGACCATTGAGTGAAATTAGGTCTAATTAGAGGGAATATTTGAGGGTAGGAAATAAACTGACTGCATCGTGTCACCCACGCGGTTTTAGGAAAATGTTAACGATATGGAAAGTGAATTCGTTTTATTCGTCGAAAATTTCCACGTTCCGCCTACGTGTTATTTTTTACATCATGTCCGGAGGGAAAACTTTTTGCTTTTATTCAGCACGAAAAAAAAACCTATATTACGATCCATAATGTCACAAGGGTAACGATCGTAAGGGACTGAATGAAATATTGAATTCCGCTCTTAATAGTGGATCGCAGGTAGTTTGTTTTTATGATGCCGTCGACAAAAACTGATACACCACGTATACCCAACTTATCTCTCGTATAAAATGTATGATGGTGCTATATTCAAGAAGCTTGCTCATGGGTTTGCGCGTAACAAAACAAAACATCGCATAGGCGCTCCTACCTCCTCAACTGGGTCTTATTGCCGAGGAAAAGATAATAAATAGTAGATTTCTACGGCATTTACGTCGGGTGTATCGCGTATTAATGGGTTTTTTACCAGTTGTTCGGTTATAAATTCCAGCGGCCTGGTGTCGAGCTTACTTGAGGGGTAGTTTTTCAAGGAAAGAAAAAGGACACTTTTCACCGAGAAACGGGGTACTTTCCTATTGAAAAAAGATCTTAAATATGATTTTTTTCGATAACCTAAACATAAACAACGTTTCGATTCATTTATAAAAATCGAAGTACCCGAATAAATCATTTATGAATGGTTTATCAAAAAAATAAATTGTATCCAAATTTCGAAAAATCCTGACCCGAAATTATTTTCTACACTTTTAGTGGGTTCGTCCGGTACCCCTAGGGCGATGACCATATCTCCGTTGACCGGTCTTATCTTCTCGTTGTATAAGCTCGATCCCGAAAAAACTATTATGTATATCCACATAATACGAAATTCTCCAATCATGTTTTCTTGGCGTAGATTTTCGGTATTCAGCAAAGCCATCTCGAAACATAGCCGCCAGCTATCAACAGCGCTCGTAGAAGCAACTGTACAACTGAACGTTTGAAGCAGCTCGCCCATCAAAGCATCAAAGACAGATTGAAGTCACTCTTCAATGAAATAAAATCCTCTTTATTACAATAAAAATTGAGTAGACGCTTCGCATTGTACAAGCGACTAATCATGATTCCGTCATCGACGAATTTTCGAGACTTCGTCAGAATGCAATAACGCAGTGTAAAGTTATCGAGCGACGACCCTCGGGTTGTATCAACTTTATATAAATACCTCAAAGTTAAAGTGAACTCTAGTGAATGAACGGAATACTATGATATAAAACCGGGAGCGAATAATCATGGTTAGTGCGATAAGTATGTGACGATATACGACTTCGTCAGCTTGGGCCAACTTCGGTTATCTGAGTTAGTCGAATAGTCGAACTAAGTGGAACCGAATGTCAGTAAATCGGATCTATATTCCGGAATTAGTTCGGAAATTGAGCGCATTCGGTTATTGAATCCGACCACTAGTCAACTTGATACGAAAACCGAATTTGGCCTTGAGTGTTGATCAACACAACCCAAAATGAACGACTCGGTACCGAATATAACTTAGGGAAACTCGACGATGAATACCATTCCATAATGGAGTTTACTTTTTTCGAAAATTTTAGAAGTCGTTAGTAGTTATAACGCAATTACATATACCGCAACAACTAGCAACTTTCCCTAACTTCCCTAACCAAAAGAAAATTTATGAATCTTTTCGCATCACAAACCCCCCAAACATATTTTTATTGAAAAAGGCCTCATAAAGCCATCCTTTGCATTGCATTTATATTCGATTGATTTATCCTGTTGATCTCTCCGCTTGTCACCCACGGTTGTCCACGTTTGCGCGCTCTATCGCTTCATATCGTGAGTTTTTCTCGCCGAAAAGCGGCGCATCCCCTATACACAACTGTATACAAAAAGCGAACTCGGAATCATGGCAGGAAGTTTAACAAGCTGTAGTTGACATCTTGCGTGTTTTGAAAACTATTTCATGCGAAGGGTGCATTAATGATTATCGCAGAAGATAATAGAAAAACCCTGATAAATCTGGTTTACTTTTGGAAAAAGGCAAGCCCACTTTTGTCTTAAATATCACTCTATCAGTAGTGCCCAGAGGCAAAAGGGTAAAGTAAATTGATTAGATTTATAGTGTAATTTATGGACATGTCTATGTCTATATGTAATCGATTATTGTCAATCCTACTCATATTTATAAATCTACACGTATATTGTAAACTTTTTTCTGTGTTCTAAGCAAATGCCTTCTCGCTGAGCAGAAAATCAAGACCGTCCTAGTGTATCAATCTCATCGATGTCTATATGTGTACTAATTCCTGGACTTAAGATCCACATTCAGCCGTTCTATTATCAAATCGCTTTCATGCCTGTTTTATACATTCGTTAAAGGCCCCGACTATACGGGGATTGTAACGATCAATCGTTGAAAACTGAACACGGCTTTATCTGCGGAAGGCGGCTTGCATAAATTCTGTTTGACCTTTCAGATTCTTCTTCGTAGCTTATGTCTTAATAGTTTAATTGAACGTCTTGGTTAATGATAGGTTCGGGTATAGCTGCATAGGTATTTCAGCGAAGGTCGAAGGTGTGTGTAGGCGAATTCATCGATATTTGAAATGTCTGAAATCTATGAATGATGGCACATTTTCCTGTTTCTTAAATATGAGTGTAATCTACAAAAGAGCAATTTGGAATTATATCTATAACAGCTTTTTGGAGCTGTTACGTAACGATATTCTGTTTAAGCTGTTTCGTTGCATCTTACGTACATTGGGGGTCAGATTGGAACTTTAGCAAATACGTACATATTTGTATCAACTCACTTCACATATTTGAATATTCAATTTAATTTGACATCCAGAAAGCGTGTTCAATTTGAATTAACCATTATTGATTCAAAATACATTTCGTTATACACCCACCCAATTCGTGACTGTCATTATGATAAGACATCTACCATTTTAAGTGATATCAACTATCAAAATGGCTGCCATGGCGGCGGTATACAGAATGAATAAGTGCAAGTTCTTGGTAATCAAGGAATGAATGACTGAACATTATGATCGGACGTACGGATTCACGAAAGATCCGCAACCTATAATCAGGAAAATACTGCGGTGTTTATTGCGTGTTGCGTGGCTTGTTTCTTCGAAGTCGGCCGATAATCGCGATAAATCGATACTATGTAAAAGATGCCAATTTGTGTGCAATGTTCATAAAATCGTTCCCCGGGGGTCATTTGTGAATGTCGATTCTATGAACAAAGCGTTTAATATACGACATAAACGGCTACGCGAACTGGCTGTGTAAGAAGTCAGATTAGGCGTCTGTGTCGCATACCGAATGCGTTAGTAGTTCGGGAATGAGGGGCGATTCGTTTTTCCGCATAACGATCACGTAAGCCGGCAAAGCGAGCTCCGTATCGTTCTATTTGCTATCCGTCACCGCGCGTGAACGAAGAGTTAGATCTCCTGTCAGTCGAGCCGTCGAAAAACTTACGGGGGAAAACAATCACCGCCATCCACCCGACACGCACGCATTTCGGAAACGGAACAAGACAACACTACACGCGTCGCATCACTACCGGTTAGTAATTAACTCATGCGCCGCATAAACACCGATTGCACGCGCGCGCGCTTCGCTAAAAACTGACAGTCGTCTCTCGATATTGCGCTAGCGTTTATAAACGTATCGGCAGGTAAAACTAACGGATTATAAACACGCATGACAAAACTGTTTATTCATATTTCTTCGGTCGCACTTTTATGCCATCATAACATTCCGGAAATAGTTCTACGGAAATCGATCCTTACATACGTGTATATAGATATATACTAGACTTGTGAACCGGAGACAATGAATTTTACGTATTATTATGTTTAGACGCACGCGTGTGCATCTCGTCAAAATCGTCATCTGAGAGATTCGTCAGTTGGCGTTTCGTTTAATCATGGTTGACATGGAGGAATTCGTGGCAATTTTTGAGGTAAGTGAACGAGTCGGAAAACTGATTCGCGCAATTTGATATCGGTCGTCGTACGGATATGGAATCGCTTTTATTCAATAAACGAAATAACTTTGCTATAGATTACTTCGAAATAGTAATCGCTTTTATGGTCGTTACTCACTAAAAGGTATCTGAATATTGTTATGCTATATTTATTCCGAAATGTATCGCCTTTGTGGTTTTTTCTTTCGGTATAAATGAAAATTCGTATTCGACATTGTCTTTGGTGTACGTGCGCGCTGGCCTCTGAACCTCTGTCTGTGGCCATGTTGATCCTTAAGTGATTTCGCCCCTGTTGTTACAGCCATCGTAACGGCTCCGCGGGGACATGCTCACAATTCAAATGGAGTGATTCCATCGGTAGAGAAAGACTATACTAATGCGTATACCTCGTTAATACCAGTTTTATACGCGAGGGAAGACCATGAGGCTGGTCATTGACAGCATCGTTAGAAAGTTGACATTTTGTCCATGGGTGCGTTTGCATTGTAAAAGATTCCTACAGACATGGTGCTGAAATTTGGCTCGGGCCTGGTCCGATGGTTTTGGTCGGGCTAAATCTGGCACCCGCGTGAACTGTTGTCCAAAAGCGCTTGTGTGATCGAGGCATATAGGCCATGAGCCATTTTTTGTCCTATTACCGATGGAACTGTTCTGACGACCCGTCTCTAGGGTTAAGTCCGGAATAATGCATGAATGCAAGAGTCCCTCGTGATAACCGTGAGAGGCTTTTGTAGGTTTTTTGTGCACGGGGGTTCTTTAGTATTCCCTATCCCAGGCTTGGCTGTTAATCTTTTGATCATTTGGTGTGTTCTTCCTTCAAAAACCAACCACACCAGAACGTGAAACTGGCAGGCGACTGTCGGGCTTTGTAGAATAAAATGACGTCGAAACGTGAAAATGATATAAGATATTTTCTATAAGTAATTTTCCGAACAAAGCGAAATTTACAGTTAATGGCGAATCGTTAAACGAATAAAAAGCAACAGATGTGAGTAGCTTTGCATATCCTGTATTTCTTGCTGGATGCTGGGAATTTAAATTCATCTGTTCGTATATACATTTATACAGTATCATATGACACAGGGTGTGTCTCGTGTAAACATTAGAAAGGGTGGTGATGCGTGATTCGAAATTTCAAACGTTTATAACATTCATGTCATTTAGCACTAATGTTCCTGGCATCGCCCATACGAGAGCATCGACATGGATTTGCGCGGCTGTAGAAGTCGTTAACGGTGACTGGCCACGCCTTGACAGACCAGTAGATTTCTCTAAATGTTATTGCCAGATTAGCCTGGAGAGGTAACGGTTACAGTTTCCTTCTCGTGATGCGCGCATCGTCATTATTCCCAAACCGTATCAACTATCTGCCCGTTGATGGTCGTTCGTAAATTGTCGCCTGTGGAAAGCGAGCAGACAGACGACACGAGGCCATTAGGGTGTTCCTCGTAGAACGGATGTGACGTCATGGTTTTAATTAGCGCTGCTACCGGTGAATAATCCTTCGACTGCCTAGCAATAACTACGCGGAAATAAGACGTATATATATCGCATATATATACAACGCCACCGCTTTTATTTTTTGCATCTAAACTTCTATACGTCGATAACGTTAGTGCTTACGGAGGTGCACTCATTCAATGCCCGATGTCGTGTTTGAAATTGATTTTAAATTTTTATTTATCGCCTCATAGGAAGAGAAGATATCTGAGATCATCTGGCAGCTCTAATCGGAGATAATAATGCCGAATGATAAATGATGGCCTTTGACATTAACAGGAAGACTTATAAATGATGAAATAAGATCAGATAATTGTATAAAAATTTGAAAGCAAAAAAACCAGTTCCACTGGGGGAACTGGAAAGAAATTGTGAATCATTGGCTTTTCAGAGTACACTTAAAGATTTTACATACTTTTTCGTGTTTTCTTTTGAAGTCTTACCGGTCCTATACATGATAGACAAGGCCCGCTATTTGTTCACTTCCCTCAAACAGAAAAAAAAGGCAGTTGTTACCGTTTTTCAGAGCAAGCTACGCATCTTGGTGATAGCAATAAGGGCTTTGCAAAATAAGGCTACAAGAAGCAAAACCGAACCAAATTCAGTTCAATTACGCACAGTTACTTGTTATTCAGTTAGACAAATTGACAAGGCATGTTTCGAGTTGGATTAAGAAATTAAATTAATGGGGATTTACAAGGCGCGCTCCTCCTTGGGGTATTTTCCAGCACTCTTTCTCGGTATTCATCTCCCTTCCATTTCCGCTGTTATGTCTTGATCCTTTCTCGCTCCTGTCGGTATCCCTGATATTTCACGCTCAATCATAATTCGCATCGTGACGAGGAACAAAACCGGCAGAAAAAGAGTCGATTTCAGCTACGAGCAATTATCCTTGTTCGTAGATTTCAGCACGCGATTTAAAAAAGAGAATTATTCAGAAAAAGCTGTATAGTAATTTACACTTGCTTGATGTTTCTTATCTATCCCGCTAACCTGTAGTAGTATTGCGCAGTTTGCTATGCGAAGCGTGTTACACCCAGCAGAGCTTGAGCTGAAACGTGGAAATTGATTGCTTCCGTTAACGCAATTAACGTTTAGTTCAAGCCCGGCGAGCAAAAAAAGTCGCGGACGCATCACGGAAGATGCAGGGGATAGGCAGTAGTTCATCTAAACCTTGATGATGATCGTCTGATTGACTGAATAAACGAATATACCTCGTTTTTGTTTGCACACGACGACACATAGCGCGTCACAGAGCGTCATATGGGCTATCAAACGTAAACGGCTACTGAAGTAGCATTCACAGTGTTGACGGCCACATGCGCATCCTACCCCGACAAGGATTCGAACCTGCTAGACACGGCCACGGTCCGAAACCCGGCCACACGTACATGCGCAGGTTTGCCGCGCGAAAACTGCGGCACCAATCAGATAGCTCGTGAGGCAAATTTCAACGATAAATTGAAAAACACGGGCTAAAATAAAACAGCATTTCTGATTGGCTAATAATACATCATCTAAGTTGCGCAGGTTCGAATCCTTGCCAAGGGAGAATGATATATGCGGTATCAAAATGTATTCGATCTAGTTCGCCGTTAATTGCCATTTATAGACTTATGGAATAAAAACTAACGCTGTCAAAATCCCTTGTCGAAGCAGAAATCTTTGGAATTGGTTTTCATCCCTCGCGTCACGCAACTACACGTCAGAAACCGAAGAAAAATTCTAGAGGAACATAAACAATGGCGCCGTCGAGTAGTTTGCGCGCGGAGAATTTGAATTACGATTCGCCGGGGAAAGCAGATAATTGCCGTTGTCGTTATTGTGACCGTCGTCTAACCCCGCGCTGCAACCCTTACCCTGACGACACGAAAACGAAAGGAAACGAAAATGAATCAATCATTTTAAACTAACAGCAACACGTTACCAGAGTAAGCCTTTAATCTCCATAGATTGCCTCTGAATAAATCGGGATTGCGTTAATTGGTGACCAAAGCCTCACAACTACGTAAGAGACCTTCTCGTTAACCTAACCCCGCGAGCATAAACAGATTTATGCTTACTTCAGCGCATTGTCCGGTGGTCTTCTGGATAAATATACAATAGGTTTCACGTGAATCAGTGGAATCAAAGAGAATAATAATTCCATTGTTATCTTGTTATGGAATGAAAATTTACTTTAATATTCAAACGGACGGGCAACGATACTTACTAATTATAGGACAATATCATAACACTTTCGCATAAAACTTGCCTTACCAGTTTAACTGACGCTGAATAACGATTTTAATGTAAAACCATACGGTGATCAATTTCATTTACGGAAATAAATCTGTGAATTGAATTTCAAATCTACCACTTTGCTTCACTATATTGTAAGGGGAGGTTTGCCTAAGTAATCGCACACACAGAGATTACGTATACTTCATTATGATTTTCTAAACGAATCGGGCGATATTGTCGAAACATCGCGCAGTTGTTACAAACAGGGCCTAATGTATTAATTATCAAGGAGGTTCCTCAGCAACCTTGATTATAATAGGTTTACTATTCCAAGAAAATTCCAGATAAGTAAAGTGACAGTTTTCCCGCCTACTTATAATTTGAGGCTCAACGGCGCCAATCATCAAACACGCAGCGAACGGAAACAGAAAATGTCAGGGTCTGTGATAATTATTGTGGGATATCCGTCATGTTTATCCGGAAAAAAAGAAGAAATGATTATCATGATGCATGTATAAAAAGAAAGTAGCTCAAACATAATCTTCGTCGTGTCCTTTAGTTCATTTTTTATTTCGTAACTTACCAGCCGTGCGCAACGCTGTTAGAACTTTACTCAGATGATTGGAAATGAGATAATTTAAATCCACTAAACATGTTTTTTTTCGCTGTAGAAATGGGTCGATCTATTCTCTATAGCTATAACTTAGACGAATTTCAATTCGAAATGCTTAAATGTATTTTTCAAATTTCATCTCTGATGGCGACTTCGTGCCATCAGTTCACGCGTGTTGATGGTATAACGGACCCGGCGGTGGTGAAGACGAAGTGGCATTTTACGTTTTAACCCGATATAATTCTTAATGGGCCTCTAGCTCATATTCCGCTCTTTTGTCTTTTTAAGAACTTTGGTGACGTATCCCCATCCAGCTACTCACCTGATGTTTCTCCTGGCAACTCGTGCGACGAAGGCGAAGATAACGGGTAAGTTTGAAAGGTTCTTATGCGCGGCGGCATGTAGACGCTATATTTCACAGTTAACTCACGGTGCGTTAGCTCCGGGTTTATCGCTCCGTGATGATGGCATGTTCTTTTGACCCGAGTAATAGCGTTATTTGCCTTACGAATATCTGGCAATAAACGAACGTTATTAACTGGAGGTTCGAATGACATACTTCACGTTGACACTCAATTAAAATAAACGCGTCGACAGATACCGAACTGAACTCATCTCTGTTGCCTTCCATTACTCTTAAACTTGTTGTGATGCGCATTTTCTTGTTGTTTTTCCCGGTCATCGATATTATTTTCTTTGCAAATAATATAAAGACGATGTCATTCAATAGCAACCGAGCTTTCCCCAATAATTATTACGCTCCATTTAAAATTCAAATGACGTTCTGGAAGATGCTGAGTTAATTAATTCCCAGACGAAGCATAGGTTCTCTCATGAGTCTGAGCTCGGGGTGGGAAACCACGCGCCGTTTACAGAACCGTCATTTAAGTAGATTTGCATGTAATTCCTTGTTAAGCCAAAAGTAAACGGCGTGTACCCTTGTATTTGTCTATATGCGGCATAACTACTGCCCAGGACTGTGATGAGTTTATGCGTAGGCCTGCAATGCGCTTGGACGAGATGAATAATCACATTACAAGGACTCGCCACTTCGAATATCCCTCGGTACACACAAATCAGCATTGACGTACCACATGTTTCTCGAATCGTTCGATATTCTGTCATCATTTGCGACAGACATCGGGATAACGTGGTCTAAACATATCGAATTTCGGAAAAAGACGGCGGAACATAAATTGGAAAATAATAGCGCTTTAAGAGTCGGTGAGCGCGCCTTCTCGAAAACATTAACACCAAAAAATGTGATCGATACATTTGTGCGTCAGAACGCTCCCAATTCGCTCGCCGTCGGGGTTACCTGACACCCTCTATGATCGGAGGAGCTCGATAATCCCATAGATTAGCTGTCGCTCGAAATCATGATCATACATGCGGTCAATGATGTGGTGCGTTTCGCCGAATCTATCACGACTCTGACATTATGTATGATGAAGGTTAATGAAAAAGATTGCGATGCCACTTTCCTCTCTTGATGCGCATGTGAAAAAAATCACTAACCACGTTAGATTTCTTGGCAATTTTTGGCGAACAAGTGCAACACTCTTTACGTTTACCACAGAAATCAAAATCCTTTACTTAATGTCATGAGAGTGAATAGATGGTTACCTGATGATGTAACGATATGCAAAGATCGTTAAATCTAGCTTTCGAATCTTACACATAATCACTATACGATTCAGTTTGGCATCGCGCGTAGTCGTGTACATTTACCTGAACTGCTCGGAAAAGGCTCGTTACAGTCAATTTCATTCTCATTTCCTCTGCCACATTTGGAGAAAACGAATCTCGTCGCTTAGAACCGAACGCGTACATCGAATTCCGAATCGACCGTAATAAGTTTAAGGTCGCTAAATGGATTTAATTTTCACACTTTGATATCTTTGTCGCATTTCCCCCACGACTTATGAACGCATAGGAAAACAACAAAAAATGGGTTGGTTTAAGATTGACATATTTTGAAGACGGCTCGATAAAGGCGGCTTTCTGGGAATTTTTTCGTGTAGATTGAAAATTTCTCCTCGTGTAGATGGGTCTTAAGTATTTCTGCTTGTAATTCACAGCTTCTTTTTGAATAATGCAAATCAACTTTATCTCACGGGCGTCTCAAAGTTAAAAAGTATAATATCTGTGATTTTCTATTTTTTTCTGAAATTATGATCTTGTGCGCGTGCAAATCAGCATTTAGTTAATCTTCATGCGTGTGTAGTGCGTTGTTTTTTGATGATATCGTCGACGATTAAGGTAATAATAATCGATTTGCGACGAGGAGACTTGAAATCGATCCGTCTGCGATGAATTTCGAACTCACTTAACGGCAGACGAATTTCCGCTTGGACGGCTCGTCTGTAGAGTGCCAACAACATTCGAAATTCAGAAATTTGATTTCGATACTCGTGCATCACCGTGTCGCGGCAGAGTTCACCTGCTGATAATATAGTCGAGCACGCGATGAACATTAAAGCAATGATTTGACGTCAGCTGAGTTTTTTCGTCGTCTAACTCGTCATTTTCTGCGTGAGTTTCTAATTGTCGAATTCGAATCAAAAACAAGAGATTGCCTGACTGAAACTTCTAACTCGAGTTTCTGGGATTAATTCCAAAATTACTCCGGATAAAGTCATAATTAGACGACACGTCCTATGTGTCTACTTCTCATGATGAATTATCTTTGTGCTAATCTGTCGACTGCTTTGTTGGTAGGAATAAAAATTCCTAATGAATCGGATTTCAAGTTTCACGGCATGAAATAGAGTTACTTGTGGCAGGTATATTTACCATAACAGGGGCGTATTTAGGGGTGGTCTCGTGGGGTCCAGACTCCTGCCATCTCATTGAGTGAGCCCTTTTGTCTATGACATGGCTGCTACAGCTGAAAGAAAATGCCTTCTTTCTGGACCCCTGCCTTCCAGATCCGCCCCTGCATAAACAAGTGTCGTCATTCGAATTTGAAAGTCTAATTGCACCTGCTGATGTAATGGTGACGTTATGATCTCTCTAGAGAGGGCAGGGCGGGCGGGACATGGGATTGATCGTTGCCGCTATCGACACCCGTAAGGAATTACTCAATAGTTTCGCATTTATATAATTAGACCGAATCTGTAAATCAATGTTTCAATGCTACGCCGACTAATTATCTACAGTTAAAGTGGACGGTCGGTTGGGATTGATAATTAACAGTAGCGTATCCATCTTGAGAACGAGATTACGAAATATCGTCGCATTTCGTAAGTCGCGCACTACCGAAAAGACGCACGTTCGTTCGTGGTTTACGTGTTAGTTTTTAGGACGCTATGAGTAAGTGGAGAGACTTGTTCAATTGCAGGAATGGGAACCAATCGGCCAGATTACAGCGGCGGCGAAGTAGCGTTGACCTCGGAATGCAGGTCTACCCCGGAGACCTTCTCATGCACGACCACCACAAAAAGATGCTCATCAAACGCAACACGATCGCTGACTTCTACGCCAATAAACCATGCCATGGGTCAACAGCCAGTCTCACTTCAGACAAGGCAGATGGTAAGATTTTCAAAAAACGACTCTGCTCGATTCTCACATTTTTACCGCGATGTTCAATAGTTCGTTAGTAACCAGGGGTTGGTTTTATAGATTGGTATGAACTATAACCCGGGATTGAAATCATTTCATAGTCAAATTGAGTTCACACAGGGTTAAAGTTGATATCTTGAATGTATAAACCGACCTATGCGTATTGTCCAACGGGACCTGTCCTACAGCTGTGGCTTAAAGTAATCACAATGAACTTTGGGTTGTATCCACCAAAACGACTTACACTCTATTAATTTGAACAATATAAATCGTGGTAAATGTGGAAAAAAACTAAATTGAACAAAAATTGCACTGAACTTATTACAAACTTCAAAACTTACATATCATTCCGAATTTCTAAAAATCTTTGCCACAGTATCTTCTTCGTCCATCACACTAGAGAGTTATACATGCATATTGTCGATAATATGCTGTTGATTACCATTCTATTTTGAATTACAACTCCTATTCTCAAAATTGATCCCCATCTTGCACAAGGGAATTAACGCCAGTGCAAGTCTCGACAGAAAATTAAAACGGAATATCTAATGCTTCCCTGCTGAATGATTTTGATCCTGACAACGCTATTGGGAGTTCGTTTTCCAATCTAATGGATACGACGCAAATTTGTCTTTCAATTCGACGAATTCGTGGTCTTTTTCACCAACGATAATCAAGACGATAATGCGAATTCTATCGAGAAAGCCAGGAGTATTGGAAACGAAATCATCTTTCGTGATTTTACCCCTTTATAAAAACCAACTTTTCAGCAACTTGCATTTTATTTACATATTTACCATTCCCTGCGCTAAATTCCATAAGTGTCCATATCACTCCGTTCCTATGTTGTCTTGTAGCGTTCAAAGGCAGGCGCAGTTCTCATGGTAGCGTATATTCCTCGTTTTGCATTCGTTCTCAAGATTCCTTTCTCAGTATATATTTACATATTACGGAATAACAGGCTTTTTCCTAAAAATATACATATATATGCTTACAATATACCGAAGCGTCATTGGGACTTAATGCATTGAAGATAAATACAAAATCTCAAACTGAACTCATACGTATTGTCCCAGAAATGCTTCTGCAATTACTCGTTACACTTAAAATCATAATGAGCAAATATTTTCTTCTAACTCTCTTCATACAGTTCCACAGTTTATAGATAGATTTGAGTTAAGTGTCAAGAATTGATAAATACATTTGCAACCAATTCAGTTGTCAAACGCTATGGTCAAATGATAACCACTGTAGAACTGGGTTTAACAGCTATGTAATGTGTATCTCATTAAGCTATCGCCTTATCTCGTGGTTTTGCTCGCAATCGTTTCATGTTAGAATAATATCTCACGGAAGAGGAAGCAACAATGGAACATACTTTGGGAACGGACCGAATGTTTTGATATATTATTACGTGGGGTTACCTGCCATATTTTTGAGAAGGGTTGCCTTTAGTTGAAAGTCATGATATATGTCCAAAAAAAGCCAAAATTCAGACATGATAGCCTACAAATGCAACCATTCTGTAAAACTATACGGTTTTTCAATCGACTTTATTGACAGCGAAATAGATTTCCCCAGTAACCATGTTATAGACTCAGGGGCATCATTTCGCCTGATGCTTCATGCGGTACAAAACAAATATTTGTACACTGGTTTTCACGTATGAAAATATGCTCCAAACACACGACTTTACAGGGCTGGGGATCGTAAAATGAAATTGACGAGCTTTCGGGTATTTCACCGGTATTTTCTAACGAATCTATCTTTTAAGTTTATTAACGATGTTTTCTCATTTCTCTTGTCGTTCGCAGATTCGGTGAATAGAAAAAATAGAAACTCATTTTCGTTACTAAAATTGGTAAGTTTCGTCGGAACCTAGCGGTTATACGCTATGTTTGGCCTGGTTGTCATGGCGATCTTTCCGCGTGTTTTCATCGTAAATAACCAATCATTATACATATTTATGTATAGGCCTATATTTCCTAGATTTAGGATCGTATTAACACTGTTTCAGTGAAAACAGATTTTCGACGTAGTAACCGATCGACAACAGTCGTGTCGTGCGAAAAATCGTAACAAAAATCATAACAAAACCTACTGTGGTGTACGCTATCGCCAGTGGGCTGGAGATTCGATATGAAATGGTAATTGCATATAAAGAAAGAAACAGCCGCGAGTGCATCCAGTGTCTCTAATCGGTGGAAAAGATGAGCGAATAGGTGTTGGAATATAACGCGACGATAAACTATAAAACTATGAAGCAATACACGCGGCGAGTCCCAGATTCGTATTCAAGACGGTTTACACTGTGCCGGCGAATAATTTATCAGGACTCTATTTTATACAGTAAAGAAGCAATTCCCGTGATATTGGTCACTGGTTTGGATCACTCAATAAACAAGTAGCCTACCGCCGGATATGAACTTTGGTTTATGGCCCTAATAAATTACCTTACTGTTTACATTTGTACCTGTTAGATGCTAGAAATGAGTTTCTGTTCGCGATGATGAATTCGATACTGGCCTTCTAAATCAACACGTCTTATCGACCCGCCAACGGGTATACGTCTTGTAAAAAAAGTCAATTGAAAATTGAGATTCGAAATCTCATAGCTCAAAAATCCAGATAAGGATATTTGGTGCGCCTTCATAGGATGTCGCAACACTGCATTTCTGTCACCAGTCGTGGAGTGCCGGCCTCCGTAGAATGATGGACGTGTTAACTAGGAGTATGACTTTTTTCGCTGCCGTTCTATATATAGCTAGTGAGCTATACAAAGACTAACCCGATGAAATTCTCGTTATCGTCAATACAACTAGTTTTATGTCAATCTCCTCGGTCATCGTTCTGCTCAGTTCGACCAAGGAGGTGGGAGTCCCTTGCGGGGGTTGTCGCCTAATTTTACCTTGCGGGCCTGTCATATTTGGCCTTTCTGTTTGCCATTCCAGATAATAAAGCTTTACCAACTTCATTCGCATGAACACGTTTGCCGCTCCGGTGTACACTAAGGCTGGATGCCATGAATTTCCTTCCACGTTATCAGATGCAAACTATGCTATATATTTGTGTCTAAATCACTGTAGAGTGACTTCAGAAAGTTCTTCGGAAAGTGTTTTCTCTATCGATGAAAATTAATTTCTTCCCAGGGCTCCCGACATCTGATATTGATAATGTGTTTATCCAACATGATCTAATTGGATGTTGTGGATGATACATTGGAAGTGTTAGTCGCCGTAGTGCGCGTAGAGAGGGCTAGATCAATACCACGAGAGTAACAGTTTGATTTACTGCAATCTCACTCTCCCCTCTGTCCTACTGGCGCGATATCTTGAAGCCGATATATCTTGATCAATTGCCGTATAGCTAATGAATCGAATAGTTCACTGGCGCTTCTGTTAATTAGCATCATCGATACTGGTAAAATGATATCTCAACGACGAAAAAATCCACCTTAGAGAGGTGTACCACGCGTATCACGTATGAACCGGTTATCATTCGCTCTTACCAGAAAATGTAATTACGCCAGAATTTCTTTTTTAAGATCGATAAAAGAACCAGATCAAAGGAATGTCTACACGAACTGAGTGAATCAATCGGTAAATTGAAGCCTTCCGAATTCAAAGACAACCACATAGCCAGCTACAAGGTAAATGGATATTTTGTGTAATCCGAGAAGTTAACAAACTATTCACGGTATAATTCACAAATGACGTTATCTTCATTGAAAGCGGCTTAGCAAAATGTGAAAGAGAGCACTAGAGAGATTGAAATCCTGATGAAAATACGAAACACTTTTTGAAAAGAATGAACGATTGAAAATTCATGAAACTTAGGGCACCATTGATAAGACACTGTGTTGTGACGATAATATAGATTGAGCCCCACAATAATGACGAAAATTAAATTCCGAAAATGTTTCCTAGCGCTAGTAGTTTATCGGACGTTATGACCATACGTCTAAGTCATCTTTAGAAATACTGAGTTACAACAGAAATTATGAAATATATATTACAATCCAAAACAAAGAGACTTACTAAGTAATCAAAAGTGATACAAACTAGGGGAAAAAACAATTTCAGTATCCCTGAGAGGACTATTAGAATACAGTCGAATAAACACCAGCTCTAGGAAACATTTTCGGACTTCGTCTTACCGTTATCATTGCTCGATTCTCTCTGTATGAAACTTGGAAATTTCTTCAAGTTTTCGAAAACTATATTCAAACAAATTCGAAATTGGTTTTTCTATAGAATGTCCACTGGTCGGATCTAATAGCTAGTCGTGATAAGCAAGGTTACGTGGAGCCGGCGCCGATGATACCCGAGACCGAACGGAAACGTCGCGAAGCCGTCTGGGAATTATTCAAAAGCGAATGCGTCTTTCTTATTGATCATTTGATGGTGCTAAAGCATGTAGGTATTTTACTAACTATTTCTTGCTGAACATAGCAAGTAGTCGAAACACTTTTTTTCCGTGTATACTGTAGAAAATTGAAGAAGTCCAACAATTCTTTTATGATAGATATAATTCTTATATGATATAATTGAAGTCAGTGAAACCATAACCGTATAAACTAGAACGTATGATCATAAACGTGGACGTATAATCTAGTTTATACGACCATGGTAAAACGAAGTATCCTACTCGTGCTTCTACACTCTAGGGTTGCGAGGGAATGCTTAGCCACGTTGTCAGGAGGGGCGGAGGCAAAGAGTAATTGACAACTGATAAGCACCACGTGACTCCGCGTGATCTCACAAAACATTTTAGGCCTATTCTCAAAAATCAACTTTATTTCTTTATGATCAGGTGGAATGATGATGATGGCTGTAAGTCAACAGCCGAAACGTTGTGGTTTCAATATAATGAAATCTATCACATCAAAAGTTGAGGGACTTCAATAATAGCAAATATCTTTTGAAAATGTGGTATTTTGCACTGACGAGCAGTAATTTGAATGGTTAATTATCTACAGCAATGTCCAAAGTATGTTCGAAAATTGCTTCTTACTAATACATAATACCCTGGAGACGGAGACAGTGAAAATGTATATTCAGAATACTGGTCGCAATCAGATTTGCTTGGTACGAAATTGAATAATTTTAAGCTCTGTCAAGAAAAAAACGCGCAGCAAGTTTTTGCTGCTCGGATTAAGCCGATGCTGCAGCGGGGATTACTAAATATACATCTTAATTAAAGTGGCGAAACTTCGAGCATGTGTGGTATGATTTCGTTGCCGGAACACCGCCGGAACAGTTGGTAGACTGCGGGTGTTTCCGATGTGGAGATGAATAGTCAGGGAGCCAAACCTGTTCGACTAACACCTCATGTTAATTTTTGGCAACACTTATTTTCCATTGCTTGAGTATCTTGGGTCTTCAAAAGCCATTTTTTCCAACTTGACGATTTTGGCACCACCAATAAAAATGATAAACAATGACTTTGGCAGCACCAGCGCCCCTAGTGGTCACTATAGGGGAAATTTTGTTTGAAAAACCATTTTTAAAATTATGACTTGTTTTCATCAGACTTCCACATGAAATATTGCTCATGTAGTTTTCATAAGTAGATATTGCATGAAAACGGTCGAAATCATGAAAAATGGTAGGCTGTTTTCTCAAAATAGGATACTGAGTTTTAGCTGCCATGAAATTTTCATGGAAACCATGATGATAGTAAAACGAAGAAGTTCACGGGCGTCCCGACATTATCCCCTGGGACACGAGCGTAAGACTAGATGGCAAATAACTAATGCATAGGGAATTGCTACGTGTTTACCTGTAACTGTCTCGATTGTCTCAAACAAACGAAACTCGAGTGCGTTGGGAATGAGTAACATAACCAACGTTTATGTATGAAGAAATGTATGCGAGACAACGCTCTATATAAATTCTACCATCTGTTGATCCGTTTCTGAGATAGCTTTTGTGTGCTAGCGCGGCAGAAAGATACATCGATGTGGTTGAATTTTTTTTGTCGTTTTCCCGATTCCGGAATGTTGCAACGCCGGCGACTATTTGCCTTACACTTAAATCGCCTATTCACAGCTCGTGCAGCTACTCGCAATGGAGCTAGTTTCCTCCCCGTAAAACATTCAGGTATCGATTCGCGCTATTCCACAAAATGAATTGTTTTTCTAAGCAAATTGTGGTTTGAAGTGTTAAGCGTGGTAGAGCCACTAATAGTCGTAGAAAAAACCCTTGTCAATCGAAAGCTTTAGTTAGGAGCTAGTAGTTCCAGTTATTCGAAGTCCAGAGCTCGGGAAAGGCAATATCGGATCTTAAATGAGAAACACCCCAAATATCAATACGCATTGGTTTTGATGGTACTGTTAAAGCGTACCTTTCAGACATTATCAATGTAGCAATATTTCTTACTTTTTTGCAGTGTTTTATGGAACCACTAAAACAATTACAAGTCGACGGCCACTTAATGTTCGCCGAACCTCAGGACATTTTTGGCAATTTGGATGAATTGTGTTACGTAAGTTTCTAGATGATTTATGTATATTATTTTAGTCATCAAAATATTTACGATTTTCTATAATCGTTGATTCGACAACACCCTCTCCTAATTCATAGGCCATTCCCAAGCCTAAAAGCTGTACCAATAAAGGGCGATGTCGTGGAAAAGAAAACAATTTCAAATCCACCACCAGTCAAAACTTAGAAAAATCAATTTCTAAAGCAGTTTTTCCCTTGTCATTTTTCCGTGTAGATAATACCATGGACTATCAATTCGTTCTATAGTTCTGGAATGATGATACCAACTTTCTCCATCTTCAACAAATGTATGCAACGAATCCAACTAATCGTTGATGGTTTATATGTATATTTTTTTGTGCAGGTTAGTTATACGTTTTGTCGTGATTTCATATCATTACTGCTGAGGGACATGAGCCCGTCACATTTTGGGAGCACAGCCGTTCTCATCAAAGCTTTTAAAAAGGTAAGCAGTGGCGCTATTTACTCTTCTGGCGCTCGACGAGGATTCATTAAGCGAAGCGACGTCGATGCTATGTATACTGGTTCTAACGTAGTACGGTTAAAGTCATTGATAACGCCACCGTTGGAACGGATGAAAAATATGGCGATGTAAAACAATGATATTTTCATTGAGTTTGAGTTGCATCGAGCAAATTTGTTCTCTGAAAAATATTGGCGTTAAGAGGGCAGTGGCATTAAAATGGATGGCGTTATAACGAACTTTGGCTGCATATCCAAACGTGGGGGAACTATTTCTGGTAGTTTTTCCAATTATACGATGTTCGTTGGGATATCTTCTAGCAATGGAATCGGCATTTGGAATACAAAAACCATCTCAAAGTATATGATGATTCAAAATGGTTGTCAGCTTTTCAATTACAACGACTCTATTTTTGTCATCTGAGACACAAAACACGAGCAAGGAAGTTTTTAATTTGTTTTCGCAATTCTGTCGGTTTTAAGAACTCGACGGAAGCGTGTACAGTAATCCTATATGATGCATCTATCGTGGGCCTCGTCGCGCTGCTGAATGTCAATTTGATAGATCGTGTATTATTTAAGCCATCAATCATCGTGTGGTCTGATATGTGTGCGCGCGCGATCAAACTTCGTCCCGTGCGGGTTACAGACAAAGCTCCTTCGCTAACAAACAGGACACGTATTATAGACGTTCTGTCATTAGAACTACAACGCCTAGGTGTTCGGGTTTAATCCAAATACGGGAATATCGATGTATTTGAAGGATTCGACGCTTTTTCCTTGTCTTAATTCTCGTTGCTTGGTTTGTAAGAGTACCACGTACGCGGACTAATCAGAACAAGTTTCTACCTGACCATCCATTAAAAAAATATGCATGCGAAATACAGAGACGCTACAACGTGGATTTGGACTCGGGCATCTGAGCATCTAAGCTTACACGCGAAACCTAATGACGTATAAAATAAAATTTGAGTCCATCATAAAACTGGGAAAATGACAACGCTTTCCAGGGGCGGATCGAGGTGGAGAAATAACGTTTTATATGTTTTTGATGTGACACTTTCAAAAATCATAGATCCTGCTTTTTTCGTCAAATAACTGTATTTGTAAAATTGTATAAATACCACGTGCATTAGGAACCGTCACTAAATTATGTTGACAAAAAGCTCATTAATTTTTCATGGTGGATGTCGTTCACATTTCTTAGAATTGATAATTTGCCATTCACTTTTGATTCTGATTAATGCCGAGTGTTAGAATTGGGATGATGATATTTTATGTCAATATCATCTGCAGGCAACGCGGGCTGCGGCCTAAAACGAGATTCGAAACGTTAGAAATGATCAGGATACAAATTGAAACCTTTTCGCGATATGTTGTTTGTTTGATTCGTACAAGGGAAGTGACCTGAGTGATAATACAGAAAAAAAAGGCGACAACGGTTCTCGGACTCAGGTTCGAACTCGTACCATGCATTAATTCCGATGGTATTTTGGATATGTTGTATCTCGGACCAATAGCTAAATTTCGGAATTCTGGAATTTCATAGACTCTGCAACTGGCATGCTAACTCGCAAAAATAGCTTTGATTAGAGTGAAAGTTTTGGTGATTTTGTTACGCCGAAAAGATTTCCATAAGTTCAAATCATTTCTCATATTCTGCTGCATATAACTTTAAAACATCCTTAATCGTTGTCTTTTTTTTTCATTGCAGCTATCGCAACATTCCAAAAACGCAGAAGTGTACCACAGTTATTGTCTTAATTACACGAATGCGCTGACGTATTTGGAACAACTGAGGAAAAACGACGACTTTCTCGAGTTCGAGCGTGTAAGTGGCCAGAGTTTCTCTCTCAAACTTAGTTCATTTGCAGTTGAAATCGACTTGGAATCTCAAAGATTCAGAATTTTCTAAGCTTCGGAAGCGCGTTGTTGCATATGTAGGCTATTGGTCGTGAATCTTAATACGACTAGATCTATGTTCATTATATATGTATTATTCAGTTCACTTTATGAATGATATGCCGTGTGGCGGGCTTACGCGAGCATTTTCTTGGAAACCGTGAATAATTAACGCGCAAAAACTCCAATCAAAATTCGGTTTTATGCCAGTTTCGCCGATTCCGTGCTCTCCGCTTCATCAGATCGAAGCAAATAACAATTGTTCTAATATCTTCGCCTTAAAGAAATTATGATTAGTGTCTTATTCCGTTTAATTGAGCGCTGAGTGAGCCTCGGGCAGCAGGAGAGCCGATAATTATTAGAAATAAAGCAATCATTTATCTTGATTACGCGATGTGTTACTATACTTCATTAAACTCGATTGTCGAATGAACTAATCGGTCTTTTTTCTTCATTTTTCTTGTTGTTAATCGATGCAGCACTGTGAGCTTGATTTGCGGTGTAAGAGATTACAGTTGAACGATCTACTCGTGGCGCCGATGCAGCATTGCACGAAAATGCCGTTGATGATCAGCAACATTCGAAAGTATACAATCGATGCCGAAGAGCGCCAGCAACTTACCGAATCAATTGAGAAAATGGAAACGTCTCTGAGTAAGTTTGATTAGTTTTTTTTCCTTTATTTCCTACGTCGCTTGCCAGGGTTTCATTGCCTCCCACTGAAGCTCACGCCAACACAAACCAACACACTGCCCACGGACTCTTCATTAATTACATTGCCCAAGATTTCTAGGGCCGACAGGTTGCCGCTAAGCGGCCACCAGTATATATCTAGCCAATCAGATGCGTGGTTTTTCACCGGCAGATTCGCGAACGCATCTGATTGGCTAGATATAACTGGTGGCCGCTCAGCGGCAACCTGTCCGGCCAAGAAATTTTGGGTAAGGTAATAATAGATCAATGAAGGGCCAGGATTTGTGTTGGCGTGAGCTTCGGCGTAAGGCAATCAAACCCCGGCAAGCGAAGATGTATTTTCTCGTGCACAGCCGACAACAACACCTGATCACACCAGTCGACGCCTCGTTGCGTTTCCAATTTTCACGGCGCTCGTTTGAATACAATCAACTCAATTGAAATTCACCGCGGCGAATTCGTGCTGCATTGAAAACAAGACCGTTCATCGCAACAATCAATTTATTCTCGTTGAGAATACTCAGCGGCAAATATCGCGTGTAGCTTAATTTGGATATTGCTTTTTCACGCAACTTGAGCATGTCGAGATTCAAATTTCGATGCCATTTCAGTGCAAATTATTTTCGAATGATTATACCGCACATCTTTACATCGACTGATTTTCTGTGTTGTGCTCATTAGCCGCGATCACGCGAGCACTTTTGACCCGGTCCAACCTGTTCTCACGAGTGATCAATGGGCCATGGCCAAATTTGGCCCGACCAAAAACGTAGGACACCAGGCCCGAGCCAAATTTTAACAAGGGTCAAATTGTTGCAGGTGACTCACTTTGCTTTGTTTAAGCATTGTTTAGTATCAAGTTTACGTATGAGCGCGCTCTCTAATTAGATACGGGCCAAATTTGACTCGGGCCTGATTTTCGCCCGGGCAAAATCGTTTCCGTGTGATCGCGGCTATTGCTCACGTTAAGATCTATAAAAATTTCTCACCTTTTCGCAGAGAGCCTAGAAGAGAAAATGAAATGGTTGAAAAATTTCGAACGTGTCCAGGAAATCCAACAACAACTAGTGTGGCAGCCAATCTCCGAGATGGACCCTCGCGTATATATTCCAGATGTAAGTTAAGATTACCTGCGATGACAGACTTTGATGGTTTACATCTCTTTTTCTTGTAGTTATTTGTATATATGTATGATAACTTCCAATTGAAAATTTTATCACAGTTTCTGAAGCATACGTTAAGTCGACAGCCGTGCGAACGACTGTTAGCCAGCCCGAAGAGACAACTCTTATACGAAGGCCAGTTATACATGATGGGTAAGAACCTTGTCCACTAAAAGATCCCATTCTTCGACTTTTCTTGATTAGAAATTCTATTCGGAATAGAACCTCAATCGGTCAACCGAATGAAATAACCTTTTCGAATTATGAAATCCCAAATTTACCTAAAATCGATTCCTACCAGGTTCTAGTTATGTAACGAAATACAGGACTTAACTCACTAGAGGTTTTTTTTCTTATTTTTCCTATACATTAGATAACTCAAAACCAGTCGACGTTTGTGTGTTTCTATTCGACGATATTTTGCTCATAACTAAAATTAAAAAACCGACAAGAAAGGTACGTATTTGGATATATCAATTGTTAAGTTCAAATATTTTACTCAAAAATCATAATCCATGGCAGTGAGCTCATGGATAGAAAACTGCTTACCTGGGATCTCCGAAATATTTTCGTTACTCGTTTCGAGTGGCTTCCCACGGAAACCACTACTAAAACTCTGAATAATAGTCTAATCATAAATAATTTCAAGAATTTGAATATAAAGCAGGAATTTTGATTTAATGGCATCTTAGTAATACATTTCAACCGATGCACATATTTCTTTTTATTAGAAATCGAATATGACCACAAACACAAGCGACACGCAATCAAGTAATAACAGCAGAGTTGGATCAGATAACGCATTGATTGTCTACAGGCAACCGATCGCTTTAGATAGATTCACGATTCATGACGTTGGTCCACACGAAGCGGCGGGTACGAATTTTCTTTTATAGACATTTTTAGAAACAGCATAATCAGAAATATTACATAAAACAAGTGGAGTCAGTTATTTTAGATGCAATATTTCTTTTTAGTAAATGGTTTGCGGCATGCATTTGTTTTGGTTCAGATAAGCCGTTTCCAGCAGATAATAGGAGTCTACACATTACAAGCCACCTCCGAGTCCATAAAGGTAGAATATATATTCAGTCATTACTTGATGCTTAAAGAAAAAAATATGAAAAGCTTTTTTGATAATGATTTTTCATCATCCATTTCATAGTCATCAGGGCTCGTCCACTCTGTATACAGACCTACGGCCTTCAGGGTGGACGAGTCCTTCATAGTTCATAAGTTTTGTAAGAGAAATCATTATAATATGGTATTATGTTCTATGAAATTAAAATCAATCAATCAATTTCCATTTTGCTGCAGGTTAACTGGCTTGCGCATTTACGAGACTCGAAAGAGAAATACAAAGAGACTGTTCAGAAACAACAGCAGCAACAAGCGACCAACGGACAGGATCCTAAAACGAAAAGGAAATCACCGAGACTTTTATTGAAGCATTTAAGTTTACACCCACAACTACAGAGCACTGATCAACCGCCTCCGCTTAGTCCTACCTCTAGTCCGGGACAAACCCCCGAAACACCGAAGGCGCCCGAGGAAAACGGGCCGAGCATCCTTACCGGTCGAAGTAGTAGTTTAGGAAACGACGGAATGCGTGATATCGACGAGGACGTCGAACCGGTGATTCCGCTTGCGTCTGACGTCATCGGGAATCACCCGCGTTTAAATCAAATCGAACCATCCACGACGTCTAGTCCGCTAGTATCTCCAGCAGACCTAGCTAGCAGCAACCACATCGTTTCGTCTAGTCCCGAAACGGAAGATGCTAGTCCGTCTGTCGCCGACGATGACGATGACGATGATGGTGATGATGTTGTACCGAGTGTGATAGAATTCGTCGAAAGCCACTCATCGTCCGTGTCATCTGACCCCCCTCCCCCATCTCCCCAATCGTCGGCGCGAACAAATTTCGAATCTCAAATGAAACGTGCTTCGAGACTGCAAACGTTAAGACAGTGCCACGAGAAATCAAAATCCGTTGACACCGTGTACTTATAGCCAAACGTGCAAAATGTGCAAAACGAAACGATGATTCATGGCGGTATTGATGGCGGTAACGTTTACTTATTCGGGTAGCGGGAGAAGCGAGAACTGTGATTTGAACCGGCTAAAGAGAGACATTTTTCAAACGCGACAATGAGTGATTTAGTTTTCCTTTTTTTATCGAAGACGATTTGTTGTGTAAAAAAAACATTAACGAAAAGAAATGATCGCATCATAGTAATGTACGTATGTGTTGTAAATAAAACGGAGAACACTTCCATTTGTGGAACCTCGCAACCGACCCGAATGGTTTTCTACTCGACGTGGACTATATTTGTATTGAACGCATATGCGAGGTGGCGACCCGATTATTAATTATATCCACACACCGCAACGTTTTTAAGATGTATTCGTATCGCTATCCTCGATCAGGTAATGGTATACGTACGTTCTTCATCTCCATATTCGTTTGACTTCCACGTGTCGACAAAAACCAATTGCACCGTATCTCAATAACGGGCGCCGGTGCCAGACGGTGCCAGGGATGGGAAGTACGTTTGAAAAGTCAATTCTACAGAATGAATGCTAATGCAAATAGAAATAAAACTTCATTCGCCAGTATTAAGACATTTACATGTGGGGAAAATAGATCGTCTAATGGCTATCATTTGATTTTGTGTGACTTGTTAAATGCTCAATATTGAAATAAATTTGTAAAAACGATACATGACACGCTGTTCATTATTTATTATTGTTTATCATTATTACATTTAATTATTACTATTATTGTTATTATTATGATTCTCAAAGAAATAATCATTACTATGAAGATATACTGTAATTTTCGTTGTAATAGTTTCTGTTCAAAATATAGTCCAAATTGTTGTGTTCACATATTTGGCCCCTTAATGGTGTAATAAAAAGTATTGGTTCCTGAAAAACAATCATAGATATTTAGATTTTAGATCTTTTTTAGATTCCGTAGCTTGATCTAAGTCGATATTTGAGGTATAACTAGGGTGTAGAACCGGTCCTATATATCGGGAGGTTAGAGGAATTTCAACTTGTCACCGCTGGTCCGATTAATGGCATTTACCGTATATATTTGTACTCAAATGCAATCGTTTAATCATTATGTGCTATATTTAAGCAAATCAATAAGGTGGCAGAGTAGGAGTAACATCGTCCATTGTTTTTTGTAGCTGATTCGTGACAAAAAGTGCGTCCTCAAAATCGATTGTTTTTACGCCACATAAAATCTATGTAAAAACAATGACAAAGTTTCAACGTTGATTTTACGCTTTATTTGTTGATTTAACGTTGTTTTCACACCACGTGAAACTTTTTCCAAAATTTCGTTTGTCGTGAATCGGTTACAAAATGATAATGCACAGTGTCGCTAATCAATCAGCCACCACAAATGAAAGGATGTATTAAAATGTTGAATTTTGTTTGCGTATTGATTCCTACATCAGAGTATCTTCGGGCCGAGGGATTTTTTTTCAAACACCACGAACGAGAACAAAGTCATCCGATATTGATTCGTCGTACAGTGTGGATGGATATTGTTGATACTTCATCGATAAAAACACCATAACAGTTGACATTTAATTCAAAAATTTATATTTATTTGTTATTTCATTAGTTATAATGTTGATGGCAGGTTGTTATTTAGATACGTATGTTTTAAGTGTTAGGCGGGAATTTATTACGTTATCAACTGTAAAAACAATGATTTTAATGTGGGAGTATGTTGTTCATCTATTGCCCGTTCAATTGGCTACGTTGTTCTTCGATGCCGTGTTATAGTCTATACAACCAAAATCTTACAATACAAATAAAAGTGTTTAACTTTGTTATATTCTACGCGCGATTCTTCATCACGATATTACCATGTTATTCTGAATTTTCGTTGATCGTTCATCAAATTATTCGTTGCTTACATCGAGATCGTTGTATTTAATTTAATGCGACGCTTGACTACCGGTACCCCTCGCCAAAAGATATTAAGAGAAAAAATTCGCCGCACAGTATTATAGCCACAAAATATTTGATAAGTATATGTACCTATCCTCTTCTCTGCGTTCGTTTGTTTTTTTAGGTTCAATTTATTCATCAGATTAGTATGGATGTTTAACGATATTTGAGCTAGAAATCAGAGCTAGATAGTTTTAATGTTTTGATGTGCTGACGGCCATCAGTTAAACTGAGATTTTAGTTCTGCATTCCACGTGTAGTTAGCCATATACATAGTATATACGTCGAAGAGTTGGCCCACATTCATTCGACATTTCCGAAAAATGTTGTCCACGGCTTGTTTTACAGCCCGTTTCAGCAAATTGATCATTGAAAAAAGGAATAAGATCAATAAGATTGTCTAAAAACAAGTTTTTCAAGATTGATTTTTCCTTAGTTTTAGCAGGGAAGTGTGATGACACACTTCCCTGGTTTTGGGAATTTGTCTAAAAAGTGAAATTTCGTCTAATCAATAGGGATATTTGAAATACTTTTCTCAATAATATGGAATTAAGGCATTTGCTTGATAACGTTACGATTCGATTAGTAGTGTGACCTTCCATTAACCGCATGAAACACACTTTTTCAATTGTCTGTTCAGGGTAAGTAGCATTGCCAATCTGATATTGATCTGATTTAAAAGAAGCTCATTGTTCATTTATAAAACAAATTGTGATGGTATGTCGACGACCCGATAATAATCTTATATATTATTTTGTACAAAGATATATATATATATATATATATATATATATATATATATATATATATATATATATATATATATATATATATATATATATATATATATATATATATATATATATATATATATATATATGAATGTATTATTGATAAATGGAACCGTTTCTACGTTTATGTATATCGGCCGTTGAGATGTAATAAAAGTCAATATTATATATTTGAATTTACTTGTTTGTTTATGTCAAAAGCTGTTCTATTCGATGGTCGTCTGATGGCTGAGATGTGGACAACGTGGACCAGTACCCATATTGTCCGATATGTTTTAGGACATGAATCAAACATTCTTTCATAATCCATGTGATTTCCCTTGTTCGAATGAGCCCAAATCTTTCCAACACAAAATGACAGTACAGGCCCAATAGAAATCATTGGCGCGTGATGTCACAGCGCGTCACATTGACCGTCAAGTGGCCACCTGAAGTAAAAGGGTCCATTTGACTCTCATCTGACCGCCAATATGATGCATGTGAGCAATGTTTGAAATGATGTAGTTGGAAGGGCAAAATATGGTGGACAGGCAAGGACGTCATGAATACCAACGCGTCTTTTCGAATGAAACCGACACAAGCCATGCCCAGTTCTCAAGTTGTCTGTTTAACCCGCACGAAACTGTGTAATAATAATAATCACATATTCATATATCGATGCCATAAATTGACTTGGTCCATTGCCTAAAGCTGCCAGCAACGAAATAATAAGATAATTGCACTAATGAGCAGAGCGATAATTTAAACTGCTTATTTTCACACGATCGGTGAGTATTCATATCCACTTTCCTTCATATTGAACCGTGCATAGAAGTTTATAATTGGGTGTTTAGAAGCTGCGTAGTTGGTGTGATAATTGAAACCGCTTTATCCATCTTCGTTTTGAAGACAAGGACATTCAAACTGACCAAATATTTTTAACTTGTTTAGACAGAGAAATACGAGTTAGAAATAGCGATGATACTTCTTAGACTGCTGATAAAAAGGTAATACGTGGTGAAAGTGAAAGTTACTTTCAAAATTCAAATAGAATACATTCGCTGACGTTCTGAGCCCAGTGGTTGGCTCAGTTGTTGGCTCAGTTTTAGTAAATTTTCCTCTCCGATTGCCTTAGGTCACAATATTGAGGACTTCACTTTCATCTTATTGTTCACGAAATACTTTGATATGTATGCCAATCAATCCAGCAAAAGATATTAAGCTGCCCATTATATCCTGCCGATAAATATACGACCTAATTTTGCCGCGAACCTGGCATGAAAAAGATAAAGTGCCTGCGTGGTAATTTTAGCCAATGGTGTCGACTTGACAGGAAAACACCCTCGAAAACATCCCAGACGAGGAAAAAACAATTCGGATATGGAAATAGGCTTGTGATACTCACTGGCTAATGAATATAGATTAGATAATTTGACGCGCATATGTGCATATACATGTTCATGAAAAAAATTATTTTCATCATCTGATACATATCATTTCATCGACATTGACAATGGCGGAAAACGTTCGCAGCCGAGAAAATGGCGAAAGTGCCGAATCGGATGACACTCAGGTATATTTATGATATCGTCACTGTCATAGGCTAGCATAGCTATTTCATATTTTCGACACTATACTGAGAATGATGAATAATTCATCAACTAATTCAACGCTAGTGTATTAGGGATATATTTTAGGTTTAATTAAAAGCAAATGCTACTGTTGTATGAGCTATATATACAGTTCTAACTATGACTGTTTTATCAAAAGCCAAAAGTTAGTGTTCAAGGATGATAATATCATTTCGAATTTTTCATTTTCTTGATCACGTTCATCATTTTACAGATCAGGGAATGTATCTAACCAACTTATA
Source organism: Tubulanus polymorphus (assembly GCF_964204645.1). Taxonomy (NCBI): domain Eukaryota; kingdom Metazoa; phylum Nemertea; class Palaeonemertea; order Tubulaniformes; family Tubulanidae; genus Tubulanus; species Tubulanus polymorphus. Next base: position 8,635,091 of record NC_134027.1, on the reverse strand, counting down.
ACTGAAAAAAATAATCACGTAAACATTGAAAAACGCTTTGAGAATTTTTTCAGTCTACTTTTAAATCGAAACAAATCGGAATTTTGTTTTGTATTGTTTGCGTGGTGAATCGTTTTAGGTAAAGCTAAAGAAAAATATCAGTCTAGGAAGCGGAGTTGGTATTATTGTCGGTGTAATAGTCGGAAGCGGGATATTTGTTTCACCGAAAGGAGTTCTTCAGAAGTCGGGCAGCGTTTTCGGATCACTGGTCATTTGGGCGGCGTGCGGCGTCATTTCATTAATTGGTTCGCTATGCTATGCAGAACTGGGAACGTGTATTCTGAAGTCAGGAGCTGACTACGCTTACATCAACGAGGCTTTCGGGGCGTTGCCAGCCTTTTTGTATCTGTGGGTGGCCGTATTGATTATTGTACCCGTCGGTAATGCAATCACGGCGTTGACCTTCGCCAATTACATACTACAGCCGTTTTTTCCGTCATGCGAAATCCCCGACGAGGCGGTTCGATTGATAGCTGCGTCGTGTATAGGTAAGGCAATGATCCGGACGATTTTTGGAGGTAATGAAAATTTCTATAGAATTTGTGCTGGTCCTGTCCATATCCAGGGCTGATCTAAGATTCTTCGACTGAAGGGGGTATTGGAATGGGCACTTGATATGAAAAAGGCAGATTTGGCAATGCGGGGGTCTGGTGGTCCTGTCACAAAATGTTGGGATAAAAAGGGGTCTATTTGTATTTATTTCCATTCTTTTTAAGATTTTCTTTGCAGCAGAATCTTTTTCCGACTTTCCTGAGGGCACATTCGAATTTTGAAGGGGATTGGACCAGTCCACAAGGCCCGTCCCCTTAAAACTTAAATCCATCCTTGCGGCGAATTGGAACCCGTGAAAAAAGTGCTCACCCTTTTTATCACATTTAATCATTTTATGTTATCGATAACGTATAATGAATTAAGATACACATTATTATTTTCGATAATGAAGTATACGCTACCAGCCTCAGTAATGATAAATGTTTTTCATAGTATTAAGCAGAATTTGACCTGATTTGTTGCTTGACAAAAAAATACCTCACCGATACATCATTCCACTGGGAATGCTAAAAGAGCTATCATCCGTGTGGCTAATTGTAGTAATTTTCAATTTTTGTCTGTTTTCTGGATCACGGTAAATTATCCGTTATTACTTGGGAACATAACAAGTTGATGCGGCCCATACGTGTTTACTTATTTGTTTCATGAGATATAGGGACTGATAAAAAATCTATCGCAACGGCCCTGCATTGATTAAGTATAGATTTCTTCAGATGAAATTAGCGCTTATCAACCTAACAAATTTTCAGTTTAAAGAATTAAATCGCATAGATAATGTCAAAATCTAATCCAGTTCTGCAGTGTCAAAATCACACACTTAATACAAAAGAATAGTTAATTTCTTTTATGTGAGAGGTGCAAACACAAAATAGCTTAGGTTGTTTCCGAAAACATAGTGTGGAAGTGGAAGTGGAAAGAGTGGAAAAGAAGGGAACTATACTGATCATCTAACGGCGTAATACTCGGGATATTTCTCATTCGATCGTGGACGATTATTACAGATGAAAATACATACGATAATTGCTGTCGATAATCACGAGCTTTGCATTTCTGACCCCTATTATTCAGGAAAAAATTAACCTATACGGCCAATTAGGCACGCATATTCTACTATATAGATGAATCGATTTTGAAATTGAGGTCTGTTTAATATATACATATTATAGAAAGTAGAAAGGTTGGCTTTATTACATACCGCCTACATTTCTCTTCGTTTTCAATCAATCCAATCAATGTTTTCTTTTTGATTTTTGTTTTAGCTCTTTTAACTTTCATAAATTGTTACAATGTCAAACTGGCGGCGAGAGTAACCGATGTCTTTACCGTAACAAAAGTTTTCGCTCTTCTGGTCATTATCATTACTGGATTCGTGATGATGGGCCAAGGTAAATTACTCGTTATGGATGCAATTGATAGATATCGTAAACGAAAGATTCTCTCACTTAAAATGATGCAAAATCTTCGAGATACCTATCGCCATTCTCCTTGGCAACTTTTAGACATGATACGAATTGAATATTTAGACATACGGATTGTTTTCAGGTCATGTACAAAATTTCAAAAGTCCATTCGAAGGTGCTGCCAGTTCTCCGGGCTCGTACGCAGTAGCATTTTATTCCGGTTTATTTTCTTATGCTGGATGGTAAGTTTGAAATATTTCGCCGATCTACAATTCCATATTTAAGTAAATCTGTGGATGGCCTGTGTGATTCGGGTGTTTTCTCTGATCTTAGATAGTTCTCATGGCTTATCCAGTGGTCAGGTCTTTGAATTCCAATCAATTTGATGATAATTGCCTGAGTGGTTTGAATCAATCTTAAAAATTCTGTTAAACGATTGCTTTAAACGGGTTCGAACCCTGCTCGATGACAGGCCAATGTAGCCGCAAACCCCGCGTCATTAAAAATGTGAGGTATGAATTGATTTTTCAGGAATTATCTAAATTTTGTAACAGAGGAACTAGTTGAACCGTATAAGTAAGTTAGCAAAATTAGAAACGAAATTACGGATCATTGTCGAGCCGATGAATAAAGTGTTTAAGATTTTCCTGACTTCTTCCACTTAACGACATTTCACGTAGTTATTCTCCTGTATTTTAGAAATTTACCCCGGGCTATATGGATATCAATGCCGTTAGTTACGACAGTTTATGTGCTGGCAAATGTAGCGTATTTTACGGTCCTCACTCCCCAGGAATTATTAGAATCGAATGCAGTAGCAGTTGTAAGTAAGCATCTTCTTCCGAGAAATCCATTTTCGGAAGTCAAAGCATCTTCTTTCTCGACGATAAATAACAATTTCTGGATATTTTGCAGACATTCGCAGATAAAACTCTCGGGGTTATGTCATGGGTCATGCCGATATTTGTTGCTTGCTCCACTTTTGGTGGTCTGAACGGAGGAATATTTGCATCGGCTAGGTAAATATATCAACTGCGAGTAGCTCTTTAGTTTTGTAGATCCTAGATTCAGAATATACCTTTTGAGAATACAGATTCAATCGAAATTTGACTTGAGTGGACTGCAGTGACGTCATCCAAGTGACTGATTGAGTCATTGGCTGAATTTTCCTGACTATCAACGTTAAGAAATTATTTTCCTCAAACGTATTTGTATTTAAGATTGCCGAAAGATTCACTAGCTTCAAGACCCATCTCAAAACAATTTTGTTCCATGCAGTATATATATACCATATATGCTTGAATTAGAAAATCTCAATGCTCGACTTCGTCAGGTCATTACTACAATACACATATTTTCATTTGCAGGTTATTCTTCGTTGGTGCGCGTTCTGGTCATTTACCAGATGCTTTGGCTTTAATCAATATCAAGTACTATACGCCCATACCATCATTATTATTCGGGGTAAGCTAAAATTTATTTTTGTGTACATTAGTATAAATGTTAGTATTGCTACGCATACTTAAGTGATGATTATGTGTATTTCCTGACTGAAGTACCAGCTAGGGAAATCTGGATCTGCAGCTCAGCCCATAGAAGCTAATTTGGGGTGCTCTCGGGGATCTGGATTCCTGCCTTTCCATTGAGGCTGCCCTTATCGTTAAAAGAAAGGTCGTTAAACCCTGCAAATTTGAAAACTAGTCCTTTCGGAAATTGCATACTTTCTGATATTTTTCTTCAAACATATCTAATACCGAGGAGGGACCTCGAAAAATGTATTTTCTTTTCCTCTGGACCCCTGCCTTTTAAATTTCCCCGGCAGTCGCGTGCAAATAGACCAAAAGTCTAAAGAGACAACGTTACTGATGCATGTGAAAATATTCATTCTTCGATTGAGCATGCAGTTCAAGTTCAAGTTAGTTTATATAAAATAACAAAAGTTTTCGGGTGGTAATCTTCCAAGCGCACCTATATGATTAGGAGTTTTCAAATCATCATGCCTGGAATCTTACGTTCGCAGTTTATCTTAACTGATATGAAAGTTGATGTTTACAAGCTCATGAACAGCTATTTGATTAATCAAAACAACTGTGTTCCTGGTTTCAGTGTGTTATTTCAATGGTATACCTGTGCACCAATGACGTGTATAAGCTAATAAACTATACAACATTTGTCGAGTCGTCCTTTATTGGCTTGTCAATCATGGGACTTCTTTACTTGAGATGGAAGAGGCCAGACCTTCATCGTCCAATAAAGGTATAACCGAAAATTCATGAAGTTATGTACTTTTGGTATAACGGATAAGCTATTTTCTAAACGGTATCCGAAATTACAGAAAATAATAGGAACTGAGAATCCCTATAAACCAGACTTTCTCATGATTCATATGAGAGTTTCGCTTTGTTGTTTTGTTGCAGATAAATCTGTTCTTTCCGATTCTTTTCCTGTGTATTTGCGTGTTCCTGGTAATGTTTCCGCTGTTCGATACGCCATTGGAATGCCTTATTGGAGCGTCGATTGTCGCATCGGGGGTACCCGTTTTTCTGATCGGTGTACGTTGGAAAAACAAACCGTCTGGTCTCCAAAAAATTATAAGTAAGTGCGTATCTAGATTCTACAATGTTTCTCGCATTTGAACTTTTGTAAAGAAACCTTGCGCTATATAAATGACAATTTATTATTATCAATAGTATAAATAACCATACATAATGTGATCCCACTCAATCTAAAGAGAATTTGTAAATTCAAATATAAGCAAATTTGTCAGATTTAAGTATTTTAGAAGATAATGATCTAAGTCTTACGTATATTTCAGAGAAGGCCACAGTTCGATCGCAGAAATTACTTTATTGTACACAAGAGGAACCGGACAAACTCCAATAGTTTTGTAACTCAAATATGTTCAAAAGCAAGCATTTCAGTTTACATTAAACAATCATATTTTACATCAAAGGCATGAAAAGAAAATTATCAATATTCGAAATATTATGGAATACTAAAGGTATGTATGTAAATATATGAAAATATAGAAAAAAATTGATGAATAAATTGAAATGTAAATAATCTTCTAGAAAACACCTATGTACATGGTCATCGTAGCAATTTGGGTTATTCCTTATGCTTATACTTCTGCATTCCTTGCATTTTAAGTCGAAACCAGAATACGATCAATTCAATGCTCTACATTTCATTGGTGACAAAAGGGTTTTTACATGACTGTATAATGTCCCAATTATACCCATATACATGTATAATCTTACACGACAAAGCTAACACTTAAGCTACAAAGTATATTTGCATTTTATGATGCAAGATATGGTTGTAATTTAATCCTTGTACACGTTTTCCAAAAAGAATTTGATGTGATCGTGTTTTGTAAGTGATCTAGGTTGTTTGAACTGCATCGCACTCGTTAGTTGATTCGATGCTAGCACCATCTGTCGGAATTTTATGAATGTCCCGTCTTTTACCTGATACACCAACATAGTATGCAGAATACCTTGGTTCCGTTTGGCACGATATTTTTTCGTGAGCCTCAATCAAACCGCCATCAAACTAAATGAATATTATGTTTATGAGGTTATGGGTCTTACATGTTTGAAAAATGATTCAGGTGCATACCTTGGTCTTACCTTCGCTTTCTCATGCGACTTCAATATTCGAGGTTGTCCAGACTTTGCAGTAATTTCGATGAACACGACTTCATAAAGGCCTTGGATTTCATCGTTTCTTGCAACTTATAATGGAAATAGAAACAAGATTATATTCACATAGTCACACAAAATCATAAACTACACATTTATCTTTTTCTCATAACAGCGTGTTTGTCATAACGTGTTCTTGGGGAACACCACAATTTCCTTTTCTGTAGAAAGTTAACTTACTTTTTATAACCTCCTCAAACAAGGGACCTTCAACGGCTGTGTAATCGATCAAAGATATATCTAAATAATCTGCAGCTATGTTCAGACCTTCTGTGAGCGCGGTTTCGGTCAGTTTTTCACTAGCCACATTTAGTATTTGGCCAGATCTTTTTAACAAAAAAAGCCAATAATATGGATAGAAATTTTCTCTAAACAGTTCGGACAAAATGGAGAAAAAGCTATGGCACACCTGTAAGACGGGTGAATTAGAGGTAAATCGTTGAAGAATCCTACGACTTGAATGACGTCACCGCAGCGATATCGGTAAAGTCCCCTATTATTGGTTACAACTATCTCGTATTCTTCGTTCATTTCCAACTACGGATACAAGAAATAATGATTATCGTTTTCAGGCAAATAGATACCAAGGGCTTTTCATTTCAATAGGTACCTGATGAATCCTTTTAGTTTGAGGTTGGTCTTTATATATTTCATCGGCGGTAATGAATTCAAAGAAACTTCGTCAGCAACCGGAGTGTAATTATCTTCAAATGTGTTATCAATAGCAAATGTCTGACATCCATAGTGGCATTCTGTTCCAACATAGCCACTGGACAAAACCGGAATTTGGCCGAAATATTTCTTCTTTAATAATTCTGCACTGGTTTTAAATGACCCGGATGTCAAGAGGCCAATACAGCTAGCGTTTGGCCAAATTCGTGGGATGATATCCTGAAAGCCGGATTCGAATTCTATTCTCAGCTCATCTGCTCGTTTTGGATCAGGTTTCAGAAGGGCGTTCAGTTCAGCTTTTATCTCCGTCGATAGGGGGAGCGCAATCCAGACCTGGCCCCTTTCTATATCGGTACATAGTTGTTTCCATTTCGTTTCAATAGTTGTAATCCAAAGTTTTGTAAGTCCAACGAAAGTCAACCAAAAAACCGCCAAATCGCGTTTACGCAACGCGAGAAGAGCGTAGACGTAAAACACAGTCTCTTCACCTGCTGCAGACAAAGCTTTGTTGATTTCGTATGAAATGATGATATGTGCCTGTTGATAGCATGATATCGGTCTTATTCGGATGCCTTGTGGTGACATTTTAAATTCCGGTTCAACGCGGATGTAAAACGGAAGATTAAGATTATCAAACCCTGGTATCAGTTTGAATGCAAGAAAAAATGTTGCGGAAAATGCGTTATTTACTTCGTACACATGTTTATTGGCCAAGGGGAACATTTTATTGTTTCCAGTTGTTCCCGATGTTGCTCCGAAAAACACAACTTCCCCTTTAAAAGTGATGTCTTTCAGTTCCCCGGTCTCAAACATGTAGTCGATGTAGGGTTTGTAATTGTTATATTTTGTTATCGGCTGCGTCCTGAAATATTCACCGATTGTATTTATATTCTTAAACCCATGATCTAAACCGTACTTCGTGTTTTTCGCGCTTGATACCAGCTTCATCAAAAGGCGATCTTGCGTATTTTTTACATCCTTCGACATTCGAACTAAGGACCTATAACGCCACCAACCTCCGAATGGAATCAATATTCTAACGATAAAATAGCAGATGATGGTGAATTTCAAAGACTCGTAATTGCTTGGTCGTTTGCGAGCTATATCGAAACATAGAAAACTAAACAGCACACATCCCACCACTACAACACCTGTAAATAACGATTACTGAATGAATGTACGTGTACCTTGAAACAAAGGTACCGCAGAAAGTTTTCGTGCGGAGCAATGAAATCAATAAGAAAGGGAAAACATCAATAGCCAAGAAAGATAGCAGGATGTTACCTGCGATTATTGCCGAATCATCACTAGGATAGTACGTCGTCTTAATGAGCTTCCATAAGTTCCATATCGTTGCTACCACGCCTAATTTTCCTAGCATCGAAAACCATTTCTCCCAAGTCATATTCAACGTATTTGTTCTTATAAACGTCTTCGACGGAAGACTTGACAGTACAAATTCTGAGATAGTAACCAGTACGAACTAGATATAAAATTGTCCTATATATGTTTTTGTTTGATGAGACGCAATTTATTGAATACTAAACAACGCACTATTAAGACAAAACATATTCCAACGTAAGATATAAAAAAAACTTTATCTTTATTGGTGACAACAGGGTTTTTTACATGAATACAATGTCCCAATTATACCCATATACATGCATAATCTTACGTGACATAGCTAACTCTTAAGCTACATAGTATATTTGCATTTTATGATACAAGATGTCGTTGTAATTTAATCCTTGTAAACGTTGTCCAAAAAGAATTTGATGTGTTCGTGTTTTGCAAGTGATCTAGGTTGTTTGAACTGCATCGCACTAGTTAGTTGATTCGATGCTAGCACCATCTGTCGGAATTTTATGAATGTCCCATCTTTGACCTGATACACCAACATAGTATGTAGAATGCCTTGATTCCGTTTGGCACGATAGTTTTCGTGAGCCTCAATCAAACCACCATCAAACTAAATGAACATTATGTTTATGAGGTTATGGGTCTTACATGTTTGAAAAATGATTCAGGTGCATACCTTGGTCTTACCTTCGCTTTCTCATGCGACTTCAATATTCGAGGTTGTCCAGACTTTGCAGTTATTTCGATGAACACGACATCATAAAGGCCTTGCATTTCATCGTTTCTTGCAACTTATAATGGAAATAGAAACAAGCTTATATTCACACAGTCACACAAAATCATAAACTACACATTTGTCTTTTTCTCAAAGCAGCGAGTTTGTCATAACGTGTTCTTGCGGAACACCTCAATTTCCTTTTCCGTAGAAAATTAACTTACTTTTCATAACCTCCTCAAACGTGGGACCTTCAACGCCTGTGTAATCGATCACAGATATATCTAAATGATTTGCAGCTATGTTCAGACCTTCTGCCAGGGCGGTTTCGGTCAATTTTTCATTAGCCACATTTAGAATTTGGCCAGATCTATTAAAAAACAATATATATATATATATATATATATATATATATAATATATATATATATATATATATATATATATATATATATATATATATATGGATATGAATTGTCTTTGAATAGTTTGGACGAAAATGAAGAGAAAACGATGGCACACCTGTAAGATGGGTCGATGAGAGGTAAATCATTGAAGAATCCTACGACTTGAATGACGTCACCGCAACGATATCGGTAAAGTCCCCTATTATTGGTTACAACTATCTCGTATTCTTCGTTCATTTCCAACTACGGTTACAAGAAATAATGATTATAGTTTTCAGCCAAATAGATAACGCGGGTGTTTCATTTCTATAGGTACCTGATGAATCCTTTTAGTTTGAGGTTGGCCTTAATATATTTCATCGGCGGGAATGAATTCAAAGAAAACCTCGTCAGCAACCGGAGTGTAATTATCTTCAAATTTGTTATCAATAGCAAATGTCTGACATGCATAGTTGCATTCTGTTCCAACATAGCCACTGGAAAAAACGGGAATTTGGCCGAAATATTTCTTCTTTAATAATTCTGCACTGGTTTTAAATGACCCGGATGTCAAGAGACCAATACAGCTAGCGTTTGGCCAAATTCGTGGGATGATATCCTGAAAGCCGGATTCGAATTTTATTCTCAGCTCATCTGCTCGTTTTGGATCAGGTTTCAGAAGGGCGTTCAGTTCAGCTTTTATTTCCGTCGATAGGGGGAGCGCAATCCAGACCTGACCCCTTTCTATATCGGTACATAGTTGTTTCCATTTCGTTTCAATAGTTGTTATCCAAAGCTTTGTAAGTCCAACGAAAGTCAACCAAAAAACAGCTAAATCGCGTTTACGTAACGCGAGAAGAGCGTGGACGTAAAACACAGTCTCCTCGCCTGCCTCAGATAAAGCTCTGTTGATTTTGTACGACACACAGATGTTTGCCTGATGATAGCATGATATCGGCCCTATTCGGATACCGTGTGGTGACATTTTAAATTCTGGTTCAACGCGGATGTAAAATGGAAGATTAAGATTATCAAACCCTGGTATCAGATTGAATGCGCGCCAAAATGTTACCAAATATGCATAACTTACTTCGATCATATGTTTATTGGACACGGGGAATATTTTATTGTTCCCGGTGGTCCCCGATGTAGCTCCGAAATACACAACTGCCCCTTTGAAAGTGACGTCTTTTAGATCCCCTGTTTCAAACATGTAGTCGATGTAGGGTTTGTAATTGTTATAATTCGTTATCGGCTGCGTCTTGAAATATTCACCAATTGAATCTATATTCTTAAATCCATGATCTAAACCGTACTTAGTGTCTTTCGCGCTTGATACCAGCTTCATCAAAAGGCGATCTTGCGTATTTTTTACATCCTTCGACATTCGAACTAAGGACCTATAACGCCACCAACCTCCCAAGGGAATCAATATTCTAACGATAAAATAGTAGATGATGACGAATTTCAAGGACTCGGAATTGGTTGGTCGTTTGCGAGCTATATCGAAACATAGAAAACTGAACAGCACACATACCACCACTGAAACAACTGTAAATAAAGATTTTAAATATTTTGAAAAAAAAATATTTTAGTACCTTGCTATGCAAAGGTACCGCAGAATATTTACGTACGGCGTAATGAAATCAATACAAGAAGGAATATCATCAATAGCCAAGGCTGATAGCGGGATAGAAAGTTACCTGCGATTGTTGCCGAATTATCACTAGGATAGTGCGTCGCCTTAATGTGATTCCATACGTTCCATATTGTTGCTACCACGCCTAATTTTCCTAGCCTCGAAAACCACTTCTCCCAAGTCATATTCAACATATTAGTTCTTATAAACGTCTTCGACGGAAGACCTATCGATATAGCTGACAATACAAGTTCTATGATATCAGTAAATACGAATTAGATATAACATTGTCCTAGGACGCGTTGAACAGGGTCACAGTCTGTTCAATACCAAGCAATGCGCTGGTAGGAAAAACATTTTTCAGCGAAAGATATAAATAGCTAAACCAAGAAAAGTTTCATTTCTTTGTTTTTATATTCGTGCTCCTCGGAACCTTCTCTCAAATTATTACATTTCAGTTGGTTTTTATACAAAATCCTTCTACAGTTACAGGCTTCCTGGTATTTTAGAACCAACTACTGCTCACAAAGTTTCTAAGATATGACGATTTATTCAACTTTCGCAACGAAATTGGACATTTCGAAAATTTCGAAAACAAGTGAGATGCTCCCTGCAAACAGGCATGTACGAATGAGAGCAGCTGGCAAAATCCATTAGAAAATCAATTATATTCATATATTTCATTTAACAGGCTTTACTGTGAAATCTCGGTCAATACAAACTAACGTATAAATGATCCGAACAACATTACATAATCATTAAACAGATTAATGTATAATCATTACGTTACAGTTCTCTATAGTGCAACGAGAAGAAATGAATTAATCTATCGTCATAGATCCAACGCAATCTTAAAAATACTTCCCCAAGTAAAAGTCTCGAATATAGTTGAACTATGGATTCATATGGATGAATCTTCAGCTTCATTGTAAACGTTTTCTATGAAGAACCTGATATGTTCATGCTTTATAAGTGATCTAGGTTGTTTGAACTGCATCACGCTCGTTAACGGATTCGATGAGGTCACCAACTGTCGAAATTTATGAAAAGTTCCATCTTTAACCTGGTACACCAACATCGGCTGTAGAATACCGTTATTCCGACACGCGCGATAGCACTCATGAGCTTCCATCAAACTTCCGTCAAACTGAAAGAATTAATCTTAACCTTATAAATCAAATGTACCAGGTATATCCTTTTTGTAATTGACCTGGCGTTACCTTAGCTTTCTCGTGTGGCTTTAACATCCGAGATTTTCCAGATTTTGTAGTTATTTCGATGAAAATGGCTTCATAAAGGCCTTGCATTCTACCAGTCTGCGCAACTAGAAAATTTGAATGATGTCTTAACAGTTACATTTTAACAAAAACAAGCCAACTGTGACTTGGATATTAGCGAGCAAGCCAACAACTCCGCACTTCGCCAGAAATATGCTAAACTGAGATGGGCAACTAAAAAGCCTTTGAACATACTATGAAAATTAAAAATGAATAAAGATACCCCAAAAAATTTAGAATCTCATTAAGAATCAATCAAATCATTTGTAGATTTTTTGATGAGATAACGTAATTATCTGCCTAACGTTATTGACTTATGGAGAGACGACTTTTTTAAAAGTGTTTTGTCTTACAGTCGCTCTTTTCGGGTTGAATAGGAATCATTATGGACGTCAGTGAAGCCTAAATATTTTTTTTCAATAGACCTACTTTTTATAGCCTCTTCAAACAATGGGCCTTCGACGGCTGTGTAGTCTACGATGGAGATATCCAAAGAATCTGCAGCGATGCTTAATCCTTCTGCCAGGGCGGTTTCGGTCAATTTTTCGTTAGCCACATTTAAAATTTGGCCTGATCTGTTTTCAAAAATGAGATGAATACAGATATTTCTAAACGATTTTCATATGATAAGGTTGAATATGTATCGGCACAAACCTGTAAGATGGGTTGATAAGTGGCAAGTCGTTGAAAAATCCTACAACTGCGATGACGTCACCGCAGCGATATCGGTAAAGTCCCCTATTATTAGTTACAACTATCTCGTATTCTTCGTTCATTTCCAACTACGAATACAAAAGAAATCAATAGGAATTGTTTTGAACTAAAAGTGATTTACTTAAGATTATCAATTCCGTACCTGATGAATCCTTTTAGTTTGAGGTTGGCCTTTATGCATTTCATCAGCGGGAATGAATTCAAAGAAAACCTCGTCAGCAACCGGAGTGTAATTATCTTCAAATTTGTTATCAATAGCAAATGTCTGACATCCATAGTTACATTCTGTTCCAAGATAAGCACTGGACAAAACCGGAATTTGGCCGAAATATTTCTTCTTTAATAATTCTGCACTGGTTTTAAATGACCCGGATGTCAAGAGGCCGATACAGCTAGCTTTTGGCCAAATACGAGGGATGATATCCTGAAAGCCAGATTCGAATTCTATTCTCAGTTCATCTGCTCGTGTTGGATCAGGTTTTAGGAGCCCGTTCAGTTCCCTTTGTATCTCTGACGATAGAGGGAGTACAGGACAAACTTCGCCCCTTTCTATATCGGTACATAATTGTTTCCATTTGGATTCCATGACTGTCATCAAAAGTTTCGCAAGTCCAACAAATCCCAACCAGAAACACTCCACATCGCGTTTACGTAATGCTAGAAGGGCATGGACGTACATTACTGTCTCTTCGCCTGCCTCAGACGCTGCTTTGTTGATATTGTACGGGATGAAGAAATTTGATGGTCTAGCGCATGATAGCGGTCCTATCCGGATGCCTTGTGGCGACATTTTAAATTCTGGTTCGATACGGATAAAAAACGGGAGATTGAGATGTGATAATGCAGGGATCCATTGAAATGCACGCGAGAATGTTGCCGAAAACAAGTGGCCCATTTCACTAATATGTTGATCGGACAAAGGGAAAATCTTATTGTTTCCAGTGGTTCCCGATGTAGCTCCATAAAAGGCAATCTTTCCTTTGAACGTGACGTCTTTCAGATCCCCGGTCTCAAACGTGTAGTCGATGTAAGGTTTGTAATCTTTATAATTTGTTAATGGTTGAGTCTTGAAAAAATCGCTAACTGAATTTATCCGTTTAAACCCGTGATCTAAACCATATTTTGTGTTTTTCGAATTTGCGATCAGTTTCATGAGCAGACGATTTTGTGTATTTTCGACGTCTTTCGACATCCGAACTAAAGACTTGTAACGCCGCCAACCTACGAATCGAAATAACACTCTGACAATGAGGTAGCAACCGAAGATGAACTTCAAAGATTCTGAGTCACTTGGTCGACTGCTGGCTATATCAAAACACACAAGGCAAAACAAAAGACATCCTACCACTAACACTCCTGTAAATATCATGTATATACAACGTATTATTTAAGATCAGTGCGGAACGACACAATCCAAGAAAGGAATCGCCAAAATGTTGGCTCACTACCAGGACGTATCCAGGGCCCCTGTTTTTTTTGCCAAAAATATCATTTTCATAACCTATGGCTTAAGAAAGTTACACTTAAAGTGGAAAATTAATGCTGGTTATTTTGTTCTAGAATCGATCTACATGTAGATGCTCAAAAAATGATCCATTTTTTCAAAACTTTTCTGGTGGCCCCAATACCTTCTTAAGGACTTTCCGTCCATGCCATGTTGTGCAATGTTGCATGTGTACAGGCCTCGGATTTTTGGGCCCCTTTATTCAAAATTCCTGGACCCGCCCCAGACTATATACGATTACTATTTTAGACTCTTACCGGCAATCAAAACCGAATCATCGCTAGGATAGTAAACCCCTTTCACGAGCCTCCATACATTCCAAAGTGTTGCTATGACCCCTAGTTTTCCGAGGGTCGAAAACCATATCTTCCAAGGTATATTCGTCAACATATTGGCATTATATATACTCAAACGTCTTTGAAGGGGAACCTACTGAACAGTAAGTACTGCGTAATGACAGTGTGAACTTTAAACGCTTCCAAACCAGTTTTAATCTTAATGCGTATGTAGATAATATTTGCGATACATAAGCGTGTTTCTTTTAATCATTTAAGAATCAAGTTGACATTATTAGGTATAAAGCTTGCAATCGTGGACGATTTACGAAAGTAAATCTTCAAACCAACCTTAAAAGTTTTATTTCTCAGTGTTTTCCACAATGAAGAGGAAAATTCAACGAATTTTTGCATAGCGTATACATGTATGTGTATGTATAAATTTTTATGTCACTGATGATTGTCAAATAGTTTATTATCAAAAGAACATGATAAGGTTGTTCATGTTATCAGATGTCCTTAGATCTCATATGAACGGATGCCTTTTTGGGGCGGTAGTTTAGAAAGTCTCACGAAAAAGAGTTGCCTTACACATCGTTGTCCCAGGCCGTGCGTAAGTTTGAAAGGTACATGTCAGTCATGAGCCAAAATCTTCCGTAGGAAATACGAATGTACTAAACACGAAATTCTATATGAAAAGAATTATTGAATTTATTTTCATAAATCAAACATGCCTTCATCACTGATAGCAGTATTAATAATGCCAGTGTGGTTATGAAATAGAGATATAAAATTCATCGGGAAAACATTTTAAAAGGTATACGAGTAACTGTACAAACAACGCATCCAAGCACAGTACCTACAGTATTCTCAGCATGATAATTGGTTGCAAATTGTAACAGCTTTTCGATGACTTCGGCCTCGACAATTTCTGTATTTCATAACAATCAATTTCAAAGGAAATCTCGCAGATCCCTGAACTAATATAGCACAGATTTCACTTCATCATCAAACTTAAAGTGTTCTTCTATTTATAAGAAATACATAGGTTTACTTATTAGGTCTTACAGCGTATACATGTATCTACATAAATGCGCATATCTACATAAGGTTGGAAAGTGATTAATCCCTGAAATCATTACCCAGTCCATTCGACGTATAAACTAGATAAACTAGATCTAGTTTGTACGTCCATGCGCAGTCTCAACGCACAATTACATAGCAGCCATTGAAATTCAACCAAACTAATTCACATTCAAAATACTCCTTCAAGTACAAGTATACTATAGATTACTGTTATAGAAATATACTTAATTACCACCATATGAAATTCTCTTTCCACAGTATCAAGTTAAAAATATACATACTTAACGCAAAACAATCTCTAGTTAGGGAACAGGCGGTCGCTCGAGTCTTAAGATGTACTTAAAGACTTGATTTTTCTAGAATGCTGATGAAACATTTCTCATTCCTATAAGAATATCTTAAAGACTCGATTTTTCGAAACATAACTAAAATGCAAATGAAACATCTCTTGTTCAATAACAATATCAAGTTAATAGTAATGATAAGAATATTAGTTGTTAGTTTCTCCTGTAGATGATCGCATGATCAAAATACAAACTCTTGAAATACATGATTCCGATTATAATATAACAAAACAGTAGCAGTAAGAGCCCAGGTCACTTCATCCTCACTTGTCAGGGTTTGGTTGCTGCGCACCGAAGCACACGCCAACACAAACCCTGGCCGCAAACCCTTTATTGGTCTATTACATTGCCCAAGATTTCTTGGGCGGACAGGTTGCCGCTCAGGCACCAGTCTATACATCTAGACTGGATGGCGTAATAGACCAATGAAGGGTTTGCGGGATGAGGATGAGGTCACTTAAGATATCTTAATGATGATTCTTTGCATAATATAGACATTTTGGACTATTGTTTCTGTATACACTGTCAGTCTTTTCCCTAATCTCAATCGAAGGTGTACACTTTGGTCGTTTGTGCTGGGTTACGGGATATTCATCGTTCACAAAAACAATCGCATTCAATCAATGAGGTGTAGCCTCGCCATTTCCTCGAGCATCAGGTCTGAAAAATAATCAAATGATTAAGACATTAATTCCATACGAAACGCAAATTACAATTAGTAGTGGAACCTCGTTACAACGAACTTCAGGGCAACAGGAAATCTGTTCGTCATATCCGATAGTTGGTAATACGCAGAGAGACGCAGTGGTAGAGTTGTTTTAGCCGCCAGTCACTGGTCTCGTCAATCCAGGGTTTATGGGATGGAACCCGGTGTCGAAGGTTCTTCATGAGCAGTGGCGTTAGAAGTGCAGCCACTGCAGCTGCGAAAGCCGTGCCAATAATTTACTGAATGACGTTTTCTTTTTGAATACCACGTTTTCAGTGAAGAAATGAAGTCAATTTGCGGCGGCAATATTAAGAGCCCGTCCAAAATCAGCATTCGGCCGCAGCAATAAAACATTGCTTCCAACGCACCTGTCGAGTCTCTCTCCAGTTGGGAAAAAGAAACATCAAACCCACAAATATTGCCCTGCGTGCCAGTGCTCAGTGGGTTGAGGGAATTTTTTAAAATTGAAAGTTATATGTGGTATGAAGTCATCAGAATTGTCTCGTACTTCGGGGGGAAATTTGAAAGGGTTTCAATAACCGATTAATCCTTATATCCGAGCTCGTTATTAACGAGGTTCTAATGTAACGTGGCAAATCGTAAATTAATCTACAACTTGCATCAAAAATTCAATGAATTCAATAATTCTGTATACGTTAATTGACCACTCACAGTGTGTGTTGACAATATCTAGTTTTATCATTAAGTATTATCTGTTATGATTTAGGTTGAAATTATTGATACACACACGTATAACTGCTGATAAAGGAAAACTTGCACATTTCACAACATGAATACGGGTAATGTGTTTGTATAGTTGAAATGGAGGATTTTGAAGCTATTCAAATTCTCGAATTGATGAACCAAGCTTATGTGAACACGGTGATGCAGCAAAGTATGACCGTCGACCAAGACAGAGAACTACTCGAGCCTTGGATGATGATACACAGTTCACAAACGTCACGACCGCCGTGGCCGCGGCAAGTAATCGCTCCCAAATGTGGATTTCCTTCGCGATGGACGTCCCGCGGTAGACTAAAAGGTTTCAGAGGAAGTGGACATCTCGTAAGAGCAGCGTTTCGTAGAAATCGCGTTAGAGACCGCCACATCGACGAAGGTAATGGATTTTTCACACTTTTTGAAAATAATTACAAAACAACAGACAGCTGGTAGAAAGACTATGCCATCCTCACTTGCCTCCAGCTGACACAAACCCTGACCGCAGTTCCTTCATTGGTCTATAACACTGCCCAAGATTTCTTGGGCGAACAGGGTTCAGTTTCACTAAAAAATTAAACTAAAATCTTTTATGATATCCCCGCTCCGTAAGAAATGGAAAACGACAAGCATTGTTTGAAGCAAAATAAACAAGACATGTAGATGATTGATAAAGGTCATTTATTAGTATAAATGACTGATGAAACTAAGTTTATTACAAAATTGTTGCTAATTGAAACATACATGTATATATTTAGCGAAAAGTTTGGCCACAAAATCGCCAAATAATTCATCATATGATGTGACAACATTCACAAATAAGTACACCCAATACGAATGTATACAATTTTCTACATAAGAAAAGGGGAGGGAATTAAGGGTGGGATAATGAATTGAAGTCAGTGAAAATAACGAAGTATCCTACTGTGCTTCTACGCTAATTGCCATTGGTTACTTCATGTATTCAATGAGGACAACAATTCAAACTTAACTGATTTAAGCTTAAACTCTATCATGAAACCAACCCCTGTTAGCGGCAGTCTATCTATTAAGCCAGTCAGATGTGTTGTTGTTTTTCATCGGCAGATTCGCTTTATCAAAACAACGCATCTGACTGCTAGATTTAATATATCCGACTATTTGAAAGAACAGGCTTAGAATTTAGCCTAAATTGCTACAAGGCATGAAACGAGTGAAAATAATTATTTTGTATTGAACATGAAATACTCATGGCAACGCGTAACCAGTGATAACAAGCTGTAGCGAATTCAAAAATGCTTTATTCCGTTCTATATTTGGCGGTTGCCCGGTCCCCTTTAGAACGGTTTAACTATGGCAGTGTCGACGCGGATTACATTATCCTCATCTAAAAACTCATACTATGTAGACTGCTATGCTTCCATATACGAAGACGGAAGTCAAATAAAATGGGAAAAAATGATAATTCCACTTATCTATAAACAGCCTATGAGTAATTGTGTACAAATTACTTCTCACCAGCGAAGTGGTTTCTTTTCTAGTATCTAGAGGTACGTATAATTAATATTCATTTGGTAGTGTTAACTTGCATGCAGTAGAGGTTGGTCTTGAAAATGATCAGAAAACTTTAGTTACAGAAAGTGAAGGATTTTTGAAGTTTTTAGCGTATTTCTCGCAAAATATTGCATCGTCCGTTCCTATCTTCTGGCCTCACCTCGAAAAAAAAGTACACTCTCGTAGGTATTACCGCTAAATTTTGTTGTACAATTTGACATAACACCTTGGCAAACAGCCAACCAACTATCGGAAACACATAGGTAAACCAAAAACAAATACATAGAAGATTAGACTTAGTCAGGATCATTTGGATACGATGAAATGAATTCAGTTATGAGAAATCCAGATAAAAGTATATTCTTCATAAACCTAGCACAGCGGACTGGACCGAAGATAATCTACGATTAGAAATCCATATCAAACTGATCCGGGTTATACAGATTTTGTATGAGAGAATACATTACAATCACAATGCCGGATACAGCGAGATCCGCACTGCACTTTTCAGCATTCACTACAGAAACAAAAGCGCTCTCAACTCTTTTCTAGCGAGTGTAGACATCTGTGCCACAAAACACCAAATGAATACAATGGAAAATATCACGCTGAATCAATACAGTTTATTACGATATACGCAGAAACAACATCAAAACAAAGAACGCTATACTCGTGTCTCTCGGTAGAGACTCAGTGCGTGTAGTTTTATCTCATAGATACATCTTCGAACGCACAGATTGCGCAGCACATACACACACATGTCAATCCTCTCGACGAAAGGTACGTAAAATGCGACGAAACTCCTAAATGGATCAGCGGTCACCTTTCTCAATAAGAGTATTCAGTTTCCATAGTAACCGTCTATGCGTATTCGATATTGGCTTAGTAAAAGAGATGCGTTGATATGCATCCATCCAACGCTGCTGCCGCCGATATACTGCCGAGTCTGATGACAATACGATTTTCTCGAAGCCGTTACAGAATTAACGATAGCACCAGCAGCGGTCTTATATAGGCGAAAGGATTATCGCGATCATACTGAGGACTGTTCAATCGAAACAGGTGGATCTACCTATAGCGTGAAATGGTTGAGATTTCCAGTGTTTTTGTTTGAACAGCAGGAGACAGGCAGCTGATCAGTCTGTCAATCTCAAACCTGAACTGAGACAAGTATCAGAGGCAGCATAGCTAAATTTTCCGCACTACACTACAAATCGCTTGATTCGGTTTTCTCTATCGCAATTTTCATCTAATTCGGACGTAATATTTGGTCCATTCAACCTGGAACCATGTAAACTGTTATTCATAATACGGATTTTACTTCATTCGGAGAAATCTGGGCAGTCCATAGTCGTCCGAATTAAGTGAGTTCTACTGTGGTACGAAAATTTAGCTATGATGACTTTTCTCTGCATTCATCATGTCATTGATGAACAAATTACAACAGGATATAGTTCAAACTACAACGTACGATCACCTTGTTAAATGACGTAGACTTTTCAAATTGTTATGTATTGAAATTTTTCAGACTTCGACGACGATGACAACCTGCTACCGTCCGAGAAATGGAAGCGTAGAGTAAGGGCTAAGCGAACGATGCGATTGACGTCGTCGACGACGCGTGACCGCAGCCGGTCGCGATCGGTCACGAAAACATCATCGCACGACAGACGCTCGCGTTCTAGAAGCCGACCGACGGAAAACAAGCACAACCGAAGCCGATCCCGATCGCAAGAAAGTTCAAGGGTAAAAATCGAAAAAAATTCGAACGACAAGAAAAAGCATCGCTCGCGAGTGAAATTAAATTCACTCCTAAGAATACTGTGAATTAAGGCTAAAAACATTACCTCGTTTCTCCTAATCGGCTGGTAAATCGCAATAAAATTTGTAATCAGTTGATTTCTATAGCTGCCGGGTCTGTTAATTTTAGCTCATTCATGATTTTTTAAAATGTAGTAGTGTACAGGGTAGGTAGATAGGCGGCAGGGAAGGTCAACTTTTAAGCTCAGCAGAAATGAGAAATAAGGTATCCATTTCTTTAGCCTAAATATTCCTTCAATTCATGTTATACATACAATATAATCACCACTGTATTGTTCTCGCAATCTGAAGGAAGGCCTTTTAGAGCCTATTACTAGAAACATTCAAATGTATCCCGGTAATTATCCGGCTTGTGCAGGTGTAGTGTTCTTAAATCTGTTTGAATAATATATTCACACATGCACAATCATCGATTTTCATTGTGTGCTTTGAGTCATCGACATTCAAGTATCTTAACGAATTCAGCCGATAAATATTCAAAAGCCGACATATCACCGAAAACGAAACTGATTATTCTCCTTTTTCTCAAAGAGAGGACGATCCGACGAAAAAGCGATCAAGAAGGAAAGCGAAGGCAGCAGCAGTAGCAGCACGGCGGACAGAATCAAGAAAGAACCAGGGTAAGCGACTGAGGTCTAGAAGTCCAGTCAAAGAATAATGCTATACATGTATATCTAATTCATCCAATTAATTTCCATATCACTCCATCCATTCACCCATCCATCCATATCTTATCATCATTATCATCCCTTAATAAAGGTATGGCCCTCGCATTTGCGATACAGCCTTGAGGCTTTGGGTCAGTCCTTCATAGAACCATCTCCTACTTAATGTATTAAATTAGTATTTTCATTATGTATTTAATAATTCTTGTCTCTGTATTATTGTATATGTTCTATGTAAATAAAATATCAATCAATCAATCAAAAGAGCCGAACTAACACAGGGTCCCTACAGATCAGCCATTCCAGGATACAGGTATAAGTAGTTTTCAAGGTGTTTTAAATGAGAACATTTCAAATTTCGAGAAGTGCATCACTTCCATTTCCCAATTACAGAAGACTCCTTCTTAATCGGTACTATTTATCTTGGTAAACCATTAATTCTGTTGTCTTGTAAACAAATCTTTTCCCTTAACATTACTTAAACTCGGTTTCTAATTTGGTAAACACCTAATTGGGTAAAAACAAAGCATGGTCCCGAGTGTACCGATTAAAGTGTAGTTTACCGTACAACTACTAACTAGACAAATATTTCTAGACACCTATTTCTCAAAATTGAAGGATTTCTTGGGGAGTTTTGGACATTTAGCTCAAATTAGAGGAGTTTCAAGCACTTTTAAAAGCAATTTCTGTTTATAAGGAGTTTTTAAGGAATCAAGGAGTTGTAGGGACCTTGTTACAAATGGCCATTCTCTGGTTTTAACTGCATCAGACAGTAATTGCTATTCCTGAAACAGATGGTGTTCACTCAAATGAACTAATACTGAAAAACTAGGCGCTCATTGTAATATTTCAGAAGCGATTCACATAGCAGAACGAGTTCGCCGAGGTCGTCATCTTCATCGACAAGAGAATCGCGAAATTGCCAGTCGTCGTCATCGCGGCAGTCGCCGTCGTACGGCAGCAGAAGGACGACGTTGTCGCCGACGCATCGAAGCGGTCGCTACCACGAGCGCCGTACGCATTCGCCACGATGTCCGCAATCATCGCGATACCACCACCACCACCACCGCCACCGTACCAGCAGCGGCGGTACTCGCAGCGGCGATAAACCAGACAATAACGGAAAGCTCGTCGCGTCGACATCGACCGTCGTGACGAAACCTACAACCGGCAACGACGACGCGGACAACAACGCGAAACAAGTCGACAACAACATCGACTTGTACAAGATCATCGAGAACTATCGCAGTCAGACGCAGCAGGGCAGCACCGTTACTAGTCCTCTATCGTCCGGTCAACGCAGCTTCGACGCGAGTCCAACGACAGCTCGACTCGCCGATAACAACAATATAGCGATGGCGTACAATACGGAAATCTTGAGCGACGATTCGCTTGAGTCGTCGAGTTCGAATTGTCTCAGCGATAATATCAAGTTGGACTTGACGACCGAAACTTCGAGCAACAACAGCAAACAGCCGGTTACAACCGCGTCGACTGAGCGTTGTCACAGCGATGAACGATCTCAACGACAAACGTCTCTTCCCATTGTGGCTGCAAGCAACAAATCATCCGAGATTTCTTTGTCGCCATGGCAACGAGTTACCAGCGCGAGTTGTGCAGCCGAAATAGTACCTGCGGCAAAAAGCGGTGATCGGCAATCTTTCGAAATTAATGGAAACGAAAAGGATTCGGTTCGCGTAAATGGCGTAACTGTTAGTGAAACTAATGACTCAAAATCGAGCAGCGCCTTGTCTCATAATCTCAACATTCCTAAAGATACGGCAAAACCAGGTAAGTGCAAGGAATGAACACAAACACAGCTCCGACCCCGGAAAGGAAAGGACCAAGCACTTTCTTTTTAAGAATCTTTCCAATCGTTTTAAGAACCTATTCTTCTTTTATAAGCTGAAAACGGTTTGCAGCACCAAAAACGAGAAACTGTCACCACGAAAACAATCCCGTATGTCAACGGTAACGCGAAAACAGTATCCGAGGAAGGCTTGCAATCCATCATGATGAAAAAACGTCAAATCGAAAAGGTACAGTAAGAAAGAAATGATTCAAAATAAATATAGAAAAGTAGCGATGAATTCGAATTCTTTCGGTTGCATTCAAATGAAATTATTCAAATGATCTCAAACCAATTCGAATCCAACACAATCATCACATGAAATTTCAGAAAAAGTTCTTTCTACAGTCACTTACAAGCATCTTTTCGATTTCAAACAGGCCTATAAACAGGATTGCGAAACGTTTGCGACCGTAGTGAAAATGCTTGTCAGCAAAGACTCGAGACTGGAGGAAAGCATAGAATATAGTCTGCGCGAAAACCTCAGAGATATCGGACAAAGGTGCGTCAAAGAGCTTCAAGACTATGTGGACAAAGTCAAGCAAAAAGATGCGTGTCAAAATCATCAATGAAATATAGGAACTCAATGATCTCCTTCAAATGACCTGACTCTTTCCATATGACGCAGCTTTTGTCATAAGCAGGGCCGCACCTAGAAAAATTGGTAGGCCAGGGTCCAGATAAGAAGAGGCATTTTCATAGGCTAATTAGCCGGAACCCTCTCCCGGTGTTAGATATTCGTGAAGAAATACATCTGAAAATGTGCAATTTCCAAAAAGATTAGTGTCAAATTTGCAGAACGACCTCTAGCTTGACGATAAGGGCAACCTCAGTTGGAGGACAGGAGTCCCAACCCTGGGACCACCCCCTAGATCAGCCCCTGATAAAATAAAATATACTGAGGGAAGCGGGCTTGCTGCTATGAATAATTAGTAAACCACATTTTGAAAACCTCTACCTTCCACCATCTGTAAAGGCTCAAAAGGAACCTCAATCTCAAGGGAAAGGAACGGAATTATTCTAAGCCTTTTACACCATTCAAACCCAGACAGGAGGAAATGTAACCATATGCAAATGTATACAGTAGGTATCCCTTAAACAAGTTTCCTAAAAATAATTCCCTTCTTCAGACTACAGGTATATATTTTATCAAAATCTTTATCAGTAATTCTAGTAAAATTACTTTATTCTTCGCATTCTTCATTTTCTCAAAGAAATCAGGGCAATAAGCGGATACATTCAATGTATCGCTTGTAAGTTGGTGTAACCTTAAATTTTCATACTGTGCATATTACGGTAGACTGCTAAAAAGTCAGACCCGATCTAGTCAGATTATTTACCAAATTATATCAAGGACTACTTTAAAAGAATTTTCTTATATATACATGTATTTCCTAGTAGAAATTAAATTAGCGATTCACACTGCGTTTATTCGATGGTCATTTGTACATACCGTACAAAATATCCGGCTTGAGACACGCTAACAATTCGCAAATGCCTACTAGGAAATAAACTGTATGCCATGGAATGAATAAGTGTATTTCCTTAAATTTCGATATGAAAACTACAATATCATCGAAATTGGATGCATGATGAAGGCATCAAATTGTCCAGGCAATAATTTTATTACCATAATTTTATATTTATCAAGTCTACAGGAAAATTTTCATTGAAAATTGGTTTAAGATTCAAACAGGAATTTGGCCAAATTGAATAGGATTCGAGAGATCCTACTTGAGAGCGGAGGGTACTGTTACGGTATATTTGATATACAATGAAAATGGCTATTAGTTTCAAATATCTGCTTACGAAAAATTTTAATTTAGTTATGCTTTCAAATAGATTTTATACTATGTAATGTGCATTGTACGTTTGCGTTCGTAAAGTTAAAGTGATGAATTTATATATTTGTATACTTTGCAAGTGTTACTGTCCTGTTCAAGTCAATTCAAATGGAGGAAGCTAATTTGATGCATTTACAAATCTTATCAGGCCTTATCTAACCTAGGATGGAATCAATTGAGATTGCTGGTCATAAAATCCTGGACCGTTTAACCACAACACACAGCACATAAATTTTCGATGAGATGATGTAATTAAGAGCAAATGATTTTCACAGTCTGGAAAATCCAAATCCTAGCTCAGACAGGTCTATGAGGCGCAAGAACTTCCTGCAAAATTGATGGCTTTCAATGTATGTGGATAAAAAAGAATTGTATTTTTACACATTTCTGTCGGGTTCTGTCTGTTCTGTCCGCAGTGCAGTTATTCATGAAATAGAGAGAATATATTATATGAACTAAATGAAAAATAAATATCAACCTTTCGATGTTTATTCCGCCTTCTTTTTCTTCTTCTTTTTCTTTTTATCCGTTTTCTTCTCTGCAAAGGTAATAAGAGAGAAACATCAAAATTTGAATATGGTAATTTTCTTAGATCAGTCTCATGAACGAGGTATTGGCACTAGTGTCAATGTCGCTAGCATCTACTATGGTACAATATATTCATCATGCTTCATCTGAGTTAAGACTTCAATTCCATTCGTGAAGCCCTAGCATCCAAACACAAAATACACATTTAAGACAACACACTACCTTGTGAATCCGCAGCATTAGCTTCCAGCATATCTCTCTCCTTAATCTTAGCAGCTTTCTCATTCTCATCCTTATTTTTGTCCTTCTGCTTCTTTTCTCCTTTACTTTCTTTCTGCTTTTCTACTTTATGTTTATTCTTATCTTCTTTATCTTTTCTTTTCTTCTTTTTTGCTTTTTCTTGATCAGCTACAGGAGTCGGTTTGGGCTTGGTCGTCTTATGAGTTATCTCTACTTTAGCATGCTTTTCAGGCAGAGTCGTACTTGCTCCTTCAGCTAGAGATTAAAAATCATTATCAACCTAGCAAATATTCAGACATACTACATGTCTCTACTGATCTCAATGGCAAATGCCAACATTCATCTAGTTCCAACCTGCACCATCTAACCAACAAAGAAAACAGGTTTCGTATTATCCAAATCTTGATTGACATAAATATCTCACATGCTGGAAATCATTGTAATAAGAAGGTTTCAATTTAAACAGAATTTTTCAAGTTCCAACTGTATTTCACATACTAACCTGCAGATGTTGAAGCCCTTTTACGTTTTTTCACTGGTTGATCAGGCGTCTTAGTTGGTTTATCTATGGATACAGATAAATAAGATAATGAATCATGGCAATGTTAATCAGTACTGGCTGAAATTACGAAACCGAAATCTATTGCAAATACACACCTGATCCAAATGCAACGTGGCGCTGTTTCAATCCGGCTGGAATATCATAACACATTTTCGGCTTCACCTTCGGAAGTTTGGCCTCCGGAACATCTATCTTCTCCGTAATAGAAATGATTCCTTTGAATTGATGCACTGTCAACAAGGAAAAACTACATGGGTTCTAGTAAACAGAGAAAGAGATCAACAAATTTCAAATATTTCAATCACTACAAATCAAAGCGTACCAGGTTTTAATTGCTTGGAATGTTTGCCACTTGGTAAAAGCAACGTTGAGTTCTAAAATGAGAAAATAAATCGAATGAGTTCGTTCGGTAACTATGCTTAAAATTTTCATAGCCATGATTTAGATGAGTAGGCTAATTAAAAATAAAACATTCATATATTGCATGTTAAGAGTTGATTTTCATACAGAAATTTCGAAACATCAATAATTCATATTTCACATGACAAATTTAAACAATCTAGTTCATTAAATTCTCAACTCATAAACTCAAGTTCTATGATTAAACAATCCATTTAAACAATCTAGTTCAACGTACCACAGCCCCTCGCATTTTATTTGCCTCAAATTCTCCGCTGTTCTGAAATGTTCGAATGAAAGCATAATTTTTGCAGTTTGAAAAAGCAGTGTTTAAAATCGATTAGCGTGTATCGGAATTGATTACAGTAAACCTTGCATAAGTCAGATCTTTTGGGACCAAGAAAAATCTTCCGACAGAATAAGTCAGATTTCCAAACTTTATCCGAAAACTACGCCTTGAGAATTAATTTCTGTAAATGGATTTTCCGACTTCGATCCGACTTATGCAAGGTTTACTGTATTCATTTAACGGTTTTTTCATTACGTTATCAAATACTTACTTCGAGGGTAATTGTTTTTCCGGTGGATAAGGAGACATTGTCTAATGCTTTGATATCGAACTAAAAAACAATTGCAAACTGGTATATCAGTAAGATAGAAAATCGCTACATGCACTGATGGGGTTGTTCGAATTTAAACTCTAGGGCCCAGTTTTATTGACGTATATTATCTTTAACCCAGAGCTTGACTCATTTTCAATTAAGTTAGCCAAAACTGAGCCTAAGTTCAAATCCAGTTTATTGTTTATCAATTAAAAATAAACACAACGAAAATTGAAAAAGCGTGATGAATTTAACAGCTAATACTTACATTAATGGGAACTCGTATCAGCCATAAATCAGAATGCTCATCCATATTTTCAACAGTTAGTATATCAGATTTTTCTGACAAACTCTCAAAATCGTCTGGACAGTCATACCTGAATAACATAACGCAATCAATAAATGAATGATTATTAGAACATTACCTATCCGCAGGGATATCACAGTTACAGGGAAAATTAAAAGTATATTTGTAATGTCTTCACGGTCTTTAAGGTGTTCATGGCTAACAAAATCAATTTGACGGTAAGTCAACTTAGCAACACAAGGAAGAAATTAATTGGTCATTAAGGGAAGCATCCCATTCTACAAACAGAATCAGCTTCAGTTTGATTTCAAATCAGGCGCTACACCCAACAAGGGTTTACTAAGTTCAACAATGAACACTGAAGGATATTTCACAGCAAACATTGCAAATTAAATTCAGAATAAGGCTTAAGAAAATTAATACCTTGTTTCTGCTGAGCCTAAAAGACCCGGCCAGCCACCTATATACCCAGAAACACAACTTTTTTCTAAATCATGACCAAGCTAACTTAAACTGACCCAGCACTTACAGAAACAAACTGATTAAAAATCTTATCGCAGTTTACTATTTACGCCGCTGATTAGGAGAAACAAGGTATCAGTTTTGTTTAGCCTACAGTCTGAACATAGACGTACTTAGTTTTAGGATCTAACTGCGTCAATGGATGCGTAATATGGATGTCGTCTTCATCAATCAATGACGATTTTAATTTCTTCGATGGAGATTTCGAAGGCGACATGTCCCCGCCACGTTTCAACGTTGATTGGTTTTCCGGTGCAGTATCATTTTTGTCTGAGTCATCGCTGTCACTGCTTCCATCCCTCGAGTCACGAAACCTTGAATCCTGAATAGTCGCAGCAGGCGTTGGTATTTTCGATGGGGCTGCATCATCAGAGTCGGAATCTGATTCCGATAAAATTTCTTTGGATTTGTAAGTTTTTTTCGGTGTCATCGTGTCCTTCGATTTTTGGATAACAGCCTTCCTTGGTGAAGATACATTCATTGAATTTGCATTCGCAGCTTTCTTCGGTGACATCTGTTTTACTGGTGATGATGCCAGTTTACTTGATTCTGATTCCATAACAGGTTCTTTTGATTTTTGGAATTCAGCCTTTTTCGGTGAAGCACCATTATTCAGGCTTGTAGACGCAACTTTCTTCGGGGACAACTGCTTAACTGATGTTGTTGATGCGGGATTTTTAGGCTCTTCTTCGTCTGAACTAGAATCCGATTCCATAACATTCATCGGTTTTGAGGCAACTTTCTTCGGTATTATCAGTTTTGCGGCAGGAAGTTCCTGCCCTTTTGGGGGTAAGTCATCTTCATTTGAACTTGTCTCCGATTCGGAAAGAGGTACTACAGGCTTAACGAATCCAGTCTTTTTTGGCGAGGCAACAGTGTTCGAATTTGATTTAACCAGGTTAACAGATTTTTTTGGTGGTTCCTTTTCACCTTCATCTTCTGAACTGCTAGAACTTCCCGAATCTGATTCGATCGCGGCTGTCTGAGAAGTAGGTTTTTCCAACGACGATTTACTTTTTTGGGGTGACTTATCCAAAGAAACTTTAACCGGTTCTTGCGCCGACGATGACTTAATGGGTGACGCTTTTTTATGATTGATTATGTCTTTTGAAATACTGAGGTCGGCTTCGCCTTCACTAGATTCTGATTCTGACGAACTCACTGGTTTGTATACCGGTACCGGTGCTGGCTTTTTTATTGGCGACAAAATTTTCTGTTTCACTGGTGTACGTTTTGTCACAGATTCTAGTTTTATTTTTCCAGCACTAATGACTGGGGCCTGCTCCTGACTATTTTTCAATTTCTTACTCTTCTTTGAAGCACTTTTCATACGCGCAGTCACCGAGTCAGCTATCGCTGTTAAATCATCATTCACGTTTGTATCCTCTTCATCAGATGACGATAGTAATTTGAACTCAGTCACTTTCTCTGGCCGCACTAGTTTCAATTTCGTCTGCTTTTTCGTCCTGCTCGCCTCTGTGAGACTAGTGTTCTCAACTTCACTGAGGTGAACATCGCCTTGCTTGTTGAATATCGGCGAGACATTTGCTACAGACTTCTTTCTTGATTTCTTTTTCTTTTTGTCGGAAGTAGGCCTAACACTAATAGGCGTACGGAGGGGACTAAATCCTTGGAAGTCATTCATTATTACCTGAAAAATACCGAAAGATGAAATTGCTCATTTCAAATTACTCATGTTTGAAACTCATTTAAGGTGGTCAAATCACAATAAAAGCAGTCGGATATTAACAGAGATGACCTGTGAAGAATACAGTATACACTATTCTAATTCTATTTTTGGGAATTTAGGCTCTCCCCAAATCCAGGGCAGGCCTAGCATTTTGGTTGATTTCTGACTGATTTAATGCTTGTTTAAGACTTTGCTCATAACGTATAAATTGATACATACTCGACGGAATACAAGAGTGAGACTGTCAATCACAGAAATGTATACTTTGTATACAATTTCAAATCAAGACTCCGCGCACATGTATTCACGCAACGGCTTCAGATATTGGAGCCAAATATAACCGGATTCGAACCCATAAACACGAATTATTATTGTTGCATTCAACATTTTAATCATTATAACTAGTAAGTAAATATGGCCGCCTTTATCATCGAATTTTCATTTTTATTCAGCTAAAATCTAGTTTATGCAGAGATAAGCTCATTGATGTAAAAGATAATGGGTCAAGCGTCGTCAAGAGCTGCTAAAAAAGTCGTATCTCCCCTTTACAATTATTGGTATGGTGGGAATAGTGGCCAGGAAGACGATGAACAATCGGATGTTGGTGCAGGTGGTGCCCCCTACTACTGGCGTACTGCTGTCACACCATTTGTTTATAAAAGGAAAAGGTATACGAATTTCATAGCCCAGTTTTCAAGATATCAGAACTGCTGGGGAATACACATATAGACCTCGGTTTTCTAGTTTCCTTAATAATGGAAATGCTAATGGGAAACTGCCCAAATTATTGGTTCACTATCTCAAACAAAAAATGGGAATATTGCTGATTTCCGAAAAATGCAAAAGCTGAGTTACTGCTGCATGGAAACAAATCGAGACATCGAAACAGATAAAAGATATCCTGAAAGGTCCGAATGACCCTCTCTTGTTGACTTACATTTTGGGGCACCCCAACGTGGCGAACCTTTTGAAATGGCAAGAAATTTTGGTGTACTCCAAGGCTATTTGATGGCTGTCATGAGGGAAAAATTCATATTTTTTAAAAAGAATTTTTTATCCTAAAATTATGAGCGCACCTAAAGAAATTTAGGAAAAGACCACTCCCCTGTTCCTATGGAATTCTTTGAATTAGGGGCTCTGTAAGGTTGAACAAGCTATTGGCCAAAAAGCAATTACTGGAATAAAGCCTACCTTGGCGAAAAGTCCAATTTTGAAAAGTTGATTTTAAATTCTGTTGCAGTTCGTTATACATTGATGAAGACGGTGACCTAGCAAATGAATTTTATGAAGAAGTTATGTATGAAGAAGAGGAAGAAGGAATATTTAGAACAACAATGCGACGAATTTTGCATCATTTGACGCCTTTGGTAAGAAAAATGAGAAATTGGATCATTTTAATGAAAAACCCCAGCTATTCCTTCAGTGTTATATGACAG
Source organism: Tubulanus polymorphus (assembly GCF_964204645.1). Lineage (NCBI taxonomy): Eukaryota > Metazoa > Nemertea > Palaeonemertea > Tubulaniformes > Tubulanidae > Tubulanus > Tubulanus polymorphus. The sequence continues at coordinate 8,604,005 of NC_134027.1, read as the reverse complement.
TAGTGAACCCACAAGATGATTTTAAAAGGCTAGGCACCGTTCAAAGATTATGTAACATTTTGGGGAAAATTTTGATACCCCTTGTAACAGCGGTAACAAATTTTGGCCACAGTGTAGGCTATCACAGTGTATCTAAGGCTCAGCTGGAATGGGGTCCTGTAGAGGCTGACCTGTAGCGTTCGGATTCTTGATGAGATTTGTGATATTGCATATGTTTTACAGTTCCAGTTAAGTAAAGCATTATCATTAGAAAATGGTCCAACTAACTTCACTCCTGTCCTGATTACACTCCAAAAAGGTTGTTCAAGAATTTTCGAGAAACCCCGGGGCCTTTCCTTGTAACAATCTGTAACAAACTTTTTGACACTTCCCATCCCCAACTCTCTTTCAAGGGTTGCAGTAGATACCAGCATAGAGGTCTTGCACAACCAGAAGTACAAATGTACTGCCTGACAAGATCCCAAGTTCTGCAATGTTTTCTCAAAGAAAAATAATTAGATTACATTAGTGTTTCTGTGCAAGTGCAGTTTCACTAACATTGGCCTGAAATGCTTCCAATTTTGAAAATTTTCTTGGAGGGACCAACACCGATGGGGCTCGCTGTTGCCTGCTTCACCATCAAATAAGTTCCGCTTACTGCGTACTGGCCTGCCAACTGAAAAAGCACATGGCTACAATGCTTCAGTATATACATCACATTGATCATGGTTCTCATTTCTGCCTTACTATTTTCATCTGTTGCAGGGATACATTGATTTGCCGCACCCATGTCTACACTATAACATGCCAGTGATACTATGTGAAACGCCCGCAACCTGTAGATGATTACCACAAGCAAATATCGCCATCTCATTTCACCACTTACGGATACCTATATCAAATCGAGACATCAATATCATGTAAAAATCTGTACGAATGGAGTGTTTTCAAATCGATGAAATGTATTTATTTTGGATATATGTTCGAGATGCCCATAATTCTTATCAGTGAAGAATGACCGAAACGTGATTTTCTGTTGTTGGAGTTATTGCGTTCATGAAATCAAATTATAATACGTTCTGTATGCGCGTGCGATTAATGTAATCTAGAGAACTTTTTCTAGTCATTTTAGTAATTTGGTGTGGACAATTTCGACACTGACCAGATCAGACACTATGGATCACTTAGGCTGTGTGCGTATATGTAGTGTATATAGGGATTTTTGTTAAACTTTGTTGTAAAATAAATTGTAAATTATTAAGAAAATTGACTTTCTGTTTCTGTTCGTTAATGACAAGTAAGTCAAAGTTCTCCCCAGGTGAGGAATAATTGTTGAAGATTCTGAAAACTGTTTAGGGATGGAAGCACAGGGACCTGACACCAGTGTTGAGGAGGTAACGTTGGAGATTATCCGCCGAAAACCCGCATGAGGTATTTTACGCGTTAGGAGGTGGCGACGTCTGGCGGTGCCAATCGCTGATTGGCTGAATGTGTCGGCCATGTTTGTTTTGCGCTACGATTCAAAACTACAGAAGTGGTTAATTGCTCATCATAACTCGACAAAATCAGCTATTTACATTTGTTTGTTGTTATAAAACAACTAGCCGTTATTTGGAATACGTGTTGAAGAATGCTAAGAATGGATACTACTGGGTCAGAGAGCCCGAAATGTCGCAGATCACCTAGATTATTGCGACGGTAAGTAAATCTCGCTCGCTCGTTGCTTTTTTGACCTCTCTCTGTCTGTGTCTGTTGTTGTTGACTTCTTCGATCGAGAGTCGAGAGATGATGATAGATGATTTAACGATTCTGTCTGATCGATTCTTCGGCCTTTTCCAATTCTCTATTTAAATTCCAGCAGACGTAAGCTATGTTTTTTCTCTTTGTTTTGGCCTGCCTTGCCGGTCTTTTGTATATTATTTTGCTACATTTTGTAGGCTATTGCCACTTGTCTTATGCCATTGCCAGTCAGTCAGTGTAATTGAAGTCAAATATCTAAAAGAGAACTTTTTTCCAGCAATGAATGAGTGTACTCGTCTCAGTCTCACCGAAACTCTGTCTCCAGTGAATAATGAGAAACGTTAGGCCTATTTTATTTATTCAAATTGTTGCATGTTCACTGGAGGCTGGGTTCTTCACAGGTTTTACTTGTAATTATGCGCTTAGTTGTTCTTTTTTTGCTGACGCTGTACATGTCACTAATGAAGCTGTCTACTATATAGATACAACTTGTAGGCTAATTAATTTATTTGATAATTTGGAGTAGCGGGCTTGTGCCATGGCGGGTGGGTTCAAATCTATGGTTGTATTGTATTGTACGTTAATACCAGATTCATTGTCTGCAAATGTAAATAGTTTTCGCCTCACCAACAGTTATCAATTATATTAGACTACTAAGCCCTAGACTGAAATTGAAATAAACATGTCTGGCTTGTTGGTCTAACAAACTCCTGTCAAAACGTCATTAATTTGTTGATGACAAATTCTGTTATCTTTCAAACATTAATTAAAGCGTTAATTACTGCGAGCATTTGTGCAGTACCAATTAGTCTAGCCCTTTATAAACTATCGATTCTGTTTACATTGATCACTTGATGTCTAGTGGATCTTAAAGATTTAGTGCTCAAAGTGGCTGTTATGCTACTCACCCCAAAATGAACCGGTCCTACGATCTTTTATCGACGACATTCGAAGATTCATTTCAATCTATTGAAGACCTATATCTTCTTAATCAGTCGTTCTTAAGCGGGTAGGCTATTCGTAGAAATGTATGAAATGAGTATAATGATTTTCTTTTCAATAGCTTTTACAAAGAATTTGTCTTATTCTTTTTGCAGTTGTTCGACGCCTAAATTGATGAGATCGGATTCGTTTAGTCAAGATGGTTTCCTCAGTCCTGCCGTCCTCGATCTCGATTTATCTGTCGTGAGTTGAGATTCGTTTCGTAGCTCGATGATCTTATTTGGTGGTAGCCACGTACAATGTAAAAAAAAAATGTTTTGCTTTCTCTACCATTTTAGAGTCAAAGGAAACGAAAACGTAAAGATGAAGACACGTTTAGTCTGCAGAGTTTTGACATGTCGACAAAGGTAAAGATTTGATCTAGTTTGTTCACTTATTGAATCTTGTTAGGCAAAAATTGTTATCAAATAGTTTGGAGTAGATAATGAAATAATTGAAATGTGAAACCCACGAAAACTTGAAACACAGAGAAAATTATATTTTAAAAGTATTCTTTTTATGTATCATCGGTTTTGATATTCATAGTATCAATGAGTTCTTTGAAACTAGTTTTAATTGAAGCCATTGATGCAGTTCCAAAGTTCTTGGTTACGATTTAACTTTCGCAGGGTCAAACTTAACTGACAGACAATTGTAGAAGTGACTCCTGTTGCAGTAACGCCCATAGCAGTCATAAACCTAGAGGCTGATTTCAATTGTTTGTTGTTTGCTGTTTTAGGAGCCTCTCGGAAAAAGGACGAGGAAGTCATTGTCACGTGTGGCATCTTTGGCGAATATTTTCTCTCCGGTGAAACCAGTAAAGAAGATAAGCCAGTCATTGCAGGTACGAAGAAATTATCATTTGATTATAAATGGAAATTTTGTTTTGACTGAGAAGAGAGGGCGAGTTTTAAAAGTGATTTCAAAAATTTTCAGCAGAAATGTATTTGAACTGAACGGTTAACTTCTCTCAAAAACTAGCCACAATGATTATGTTGTCTGGTCTACAACTAAACTGAAGTGGCCTTCCAGAATTGTGTTGAGAGATCCTGAATTATTCCATAGACAGATGCTCTCTGTCTAGGTGACAGAAATTTTAGTTGTTCTCTTAAGTTAATCCAGTAGTGTATAATAGTGTACCACTGAATTCCATCACTCCTGTGATTTTGTCATAGTAATTATTTGGTGTATTGTGTAATAAGGTGATTTAATAGTAACCTTTCCATTAGCCCATTAGCTCCAGTCATTAATTCATCTATGAGTTATTGAGAGGCAGAACAGACTAGTTAGTTATCAGTGAGGTCATCGCTCTCTGGGTGGTTGGTTTCCTTGGTAAAACTGAAAATGACTGACCCTACCAGAAAAAATCAAACTCAAGATGAGATTTATAGAGACTTTGACTAAATTTGTAGATTAAAGTTGTTTATTTAATAGTATCTGTTGATCAAAATACAAATTAATGATATAATAATCATAATGATATATCATATAGCGTAGATCTATAAAATAATCTCTGTGCATCGCAATATGAAACACAATACATGTATAGAGATTACCAAGTATGCATAATAAAACCAGAACAAACTTATGTTTTAAAATTAGGATTCGCTAAAAAAGTATGTTTAAAAGATATCAATGTCAGGACATTCTCAAGAGATCTCGGTAGTTTGTTCCAGCGGATTGGACTAATACATTTAAGAGATCGATTGCTGTACTAAATGCGAGGTATCGATTGGAATTTTACAATTATACATTCAGACACTGAGCATAAAGCACAAATTGTGCGTACGTAATGAATGTAATTCGTACAGGTGGTATAAATCTAATGACAAGAAATGAATGAATTATCATGATAGTCTAGATAGCAGTTTTAGCCAGGAGCTGTAATGGATATTTTGGCCCTTATCCTGATAATTCAGGCTGAGTTAGCAGTCTAAATGTTAGTTGTATCTTGGAGTTATCATTCTATGATTACTCCAAGGTTATAAAAATTGAGAGAACTAATAATTCCAATATGATTGTGTTGCGTAGCAACCAGAACAAACTTATGTTTTAAAATTAGGATTCGCTAAAAAAGTATGTTTAAAAGATATCAATGTCAGGACATTCTCAAGAGATCTCGGTAGTTTGTTCCAGCGGATTGGACTAATACATTTAAGAGATCGATTGCTGTACTAAATGCGAGGTATCGATTGGAATTTTACAATTATACATTCAGACACTGAGCATAAAGCACAAATTGTGCGTACGTAATGAATGTAATTCGTACAGGTGGTATAAATCTAATGACAAGAAATGAATGAATTATCATGATAGTCTAGATAGCAGTTTTAGCCAGGAGCTGTAATGGATATTTTGGCCCTTATCCTGATAATTCAGGCTGAGTTAGCAGTCTAAATGTTAGTTGTATCTTGGAGTTATCATTCTATGATTACTCCAAGGTTATAAAAATTGAGAGAACTAATAATTCCAATATGATTGTGTTGCGTAGCATTAAAATTATTGTTGAATTTCCATGCTCTCGTCATTAGATAAGGCTCTTAACATTTCAATAGTGGATCAACGCTTGGATTCTCTGCTTAATTCTGAAATTTATGGTATTAATATTAATGATAGCTGGCAGCAGTACCTGTCGAAACAAAAGTCTCATAATCATCTTAAACTCAAAATCTTTCATTCTGTCAGGAGACATGTGTGTGTGTCACACTTCAACTCTAACTCTTGACCATTGTTACCAAAACAATGAACGCGTTAAAGCTCTAATTACTGGAACAAAGCTTACAATGTCTGGTTGCAATTGGCATGTAGAGTGTAACACAATCACTAGAAATTTGATTAGAGAACAGTCTGCACAGAAATTTGCTCTGTGATGTAGCAATTAGATCAGCTTGGGTGCCAACTATGTCTCTATTATGGAAAGCTAGGAGCTTTGGTCAGTTGTCCATGGCTCAATGAGCTCGTATTGATTGTCAGTTTGGTGTAGATAAAGTGTTGCCCAGTCTAGTGTTTGTGACATAGATGACAGATCAGACCAGTTAGACATGTGCCACACTTGTCTGAATATACATTATGATATTAGAGGTAAAAAAAACTTTCTGACAGCTCAATATTAGATTTTTATTGTCATTGATTTTTGATAACGTCAGGTATTGATATCTGTAATTTTACAATACAATTTTCATTCCATGTAAATGTGTTTTATCTTCTCGTTCTTCACAGAGATCTTTGAGTTTTAAGAATGTGCTATCACCAGCGATGCAGAAACCCGTCAGCCAGTACAAGAAACCTCAACCGACTCCGACGAAGCGACGTCCTAGCAAACTGTGGCAGGAAACAGTTGACGGCGACGTGACGGTTACATTCAGCGAATTACAGATAAAACGACAAAACGTGCGTTCCGATGTCATTCATGATTAAAACTAAGATAAATTCATAGAAGTCTCCATTCCATTAGAATTATGCCTCCCGTTGGTTGTAACCAATACGATACGAAACGATACGATACAAGCCCTTTACCATTCACTACTAAATTTTGGCCAGCAGTTGACATTTTTAGTTGTTTCTAAAGTAGATTTTTTATCTATTGATTACTAACTATTTGATTTGGTTGCTATGAATTACTACTATTATTTTGCTTTATGAATCCTTTATTTATTCTGTTCTATTTTAGGCCATATTCGAGTTATTCCAAGGCGAACAAGATCTTATTCAAGATTTACAAATGGTCAAAACGGTAAGTTTGTCTTGTGTTATTTTTTTCAAAGACTCAATGAACTAATCTAGAATTATATCATGTTTAATTGGTTTCTTGATTTCAATATTACAGACATATTACGATTCTATGAAGAAGTTGCAACTATTAACAGACGACGAATTGTCTCAAATATTCAGCATAATCGATACCCTTGTACCTTTACATGAAAGTAAGTGCACAAAACATCACTAGCTGGGAAATACATGTAATGTTTTGATATCGAGTGATTTGTCTTCGGGGGTTCAGGTCAAAATGCTTGTAGCTTATCGAAATTTTAATAATGGATCTAATTGACCAGTGACCTGTTTTGACATTCATTTTGACTTTTCCCTAAAAGCTATTGTCCCTTCATATACTGCTCGCACTTAATTGCCATTGGGCAAGCTAAAGCAAAGATATGCTTCAATCCTTTACTGAGTGTTTCGGTGATCTCGACCATTCGGAACTTTTTCTATCTTATGAAATATCTAAAAAAAGCCCTGGAAAAGGCTTGAATCAGGGGCAAACATTCCTTGAGAGTGTGAACCGTGGAAGCTGCTTGATTCTTCAGATATATTCACATGTTGACAACTACGTTGTATTCTCTATTTCAGAACTCGTAGCGAGCATGCTCGGTCAACGGAAACCGGACGGATCGACCGATCAGATCGGTCAGGTGCTAATCGACTGGTTGCCGAGTCTGCATTGTTATATTCCGTACTGTGCTAATCAGGTGTACGCGAAGGCGTTATTGGACGCGAAACGTCAGGATAAACGCGTTGACGACTTCTTGCAACGTTGCCAGGACTCGCCGTTCAGTCGTCGCCTCGATCTGTGGTCGTTTCTCGACGTGCCGCGTAATCGTCTCGTCAAGTACCCGCTGTTGTTGAAAAACATTCAGAAACTGACGCCGACTGACCACAGCGATATTGCGTTGTTGGACACGGCGATTCGAATCGTCGAGGACTTCCTCGCCGATGTCGACGAGAAGACCGGCGAAGCGAAGTGCAAATTCATCATCGGTAAACTGGATTTCATCGAAGAAAAGCAGGTAAATAAATCGCTTGACTTTGTGTGAAAAACAATTTTGATTGGGACAAAATGCCCAAAACTCCCTTAATTTTGCGAAATAGGCAATTAGAAATTATTGTTTGGTTTGTTGCTGTACAGTAGACTGAGTCGATACAGTTGGGACCTCAATTTTTTTACCATGTGTACTTAATAAGAAACCAAGTTTAGGTTTATAAAGGATAAAAGATTGCTCACAAAACCACCAAGAGGTAAACAGTACCGATTTAGGAGGAGTTTGCTGTGTAATTGGGATATGAAAGTGATACAGACACTCCTCGAAATATGAAATGTTCACCTTTAAAACTCCTCGAAATCTCCTTATATCCAAGAATGACTAATCAGTAGGGACCCTAAATAATCATTGTATGGTCATGAAGATGAATTTAAGATGAATATTTGATCAGGTTAAGTTATGATTTATTTTACAGAGACATAGTCTGTTCGATGAGGTCAGATATCTGTTATGTGAAGGCATCCTACGTAATAACCGAGGGACTGTAAGTATTTTGTTGAACAAGGCCGAAGCTCATTTCTCGTCTAATAACTAATCAAATGAATGAATATCAGTCCGCAAATAAGAAATTGCATAGTTTTGAAATTTATGTAAGTTTTTGTCGTTTGTATTTTGTAGAAATTAACTGTATTCCTGTTCGATAAGATACTCGTGTTGACACGTCCGGCAACTCGACAGGATCGTATGGTATATCAAGTGTATCGATACCCGTTACCGGTTACTGAACTCATTGTTGAAGACGTGAAAGATGGCGAAATCAAGATGGGATCATTCCGTAACATGTACGGCGCTGGACAAGCTAGTAAGTTCAATTATTGTCATTGAATTCATTTTATAACAATTGTGGGAAAGTGGTTAGAGAATGCAATTCCAGTATACCACCCATGGATTCGAACCTGTTTCCCTGGGATACTCTCATCCCTCATTCCTTCTCTTTTACCCAAGGGGATCTCTGATATCTCTAACCCTAAGGCTAAGATAAATGATACCTTGTTTCTCATAATCTACCGGGTCGCTTTAGCAAACTGCAATTACAAAATTTGTAATCAAATTATCAACTTTTAAGCTCGGCAGAAATGAGAAACAAGGTATCAATATTTTCAGCCTAACCTTGCAATTATTTGCATAGCCAGATTGACAATTTACTTACTTCAGTTCATGGTTTTAACATAATTTTGTTCTTTGTAGGTAAAAATGTTTTCCGATTGGGATGCAGTTCGCAGGACGGCAAAGGATATTCTCATACGCTACAGTCAAACGACGAACACGATAAAAAGCAGTGGATACAGTGCTTACAAGCGGCCGTCAAAGCGAACGGCGAAATCGCCAACATTCTCGAAAATAAAGCGCAGTCGGTCGCGATGGGTGATTCGTATCCGTCGGATACGAGCGTCAACTCAGAGGATACGAGTTCGATCGGGGAAGGGGTCGTGTTCGGCGAAAACAAGAAATTGGATTTCATCGATAAGGACGTTTCGAGCGACAACGAAAGCACGACTTCTTCGTCGCCTTGTAGCAGCGAGTTGTCATTGTCCGAGGAGGATGAAAACGATGACAATGAAAAGGAGAATACGAGCGGTCGTAGCGGCGGCAGCGCAGCAGACGTTAGTATCATTTCTTCGACGGGCGTCGCGAAAAGGAGCATGAAAAAACGTATCAAGAAGATGTTCACCGAGAAAATACCGGAGAAAATCGCGATGATTAGTAAGTAATAAAGACATGGATGAGAATGTGGCCGATGCCAAAAATGTTAGGGAACACTCTTATAGGCTGGTATTAACGAAGGGACCAACTCAATTCATTATCAATTGAGCTAGCCCCTGTGGGTTAAAGTTAATATACCAGTCTGTGGAACCCAGCACAGGGTTTAAGAAAAATATAACCGAAGTTACTAGGCAAGAATTTGTGTCTTATTTGTGAAGTTGTGAAATAAGTTAAATCATTGTTCTATAAAATGCAACATTAATGCGATGATGAAATATGAAATGTCTGAATGGAATGTATCTGAATGAAATCGTGATGTTTGATGTCCGTTATTTTGTAAGTGACTGAATGGTGCGTGATGTTTGTAAGTTAGGATTGGATATCATTCGATTCAATGTCAGGTTTTTTTTGTCGAGAAATGCTCTTCGAAAGGCAGCTAGTATGAGTCGGATGGTTGAGTCAGTTGTGTGTGTTTGTGTATTTAATTTATAATCGTTCTTGATTTCTTGAAGAAGTTGGTCAAAATTTTCCAGTCATAAATCACTCGTTGAGATAAGCAAAGTTAATAAAATGCCATGTTGATGTTGCAGTTGTTCATATTTGTATATACCTTCAATATTTCATTCGACAATTACCAATATATAACGAACTAAAATGTTGAAGCTACGAGTATACTGCTGCTAAAACATTCATATTTTCCTGTCATTCCACGTTTTACCTGTCTCGTATATAGTAAGATAGTTTTGTATATTGATTGCCACTTGTATGTAATTATTATTGAAGGCTGGCATTGTTTAAACGACCAAACTGCAAATCTCAATTTTGTGAATTTGCAAAACCTTTCTATGCAATGTTTTAGGTGATTGCTATAATGTATTTTAATAATCATATACCTATGGCAGACAGTCACCATTTAAGTGCTCATTTTACCCAACCTTTCTTGGTCACCTTGAATCTAATTTCTACTGAATCAGATTTTTTGGGGGTGTTATGTAATTTTGAACGTTTCTTTGTACATATTATTATAAATAAATAAGTGTAAATAAATTGTAATAAATGAAAAGTTAATCGGCTTTCTGTGCTTTTAATATCTATCTTGGAGGCGGTGTTCTAATCATTTATTGGAAAGGAAGTACGCAAGAATTAAATGCAGCTGATAGTATAGCTGGAAACCACTCCGTTATAACACTGGTGAGGTCTGGTTGATCAAGGAATTGAAGAATGGTTATAAACCATATCACAACTTTGAATGAAGAAGTTTTGAAATTTCATTTACACATTTTACTGATACAATCTTTATTATATTACAAGGTTATACATTTCATGTAGAGAACAAAATCGGGTTGATTACTCTATAAACATACCCCTCAAGCACATGCAGTCCTGTACACTATCCTTTGCCATCAGCAGGATAGGTTCCTATGCAAAGCAAGCTTTTAGCGGCACATCCTCAGCTATGTAGACCAAATATATCAAAATTTAGATTAAAACCAAATCATTTGCAATACATGCATTGATACCACAACCTGGCGTAGATAGCGGGATGCAGCCTGTATTATTGACCTTACCAGACTGATGGCTCCTTTCCCAGAGAATTCAAACCTCTCAATGTAATTGTTCTTGTCCATGTGATAACAATAAGTTCTTCAGATCATAGAAATAACACTTTAGATCCAAATTGTTTATGATGAGAAAAGAAATTCCTTTTAATCAATCCTTCTATTACCTCAACATCTTCATACATGTTTGTATGAGGCTTTTTCGCAATGTTAGACAATTACGGAAAATTAAAAAAGACTTAATGCTATATTTTTCATTAATGCACGATGTAAACTTTATATATATATATAGCTACATGTATATATATATACATAAATATAATTACTTCTTAGAATGAGGTACATATGATACGTATGGTACATCCATGAACTCATTTGTAATGCGCCAGTACATACATGAACAATGTTTAAAAATCTGTAATATTGATATTACAAAAAAAAAAAAACAAAGAGTATATATCCCTAGTAAGATGCTTCTAAACCCAATTTCATAGAGGTACGACTGAGGTGACTTAGGAGTTTTCGTTATTCATTTTCCATGTACGATGAGGCTAACTTGACCTAGGACCTGCATCCACAAAAAGTACAATTATGAGCACATATTTCGGCAATATCTTAATCTTAATGCTGAAGTAGTTGGTGGCTCCTGGGTGTGCCTATGCATTATAAAAATTCAAGTAAACTGTATCATCAAGACTGGTAAATGTAGAACAAAATTGCTTTGAAACTACTTCGATTTTTACATTAAACATCTTCAATGATACAATATTTACAAGTATACCATCCTACAGAAAACCGCCAAGCATCAATTTTTCATAGTTCATCAATCTACACATAAATCTGTGTTCAAAATATTGAATTTTTCTCAGTATTCTACACCAATGTTTACTGAAATACCCTGAAAACTTGTGAAATCGCTATACACGTTTATGCGATGAACTATGTATCTGCAAAAATCCATAGCATTCATGAATTATTGGTATTGGTCACTATCTAAACTTATCACAAAGCATGCTTTTTACATCACAGGCTCTTCATTAACAGCACAATCTAATCAAATCCACAGGATTCAGCCTTCCACTGTGTTTCACGTGTACAAATTGGCAGCTTCGATGATATTTACTGTGTTACATACACAGTTATATGATAATTCCATGAACATATCGATATTGCTCACTTAACTGGTGTCTACACAAGTGTTATTACAGTTTGGATATCCATTTTTTGTAAAGCCATGTTGAGAACAGGTTGCTGGCTTTCATATTGATGCGGTCGTTCCTTATTACTTTTCTTCATATAAAAACGCTTATTAAAAAGATGCCATCACAAGATCTTCACAATATATTACAGACAATATATGCGTATGGTGTACATAGTAAAAAACTTACATATACATGTATGATATCTACATATATTTGGCAAAGCCAAAATGCTGTTGTCTGAGATTTTAGTCGCCCAGTAAAACTACTGCCAGAAATTCAAAATCAACATGATTCCAAGTCCTCGGTTGATTATCAATATCATGATCGAATATTGGCAGAATACGACGATAATGAACATAACATTAACAAAGAGCATGTTTCATTCACAGATTCTTGTTTCTACAGCGAAGCTATAGAAACTTTCCCATAAAATTAGATTACGCACACCTAATGTATGAATGGTGTGGAATTCTGCGCGTATTCCATCAATAGTGTTCAAACACAAGCGCTATATACTTTCTAGAAAAATTTGGAGGGGAAGAATTGACATTTTTTAACGATAACTATTTCTGCAGCAGGGAATCTTATGCGGGAATTTTACGCTCCGATTTCAAAATTGAAACCCGGTTACAGCATACAACAGGTACACGTGTATAGCAAGATAGGTTGAACAACTTGGAAAAATCATTCTACATACAAAATACGTGTAATCATCACCACCGAACTACATGGTCAATAAAGTTTATAAAATCAAATCAATATATGTACGCGAAGTGAAATTCAACATATTTTACACGCTCCTTCATTCGTGCAAATGACGGACGTCTAGTCATCGGGTAAATAGTCATCACGGCTAAAACAATCATCATTTTCGATTAAAAATCGGATCAAGTGATGGCATCATCCAGTTTGTATTTTAGTAGTTAATGTATCATAAACAGCGCCGTAACAGGAGTCTGTGTTATAATTCCATATCTTGCGCCTCGTCCTCTGAAAAGTCTGACATTGAACTTTCGCTCGACGACGACTGTTCATCGCTGCCTCGATATGCGTCCTCGGTCGCGTATTTCTTGACATATTCTAAAAACGAACAATTAACGCCGAGTCACTTTAATTTCATTTTAAATTAGTCTATTCTTAACCCTTTCGCTGTGTAAAACAAGCATTCTCGTCGATAAGTATTGTATAGCACTAGGCATTGCTCCTTGTACACATACAAATTGAATTTTTTACCTAGGGACGCCAGTACACCAAAATTCAATCATTTTCACAACGAAAGAGTTAACATCCTAGACAAGAGTACATACAAAGTAGGAATAAATTTTCGCACACATATATAATTGAAAACGAACCTGCAACTTTTTTCTTGTAATCTTCCGGCTTGTGAAGAAACATGGCCGCCGCGTCCCCATTCAGGGGATCGATTGGATTCGGGTAACTTAACAACTGTGGGAGAAACGTCTCGAATATATTCGACAGATCTAAAATAAATAGAAAATGCAGATTTTATCACAAAATGCAGCTGCAAACATAATACACAAAGAAACTGCACTATTTTGCCATGCAAGATCAAGAGTCGCCAGATGAATTCAGGGACCTCTTTACGCCATTTTCACCATCAAGGGGTTCCATACATACTCACCATACAATGCAGTCCAAGCTTGATTAATCACATCAAGGCAAACTGTCCCAGATCTGAAAAATTTTCAAATAGGCCCCATTGTAGAAGTTGAAATAGATTGCAATATCTAGACCATCAGAATATCATCAAATATATCCATCAAATAGGTAGATGGCTAGATCAAAACGGAATAGAATCATTAAGACTACTTACGCTTCATCGATATTAGGATGATATATTTTGTTAACGAAACCTAAAAAAGAAAAGCCAAAATACAGAAATAAACATTAAAACTAGGGGTACAGGGACACCATTTCTGCTAGGCGAAACTCTTGAGAATTTCAATATTCAACATCCCCTGGTGAACAAATGTAGTAATCAATGACTTGGAAACTCATGAGCGATGGTTAAGAAATATGTAAACATATACAGTCAACATAATCATAGAGCATCCCAACCTAATAATTTGGGGGGGGGGGGTGCAGAAATCTGGAGGCTCTTGCTGCAGGTTGTAGGCCCTACGTTAAATCTTGGAAGGGCCTTAGTCAATTGTCCAATTGGAATATGCAGTGCGTTGTATACCTACCTATTGATGGTGATTTGAATGGATATCTATCAGGCAAATCAACACGAATCTTCCATACTCCTCCATCATATGGGGCTTAAAAAACAAATCAAAATCAATCATCATTAAAAACTGTCATCGTGAAAAAAAAAGAATTTCACAGAATTTCTTTCTATTTTACACTCACTTCCACGGGGTCCATGAAATTTGACAACAAATTCATTCAATCCTTTCAGAAGAGTAACTTCATGTTTACTTTCAATACTGAATGATTTAGTCAAGAATGTTAACAATTTGCAAGTAAGTATTTTAGGCAAAAATTTTGTAGAGACTGGAGTTGTGCCATCATGGATTTGATTCTCCGACCAACAAGGGGTTACATTAACTAACATTGTTTTCGAAGATCTATTCAGGCTTGAGGAATTTGGCTGGATTTCGATTTTTTAGGGAGTCCATTTGGGGGACCTGCCATTGGAAAAAATTTTGAGCATTTGATGCCTGTGAGCAATTACCGTTGATTGAAGGTCTGAAGAATAATAGGGCCTATCTAATTTATAATGTTTAAATAGTCGTTTAAGTACTCAGTAGGCCTAATACATTTCAGCTAATAATTTTCTAAAATCAGAAATGAACAAAATTAAATCTGCCTCATCCTGGCTAGTTCATTCGAACACTCATAAATAACAACAGTAGGCCTAATGTTAATCCCCTGATCAAAATCGAATTGAACTTTGACCTCTGATCAAATTTAGTTTCAAGGCAACGTTGTTATAAGTACCCTAACCAAACAGCAGGAATCGTCATGGTTACTCGTACTTCGTTTAAATCACACAACAATGTCAATAATAGTCTATTAATATTTGTAAATTGACACATTGCCAAAATTTGTCTTCTTTCAACTTCTAATTTTTCTTCTGTATCACCTCAATCAAGGACAAAATAGATACAGGGTCAATTTCAATAATGATGTACCAAATGCGTAAGAAAAGATGCACTGAATCGAATGCATTGAAAATCAAACAATAAACATCGATAAACATATTGCACGATATTGCAGAGAATAATGTATGCAGTAGTGAGTGGTGCAGTGTGGCAATGTCCAACCACATAATGATGCATGCATTTTCGTTTGTTTTGATCGATAATTCGATGTATATCAGTCGTCATGAAAAAGGATACAGCTTCACGACATCTGTGTCAATTCGACGTTTTCCTGGGCTCGGTGAAGACATTCCTGAAACGTTCTACACGCGTTGGCGGGTCCTGAAAGTCAAGAAATTCCAGCTGATTCTCTCGGTATTGCAGTTCTGATCTACACAATATCAACAGCAATGGCGGATTTGTCGATAATTGACGTGACGTTCAGGTCACATGGTCGGTTACGCCACGCCTTATCTGGGCAAATTTTTCGCATACTCTACCGTTAAATACCAATTCTGCATAAAAATCCTGACCAGGCGCGATATTTATCCTAATTTCAGGCTTCGAATCATTAAATTTTCAAAATCGGAATTTTATAATATATAACGCGAAGGCTAAAGTTCATCGTGGTGACGTCACAGTCAGATCAGCTGTTCGATGTAAATAAAAGCACGTGGTTACGTTTACTTCCGCGCAAGTGTCAAAGAAGTAACACAACCATAACGCTGGATGTGTTTGACGTCATATCCCACTAAAACTCCACACGCTTGTACCTTGTTATCTCTTTGTGTGATATATATCCATTTATTCCATTGTTCGATATTCTGATTTTCCTTCCTGGCTTGTAAATATCAAGTTTAAGGCTTTTTGCTCATACATGTTTGCTTTGTCAAGTGATCAGAGCATGTTCATTCCCATCCGTGTGCTCATTCTGTTCCTGCAGATCGTCAAGGCATTTGGCCTCAGAGTTGATTTATATAATAAAACACAAATGATTTATTCATACATATTTATTAACTGTTTTAATCATAGGGAATATCAGGTTTTAAGGCCCTTTCTTTAATAACATTTATATTAGCTATTCTATATTCTTAAACATGTTCTATTTGTACAACCATAACAAATATCATTTTATAGAAAAGCATAAACAATCAAAAGCACCAAAAAATGAGAATTGTTCAAATTAATCAGTTATCGACAGTATAAAACCCTCAGTAACATCTTTATTTCAATATGCATCAAACAAATCAAATCCCTATTTTGCGTTAAGAATAACAAATACTGATAATCCGGAACATTTGGCAGCTTGCTATTGTTTAGTTTCCAAGGCTATAAGCGAAATATTTTACAAATGATTTCAACCATCGACATTTTTGCCAAAACTATGATATTACATTCAAAAGCACGTGGTCAATCTTCAAAATATATCTAATATTTTGACATCACATAAAACCAGTAGATATATATCTAATCACATAACAAAACCATTAGAAAAAACTGTAACCTCAGATTTCAATTTCAAGAAAGAGATTAACCTTACAATGGTAAATCTGTAGGGGCTGGTTCCATAGTCATGGCTTAAGACTTTTGGACAATGGAACCAGCCCCAGTCGCAGCTCAAGTACAAAAGTGGTCTTAAGTCTTATAACTGATCTTAAGCTGTTACAATGGTTATTGAAGTAATGGTGTTAGACTGGTATTAAGTCTAAGCCATGACTCTTGCAACTAGCCCCTGATGTTGAAATTACAAAGTCACCAATAGCAATTAATCCAGTCTAAATCTTTCACGAAACTGAGCAATCAAGACAAACCTGATTGTTTGATAATTATACATCTGAAACATGATATAAAAATACAATTTAAACAGCAGTTTTGAAATCATATTCAATTTTTTTAGTCAGTAACCAGAATGTAACTTAGTTCTTATGATCAGATATTTTCATGTCTTATCTACTATTAAAAGCTAAGTCTTGGGTTACTAGCTGACTATATAACAGGTGGCCCAGAAACACCATCCAAAAATAAGGAAGATAACTGCTGATCACCATTGTCATTATTACACGGTCCAGAAGAAACAGCGATTGATCTGAAATTTGTCACAAAATCTTCATAGTCTTGTGAATCAACGCTAGGAATTGCATCAATAGGGGGCAATGGTCGATTATGAGGAATATCCAATGACTCCAATGCCAAAAACTCATCAGCTTGACCAAGCGATGTACTCGGAAAACTATCAAAAACATCGCTGAGCATTCTTTCTTCATTGGCCACGGTTGGCATATCAAAATTATCCGTCGTCTTTTTCTTGTCATTTATAGGGATCTGATCAGTGCACCCACCTGCCTTTGATTTACGCTCTTTCTGATCACAAGATCTGATAAAATCATCTACATTAATATCTGTGTCTAAATATCCAGGATCTAAGCTAGACAATGAGGAGGTGTTTACGAATGTTCCATTGCTACTGGTGTGTTTTGACATCTTTGTATTCTTTGTCTCCGTTTTGTCGGATTTCTTCTTTTTCTCATTCAGCGCAAAATTCGACCAGAAACTCTCTGTGTCACTATCAGAACTGTCATCATCGACTATGATAACTTGATTTCCGCGGACAGATTTTGATGAAATGCTATAACTTTGTTTATCATTGTTATCATCATTGGCGTTTTTACCAACAAATTCGATAGATGTTTGCAAACTATGCGACGGTGGAGCTTTCTCCTCTTCAAAAACCTTATCTTTTCCATGGCTCATCTCAGGATTGATACTATAAAATTCACTTTTCTTGTTGATGAATTCTTCCAATTCGGGCCACATTGCCTTCTTCTTGCGTCGTTGGAAACTTTGCGGCAATTCTTGATTCGGCTCTTTCTGTTCGTTGTTATCATTTTTGGCATTCACATCAGGTGGGGCAAGATTATCCAAATAAGGGTCATAGTTCCAGCGATTGGACATACTATGAGCAGAGCTGAAACTATGAACCGATTCTTGATCCAAACACAAAGTGGGATAAATTGGTTTGTAATCAGCAGAGGTAGGCTGCATGATGAGCTGTTGTGGGCTGGATGGTACGTCGCTAATAATCGAAAAATTCTTCTGCCGATTCAGGGAGTTTTTCTTATCATACATGGAGCAGCCATCTGTACCCACATCAGAAGTTCCCGTTTCTGTAACAGAATACAAACTCATTCAGTTGACAAGTGTATTATTATCTATAACACTTCAATGTTAATCTACTTGTTCTATGCCTAAATCTAGTCATATACATACCTTTGCCAACTGCGTAACTTGTTTGTTTTGCCATTAAAGTTATGTCATCAAACTGAAATTAGATATACAATACACGAGCTGGTATAGTAACAATGTTTGAAATAGAAATGTTTGAGATGTTCTTCAAACAAATCAAAAATAAAACTTTCGCCTTGAGGAATATTAGTGAATACAATGATTCTCGGTAGTTAAATACTGACCTCACTACAAACGGAAACGATATCCGGCCGTGTCGATTCATTTTCACTCACACAATTCTTACACAGCTTGATGATTTTATGACTAATATCCTTTGGCCAGTTTCCTGCCCTGGGATCCATAGCGTTCATGAGTTTATCTTCTTCTTTGTCAGACAAAATGTCAAACTATGAGTAGACAAATCAGTGATATTAGAATTAAGACCATCGGGAAAAGTGCACAAGCGATACTACTCATGATTGTCCACTGCCTGGAAATGGCCCAGAAAAACTCAAATACAACTTACTAAATAGTGTTCATGCATAGCACGTTTTTCATCGAAGGCTTCCATTCCTAAATACAATTCTCCGATAATCTGAAAAAATAGTGTTGTCTCAAGTTAAATCTCGAAATCACATTACCAGCAATAACCATGGTACTACTCAATTCAAAAGTAAATTATTAAATAACCGTACATCATTTCTACATTAATGTCACAAATTGATAATCTTTTAGAATACTTACAATTCCTAGACTGAAAATGTCCGATTTAAAAGTAGGTTTCACGAGGAAATCTCTCATAAAATAGCCTGAACTTTCTTTATACGACTGCGTGAATTTTTTTCCATCAATTATGGTCCTTCCATTCGAATCCAGAGCAACCACTGCTTTTCCAATATCAGTCAATTTGGCTTTGAAATGTTCATCAAGTAGAACATTTGAACTGGAAAATCAGATTATAGAAAATTGATCATAAATACGGTTGAAATCTATCTGGCAAGTATCAATTTAGTAATTAAATTATTATGAACAAAGTTTTTAAGTTACCTTTTCAGGTTGAGATGGATGACATTATTGTTATGTAGGTATAATAGGCCACGGGCCATGTCCGACATAATTGAGATGCGCTGTTGCCATGTAAGTGGAGCTGTTTGTCCCTGTATAATGAAATGAGAATTATTTTCTAGATCACAAAGCTCAAGCAAAATCCAAGTACCACAATGCCAATCATTGAAGAGAGAGTTTCAAATATAACACACCTTACATAGTATCCGGTCCTTAAGGGAACCATTGGCTAGATATTCATACACGAGACAAAGATCTGGTGTGCTATCCATGCTGTATCCATATAGTTGAACAATGTTCTCATTGCGATACCTAAAATACAGATACCAGGTATGTCAAACCTTACTATGATATATGTTGACGAGTTTTTATATCACTTTTGTTAAAAATTACTTACTTCATCTGCTTTTGAATAACCTGGACAAAATGGTCATGTTGTCTCTGATCTTCTTCTAGTTCCCCAGACTAAAAACCAAAAAGTAAAAATAGTATAGCATCTAATGTAGTGAGTGATAACCCTCAAGTTTTCACTGGCAGGGTATCTCCTCTTATTATGAATTATTTTGACTAATTTCCCCAAATATGTGCGAAACTAAAGATTAATGGGGTACGTAATAAATTTTCAAAACTAAAATTATATGAGACAAATCTCAAATCATTAGGTCACAGAATTACCGGCATAAGGCGCTTAACAGTGAGCCTATTCTTTGTTTTCGGGCATACATAATTGTAGATCTTCGAATTATTTCCATGAGCTACTTCATGTTTGGCACTGAAACCATCCGTCGCGTCATATATCTCTTGATTCGGAATCGCTTGCGTATCTCGTAATGCACATGCTATTGATGCATCTAGAACGACAGATTTGGAGAAAACCTAAATCAGGAGTATCATTTAGCTTCGATGAATACCAAATTGAAGAGTAAATATTGCTATCACATTCTTAAATAAAGTTGTTTCAATAGATGCATGGCATGACATTGTATTAAGTTGACAGATCATGAGATGTATTTATCTAAGCTGAGGTTTAATGATTGTTTGTAATGAATTCAGTGGAAATAGCTAGGTTGGCAAATAATAAGTCGGGAAAACCCGAATATCTGTTGTTTGGTAATTGTAAAAGGCATCCGGTTTTTATATCTATGAATAACGTTCGTACTAACCAATACTAGGAAATTGTGGTGCAGTGGGTACCAGTCCCATTCCAATATGTGTGTTATCACAATCAGAAAGCTCACTGATTTGACTGGTTACACCTATTCCAGGGCCTGCTGCGTGATGACCGGCGCTAGGGACTGACGCATGATGCCGATAAAATCCTTGGTTATAAATTGATGATGCTGATGCGGCATAATTATCTATGTTTGACGTATTTGATATCCGACTTTCTGGACCTGGCAAACCTATCAAATATAAATGTAATTTCAAAATTGAAAATTCTTCCCCTACAACAACTTATTAAGATAGCATGCACATGATAGCTTTCACACACTTTATAAATCTTTAACTTATGTTTTCTATCTATTATTAGTTAAAGGCAACTGACGATAAAACAGTTTTCATATTCACCAGTCTACTTTGCCATAACACTCTACTTTGTTGGACGTAGTTTCATGTATTTATTCAGTTTTTTAAGTCCTATTGACTGAAATATTTCAGTTTTACAATTGAAATCATTTCTTGGTCCATTCCTTTTGCCTAATGAATATTCTAGTTATTGCCCAGGAATGCAATCTCTGAAGTACTCAAGTCGACCATAGATGGGTCAAATATGCTTACATGATTCATGGAATTGTTGAGGAGTAGCAGAGACCACTGGAATTGTCGGCGGTTGAGATGGCACTGTGATATTTAGTGCCGAATCATCTTCCAAACCAGGTATCTTACTATGTAGTATTCGAGGAACTGGAAAAAAATTTCAACACTTTTTTCAACAAATCATCCATTAGATGGGAAATAACGTGAAAGTCAAACTGACCATATGGCAGAAGTTCCCTCATTGCCAGGTAGTGTTTTATTTCAGCCAAGGCACAAAACAAATCAGCAATTGTGGGATTAAGAGTCGAATATTCAATCCAAAATGTCTCGGCTGGGGATTTTCTATGTGATCTTACTTCGAATAGATCAATTTCGAGGGATGAAAAGTTCAGAACTGCAGCTGAAATCAAGGAAATAAAAAATGTAGCTGGCGCCGGGTATCACAGTCACAAGTAACTGATGCAGACGAGAAGGTGCTCAGGTGATAGAATAAGAATTAAGACAAACTATATAAAATGGTTGTCACAATTTGCAAAGCATTTTCACCGAAGTCAGTAATTCAGTATTCGATTTCGAATTACGAAGGATATAAAAATTGCCTTGGCAAATTGAATACAAAAAAACATACCTAGTTTTTTCCATGCCTCATTAATACTGAGGAAATTGACAACATTTGTACGGACACCATAAGGAAGTGTATAAAGGTAGTCACGCCGACCTCTGGTCGATTGATACATAATGAAATCAAGAAATGACAATCCCAATGCTATGCAATGCGCTTCAATTACAAACGGGGAAAACCCAATTTGTCTGACGCGCACGTACCCGTACTAAAATCCATAATTTATCAAATATCTATTCAACGAATTGAATACTTTTTGGTCATGGCAGATGATATTTTTCTCATCTTCGTTATGCATACCCTCTCCGAAATACACCTTGTTGATTTTTGGGGCATTGGTTTTTAGGGCAGCGCGGACGGGACTCGAACTACATCCACAACCCATTAAAGCGTGGGGAAACCCATGCGCTACCAGAATCCTTGGCGGTCGAATGTGCTTTCATTCCTAACGCTACGGAAAAAATTTTTAAATTCACAGAGAAACAGGAGAACTGTAGATGGATATTTCATCTCTGATTCATTCTAAAAATTGAAAGATACCACCGACGTTGTTCATTAATTACAGGTTTCGAGCCCACATGGACGGGGAAGGAATCCTCGAAATGACGTCATTGCGATTCGATTTAGGTCGTGATCAGTGATCGGGGTGTTTTTCTTGACATTTTGCGGTAAGTAAAAATGATTTTTGACAACCCCCTTTCCCTCGCCGTAAAGCAGTTTTGATCTACTGTCTAATAACTTTTTGGCCACTATTTTACTGCACTTTTTTAAGTCACGGGAAAAAGCGCACACTTGCGCATTTAGCGACGACGGTTCGTTTTTTTTTTGTAGATTGCGATCGCTCGCGCCGGTCGGTGGCGGTGGTTCGGATCCGTTCGATCGCTACCCCTGATTTGTAGAAAAATGTGGTGGTCTTGTTTTAGGCCTATATTCAACAGGAAGCCCATATTCAATAGTGTAGTCAATAGGCCTGTTCGAATTCAGAAGCTTGTCATCAGAGCATTCAATTTAGAAGTATGTCACAATAATGTGCATGCACTTATTAAGAATTAGCACATTCATGATAATTAATAACCTGATATAATATACAGCATTATTAAGCTCTAATCATGAGTTGTAGGTACTGGACTGGTATAAGCCTTTTAGTTACCATTCAGTGATCTTAGTCTAGTATCTAGCTAATTAGGTCCACTGTAACAACTAGTCCTACTAAACATAATAGATTTTTGTTGGTTGGAATAAGGTAATCAATCAATTTAGCAGTCAGGAACACTTTCCAAAAACGGCTTATTCTGCCAATTTCGGCGTTTTCCGCCAATTACGGCAGAATCAGCCGTTTATGATTATCACTCAGTTTTGAAACTTTCACAGTCGTTTATGGCTTAATCAGCCAGTTTCAGCTCACTAAGTTTCGAGTTTTGCTTTAAAGTTTTTTGCGCACTTCCGGTTCAATTAGCGCATGTTGCCGATGACGTCATAATCTCGAGCAGACGATAAGCTTTCATATGACGCTAGGATGGACATTTTTGGCCTAGGTAAAGTGGTCAAATTTACGTTTTTCTAAATGATTACGTCATATGAAGCCCAAAAACTCCGGGAAAACTCTCAAAACTACTACAGCATGAAACAAGTTTATTAATCATGATTTTTGTTAAAAATAAATTTGGGAACTAGTTTTAAAAACTATTATAAAGTTTTCAAGTAAACGTTGCCATGGGTACACATAAAAACATTCGCCATTTCTGGCGTATTCCGCCGTTTTTGGCGTAGTTAGTTTTATAATCATAAACTATTAAGCCATTATTGGCAGTCCACTTGTTATATATGAGGATTCCCCCACCCACTTAGACGTTTCCCCTAGTGTCTACGCGGTACTTTTTTCGGAATAAAATAATTAATTTGCTGAGGTGAACGGATGTGTAAATATTATATGTTGAAAATAAAATTATTATTATTATAATTATCATTCTCATAAGACAAATCAATCATGGATGTATAAACTAATGTATCAAAAATCTAGTTTTAAGTTTTGCCCATGGTCTTATCTTGCCTAATAAAGCATAGAATGGTTGAGGGATATATTGGACTGCATATGATGTTGGTTAATTGAAGGTAATTAACATCTTCGATGCCTCCAAGCTAGGCTAATTGATGGATTCTTGTGATGGATAGTGATTGAATGAATTGGTGGCCGATGAAGTTACAACTCAAAATCGATAGGCCTACAGCTGTATCTAGACTCATTTCAAAATACAACAAACATTTTCGAAACAATTTGGGATACATGTATGTATATATTTATTTCATAGAATACAGGTATACAGAAGTGTAATGACACTTCTCTGTGCACACTGACAATTGTTCTTCAATTATCTACCACTTCAATTACACAATACAAAGTATAGGCTAGCACCTATAGTGTTTAATTCTGACCCAACATGTGCTTTCTTTTCTTCCTGTCTGACCAATGACAAAGGATGCACCACTGTTGCAGCATCAGGGACGGATCCCGGGACCACTGTCAAGGGTTTCAAACAACTTATAAAAAGGGCATTTTGAAATAAAAAGGGTATTCTGAAATTTTGAGAATTTGCTTTTTGCTGCAATTTCCAAGCAATTAATGTTTCGGCGCGAAGTGCTTTCTAGCAAAACTGCATGAGATGTAGTTTCCAGGCAATGAAGACAGAATTTTGTAGAATTATGAACTTTTTTGTTAAAATTATCTACCTCGTCGAGTAAATATGTGCCCTTTTCTACTTTGGGCATGAAAAACAAATTAAAGAAAAAGGCACAAGATTTTCGTGATGGTAGCACTTGCCTATGGTGCTACCGTTTGAATCCGCGCCTGAGCATAGATACAACTTCAAACTCTGTCATTTACAATTATAACCTAATGCCCACACCACTGAAAATTTCCTGATGTCCCTGCCAGTAAATCTGTCATTCAGTTTAATTGCCTAGTATGGATCGGAGAATTCTTGCTGGCAAATAGGCCTATCTGTACGAGTCCCCAAGTTATTTGAGAAGTTATTCAACTAGACAGGATTTAAGTTAGGTTGGGTCAGGTCATATAAGTTAGGTTTACTGTAATGATGATTAGTTATAATTCTGATAGAAGTTTTCACATTTTTTATTTCAGGCCCAAATTAACACTGACTGTAATAATTTGCCACGTTCTTCATCAGACATGGCGCAAGTAACATTGAAGTATTCGAGTAGTTTAAGTCAATCTGACCCGAACCAACATCCCGTCTGCATTATCGGACAGCTACAAAACTTACAATCCGTCAGTTATGAGGAAATTCGCATGAAAATCGAGACTCGGGTCACCGAAGAGGTTAGTTAGTAAGGGGCTGTCCATAAAAGATGTCCAAGGTTGAGAGGGGAGGGCATTTGAGAACTTTGGACTTTAGTAGACAAGGGAAGGGGGTTGTTTGGATGTGGACATCCTTCCTCAAGGGGAGACATCTTTAATGGATAATAATGGCTATCTGCGTTCAAGTGCGTTACATGTATCATAACTTCAACTTTGAATTAGAGGAGAAATAGTTCCAAGCAAGTACATTTGTATCATCATATTTATTTATTCATTGAATTTTAAATCAATTTTTCATCGTTTTTTCAGACATGGAAAGCTGCTGTCAACAGTTTACACCCTTCGCCGACGGCCTCGTGTCCGTTGTGGGTTTCAAATGCTACTGTAGCTGCTCTACCCACTAAATGTAGCCGTCACAATGCTCCATCTCGATCACACTCGCTTACTAAGATAGTCAAGTCTTTCATCATGGGAGGAGATGAATTCTTTGTGGTACGTACGAATGGGAAAATTACTGGATGCATATTTATACTTCCATGCGCCTACTGAAGTCACGCTGGTTTGTCATTTCCTCAAACTCTACCGTAGCCAAACTCGGGGCCAACCCCAATTAGTTGTCTTGTTTGCATAATTCTATTTACTAATTTAGATAATCTGTGAAAGACGAGATGTGTACGCGTCAGCATGCGCCGTTGCGCGTGCGTTTCCATTGTATACGCGTAAAAATGGCGGAGCATTGACGAAGCGCACCGTCAGGGTGGAATTCCTACTCGTCGGTGCCGAGAGAACTCCGTTAGCCGACGATGAGTTGGGTTTACTTCATGATGCCGCTCATGGCATTAGATTAGCTGCTAAAATCGTCGACATGCCATGTAGCGAAATGAACACTGATGCGTTCTTAGAGGTATGTCACTTTCTCGTTAGCATTCAGACCATATATATTATGGAATACAAGGTTTAGAATCAGGGTTATGGAAAAAATTGACTTTTCTTAGTCAACCATCATGGAATGGAGTTCCAACTGTTTGAAAACTATTTTTGAATTTCTTTCATTTCACAGGAGGTTAAACTAGTCGGTACAATTCTTGGAATTACACCAAAAATCATCAGGGGAAAAGAACTGGATGATCAAGGTTTCGGAGGTGAGATCAAAATCGCCAACCACTCGATGCTGAGGTCAGGACAGTGGGCTTAATGGGTATGGATGATTGAAATGTGTATAACTTGTCTTGTAGGTTTGTTTAGCGTGGGGAAAGCGGCGGTGCATCCCCCGGCCCTTGCTATCCTCAGTCACACTCCTGAAGGAGCTTCGAAGACGGTCGCATGGGTTGGCAAAGGTATCGTTTATGACACTGGCGGTCTGTGCATCAAAGGCAAGGTACAATATACTCGAATATCCAACTTCTTTTCAATAATCTTTCTTTGATTTGAAATCGCTATTATCCACTTAATCACATTTCAAGCCTTTAAATAACGAATGTGTTATTTATCCTGTCGTGAAGCAAATGTATTATGTATTTGAAATTTATGTTTTTTAGACAGCAATGCCTGGTATGAAACGTGATTGTGGTGGTGCTGCTGGTATCTTAGGAGCATTTTACACTGCTGTTCGTCAGGTAGGCTTAATAACATTAATCAATTCATAGCACCCATGATTGGAGATGTTGAGAGCTATTCTCCTGAAGGAACTGACTTCCTATACATGAAATCATTCATTGAACTCTTTCGACGTAGGGTTTCAATGAGAATCTCCACGCGTTGTTCTGTTTGGCTGAAAATGCTGTTGGTCCTGAAGCTACACGTCCAGATGATATTATACGTCTTTATTCTGGCAGGTACATATTCATACAAATTTCGCATAACTTCGGGGCAACAGTATCGTAGCTCCCTTTCTGCGGTTCACGACCGAACTGAGCACTATGTTAAGTAAAATATGAATTGTCCATTTTAGAACTGTTGAAGTTGATAATACTGACGCTGAAGGAAGATTGGTATTAGGAGATGGAGTGAGTATTTGTGCCTCGGAATCTATTGTTTATTCAATTTAGTTCGGATTTGTATGTTTATAAACATCTGTTTACATTAACAGGTTGCCTATGCTTACAAAGACCTAAAAGCTGATATAATATTAGATATGGCGACTCTTACTGGGGCTCAAGGCATTGCTACAGGTATATCTGCGCTGACAAAAACACTTTTTTGGCAAATTTTGCGTTTATCTGACCTCACTGTTTTTTTTTTGGGGTAAATTCTCAGGTAAAGTACATGCTGCTATGTTAACTAACAACGAAGATTGGGAGCCGATGTGCGTCCGAGCTGGTCTGAATTCTGGTGATCTAATTCATCCAATGCCTTACACGCCAGAGATACATTTTAATGAGTTTGCAAGTGCCGTTGCTGATATGAAGAATTCTGTTGCTGTAAGTACTCAAAGACCAGTGTGTATAATTGGTTCTCGGGCTTCCGTGAGACCCTTATTCTCGTACGATCTGTCTGTGTGTCTTTCAGCTGCTTAATTTTGTTTATAGTGCGTCAATCTTGATGAAATTTTGGTATAATGTTAGTATGGGGGTCTATTTTTGCAGAGCAAAGCATTGGCCCATTGTGCTGCTTAGCAGCAGAACTGGGCATTAAAGACTGTTGTTGAATAGCTTATGGCCTCGATACAAGATAACCAAAATTCAATGGGAACTAACGCACAGTAATTTCTGAGTTCAAGTTCGAGTCTGAGCCCGAGAACCAGTGTCATCTATGGCTTGTTTGTGATCTTACAAAAAGAGGTGCTTCGTGAATCAGCTAACCGTATATCTAAAAATTGAATCGTATATGTTTTGTTTTACAGGATCGTAGTAATGCTCAGGTGTCATGTGCCGGTTTGTTTATAGGAGCGCATATCGGTTTCGACTATCCGGGAACATGGATACACGTTGACATGGCATATCCGGTCCACGTGGTAAGTGCTTTTGAATTCTTGATAGGCATGCTGGTAGATTTTTTTTTGGCAATGAGCTACATGTTGAAAAAAGAATTTTCATTACATTAGTTTTCGATATTTCCTATTTGCAGGGCGAACGGGCGACAGGATACGGAGTAGCCTTGTTAACCACATTGTTTGGTCAAATGACTACCAACCCGTTGCTGCGCGCAATCGCTCCCCTTCAAGAAAACGGACTTGCCATGAATTCAAACGAGAATGCCAGCGCCAGCAAAAAAATTCGACTCCAATAAGCAGTCATCCCTGATTAGGCACCATTGTAATGTTCAATTGATTAATGAAGTAATTCGTTCGTGCCAGTGAATGGCTTATATACTCAGTATCTGATGGGGGTTTGAGTCGGTTTAATTTCAGACACTTAGATTCATTAAGTAAGTGAGCGCTGGATAGAATGTAATTGTGTGAACTTTAATGTCATATGATATCGATGTCGTAACTCCTTTTCTGTCCTAATGCG
The DNA here is from genome assembly GCF_964204645.1 of Tubulanus polymorphus. Classification (NCBI taxonomy): domain Eukaryota; kingdom Metazoa; phylum Nemertea; class Palaeonemertea; order Tubulaniformes; family Tubulanidae; genus Tubulanus; species Tubulanus polymorphus. Next base: position 8,575,478 of record NC_134027.1, on the reverse strand, counting down.
CAAATGATTAGGGACATTTTCAGAACAATGAATATGACTTCCACATTCATATCGATGATATAGAAAAATATCGCAGTATTTCGATTATCTTAATCGTGATCATGGAATGATTATTGAAGAAAAACCCGCAATGTGAAAAATCCAAGAGTAGTTGACATTTCGACTCAATTCTTTGAGCCATTTTCTAAACTGATTTATTGTGCAAGTAAATATAAAGTGAAACAGGTAGCGACAATGTTGCTATGTGATGCCTGTAACAGCTAGAATATAATCAGTGAGTAGTTGATTTTTGGGGCAAGTTCCTTGGTTGGAATTCACTGAAATTGGAGTTTTTAAAACAATAGGTGATGCCATGAGTGACGTTTATAAAGATTAGAACAACCTCTCTTACTTTTCTTCATATCGTGGGATTTTCTTCAATAAGAATAGATTGTCACTTGTCTATGGAAACCAATAATGATTATTCTTAGGAACGAGCATTGTAAGTTTAATGTAATATGACGGAAGTAAGTTAGGTAAGTCTATTCATGCGGTGAAACATAAGACACTTCTGGCAAACCTTTTCTGAACCTTATTTCTTAACCTCATTAAATGTCTTTCAAATGATATTCATTATAATAATATCCCATCGGTGATCCATTGTACGTACTACCGACTATGAATTGTTCCACATCACCCATTATTTACAGGTTGCTTCCATTTAAAATGCTGCACAAATATTTCAATGCATCATTCTGTTGTATGATGATTTCTGTTTTATGTATATGATGATATCCATACATACAGACCATGTCGGACAAACTACCGTTTCAGTTACTGCCAGTTTTCAAGGTACACACATGCTTACTTACAGTATATTGTACTTCATCGCGACGACGTCCTTGCTCAAAAATTGAATTCCCAGTCTTTTAATGCTCAAACAAAATATGTCGACAATTAAGTCAATTCACCCCGGATTTGAGAAGAGAATACTCCATACGGGTATAGAGACATATTTTATACATTATTTGCTGAAATACTGGTACATTTTAGGATGTGTCTAAACTTATAGTTTCTCAGTATTAGATTCAGCAAACTCCAGAACAGGGACCAAAATAACAGATATCAGTAAAGCTATTAAGGCGACTTTCCATAAAAAAATTCATATATATGTTAACCATTGATTTTGTGTGCTTAAAAAAGCTTTCGAATTGCTTGTATGCCTTCCCTGCATTAAAGATGTCAATTCGGGCGATTCGTTTCGACCAAAAGTTGAATCTATAATTATTCAGGAACAGATCAAAGCACACTGGATCAAATGTGGGTGGGTCTTCCACGAGGTGAAATTCTTAAACCTCCACACCAAGGTCACGCACTGAAAGGTCAAGTAGAGTTTCAAGTTAGAAATGCAACGTTATGGTGTTATATCCTTGTCTGTAAAGTGAAATTCCTGTTATTGAACATGTTTGAGAAAATCATGTTAAAGAAATGAATAAAAGTTGTAATGTCAAAAATGTTTTTTGTTACTTATAACTATTCTGAATTATTTTATTTTCTATTAAAAAAAGAATTCCTATTGGAAGAATCGGTACATGCATTATTGAGGAATTAGTGAAAACCTTTGAGGAATCTGGAGAAAAATTGCGATTCCTCTGACTGGATGGAATAGTAAATTGGTTTGTTGGGGATTCAAAGATGAAATTTTCATTCATTAATTCGATGGGATATCTACATCATAGAAATCGAGTTCAATTCAGTACCAGTACATTCAGTATCAGTGTAACTGTTCATTGATTAGATTAGATTAGATTAAACTTTAATTCTGACTATGATAGTATAAGGAGTTTATACAATATACTGTATTGGTCGGTGACCGGAAGGTGCTGCCACCTCTTTAGGCGGTGGAGTTTAACACTAGAATCCGACATGGCCGGCTTAGAATTATTATCCGATCAAGGATTGCGAATTGATGGTCGAAGGCCGCATGAATTGCGTCGAATACAGTGTAAGATGGGAGTATTCAGACAAGCAGATGGCTCGGCATATATCGAACAAGGCAATACGAAAATATTGTGCGCTGTTTACGGTCCACATGAGGTATAAACATTCTTCAAAATTCTCAATTCAATTAAACTTTATTAAGTGTTAACTTTTACATCTAGGGCAATCTTAAGACCTGCTTGCTACATATGGCGTCACAAGCCCTGAATGGCGAACACCTTCTTATCGGTCAGTTCTTCTATTGAACAGGTTCGAAATCGGTCAAAAGCGTTGAACGACAAGGTGTTGATCAATTGTCAGTATAGCATGGCCACATTTAGTACGGGTGAGAGAAAACGACGACCGAGAGGAGATCGAAAGTCACAAGAAATGACAATGCATTTACAACAAACATTTGAAGCAGCGGTGATGACTCATCTATATCCACGATCACAGATAGATATATTTGTGGAGGTAAATAAATTTGGGCCTGGAGTAATTACGATAGTTGTCCCAGCATTATCCCGATTATTTGGGACCAATCGATGAAATTAATCGAATTTTTAATGAGAAATTCGGATTAATCTTGATATACTATATACATTTATGATAAGGTGAACCGTAAATCATATCTGGACATGAGATAACAATCCTGAGGCCAGTTGCTCAAAAGTTGGTTAAAGATAACCATCAAATAAATACCATAGTAATTATGAAGTTTTTATGGTCACTATGTCTACTATCCACTGGTTAATTCTAACCAACTTTTGGCCCCTGGAGTAATAGCTGATCTTGAGTAGGGTCAAGTTTAGGTTCATTGTATATTTCATCTGATTGATGCAGTATGTCCCCTACTTTAAAAGTTTTGAACTGGATAAAATTAATAATACACATAATATGTGTAATTAATCATCATCCGATTTAACTAAATTCTAAACTTTCTAAGAAGGATAATAAGCATCCTGTACAGTTGTTGAAATTCAGGGGCCAGTTGCTCAAAAGTTGGATTTAACCAGTGGATAATTGACATTGCGACGATTAAAAATTAATTGTTACTATGGTATTTATCTGCCGGTTATCTTTAACCAACTTTTGAGCAACTGACCCCAAGTGCGCGTGGACTGTATTTTGAAGCATGCGTCCGATCTTTCCAGGTTCTACAGGCAGACGGAGGAAACTACTGCGCTAGTGTAAACGCTGCGACTCTGGCGTTGATCGACGCCGGAATCGCGATGCAGGATTACGTGTGCGCGTGTTCGTCTAGTTATCTCAAAGATCAAACGATCGTCGATATGAACCATTTAGAAGAATCGTCGTCTTCGTGTCCGGAACTTATCGTCGCTCTGCTGCCAAAATCGGAGCAGATGGCGTTTGTCGAAATGAACGGTAAAATGCACGAGGATCATTTGAACAATACGATGGAAATGGCAATGAAAGGATGTCGGGATATATACTCCGTGTTAGATCGAGCGGTGCGTGAACATGTTACACACGTTTCAAATGCTGTTTCTCTTGAAAAATAAATCTTAATTTTCTATATATTATGAAAGCATTTTCTGTTTGATGTTTCTTTGTTAGGAGTTCAAAGGGGCAGATCCAGCCTACCGCCGTCACTTAAAGGATCATAGAAAATATCATGTATACTCCTGTACAGTGCCCCTAAGGGGACTTACAACGAAAATGACTAGAGGCTGTACATAAAATATGTCCGCACAAAACTGCCAAATTTTGACTCGCCTATGTCTAAGAATGTTCACATGGCACTAACCCCCCTCTCCCCTCGTCCATCGGACAAAAAGGCAATCAATGACATCGGATAAGCAGTCATATGAAATAATGTTTTTCCATCCACTTAATCATTTATTATACACTCTGGACTACCATTTGTGTATCTTGAAAATATCTATGTGAACAATGTTTCCTCTAATTCCAATTTGATACAATCATCCATGTAATGCGCTAAATGATTTGCTCACACATACCCTTCCCTTGTCGACAAGTCTACAGACCCCAGGGGCCGGTTCCATAGTTGTGACTTGAAACCAAAAGTGGTCTTATACCTCCAGACCGGTCTTAAGTTGTTAGATTGGCTAAAGAACCAAGTTTGTCTTAGACCGGTCTTAAGTCTAAGCCGTCCATGGAACTGGCCCCCGGACCTTGGACATCTTTTATGGACAGTCCCTAGTCTGCCATGGGCTTTGAGTTGAAGTACGTACACTAAATATTCGTAATAGTTTTTACACTGTGCATTTATTAAATCCTGAATTTCCTTCCTTAAAGAAAAGAAACATTGAAGTCTTCTTTAAAGAAACTCAACTGACATTTTATTCAACGCATAATAAGTACCCAGGTACACATTTTTGTAAAGCGTATATACAATAAGATGTATAAATTAAAATCTCTTGCAGCATATTATCAACATATCACAGTTTTGTGAATTAAGACTTAGAAATAATGGTACATGAACTGCATATACAATTCGAAACAAAATAAGAACTGGACGGATGATATCATACCTAGCAGAAAAACAACTACATCTCGCAGCATTTTTCAAAGCAGTGATATGAATTTATTTCAATAATCTATTTGTATTTGAAAATTCCAGTTATCACTAGGGATATCACTGTTTTGAAAATGCAATCCTGATTTAATATTGTCATTGTCAATGATCGCAGCAACTGATCTACCCAAATCAAGTTCACGGCTATGTACGTTTTACTTTCCTCTCGCATCTCGGCATACACGTATTTAAAAACATTATGCAGAAATTTGACTTATTTCATGCAATCTCTATTCGTCCATATCTCATCGATGGATGACTGCGCTGCATTTGACCAGAGAAATAAATATCCTAATCAGTCCATATCTGCTATTAATCTGGCACACAGTAATGTACACATATATTTGTCTAGTAGCCAAAATACGATGGAACATCATCGCTGTTGTAATCAACTTGTTCAATGTGTCTCATTAGTTTATGGGCGGTTGATCTATAAAGAGAAGAATTATAAGTATACTTCAGCAAGGACAGACTAAAACCTAGAAGTAGCTTCTTATAAAAAATTGTTTTGAATTACACCTGAAACCATGAAAATAGTGTTATACATGTATAGTAATATTGATTGTGTGACGTAAGTGTCATGTGATGATTGTAGATGTACCTACCTGTTGCCGGGGGAACATAACTGGAGAGATTACTTTTCAGACTAGGATACTGTGTGTTTGTCCTCTAAGGGTTTAATCCGCTCGATATTCGGTACGAGGAGCAAAACAGAGAGGAGACCAACACAACAATAGCATCAAGTCCGACCACTTACCGTATTCCAGGAAGTGATGAAATCATCTGGCATACAGCAAATCATGTCAAGATAAAAATCTGAATTAATCTCAATTTACTTACTTGGTAATTCCACGGCAGTACATTATGGACAGCATTCTTAATTTCTTGCAACCTTTTCTCAGATATTTCATCGATTTGTCGCTACAAAAAACGAAGATGATTCATAATCTTCATGCTTAAATAGCATACAGAATTAAAGGTATATATTTTTTCAAAGATCAGTTGTAACTAAGCAGCACTTACGTCACTAACACACAACCTGATAGATCCAGTGAGATCAAATAATGACAAACACCGGAGAGATATTGTATACTCAAATCTGTCAGCTGGAAATGAAATAAGAATTATCATTTGTAAGAAATGTAAAAACTTCTATTATGATCTATTTGAAGAATAACTTACCAGTTTACAGCCAGCCAAGCTTAAGACATTGATCATTCTACAGCAAAATGCCAGGTTCTTAATAGCACCATCAGTCAATTGCTAAAATGTAATCAAAATATTCTTAAGACTCTACCAACTCATCATACCTATCAACTTATCATACCACTCAAAACAAACACAATCCTTACTTCAAACCTTGATCAGAAAGAACGTTATAGTTGTTTATGAAAGGAAAAACTTACAGCGCAGTGTGACAAATCGAGTCTTTCAATTTCACGACATTGCTGCGCGAATTTCTGCAATCCAAGATCTGTAATGGACGTACACTCAGCCAGTGTTACATCTTTAAAGCGCAGATTATTGCCCAGTGATGATAAAGCCTGAAAAGGAGAAAATTATTTTTCTAAGTTCAAGTCACCATTCATCGTGCATTTCATTCAACATTAATCAAAGGGTAAAAAGAGTGATAGATTTTCATACGGACCTGATCTCCACAGTTGCAGCCCGATAGATCAACTGAAGTTAAACTGTGAGTTTGTCCGAGGAGTTCAATTCCCGCTTCACTGATGTGTTCACAATAACAAACGCTTAAGTATGTAAGTGAATGACACCTGAAAGAAGAATCAGATTTTTCTCCCAAAAACATGAACATTCATGTAAAGAACGCAGTCATTCTCAGAAAAAAAATGTACCAGATATTCAGGTTTTGAACTAGTACTTTTCATACCTCTTGTGAATGTTGACTAAAGCAATGTCTCCTACTCGTATACAGTTTGTAAGGTTCATCTCACGGATTTTCGGTCCGCAAGAACTTTCAACAATGTGTCGCACTCCTGTGTCTGTAATCCTGTGAAAGAGACACATTGCAACAGTATCAAACTGCATATTCTATTAACTATTCAAAAAAGCCCTGGAATCATTGCGAGATGCCGTCGAATCAGAGGCAAAATAGTCCTTGAAAGTCCTCAAATGAAATTGGTCATGGGCACTTATGACCCTGCATGTGTATCAAACAAGCTTCTATGAAAGTCAAAGAAAAAAGTATGATGACTCATACCGAATGCAATCTGCTAGATTGATCACCGTCAGGTTTCGACACATGGAGAGTGCCTTCAACGCTAGATCAGTGACACGTTGACAATCGACCATATAAATCTGCCTCAAGTCGTGACAATTCTTTCCAATTGCTTTTATAGCTGAATCGCTGATTCTTTGATTATCTGAAATAGATATATTATTGCCAATTAGAAATGATTAAAAATGCTAATCTTCAGTAGGGAAGACAACGATGTATGTTACATACTTTCTAGTTTCAGTCTTTCTAATTTCCGATTGAGTGCCAATTTTTTGAACGTTTCATCTGACAGATTGCAGGTGCCAAGGAAAGAGACAGTTTTTATGTTCACACATTTATCTAACACCAACTGCAAATAAATAACATTATAAAACTTCTGTTTCCTTTAAAGCAAATCTTTTTGAACTGCTGAACTGAAGCTATTACCTGAACTGATTCATCGGATAGATTACTGAATTCATTGAGATGTAGCTCTTGTAAACTCGTCAGTCCTTCCGACAAATATTTGAACCCTTCCACATTCAACTATAAATATAAAAGAAAGACCAGTCCAATCAATCAAGATGAATTATCCATTTTGACAACTAGTTTTGACGGACTGTAAAATTACCGATATAATGTACGAAAATATACCTGAGTGCAGTTGGACAAGTCTAGGTAAATCAGCTTCTTACATCCTTCACCATTTGACAAATAATATAGACCTTTATCAGTGAACCGTTTACAGTAAGCTATACTCAAGTACTGTAAAGTCTTACAATATCTGTAAAATAATCACAATCAGAAAATTGTCATCATTGTAAAGTTCATTACTGAGTAAAATAATGGACGGGTGTTTACGAAGTTAAGATGTTCTTACTTGCCAAAACACCTCAATGATGCATCAGTGATACTCGTATGGGATACATTGAAATAGAGTAATATTCGACAGCCTTCAGTTATAAGTCTCATGGCATCATCCTGTCAAACAGAATAAAAGAGAATACCAGTATCCATTGAAGTTGAACCTTTTAATATGTATACATATATTTGTAGAAAACAAACATTATTGTGGGATTTCTCTCGTGCCTGCTGATGTATTCAATTATTTTCCCCCAAAACTCAAAGCAAGTGCGACTTACATTTAAACCGTAACACTCGGACAAATTGAGATCTTGTAAATTGCGACACTCGCTGACAGCTGTGAACGCTAATTTAGTCAACTGTCGACATCCTCTCAGATTCAAGTGACCCATGTACGGACGACATTTCTGAAGCAGTTTGTTCGTAGACTTATCGGTGACGCTTGAAATAAGAGTAATGAATTCCAACTTCAGTAACTGTTATGAATTGATCTTTGAATGCCTTAAATCAATCCAAGCAATGTTTCTTGTTGGTTTCAGTCTTTTTCAAATTGTTAACTCACCGATTTCTGACTTTAGAAAGGTCCAACTGAAATATATAATTTCAAAATGACAATCTTACAATGCAATATTACACATTTCCAACGACTGATACATACCCGACTCCATAATGCACTGTATTGTGTAATAACTTTCCACGAACGACAAACTGCGGCACATCGCGCTAAGTCTCTGATATCCAAGAAACCAAATATCTATAACCAAACAATTTAACCTTTCACAATCTGGAACCTAATGGCGGTTTTTGAGTTCATGGTTCCCACAGTTAAATGAATTCAAAGTTCCCAAGTTTTTCCCAAGTATTTCATGGGTGATTCTTCAATTTTGACAAATGGAAATGAACACATATCATCATGCAACAGTCAACATTTTAGTGGTGACAGGTTGATAAAGGTGATTTGCAAGGGAAATCGCCGAAGATAGTTGCCCTTGGCAAATGCAATACGTGAATGTAATGAATTTGCCAAATATTTCCCTGAATTGAGGAAAATTTTTCAAATTCCCAAATATTTCCAAACCGGGAATTATTATTTCAAAATTCCCAAGTTTTTCCCAATTTCCCTGTTCTGTGGGAACCATGTGAGTTTCGAATGAAATACAACATACCAGGACAGCGACTTTTTTAGGCAAAAGGGATACATCATCTCTTGCCTCTCCACTTCCATGACCAAATGCATCTTCTTCATCCATATGTTCCCCTCGCTCTAGCCTCTACATAAAAATTGTCTCTAATGAACAATCATATGATCAAAAATACTTCTTAGTGTAAAGGTCAAGGAGCAGAAGAGGTTTGAAAATTCGTCTTTTTGTAGCAGTAACTATTACAAAAATTAACTGTGACATTTTTTGCAAGGTTTTAGGTTTAGCAATATTGTGAGACTGTTGATCACTGAATGGTAAAATGTGCCTGGGAAACTCTACTCCACAGAGAGAAAATAAGTAATTACAAACAGAAACACACACTGTGCAAGTAATTTTATGAATGAAGAATTACTTTAAATTGCTGATATCTTAGGCATCGTTGTGCACAGCTTACATACAAGATAAGTTATTGAAGTCAAGGTTATATAATGATTTAGTGATTTCATTTTGTGAAGCTATGAAAAAGGTGGTTTGTAAAATTTTCGAACGATTTTCCTTTCAAAATTCGATGTTTGCAAATTATGCAGGAAAATCATTATTTCTATCATTGATGTACTGATAGTCAAAAACTGAAACAATAAAACCCAACACCATTAGCTTATAAAAACCAGACAGCACACGCATACACAAATATAATAACATGCCAAAATCACCTACAAAAAGTTCACTCATTTACCGTTAAATTTATCTGCAAAAAGAGGATGCAAAAAGTTGTAAAATACACTACAGATAAATGTTAGTCAACACGTTTGACCAAATCTATACCGAGATAAATGTATCAAAAGGAGAAACATGATTTTCCTTTGCTGATCTTATTGATTTTTCTTTTTAAATATAAGTTTTAGCAGTCAAATGTGTTGTATAAGGAACTTCAATCCCGAATTGGGAAAACCACTATTAACCAACTGATAAAAATATTTCAAATTAAAAATACAATTAAACTAGTAGCTACCATAATTCTAGTCTTTAGTATATGAAACTAAATTTACTTGAATCGCCTGTTGATACTAATCTAACTTAACACATATAAGCCAATTTAGTTCATACATACCTCGAAGTATTCTCTGGTACGTTTGGCATCGAGAGTGACATTGCGCCAGGCTTGGAATATAACGCGACTAACAGCTACATTAAACACATGCTGAATCTTATTGAATGCCACTGAAATAATACAGAAAGTTTGAACCCACAAATCAATACATCATTTACATTTGCAATTAATGACTGCATAAATGAAGAAATCTTAGCGATTTAGGGATCCAGTATAGATACCGTTACCGGTAATTGCTTATATTTTGATCAGTTTAAACTGGATTGAGATTTGAGGTATGTACTTGAATCCGGAAGAAGTCAAGTACAAACCAGTTAAGTGTACTTACTGGCTTGTCTTCCTCTTCTGTAACGAGTCCAGTCTAACCAGATATGCAGATTGTGGCGTAGAAGTTGATGACAGTGGTGCTGGGCAGCAGACGCCATTTTACGCTGCAACTGTAACTTTCGCATTCGTTTACGCAAATGATACTGCATCCAAGCACTATATGAATAAATAAAACAGCTGATACTTTATTTGAGTAACAAAATCACAAATTTTACAGAAATGATATTGCATTTCTTTCATTGAGTACATAAATCATGGATCATATTCATAGCTTAATATCGAAATCTATATGAAATATGACCATAGAGACTGACCTGAAACACACTGTTTTCAACGAATTATTATAGTGACTGTAAGCCATAGCGTACATCTCTGGTGTCGGCTAAAAGAGGAACAGCAATGATATAGTTTAACAGACCACACCTTGATATAATAAGATCATTTTTATAAGAAACAGAGATTTCTAAAAAAATGTTAAAAATTTTCAGGCGCTATCACATGAAAAACTGTTATTAGCTTAATTTCTAACCAGTTAAACAAAATGTTAACCACTGAACAAATATCACGCTTAATGGAGATGACAAAATCATCTTGTCCCAACACCATCTTTCATCATCCATAATCCCACAGAAAGTGCAAAAAAGTGATTCATTGATTTTTATGAAAAATCTCCTTACAGGCGATAATAAAGTGCCCAAAAATATCAGTGACATTGACAAAGAAAATTTGCTTTAATAATAAATCTATTTGATGTTCTTTACTACTATCAAGATAACTAGCAAAAACTATGACCTAGACCTAATACTCATAAAAGATTTCCGATATAAAAAGTGAATCCCACCATAGAAAAAATGAGGTGCAATTAAAAATGTATTCTTAGTGCAGTGTACCTCGTTTGGGTCTTTAGGCTGGAAACAAAGTTGTCAAATGAATTACAATTAACGATGAGATATTATACTAAAAATAGACCAACATCAGTATGTCAAAAAGTGAGCAATATTCTTTAAATAACCTTAATAAAGGTGTGTATTTACCAGCAGATGTTCTTCGAGGTTGAAAACATAATCCAAATTACTGTCGGTGATAATTCTGGATCTAGGTTTCATGGATTCATCAACAAAACAGTCCCTAAGAAGAAAATAATTCATGAGAATTTTATTTTCATACATACAAAGAATGATTTGGCAGCTCATTTATAACCATATACCTACCAGAATAATTCGTCCAAACCATAGTCTCGCAGATAGGTGAGTTTGTCTACTAAGAATTGGTAAGGATCATCAGGACACATCACAGATATGCCTGTCAACAGCGCCTAGAAATGACCAAAAGAATTATCATTCACAGATTGTCAATAGCAAATAGGCTCTAACGAGTACATTGATTCTTCAGATGCAGTAGCTATATTAACACTAATAACTCGTTTAAAGGTCATTTCAGCTTTGTCTTACAATACAATCACTGCAAGTCCAATATCTAGACGTTGTTGGATACAAATAATCAGTTGCAGGCCCGCAAACAGTAATGCAACTACCCTGTAAAATCCCCCAAGTTTGCTATTTCATTAGACTAGATTTTTCCATCACTGCTTGTCCTGCATTTGATTCCCATTTGTTTTTTTAAATCAGCCAGGATATGCATCTAAAGCTTTCTGCAACACTTCCTGGTGACTTCAGGCAAGCTATATCTACACCCCCCAAAAAAAAAGCTGCAGCATACAGGCAAGTCAGTATACCTGTCTGTGGTTTATCATCGGATATTTTCACAAGCCCATCTGATTCCGATTATAAAAGCTTACCGCTAACCCACAGCAATTAGGAAACTAACTAAAACGGGCATTTTTGAGCTGTCGCATCATCAGCTTTCTATTTTAATGTTTATGAATATGTAAGTATCATCAGAAACTAATTTGAGGCTTGTTAGGGCTTACTCCTCTATTTGAAATTTAGTTTTATCAATATCAATTTAAATAATTTGAATTTGATTGATTTTTGACAAGTCAATATTCGGGATTTACCTCGTATATGTCAGTGAGTCTATGAATACGCAGATAATTCTTCAACTCCGGGTCGATGCCTTTTAATGATGCTGCCATCGTGATAGGTTGAGGCGTTGCGCCACTGTCCAAATATAGGTAAAAAGGTACAAAAAAGTAAAAATTTAAACCTGACACTTTTACGCCGCCATGTTGTTTGTAGAAACGAGAGCGAAATACGCAAGAACGGGACTTGCCTCATTGGATTTTACTCACATGCCGCAGTACGCAAATGAAGTTCGGGTCTTGGGCAATGTCTTTATTGAAACGTCACTATATTATTCCTATATATAATCATCATCATATGTAGGTCATAGACCACTGACCAAGAAATTACCAATCACCAATCAATTAGTTTTGTAAAACTAGTTACTAACTAGGTCCCATAAATTCGCAAAAAAAGGTTTATTCGATCCCTAACACCCTGATATCATTTTTTCTCAGAACTTTGAAATCCAGTCATATCCGGGTCAATTATCAGATCTGCAAAAAACAAACATTCTAAAATTGATCGAAGATTTTTTGAATGCAACAAAAGATTCAAAGGTCCAGGGCACAATAGCACACATTGGATACGGACTTGGATCAGACACCAATGAATAAAGATGTCTCCTTACAACAAAGAAATGATACATATTTACTTTAAATGATAGACTTTATTTTCATAGCACATAAATCATCATTATTCAAAACAACACTGAACAGAGAAATCTAATTGCACAAAAACCACAATTGTTAAAAAGAGCTGTGGTTCACACGAAAGATCACGTCTCAATACATCAATCATTTTACTAAAAAAATGCATTATACCTCATACTTCATTCATAATACGAAATAATATTGATTTTCAACAACAAATTCAATATGGATACATTTTCCACGACATAACGAAATATCACTTACATAACATACTGCATTTATATTTTTCATGTAGCCTATATACATTATGTACATAATTTACTGAAGCAATTGATAGTCATTAATGGAGTCATTTTTCATCAAAGGACAACCAACATCCATAATATTTTCAACTCATGAAGAATTTGTCATTTTCTCATCGAAAATGGTATACCCTCAATAATGGAATGTTTGAACACCTAGCACTGGCAAGCCAAAAATCATTCCAACTACATCTAAAAACGCTTAAAACGGTTTCCAAGTTGTTTTTTGTTTCAGTCCAACGAAGACAACATGCAAATCCCACCGGTACAATTTACTCGTCAAGGGCATGATACCATATGAATGTATAAGTTCGCGCATATACACAGAATCAATATAGTGAACGCATTGTAATATATTAAGTTCCGAAATTTCGGTTCCAGATCGCCTTGTCTATACCAGTATATCTAAAAAAAAACGAAATGAAAATTATGATTGATAAGTTTTTTCACAGGCAGTATAAGCATCCTATAATTAGCAACTTCCAGCAAATGTTTAGCAACTTCCATCCATTACTTACAAGAACTAGATGTGATCCGCATATAAACAACAAACAAATCCCTAAAAACACATTCACTCCTACTGGTTTCCAATTGGGGAATGCAAACGAAGAAAAGAGTGTAATCTGAAATGAGAGAATTGCATCATTTCAAGCTTGGTTATTATTACTACTAGCCAATCTTATCAATGGGATACACCGGCAACACCACTGAGGAAAGCGAGGATTCAGCGATAATCTACCACGATCGCTAGTGGCACTGGGTTACCGCATTTCAATTTCTTTCTCCATTTCAATTTAATTGGGATTGACTCTTCTCATCATTAAATCAATTTTCAGTGAAATCTATACCATGTGCTGAGTGTGAAAGGCAACCTTATATCTATCGGATGACTTGGATGATAATTCTTATATTTTGGAAGCCTAAAAATCAAGTTCAAATTACATCGAAAATGAACTGATTTTCACTACGAATCCCAGTGCTTTTGTTGCTCCCTCTTGTTACTTCAGCAGCCACAATATCTTAATGCAGCCCCTTGAAAATTTTAGCATATGGAGAACACTGCCCCATTTTCATACCAATTAGTCTTGTGCTTATACTTGAAACTACCTACCCCTACTGCCAATGATGTGATTCCTCCAACAACTAAGTTCAAAACACGATCCTACAAAATAGAAAATAATATTTTTTCATTAATGCTACAATGTTAGAGGAATCCCCTAAAATATTAGGTGCAGATAGACCTAGTCCGTATGGATCAGAATTGAACTAATCTGGATGTTATTTAGAATCTACATAAATGCATAGCCTGTCCGTATCCTGATTTAATCAAAGCTTGTTTTTTTGTATAGCAAAAGCAGTCTTGAAAGAGCTTGAGACTGAGAAAATAAGTTAAGAAATAAAGCAAAAGCAGTTCCTGTAAGAGCTTGAGACTGACAAAAAATAAGTGAACAGAAGTTTCAACAAAAACCACCAGCATTCTCAATTCTAAATATCTCACAACTTTGGCACACTGCAAAATTATAGCATTTGAGCAATATTCCTTTCCGCGATCGAATAACTTCCTATAAGCCCGTCCCGAAGATTCCTTCTCTTGTCGCCCGAGTTCGGCGGGTGTCGGAGGCGATGCAGGTTCACTACAAGCAGGCATCGTTAACCGCGGAGAAATAAATTCAAGATTTATCGCCGATGACAAGGACATGACAAGTTTTTTAATATTTCATTTGGGAACAATATACAATTACTATTTCTAGGCACAGACCCATACGCCTCAACTATTGTGTTCATGTAAATGTGTAACATCTGTCACTCTTGAAATAATATACCACAAATTGTTCATAAATTATTCATTGTGTGACCTAATATATTCAATAAAAATAAGAAGTGGATTTGATTTAAATTTTCAATATTGATAGTAAATAAATATAACAAATCTCAGGGCCCAGGGAAATTTACCGATCATGCTGCCCAGTCTATCCAACTAACCTCAGAACGATTCTCGCATAAAATATTTGTAAATAAACTAAATTTGGCCGCGACGAAAACTATGTTTTATCGAATCACTTTGTTGTGATTTAATTTATCACAGGCACTTGAATATGGTTTTGCTAATGAAAAATATTTGATAGTTCACCGCTTTGTATATTCTAACTTCTAGATCATCCACCATTTTGAATATAATGAATATACCGTGATGTAACGCACGCCCCTCATCTAACCACACAATAGAGAAAGGAACGAAATGATCCTATCTGTATAGTAATTAGCTATCTCCAAAACACAGAACAACCGAAGTTGGTGACAAAGAATCAATTTTTGTCCAAAAAGTGTCATTTTTTTCGTCAGTGACAATATTTGTAATTCTAGCCTAGATGACTATTAGACGACACCGATACTGTTTTCGTATCATTACACTTACAGATCATGAATATTTACTTATACGTATCATCATCAGGCCTAAAAATTTTTCATATGGGCTACTACCAGGTAGTCTTGAGAGTCGAGTTCAAGTAAGTGAGTGAGTGCGCATCTAATTGGATCGTGTGTAAAACAGGTGTTGCATCACGGATAATTAAGATGGCAAACTCAGCAAATGTTTTATGGTAGATTACTGTTATATCTCATCATTTTCAATACTCTAACAAGGTCAAAGCCCATATTAAAGTGCCTTTGGATACGATGAACAAAACAAATTTGAATTGGATTGAGGGAACTTTTGACACATTTATGTGTTTATAGACAATCATTATTATTTTGACTAACCCCACGCCTTGGTTCCCCAAAAAGTGGCTTCTCTGCACCGATATCTTCATATCCCGATGCTGACATTATTCAACAGTGATACGCGTCACTGGTAACCGCTAATTGGGCTATAATTCACTTCAAAAAGAAGGTTGACAATCCGCTTTACATTTCTAGCGCCATCTATACGACTGCCTGTTAACTAAAGATATTTAGTTTTCTGCTTGTAATACGCTTGATATATTCAAGATATTACAAAACATCAGCTTAATTTATGAAAATAATAACTATTTTTCAATAACTTATTAAATCTAAACTATTTTAGATGGTTCTGAATTCGTTATCGTTGCTATTGACGACAGAAAGCAAGATGGCGATTGTTTTGCGAGAAATATTTGTTTACTAACTGCAATATTCGATGTAAAGCATTTTTCACTGCAGTAAGGACTTAAGATCACACGGTAAATAAATTGTTACGACATTACTGCATGTTCTTAATTTAGAAGCGTAACTCTAAATTTACAAAATTGTTCATAATTCGTGAATCTTTTAAATGAATAAAATCGAGAAAGCAAGTCAAATTCAAATTAAACTCTGGTATTTCTATATCAATATGTGATTTGAGTGTTCTGTTTGGCATTGCATTGGTATAAGACTGTACTTGAGACAAAATTCCTTTCGTGCACTTGTGGCCACCTTTTCGCCATTAGTGTGTAAGGTTGAATATGAAGCCAGTAAGTAGAGGGATATGTACATATTGTAGGGCAGGGGGGTTATGTCGGATATGATTATTAGGGCCAGGCTATGTGGACATGGTTGTGGAGGCAGGATAACTTATCTACTATGACTATTTCGGACACCTAAACTGCAGTCATTCAAAACCTTCAAATATTTCATGTTAGTAACCTAGGGCTCTAAGTCTAAGTTAGGAACAACCAGGTGACAATGCTATTAACTTAGCGTGGTATATTATATATTGTTTTTAGGAAAGGATGCCAGCTATAGGTCCTTTTGGCGAGGTTCTAGGAACCACCGGGACGCTCAGTTGTTTGGGTGCTGCAGCTCCACAATTCAAAAGTAAAGTCATTGCACCCAGAAATCCCAAACTGGTGAAAACTGATGATGATGGGTTCAAGGTTTGTACAAGGCCTTTGGCCTGAATTCCTTGCCACATTTTTCTTGTAAAGGTTTCAAAAATATGTTACTGAATTTTGTATTCTACTTTCAGCTAACGCCTTCAAGATACATGTTTCAAATGTCTCTGAACACTGAAAAGAAACTTGCGAATACTCACATAATGAAAAATCCGAAAAAGATAGAGCTCTTGGATATGGGAGACACAACTCACCAGAAGGTAAGCATCATATGAATGAATTAAGACGCACAAAGGATTATAGGCTATATGATACAATTTGTTAAAACGAAGCCTCAACAGCCATCAACAGGTGGATTGATATATCGCCTGATGATGGCTATTAGTCAACAGCCGAAACAGCCAAACGTTGTGGTTTCCTTTAAATAAATCTTATCGTATAAAATTTTATTGTAGAACCTCTTAATTTATCCACAGTTTACACAGATAAGAGTGTTTATTCGACTACTATCATTTATGGCATTTGCATATTTGTAAATTCAGAAACAAGCTGATTTTAATTTGCTTGTAATTTCAGTTTTCATCTGTGCCGATTGACGACCCGATGTTCCAACCATTCCCTTCGGAAATATTCTTTCAAAACTACGAACCGTTCGAAACGTATGAAGTTCCGTTCTTGCTTCGTAACAACGATAAAGTTCCGAGACTGGTGAAGGTGACGCAAGCCGACAGCCCTTACTTCAAGATCGTCAGTCCGCACGATGTCGGTCATAAAGTTGGACCCGGTTTACCGACTACATTCCGTATACAGTTCACACCAGAAGATAAAAAAGTAACAACCTTTTTCTTTCAACTGTATTTGTTTATTTAGACAAGGCTGCACGTAACTTCTATAAGGCTAACATAAAATGATACCTTGTTTCTCCGAATCGGCTCGGTTGTTTCGTAAACTGCGATAAGATTTGTAATCAGTTCATTTCTATTACTGCTGGGTCTCTTATGGTAAGCTGGATCATGATTTTGAAAAAAATTAATGTAGAGGGTAGATAGGCGACCGGCCGGGTCAACTATTAAGCTGAGCAGACATGAGAAACAGCGTATCAATTTTATTTTTAGCCCTAGGCTAAAAATGAGTCAATAAATTGAGTGATATCAAGTTGATCATAACAACCTTCGTCTGACTGAAAGGCGTACCTAGGGAAGAGTATAGCTCAGTATCTATCAAAACCACTATTTCTTGTCAATGAAGAACAAATAATTTTGTCAAGTGATGAAACTAAAAGTGCTGTGATACATGTATTCTCAGGAATCTGATACAAGAATCTGCTTATGTTATTCTAGGATTATTCACACGAACTTGTATGCATAACCGAACGAGAAAAGTTCATCGTACCCGTACGGTGTATCGGCTCAAGAGCAATCCTCGATTTTCCTGATGAGGTTCATTTCGCAGCCTCTCCGGTAAAACACTCCTCGACGAAAACTCTACTGGTACGAAATATCGGGAACAGAGAAGCGAAATTCTCGCTAAGCACTGATGGGTATGTTTACAATGAGATTATTTATACTGAATGCCTAATAAACTCTATGATTTCTCTATAATTGAAGTCAACGCTTTCAAAAACCAGCTTTTTTCAGGCCATTTTGTCAAAACGATACGAGTTTATGTGTATATCTGTGATTTGTACGTGAATCTGTAATCATTTTCTATGTTTTTAAGCCCATTCTGCGTGAGTCCTGAAAATGGAATACTGCCGGTTAACGAAAGCATGCAAGTAACTGTCGAATTTAAACCGATGACAGTTGGAGATCACGGCACAGATCTCATCTTATCATATGACACAGGTATTGTAGATGATCTGTCTATCCAATTCACCTATCTTGAACCAATTTCAATACTCTTAACCCTTTCAGTGCTGACTAATCATCACCCTCAATAGCTGGAGGTAATTTGCAAATTCCAAAGAATTCCATCCTGATGTGTTGAATAACAGACACACGGCTGTGATGTGTCCACACCGCTCTGTGGTGTATTGTTAGTTAATATTTTATTGTGTTGCCATCTTTCATAAGAGATAAAAAAAGAGATAGAATTACTAATTACATTGATACACCGCACTGCAGTGTACTAGCAAAGTCCATCACCAATTTATACACAGCACTGCGGCTTAGACGCACTGAAAGGGTTAATGGCCTCATTTGTTGGTCTCCTTGCTTCTTTATTTTTTGTTCGATGAATTGAAATCTCAACTGTCTTTTCCTTTCAAGGTGAAGACATATATATCGGTATGTACGGCGCATCTCAAGATGCAAATGTACGTCTGGATAAGAACTCGATTCGAATTGAAAACACGTATATATCCATGGCTAATCAGCGTACGGTGACGATTACCAACAGGAGCGACGTTATAGCTCACTTCCAGTGGACACCGTATGCTACACAAGAAGAAGAAGATATGCAAAAATCTGAGTATGTTTTTCTGTGCATATTTTGACTATTCGATTTCATAGACCCACCAAATGTTTCACATGTATGGTTAATTATTCTACAGTTTCTACAAAGACTTGGAAACTGCTGAAGATGTTGAGACCAAACGATTTCTAGAAGAATGCGAATGGAATCCGTCTTTGAAAGATAAACTTTCTTTACTCACACGAACATTTATGAATAAACGAAAGGTACCTAAATTGATCATTTATCGCTTATGACGATAATTTACCTGATTTTGACCCAATTCTGCTAATAGATGCTTTTTAATCAGTTGAGAAACTCAAGAGAAACCCTTTGATCTGGTTAAATGATATTCATTGAAAAATTTTAGAGAGTTACCGATGATAAAATGGTGTTTAACGACGACGTATTCAAACTCGACCCGATTGAGGGCGACATCTGGCCGAACTCTTCGCTCGAAGTGAATGTTATATTCAAACCCGGTGAGGCGATCACGTATAACAACACGGTCTTCTGTAACATCACCGGCCGTGAGTCGAGATTACCTCTGCGTATACGCGGCGATGGCATCGGACCGAAAGTCCAGTTCTCATTCGAAGAGTTAGACATGGGAAACGTGTTCGTCAACTCGATGCATACCTACGAGGTCGTCCTTGCGAACAAAGGAGATATCGACGCCATTTTCAACGTCATCATACCGAAGACGATATTCGGGCCGAAGTTTTCGTTCAACCCGCCGGAAGGTATTGTAATGCCCGAAGGACACCAGGCCATACTGGTGACGTTTTCGAGCGAAATTCTAGGCGATTTCGAAGAGGAGTTCGAATTCCAGATTGACGGCGCCCCACAGCGATCGAAAGTCAAATTCAGGTCAGTAATGATTTCAGCCCCAATCTGTAATGAATCGTTCATGATCATTCTTAGATGTTACAATATATTTGTGTTGTGTTTCATGAAATGCTTTATTCCAAAAAAAATTTTGAAGTTCCCACCGTTTCATTTTTAAATTGCGTATAAAGACCTTTTATTTAAAAAAAAATTTTACACTTTATTGTTTTACTCTGCTGTAATGTTTGAATGATTAGTACTATTACACTACCGGTATACTAATGTAAAGTGCAATGATTGTATTTTTGTAGAGTTGAACTGTATTATAAGCAAATTAATTATTATTATGTTATCATTCTTTCATTTCAGTGGATCAGTCATAGGACCCACATTCCACTTTGATGTACCAAAGCTGAAATTTGGCATGATTTCTTTTGGTAAGTTTGATTAAAGTCAGAATTTAGCTCGTTGTAAGAAACAGTTCTTTAATATCAGCATATTTTCAGGATTTCAATATAAGGAGAGTTGCGTATTGTCAAATACATCTCTAGTACCGATGACGTTCAGTTTGCGTATTCCCGGTGATGGTTTGAACGCCGCGATTTCAAGCCACAGCGAAACAGACGTTAGAAAACGAGTTTCGAATCCGAAAGAATTCACGATCACTCCTGACAAAGGAATGTTGTCTCCGCGCAGCAGTCAAAACATCGAAATCGAACTGGTTTCGAATTCGATCAGAAAATATGACCTAGCTCTAGTCGTTGATGTGGCTGGTGTTGGCAAAGAAATACTGACCCTACCAATTCAGGCGCGGTAAGTGAGTCTGTTGCGAAATATATAACCTGACTTTATGGATAATTAGGTGTTACCATAATGAGAAGTGACAGTTAAAGCATGCCAGTAAATTTTGTTTGATGTTAATGAACTCGGTGAGGCCAAAACTTGCATTTTTCTGGGTAAAAGTTTTTGCGAGAAATGCCCTAATAGCCCCATATGTCGGTATTGAGCAGTATGGCCAGTTTTCTTAGTGCTAACCAGTACACCAATGGAACTAGAATTATACAGCTCGTCATATGCGTAACATAGGTATAAATCGTCTGAATTAATCTTTTTAAAGTTGAATTCGGTGACATTTCCATATATTTCTCTTTCAGTTGTGTTGTACCGAGTATCAATATTCTTACTCCTATACTCGACTACGGACGCTGTTTCCTCAATCATGAATATGAAAATTCAATCAGGCTCTCAAACGATACGGATTTACCGGCTAAGTATGAAATTTTGCCGCAAGATCTGGATGCACTTTCGCCGATTACGTACTTCAGTCCACAACCTATCGTAAGTAGATCATCTTCACAGCTCATAAACAGAATCGAATGAATTTGTTTTGGGCTCCTCGTTAACCAGCAGTGTTTGTCATTTAGGGAGTAATTAAAGCCCACTCTATATTGGACGTAC
Source organism: Tubulanus polymorphus (assembly GCF_964204645.1). Taxonomy (NCBI): domain Eukaryota; kingdom Metazoa; phylum Nemertea; class Palaeonemertea; order Tubulaniformes; family Tubulanidae; genus Tubulanus; species Tubulanus polymorphus. Next base: position 8,553,751 of record NC_134027.1, on the reverse strand, counting down.
CAGTGCTGATCGCTGCCCACGGGCTAGAAGAACTCGATGTTATGTCCCATGTACAGATATTTGGAAGTCCCGAGCCTCCTATGGTTAGTATACCAGCCAGCTATCTTTAATTCCCAGAACGATGTACAGTGCTGTCCAAATGAGGTGGTAAGCGGTAAATTTGGTGGTCCAATGATACCTGCTTACTGGTCGAAATGAAAGTGGTAAAAAAATCCTGGTCATCAAATCATGGCACCTTACCACCCCAAAAGTTCCTCTTACCAGTCCCATCATTTCATTTGAACGGTACTGGATGTTAAGCCATGGTTACAATGAGGAAAATCAATCATTGTGGTACGTAATTGTTTTCAGGCTGTTCACATAAGCTGTATCGGGGAAGGTCCGGTGGTACATATTACGCCTGAGAATCTTGACTGGGGTGTTATTCCCGTTCTGGCTGACACACCACAGACAATTGTTTTGTCAAACGAATCGTTGATCGCTGCTAAATTCACTGCGCATATGTTACGTCCATATTCCGTCTGGACTGTCGAACCCAGGGACGGAGAAATACCTGCCGAAAAAACAGCTATTTTGACTGTCACTGCTAATCTTAATGATTGTGTCAGGTATTCATCATTCATACATATTCTATCCTCAAACTAGCTACCGGTACATAAATTGAAGGGGCATGTTCAAATTCGAATTAATTGATGCTATGTTTCTATTTTAGATTTCATGACAAGTTACAGATCAATATTCTGGATAGTCAGTCAAGAACGATAGATGTAACAGCTTATGGGCAAGGAACAACTATTGTTTCTGAGCCTGATTTTGGTCCAGTGTTAGATCTCGGCCCACATTTCGGGTATGTATTTCTTATTAGTAGCCCTGGTCGATCAACCTCAAATGTAGAGGAAAGCTAATACTAATGATTGAAACATAACTCTATTAACAGGAGCACCGCCTGTCGAAGAACATTTAAAATGACTAACAATGGCAGACGGCACCAACAGCTTGTTTGGAGTACCGAGGGATTCACAATGGTTCGATCAAAGAAAGATCCGGTACCACCGAATGTAAAAGACATAAAATTTAAGGTAAATTGAAGGCAAGAGTCAAAATTATGGGAACCAAAATTTCACACTTATAAGTAATGATTTTATTTTTAGAATAAACCACCTTTAGCTGCATTGCCTCAGCCGATTTTTACGCTGACTCCTTCTCGAATGGACATGGCCCCTGGTGAAACAATTGAAGCAGTATTGGAAGGAATTGTCGACCAGTAAGTTCAGTGTTCTTGCTATCTTTCATTTTCTCGAAATCGTTTCCAGCGCGTCAAATAGATTACATAAATTTTACAGTCCGCAGTCTGTCAAGGAGAGAATGATCTGCCATGCGATCATTGGACGTTCAGGCGGCAAGGAATTGATCAAGAAAGTTGATATCAAAGTGGATTTCATTACACCTCTTCTAGAATTCTCTTCAAAGCAGTTGTTCTTTAGAATTGATAAGGTAATATATTCATGAATATTTTAGGAATTGTGAGGGCCTAGCATATTCCATATACCGGTACCAGTACTGATATGTGTTGTCTTCTCTATGATTAATGAAAACTTGAATTTACTCAATTTACAGAAACCACATGATGAACTAGTTGTACAAACTAGGGATGTGTTACTGAAGAATGTATCCAGTCTACCATTGACAGCTCAATTCCAATTGAGCTACCCATTCCAATTACTGATGCAGGATGGTACTGAATGTTCAAAAATGGTAAAGATTAGCAGTTTTTTAAGCAACTGTTTTGTTTTTGGGGAAACTTTATGACATATTTTTAACATATGACTGTATTCTCAATATTCATTAGGAATTGGTCATGGACAGGGGACAAGAGCTGAACCTGCGTGTGCAGTTTGATCCAGCCTATAAAAATGATTCTCATATCCGCACGATCGATGAAGTTTTGGCCATAAATTACAAAGAACATCCTCATGTGGTAGGCAAAATTTTATTCAATAATTTCATTGTATTCCATAGTACTTGTACTTTTATACCGACTACAACATAATGAAATTGATAAACTCAAGATCAGCTTTTGTTTTGCTTTGTAAACTTATATAGTCTTTCATATTTTGTAAGGATTATATTGCGCTGAGGGGTGAAGTGTATTTCCCTAATCTGGAATTCGAGAAGCAAGTCATTGATTTCGGTTGCATTCTGAATGACACAGAAGTCACCAGATATGTCAATATCATGAATAACAGCCCGATGGATGTGAAATATAAATGGTCATTCCTGATCGGGGATGAACCAATTGCTGTCCGTCAATCGCCAATAATTATGGATGAACCGCCTGCAGTTCAGTTATTGGAGATTTCTAACGGTGATGTTGAAGATTTGCCACCTCCCGAGGAACCGAGCCAGGCTGTAACGATCGAGAAAATGGTTACCATTTCGACAGAAGACAATGTTTTCACAGATAAAGTCGATGATCAAGTGGAAATTTCACCGCCCGCGTCGCAGGAATTGATGGAGAAATCTTCAAGGGCGACGACCATTAAAGAAAAACATGTCGAAATCATAGAAGTGGCTACGCACATGGGATCGAAGAGAAGTTCAGAAGTCAGTCAACCAGAGATCACGCTAGACCTAGATGGTTTAGATGATAGCAAGGAAAAACAGGATAGCGAGAAAGATGTAGATGAGAAAAATGAGGTAAGCACAGTTCAGTGATTCGTTCCTCAGTGTTTGCCTGAGAAACTAGTAGTAGAATTATCACTTATTGGAATTTTTTTTTAGGATGAATTACGAGATGAAACAATTGGAGAGGGTGAGGGAGAATTGATAAAGACATCGCGTAGTGTAAGCGGACAGATTGTGACTCCTCGTCCGGCTAGCTCTGCCAGCAAACGACCAGAAATAAACCCGATATTGGAACAACTCTTAGAACAAGATCGCGATCTTATTTCTCCACTTGGTGTTGAAGAGGTGAGTACTTTAGGAACCACCTTTGATAAGAACTGTTGGAAAAAGAATTCTGTATTTCATGCTTTCATTTCTTAAATACAGGTATTTGATATATTGCCCCTGTACGGACACTTGGCTCCTGGGGACACCGAGCAAGTGACGTTGACATTCTTCGGTCATGCCGACATCTGGAGTAAAGCAAAGGCTATTTGCGAGGTTGAAGGTGGACCGACATATGAGATTGATCTAAAAGGTGAAGCATCACTTGTTGAATACAGATTTGACTGTACTGATATCGACTATGAAAAACAGGTAAATAATAACAGTGTGTATTGAACTGAAGTGAGAGTGAGAATCCGATAGCCATATAAGAATTGTGGTGTATGAGTTAATCAGGAAAAATGGGAAATTCTAACAAGCATTATGCTGAACAAAACAGTAGGAAATTTAGTTTTGGTGTTGAATTTCACTTATAAACTTCCCTTGACCTGCTGATCCCTGATAGCTTTTAGATAAAACTTGCATTTTCTTGTCTGTAGATGTATGATGAAGTTGCATCCGCTGAAATAACCCTGATTAACTGCGGTAAAGTTGGATTCAACTTCACTGCTCTGGGTATTGACCCCGAAGAGGTTGGAAAACCGAGACCTGGTATTCCTGTAATGATACCACATTCAGTAAGTACACGATCATTCGTGTACATGATTGTACACCAGAGACCAGTTGCTCAAAGGTTGGTTTAAGCTAACCAGTGGATAAATGCCATAGTAACAATGAACTTTTAATAGTCACAATGTGAACTATCCATTGGTTAACTGTAACCAACATATGAGCAATCAGCACCAGTATATTCGTGCCGGTTAGAATGGTAAAAAATATCGTTTTGTTCAACAAATTCGAAAAAAGTAGACTTACCTTGTAAATATCTTCTTTTCAGGGATATATCGAGGCTCTCAGTCAACAGACTTTGACCATCAAATTTCTTCCTGGCGTACCGGAAAGGTTTCATAAGAGTTTCATGATACAAGTGGCTCACTTCGAACCAGATATCGTCAATCTGTATGGCGAAGGCGTTTTTACGCGAATATCTCTGGATTTACCGCGGATCGGCGACGAAGAAGGATTGTACAGTAGTCTACTGAAAGAGGCCCGAGAAGTGCTGAGTAAAGACGTGAAGAATATCGAAAAAGAGAGAGATGACCAGAACCAGTCATATCGCAGTGTTGGACATTCCAATGAAGATGTTCAGGTTCCTGTGAGTTGATAATATGCACTTAAATTTTTAGGTCTTTTTCTAATGGTTTTGCTATAATTATAGAAATTGAGGATATGGAAATATCAGTTTAAATCTAAATTAAATTTTAGTTATCACACATAGGCTGTGAGTTGCCCAACTATGAGATTGTCCCTGATGTGGTTATATTCAAGGATAAGACAAAATATGTTTAAATCTTCTACGAACTCAACACATTCATTTACATGCATATTTTATTAGCACGAACATCTGCCATCAGAGTTAGAGATTCAAATGGAAGTCGAGCGAATGATGGTTAAAGAATTTACCGCCGAACAGAATCAGAAAGAGCTCAGCCACGTCGATACTCTCGTTATCACCGATGATGAGCAACAAAAGTTCGACCAGGAAAATCAGAAAGAGACTAAGTCGAAGAAAAGCAAAAAGAAGACAAAGCCAAAGTAATGATCATCTTATGAAATGAAGCTTACCGATGTTGCTAATTGTGAATAGTTGCGGTATATATAGTCATTCTGATTTTCTATTTCAGACCAAGACTCGCCGATTATTTGCTCGATTTTGGTTACGTTGTTCTTGGCACTGTGAGAGCTCACATCGTGCGCGCTACGAATACTGGATTCTGTCCGGTGTCGTTTTCCGTCGATCGAGCTGCTCTTCATCACCACGGATTTAACGTCGAATTAGATCGCGTTCGGCAATTGCCTGGTGCTCCCGACCACGAGACGGTCGATTTCGTCGTTAGTTTCGATCCGAGAGGTGCAAATCTGCCGCTAGGACCGATTGAAACCGTTGTACCAATCAATGTACGTTCCCATACATACTTCTGAAGGCAAGCCAAATTTGATTTGAAATAAACAGGTTGGCCACTTACCTGGAAATCAGGGGACAGTCAAGGAATTTTGTAGAAAAAAAACTGAAAAGTCAGAGGAATTTGAGTTATTAATTAGATTCTTTGCTGATCAAGTCAGGGAAAAAAACGTGTACATGTCAGGGAATAGTCAAATCAAAAGCAAGTCAAATAAAAGTGGCCTCTCTGATAAATTCATTTCAAAGTCAACTGAATAATAAAGAACTAGATTCTGGTATTAAGTACTTTTTGTAGAACCACAACTTTACGTAACTTGACATACCGGTATATACGGTACCAACCAGTACATACCCCTGTTTATTTTTCCTTCAGATCGTAAATGGTCCTCAAATATGTATCCGTCTACGTGCTCATGTAACAATGCCCGATATGGAAATATCGACTGATGCTCTGGATTTTGGAGATGTGAAGTGCGGAGATTGTAAGGTCATTACCGTTCAGCTTCACAACCATAAGTACGTCCGTTGCGAGTGGAGCTCAATCGTTGTGGAGAAAAATAAAAAGAAGGTGCATCTCGAAACTTGATTCGAATAAGAGTCAATATTTCATGACGCGTTGATTCTAACGTTTTATTTGATTGCAAATATTCAAGGTCGACCGTACCATGCCGATGCACTTGAGACGGAAAATTAAAGCGGAGCCGCCAAAACCGAAGATGTTCGAAATGATGCCTCCGGCCGGATCGTTGATGCCCGGGCAGAGAATCAATGTACAAGTCAAATTTATGCCAACTGAAGAGGTTCGTATTATTCACTTTTGTATGATTGATGGCCATCATCACAGGGTGGCCACTTACCTGGAGAACAGGGAAATCATGAAAAAGTAAAGAATTTAAGTTGGGTAATAGTCAGGGAATTTGATAAAAACCTAAAAATTAGGGAATTTTGTTGTGATGGCTGGATCGCTCTTAAAATCAAAAAGTTTTGAATAAACATTATTTGACTGCGTTAATTGATTGGATTCTTAGCAGATCAAGTCAGGGAAAACAACGTGCATGTTAGAGAATAAGTCGGGTCAAATAAAAGTGGCCACCCTGCATCAGTTCGAAGGCCTATTCATCAGTCTAGAATCATTCTTCAACATTTTTCAAACACTTTCAGAAATTCTACGAGCATCGTATGCCGATCAGAATCGCTCAGAGCAGTCAACGTATCTTAATGATTGCGCGGGGTCAAGGTCTCGAGCCGCGTCTAGACTTCGATCGTAACCTCGTCCACTTCGGACCGATTTTACCTCACAGCGTCGGAGATGAGCAAGACATTACAGTGCGCAATCCGTGTCCGTTCCCGATAGAGTTTTATAACTTAGAATTCGATAGACTGTATCTAGAAGAAGAGAAGGTATCTATCGTTTAATTGATGCCTTCTGCAAAAAATTTACATATTGGTGTATTGTATATGACCTGGATTGATATATCAGTGCTTGAAAAAATGTGCTTGAAATTTTAGATTCTTCGTCTAATGAAAGGATATGATGAATACAACACTATTTTACTGCCCCCTCGAGCTGCTGGTGACAAGTTACCCCAAGAGCTGCTCGATTTCTATGATGGTACGTAACATGCTGAAGAACGCATCCGATGAATGTTATTAGCCCTATTACCGGTATTACGTCGATGCCTAGTACTTACTTTGCATAAATGAACATTTTTCTGTCCGTCCTGTGTTCACAGAACAAATGAAGAAACTAGAAGAGATTGAGAATTCTCGCAGGGAAGCTGAAGAAGCTGCTGAGCAGGCACGAAAAGAGATGGAAGAACATGCTCGAGAGAGTTAGTATCTTTTCATTCTAACATATTATCTTATTACCGATGTCTCTGGGATTGAAAATTAGACATTGAGGGAGGTGAAAGCAGATAGATTGTCTGCCCCTTGTATGGTCCTGTAGTGTTTGATATCACTCTAGTTGATGAAATGACTGATGCCGCACCGTCTACATTACACGTCGAAGATGATCAGATGGATGCTGCCGGTGGTCCACCGCAACTGATTATGACTGCGCCAACTCGGGAGCCAACTGCTGAACCAGCTGCGATTCCTCTGGCATCTGATAAAGATCTTCGCATCGATGATATCGATGATGGTAAGATAAAGAAAAAACTCTGCTTGATTTCCATCATTTAGATGATAAGTAATGAATGAAAATGATCTAAATCTAATATTGTTAGGTTTACCCAAAGACTCGGCGAGTAGTATCGGGGTTGGTGAACTAGAGATTACACCGGTTTCGGCATCGATAGCTCGTCATCTTGGTATCGATTTATCGCCAGAAGGTAAAGCCGCCCGTAATCGCCGTGGTATTGCAATCATTGTCCAAGGAGCTCCGATGTCAGGTAAGATTACTTTCCAAAAATCTTTAAAATGCTCTCTCATATCTGTGTTGAATATTGAATCCTATCAGTTGCTGTTGTAGTCACCAATTTTTCGATGAGTGGATGCGTTGTTATCATAGTTTTGTTGTATTTGTAGGTAAAACTGCTACTGCTGTGATCCTGGCTAAGCGATATGAAGCGGCCCTGTTGTCCGTTGATGGGATTATTTTGGAAGCTATCGCGAATGGTGCCACACCGGCGGGACTGCGGGCTCGCGAAATGTGCGCTGAAGCCTCTCGACGCGCGGAAGAAATGAAAGTTTTAGAGGGCGATGAAGGAGACAAAAGAGCACCCGGCGGTCTGAGTGTGGAGGCTTTAACAGCTCATACTCAAGGACAGAGTAAGTTAGGCAAATGGTCGTTTAACTGATAGATTTTGGGATGACTGCATATATACATTGAATTCATTATCTAAAGTATGGTAAAAATTTCATTTTGCTTGTAGCTGGATTACAACCAAACGCTGCGCACTCGATGGTTCAGAGTATGGCGTCAAATCGTAAAACGAGTGTTATCTCTGAACAGAAAAGCAAAGACAAACATCACGGAAGCAGTGTTATAACCGGAGCCAAAACAGGCATGAATCAGGCCTCATCAGCTGAAGGAGGCACTGGCAGCCAGGTATGTTGAGTGACACAGCATGTAATGTCTTATGATCGTCTTAATCCTATTAGAAGAAACCTTTTATATAATCGCATGTATAACCTGAATGATTTTTACCGAATCTTTTGTTTTATCCCGTTGTTTATCATCGCGCAAACAGCTTGCTCTCGCATCAGACATGGACACAATATCACCTCGGCAGTCTGTGGATTTTAACCGAATCGTCAAAAATCTTGTGCGACCATTGCGTCGGTCGACCGTTCCCTGCAACCACCTTATGCCGTTGCAAAATGCCGTTCACAAGTTAAATTTTCCGACCAGTGGTTTGATCACGGGTTCGAGTCATTCGGACATTAACGAACCGGAACCCCGATCTTTGGCAAAAATGACTATTTCGGAAAAAATCCATAAAATGTTGAGATCTAAACGACGTAATAACATGCTTAAAGAGGTAGTTTTAGATGTAGATTATGTTTTATATTTTCATTATTTCCACACACATAAGAAAATGTGCTTTTATTTTCTACACTTTTCTCAAATACACCCAAATAGAGATTTGTATCCAAAGTCATTATACCACATACCAGAGACCGGTGTTTGAGCCTTTTACACTTTAATCTGAAAACTTTGAACATTCTCACCCGATTACTGGTACTGATTTGAGTTGATTGGTCTTTATTGTTCATAGGCCAAGATTAATGTTTTTATGCAAATTCTGATTACCCGGTATATCATCTGATTTCTCTTTCTTGGTGCTTTCTTTCCAATATTCTTAGAATAGATGTCCAATTGCTGCAAGATTTTCACTTCAATTTTTTAATATACTTTAAGAATGATATTTATCAATCATATTGATATTTATACAGGTACCGAGTAGTCCACCGCCACTAGTCGCACCAATTGCTCGACGTCTCAGCATCAGTGCTAGCATTACTGGGGAGAATGGTCTTATGAGCTGTATTCTTCCTGAAGATTTGCTTGTTGAATTGTTAGCTGAACGCCTGCAGGTAATATTGACAACTAAGCTGAGCCATTAATTCTCATGATTGGCCTACAGTATAAACATTTCCATACCTATAATTTCTTAGATTTACTTGAGTCATTAGTTTAACTTCATGTTCATGTATTTATCAACAGTTTTTGTGTGTATTTTCAGTTGAATGATTGTCATCGCGGTGTTGTCTTCGACAGCCTGGAGACGTTGTTCAGCGCGAACATGTTGAGTACTGCTCACGCGATTCTGAAAGCGCTGAACAATCGCAAATATATATTCTCAATTACACTGAAACTCGACTACAACACTCTGAAAGAACGTGAAAAAAGAGAAAAAGAAGAAAAAGGTATGAAATGAATGTCAAGAAATTCCGCTTTGACTTCTTTTCTATCCAGTATCCATGGTTGAACAATGTTCTTTGCTTCAGAACGATTGGCTAAGGAAAAAGAAGATGAAGAACGTAAAAAACTAGAAGAAATGTCCGAGGACGAATACGATGCTCTAGATGAGGAAGAAAAAGCCAGTGTCGACAAGAAAAGACTCGAAATCAAAAAAGAACGTATCAGAAAGTGAGTGTGGACAATATTAGATTGCACAATCTATACTTAGCCAGTAATCATCAATAACAAAATGTGCATGTATGATTTATTTATATTTCAAGGGAAATGGAAGAGAAAATGGAAAGGGAAAGAATTGAAAGGGAAGCAATGGAAGCTGAAATGAGACGTTTAGAGGAGGAAAAGTAAGCTATGATTTCTGAAGGTTGAATGTTGAGGACTCCTTAAGGTAATGTTTTATTTATCTTTCATCCTACTTGAAATATCTAAAGGCAAAACAAAAGAAGAGGTCGCAAAGGAGCTGAAGGCAAAGAAAAGGATGGAAAAGATGCGAAAAAGGGCAGCAAACCGAGCCAAGACAAAGTGGCCCAACCGAAAGGCAAAGATGCTAAAGGACATGAAGAGCATATCGCTAAAACGGCATCAAATCTAGAACGGCCAGAATCTCATCAAACTGAAAAGAGTGATGAAGAGGGAAAGTAGGTGTAGCAACCTGAATCAGTAATTCATCACGAAATGGAACATTATGTAGAAATATTCATTACACGTATATCGTTTTAAAGGAAAAAGAAACACAGCAAAGATGTAACTCGAGATGGCAAAAGACCTATATCAAATGAAGCCTCGAAAGAAAGTCAAGGTCAATTAACACAAGATGAAATTGTACGCGATCCAATTAGAGAGGCTGAGCTTCTTCTTATGCAAAAGTACGTAAGAGTTACTAAGATGAGTTGTACAACATTTTTGTTCATGGTTCCTAACTACTGGTGTCGTATTTCTTAAAATCAGGTTCAGAACATTTGAATATGGTCAGAAAGAAATTCCTGAACTTCTATATGCCTGGGACCGAAGCACCGGACAACTTCATAGACCAGTCACTCCATCTGAGAAGTCTGAAAATGTTGAAGACATAAATCATCCCCCGTCTGGCAAAAAAGGAAAATCTAAAGGTAAGCATCTTTGCAGCTGGTATGAGATGTTTAAGACTGAAATGGATTTTGGGGAATGAAGGGAATGATAGTTTCGACTATTGTGTTTCAGCTGACAAGGAAAAACATGAAAAAGAGAAAGAAAAGGAAAGAGAACGATTAAGAGAACTGGAACGCGAGAAAGCCGAACGAGAAAAAGCGGCAAGAGAGGTACATACGGCCCTGTCGGATTCAAACAAGTTATATTATTATAAGACTTTGAAACTAAATCAATGATTCATTTTTAGATTGAAGGAGACATGGATGATGGTGAATGTCCAATTGGCTCGACCACTGACAGAGATGATGGAATCGGAATACCTAATATAATGATAGACTGTAATCAATTGGACATTGAGAAGAGTCCGGATGAGAGAGTATTTGAAACTAGAAAATTGCCAACACCAGCAGAGGTACTGCTACATTTCTAAAAAAAAGCATTCACTTTTTTGGTAAAAAGCTAACTAGAATGAAATGTCATGAATTTCAGGTTTTGGACGGTCTAGGTTTAGGGCCTACAGGGCCTCCTATCCCTCCACCGGCTTCATTCGCCGTTATTCCGTATCCAGTAAAAAGACGACAGCCCAATGGAGGTGAGACCAACGGTCACTATGTGTTTATCGCCTCATCACCAGATGACCCGTAAGTACATCCCTAGCATTTTCATTTTTCATGCATAAGGGGCATAATGAATAATGAGAAGATTCTGCCAATAGTCCGCCACTTCATGATGTTTCACGATGTTTGAATAATTAGGAATGTGATAACAGACGACAAATCTAAAGAGGGCGATGACGAATCGATCACTCCCGATCGTAAGGAAGAACACACTCCAACGCGTGGACGTAAGGATAAACTGAAACCTGACGGCGCTAAAGAACGCAAGAAAAGCGCCGGACGTAAACCGCGGCGTAATTCGTTGACCGTGCAGGGGTCCCCACCACCCGGACCAGCAACACCGGTCTCGGATGTTGATGGACAAAGGTTCGTGTGCTTCATTATTCATAATCTTTCGGTATAAGGGATACAGTTAGTGATGATAATATGTGTATTTGTAGTATTTAATGAAACAATACTGGTTATCAAGTGACATTTGTAGAAGGTCTACCATAATTGATTTGTTTTGAGTTAAATTGAAACTGGTGACACATTAAACCAATTGCAACGCTTATGGTAGATTTAACAGTATTTTCATATTAAACGTAAACAATTTTTCTCTAACAGTCACTGTAACTATGACAGGAGTGTCATGTTTTGTTTCCGTTATCTTATTTACATTCTTGTTCGTTGAAACTTATTTCAGCGTTGCATCATCCACACTGGATACTCTGTTAGAAAACAGAGGTGCCAAGTGAGTGCGACAATCTACACTATACAGTAGTTCTTTTCCATTTTAGATGCTGCTTCTATTCATTAACTAACAAATGGTTGTTTCATATTGCATAGTTGCCTAATCGATGTTCAATTGAAAAATTCTTTTAATTCACATTCGGAGTCTAGCTGGAAAAAAAACAGCAGTGAAGCTCCGGTATTTGTAAATACATATTACCCCGTTATTTCAACTTAATGTGATCAATTCCCACTTTTCATGTTTCATATGATTGAATTTTCTCAGATTCTCAAATTGCTTGATTAATTCCTGAAAGCTATCCACCTTATTCATCAGGCACTCATTCCAAATTCATAGGGATGAATTTGAAAACATTGAAATCTATCCTTACCTATTGTCCTTTCACGTTTTACCCAAATGCTTTAGTCCCACAAAGGAATTCTATCAATTTGACTTTGTTTTCTAAAAGATCCAGAGGTTTCTAAAAGAGGTTTCTACCCGTCAGCTCATTTTAGTTTCTTTAGGAATATTGATAAATTCTAATTCGTTTTGTCGATAGGTTGGGTTTATTCCGCTGGATCATTCCTGCAAATTCCGAAGTCGTCCTTCGTTTGAGATTCCAATCCGAAGACCTCGGACAATTCGACCAAACGATGAATTTCGAAATAATGGGCACTCGCCGGCGTTATCAACTGTTCTGCCGCGGCGTCTGCTCGTTCCCGACGATCAGCCGTGAGCCGAGAATCATCTTCCCTCAACGAAAGAAGAATAAGAAATCCGAGGACATCGTTCATAAGAAGTACATCTTAACTACGGAGGTATTTGAATTCGGACCATTGCTCATAGGAAAAAGTCGTGAAAAGTGAGTATTTTCTTCTATATTTGTAATGGTCTTTGATTAATCTGTTAGTGCCTTAGATAATCAGATTTATGTGTCTTTCTAGATATAAGGAAGGAAAATATCCGGAGAACATGGAAACCTTTACCATTCTAAACACTTCTCCACTCGAAGCTGACATAAATTTCTGTTTCTTAAATGACAGCAAAGGGGAGACTTATTTATTAGATCCACCAAACATGATACTGAAACCTAGTGAATCTGCTGTAAGAATCATTTCACTGTATTCGTATATTTGCCATTTTCTGTCCGAACTTCTTCAATTTTACTGATGATTTGGTGTCTATCATAGGGTTTGTGTGTGTGGGCGTATCCAAAAGCTCCCGGCGCTTTCGAAGATGCCATTGTTTGTTGCGTTCGCGAAAATCCAGAGCCGATCATCTTCAAGATATCTGCTCATGGAGTCAGGCCAGAGATAGAACTCGATAAGAAACAGTTACATTTTGAACGGGTTCTTCTTCACAGGTATGTTACCTACCGGTAATGGAAAATCTTGTTTCTTGACGATTTTTTGATGGCGGAATAACAAGTTAAAGACCCGTTCATTATTTCAGAAAAGATACGAAGACCGTTTACCTACGTAACAGCACGTTGTTACCAGTCGCGTGGAAAGTCAGCGGAATGGAGAGTCTCGGCGATGATTTCTCCGTCGCTGCCGAGTCCGGTATCATCGAACCGAAATCCGAGTACGCATTGAACGCGCATTTCCGCGCAATGAAACCGATCACGACGAGTAAGAAATCGATTCGCCTCGAAGTGTCCGACGTCGAGAATATCATGGGTCTCGTGCAGACGGAGAACATCCAGGTTATCGCCGAAGCGTACGATATCGCTTTAGACATGAGCTTCCCGAAAGGCGCGGACGCCGGAATCGATTTCGGGACTATTCGCGTTCTGGAAGAAACGAAACAAACCTGCTCTATGAAAAATAAGGGAAAATATGAAATCGCTTATAAGTAAGTATGCGTCCAAGTTTAGATAACTTATGGAAATTTATGGCGAATATAATTGTTTTAAGATTCTATAAAAGAGAAATGAAATGTCATTTAAAATTTTTCTGTATATTTTCAGCTTTATCCTGGAGAACCCTGATCCGAATGGCCCGGATGTTAACAGTTTGTTCTCGATAATACCACAACGCGGTACCCTATCGCCGGTAGATCGCCCTAGCGGTACGCAAGTACAAATATTGTTCAAAGCTAAAGAGGAAGTGGTGATTCGCGATGCACCGATTTTACGATGTCAGGTCATAGAACCTAATTTGAGCGATGGCGGTGAAACCATAGCCAGCATTCCAGTCAAAGTATCCGTGAAAGCTGTATTCAGCAAGTAAGTGGTAGAGTCAGGTTGATGACGCCATCCCACTTTCATTTGCTTACAAATATGGACCAGAAATCATTTTATCTCTGTTGTATTTTCAGGTATAACATCGTACCGATAGAGGATATCAGTTTTGGTTCGCTGGTCGTGAATAGTAAGAAAACTCGAACGTTTATCATTGAAAATAAGGGCGAATTCGACTTCAGATACACGATTCATAAATTCATGAAAATGGCCGAGCAACAATTACAAGCTCAGAAACCGAGACCGTGAGTTTTTAAATGTTCACACATTTTAATCTTGACAACCGAAAAATTGTGACTAGGTATCGTTATTCTTCCCGATTTTTGGACCCTCTTTTTACACCCACTTTCAGGCCGGTAAAGCAGAATGACAAGCGAACGAAATCGCGCGATGGCTCGAGCTCTGGACGATCGACACAAAAACAACCGAAACGCGCGGAATCGATCAGGTATGCGACACTGTAATACTTACTTACCGAGTAATACCTGTTATAACACAATAATATTCTGAATTTAGATTATGACACTATTTAGATGTTACTTTATTTATATTTCCTAACATTAAATGCCTTAGCACAGCTCTAACTCGAAAGCTTACGAATGATATTCAGTTTATTTTCTAAAACACAATTTAAACGGATTTTTACCCATGAACGCTTGATTGTATGGTATGTTGCATGTATGTTGTTGTAATGACGTATCACTTTCATTGCGCATACAAAAATACAAGCGTCATCCTTTCATTCATTACACAAGGATTCTAACTCGCCGCAAAAAACTCATTGTAACCCTTGCTATTTGCTGTTTGTTGTTTCTGAAGAAGTGAAATAACTGGTAGTATCAGTAAAGACGTAACACCACGAAATGCACAGCAGCCATGGCGAAGACCAAGGTATATACGATACATACAATATGTTTTATAGTTTAACGAAGTGAATTTTACTTACATTTCTTGCGTGATGTGATGGTGCAAAAACAACATTTTCAGCGGCCTGTTTGATAGATAGGTATAAACTTTACCTCAGGGAGAATTAAGAAATTTCTTACAGTTATCTCGCATTTCATCATTTCCCTATGGTCTGAAGTAAGCACCAGTCTATCAGATGGTCTTGAGGTTTTCACTGCACAATTTAACCCTTCGTTCTTGTTCATTTCTTGTTACAATGTTTATACTGTTTTAAACTGCATTAAGAATATACCAGTATGTACTGCTAAAAGAAAAATACTTCATCTGAAACTTTGTGTACAAGAGATAATCTATATCTATTGCTCTGTTTGAAATCTTTTAAAGTGTTTTGACCAAAGACAGGTATCGTATTATACATGGAGATTAAATTGTTGTATTTTTTCTAATCAAGAATCATTACTTACATGCGCAATAATCATAATTTTTCATGAATAGTGTCTAATGAATTTCGTTTTTAGCTAAATTTTCTAAAAACAATCTCTTTCAACTTAACACTTCACTACATCTTTACTACTTAACTGTGCTGTACATGCTCAAGTTTTTTACTAAGTCAACTACCGTATTCTCAATCTCTACACTTTATTTTGAATTAATCTTGATGTGTTGTTTCCGATCTGACAAGCGTGTGATTTTAAAAGGTTTTTTCACAGTGCACGAATATCTACGATTGTTTATCTTTTTATCATAATGCACGTTGTTATTTCAAGATGGATCTAATGAAAAATGCTTCGTGTTGAATTTTCTAACTCGGGCACAAAAAGAAACCGTGTAGCTATACATGTATTTATGCATGAACTTCAAAAGATTATGTCAATGTGTATATTTCAAATTGAATTATCATATATTTGAAATTAGATTTGAATTAAGGCAAACCTCAATTTCTATTAAATTCAGACAAGAAACAATAGGAGGTGGTGGTGGACAAGCGCGTTTAGTGTTGGGAATGTTTACAATTTTCCCAGCGTTTGGCAGCATTCAACCGAATCAATCACAGACGATTACTGTCGACTGCGTTGCCGAAACTCCTGGAAAATGCGAAGAGGTAGATGAATTTTTCTTTGTGTACACATTCAGCAATTCTATAAAAGTGACTTTAGTCTGATAAGAGCCGTTCTTCTTCATCATAGGAAATAGTAATCGATATCTCGGATCGTGATCCAAAAGACCATAAAGATGGTATACCGTACAAACTGTTCGCTGAAGCCTGCTTACCAAGCATCAACATCGGGGATGTTGGATCGATATTCGAGGAGCACCGAGTTTGCAAAAATCTCAGCATCTGGCAACATAGCCATCAGGTAACTACAATGATACTTAATTATTTGTATACATATAAACTTACTATTTTAACTTGAAATGATATTTTTTAATGTGATTGTGTGTGGTATAGATTGAAAGTGGTGGAGTTTATGGTGAAGATGAGAACAGATTTGTGTTCAATAACGTAATAGTTGGTTGCAAGGCCAAAGCTCGCTTTAAGATCGCCAATTCAAGCAAGGTATTAGGACTGGACCAATTAACAAGCCACTGTGCAAATGAAAATTCAAAGCACTCAATCATAAACTTGGAAGTTACATCAATATTTCAGGTGCCTTGTGATGTGGTTTTCAGTATAAAACCAGTTCAAGGCAAACACATGCCAAAACAGCAGGATATATTTGAGATTGAGCCAACCAGAGCTCAGGTTATCGCCCATGGCCATGCTTATGCTACAGTGACTTTCTGTCCACCATCAATGCAGGTATGTATAGTCAAATGATGACTTCATTCATAGTTCAATGTTGCAACCCTAGAATTAGTCCTATTTTGTTTTCAATTATGTCGCGCTCCTTGATTAACTGCCATCCTTGATTTAATCTTTTTAAAGATCGCTTGTCAGAATGAAATACATAATCTTTGAGAAAGATTTGATGTCTTTAAAATATATGTGTGGTTTTCAGGCTTTCACAGCTGTATTCGAAGCAGCATTGGAGGGACTTCCGCAGAGTCTTCGTGGCAAAAACCTCACTTTTGAAGTTCACGGGGAAGGTAATCTGCCTCGAATTTCGATTCAAAAACCGACTGTTCGAAATCGCAAAGGTCAGCCTTTGGCTTTGTTCCGAAAGAATCTTGTTGGTCGATCAGAGTCACTGCCACTTGTTTTGGTCAATGATGGGACATTGCCGTGCAAAGTAAGTCAAAACCTTCAGTAACATGAGACCCTACAGGTGCTCATATCTATCTTGAATCGGAAATTTGGTTTCACTTGGTTTTGAAGGTGTATTTGTATGTTTCTAGGTTGATATTGATCTTGCGGATCCTGATGGTGCGTTCAGTATGAAGCCTATCAACGGAACTAAAGCCATTATGAATACAGAGGATAAAATCGGTATGTACGTTTAAGCCATGTGCAAACTAATACACTGTACTCTTTTATTTGGGCACAATTAGCCACCAGATGCCTGAATGGTTAAGAAGTCAGATACAATGTACCCACTATCGAGTAGAACTATTTGTTGAAGTAAGATCGTTTTTCATTCAGACGGTATTTCAAAGAAACCGCATACGGCTAGTGTCATCATCGACGTCGATGAAACGGCATCTTTCGACATGATCTTCAAACCGTTATTGCCGCAGCGTTCGCAGGCAAACGTCAAAATCAGCGTTGTCAATAATCAGTACGAAGATTCGATCGTTCAACTCGTCGGCGAAGGATACGAAGACGACGTCACTTTCGATAACATCCCGAATATCAACTTCCAAATCGATCCCGAAAAACAAGAGGGCAATATGGCTGATGATGATGTGGAAGGTATAAGTCTACCATTTGCATCCTCCCCTCGCTAAAATCATTAGACTCGCCACGATACGAAACTCTGCCAAACCAACCAAGTGCGCAGCTACATGCACAGCTTAGATGAAGCCATTATTAGCCTATCAGATAACCTGTTCTATTTTAACCATGGTTTCTTCATTAATAGTTTATCTGTGAAACTTGACTCAGCAAATAAACAACGGGCAATCTGATCAGCAAATCTGCGCATGTACCTGCTTACCTGGTTTAGTGAATCAGGGTTTTGTGCCATGGCTGAGTAGCGATGCCATCAGGTTCGAATCCCTGCCAGAGGAGGATGACCATTTATTGTTCGTCTACAAAATATTGTATGAATGTTAACCGATTATAAATGTATTTTATTCAGCTGCAAAGGCTAATCACATTCATTTCGGCGACTGCTACATCAAAGAACCCCGCGTGATGAGTTTCACGTTGACAAATCATTCGAAAGAGGACTGCATCCGATTCGTTTGGCCGGAGATTCCCGAGTTGAAATACTCGCCGCAGATCGGACACCTTCACGCCGGATGTTCGAAGGATATAGCCGTCACGTTTAAGTCGGACGAAGTAAAGACGTTAGAGGAGCATCCCGTACCGTGTAAACTGACGAAGATCACGTTCGATAAACCGGTCAATGAGGTGGCTGATTGGGATGATAGAATGAGGATTGTAAAATGGGTCGATATAGCACCACCTGCGACTGCATCTGCCGACGGGTACTGTATCTATTCTTTGATATTCAGTGTCTTTGGAAAAATGTTCATTGCACCAGATGCCACCATGAGGCCAAAATAGATTATTGCAGATGGATGATGAGTTGATAAGAATTTCATAGAATATTGTAATATGACACAATATATAAACTGTTAGAAACAGATACCACTATATAATTTGAATATATTTATCGATTTTTAATGAATTTTATACGTATTCTCTGCTTATAGTAGCAAGACACCGGGATCAGCGACAACACGTCCGGCTAAAAAGAAGGTCGTCGAAACCGAAGTCGAACCGGTGTTTAATGAAATAGGCGAGTCGAGTAGAACTATGGATCTACTGGTTTCTGCAAACGCTGACTACTGCCAATACAAATGTAAAACCGAATCTATTACGTTTAAAGATACGCTAATGTTCCAGACTAGAGTCTATGAGTAAGTTTGTTATTCATGAATTTTTCCGGAAAATTATTTTTTTAATTAAGAATTTTTCTTGTCTTGCATTGCTTCGTAAAAGTCTTTTGCATCGCTTGCTTTTATGATCTTTGAGTTTCTCACATTTTGCTGTTTCCACTAGGTTTGCGTTGAGCAACAAAGGCACCGGACAGATGGAATACAACTGGAAAGTCATCATGGAAGACATCCCGTCCCATTCGCAGTCATCGAGCGTTACAGACGACACGATGTCAATCGCACCATCTATGCAGGACGTATCATCATCTATGAGTATTGTGAGCGATACCGGATGTCTGCCATTCACCGTCGATCCTATCAGCGGAATGTTAGCTGCCGGGAAGAAACAATCATTCACCGTCAAATTCTCGCCGATCAACGTTCAGGATTATGACGCAAGGCTGATGTGCACGTGAGTATTATCAAAATTTTACTTTCGATTTTACTTACAAAAACACCAGGCTCATCTTGATTGTATCAACGATCAAAGAATTACTGGTTTTAAGAATGTCTCCGTCATTGACTTATATAGCTACTTTGCAATTGTGTTTACTTTTTAGAATTCCAAATCTCGAAGAAGGACAACAGGGACCGGTAATAGGTCTACACGGACGAAGTTTGCTTCCATACTGTCACTTCGAGCTGGAAGATTCGGATTATATCAGTGGTGCAAGGCGTAATCCGGAATTACGAGGCCCGAATGGCTCGCCGCCCGGAGCTATGCTTGATCCAAATACTAGAGTAATAGAATTTGAAGCGATTGGCGTCGGCGTCCGAACTGTCCGACGTTTCAATATCATAAACCCTACTAATCAACCATACAGCTATGTTTGGATAAATGAAGACGACCCAGATCCAAAAATTGTCAGTTCATTTAAAGGTTTGACAATGGAAGGTGCAGTCTTGTCCGGTAAAAAGCACGAGGTGAATTTTTATTCTTTTTTTTCTGTCAGAACAACCTTTACGGTAACCCAGAGATCCAGCTATACATGTACCGGTATTTGTTTATTTACGTTTTGTAGATTGCATTCGAATTCATGCCAAATCAGCTTGGAATTGTAGAATCGTTCTGGAGATTCGTGATACCGGAACAAAGCATTTCGATACCATTCGTTCTCGTCGGCGAGACTAAGGAACCTCGAGTGACACTCGACCGGTCACACTTCAACTACAAATCACTTCTCATCGGTAAGTTTGAATTCATTTGTTTAAAAGGTGTCATATTTGCTGGAATACCCTCGAGTTCATGTAAAAAATCACCATTTCAGGTCACGAGGCTTTGGAAACTGTGCATGTAATCAACAATGAAGATACGTCATTCCATTTTGCGTTTGTTGAAAGGACTTGTTTCTCAGCGGGCCATGCATCACATATAACTGTTGAACCTATGAATGGAATCGTTCCACCGAAATCAATGTAAATTACTTGGAAATCACGCTGTCATTTCTTAAGATATTTCACATTCATGAATTCATGAATATTCTTTTCACCGTCAGGTTCCCGATCAACCTTTATTTCACGCCGACGACTGACAACGAAGTGAATTTCAATTTGATCTGTAACGTGAAACGAAAGACGCAGCATCTGTCGCTGAACGTGAAAGCCGAGGGATACACAATGAGTTCGTTGTTAATGTGCGAAGACTCGCAAGGCAATAAAATTGAGCTGGATCAGTACGGTTTTAACGAAATCAACTTCGGCGAGGTGAGACTCCTAAAGAAAACAGATTGAATCATAAATCTGTGTTCTATGGGGCTGATTTGAAGATCATCTTTTTACGAATGTTCAGGCTCAGATATTTTACCGATAAATATTTCCGTTTTTCAGGTTGAAATTAACGAGAGTTCCACGCGTAACTTGTACGTGATTAACAACGGAAAATTCAACTTTGACTTTAAATGGGAATTGAACGAACGAAATGGCAAACGTCAGAGTATGGTAACCATCGATCCGGTGGAGCACGCCGTTAATAAGGGAGAACGTGAGAAATGCATTCTTTCATTCTGCCCCACGAGTAAAGCTTCGCTGAAAGGTTGCGAACTAAAATTGAAGGTAAGCATGATGTCTGTTGCAACATTTTGGGCGGGGGGTTTAAACAACAAAGGCCAGTTGCTGAAAAGTTGCTTAGAGCTAACCAATGGATATACCGGGGGTATACCATACTGGAAATTGAAATCACATTGTTACCATGGTATTTGTCCACTAGTTATTATCTCTTTTGATAACTAGTTATCAACTGTCCAACTTTTGAACAACTGATATTGAAAACTAAACGATAATATGAATTAATTGATTCATATTACCCTGTATTACAGGTATCCAATGGCCCGACGTACAACATGGCAGTGCTAGGACATGGAGTCAGTCCAGGTTTACACTTCACGTTCCAATCATACAACTTCGGACCTTGTTTCGTGTATCGAGCGGGAATGCCAACACCTACCGCTGTACTTCAACTTATGAACAGAGATAAGAAAGAGATCAGGTACCGATATATGCAACAATAAATAATATAAACCAGCATAAGAAAATGGTTTATGTACTTTCGATTGTACTTACATACCGGTAATTCACCCTTAAAACATGCGAAATACTTCTCTATTGCAGTGTTGATTGTTTATATCAATCTACGTCATATCTGACCCATGATTTCGAAGCGATGGTGATCGCTCCGGGACAAAGCGTCCCCATTCGATTCACGTTCTTCCCACGCGAACCGATCCGATATCACGAAGTTATCGAATTCGAAGTTAACGGCCTTTCGAAACAAGTCGTTGAAATATTCGGACAAGGAACGGAAATGAAGGCGAGTAGAATTATCAAGAATTTTTAATGTATTTGTGAGATAAGACAAATTTAGGCAATTTTAAGATTACCTTTTTATAAGTTTGTAATAAACAAATGCCTTTTATGAACAAATATATTCAAATTATTTCAAACTCACTGTAAAGGACTTACCTATAAATTGTAACAGTAATTCTTCATTTCCTTATAGATCGAAGTAGTAAATCCTAAGCAGAAGATTGTTAACTTTGGAGCGTTGCGACTCGGCCAAATGGTCAAAAAGCAGATTCCCGTAGTTAACAACAGTCCGGCGGCTCTGACATTCAACCTAGCCGTGACTCCATCTCAGCAGGCATTACAACAAGCAGGCGTTCTAACGGTTTATCCTACAAACGAAATAACCCTCGAACCGAAAGGTGGAACTCGACGCATCGATGTAACGTTCGCGCCGAAAACGCGAATTCCGCAGTTCACCGAAGAGGTCGTGCTGGAATGTGCGGGAATGTTTCAGCCGTTGTTCATAATGAAAGGTTCGTGTCAGGGTATCGAAATCAGTCTCGACATGGAATCGATACCGTTCGGAGCAGTCGTTCAAAATAGCCGCAGCACGAGGAAACTTCTGATGATTAATACCGGTGATATCGGAGCAAGGTAAGAAATTCATTACATTTACAATACATGTACATTAATTCAACTGACAATCTTAGAATTCGATATAACACACATTTCTGGCACATAGAGTCTCAAAACATTGTTTGAGTCATCTGGCCGATAAGAAGATGGCTTTATTCTGTCATTGCCTGGATAAATAACTTTGAAATAACTTGTGAATCCTGATTGCTTGAAAAAGTTTCCTCTTGTTTCGTTTCAGATTTAAATGGGATGTCGCTAAATTTGGACCCGATTTTTCTATAGAACCTGTAGAAGGGTATATCTCCCCGGGAATGGAAGTTCCATTTGAAGTTCACTTCCATCCAAAGGATCTGAACCAAGATGTCAGATATGATGTAAGTATCACGCTCAGAGGAGTGGTATAGGCCAGTTGTTAGAGTGAGACTACTGGAAGCCAGGTTATGGGTTCAAACCTCTTACATTACCATAGTGTCCCCAGGCAAGACACTCATCATCACCTTTGAACATTATAGCGCAGTGGAAATATTTGCTGTAGAAATTAGATTACTATGACTATTACTACTATATATAATCACTCAATCATGAAATTAATCATTTAGAACGTTTTTGGAAGCTCCGTTTGAGGTGGAAAACTATTAACAAATGTTTTAAAACTTGTAGAATCTAAAATGTAACATCGAAGGAGGCAAACCCCTGAAGCTCACATTGACCGGAATGTGTATCAGCGTTTCACCAGTGAAAGAAATTCAACATTTCACGACTCACGTTCGCAATCGCGAGACAAAGAATCTGATGATTATGAATCGTACGAATCAGTGCTGGAATCTACGACCGGTTATCGATGGAGAGTTCTACTCAGGCCCGGAGACGTTTACTGTCGATCCACAACAGACAAAATCATATGAGTTGGTTTACTATCCAATGGTTATGACTGCAGAAGGAAAGAAACATTTGGTATGTAACAGATTAAGTGGACTTAACTACATCAAACATTGCTTTAATTTCAATTAAAATCACTATTTGATGATGATTTGCTGAAAATTTTCAAGCCATATTCATGACACTCAATAATCTTTCAGGGTACCGTATTTTTCCCTCTGCCTGATGGAACTGGATTACTGTATAACGTACAAGGAACTGCTGAACCACCGAAACCAAACAGTCGTATCAACCGCGATATTCCATGTAAAACATCATATACTGAACTACTGTCAGTCAACAACTGGTTGAAAAAACCTCAAAGGTCAGACTTAAATCTCTTAAGTTTCAGGTGTATTTTGGCATTCTCTCAATAAATCTAATTCTTTGTTGTTCTGTTTTATGGAATATGTTTATGTGAGTCGTTTTGGTATTCTTTGTAGATTTAAAGTACGCTTTGAGATGATGAAGCCTGACAAATTGGATTTGGGAACTACTTTGAAAGGCTTAGACTACATCGATGTCCCGGGCAATAACAACAAAGATTACAGACTCAATTACTATGCCCACAAAGAAGGCCAGTCACAATTCAAGGTAAAAAGATTTTAAGTCAACTGGATGGCAAAACACCCAAAGGCTTTGGTCGTTAATCAATGCGCATTCTGGTGTATTTTAGGTTGTATTTACTAATGAATCAACAGGGGAATATCAGTTCTACGAGATAACATTCAAATCTGTCCGTCCTGGTGTCATAAGCACCGTCAATCTGAGTACACCTGTCAGACAGAGTGTACAGAATATCATTCTGCTAGAGAACCCTCTCACGCAGGCTGTCACGTTCAATGCCACGTGTCCTGTAACTGAAATCTTGATGCCAACACAGTTGCAGGTTCCGGCTCAATCTGAAGTAAGTGAATTTTGTAGTTACATGTCCATTAGATATATACGTTTTAGAAAATTATGATTGACATTATGTTTTATCTATTCGTTTACAGGGAGCTTTTAATATGGAGTATTTGCCTCTGAAGGTTGGAGAATCTCAAGCTCGTCTGGAATTCAACAGCAACGAATTAGGCTTGTACATGTACGACTTGAATCTGAAGGCCACCGCAGCCGGACCTGAGAAAGCTATCTACTTCCGCACGAATCTTGGCTCGTCACAAACTCAGATGGCTAAATTCCTGAACTTCGCAAAGCTGAAGACCGATTATACTTGCAAGGTATGAGAAATCTGAAATAATATCTGATGTATCCAAGAATAAAAGGTGTTGATATATTTGTTCCCAAGGCTAATGTTTGATTGAATCATTTTCAGGTCGATAATTCTGACTTCCACGTTGATAAGTCAGTCGCAGCGGCTCCTGGTTCGAGTACCGGAACTGAAGTTGGCATTGAGGTGAACTTCGAGCCCTCTAAACTCGGCGAGGTGCGAGCGACGTTGACCGTCAGTTCAAACTCAGGTGGAGAGTACGTCTTTCCGCTGTACGGCACGTGCATAGCGCCGAAACCGCAAGGCCCTTACGTCATCAAAGCAGGATCGAACACGTCTATTACTTTCCGCAACGTTTTTCCGCACACGACCGCTTTCACATTCCAGGTGGATAATCCAGCATTCCACCTGGCGAAAACCGGCGACAACATCCGAGCGCATAAAGACAATCGAATAGTTGTCGGATTCGACGGTGCGGATTCCGGAGCGAAGGGTGCCGTTATGGGTAAACTTACGGTGACATGCGCAAAGTCAGCGGGTGGGCCCTCTAGTGTGCAGTGGGTGTATTATCTAAAAGGGGTTACGCTATAATAATAGTTAATTTGTTGAAGAGCTTAATAGAAAAATTCCGTCCATCAAAATCAATGGTTATACAAGATATACTTTTGTGATTGCACACTGCTGAATACAATAACTATTTCACTTAAACAATTTTGATGTGATCGTTTGATTCAATTGCCATCAATTCCGTCCAAAATTGTCTGGTTCAATTTTAAGGATTTTGTTTTATATCGCTATAGCTGTAAATATAGTTGGAAAAAATTTATAGGAAAAGTTATCAATTTTTTTGTGATGTTGATTTATTTAAGTAGAATTGTTTACTATATATGATACATAAAAACTTTTTTTGTTTGATTATTGATAATACAATACAGATATATAGAAAAAAAATATGTGCATTTACTGTCTGTTTCTTTATTCGGTTTGTATGGTTTGAGTTGAAGTACTGGTATGTGCCACCGTCAGCTGTAGTCAGAGTTGACCAAATTCAGCTCATGAGATGCCCCGGGCCTGAAGTTTCAAAAAACAATGATAAATCATTACAACTTAAAAACCGATCAAGGAGAACATTTCGAGGAAGTGTCTACAAATTTCATACCCCAATTACTATAGACTCCTTGGTACTGCTATTCGGTAAAAATCCTTGTCCCAAATGTATGGATTTAGGCATACAAATACAAACATGTTTCCCTATTTCTCAAAATTGGGAAGCAACTAAGGCATTTTGCTCAAATTGAGTTTTAAGCGCCTTTCAAAGCAATTTTTTTAGAAGTTATCAAGGAGTTATCAAGGAATCAGGGAGGCGTAAAATCTTCTCACGCAAACAATATAAACATTAGCTACGATATAAGTGGAGTGCAGTAGTAGTTGTCCCTGCCACTGGCAAGTGAGTGAGGACACTTCGTTGGTGGTTAGGCGATCTTAATAAAACAAAGATTTGTCCGTTATGACATAAAATTTTCTGACTCGGGTAAACCTTTTCTTTACGTGAAGCGCATGCAGTTGCATTTGCACGTATTTTTGGACGCCGGCTTAATATCAAAATACGTAATACTACCGTTATTTTTCAGTAATTAGCAACGCTACGAATCCATTTCCGGTTATGTTGAAATGTCAAAATAATGCTGCAAAACTCGTTGAAATTCTACGATTAAAAGTCATTTTGATTCATTTCACACATATTCTGTCCTTGTATCAATAGAAGCAGGTCGTGATAAATATGGATAACAGTTCATTGTCACTTGTTGGTCAAAGAAATGTCGATTATTGCGATGGTAAAAAGTATTTTCAAATTAATTCTTGGCCTATTTTTTTCAAAAATAAACCAACCACCTGTTATTATTATTATTATTATTATTATTATTATTATTGTCAGTGCTCGATTACAAGTCTGTCGTTTTGCGGCTTTCCATTTATCTTGTCTTATCCATATTATCGTGCCCCTTCATTGTTAACGACAACTGAAACTGAAACTGAAACTGAAAGTAGGTGTAGAGGAGAGTATCCTTCTTAGCTTTAAAGGCACATCAAATAAATAACGCAATTCTTCACTCAACGTTTCGGCTCTGCAGCTTTTATTCAAGAGCAAACATTTGAATTACAATTAACACTATGTAACGGTCACATTGGACACATAGAAACCGTATCTCAAAAAACCTTATCCCCTTGGATATGGTTTCCAGCCAGGTGTCCGATATGACCAGGGCCGAAACTTTGTGTGAAGAATTACATTATTCATTTGATGCGCCTTAAGGACACTCTATCTCTACCAACTTCAGTACAATAAAGTGCGCTTGAGGCCTCTTGACCATAACTGATCGACCGTTGAAACTGAAATTAGCCTAATTAGTTATTTCAACAATCGGCTCATCACTTAAGCCTGGGGTCCAAAATCGAAGCTCTGTAGGCCTACCTGATTTTACACCCCAATCCCCTGTGGTTAAGAGACCATTCTCGGATTTTCAAATTCTAGATATTGTAATGTAGGTTGTAGGAAACTTCTCTTAGTTATTTTAACTTAATTGAATAGCTACACAAACATGAGGTATGGTAGGCATAGCGTAATCAGCTCGATTGAAATAACAATTAAATTTTTTTCACATTGCAGGAGGCAAAATCAGTATTAGCCGCATCAATAATGGACGAGATTCGATTCCACCTGCTGGAACACCGGTGGTTCGTACTGATGAATTCACGATTAAAAAGTCTGATGTTGAACAAATGGAGAATATGCGCGAGCGTGTGACAAAGCTGTTCCAAGTGGATGTCATTTACGGCATTTCGGTTCAAGACGAAGGAGTAAAGCGGCAATGGGTAAAACTGAATGGACCTTCGAGAGAAAATAATACCAAAGCTAAGGTAAATTTCTTGGATTGGAAATCAATTGAGCTATGATTAAATAATATGATACCACGGACCTTGGCCTTATGCGCCAAAGAAACCCCTCTTAGATTTTTATCAAAAAGATTTGTCTCACTGTTATGCACTGAAAATAACTACAAAAAGGGTAAAGATGCCAACGTCAATCTTATTCTCTTGGTTATCAATATTTGAGGTGGATATAATATTTCATTAGTTTCTTTGAATCTGAATTTGATTCGTTGACCGATAGGCCTATACTATCATCTCAGTAATCAGAAATCTCAGTATTGTCTGATCTGTATCTTAGCGATCGGCCATTTATTCCTGTCCCTAACTTTTCTTAGTTACTTCTATATTTGTAGATTAGTCCTACTGTATATTATTTTTGTTATTTTTGTTTCTCCGCCCATGGGGTTTAGTCGTACATTCGATAATTATAAGATTAGAATAAATTGTTAAGTCAAAACATGTAGGTTTTGCTCATTAATAATACTCTTCTTACTTTTTCTTTCACATTTACAGGAATACATAACTTCGATATGTAATACCTGCAATCCTATCGAAATGCTTTACCCTCCTCAGATGCTTGGCATTCTACAAGAAAGTCACGACCGCCTGGAAGAGGTATCCAGTGCGATTATCATATTCAAAGAAGCCGGCAGACTTCACATGTATGGTTCAGATATCGGGATTACGATAGCCATGTCGGCGATCGAAGATATTTTGAGCCAATATTTGCCCGATCCATCAGTAACCGTGAAAACTCTCGAAAATCATAATAACAGTGCCAAGAAACCGGTGGTCGTTCCCGACGAACAGCCCGATAATAAAGTGTTGACGCGACAAGATTCGGCATCGTTGCGACTCGAAGAACAGTTAAAACGCGCTTGTCAACTACACGATTTGTCGTACGAAGATTACAAACACGCGAATAATTCCGTTAAACGCGTTTTACTCAGTTGGTTAGATCACGACATGGACGAGGATTGTATCGACCGGCGCGATCGTAGCCCAGTCAGCGCCGCCGAAAGTGTAACCATAATCGACGACGATCAGGACGATTCGATAATTTGCCTCGACATGCCGTTAGTTACGAAACCGGTTCAGGATTGCGATTTAAGCATTCAAGAGATAACCGTCAATTTCG
The DNA here is from genome assembly GCF_964204645.1 of Tubulanus polymorphus. Taxonomy (NCBI): domain Eukaryota; kingdom Metazoa; phylum Nemertea; class Palaeonemertea; order Tubulaniformes; family Tubulanidae; genus Tubulanus; species Tubulanus polymorphus. The sequence continues at coordinate 8,525,051 of NC_134027.1, read as the reverse complement.
ATAGAACGCTGGCTAGTCCGGCTCGTAAAGATACAAATACAACAGCTAGTAGTACCGTACAGCATTTCGATGAAATCATTTCATCTATGGAACAATCTGGCGCGAATTCGGGCGCTATTGAGAGCAAAAATTTATTCCAGAGATTTGGTGCTTCAGGTGCATCGGACACGGTGCGTGCATTTGCCTTGAGGAAAGGTTACACGAATACGGAAATAGACGTCGTTTTGAAGAGTAAAACTCTGCCTTATCGCACGAGCGATGTAATCGCCGACCTGTACAAGAATCGCCTCAAATCTTCGAATATCAGTGCGGGCGAAGTAATAGGAACGCGGATAGCGTCGTCGTCGAAGACCGAAGATTGTCCCGTGCAGAATTACTTCCAACTTTTGTCGCGCGACTTCAATGAAGAGACGGCGCATTTTACGCGCGAGGAATACATGAAACGCAATAGAGAGCGACAGAAAATGTTGTCGCCGCTTTTCCGGCGAGAGCATGCACCCGAGTCGACGGCCGACTCAGCTACAGGTGCAGAGGATGTCGTCGGCGTCGATGAGAACGTGAATACGCGTGAATCGAAAAATCTGAAAACAATCGCGAATACTACTACGACTATTACGACGGCGACAGCAGCGGTCGGTCCAACGCAGAAAAAGCGAAAAAAGAAAAAGAAAAAACCGAAGAATCAGAATCAGAATAACGAGAGAGTCTTGCAAAGTGCTAGCAGCGACTCGGATATACAAGTTATCGCATCAAACATAAACAAACAAGCATCCCCCGCTCCACATATTAATAAAAAACCCCGGCAAATAGAACCGGATTTTAAACCACCGCCCGAACCGATGGCAACGGGTGCCGTCGGAAGTTATCAGACTAATCCCACCAATGTTTCCAAAGAATTGTTCCCTTCCCTGTCGAATAGACCATTCAAATTTGGCGAACAACAACCGGCTTCCAATACTAAGGATACGCAAATACAAGCGGCACGCCCGAGACAACGGTCCGGGAACAGTGAATCCGATGTCCGTCAATTAAAAAATGGTGCCAGCATCCAGGCTATTAAAGGACAGCATTTAAGACCGATCGTCATAGATGGCAGCAACGTGGCATGCGCGTAAGTTTGAATCCATTCATTTTATGTGATATTTAATAACCACTACCAAAGAAATTTCATAGGTCTGATAGGTCTATTAAACTTTACCCTAATCATCTCGTGTAACTTGGAAAATGAAATTACTTTCCCATGTACCTGCTGTGGCATTCTCACAGTGTTGTCAGGTTCGAATCTCTGTTGAGGCAGGATAATATACAGCATACTATGCAAGTCAGATCTGATAAACTCGGATAACCGTTTAACTTGCGTGTTTATTGAAATATTTTTTTACACTGTATATACCAAATTAAGAATTCTATAGCATCTAACTAGGATGTCATCCACATCGGACATATTTTCACGGTCCAAAAATAACTCAACAGTATAACCTAAAATCATTTTCAAAACAAACGCGTATATTTCTTAACTTCCTAGTAAAATGTGTATCAATAGCTCGATGCGTATATTATAACTTCAGCCATGGTAAAAATAAGACATTTTCCTGCCACGGAATTAAGATATGTATCGACTATTTTCTTGAACGCGGACACACTGAAATCACGGCATTCGTACCAAATTGGCGTAAAGGAGGTTTATACGCCGATATGCCGACGGTGAATTCGGAGATTTTGTTTGAACTCGAGAATCTAGGCTACATAGCATTTACACCATCCAGACGCATCGGAAAAAAGAACATCGTTTGTTACGATGACAGGTAAATGATTTAAGTAGAGGAAATAATTGAATGCCTGAAGTGCTTCGGGGCCTGAGAGTGGGGAAAATTTATTGAGGCCTAATGTATTTGAATTTCCTATTTCTGATACCAGGTTTATAGTGGAGTTAGCAGCTGAAAATGGAGGTGTCATCGTGTCCAATGATAACTACCGAGACCTCGTCGATCACAGCAATAAATGGAGAAACGTTATTGAAAAAAGGTACAAATAGCACAGACACCAAAATTCTAGAAATAATGAAGATCTGGGGCTGGTTTTATTTACGCGGTGCAAGTATAAAACCATAATATTAAAGACGATATTTTGGTTCATTCGCCCACCATGTTTTTCTTATAGGTTACTGATGTTCACGTTTGTCGGTGATTTACTAATGATTCCGCAAGATCCTCTTGGTCCTTACGGACCGTTACTGGATGATTTTTTGACGAAAGATGAATTCAAGAAAAAACCAAATGTGTAAGTACATGTGTGTGCGATTAATACTGTACAATAAACTTCACCAGTTGCAGTGTAAGTTTCCTTTAAACTTTTATCAAGAGAGCTACGATAAAGAACTGGGCCCAGTTTCAAGAAAAAGTTTAACTCAAATTTTTGGTGTTATCGCTATTGGTTACTTCATTTCGTCAATGAGGACAACAATTCAACTGTTTTAGGCTTACACTTTTTCGGGAAACTGGGCCCTGGGGTGATTCTCAAAAGTTGTTTTGAGTTTACTAGCGGATAATTGACACATGGTGCAACTTAAACCAACTTTTGAGCATCTGGCCCCAGATTTTCAGTGCATTCGAGTTACCAAGGTTTAGTAAATTCATTTGAACAATAAAAACCTTATTTCTCAACAAAATCCTAGTCCAATGGCATTTGTTTCCTTTCTATTTTGTAGACGAGTTGCCCAGCCACGTCCACCAGTTCGGCCGCTGCGCCCGAATGCACTCACTGTACAACTCGGACAGCAATTAAATGTAATATTCCCGGGAAACAACAAAATTATTTCGCGTATTCTGGATAACCATCCGTATGAAGAAGACTTGAACAGGCTAACTACACATGTTCTAGATGTTGTCAAATAGTGCTGTATATATTTTAGTTGTATTGTTTTTGTGATTTAACCAGAAAATTTTATATTTTATCACTGGTGTAGAAGTTTAAAAATTTCTGTTAGATGAAATAAGTCGCAGCATTTGTTGTAAATCTGCCCTGAGAAACCAAGCCAAAATTAGGATAAAAAGTTATCGAGGTTGTTGCATCGTATCTGGGAATTACCTATTTGGTTTATGTATTGTTGAACTAAATTGACTAATGGCAATGCAAAAGAAACCTGTTTCTTGGCTATTAAAGTTCCTCGAAATTAATGAGAAACTGTTAATTCAATTTTGCATAGTCTAACCTTAAACAAAAACCCTTATATTGTAAGAGTTAATAAATATGTTTTTGATATTCATTCTTGTATGGTGGTTATTATTGTTGGTTCCGTGATCTACCAGGGAATATTATGTGGCAAATGGCTCAACTTAGTAACTGGTTGGCGCGGTCTACGTGCTTTGAATTAGCAGGGTTTTTGTATGAATTGAAGGACACTGGCCTCGTTCCGATAGGATTCTGTTGACCATTTTAAGTTCAGAGACTCTGTGAGACATCCCTGCGTCATGTATACAATGCAATACTTGCCTGTGCATAAATTCATTTCCCATAGTATATACTGGGTATGCATCGACAACGGCATATGTTAAGAGCCGAGCCCGGCCATTTCATCCCGTGTTCCATAAACAATGAAAACTTAAAGAATCGTATTCATTTCTAAGAAAAAGATATATTTCAAAAAATATTACCCCGGTACTTTTTTCACATATTCCTTACGGATGGGAATAAAATGTAATAATCTTCACATAAAACAAGTTCAAAATAGGACACAACTAAGACATAACCAGTTTTAACAATGAATTGGTTTGTTACAAACCAATTTATTGGTTGTATTGCACTTCACTAGTGAAGGAACAACATGATTTTTGAGGATGCATCCATTTAAGCGCTAAGTATTTGGAATTACATGTATGAAATGAAATAAATCTTGATCTAGTTAAGCCTTAAGAAATGCACTATAAACGGTACATAAGAGGTACATACGCCGATTAAATACAGAAACAACTTCAATTTCACTGCAATATCTTGACGGTAGGAAAAGTCTACACCGGTACAGTGGAACCGGTCTACACCGGTACAATGGAACCTCATTATAAGGAACTCGGGTAAAGCCATTCATCGGATAAAAAAATATAGAACTTTGTCCCAAGTAAGACTACCATGAAGTTTGCTGTAACGAAGTTCCATTGTAGTATATTTTGTCTATTTCTATTTTGTCTTCAGTACCGTAGTTAGTATAACTGGCTGCTATTTGTAAGCAGGACAAATTGATTTTGTCAGTTGGCCGCCAGTAATAATGCTAAGTTCTACTTAACACAGCGAGGTAAATACATGTAGGTTTGTATGTTATGGTCCCGGTTTTATAGATAAAATGAATGCTAAAATAACTAACAAAGAATGACAGACTATGTATGGAAAGTTGAGAGCACAGAAATTTTGAAAGCTCAGGTTGCGGGTAATTTCATAAAATTTTCTATCAATAACAATAACATTTTTTAATCACAGTTCGTACCAAAACTTCTGCAAGTGTAAATCCATTCTTGGGCAGTTAACTTTTCTAACAATCAGCCATCAGTGTCAACTCTGTTTGAACCCTTCGTGACACCTGTTCGTCTTTTGCATCGAAGATAAAGTTTCCAGTTCGAATGGCACTTTGCTGTTGTGGCCAGTCGAATTCTCTTCGGTGTAATGTGCCGACCATATACTATCTTCGCTTTCCTCATCTGGTGGATTTGTGTTGCCATCGGCCTGTTGAATGGGTGTAGCATTGCCTGTAGACAAATCAGTAATAAGAAACATGCAGTAGGTAAGGAGGTATGGCTAAGCAATCTATCTTCCCTCAATGACTTTCGCTGCCGAGACTATACTCTAAACAATGACCATTCGGGTAGTATGATAATCATGCTGTAAGCATTAGGGACCATTCATTTATTATGTTTGCACGTTGGGGGAGGGGGTTATATCTGATGTGTAAGTGAAGTCTGTCAAATGATGTTGTACGTACGCTGATAGGTCTATTGTATGAAAAATTTCTGAGACCATAAACTACTTATACAGCAATGCAACAGAATTAATGCACATATTAATAAATAAATGGTCCCTTCACGGTATATACATCTCATACTATTGCCTCTTGGACTTAAATGTACATTAGTACTGATATAACAAAATTTCTAAGGGTCTAAAAATCTTGCGTGTTGGAGGTGCTATGTAGCGAAGAGGACGGCAGGGTAAATATGGTAAATTAATAATCATAATCATAATCATAAGGTAATCGGAAGTGATAAAAATATGCAATAATTTGGTGCATTTATTTGACCACACACAATTACCGGGTAGGTACCCATAGTACTACGAAATATTTCAGCAACATAATGCTTATTATTGTAAAGCTAATGAAATTGATAATAAAAAGTGCTAGGTGATAGGTAACGTATCCAGTAGAAGCTGCATGCGTTATCAAATTTGGAACAAGCAGCGCTGTTCAAATCATAATCAATGAATGCAAACATTGAAATGGATGTCTGCAATGATATATCAGTCACAATGCTACATCAAAAGTTTCTAACAGCATATATATCTGGATTCATTTTGGTTTAATTTTTGGATACATCCCTAGATACTGAGGAACCTCGTTACAATAGTTACCATAGGGTAGCGGAAAATATCTAATAATTGAAAGTTCAGACAGGATGGGTCAAAATTGTGACGAGATTCCACTGTCATAATAGAATAAAATACTTTGTCTTTAGGAAGCTCTACGCTATACTTATACTAACTTAATGAGCAATATCGGCTAACCTTCTATCACCGATGACGATGCATAGATTTGGGACCTAAAAGTGATAGCAATAATGCATGCAGATGATAACGGCGACACCCAAGGGACAAAAGGTACAGTATATTCCAATATAAATGTATTCATATAATCTTCGCTTGGTATTTTAACAAAAACTTGTACCAGATGAAGCGAATCGATAGCAGATTCATAGGAGTAGAGGTTGAGGAATTGAAATATCCAGTATTAAATTAGATCACGTGAAATATCGATGACTTACCGTGGAGAAGTTTGAATAAAACATGTAATGAAATGCCAAATAAACAAACAAAAAGTCCGATGAAATTCACTGGGTTCATTTTATCGCCATTGACTGTTGCTGCCAGGAACAATGTGCAAATTTCCTGGAAATGAGTTGAATCAAATGAATTTTCCAGATAATTTCATAATTCCCATCAGACATTCTTATCCAGACAATGAAACAACATAAATTTTCCTATTTGAATAAAATTGTATTTTCAGATCAGTAGTTCTCACCTTGAATATCCCAGCGATGGACAGAGTTAGTCCGGATGTGTGACTAACCAGCAAGAACTCACTGAATTCTAACATAAACGCCAAGATAGCGCCTAACAGCAGTGTAACAGTGTTTATGAAAACTAACTGCATGTCCTCTGTGTTGAAAAGTTCATCTGTCGTTACGACAAACTTGCCTACAATTTTGAAATTCATGTGTTTAGTATGGGCCTAAAGAAAGAGCCTATAAACTTTCAGAGCCAAGCCTTCAGGTTTGAGTCTTGAGAGAAAACTCGAGAATGGTGGAGGAAATGGCTCATTATGACAGAACTATAGTTGTAAAGGCTTTTTGCATCCTCCCCAGTAGGGATCCGAAACCCGATAGCACCGAGACTCGCCAAGGGACGAAACCCTGCCACACTAGCCAGAGTGCGCAGTTTCGTGCAGTGACTGAATCTTGCGATGCCATCAGGTTTAAAGCCCTGCAATGGGGAGTATGGCTTTTCAAGTCCTTAACAACATTTCTTATCACTCACTTTCAAAATAAATAGCTAATGGTAGAAGACCAACAATCATCCATGGTTGTACATGATATATCATATCGAGTGGATGGCTGAGACCTGCAAAGAATAACAACAGCATGTACAATGCCTAATACTAGTGATATGAGTAGAAATTCAACGCAGCTCCACAGCTCATAAACAAATTCCTCACCTATTTCACTTTTCTGTACAACAAGTTGAGCCAACGTCCATCGTATTCCGCTGATGAACGAAGCAGTGAGCACCAATAAAAATCCAACAAGGTTGAATTGTGTTGACTGATATGTGAACATAAACAGACCTAAAGCTATACATAATACTACCAGTACCAATGACCATCTCTGTGCAAAAACAACATAGGAGTACGTGTAAGGCGTACATGGTGAGTATGCAAGTACGGGTAGCAACATGTATCATATGCATTGTGATTCCAGTCTGGCGATATCAAAATTACCTTTTTCTCTAAACCGAACAATATCGAAAATCCCATTATAAACAATATGCAAGTGGATTTCGTCATTGTATATCTGAAAATAAATCACAAAAAAATGTTAAATGTTCAGAAAATGTTCCATTTAATTGATGCCGTGAAGACGGGTTTGTTCCACTTACAAAGAAACAGTTATGTATTCGAAACTCCAGTTTGAAAGACCGATATCTATTGAGCTTGAAATTCCTGCAATCATATTTTTCAAAGGACATGATATTTTTACCAGGCCCGAAAACGACAGCAACACCCAGAATAGACTGGAGCGATACGTACCGGTGGGCGCTATTTTCGACGCGTAGACTCGCCAACCCAATTCGACCCTATCGCGTCCAGTTTTGCAATATAAAATGGAACGTATAGCCAACGCTATGAGAAACTTTACGCATAAATGAAGCATTGTGATGGACAGCGGGAACTGGAACGCCTGAAAAACGGTCAGAAGATTTCAATTAGGTTGATTATTGCGTAAACTAATGAAAGCATTTTCTTCAGATACTGCTATAATTTCACCAGAGACAATGAGGGCGAGAAAAGACGTTTGACATTTTCATAAAAGTCACGCTAAGCAATATTTTCCCTTACAGTTACAATTTCTAGGGTATACAGTGGTTATCAGTATACATTGTGTGGACAGGTTCTACTAATGAACAGCTGTTGGACGTGATCAGAGGACTCGCTAATATTGGCAGATGTTTTAATATTCTAATAGTATATTGTACATACATTTTCAAGAGTATAAAAGCTTTTAAAAGTAGAGTTACCTAACGTCAGGTCTATATCAATATAAAATGTCAGCATCAAACAAATCATCATTTCAAATGACATTTGCAGAATTCAATGAAGAATTAGCAAAACTTCAGATCAATGTGATGTGTAATGAATTCCAACATATGTGTCATATATAACAAACCAATTGACAGAATAAGCTGGGTGATTAGAATTCTACATAATTTATGCACATGCATGAGTCTTAAGTACAACAGCACAAAAGGCTAATATGTAATTCCATCTGAATACTATTTCAGAGCATTGGATAATTTCTACTGTTTTAAGACCTCAGTTGAATATGAAATATTGAGATTACACAGAATTTCTTGTGGATTTAGATTTCTAATCAAATTTCTATTTTTGTTGTCAAATTATTCACCGTCCTGTAATGAAAATCACTAAAAATGGATATAAGCTTAGTAAGGTAGACACCTCTGTCATCAATTTTTAATTCAAAATTAACCTCATCTGAAGGCTATTTTCAACTTACCATAATGTATTTCTTATTGTAAAATGTCAGACCGATCGAGAATGTGTAGAAAAACAACACTAAACAAAGCGTTTTTATAGCTGTTAGCAGCCAACCACACGAACATAGACCCCTCATTTCGGACGATCGTAATTTGTCATCTGTGTTGGCAGCAATCCATGACATCGTCAATCAGTCTAACTAAAAGAAAAGCATTGTCCTTCAGCGCTATTATCTTTAGATATTACTGTCTTTTTTAACTCGATCGTCACAAAGAAGCCTGATGCTCAGGTCAGGAAGATTCTTCACATAAGGTCGGAGGTCCAAAATAAAAGCTTCACCCTCAAACCCCATGCAAACTCTTATTTTTTTCAGTTTAACGACAATTTGGATAATGGGTCGGGGTAGATTTTAGACTGCCAAAATAGTGTATTTCATGGGTCATTTTCTGACCGCTAGCGTTCCAATCTATACTAAAAACTGTTTGGGAGTCGGGAAGGAGGATGTCCGCGACTTCTTCAGTCGATAAAGTAAACTCAACTGTAATAATTTATTGATGAATAATAGATGAGAATACCATGGATACTAATCTAATACCTAGCCGATATTCCCCAAACAACGGTAGGGGTCATAACGTCTGGTATACAGGACTTGTCATTAATACTGAAAACCAATCGATGACCAACCTCACTCAGTCCACACAGGGATAGGCCTACTGGGTGGTTTGGTCATTATTGGATGGCTCACAATCAACTGCCTCTGCGCATGCGAGAAGTGATCGTAGGCCTAACCCTAACCCTCTAGCTACAGAAGCTAATTTCTCCTATTGAAAACGCCGCCATTTCTGATACATTGAAAGATGCTATATGAGATCCCGGCCCTCTTCCTATTTGGACCCATACGGATTATCAGTCTGTGCAGAATAAAACAAATATATTACTGAAACTAGTCATGAACACAATATCTAACATTAATGCTAACGTTATCCATTTATTACCGATATATGTGATGCCGTTTTATGTTATGTCAGTGACACCGAATGTGACATCCTGCGATGTAACCGTACTTAATGATGTGGACATTGCCGATGGTGGAGTCAATTTCGATATGTAGAGGGCAGCAGCTAACGGTTGTGTACTTACACCGATCGGCGCCCAGGTTGCAGCGCGCTGACATCAAAAGGATCGGATGAGCCCTAATCAATAACTAACATAGATCTATATGCTAAAAAAGGAACGGAGTTTTCTTTTTTTCATTTCAAGATGTTTAATTTGCTATTTGAATATTTTATACCGGTACCTGAATATGTAAAACAGTCGTTACGCGCCGGAGTGGTTTAGAAATGGGAATTGTTTAATTTTGCAATAATACTCCGCTACCTCCTCAATCAGTGGATGATAAATTCATCATGACTAACATTATTCAAAAGAAAGTATCTATGGGCCTACCGAGTAAAGTGGTGTCCAAGGAGGAGTGTACTGGGTAATGAGATTTAAATCATTGGAAAATACAGACGTCTAAAATCTGTTACCGGTACGTGGATTCAATTACTGAAAGAACGAAGAAATGTACATTCAAACACTTTTGGAAATGGTTGTTGTTTAATGAAGAGAAAGCGTGAAATTTTTTTTATTGGAATTGTATTAACCGTGGAACGCAAGAAGACGTACCGAGCCATAGATTGTAGTTAACGCAGTTGTCTTACAGCCGTCTCGCGCAAAAATCCAACAAAATCATTTCTCACAAACTAACGATCCCTTCCATGCCATTGCCTTGGCCAACTCCCCAATTCAAAAACACCTAAACCTCCATTTTTACATCACATCAACCATCAAATGATCATCGTTGCAGATGCTTTATTTTAAAGATTGCGAAATATAATAACCAGTTTCGCCCTTCGTTCTCACCAACTTCCAAGCCAATTTATGAAGACGCGGATCCAGAGGGGGGGGGGGCTGTTTCAGGGGTCATGACCCCCTCTCCGCTCAGCTACCACAGAAAATTCTTAATCGTTTTCTTGAAGAAGAAAACGGGTGGACAGTTCCACATAACCGGTACCATACCATCTTATGTTTGGCCAAAAAATATGCCGTAAGGCCCCTATCATTAGAGATTTTCGTCGGCAATTAACATTGACATTTTTTATGAACCCCCTCCTTGAAAAAAATCCTGGATCCGCGCCTGTTATGGGCGAACATATTTCAAATCCATCCATGCAGAATGGATTCTGAATTGATTATCCTCGTCGACAAGATAGATGGAATATGATGGTTTATTTCAGACCTTTGAGCAGACCTATACCGGTAATCATCTATAAGATGATTAGAGATTAGACCTGCTCCAAGCTCAGAACGATTGAGAAATTCTCATATCTCATTATTGAAAACCATTTCCGCCTCGTCCAATTGATATGTGACACACACCCCGAAAGAAAGATACTGCATGAAGAGTAGACATTATTTCTAACAATTTTTTATTAGTTATTGGACGCACGTGAACTATATGTTAGCGCGCGAAGTTTTATTTTACTCATATGACACAACCACCACATCGGATTCTTTTTTCAACCGGTAGGCAACAAATATGATTTATGTATAATGTATAAGTATATCTATATTCGCGCGTGTATAGAGAGAATTATGATATATACGTAATATACATAAAGATTGATACAAATAGAATAACAATTTTTTCCAATAGAAATATATCACATCGAAATAGCCTTTATCATTTTATATATCAGTTAAGTAACAGTGATTTTGATTTTACAGTGATATGTTATAACGAAAAACGCAGTCATATACAGTGTTTTCATTATACAAATCAATTGAAAGAAAAACAGGGGCGGATCTAGGGGGTATATTGGGCGTCTGAACCCCCACCCCTCCATTGACGCTGCCCTTTTTGTCAAGAACCCCACCCCTCCATTGACGGTGCCCTTTTTGTCAAGACAGACATCGTCGAAACCCGCTAATTTGAAAATTTTCGGATGCATTTCTTCAGTGAATCTCCAATGCCTTTCCTCTTTTTTTGGACTGCGCCTTCCAATTTTCTTAGATCCGCCCGCGTCGTCATTGACAACGCTCCATAAAATACCACCCATGCTTTCATTTGATTCCATAATTTCGCAACTAAGTACACTTGATACTCCATAATTTCTGGTTCCGGCTTTCTCCCTTAAAAACTATTTCTTGCTATAACAAAAATAAAATCGAATCTGTGCAACAATATCATTTATAACTCGACAAACGACAAAACAACGGAGAGAAGGCAAAATAAAATATTCCTAAGATAATTTGAGTCAATACATCTATTCGTTTATATCGAAGCTCAGCCAATACTGATGACAAGTGAGGCAGATCGACGTATGGGGAGTAACACAGATGGCTTTGATAATAGAGTTGCTTAATTCGCAGCATCTTAACAATTTTTTTGTGATACAAAAGCAGAATCCACACCATAGAACTTAGCAATTGAAATAAATACGAAATTGTTCAAACCACCCACGACAGTATATACTTAAATAAAAATCATTAATTAAAGAATTTATATTCATTTGGATTATCATACTAAGCTTATATCATAACACGATCGCCAAAGGTCTTATAAATGATTGTTCCTGACAATGATTTCATATTTTCTTTCAAAAGTCAGCTAATTTTCCTCAAATAAGTGGGTAGTTCGCACATGATAGAAAAAATGTCAAATGATGAATATATTTTGTTGGTTGAGTAATGCGTCTAGATGATCGAACAGCAGACCATGCCCGGTTGAGAATCCTTCACCTTTTTGTTGACCCCGTCACCTGAAGCCGCCTCCCCGTTGGCTTCGGCTGTGGCACTCTGTAAAGGACAAAAACAATATTTGTGTATTTCAAATTTCTGGAATATGTTTTACCTCAGAGGTTCACAGTTTTGTGAATTACGCTGTAAGGTAAATCATATCGGAATAATATAACACGAGATAGACCATCAATACCATCAATTTCCCTAAATCAATAATGTGCTTACTTCATTTTTCGTTTCTTCAGTTTTTGTCGATTCAGCTGGTGTCTCGTCTGCAGCAGGTTGTGGTGCCTCTTCGGCGGCTGCGGGAGTCGTCGTTTCAGTCGTCGTCTGGAATTCAGTTTTTTCACTTGGTGAATCAGATTCTACGTTTTCATGTTTTGTCACTTGTGACTTTTTCTTGAGGAAATCAAATGGCATCTCTGCAACTGCGAGAACCGATTATGGCTTTCTTTGATCGACAAGTTGAGTAATATTGATAGCTAACACGAGTATAGTGGAATGGAGCTTTGTGTATGGAGATGCGTACATCGTAAAAATTTGTAACATGCATTTTACCAAATGGGAGTTTCACTATTGCTTGAGCCCGCATTGGTATCTTTTGAGAATACAAAATTATGGAAAAACATCGTTTTCAAAAGTAATTCAATCTAAGATGGAGTTTTTTTCATTAGAGCTATAGATTCATTTAACAGCACGTTTTGTTTTGATAGCAAAGATATCAAGTATGGAAAACGAAAATCCAAACCGAAATACATAAAACTGAAAATTGTAGAAATTTCAGAAAAGAGGGAATATTTGGAGCATATTCCGAGTATCATACATGTAAGTAAATATAGTTTAAACATATAAGTTTAAATATATATAAACACAGATAGCCCCATTCCACATAATCAAATCAATGAAACTAAGAAAGATAAATATAGCAGTGCCTATATCGTATGCCATCTGGTTTTCTCACTTTATAAGATTCATTCTTTGAAGAATGGAAATAAATGTTTGAAGAGAAAGAAAATTTTAAAAAAAGATTAAATAAAAAACACAGGCCCGTACGAAGTGACAGAATTTTCCACTAGCAATCACGGCATCTATTTACAAATGGGTTCATCTCAATTACAATTATGGATGACAAGCCTGTTTGTAAGAGGATTTATTGGTATAAAGAATCAAAATTTTCTTCTAAAATGCCATGAAAACTTATGAATTACTTAGATTTTCAAATTAGAATTTGAAACCCCGCATCAAGGACTTTGTGCCTTCAGCACCTACTGGTTTGTGAGGTGCCCCGAGAATCAGTACTCCAATCAGGACCCCCTTGCCATTGGTCCCCATGGACGTATAAACTTATACGTCCATGGTATATCATGCGTACGGGCCTGAAATACGGTCGTATGGATAACGTAATGTATTCATATGGGAGGGGTTTGCTCCTGGAACATCATACAACAAGAAAATGTAAAATTCTAATTTTCTCACGATACAAATGTACTTAGAATTTACGTAAATGTTTACATACTCAAATATCAATTAAGAGCAAAATTCATTGCTCTGAAAACAGAAGTGCAAACCAACGCCAAACCAAAACAAAACAAGTGATTCATTATAAGCTATAACGCGAATGCGAACGTGCAAATAATTTTAGATGAGTGCGCTTGTTCAGCCAAAAAATAATGACGAAAAGAGACCAACCGCCAATGGAGAAACGTTAAGTATAGTCTTGTGATAACAGGGTGTGACAAAAATAGCTTCTGGCTAGCTCAACAAGATGAAATAGAATATCAAGAAGCATTGTGTATGGACTCGTAAAGTTATAGGTATACATGCATTATCGTGATTAAGTATACTTGACGGACTTGTAACACGGCGAACAATTTCTCGCTCAAATAAGTTGCTATTCACCAGTTTTTGAGATAAGTCTTTTTTGTGCGGCCAACTAATCAATCTAAGTAGCCTTTGGTACTGTTGATGGTAACTATTGACGACTGCGTTCGAGATCAAGGCGTCAGAAGATATAAAGAAACTGATTAAATTCCCAAGACGTTCGTGGCCGTTCGCTTAGGGTATAGTTTATTGGGTAAATATGAAAAACTTCACAATATATAGATCATAATCTGGACGATTTTAGGGTAGTAGCATATTTCCGACATGCGTGAGTGAATAAGCGTGGAGAAAGAAGGACAAACAGAAAGCATTGTGCAGACACGAGAAGAAACTCTCACCTCAGGGGCGGCTTCGGCTGTTCGAAAAGAAAGAAAACAGACAATGATTATGTAAAAGTTACATGTCACGTCAAATCAAATTTTTCATACGTAGTATTAAACTGATTACATGTCACTTCAAACAAGGTATATCACTAGATTTATTTACGTACATACACGTAAAATCGTTACATCGTGTTGCTTTAATATATGGAAAGATCTCTCATATTCTACGATTTAAGGGTGAACTTAGATCAATGACAACCGATAATTCATTTCTTATACATTACAGGCGAGGCAACTCGGCTAACAGAATGTCTATAGCGCTAATATTTTGTTTGATCCATCATGCGCGTTATGTTTTTAAAAAGATAATCGTCGCTTCCAAGATTTTCTGCACTCCTTCCCACGCAAATCTGGCAAACGATTGAGATAAATTGAGAATATATATCAAAATCTGATTACTCTGAATCTAGAATTCATCTTTTCTCCCTGGATATTTCATTTACGATGTTCCCCTATCCTATGGAGAACTTGAAAAGACCTTTTAATAAAAATAAGATTCTGGTTATATCGCCATTTTGATCATTGGAATTCATTTTCTTGCTTGACTATAATTGTCAAAAGATCAAGCTGAAGTGGGCCTTCTGTGGCGTCCATATCCGCACTTGCAAAAATTCGACGATTTCCCCACAAATATTTCCCTGATACTCTTTTTGATACATCCGATACATAAAGCCCGTGAACTGATTGAATTATCGTGGAAAATGATAAATTGTTATGAAACTAGAAAAAAATACAATTATTTTTGGTTTTTGTGAGGCAAAAGAACGTGTGGATTTGAGTCGTGGATGAAAACCGTTGGCATGGAAACGATGTCGTGGTGGGTAAATGTCACAATGTTCGTGTTATGATCATGTTCCTTGCAACTTAAGTCGCAAAAGAGGCATGCGGGCTCTCTCTCTCCGTTGCTCAAGGCAAGACGTAGCATTGTAAATCTGATCTCCGCGAGCGCTCCGCTAATTTACGATATCAGTCGTGCCTAAATCAAAATCCAGAGACGAACAGTAGCTCAGATTTTCAGTTATACCCGATTCCCGGCAAAAACGACCCATTCTGACCATCGTGTACACTTCGATGAATCGTGCTGGGATTTGAGTGGCCAGAATTCGCAGGTGCTACCCTCGAAGTCGGTTCGGCGAACAACAACAGCTGGGAGCATAATGGGCTCTTTATTATTTGCGTAATTGATCCAACTGTTAACGACAAAATTCAAACCGTTCAATATTTTACATCTATATGAGATATACAATAGTATATGTTGTGTTAATCTATATACATATTGTATTAATGAGTTAACACATCCTCACAAAACGTAAAACATCTATACCCAAATGATCGAAGGAGCGGGAGAGATTTGTAAGGTGGTCCCCAGACCTTGTCAAAAACCTCGTTAGATTGAAAAAGTTTAATCGGAGAACCAGATATCATTTATGAAAACCACAACTTTTGGCTGATTGAGAAAAAGTACGAAAGGATGGACCAGATGAAACCGATAAAATATCGTATATGCTCACAATCTATAGGCATACTATCATTCAGATCAGACAAAAAAACTAAATTTGTATTGATATCATACATGTAGATTTGCAGCTGTTAAAGTAAACACGGCTGCCTATATATTCATGTATATTATTTTATATATCCAATGGTGATATTTCATTTCGATAGCCTACTCATATTCTAAAACTCATGCTAAATTGGGTGTATGCATGACCGTGCCGTTGCGCGATGCTGGTGACCGCTTTGTATCAAACACGTATATGTGTGTATTAAATTTCAATCAAGCTGAAGTATAGCCTATCTTTGTTAATGCGGCCCTCGCGATCGAGGGATCCAGGTTCAGTCGACATATGTCCCATCAAGAAAACGAGTTCTTATTTGATATGAAATAATATATACATTTTTCAATATAGAATGTAAATTTCTTAACTTCATAATGATTTAATATCGCTTTGGATGGGGTACAACTCCATTCGGTATACACCCTGATTTTATTCTGGCTTGTATCACATTGAGATAATTGTACGTAAGTCTTAAATGGAAACAGAGACTCTAAGTATCATGCCAGAATCATCCCCTACCCAATAAACCCTATCTTTTAAATTTGGGATGGCGAAGGACTATCACAGGCATTATTGCAGACTGGAAAAACAACTATCTCTTACAATACATATGACGTCATCTTTCGTGACAAAATGAGCGTAAAAATCGCGGCACGCGACGCGATATAATTTAAGATCCATTGTAGCATGGTCTAGCGAGGATATCAGCAATCGTCACTAAATGGCGTTACAAATCGAAGAACAATTCATCACTAACGACGCCTAAACGTTTCTAAGGATCAATATTCAAACATAGCTCTCATTAATAACAGAATTGCTATTCACGCGAATATATTCTAAAATCATTCAATACGCATTTCGAATCATTAGCCAAATAATCCGATAAAGTAGATCGGCGTATCGCTTTCGGTAAACACCGCGCGCTAATAGAAAAGGTCAAGGGGGTGTTTGAATCGAGAATAAAAAGTTACATTTATCTAAAATCTTGTCCGGATGATCATAACATGCAGATTTTTGAGCCTTGATTCATACGAGTGGCGAAATCGACCAATTTCAAACAATAGAAACTTAATTCGCCATTAACGTACGTACAGTTTTAATATCTTTACAACAAACAAAAAACAAACTTGAAGAAACCTTTGATTAAGCATTTAATTGGAAACCTGCATGAAATTGGATGTCTCTTGTTTGAATCGCAGTCGTTTAGTAGTTCAGACCTAATTTTGACATCAGTAGAATGAGTTTAATCAGGCGCCGAAAAAATAACAGTTACGAATTAAACACTTTATGAATTGAAAGTTCGATTGATTTTCGGCATTGGTATGCGCACACGAAATCTTACCTGGGGCGGCGTCGCTCATTTTAAATGATTGATGATAAATATACGATTAGTTGTACGGACGTGCGTAAAAGCAATAATCCTGGCGATTAACTCGACGTTCACTGATGGTACGGCTGTCCGTCGCAGTACTACACCCAAACGCGCGCACTGACAAGATAACATATGCGATGTAAATCGATGTGCCAACTTCGGGTGTCATCGGAACGACTCGGCATTTGATAAGCGAGCAAAAAAATATATCGACTAGCTACGGGATAAGAGATAATAAGGCCCCCTCAGAAATATCTATACCCGGTAATGTCATATTGACCACCATTTTTTATCTTTATCAAATAAAAGGCGCAAAGGTTAAGTATACATATATACGTGATTTGTAAGATATTTATCTGAAAAAAAATAATCCTGGTTATATAGAATAATATATATTCAGCGAGGGCAACGGCATTTGATCGATTGATACGATTGATATATCGATTTTGATAATTGTGACTTTCTGCGAATTTAGAATGTAATAGAAACATATCGAACTTCTAAACTTCATTCTGAAATCGACCAGAAATTCGACACATGTCGCGTTGTGACAAATGTTAATTAACAATAGAGCCCTATTTGTTTCATATCAATCCATACTAGGCTTATAGGCGATATTCATGAATAGAAAAATATTTCACTCATTCAACGCGACATGTCCTTATCGCGCACAGGTGACGATACGGTTAAATTTTGAATTAGAATTATATGATTAAACAATTGATTAGCGTGACAGTTTATCGGATCGACGATACAAAAAAAAAGATTATTTATCATTATTCACTATTAAATAAATCTAATAAAACAAAAAATTCGTCAGGCGCTAGCGGTTTTACTGATCGAATTTAAAAGAAACGAATCTTTAATTTTGGATGCGTAGTCAATTGGATACATAAATGATATCATCATTCATTACTGTTTGATACCTATAAAAGCTAAATCAATCATCCTGGTACAAATCCACCTTGATTGAATATTTTTGAATATTATCAACTTTCCTGTCGTAAATCATTTTCACAATAAAATCATACTCTTCAATATTATTAACTTCCCTATCATGAATCGTTTCACAAAAATTCAGTTCTCTTAGAAATATTATAAATTCAGATAACCCAGTATTAGGTTTTAGTGGCAACCTTGCTTTTTATGGTAGTAATTCACCTGTGAGTTACAGCTTAAATCATATTTCTAATAGATACAAACAAACTAACTATTTTTAACCATTGTTCCAGATATCCAGCTTTCGCTATCCTCGGTTGAATCGAAGCAGCATATTTTCAACTTAATTCGTGCACTGCTTTATCCATCTCCTAACTTTCAATTTAGTAAAGATAAAATAAAAGTTATGAATTACCATTGTATATCTGTGATGTTTGTCCATGAAAGTTGTTTGTATCAGACTGTAGTAAACACCGTACTTTTTTTCATATGAATATGGATTTTTTTGTTGTATTTGTGTATTTTCTTTTTTCTCCACTAGTCTGCACTTTTTGTACGAAATAAAGACTTTATCAAAAAGATTATTGAAATATCAATTCTAGGAAGAGATGCCAATCGAAACATTAAAGTTTTGGGAGAGGTTTGGGAGTTTTGATAGAGTCGTGAAGAGTTCTGAACAAGCTTCTATGGTGGAGAAATTGTAAGCCGACAGTAGGAAAAAGTAAAAGATGCTGAGTAACTAAATGCTGAATAAACTTCGACTTGCTGTTGGATAACTTTGTTGGTTTATGATTGATTCTTATCAAAGTACATTGGATACACAGATAACTAACTATTTAATCGTTTATATCAAATTCTGCCCCCAATTTGGCAAAAGGTAATGTTTAATTAACTTAACCACTTCCAAGGAATTTTTCTTCGGCTAGTAATGCAAAGCAATCAATGTATTCATGTAAACAAGCTTTAGCATAAATTCAAGATATACTTATAGCTCATTAAAACAGATTAGTTAATTGGTAACTGGATTTGAGTTGGTGTATGTTAAAAATACCTCGCTAAATCCGATTTCATATTGGTTTTACTACTTACCGTAACAAGATATTAAAATTGTGCAACTAATCCTGCTGCGTATAAAGAAATATCCGCGCGTACGTAAGCTCTTTGTAGTGTTGGTCGCTTGAAGTTATTCGGTCGTACTTTTGTATCGATAAGTTTTTTTTGAGTGCCAGATGTGACGACACGCAATCGTAGGTTTAGTTTCAGTTTCGCTGAACGTATATATATATATGTATGTATGAATATTAATAAATTTAGTATAGGTGTTCAAATACGATATTGTAGTTATTAGAACATTTAAAAAGTCGAATTGATATCATCTATAGATATACATCATGTTTTTAATATATGATATGGTATGTTACATCATATCCCTTTTCAAAGATATGTTATAGGAATTGAGTTTATGTATAGAGCTTTTACATTTTCCGAATGTAGAAAGGCAAAGAAAGAAAGCTATGGTTAGTGTGTAAGTTTTGTAAGTAGATTAACATTTTTTTTTCAAATGATATATCTTCCAGTGGTACGCAGGTACGTGGTCATTTAATGACCATGTAATGATTCATAACTCACGGGCCAAAAATGCTCGAGGTATCGCGGCTAATAGCTATAGTTACCTGGGGCCAGTTGCTCAAAAGTTGGTTAGAGCTAACCAGTGGATAGTTGACATAGTGACAATTAAAAGTTTATTGTTACTATGGTATCTATCCGCTGGTTATCTTTAACCGACTTTTGAGCAACCGGCCCCTGGTGTTGGTAATTACCAGTTCGAATTGACTAATGTACCTAAATACATGTATTTTCGCTAGCAGTTCTAATTTGTGTTTATTGGTGTGAAGTAGCATATTTATTCCGGTGGCTGCTGAATCAATAGTTTTGACAATATCAACTCCACAGTTTCAAATAATTAATCAGTCTGATGCGTATATGGTGCTTCGGGCTCTGGAATGATAAGGAGGGGTCCATCCACGCCTCTTGCTATAAACACTTTCCATTAACAGGCATTTTTACGTATGTAATTTGTGTAGAATGTTGTCTTCTTGTAATAAATATTGAATGTTGAAAACAAATTAACAGGTTTCAAAAACTTTCCTTATAAGAATTTGACCGTCTCCGAAAATCCACGCGTGTCCATTCAAATCAGAAGTACTCAATAAACACAGGGGTTCGATTCGAAAGATGGCGATCGTAACTCTTTAAGACGTTTTTCCCATATACTCGTTTATTTTTCATAACAAAAATGAAAGCATAATCATCTCGATAAAAAATAGCGTGAATTTATTACAATCATTTGTATGTCAGTTGTTTTCAGTTTCTCTTTCGTCAAATGCAAAAAATCGATAGAAAATGCATCTCAATGTAATTATAAATGCAATGCAAGGGCGTTCACAGAAATCTTGTCATATACATTGTAGCCTATATATACACGTATATCATGCAATAATCTCGAATTACAAAATAGGAATTGTTCATAAGTGATTGTCTTCAATACGTTTCGCTGTACGATTCGTCACTTCCAGACCCGGAATTGTCCTTTTCTTCTTCGGCATCCATTTCCTGCAATCGTGAAAAATAGAAGTTGATTGAGCATCATGTTTAGAGTTAATGGTGGATCGCATTAACATAGCCGCTATCCAAAATTGAATCCGATTTTTAGATTGTTCCCAATAAATCGAATAAGTCCGAATTGACCAGGGTGGGGTTTACTGTATTAACCATACAGTCTTCAGGTAATGATTAAGTATTTCCATAGGAACATTAATCCTAACAGTTCAAATGCGCTCGTACTTCGTTATCTACACCTAGCCTATCCGGTCTTCTTCTAAATCTCCATATATATAATGGCACATCTATATCAATGTTATAGACTGCAATATAATCAGACTAGAAATTACACCCAGCCCAGAAGTGCTTACAAGACACAGTACATCTCCCTGTATTTCTTAATCTATCAACCTCCCTTAAAATGCATATTTCAAACACTCATTTCCTTTAGCTCCTTAATCTGAAGCAGTAGTAAGTCTATTAACAGTCTTCTCCTAAACTAACATTTGGTGTGATTTGAAACCGAATACTCAATAAGGTTTCCCAGTGTAAGTGTTTTCCGATGGAATTTGACCTATCTAACGGCAGTACGATATGCTATGATATCAAAAATCAAAAATATCTGCGAAATATCTAACTCGCCTATTGATTCTACCTGCCAATTCATAATTGAAATTGCAGCAAAAGAAAATGTATTCACAGGAAATTGTTTTCTAGATTATCAGTCTAAATTCTTGGACAAATCGCACTAAACCATTGCGACAGTCTATTGGAAATTTGCACATATGTGCATACTATATGCATACAATAAAGCATTGGGTTCAATCCAATTTAACAGCTGTTTTCAAACTGAATAACTCAGTTGTCTAGCCTTATATACCAGCTCTGGGTCCTTTAATATAGATTAATGCACAATTAATTTCCTAATGACTTTGAAACAAGAAACTACACTAATCGTCAATACACGTATTGATTAGCACAATTTAATTCCTGGACGAGATCCTCCTTGGAAAACGAAACCCTTGAATTCAATTTCTAATCTGGATCAACATTATCCAACTAGAAAAAATGGGGAATGGAGATATGGTCTATACAGCAACATAGAGAACAATTTTTTCAAAAGTTGTTCATTACATGAGTGTCAAGGCTCGTTTTCAACAGCTGAACTATTTACGGTTGAAAGGCTGACACAATGACGCAATGTAAAATGAGACAGACTGGCATTATGACAAATGGCTTAACAAGGAAAACACGCCACTTGTCTCATCAGTGGTATCTAGGTGTGGTCCAATGACAGTGCTATAATTAGCCCGCAAAGTTGAAGAGTGTAATGATTAAATCTCAAAATGCCTTACATGCTTAGAAAACAGATAAACAGTTCAAATAGTTCAATAGTTCTTTTCCCCTTGGCTTACAGTCATTCTCTTTGATATTCTTGTATCACTTATTATCGTTATTTCACACTTCACCTTGAGCATCAAATAATCTTATCATACGTTCTTTTTTCTTCAATAAGAGTCCGAATTCAAAAACGGTACTTACAACTTCACTTTCGCTATCGTCGTCTAACAAAGCCTCTGGAATATCATTGCTTGTATCATCTTGCCCACCATTCGTTGCCATGGTACTCTGTGAAACGATTTCTTCGCCCTTTGTAAAAATGTATAAAAAAGCACATTCATAAAACGACACCAAACTACACCATGTAATTTCAAACAACAGTATTAAAAGAAAATCAATGCCTTTTAAGTATCATTTTGACACATCAAACAATGTCAATCTATTTCAGATGAAACTGAAATGATAATTTAATCGTTACCTTTAGGTCTCTGTTTTTAAGATTTCCAAGCCAGAAAGCCTCGAGGCATTTGTTCACGGTCAGCATTTGCTTCACACGGCAGACGAACATTTCTAAACACTTCTTCACAGGTGGAACTTGATTAGTTAGCGTCACATCCTTCATAATCTGAAAAATGATGGGTGGATATTAAGCTTGAATTGTAGTAACTAATATGATTATTAAAATCATTTTTATCATCAAAATTCAATTGATGATAGGGACAGAGCCATTAAGGCTGTTCATGGGATGTCCAGGCATCTACGATGTTAATGAAATGCAATTGAATTAATAAGTTAATTCTATCAGCAGGGACAGATGCAAGCGCAAGAAATGGTTTTAGCTTTGAACCATATATTCAACAAGAAACAATAAAATTAAGATAATTGTCGCTCATTGCTGGTACTAGTATTAAGTATCATACGCAAATTTCTTAAATCTTGTTTTAAGTATAATCAGGCGCTTGTTATTTGCTAAGCTTCCTGCACCTTTGAGTGACCACAGATGTGATGTAAGGCTCTTGTACTACTCTGTAGATTCTTCAGTAAACTCTGAACGTCCTCGCGATGTGTACGAAATACATTATCGAGTACAGGCATTCCATGTCGCATAAATATCTCCAGAAACAACCGTCCAGACTGAAATGAATCAAAATACAAAATTTGAAAGCTCCACAATCTAAATATAGTTTACATTATGTGGGTATTACGCGACTAATGCAAGATTCCTAACTCACCTTCAACAAAGAATTCAGGTTTGACCGGGCATCAAAGGCCTGAAATTAAATCATAGTTCATTATAGAATAGTCCAATACTATAGAAATAAACACCCATTAAATGAGATCTACGGCATATTATATACCTTTATTAGGTTTACTAATATTTGGAATATACGAACAGCCAGATTCCACTTGACAAAATATTGCATTTTCACCTGCAACCAAAATTTCTCTAAATATTATTGAACATGTACTGTAAACTAATGAATGGGCTTGAATGCATGGGAAAACAGAAATCTAACCTGGATTCTATCCGTCAATTTTACTGGATCCAAACTTCTCACACAGTTCACAAGTTCAGTCAACATTGATCGGTAAAATACAGGATAAGTGCTCCTTTAATACATAAGACCATGATAACCTTTTAGTATTTTCGATCATTTGAGCCTTACAATTACTAATCGAAAAATGTGGCTTGTCTACTCAAGATATCTTAACTAAAATCTCCGTCCAGTGATATCTAAATGCACCCTATGAATGAATTATACGTTTTAACAAATAATCCCTTATACCTGTTCAGGGTAGGATAGGTTGTAGAGCTAGTGTTCCTATCCCCTTCTAAAATCTCCGGCATGGCAACTACAGCAAGATTCTCCAACGCAGCCAGATTGTCTTCGGAGTAAGTAAGAAATAATTTGAGTAATGTTTGTAAATTTTCATTGCACTGTGACCCTTTCTCCCTTTCACCATCTGCACCCATCCATTCTTGATGTAAGAAGCTTTTAGCTAAAGCCCCTGAAAAACGACATGTGACATAAGTATCTCTATCGAATGCCAAATTTGATCAGGAAACTCTACTAATAAGAATCTTAATCAAAGACTTAAGAAGACATTTATCGCAATATACAGAAAGCAGAAGTATTTATAATGTTTCTTAGGCATAATCTTCAAACTGATGAATGGGGCCAGTGTAAGAAGGAAGGCATACCGATTTGTGAATTAAGCTGTTGAATTCTGGCTTTTTTGGCGACAACAACCAGCAGTTTGCAAGTACTAACAGCAGACATCAGTGTAGGTAAAGATGTTGAAAATCCTTCGATATACTTGAACGTTTGCCTAAAAGCAAATTTATTTTCTTGTCACAAATATATGATATGATTTAAATTGACATGATAAACAATATCATTGATACGATAGATGATGTATGTCTCGATGTAATGTTATGAACTCACTTGACCATAGATTGCATGGGAAGCTGAGAAATATTATCCGTGGTAGTACGAGAACTAATGGCTAGGAGAGCATCCTTCAACAGGCTAGTATTCTCTGGCATAACTAAACCATTCCTACAGTTATTTTCATTCAATTACATCACAATTCATTTACCCATAATACCCTAAAATTTTCTTTTGAAATCTGAGTATCTCACCAGCTTAAGATAATTGTTAGGGATTCTAATAGAAGACATAAACAATTCCCAATCTGGATCGCTTCAATCGAGTGACTGCCCGGTCCATCCATTATCCCATCATTCTCAGCCATCAGAGTCTGGAAAAATGCCGAAGCTCCTTCGATATGATCGCAAATTGTAGGCAATAGTTTCACGGCGAGTTCAGCTACACGTTGCGGTGTGTGTAGATTCAACAGCGAAAATCCAGCATTTTTGTCCGCTTTGGTCTAAAGATAATAATCATTTACTTAAGAATCTAAGGAAATTCTTCATCTTGCATGTACATTTTTCATCATTTCATGTAAGGATTCATGTGAATTTTCAGCGATCAGAAAGGAAACGAACCTTTAAAAAGCTGCGTCTTTTACAAACCGAAGCAATTAATGAATGCTCCAGTTTTCGGGTCAAATCCCTCAACAGAAATTCAAGTTCAGCCGGTTGAACCCGATGAGTTGTCATTTCCTAGACAAACAAATCAAACTTGAAATTATGCAGTACCGTAAAATGAATTTATCTACAGGAAAGCATTACAACCAACAAACCTTGTCATTAAGAGAAGACTTAGATATAGCACCACTTCTAAGAATCTTAAATACACCCATGTCTAGCTCCCTGAAAAATAAAAGAATTATAACATACACTAGAAGCCCAGATTCGGCTTTCCTCTGTTGTAGGGCGATTTTGATTTACCTGAAATATTTGTAGTATAACGTCAGATCAACTGTACATGCGCTACTACTGGCTTTATCAGTCGGTTTTTGCTGTGTTTCTAAAACTGATTTATCCTGTATCTGAGTATCCATCGTCTAATATAAAGGTATAAGAGAATGCATGAGCTAAACAATTAGGGTACTCACTGTACACAGAATTATGCATGATCCTGATTCATTATTTATTACCTTATCAAGCTGAGTGGCAACAATGCTATCATCCCCTTTATTTTCTTTACCAGATTTCCTTATTGAAGAGAAGAAACTGCTATTTCAAAGTCTGACGCAATTCACGGTATATGCTATGAAAGAATAATTCATACATTCCTTAACAGATAAAAAATTGATTTAATTTCACCTCTTCTTTCCTCTGCCAACTTTCTTTCCTTGTGAAGTTCCACCAGTTAGCGGAGGCTGAACGTCATCAGATACATCGAAACATGCAGGGGGTGGCTTGAAATTCGGAGTCACTAAACAGTATACAATGCGAACGTTCTTACCGGTATTTCAAACAATGATCTTTGGTTGCGGATAGTTAAGTTGCAAGCGTACCCACCTGCAAGTGCTTTTTGCAGAAGTTTCCGGACCTCTATAATATTGTGAAGTCTGCTGATCACTTTAGCCTTTAAATCAGCATCAGTGACTTCAGCGAAAGAATTAATGGCCTGGAAAAATATAGATATTTTTCCAAATATCTAGACTAAGTCTGACAAGCAGGAAGAAGATTTATCACACCGTAATTCACACAGAAATACCTCAATGAACCAGTTATGAGCATAAAACAATGTGGCGCATATGAGTTCCTTCTCTTGCCGACTCAGTGACTCCAGCTTGTCGTATAAATGATGTGCAGGCAAAATCAATGGGCAACCTTTATCAAAAAGAAATGCATTTTCAGTTCTCGAATGTTCACATATATATGTACCGGTACATCATTCAAACAATTTGTAACAAAATGATAGAAATACATTCTCATGATGACTGTGACAGGCTGGCCAGGAATACATACAACCCACATCTACGATACTTAATCAGTAGACATCCAACAGGAATATGAATGATATTTACCCAAAGTAGCACTGATTTCTTCCAGGTCACCTTCATGAGCCTGCGATGTGCAGACTTTCAATAATCTGTACTGTGGAACAATACACAATGGCGAAATAACCCTGCGGTACATAAGACATATAGATATTTATCTGCAACCAAAAAACAACCTAAAGATCAACTAATGATGATGGTGGTTACCTCGAGTTTTTTGCTTTGTCTACTTTAGATTTGGAGAGATAATTAACAGCAATTGGAAGAATATTTACGGCTATTCCACCTTCTGAATCGTCATCCAGGTTGTACAATATCTCCATCGGTAGAATATTTGTTCTAAAATCATATATAAAAGTACTAATTGTTGATATATACATATCTACATTATTTCAAATATAATTTTCCAGATGGAAATATGTATAAGGTGCATAGGGTTACCCTAAGTCTTCATCTGGTGTATAATCCACGACAACATCATCTTCAAAATCTTTTATAACATTATCATTCACCCAGTTCTGAAAAATTACACAAATTGGATAACAACTTAGGAACTGACTCTTCACTTCTGTTGGCGTTAAATTTTTCTCATGACAAGGTTCCTACAGATCATTCATTTCTGGATATAAGGAGTTTAAGAGGAGAAAATTTCGAATTTCAAATTTCGAGGAAGTGTCTGCATCACTTTCATATCTCAACTACAGTAAACTCCTCCTAAATCGGTACATCTCTCTGCAAATTTTTATCCTTTACACTTCTAAACTTGGTTTCTAATTCAGTAACTGCCTAATTGGGTAAAAAAAATACAGGTACCAACTGTATCGATTAAGGGGTAGTCTACAATACAACTACAAATTAGACAAAAATTTCTAATTGCCTATTTCTCAAAATTGAAGGAGTTTTGGGCATTTTGTTCAAATTAAAGGAGTTTCAAGCACCTCTAAAAGCATTTTCTGTTTTGAAGGAGTTTTAAAGGAATCAAGGAGTCGTAGGGACCTTGCATGAAAGATTTGTGGAAGGTATTTTCCTGGCAACTAAGCCTGATCTCATAAGTACTTCAATTCGCTGGTGAATGCAATTCCTCTGAATGAGATTCGACAGTTCGTCTATGAATAAACACAAGGCTTCGGGGAATTTTGTACAGCTCGTGTTCACCAAGTTTAACAAATTCACAACTTGTCTGAAAATGTCATCCGGTAGTTTTCCATTTCTGAATAATAAAAAGATTGAACTTAATGCAAATTGACCTACCTATGAATCATGGTATAGTAAACATAGCAGTATGTAAGGATTCCCTATCTAACAAACAAATCTAAAAATCTAGGCTTTCTTAAGACTTACCTATCTCGTCCTAGACACTTCACCATCATTATAGCACCTATAACTCCCATTCTCTTATATCTACAAGATGCAATATATGTATCATATTGTGTTACACTTTAAGAATCAGGTAGAAAAAGACTTGACTATAAACTAACTTGAGTGTGTTATTGGACAACTGCTTTCTGACGATTATATGCATATCATCCTGGCAATGAAAAATGAAAATTTAATATCATACAGCATTCATTATCTAAAAGCATACTAAAGCGAATCGGTCAAGGGACATCAAGCCCACTTGGTGAAATGCTTGACAATCTGACAGTTTCAATTATCAACACAGGTGAACAAATACAGTGATCGATGAAACTTATCACAATCATAGAACTTGCTAGAATTTTGCAATTTAATGTGGTTACAAAATATGCATACAAGTAGGTCCCAACTTATATGGAAAAACCATGTTATTCCATTATTCAACTCCCTCTGGTTAACTTATACAGAAACCAATTACCTTGAAACATGTCATCAGCTACAATTTTGCTACTGATCGTGGTAACAAAACATGCCTAAGTACCAATTATATGTGAAAATACCATGTTATTCTGCTATTCAACGCCCACTGGTGAACATACATCTAACCATGAGCAGTTTTTAAGTGGAAATGTGTCCAGGGGAGGTACATGCATAAACCGTGTACCCAGACAATCCATTGGAATGCCTACAAAACTTCAAAACCTAAACTGGTTCCATCTACTGGCAAATGGACGGTTGGATAATTTGAATGAATGGATGAAAAGCCCACAGGGACATTGGTTTCCCATGTGGACCAAAAAGACAAAGACATTTAATACCAATAGAAAATCTTAAATGATTTTCAATAACTTTCCTTACCTGAATCAGAGTACCTTCATCTTGGCTAGAAAAGCCTAGTATGCTGAGGGTGGAATACAATTTACGGATCTGACCCATGGAAAGATTGTCTAAATGATCTAAAACACCCTGAAAAGAGAACATTCACATATTAACAGCAAAATTGTGACAAAAGAAATATCGCCTATAAGCTTTTTTTTGGAAAAAAGAATGTTTCAATTACGAACCTTAATGAATATGGCAAAAGGGCTCAACAATTTGAAGTGTTTTTCAGCCAAAAAACCGAGAATATCTAATGATGAATCAACTTCACCTTCAACACCACTACCAATATGGGTAACAAGATTAGCTATCACTTCCTAACAAAAAGATAATATCGACAGAACGTGAAAACTTTTTAAGATAACTGTTTCTTCAAAGTTGGATAATAAACAAGTGAAAGTGTTCATATTATTACCTGCTGACATGCTGTATCGAAGTTTATAACGGCTTGTTTGTACATAGACATAGCAAAGAAGCAAATAACAGGTTCAGGGGACCGCAAGAGAACTTCAGCAAGTGTCAATATACTGTTAAAACAATCACGCAGTATCTGAAAATAAAAGGTGCAGAGCATATCTTGCCAGGTGCATTCTGATGAAATAAGAGGTTTGCCTAACTGAACATTATACTCAAGATTTCTATTAATAAAAACATACCTTTCTGTATGATCTGAATGCCGTCTGCAAAAGGTTCTCGGTAAAGTGTCCTGCTCTAATCTTGTTACGGAACAAACTTTCGACGGCATTCTTCCTCTTTGACTGGGCATTATTGTATAGAATTAACAACAAAAATACATCGATGACACAGTGATCTGACGCCGTCCGCACATCCTGAATTACTTTAATCCAAGCATCTGCAACACTCTTACGAAACAACACCTCCATTTTGATTGCATCGAGAGTAAGTGCTTCACAACCACGTTTTGAGCTGCAGAAAAAAAGCATGAATGAGCTGATACAAAGCAATATAGATAACAAAACATAAATGAGGGATTGTGCACCTTTCTGACATTCTGTTCTGTTGAGTGACAGTTTCTATCGAAGTTGTGGAAAAATCTAATTTTCCTCGCATGTCTTTAATAACCTGAAATCCATTGAAAGAATAGAAACTACAAACTTTGATGAGAGATTTAAATCTAAATCGAACTAGAAAAACTAATTTTCGTTGTTACCTCTGCTGCATCCTGTGAGCCGATACTTTGTAGCAGAAATTTCACCACTGCCGGTAAATCTTCCACATCCATAGACGCCATGTTACCAATGACTGAACTTCGTACCTACGTATTCATAAAGAACAATAGCATTGATTCACTGGATAAGAATCATGGATAGTTAGATCTCGGGGTAATCAGTGATTACTCCAAGGTTATGTAACTCATGGCAAACCTCGGTGAGAAGATCAGCCTTTAGGTTTAGATTTGTCAAAGCATCGAGAATAGGCACGGTAAGTTCTCCATCAGTAATGAGCAGGTCTCGTAATTTTCTAGCAATTTCACCATGACTCTCATCATCTACGAGCTCTGGAATGCAGCCGATAATTTCTTTCTGGACTTCAACAGACGTGACGCAAATCATGTCGAACATTTTATCCAAGCATGCCTTCGTTACGAAAATGGAAAACAAGATCAAACATGAACAATCTATTCGGAAATGATAAACTGATCCTAAGTATCAACCAAATCAGATATCTTCAAAACAGCTAGTAAAGATTTCACGAAAACCATTAGAAAAAGAGCAGCGAATCAATAAGGATATCCACCAATGTTTAAGTTTTTCATGGCGATGAATATTCAGTCTACGTTACTGTCTTACTGCAATGTTGTTAATAGTTTCTTGTCCACCCAAAAGAAGATCCATGAGTAAAATGACTATATCAGCGAAAGGATTTTACGTCTTACCTTCGAGTCCACAACAAGATCTAACCATCGAAATTGATTGAGCATAAGTTGAGGCAGATTGATGGACTGTCCAATTTGAGAAGGCCTGAAAGCGGTAAGTTAGACATTCAATAACAGTTTACCTTTCATCATCTAAAAGGCAGTCGGGTCATTATGTGTATCTGCCACACTTACTCATCAGCAATATCCATCAATTTTTCCAGTAAAATCGACATTAATTTCGACTGCAAACAATCTACGCCTAATAGAAGGCGGATCAAACATTCCTGGCGTCCACCGGATGCACTGAAAGAATATATTGCAAAAAATGAAACAACCAAATAATAGACTGAGTAGGTATGAATAGACTTATCAGTTTAAGATTTTTTACCTCGCATCACATTCGATGGCTGTTACAGTCGGCATCAGAGATGACTTTAATCTGTGAAAGGGTTATTCACATTAACATTTATATCAACAAATAAATGCTTTTTCCGGCATTGAAATTCGACTCATTATATCATACCTGCTTGAATCTGTGATGTGCTCCTGGAATGCCTCAAGAAATTCGTCAATTACCTATTTTATGAAGGAAAACATTATCGGTTACTTTTAAGCTTTTATGCCAGTAATCTAACTCGATAATTAGTCAATCCATGTTGATAAGTTTAAGAAGGATTTTTTTAATCTTATCTTGATATTTTTACAATTCACTTAAAATTTATGGAAAATACAATCATCAAAACACATTTCTTTAAAACTGACTTAATTACTGGTCCAAAATAATTCAGATTTATAATTCGTGTTCTATAATGGCAGGCTTAACAGTAAACTGATAATCCTTCATGACTCACTTGAGGATAGTTATCATTTCGTTCCAATACATTCAGGATATTACGTTGAAAATACACTTGTCCAACACCTACAAAATGAAAAATATATGGTCCGATTCAGGTAAGAAGTGTACCAATAATTACAGAATATTAAATAAATGAGCAATGAATAAATATCTCATCAAATGAAATTGAGCAGGTTATGAAAACACTACCACATACGTATTTCGTGTGGCCGCATTCCAGCTTTAAGGTTCAGACCAGCTTTCTTGACCACTTTTCCAAAAATGGTTTGATCATTAAGGTCATCAGCATTCAGCGCTGAATGCTTCTTTTTTTTAACAACTGAAATAGGAAAGTCATCAGATTTACAATCATTTATAAGATTTACAGATTGACGTATAATCTACATTTTGTTCAATTTCATTTCATACACACTGCAGAGAGGTATGAAATATTTTGGAAACCAAAAAAGTTTACATGCGTTCAAACAACACGAATGATACATCCGAAAAACAGGTTAAACCTGGCTGGATAGTTGGCTGTTGTTATGACTTACTACACAATTTAAACTTATTATCATGCCTATCTTATTACTATCTTACCTCTCTTAGAAGAGACAGAGTTTATATCATCGGAGTGTCTTTTATTCATCATGAATTTTGATGGTCAATCACTATCTATATGGCAATCATTCAGGCCACTAGTTAAAATCCTACATTTCCTAGAGTAAAAATAAGAAATTTCAGAGTTAAATATATATATAAGCACATATATACACGAATTAGATTTTGGCTGTTGTTGTGAGCCAACATCTTATCTTAGCTACATATTGAGAAGTTTTTTGTCCCACACATACCCAACCAAACTTTTGACAATCAAACCTATAGGAAGGAGGGGTGGGGTTATCCTAGTCTAGTACCTAGCCGTTGTTCCCCAAACAACGTTTGTAAGGGAACCGTAACAACGACTGGTATTCAGACTAGGGTTATCCCAGTACATGTGAGTCAGACAGAGTGGCTTCACTAGTAGTAGTAGTACACTACAGTGCCTTGGGTTATTAGGTGGAGTGACAAACGGGTTCTCCCGCTGGCCGCTTAGTGCCCAGGCAACATCTCAAAGGCCACCCTGTCATGAGATTAAATGTGCAATCCAATAGGGTTAGTCTTTGGAAACAAAATCTGATTACGTAATTATTGTCATAATTCATTCACAAAATAAATTGGCAAAATAAATAAAAATCGACACGCCACGCAGATTTTGGGCCTCAGCGGTTTTTCTTCGTCATCTTCTCCTATTTTCAACTATGGCAACTTAAATCTGAGCCATTTTGTTCATTCTAGTGCAGTTTTTGGTCCTGCCATACGCTCTTTGCGGCTTTACTAACCTAAATTGTGGTCTCAAACTAGGCGCTATATTTGTACTGGGCAACGACCTTGAATAGCCGTGATTCCGTGATGCTACCGAAAGAAAGTAAAAGACGGATCAAAATTATGGATTAATTTCATAGATTATTCCGTGTTTTATTCCCTAGGAAGCAAGGCCGTCGCACCATCCTCCTTTTGCACCGCCTGTACTTTGCTACAACTGTCATGATTAGACTTATTTTGGGACCATCTTTGCCAGTGTCATTCGTGGGAGGATGCATTAAACGACAGCTGTCAAGTACTGTAAGAGCCCTTGCCAGTAGAAGTAACCAAAGGTAAAGTAATGATTACAATTCGATTTGCTTTATTATTTTGACGTTTGGCCTTTTCGGGCTCTGCTCTGCTTCTTCTGACTCTGACTGTACTAGTAGGCTTCGAAAATTCTAATACCAAGGCGGCAAGGCCTAAGTACGTAGACCTATGATGTATAAAATGAGTAGCTGGTAGCGCAATACTGAATATGCTTATTGTAATTTTTATTTCTATAGAAACCATGACAAAATCATCCAACAAAAAAGCAACCGATTCTCATCAACTGAAGCAGGTAGTGAACAGAAGCAAAATGGCATTATGGAGTTCAAACCCCAACAATTCATTTCATATCTACAAAAGCACAATATTCATCGATGTTTTATGGTGCATGACCACGTGAAAGGACTTCCCATCGTTTCTCATCCTGAACTACAAGAAATAGCTGATTACTTCGGTAATGATCATTACGATTACCGTGAGCACGAAGGCGTTTTTATGGAGCTCGGTAAAAGAACTGGTTGTCTGCTTGGGGCGTTTGTATGGAACACTAATCGTGGACAAGCGGTAAGCGAAAATTTCCCTTAACGATATTCCTTTAATAAACTCATTAATTAAGACTACATTCAATTGACAGATGTGGGTTCGTGATCGGTGTTGGTTAATGAATGATCATCTGAATGCTTATTGCAGTGTGGAGGAATCCGACTTTGGGAATACAAAAATATGGAGGATTATTTGAAAGATGGTCTAAGATTAGCCCTCGGAATGGGAATCAAGTCTGCTTTAGCTGGATTATGGTAAGGATTATTTTGCCTGAATGCATGAGACGTATTGATTATTATCCTGCTTGTTTTCTTTAACACTAATCTAGGGTTACTTTGATATTGTAGGGCAGGTGGCGGGAAAGGAGTGATCGCTGCACCTTCAGACAAAAGCCACATTGATCCAGATTTCAGACAGAAAATGCTATATGATTACGGGGATTTCTTGACATCATTGAATGGCTGTTACAGTATGTATAAGCCTAGATATTTTAATATGTTTTTATACAGGGAACCAATATCAAAAGATTTTATAGGTTTAGAGAACAAGAATATTTTGTCTAATGCTTTATGATATTGCATCATAAGATTATCTTTGGAATAAAAGGAATTTTGAACCAGTTTTGATAAAGCATGAATTGGCTCCAGTTCTATGAAATAGTTTTAAGTACAATCAAAAATACATAAAGAGGTCCCTCTTTATGTACCTTTGGTACAATGCATTTGGTTAGATATTCAGATAGATATTATGGAAAATGCGACATTTGAGAATGTGAAGAAGGTTGATTTTCTGATGTTTCATTTTAAGTCGCTGCTGAAGATATTGGTATGAATGTAGCTGATCTGAACAATGTGCATCATCGAACACGATATACAACATGTATATCGGAAGATCTTGGAGGATCTGGAAACCCATCTGTAGCTACTGGAAAAGGTGGGTTTTAATTGATAAACGTCAACTGTCATCATTCAGCAAAGACCTCAATTCTAAATAAGAATTTCTAATATCATACCATCTTGGCAAAAACATCTTAATTGTCTTTGTAGGCGTTGTAGCTGCGATGGAAGGTGCTTTAGACTTCATGAATTTAGGTGATTTAGAAGGGAAAACGATCGCTATACAAGGAGCTGGAAATGTTGCTCGCGTAATGATTGAAACTTTGTTGAAAAAATGTGTTAAACACATCCACGTTACGGACTGTAACATGTTGAGGGTTCAAGACGCTACCGATTCGTTCAAAGATCTGGTAAATTAATAATCTTATGCAGTCAATTGAGAAATGAGAATTTTGTGGTAATAAGATATTAGCATCATTTTCAAATTTTTATTTATCTTTGATTAACCTGTATTATTTGTACCATGTATTTACAGGCCGGTGGTAGATTAACTGTCCAGAAGGTTCCCCTAGATGATTTGAGTGTACTGTCTTATCCGTGTGATATCCTGTCTCCTTGTGCTCTTGGAAATGTAAGTGCTTGTATCAATGCTCGAATGGTTCTATCTTGTGCTAGAAAAATGTATATTGATTAGCGATATTAATCATGTCAAATTTTAGGTTTTAACCCAGGAGACAATTCCAAAAATTCAAGCTAAAATCGTTTGCGGAGCGGCAAATAACCAATTAGGTTGCGATGACGATAACGAACTGTTGAAGGACATGGGAATAACGTACATTGTTGATTTCTTGGCCAACCGTATGGTGCGTTAATATACATTATACATTTTCATAACCGATACTCGAAGAAGTATCATTTATAAGTACTGGTAGGTATGATCATGTGTATTGTTTATTGCAGGGTATCGTTAACTGTGCTAATGAAGCATTTGGTAGATTACCAGATGATCCTGCGATAATTCGACATTTTGATCATTTGTGGGAAAATTCAGTAAGTTTTTGTGTATGTGAATTGTTAAGATTGTTCATTCCTATGAAGGATGTTGAAATTTAAAGTTCTCTAATTTTTTTCGTTCCAGCTTTTTGTGATGACCAAAAAAATGCTTCAACAAGCATCAGATGAAAATGTTACGCCTGCTACGGCTGCGATGGAAATCGCTGAAAAGTTGAGCCGAGAACTACATCCTATCTGGCCGGGTCGTTCTCAGTCAATCATCAAATCTTTAGTCGAATCTGGCTGGCATAATGGAAACGATTTTTGGCAATGAGTTGAATTCGGTTTTGATATAGTCAACCATTCAGTTAATTGTATTATCACTCATCGCTTTTTCCAATCCAATGAGATTTTTGCGATCATTCTCAAAAGGTACTAATAGCCCCTTTTTTCCTGAATTTTCTCCACCAAAAACTAAACTGATTTGAGAGAAATTTATAAAACTTAATGAATAATGAAATTAATAAAAATAATTCGAAATCTCGGAAAATGGGGGCTTATTCTTAGGGTAAGGTTATGTACTCGTCCTGTGCTATGCATATCTACATATATTTATGGTGATACTTGCTCTTTTTTGATATACTGTGCCATTTTCACATAGATTCTCAAGAAATATTTTTTAAAGTTATTTCGTTGTTCATGTACAATATGTACTTGTTATTGGTCCAGGTAATATGATATTCTGTAATCATGAACTTAAAATTCTGTACGTTTATCTCTGACATTTATGTAATCTTCTTATGATGTATACTCTATTTTGAGAGTCCAGTCTTTTTGTCTTTTTCATTTATATTGAATTATTATGTGTTCATCCAGAATTGGTTTTCGTCTACATTATAGGCCTAGGTGTTCCTTTTATTCATGACATAATATGAAATATATGTTTTTCAGTTTATGAGGGCAGCAGTGATGTACATGACAGGAGACAGACATCCTAAATAATATGCATGTATCACTATTTCATAGATTTCTTGCAAATTTATGTTTTGATCTCGCAACTTATTCTTAAATAAGTTACATGGCTTATGTACATTGTTAGATAACTACAGTACAGTATTTTAAACATAAAACTTAATGTGTGTGCCAGTCAACCTGCATATTTGATACAATAATTACAATTATCTACTGTTATTTTCACTGAATCTCAATGTATCAATAAAGAGGTGAACCCAAACTATATGTTGAATTTTATTTTGGTCATATTAATCTTGGAATATGTTCTTAAATTGGAGTTTTACTTTTCCACGTTAAAACAAAGGAATTTCCCTAAGGAATTTCTTGGTTTTTAATGTTACAAATTATTAATTTTTTATGAATCGTGTATTGATAAAGAAGTGCGTAGTCACCAAAATATCCAACTTTCCTGAGTTGTCCAGGTTTTTTGCAAAATTTGTCAAATTCCCTAATTTTTCTAGATTTTGCTGGTTCTCCGAATTCTCCAGGTCAATGGCCAGCCTGTTGGCATCTATCTTCAATTTACAGAAAAATCTTTCAGACCAGACAAGTTCCAGCAAGCAAGTGTTCGAGGATATCAAATCCTTTTGGAACAGATGATTTTTACCAAAATAATAGTTTGCGGTGTGCTACCTCGCACATCAACCCTCTACTAGAGAGTCCAGCACAATTTTGATGATTCCTTCCGATATATTGCAAGACATCTCTGTTGTATACAATTAAAAAGACCTCAAATATAATCGATAAACGCATGTCCTTGTTAAATGAGCATTATTAATTTATTATTTAAAGAACTACAATAAAAACAATCCCAACAGATATGACGCTTGAGAATAGATTCATAGCGAAACTTAGAGCAATTCTGGGAATGATATTGAAGAGTACAATGAAACCTGGGTATAATGAGACAAAGATTCTATATAAAACAAACTACCGTTATAATAGTTTCAACTTTCCAGCTCCCTGAAGAGTCTTTTGCAATGACTGGTTTCACCATGACTACACACATTGATTATTAATGCGATACTGCAGTATTTCTTTGCCTGCCTGATGCCAATAAAAGAATCCTGCCACTAAAATTACATGCCAAATCTGATGACTAGAACCTAGGAAATCCACTTTGCCTGAAACAAATTGACAATATTTTGTATAAAATTCAATCTCAAAATGTCCTATCTTTTACAAAATTGATTTGATATACACACAAACCTGGTAAACACCTTTCAGGACACTTCGAAATGTAGAAGAAAAATGCAAATAATTCCAATAGATACATTAAGACTACCTTCGGAAGGAACATCTGAAAATGTGAAATGTGCAATACATGTAGTACATTTAATATATTTTTTAGGTAATTAGGATTCAGCCTACCACTTGATAGTTTCACAATTTAAAAGACAGTCGAACCTTAACAATAGTGTGAGACCAGCCTCCATTAAGATATATCCAGTGAGTGGTTGGTATAAGACCATAGGCAACTAGACTGCAGTACAATAATAATCTCAAATTCCACCATTCTGTTGCGGCAAACCTAGGATTAAGCTGCATACATAATACCCCGATACTGAGTATTAACACTGTCAAAAAATAGATATCTCTCCAAATCTGAAAAAAATAGCAAAACTTTTTTCTTGTGGCTGTATCTATGGGTATTCTGCATGTTGTTAGAAATTGCTTGTCAACTCACTGAGAAACAGTAGAAGGCATAATGAACACCAGGTACATAACATCCAATCATGCCAAAAATTATACCAGCAAGATCAATCTGTAACCATCGGCTATTTGCTTTTTCAGAATGGCACATAAACAAGTGAAATCCAGCCGATGATAGCAAACAAAACTGAAAAGCAAACAATGTAGATAAAGTAGAAACAATTTCACTATCTATTTTCCAGGGTGCAGGGAATTAATTACCTGGAAACAAAGAAGGCTAACAGTGATCATGAAATGATCGATGTAAGACCCTTTCAGACTCGGAATGAACACAAAATTGTCGTAGAACATCAGCAGAAAAAACAGGATACACCCGAGAAAATGAGACCATATATTGATTGTTTCATTGCTCCACATAAACATGCTGAAAATATAGAGATAAAATACAAAATTTCAGATAATATCTAACAAACTCTGGAAATATCCTTGTTGATTTTCAAAAGTAAACATACCTTTTTAAACATAGCCCAAAAGGCAAGAAGGCTCTGTAGCCATAGAAAATGTGAGGATTGTTACGCAGAAATTGGGGCAAATCTCGAAAATGATATAACTGTATGTCACCCTCTTGTTTCCACGGAACCTGATATGGACTGTAGCCATTCTCTATTTCAATATCAAGTATCTTGTAGGCAGAAGTAGAAGATTTGTAATATGGCTTTCCATTTCGGTCATCTTTAATAGGTTTTTCCAGCGCCTTGTCATTCATTGTGAGCCTAGTGTTACCGCATCCAGAAGCAGCTCGTGGAACCCAGTGGAAAGCTAAGCTATCTTGTCCCATATCATCTAAAAATATAATTTCAGTTAAATAGGTTTAGGCTACATCTTACAGCCAAGTTTCAAAGGTCAAAAAGTGGTAAGAGTGGTAGGCCTATATTATACCAGTGTAGGTTACTGCCTTCAATCAAAGCAACCTAACAATTTAAAAAGGCTACATACTACTTAAGTAAGTATCCTTACAGCATTACACATTCCTACTGACCACAATGATGCTCTGGAAACTGCACTCCGCCCCTGCCCCTGTGCATCATGCAGGCAGTGGGTTGGTACCACTGTCACTGACACTGAACAACAGCAATCAAGTGATACCGAGACAACCTGGAAGTAGGCATAAAATATGCCTCCTGCTGGTTGTGAAGAAGATACGACACGAAATGATTCAATTAGAATAAATAGTTTAGGCCTACCCCATTTCGTCCATCACCGAGGTACCGGGTGTACTGTCATCAGAAGCAAAAGAGAACTGTCAAATCAATTTGACAAATACGTTTTGCTGTAGGTGTAATGATTATCGCACCAACAACGATGATTCAAAAAAGATTTCAAAATTTAAGAACATCACATGAGGTCTCAAGAGTTTCAAAACGAGTAGCCGAAAGTAAGATAGAAATACGGTTGCAATAATGATGAAATATAATCTTTTCGAAGTGAGTACCAGGCACGCTTCACTGGTTTTGAAGTTATTCGGGATTCGAACCCATTTTATTACAAACTATCCTATCCTCTATCAATCTACTATCTACTGACAGCGCGTTGTTTGAATGGTTGTCCAGACCAGTCTTGATCTGCTGCTGAAAAGAGTGTTTTCGTGTTTTCAACCGTGACCAGCCATTGTACTGACTCTTCTCTGATTGAGTTGGCAACAACTTTCCATTTATTAATGCGCTACTGTTACTAAATTACCTAAATAGTCTGAATACCAGTCGTTGTTTCCGGTTCCAAAAAGCAAAGGTACTAAAAAAAGACTAATGTCTAGCCTATTTATTAATTGATGAGACCTGTTTTTCTGGGATATTTTGCTTACTTTTTGGGGTACATACCTCATTTATGTCTTAACAGAATGCCAAAAGTCGCGGACAACAACTGAATATCCGATATATTTCCAGTTCTGTACCAATTAGATGGATTGCAAAAAGACTCCTTAAGTCCAGTTGAATGAGAGAGAAAATCCTCCATTTTGTGAAATTTCTTGGATTTGAACATTGTTACCATGCCTACGCCACCCTGATTTAGTTGTTGAGACCCCACAAGAAAAATAACTTCATTTCGTAGGCATGGTGACAATGTAAAAATTCAAGAAATTTGACAAAATGGAGGATTTTCTCTCTCATTCAATTGGACTTAAGGAGTCTTTTTGCCAATCCATCTAATTGGTACAGAACTGGAAATATATCGGATATTCAGTTGTTGTCCGCGATTTTTGGCATTCTGTTAAGACATAAATGAGGTATGTACCCCAAAAAGTAAGCAAAATATCCAAGAAAAACAGGTCTCATCAATTAATAAATAGACATTAGAAAACGTAGGATTTCCATCCAGGCGTATTATTGGAAGCAATTTATGAATGCCGATTTTTGCCAGGTTCTAATATTGCCGCAGCGAATTTACTTCAATTTCGTCAAAAACATAGTAAGTAGGCCTAGGGCCTATAGAAAAAAAAACATTGTCATTCAGTAAATTTGCTGCTGCAGTCGCTACAGTTCCAACGGCAATGCCACTGATTTCCACAAAGTTGTTTAAACACTGTTTGTGCGAACCTTCCCCCATAGAATATGGCCCTCCCCCATAGAATTTTGAAATATCAGATGCATCCACATGACAACATCACTGGGTTACTAATCTAGGCCTATTAGGCTATAGATCTTGACCTCTAAGTAATTTAGATAATTTGGTAGAAAGAATTCATCAGGATTAGTGACACAGCTACATGTGACATTGTCTTTTCAGATTACATGACACTCCTACTGATTTCTCCATATACTAGTACACCGATTGGAAATGAATGAGTATAATGTAAGATCTTAGCAAGAAATATGTCATTATTTCTAGAATAGGGGAACCTCTCCTTGTCGTCAGAGGTAGAGCATTCAATTAGATTTCTATTATGTACAGAAACAAGTTCGATTTTTATTTCACGAATTGCAGGTTTTGTACACCCATCAGAAGCTGAAAAAATCTAAAGTTTGGCAAGATGGAATTGTGAAAGTCGATTCTTCAGGAACGAAGGTCTGGTTATTGTTTATTTACCGAAAATCGATTTGCCCTGACGATAGATAATACAGAATTTTATTGTCTTTTGAATATATGTTTAACATAGGTTGTGCTTTATGAAATTAATGGGACAAAATTGGATTCTGTACATCTCAAACTATCACAAAAGGTAAGAATTTAAATGATTGTGTGTCTTTATTTGGTGTCAGTTAGCCTATGTCTTGGAGTAATCAGTCTGTTTACTTCAAGGTTAGGCCTATGTCTTGTGGGCTTGTCACCCTTTTATCTGATCAAATGGAGATCACAAATAAAGTGAAAATAATCAGTTTAACGTATCAATATAGCCTTATCTAGAAATGTTTTCACTGTAGGTACAGGTTGGAAGTGACTTAGAGACTGACAAATATTTGATTCAAGTTGAAGAATTGAGAAAGGAAGTTGCCGTAAAATCCTTGAAAACACCAACAGTAGAACCAACACTAAGGGTTGTTTCAAAACCAGAACCAGCAATTCCCAAAAACTCAACATTTTGCCCTACTAGCGCTCCTAAACCAGGCCTGTCTAGAAAACGAAAGGCAAGTACCCTCTATGTAAAACAACTATAGGCTCTATTCAGTTTTTTCATATACCACAGTGGAACATCAATACAAATCTTGTGGGAAAAGTGAAACTGTTGTATTTAACAGGTTTTGTATTACCCAATTCTTGTTCGATATAGATATTTTAGCTGGGACATGCTGGAAATCATCGTAATAGGCAGCTTTTGTCTTAAATAGAATCGTATTAGCCAGGTTCAACTGTATTATACAAAATCATTTGCGAATAGCATATGCTACTTTAGGTTTGGATTGAGTATAACTGTATAGGATTTGATGTATCATTAACATTTACAGGGTTTCATAGCTCCTAGAATCGTCAAGAAATGTATAACAGAGGAAACACAAGAAACAGCAGACGAAAATTTACCTTCATCAGTTGCGACGACATCGCTTTTCTCGAGCAATCTATTCTCATCGTACTCGAAAAAAGCTCCTCAGAAACCGGCAATTGAACCGCCTATCAACAGCAAGTTGAATGAAGTAAGCGAATCGGCTTTACGCAATGATATAAGTGTAGAGACTTCATCGTTAT
Organism: Tubulanus polymorphus; assembly: GCF_964204645.1. Taxonomy (NCBI): domain Eukaryota; kingdom Metazoa; phylum Nemertea; class Palaeonemertea; order Tubulaniformes; family Tubulanidae; genus Tubulanus; species Tubulanus polymorphus. The sequence goes on along the minus strand of NC_134027.1, from coordinate 8,482,405 downwards.
GGGCTGGAGTCAGTAAATCAGTCGATCAAGTTTCCGTTGTTGTTAGAAAAAGCTTCGATTCGAATGAAAAAACAATATCTTCTAAACGCAATACTGAAGATATTCTGGCATTAATCATCAAAAGTAAAAAGGAGGCAAGTATTGAAGCCCCTTTAGTCTTGAATAGTACTGAAAATCTTGTTATAAATGATGCGAAGACTGAAGAGCCTGTTTATCAGAAGCATACGGATACCCCAGTGTCGATTACACAAGCACCACCAAAACTAAATTCTGTTGGAAAGATGGATACAGAACCGTGTTTTGACATCGATTTTTTTAGTGATAGCGACAGTGGGAGTGAAGCATTGGAGTCATTGGTAAAGACGTCTGATGATAAGGATGTTGGTTGTGAAATAAGTGTTAAGGACGAAATTACAGAAACAATTACAGAAACATCTGCAGGGACCGCTATTTCTGATGACAAAACACTGAATTCGCCAGGCAGGACTGTCTATGGCTCCGCTGATTCTGTTGATACAATGGAGCGGACCAATTCGCTGCCAAATTCAAATGCTTCATCATCGGAAATATGTACTCAAGATACGATGGCATCTATTGACACTCTGCTAGATTCTGAAAACCCCTTATCGTCTCAAAGCAGCGCCGTGAGAATTTGTCATGACCATCCACTTCCATGTGCTGAGGCACGCGACGTGCCCCTGAGAACTGTGACAAGGAAGAAGGTCGAGGACACATCGGTCCTTTCATTCCTCGATGTTTCTATGCAAAGACAAGATTTCAAACACATGATCGACCATCCAGGCCCAAAATTCATTGATTCTCAAGAACCCAGCCCTGATATTCTCTACCCTGAAATGTCTGTTGACTCTCTGACATTTCAAGAACCCACAGGGCAATCAAATAATGTTGTTTATGATGAAGAATGCAAACCATGGCAGCAAGACCTTAACAAGGATCCCATTCAAATGGTAAGTTATGTAAACGTTAGATCCATCTCTCAGATGATCAAATTTTCCTGTCTGAACTTGGATCACGGTTTGAATGAAAATTAATCAGTGTCGATGCTATGTTACAGGCAGTTGAGTCATTGGATGATTACAAATTCAAAGGTTCTGTATCGAGTGACGTTGTAAAGAAGCCAGCTAAAAGATTTCGCAATGAAGAAAGTAAGGATACTTGAACATGTACAGGCAAATGCATTTAATCTGGATCAAAGTTTACCAAAATTATTCAAATATCCTGCTTTTACTGTGATACGTGTGAAGATGGATGAATGCCACTGATCCAAACTGACAGATCAGGATCAAGCGGAGTTGCTCTCAATATCTGATGCCCATTTGTTTCAGATAGTATATACTGGGTGAATGAATCTGATGGAAAAATTATCTCTATGGACGATTTGTCGAATACGAGCGGTTTCAGTCAGATTCAATCAACACAAGTGAATAGCAATGAATTTCGTTTCAAGCCTTCATTTCTTCATGATGATTCAGAGGAGGTATCAATTCTCTTGGATAAGTGGTTCTTTAACGACTACTCAATTTTAACTGACTAATTGAAGTGTTCTTTTTCCAGCTTTCGCCCTTACAGCAAGTACCGAATAAAGTTGGATCTCCTGATTTTGTCGGTGATGTTATCGATTCAGTTCATCGTGTACCTGAATTGTATTCATGCGATGTAAAAATGAGAGGTAAGTTTTGTCCATTTGAAAAAAATCAGTTCTCTCCATTCGTTTTGCATCTTACAATTAATTATCATTGTATAAACAAGCTTGTTTCAAACCGGTCAAGTTTGCTCTTTTCCAGATTTTAAGCCTTCCCAGATGACTGCTAAACAAGATGATGACCAATTACAAAGCTATTGCTCCAGCGATCACAAAACAAGTGTATATGCATCGTCATCATCATCCAGTCCTAATCGTTATGATCAAGTTTCAACTTGCATTGATGCTAATCAGTCAGTGTTTGCTAACAATCAATACCCTTGTGGATCAACAAACTACGTTGATAAAGAGAACTTAGGTGCTAGGTCTACGAGCAGTCAATGGTCTTTATCAAGTGGGCTCGATTTCGATGACGATGGTAATTCAGATAGAGATTTATCGAAATGGAGAAAATATGATAAGTGTGAACGTGAATGTAACCCGGCACAGGCTAAATTAAAACAAAGTTTCAAAGTACCATTCCATCAGGCTACTAATATGTCATATCTCAATGAATCGAAGGTCAGTTTGAGATTTAATTTTTATCATGGCTCAACATTAAAAATTGTTCCTGGACTAGCTGACATTTGATTTGACGTATTGATTTCAGAGGAATTCGTGTAACGATTTAGTATTTCCGTCCAGAACAGAAGTTGAAGCTCAAATCGAACCGCTGATACGTCGCATATCTATACCAGTAACGTACACATCTGTAGCTGCATATAAACAAGTGTTCATTGCTGCTCTCAAAGGTAAGTATCGGTATTTGCTCGAAGAGTGTTCGGGGGAATGTTTTGTGTTTGATGTTTGATTTCTGATCGCCTTTGTTTTTTTGTCTCGAATAGAACATCTTAACATCGTACTGTTTGACCTGGCAAAGAGTTATCATTCTGCTTTAATGAAAGTTGATGTCACAAAGTATATTGGTTGTTCAGGTACATAAACGAATTATCAATTACACTTTGTTGCTAGACTGTATTCACTATGAGGTAATTTAACTAGTCTGTCTGTTTTAGGTAGTTCTACTATACGACCGGGACAGCGTAGTGATGAAAGTTCAAACCCATTGTGTGATCACAAATTACCGTCAAAACTCGTTCAAGTCAAGAAAGATGGGTCAAATAAGGTAAAATTTCAATTGCACACGTTAAATTCTTGCCAACTTTTCCAAAAGTAAATTCTTTTTGTTTCAAGGGCAGATTCTTTTATGCATGCAGTGGACAGAGAAACGATCAATGCAAGGTAAGGTAGATTTTATTGATTTAAATACTGGATACTTTGTAAAAAGATTTATTTGGTAATACTGATACCGTCACATTTCCATCAAGCCATCATACCCCGCCATGTGTATTAGCAACTCTGTTTATTTTCAATTAGTTTTTCAAGTGGACGGATCAGGTGTCAATTAAATCGTCATCCTCTACTAGCGGTAAGAACCAGTCTAGATTAGAGATAACCGATGGAAACAGTTTAACCACATATCTGCGAGGTCATGGCATCGTATTCTATCCGGAATGTCGGTTCCTGAAAAAAGCTGCAAATTTCTTTAAACAGAAAAATTGCCCGGTAATTTTATTCGCATTATTTCTTTTGAATCAATGATCGCATCTCATCTAACTCGTACTTTGAATTTTCTTTTCTCTTTTAGCCTTGGGCGAAGAAGTCACAGAATATGGAACAAATGAGTGGCAAGAACAGACTCTACATCAAACTCTCGAGGAAAGATTCTTCAAAATGCTATTCAAAAGGTTATACATGTACATGTTATATTTCATATCCTACATCGCAGCACAAGTTCTTTAATTTTGATCGGTATTTCAGATGATTTGTGGATCGTGGCTCAGAATCTGAATTTCGAAATGGGTCTTACATTTCTGGCAAAGAGCGTCTTTTATGGTCCTAGTAATAGTAATGAAGTAGAGATTGAACCGATATCAGGGTTTTCTCCATCAAACTGGCCAGGCGAATGTAAGTACATTTTAAGCCCACTTGGGACTTTAGTCCCAGCGGGCTATTGCGTTCACTTGTCATCCGTCCGTCCGTTCGTCGTAGCGTTCGTCCGTCCGTAGACGGAATCCAGTTATTTTGGGAAGTTTTGAAGACACTTCAAGGTAATGTCTTGATATTTGGTTTATACATGTATCTACCCTAGACACATCTTCAGCCCAAAAACTGGCCCTATCAGAATCAAGATGGCCGACTGGCAGCCATTGTTGTTCGCCAAAATCAGCACTTTTTACACATTTTCGAAGTTTACGAGGGAAATTTTGAAGACGATATGATCAATTACCTTGATCTTTCGAATATATTTGAATCTACCAAGGGCCCATCAGCATAAGAAAAATTGGGTCCATCTGACTCAAGATGGCTGTCCTATGACCTTTTTAGTGCCCAAAAATGTCAATTTTGGCCAGAATTCTAGGTCCTGTAGCTTCCTACTTGTTTGCCATTTCTCATTGCAATTTGTGATGGGTATTCTTTGTAAAGGGATGTTTTATACCTGAGATAGGTATTTTTGATCCGCCAATTATGACGCAATTGGCGGCCATCTTGGTGTCATTAGTACTCATTCGTAGGTGGGAAAAAGTTTTTCGACATTATATTGTTACCTAAGCATATTTTGTTACAACAATGAATTAGAAAGTTGTAGCGTATAACGTGTTCTATGATTGGGGTGAGTTTCAAGTTCATTGTTTTTTGTATATGGCCACCAGGGGGCGTTGAATAATACAATATCTTAGTATTTCTATATTATATTTGTACCAATACATATTTTGTTACCGCAATCAATTGCAAAGTTGTAGCTCATGACATCATCTATGATTGTGGTGAGTTTTAAGGAAATTAGTTATTCTATATGGTCACCAGGGGGCGTTGAATAGTAGAATAACCTGGTATTTCCTTATTATATTGGTACCTAGGCATATTTTGTTACCATGATCAATTGCAAAGTTGTAGTTCATGACATGTTCTATGAATATGGTGAGTTACAAGGTTATTGGGTTTTGAATATGGTCACCAGGGGGCGTTGAATAGTAGATTAACTTAGTATTTCCATATTAAATTAGTAACGAGGCATTTTTTGTTATCACAATCAATTAAAAAATCGTAGCTGCTGACATGTTTTATGATTGTATTGAGTTTCAAGGTCATTGGTTTTTGTATATGGTCACCAGAGGGCGTTGAATATTGAAATTGTTAGATTGTTGAGCATTTGAAACCACTTCCCAAGTGGGCAGGGTGTCCCTGGATCCCTAGTTACTCTGAGAAGAGGGTTTTCATAGATAACGCTATTGTCAAATGAGAGCTACAATCAAAAATTGGATCTGTAAATGGCTTCAGAGCTTGTGTAGGATTCCTGCTGAAGTGAAATATTCCATACAAATGTGTATTCTGGAGAGGTTTGATTTTGAATTTAATGAAATTGTGCTTGTAGCCGATTGTCACGCGATTTTAGCCCGCAATGCTACTTCCGAGCTTACGTGCATTGCCAATATCGAAGATCATGTCCAAACAAACAAACCACCAATCATTCGTCACTTGATCAACAGGTGAAGTTAAACAGTATGGTAGCAGTTATGCTTGTAATACAAATTCTTTATAAGAAAAGATCGTACCGTATGTACAATCGTACATATGTATTCTTCATATTTCAGAAATGAAAGTGTGGAATTAACATCAACACATTCACTTTTCAAAGCACCTTCGATTGAAGATGCGATTCAGCAACAGAAGGTCTATATTCCGCCCCATCTTTTGGTACGTCTGTCAGCATCTATTCAACGATCTCAAGCATGTATTTTCCCCCATTTAAATTAGATTTTCTTGAATTCGAATGTGATATCTTGCCATTTTTTAGGAGGAAGAGACAGAGTTATTCATAAGTAGATATCATTTGAATGAAGATCAGGCTGAGGCATTGAGACGCTCAGGAAATTTATTCAATACCCAACAGGACAAATGCGATTCTATCCTACATATTCATGGTAAGTTTGAGAAAATAACAGATTCAAAGTTGCCTGCAAACATTTAGAAAATACCTGAATTGTATTTGAATATTTGATTCAGGAGTATTTGGTGCTGGCAAGAGTTATCTATTAGCTGTGATGATTGTCTACATGGTTCGTATATTTGAACTCAGTGATGTTCACACTCCTGGAGTTCCCTTCAAATGGAAAGTGCTTGTCTCATCAACCACTAATGTTGCAGTTGATCGAATTCTAACAGGGTAAATTTCTATAATCCTTGGAGCTTATAATGAATGCTGTAGCCTACTCCACACTTAAACTGAATACCATAATTCCCTTGCAGTCTGCTTGCTTTGGATTTTGAAGCCTTTGTCAGAGTGGGAAGTGTCCGAAAAATTGCTAAGTCGATTCTACCATACAGGTGAGACAAAAAGAGAAACTGTTGTGACTTGTCACAGTGGTACTCAGCAAAACGAATAAAACAGTTCAAACGCTAAAGAATGATACATTGCAAAACTGTTTTTTGAAATCTGTTTGTATTGTATGTGCCTATGTTTCTTGACAGTGTGCACGCTACTGGAACTGACAATCAAGAATTGAAAGATTTACAGGAAATGTTGAAAGGTTCACTGACACCCAGTGACAGAGTGTAAGTTTCTCCACAAATTGCAAATAATTTGCTATTTAATGTATGTATATTCAGACATCTTTGGAATTATTGTGCACCATAGGTCTGTGAGGAAATCTATTGAAAGACACAAGCGAGGTGAAAACAAAAAGGTTAGATATTTGTGTTATCAGCAATTACTTCACTAGATAAAGCAATTTTCAGGATTCATATATCTCCAGGGGGAAGTTGTTAGTCCCTCAGATTCCCAGTACATTTTAATGTTTTATTTCAGTTGCTTCACAGTGTGCGTGTCGTTGGAGCCACTTGTGCTGCGTGTCCATTTTCTTGTCTTAACAATATGGAATTTCCTGTGAGTACAATATACAAAAATTTATTTAATTCTATCTATATTTGCTACCAATTGATTCAAACTGTTGTCCATTATTTAAAGGTCGTATTACTTGATGAATGCAGTCAAATTACTGAACCTGCTTCCCTTCTACCAATCGCCAGATTTTCATGTCACAAAATCGTTCTAGTTGGAGATCCAAAGGTTTGTTTCCTGGCAAATATCTTTTGGGGAGGGTATCTTTTCCAGAAGTTTTGATTCTCCTACTTCTTCATGCATCCATTGGTTTTATAATTTTCAGCAATTAGGTCCAACCTTACAAGGGTCAGAGGCGGCGCATGAAGAGGGCCTCGAGCAGACACTTTTTGATCGAACTTTAAAAATGGTGCGGTAAAACATTGGCTATTACGATTTTTTCCTCTGGATTGATTTAGAAACTTGTACTATCTTTTCGCTCTCTTTTTCAGGGGTATAATTCAGTATTGTTGAGGACTCAGTACAGATGTCATCCTATTATCAGCGCTGTCGCCAATGATTTATTCTATCAACATCAGCTCAAGGATGGCATCCAGACATCAGATCGTCTTCCATTATTGGTGAGTCAATTCTCTAGTAATGAGAAATAGAGTAAGGCTAAAATAGAATGATGCCTTGTTTCTCCTAATTGGCCGGGTCATTTTGTAAACTGCGATAATGCAATCAGTTAATGGTTAGCTTGATCATGATTTTTAAAAAAGTAACTAACATACAGGGTAGATAGGCGGCCGGCCAGGTCTACTCTTAAGCTCAGCAGAAATAAGAAAAGGTATCAGTTTATCTAGCCTAATTTTCTTATGTAACTGTTACAGACGAAACTTTTAAAACTCCTCTCTTCATCTTTTCAAGGTTGATCTGCCTGTATTGTGTTTCTATAACGTGCATGATGGACACGAGATGTGCGACAGAGACGGCAGTTTTTACAACGACGCGGAGATTGATTTCGTCGTATTTTTCATACAGTATCTATCAATGAATGGAATTGAACCGAACAGAATCGGAGTAATTACGTTGTACAAAGCTCAGATGTTCAAAATACAACAGCAACTACTATCAGATAGGTCAGTTCAAGGAATTGAGCATTCTGAAAATGTTACAAGCCCAGGACCCTACATTGCGGGAGCAGGGGATGGAAACGTGCCCTTGTTGCGTATATTATTGTTATATCCAATAGAACTGCCCTCTTTTGGGTTTTTCTATCCCCCCACTCAAATGGTGATTTCTCTGTATTTCAGTGGTGATTTGCGGTCGATTCAAGTATCTACTGTTGATGCATTCCAAGGTGGTGAGAGAGATATAATAATCTTATCCTGTGTTCGATCTCATGCAGTAGGATTTATTGACTCAGACAAGTAAGCTATACATTTAGACCATATATGAGGTCCAAGGTTAATACTAGGGTTGGTAAACGAACATAAGCAGATTCTTAAACTTTTCTTCTGTATAGACGAACAAATGTTGCGCTGACGCGTGCTAAGCACCATCTGCTGATTATTGGCAATATGAAAAACTTGAAGACTAACGCATTATGGGGAAGAGTGATTCAGCACTGCCAAAGTAAGTATCATAGTAAGTAATTCGTTAATTTTCTCGGTTCAAATATTTCTTAGTCTATCAGATTTTTGGCCTACTTTCAGAGAGTCCAGGCGGTATTCAGAATTCAAAAACGTTAACCTGTAGGTACAGAACTACGGTGAATGAAAGGAAGGAAAGAAATAAAGAATCTCAACATGAAAGCCACCATTGCAAGAAAAGAAAACCAGACCCACTTTCTGAATTAGCCAACAACGAGATCCTTCTACCCGCAACAGAACCTTCAACTGAGAGTAAGGCAGTTGAGGAAAATGGTCACACCGAATTAAGTCAGTCGAATGACTCCTTGATACTAAACTCAATTATACGATCACAGCCGCATTCAGACAGTAGCGGTGCGATGAGTTTATCTCAATCAAGTAATTGTGAATTAGTTTCCAAAAGAACTAAGCGTCAATTTCGAATCAATGCTAGTGTGTTTGATGAAGAACAGGCTGTTGAACTTGAAAGTGAAGATGATAATGATTTGACGGAGTTTAAACTGTGAATATCAGTTGTTTCAATAGTGCAATATAGGTTTCATGTATATAGTCTGGGTGATTTTTTGTCCCTTGTTGAGAATAAACTAAACATATTTTGAATGTATTCAAGGCATTATTGAGGATTCTTGGGCTTACTCATATACAGTACAGTAGAACCTGCTTAATACAGATGATTTTGGGCCAAGAGTTTTGAGAAATCCAGTATAAAGACATTAATTAATGTATAGATGGGCTGTAGATAACCCAGTTTCACAAAAAGGATTAAGGCCTAAATCGATTTAAGAGAATTAGTGAAGAAATTAAATCGATTTAAGAGTTTAACTTTTTTGTGAAACTGGGCCCGATCAGATCAAAATCCTGATTAAACTGATCCAAATCCTCTACATGTTGCAGGCAGTACAGTAGATGAAGTAAGACAATGGAAGTTGAATTTCTATTCTATTGTGTTCAATAATTCTACTTGAAAGGATTCAAGTTACGAGCAGTGCACTGCAATATCCTTTCCATTAGTCATCATCAACTTTAATACACCGGATATCAAATCAGACACCTTTCACTTCCTGTCACCAGCTGATTGCCATAAAGATTCCTCAATAGATCGATGCAACTTCGATTAAACAATCGTATGTGGACACCATCGTTTTATTTTTTTGAAACTAGGAACAATATAAAAATGTTTGAAATTTACTGGTACATGTAATTTAGAATTAAGCTTGTTTTGTGCACAACACAGTTTTTTTTATACAATTTTAGAATAAACCGTGTCTGAAGGAAAATACTTAAATATGAATTCTAAGAAATGTTAATTTCCCACACATTTACTTACATGTACATTTTTCTTCTAAATTTTGCACAGAAATCATTTTCATGCGACTCAGATAAACATCAGAAAGTTTTTACGGTAATCAAAATTCAGTTCTAGTTAACACAAATAAATACTAGTATTTTTCATCAGATGCAAGAACTAGTTAAGTCAACCGCTGGTCAGTTTGCTTAGAGTGGTTTATAGTTTACATACAATAATTGACAGGAATTAAAGCATACTTCAACCCAATGTTTATAGCCATGGAGTTCATCCGACAGAGCCCGGGTACACAGTCAAGACTTCGAAGTCCAAAAACGCTGCATCTCAAAGACTGTTATTGATTTGACACATTGGTAATACGACCAAAATGACTGAATTATCTATTGACTGTAGAACCAGTGCCTGAAGTGTGAACAGTTTGATTCGACACAATAAATTAAATCCTCCGGAACAAGTAGATATAACCCAAATCGCGTGGTGGATTAGCGGACAATGCTACTTTTTCATCGTTGAATATAACCCATCGATCGTCTTTTAATATATGACACAAGTAATGTCCGACCATCGTCGACGTTCCCATGTGACTTATAAACGCAACCAACTTGTATTTTCCGCTCCCATCTCGGTAAGCTTCATTTTCCGCCTCGGTTTCCATCGCTTGGTCTAACTCCTGAGCGTGACTGAATATCCAGTTAGCCGCTCGTTCCAAATTGTTGTCGGTTTCTTTCAGCGCTTTGATCGCTTGATCTCGCAGGAAACCCATCCCCATGATCATAGTCACCGCTTCCTCATTCGGCGTGAAATTATTCCTCGTCGTCTTCTGCCCGCTCGAGAACGGAGTCGCAAAATCGGGATCGCCCATGTGTTCGATGACCCATTCCATCGCGGCCTCGACGCCTCTATTCTGCGTGTGAAACACGGCACGTTTGCAGCCTTCCAATGCGAAACCCATATCGACGAGCTGTTGCACGGTAGGGTCGGTCGTTTCCGGTAGAAGTTCTTCACCCTGTTCGAGACCTTTTCCGCGCAAGCGCGTCAAATCGATCTCGCCGGGTACGTCGATGGACACGTCGAGTTTCTTTGGTACCCAATCGTCGCCGATCGTGAATTTTTTCAGTTGCACGAACAGGTAATCGGGAAAAGTGGCCAATCGCGTCATTTTCTGCGCCGTAGACTTGGCGTTGATCGCAGTACTGAAGAAATCGTCGACCAGCTCGGCCGCCGAAAACGCTTCGATGCATGACAATAAGGATACGCGCGGACGTACGAGTTCTTTAGCGTCTATTTTCTGTCCGTTAGCTTCGAGTTCGGCTTTCTTCGTCTCGTACGCCATCACTTCATCTTTGTTTACGGCCGTTTCTAGCGGAATCGGTAAAGCAAGCAGGAAGTCATCGCGGTGCGTGTACTTCACTTTTTTCGACTGCATGCACTGGATTTTTTCCTCGACTTGGTAACGAAAACAATCGCACGGATTCGACGAACCACGCGAATTGCGTTCGATGAGATTGATCAAATGCAGGAGATATTCCTGGACGTCTTGTTGTCGTTTGGTCGAAAACTCTGCGTGGCCGCGACCGACTAAGCTTTTGAACATCTTCGGGCGTATACCCTGGTCGGGAGGCACCGGTTCGCCCTGTTTCACCTCAACGGGGGGTTTCGAATATTTACCCGATGACAGCCCGCGACCTAATTTCGACATCTGCACGCCAAAATCGTTCGACGGGTCTTGCGGCGCGTAAGCTATCAACTGCGACAACGGAACCGCATATCTTTTCTGAAAGTCGGGCAACGTGAACAGAACTTGCATTACCGAGTTCATATAGCAACTGTTACCGAGGTTATGCATCCCAGTCAACCCCGGTCCGTATAACGGCTGCAGTTCGCTTCCCGCCTCTTGAATAACGTCCCATTCGCCGATTTTCTGATTCAAATCGATTTCCAGTTCGATCATCGTTTTCTCCGTTTTTTCCAACTGCGCGATATTAATGCCGAAATGAGCGAGGTGTTTCGCCAGATGCGGATCTTCGACCATGTCGTCTTCGTCGTACGAGAAAACGTCCGCCGCGTCGGATGTAATCGTTCCAAGTTTCACCGCCAGCGGGTAACCGGTACTCTTAAAATGATCGACGGCGTGGTTATTACCGCCGGAGCCATCCCAGAACTTGCGTCCGCAGAGAATCGTGCCGTCCGTCAAATTCAACCACAAATTATCGGTCTTATCGCACATCGAACACTTCCAGCCTTTCGGTGGTATTTTGATTCCGTTATCGAGCTGGACGAGATTTTCGGCGTGTTTCGAAACGACGCGTTTATCTCCTTCCCACGTTCCTTGAAGCAGCGCCGCTTCTTCGGCTTTCGGATCGATCGCGATTATCGTCGCCGCCGATATCTGCACCAATTCGGGAATATCAGGTGAGTCGAGCGGAACATCGACCCAACGCGGCAACACGATGATCGAATGGCGTTCCTCGTATTCGTATTTCTTCTCGTCCAGAGCGAAACCGCCTTCGACGCCAATGGCTAACTTAGTCGGTTTCTTTTTCATCGGCTCGTCGTCGTCATCTGAAGCCGGAATCTCGCGTCTGATGCGCTTCAGATGCAAATACACCGGACTTCGAGTCTTGTTGAAATGTTCTTCGACGAAATCTTTGCCCAGGCCCAAGAATGTATTCATACACACGTAAAGTCCCGTTTCACAATCTGGGCTGTCGAACGAATAGACACATTCATCTTTGAACACTTTATCGGCTACCGAAGGGGTACGAACTTTGGAGAGAACCTCAGAATTGAAAATCGAAGATGCAGCCATTTTTTACGAGTGATTGACGCCGGCCGGTGATATTGTGTCGGATGACCGGCTCGTGCTGCCCTCTACAATGAATAAATTTAAATTCCGAATCAACAAATATAATCTGATTTCAACGTGTTTGAAGTAAACAATAATGTTTAAGGACATGACCGCATCAAGGGAAGAATTGAAACTACTCAGAAATCTGTGATTCAACTATACAAGACCATCCAAGCCAAGTAAAAAAACAGCTGTTGACATTTGTTGTTGCCAGCCGTGGGTTCCTCTATGCAAAATACAACAAAGCATTCAACGTTAAGATCTTTACTTCAGCCTAATCATGAATTCGAAGACCGAACCTAGCTGGCTGTGGCGTGGACAGTTCGGCAAACAGTAATCAATGAAGCGTAAATAAATGTAAACAAAAAGCACGTGGAATTTGTTTACATGAAATGGGGAGAGCCATCTATAGTGGACAGTTCAACACTTCCGGCTTAAATGCATCGTATCGTTTTGAGGTAAATTTTTTTTTGATAAGTCATATTTCCCAGAGACTTTCAGTTTTATTCACAATGACATTGTTCATTACTAACAAATTTTATTAGAAGAAATCGGGGCGCTTGATTTAGGGGCTATTTTTGGGCTATGTACGTTGTTATGTTAGTTTTGAAATCAATGAAATAGTCAATACTCAAATAGATTAACCACCCAATTCAATTTCAATTCTTCAACTAATTCAATTCATTTCAACAACATGATCACACTTTGATAATTCAAATTGTTTTTGAAATCTCCAATCCATTGTAGGCTTCTTACATTCAGTGTTTAATAAAAATCATGTGAGGCCTTTTTTGGACTTGGTCCTTGCTATTGATTGAAAAATAGTTTTCATGTCTCCAGGGCCTTAGGCCTACCGTATGGTGTAATAATGATAAGCCTCCTTAGACTTACTGACTGTGATGATAACGTAAGCCTTTCTTTTATCTACATTGTTACATTTGATCGTTAACTTTTCTACCTGGCCGACTAACCGGTATAATTTTGAGGGGTTTATGATTACCACTTTCTTCCAATGGCTCATATTTGATAGGCTAATGTTTGGCACCTAACCAGTAACCCCCCTACCCCCTTAATTCAGGCCCACACCCAGGGCTTTGGGTGCAAACGCACTTTCCAGCAAGATCATGAGATCCGCATTTTTGTCAAAGGAAATTTTAGATCACGTTTAATAGTGTTTCAGTGACTTTTAAAAAAATATTCTCTAAGATTAGCCGGAAATGTATCTAAAACGCTTCAAATTTTCTTTGGGGCGGACCTTCAGGGGGCTTAGCATCTATGGCGCTCGCTGTTGCTGGCTATGCCGTGAAATAAGTTTGTTCCGCGTTATCTAGATTTCACACCCACCAAAGATAGAGGCTGCGTATGGGCCTGAAGTTGGGAAACGAATGAGATGGTGTCATAGTTGGGCTGTGTTGCTGGTATAGAATGAATGGGTTAATAAATTGCAATGCCTTATATTACGTACCAAGTAGGCTTACTGTCTATACCCGCTGGGTTTGCGAAGACAGATCATCTATAAACTCATCAACTTGTCATTAGCCTTTCAGTCATTCATTATTGATTACTCTTTTTTAGTAAGAAACCTATGTCTAGATCCCCCTGAAACCGTAATTCTTTGCAGCTCACGCATGGTCTGATTTCTATGTTACCCAATGGTAGATATATTGGCAGATACTTACTGAGGTAAAAGGTTTTTCTTTAAAACAATTAGCTGACCGTAGTTACAGAGATGATATGCCTTGATGGTTTGGCATAACATGATTGGTTTTTCCATCTTTCCTTGAGCATAAGTTTATCTTGCTGTGGATCTGACTTTTCATATTCGATGTGTAATATTATTTCAATCTTCAATACAATTGTCATTTCCATTTAAAGGGATCGGAGGTTAGGCATTTCTGCGTATGCAATTAGGCAGTGAAATGCAGACAATTTTGTAATGGGAATGATGTGTTAGTAAATTTGGGTATTACATATCAACGGTAAGTAGCGGCTGGCTGTGTTAAGAGGTTATCGATCAGCAGAAGTAATCATCAATTTATTGGTGCTATGTTATTTACAAACAAACGCATAATAACATCGGAGAAATACTAATGATTGAGGCAGACTAATGCTTTATGCAGCGCTTGCCTTAATAGTTAGTTGGTATCCTGCCAAATGATATTTCATAGTCATCTAAAAAAAACAACATTTTTGGTGGCTCTATTCAGTGATGATGGTGCTGAAAATGATGTGGTTTCTTTAGCTTGAATCGCTTCGGTTTAGCGTGAGAGAGAGAGTGAATGCGGTTTTATTTCGCCGAACAAAGGACGGAAGAATGTTTACAATGAAAACATAGAACGTTAGCCTACAGCGTGTCAAGCATTACCTGCATAAGCACCAACTAAAATATATTTTATATATCCTGATGAAGATTCTCAGGTTGTGCTTTTTTCTGTATTCAGTAAGAAAAAGTGCGACATAATTTCATTGACACTTTTCGTTAGAGTATAGCGCTGTCTCCCGGGAGATGCAGGAATCTTTCTTTTTAACGCTAAGTGCTAGGTGCCATCAATTTCCAATTTATCTTTCATTCACTGTATGTGTGGTGGAGGTGCAGCTATTTATATTTAAGGTTTGCATGATCCTCCACGGCCAGTATTTGATTGATGAGATGCATACACCTTACCGTACTGTATTCAAAAAAGGCCCGTCAACAACTGTATACAATTTCTCCTGGTCAATTAATGAATAATTTCACGTTTATTCAGTAAAATCGATTTGTGTCGAATCTTTTGTTTGATTTCACTGATCGCCATTTATTGATTTGATCTATATTTTGGAGTATGATATTTCTTAGAATTTTCGTAATCACACTTCAGCAATAACCAAATGTTTACTTTTCCCTCTGGCGTACATTGCCTAATTAAACATATTATGTCTGTTCTGTGAGATCTTGGGCTAGACATTTCAATGCATTTCTTGGTTATCTTTTCATTTTCGACAAGTTCACATGTTCTTTAATGTACAGGGGCTTCTTTTTGGGTTTTTTTGTGTTATGATAAGGCAGGTTCCATCTTAGCATCATCATTGTAGATATTATATTAGGCCTACACATATTTCATTCAAATTATAGGCACCATGCGCCTTTTGGTGTTTTTTTAAAGCTTAGAATTTAAACCTATTCTTTTATTTTTTGTATACATTATGGAATTGAGCCTAAATGTATGTTTTAGGTCTATGAGTAAAAATAATGTAACATTTGCACAATTATTTCACCTAGGTGTTTACGAAATGGGTAACTACTAAAACCATTCGTTGAAAGATTTTTAATCACTCGAATGAATAGGAGAACTAGGCACTGGTAAAGATGATCTACTGCATCTGTATTCGAATTCATTTTTATCCAATTTCCATTAATATCGTCGATGGAACTATACGTCTGTCAGACATGGCTGGTGGTTCCATGAATGAGATCAAGTGTATTGGTTTAAGTGCAGTACTTTACGCCCAGCTTATCACAGACTTACCATCTGTTACATAATTTATCCCCCCATAGTAGTTAGTTCAGATCACCTGCTGGAATTGACAGCGTTAGAATATGAACATTTATGGTGAGAGTGATTTCGCTATGCACCTCCTTACGATATGAAATAATCCGACTGAAGCATTTAGTTTAATGAAGGAAATGTCACGGAAATGATTAAGGCGTGAAGTAATTTAGTCGTTTGATTTTAAGTAATCGGTTTATTTGAACTTTTCATATTTCACAGGGCCACCATTCCATGAGTGCAATAAAAGGGACCGAAGATGACACAGATTATTAGAACAGCGATGTGCTGATGTCTGCTATGTCTGGTTGCGGTATACAGAACGAACTAGCATCGGACGAAAAGAAACGTATGGCAAAATCTCGCCGAGGAATTTCGAACGGGTCGTCACACGAGGGCGACGGTACATCGATGGAATTTTTCGGCAAGTTGAAACGCAAACTGAGCTTGCCATTTTTGAACATCGACCAATACGTCAACTCGGCGTCGTCGTCGAGCAATAATCCGAACCGCCAGAGACGCCGGTCCGGTAACCGTAACAGTTGCAGCGTCGTCAACGGCACCGACCCAAAGAAAAGGTCGTCGTCGTCGTCGGAAGTTCACGAAAATTTCGAACTCGCTCACTTCGACGGCTGGTCGACGGACTTCATGCGCACGAAGGCAGCTAAACTCGGTATAGGACACTATTTCGTCGCGAAGCCCGTGACGAATCCAACATTCTGTGATTGCTGTAGAGATCTTATATTCGACACTAATCAATGCCAACAGTGTAGATGTGAGTAGAAAATTGTTTTAAAAAGTCTTCAATTCAGCTATATGTATATATAATATAAGAAACAGAAAATATGTGAAAATATTTTTAATCTTCCTCGTAGAAAGCAGGAAAATGTTTTCCCTTCCCTCAACAAAGCTACCTAAAATGAAATTGAGCATTTTCTATACCCGGAACAGTTTTTTAGCAATAATATAGAAAGAAAAATATTTCCTGATGTGTTTTTCATCGTATTACTCCATTCATGGACATGTCTAGTTATTGTTATGGAGAGTGGTAATAATGAGAAGTAGTGAT
Organism: Tubulanus polymorphus; assembly: GCF_964204645.1. Lineage (NCBI taxonomy): Eukaryota > Metazoa > Nemertea > Palaeonemertea > Tubulaniformes > Tubulanidae > Tubulanus > Tubulanus polymorphus. Next base: position 8,465,416 of record NC_134027.1, on the reverse strand, counting down.
AATTTTATTTACTATAGCTCATAATGGAATGTTGTTTTGCTGATTGCCAGGGTGGGTTCCTGTTGTTCTATACGCTGCGGTATAAATCAACCGGTTAATTCGCGATCGAATAGGCCTACTATGAAATCAGGGCATTTCCTGATCTGTCTGGAGAAGTTGATTTTATCAGAACGTTCATCTCGTGGTTCATATGCATGAATACATGAATCATCGTACAACTGTAATCCCTGCGTAAAATGTAGATTTGTATTTGATATTTTAGGATCCGTCCACCCGGTCCTGCCCCTCATTCCGGTATGTGAATGAAGACTTAAATACACGCTTAGCGCAGGGATAGATACCTTTGTTCTTTTGATTGAAATTAATTTTGTGAAAATTTTCATTTTCAAAATAGATTTTCGATTTAGATGTTCACATATTTGTCTAAGTCTATTTTCACAGATTCTAGCATCAAAGTGTGCATGATATGTTTCAAAATTCAAAATTTATGGCAAAGTCAAGTACTCAAATGAATTCTCAGAAGGCTGAGAAGGTATCTATCCGTTTGTCCTATGCTGCAAGGTGTTGGGCTAATGAGTTTGATTTGCACCTGTTATTACTGAATTAACACCGAGTATAACGACATCAAAGATGTAAACATGCTGCTAAAGCATTTTTAGAGACGTATTGAAACTAAACTATGACTGTGTATTTTATCATACACATGGTGCATTCACACTATCGCTTAATTTGTCCATCCTAATTTGGCCCATACCTGGAACCTTGGAGTAATCAGTCTGATTACTCCAGGCTGGAACTGACCAATTTAGAAGTGCCCAAATCAGTGCTGTGAGTTCGGACAAGTTTTTAAATCTGTTGTTTCCACTGGTTCACCAGAGAGACGGTCTTATTGGTCAGTCTAAATTGGTCCATTCTAAATTGGAACGGATCAATTAATTGGTCTGTTCTAGATTGGAATGGACAAAATTGCCGTTGGTCAAACGGGATTCTATTTGGCTGACGAATTGAATAGTGTGGTATTGGTTTCATCGTGCAGCCCCTTATATCGACAAACCTGACACCAGTCTATATACTAAACACTGACTAGACCTGACAAGTAGGTCTTTCGCTCCTTAATCTTTGGTACACGATTTCATTTCCATTTTTATGTGGTGATTTGTCTTGAAGGACGCAGTCGTCATCGCTAATGGTTCCATTTATGACAGGAATGGCCGCATATTCGATGCATGCGGAAGTCGTAAAAATACTCATTTCTACCGAGCGTCCGCAGCTCTACGGCCGATTCTGACTGTCATTTCGTGACGTATATACGATAACATTTTGTGTGATAAATGGCACGCGCGAGTGACCTCAACTGCTGTGTAAATCCACTCCAAAATCATTCATATTTCGCATCTTATTGCTTTCAATCTTGTTCTGGTTTTTGTACACCTAGACTCTTGCTGCCGAACGTTTCTTGTTTTCCACACTCATCAGCTATCATCAGTGGAATGACTACTTAGTATTTCATGAAGAGATAGATTTTTTACTTCGTTTCATTAAGTAATGAATTTGATGTTAACGTCGTCGTGTACAGTGTATTTGTGTTGATGCAGACGGATGATTTACACGATGAAAATTTCATTTCATTTATTCATTAGACTGAAGATTTACGATGCATTTGTCCTGTGATACGTTTGTTATAACAATCTGTTTGAGTTGATCGACGATGCTTTCAGTTCATCTATCAGCCGGCAGTTGACTATTTAATGGTTAGATGGCGTTACCGTCTATCTGGTTGCTTCACTGGAAGCATTATCTTATCTGAACGCTTTCTACTTGGAAATAACTCACTAGAAAAAGCCTATTCTTTTTATATTTGACCCCATTCATGTTCGTAATGAATCTACGAGTCCATGAAAGATTTCTATTAGCTAATTTTCTATATGCTAGCTCAAGGCCCGATAGATCTGATAGAGTGAGGGATATGGATAAGTGTTGAGGGCAGACGTCATTTATAGCATAATGTTTATCTTTAAATAACTGACTGGAATTTGGACACAGGATTCACCAAAGTTTAATCCGATCTGACAACCGTCCTGTTTGCAGCGGGAAGCAACAGCTGGCTCTATTCTTTAGGCTTACATTATTTAGTGACTTTTTCCCAGGAGTTGTTGTATAAGTTTGTTGCCAACTGCGTATGAAGATATACCAGCGTCTCGGAATTCTTCATATCATATATAACCGTGATTGTGTCTGTCTGCTGTACTGAACGTGCTATAGTTCCTCTTGTTCTTCGCGCGCACCGCTAAAGCGTTCTCCATGAAAAAGACGAACAGAACTGCGGCTTATCGGGATTCCGGGGCATTCCGCAACTACGAACACAGCGTACGAACCAACAACGAAAAAATCGGCGACGATGGTAGCTACAGTACGCGGCAACGTGTTTACCGCGTAGAAACTTCCAGCAGCCCAGGATACGAGAGCCGGTCGTCGCGAATTCCGTTGTCGAAGCGGGCGCGAGATTTGTTCGAACGGTTCGACATGAAACGTTCTGTCGACGAAATCATGGACGAAGCGCGACGTCTGATAAATGAAGATGACAACGGATCGACCGCGTCGTCGTCGTCGTCCCTCGGACGTCGATCGTCGTTTCGGAAACATCGCGACAGCGTCGAGTATCTACGACACCGGGATTTCCCGCGAAGTTCGTTCGACGTTTTCGACGATTCCTCCGACGAAGAATTCAATCATTCAAAATGGTTCGTGGATTCGACTTTTCGCGACGACGGTCGAAGACAATTTTCCGCTGGTGCGGCCTCGCCCGAACGCGAACGAGCGGAAACTTCGCGTTTCGAAGGAGCGGAACTCAGCGATAGCAGCGACGACGATCTCTTCAGTTCGCGAGTCGAGGACGTTTTAGAAAGCGTTCGGCGACATTCGAAAAGGCGCTCGAGCGGATCTCTATTCGGCGGGAAAGAATTCGCTGACGACAGCTCGGGACAGTTTTCCAGTTCGTCCGATCGTTACAACTCAGGACGCAGCAATCATTCTGCCGGCTCGTCGTCGGGCGGCAAGTCGAAACAATCGTGGTCGGCGGAATGGTTCGATAACAAGTTCGCCGACTTTGACGACGTCCGGCATCGGCTGTTCCGTAACTTCGGTCGGTTCAACGAGTCGTACTCATTCCCACGACACAACAGTCCGAGCAGAACGGACGATTATTATTTCGGCAGTAGTAAGTTACATCGGTCGCGTGGTTTCGAAGACGTTGAGACGAAAGGACAGCCGCCGCCGAAACCTGCAGACGTCGCCGGACACTGCGACTGTAACGTTTGTCCGATTCATAAAAATCTGAAATTTCGTAGCAACTACGTTTACGGCGATAGTGATTCGGATGATGGTAAGTTATGAAGATCCTATCTAACACACCCGAACCAGAGCAATGCCTCGGGTCCCCTGTATCATCGAGATAGAGACCAACAGACCTCTTGGTTTGGCCATAGACTCTAAAATGAAGCGTCCATGGTTTGACCCGATATCAGCGGGGGATGTTTGATCGTAGAACTCAAATCAATTGATTGAGTTCTATGGTTTGATGGATTACAATGATCGCCCATAATTTATTAACTATATGCACCGACCCTGTGGAATAAAAACGGTTATTTCTACTAATGCATGTTATATGTTTGAGGCAGATATACATAATATTGTTTATTGCGTATTGCACCTGTGTAAATTATGTTTCTTACGTTTGACTACAAATAAGTATGTAAACTTATTTATATGCGGGTGTATAACTTTTTCGAGTGGTAGCACGTAGCATTTCAGCATAGAATCAACAATTCTATGTAAAAGAATGGAGATAGATTTTCGAAAGGCTTTCATTAGCGAATCAGGCCTGTGCCAAGCTTTTTTAGGGGCAGTTCTATTTCGAGAAAAAGGGCACTTTTTTACCATGAAAAGCAGCACTTTTCTATCGAAAGGGACAGATCTTGAACATGTACCTGAATAAGTCATTTATGAATGGATTACTTTTCATTTTCCAAACAAAATCGAAAATTTGTTTACAGTGACTTTTTGAAGGGCGCTAATCTCCATCGGCACGGGCCTTCGAATATGTCGACAGTTTTGTTATTTAGTCAACTTGATTAAAGCAACTTGTGAAATCACGCGTAAAGCTTAAAGCAAGCGTGGCATGAATCCAAAAGATTAAGTTAATCGTTAAAGTGCATCCTGGATTTTCTGTTAATCCCCAATCTTCTCAAAGAAACATAGTAGATTTAGTAGTTATTGTTGACATTTATGATAATGGGCTTACAGTGTTATTAATACAAGGTATTAAGGTTTATGTCTCTCATGACCATTAGACCTTGGATACATCTATAAAAATCTGTCCATTGGACGACAATGATATAGCAAACACAATAATATATCATACAATACTGGATATTAATGGAGTATATGGTGACAGTGGTTTGAGACTGGATTGTCTGATTTATCGGAATGAGGTACATAATATCTGATATAAACTCGTGCTCGCGCGCATGAGTTCGCGAAGGCTAGGGTTGAATAGGAAAATCAATTGTCGCTATAATACACACGCTCTCGGGTCATGCCACAGAAAGAGCGAAAATTAGGATCTACTCAACGTGTAAGCCGTCATCGCGGTGGTGGTCACATATTCGGAGAGGACTATTTTCACAACAGAACGGTAGATCAGACTTACAAGGAGAGACGGTACTGGAATAATCGAGGTATTCATGAACTTGAAGGGTGTGTCATGCACACATGAATAGAGTCATATACGCGCTGCACAGCGATCGTCTGCGCTGCGGCTTTACTGTCTCACCGTCTTGGATATCTCGTCTGTCTCGCGTATATGAGTAAAAATGAAAGTGAACCGCGCTTAGGATTGATATGTGGATCATTGAAACCCAGTCGTGTGATCGACTCAATTTACTGACGGTGAAAGATAATAATAATAAGCGCGACACAGTAAAACATCCGATAGGTCTGATATAGAGAGTGTTCTATATACTGACATGTCTACCTTTGGATAGAGGGTTTATCTGAATTGTTTAGATCTATTATATGTCATTGTATGTACGTGTGCTCGATCCTATCATCATGAGTGATTGATTTATTCGCATTACAAATATACCTGCGTTCATCTTCATGAATTATCAGTCTCAGTCCAGGTCATATCAGGCAAAGTGACGGTACTCATTTATGGCTGTGCGTGCGTAGAAAGCATTTTTCGCAAGTCAGCTGTGCATAACCGGATTAATACATGTATATGATATCATGTACGAAGTGTTTGGTTATATGACTTCACCACATTCGTGTTTATTTAGCCTTGCCTTGTGTAGTAAGAAAAACAAGTGTTTCTAAATAGGCGAACCTGGAGGAATTTCAAGGTCTCATACGGTGTTGACCAAAGCTGGGTTCGTCGCGTTGTATCGATATCAAACGGAGCATCGAGAGGCGAACGAGCTGATTAGTCGCGCGTCGGTGACAGTGCTTCGACATCACACCTGCTGAACACTGCGTCGTCGTTCAGTACCGTCTCCCGCGATACAGTGCTGCAGAGTCGAGCTGCAGTCACATCAGCGCGTACACACCAGTCCACCGTCGTTCGAGACGAATAACGTAAACCCACAACAGATAAATCAGTACCGCTCCGGATTGAATAGTAATAGATATTCGCAATTGAGTAGCTCGAGTCCGAAGAAACCGACAGTTTCCAAGCAGTTCTATTCTTCTTCTCAGCATTGGCGTAATATCGTAATATCGACGTGTCTCTCTGGATATTGATCGCTGTCAATATTTGTGTAGGTTGTTTCGAAATATGCGATTGATAAATCATTCGGATATGAGTCGTACTAAAACAGTACCAGGGAGGTGTATCGCTGTCAGCGAGGTGTAGTAATAGTAGTAGCTGTGTGTATCGTGGTTCAGTCGTATTCTCGACGGTGATCTAATCTATTATGGGTCAACTGTTAAGCCACGATGAAAAATCGTCGGAACTCAAACACGGTGCGGCCGTTCAGGTGCAATGGTCCAACAACGGTTCGGATACGTCGCCTTCGGATGAGATCGTGACGTCGCTCGGACCGCACACGTATCGCGCGTCGAGGACAAATTTCTCGCCTGGGCATCAGCAAAAAGGAAAAAGTTACTCATCGTCGAAACATCAGGTCAGTTCTGAAATGACGAATCAAAATTCAAGTTCTAAACACGATAAGCCGAAAACGAACTCTTTGCCGCGTGGAACTTCGGCCAGACTGTCCGGCAGCGATAAGCATAAAACTAGTTCATTACCAAGAGGGATTTCTGGTAAAACGTTGGACCAAAGATCAAAAACGTCGCCGAAAGCAAAATCATCCGCGACGGATAAACCTAGAGCTAGTTCTTTGCCTAGAGGTTTGTCCGCGAAGGTTTTCGGCGAGAAATTCAAATCAAACAGCTCAAAATCGATTGCTGCCAACGCTTCCACCAAGTCACCAAAATATTCTACTCAGGGTAGTAAAAAACAACGTGCCAGTGTTGATGAAATAGTCATTTCCCAAGTCGGTGGCGATGTGGCAGCTAGTCCAAGCCACTACCCACAGCCAATGTGTTCAGGATCAATTACAGGGAATACTAGTCAGGTTCATAATACTAGTCAAGTAGTAAGTCTTCAGAATAGCGATTCCTCGCTTGGACAATGGTCACCGAGGCGTATAAGTATTATCGAAGACGTATCCCCGGAGACTGGAGAGTTAAGAATTCCCGAATACGCTATCGAACAGATAAGTACTAAGCAGGATGATATACTGTTTCTTGAAGATGGATCTCCTGGCTCGACTTGCGATTCGAGTCCGGTGAAGCAGAATCAGACCTCTAATTCATCGACTGATCGATGTGAAAATGGATTCGAACGACCACCTTCTGAAACTACTGGTTGTGATAACGCATCGATTCGGGATGTACCATTGTCATTGGATGTAAAAGAAGGAGTATCACTAGTGAATCAGGTTTCCTCCTGCGATCAAAATGACGACGATGGCGCGCTAGAAGCGCAAAAAGAACTAGATGCGAGTAATAACAATGAGGATATGCTTAATGCCCATGCATTTGCTCAAACTTCTGCTGAAAATAATGGCCGTGTTGATGACGTTAATGATGAACCGATATCTGTTGACGATATCGTGGTGTATGGGTCCTCGGAACCGCAATCTAGTTTATGTGTAGATGCGGAAACTGTGAAACAAGTAGAAGAACTTCCATTAGAGGATGAGAAAGTGGTTTATACACCCGTTGATGAAGTGCATCCTTTGGGAGATGACGACCAGTCAACAGTGGAAGAATTGCCGGTCGAAGTGGGCACGATGCCATCTACTCAATTAATAGAGGTGCTAAGTCTGAAGAGTCTGGCCGCTGAGGTGTTGCGTCTTCCATCCGAGTATGACGATATCGCTGACGAAAAAATACAATCAACGCCAACTCGCGATGAAATGCTCAATGACATATCGCAATCGATTGATGAAAATCAAATCGAAACGGAACCTGCTGATTCAAAAACTACTAGTGATACATCCTTACAAATTGATCTCAGCCAGTCAGCTCTATCTGTGATACCTGAAAAATCGTCTAGTTCCCTACGATTCAGTTCTTCTTGTAACTCATTTCCGCATCGAAATGTTTCGCCCATCAACGACGAAGTTCGACGGCACCATTCCAGCGACGACGTGTACGAAAGTATCAGTTCATCGCGTAAGAGTGGATCCAACGACAACGCACTGCCGAGTTTGGATTATGCGATGCTGAAACCTTTTGAGAAATCGGAATACGATGAAGTGCTTCTCGAAAACATATCTTCAGATGATGAGATGAAAAGCTGTGTTTCAGCGAGTACTCAGGAAACAACGACTGCTGCTATTGATGATGCTATGATTGCGACACATGACAGTGCAGGTTAGTACACGTCGTGTATGTATGATTAACCGAAAGACAGATGTGATAGGATTTTTATATTGATTAACCATTAAAGTCAAGGGCAATCTGCACATTCATTCTATTAGTCATATATGTGATAGTTGGTTATGATCTTTCATGTATTCAAAATCTGTAAAGGGTTATTGAAATTCGCCCACAAATTGAAATCGCCACATTTTTGCAATTCATATTCTCATTGCAGAAAACCCAATTGCAGTTGGAATAAACCCTAAAGCCCCTGGCACATCCTCTTTGAACCTGATGGCATCGAGATTTGCCACAGTATAAAACCCTGCCACATTAGACCAGGTACGCAGCAACATACACATTTAGCTGTACACTTGGGCTATAGTGTGGCAGGGTTTCGTGCCATGGCTGAGTCTAGCGATGCCATCAGGTTCGAATCCCTGTTAGGGGTGGAAGCCCCTGTTGTTATGCTCTGGTATTAGTAAAAGTATTGCAGTATAAACACAATGTATTTTGTAGCGAGATTCGCCAGAGACCCAAAATGTTTCGAAAATTAGATGCAATAATGTAAAGTATTTTTGGATGAAGGCTATCTTTTCTGTATTAACCAAACCATGAGTAGAACGTGCATGCATTCATCATGGTATGCGACGTAATTGACAACATCAATAACAAACACATGGGGGGTTTATATGACTGGGATCGTGTCATCTGTTACATACATGACCACAGGAACATCATATATACTGTTAATGATAGTAGTCAAATAAAACACTCTAATCCATGTAAACTGTAGATTAATGAAGAAATCCCACAACAGAATTTGATACGATAAAAATCTATTATAACGAAACCGCATTGTTTCACAGCCATCATCAGGTGGAATGGATGATGATGGCTTTTAGTCAACAGCTGAAATGCTGTGGTTTCGTTTGAAGGAATTTTATCGTATCAAATTCTATTTTTGTGGGACTTATTTAACTATATGTGATATTGCGTTATTGGAATAGTAGAAATGTTCTGGCATTTTGAATCACCGCGGTCGGAATTGCTGTTTATTAGTTTACTTAATATTCACAGTGTAAAATGTCAACGTGATGTGGTCTATTGAATGTCAAACGGAAACCTGTTACTGATGACATTTATATACAGTGTGTCAGTCATGACTCTGATAGCCGAGTCTGATCCTTCTTGATGAATATGAAGTCCTATTCTGTTGACGAGCACTAGCTCCGACTATTTACCTGCACTTCTAGGTTTTATGGGTGAATGTATTAATATCATCCAAGCCCGTAGCCAGGATTTTGAAAGGGGCATTCTTAAATTATAAAAAAGGGCATTTTTGCATCCCAGGAAAGCGAGCATCGTATGCGTAAAAACCAGAATTCGACCGCCGATCACGCAACTTTATCTGAACTTCGATTTCCGATTTCAAAATCAAAGCCCCCTGTTTCGCTCCCGGCAGGTGTGGTGGGTTTTTAAGGGACACTCAATCATCTGAAGTGGTGCCTCTGAACCTGTTACATAGGCTAACAAATTACCAAAATCATGAAGGACACTTTCTAAAAAGGGGCGTTCGTTCGAATGGACGAACCCCCCAGGCTTGTCATTTCTATTTGCCCTGTTGATATTTTGACCTATCGCCTCATATCATGACCATTCCTGAGATTGAAAGGTCATCGTTTTAGGTCTAGACGACTCGGTGGCCTGGTCAGCTGTGTAAGGCCCCGATAGGCCTATGTTACATTGTTGTAAACCTGTTCACCTGTGCGAGGCTTAAAGTTCAAGCATGCTATCACCCCCATTTTCGGTTTCTAATGCTCGTGAGATATATTACAATGACTCTAGTTCATTCGCATTTGAAGGTAATGCAGGTTTCCGTGGATTAACCTTTTGACTTTTTACGGGGGACATGTCCACTATAAACATGTGTAAAGTGCACAGGACACGATTTGTGTCCTGTTACTTTACTGTAACTATTGAATTAAAGTTCAGTACATTTAAAGTGCGTCAGTATTGTCCATGATTTTGGGTCAGTTCGACCTGGTTCAGTTTATGCCGACTTATTTCAAATGAACTTTGTGTCCAATAGAGAGGTTAGATGCTCGACAATTGACAATGTTTATTTGCAAGATGAAATAGGGCAATCAATGTGACCTTCATCTTGGCCAAAAATGAATTTCGTATATGGTCTAATTATAGAGACATGAAAGCGAATTGAAATTTTCTAGTTTGACGTGCTGAATACTGCCTGAGGTATAACGACAAAACCGTCATGGCTTACCAACTGTTACCATAGTAACGATATAGTATCGTATCTATATTTTGCTTATAGATTTCTAACTATAAAATGGTTAAGTGGCATTTTTATCATCGATTTATGATACATCATTGCGTACGGAATACGGGACATAATTAGTACAGTTCAACAGATTTTTTGATAGTTTTATTATTTATTATTATTATTTTGATGTTATCGAGTGTGGTGATATTATTGATCAGTCGCTTAAACGTTGACCAGAACAATGACTAATCAGATGTTCAAATTTGTATGTATGAGATAAAAGCCATATAAATCAGTTCTGATTATATATATACTGATATGATTTGTTTCTCCGAAAATGCGTCAACAATTTATCTTATCAATTGCGGGGTCCCGTAAATTGATATGTCCCGCAGTAATGACTTAAGAGATGAGTTGAAGGTCTTCGTCGGTTGAACCAGTCTCATTTGCCATCATTAGGGGTAATTCTAATCATCCCTCGAGTACATTTAGGCTGTTAGAACTGACATTTATATAATGGCTGAATAGTACGATGTGATTTCAATGTAGGGAAAGAGTGAACAATTACGTAGCTCAGTGACTGTAGATGTCCTATTAGGTGTCATTTGGCATGTGCCATTTCTTCAGTGGCAATACGAACTTACTTATTCTGAAGGGCGTTTCCTATAGTAAGTGTTTGTAAACCACTTGTTATATGGCCCGTGTAGACACGCGTCGAATGATGCAGACTCAAAAGTGTGCTGCGTCATTATATTTGGCTCGTGTGTGGTTGATTTTTCAAGCGCATATTTTTGCCGTTTGCCAAATATCTAACATGTTTTGATATTTTTCGACGCAGCGCAAAGTACGCTCTCGTATGCAGGGAACTTGGCGCACTTGCCATTACTTTCATCATCAATGCGCATGCATTTCTACACAAAAATTGATGATAGTAGCTAGTATATGAGTTTTGGGAAAAAAAATTATCTATAACAGGAGATTCACTTTCTGCTGATGATATGGAATTACTAGAATTAACAAAATCATATTTACCGGTATCGACTTGCGAGACCCTCAACCTGTATTTTGTGCGTTGGAAAATAGAAGGATTCCTTTATATTCGAATAAATCTGACTAGGATGACAAAAAACACTTGTAACGCTGTAGATATTTAGTAAATATGGTCATGATGCATACACGCTTGCTACACCTTTTTGTTGAACGCATTTTTCAGCTTGTATGCAGGGAGGGGGCTTAAGCAAACTGCGCAGCGCAAAATATGTACCAGTACGTTATATTTGCTCTTCTGCACGCTTAAGATGATATTCAAGTTTGGTCAATAAGGTTTATCTTCGTGTGTCTTAACGAATCTCAAACGCTTACGTAAGAAATGAAAAGTCTTATCTGGTTCATTCGCACCCAGGTTCATGAGGTTTTTTCAACACCGTAGTTAATTCCTGGGATATAGTTATTCCCATGGAACATTTCAAAATCTGTCCATGATTTCCATGGAGTCTCGATAATTCATCGCTACGATGTCGGTTTTTAGCCTAGTTCGAAGCATGCCTATCTTTCTATGAGGCTTTTCCGTCCTTCATTTTCATTCCGCAGTCGTTTGAGTTTTCGTTCCCATATCGCGGATATTTCAATAGTTGCATCCCCCCCCCCCCGTTCCATATATGCAAGTACCGATCTGTTATATTCTTGCGCAGTCTTGTGACCAGAATTTCAAGTGCCGAATTACCAAACCTGGCGACAGTAAATGCCGATATATATCAACTGCCTTTATGCCGTCGGAAGCAGTTGCATTAAAGTAGTGCTTCTCAACATCTTTCCACTTACTGACAGTGCGAGTATGGGTTGAGGAATTTTTTTTCGTTCAGGATGGGGAGGCAGTATTTTATGAAATGGTGGATGATCGTCACATCTTGGCTCAGGAGGATTCAACGAGTTTTTGGTAAGCAACTCTGCGAAAATCGTTCCTATTTCGGCCATTTTTGCCGTTCATCTGCTATTTTTACTTTCTCGAAGTCATGTTCCCGCATGATTTTTTTCCTACCAGTTTTGGTCCTCGAGTTGGCGGAACGTAGCTTTCTCATAGTCGTCAACGGCAAAACTTTCATCAATTATGGATTATACAGCCGCAGTTAACACTAATCAAAGTTTATGTGACAGAAATTCTGATCACCTGGATATCGACCGTGAGTTGACCTTTAATGGAAGGGCTTGAATACCTTGATGCTGTATGCGGCATGTCGGGTTTACATTTTGTTTACAGTGCATGCTGCAATGTTTTCATCGAAACAAATCGATTCTTGTCTTCTGAGAAAGTGAGAAACTTGCATAGAATTTACGTTCAACCTTTTCGTTATCTTTTTCTGAAACAGATCATCAGTTCATTAGCATTTTGCTTCGGGTTAACCCTCGCTTCTGTAATAATCTGCTCACATCGGCGTAAAGCTGTGTAATTTACTTTGCTTCGTAGATTCAATTAAATTACCAGCAACGTTTCATGTAATTTTCTGGCTCAAACACTGCAGCTCTTGTCGATATCCAACGAGATTTTCTTTCCCCGCCGACAGTGGTCATTCGGGAAAATGATATATCATTCGCCAGTCGTCGCGGAAAGGCATACTCGCCGAGTGCCGGAGAAGGTATTCTCTTAAATTACGAAACTTCAATCGATTGCGCAAATAAGTCGCGGTCGCCTCTGCCCGATCTACAGGCTTAGTCCTTAAACGCATGAAATTCATTTCCATCTCATTGAAATACTTGATATATGATACGAATAACTAACTCTGCTCGCATATAACAGACATTCCTAACTCCATATGGTTTAATCATGCACTTCAGTATTTTCACTATATAACTTACTTGACAAATAAGCACTATTCACACATGTGTTAACTAATAAATGTTGAATTTCAGTTTGGATATTAATTAATTTTTGAACGCAATTTCATTTTCTTCATAATCCTGTGTGCACAAATGGTTCATTTTCATCAACACGTTATTGCTACAGCTGAAGTCATTTAAGTTGATAGATATTCTGATAAATGGCTTGTGTAAAGGGCCGAAATTCACATGCAAATTTTGCTGGTACTGATACTTTAATAGATAAATGATAAGATATCGAGGGAAATTTGGATATGGACTAGAAAAGTGGAATTGCTGCGGAAAATCATTTAACAAACAATTCGTGAATATGAATGAACTCAATAATCCGAAGCCTTAGGCTACAAAATAAATACAGCGCACTCCGTTGAGTTGCCACTTTATCCGGTTCGATGTCGTATTCAGTTAAATTAGAATTTCAGTGAAGTAATATGAAGTGTCATATCATATGCAGACCGAGTAAAATTCTTACGAGACACAACTTAAATGCAATATATTTTTATCATCCTCTCGACGAATGCAGAACTGAAAATAGTTTTTTGGGAAGTAATAGATTGGCAAGATTTTTTACTCTGAGTCAGTCTTGCAGTTTTGGGTTTGTTTTGTTATTTCACTTGTTTAGAAGTCAGGGATTAGGCAATAACCTCAATTTTGATTGAAGATATTCCTGGATGTGAAGCGATGAAATTCGAAACATTTTTATAGTGTCTTTGTGTTCTGCTCTTTGTTCTGTCTCATGATGTATGAAATTTGATCGTTATTGCCCGATGGTTTAAACCTGGCGACTGACTTCTACGAAACGATGAATATTTAATGACATCCTGACACAGATACAGTATACAGAGATGTATGCATATTCCGTCTGCACGGACAGTAATTTGCTGCTGATATCCCACGTCCACAAAACGATGCGACTATGCTTCTAGCAATATCTGATGACATCTTTATCCTGTGAAAGATTTGCTAAGTCATCAAATATTGGTATTAAACCAGCGTTCTGTTTATAGCTGTTCGGCGGTATCGTGAACAGCGATCGTGATGTTGAATAAGCACTTGTTGTTCGTTTCAATTGGCAAAATCAAATCGAATTATAAGATTCTATTCGCAAATGATTGATGGATCATCTTAGGAAGTCGTCGTCATCGCCTACAATGAAATTAGCAGTCTTGAGAAAAAAGCAGAAAACTGCTATTAATAGAACATATTGAAAGAAACTAATTTAGAACCTGCGGTACTTTGCTGGGCTCAGATTCGGTTGGGAAAAATTGCTTATAGTTTTTTGTCACATTTGAAATAGGTATTGATGGTAATTTAACCAGAGCCTTGGGCAGCCCACGGTTCTGGTTAAGTTAGCATCAATACCAATTGGGCATAGTCCTTTTACAAAAAACTTAACCAGAACCTTGGGCAGCCCAGTGTTCTTGTTCAATTACCAACAATACCTGGCGTAGTCCTTTTACAAAGAAAGCTTATCTTGGCAATCATTCAGGAAGTGAATTTTCTCCAAATGCCCATTGAATTGAAAAACCCAATGCTGCGACGCCCAAGCCGAGCTTGAAAGCAAATATTTACCTCGGACTAAAGAGCACGTTGTTTGATTAAACATCTCATTGTTTGCTGAAATTGTCCTGTCACGTAAATCATGACAATTCATTAACTCGATGAGTTTCAGTCACGCCCTTTGTCACTTACAATCCGTATGTTCATAAACGTTATCTAACTGTTGTTTCTACTTTGCGTCTACTTGACAGATTGCCAGTATACTTGTCATCAAAGATGTCGGAATCACGTGACACTGGATTGCGAAAATCCCGGCGAAATCAACAATCCAGCGATGACGACTCAAACTACTACAACATCAACATCATCAACATCATCTCAGGCAGCTTTATCCCCATTATCGCCATTGTTCCATGACTCACCTTGGATACCTCCCTCATCCTCAGCGACTCTGCCGTTGTACACTCCCTCCACTAATCGAATGATACCACAATCAAACAACAAGGTACAGTATTCTTATTTACGCGACAATCTTTTAAAAAGAATTTCGAAAAAGAAATAATGACATGCGGTCCAGACTGTATTTTCTGCGTTTGCAAATACGGTCTAATAGATATTGCTGAATGCAGCAAATGGGAATTTTCTAAAATTCCTAAACGCCTGCATTTGGTTAGCGCCATTTGGGCTCACAAGGCGTGGATCGTCCCTTGGTTGTGCCCTTTAAATGTGGAAATGCCATTATTTTTACTTCAATTACTGTCTGGAAATGCCCTAGATCCACCCCTCTAATGATATTGAAACGGAATGGGCTTACCAATTGGACCATGTCAAGGATTGTTTTAAATAATCTCATCTCGGTTGAGCTGTTCCTGCCTTTTGGGAAAAAGAACTCGGATCAGCTGATCATTTTAATTCGTTTCTACTCATGAATTGTCAGTTGTTGTGAGGGAAACAGGAAGTAGGATGTACGCCGAGTATGACAGGATACACATCAGATCTGCCGATAAATTATACATTACGGCGCAAATGGTTTTGCATTGCATTGGTGGTTTTTAGATAATGTCCGGAATAATGGATACTTCGTCGGATTAATCTGGATATGGACGATGTTTTTAGTGCATACGTTGAAGCGTTTATTGGGAATTAGTAAAACTTATTACATCATGGGTACAATGGTAAATGATTTGATTCAATGCAGAACAAGCTTAAAGATATATAACTATATCAATAGTGATGGGTGATTTTTCTGCAACTGAAAAATGGATGATCAATAATTTGATAAGTATTCACAATCGGAGGCCGATCCCTAACCTGGAAAACTCAGAGAATCAGAAAAATCTAGAAAAAGCTCAGGGAATTTGACAGATTTTGCAAAAAAACTTACAAATTGTAACGTTTTAAACCAAGGGATTCACTTAGGGAATTTTCTGTTATAACATGGAAAAATCAGGGAGAATGGGAAGTTTTGGCGCTGCAGTCCATTGATCGGATCATTGTTGTACACCGGTCTGCATCTATATCCTGAAAGGTCTGATAGTCATTGTAGGCGATACAGATTTTGAGTGGATTCAAACATTAATCAAGTGACAGTTAATGGGTTATATGATTAGACAGTCGATATGCGCGTAATGTTTACTTGAAATATATTAACAGTACTTCAACATCTGCCCAGCTTCTCATCAGTAACAATGAAATAGTTTTTTCTATAGCTTTCATCAATTGATAATTTTCTGCTCAATGTCGACACCAAGGATTGAAATGTAATGAAATAAAAACCCACGATATCATGAAAAACTAGATTAGAAATTGACGTTTCGGTCCAAATCTATGGACTATTTTCAAAAACTCGAAACGTCAAATTCTCATCTAGTTTTTCATTATATTGTGGGTATTTGGTTTACAGTAGGTCAGCGTCTGCAGCTACATTGGAAGAGGTTGACAAAGCAATCAGCCAAGCGCTTTGATTTTGAAAAAAAAACATTTTTCTCAATATTTATTTTTTCTACCTACCCTACCAAATTTTGGACATAAACCATCAACAAACGTATATTTTTGGCCTTATTTGACTATGAAATGATTGGTAGAAAAGACAAGATGCAACATAGAATAGAACCTTTCAATGCTAAAAACTCTTAAGAGGAATCATGCCCTTGGCAAACAAGCTCCAGTTTTCAAGGTAAACCACTTTGCCCATGGGCAATTTTTACTTCAATCATATCAGACATTCACGTGTCTATGGAAACCAAATTGAAATGTTGTCTTCATTACTGATCCTATGGTTATGATATTGACGTTGGAATTGTGGAGAACTGCTAGTATAGAATATATGATTCTTTTTTAATGTATTAATTTCATAAAATGGCAATAAATATTCTACTTGACAGGGATACACTTTGTAGTCTGGGTACTAGAAATATTTGCCAGGGGAAATAAATATGAATCGTAAATTGGGTGGATGGCTAAGTATAATCGTTATCATTAGACAGATGAAAATAGATTTACGCTTATTTTTTACGGCAACTAACTGGAAAGTTGTTACCAGGGATCTGAGAAAAAAACAAGAAAACTAACTTCGAAGTGCATGGACGTTTAGAAATAACACATATCGCTTAATATGGTCGACAATAGATGGTATGATATATGAGATCAAGGATCAATGAAGTTATTTTGGATTTGAATATATCGATCATTGAATTGAATTGGCCGGCAACCAGTCTAGCCCGGATATATTGATGACGTAGTGCACATCCGCTCAAAAATAATTATTCAAATTTATCAAATATGAAATACGAGTTATAAGATATATCACATCGTTTCATACAGAACCTGTTAAAAAATGCATACTAGGTGTCAATGTATATAAACATTATTTCAGCATTTTTACGGGCATCCAAAAACCTCCACCGTCGCAGTTAGTTTAATTTTAGTAAAAAAGACCAGGCAAGTTGACAGTTAAGTTCCGTTTATCGGGAGAGTTTCCTGAGAATTCCCCGGTTTATCGACGCTCGAGATTTCATTAGCGACTGCAATTATAACATCGCCGACCAGTTCTTTCAGAATTGATTATCGTCGCTTCATGTTTCGATATCCTCTATAAATGTGTACGGAATAATCTATCGACAAATGAATAATGACTGTTGATTAATTCACAATATGCTGCCAGGGCTACCGGTTTTATTGATTGCGTCTTTCGTCGATGATAATTTGACCCCAGAAAACATTTTGCACGATTGGTCGGTCGATATATATCCATGGTTTCTCGTCTGCGTCTAACACTTCAGCGTTGTCAGATCTCCTCAGGGTCGAGAGTTACGCAAAGCTAATCCAGATTTATGTTAATCTATTGAATTTATTGAGAAGGCTGTTGTCAGCGGAGATGATCATTTCTAATTCCCATTTCCAGGTTTTCGAAAAAAATTGCAGCTTCTTCAACCAGGTTTTAGGGTCTAAATGGTTAGAGCTTAGCCTTAAGAGGGTTAGGTTAAGGTTTAGGGTTGGCTTTAGAGATAGATCTTTGGGGGCCATAGAATTCTGTTAATTCTAAGAATTTATTGCAACTAAAGAGTTTATTGCACAGTTCAAATATATTGCTGTTTAATGGCATTTTAATAGAATTGGAGTTTCTTGGGAGTTAGAAAAGATCGCCCACTGTTGACAGCAGTTGATCTTAATTTTTTTGTTAAACTGGTTCCTCAGGGGCAAACCAGTTTTCCCTTAACCTGAGGGCTAATTTAAGACCCCCCTTTAAATGATCTCAGTCAAATAAAATGGGCTACTGGTGATAAATAAGAAAGAGAAACGCACGCAGGACCCTCAAGTGTGAAGAACTTCGCTGCCTGAATCTATAACACAGGTAAATGGGTACCTCTACTGGTTAGAACCAAACCGTATGATGTACTGAGTTATTGGCGCTGTAGTAAAACAGAGAATACTTTATGACCTATATATGCGTTACTGGTATAGAGGAAATGCTGCAGTAATGGTGTAGCACAAAGTTTTTCTGAAGTCAGCTTTTCTCGACTATCAACTATTATTCATGTTCTCTCTCTTCATCACGAACAAAGAATTATGTGTGTCGGTATAAAACGCATGAAATGGATTTAGCGAAATACACAATGAAAATGGGATATTTCTGAAACTGAGTAATACTTGATAGTATCATAGAACTATCCTTCAGTTACAGTTCTATGATTATAAGAACAGCGTGGAAGTGAACACTATTCATCGGTATTGGACTACTGTTATATCTTTCAAAGGCTGCAATAAGTGATTTCAATATATTATAGCGAACTACTGGATTA
This sequence comes from Tubulanus polymorphus, assembly GCF_964204645.1. NCBI lineage: Eukaryota > Metazoa > Nemertea > Palaeonemertea > Tubulaniformes > Tubulanidae > Tubulanus > Tubulanus polymorphus. The sequence continues at coordinate 8,446,531 of NC_134027.1, read as the reverse complement.
ACGTATCTGTGTTATGACACGTGGGTTTTACCGCTGTATCTAGCAGGCAGGTCTCGATACTCAATATGAAGTGTCCTCTGGTCTCTAATTAGTAAGCCTAGTTGAATCGATGACTTGTTCGCTCGAAGATCCCTTGAAGAATTTACGCGCGATGTCGAAAATAGTCGGAATATTTCGTCGGCCGGTCGAGTTTGTGTTAGATTTCGGCTCGCAGATTTACGAATATCTATACGGAGATAATCGCCGTGATGACGGATGGTCGTATGATTCTTACGATTATAGCTACGACGTCAATGTATGTATTTTCGCGTAGGCAGCCAGAGACGAATATAGAATTTCTGCAAAGGGGGTAGCAGAACAAAAGACTTCATAGCCAGCGCTGTGCAAAGTCTGTAGGGGTCTGGGAAAGGTGTCTTGAAATTGTTTTAGTGACTTTTCAGGGCATCTGATCTTATTATCTACGTTAGGGCAACTTTGAAACTATAAATAAATATATAAAAATGTATGAAAAAATTTAGGGCCAGAAAAAGAGTACTCGGAAAATTTTAGCAGGGATGTTCGTTCACTGCACCCCCTCTGTATAGATCCTTGTGCGGCATTTTTCAGAAAATATACTGAAGACATAATATCTAACCTTGGTTTCAGTTAAAGTCTAACTAGCAACCATTGATTGCTTTATTATCACTGCAATCATTCGAGAATTGGGACTATTTATATTCAAATCATCGGAATACATAATGAATTGTTGGTAATTAGGTGAGGCGCCATGTATGATTGCTTCAGGACATGATACTAAATACATCAACAAATGGTACCATATGCATAATCGGGCATGTCTTATCGTTGGTTGGTACGGATACATTATTATTACCTGGGGGTAGCGTTATATTACTTCATAATACATTCATGTATGTATTCACAGCAGAGTCTGCGTATTGCTCAACAGGTCTATTGATCATCTTTTCAACTAACACTCATCTTAGCTACATCGAGTTGGTAAACTGCAAACTCAAGACTTGCCAAATAAAAACAGATCTCTTTTAGGAGCTAAATTTGTGGGTATTTCCCATCAATGCAGTGCCGAATGCTTAATGGAAGCCTACATTTCTTTCCATCCCAACCGGACAGTCGTCAAAATGATATCTATGAGGTGTGGGAGGTCTTAGCTAGGTTCACCTTAGTTTGTCAATAGCTCACAGCTCATCCCTTTTAGCACCACATTCTGTAATATGTATTTTTGTTTTAGGTGAGTGCTGAAACATCAACAGACTCAGGTTTTGCAACTGCTGCTGATACTACCGCGTGTCAATTCGAAGGACTGACGTTAAAGGAGAAAATTCACGAATACAATTCTCTGTCGCATAGTTTAACTATGACATTAGTAAGTACCGTGTGTAGCTATGTGAATGTATATAGACCAAGTCAATCAATCCTATTACCAGAATCGAATTACCATTTTATATCAGGAAGGTTTCATGCTTCCGCTGAACTGTTGATCACCGAGACCAACAATCTTATTACCTCTCCTGAAACATGAAACAAATGCTAACGAAACTGCAAATGAAAAGACTTTCACACTTTGATCATGACATCTCGTTATGGATGACGGTTTGTTTCGTAGAATTATCGTATGACGGTCGAAGTAGATTTGGTTCATGATATTCTTTGTATTTGAGCTTAAATCTCATTATTTCGGTTCTCTTTGCGTGCGGAAAAACATCAAACTTCTCAACTGCACTTGGCAGGTTAAGGGATAAAGATCAATTGCATGCAAACTGGTAAGAACTTCATGCAGGATGTTCCGTCTAATATCTTTTCTCATGTTTGTCATTACAGGATGAAGAATATGATACATTCCAAGGGTCTATTCGTGTTCATTTGAATCTAAGTCGGCCGATCAGTATGGCTATAGGTACACGACCGCCGTCGATCTACGAAGTATTAGCTCACGAGGAAATCAAGGAGGACGACTCACTGACGACGTCGTTCTATTTACCGAGAAACGTAGACAAGCCTTTACACATATCAAGGTAGGATTTCTGGTCGCGGGGTCAGGTCAGGCATGTGTCTATGCCGTAAAGCTGTTGCCGATTCATTTTCACCGGACACGGAAATTCAGTGATTTATAGAACTAATTTCCCTGGATCGCTGGCTGCCTGATGGCGGGCAGGTATGGTAGCACAACAGGATTAATGAACATCAGCGGGGCCTCCCGTAAATTAGAATTTCAATTACCTGCAAGGACTTTCTGTCAACCCTACTTATTTCTAGTGAATGATAATGACATTTTCAAGGTCCCCCCCCCCCCCGACGCTAAGTACCGGTATCTTAATTATCATTTTAGTTCAACTACTGCTCGGGAAGTGATAACAATTTTACTCAAGAAATTCCATATAACGGATAATCCGATGAAGTTTGCCTTGTATGAACACTATACAGAAGAAGATAATAAAGGTACGTGTTAATAGATTTCCTGGATTTCAAGTCTGTAACATTCGCTAGTGCAATAAGAACTAAATAGCTTCGAGCAATCGCGATTGTGGATTGTATCAAGGTACCGGTATCTGGAAATCGAATGTATATTGATTCTACTTCGCGATTATTGGTCTTGTCTTATGTTGACCTTGCAACAACCTTGTTTGTACTAGTGACACTGCGGAATGATGGGATTCCTATCTTCCAATTAGTTTCATCAGGACCATTTGATACGATCTAATCATCAATATGAATGCGGTTCGTCAGTGTTATTCTACACAAATCTTTTTGTTAACTAGCCTTGATACTTTGATCTTCATGGAAATAGTTAAATAGTTGAGTCTTGTTAGGCTAATATGTTACTAAGGGGACACCATTCATCACTTAACTAATCTAATCAGTTGCATGTTTGAGATGTCAGTACCACTGGGGGCTATTGATTTACCATGGTTATAGTGTACCAACTTCACCAGTCTCGGAATAGAGGATATATTTCAACTCTCCTGCGTCAGCTCTCAATCCCTATTTGCAAAAGTTGCTTTGCACATTTGACAAGAAAATTGAAAAACCTGCTCCTCTAAGCAGAATGTATTGGGGGGGGGGGGGGTTACATTCAATTTCCTATGTCATGAATCTTCCAGTTAGCATCTAGATTCATAACGGTTTTATTTGTCGTTCTCGTCACGGTCCACGTACCGCCGGGGGAATATTCCTTCTGATTGAATAATCGGCATAAAAGGAAAAAATCTGTTTATTCATCGCCGGTTGCTCGCGAGTGAAAACCATCGTATAGCATGGCTTAATATCCCTGATCAATCTGACTCGATATATATGCGCACTACCGCGGGCGGTGAAATTGATCTCGTAGCTCGGCGTCGCTTGCCTACTGTCGATCTATCAATGAAGATTCGTATAAATCAAAAACGAGAATTACGCGATTGATTTTGATTGATTTTCTACCGTGTACACGGTTAATAAGGGTGCATCGAGGGGAAAGTTCACTTTCTCAATACCTGAATGATTCTACTGACTCATTTAATGCATCGTAGCCAATGTTTTGTGCGTTAAACAATCTTAAAAATCATATCTATGTATTTCATAGGCTGTGTCTACTCAGGCCTTTAACCATTTCTCAGTGCGTCTATTCTGTATGGCGGTGTATAGATGGGTGATAGACTTTGCTAGTACACCGCATTGTGGTATATTGATGTAATGTATCCCTATTGAAAGATGGTAGCACCTGTCAAAAATAGTGAAATGCAAGTATAAGTAACTTATGATACACTGCACCATGATTTAGATGCAATGTAGGGTATGCCCGTTACGCAACAGACTGGGATGGATTTTTTTCAAAATTTTCAAATTATCTCCAGCACTTCAGGGTATTAATTAGTCAGCTCTGAAAGGGTTAACATGTGTTTGTCTTATTCTCTCTTTTCAGTGAAAATCCGAAAACTTAGTGATTTTGAACGTCCATTGTATTTGTACTTAGAATGGTGCCCGGATAAGATGCATGACCGGCGCCTTGTATTACAAGAAAATGAACTAGCTGAAATAGTTGTAAGTAAACACCAGAGCCCGATTTTATAGACTGGTATTACCTTTGACCCAGGGGCTAACTCAATTGATAATGAATTGAGTTAGCCCTCGGGTTAAAGGTATTGCCAGTCTATAAAACCGGGCCCTGTCTCTTAACATTGAAATCCGAAAAAAGATTTGTAAATCTAACGACCAGTTTTAATATGCATTAGATTGGTTACTTCGGACCTTTCATCCTATATGATATCGGTATTGAATCGTCGTTTCAATCTTATTTCAGTGGGACGAGTTCAGCACGCCGGAATTAAACAACTTTCTCATGATTTTGAATCGCGAAGAGAAAGATCACATGGAACAGGTGCGCCAGCGATATCGCGTCATTCGAATGCATATGGATAATAGACTACATGAACTAGAAATCGAAATGAAAGCGAACAATGAAAGTTTTGCATAGCAGTGGATTTGTACGTTAGTAGATGTGTTTTATATATCAGCCGATTTGCGGATAAATCTTCGGGCAGCTGACGAAGTTGGATGCATGGCCACGGTAGCGCAAAAAATGTACCCGTACTCACCGATGTGTTGGTTAGTCGTGCGAAATGGTCATATTTATTGATGCTCATTATTTATTCCGAAATTAATGTCTGCGTTAAATTCAATGATTTTATTTGATATCGGTGTCGATTGAATTCGTACAGCCACGCCGCACCACCCCCTCCACCAAACCAGCGTGTGACTACGATCCCAAATCAGCCTTACTTATTGTTGACATGTGCGACCTTGTTTCAGCGGTGCTAGTTGAAGAATAAATGTTCATATCATGGCAGTGTATAGATTTTGCTGTGTCTAGTTCGATGGATACCATTCAGAAAGGTTCTGTCAAGCCTAGGAAACAATTCAAAGTTGTTGATCATTATTCAGTGATTTATTCTGTCATGTTTTTTTATCGGTAAATCAGATCACAATGATCTATTGCACGCCATAATATATTGTTGAATGTCCGTATTACACAAAATTATGTGTACGTATACACGTACACATTTCATTTTTTTTCGAATCATTTCCAAAATATTTAACTATTCTTCGCCGAAAGCTTTGCTTCCATAGCCTCAATTTTTTCGGTTTTTATTTTGAATAATATATTTTTATTCAATTTCTTTATTAGTGTAGTTAATTTCCCTCTACTTTTTTGTTTCGATTCAGTTGCGTTCACTTTTCGTCCATCGATTTGTTCCTCTGTCCATAATCACTATGGGGAGTTTTGAAGATGCTTCAATGGATTGCCCTGATATTTGGTACATACATATACCCTAGACACATTGGCAGGCCAAAGACTGGCCAAATCAGATCAAGATGGCCGACTGGTGGTCAGTAGTGTTTACCAAAATAATTGATTCCTGTATTTGATCATCGGGGGTGTTGACTATTGAAATTCGACATTGTCAAGCATTTCACCAAGTGGGTGCGGTGTCCCTGGACGCCTAGTTCGTCTAGTAATGGCTTTAACCTCTTGCCATTATTCTAAAATACAGAACACATGAAACGAATTGTAGAGTAGTCGCTAGAGTGTGGCAGCACTTACTTGACATGTGCATGGATGCAAAATATACATCGGTATTTGAATATGAATATATCAATATATATATATATATAGATCACTGCTGCTACCTGTCCAACCTTACATACACAATCATACAGTTTCATTCGTACTATCAAAGGGGCATTACTCTGTACAATGATGATTACTGTTGTTATACTATTAAGATTTATAAATGAATATAACGAATATGGAATATTTAGTAGATGGCGCACTTTTAAACCGTGAAATGTAAAAAATGACAAAAGCCCTGTTGCAGTGTATCAACACATGCATCCATCCGACACCAATCTGCTAATTTAAACGGTCTATGATGTAAAAACGTGATGTTCGGATTTGTTGTCTCACGAATAAGGTCCCACACTGCTTTAACATTCTTGTAGATAGTAGTCTTCGATAACCAAAAAAACCACACTTGTACATATATATATATATATATATTTTATATAATATAGAGACCAAAATGGTTGATTTTCTAATATTGAATACGACGCACTTTCATGTAATCTTGTCTCACAGTATTTGTTGGCTGATGCGATTGTGGCTGAAGTAATATTGGGGGTGAAATTTATTTCTTTCGACCTTAAGATTGTATGAACCTCTGTGGAGGGAGTTTAAGTTCCGACTGAAAATTGTAATTGATAATCATGATATCCTTGGTGGAGTGAAAAAATATCAATATCGTATATTTCCCTGTATCTCTAACAATGCGTTTCTTGGAATGACCTAAGAACTCAAATCAAATTCGATTTGAGTTCTATGGAATGACCTAAAATTGTATATTGATTTATCCAATTGTTGTAACTTCAGACATTTACAGTTGATACAGTATTTTAGAGCAAGGTTTACTTGATCTTGATATTGATTTGAAGAGCACTTTCTAGCTATAAGTTATGAAAAAAGTTGTTCGTTTTTTGTTTCATATCACCAAACAGTTTAATACTGACTAAAACTTGCTCTGAACTGATGCAATTTCTTCACTATGTACATATGTATTGTATAATAAGAAATCTATTTGTTACGATACTTGTGTAAATACAATTATAGAATATAAAACAATGAAGAATGAATACTGTTTTTTGTGTTAAATGGTTAATTATGATATAAAGACCCAATAAAAAATTACACAACATTAACATTTTGTTTTCATTTAATGGTGATGGAATTCTTGAATGGCAAAAAGAAATTAATGGAAACCATAAACCTAGAACAATAACTGGTCTGTGGTTTATGCCGATTACAATCTGCAACCCGAAACCAGCTCATTTTGGCGATTGATTTTGTATGGTGATAACTGAAGACGGCTAATATCTGCTGTTTGTAATACATGTGAGGTTCTGATCTGAGCATAGGTGATCAGAAGTTGGAAGAATGGTGCTTATGCCCGTGTTTATGTAATGTCTGAGAACATGGACAGGGGCGGATCCAAAAGCCTCCAGAAAAAGTGGGATCTCTTCCTCTTCAGAACTAAATATCATGTCAATGTCCAGATACAGGTATGTATCACAGTGGTACATGCATATTGTGGAGGTTTTTTCTAAGTTCCGGGATGGAAAACAATGTGCATAGTTTTAAATGACACCAAACATGTACACTCCCTCTTCAGATCAAATTGTCGGAAAATTGATGATTAGGCGAAGGAGGATGTGATGCTGGTTATGATGCTGGTATCCAAATTGTCTATTATTTGAAAACATTCGATGGAATTTTTACCAAACAGTAGTTATATAGCTAATCAACAAGTTTCCCGATAGAAATTCAAAAATATCCTGCAAGATTTATATCTGCTGTAAGAATTCCCTAGTGAATAGGTCAATTCATGTTAAATTGCAGCTAATATCATTTTATCATGACTTTGCATCGAAGAAAAAAAGAAAACTTCCGGGAATTTCTTTACGACCGACAAGGAACGCGTATACACTGTCTTACCCTTTCAGTCGTACCCTAGACAATAGATAGTAAATGAAATAACTTAACAGATAAAGATAAAAGGTTTGATTAGGCAGATTAGATGGTTTGAAGCCACTGCCGCTAAGTACCTTTGTGACCCATAAAAATTAACCTTCGTGACGTCTTCGAATTTAATTTCTATTTTATGGGGGGGGATTTCCGTTTCGTTTTACAGGAATATATAGGAATAGTGGTGTTCGTTTTATTGAATTCAAAAAGATGAGTCAACTGAATTAGCCCATTAGACTGATCAAATTAACAAGAGGTCAATTGATAAACAATACGAGACTTTCCACAATAGTATTACTGGAAACCGGGATAATGATACGGATGTCAGGCGCTCGAACGGTGGTGATCGTGAAATTGGTAGTCTGTTTACCGAGCTTTGCTGTGTTACACGTAAGAAAAATAGGATTATAGTCTTAATGAACTTTTGGCATTATGAATAACACAACGAAGTATCTTTTGGAAGCGCCCGCTTCTCAAAAAGCGGTTCACGCCGCAATTGCTCCGATCTTCACTTTGCTGGGCCTGGTCGGTAATAGTTTGTTGATTTCGGCTTTTTTCGTGACGAAGAAATTGCGAACGAGTACGAATACTTTCATTCTGATGGTGAGCGTGTCGGATTTGGTGCTAATCCTGCTGATGCTCTCCTCGAAGATATCGATCACCGTTTTACAGAAACGAAACACAGTAGTGCTAGAAAGGGATACATTATGTTTTTCGTTGACGATGGTGGCTTACATCAGTTACGGCGTGTCTGTTTACGGCCAGGGAGCGATTGCCATCAACCGTTATTTCAAAATCTGCCACCATAATCGGTACCCGAAGATCTACACGAAGAGGAACGTGCTGCTGATATGCGTTGGAATTTGGATTTATTCGATTTGTTTGATTTTCGGTATAGCGTTCGGTGGACGTTGTTTCTTCACGTTCGATGGACTCATTTGTAGAATTGACCCCACCCAAAAAACGCCCTGCGTTTACTTGGTAATTGCGTTCGGAATTCTGATACCGACATTCACGATATTCGGCTTCTATTTCAAGATTTTCATCACCATTCGCGCAACAAGTTTGAAAGTCAACAGAGGAGAGAAAATCGACGCCAAAACGAAAAAAGCAATTATTTCACTGTTCACGGCGTTTGTCCTGATGGTTATACTGTTCTGGCCGTACGCAATTGTCGCCGCGATTGATAGTAACATCCATACGAGAGGTGTTGGCATCGCGATGCGTTACGCGGTAATTTGGACATACCTGAGCACCGGCACAAACCCCATCGTCTATGGAATCATGAACACAACATTCAGAGAAGGTTACAAGAACGTCCTCTGTTGCTGCTGTCGAAAGATTCGAAAGTCTAAAATATCGCTCCCACTGGCAGATGCTAATTCGTCGACATCTGGAGCGACAAGATCCAGCGGAAAGTCATCCGATTCCAATGCTACCACGAAAACCAGCATCTAAACATTTTAATCAAAAAAAAAACTTTCGGAGAATAAGATAAAAATGTATCCGTTCAAATGATAAGTCTAATATTCCTTTTTATAAATTGTAGCTCCACCTTTGTCTGAACTACGTAAAATTATTTGCATGCATGTCTGAGATGCGAAATATCACATCACTTCTTGAAGTCGCATATATATCATATAGACTGAGACTTAATCAAGAAATCAAGATCTATTTGTTTGAAAATACGATAATCTCCGTCTTAGTAGAATATCCACACTCAAACGCGGTAAACGGACTATTAGATGAAAACCCATGTACAGATTAAGTTTTAAAAATCAAATTAAACTCAGAAATTCACCCAATTAGCCTGTTCTCCCCTCGTTTTTAGTCATAATCTCACACCTGACGATGATCTCTAGGGTAAGATCTTTTAATTTTTCGATTAAATAAATTCTCGATTCAAAAAAACTTATAATCTGTACATAGTGGGATTTTATCTTATTATCCGTCTATGCGCATGTCCACGTGCATGATTTCGGCGCTCGCAGTATTTCGGGTATTTTAAAAAACGATGTTACTAACTACAAGTCATCTCATTTACAATAACATATAGATTAGCCTTTCCTATGTGTTTCGTGGTACAAGTATGTAGAAATCAAAATCCACTCGAAATCAAACAAATGACATAAGACAAATACAAGGTTATCATTAATGGTTTAATTTATTTTACGACAATTCATTACAAAATACATCCCGATGATACAAAACTGATTTACAGCTCTAATTATTATATACATGACTTCCAATCCTTGTCTCACAATATATACTATTCAATACAAAAATAATCATTTTAAACAACATACGCATTAAAATGATCCCGCTGAATACTTCCTTCTCAAATGAATTATTCTATGAGTTGATACACAATATCTCTCGTATACTTATTCTATTTCTTCCACTGACAAAGTGAATGTTCATACAACGCAGGTAACAAAATTTGAACTGTTGACTATTACAGCACAATTATCGGTATATACAAAATCATTACATAGCTTGAGTATGAGCAATTTTTAACGGCGTTAAAAATTTCAGGTATTCCTCCACGACCCCACTAGGATCTTCTAACTGTGGATAATGTCCTATATTCTCTGACAGCACATAGAGTCCCACTTTTGGAGCTGTATTTCTGAAAAGATAAATCAAAAGTACCATAGTGTATCTATTACATGTACATATGTTTAGATTACTTTCAGATCATGAATCTTGGTGGGTTTAGAGTTAATTGACTAGCTGCTTTGAACTGGAAGCTGATTTACCACATATTTGATCATTTCCTCAGAAGTACCCTAAACTTGAGACAGAAATATTTAGCCTTACATAAATTACTGTAAATACCCCATAATATACTTACTTTGAATGTGGGATGAATTTGATGGGTGGATTGACTGGGTCTGCTGGACCGTAAATTATTTTTACTGAAAAATGGAAATGATGTATAATTATTGAACATTGTTGACTGAAAGATTTCTCTAACAAATATGTAGTAGATATCTCAATAGAACTTACTAGGTATTGAACAATCTTTTAAAACACCGACCCACCTATCTTTATTTGATTGCCTTTCTGGAATGTATTTGATTAACCTGAAGAAAAACGTAATTCAATAAATGAATGAATTATACGCACTGCATTTGACTCCCTTTCCATATACATGTACTAAAAATAGGAATACCCAGTCACAAATATGTAATTACTTACCTATGAAAAATCGCATGACCATCTTTCCACCTCATGGCTGCCCAAAAATCTTCTAATTCCTCATCAGCAGGCTGAGTATCAGGGCCAAACACTTTATTGAAACTAGACCAAAACATAAGAATATGTTTTTTTGTAAATTTCTCATTGGTTTTTGTAAGTTGGAAGTATAAATGAACTGAGTTATATCTAACACATGAGTTTCAAGTTAAATATACCTAAATCTAAATGACTGGAAGAACATTAATCTACTTGCGATAGCACCGATATAAGGTTGAAGTAAAATCTGCAAATACGAACATAAAAATAATTTTGAAATATCATTTGATATGATAGAAACTGTAATTCAATTTCCACTGGATAAAGAGGGGAAATTCCCCAACTACTACAAGTGAGACCATTTCATATTTTCATCAATTTTTCATGATTGTCATTTTTGCTCTAAAGTTATCTACCTTTTGAGTAAATCTCGGAAAGTTTGTCTCTGGATAAATTCCTGCAAAAAAATAAGCATACTTTTTCATTTTCATTTTACATTACCTTCTGTATAGGTCTCGGAGAATGCGATTCTGGATATATTCCTAAAAACAATGGTCAAAATGTAGAGAATGAAGCCAAATGTGATTAGATTAAAATATGAGTGGTTTATCAGTTAATTAATATCTGTTGCAAGGCATTGATTTCCAAGCTGTCTATTTGGGGCTGTGTAAAGTAATGAATGAGCCTACCTCCATTTAATAGGCAAACACTGAGAATCTGATAAGTATGTTTCAAAGATTTAGATCGGTCCTTTTCATTGTATCTAAAAATTCAGATATTGAACTTTACTAAAGAGAAAATAGACATCCTTACATAAGACCTAAAGAACCTTAACAACATCAGAATGTGTCTGTAAACCCGCTTATACTTAAACTTATCTTTCAATACTACTCATAAAACATTTTCCTGAATCATCAAAGCAGAGATACTGTATTTCTTAGACATATTGTATTTGTTAGATTTATTTACCTTGAAAGCAGCTCCTGAGCAACGGTATCTCCATAATCGTGAGCTAGTAGATGAACATCATTAATTTCTAGATTGTCTAACAAATCTTCTACAATATCAGCTTGTTCAAAAATACTGTATGTGTGATTAACCTGCAAGAAAAAAAACTTCAATGTTTTATTTCTTTCCTTTTCGTCCTTTATATCAAAGTCACTTCATCATTGAGATTACCGGTTTGTCACTAAATCCGAAACCAATAAAATCCAGTAATACAACCCGGTGAAAATGTTTCTGCAGATCTGGCAGTATTTTGTACCAGTCGTAGCTTGATGTAGGGAATCCGTGTAAACAGATGACACTACTCGCTGCTTTCGAGTTCGCCTTGGTCACAATATCTATAATGCGATTCAAAACAAAAATCAATCAACTAGGTTATCAGGATCACGCCATTAGGTTCAAATCCCTGCCAGGGGAGGATGAAGCAGCCTTCTAACTAATTACAAAACAGGATAAAACTAATCAGATCTCAGGAGCTGAGGACCTATAAATACATAAGCATCATCATTACATCATTACACTTATTCATAAGCACTTAAAATGTGAATTGACATGCATTAACCTTATTCTTAATAAGAAAAATCCAACTAAAGCATAGGACTACTTAAATAGAAAGAAAACTTGGAACTATATCTTTGAAATGATAAAATGAATTAAAATCTGAAAGTAGGTCTTCATCTGGGTTACTGCACCTATATAGAAGATGTTGTGTCCTTTATGCTGGAAATATTGCCCGCTGTCCAACCATTCCTTTAATCGTGATGACAATTTTGGCGGTGGATACATGACGAAACCGGCCAGTAGCAACGCAGCAAATGCAATCAGCAGTCTATACATTATTTTCGGCTGGGATCTTCAATGACAGTGATGGCTAAAATAAATGACAATTAAGCAAAAATGTTATACAACTGTTTATCTTAATTTAGGGTTGATCATCAATACTGTCCAGCCCAGTTTTAGAGGGCTGAAGCTTCAGAATATGAGCTCTACCCAGGTATCCTAGTAAAAACACCCAGCGGTGGGACATGGCGTCCCGGTGGTGGGCAGAGACGACTCGATCCATAAGAGGTGCTTGACAGCAAGCAGCTATTCTTAGCCCACCACGTACTGTAAAAACGATAATCTGTTAATCCTGCATCTATTTATTTCATTTCATAGAGACAAGATTTACAAATTATCTGATGTGCACTGAGAGTACAACCCAAAGTCCCAAGCCCGCGCCGGCCGTGGTGTGTGGTTTTGGTTGATTAACTTGCTTGCTTGTGGATCCCCTCCGGCGCTCTGTGACAAACCTCGGGATGGCTTCAAAACCTCGTGTCCTTACCTATTCGTGATAAATGATCATTTAAACGACGATGGATATCAAATCAGTAGACCAGAAAGAAAAAATCAGGAAAAATTTGAGAAAATTTACCGAGCTGTTTTGGGGGTGCGCCTCATTTTGGATAGGTCACTTTTGTCGCGCGAGTAAGATTCGCCTCAATTAAAACTTTATTATACACACAACTAACTTAAGATTCACATCGAATATTTATATAATGAATCTCTTTACATCTATGTTTGAGAATAAAAACATTAAATTGGGTACATATGAATCATATTTTAATCTGAGAGAAAATATTTAGGCAAAAATGTTTAAGATCATCATCACAGCGCATGCGCTAGTGGATGGCAGTGAAGTCGGAAGTCGGCAACGTCGAAGATGGCTGAGGATGAGAAATCTCCGCTTTTGGACAATTTCGAGTCGAATTCTGTGGAATATCGGGGCAACAACAGGGATAATACCATCAGACATCGACTTCACAATAACGAAAATAGGACAGGATTGCCCGGCCACCAGGATGGGGTCGAACGCGGGACTATTAGCGCCAGTACATCGGCTTCCAATTTGACAGATGCGGATTATATAGTGTCAATATTTGTGATAGCTTTCGACACACGAACTGGTAATCTTTCATTAGACCAAAGACATGCTTGATTATCCTGATATGATTAAGAATTGATTGTTGTTGATATGTGCAGGTTGAATCAATGAAGATATTTGAGCCAGTTGTTGATTCAACATTACATAGGCCTTCACTTCACATAACATTGACATTGTATTAAAATAAGGCTTTTGGGCCTAGGCCTACCAGATTTATTTCTTTTCTGAGTCTTAAGTTATTGCAGATATCAGCCTTGATTTTAATATAGGGATTCAATGCAAGATCATTGCACTTAACAGAAATAAATCTAAAAAGGCGTTCAAAGGGTTATGACCAAGTTGATATTTTACTTACAACAGGTAACATGGTTGAGTGGTGCCTGCCAGAAGATGCCGACCTTGATGGGGTTGAATTTAAAGCTATGGCGAGTGGTTCACATACCCTTCACCGGGATTTTGTGTATGTACCTTCAAAGTTTATGTATTGTTATATTGAAGCATATGAACCAGAGTAATTGAATTAGGCCTATCTCAAATTTAATGATATTTCTGTTTGAAATTTAGCTACTTCAGAAAAGGTGAACTTTATGGTTTGGCGTGTTTCGAAAATATGCCAGTCGAGAGCGAAATCGAAAGAGGTGCTAGAATGAAGTCTGTCGGTATACTGGCGACATCATACACTTTACTATACCGACATATGCAGTTTCTTGAAACTCAAGTACGGTAAGTTTCTATGCATCGATTAAAATCAGGACTAATCTAACCCAGCCACATTGTCCTGGTTTAATTCAGCCCATCTGCAATGAAACTAGCTCTAAAAAGAATGACTGCATTCTTTTAAAAAGTTCCCTTATATGATGTTGCCAGTTACTACAGATATCTTATGAGCCTGATATTAATCACCAATGCAATAAAGAGTTCATTGTTAGCAATTTTAAAACTAGGCAATTGGAGTTTTTTGCGTTGATGAAGAAGTCTTTTTCAGTGTGCTCCATATGTGGGAAAAGGGGCCACATTCTTCTTAAGTGTATAACATTGTGGCTGCTGAAGTAGCAAGGCTTTCGATCCCCCTAAAAAAAAAAAATTAAGCTAAATTTTGGTGTAATCTATTTTTCACATTAGCTCGAGATATATTTCAAAGCAATTATCGGCATAGATAGAATATTGACATCAACTCTGGTAGAGGCAGCAGATATTTTAAAAGGGGTTGCTGTTTTTCTGATGGGTTGTTGTAAAAATGAAAGTGGTGGGCGCGCCTCTTAAACTGTTGTGGAGAACGCTGCTTTTTCGTGAAGGTCTAAATTGTAGGTTTTAGCATAGGCTGAGGATTTTGTGAGCCATCTGGTGTACCATGTTTCGGCTTTATTACGACTGGCATCCACAGTTTAGCGTTGAATTGATTGAAGTGTAGAGTTGGTATTGATTTATTACCGTATTCTGTCGATATTGTTCTAATGTTTACGGTGCAATTGATATACATACGTATCGTGTAGTCAGACACTTTTATAGTTTAGAATACATTAACACTCAACTTCAGAGCCATAGGCCTAGTTGAATTCCCTGTCAATCGATTCATATTTCTGGCATGATTTTACATGATGTTTTGTGTTTTGTTTTTACTTCAGGTTTCATTTAAAATCTCCGGGTGTATTTGACCAATTAGAAGCGTTTTATAATAAATACAGTTTGTTCTTGTAAGCGAGCATCGTCATGACATTATATTGCTGAAATGATTTTCTAGGATATTCTAAAATCAGAATCCTTCCTTTGCAAATTTTGTTGGACAAAAAAATTGGGGTGCTTGATCTGGTATTGTGATTATGGTTTATCGGGAGTGTTTATAGCTATATCTTTTATTCATGGAATTCAGCAGTTTAAGGAAAAAACTAATCAAATGCTCAATTTCTTGAACAACAATTAAATCTTGGTTACTCTTTCAAAAATTTGTTTGCTGTTTTGTGGATAAGGTTTTATGTGTATTCTTCTATCCCTGATTTATATCTTATTCGCTGTTGGCATTTGGTACTTGACAATCATTGAGTGATGAGGTGTGGTGGCCTCCGAAATTATTCAAATCTGTTATAATCTATTTAACATAAAGAAATATATGATTTAATCATGTGCATTGTATATGAATACATCTGATGTATTATGGTGGCATGTTCATTAATTTATGATTTTTCAAGAAATTTCGCTTTGTGGCTAGCCTGCAAGGGGCTATCCATAAAAGACATCCACACTAAATAGCAAAATTTCAATCACTTTGCACTAAGCCCCTCCTCCCTTGTCCATTTGACATAAAAGCCATCAGACATCGGAACAACCCCCTCCCTATATTCACGAAAATCCACAGAGTTCACAAACCCCCCTCCCTTCGACCATAGATGTCTTTTATGGAATGCTCCCAATCCAATGATCATGTACGTTTATCTCAAATTGAAATTGAAAATTACTGTCTAAATATCAATTACTTAAGGAAATTTCTCTTCCATCGACCTCAGGCGTTACTAACCTAGTTTTAGTAGTTTGACTGATTGTATCTCGTATGGTTTTTTTTCACAGGCATCAGTTAGAGATTCCAGGGAAATACACGCAATTGAAGGCATTTTACAACGATAAAAAAGGAGTGCTCGCGTCCAGTGTATCGACGGATAGTATTCACCTACACACGCCAGTGTCTACTCCCAGTAGTGAAATTCTGCCTGAACTGAAGGTCAGTTTAAACGAGGCCGTGTATCAACATGAAGGGTTTTTCAGCTTAACGTCTTTCATTTGATGATTATTAATGGCTGTTTTTCAGATTACTCATCCTGCTGGCTGTTTTTCGCAGTTCATCAAATTCTTCGGCGAACAAATATTCATACTTTGGAAATATATTTTGTTACAGAAAAGAATTCTATTTTTCTCACCACCGCCCATCGGCGTCGTATGCTATAGAGGTAATTAATTCACTGGTCAGAAATATCATCAGCAGTCCTCCTGTCTTTGCCTAAGTTGAAATGTATTGTTTGATCATAGAATATCTAAGATGTTCATCGCAGTAATTGTAATCACGCGGTTCACCTTTTCAATATCCTCTGTTGCCGGTAATTGTTTTTTACGGGTCGAATGACTTATCAATAATGCCTTTTGCTTACAGTTTACTGCGCTTGTTGCCTTGGTAACCATTCTGTGATGGAATTATCAGGCAGAGAATGTAAACCTCATTTCTACGTCAATGTGGCCGATATCGAAACGTTAGAAACTGAAATGTCATATATAGCTTGTAAGTCTTTCGTAAGTTCGATGTGAATACTAAAGAAAGTATTATTTGAATGTTATGTATGACTAGTGTGCTTTATCTGTTTTTGCAGGCACAACGGAAAAGATCTTTGAATGTAAAACGCAACTTTACGACATTTATGTAGACAATCAAAACGTGCTGGCTCAGTCAGCAGCGCTGAAAGAGATATTACGAGTCAGTGATTCTGATCGTGACAAACTAGCAAAACTGAATAATCAAAGGTTAGAATCTATCTATTTTAAAGTACTAGCACATTTTCGCAGATGTTTAATTCCACTGATCGTATGTGTATTCTTTAGATCTGCGTCATTATTTTCTCGAGAAGAACTTGGAGAAACTGATGCTCTCGATGAAGAGGACGTATTTACCGAGTATGTACCTTACATTAATCATACATGTACTGGTATGAATATTGGTTTTCGGGCTTCCGTAAGACCCTTATTCATGTTTTCATGTCTGTCTGTGTGTGTCTGTCTGTCTGTCTGTGTGTCTGTCTGTCTGTGTGTCTGTCTGTGTGTCTGTCTGTCTGTGTGTCTGTCTGTCTGTGTGTCTGTCTGTGTGTCTGTCTGTCTGTGTGTCTGTCTGTCTGTGTGTCTGTCTGTCTGTGTGTCTGTCTGTGTGTCTGTCTGTCTGTCTGTCTGTCTGTCTGTCTGTCTGTCTGTCTGTCTGTCTGTCTGACTGGCTGTCTGTCTGTCTGTCTGGCTGTCTGTCTGTCTGTGTGTGTGTGCCTGTCCGTCTGTGTGTGTGTGTCTGTCCGTCCGTCCGTCCGTCTGTCTGTCTGTATTTCAGCTACTTAGCTCTGTTAATAGTGGGTTGATCTTGATTAAACTTGGGTATAACATTAGTATGGGGTCTAGTTCAGCAGTGCAAAGGGCCCAGTGCTCCACCTAGCAACAGAACTAGGCACTAAAATCTCCGTTTTTTCAATGACATGACCTTAAAGATAACCTCATAACTGAGGAACAGGGTTGAAATTCAAAAAGTTGTCTTGACAAAATTTAGTTGCATTGTCGCCTATGGCTGGTACATGATATTTGAATTTGAGTTAGCAAAAATCTGAAAGCTTATGTGGCATATTTCCTTACTGGTACATGCATTAAGAATATATGACTATGAATTATTTTCAGGTTTTTCTATGAACAGAATACGAAACTGTTTCAAACACTGCTGGATGTTTCGGCGTCACAGGATCGTCAGTTGACCGGTGATCATATGAAACTGATGGGACTCGACCCGGTCGGCGATCGACCATTCCTAATGGAATTAGTCGAAACGTATGGCATCGACGTGATGCTAATGGTGGACAATCCTTGTTGCCCTCGATGACGTATCGATTGATTAAAGCAATGATGACAATGCTGTAAAGAGATATGAAAATGCTAGTAGCATTTAAGCTATGATAAAACTTCCATTTAACCAGTATGTTAAAGCAAAACCTCTGCAGATAAAAATATGTTATCTGGATCTCTGGATCCAGGTTGAAAATGAAAATTTTAGTGAGGGTAAGCTTTTCATCCAACTGTAAAACCAGAACCTGAACTGTTATATTTATATTGTTGTGATCAGGATTCAGGGATGTTCTAAATTGGATGCACTAGAAAACAAGAAAATAATTATTGATCATACATGTACTTAAACAAATTATTCAGAATTATGAATTTATCAACACCAGACACCCCACCCCTATTTTCAGTCAAAACTATACGAGTTTCCCAATTTCCCTTCTTTCAGGAGTCCTGGAATACAACTATATCTTTGGCTTCCTAGATTTGATTAAACCAGTCTCTGCACGGTGGAGTGGAGTGACAGGTTGGGGCGTGCAATACTTGCATGAACATTGATATTCTTCGGCTGTTAATCCAGTACTTAAAAATGTACATATACATGAACTGTTTACAGTGGAGTTAGTTGTTATTGGTAAATTTATTATTCTGTATCAGATAATCTAAATTTAATTGCCATGTACAGCAAAATTTTAGGCGATCCAAAATTTTACCGGATCATGACATGCTTATTTGACTGAAATTTGTTTTTGACTCAAGTATTTCTTCGTTACTGTTTGTTGCTCTGTAGTCTACGGTAGTTTATTTATTAAAGGTTTACTCCGATTTGTAAAATATTTCGAAATCACCACCGTGATATGTAAACTCTATATCCCTGGGTGTAACTTTCGACCATCCTTGATTTTATGACACTTGCAGTACGTTCTACTGTACTGGCGAAGTGGGGTTAAAGAAATGTCTATAAATACTTACATTGTATACAAATGTTGTACTGTGAAACTCTCGAACCAAGGACATTCAGACAATAATATGGATGCAGTCATTTCATCAAAAGGTTCCGTGTGTATATCAGGTGATTTATAAATCTCAAGTTACTATTCATCGTCTCCAGAGCTATATGTTCAAACAATTTGTGACATGTTTTCAATGGGTTGATACACTATCGTCGATGTTGTTGTAAGATGTTGATATGATGAATGCGATATTTTGTCCTAAAGAAGGTACAAGATTGATGTTATTATAATTATTGATTTTAGTTGCCATATTGGCTGTTGAATACAGTATGTAATTAAATATATTGGTAAATGATGAATAAGTCTGGAACAGAGTGTTGAATGTTGATGAGAGGTACATGTATTATTAGTATAGTATAAAATATAGAAAATAAGTATGATTATGAGATAAAAAATTCTAGTCATGTAATAATGATAAATTTTATTGATGGAAATAAAATTATATTGTGCGTGTAACGATATCGTTTTTGTAAAATTTGTTTATACATACTGGAGATTGGAGATGCTCTAAACAAAGGGTTTTTGGTTTTGAGGAGGAGAGATGTTTTTACCACAGGTATTATTGACGTAATGACAGTTCAATAAGATATCGATGGTACCGTAAATGGTGGTTAGAACGATCTGATTACCGTAAATGGTGGTTAGAACGATCTGATTAGAACAGTGGACTACACGTGCCTTTGAGAGAAAACCTTAAGAGAAAAGATCTTGGTTTCGGTCGTTTTTTTTTAACAAGAACTTTATTTTCCATAATATACATCAGTGCATAAGACCTACGGAATAGACTTACAAACCGCGTAAAGAAAAAAAAAAATATTTGGCTTACATGTCATGCTTCGATCGTTCGTTGTCTGGAATCTCGGAAACCAGTCAAGGAGGCGGGAGATTTTGTTTCAAAGATAAGAAAAAGCTAAGATATATGATAATCTCAATTAACATTTTCAGCTATTATACGCACAAATACTGACTAATAGGTGCAAAATGAACAAAGATTGTTAGGTGACCAGATATGGCATTTTTTATTTTTTCACAGATATGTACAACAGGAGGGCAGAGACACAGTTAGACTTAAGATAAAGAATTAGGTGCGACAGACAGATAAATCATAACAGGCTTATTGATAATCATCAGGCAACACGCGTAAACAAACTATACACAAAGAACATATAACATTTATGCTAAAGTCTTTTATATACAAGTACATGATACTTGTTACAGACTAAGGACGCTCGAAAGAAGCTGTCAGTAAATCCCAAAAATTGGTTCTCGATAATAATAATAACCGGAAACCCAAAAAAGCAAAGTTCGCGTGCCATTTACTGTAAATATGAAACACCAGGAACAAAACTATGTAAAAACAAAGCAAAATTTGAATATATAGGCTAATACAAGCAATGCAGTTTTTGAAATCTTAATATTTCGTTTTGTGCCCGATTTGTAGTTTCTTCACTTTAAGCACTTGGAACTTGTTGCAATTAAACGGTTCATCCAAAAGCATCTCTTCTGTCAATTCTCGAAAAATGGTACCATCAATTTTTTCTTCTAGGATTATGTCCGATAGTTTATGCAATGCGTGCAATTTGACCACATCGGCGACCTCGTTGACAGATAACGAAGATATATCTTCTGGGATGTCACTAAGACATTTGATTCTTGATGAGGTTGTAGCCGTCGTTGTTGGCGTGGCATCGCGCGGCGACCGATACTGCTTGGAGGACGAGTCAGTCACGGAGGGCAAGTATTCTGGAATTCCTTTGCGATCCGAATTAGAGAATGGTTTTACCGCCACCGAATGGTCTGATATTTGGGTGATAAGGTTTAGTTGAGAAGACTCGTCGCCTAAAATCTCTTTGAGACGATTTTTACCTCTCGATTCATCAAAATCATCTGGATTGGAATGATGTGTCCAATTTGGAACGACGGAGTAAATATAGCCGTCTAATATCTCTTCGTCTGTCACAATCAAAGGAGTGCAATTCTCCGAATCTGGGCGTGATTTAATTGAAGATATTTTGCATTGCTCTGGATAAACGATAGCCCTCGGCTTAATCTCGCGCACATGAGCGGGTCGCCAAAATGATGGCTTGTCTCTCGGCTGTTTAACATGGCAGGCTTTTTCTAAAGGAAGAAATTGGTGTTCATCCGTTGATCGCTTTTCAGCTTTTTTCAATGAATGAGATATTTCTAGCGCGTGTAACGGTTCGGTATATTCCACAGAAGAAAAATCACAATCAACTTCGTCTTTGGAGACGTTAGTCTGCAAAATTTTAATTGAAATATGGGTTGATATAATTCATCTCTGTAAATGTAGCCAATATATAAGTCATATATGACTTGTGTTTTCTATATGACTTGTGTATCCGGTCATGCCGCTATATTTACCCGAACAGAAGATCCAGAATTTCGGTCAGTATCCGCTGATTCGATGTGACTGCTAGGCCTTTGAAGAGAAACAGGTGTCCTCGATTTAGACCTAGGCAATGATAGAAAGTTCACCAGTTGTGCTCGAACTAAATTTCAAAACAAAACAAAAAATATTCACCAGAGTGGTCCCAGTGAAGACATTTAATAACCCCAATTATTTACCCTAGAATATATTCAGCCCCTGAATTAGGATTATAGTTAGAGTATATATCAATTAAAAGTTAAATAAAATAAGCGCGATGTTTCAAATAAATAATTCTTTACCTTTTTGTACTTTGCCCGATGTTTTGATTTCATACCAATTATCAATTGGCAGTTCTCTCAAGTCGTTTCCGAACGGTATAATAAAATCCTGAACCGGAATAGCCTTCGCTTGAAAATTGAAATTCTTGAAAATTTTCGCCAGCTTTTGATACGCACCAAAACTTTCGTCGGCGCTTGAAAATTCGATCCTCGCAATGTGTTCGCTGCCAGTATTTGTGGGAAATAACGTAAATGATCCCAAATCGTGCAAGGTGGTAAATGCTTGTAAGTCATCGAGGCTATACTTCGATAATTTCACACAAACGGCATATCTTTGCGTAAACGTTTTCATCAGAACGAAAGTTCTCTTGTCATCGGGCAACCACGATTCTTTTTCGTCAATCTTTAAACAGTCGTCGTAACAAATTCGCTGAGGAAGGTTTTTCGAAACACTCAACATGTCTTTGATGCTCGCGTAATAATACTCGTCCGCTACAACAGTGAAATTTCCAATGCAGTCAAAGTTTAGCTTAAACTTGCGCCGATTGCTCCGACGAAAACACATAAAGGAATCACCCACAGAACCTGTGACACATTCCAATAATTCGACGACATCGTCTTTACGTAATTTTACATTTTTTGGCTCAGGAATATTGATATCCATTCCAAGTTTTACAAACCGGGGCATATCTACGGCCAAATCAGCAACGGTTTTGTAAACGTAGTTCGGTGTTCGCGATGGAACAACACGGAAACTAGAGTTCATGTCTATTGGAATGCTGAACTTTTGGTTCTTTGAAAAATATGAATAGTTGATCTCTTTAATTAGATTAGTAAATTTAGTTAATTTCTCTCTTCCTGCCACAGGTGTGGATGAAGACGCGGTAGTATTTTGGAGGATGGCCTCGACCATATCGACATCTTTCATACCAAGAATGCAGTACACGTCTTCGACATCAACGGATTTAGCGTCGGAATCCGCTGAATTTACACCCACCTTTGCTTTGACAATCAGAGGAAATGAAACCGTGTCTTCGTTGAGTTTTTCATTTAACCTAATTGAATCATTATTCCACTTGAGGTCATTACCACACGTCAAATCACCGCTGGTAGCATTTGGTTTCGAATTCATCGTAGCTTTTAGTGAAAACTGAACAGAATTATGAGAATCGGGTCTGCCTATTCACTATACTTGATTAACACGAAAATTAAGTTTAAATGCCAAACTGAACGCCCAGATAAGATACATTATCACTAAATATCTAGGTTGAAAAAAAAACAAACCAGGCCGAGAAAATCGACAACTCTCTAACGTTAGATATATTTTATATCCATACACGTTTCGTAGTGGTCAGAGGTCCTGGGCCACTCGGAAGAGAGACCGTTAGACCGATCGGGTAGTTTAGTGCCCGGTCGGGCACGTGGATTCCGACCCGTGGTTGTGGCCCAGTAGAAAATCCCACAATGATAACGAGAAAATAACGTTAAGTCTGAAAATGTTGCCTTGAGCCCACAGGGGCCCGGCATAATAAGTTTTTGACCCCAATAGGTACTAGGACCAGTCGACGTAGGCCGTCCTTTGGACCGAACGGCTCCGATTTCAACACCTAGTTGAAATTCGATGCGAGAAAGGATAAGTTTACTCGTCAATATTATGAATAATCGGTGCCGTCTTCCAGTTAGCGGAACTTTGTCAGCCCTTGCTGATTGTCCTAGTTTATAGTTTATACGTCCATTATGGTTGGTCTTTTTTGAAATATAGTCATCGTGGTTGAGGAATTCTTACATTATAATTCCTCAAGCACGTAATCTGGCATTTTCTATAATTGTTGTATGAAAATAAATATGATTCACGTTAAAAATCTTCCAATCTTTCATGAAGTTTTTAGCAACAATCAAAGGTTGAAATGAAGCCCTTTTGGGCTTGGCCCTGCGCTTTGTTTATGTCATCGTTGTTTCTACCATAAGTTTTCTTCGAATAAACGATTTTGACTTTTATCACTTGTGGCGACTCTTTCTCATATTCGAGAAGTTTGAATTGGTCAGTGGTGGTCAGTGGTCAATTTATGAACTTATTAAAGAAATTTGTGGTTTGAATAGAACAGGGATCAGTGATTGGCTGACTTGTCACCCGCGCAATTTAAAATAACTTGATATGTTCTCCCGACAGCTCAGTCATCATAAAGCAATTCTGTTGTTCTAGGAGCAAAGCAATAAAGATCTTAATAGATATAGATCCGCGAAAAGTCGATGTATTAGGCCGAGGCATCGATGCCGGGTCCAGTACCCAAGTCCCAGAAAAGATTTCGAGAGGAACTTCGCTCAGCCGTTTCGCATTAAAGAGCAGGAGGAGTGCATCCGGACGGTACTACGAAAGCATTGGGTAACATTGGGTATGGATGCTCTGATTTGGATATACTCGGAGCTACCCTTTACCCCGAGGCCGCGCGCCAGTTCGCTCTTAAAATTATGGGATTCGAACCAACATATGTATTTTCACTTATCCCAAAAATAAACGTATCAAATTTATTTTCTATAAACACAGTATATATTTTATGATATTTTCTACATCTGGCTATTAGTTTATTTGAAAAAAGTAGTTGATGAATTAATGATATATTCATTCAGCCCGAACATAGCAGCAGGAATTCCATGATGGCGGACGATGATCTAAACAAATCGATCCTGAGCGTAGTATTTCTGTTAATTTTTGTAGTCGGCACTGTTGAAGCTGCCGTTTTTATTCCCTATCAGACAGTTAAAGACTGTAAAAATACTGCTGCTGATAGTGTTCACGAATTCTACGACATCACGCAATTGAAATGCTCCCCTTGTTCTGCTGCCAGCAGCATTCAGATTCAAAGTCCAAATGGTAAATAAACTAAAATTTATTGATTATTAAAAGACCTGGCTATATTGAGTGCAGCATAATTATTTTTGCGTCATAATTTTGTTTTTTTACAGGATTTACATGTAAATGCCAACAGGGATATAAGCTTACAAAAAATTATGGTGGAGATATCCAGTGTCAGAAATGTCCAAATGGACTTGTAAGTATCTTATCTTGGAATTGTAGCCTAAATTTAGTCCTATTTAAGAAAACCGAACCAGTCAGTGAAATATTTGGTTGAAAAAAAGTTATATAAGCAGAGTTTGAGAGAGAGAATCTGTTTATTTGCAGTATGAAATGCCTCATTGAATAAACTAAATTGAAATGTATAGCAGTGATTGATTAAGTGAAATAAATGATCTTGTCATTTGGAAAGCCTAGTCATGAAATGAATTTAAATTTTCAAAATAGATTTTTTAGATTTTGGTGCACTTTGTTTCACATACTCATTATCCATGATAGGGCCTATAATACATAAAACTGCCATAATTTGCCAGGTTTCTAACATCATTATACTCACGCCCTAAAAATATGATAACTACTAAATATATCGATGTTGAATATGAAAATTTTCTAATTTTTCACAAAGATTGTTTCCCTGGATGGTTGGAATTGTGTAAAATGTAACACGGTACCTAACATTAACCCAGGAATTTGTCCGAGTTGCCCCAGCTCAAAGCTTACAGGTATCACTTGCATGATAGTAACGGTAGCCAGCTCAATGATGTATATATTTTTAGCATTGTGTCTATGTTATTACTGACATGAATCCAGACTTGCCTTCTGCTAAAACTTAACTACTCTTAACTATCAAATAACAAGTGGACAGTTCCGGTCAATTTCTCAAAGGTTGGTTTAAGATAACCGGTGGATGAATACCATAGTAACAATGAACTTTTAATTGTCACTACGTGATATTTCCATTAGTTAACTCTAAACAACTTTTGAGCTACTGACCTTTCATCTATAAACCGTTGACAAGCTGCAGTTGAAGAGTTGTGAGTTAGCTCTCAATTTGTAGTGTCACCTTCATGTAATGAGCTTTATGTTAGTGCTTTTACAAATTAGGCATGAATAACGCTATAGCTTTACTTGACTCTCAATGTAAATAAGCTAATCATTTCTGCTTCATAACACGATTTACTAATCACGGGCACTTAGCTAATACGATCAGCACCTAACATCGATTTCGCTGTGATATGAAGGTAAATTCTGTTGTATGAATAGGTGACTAGTTTAGATGGTTGGAATTGTGTTGAGTGTGATTCAACGAATCCTGTCAACGTTGCTACTAAAACCTGCCAATCTTGTTTACCATTTTACGTTGCTGGTATGTATAAATATTCTTTCTTCACAATCCTATTAAATTCTACCCTTTTTGTCCGTGCCTATGATATTTTCCTTGATAATCCTTTCTTAGCTTTCTCTGTATTTGTCTTTTTTGAATGAATAAAATGCAAATAGTTGTGTGGTATTACATCATATACGAAAAATAGAAAATTTCAAAATAAAAAAAAAGATGTATAATATGAATTAATTGACTTAAATAAAAGAAAGAATTCTGTGGCCAGGTTGCTGAAAATTCGGTTAGAGTTAACCGGTAGATGGTTGACATAGAGTCAATTTAAACTGTATTGTTACTATGGTTATCTTAAACCAACCTTTTGAGCAACTGGTCCTTTGGCTATTCGATGACTGTAATGCATTATAATGATAGATAGTCCATCACAATTAATAATGTCATTTTTAGTCGAACGTACGTTGAACGGTACATGGTTGAAGAACAGCGCTCAAACACAAAATGTTCGAATGTGTGAAGCTTGTATCGGTAGAACAAAACCGAACGGTGGATCATCAAGGTACGTAACAGAAGCCCATATCGCACGTACCATTAGATTAGAGTATTGGACTGATCGGGACTTAAGACTAACTGTACCCTAATTGTTTTGTAGATGTGAACGTTGCAATCAGTTATTGTCTATGATACCCGCTTCGACAAATTGTGACTGTCCTCCAAGCCAAAAGGTATCATGGAAGAAGATTTGAGCCGTATCTCGCTTTCATCGCTGAATTCTTTTCGTAAAAAACGTTTTCGTGTTTCATCTGTTTTTAGTCGGGTGGATTATGTTTTGCGTCGCAAAGTGATTTACCAGTTGATACGGTATCTCTGTACGCTATCAAAGCCTCTGTAAGATATTTTCAAAGTTCGTCTTCATACAGTACATTATACGAAAATTAAGTCAAAGTTATATGAAATTCAATAGTTCCAGGCTTATGTCTGTTCTAATTATGGGCTGCTTAACCGGTATGATATAATCCTAGAAATTAGCGTATTGTTTATACATTTCTGCAGGATGATACACAAACTGTCGAATCGGCATATTTCCAACGGAATATCAGAGCTGCAGTTGCCATGTGTGAGGTAGGCCCACAGTGCATATGTTCTCTGATATTAATGCTTCAAATACATTTACTTCATTAGATCAGAACTTAACTTAAACTAATAACACATCTGTGAGCTTGCAATCTTCTACTCTACTGATACCTTTCTGATTTATTGTAGGAGAGGTTTTCGAATCGAACTGCTTGCGAACTGCTCGGTAATCTGTGCTCGCTGATTTATGGTAACATGGACAATTTTGGCAAGGCTGGAGGCGATGCATGCTCTCAGTATGAGAGGTTACGGGCATCAGTTGGTGGCGGCAGAAATGATTGGTAAATATTCATGTAGATGATATTTACTGGTACTTGTATGACAACAGTCAATTCATTTGTAGTTTACTAAGGGGTTATTCATTTATTACGTACGCATTAGGGGAAGGGGTGGGGTAAATGCAGTTGCGTACTGTTATACTTAATGTATATGACAAAATAGCCCATATTGCGTACGGGGAAGGGGGAAGTTTTATGCGTACGTAATAAATGAATGAGCTCTGTTCGGTTTTTAGTTCACCCTATACCATATTACATATTCTAGGCCAGCTAATATGCCGTGGTTGTATTATCAAGAGCAGGACGCGGGACAAGTCCTCACCGAGACAAAAATTACGACAAAGTTTACATTCAATGGGCCAGCTGAAACGTCAAATTTAAATTTCCGCCTCGCCCAGTATAGCTTGAACGGCACGTTCTTGGGATTTACTCCGGCAACAGGTGGAAAACTTCAATTATGTAAGGGATCTTTTTCGGAAATGGATTCTGCTTACCAATTTGGGACATCGTACTCTAAAACGGTAAGTGATTTGTGTGGCTGTCATATGAAATTGGTAAGAAATTGATGTGTATTGATAATTTGTAAATTTTTTTGCTGTGAACCATGAAACAATGTATGAATTGATGAATCTTTAGCTCCCAAAAAAGTCAGCAGAGGTGATGGGTTAGGGGTCTCTGTTGTTGTTTGGTGTCCATCACCATTTGTCAACTTAAACTTCAAATGCCTAGTCCTACAGGACTAGTCGGACTAGTGGGAACTTAACAAATTTTCTTAGGGCCAAGGCCTAAAAAAATCAAGAGCCATATCTCTAGCCTAACATAAATTGTCAATTTTAAATTTCAGTGTTCATTATCTATTGATGAACTGTGGGACCGACCTGAATCTGATCTGATATTTTATGATATGTGTATCCTTTTGTGTATTACATGATGGTTTGACTGGGGAATGGTTTGAAAAATTGCAAGTAGTTATACGCCTACAGGGACTTGTCACAATCAACAATGAATGAATAAAACCAGAATCAATGACCAACTCCAGTGTCCCTGTATGATAAAAAACCAGAATTTTTTTATTATATAGGGATACTGGGGTTGTTCGTTGTGCTTCCTACTTGCAGGATCTTTTCTTATTTATGAAACATTGGAAATTTTCATTGATACATAGGGGTCCTGTAATTTTCATAAATGTGACTCTTATCATATGTCTGCATCGTAGTCCTTAACCAATTCAATTAGATTTGGAATTTCTAACTGGAACAATTAAACAGTTGTACGGAGTTCCATTAAAAGTACAAAACCTTCGAGGGAGGAGTAATACTTTTATTAATCAAGGTAAGAGATGCATAGTGAAATGTGAAAGATTATAATTTTCCAAAAAATGCACTCGATGTTTGGAAATGCGATAAACGCTGACTTACTTGATATTTCATTACGAAAACAAACATCATTAAATAATGTAAGCTGTTATTTGAATCATTTTCATTTTATTACTACAGGAACAGATAGACGTCAGTGGCAGTTAACTAGAAGATTCTTCCTCGTCGATAATGTGAGCACGAAAACTAAATCAACAGGCACAAGTATGTGGTGACTTGAATAAGTTGACTGATCATCAATAGCAATGTGAAAAATTAGATGGATGTATTAATTCGATGAATCAATTTTAGATCCAAACAGTGCCGCTGATTCGAGATCAAAACTTCTACGGTACGCGAAGAATATCAATATGTATGTACAGCTGCAAGACGGAAGTAAGGATGGGCAGATCTTTCCTCCATACATACAAATTGAATACGGAGAATTGAAGTCAAATCAATACGGAACTGGTGCTACTGTTCAGGTATATATTTGTTTCATTAGATGATTGTCTCATATGATTATTTTCTATTCTTCAACGCTTGATTTCACTATTTTCGCAGGCATCATTCAATGTGATTTACATATCATCGCAGACACAATTTAACTACGATTTATCGGTAGCTATGGGCGTACTGTGTTCACTGGCCGCAGTTTATGCCGCTATGCGGACATGGGGCTGGTCACGCAGAGCCGGTAAAATTGCCGTCGATTTCGTCAGTATCGTCAAGGTTGTTGCCTATGCCTGCGGGGCGATCGCTAATATATTTTTGATTGTTACATTCGGAGCTGCATTCTGGTTTATCATATTTTATAAGGTAAGTCAAACGTACTTAATGAAAGCTTAAAAAATCATTGTTGAATTTGACGGATCTGAGGACTTACATAACATTTTTTTCACCAAAGCATCATCTACTGAAAAGAATAACTCATTTATTTCTCATTTCAGAGACAAAATGTTGTTTTCTTATTTATACCTACGGTCGTACAAGAGCTACCGTTTGTCGTTTATCTGTCAGTTGGATTCGGATTGAAATGTCTGGAGATGATTCACCTGTTCGCCAGCCAGTGCACGATCGATATATTCTTCATCGACTGGGAACGGCCGAAGGGTCGCGTCGTTACGATGGGCGAAGGCGAGGAGAAAACGAAAGAGAATCCCGTGTCGATATGGCGTACGTACTTCATCGCGAACGAATGGAACGAAATTCAGACGCACCGCAAGATTCGTCCGATATTCCAGTTGATGGCGGTCATTTTCTTCTTGAAAGTCGTCGGATTTGAATACCTGGCTAGCGCTGATCCGCAGAGTTTATTTTATATTCCTACTGATGGTTATAGAGCTCCGGACAGCCGTATATTCCGTTACGCCATTGCTACTTGTATTTTCTTCGTTGTCGGTAAGTAATGAAGCAAGATTGGTGTATTCTTCATCTCCTTTCTTGCATTTAGTATTTCCTAATCTAATGATACTCTAAGTTTTGAGCTAAGGATTATTTGTCTACAGTACTCTGACGATAGATTCGATATTTTATTCTAGCTCTTTGTCAGTATTTGTTCTTCACGTTTTTCTACGAACGTTTCATCGAGGATAAAGTGCAGAATTATGTGGATTTATGTTCGATGAGTAACGTCAGCGTGTTTATAATGGCTAACGCTCAGTTCGGTTATTATATCCATGGACGATCAGTTCATGGTCTCGCCGATACTGGTCTGAAAGAAATGCACGACGCGCTACACCGTGAGGAGGTAAGCCCCGTGCAGTCGAGTTGATCTTGAAACCTGATTTTGCCTGTATTGGACTGAAAATCCTCTACACCGCTAAGAAGTCTTTACAAGATGATTATCGTTAAATGTGAAAATTTGATTTGCGTTTTTCAGCAAGATCTTGTTGGACATCGTGGTCTTGTACCAAACACTGACCAGCAGACGTTTCAGATGGCATTGCCTCGCAAGTTAAGAGTTCAGTACGATCGAGTACTGATGCCTTTAACTGAACGAGGGGTAATTAAACCGGTGTTATAAAACTATTTCCATAATTCTGTTGAGATATTATCATTTACATGTTTACGACTGGGTATACTTGTAGAGTGGTCAGGCTAATAGAATGGAACGAGGCCAGGGTGGAAATGCTGCGCTTGTGAAGAGTCTTCAAGCGTATAACCTTGTTACAAAATTCTTGTCCGCTTTCATAGATCATGTAAGTTGTCCTATCTCCTTTATATGTCGTACTGAAATTATCATGACTGCTTTGTCATTAATACCTGTTCTTACAATATTGGATTATAAGGCACTGAAAGATTTGGACTACATCGTTAAAGACAAACTACTACTTGAGAGCATTTTGGATCTAGAGTTTGAAGAGGTGACTGAAAAAGGTGCTTTCTATAATGGTAAGCATCATAATACACGATTTCGATTTTGCTTGTGGCACACCCAAATCTAAAAATATTTGTTTTATCGATTCTTCAGATGATGGACATTCTTTTGATCACGTTCTATTTTATGGTAATGAATCGACGTTGTTGACGTTCGATATATTCCTATTCTGCGTTGTGGACCTGATTTCTCAGAATTTCATCCTAGCTGCGATTATCACTTATCTCATTGATCAGGTAAGTTTTCTTTTTCAAGTTGTACATTAACTTGCACAGTATAACGCTTACTTGAATTACCTAATTTTCTATTTCAGTTGCTGGTTCTTGTTCGGGACAGTCTTGGAAAGAAGAACTTGGCCAGGAAAACCTTAGTCGATGAAAGATTCTTGATTTAAATTCATTATAAAGGCTTACTACTTATCCTTAGGGAGTATTATTTAGATATTTAAGGGAAAGAATTTTCGGAATTTAGATATGTAAAATAGGGATGATTAGAGTCCTGTGTATAGTGCTTGTTATCTAAATTTTAGAATTTTCAAATTTCTAGTTTTATATGTTTATGTTTATGGCAAAGTAAGCAAAATAAGTATTTGGTGGTAATTTCGGGGGCCATGTATGTAGAAATTAGTCAATAGTAATTGGAGTCAAAATGATTTTTTATATAAACTCTATTAAGCAAACCATATTTATTCTAAAATAGAGAAATTTGACTTAGGTTTTTTAGATCAAATTTATGATTAGTTCCGTCCTCCATATCAATGTATCAATAGAAATATACACCCACTCCTGCCAAATACTATGTACTTAATGAATGTAACAAATGTCTACGTTGGACAATTTAATGATGATCGAAAAACGATGCAACAAATAGACAAGATGCATTGCCATTTGTATATCACCTTTTGTACTTATGAGATTTTTTGATGTATATTTTTAATAAAGATGTTTACATAGAATTTAATGAATTCTTATTAGTGATTGTGTAAGTTTTTTCACTCAGTCCGAAATACGCTAATTTGCTTTGTTACATTAAACGAGTTGACGAACTTCAATCATCTGTCTTACAACATTCTGCCTTCACAGAAATAGCTAAATTAGATTGGCTATGAAACTAAGATGGGCTTAGATTGATCTTAAATCTCATTTAGGCTGAGCAATTAGCATAACTAGCTTGCATGAGTATTCTACAAAATATGCCCCAACAAGATAAACAACCGGTGGACGGAACAATTATCGGCCCGTGGCCCGCGCCATGAGTTTTTTGTTTCCAGCCTCGTGCGCCGTCTACATTTCATTATAGAAATCACTGGTGGTCATGTGATCAGGTAATTGGATGCCATTTTCGGAGCCTCTGGATCTTTTCTTACACGTTATGTTTGCATTTGTCCACGCTGTTGCACGTTTGAGATAACTTATGACACCACAAAACAATTGAAGGTAACGTATAGATCAGCTGGGAGTTCTTTTTGTGGCGAAATAAACTTTATTTTTTCAGTTTTGGCGTCGGGAAGAGCCGAGGTATGACGTTGGTTGTTGTTGGGTGGAGACGAACGTTGTGCGTGCACGACGAATGGCGAGGATATTTAGCGACGCCTTTCAACCGTCTGGCTAACTACTGAACTCGGGACTTGTCTGTGTTCGTTGTGAAAGATACTTTCGTTAGACTTCGTTGATAGGGGAGGGAATAAATGACTGAATTGAGGAATTATTGAAAACTTGCAAATTGAATTTAGAGACTTGAAACGACTTAAAAAAAGTGGCGGCAAACTCGGAGACAACACCATGATTGATTGGACTCATCTGAAAAATGATCTCATTTATGTTAACGAGCTAGACTTATTTCATCAGTCCCAAATGATCTGGATTGTGGTTATGTCGTAATTCAGATGATTTGACACCGATGAAATTTATATGAAATCCAAATGAATTATAACCTCACATTACAAACGATTCCGTAGGAGGACTAAAAAATATGCAGATTGTATCGAAATCCAGATTCCACTGACTGATACAAGTTAATGGATTTGAATGTATATTGATTTTAGAGAAGGTGGCATACATTTTATGTAGTACTAACCAGTGTTATTTATTTGTCTTTGACCCAACAAAAACCATCCCTAACCCATCATTTACAATAATCATTATAGAGTTATAGCCTGTTGTAATACATTTACCTATAGAATAATGATTGATGTCCTTGACAAATTAAGATTTCCCGAACAACCAACAGGAAATAAGGCTAGATGAAACATCGTTGAATTCTTTCCTCGGAATGAAACATTTTGGGAAAAACTTTTCCATAAGTTCATTAGAACGAAAGATTTTACCACTTATTATTTGTTAACATTTCGTTAAAAGAACAATATAAAGAAACATAAAAAGATCATCACTATGGATGTATGTGTACATGTCTGATTTTCTGGGAGAAAAGGATGAATCGCTTTCACCGGACATGAAGATTTTTGCGGCAGTGGTGATTTTGGTAAAACTGAAATTATTTTTCGACAACGACACGCGTGTGGAAGATCAATGAATGAAGCTCTGATGGAATTTATTTGACACAATTAATTACAAACATTTTTGCGATAACATTGCAATCAGGTCAGAACAATCTAGATTTGAACATTTTGCGGAGATCTTCAAACAAGCACATTTTCTGGAATAACTGAATATAAAATTTTCAAACGGATGGATAGATGTTGTAATCATAAAGTATAAACACCTGGAATTATGTGTCTTGGTAATTGGTCGGACGTTCCAGGGAGTTAAATGTGTTTTGCTGACGTTTACGCTAGTGTTAAATTTTCGAGTTTCATATTTTGCACAAGAGTAGCCGGTTGATAGATATTCTGAGCGCTGCCTTAGTCAGTAGATACGCAATTAGATGTTATCCGTTGTATTGTGCTTGTTATTTCCAAATTGTTTCCAAAGCAACTCTGATGACTGTCCCAAGTTGCAATTAATGTACAAAGGACGTTGCTGTTGTTTTGTATCATTCACCATTCTGCTTTCTTGCTTGAAGTTTTAGAAAATATTGAGACAAACCTTTTGATAGTTATATTCATTGAAATGTGCGACAATTTCACTTTTCTTCGTCAAATAACAATTATAGACAAGCAAGTAAAGTAAATAGAAAAAAATAAGTGAAGTTTTAAATTAGTTTGTTCTGAAGGCATTATGACAGTTTTCGAATAGCGAATTTGGAAAACATATATTCTATAAAGAAAAATGGAGCACAGATAGTCAAATACGTTTACAACTGCGCCTTTTAATGAGTGACTGAACATGACATATTACTCTGTAAGGACAGGTCATTTAGGATTTTACGCGAATGACTATCTTTGTGTACATAACTAAAAAGTTTATTTGTAAGGAAACTCCCAAGAATGTGCGCAAAATGTTAGATTTTACTTAATTACACCATTTCCTAGTGGACATGTGGACGCGAACAACCAACGATATAAAATTGATCAAAGTTATGAATTTTTGTCCTAGGAGACCATAGATATATCAAAATTTTCAAATTTCCCCCTTCCCGCAAGTAAACCCGTCCTATTTAAAGCTGTTTAATAAGGTCAACCTGACTACGCGATTCAGATCTTCATTTTTGACGTATTTGATATTACTGATGCAGGACATGATTGTCGAAAGAACATGTGAGTTATTCCTAGTGTGAACTGCTTGTGAAATGAATTGATGCTCATGTGAATTCATGTACATTACATGCGCCTGACAAGATTGCACGATATTTTTACATTCTCTAACTTGTTTCTATGAAGTTTCAGATCGTTTCAGCTTTTACCGAGCGATGCCGTTTACAATGTATCGAGATATTCAAATTTACCGCGTGTAATTTGGAACAAGACTTTACATTTTGCCATGGATACGACGGGCTGTTGTCTCACACGTCTTGTGATGCGTCCCGCTGCGTAAAATCGACTGGATTAATTTTTACGTCGCGAATAAGACGGGACGTATAAGCGAAGAACAATTTTTTGAACGAAAGATTTTATTCGATCGCGAAACTGGTTTTAATCGAAGACATTACCATTTTTTGATGAATAATTTATCTTAACTAAAATCAGGTAAGCCTTGTATTTTCACACATCCGCCCGATTGCGACTTAACACTACATGCACTCCACAATTGCATTGTGGTGTTACGCCGATTTACTGAGAGAAATGGGAACAGTTTTTCCGCATATCGTCGTTATGGATCAAACTGAGTATGATTTTACACATGCTCCGGTGTTGTTATATCACGAGAAGCTTGATTTTTCTGTCAATTGTGTTGCACAAATCATCATTAAAATGACGTGAATGATATGCATTTTAAACATCTTAAAAAAAAGAGTCTAGAATTTCTTTATAGTTTCTTCAAATCGTCGAGCATATCATTATTATTCCAAAAAATCATGGAAACCACAATATGTTTTTCAGCCCTTGAACTATTTCTGTACAAACATCAATTTTATATGTTTTCTGGGTTAATTGAGGGTCACCTCATTGTTTTCACACATAGGGATCATTCATCTATTACGTTTGCATGAAATTTGACTGTCAGTATGCAATTGGCCTTACCCCTCCCCTAATGCGTACGTAATAAATGAATGATCCAATACCAAGGTACATACTGAATTGGATCATGTTTCCCCTGTACACCATACATATAATGAATTTACACATTCCAATTGCATTTTATCAGCAATTCTAGTAATGTTATGCTTTATGTACCCTTGTGTGCTGTGGGATCTTGGGAACACGGCCTGTGGAGACTAGGATTGGGAATATAAAGTGCTATAGCCACCTCAAATACGGTAAAATGCCCGGAAAAACTCAGTGATTCAAAACGAAGAAGATTGGCTCAAATATCGTTGTTCCATTAATTTCAATTAATTATTGTGTGATCCTATATCAAGAACAACAAAAGTAAACATAACTTTGAAATGAAAGAATTCAAGAAATTATATATGATGCCAAATGGAGGGCGAGTTGGTTTCACGTCTGTACGACCGCTATACTACCAGTCCACAAGATGGGATGTAACCAGAAATATAACATAAAGCAACCAACTTCACCTTGTGCAACCACTTGTTTTGATCAGTATTGGTGCGTGGAATGTATATACATATTCATGACATCATGAAGGGCGTTCAACGGGTGTTTAAATGGTCCAGAAATCTTTCTAAACTTCACTATGTCGGCACAAAATCGATTCTTAAACATAAATTGGGCCAGTAACATTCATTGCGTACCAAATAACTCCACTGATCTAAAAGACAAACTGAAAGAAAGACGTGTGCCCCAAGCCTCTTATAATATAGCTTATAGTAGAACGATAAATTCATAGAACATAACAACTGCGCATGTGTGTTGGTAAATCATGGTGTGGACGGGCAACTTTTCATAACAATTGTCAAGCAACGGTCGCTGAGAAAAGGTCACTCATCTGCAGCAACAGGAAAGAAAAAATTCTTGTTGTCAAATCTGTTTGCTCCGAGTCGCCCCATATCAAACATGTTTGACATGAGGTGAAGGAAAATCATCGGAAATTGTTGCCAAGAAATCACTTTTGGGTCGCTCATGAGTTGCTGTGTATGCGGCCGCTGGAGACATCAAGCAACTCGTCAACTATCAATTGAGTGAGCACATAACTATCATGTGATACCCTAAATGGCGACTTCTAACTCGAAACTGCGACTTCCGAGGCAGTGGCGTGGCCCATCAACATTGAACGCTACAACAAGCTGCTCAGAGTTGTCCGTCTGAACTAGGCATTTGTAGCGAACTTTAAACCCATCTCCATTAGCCCATGGGCTATATAAGGCCTAAAACAAATGTATTCATTTTATAGTCCATGATTAGCCTAGTTAATCTCCTGTGGTGATAGTACACACATTGAGTAACTTCAGGCATCTCTCTTTTCATTGCGGCACCTCTGCAGTCCTTTCACCAAACTTGTTACTCTGTTTAGAGTTTTTAAACCCCTGATTTCGCCTTATAAACATTACCAATTTCAAACATACCTTGTAAAGACTAAGGCCTAGACTCTAGATTATATCTAGATTTATTAATGACTATTTACTTTTTCAATGTTCGACATAGATGCTAAGAAATTGTGGTTTTTGGCTAAGTCTGAATACCAAGAGTTTCAGGAACAACAAATACTAGACTACACTGTTTCAGACCATGGATCAATTGCGATATTGATGATCTGTGATTTGATAAATGTACAAGTGAAGTTTTTCATGGATAAGCGGAACAGTAAATATCAAAATGGGTTACATGTACTTATATCATTTATCATCGGAATCTTTTATACATTGGACATGACATAATGTTGTTTTACCAGGTGTAGTTTTTCCGCCTTCCTGTTTAACCTCTCAATCTCGACGCAAGAAGTAAAACTTGAAAAAGTTTGTGTAAATATCTCATTGTCAAATTCTTGCCAGTGATTGCACAGAAGTAAGACCAATTGCTGTACATTTAATGGATACCTATAATCAAAAATTCATCAATATTAGTTTTTACAGATTTTTTAATATATTTGAACATATTTGCACTTACACATTTTCCGTATCAAAACTAAGTTATTTTCATACACACATTTACATATTGTGCATACACGTTAGTGAAATACTGCGGATTAGTCAAAATATTGGCTAGAAGCATACTTTTTCACCATGAAAACACCAGATATAGAAATAAACAGTAGATGATGTATAGCTTAAAAATGTAGTTCGTGAACATTGAAATCAAAAAGATTGACATTTTCAGGACAACACATTTACTGTCTGATACATTTTTCTGAAACTTGATATTCAAGGTTAAGCTGTGTCCTTCACATATTTGTACTGTAGTGTTGTGTTTTAGGTGACATCCATGGATTTTGAATTTTCACTAAACACGAATGTTCCTCTTCGTGTTACAGGACGTCGACTATCGACTAATGCCGCGATATCTGAAGTTTTGTTAGATCAATAGATTCGGCACGTATGACAAGAATTAATTTTAATTCCCCGGATGAACTGGATGAATTTTATTTGAGAATCCTGCCTTTATGCATGTTGTACAACTAGTTAACCCTTTCCCATAACGTGACACTTCCCTTAACTCCCTCAAGGTGTTCGTATGATTGACAAAATTTACAATCCCATTCGTGCGGGAATATACAATATACATCAAAACTTTGCTTCTAACTTGAAATTTTAGTGCATGGATAAAACTACACTCTCAATGCAATTTGACCTGCTAATCATGTATCTTGGATGAAATAATGAAAGAAGACAATGACATGCTTATAATGTTTTCCATTGCATTTGTTATACTTTGATACAAGTGAAATGTACATTTCGACGCCATGAAAAGTATGATGTAAAAGTATGATGTAAACCTGTGACTTCGTGCACCACCAACTAGTAATGAAATATAGGCGTTCCATAGTCTTACAGTTTTATCCAATCCCCACACAAAACATGCAGGCCATTCACAAAATAGGTTGCTGGTGATTAATCCAAAAGTCATTCCCTCAAGACTGCGATGACAGTCTTGATTTCATTGAAGACTACAATTCTTGAGACGCATCCACAAGTTTATCTGGATATTTCTGATTTTTCTATGGATCTCATTTCTTCAGTGTCGTAAATGAATGGAAGTTACATTCAAGCAATTATACAGGAAAGGATACCCTTTAAGTGCCTGACATCTTGGACAACAAATGTCTTGCTGTGGCAATATGACAACACAAGATTATGCAGCCTGTCACAGTAATAGGCCTTAATGTATGTCAAGAAGACAATTCCCTTGTTTTAGACAAATCCTCAAGGACATCCAATTCGATATAACACATGTACATTTTGCCACTAAATATTATTATATTAGATATGTCTGGTGAGAGGAGGTATTTTAGTATACTGTATGAAATAAGAGAAACCTGAAACAGATATTCTTGGTCGGGGTCCCTGTGACTAAAAAATAATAAAAAGAAGTTTTTAATGGTGTTTGAAACTTCCTAAATTTGAGCAAATGCCTGAAACTCCTTAAAAACTTTAATTTTGAGAAATGGGCAATTTTTTCATATAGTTTTTAGTTGTACAGTAAACTATGCCTAAATGGTACAGTTGGGACCAGGATTTGTTTTTTCGCATTAAGGTGGTTACCAGATAGACAACGGAGTTAATGTAGTCAGTGTGAAGGATAAAAATTTTCTTACAAAACCACCAAATTAACAGTTAACCAAGATAAACGGTATCTATTTTAGGAGTCTACAGTAATTGGGATATGAAAGTGATGCGGACGCTTCCTCGAGATTTTAAATTTTCTTGAAAACTTCTTATATCCAGGAACAACTAAACTGTAGGGACCCTGATGGATGTCCTGAAAGAATATTCCTATTTAAGATATTCATCAAAGACCTTATGATATTCATTGAAGACCTTAGAGCATGATGATATACATTTACACATGGGTGGTTTAATCTGTAAATTCCATACAAACGTAGGAGACAATGTCTGGTAAAGAATTTTTTAAAATTTGTACCCAATTTAAATAGAAATAATGGTTGAATATAAGCCCCATAATCAAAAATCCAAACGGCTTGAAAAAATCTTTTCATTCTGAATTTTTCAGTTCTCCACTAAAACTGTTATCTAGGATCAACTCATGATACTAGTGTTAAAAGCTAATGCACGTATTGCAGAAATTCTGAGAAAGAATGACATTTTCCTCGTTACAATTTGAAACAAAAAGAAAGGAAGGGTGTAACCATTGTACCCGATGATGGTCTTTACACAATGATTTGGAACTACATAAATTGCCTGGGGATGTTGACATTTAAAATCTAAAGCTTGTGAATTTATTCATTTCGGTTCAGTTCTATTCACCCATTACCATGGCAACAGATGAGAAGTTGACAGTTTAATCATTCATGTTCAATTCACTTCACAGCTTTTTAAGTACCATTACTCTTTCTCGATATTAAAGTATTGCTTCTAGTTTTACAAAATGGAAGTAGATTGAGGAAGGAACTGAGTGAAATTGAGTGACAAGGCCACATGAAAATAGTTTTTGCGAATCATGACCTCCATGGGGATTATCTATTACGATGTATTAACATGACTGCAATTGCAATATGAAGAATGTTATTTGTTTTCAAAAGTGATAATTTAGAATACGCTACATGTATATTCAACTTACAGACAGTATACATGCCAGTGTACATTGTACTCAATAGATTTTGTGTTCATATGTATAAAGTTCATGTATTATTTCTATGATGAATCCCACTTGCAATGAATTGCTGATTAAACCCCAAGAGCCATTGAAAACCATCTAGTCTCCAAACTAATCATTTGAAACTGCTCGGATATAACCAGTGATTTCAAAACCTTTTCATGTACATTCAGTGGCGGACTTAGGGGGTTTGGAGGTTTCGAACCCCTTTTCTGACCAAGTGCACTTATGAAAATCCACTTGATATAGGCTTCTTATCCTCTGTACTGATCTTGATCTAATACGCACTAAAATTGCATAATAAATGCACCTGAATTTTCAAAATTTTTTTGGGTTTGAACCCCTGACCCCCTGCAATTACTTTGCTCCTGTGATGACAAAAAGTGCTTTTTACATATTATGAGGTGAACCTCCCTTTCTTCTAGCCTAGATCTGCCCCAGATATATTGATACATCTGAAATGCAGATTTTATTATCAAAAATGATTTACGGTTACTTAAGTGTGGAAATGATCTGATAGATGGCGTACAGTTGCAGCAACTAATATGACCGGAAGAGCTGAGCTGTATTACCTGCATGTAACAATCTCAAATGAATTACAACACATTAGCATATGATAGAAATATTTGAAATATGATGTAGAATAGAACTGCAATAACAAGTAACATGTTATCAAACAAAAAACATTGATTTAAAACATTAATATAATTATATGATTTGGTACACAAGCAATACAATTACATGTATAGCCAAGTATTATTGACCACAATTGCTTCTTGAATTTAAATATTTTGTCTGGTTTATTTTCAGATATGGACATTTTTCACAAAAAATATACTGGTAGATCTTAGTTAATACATCTCGTGTACTTCGCATTTAAGTTATCGAAATAAAGTTAGAGCTTTTTTGGCAAAAATATCTAGTCCAGTGTTGTACATTCTTGTCAGTGTCTTGAGGTTATGGTATATTTTCCTGTGTATCAAGTTAATCTGTGTATAGTATCACTATGAGTTGTTCAGTGAAAGCGAATTTTTGTTACTGCTGCAGACATAAGCATACCAACCACTAAATGTATTGTTTCATGATTTTTTTCTGAGATTTAGAATTACAAATATTATTACACACCAGTACTACATTAAAACTACTGTTTCTATGGTGGAAAGATAGAAGAGAATTTGTCATACATTGAATTCATGGTGTTTTTTTTTCATCGATAAGTCTCATTTTGTAGGGTGATTGTCTCGACTCCCACATACAAGATATGTTAGATGAGATTTACATGTATTCTGATTTTTCAGCTGTCAGGATTGCATGAATTAACAATCGTATACATAAATAGCTCAAAGATTCATTTTTGTTCTTGTAGATCGATACAATGTCTGTAATTATTCGTCTCCAGAACCTGTCGTGGGATGCCAGTGCCGCTGATATTCGACGGTTCTTTACCGGTATGTCTATTCCGGATGGTGGCGTTCACATAATCGGAGGTGAAAAAGGAGACGCGTTCATTGCGTTTTCGACTGACGACGACGCTCGCCGCGCGATGATGCTGTCCGGGAAGATGATGTGTAACGAGAAGATCGTTTTGATGCTGAGCAGTAAGAACGAGATGAACCAGGTCATAGCTATAGCGCGTGGTGAGGATCCAGCAGTGGTAGCGCAAACCACATCTCCGACTATTCCTTCTTCGTTACCATCGTCGGTAGGTCTCGTCGCTCCGACTGGATTCAACCCATTGATCTCCGCCACTGGTCAGATTCCGATGAGTGCTTTAAATCAAATAACGAACATGACGCATATGAATCTAAACCATTTGAATCCGTTGTTAATGCAACAAAATCAAATGAAGCAGCCATTGATTGCTGGATACCCAGCTCATCAGGGATTCCCAGCTGGCGAGCAAGGTATGTTCGGTATAGATACAAAGAACAGTGCGCATGTGAATGCAATTACCGAGAAGCCACATTTACACGGTAAAGGTTTTCAAAACCCTGATAGTGGTCATCAAGCGCGTGATTTTCGAAATAAACCAAATCCACAGGCTGCGCGCGATGCAGAAACTCCGTCTTATCCCCCGGCGACTGATAGCGTTCCGCGTGATCGATGGCACGAAGGGCCACCTCGAATACAAGGTCCTCCTAAAGATTTTCCTCGTCGACCCGCTCTTCTCGGCGCCGGTCCGAGACCAGTTCGTTCACAGGCCCCCGATATGTCTGCGCCTGTCGATCCTAGATTGTCGGCTGGAGAATTACGGAGACCTCTAATGGCCAGTCCGTTGATCGAACCAAATTCATCGATCGATCATCATTTTCATCACACCGGTATGTCTCATAGACCGTTGATGAATAATAGACCAATGGAAGGACGCAGTTTACTCGAGAAACCTTCTGTTGATAGTTCCAGACCGCTTATTGGCCGTACACCGAGAGACATGCATAGCTCGAGTCGATGGTCGAATATAGATCAAAAACCAGAACTGACCGCGTCATCGAATATCAATGTCGAACAAGCGAGAAGTAGCCGCGATGATGAAAGACGACGAGAAGATCGAAGAGACAGAGACAGAAGTGAACGCAGCGAACGATCACGCGAAAGAGATCGAGAAAAGCGATCATCGGACGATCACGGACGAGACCGACCACGCAGCAATCAACGCGAAACGAAGGAGAAACGCGATTCGAGAGAACGTGATCGACGCGAACGCGATCGAAGTTCGGACGAAGGTTTGAAAAAAGACCGAACTCGCGATCGAGATAGACGGGACCGCGACAAGAGCGGAAGTCGAATGGAAGGTCGGTCAGAACGAGATCGACGTTCTTCATCGGAGAAGGAAAGGGATTCGGACCGAGAACGAAGACGAGATCGACATGAAAGATCTGAGAAATCTCGTGACGTTCTCAACGATGATATGTCGCACCGTAATCATGACACTAATGGTGATTCCAAACGGCAATCGAATTCACAGCCAGCAGGTTTACTGCCTCATCCGAGCATCATGTCTCGAGGTATGACAAGAATGATTCCACCGTTTCTTGATGATGAGCGTGGCCTGAAACGGCCGCGAGAATCTGGATGTTGCGTGTTCGTCTCGAATATGCCGTTGACGGTCAGTTATCGCAATATTCGTCGTTTCTTCAGCGGATGCGAGATTCTTCACGATGGTCTCAAATTGATTAATGACTCTAGTGGCAATCGTTGCGGTACGGCGTACGTAAAATTCGCGACTCCCCAAAGCATGCAGTATGCTATGGAGAAAGCTGGTCGTTACATGGACGACCGTCAAGTCTCAATTGTAAAATGTTCAGAAATGGAATTCGAAGAAGCAATCGATTCTTTTATTCCATCGAAGAAACAACGCTCGTTATCTCCTATGAGACAGTTAATCGGCATCCCTGATGATTTGTGCGTTTGTATAAAAGGACTCCCGTCGACTGTGGATATCAATGAGATCCATGCACTATTCCACGGACTGAAATTTATCGCTAATAGCATTTATATCGAGTACGGATTGGATGGAAAAGCTCTAGGCACAGCTTATCTTGAATTCGCTACTTCGGAAGATTTCAGGCAGGCTATTGAAATTCCGCGTTCAACGATAGATGACCGTGTCATCACCGTACGTCCGATGAGTCGCAAAGAAATAGAAAGTCACGTCAAATATCATAAAGATTACTTGGAGAAACAAAAAACCGAAAAGCCAGGCGAAAATGTTACGGATGAAAATGGTAGTAGACCGACTGATCTCGGTGAGCCAGCTTCAGAGGATCAGTCGGATGGTTTTTGTTGTCATCTCTTCGGACTATCATATCAGTCTACCGAGGCCGACATTCAACAGTTTTTCAATGGATTAAACGTAGTGCCCGGTAGCATAAAGATTGTGAGATTTCCAGACGGCCGAGCCGCTGGCGATTGTTTAATAGAATTTGCATCGCAGGATGATCAAGAAGAGGCCCTT
The DNA here is from genome assembly GCF_964204645.1 of Tubulanus polymorphus. Taxonomy (NCBI): domain Eukaryota; kingdom Metazoa; phylum Nemertea; class Palaeonemertea; order Tubulaniformes; family Tubulanidae; genus Tubulanus; species Tubulanus polymorphus. The sequence goes on along the minus strand of NC_134027.1, from coordinate 8,402,028 downwards.
AAACGTAACCAGCAATACATGGGCAAGCGTTTCTTGTACGTCAATAAACTGCCATCACGGGCTGATGCTGTGCGTCTGTTCCATACTAAATCGTCAGTAGCTGAACAGAAGCAGGGAATAACACCCTTGCCTCTGCCTGTTGATGGGCATATGGCTCCTATGGGTCATCCGATAAGAGGTCCGCCTCGTGACCCTCGACGTCCACTACCTGGACCTTTGTATCCTGATGAAATGTACGGCAGCATTCCGCCCAGGCCTGGACGGCCGGCATGTGTCATTGGTATCACCAATATACATTTTCGATCCACGCCCGCTGAAGTGATTGAATTTTTCCGTGGTTTCCGACCAATTACCGAATCATTGCGTTTACGTCGTAATCCGGAAACTGGTAAACCTACTGGTGAGGGAACCATTGCATTTCATAGTCCACCAGATGCGATCCGTGCTGTTTGCGAATTGAACGGAAATACTTTAGCTGGTAGACCGGTTAGTTTATACCAAATATGAAAACATGTATGACGGTTGTATATAATTCAAAACTTATGTACATCAGGACTTCACCACTTGTTTTAGTTATGGTGAAATCATATGATGTATATATCTATATGTATGAATTCTAATGCATTTCCAAGAACTTATGAAATATCGAAATGGTATGTTAACAAAATTGTATATTATACAAAGGACAATCTCAGAAATTGGTATGCAAGTGGTACATAACTAAGGGTAGGTCCCTCACTTTTCTTGTATTGACTACATCTACAAGTCAATTCAGACCAGTCAGTATGGGTTTTGTTTGTTCAATTAGTTGTAACAAGGAATCGCTTGCTGCTGATGATGTGGAAATGTACATTTATATTTTCCAGTGATTGGGTTTAAAATTTTTAGGGATGATCTAGAATGATTTTAGATTTATCATAATTATTTACACGATATCTTTGAATGAGACCATTTGGGGATGAATGGAAATCATAATCTTGATGATCAATAGATTGGTTTTATACTCGTGTAAGAATGCAGTTACAGATTGATTTAGAACTTTTTCGTGGTGATTTCACTGATAAACGGTATATAATACAACATGTAACACTTAAGATTTGATAAAATCAACTGATTAATAATGAGGTGTTAATTAATAAGGTGTATGTTGTATTGTAAACTCTAAATTTCAGAGGTTATAGTTTTATATGATATTCTAACATTTTATTTATATGTATCTGTTTTGTATTTGGCTACGGTGTAGTTGATGCTACATGTAATACATATGATTGTAAATTTTTATGAAGTTGTAAATAATTGATGATTTGGTACATATACATAAATACGTGGTTGTTTTGGTACTTTCTTCAGTGGTCAGACACTTCTGATTTCTGTAAGTTTCATGGATGAGGATTTTAGTGCTTTTTATGATGTTTATAGCCTACATCAGCGGACTAACATAAGCTCGTCTACACTTGCTTCTTATACCTGGGTTTTGGTTTTGCATCTTCACTACACTAAAAACATGGGTTCAGTGAAGAGTTTGAGTGCGATAATTGAACTTGAAGAACTAGAGATCTGGATTCGTACAACCTAAGCTGAGCGAAGTGTAGACGCTATACATTGCTAACACAAGTTTTCATCAAACCTGCGTACAACGAGAGCTGGGTTTAATGAGCTAGTGTAGACGAAGCTTATGAGTCAAAGTCAAAGGTCTCCAAAAAATCTGATTCATGAAGATTTACATGAAGGGCTAAATGATGGATGTAACCTTTGTTGACAACTACTGGTGATGACAAACAGATTTCTGGTCCCCACAAGTCCATTGTAACAAGTACCGGTATCACTGTAGTTTGTCTGAGGATGATCGTAATAATCGAGATATCTTCATGGCAACCAACTGTCGAAACCATAAAGAAGTTCGATAAAAAGTCAATTTTTCTAACAGTCCTTCCACTTTATTATCAATTTCACAAAGAGATTAATCTTGCATAGTACATCTGACTAATGAGAAAGCACAGCAGTGAAGTGACAAAACTGAACAACATGCAGTTGAATTATAATTCCAAGGATTGTGGATAGGAGAAATAATGAAGCTCATAAAGTAAAAAGGTACACGTTTATGTATGCTTAGATTTATACACATACAAGTAATAGAATTACAATGAATGTAAGGTTTTTCATTCAATAAAACCAAGTAGTGAAGACAACCAAAATATAAACTAAGGGTCCAGGGACAGAATGCTCACTTGGTGAAATGTTGACAATCTGACAATTTCAATATAAAATGCCCCTGGGTGAGCAAATTCAGTCAATAAACATGAATATGCCAAAACAATGGCTGCCAGTTGGCCATCTTCATTCTTATCATGGCAGTTTTTGTGCTGTGGATGTGTCTAGGGTAGATACATGTATAAACCAAATAACAAGATAGGGATCATTCATTAATTACGAACGCATAAAATTTGAATTATAACCCCCCTCCCGCTCTGCATGCAAAAGGCCTTTTTTTCGTATACATTAAGCATTACAGCACGCAATTACACTGACCCCTCCCCCTCCCCTAATGCTTACGTAATAAATGAATGACCCCATAATCCATTGATGCATCTTCAAAACTTCCCAAAATAACTGGATTCCATGTACGAATAACAAATGAAAAGTGAACACAGGTCCCAAGTGAGCTAAAAATGAACCATATCAAACCAACTTCTAGAAATTCAAACATACTTGAATCTTTGCTTAAGTCAACATGGACTGAAACCTTCAACAGCGTATTTAAAACACCTCTTAAGTAAGCTCTACAGTTTTATATGAAACCTTGTCGGGATAAGCTAAAAGGTTCACAAAACAAGAAATCAATCACACTTTCTCAATTGGGTCAAATGTTTGGTTTGTTATATTTTTTATATTTTCTCACATGAGTAAGCTAACATACATCATGATAAACCATACTAGATTTTAAACTTGACTAGATATTCGTTCTCTGAACACAGACTCAATGATACGATGATACGCATTTTTTACTGATCGGCTGAATTTTAACTGCTAATTCAACAAATGAACTAGGAACCAGATGTGAATCCGAATAACAACCCAGCATTTTGGTAAATGCAGAAAATGAAAAATGCCAGCAGGATTTTAAAGATACATTCAAATGCCCATATATGATGGCCACAGGAATTTATAGCACGATACAATATGTCTATGCACGGAAAGATTTAAAAATGCTTAGGATAGAAGCAAGACATGTTTAGCTTAACAAAATAATAATAAAGATAGACTTCAGTTGAGTATACGCATGTAGGCTTACCATAGAACTAGTGATACAGACTAGATATAAAACGTAATCAGAATATCTTTCTCGGCTTTATCCCAATTACCCACGCACAACCCGTTGAATATATACATGACATGACAGCTCATGCATATCCTATTTCCTAAATCGTGACACAAAACGAATTTACACAAGAACATTTTCTTCCCTAAAACACAAACATCAGTGAAAGGTTTTGTTGCTTTTATATAAGTTGATCGTTAAGTTTTTTTTTTAGGTTATTATAATTACTAAATAAGCAAACATAAATTATGAGGCATTTAAACAATACATCTCTCTCTGTATGTGATCATAAAATAATTTTTTCCTCATTTAGAAATTGAATGTATGGGTTAACAATTTTAGACACAGCAGCAACATCTTTCATAGATCAGATATAACTCTCATCTTAATCAGTTAGTTTCAAATTATTAATCATTACTTCCACCATATGCATATATTTTCCCAGTCTAAAACAAAATATCACCTAACTCAGTAGTACTCTCCACTTAAGTTTGATTTACATGAGCAATTCAATATCTGTTACTTTTCGGCAATTAATACAAAATTGAGTGATCAAATATTGTCTTTTACCGGTCAACGGTCTTGTCAAAAAATACAAATTACATAATTCAGTAAAAATAATGCTTCTACATGGAAGACAAACTCACATTTTACGATCTTCTAATTCGGATAGAAAACTGAATGAACCCTCCAAGTATGAAAAAATTGTACTTCTTAATATGAAAACTAAACGTGAGCAATTTCTCTCAAACCAATACAACACTATCCTTTCATATGTGTATATATCAACTCTGTCAGTTTTGAGAATAAAGGAGACAAATTCATTTCATAACATAGCACCACCGCATTTGGAACAAAATAATTTGAACAAAAATAATAGCCCACAACATCTTGAATTAAGCACCTGGCCTTCTGACCAATATAATCGAGACCCCACACTACACAAAATGGCCAGCTTTCACAGCTTAGAAATTTTAATACTGATTTTCGTTAATTTCATAGACATTATCTAAAAACTCAAACCTTAATTCGAGTAGGGTTGCACTAAAGACATATGTTCAACGATCGAAAAACATGTGCCCATTCGTTGATGGATTATTGATAACCTTTCGTCATTAGATGACTGATCTAAATAACCAACCTGTTCACTAAAACCCACCACTGTTAACAATGCATGCACAAAAGCCGGCATATGGCGACACGAATCCTACTATTCATCGAGATATTATGCCTAATACGGACTGAAATACCTCTCCGTCTGACTACATGACTATCGTTCGTCGAATCTCGCTTTTCCCGATCAGAGACAGATTAATCTGAATGCTCGATCAGCGTGAGACGCTACTGCGAGATTCATTCTCGCACCGCTAGCCAATCTGATCATCAGTACACCAGACAGTATTGAGCTTCATATACAACATATTCATTAGTAAACTGATCTATGTTGTTAGCAGTTAAGCAATCCAACATAATTTACGTATGAATTTATATATGCGTAAAAATGAAGCCCTAATGAATTTTTCTAAAACGTTTTATGTCCGGATATTTGTCTACCAATCATTCAATACCCGGATCAGCCCATGGTTGCTTAGGGGGCAGAGGGGGCTGCGGTTCTGTATTGTTGACAGATTCGTGGTTTGTCTCCAATCGACCAGTGTCAGATTTGCTGAAAAACAAAAAATTCAATGGGTCAAAAATCAGTTCAAATAGTGACAAAGCCCAGTTGTATTATTTTGTCTTTAAGACTTAGATCTAGCTTAAAAGATGAAACTGGGCCCATTTGAGAACTATGATAAATTGTGGACTTACATATCTGAGTCAATACCGCTCAAACCGGTTGAAGCCGATTCTCTGAAGGCAAGACTTATCAAGGCTTCCTCATTAGCTGACTCGTCACTACTGCTCGAATCGGGCTGCGCTCCAGCCCACGACTGCTGTTCAAAATTACTACAAAACAAAGAAATATAGCTCTTCATTTCTACAATATGTTACGCGTGGGTATTAGAATTTCTCAACATTTGTTCACATACCTGGGCGCATGAATATTCGGCTGCGGCCAACTTTTATTCAACTTCAAGTCTACAGTCGACCATACCGGATTATCATAGTTGTTGCTATGCCCGATCAGGGCACCGATCGAAGCGACGTAATTTAAGAATTCCGGGTCGCTTCCAAACCCTCCCGCGCCGTACGGCAAGTACGTCTGCTGGTTGTCGATGGTGTTATGCGATCCGTTCATTCTCTGCTGAAGATTCACCGGCCACGTGTTACTACCGCTGTCCGATTTATACGAAATTTCGTTCTGTTCGTCCTCGGTAAATCCAGATGGTTGTTGTCTAACATTGTTTACATTCGCGTCCGGAACATTTAAGTTCGTCGCCAGGCCGGCAGCCGAATGAAAATGTCCGTAATACATATTATTATCGACAGGTTTTCTCGGTACTGGCAACGTAACTGATTCCGGTATCGATTGTAAATGTTTTGACACCGCGTGACCGGATAAAAAGTCGATTACGTTATCAAGTTCCTCTTGCGTGATTCCGCAACCTTCGGCATATGGATCTAAAATATATGAATAGTTGCAGCATAATCAGAGTGGCCACTTTTATTTGACTTGGTTTTTCCCTGACAGGCTCATCGTTTTCCCTGACTCGATCTGCTAAGAATCCAATCAATTAACACAGTCATAAACACATAAGACTTAGATGAAAACTATTTGATTTTAACAGTGATCTAGCAATCTCAACATATTTCCCTGACTTTTCCTCAATTTCTAGCTTTTTTAAACAAAATTCCCTGACTAAACCCTGACTTCTCTTAAGGAGAAGAAAATTTCCTAATTTTTCCCTGAATTCCAGGTTTAACCATAAACCATAACCACACCCTGGTTATGTCATCTTCACTAAAACGCTCTCAAGTATGTGAACTGAACTGATTTAAGAAGAATGTTGTATATGTCACAATACATCGCACAGTGTTGTGTTTGGCTGGGGGTATTAATGTTTTATTGATGCTGCAGTTGTTGCTGGAATGTTTTCAAAGAAATATACAGCAACGTATTTATACTTGAACGCATAACAGTTCTTGTAATTACCTTTTTTCATTTTCTCAGCTGCCCAAGGACTAGAGCTACCGCTATCAACTGTTGAGTGAGTGTTATTCGAATTTGAGGTCCGCGAACCTATGTTTCCGAACTGCGAGGACTGTCCATCGGGCACATAATTCCGCGATCGCGAATGGCCCCAAATATCTCCGCTTCCATCCATGTCCGCCGGTAATAAATGAGGATTTTTCCAGTCTGATATATTGTCCGTCTGACTGTTGCCTATGTGTAAAGCTGCTAACGACTGTAAAGCCCTCGACGAAGAGGAGGTAAAGTTCGTATCCTGCCTCGGAGATTTTGAAGCCATATCCTCGACTTTCTTATGATCACAAAATTGAGACAGCAGTTCGGTACTGGTGAGAATAAACTGGCACTGTAATCTCATTAACTGTAAGAAGCATTTGGCAATTACCTGAAATGAGAAGGGAATAAAAATTCAAATGCATTTACAGCTGCGGATAATTATTTTCTAACTATTCGATTACTTGGATTAGTATCTGCAGGGCAACTAATGTCAACATTGTATAAGTTATCTCATTACTAGTTGTTGTCTCTATTTTGAGTCAAAATTTGTATTTCAAATTCAATGTCATCAGTCGGATAAGTCGTCTTAAGCAAGTTTTGAAATCAGTCTTTTATAATACATAAGACACAAATTTGAAAACCTTAAAAAGAGAGTAGTATAATGTATTTACCTGTAGATTCTCTGGAGAGCAGCCATCTTGATTTCCATCGATCCTTTTCAGAACATCTTGCAACGCGACGTCCAGTTTATCTCTGATCTGACCACCGACGCATGTCGTCGCGCCGCACACTTCTTTCATAGCGCCGTGAAACTGACCGGCAGTTTCGCCGTACTCGGTCGACTCTAAGATCTTGGCGAACGCCTCCGACATGTGGGTGCCCGCCCCGCAGAAGTTCGACAAGTGCTCGACGTAGTTCGACATTCGACCGATGCACTCGTGGACGTCCGAAGCGAACGAGCCCGGCGCCGGCATGTGAAACGTCGACCGGCCGCAAGTCGGTTCCGAACACGGCGGCTTACAGAAATGTTTTCGAATATTATCCATGACGGTTGAACTCGGCGGACTCGATTACACGTATCAAATCGCGATAATCCGACTTAAAACAAACAACGCGCACTGACTCACGCGGTTCGGTTAATTTACTTAAGAAATCGGCAATACGTTAACCGAACGGCTCGCTGCGTAAACTTATATCCACCTGTTCGCGATGAAATATTTCCGCGTGAATTGTTGGAATTTCACCAATTCATTTTATCAATTACGCAATGAAAGTCTAGACGAATAAGTACATGAGCAAAAATATCAATCGCGCGTGAGGAAAGCAGCTCAGGTAGAAAGCTGTCTCAGTCGTAGTACGGTTCACTGCTGGCTCACGGCTGCTGTAAACTTTTTAAAATTTCTGATGATCACTCCCCTGGCTGTATTGCTGCTGAAGAAACAACCGTTCTATTTATAACATGCTGCAGGATGTATGAGGGATAAACACATCAGTAGTGGCTGCTGATAAGTTGAACATCGAGAGTCTGGTTGCAAGTCATACATTCTTGTTGCGTTAACCCCTAACCAACCGAATACACGCTCATATATTAACACATTCTGAAAAAAGAATCAAATTTTTAACTAAAGCGTGACCAGAAATTTCAGAATAATTAGTTGAAATGGTAATTCCCACACAAGCTTTGCCTGTGCCATCCACCATCTGTAACAAATATCCGTCATAGGATTGTGTTAGAATTTTGCATGAATGACCTGTTTTTCAAATCAGCTTTCATGCCTCCAAAACCCACCAGAATGGCATAAAATTGTCTTTAATTTCAAAAGACCCTCCTCCAAATGGGGCTGCATGGATACAGTTAAGCCAAAAATAACGAGTGCCTGCCCTTATACAATTTGGAACACCCAGCAATTTATAAATATCAACACAATTACATACCAATAATCTAGCAACATTGAGAAAGACCATAACTCACTCATGTACAGCGTGGCTATGTCTATAGACTAATGCTCAAACGATAACAGGGATATTAACTGCGAGTGCAATGTACTCTTTTTGCAAGCCAAAAATTATCTGGATCAAATATTCCTAACGCAGCCGCTTACACATAATCAATCTCTATACACAAGAATCTCTATACACCATCTTAGGTCAAGGATGGATTTATGACATGAAACATTATAGGGAATGTTATTACACATACAAATTACTTTTCAAGACCCTATCTGCAGCAAAGAGATGCTAAAAAACCTTTTCTATAGGCCTATGTATTGACCAACTTTTCAAATACTTGATCCCATATTATCAACATATTTAGTGGACACTCCTCAAAAGACTTTTGAGAAGAATTGATGCTACATGATGTAACTTTATCTTTATCAGGGGCTGCGTAGCCATTGGTGCATCAACTATGACACTGAAAAGCCCATAATGCTACAACGTCATAATAAACATTTGTAAGCATCTAAAGGAGGGAAGTTATCAAATCGTTTTGCCGATGACAGTTGAACCAGCAGTATTTTGCAAATGCAGTGGTAAAGCACTTGAGATTTTCTGTGTAAACTCTGAGGATCGTTTATGATGTTTACATGAGCACATATGGACCATGCACCTGATCTCACAGTATCACAGTTGACGAATTCAGAACACTTTTTTCACATATCTTTTTACTACATGTAAAAAGGCTAGTCAATTACACTTCGTAGCTCGAATAAAGGAAAACGATTGCAAAAAAATATAAATCTTCCAATTAAACCAATTTTTTTTCAACGTGATGTTACTGACAGACTGTAACCTAAGATGATATTGAAATTTTCAGTAATGTTTTCTATTTCTAAGATCCCCTAAGATTTATGCACTAGTGAGCGGCAACTGTTTTCTTCATCTAGATTTATGTATGGCTGTATCCTGAACTGTCTGCCCTTTTATACTGCACGTGGGCGTTAAACTGCAAGATGATTTTCTTTCCTTCACCTCCAGAAAAATCACTCAAATATTGAGCAGTCAAAGACGCTCCAGAATGTATCTAACAAGTTTGAATTTTTTCGAAATTTGCTAGGGGAAAACCTCCCTTATGACATCAGGACAGCTAGTTTTGTTATACAGGCCTTTGACACTCTATTTTCGGAGAATACGTTGCGACAATGGATTTTTTTGTGATTACGCCCTGTAATAACAGGTGATAATCAAATAAATAAAAATTAAATTTGAAAATTAAGTACCAACAATATGCTAGGTTCACACACGCGACCACGCACGCACGCGCGCACGCACGCACACACACACACACACATGATTTTTTGCAACAGTGCAACTATTTTGAAGAGAGTCAAGTCAAGTACGAGCATGAAAAAGCTGCTTCATTTTGCGACTCTTGACTAGTCGAGGGAAATTGAGCCAATAACACGATATAATCGCACACTTTTAGTAATTTTCCTTTCAGGTAAATGAGGCCGAGGGTGACATATCACAAAAATAAGAGAAATCTATGATAAATCAGATTACTCACAGATTTCCTCAGAGAGGATCCTCCTCCTAAATATCAGGTACCAGACAGTTGTAAAACACCCTGATTGATTAGGAGAAATAACAATTTGCGCCAAATGCCCAAGACGACTTATTACACCCCGATTACATTGAATTATAAATTTATGCCAAAGATTTGAATTTGTCGTCAGAAGGAGATGAACCTAGTCATAAGAACTCGCTTAATTCGGATTTTTACATCCGGATTTTCACTTAATTTAGAAGACATATTTGGTCCATTTAACCTGGCACCAAATAAAACTATATAGATATGAATTGGTTGTAGGTTTTTTGATCCTAAAAAACAGTGGGAAGGTTTTTACTTTTAGTTTGAAATGTGAATAATTACAAGGAGGCATTAGATTAAGCAAAAGAAAATCATAACAAAAAGTACAAACAAGTAGTGAACAAGCGTATAATTTTATAGCCTACCAGTGAGGAAGTTCATGACCTATTTTACTAATACTCATGCTCCAGGCAAAGGGCAGAATCAGCAAAAACTAAGTAGACTAACAATGTCTAATGACTGCATAAAGAAGACTGACCATAACTGTCACCACCAACAGTAAATACGGCAACAGACACACCAGGCACACGCACTATAGCAGCACGCAAATTAACTGCACAACCAACTAGCAGTCGCAGGAGAGTGTACATTGGTGGTGGTGTAGCAGTAAAGAGTAACCAGTAGGGCAGTACTGACAACTCTATCTCAGTCTGTAACTGGTTGGTGAAGTAGTCATTGGATTGATTGATTCAGCAGATTTGGTACCGATGATTTTTAGTCGGTAGTAAAGATAAGATTGGAACTGAAGCAACAACAATTCTCCCTCTTCTGTTTTCAATAATTGGTTGATTATTCCAAGTATTTTGCCGGGTTGCACGGATACTTACCCATCCTATTCATCATCATTTATTTCCAGCCAGCGCGCGTGGTCAATTCAAGTCGAGGATGTGTCATCAACCGCCATTTATTACAACCCGGAAGTGTTTTGCCCAGGTAGTGTCCAATTCCAGTCGGGCTGAGACTTCAATTCAATTCAAAGCGGCTCAAATTTATCTTGATTGTTCATACTACAAATTATAGCGGGCCGCCTAAGTAGTGGCACACGCGACTATGTCTCGCGCCGTCATAATCACTATGTTACTTCTTTTCATTCAGATTTTGACGGCTTTATTTCTAGTTCAATTATCTGTATCTATTCTATATTTTGTTGAAAGTATCACAAAAACGCAAACGATTCAAGAATGTTCCATACTGGGAAAACTTTTGCAGCCACTGAATGAATAAGCCGTCACCGTCGTCATCGGACACTGCCCCGTCCGAGTCCTCCAGGTCACAAATAAGTCATAGATTTTCTTGCGTGCGATAACATTGTATTTCGACTCGGTAATTCCGGATTAGCTAGCTTTCATTTTATGCCTGAACAGCAATGAAAAGAAAATTTATATAAGTACCGTTAATTGTGTTGATGTCATTTGATACTAAAAGCACGTGGAAATCCATGTGACTTGTGTCCCATCTATATACAAAGTCTTGATTAATATATATTCTATTTCGGCAAACAATTCAATCACCTCTAATCCGTCGGACTGTACAGATCGATGGGGAAGGAACTACAAAATGTCACTTTTATTGGAAATGGTACTGAAGTTTGCGTCGACGGGTTTATGGTACGACTGGTTGAGTGCACTAGTATTGGCAACGTTATGCGCAATTTTGGCCGCAATTCGTTTTAGGTTTTGCGACCAAAATGATTCGATTCCGGGTCCAATGGGTATACCGGTGCTCGGGAACCTGCTGCAACTAGGAAAAGAGCCTCAGAAAACTTTGTCGAAGATTTGGAAAAAGTACGGAGACGTCTATCAGATTCATCTCGGTAGCAGAAGAACCGTGGTTCTTAACGGTGCAAAAACTATTCGTAAGGCGCTCGTTGGACAGGCTGACGATTTCGCGGGTAGACCCGATTTCTATTCTTTCAAATTCATCGCTGGCGGGAAAAGTATGGGGTTCGGAGACTTCACGGCCAGATGGAAGATGCACAGGAAAATTGCTCAAAACGCCCTCGGCGTATTCATAAACAACCAACACAACCCTATTGAAATAAAGATTCAGAAGGAGGCGTTGGTATTAGTCGATAATCTAGTCGACTTATCTCGAAGAAATCTACCAAATGGGATAAATCCTCACGACGAGATCTACCTGTCCATCGGTAACATCATCTGCGCGATATGTTTCGGTCGAAGATACGAACGCGACGATCCTGACTTCATGGAACTCGTGAAGACCAACGATGAATTCATGGCATTCGTGGGAGCGGGAAACCCCGTCGATATAATGCCGTGGATGAGACATTTCACCAGGGGAGCTTTCGATAAATTCTTACAGATTCTCGCGGTGATGGAAAACCTGTGCAAACGAAAACGCGAGGAACACGTAGCAACGTATGACCCGTCGCATATCAGAGATATGACGGACGCTCTTATCAAAACAGCGCAGGATATTCCAAACGAAAAGAAATCCGAAATAGGGCTGACAGATGAACACATTTTGAACACGGTTCAGGAGGTTATCGGAGCCGGTTTCGATACGATCTCCACTTCGTTACTGTGGGCTATTTTATACATGGCTTCATATCCCGAATACCAAACACGGGTCCACCACGAAATAATGCAGGTTGTCGGCGACTCCAGGTTGCCGCGGACGAGTGACCGTTTACCATTCACCGAAGCATGTATCTACGAAACGATGAGATCATCTTGTATATTCCCGTTCGCTCTGCCGCATAGTACGACTAAAGATACGTTCTTGAACGGTCACTTCATTCCTGAAAAAACTTTAATATTCGTCAACCAGTGGTCGGTGACACACGACGAAGATGTTTTCCCACAACCGGACACTTACGATCCGTACAGATTCATTACCAAGGATGGGAAATTGAACAAATCGGTTATGGACAAGTTTTTCCCCTACGGCTGCGGGCGAAGACGGTGTCCGGGGGAACAGTTGGCCAAACAAGAACTATTCATTTTCTTCACGACGATAATGCAAAGATGCTGGTTCGAACCCGCGCTCGGGGTCTCATTATCGATGGAGAGTAAATACGGCTTAACGCTAAAACCGCGGGACTTCAAAGTTAACGTTATTCAAAGAAACGATAAATTAACGACATAACTCGATATCTAATCATTCATCAGAATTTATTTACCAATGTTTGTCGATAGATTGCTACAAAAAATTACCTTGTAATAAAAACGTTATTTAGTCGTGTGAGCTCAATTACTATGAACTATTCAGTATTACAGTTTATGGAATTTGTTGACTTTTGCATCGAAAACATCTAAGGCGCTCGAATTTGCTGTACATTAATTTTGCATTATTGATATGTTTGAAATAAACCGGCTTTCATCAAATATATAACCAGTTTGAGATTCAATTTCTTTTTCTGTTTGCAGTTATTGTAAGTACAATTGAATAGATTTGTATTTCGAACATGTTTTAGAGTTCACAAGTTTTTAGCAATTTAGCAAAAAAACATCCAAAGAAGTAACAATGAAAATTCGTTGAACACCACTATAATTATGATGTAGTGGTGATGGTAGGCGATGAGAAATAAGCATTCAGGATTTTTGATGGATAGGACTGAAAAATTGCTCCGACAGAAATCATGGATTCAATAAAATATTTCTAATATCTGTGATTCAATATTAATAATAATAATAATAATAATGATAATAATAATAGTAATAAGTATAAACATCGACGGTACAAAATAACAATAAATGCCACTTTACATAGAATGGTCTTGTACTAATGTCAACTTAGCAAACTTTTTACGCAAATGTATTACAGAAGAACTCGCTTTAAAATTCAACTTTTTTTCCATGCAGACATGCATTAAATTCGGATGAAATATTTGGTCCTTTTAACCTGGAAGCAAGTAAACTGTTATTCATAATTCGGATTTTACTTCATTTGGAGAAATCTGGCCAGTCCCTAGTCATCCGAATAAAGCGAGTTCTACTGTAAATTGTTAACAGAGATGATGATGACTATGACCGGTACCTACTTACTGAAGTATATAAAGAAATTGATTATAGAACTTGCCCTACGTAGTAGAGAATGCAAGGGCTGAAAACCCTGGACACTTCTTCATAGTATACGTATGCACTTATGGCGCTAAAAAATATCTCAATTACGCAACATGAAAATCTCAACAAAACCAATCCTTCTATTTGGATGAAGTTATCCTAGGAATGAGAAACGCTGGTTCAACTAATTTTGGTGAAAAAGGATACGAGAATAACTTTGATTGCTAGTTATGTACTACATGTACTACAGAACGACAATACTGTAGATAGCATTTTGGGGGGCATGAACAGTTGATTAAATGCACAAATCACTACAAGACGAATCAACTTCTTTACATTATATATATAGCACGTTTATTTACAATTTGAAAACTCTGCATGCCGCAGTTAGTTTAAGATTATGAAAATCTGGACCTTTCTTCCATCAGGTATCAGCATAATAAAATTGTCTAACTTTTAAACTCTGCATTGTTTAATCTACGAGAAATCTATTAACTTTCTTTTATCACAGATAATAAAATAAATTATACCCCAATTTATATTGCAGTTTTGCTATCGAAGGACCGGTAACATCGTGTGGATGAACCAGGGGGGTGGATAATCGGAATAACTCAATAATCATTAAGGATTTTTATAGCAAATTTGCGCGAGTAGAGCTCCTAGATTGGTAAAACAATTCGACCCTTAGAATATCAAAGAGTTTTACTATACGGTAGCAGTCAGATAGGTTAAATTATCTTTTCGGTAGATTTCATACGATAACTACTCTGTCTGGCCCCCTAGTACATGTTTTTACTCCATTTGAATAATGTTTATTAAATGTTCAGGCCATGCTTAAAATCATCAGAGTTGACAAAATGCCACAAAAAATCTTTCGACGATTACAAGAAGCTGTATACAACATATATGGACATCTGATTCATTTTCTAGTTACATGTATTCATTTACAGTTGATCAAGAATGAGACAAGCACAAATGAGCAATTCTTAGGTTATAAGTCAAATCATTACAATTGCTACTACGCAATCTACGAGGATTTCTCTTCCACCTCGGTCGTTGTCTGATGTACCATGCGCACTATTGCCACTAGGCTTCACCAAATTCTGACAGTCAGCAGTTCTTTTGATACAGGTGATATGCACAACATATGCAGCGCTCGTTTGCGAAATAGTCTCGAACTTAAAATCGCCGTCCTCATCGTGGAATCACAGTAGTATCCTTCATATTACAAACATGACTAGCGCGTCCGGTATAACGCTGAAACGTATGCGCAACGACTATAGTGTACTAGCTGCCATTGAACAAAACTTCATCAACTGAAAATAAAAACACTTTAATAAAATATATGTCCATCAACTAAGCAAATCTTCGATCTCAAGGATAATTAACTGTACATATATATCTTTGAATGATATCATAGAAGTATATGTTGAAGAGACACACATCATTGCGAGTATAACTGCA
Source organism: Tubulanus polymorphus (assembly GCF_964204645.1). Classification (NCBI taxonomy): domain Eukaryota; kingdom Metazoa; phylum Nemertea; class Palaeonemertea; order Tubulaniformes; family Tubulanidae; genus Tubulanus; species Tubulanus polymorphus. Next base: position 8,386,504 of record NC_134027.1, on the reverse strand, counting down.
AATGTATACTCAAAACACACGGCTCGGATTCTTACCGTCTTGTACGGATATGGTAGGAAGATTGGAGGCACAAGGCAAAATCTTGTTAGATCCGGAATTGTGACGCTTTTTCGTCGTTACGACTTTGTCTTGAGATCGAGTGAGAAGAGAAGCCAACATCGGCGCTCTAGAACTGATGCTACCGACGTTCGGAGTGACTATGCACTGGTTGCTGACAGTGCTATTCGACGGCACAACCGGGTGCGTTAAATCGCTTTGTATCGTGTTGAGAACTCCGTTCGGTAACATCGCAGATCCTGTTGTCACTGAAAAAATAACAAACATAATCCTATAAAACATCGGATACAGAATAACATCTTTATTCAAGCAATGAGCATGTTGTCCAATGCTTCTATTTGGTTGGAGTTTGACAAAATCTTCTTAACCCATTCAGTGCGTCTACACCGCAGTGCAGTGTATAAATTGATGGAATTTGCTAGTACAACGCATCGCGCAGCACTGATGACGTAATTGGTGATTAGTTTTTATCTCTTTTTTGCACCTGTCAAACATAGTGGAATATCAGTTACCAACGATAAACCGTGCAGTAATGGTCACAATATACTGGTATGCCCGTTACTCAACACGCTGGGGTGGAACTTTTTTTAAAAACATTCTTTAATCATCTCAGGCACTTAAGGGTATTAATAAGTCAGCAATGAATGGGTTAATCAAAATGTCTCAGTTGACGCTACATTGTACAATATCATTTACAGGCATAGTTTTCATTTTTAAAAATTAATTTAACAGAAAAATCATTTACATACCTTGAATGATAGTGACATTAGGCGGTAACTGACCATGAACTGGTGGTAGAGACTGAACAACAGTTGGTTGAGATATAAGCTGTTGACTGTTGATGGACATTTGTATTGGCTGCAGCGATTGCGGTAACGTAGCTTGAAGACCCGGCTGCGTGGGCACTGATGTTTGCGACGGAGGCGCAGTGAACTGAGAGAACTGCGTGCCTTGCATCGAGACCTGGTTCGGCAATAAGACAGCGGGCAACTGATCCCCGGTGGCGGTCTGTTGCGGTTCAGTTGATAATTGTGACTCGAGTGAACTCTGATGTTGTTGGACTGGATTCGTTGTAGTGTCATGGGACATGGTCACGTCGTGACTGTCTGTCACAGGTACGGTCGTGGCAAGAGATGAAGTAGGCAATCCGATTCCGGCTGGCAACTGAAATATCTGCGACGTTTTCTGTTGCGTCTCTTGTATCAGTTTGTTCAATTCAAGTGCAACTGGAATCAAAATCGAATAAGAATGGATAAATATAGCTGCATAGCAGCGATAACGGGTTTTCTGCACAGTCTTGAATCCTGTTCAACGATGGATTTTGACAAAGCATTTGATATGGTTCAACATCAGCCATTACTAAACAGGCTATTAGAAAACGGTATCAATGATAGGTCGCTCAAATGGCTCAGCAGTTATCTCTGAACGAAAACTTGTAGCCGAAATCAACGGAATCTTGGAATAAGTCCGTCTAACTAGTGGAGTCACGCAAAGTAGTATCCTAAATCGTCTTCTGTTTAATGTCCTGACAAATGACATACACAGTAATCCAAAATATACCAGACCGAGTAAATTTCCAAAACGACCTTAACACGCCGATCGACCAAAAAACTTAATGTTCCAAGAAAATCTTGTTCGAATGAAAACAATTCTGTTTGATCGAACAATACGCTTTTTGCTTGAACCAAAACTTTTCTTCATTCTGACAAAATGTGTTCGAATAAAAAGCTATGTTATTGTTGAAATGAAGAATTTTTTGTCCCGGCAAAGAAATTTGGTTTAGCGAAAACAACTTTTTTGGAACGAATGTATGAATGAAAACAATTCTGTTCGATTGAACGAAATACTTAATACTTTCAAACGTTCAAAGAAAAAACTTTTTACAATATACTTGTTCGAACGAAAAACTTAATGTTTTTGACAAGAAAATTCTGTTCAAATTAAAACAATTCTGTACGATCGAATGATTGTTCGAACGAAAAACCTTTCGTTTGGACAAGCCGTCGCAAAGCCGACCTACGTCCGGCTTAAGTCATTAGCAATTAATGAAATACCTGTTTCATTTATGATGAAAAAACTCAAATGAAAAGTCTGGCTTATAAAGCTGTCTGCTCAGACGAAATTTTCAAAAAAACTCTTCATTTTTGCCAATAAAATTGATAATTGTGATTGATCGTTGCAAGTCAGAACCAGTTAATAACTAATTAACATGCATTTTAATAAATCTGATTCCTCCTATACAGTGAACTTAGCTTTAACCTAGTAGAGGCTACTAGCCTATGTAGGCCTATGTATATGCATAGGCCTAACATCCGGACAGATTGGTCGTAGGCCTATTGAATAACAACCCTCCTAAATATCATAAATTTTGTTTTGAAGTTCAATCCAATGAGTCCGTTAATAAACGCAACAATTATACTGTGTTTGTTTGAGACAGTAAAGGTCAGTTCCGGTAGGCCTAAGCCTTAAGGTCGCGTAAAACTCGATAAAATCTTCAAGCGACACAGCGAACGATCTCCTTTCCTCCACAGCGAACGCTTACTCCGAATGTCAAGTGTGAGTCCAGCATTACGGATAGGAGTGTGTTATATACTTGTATTTAGTAAATACCTTGTGCATTTGACAATGATCGGTATGTACTGTAGGAAATATAGAGTATTGATGGTATTGATATAGAGGTTGAAGCCCGTGGCCGAATAAAGTAATATATTCTTTTATTTTGATACCTCGTCGACATAACAGCTTTTCTCCGCTATATCTCTTCGGCGTGTTTAGTTTAGGCCTACGATTCCCCGGTACACTAAAGATTTATCTTAGTAAATACACGGTTAATTCGGTAAAGAAAAATAGGTATTGTTAAACTAACTCCTTGAAACCCGCAGCCAAATCACTGGTAGCAATAAATTAATTTGTACTCGATTTGATTCTCATGATGAGGAGAAACTCGCAGCTGATCCCCGGAACGACGATGTAGTAACACACGTCGATTCGTCAGTGTTTACGGCTCGACAGTGCTTTTAAAATCTTTAGTAAATTTCCAGTGTATTAGTAATATGATTTGATGAGGAAAATGGGCTATTGTTAAAATCACTGTTTGAAGACCGCGGCTGAATGTGAAGTCTGTGGCAATTAATTAGTTCATTTATACTTGAATTGATAATCGAAGTGACAATCAGCCAGCGGGTTGATTTCGGGATGACGACTCGAAAAACATGTCGCCCCATTGAATAGGGCTAAATTTTCGATGTTTACGGCCCGACAGTGCTTTTGTAACGATGATTCGTGAAAAAACACCCGGGGTATTTGTAGATCTCAGTGAGCTGAACGATATCATATGGATTGTATATGAAACAGCGGTAAGGTAACAAAGCCTATGTTCTTTTGGTAAAAATAGTGTGGAAGAAAATAATAATAATAATAATCACGCGGATATCAATAGGGTTTTCTGTGAAATAACAGAAAACCCTAATTAAATGAAAATTCCTCCAGCAGGTGCTGGGTAATTTGGGAAAATTATTCTTGAGATATCAGAGGAGGATATGGAAAATATCATATTTAGTTACCTGGTGATATGCTGAATTGTAACGGTTTCACATGGTTGACCGATGGCGAATGCGATGTGTCCATCTCAGTCACCTTCGTAGGATTGTTGAACTGGACCAACGGTTCCGCCGCTGGGATGCTGGTATTCAGATAAACCGAAGAATCTAGATCGCAGTCCACTTGGTCACTGTTCTGCGTCGGCTGCGTATCCATGGGAACGTCCACTTCCACTAAGTGCACTTTTGGTACGGTAGTCGCTTTCATATTCAGCTCGTTCCTCTCTTCGAACTTGCGAACTTCTTCCAGCTTCACTTTCACTTCGAGCGGTGCAGTCGTGGCAGGATTTGCTGCGGGACTGTGCGGAGCTGACGATTTTCGACTTTCGGCCAGTGATTTTTGCTGTTGCACTGCAGGATCATTGGTCACTGCAGTTAAAAATACGAACAGCAGTTAGTACGATGTATAGTACTATCGGAATGCAGTTATGCAGCGATGGTGGTGGGATGGGGAAAAACAGGGCAAAACGTTACAGGTCACGACTATAAAATGTACCAGCAAATCGTACAAAAATTACCCCTAAACCGATATAATTGGACCAGAATATGATGCCTACATTATAAAGCTAAAATATATATATCAAAACGAAAAATCCTATCCCAAGGAACAGGGTATTTTATTCGAGGCCCCTTGTTAATCTAATTCTTAATATTGGTTTCAATGACCTTCGTTCAAATTTCTTCCTAATGAAAAAAAAAATGCGCTAGAATCGGAAAAAATTTGCTATAAAATTGGATAGCCCTGTGAGTTCTAAAGGCATGCATAGAGGAATGGTGATGAAATACTTGGTTTGAGCATGTACTAAAAATGGACATCGGAAACGCTTTCACGGCTATTGCCTGGCCAGCATTTTAATGACTTATGTAACAAAATGTATGAATGAATGATGAACGCAAAAATCATTTTATGCTGAAATCCACCTAGAAAATAACAGAAGCAAGTTATATACTAATGATGATAATAATAATAATAATAATAATGATGATAGGGCGAGACAAAGGCAATCCTGAAAATTCATTCCCACTCAACTAAACACATAGAGAAATATATCATAGGGCAGAAGATATGTACTGCTTAAAATGTAGTCATGCATTCGATGATGGCAAGTTGGGTTTGAAAGCGTTTCCAAATGCCACACAAAGAGTCGAGACCTGCACTAGTGCATAGTTCGTGGTATCTTTTTGGTATCTAAGTTTGAAAGATCGCAGTCACTTTGAGACGATATCTTTCTCTGCCACGCTTGCTTTCAAACAACGTCTGATAATTTCGCAGCAATTAAAGCCAGTTATTCAATAATCTCGTTGAAAATCCATTGCTCAATATGAAAATTATACAAAGAAAAAAAAATTATGATTTCTATTATGTAGTTCATATACCACCAACTAGGCACGCTCATAAACTTCCGATCAAACAGAGGGATGTGTGGCCTGTCTTGTTGGTACAAACCTAAATCCTGTAAAATTCAAATCTGATTAGTTAAAGAAGATCCGCCACGTGGATAAAGGCTTTGCGTTTTTGTTATACTGGAAGAGAACGGTTAGAGCATGAAATCAACGCGACAAAAACCAGTGTCAGACGAATCAAGTCACAAATCATTATGCACATTATCAGATTAAAAACAGCTTGTTGGTAATTATAATCAATGTTATGCAGCAATTTAACATTTACGTTAAACTGTTCTTATTTTTAGCAACGTCCTACCTCTCAACGAGTAGCGTAAAGATATAGACTAACCACCCCGACTTGAGACGACAAATTAATCGTTAGCTGCTAGTATTTTTACTTTCTCTTTTTTAACTAACGGGAATAGTAATATTGTAAACATAATCACATGCACAACTAAGTCTAAGGCTTTGATGAATGAATGAATGACAATAGGAATGAGAATATGCTGGCATTGATGATTTTTGAAATGACGAAGAAAATAACGAATTCAAAGACATTAAGAGATCTTTTAAGTTGACCCTATGACGTTCTTTATCGAAGAAATTTCAAAAATTCTTTTTGGTCTTTTCTGATACGAAGACGCCGATACCAATGACAGTTGACGTATCGCCATCGAAATTGAATATAACTCGGACCGCGTGACGACGTAAAAAGAAAGTCAAAGGACCGAGAGAGTATCGAAAGAATCAAAAACATCACTGACGAAGGCGCGCGTTGTTTATATAAATCAATCAACGAAATCAAGCCCAGACATAGTTGTGCAAAGGAGAGCAAAGATTGCGTATCAAAACCCACGAGACCTGTACTGGGTTTAAGGCGTGACGACGGCTCGAGCGACTTGTCAATCCACAAGCAAAGGGCTACGTAGTAGTCTTCTACCATCCGCCGCATCATCCATATCTTCTGGCGAATGCTGAAGAGAGAACAGGGTTACAGATCCTATCCGGACCTCTCCAGACAAATACATGTTTGACGCATGTATTCCGTACAAGTTCATACACATACACAGGTTACATATATATATAAAATCACAAAAGACTGAAACGTTATATATACATATTTCATAGATATGGTTCGATCTCGGTAGAATCTATCAAAATAATTTTCGCCGATGTCGTTATGATTCAAGACGTAAGTACGATAAATCGAATACAAATCAAACGTTTCATCGAAGGTGTATCTCATTTTAGTTGGATTAGACGAGTCGAATAATCATCATTCGTAACTCGAAATGGAATGTTTCGCAAAATAATGCAGTTTTCGATAGTATCGAAGGATGCGCTATCGTTTTGTATGTTAGAGCTCAATGCTGTCTAGTTAATTGAAACCCTAAAGTTCATTCGGTCATTTTTATTTTTCCTTTAAACGAAACCAAGCAAGTCGTACAAACGACGACGTACACCATCAGGTTCTTAATTCTAAAAGAGCAAATAAACCTAGCGACCGCCCCCCCCCCCCCCACGCATATAAGGTTGAATATCAAATATATGTTCTTACACAATGAAAGTCTGTTTCCCTTAACGAACATTATATCTTACCGGACCAGACAGCAGAGCTTTTCCCAGAGAAAGAACCACAAAATTAGAACACAAAGCTGAAAATCAAAAGTAGCGATTAAACATGAAGACGAAGGAAACGTTTTGGCGTAAACTGAATGCTGTATTTAAATCCAAACGGCTAACTCTTAAATGCACTGGCAAGAAATAATCAAAATCATAGAGAATTCCAGCATCGAATACGCTTCATTCATCTTCTCGAAATTATGCATGGTTTTTCGTGGCCACTGAGAAAGCGCTAAATGTTAAAATCACGTATCGTATACACACGTACGTACATGAAATGACGTACGCCGTGGACGTGATTCGAAAAAAAGATTCCGACGACCCCTCCCCCCAAAGTCAACAGTAATGCCCGCATAAGCATCGCCTCAGCAGCCACACTACGGACGATCCATGTATGCAATAGCCAACATACTCGAGACGAGATAGAGAGAGCGAGAGTACGCTCTACTTGGCTAACTGCATACGAATCCGATCCGTAGTCATCTAAACTCAAACCATCGACGCTATCGGGTATATCGATTCTCGAACGGAGCCAGTGCCGCTACTTTTTTTTCTATTTCGAAAACGATCTTTCTACGGATATTTTTGGCGTTCATCACACGTAATTGGATACACGATAACTAACGCGACGAAGTTTTGAGTTTAGATCAGTTAGGTATACATGTTCTGCGTTTTAAAACCAACCCTGCCAACTTTTCTTCCGACGCGACGTTCAATAATCCAAACCGAATGGACAAGTTAAATCAATGGCATGCCCGTAGATTTCACACAGCACTCTCTACTGAGAATTATTATGCATAGGAATCTATGAAGGCAATATAACTACATGCGACAATCTACACTAGTAATTATTCGATAAAACAACCCTCCACTGTGCATTTACATGCAATTAATCTTCACGAAAAATTTCTTCAACTTTTTTCGATTCATTGACCACTAATAAACTGGAGAAGTCTCATACACAGTAATGGGTTAGCTTGTTACGCTCAGCTAGCATATTATGATATCGTTTTAATTTCTTTTTGGTTTGATTTGGAAGTTGGCAACGTGTCCTCATTAGAACTATGAGATTTTATGTTGTTTTTTTCTTTCACTAATGATATTACAGATGATATTCTTCACGTATCTCTCTTGTTGACTCGGTCGAAACACGTATTTCAAGGTGGCATTTCGCAGTCAACTTCCATCATATATCTATATGTATGAACACTTAATGATAACCTGTACATCGATCAAAGTTAATTATCTTCAAGACAACATTTTGAAAGAACGGGGTCAGGGAACATTATGAGTTAGTAAGCGCGTATGAGCAATATCTACTAACACCTGAAAAACGAAGCGGAGACCGGAAGTTGAGGACGAAACACCAACTTGAAATTTGACGAATTTGGAAGAAAAACACTCAAAACATTTACAAGTCTCTGCACGTTAAAATTCTCTCTTTGCACAGCGAAATGTGGCTATTGCATTTCAAAAGCACAGGGATGACTTTATACGTAGCTCAATTTGAATCTCATCCTAAAAGAATAGACGATAAATGATGAACGATGCGAAGGTTCTACAAGTCGTGATAACAAGCACATCAGTGAAGTACGTGGTACATTCAAAATATAGGACTTCCAATCCGAAATGCATCGATCTATATGTTCATTTCAAAATCAGGCTCATACGAAAACAGCGCCGATAAATTGGTTCAAGACGTTCACATTTTTTTCGAAAGAGTGAACATTTGACTAGGGGCCGAATATGAGATCTCATAACACGAGCGATGGTGTAATAGTAGTCGTAGAAGAAATATAGCACTATATGAAAAGGGTAAATGCCAACACGAATATCTATTATCAATAATAATATAATATCTATCTCATAGTACAAATGAGGCACTGAGTTGGTCGATTTTCGTTTCGTTAACCGCACGCGACGATGATTCGATGACTTACCAGGTCGGTACTCGAAAGGCCGAGATTCGCCGATTCGTTCGCCGCATTGAACGAACACGTTCGCAGACACCGGATTCAGTATCGTTTCATCGACGTATTTGGGAACGATCGCTATCAGGTGCGACTGGAAAAAGAAAACGAGATTCTTAAGTAATTTCTAAGCAAAATGCGATATATCAATAAGGGGGATAAGAAGACGGGAACCTCCCGCATCTAACTGGGTGGCCACTTTCCACCCATGTACAAATCCCCCAAGTTTTTTTTTCCATGTGTGATATAACACGAAATACGAGTTCTAGGTTTAATATGTTCATTATATCCCCCAGAAATAGAGAAATACGCTGTCAATGGCACTATCCAAATTCCCTGAGTTTTTTCTGGGATCATTCATTTATTATGTACGCATGAAATCGGACTTTTTCAAAAAATGAATGATCCCTTTTAATTTACATTTTTCTGATTCTCGGAATTTTCCTGGTCACTGGCCACCCTGTCTAATGAATAAAATTGTTTCTTGTTTTCATAACTTTTCTCAAAAAGATATTCAAGGTTGTGAAAGCCATAAAATTAAACTTTCTTGAAATTGATCTCAACTCTTATCAACAGCTGAATACGGTTAGCCAAGTTGAAAATTGGTCTCGAAAATTCCTATTTCTAGCGTCCAAGCCATAAAAAACCGGATATTCATTTATGAACAGCCTTTCAACTCACCGAATGGAAATATTCGGGTAATATTTCAGCCTCTTTCTCCCAGAATACCTTCTCATTTCGCAACTCCTGGAATATCACTTTAGTGCCCTTCATGAAATTCTTGCCAATAATAAACATTTCGTCACCACCTTCCACCGACGCCGAGTCCAACGATTGCTTACAAATTTCCGGCTGACCAACTGGTTGAGCTGTAAGAATACAGGAAAATAATCTGATTTTCACGATTAGAACTAACATCGTACAGATGTGAACCGTCTTTTTGTTTCACTGTCATCGAGAGGATCAGATAACATCGCAGGAGACGTTGCAAGGGATTATGAAATCGATGATTATTAAGACTGGATATTGTGAGCAAGGCTGTCTTACAAACTCTATACCCAGAAACCAGTCCCAAGACACCTCATTTTTTTACATTCGTCAGTTATTCTGGAGGTTTCATTGTAAGGGACAATTCATGAAAATACATTCATCAATTTGTACACCTGATTGCTGATGTTAACCCCATAGCTCTATGCAACTTTTAAGCTGAGCATAGGCGTGATCACACGGAGACGATTTGGCCCGGGTAAAATTTGCACGGATTAGACCCGAGTCAAATTTGGCCAGTGTCAATTTAGAGAGCGTGTTTACATTTGATCCGGGTCAATAATGCTTGTCTGGCCTCGGCTTACATCAATCTAAATGAATAGCCTCTTACCGGAGAGTAATCTAATTAAGGTTTTAACCCTGGACAGTCAGGATATACTTACTACACAATATTGGTGAAGATGCTGTTTGAAGGATAAGATCAGTACCGGATTCCGATTTCACTTTTACTCTGTAGATTAACCGAGCTTTTGTGCTCTTCTTTTTTGATTTGGCGATTCCAATTCGTTGTTCGACATCGGCGTTTCGTAACTTCAGTATTCCAACACAATCCAAGCTGGAACCGCATATTATAAATAACATAGAACTAGAACGTGGCATTTGCATGTATGGCCGATAACCTCCATTTTCAAGAGGTGGACAACAGAGTTGTTTCACCCACAATACTAATTCAACAAACAATGAGCATTTTTGTTCTGACGTTTCGGGAGGATTACTTCCACCCATCTTCAGAGATTTATTTGAAAAGGTGGGCATCTCGACTGTCCCAGCGCTGAACATGAAGTTTCAGGGAAATCCATTAATATTTACAATCCCTAAGGGCATTCCCGTATAATCCCCGATGACACCAGCAGAAGGTGAGAAATAAACAAATAACGCCCAGCATCGAGTTTTATTCAGCTCTATCACCATGGAAACTATACTACATCATATCCCGATATTGCGGAGACATTTTTATATTTAAACACATCTCAAACTCGCCACGGTCACAAAAAAGTTTAACTCTATGATTTCATTTCTTTATTGATTCAGTTTTAAATCTTAAATCGATTTGGACCCAGAAATCTTATATATCTTTCAATTCATTTGACACTTTTCAACCAACCATACGAGTGCGAACAAATAGACGTGGCTTACGCAATGTACCGAAAAACATTTTTGAATGTACCACACTACCTTTGCTCATTCAATACTTGGTACTGATTATTCTACGTCTGACCATTTATTAATTCTATCAGTCAGGCGACTGCGATAAGGAGATAAGCTCGTAACTTTGCCCATTAAATACTTGGTGCATTTTTTCTATGACTAAGAACCGATTAATCAATTTTATCAGTCAGGTATTGTCAGGCAACTGTGATAGGAAACAGATAAGAGTGACATACTGCGATTTTTGTGTGCCCACTAACTTGGTTCTGGTGATTGTATGACGTCTGATCAAGAACCATGAAAGCGAGGTCATCTATTAATCTATCAGTCAGTCGTTATCGGGTCATTGACATGGCACGAACGTGCATGATTTGTGAACCTTTGCGCTTCTATTTCCCGGTATTGATCCTATGACGTCTGACCAAGAACCATGTAATCAAATTTATTCTTATCTGTTCACTCTATCGCAGTCATAATCAGGTGACTGTCCCAGGTAGACCATTTGTGCATGACCATTCGATATTTCGTACTTTGTCACACGCGAGAATCGAATTCATACTCAAAATCATGTAATGTAGTCCCTAATCAAGGGATCTAAGAAATCAGACCATCGTCATTCATCGCGGAATGATCAATGGCTAAAGTACAGTACAGATCTACATTTGTGATTTATCGCACTTTTGCCTATCATAGCTTGATACATTTACGATGTCTGACCTCTAAATGAGAAGTATGAAATTAGGTTCATAGTCTATGATCTAGATCATTGCGCTAGTCGGAATGATTACCCCAGGCGCGACAACTTCACCTATTTTTCGCATACGCAATATTCATTCAATTTAAACCTGAATTTACTTTGTTAGTCGGTGCACTTGGAAACACTGCCTTTGTTCGTTATTATGTTTGAAAATGTCTAACCGCAGCGAACAAATAAATTATGTTCAGATCGAATCATAACTTTGTTTATTTCCCTTTCATTCTCGGAGATCACAAGGAAATAACAACATGAAAAGAAATATAAGAATCTGTATAATCAATGGTATGCATAAATTGGCGAAGAGCCAATCTTTCTATGCGCGCTTTAATTAAACAAGAAAAGTTCCCACACCAAATGTTCCCACAGCAAAATGTTACACAACTGACAATGGACCAAATCCATTATTAAAGAGCATATGTTTTATGAACTGGAGATAAATCAAAACCGGCTGATTGTTTCTTCCATGAAAATCTTTTCAATTCGTCTATGCTACAGAAATATGCAAGGTGAAATTGGATGTATTCAAAAGAAATGTTTTTGAATGCTATATATGCCTATTGTCTGATCGATAGAATTAGTGTCAGGAGACTGTAATTTGACAGAATATTCATCAAATAATCATATGGTTCAGGTCTGTCTTTACAAAAAACCTGACGTCCTGACATAATATGCATTTTTGAATAAACAATTACGCATCTAAATAGATTCTATAGAAAAACACTGTTGATACCAAAAAGCTCTATGTGAAAATGCATGAAATACCAAGTTCTACCATCCCTTTCCAACAGGCTAAAGTCCACTGAATATATTAATGAGTCTTATCATCCATTGGGTTGGCCAACTCTATTTCTCTAGCACTTTCCCTTACTTAAGACGGAAACTGATTTTACGCGCACTCCGGCAGTATCAACAAATTCCCCTGATTTTTAGCTTGACGAGGTAAGTGGCCACCACCCTGTTGATGTACTCACCAGATTTCCATGCTCTTATCGGGTTCGAAATCGACCTCGATAACCGTTGTTCCATCGATTGTTCGTTCAATGCATTGCGTCGAGTTTTTACTGCAAACTTTGCAAGCCTGATAGAAACCGTGCGGCTTCACATTGCCCGAATCAGTGCCAACAAACACCTGCAACGTAGCTTTCTGATTATAACCGATTAACTGAAATAGAAATTCATATGAGTGATTAGTTTTTCATTCGCAAATTATCAGCAATAGACTTGTCATATTCGGACGCTTTCAAAAATAAACTCACCTTGACGACTGGATGGCCGGTGCCAGCGTGATCTTTGACGGCACCTCGACTTCCTTCCGTTAAATATCTCGCGCGGTGCTGAACTTCGGGATTCCTCAAAACTTTCAGTTCGATTCCGTGTCGTTTGCTCGGACGAACCGCTGAAAGGGGTTCATCAAAACTCGATTCCATATCGCTCACCTGCGGCGCGTCTTCAATTGTGGCCCTGAAATAAGCATTGTTCTGATTACTAATTTCTTCATCTATGATACCAAATTGAATTCCTGAACAAGGCATCAACAGACAGTAAAGCGCTATATGAGGGTGGCCACTATACAAATTCTCCATGTTATTACACGAAAGAGTGAACCTGAATGAATCCCGTGCAATTCTTTGGATTAAAATGTTTATTCATCTTTTATGAATCACGTATTAAGAAATGCACGGTCAATAACATATATCTGATTTCCTGAGTTTTCCAGATTTTGTGCAAAATCTAGTGAAATTCTCTGATTTAGAATTTCATGATTCCCTGAGCTTTCCAGGTTTTTCAGGTCAATGGACAGTGGTGCCAATAGACAGGCAGTAGGCCTACAGGCTTACTCTACTGATAACCATCTGGTCCAGCAGATGCGCATAAAACATAGGGTCCTATACATCAAATGTACCGGTGTGCCAAGCTCACTTATCATCAATGCCTTACGAAAAATTTCAGATTTCAAACAGGCCGTTTTGTTAGAACTCTAAGATTACCCATCACCCGAACTGGAAATTTTCATTTACCCGTCACAGCTGACTTCTGAAGTGTTGTTTGTCGTCTCGAACACACCCGGCACACCGCAACCGAATTTCGTGAATATAAACTGTGACGACGAAATCGCGCCGGACAGATCGAATCCGTCCATATTGGCGGCGCTCGCGTTGTTACTGTTCTCCGGGGAATGCGGTCCTTCGTTGTCGCTACAACGTTGCGATTTCCGCGGTATCTCCTCGTCGACGGCCGTGTCCGAGTTCGCCGTCGTCGGATACAACCAACTACTGTCCATCGACGAGTCCAACGCGTGTATACTGTTCGAATCAAGATTCAAATCGGCGGCCTCTTGAATCAACGACATTTGTGTATTCGAATCGGACATGAACGGCTCGGGCGACGCGACCCGCGACCGAGGAGACAGAACCTCCGGACTCGACAGCGGACTATAACTCGATAACGACGTCATCTCGTCGTGAACGTGACGTCCGATCAGCGTCGATGAATCGGGCGGGGGCATCAGTTCTTCGTCGGTGATACAAGTCAATACGCTGTCTCGGTTATTATGCTCGATAGATTCCATGGACAACTGGCTAATGCTGTTGTACACTTGCGAAGCCGGCCCCGACAGATTTTCACTCCCACAAAGCAACGGCGATGCCATCGAAGATAATGGATCTGCTGCAAGATAGAAATTTAATTATCTTTTCACGATTTCAATGTTTCACAAAATTCAAAATAATTATGATACATGCAATATTAGCCAGTAACGGGATTGTGATTTAAGATTGGACATTTAACTACTATAGCCTGTAGTCCAATGGAATTGATTGAAATATTTTTAATAAACGTTTAATAAAAAGGAAGGCAACGTCAATAAACCTTTTTCAAGAGGGGTAAACGTAAAAGTTTCGTCATCAAAAAGGCTATTATGGCCCCTGCTGAAATCGACTTCAGAATCCACATGATCCAGAATGTATTTATTTGTAGAATCCATGGTTACTGAAAACAGATGTTGAAAATTAATAGTCTTTCAATGGTGGTAGTAGTAAGAAGTGAAAGGGTTAATCACTTACGGTCGACGCCATTTTGTTGTTTTTCTTACCTTTAGATCGTGTAAGAAGACCATATTCTGACGATTTAACACCAACGATTACGTTCGATACTTTATTGCAATAGTCAGATGGCATGGTATTGTTTTTATTCACGGATAGAGACCATTTTCGTAGACTGTTTCATATCCTATTCAGGTGAAATAACGCTTGAAAACTCGTAAACATTCACGCAGTGCGCGCGATTTTCGCTTTTCTGCTGAAATTCTGGAGCTCTCCTGAACCACATCTCAAAACGAGGCGTAAATTAAAGATTGACGTCATTGTCAACCAATAGGAAACCGACCTTTTTTATCTCGAGGGTCATGATTGACACACCTCTACGTATAACTCAAATGAGGATAATAAAACGTTGTTATCAACTAAGACTATTGTTACGTATTGATATTCGTGGATCATAACCGATGATTAGTGATAATTTACGGCATTTATTCAGTCGGCAAAAAAGATCAGGCTTCGATTCTCATAGCTACGCATGCGCGATCGCGTTGATGTAAATACAAGCACGTGGTACGCACCTGTCAAAACGAATTGTCAAACATGATGAAACCAACTCGCAGTCTTGCAGTACAGCAACTGAAGAATTTTGCCCGAAGTTTTCTCGGCACCAATTGGGATCAATACTCGCCGAATACACACAGAAAACCAGCTGCCGTGCTCATTCCTCTGACGTTGAAAGATGGCATTTTAAGCGTATTGTTAACGAAACGTTCGAAAAACATTTCCCGGCCTGGTGAGATTTGCTTCCCCGGAGGAAGATTTGACGACACCAGCGACAAATGCTTTTTAGATACCGCTCTGAGAGAAGCTCGCGAAGAAATCGGACTCTCTCCTGATAGCGTTGACGTAATTTGTGAATTCGTTCCCTTCTTGATGTACGATTACTTGGTGCGAACGTTCATAGGTTTCATTCCCGAAAGCTTTATTCCAATTTGCAACGATGAAGAAGTGGAATCGGCCGCATTTATACCTTTATCGCGTTTTTTGGAGTCTGATGGACATAGTTACTTTATTTTCAATAGGTTAATCGATCAAAGGGAAACGTATGTACATATCTTCCATGATAACTTAAGATCATTAGGGATCTATGTTACAAAGGGCATGACATCGAAGTTGTTGATCTTTGTAGCCATGATTGTGTATGAAAACGAACCGAAATTTTCTATAGACATGTACCCTGAAGTTCTACCAAATCCTGTTGCAGAACATTTAAATTATGTCCTCTTGAATCTAATAGAAAAGTCAAAACTGTAAGAGATGACAAAACATGCTTTGTGCAGTCGGCATAAATAATTTTCTTTATTTAATTCTGTATGATTAAAATAACCATGCCTTATTTACAGTCCTGATTGAACTTAATTTATTGTAACAGCCAATAACCCTTTTAAAAAGATCATGAAATTTATTTGCTTCAATCTCTTAAAATACATTGTACGATTTATCATAAATAATGTATGTACAGTTGAAATTTAGAAGTTCTAACTCAGAACACTTTTCGACCAAATATATTGAGAAAAGGCTACTGTCATTAACTATTCTTGTATTTGATAAACCGATTTAAGTTAGTCCTTGCAGTGGTAACTATTGGCAAATGCTCTCCTAACTTCTTCTTCTGCTGTTGCACCTGAAAACAGTAAAACAATGTATTTACCTGATCTCTTTCAATTGTAGTTGTTTGCACCGAAATTGAAAGTTAATGGACTTTAAAAATAGTAGTTTGATAGAAAATGAACTGTAATTGTTCTGATTTTGATATTTTTGGGAGAAGTTGAGGTCTTGAAAAGAGAAACTACGCTCAAATAGTAGTTATACCCAGGTCTGATTTAGACTAAAAGAAAAGATTGGGTAGTTTTTTGGAGGATTACAGCACAGTAAAAACTGCACATGCGAGAAAATTTGATAAGTCAGCAGGAATTTCTTGGTCCAACTAGTCGAGCTGAACTAATCTGAATATGGAGTAATTATTATGTATTTTTTATTATCTTACCTTCACTTTTAGTGCAGGAGCTATCTGTTTTAGTTTTGGGACTAGAGCAATTTCCTTTACAATAGGATCCACATGATCTTCAGCAAATACATCGAATAGACCATCTAGTGCTTCTGCGGTTACCCACAGTTCAGAGTCATTAGAGGCCAGTTCAACCAAAAACAGCCCGATATTCTAAACAAATCGAAGTTAATCTTTCAATAATCCGTAAAATGTCAGGTAAATATCTAAAAATTTTAGAAGTTCAATCACTCACTTTCAATAATGAATGTGGAGTTACTTGTTGAGCAAGCATACATCCTATCGTGGATACTATTCGCAACGTATTGGCACGCACATCTGCGTTGTTACATTTTGAACCCATTTCGAAGAGAAAATTTAAATCTTGCAGCGTCACATCTTTGAACTGAAAAAAGCAAATTTAAGGCAAATTACCCACTGACTGGCAGAATCTATATGATGTATACATCTGCTACGTAGCTGCATATGTTAATAATCCATGATAATATATTTAATAATGTATATGCAGTTCACTTGCTGACCTCAGGTGACTGTAATTGCGCCAATCTTTGAACAACAGCTCTCATAGCTCCAGTTACAGCCTCCAGTATTCCTTCATTTTTCACAGCTATATAAAACAAAAAACCAGAGCTATACATGTATTTAATATAAAAGTGATAACACATTATGAGGCATTACTGAACTTATTTGACTGAAGTGGCATTCCATTCGAAAAATTCTTCACAAGATTGTCAAACTTACCAGTCTCAGTGACTGCGATCTGTGTGAGTTTCAACCATAACAGGTGGAGGTTCTTTAACCCACCTAAAGCATCAGGTTCCATATTACTTGCCATGTTGTTTACATTATTCAAAGCTCTACTTTGCAGTGTGTGAATACTGTCAAAAAGATTGCAAGTGAGTCAAGGAAAATACATTGAAATACTCAGCAGAATGCCTCACCACCTTACTTAGTACCAATTTATAAACAACGATTCCTGAATACATGTAATTTTCTATGAGTGCAACATTTAAGAAGCATTAAAATTACATGACACCTGACTACACTTGAAGTTTCAGCATTACCTTTTCAATAGTTTCTTGCCTTTTGGATAATGAGATAAATGACCGGCTATTCGGGCATCGAGTGACGGTATCTTTTTCACAACCTCCGTGAGAACTTGATGATCGGCGAACAGACTGAGTACCTCGGTTGGCACACATGTGGGCGACTAGAAGATGCAGTTACGACAAATCATGCATGGTAGGAATAATCGCGATATCAGTGGATCGAGAAAATAAAGGATTATTTTTACGTGGACACTTACTAACATGTCCATTTGATTTTCTGGCTCTGAACACGCCATTTCATCGGCACTTGATTCAGCACTGTCAAGTTCCTCCCACTCTTCGTCTAAACAGATATAAAACACAAATATATTTTTCACGAAAAAAAACCAAAAAACATTGCATCTGATTACAAGAGAATTACCCACCATCAGAGCAACTCAAATTAGCTATTATTTCTAATGCTAGTTGTTGCGAAGACAAAATATTGTGAAGCTTTTCGATTTCTGCGTCTATGCTTTTATGCTGCAATTAAAAGACAAAGAAAACAAGAAAGTAACACTATTTTCTACATCGAATGGTGCTTAATTCTGAATCATTGAAGGGTAACTCACATTAACATCTGGAACATGTTCTTTGTCTTTGTCTTCTTCAGACAAAGATGAAGTACCGTTACTAGCATTCTGTAAATCAATTTCAAAGAAATCAAACTCAAATAATCTTCACTTACAATGCTGTGGTATTAAGATCGAATTTCTAAGATGATCAGTAATTGTACCATAACTGCCATTAATTTTTCTGCTATTTCAGTAATGTTCGACGTTGTATCTAATCGTATAATACTCATCAACACCTCGACGATCACAGTTAAAACGTTTCCTTTCGCTGTATTCAGTTTGCCGCAACTAACATTGTACAATATGCCTGAAGAGAATATCAAAATCAATCGTGTTGAATTTCGCCACAGAATACTCCATGTTACCTATCAAAATGCTTCTATTACCTGATGCCAATGTTTTCAGAAACACATGTTGCATTGAGTTGGTGTGAAATTCGGATGAAATAAGTTTACGCAGTGAATTTTCAGCCTCTGTCGAGCTTAGTACAGGTAGCGCATCCGGATTGTTCTCGGAAACAATCTGCAAGAACTGCGCTGGAAGTGAAAGAAAGCGGTATGACAATGTTATTCACTCCATCAGATCAGAAGTTCGATTTGTTCCACATATACATGAAATGCATTAAAAATTCGAATTGAAATTCAAACAATTCATGACAGACATCAATCATTCGAATTCACAGAAGACTTACCAGTGGCAATTGCCTGGGCAAATCCGTACATATCAGGATCAAGGGTTGATAGAAACATTGGGATTATATTCTGCTGATTGACGATTGATACTGCTGTTTGATTGCTCTCACTGTTACATGAAAACATACCAGTAATATAAGCAATGTACAATATATAATTTCAAAGGCTTGTTTTATTCACGAAATTTACTGACCATAAGTTCCAGAGCAAGTGTGTAGCTTGTAAAAACACATCAGTTTTTGGATCTGTTTCCATTTTTGACGAAGCTTTTTCCGGTTGCCATTGCTCCTTATACTGCATCAAAACAGAAACAATAACAGTTTTATCATACACCGGATAATAACTGGAAGCATACAATTTGACTACATCAGGAAAGACGAGTCTATAAACTAGACCTGTTGTAATATAGCAATGAGGGGAGTCATCACATCATTGTCAATCATCTGATCACAAACTTCGTAACCACCAACAACGGAAAGGTTCCTGGAAAACCAAATAACGATGAGTAAATTGCATTATCTACACCATGTACATGATTTTCACTCGTATCATGGGAATTTAAAAATCACCTTAAAGCACCAATGGCCGCTTGCCTGACAGTAACACACTGATCAACCATTAATGGACCTAAAATCCGTACAACGTCTAAATCCAGCAATATTGCTACTGCACCAGGCTGATCAACTATGGTAGCGATTGTTGTACAACCACATTCTCTTTCTTCAGCACTTCCACTATGCAGCTGAAACATTTAAGAAAACATATATCAAAAAGGGCCCTCAGCCAGTGTCAGATAGGCTGGAAAATACATGTACGGTGCAATATCCATGTGTATCAAAGTTACCTGTACATTATGCACTATTTAGACTTATCAAACACCCAACTGTCAAAAAGAGGTTTAAATTCCTGTAACTGCTGATTTTGGCTTGCATACAATCAAAACTTTTTCATCAAATAATTTCCTTGCGGAATTTGGAACTGGATACTTTGATCTTTGGATCTTTGATGATTTATAGCAGAAAACCAAAAATTTATTGATTTGATAAACCTCGATTTGGAATTGAGACATACAACAATTTTGAATAAACTGTCTGGGTGGTTAGGTAGTCAAGTACTTAGCCGTCGTTCCACAAACAACCCGTAGGAACCCGTAACAACGACTGGTATTCAGACTATTTTTTTTTTACCTTATCAACAATTGAAGCAACTGCATGTGATGTTCGGGTGACAGGCGTTTCAAGCTCAGCTTCTTCTTGTTCAACCTCAGCCACGCTTTCTATACCAGTGGGTCGAGGTTTCTGAGGCTTTTGGCGTTTATGTTTCACTTTACCCATGATTTCAATATACGTAAAATAGACCGAAAATAAAGAAACACCACCAAAATTCTCAAGCTTCACGCGTCTATCATGGAGGCTGCCATCTTGGATTCAACCAATGGTGGCGCCACAATACGGTCATGATAAACTCTGGATACCGTACGCTAACCGGTGAACCAATTTCAGTCCAAATATCCACAGTATCCTCGATACCCTAGTATCCTAGGCTCTCTATAAAAATTTCAAATTTTTTTTTAAACATAGTACCTATGATACTGGGGTCAACAACTTTTTTGCGTCAGCCGGGGCCTGCTGAGCAAGCCCACGTTTATATCAAAGAACTCATAAAACTCGCATAAAAAGCATTAATGCAATATTTATTGACTTTTGATAATCAATTATTAGCTTGGGAAATCAGGAAAAGAGGATTCACAATATCAACATACCAAGGCATTTATCAAAACTTTAGAAACACATTATTCAATTCCTATGCTCTCGTTATATCACAATTTATGGATCAATGCACTTCAGAAAATTCATCTTACCGCTAAAGCAAAATTTCTGATCACAAAAAAAACCCACGAACATAACATCAGAAAGACAAACCTCCAAGAGGACAATGAATTAACTGCCAGTGTTGGATAGAAACTTTCCATCGACATGTAAATGGTAATTTTTCAAGAGAATACAAAATTATGATTCACCGTCAACAGTAAATGGGATCAAGAAACCACATCTATCATCGCTACTGAAAAAATAACATCAACAGAGCAGCTGCTTGAAGAACTAGATAAAAGATTGATAAATGTTTTCTAATTCTCTTCATAAAATGATGATATTCTGTATGACGTTGCAACACTTTCACCACATGCAATGTTTGTTTGTCGTAAGTGAACTCATTATCCCGGCAACAACATTAATGAAGGTTAGTAAATTCAATCGTGTTCTATAATTGTTCATCCATTTTATCGTGAATGGTAGATGTCTATGATGGCGCAAAGTTGTGAACTCCTAGTCGAAATATGTCGTGAGCTACGAGCCAATTCGCTGTTGGATGTTGTCTAATAATGAATGTTTGACAAAACGGCATCGGATGTTCTGCATCGGCCTAGAAAAAGAGAGGAAATTACATCAATCATAAAGATTTGATAAATCTACCCCTTACTACCGGAGTCTACACGGATGGCAGGAATAAGAACTACTACTCTCAAGTAGACTCCTTATATCGTGACATATGGCAGCATTATGAATAATGACTTGTCGAACTGGTCAATCTGATCCAATATATCCCAAGCCCTAGGATTATTTGTTCAACCAGTCGAAAAATCATGGTCTAATGAGAAAATGGCACTCAACAGATGGCGCAAAAAAAAGTTCATTTACAATGAAATTTGAACTTGATTTTTTGGCTTCCAAAATACGAAAATTATAAAACAAGTCATCGAAAAGATATGGTTTACGTAATTGGAAATGTATAAAGGAATTGAGAAGGAGTAACCCAGTGCCACTAGCAATCGTGGATTATCGCTGAATTCTTGCTTGCCACTGTAGCGTTGCCGGTATCCCATTTAAATGAGTTAAAACTGGCCTTTTTGTTCCTAGATAATGAAAACCAGAACCTGTAATGGGCGTTGATATAGCAAGATCCGTACATTGGCGAATATCAGTAGTTTTTTGGGCAAAGGTAGCAATCTAACAGCTCATTATTTCATTCCTTACCTGGAGTTGTCCATTACATACAATCAAAATACCATCAGGTAATGGGTGACAATCTACAGTGGTAGTTTTATGAGCTATCTGATTAAATCCTAAAGACTGAAAATAGAAAAATGTTGGTTTTTTTACTAAAAGAACTCTTTAGAATGAGAGTAGGTCAAACCAGTACCAAAATTAAGTTTTCATGGTTTTTCCTTACCTTAAAAGTAAGATGAATACCTTCATGTCCTTTTACTTTCTTATCTTCATATGTTAGCAGCGCATCGGGCTGAAATAAATACGATTTATAAAAATAACGCGCCAAATATCCTGGTCCTGGACGAATTCAATTCAATTCAACACGACAATAAAATATTAATACAAAGAGACACTGACAAATGATAACATAACATATAGGGAGAGAGAAAAATTGGAGCTATTTTACAAAGAACACCAATCACTTGAAAACACAATCTACAATGCATATAATCTAATGTCTATTTCAACGCGACCCGAGAGCACTCCTGGCGGCCCGACCGCCCACCCCCGGCAGCACACACCCGATAAAGGTCCCAATGGGACCAGGAAGGACAAGCAGCCGACCCCAAACATCACCACCCAATCCATCCGAAACTGCACCGAGGATAGCCAATAAGTCCCCACCGAAAGGGGTCCATGAGAGAAAAGAGACTCCACGACTTGAAAGCTCAACAAAATGTCTCCATGCCTACCAACTGAAGTTTGGTATGTAGGCATGGAAACACAATGCTAAACCCCCAAAACACGGAGTCACCCCTCGTTTTGGCATTTATTACCTGCTTACCAGGTTACAATTCAAAGGACTAACATTACAAACAAATGAGAAGGGAGAAAAAATAATGGCACTGATAATGATTAATTAACAATTAAATAATCTACTACATGTAAATGATTTCGAGTATAGTCAAACGAAAATGCACAGACTACCCATCCAAACATTTTTAGCGCGATAAAGTTAACAAATACAAATCTACTCACAAAGTAAAGCGTATAAATATTCTCCCGCGGACCTGCATCTAAACATCGGTAGTAATACTCGGCGAATTGAGTGCCGATTTGCGCAAACTTCTCTGCAATTTCAGCTGCTGAAATCATTTTGAAACTTTTTTGATCGCACCGAGCCGAAGAGGTTATTGACGTGGGTGGTACAGGTTATTTCACAGTATACAGATTACGCCTCCAAGCATGCGCATTCGAGAAGCTAGGTTCGAATCCCTATTTAAGTTAATTTCGTCCATAGATCTAATAATCCAAATTCGTATTTCCAATGAAAAGTAAAAATGTATCAATTTTGATTCTACCCAACAATGTTCAATGATTGTCAGAATACATTTAAGTATCAGCAACTGACAGTAACCAAATCAGAGAACACAACCCGGAGGTGACGGGTACATTTTATGGCGATCTTTCTCCGGCGTCGCGATGCAAAACCCGGTTAAGGTCGTGTGTCCTCATTAGGCTTGAGTACGAATTTTTTCAAGAAAAAGTTGGAGGGCTATGGGAAAAATAATAATAATTTCTTTCGATGGATGGCGCGTTTTGAAATGGCGTAAGAGGGGTAAAATGCAAATAATTCATTTCGATTGGGCGGCGTTTAAAAAATGGGAAAGAGGGAAAAGATACAAATCTTTTTTTTTATCGAGTATTTTCACACTTATGGTATTTTCCACAAATGGAATGGACTCGGATGGACTGCAGAAAAGAATAATAAAGGATTGACAAATTTGATGAATTTTATCCGCTTTTGTCACTTGCTAAAATGAGGCATAAGATTGAAAATTACACAAATTTCAAAAATGACCGGGACTATAAAATGTTGATAAGAGTAATCAGATTAAAGCACAAAACATCTTGAAGGGGGACTTAAAACATTTTTGTTTTTTATTTGATGATTTACGCACTGAGGCGGATCCTAAAGGCCTTCGTTCGAATCCGCCCGCCGACCGGGCACTTGCTTGCACGCACTCCATCCAAAAGCACTTGAGTTAGTTCCATGGCGCCATTAGGCGCCTTAGATGTGGCGAAATGCAAAATGTACTGAAAAAAAACCACCCGGCCGCATGTCCACGTGTAGTAACCAACGAACCGCGACGTCGTTTCGGGTCGGCGCGGCCGCACCGGAGACGAAGGCATGTCGAACAAACCCTGGAAAGCGAGGATCGAGCTCAACACTCTCAGGTTCTATAAGTCCGTTAACCGTGATTTAGGTCTGAAGATTTTGACGGGAGGATTGTTTTCCCCACCCGTGTGTGTCGTGGATAGTAATTTTTAAGCCTCTAATGTACTCTGTTACGCATAAATTTCACGATGGCATCGGATCTGAATAATGTACCTAGGGATATTTCAGGTATTTATCATAAACCTGAGTGTCAAATTTTTTGTATAGGTGTTTTAGAGCATCAGTTCTTCCATCCATCATGTCAATTTTTAGTTGTCCTTTTAAATTAAAGCCACACCAACGATCCAACTGATCCCTCGTCTCGATACCGTTTCATTCACTGACTGGTCAGGTCTCTACTATGGGCCAGTATCGTACATTTTAATTTCATTTTTTCAGAGAGTATACGTGATGTCGTTGATAAGAAAACAAGACTAACAATCAGACGACTGGTTCATCAAGATGCCATCAAAGAAAAAGAGAAACCAGATAAAAAGGTTTTGGTAAGTATTACTGAATTTGAATGTTGTATGCCCAGGCATAAAAGTAGGCCACAGAAGTTGGTTAAGGCTTACCAGTTAAGTAGATAGTTGACATAGTGACAATTAGGCCTAAAAAAGTTCATTGCACGTCGTTAATTGTAACTATCTTATTTAATATCCACTGGTTATCTTACAACTTATTCGAGCAACTGGCCCCTGGCTGGTATCCAAGTGAATGCTCTTACCATTCTCTTATCAATCCTGATGCTTGGAGGAAACATGTTTCGGGTACTTCTTACCAGATTCATTCCGGTTCTCCAAAATTTTGTATTCGTCCTTTACACTTGTATTTTATTTTAATGATATTTTAGGCATTTTCGCAGTACCGTGTGTTTGTCTTCACAGCCAAGTTACCGTGTAGGGTAAGTAATGATAGCTCTTACTGATTGAGTATCCATGGGGGAAAAGAGGGGTGGATATCCTGATGGGAGCACAGGAGCGCAGATTTTCCTGTACCCTTTTTGGAGAACGGCAATTTTATTCTGGGATATTTTTCTTTAAGATTTGTCTTGAATGTCACTGCAGTGCCTGAGTTGCGTTTTATAAAACACATCGAAATTTCAAAATTACCTGGACCCTACTTTTGACTAGGTGCTCGCTGTGTATGGAAACTTGCCCTTCTTTACAGTATGCTGCTTCATTTCATTGCTCCTGTCAAAGACACCCCTATGGATCCGCCCCTGTACTGTGCAGTAAATAACATGAAGCAAACAAACATACCAACTGTATTTGCAATGTTATGCTCAAGTATAAAAAAACTAGATTTAGATTGTTAGTGTATTATACTGCATTATATAACTGCGCTTGGGTAAACTGAGTCTATACCTGCATTATATTACTGCTTGTGTACACTGAGTCATACCCAATACTGAAGGGTTTTTTTAAAAACTATAAACTACTTCCTCAAACTTCAATGAACTGTGGCTGTTTCTAAAGGAATGTAAGATGTATAATGAATTATGAAGTTTTCATCGAGAACGCTGTACTTATTCAATAAGGCCTTCCTATTTAATATTACAAAAAGATTTTCATCTGAAAAATACATTTACGTTACTTTAGATTTTATGGTCTGAGAAAGTGTACAATTATGGAAAATCAATTTGAAAGCATTAGCAATCTGATTTCTATTGTAGATGGAGCACAGTTTCAATTATCTGAGCATTGATTCAATTGAGAGCAAAACATGTGGTCAGGTAAATAGTAATTACTGGGTATTGATGAAGTAATGAATCAATCAATACAAATTAGTTTCAAGATTGAATGAGTATAACTTAGTTAAGTTTATAGAAAGGGCATCAATGCATAAAGTACGAAAGTTCGTATAGATTAACAGAAATGGTGTATACAGTGTTTTAATTACTTCGATTTCAGTTACTTCTAATGGCTGAAGGCAAAACATATTTGTTTCATTCGTTGGTTGATGAAGATACAGATGAATTTGATCATATGATAGCGCACATTTGTACATCATTGAAAAATGTCTTCATTTCAACCCCGTTGAAGTAAGTTTGCGTGAAAAGCAAATATTCCTACTTTAATGCCAATTGATTATTGTGACAATTGATTATTAATTTAGACCTATCAAGTTGTTTGTTGGTCGATAATGAGTTGATAATTTCAGTTTGTCAAGTAATTCTATACTTTCAAGCACATCAATAGCATCAACGGCTATTGCGCTTTTTATTGCAGTAAGCTGATCAAGACAATTGACGTTAGTCCTCCCGATCGGATAAAAACAATGCACACAATGATCAAAGATATAGAAGCCCGAGATCCAGGTCCATGTGATAACTATTCGCAAATGTATAGTGCAATGTGTGATAAACACTGTTTACCGTACCGAGATGAAGTAGCTTGGGTAGGTTTTAACGATATTTTCCGATCAATGTTAAAATCGCTACCGTTTATACTAATTCTATTTATTGATTCTTTGTTTTCTTAGGATGTAGACACGATATATTTGTCTCAGGGAAACAAGGAATTCTGCGTCGGTGACTTCGATCATTTAGACCCGAGGTAATAATGAATAATTGCTCGATTTTATGCTAAATTCCTGTTCTTCACCCGATCGTATGTTTGCCAAGCTTGGCTCTCTTGTGTCAAGTAAGATCAAGTTCAGATCTAATTTGCCTTCATTGTAATCATACCATTGGAAATGGAAAATTTAGAAAAATTCATAAATTTTGTTTGCATGCTGATTGGGGTAATTACCTATTTCATGTAAAAGTAACTACTATGTCACTTAATGCATCCATTATCTACTATACTGAGGTCTTTCCTTCCTGGTGTATTTATCTGAAATTACATATCTGATGAAAGAGATTCAGACGAAACTTTTTTAGCAGGAAAAATTAGTCCCAGTTGACAATTGCTTGCGTTCACTTTTCATATGGCCATCTATCTATAGACAGAATCTAGTTTTCTTGGGAAGTGTTCGATATGCTTTGATATACGATCTTGATATTTGCTTTTTGTATACCTCATCTACAGCTGAAAAATTGGCTAGATTGGAATCAAGATGGCCATTGTCGTTCATCAAAATCAGCACTTCTGCACTTTTTGGAAGTTCATTGGAAATTTGTAAGACGCTTCAATCAATTATCTTGATCTTTCATTTGTATATATATTCTCTGAGGGTTTAGGAAAAATTAGGTTGATTGAACATAGGATGGCTGTCATTTTTGGCCTGAAATGCTGTTGCTTCCTCATGATGATTTATTCAATAGTGCATATATTAATAGTGAAGGTATTCAACATTTGTAGGCTACGTTTGTTCATCTTTTCTACAAGCCTACAATGATAAAGAAATTTAAAGCATATATGATAACTGAAACCAATTTGCAGAAACCCTTTATTGCTGGTTTTTACTTGATTGAATTCTCAACAAAGCAATATTTTTCAGAGAACTTGTTCCAGTTATAGCTGCTTTGCGTTTTAATAAATGGTTCACCAAATTCAATGCAACTAATACCAAACTTGTGAGTAATATTGTTTGTCATAGATTTCTAAGTACTTTCTATATCTTTCAATTCTCTTCATGTAACTCTTAGGTAAAACCAAAAAGACGATTGTAATGGTTATAAGGAGAGTTAATTGTCTTTGTGGTCTTACCTCATTCTACTTTGATCAGTACATTTTAATAAAAAACTGAAAGGTACAAAAAGATAATGAAAATAGTAGATACTGGGTACAAATTTGAAAAATTATGAAAAAATGTATTTATTTTTCTAGAACTTGGCAGCCATGAATGAAGTTAACAAAGTCATGAAGAGCAATACAGTATTGGAGGAGTTACATTTAGCCGGAGTTGGCTTGAAATGGTATGTATACATACTGGTAGATGCTGGTAGTCGTCCTGTATGAAAAGTTGTTACTGTACATGGTGATATTTACTGAAATTTTCTTTGCAGGGAGTTTGTCCATAAGTTGTCCATGGCTTTGCTGTCAAATTCCGAGACTCCACTCCATACTATTGATTTCTCTGATAACAATATTGAGGATAGAGGTATATAGTGTGAGAAGTGGCAAATTTTCGTTGAATCTCAAACGTTAGAAATCATGAACTTAACTAAAGAGAAATATTTTTTTTCACACAGGCATCATTCACTTGACCAATCCACTCAGTAAACTAACTAAAGGACTTGTATCCATTAACTTTGCTCGCTGTGGATTAACCGCTAAAGGAATTAACCGATTAGCTGATTCATTGGCGATGAATAAGTACGTTGCAAGCACTTTGACTAAACTAGATTTGTCAGGAAACTCATTAAAGATGGAAGAGCTTACCGTATGTATAAAATCTATCATCAATTTTAACTGGCACATAATCTAAAAATCTGTTGATGTAGGTATAACATGTACTAGGTAATCATGGTTGTTCTTTCAGAGTCTGTGCAATTTTCTTGCAAAACCAAATACGCTGAGACATATAGATTTGTCTGAAACAGAATGTCCACTCGATATGGTAAGAATTGATTATAAGGTGTCTGCATTGTATTTCATTCAAATGATAATCGTGCAGTTAGATTTATGAATGTATGGTTTAGAATGACATCTTTTGTACATTGGAAAATCTTTTCTTCTTTATAACAAGAATCAACAAATCGGGTATGAAGTCTTCTCTATAGTCTCTTTTTGCTTGTAATGACGTGTTCTTTGTCTTAGGTTTGTGGTGCTTTGTTGCGTGGATGTACTCAAAACTTAAGCCATTTGAATCTAGGTGGCAACGTCTTCACCAGTAGAGCCAAGTCGAAAGAGATCACTGTACCAGTAACATGGAAGCAGTTCTTTTCTACGGCAATGTCTCTGCAATATCTAAATCTGTCCAATAATAAGCTCCCTCCGGAAGCATTACGGTACATTTATCTCCTCAATCATTTGCATACATCTTGAATAAAATATCAGACTGTTTCATCGATTCCTTGATGATTATCTTTCAATTTTCAGGGGATTACTGAACGGTCTAACAAGTAATCTGCAGATCGAAGACATGACATTAGATATCAGCACTAATGATTTTCGAACAGCGGGAGCGCTAATTCTTGAAAACTCCATCGCTAATCTGACATGTGTTTCCCGCTTAGATATCAGTGACAACGGTAATTTTGTATTTTTGTGATTCACTTTCATGATTCACTTAATGTGATGAAAATTCTAGCTCATGTATTATTGTCTTACTTATTTTGTCTTTGGCAGGACTTGATATTGATATGATCCCTATTTTGAATCGGGTCACCGAAAACAAGAACCTCAGAGAATTGAGCATCGGCAAGAATTTTGTCACTACGAAGTCAAAGTAAGAGATAAAAATTGTTCCCTCTTCTGTGAATAATGATGAATTATTACAGCTGCCTAATAGTGTGGCTTTCAGTCATGGTGGTGGATTATAGGTTTGGTTTTAATGGGTTCTTGTACTTTGTAATCGGCATTTGAATTTTATTCTGAAACGGTTCTGCTGAATTCTTGAACTAAGTAATGATTGCGTCTAGCCCTTTATCATCTAGTTGTCTAAACTGAACTGGTAATTACTGGAAGATATGTTTGTTTATATCATAAGTAACTGAAAAAACATCGTAATCAAAATTCATTGTGAGATTGTATCGAAACTTAGGCCGAGGAAAAGCAGCTCATCTATTAGCAGCAGTTCGTCTAAATCCCCAAGGTAAACATACCACCAATGCGGTCTGCTTTCTGAATACAAATACTTCCTCTTTCTTATATGCATGATTCATTACAAACTACATACCTTATGCAGTTATTTATGGTTTATCAGGCATTCATTTCACATGGAAGCAGTTGTCTACAATGTAAAAAGCATATCAATATTCAGACTGATATTCACTGATTTATAGTGAAATTTGAGTTTCAGTGCCTTAATATAGAGTTTAGAAAAGACTGTAAATTCAAGTCTAAAGAACTGTGTTGAGTGCAACAGAGAATGATAAGGAATGCAATTTTTGGTAATACCGCATCAACAAAGAATATCTTTTATTGAGGAGTTGGCTATCGTGTTGAAGTATTCATCATTATACGTGTCATATTCAGTATCACTATATAGACCAAGAGACATTTGCGTCGGCTGCATGAAATGAAATTCTAGTCATGATTTTGTGTAACATACAAGACTTGGGGAGTCCCTTGATGTGCTAGATACGAGATAGCAAAACACAATGGTGCAAAAAAGTGTGATTGATTTATTGTCTGATCCACAGATTGATGTTTTGGCTTCCTGCAGACTCTTTCAATAAAGGCTTACATCAACAAAGAAAGTAAGGCATGTGCCAGAATCGCATGTACCTGCCTTGGTATACTGTTGGATATTCGAATGACATGACGCATGCTCAGTTTCATTGGGCACCGATATTTGTGCCTTTCTCTTTCCGGTGAAATAAAGAATTTAGTCTAAACAAAGTGTGACAAAAGAATTGAATTGGGTTCAGGTTGAAAAAGATGAAAGGACTTCCAGATCCAAGTTTTTAAAGAATCTGCACATGAAGAACATTGAACTAATCGATTGACCGAGTGTGGCTCACTGTATCCTGCATGCGATATGCAAAAATTGCTGCAATGTTCAATAATGTAGAGTGATGATTCTGCTGTGATGAAACATGCTTCCAGGTCCCCTCGTTCACGAAATATCAAACTTATTAAAAAAAAGAAAAAAAACTCGAAACATACCAAACTAATAGCATGTATTATTATTCTCTATTCTGTTTAGCTGCCGGGCAACGTTATACAACAATGACTTCGACTTTAATTACATTGAAACTCACAAAAAGCGTTTCCGAATCTATCCACTCAGTTTACGCGGGTATTTCATTCTAGATCTTTGTTAGCATGGTTGAAATTGACAAGACTTCATAAATTTTATGCAAGAAATACGATATCATTCGATGAAAACAACTAGAAATTTTCAAATTAGGATAGTTTGATGACACTTATAAAAAGTGCTCGCGTTCTCGAGATTTGTCTACGGTACTGATTTAGAGCCGTGTCAGTTAAATGCATGGTAGTTACTGTGAGAGCATGCAATTTGTATTCTGAAATAAGAAAGATCTAAACATTATTTATAGATAATTCTATCATTTAGAAGACGTATAAGGATTATGAATGAATTAACTCCTAACTTTCCACTAATATATCAATTTACCAGTCTATTTATAAAATGAACTTCGATATATCATTACTTGTTTATGATGTATCAAATGCTTGTACCTATTAAATGATTTTTTTTGGTAAACTCTGGATTTTTATTCGTGAATGTAAACAGATATATGAGTTGAATATTTTGCCATTTTTTGGTTGAGTTATATGGATCTCTATCTATCTTATGCAAGCTAACTTTTTATAATAATTTTCGTTTTTTTAGAAACGTTGCTCAGGTATTGGATGCTGTGATGCATCTTATTCAAGATGACTGCTGCGTAAGTTACTTTAATTACTCAAGATCAACATTGTCAATAGCATTGCTTATTTAGTGTCGATATTTAAAGCGTTGCTGGGAAAAAACTGAACACACTTTAAACTTTTTTTAGCCAATTACCTCATTGTCGCTAGCCGATTCTAAGCTGAAGATGGATACAGCCATTATCATCAATGCTATCGGTAGTAACACAAGTCTGCTGAAGCTTGACATAAGGTTGGACATTTTTTAGTAAAGTGTATATGTTCTTACATAATTAAAGCCTGTTTTTCTATCTTACAAGAAACTTGATCATATGACAAGGTAAAACTTCGCAATAAGTCAAGAAATGATAATGGTTTTTTGTGGAGAACGGAAAATTCAGATTTTAAAATAAATTTCAACGTTTCGATATTATCACCTATTGGCTATGTGATTGTGGGACTTATATTTTACGTGATCATATATTCGTAGTGGTAACTATATGGGAGATGTCGGTGCACGAATGTTGGCCAAAGCGCTCGTCATTAATCACAAACTGGAGACAGTTCTGTGGGATCGCAATCTTACTACTCACCAAGGATTTAAAGACGTGGCCAATGCGTTAGAAAGGTTTGTTAGTACTTCAATATATATATATATATATATATATATATATATACATATCCAATGAATTCTATATGATATTCAACCATTGGTAATACACCATGTTTGAATTGTGTTGCGACAATATATAGAGAATCCCACACTGATATAATGAGAAAGATTAAGTGCGAAAATTCCTGAAGATGAAAAAATGAGTCAAATCAAAAAATTAGTATCTTTAAGGAAACTTTTTGGACTTCATCTTTCTCATTCTATTAGTGCGGGATTGTCTATACTTTATATGATATATATCTTACTGAATGTTCCCTGTTATCCCTGTACTGTACTGTCTTGGCTTCGTTTGACCGGATCGATGCAGTAATCAATTAATCACCTTGCAGTAATTATACACTACGCTACATGCCTACGCCTGTATACGATGCGGCAAATGCTCTAAAAAACAACTCCGAAAAAACACTCGCAGTCCTTGAACACATCGAAGCTTTGCTGCACAGGAATCACAGTCCTCGCAAGTTCAACAGTGATAAATCATTCCGTCTGCATCAAGGCTTCCTCGTCAATTCCGCTCAACAGGTTTGATCTGCATTTCACTTTTCCTACACTCCATGATTAACCATTATTACGAGGTTTATATTTATGCGGCTTGTCTTATGAATACCCATAGATGGTGGATAGGTTGGTTGTACAGCTACAAGACACTATCAACGCATTGGGAAATGATTGTAGCGAAAGCACGGGCTCACAGATTGAAACAGCCCAGAAATTTTTGAAAGATGCCGATAGTGCCAGACAAGTAGGTTGCCTAGACCATGAAATATCATCGGAATTCAATTTTTCTCATGAAAAAAAAAACTTGCATATTTTATCTTGTTATGCAGGTTCTACTCAGTTTACAGAAAGTATCCCAAGAGTCTGAAGGCAAAGGAAATGTTGTTGACCAGAAACTAGATAATATAGGAATTGAAATTCAAGATCTGTTGTCGACACAGTTAAAGGTGTCCTACTCAATTCCTTACTTGATACCATCATATCACTGAATATTTGAGGACATTTTTGGGAATAATTTTGTTTAATTACAGAATAATCTTGAAGAGATGCTTCGGTCAGTTGAAGAGCAATGTCCAGCCATAATGGAAGATGAGGTATATATGTCTCCATACTTATCAGTCTCATAGAAAATACATTAATGGTCTCATTTACAGAATATTTTGCATAAGGTTATACTCTATTGGATATTGGGTTTTTCAACTATACCTGATTTTAGGCATTCAAAGAGGAAATCCTAAACGCTTGTGCTGAGAAAATCAAACTGCAACCAAACCTTGTGCATGATTTGTTAGTTGAGCAAGTTGGTACTGATTTGATGAATAAAATGTGGTATGTATTTTTTCTTCCATATTGAAAGCCAACTTAAAATCGCGACTTAGGGAAATATGTCAATGTGTTCGTTTCAGTGAGGTGAACTTAGCATTGAGTGAATATTTGTCGAACAGAATAATGGATGCTGTGTTGGAATCATTGACAACCAATCATAGAGAATTGGTATGTTATACATATAGACTAAGTTTGTATCAATTTGAACTAAATCTGAACTACAGTGGAACCTCGGTATAACTAACTCTGATACAGCGATTCATCGGATATATCAAATATGAAATTATGTCCCTAATGAGACAATTTGGTTGATTTCATACTGGATGTAACGAACTGTTGGTTATAACGCGCATATTTTCTGGTCCCTTGAAGTTCGTTGTGATGAGATTACATTGTAATTTGATCATCACCACTGATTATTTAAGTGTACTTGGCTTTTTCCAGAAGGATCATCTGAATGCTAAAATAAGTAGTAGCCAAGTAAATCTGAGAAATGCGGAGGCAGACAACAATGTATTCATCATAAATAAAGACGAACTTGAGGATGAAGTAATGAACTCTAAAATCAATATTCATAGCATTTATATCATATATTCTGTTCATCATGTAAACATATGCGTATCATATGCTAACTCATAATCATGAACAATAAACTCGATGAATGCTATTAGTGCCAAACCATCTTCAAGATTAAGCAGGGTTAATCGCGTAATCATGATGTAATGTTTACTTACAGCAGTGTTGTGGACAGAAGAGACGGAGCATCAAAATCTCCAAAGTTCGACCTCAGTCAGTCATAGGTGAGAACATATTCCACGATAGATTCAGCTATTAACAATAGAAAAACCTACCAGTTATATTTCCTATGCTTTTAAAAACTCATCTTGTAACTGACCTTAGTTTAGGATCTTACTCGTTAACCTTTTGACGTGACTACAACTAAACGCATGAGATAGTAACAATCTTCAATAATGTCTTTTTACTACCTAACCAAGAATTTTCTATTGAATAAAGCCATCTTTGAAATGCTGTTTTACTTACCTGTAATATAAATCTGTTTAGACTGCATGGAAACAAGTTTATATGAAAAATCAGAGCATGAAATCGAAGAAAAAAATTCTACAGGTGAAAGAAAGTGTTTTGGTGTTTTGATATATGCATTAATGTTAGCTTTTCGTACTTGCATGCCTATTATCAATTTATGTTCATGTTGTTTTGTCATTTCATTGCTGAAAATTTACCAATAGACGGTTTTTCTAATTTACGTACTGATAGTGATTTTAGAAATATTTGGTTAAAGTTAAGCACAAACAGTGTAATCATTATTCATACTACCGGTAGTTCAACATTTTTTGTATTCGAGATGCAATTTCTGCAATAGTGGTTGCATGTGCTCTCACAAAGTTAGGGCTTCATTGCGATGGTATTTTGTTGTAGAAGTTTGTCACAGTTTTTGTGTTGTATCTATGATTTGTAGGACATAGTGCATCAATTGATGCTCCTGGACCATCATTGTTCGTCAAGGCTCCAGAAGTAAAAGCGGTTGTTTTAAGTCCACCTACTAATAAACCCAAAATTAAAACGACAAATGGTATGTATGTATGTATATGTGTTTGTATGAACATGTTTGGATGAATGAAAAGAATGCTTCGGGTATCAGTTCGAAACTTGAAAACTTTAGCCCATTAGCACTCAGGAATTTCACCACCCGGTCAGTAGTGTCTATTACTCCTCAGAAAATTCAGCGGAAAATCCACATTTATCACGATACAAAAAAAGCTCCATTTTCATTTTGATTTTCATGTATTACAAGTTTGTGTTATTTTGTTGTCAACAAACTTTCATATATGGTATAAGATTTGATGAGGTGGGCCTTACTGGGATATAAGAGAGCGCTCGGATCTGTGATATTTCAAATAACCATGAATTTCAAATAGGAAGATATTGATTTCTATACGGAATTTCGACATCTTAGATGTCTTGTTTATCCTAAGCTAATGGGTTTGAATCCTACTGTAACTGTTTTTGTGCAGCAGATGAAAGGGTAGATAGGGCCGGCTTGAGGAGTAATAGGCAGGGCAGATGCGGGCGGTTTGAGGGCTAATAGGTTAAACGAGCTACAAAATATCTTTAGAATGTTAGATTGAATGTTAGAATGAGATGAACCTGTATGAAATTAGCGTTCACCGTATTATTCGCTTATACTATTATGAAAAAATATCTATGTATGTTATACCTAACAATTTTGCTATTTACAGATGCAGAAGTATTTGGTGATCTAAGTCCATTGCCTGCTGCTGGCGAACAGAAATTACAACACTTACAGAAGAGCCGCCCTCGACGGCCACGTACGCACTTGCCATCGAAACCGGCAGCATCTCGAGAGCCTACCAATAACAATGATTCTAATGAGACTGATTCGCCATTTACCCTGAGTGAAGGTGTCAATGCTTTCTTCGAAACTTCTTCTGAACCAGTGAATGTCCCAACTGTAACGCCCGCTGTAAAACGCCCACCTCCACCCTCAAACAAGTAAGTATTATTATAAAAATATGTATCTAATCATTGTGTACGAGAGCTCTGTAAGGTTTATTGTTTTGGTTAGAGGGAAATTTTGATTACCGTAATACCCTCATTTGTGTTGGCTAGCGTGTTGAAAATTTTGAATCACCAGGATCAATGAATGACATCAGTAGCCGGGCACATTTAGTACCTATCCTTGATTTCTAAAACTTAAGTAAAAAGTAATTGACTTATTCTCAGTATAATGGCTAAAATATTGGAAAAGAAATTCATTCCATATTGTAACTGTGTTATCAACCTAAATATCTTGAATATAAATGATGATGCAAAGAAACTTATAGTTGGTTAAGGATAAATTTACGAGAATGAGATTTCTTTTTTTTTCTGCTTAATGAGTGTTTTGTTTCGGACTCTTAGCATTGGTACTTGAATTTATATGTTTTTCAGACCGAAAACATCAACGAAAAAGCCGAGTTTCTTGAATAATTTGACCAACCGTAAGGAGGACACAGAAAAATCTGATGACAAATCAAAAGAAAAATCTGAAAGCAAGTATGTACATCGATATTGCTCTCACTTCCGGTACAATGGGGTGAAACACTACATCATTTTATCGAAAATGTGTATTGTGAATTCTAGGAGTGGCTTTGGATTTGGAAAGATGAAATTTTTCAAGAAAAAAAATGAAACAAAGGCTGAACCTGAAGAGACAAAGCCTGAAGAGAAACCTGACACTGAAGAAAAAGGTAAATGGCAGTGCTTCTTTTCCTTCTGAGTGATGAAAGCTGCGCTGTTGAATATCAAATGAATATCATTTCCCTTTCATTATAGTTGAAGTGCAGTCAGAAGTGACAGTAGAAGAACCAGTTGTAAAGAGGCAGCCTGCAAGTATTCCTAAAATTGGCTTTGGTGTCAATTCTGGAATTTTTGCTGAAATGAAACTGAAGCAAACCGGAATGGCTTCTGAGGTAAGTGCCTAAGGAAAATATATCTGAATTGTTAACAAATGTTAGTAGATCTTTGTTTTAACATATCTTCTTTTCGGTTAATTACTAATGAATAATGTATCCCTAAGTTGTCTCTTATATCTTTGCACTATGTTTTATGTTTTGTTTGTTGTAATTGTCACAAAGTAATTTATGAAAAACAGGTTTTGTTTCATGAATATTCAGTTTCTTGTGTAAAACTCACCCGTAAAGAACTGCTTTCCATCTCTTGTACGAGACAACTGTATTATTGTATATTTCATTTTCCTATTTAACTCTTCTTAAATAACACTGTACGCTTAATTTGTCTGAGCATAACTTTCTTCACAACTGTCAATCTAAATCTGTTTGCTAGCTAAATGTTCTGATAAGAATCTGTTCTTTACTTTTCTTTGTATATCTTACACTTTCTGTTAGTAACTGTGTCATTCGTTTCAAGAGAGAGAACGCCAGCATTTGCTGCATGAAAGCATTTCTTTTCGCAGGCGAGGACCACATGGTATTGTCAATTTCAGGGCGACAAAGCAGACCAAAAACACAAACCACCTCCCCCGCGACCGGATAAAAGTCCACAGGCGCCACCGCGAGCGTCAAGAGCTTTTTCAGCATCGGAGAAAAAACCTGGGCCAGCACCGCCACCATCCAGTATGTAGCTGATCTTTCAGAACGCCGAGACAATTGATTCAGTTGTTATCGTAATTATTTTAACATATTTCTCGATTCATCCTGTAGCTAAACCAGCTCCTCCATCGCGTCCGAAACCACCGATAGCATCGGCAAAACCTAGGAAACCACCACCGCCTGGTATGTGCTCTGAAAAAGTTGTGTGTTTCAATTACAAATTACGTATTGATGTAAGAAATACCAGTACCATGTGATATTACTTTGTTTAGGTTCTCGTCTGAGTAAAGAATCGAGTCCTGTAATAGCTAGCCGGGAATCTAGTCGAGAATCAACTCCGCAACCGGCCAGCAGAGATTCAACGCTGAGCAAAGACTTGAGGACGATAGCGACTAAAGAGTCTCGACCTTCGAGTAGCGAATCGAGTCCTGCCGAGAACAGAAAGGATTCTAGTCTCGAGAAAGACGAAAATCGTCTGTCGGTTAAGAACCGCATCGATAGCTTACGACGATTGAGTGGCACAGATTCTGACACTGAGAATACGAACAAGTCACAGTCTCTACCACGAGGAATGACTCCTATAGATATCAGTAAGTATACCGTCATTTTATATGTTTACCAGCCAATGATAATTCAGTATTGCATCGTTTATATCATGTTTTTTTCTGTATACATTTCTGTTACGTTTAGAAAGATTTTCATCAATATTTTGATGATGTATGAATCCGGTAGAAATGGGTATAACAATTTTAAGATTTCTTTTTTTATTTGATACGCGGTGTAGTCAATTTATCAGTTACGTTTCTTGGTATTATTGGGTTTACTATTTCGAGGATGTTTTACTTCACTATCCACCATGTTTTACTTCTTTAAGTCAGTTTAGTGCTTGCATTCGAAGATTTTAGAATACTATTAGTTCAACCTGGAATAGATCCATTGTCAAAACTCATACATAGCATGAAAACTCTCTCAGTAGCTAAACACACTGGGAATAGATATTGCTATAGCATGGAATATGAAATCACTTTAATTTATACATTCTACACCGAGTCTGATCATGTGAAAATCTGGTCAAAACGTATGTAGTCAAAAAACCCATTTCCATTGCTCCTTCATTTTTAAGCTTCACTGCGACCTCATTTTGGTTAGTGATAAATCTTAAAATAACTTTAATATTGACATTCATATTTTGATATATTGTCATCTTTTTTCAGCAGATGGAAGCGATTCTATGAAATCATCCAATTCCCTCACCAATATAACTCCTTCATTGCCTGTAGTGGCTGTTAGCGTTGAAACAAATATCCCTACCGAATCTACTGAGGAACCATCCGCTGTGAAAGAAATTCCTGAGGAAGTTTCACAAGATACCGAACAGAAAAAAGAAACATCCGACGACGATGATGACGATGATGACAACAGTAGTTCATCCGATGTTAATTCAGCAGGTGCTGAATTTGACCTACAAAATGATGCAGGATCCGCAGATGTTACTGAAAACAACAATAAACCGATTGATATAGAAGTAGAATCTGATGAACAAGTGAAGATTCCCGTGGCGGATTGTGTGTTATTAGATGATGGGGATGATGGAGATACTTGCGATGTTTGAACTATTCAATATTGCCGCATGTCTATAAATCAATTATCATGTATCTAAAATTTTCATGTACATGTGCGTATGTTGATAACAATATGATAAACCTATCATGGACCTATAGCTAATCTAACATTGCTGTAAGAAATTGTTGAATATGAAGACAGTACTTTTTAGGTTGATTTCATTGAAAATACGAGCTTTCGCTACTAGCGTATGCTATACTTCATCAGGAAAATTAGTCGAGAAATTGTTAAAGCTGTTTTAATTCACAATGTTTTGAGAATGAGGAAAATTTTATATGCCAGCGTACACCAGTTCCAATTTTGATGCCCCTGTGTACCATAAGGCTTGTTGAAGTAATCGCTGGTAAATTCTCTCAGAATATTATAATTCTCTGGCTGAAGTTCATTGCGTCCTTGTTAAGTCTGCTTTTGCTTGAATTGTTACAGTAGTTTAATGTTCACTCTATTCAACACTGCTTTTTACCCCCTCACACACGATGGCATACGTCTTTGATGAATGACAGGCCATTTTTTCCCCGATCTCTTCTCACTCAAGTTTGTTACCCAATTCGCCCTCCGTCTGCTTGCTCACCGCTGTATATTATCCGAACGGTAATTTGTTGATTAATGTAGTAAGTTCAGGCTTGTCACTCAATTTATCTAGTTCAAAAAAAAGTGATATGAAATGTATGTGCTGAAATGATAGTTAGTTGTACGAGTGCCAAGTTCAAGTCGATGAATGTTATGATATTCCTGTTATTTCACCGTCAACATTTTGGTAAATTGACCGTTCATAAAGTACGTATGCAAAAATAGTGCATTTTTTAAGGTCCTACCTTGTGTACGCACATCGTATTATGGTTGTACTATATGGTTGTGCAGATGACCTATCTTATGTAAGCTATTTCATGAAAACTAAGCCTATGCAAGTTGTCAGATTACAACAATCAAAAACTGAAGGCATATCTTGCATCAAGGCCAATTTTATTTTTTAGTGTGTTTGGCCTACTATAAGCTGGCGTAAATAAAATCATCAGGGATTTTGAAGTCAATCTGGTCAAATAGAAGAGGCCAAATACTATAAGATGAATGGTCTGAATGGTCCATATATTGTTGTTCATTGATTTTCGTGTTGCTAACCATAGGCCCAGTTTCTTCAAAGTTATGGCACTGATGATAAATTGTGGCTAGTTGAAGTCACAATTTTGCATTGGACTGTATTGTGTGATCGGGTTTAGTGAAATCTTTCAATGCTTGTGCTGCTGGTTCACGTTGAATGTCGGTAGAAAGATCTCGAGCTTATTTTCTATGAAGTGCGTTTCAATCATGAATACAAATGATCTCTTTTTGTGTAAACCTACTTCATTATTACATTGCTTCTCATTCATCCTTCCGATCTCATGATGTAAATCAGGTTTAGAACTAAAATGCTGACCTACGTATGTGATTCTAACTGGGATTTCTACTATATGAAATGAAACAGTAAATAATTACGATATATATTTTGTAACCATATCTCGAATTCACTGGAAGCTTTGTGTACCGGTAGGTCATTCAACTCTTCTTACTCTTGTAGAGAAACAAATTTTAAGAATCATTCATTCAAAAGAGAAGTTATTTTATGGAGATTTCAATTTATATCAATTACATCTTTTCTTTTTGTGTAGAAAACAATCTATTTTTCATAGGTTTTTTCTACTATTTCGAGGACTATGTTCACTCGATTCTTCAGATGGTGCTACGACGATGAAAGTTGGCATTGGGAGTTTTTTTCTAGTTTGCAAATTTCAAAAAGAAAGAATAGAGATAATATATAATGAAAAAAAACGCTTATGAATAAATATATTAAAAGGTCTATGTATATTGATAACATTGTACGAATGTATAGAAATTGTATATATTTATTATGAATATGAATAGAAATTATAGACTATTGTATATAGATATACGATATGTTATAGTTATTTCATAGGAAAATGAAAACCAAGATGGTGCTTACAGATGGATGAAATGTTTCTAACTAAATGTATATCATTATATAACGTAATTCTCAATATAGATGAATAATATACAAGCATATATATTGATTGCTAAAAATTGCTGTTGTATTTTAAAGTTTATGTTTATGTTGATATATGATGTATTCCATACCATAATTATGTATTGCGAACTATAATCAGTTAGTGCCGTTACTTCCGAACGACTTTTTGCGTGATTAACTGAATGAAATTATTCAATTTGTCTGATAGTTGATGAACACACCATAGCAAAACCTAGTGTAACTCAGAACTTCAGAGACCGCATCGAAGTTGTGATGGGACCAAGTAATTTTGTCACGATTTGTTCTGACCAAATCTGGTATTGGAACCAATATTATTTTTATACTTCGCTTGGCCAAAAACGGTTCTCTGATTTTTGGATTTGATAAATGCCGAGTTAGCTGGGCTTTTCTTCTATACTCAGTTTGTTTCTATACCATGTACATAAAATATTATATAAGAATATGAATGATTATATAAGTAATATACATTTTTTAATGTACACAATATTTAGTTGTATGTGGAAAACTGGTTGTTTATTTTTTAGGAAAATAATTATGCCCAGTGGTGTCACACACGAGGAAATGTTAATCAACTATAATCAATGACAATTACGAATGCATTTTCCAAATGATATATGAATATACATAAATAGTATACCGGTATATGTTTGATCAATTGCTAGAAAACTCTATTTGATATAATATATGATATTATATGTATAATGATCTTAGTATATTCAAGTATATTAGTATATTCATTCAAAAGTATTGTTCATCAATAAATAATATATATGATTGAAAATTTAATCCAAGAATCAGTTCTTGTTATCGCTTTCTATCTTTTGTCTGTGGACCGAGTGATTGTACCGGTTCTCGAGAAATTGGGAATCAAGTTGACTACGAGGAAAATATCGGGTTGAGTGATGGCGCAACAGGGACAAAAACTATACAGTTGACTCGTTGGTTGGATGAATTCTAATTCACAGAAGTAATAACCAGTACTGATGAACAGGTCAGGATTGCAGTCCAAATTAGGGTTAGGGTTAACCAGTCAAAATAGTTTAGAATATTATCCAGACAGGTTCATCCGAATGGCTATACCTTTATTTAAGCCTTTCATATACAAAATACATACAAATCTATACATAAATACAAACTTTATGAACGATTTATCAAGCTCAATACATGGACTATTTTTTTCAAATTTCCGAACCAAGTTAATAAATCTTGCATCACATTAATCACAGCATTACAATCAACCAGTTGCAGACTGACCAAGAATCTTTTCTTTCCAAGCCTGGAAATCTGTTGCATTCTCGCCAGCTTCATCGTCATTGGTTTCAACTTTCTTCACTTTGGAAGCCACTTCCTCTTCTACAACACATGAACTAATTCAATTAGCAAATTGAGTGAATTTTCAAAAGGATCATAATAATATATATTTTTGCAAAAACAACAACGATAATTGGTAGAGTGCTACCATGAATTTTATTTTCCAAGTCTTCGATGAAATTTTTGCCCCTCTTTCGTTGCTTGTCTTTGTTCTTTGTTTCTGGAAATACAATATTTTTTTCATCTATTTATCATTTTGGTGTGGATTATATGAGTTCCACTGTATCAATGTATAACCTATTAATGTTGCATGTCTTTCCATTTCAGTGATCAATTTATCCATGATAGATTTC
Organism: Tubulanus polymorphus; assembly: GCF_964204645.1. NCBI lineage: Eukaryota > Metazoa > Nemertea > Palaeonemertea > Tubulaniformes > Tubulanidae > Tubulanus > Tubulanus polymorphus. Next base: position 8,343,366 of record NC_134027.1, on the reverse strand, counting down.
TTCGTCCCGATGTGATCAATAAGCTTTGAACGATCAATCTTAATCTTGAGTTTCCTGTCAATATACAATTTCTTAATAGATAACTTCCACCTTGCAACCTAGTTTCAGACATTGAAATTTATTCCACACAATTCTAGCCACGTTCCAACCTTAATGTAGACTTACCGACAACTTGCTACAACTGCTGCTCCTTGAAACAAAGGTCTCGATAGATCAATATCTTCCTGGCCTTTGTCCGACAATTCTAAGCCATAACTACCAGTAGATAGAAAGTAATGAATAAATCTGGATCAATTGAAGAAAAAATTTACACTAGACTCAGTGCACTAAAATGTACCTATCCCCAGCCATCAATACAGATTATAAGCCTACACTTATTATAAGTTACCTTTGTAAGACTTGTTTTGCCCAATCTACGGCGTCTGTACAACCAAATTGAACACATAAATCCCGAACTGAAACTTGTTTTTGCAATCCGAGCAATGATTCCACAGTCTTGTAAGACATGTTGTACACTTTTTTACTGACTCCAGACATTTTAATAGCTAAAGTCTAAAAGATTTGAAATTTTTGAATTTCTGAAATAAAAATCACATTCAAAGGATGCAGACATTCGACTTAAATTCGAAGATTTGGATGTTAACTACCTTGTCAATTGGTTGGGCGCATGCTGAAGAAGCCAAGTCGAGGAACATAACAACCCGGCAAGTTTCATTAATGGTCAGACTATTTGATGTTGAATGTTGAGTCTTAGCCAGTCTGGATAATTCTTCAGTTTTCCTAGAATTAGAAAATATACATGAAATACGAAAATAACCCTCGCCTTAAAATATCATTCAGCCTGGGCCAACAGTAGATTTATAGACCAGTAGAGCGCCCCAGAGACTGGAAACAGTAAAATTGAAAAAGTTTCGAATTAATTTTTCAATTCAGTTGAAATCTATTAGTTATTTGCAGTTGTTTTCTAGGAATGAAGTGTAAAAGGATAAGAATTCCTAACCTCAACACTGATTGCGAATGAATGCCAAGTTTTGGAGCGATGACAGCAAGAATTTGAGAATTCATTCCAAAAAATGTTTTTTTGACAAGTCCAAAATATCGCGGCGTCTACGACCTTGAGATTATTGCGGGAACAACGCCGTAAAGTGGCCCCACCACCGCCCGGCAATTCGGGTCACATGACTTCAAAATGGTGGGTGTTGCTTATGTGGTTTTCAATAATACTACAACAAATATTGAAATTTCCTGCTTATATTTCCACCCCTTTCTTCTACAGATTTATGCAATATTTTCATTTATTTCGGGCGACTTAAGAAATTGGCCTCTTTTATTTCAATTGAATCAACATTAAAGTTTTATAGGTCTACTCAAATTGTGGTGTAGTCTTCACAAACAGAACACATTCACTTGCCAGGGCAACTTTTAATCTGCTTTACTACTATTACAGCCATCCACACCGCAGAATCTCTCTCCCCAAGAGGAGCAAGAGAAACTCCTCGATGAAGCACTCAATGTCGTTAAAGTTCAGTCATTTCAAATGAAGCGATGTCTGGTAAGCTATATGCTATAGAGGCCTATACTTGTACTTAAATGTCATAGACATAGTAGTTTCATTCGGCATGAAAATGTCATGGTTTCTATATTTTTTCAGGACAAGAGCAAACTGATGGATGGTTTGAAGCATGCATCCAATATGCTGAGTGAACTTCGCACTTCTATGTTATCGCCCAAAAGCTACTACGAGCTGTGTATCCTTGCAAAAAACTAGAATAGCGAATGAAATTCGATGATTCAATTCTAAGACTTTTCGTAGTTTATCTTTAACTGAAATGATTTTAGATATGGCCATTTCTGATGAGCTACGGCATTTAGAGTTGTATTTAGTCGATGAATTTCAGAAAGGCCGAAAAGTTGCCGATCTTTATGAACTAGTTCAGTACGCTGGGAATATAGTACCCCGTTTGTAAGTTACTTCGATCTTCTTCGAATCCAAATATATTTTTGTATAATGGCCTAAACCTTCCAAGAAAAGATGTGTGATTTTTCTGTTCATTGTAGATACCTGTTGATCACTGTTGGAGTTGTCTACATCAAGTCGAATGAGCTATCTCGGAAAGACATTCTGAAGGATTTAGTCGAGATGTGTCGAGGCGTTCAGCATCCTCTCAGAGGACTCTTCTTACGCAACTACCTGCTACAGTGTACGAAAAATGTTTTACCAGACACTGACGCTGAGACGTAAGTCCACTTTGCAGATTTTGGTGATCGGATCTAATGAAGTGAAACGACTTACATGAGTTACATGTTGTACTGAATTGCCCAATCTTACGAGTTAAAAACTGCATAGTTATTGAGTCAACTAGTATTTTTCGATTGTTCCCAATCAATTTCACCAATATCTACTTGTTAACCACATGTGAACGATCCTGAGATCTTGAAAGCATAGTCATCAATACGCCGTAGAGTTAATTCTTCTTGATAATCGCAGAAATTGCTCGGTTGATGATCACTGAAATTCTGATACCAAGGAATTAGGCAATTAGATTTATGTTAGGAAAAGGGAATTGGGACAACCCATCGTAGTGTAACTTAGGTGTTAATACAACTCACAAACTATGACTTAAAGACACTAAACACACATTAGAGACTTCAAATTCATACAAAATAAATGATCATATGGCGACTTGTAATGGGACGACCTACGTGAGTTTGGCTGTATAGCTTAAATTCTGTTGAAATCAGCCTTCTATTAAAACTTTGGAATGTTTTCATGTTTCAGAGAAACTGAAACCGGCGTCGTCAAAGATTCGATCGATTTCATCCAGTTGAACTTCAGTGAAATGAACAAGTTGTGGGTACGAATGCAACATCAAGGTCACACGAGAGAGAAAGAGAAGAGAGAACAGGAGAGGCGCGAGCTGCGAATTCTTGTCGGTACAAACCTCGTTCGATTGAGTCAGCTAGAATGTATCGATTGCGAAACTTATAAAAAGGTTAATGACTTCATATACTTGCATGGAACCCGATTTGATCGTTTAGTGATTACGAAAACTTCAAGATTATTTCTCTTGTCTCCTTCAGATGGTGTTACCTGGAGTACTGGAACAAGCAGTGAGCTGTCGAGATCCAATTGCGCAAGAATATCTAATGGAATGTGTAATACAGGTATTTACATCATCAACAGAGATGAATTTTCAGTAACAAATTCTCTGTTTATGTATCGTTTTCATGTTTTACGTAGGTGTTTCCGGATGAATTTCATTTGCAATGTTTGAATAACTTTTTACGTGCCTGCGCAGAGCTTCATCAAAGTGTCAACGTTAAGAATATTATTATAGCATTAATTGACAGGTAAAGATGTTCAATAATTTTCCCCATAATGAAATTTTTTAAAATGTTTACTGTGACTGTACTTTTTTACCTCGTTCCTTGCAGGTTAGCCCAATTCGCACAAAAAGATGATGGCAACGGTATACCTAATGAAATACAACTATTTGATATCTTCTCACAACAAATATCACAAGTTATACAGGTCTGTTAGTTTAGCATATTCCTCATGAATACCGTATTCATTAGTCGGGAGTGTTTGATGGATGATGGTGTTGTGATGTTTTTGCATATTCCAGAATCGTCCAGACATGCCTCCTGAAGATATTGTATCACTACAAGTCGCGCTAATCAACCTAGCTCTGAAATGCTATCCAGATCGAGTTGACTATGTCGATAAAGTTCTTGAAACAACTGAAGAGATATTCAACAGGATGAATCTTGATCAGTAAGATAGTGTTGTGTTGGTCTCCTCTCTCTCTCTCTCTCTCTCTTGCTTTCAGTACCGAGTGGATTAAACCCTTAGAGGACAAGCGATCGGATCTGATATAATCATAGCTTTATTTCACTATAATATTCAATATCCTGAGGATCAGTTTGAAAGCAGCTTGGACTAGTTTAATCTCATAGTGTCATTTATATCTCATCCATGTTTTGTTTTATGTTTGCAGTCTAGAAAGTTCGAGTGCGGTTTCGAAGGAGTTGATGAAATTGATGAAAATTCCAGTCGACAGTTACAACAACGTGCTGACGGTTTTAAAACTCGACCATTTCGGACCGCTGTTCGAATACTTCGATTACAATGGTAGAAAAACGATGAGCTGTTACCTAATCAACAACGCGTTAGAGAACGAAGTTTTGATACCGAGTCAAGAACAGGTTAAAAAAATGAATTTTTGTTAGGTTCATCGGTATTCAAAAGAGGCACAAATGTGTGAAATTAAAAACGTTTGTATTCCAGGTGGAGGCGATATTGAACCTTGTGTCAACATTAGTAATGGATCAAAACGATCAACCCCAAGATGAAGAGGATCCAGAAGATTTCATCGAGGAGCAGGGTCTAATGGGAAGATTCATTAATCTGTTACTATCCGATGACCTCGATCAACAATACTTGGTACGAGCTACTACTGTGTGACCATCTACTGAATTTATGAAATCTTCTCCCTTTACGACTGCAAAATTGAAATAATTTGAATTCTTGTAAATTCTTTATGCAGATCTTGAATACGTCGCGTAGAAATTTTGGAGCTGGTGGAAATAAGAGGATCAAGTTTACACTACCACCGTTAGTTTTCTCAGCGTATAAACTTGCATTTAGATACAAGGCCGCAGCTGAAGAGGTAAGCAAAACAGTATACATCTTTAATCTAAAGTTTGCAACTGGCCAAATTAATGAAAGCTGTTATTAGTGAAATGTGAAGAAAATGGCTATTTCAATTTTTATTTGCTTTCAGGATGATAAATGGGAAAAGAAATGCCAAAAGATCTTTCAGTTTTGTCATCAAACGATAGGTGCATTAATAAAAGCAGAGATGGCGGAATTGCCTCTTAGATTGTTCCTGCAGGGTGCTTTAGCTGCCGGTGAAATACAATTTGATAATTATGAAACGGTTGCTTACGAGTTCATGTCACAGGTAATTATTCAAACAGACTAGAAATTAAGATTAGAGGTTTCGGTCAGACAAATATTTGGACTATCAATTATTCAACCTTGTACTTTGTACAAATACCATAATATTAGAATATGTAATTTTTCAGGCTTTTACTTTGTACGAAGATGAAATCAGCGACAGTAAAGCGCAGCTCGCCGCGATAACGCTCATTATCGGAACATTCGAACAGATGTCATGTTTCGGCGAGGAAAACCACGAACCTCTGAGGACACAATGCGCATTGGCTGCGTCTAAACTTCTGAAGAAACCGGATCAGTGTCGTGGTGTGTCTGTCTGCTCACATCTATTCTGGTCAGGAAAGAGCACTGAAGGAGACAGCGCAGAGGTACAAATATCTATATGCGTTGTCTTTTCATCATTTTGAACGAAATCATTTTCTAACCTATATTCGTCGTAATCTGTAGATGCACGATGGTAAAAGGGTAATGGAATGTCTAAAGAAGGGTCTGCGTATTGCCAACCAGTGTATGGATAACTCGGTACAAGTGCAACTATTCGTTGAGATTCTAAATCACTACATATATTTCTATGAGAAAGGAAATGACCAGGTAACATAGGAATGAATTAATTATACCTACTATGTGTAGCATGCTATTCATTAACAATCTCAAGCATTTAACTCAAAAACTGTCATTGCAAACTAGGTGGAGCAATTCAATTATGTGTTTTGCTATCTTCATGGAGAATGACTGAAATACCTCCTTACAACTTAATTTTTACCACAGGGCTATCTTTACCTAGTTCATTCACTTTTGTACAATGTTTGTCTTTATCTCATTGTTGAATTTAGACACTTGCTTCGGTATTTTAGGTCACAATTCAAGTGCTAAATCAGCTAATATCAAAGATTAGGGAAGAACTGCCGAACCTGGAGGCGAATGAAGAAAGTGAACAGATCAACAAGCATTTCCATAATACTGTAGAACATTTACGTAATCGTATGGAATCGTCATCCGAAGTCAATGGACCTTCTTTCGAAGGATTGGTGTTATAAATAGAACTCAAATGGAAAAGCAGATATATTGATATGATCGCCTTATCAGATATTTGTGTGAACTTCGAATACCACAAACATAGAACAATATTTCTTGTATAAATCAAGCATACAATTCTTATGTCTTCTATTGGTGACATACTGAGGAATCTGAGCAAGCTGTTATAATATTTACAATGACACAAGCATTATCCATGTTTATACAATATCGATGTGTTAACCTCTGTAAATAGATAACTCGAATTCAAACCATATGTAGGTTTTTCATCAAATCGACGACCAGCTTTATGAAAAGAAAGATGTCCTTGTTCAATTCACTATGTATATGTCTAACTAAAGAATATGTTGTCATAAAGTTTGAATCTGTGATCATCTATGCTTTACTTGTAATTTGTTGTTTTTGGTAAATAATATAATAATGTGATGTCACTATTGGTACCGAAAGAAAGATCAGTAAAATCGTATGAACTGTTGTACTACATCTTATCTTGTTGTGTATATTATATCCCATAAGTATGTATAGAATAAATTATGATAAATTATTGAAGATCTCCACTTCTTAAAATCAGTATGTCGGCAGCTCGTTATACAAAGGACATCACAAACGAAAAGGATCATAAAGCAATATATTAGGGAAGTTACTGGATGTATATGCATCATCTCTGAGTCTCGGTTCCACAGGTGTTAAACATCTTCAACGCAGCTCAAGAAATTTTCAATTAACGTTTCGTAAAAGTAGACCTTTGCGTGGACCGAAGTAAAAGATAGTGACAGTAAACAAACTTATAACAATAATGAAATCACAAATTTATTTACATCAAAAATATACAGTTATTGTACACAATACAAGAATACATGTACCACTTTCATCAAGTGTCAGAAATTAAATACCAGTATGTCCCCTCAATAGAATATTCACATTGCTTCAGATACTTAATATAGTTACAGATTACAGACGTGTATATACAGCCATTGATTAAGTGATCCTAAGATCTGTAAGAGATCACAGAAAAAGAACAAATGGATGAGCAAAAGAACATATGGATGGTCAAAGTAGGGGATAAAAGGAATGGTTACGGAATTCACATTGACCGGGTACATTAACTTAATTCCTGTAACTTCATTTTCAAATACACATTCATTATATCGTCTATCAAAAAATGGTGAGCCCCACAGAGGTACTGACATGAACATGACGGATCAACGGTGAATATGCTCTAATGAAGCATTATTTATTAGCATCTTTGGTAACTGAGAGAGAAAGAATGATGAATATATTGTGTAATCGGTACTATAAATCCACTTTAGGCCCCATGCCTAGGGGTATAGCTTTCAGTTCAGTCCTCATACACATGAATTCGCCTAATACTGTCATAATGATTACACAAATAAGGTTCGTTAGCCACCACGACAATGTGTTTGGAAACGCTTGGTTATAACACCAACAGATCAGTAAATGGAAGAAGTGTGCGCTGGCAGTAAAATCCAGGCATAGCTTCGTGCGCTGTACAATGAACCATAATCCAACAGCCCTGAAAAACAAAGTAGACAATGATTGAAAATATTGTGAAACTAGAACTAAGAATCTTATCGTCAAAATGAAGCAAGGCTTACTTCAGATAATGTAAAAACCTATTGAAAATGTTTTTTGTCAATCAGTAATTGCTTATTATTGATACCTGGTTTTCATCTATCTATTTCTAAAAAGATTTGTTATATTAGTGAAAAGTTCAATTTATCCTTACCCTGTTAGTGAATTTAATACAAATGCACCCATGATGAGCCTTCCATTAAATTGCTGGAATGATAGAGCCTGAAACGAAATCATCAAAGTTGTATTCACTTCCTTATGGATTCATCACTTAGTTGGTTCAGCTTTTAGGACTAGGGCCTGAGTGTAAGTCAGTATCCACCCAGTCGGAAAAAATTACCACAATAATGATCAAAAGTTAAGCCATTATCAGAGGGGAATCATTGCTGTAGGCCTAGTCGTCTACTTACCGAATAGGCAAATAATTGATCCAGTGATCTGTCTGATGCGGCAATAAAGTCCATAAGAAAAATCCATATCACTAATCCAAAATACAAAACGCACTGTATTGTCAAAATCTGCGACACAATATTAATAGGATCCCATGCACTGCTACGGAATCCAGCCATTGTCCTGATAGTATCTATTCACCCACGACTTCCAATTCTTAGTAAAATATCTTTTTCATCTTGCTGGACCAGTGGTGAATTATCTATTTGATGAATTTTTTACCTTGAAGACTGAAAATAAAAGGATAACAAAGGACTTATAGAAGTGACAATTATCTCATGTAGTACATCCAGGAAGAAAGCCACTAAATATTTGGATGGATATATGAAAGCTGTGGGTACTGGAGTGTGTAATGGGTAGTGTAGTGTGATCTGTGTGCATTTGTGGCCAGCACACAGATCACATTGTTCATTGGGGTTTAGTCCAGGACTCGCGAGATTTTCAACAACACGGAAGTAACGTGTAATAATGATGACTTGAATTGCATGACTACCTACCACCCCTCATTATTGTTGGAAAACTAAACGTTCCGCACTGACTAAAAATTAGTAATAATAATTAATAACATTTTAGAAATGGCCAGAATTTTAACTTAGGTTCTATCTCATTTTTATTTTACAATTGCGATTGGTATAATATTCTTTTAAACGGCCGTTAAGGCTTCATGTTTCGTCTGCAATTCACTGCAAATAGTTACGCAACTACGCACATTTCAGTGTTTTTGGCAGCTGTACACTCAATCGACACCGTTCGTGACTAGCTTCACTGCGGAATTATCATTAATTAACATCGCCATATCACATCATCAACTTATATTGTGCCTTAAAACCATAACAGCCGAAATAATTGAAATGCACACACGATTTCTATCATTGAAAATTGAGAGAGTGGCCCTGTTTGTGTTCTGCCGCTTCGTGTAAATCCCGCGCGGTGGCGCAACCACGCGGAGTGGGGCCGCTACGTCTAGACGCTAATTAGTACTATGACCTCTTATTGTAACTCAAACGGTACTTGTTGATGAAGACAATTCAATGAACTGTTTACTATACTTAAGTTCATTATCGATTGTGATGGTTAGAGTATTAACAAGTAGTAGATAATCAACAAATAAGCGATGAACAAAAAGAGACCAAATACAAGAAAAAAAACAAGTGATCATAATCTCTCTCTAGTCTCTTGTTCTTGCAACCGAGTCTGGGGAGGGTCTGACTTAGTTAGTTACCTAATCGTTGGTGGTAAGCTTTTTATAATCGGATGGGCTTATACCAACGTTAGGGATGACAAGGACCAAAACACGGTTGAAAAAAGTAACGCTTCAAAAATATACTTTCTATTCACTTCAGTCCACAATTAATGGCTTAATTCACAAACTAACACAGGTACCTTTCGAAATAATCCAATTTTATGTATGTTTCGAGTGATTAATCAACATTATTTTGAGAAATTAATTAATTTCTCCACAAATTTCGCCATTGGCCGCCATTTCTCTGTATTGCACATGTGGCATGATAAGACAAGGGGACCTACAAGGATTTATATAAAACTTCCAAGACGAAACGACAATTTTTATTTTTGATGGTTTTCCAACTTTTATTTCAAGTCTTCGTGTTTTCCATAATAAATAATGAAATAATAAATTTCTGGTAAAAGAAAAATGTGAATAAAAATTGATTTTTTAATTTTTTTAAATTCCGTCGTTTCGCTTTGTTAGTTTGTGCTGTTGTCCTGGCCTCAGTCCACAGGTGCCAGCACCTCCAGTAATTTTCAAAATGGCAGCTGTTGACTGGACGGAAATTTACTCTCACTTTACGGCCGATTTGCACATGGATTAAGATCGTCAGGTGAGGTGTTTTAGGTATCAGAGTAACTACGAATCTGTTGTGCGTCGATTACAACAAAAATGAGACAGATATCTTAAGAGACAATGAAATGCCAGGCAAATTACTCGTCAGTCAAATTGGCTGACGAAGATTTCATACAAAAATGACCTTCCCATTCCTGACTGTGGTTTGTGAAAATATCCGATCGTGAAACTAAACCACAGTCAGGTTACTGACTAGGTCTGACTGTACGACAAAAGTGCTCGACCTCACCTACTAAAACATGAGATTTTCAGTGAATTTCTAGACAGCAAATGATGACAACATTCTCGATATTGAAGACTCCGACACTCTGTGAAGCGTGAAATAGATATATTTCTTCATAGACCAGTGTCGCTGACCAGAATTTACTCGGGGTAGTATGCGTCATATGTTATGTTCTATTTCCGGGTCCACATCAAATCGCACTAAGTACTGAAAACTGTCATTGAAATCATCTCAATCAAAATATGAATTACCCAAATCACGATAAAATGCATCCATCCAAGACCATGCACTGTCAATAGAATTTAAAGGGTCATTTAATAACATGTTTTCAATTGAGCTGGGTTAAAATACGTACTTTTTGGAAACCCATTCGTTGACTTTTCTCTATCTGGACAAAGCTAGTCGGCCATTTTTGTTTGAAGGTTGGTAAGTAATGTACTAAACACGCGTTTTTGAATAATTAACTCCTTTCAATCGGTTCCTGTGGGATCTTTTGCAGAGAGCGTGTAAATTAAATACGGATACTTAGATTGGAAATAATAACATTTTATCTTCATTCATAATCTCAAAGATTAACGATGTTTAAATTGTTTTTAACCGGTTCTCGGTCGGTGGTGGCGGTGTGTCAAACTACACAGCGACCTTGAACCTGGTTCTTTTTATTGCTTTTACGTGACATTTGAATGACATTATGTATCAGCTTACCTTGTATCAATTAAGTATGCATCTAAGGTAGTGGGAGATGGGATGTGGCCACTGGGTTTCGACGACAGGAGGGAAACAAAAACCGAAAGGGAATGGAAAAATTTCAGAAAGAAAAATATATGGGAATTTTTTTACAAATTTTGCAAAAAACCTAGTCATGTTATTGACAGCGCGTTTCTTTAACAGTACGTGGTTCATAAAGAAAATGAATAAATAGTAACGATTTTAAACCAAGAAATTTCTCGGATTCACTTGCTGTCATGGGGTATTTGGTGTTATTATATGGAAAAATCCAGGAAAACTCAACAAATTTGTAAATGGGCAGAAAGTGACCACCCTCCAGCCCCTAATGACATGTGCTTGTGCTCAGAATTGCAATTTCTGAAGGTGAGCCTGTGGTGTTGGCGCCCTGACTAGAGGGGTTAAGGGGCGCAATTTTCAACGTATTTGGCAGATCCCGAATTGACAAAGACTGATCCATTCTTATCAGAATATTTGAAAGCTTTTCTCTCTATATTTTGATTTTCAAAGGTTTAACATTTAAGGCAGTTTCAAACTTATATTAAGCACTGATAGATCTAATAATTTACGAATCATTTTTCCAGATCACGATGGCAAGTTCTATATTACGGTTTGCCGGACGGCGAGTGGCAACAACATCACAGAGGGCGCTCACTACTTCGGCAGCACGACATGATTCACACACGATCTCGGTTAAAGAACGCGCCCACCCTCGAATCGGAGACCGAGAGGTTGTCGGTTTCGGATTTAATGGACGCGGTAACTATATGGATCGAATCGAATTTCCGTGCCCCGCGATTCGTTTCAAAGAAGATACGGCCGAAATCGTAGCGTTGAAAGAGAAAGAAGCTGGCGACTGGAAAAACTTATCCGTCGACGAGAAAAAACAATGTAAGTTCATATCAGGGAGTGAATGCTTGTAATGACCCCAGATATAACAGTTGATCTCAGTTATCACAAAACAAGAATTTGGACCCATATTTTCATTAATTTCATACTGGATAAGCTATCTGTTATAATGTACAGATTTTCTGGTCGAATGAAGTTCGTCGTTGCAAGGTTCCACTGTATATGTACTGCATTTGAAAAATTGGAGAGTATTTCTTCAAAGAAATGCCCTAATTGTCTCCATTAGCAGTTTTCGCTCAACTTTTACAAAGCATGATTGATGGAATCAAATGGTCTTCGAACTCAGTCCTTCTGTGGAAGATTATCGTGATTCTTTCTGTTGGCATCGTTTAGGAATTATGTATTATATTTTCAGTATATCGCTCAAGCTTTTGTCAAACTTACGCCGAAATGACCGCTCCAACTGGTGACTGGAAATCGGTTGTAGCCGGAGTATTATTTGGTTTCGGGGTAGCCGGATGGTTTTACATGTGGATGCAACAATATGGTAAGCGAAGTGTATGAATTCTCATCCGAATTAGTTCTGATAAAGCCCCCGGACTAGAAAGAAAGCATTTTGAGTAGACCATTTTGCTATCATTTAATTGAATTATCTTTGCAGTATATCCTCCTAAACCGCATACCATTACGCAAGAATGGAGGGAAGCTAACTTGTTACGTATGATCCAACAACGTCAAGGAGCCGTAGAAGGTGTTGCGTCGAAATGGGACTACGAAAAGGGAGACTGGAAATAAAGATAGTCAAACATTAGGAAGAACGATATTAGTTTTAATTCGACCATTGTTTTTTTTTCTTTTTGTTAAACGTATTTAGAGAGAACAATCAGATAGACTGGCAACTAATTATAATACTACTACTAATCATTTATCCCTGATGATGGTTTTCGTACATGTAATTGCAACAGGTGTTTACTATCGATAGATGAGTGTATATACATGAACATACATTCTTGTGTTATTTATCATATGAAATTGAAGTGGATAGCGGAATAAATGTCTTGTGTGATGATTATATATCGATGTTGTTAAAATTTTTGTCTGCGATGATGGTTAAGGGATCATAAGCTGACGCCGTAGGACAGGTTTTTGATAGGTTTACCATGCTGTTCGGTTTGGATTCACTTAGTAAACAATGGATTTACGATATCTTTGTCGTTCTTACATCACCTAGCCTTCAACTAGAAATGAGGATTCTTTTTCGGAAAAAGCGGTACCTTGTTAAAACAAATAGATTTGATACATTGGTCAGTTGTTGATAGCTAATAACCCCTAGATCATAATAGTGTTTGAAGATGGACCAGGGCTGTCGAGGAGTGTACAAATCCACAAAACGGGAAAGTGGAGAACTTTAACTTGTTTCTTGATATTTCAGGATTAACTTAGAAACAAGTTTGTTCTGACAATTGTGGGATTAATGTAACAACAATTCGACTGCTATCATATTCGAATACTATCTAAATACATTGGGTCCAAATCAAAAGATAAAGCCTTTAATATTCAAAGCACCTATGTAAACAAGGCTATAGATTTATGAAGAGCAAGACTGCTGTTATGTATTTGCCAACATTAACACCAACAAAATATAGCATACACTGCATTGATTTTTGAACAAAGGTTCACACAATTCATTTTGATAAAAATAAAGACATACCTGCCAATACAATTGGGTGCATTTACATCAAATTACTTACAAGAAAATGATAATTTAACATTAAGAGATACTCAACTAAGCCAAACATTATAAATCTTATTCATCCAAGACAAATTGCACAGCTTCATTTTATTCGTAAAATATTTATTTTATGAAGATGTTATCAATCATGATTAAATATCGTGAATACATCATCATCCAGTGACTGAGAAACTGTATATTATTGCAGCTGAATACAAAAACTGGATTTGAGCACGGTATTTACACCAGACTGACAAGCCTTGTTTTGAAAAAACCTATGAGAGAACAATTAAGTTCAGAAAACCAACATAATGCCCTTAGTAATTAAGTGTTTCAAGAGTATCGAGAAGCTGCTGATGACAATTAACATGAAATTAAATGCAAATGTATCGCATCATTTCAATAGGTACGTCCAGAAGTGGTGTACATGTATTTTATTTATTTTTCTGGAATTTTTATCAGAAAAAGCGTGCTTGAAGAAATCTATTGCATATTTCTACATTAATTTGTACCGAAATTCTTATGTTCCAGATCAAGACATGTACCACTTCTTGAAATTTAACCTTTATATTTCTGGGAGCCTCCGCTCAAATCTAACTAGTCACGGGATAGAAGATGCATGTCCCCAAATAATATTGCACTGCAGAAGAAGTCATACATATAAGCTTTCAAAAAACAGCATGTATATTCACTAAAAAGAAGGAATGTAGCGATTTAGATTATTTGAGCATTTTTACAATGGTAATCTAAGCAGAAAACATACAAAATTTTTCAACATAAACTAATGTACGCATATATTTAATCCATATATACCATAATATGTAGAGATAATGTTAGTTCATTTTATAGGTTATCAAAGTAAATCAGGAGCAGCGATAAAAACTTTAAGGAAAAATCAACTGAATTACATATGACACAATAATAATTACACACAGCACCATTTTTCTATTATACAAGTCTATTACAAATTGATTTCACATACCGGTATGTAAAACTGATACCAGATTTTGTTCATTGCCAAAATTCGTCTGGAATTACAATTTTCAGACAACCAAATTTGGTATTGCTACTTATGCTGATGCATATGTTGGTAAAAGTCTAAGCGCTTGGATTGCTTTAAATTCGATTACTGGATTAACACAGTCCAGAACATATCAACAGTAGCCATTAGCTGCAAAAGCTTATACAGAGTATTGGGCAAACATGTAGTGCATAGTTAGAGAATATTCAAGGTTACTTTCCAGTTCAATACAATTTTCCGGATCAGATTACATCAATCATTACAACGATAAATAAAATAAATAGGATATTGTAGTAAACAAATAATAAAGGGATGGAACTTGAAATGAAAAAATTCGTGTTGAGAAAAACAAGAAAATCAAGTGGATCATAGCACATATTTCGTTGAAGAGATTGTACCCTAGACAAATAGATTTAAATAAATCTTTACATTTCATTCACATATATTGAAAAATATTTTCACCTGCTGCAGTATATAGCAAATTCTTCTCAGGCAACCAACACTAAAATTGAATGGTTTATACACGGCCAAGCTTGAAGTCGAGTATATGAAATAAGGCCAGAAACTTTTATGAAAATATGTATAATATATACATATATAGATTATAATGTATGTACACGTACAATAATCATAATGCCTTTATTGGGGTATGGTCATATGAATTGTCAAATTCCCATTTTAGTTCTTAATTGTTGCCTTGGTTATTCATTGATGTTTTCACCTACCAGGTATTACTCGCTACTTGATTTTTATAAAGCAATATATATACATATATGCCGGCATATTACACATTTCTAAATGCGAAGCAACTACACACATGGACCAGAACCTAAGACAAATTCATTCACTTACGAGAACCATATACTGCTACAATGACGAAATGTCAAAAGATCATTATCTTTGGCTACAGCAGTAACATTCAGTGTGTTAATTTGCGTACGCAAATTTATTGTGGATATAATCCTCTCAGAGAAACAATTCAATAAGTTTTCTAACAATTAGCTGAAATAGAGATGGAGTTTACACGGATTTTTACATCTGTAGATTTTGTCCCTTATATACGAAATTGTATCTAATTGTTTCAATAGTTTTTCACAACTGCTCACTACGTATCCGTGTTAAGATTTCGAGTGATACGTCGTTGGGCCGCCTGGTATGCTAACTCGCGGCTATTCACCGGTTGAAGCAGATCGTGACTATCAACTGGTGTAGATGTCGTACTAGTGCTTGTACTCGAAGTTGTAGGGAGATTCAACTTGGCCATATACTTTCTATGAACAGTAACAAACAAAAGTCATATAAATATATGCAAAGACTACATTTTGTATATAATTGCGCAACACCAGTACAAAGTATAGGCAAGTGTTCAGCTATCTGAATGCGTTTTGATATTTTGAACATTCCTTCATAAACTTCTCCGGTTTCAACATAATCAATGTTCAATTCTGGTTGCAACAATGATTCCAAGAAATGAGCTAATTTTCAACAGATTTCCCAAAAAAAAACTGGTGGTATACACGTACCTTTTTGCTTGTTGAATCATATCTTCTTTTCTATTCATTAAAATCTGTTCCCTCTCTGATGATGATTTTGAAAATCTGACACCGGCAGGTGCAGCTACAGGTTCATCATTGCTGGAAAAGGTAAGCAGAAAGATCAGAAAAGCCATACTTGCAATAAGGTTTAAATAGAGCTCCATGTACGATGGATCTAAAGCACAGTATTCACCTTTCATTACTGACAGAACTAGAATCTAACTCGTCCGCTATGAAATTAGCTTCAATTCGATGAGAACTATCAAATTCAGATGTCGACATGATGTTATGATCTTCCGTATTGCTTAGCGCAACATCCTTAAACACGGAAAAAGGCGAACATGAAAGCTTGTCAAATAGGAGCGAAGAAAGTTAAAATATGTGAGGGAGCAAACAGCTTTGGTTACCTCTTCTTCTGCTTCAGTTGATATAGCATCTGAATATACCGGACTGGTCGTGGTCAGTGTTGCAAATGCGCTGGTCTATCGAGTATAAAAATATTTTGTAAAAGCGAAACAAAACAAACACGAAATAAAATACTTAATACTGCAAAATGGCCATAAAGCTTCAGTGCACAAATATTCAAATAGCTCAATCATTCACTCAGCCCAACTTAACCATACAGAAAAAGTAGAGCCTGAAGCTTTATCTGAGACACTTATGATGAACTTACTGGTGGTGAAATCAATCGCCCTTCCAGAATGTTTTCAATTGTCTGTTCAACAGAAAATGTCACTCGGAGATCCTCTTGAATAGTTTCTATTGACACATTAGGAAATACGCCTTGTACTTGTCTCGCCTGAAATGAACACCACAGCTTTCATATAATTTAAAGCTTAATTCTGTTTCTTGTATTCTACAGACATATCTATGTCACCCATACTATAGTTCATAAATCATATCCCATCATATTCTAATTCGTGAAAAGATAATTGTTAATGAAATAATTTGTCTTACGGTATTTATAGTACATAGCATTATTTGAAATATTTGGGATACTTCAGTATATGTGAGAAAATATTGTTGCTATAGACAGAATCCTAATACTCACCATATGATCTAACTGAGATGTCTGATTTGGCGTGATGTTTTGACGACGGACATTTCCAAGGAATTGAGTGTGAGTGACTTCGACCGAAAAACTAGGCAACCAGCTCACATATCTCGATCCTTCAATGAGAGATACATACCACGATATCATCACGATTTCGATACAGCGTAACATACATATATATATATTTAACAACATGATTTCATCTGTTTTCATGTATCTATTTACCATCGAAGTGGAAGAAATGGTTGGCTGTCGAATCTTGGGGATTTTGTCGGTCGGCGTCTCCAGCTCCTCGTTCTTCTTGGACGGGAGGAGTTTCTTCGCCAGGATCACTCAACGACATTCGACAAGTCGGACACGTTGTATCTTGTTCCAGCCATGATCGTAAACAAGAGCTGCAATCAAATATACAAATGTTTGAAAGTCAAATGTAAGCGCAAAATTTATCCTCAACGAAGACCTATCAGTGTCCCTACAGATCGGTCATTCCAGGAAATAAGGGGTTTAAGGAAATAAGAAAAGAAAATTTCATATTTCGAGGAGTGTGTGTATCACTTTCATGTCTAATTTACAGTAGACTCCTCCTAAATCGGTTATGTTTATCTTGGTAAACCGTTAATTTGATGGTTTTATCAGCAAATCTTTATCCTTTACTGTACACTACTTAACTCGATTTCTTATTTGGTAACTGCCTAATTTGGTAAAAGATACCCTGGCCTTAGGAGTTTTAAAGCAGCTTCGGGCATTTGGCTCAAATCAAAGGAGTTTCAAGCACTTTTACAAGCATTTTCTGTTTAGAAGTATTAAAGGAATCAAGTGGTCATAGGGACCCTGCCTTTCTTATGGGTGATGCAAGTAGAAATAGAATTGAACTAGTTCATTACCATGGCGTATATGTATGAACAAACATACCTATGAAATATGTGGCCACATGGCAATTTTCGAGCCATTTCCATTTTATCCCAACAGATCGCGCAATCATCTGTACTAGAATAATCGTCAGCAGTGGCAATCGGAAACCTGAGATTATAAAATCAAGACTGATTAGTTTATGAGACAAATGCCATACATTAACAATTGCAACAATTCAGAATCGAAATACAAACATACTTGGCCTCCATGCTATTCACAACTTTTATGTAGTTTTTGTGTCTCTTTATTCTTCTCTGGAACTCGTAAAATAAATAACGTAACTGCATACAGATCACCAAACTAGCCATACTCAAGAAAATATTGCCCCAAATCTGGAAGAGAGATCATCAATTTTGAAGGAAAATCAATACAAAGTTTTCAACATGATTTTTGGTTTCAAACTAACGCCACTGTTGGAAGCACTGAAATAGATGGCATTATTACGAATATGGCGATATAAAGAATGGTATTTTCATTGAATTATATTTAGATTGGGCAAATTTGTTCTCTGAAAAAAAGTGAGCAGTGACATTAAAAAGGATGGCGTTACTTTGACTTTGGTTGTATATCATCATTTACATAAAGAACTTACCAACATGTGCAAATGATGTGCGAAATCTACAGACAATGCAGCAAGCTCGAAAATCAACTCGGTATAGTAGTTGTAAATGCTTCTATTTTCCCACACTCCCTCCTGGCTGATATCGAATAGATGTATACTATATCTGCAACAATGAATCCAAGTTAGAGACTGGGAGATTGTGGGCTAGACGAACCAAGAAAACTTATTTGCAGAAATTTTTTCACACAGCCACATTGAAGGCAAAGTCCATTATTTGAGCTCAAAATTACTTATTTTTCTTTATAGACATGGTTTAAGATGTTTCAAAGATAAATTGAGGCGTAGAAGATGATGAGTTTGAATTCTGTATTAGTGACTCTAGAATAGGAATCGATCCATTTCTACTACAGTACTCATAACCAAATCAATTAAGAAATGGTTTTGAGTTTGCATTCTACTGGTGATTATGGTTTTTTTTATACACAATAGGCCTACCTAGAATAATATCATCAGTGGTAATAAAAGTGCACTTGTTTTGTGCAATTGATATCAACATTCGTCTGTACACAGTTCCAGGAACACCACCTGTTACCGTATTTATCATTGCCGCAGACAATCCTTAAGCTAGCTTTGCGTCTACTCGGGTATTGTTCGCAATACCATTAAAAATATTTCCTCTTAATACAATTATTGAACTAGCATTTCAAGGTATTAAGTCAAATAATTTATCTATATTTGATTTACTGAATAAAAGTCACACGAAAAACCAGTTTCTTATCTATTAAGTCTAATAAAGTCCATAAACTAGGTGTAGTACTTCGGTCAAATGTGTCATAGCTTACCTGGATATGACGTAGAGGGTGTTGATGATAAGTAATACGCACTAAAATATATCAAAACAATAATGGGAAATGAATGAGGTTCAACACATTTAACTTTAACTGCTTTAGACATATTATCCGTCAATCAAACTTAATCCATTTACACGACAAGGTCAAGAAGTAACTGGTAGAAATTGAATTTTGACTATTACGAAATAAAAAAATTTTTCATCTCGAAAAATAAACTATTGGAATGGTCACGTAAGAAATGATTGCTCACCTCAGCCACCATGAAAGCAAACGTGTTAAAATCAGTCTGGATTCCGATCAGTATGCAGACCGCTATCAATAGACCACAAAGAATCAATATTCCAACTAGTAGCATCAACACACGAATATGAGTCCATTTCGGGGTCGTTGGTGAGAACGATAACTGAAAAAACACATGATAATCAATCATCTGCCATGTCTTTATACAGGGTTCCAAGGCATCAGTCAACTGAAGTCAATTCTAGGGTAATTTTAGGTCATTTTCTCACAATTTTAGGAGTCTATTTTTGTGTAATATTCATTCATGCCGCTCTGATCAAACATAATTAACAGAGGAATTTCATTGAAAACACAATTTCCTTTCGGCATCATGAAATATCTTATCATACTAATTTATATACGCTTTTCAGGGGATAGATAGCGCCCCAAGCAACTTTTGGAGACATGGATAATTTTCTGGGACCAACTGGACAGTCTGGTTGATTGACTTTGCATAATCACAGAGTTGCATTCATAGATTGAGTTGAAAAATTTCATAATTTATGGGGGATTTGAGGGGATCTCAGAATTTTAGGTTATTTCACCCCTAAAAGTTTGTCAAAAATTTGACATAATTATTATTAGAATTTTTGGATTTTAGGATATTCATATAATAGGATAGGAATCTAAGGAAACATAAGGACCCTGGTATAAATATGAGTAACTAGATTTCATTTCTTTTTTTCATAAATCATTCTAATCATCAATTCATCGAAAAATAAACACTAGCAACATTGTAGTCTCGAATAAGAATTTTTTAAATTAAAAACGAAGTGTACATGGATATAAATTGGATAATCCCAAGAACTATTAACTACCAATGACCAAGGTGAGTAATGCTATATCTAGGCAACTACTGCACATATCGTTTACTGTATTCGTGTATTCAATTAATTAAGGTACCCTCTCTGATTGAGACTACACGAGATATTACCGTGTTATTAGAATGTGGCTAATAAGCAAATTTGTAGCTAACGTCGCTAATTAAATAATACCTCACGCAGAGTAGTTCTCAATTTAATCACGATGGGCCAAAAATACCCCGTATTCGATCGATAATCGAGACCGCATACGGAAAATGATTTTACTTACATACTCGAAGCGATCTTTGCAGAGTTGTGAAAGAAGATGCAAAAAGCCGAGAACTGAGAACCAGCCACACCACATCACGACTTCATCCATATTTTGCACGTTCATTACGCCGAAGATGAAAATGAACTTGTAGAAAACGAAATTCCAGAACTTATCACGAATGTGCTGAAATGAACAAGAACAAACTGTCAATGATGATAGAATTGTAATCAAAGGCATATCGACATGCGAATATCTAAGTTGGAAATGAGCATTAATACAACAGGATATTTTTTAAGATAGAATGAGGCGTAGAAGATGATGAAAACCGACATTACCTGTTGCTCACTGACACGAAGTTCCCCGAACACCATGTTCTGTATTGTCTTACCAACCAAAATCAAACAACAATACGCCATATTTATCAGCGTCTGAAAATGAAATAAAGAATACGATATAAACTAATCTAAACTCATTTTTTCAGTGGTACCCGTAAAAAAACACTTACCCACACACACCACGTTTCAGACATCAGCAGAGAAAACATACTCGAAAAATACACATCCCATTCTCTGAATTTGATGAGGATTCCGTCAGCGATGAGACTGCCGCCGCCACCGGCTTCATCAGCTGAATTGGCGCCGCCCGCAACCGCTTCAACGGTGTCATTAGAAGCAAGCGATGTATCCGTCACGTTCTGATGCGCGAAGATAATAGCACACGCCAACAAAACGACGCTGAACGTCGTATATGTCTGTAAACTAGGAAGGGGTAAACGTTCTAACAAAACGACAGGCATGATGACAATTCGACGACTTAAATCCGTTTTAGCAACGTTGGGTTGTCGATTTAAACTAGTTATTCCAGGTTTCAGTAATGTCACGTATTCGAAACGTGCTGTCAAGTAGGTGCCCGCTTGTTACACGTCGGTGTCTTGGCCATAATTCAAGAAGTAGAGATAAAAACTTCATTAATTACGACACCATTTTGATTTCCGTAAACAGAAAGGCCGAAGTTTTACTTCCGGGTTGGTGTGCAAAATAGTACGTTATCTGAAAGCCATTTTTGTGAATTCAACAATTAGCAGATTTCTTTTTACACTAAATAAAATGAAATGAAATGTTGCAAGCTTGTTGCAAGATCAATGATTGTAATTGTTCAAACATTTATTCAAAATTGTATTACCACGCGTAAAAAGAAGTTCAATGTGAGCGGACAATTCGAGCACAAAATTCAATTAATTTTATTATTGCCGGCAGCAAAAAGTAATTTACTCTTATACTGATTTATAGAATATAATGAACATAGCTTGAGTATACAAATAGATGATAAAACAGGAACATAATATATATAATGAGTTTGGAATTTCGGGGATAAAAGGCTATTAAAACAAATTAGCAATTCCCAAGTGACCGCGGAATTCAAAAGTTGACCTACTTTACATCTTTTATACAAAATTTGATTGAAAAAGTGAAAAAATATGTCTAATTCTCTATCGAATGACCGCAGTTCGGGTTACAGGGAAAATTACTTCAGTATAGATGATATATTATCATCGCAAGAAAGAATTCCTTGCAAGTTTATTACGCCAGTTAAGCGTTTAGGTATGATAAAAACTTTTCATCTTTCTCAGTGACTGTCTGTGTACTAATGTCTATTTATTAATTGATGAGACCTGTTTTTCTTGGATATTTTGCTTACTTTTTGGGGTACATACCTCATTTATGTCTTAACAGAATGCCAAAAATCGCGGACAACAACTGAATATCTGATATATTTCCAGTTCTGTACCAATTAGATGGATTGGCAAAAAGACTCCTTAAGTCCAGTTTAATGAGAGAGAAAATCCTCCATTTTGTCAAATTTCTTGGATTTGAACATTGTTACCATGCCTACGCCACCCTGATTTAGTTGTTGAGACCCCACAAGAAAAATAACTTCATTTCGTAGGCATGGTGACAATGTAAAAATTCAAGAAATTTCACAAAATGGAGGATTTTCTCTCTCATTCAATTGGACTTAAGGAGTCTTTTTGCCAATCCATCTAATTGGTACAGAACTGGAAATATATCGGATATTCAGTTGTTGTCCGCGACTTTTGGCATTCTGTTAAGACATAAATGAGGTATGTACCCCAAAAAGTAAGCAAAATATCCAAGAAAAACAGGTCTCATCAATTAATAAATAGACAGTAACTAGTGGTCAATCAAAATCAAATGAAATTTTAATCAATAAATGATTGTATGATTAATTCTTTTCTCCAATTAAAATGTTTTAAGTTTTCATGGCACCATCTGTATTTTATATAATTTTGAATATCATATGATATTCAAAATTATTTAAAATACAGATTCTTTGCTTGATTCTTTTCATGTAGCCTATTGTTGAAAAAGCACCTTTTCCTCTAGTCTGAATTCCAGTCGTTGTTACGGTTCCAGGAACAACGGCTAGGTACTAGACCACTTTTGCTTTTTTATGTTAGTTAGCCTGGGTCTGTCTGACTTCTCAATTTATCACACTTTTCAATATTTGGCTTTTTTTGCCAAAAATAATCTTCCCTTTCACAATTGAACATACATGAACGTACCCGATTTCTCATTTGACAGGTTTCTTGGATCCGAGTGCTGACAGCGAAGACTTGAGCGCTAATTCGAAACTGGAGCTTCCTTATTGGCTTGCACGAGCTTTGTGCAGTCGGAAAAGACATATAGTCAGTATAGAAATACCGAAACAATATCGAGAAGGTAACAGACATATTTACCAAGCAGATCCGAATGTCGTCGATTTACATAAAATGGGGCCTTACTTCTATACATTTGGAACACAGCTGCTTAGCTTTGGCCACACCGAATCTACTGATATTGCGAAAACGTTACTTACAGTAAGTATAGTCAAACCCGCTTTATCCGGATCGGCTTCTTGTTCTAATTCAGAAAATATTTGTAGTCCATTTGTTCATTAATATACCAGAAAATTACTTTTCATCCATATTTATTTTGTTGGTCCTGAATGATCCAAATTAAGTGGATCCTGCTGTATAGAAAATATCTTAGTAAAATTCATTTTGCACAGAACCAACAATTGTGAATGAAACAATAGGTTTTGCAATAACAATTCAATGTGTCAGAAGTTAGAAAAATACAATATATTGTGTACAATATATTAGAAGCTAATGTCTCAATCCAAAATGTCTCTCGAAATAGCAGTTTCAATTAGAACGATATATCAGGTGATATACTTCTGGATTGATTTTTGGGTTGTTTGAGTGGATTGATTTTCATTAAGTTTTTGAATATCATAATGGTTTATTTTTAGAAATCACGACTGAAACTAATGCATCGTTTAAATTTTCATTGATTTTTTTTTCAGACATTTCAGGGCCGATTTCGACGTATAATGGACTGTTCGCAAAACGCGTACTTCGAAGACGGCGCGAAAATCATGTCGAAATTAGACGAACTCGAAAAAGTCATTTACAAATACGGACAGTTAGGACTGAAAGATTTCAAACGATGGGAAACACGAGAAACGGAAAAACTCGATACGTCGCACATGGTTTCTAGATTTCGTAAACGAAAACGCGTCAATAATGAGAACTCTTGAAACTCCTTGTTATTCACACACACTGATTGTATAGTCATAATATATTTCTAAAATAATATATTGGTTTATTAGTGTGCTTAAATTTGTAATATACTAGTGTAAATACAATCGACTTGTATATATGTACATACAAATTTGTACAATTTTTGTATAAAATGAGATAAATATATTTATTTTAATATATGTAAAACTAAGATGTGTCTTTTTCATTAATGGTTTTGATAACATCATCTATATAATGAATGATATGGCTAAGGATGATTGTTCTATTATATTTGCTTGAATTGAAGAATTAGCTGGATTGAGGAGCTTGCACTAAAACTTTCATCCTTCGCTGACCCAGGCAATTAACGGAGTTGATTAGAATTGTTTTCTCTTTGAATTAAACTCTGTTCCCCTACATTACATTTGGTGCTTACAAGATATTTGTAACATCAATTAGTGGTTCATTTATATTAACCAGCCAACCAGATATGATGCAGTGGTTTATGCCAATTGTTTTGATGCCTAAATAACTAAATACTGTCATAAATAAAGGTACACTATCGGAAGAATATCTAGTTTGTGTAGATGATAGCCACAGGACACTTGACCGATAGATCTCTGCTTATACAACATAGAAAGACCGTCAAATATGGATAGTGCATCGTATCAGGACACTGAACTCTCAGCAGTAGATCTACCAATGGTTTTCTTCTTGGGAAAATTATTGGAGAAACATAATAAAGCAATTGAACAACTGAATGTAATAGGTAAGTGAAAAAGACATTATCAAAAAAAAAATTTTTTATGTCAAATATCACATACATATGGTAATGCCATGGATGTATAAACTGTAGTTCATATGTCCATGACTGAGTTGCTCTTCTTTACGCTGTATTTTGAAAATGAGTATTTCATTCAAATTTACATTAGAATAATGATTGTGAAGTTAATTGAAATCAAAATACACAACGTTTCAAACTCTCACTACAGATCATCAGATTTCTTAAATTCTGCATATAATGGGATTTAGGCTTATCCATACCGTAACTTCTTTATGACGATTAAGCTGCAGCTTTTTTATGAATACTGTTTCCAGTTTAGTATCATCAATGTCCTTATTTTATTTCACAGGAACCGAATTAATGAGATTAGGCAGTAGAATGGTAATAGCTGAGAGGCGCGGCCACATTGTTCACCTGTTACAGTTACACGTTAAAAAGGCTGCCTTGGAGACAACGTTGTTTCGTTTCACGGAATACATTCGAGAGTTACGAAATCATATGAAACTGTTGCTGAGTCAAATCGTGAAGGTAGAGACCTCGGTTGATGTGCATAATGACGACTTGCCGCACGTGAATACAGAATCTGAAGTGAACGTCTCCAATCATCAGTTTGCCATGGTCCACCAGCAAATTGACCGTCAATTGTGAAAAGAAAAGAAACATGCATTTCATATAATAGACAGTTGATGATCATTTCGTGTATATATTAGTAACTGGTATATAAGATTCGATTAGTAGTGTTTTCTGATGTGTGCTACATACCTGTGCAAAAGCTGTAAATATGATTAAAATCTGACATAAACAAACACTACCAGTACATTGTTTTTCTAAAAAATAAATCATTTGTTCTTGAAAATTATACGCATTTGCATTCTTGTCCTCAAGGGCTTATGTTTACCATGCTAATCTTAAGAGGATAAATCTTTAATTATAAGGTAACAAACTTACTGCATGGACCGGCACCTGCCGAGAATTTTTACAGAAAGATTATCACAAAGCGATATGGGTCTGCATCAGTGTGAACTTCTAGGGGATAGTTTCTATCAAGATTAAGTCCAAAAGCGCATAATTAGATGCCTTTAACTCAATCTTACATCTCGCCTTAAATAACCAGATCCAAGAATTCACGCGAGTCATCACGCAAAAACGGAGAAAAATACACTGAACAATTTCTGGATGCTTTTCGAAACTTTTTATTTTTGCAATGAAATTTTACCTTAATTCCAATATAGCCCCGAAAGGACATTTACAAGACAGCAACTAGTATAATATAATATAATTTGGTCATTTCTTTACACATGTTCCATACAAACGTGCAGTCCATATAGAATATAAATAAACTTTTTCACTATCTACAAAATTATGGTTAACCTGTTCAGTGGTAGCACAGACCCGAAAAAAGCAAGCAAACACCACCAGTAAGTAGTCAAAGATTATTATAATAATGATGATATTTCGGGTTCAACAAAAAACTAATGAACATTGTCGCTAAAATTGAGAAGCAATGGTATAATTGTTGACCAAAAATTGCGTAATTGTTTTACTAATGAATAACCAATTGATTGAATTATATGCGCTCATCAACCGGAAGCTGTTAAAATAATTCCTACAAAAATTATTGAGATAACTTCGTACATCATATTATAAATAAACATTTTAACAAAGGTTTGCATACAATAAAATTCTTCAATAAGCTTTACTAACCAAAATGGGCATCATTTTTTGGAATCTCTACTTGGTACCATAGATTTGCTAGTACATTTGGCTGTCAAACATTTTTCTGGTAGATCGACAGTAAGTTTGTACATGTTATGACATACCCATTGTGGTCAATACCTTATCAGCAGTAGAGAAGGAAGCTTAATCCTGCCCAATTTTATACAAAGACTAGTTCAAAATGTCCAGTGGCGGATCCAAGGAGCTCCTGCCTCGTGATAGGCAGTTAATTATCAGATGCACTACCAGTAAGAAATATCTAACCCTATCAGGCCAGGCTGGCCTGAGCCCATCTCGGAGCCCATCATCTGGGAACATCTCGGTGTCTGGCAACTTAAGTTTGGTTGCTCATGAAGTCAGTTGGTTAGGCCATTAAAGCATCTGAATCAGTATCTGAATCATTCTTGAAAAGTACAACATAAAACAACAGTACGTTCAAGTTGAAAAGAGTGAAAGATTCAAACTTAGACCTATTTCTGAGCATCCAACAATTACTGATTGACATCAGTCTACATCTCTCTTTAGAAGATTTTGATTCATTCACTTGCTCCTCGAATGTAGACCTATGTATTATACAGCAACGCAAAACACATGATAATTACCACTACATTGTTATGATGATGTAGCAACATTTTTTTTTTCGATTTCTAAATAAAAGCAGTACAAAACTGTCACCACAACAAAGTTTTTACCAGTATTTGAAATAATGAAGCGCAAACCTTGAAGTGGTCGTTGCTTTATACAATGAATGCAGGAAGTACTACTAGTGAAAAAGTTTCAAATTCTTAATAGAAAGGGTGTATTCCTTTAGTAGCCATTTCGAAAAAAGAAAAACCCCAAAACCACCCTTCTTTGACGCACTGATCAACAAGTTCCAAAAGATCTGCATTGCAGCGACAGACCAAGTATCACAATAACAGGCACACACGAAAGCATATTATATATACAGACTACATAAGTACAAATATTCTGAGTCACAGTTACAGAAATGCTCGGGCTTCATTTATTGATGTCATGATCAAAATGAAATGAAAATTCTCAACCGAAAACCTTTATCTAAAATTGAGTGAAAGCAGTTTGCAGAATTTTGCCTAAGAGGTAGCTAAGCGTTCTATTCTGTAACGTATGGCCCAAAAGTTTTGAGTATTCTAAAATCTACGTTAGTCACCATTAGATCCAACATATAAAAAAGGATTATCATCACAGTTCATGGACATAATTTACTATGAAAACATCATACTATACACTGCACTGCTTTTTCAAGATTCAAGCGTTAAATAACTTCAAGCAAATCGAATTCGAATTTGATCAAGGCCAATCAATGTCAATCGCCATTGTGTCACCTCAGGACCCGGTCATATATCTGCACGGAGTGAAGCTTAAATAGAATCCGCGAAACTGCATCAAACCTTTTGAAACTTGTTAATAAGAAGGCACACAACTACTTTTTTTCATAGATTTAACAACACATACATTTTTAGTTGCGGTTTGTGAATTACAAGAAATGAAATGCAATGCAAAACAAGCTCGAACCATCAATGGAACTTTACAGGAAATCAGAAATCAGGCCTCGAGAAATGAGAACCAGCAGGGCCTGGTTTTATAGACTGGTATTAACTTTAACACAGGGCCTAACTCAGTTGAAAACAAATTAAGTTAGCCCCGGGGTTTAAGTTGATACCAGCCTATAAAACTGGGCCCGGTATTTTAGAATTCTTGCTGCCTAGCTAGGATGTGAAGTTACCCAGGCTAAATAGAGTGTGTCGAGTCAAAATGTCAATTTCTGATTTCCTAATTATTCAATATCATAACTGAATGGTTGAAGCAGCTTTTTATGCAGTGAGCTCAGTTAATCAAGTCCTTGACAACAGTTTGTGCTTTTTTATAAAATGGACGCTTTCCGCCTCATGTACATAATACCACAGCAGATGAAAAATAAAATCTATACATTTCTCATGAAACATTTGCAGGCGCCAAAAATACGTAATACACAAACAATACTTTTTAATCGGTAGTGAAATGCACCATTCACATTAAGCGGTTCTACAGTAAAACCCGCTTATTCAGAACAGTTTAATCTGGAATTTGATCCAATCCGTCCACTTGTACCCCAGAATATGTAGATTTATCTTAACCAGTTAATTGGTGCTGTAATTACCCTGATTAAGTGCGTTTTACTGTTCAAGTTTTAGACTATTCTGCGGGAGAATTCAGACAGGCCATGAATGTTTTAAATGATGGATACTCTTATGTTTAGAATTTAATCAAGCATAAATACCACCCAGCCTAGAACTTGATGACCATCATCCTCGTGCAAGGTAAATGAACAGGATGTATCGTACTCCCTTATTCAACAAATTCATTCATCCAACAAAAAAGAGGCCATGACATGTCACTGTTATGTATCACGCTCAACATTTATTCCATTCATCAAGACACTTTTCCGACATACGAAAATATCTTATAATATACCCGGTTTGAAGAAAAATCTGAGAATCGACCAGCTTTATTGATCCTCCATTATGAAAACCATACACGAGAGAAAAATGCTTACATACACGCAGCTATATATATAAAATCCGTTTTTTCAAAATAAAACATACCACTCGTTATCCTTTAAAGGCATCAGACCACCAAAGTGCAGCAGAAAAATAAGGGCTCGATTCGAAAATTGTAATTCGAATTCAAAGCATAACAACCGAAAGAGATAAGACCACTGACTTAACAATTTTCATATATAATATATATATGTATATATACATGATTTATTGGAGTAAGTACATCACGACAGAAAGGTTTCAAGACAAGGCAATTTTTTTTCTATTTTTCTTTCCACGGCGTCTGCAGTTACAGCAGTCAGTTAATGAAACAACTACCAGTATCTCTCCGAATAACATCAATTTCTATGGGAGCCTAATTTGATTTCTACCTCGATACTGCTGTAACTGTAGACAGATTGTATTTTTTATTCTTTCTCTCGGTCGGTGAAGCACTTTTTATCCAACTTACATGTTATTTGATTCATAATTGTCAGCGAGAAATTAACGTGTGGGTTTATCATACGTACTATTTATTATACAAATCAATTGTCTGCCTCTATTTATAGAAGCACATGCATGTACATCCATTGAATGGACTAAATTTATATACATAATGTTTTTCACATTGAATAAGGAGAGAAGTACACAGACACAGCGCAAAGGTCTTTGGTTTGCGCACTTCGTGATCAAAAATCATAAAGCAATCATATCTAGATGGTTACGAAACAGAAGCCAATTCCTGCCAGTTGCCTAGGAGTTCGAGAGTCAATTTTAGAATTCTATTCTTGAAACACAACTTGCGTAATGATATTAGCTAGTCTACTAGACAGTTTGGATTTTCATAACAGCAGCATAGAAGTCCACTCAGCATATACCGGTACCAACAGATCAATGCGAAACTTAGTACATACCCACACCACCTCGAAAACTATTCTCAGCTCTATAGCTTTAACGCGATATATTTTCATAGCAGAAACAACTTCTGTTTCCGATTATAGTACTAGGTGGAAGCACCGAGATCATAACTCTCTCTTTAGAGAACGTTTACCGCGACATCCCTCATGTGATCAAGAAAAAAATCTACACCGTGATTGACAATGTCATGGCCGAAAATAAACCAACAGTCCACGCAAAATCACCCCTTTGCGTGGGACCGATTCAATTTTATACTTTAAACTAAGCACTTTGAATTCCTTTCCGTACTGCGTGAGAAATGGTTCATTTACTAGCGTGCGGTTTGTCGGTTGTCAGTTGTAAAGAGTGTCAGTCGAGGGTTTGAGGGGAGAAAGATGACCTAGACGAGCGCTGTACGCGCTTCACGACTGCGAATCGTTCGTAGTTGTGGAGATTTGAGTGATTGGTTTCTTGGCGCGAGTCATACGATCCAACTCGGCCGCGGCGTCGCGAGTCACTGCCGCTTTATCTATAAAGAAAAACATAATTCAAAAATTCAGCATCTAAGAGATAGAACATTATGAAAATGAACAATAGATTTTGGTATCAGTTTAATAATCATTATAACTGTTTATATTTCAGTAGTTATAAAATGATTGCCGTCTATAAGAACATGAGAATACCTGTTTTGATTGTAGGTGAAACACCACCTGCACCGGGGGCAGCTCCACCTGCCCCTGTCTTTTTGCTTAGTAAGCTGTTGAAGAAGTTTGCTAAAACGCCTTCATTGGTTGCACCTCCTGCGCGCGCACCATCAGCCTGAAATTACATACGAAATGATATGCAACTTAGTG
This sequence comes from Tubulanus polymorphus, assembly GCF_964204645.1. Taxonomy (NCBI): domain Eukaryota; kingdom Metazoa; phylum Nemertea; class Palaeonemertea; order Tubulaniformes; family Tubulanidae; genus Tubulanus; species Tubulanus polymorphus. The sequence goes on along the minus strand of NC_134027.1, from coordinate 8,312,275 downwards.
AATAGTACATTGATACAGATGAACGAAACAAAAGAGTCACAAAATGATGGCTCCATTCACCAAAATGCAATATCATAAAAAGCGTGATTTCGATACCTTTTTCGGTGATGCAGTGAGCCCAGCTCCAGTACCCGGTGACCCAGAAACTCTTGGTGAACCTCCAGCTGATCGTAATGGTGAATCCTGAGAAAATAAACAACAAAACCATTGCCAGATATGGAACAACAGTGATAGCAATAGTACTAGCTTGCCCCGAAGATATTCCATTTCCAATAAGCGACTTATAGAGTGTGGTTCCTTTAAAATAGTGTCTAATGATATAGATATAAAAGTGCTTTCATCATAACATTTTTAACCACCAAGCTTTGTTCATGAAACCAACTCTCCCAAAAAACGGTTAATATCATCACCGACAAATATGTTCTAATCATTCTTCAAGTTGAGTTTTAGAAGGTCAATCATAAACATTGTTTAGCACTCACTATCACAAGATGATATACTATCAACTGATTACATGATTAAATATTACCAAATATCTACTCCAATGATATTAATAAACCCATCATATATAGGTAAGTACATCACACAGTTTAGCTTAATAGCAAATAGTAAAACCGATATTTAGTACCCTAGTTGATGTTAACATAATCTTATCAAACAAAATCAAATTAAATTTAAGTTTAAGTAAACGTTGTATATAATCATATCCCTTATCCTTTTGTTTGACCATCAAAAAATGTTAGTGCGTTACTGTGGGCATATATTAACTAGAGTTTATATGTCCATGGTGTAACAAAGAGCTTTTACACATGCAGTGTGCACTAATAAGGTACTTGCCAATAGAACGGGCAGAGTTTCCAGATCGGGATGCAGACCTGGCATCTTAACACAAAAACAAAAATAGTTCATCATTGACAATTTAGATTTAGACTTCACAAACTTAATCGGATAGGTATGAATGAAATGAAGACTAATCTTCCTTTGAAAAATAAATACATAACGCAATGTGCAAAAAACACAATTTTCTTTCTAAAATACTGTGATAATCATATATATGATAAATGAGTGAATGTAGTTATTAGAGTGGGTGGTGAAAACTGTATTAGTCAACATGGGTGAATTAACACATTCATAGAGAAGATTATTCTCAGAGGGTAAACCAGATTCCAAATGTGAACACAAACTAGGATTCCAAGGACACCATGCCCACTTGGTGAAATGCGCAACAATCTGACAATTTCAATATTGATTATTCAATGCCCCCTGGAGAACAATTACAGTAATCAATGAGTTGAATCTCACCACTCATAGAACTTATCATGAGCTAGAATTATTGTAATTGATTGCAGTAACAAAATATGCATGTTAATACCATGACATCCTGCTATTCAACACCCCATGGTGAGCATATACAGACCCTATGACTTTGAAACTCACAATATTTTCGTATAACCATAGTACATGCCACGAGTTACAATTCTGCACTTTATTGTGGTTAAAAATTTAGTTAAAGGTACCAATACTCAGCCCGAAATGACCGTTGGGGACACAAAAAGCCACAAGACTTGTCCAATCGACCCAATTTAAAAATGCTGACAGCAAACAACAATGGCCACTAGTCAGTCATCTTGAATCTCATCTGGTCAGTTTTCAGGCTGCAGATATTTCTAGGGTAAATACATGTACAAACAAAATACAAGAGATCAAAATAAGCAAACGGATGGATGAGAAGTGAATGCAAGAGCCTACTGGGACTGAAGTCAGAAGTGGCCTAAAAGTATGTATGTTCAGTGGTTCTTTCATAACTCCCCTCTTTGACAAAAAAAAACCCCAATTACATTTTATTGTTCTGGAGAATGAAATCCTACACCAAAAACTCTGTGAAAAGTATATACGTATACTACCGTATGTCATAGAAATTGTTACCAAGAGAAGAAACCACAATGTACTGAGCAATACTGAAATCCAACCTGCCAAGGGACATATTATCGCAGGAATGACATGTCCCAACATTTGTACCCGATCCAATGAGTAAGACAATTGCAGCCTTGATTTGTTAAGAACTTAGGAATCAGTGAGTTGATGCATTTTATGCTCTGAACTGTAAATAAGGGTAAATGAAAATGACAAGCACAGGTTGGATTTCGTTGAAGGGATGTATGTAAAAGTTCAACACCTCTGTCACCAGCAGCAGTCTTACCCTCTGTTCCTCTTTGCCACCTGGGGCATTCTGAAATATAATCTCTCATGCTAAAGCCCTTATGGCTACAATATGACATCGAATTACATTAGCATTGATCCTTTACGTCTTATTCAGCACGAATATGATTACACGAATATCATATCATACCTGTCTTGGAGTGCCTCCTGGAGCTGGAGTTTTACTCAGTTGCATCTGTTGCTTCATTAAGAATGTCTGTTCATCCTCAGCCAGAACTTCTAAATCCCTCTGAATAGGCTACAAAATGATAATGATCATGACGTTTAATCGGACACTACACTATACCAAATCATGATATAAACATCGGTTGTTTTCATATTTAGCATTTTGCGCGACATGCACCAACAAAATCTAAGAAAGTTTGACACAGATATGGTTAGAAAATTGGTGATATCATCGTGGTAGAACTTGTGTAGAATTAATGGCCAATTTACAAAGCTACTGGATGTGAATATACCTTGCGTGTAGGAGGTTTAATCAGCACATCCTCGAATGGATCATCAGGTTTCATTGAAGTCATATTCTCGTATAAGATGCTAATCTTCTTCTCATTATCCCATCCTGCCGGGCTATAAACACAAACAATATAAATCAATATGAAATTATTATCACCAGGTAACCATCGACTAATTCAAAATTGATCCTAATTTGAACAGTAAATCTAGAAGCAATTCTTTTTGTACAGAAATGGTTTCTTAACTTTAAACACTTCGTATTCATAGGTTTTGTTATGCTGGTACTGATGACATATGCGAATAGTCGAATAGAAAAGGCCGAGATATTTACATGAAAACAGCATCTCGTTCTACAACTAGGGCAGACGTCGTGAATGGAAATCCGTATATTCTATGTAGCATATATTTATGTAAGAGGTCTATATTCTTGCCTTCTTTCACCGACGTATAACACAGGGATGCACCATCTAATCAACAGTTAAGGCTATCATATCGATCTTGTGTACAGTTATCTTTTCTAACTTCAGTTCACTCCTATTTTTTCTAAAACTATATCTGCTCAGTTGATAAATAAGCAAAGGCGTGACCACTATAATAACGTGTTTTCATTTTTTTTCAAAGGATACAATTTAAACAAAATTTCCTAATATATTGCTGTATAAAATCAAAATGCTCTTCTCTATAGTCGTGTTCTTTCTCTAGCGTTGAGATTGCATCACTCTGAAAAAGAGGAAAAAGCCTTTTAATTAAATCGATAGGTGATCGAACCTGAATCTATTCTAACCAAAATCTACGAAAATGAATAAATAAGCTATAGGCGACAATGGTTCTCCAGCTCTGGCTCAAACCCGAACTCCATGAAATTACCATGCCTTAGTTCCCATTGCATTTTGGATAAGTTGTACCTTGGGCGAATAGCTAAATTTTGTCAAGACAACTTCTTGAATTTTGACCCCTTTCCCGAATCATGAGGTCATCTTCGAGATCATATCATTGAAAAACAGGGTTTTCAGCGCAGACAGAGAGATACAGACAGTGCGAGAATAAAGGTCTCACGGACGCCCGAGGATCAAAATGAATCTCCCGTCTGTGATAAGATCACGCATATAGTATGGAAGACAGGGTTAAAGCGTACCTTTGTAACTACGACTACAATTGGAATACCAAGGTTTTTCGTTAAAGTAGTTTCTCCTAATGGCAGTATGACTTTATCATCATCGGTCGACGATGGCTGCGGATGTAACGGATTCGTTTCTCGGCGTTGTGACTGTGAATGACTGCTTTCTTCGCTAGGTTCTGTGTAATCTTGGAAATATGTGACAACTGAAAGAAATTACACACAATATTGGTTCATGGCTTCCCTCATTTCGTTTTTTATCATTTTGATTAACTTCTTTTACGACATTTGACATTCTCGGCCCTAGTTAGAGATAACAAAGTACATGTACTTGTAGTTGCTATGAAAGAGCACTCAGTTCTGCAGTCATTCCTACCTCCCTGAGTCTTATCTAACCAACCACATGTCAGCAGAGACAAGACTAACAGGAAAGCTAACAGCCCACATATCTAGCTGTATTCTGGACCCCTGCGATTTCATCAGAGCTCTTGATATATAATCACTTTCATGTCACAATTACAGTAGACTCCTCATAAATTAGTATAGTTTATCTCGGTAAGGCTTGGTGGCTTTCTAAGCCAATTTCTATCCTTCAGATGACTAAAACTCAGTTTCTAATTCAGTTACTGCCTAATTGTTTAAAAGGATATCCTGGTCCAGACTGCATTGACTTGGGCATTGTCTACTGGGCAAATACAAACTAGACAAAAATTTCTAATCGCCTTAATTTCTTGAAATTGAAGGCATTTTGCTCAAATCAAATAGGTTTCAAGTAGGCCTACCATTAAAAGCATTTGGTTATAGAGAGTTTTTAAGGAATCAGTGAGTTGTATGGACCTTGTGGTAAAATGGCTAGCCGCAATGAATTTCATTTTTACCATTTTGACAGTTATAGATAACTGAGTAGATATATTTTCAAGCAAACATCTGAAAAATCTTTCCCAATGAATCATAATCCACTGCTGCTACTGCGAGCTGATATTATTTTGATAAGCATAATTTGAAAGCCAACTATTGCATTAAACTGAATTGGGTTTATACAGCTGTGAACAACATCAATCATTATCATACAGATCAGTAGTGTTCATTAATTTTATACGGTACATACAGATTATGTCCCACTATAATGAATGTCACACAATTAATCTAGCTCGTGACCAGTGCTAATAATACAACAACCAACTAGTCTATGATGTACATCCCTGATGATCCCCAAATTGTTTCATGCTACGGAAAGCATTATTTCTAAGATGCTCAGCCACCATTAGAAAATTTGAATTGAGGGGAGCGGTACTTCAAAGCTTGAACTACTTGGCCACTATACCCAAAAATTGCCTGATATTATAGCCACGACCATACAGAGACGATACGGTCCGAGCCAAATTTGGCCTGTGCCTAATTAGAGAGCGCGCTCACACGTAAGCCACTCATTCGATACTAATGAATGCTCAAACAAAACGAAGTGAGTCATTTCCGCTAAAACTTGGCTCGGACCAGGTCCAATGTTTTGTGTGATCTCTGTTTATAAATCTAGGAATAATTGAACATGTTAATTCGTGATTGGTGTATCAAGCAATGAGGTATCGATCATACGATAAAATAGAAATTGGTTCGTACTATGGATATCCGATTACCTAATCTAAAAAAATAGGTTAAACTCCTGGTTAAGAACACTGAACTAGAAACCATAATGCGCAAATTAATATTCTTTCATACCCATTTGTTTTGATATAGGATAGACTTTTCAATCGATAATGTCTACATATCATGTTATGTCAGGTCAATCCAATTTGCCAGGTTCAATTGTTAAATCTATATATTCGCGATGTGATTCAGATTTCAACCACGGATTCATCAACAACATTCAGCTGAAACATCGAGAGAGTACTTACGACTTTGTTCCAGTTCTTTCATTCGGATCGGGTCTATCCTAAGTAACTCGATATGATCCCGCAATATAGAACTCCACCTGCGTAAACCGTCCACTACGGCCCACGGCTGACTCATAGAAACTACTAATAACAATAACGTATGTTCGAAAGTCTCCTCGGAGAGACAATATTTGAGCAGTCCCGCGTGATGCGGATCGCCGTCTAAAATCCAAGTCGATAGTCGCGTCTGATCTGAAAATATCAAAACAAAACCAAGAGTTTATTCACAGATATCTTATTCTAATACAGAAAATGGGTACGGAGCATAGTTTTTAAGGAAACCCTACATCAGCTGAGGCACTACACGGAAATGTACGCAAAAAAAATTCAATTTACCCAATTAAACAATAGAAAATAATACAAAATGCCTTTTGTTCTACATTTTGATGACTATTCGCCGACTTAACAATAAACCCATAATTACAGCACAAATAATACCACATAATCACACATACTTTTAACTGCGCACCAAACGAGAACACATTGAACCAGTCTAGTAGACTGGTTACCAGTACCCACTTACCTAAGCAGGTTCTGTACTGTTTAACGATAAAATTCTAAATTGCTCACCACACTTAAAGGCCTATTTTAAAATCTGGTGGTTGCAAATGATCTGAATATTTGTCGCGAGAAGGGTTTTCGGCTTTACAATATTTGTGTTCTATACAGTCATTCCAAGATATGACCCGGGAAGTTGACTCTCCTAAACTGAAACAGCGAGTTCAAAAAAACATTTGTCTATAATTCTTTTTCACCTATAATAAAATATGAATCTATCCTATTATTGAGTGAGAATATTCAGATATACATGCAGATGTCTTATATTACTAGAAGGCGTGCCGTAGCCCGCTTTTTGAAAACTGCTCGAGTACAAATACACCTGTGTACAGAATTCATAGCTATCCTCACGAGCCTGGGTTAAGAAATGACGCTCATATTGATTAGTATAGTTATTAAACAATGCAGATTTAATCGATAATGACAGTTTTACAGACTAGACTTGATACTGTATAAATTATGACGTTTTAGAGATAATAACAATGGTTTTCAATGATTCACCATTTCATTCATTATGAATATCAAGGAATAGTCAAATATAAAAAGATCTATTACGCCTACAAGTTTTATAAATTATTCATCAAACTGAAAGTGACTGACTTACAAACAGGAAGATCAGCAGAAATGTAACAGAACGAGTACCCCTGTATTAGATACAAGGTCCCCACAAATTCTAAGTTCATGTAAATGCATAGCTTTTCATAGTGCCATAACTATCTCGGGGTTCCTACGACTTATTGATTCCTTAAAAACTCCTTCTAAACAGAAAATGCTTTCGAATGTGCTTGAACTGTCATGTCTTGCAGTAGTTCTGCAACGCATGACATAAATGCTTTTTTTTCAACGACGATTAGTTGAGATGTGAATCAATAACCGACATATGTGACACATTTGTAAGAATTGTAGGAGCAGACGCATTTAACATCAAATTCATCAAGACAAAATATAGTTGGGATCTATCGAGGATATAGCTGGTTGAAATTTAAGGCGATTTTGTTTTTCTTTAATCATTCAATAAAAGCTATACACTTGAGAAGAAAGGAAGAAGCCGAATGAAAATATACTAATTAGCTACAAAACTTTTAAAGGCTTTAAAAACTTTCCAGTACTTGACTGAATATCTAAAACAGAATATACTAAGATTCCCTAGGCTGGACCAAATTCAGATAAATAACTTTTTCCATAAATCATCTTTCCATGTACGCATCATAGCGTTAAAAAATGACATTCCCTCCCATGAAGTTTGCGACTTCCACGCTCTATTGGAAGAATATATATTGGGCGTCAAGCGAGAGATAATCGTTTGACATTAAACGTCGAAAGAGTGAACTTGTGACATCACACACCAGAGACGAACGCGCCAGCTGTGCAAATTGTTATGATGTCACTCGTTATCCATGGAACCAGTCACAGAAGGACGCACTTCTACTTCAACAATACGATATGTATCAATCAAGATTTGTACCGGTTTTATTTCTTGCAGCTGTTATCCTAAATATACATGGTTTATATACACCTGTTATAGGGCAAGCATCGGGTTGAATTATTCGGTGCAAATAATAAGAGGATTCCGCCACACAGTGAAATAACGCCTCATGAATTATCACGATCTTCGATGATCTGAAGTATATTTCAGTGCCTGCGAAAACACCACTGAAAGCCAACCAATGGAATTCTTTCCAAATGTACCTAAATGCATTGCAAGTTATCGTCTTCTTTGTACCCAATAAAGAAATCAGCCTCGTGTTAAAATCTTTTGTTTTGGTTACCGGTTCTCTGTCCAACCTGCGGACATTTGGTCATCGAAGCTGGATATGTCAGGAAAATGTTTAGGCTCATTATTTCACACTTACCATCACGTATTTCATCTTTAACATCTAGATAATGATATTCTAAGCCCATTCCTTTCTTTAGGTCTTCATTGCCTTGAAACTTAGCGACTAAGCTCGTTTTGCCGGAATCATTATCACCTTGAAAAACAATGACAACACCGAATTGAAACTCGATCCGACTATGATCAACTGGAGCTTGTCAATAAAGTGCTTCCCATCTGAGTAGGCATGAAGCTATGCTCTATGCACTACTTACCTATGATAACTAAATTTTTAAACGATGGTAATTTATTCGTGGCACTTGTCTGAACTTCACTCAAGATTTCAGCCCTGAAAAGAAAGACTTCACCGATAAATCAACGAATATACTTAGATTTACTACTTTCCATACTCCAGCATAGGCCTCTGTACTGCAACATAAAAGGGTATCTGCAGGGCGAATGTTACACCAGAGGTTGATGGATCATAAAGGATCAATGGCGTTCTCTGTGAATAAGAGTTAGGGATGGGTTTCATATCGGACATCAATCCTCACTCATCCAGTGGATGTGAAGTATCAACATTATCCTTTAGTGGCGATCAATCACCAGATCAGATGACGTTATCATTTCTTCCATTTTTTACGGTTGGATAAATTTCAAATTCAATTTGTAATAGGAACAAACGTCTTCATTGATGAATAAGATATCAAAATGAAATTCAGTAGGCCTATTTAGGGTATGAGTTACAAGTGTGTTTGAGTGCAGGCATAGACCAGGCAGAGTAGGATGACAATCATTCGATTGAAAGAAATTGTGGAATGGATTGGAATAGTGTCCAACAACATCGAAATGCTCTTAGTATTGACAGGACAGTTCTGTTGGGCTTAGCCCCTGTCAGATGAGTATAAACGAGGGGGTAGATATTTTTCTCAAGGGATCCGAGACTACGAGAGAGGGGAGTTAGTCGTGGTCAGTCAAAAATTGTGAAGTGGAGAGAAAAAAAGGGTTGAGAATGCGGAAGTGGCATTCGTAACGTGGAACTATTCACTTTTTAAGACAGAAGAACGCGTTCATATCACTTAAATTGGACAGGGTTAATTAGAACGGGTATAGATCTATCTAATTAGACCCTCACCATAATGTTTCGCCTTCGCCAAGTTGTTTAGTAGTGTCCATACTGCCCTGCCTGTCTCTCCTGTCGCCGATCGGCGCCATCTTGAATCAGACAATTTCCGTCATTCACTGCGCACGCTCGAACATACATTCAATTACGTCATGTTGTTTATTTTTGCGGAAAAGCACGTGGTCTCCACAGGGCTTCTTTTAGATGGCAGCACCTACTGGTACGTAACGTGTGAACGGCTAGTACGCGGGCCGGAGTTATTGCGAGTTATTGGGCTTTCAGCTTCGTATTGATCCACATTTTAAAAACTCTTCGGAGGATTATCAAAATTATATATTGATAGCAGTAACACCAAAACAAATTCATTCACTCAGTACATATAATAAATTACTCATTTATTGAATATTTTAATGTACATTGCAAACATTCATTTTACATTTAAAAACTATAAGCTTTATGATTTTATGACCTCTCAAATATGATTTGGTATGAAATAGACATGACAAATAATTCAACAATAGTTGAATGAAAATGAAATAACAAATAACAGCAGGTACTGTAGCCATGGACGGATTAGAAGAGAATGATGATGCACTGGTCATTGCAATGGTTAATGGCTCCGACTTTTTGCGCAATGGCAAAAAAGACAATATTTCCAGTTCATGGTCGGCTAACATCAAGCATATCTTTTAAAACAGATTGTCGATATTTTTGTTCCAGCTGTTGCATGAATTCTAAATACTGTCCCACTCTAAAGTTACGTATAGGTTCTTCCTGAAAAGTCAGTCAGTATCAAGTATGAGACATACAATGAAATCGGAGAAAATGGTCATTCCAACTTGCTCAATCGCAATAATCAAAAATTTTGGCTCAGCTTACTTTTAGGAAGATGACTAGTTCTTGTGTCTGCATGTGTTGCATAATGGCAGGCTGTAGATGTTTGAGAATAGCGACGCACAGATATACCTGGTAATCGATACCCATTACTAAACATATCGAAATATAGTGGCATATATCAACCCAGTCGAGATAGTTCCAGAAACACTGCCTCAACCAATGCTGACAAATCTGAATCAGAAAACACGGAAAACAATTAGAAGTGAAATTCCTCTCATTTGAAAATCAGTAATATTTCTTATGCAAAAATTCCGATTTATTTCTTAGTCGAATTAGTACCAAAAGTACTTACTTGAGCGGGCGTATAACCAGACATTTTAAAGGCAGAGTAGACAATTGGATTTTCTGACTGAAGCAGCAATTCAACGTTATATCCAGTCACAGAAAACAACGGAGGAATTCCACTGCTCATCATTGGTGTTGGTAAGTGAACCTGAATACCGAAATGAGACAAAATGCATTTTTGAATTATAAGCTACCAGGAATTATCATCATTAAGAGAATGTTACTTACAGAATTATGAAGCCTAGCAGGCCACAGATACGCAGAAGCAGCTAGCGAAGAAAATCTATGTAGGAACTTCCATGTACGATCTCTATCTCCATTCATAATGAGAAAGACTGAACACGCAAACCAATCACTTCCAGGGTAATTACCCTTTAGATAATCTGAATAATGCAATTTAGTTTGATAACAGTCACGCTAGATACATTCACATTTTTGTTACAACACAGCGTCATTCAACAGTTATTTTCAAGTTGATCTGCTACTGAAAGCACAAGCTAGATAACCGAATCAAAGGATACTAAGTGGAGTCTTCAGTTTCTTCTGACGTTTCTGTTGTAAGAACAAATTTACTTTTTTCATCAAGAAAGACAGTTTATCTGTGGCTGATGCACTCGAGCTGAATAGCTTTAAATGGATTCCATATCTAAAATGAAAGTGCATTGATTTTGAATAAATACTGGTATTTAGAAATCTGTTTTTTCTTATTTAATAGGTGTATTCTCGCGTATATTCTCTGCACAAACCTGACAGCTAATTCCATTCCTAGTTCTTGAATTGGTGTAAGACGCTGATTTTTGACGGAAGAGTCACTAGCTGCAAAAGATTCAAAAGTTTATCAATATTCAAGTTGTCTGAAATGACTAAACATCGTAATATCACTAGCATCTCACCACTAAATTCTTGCTGTGGAAATGTAACATCAGTTTGTCTTTCAGTCAGCAATGGTAAAACCTGTTCTAATAACTCTTGGATCACTGCAAAACCGAAAACAAAATATTCCATCTCCTATGCAATAGCATTGTTACAATAAAAGTAATGCGCATAGAGTACACCAGGTACTTACTATTTCCTTTAGCCTGTTCAGGTTTTGTTGTCAAAAGTTGACAAAAGGTTTTTCTGCACTTCTCCATCCATTGTTGATTATGTTCAGACTTTTTCCCGTCTGACAAAAATTTACTGAGTTCATTATCTATGAAAATCGAAAAAGAAATAAAAATAAGATTATCATTCATAAATCATATGGTCACCTTAGCGGAGACTCTTGACTGGCATTATAAAAAGCCAAAAGAAATACAGAAGTATAGTGAATAAACTCACCTTGTTTCATAGAAGATCGTCCAGCAATATTTGGAGAGTAATCTCTTGGAATTGGTAACTTGACCACCATTGGGAATGGATATGGTGTTGAGGTTTCCGTTGATAGAGTTCGTGCAGGTATGAGTCGTTCATTTGGTCCACCTATCAGATATGTCTTCACTAATATATAGTTCCTCTCAACAGATAACATATCAATTATAATATCTGGACTGAAAATTGAATAGATAAGGCTGATGTATTTATGAAATTGAAAAGTAAATGATATTCAAACATCTCACTAGTATTTCACGTACTCTCCCTCTCGGACATTTTCTGACTGGAATTTCAGCAACATGTTTTGTAATTTGTACTGGTGATTCAACAATAGGTACGTATCTAAACAAGTCACCATTACACTCAATAACCTGAAAATGATATAAAGAAAAGAAAATTAAATTCTGTATATTTCTTTTACTTACAACTAGTTGTGCATAGCAAACCAGACTCTTATTCTACAAACTAGATTTAATATCTACCTTAGGCCAAAAGTATGTGATTGTTCATAGTCAAATAATGATTGGACTTTAGCTTGGCTGTCAACAACAATGAGTCGGTCAATCAGCTCCTAAAATATATTATTGTACAGGGGTAAAAATTAGAATGTGGTAATTGTCACCGATGTCTCCCTGGGGTAAGCAGACAGTGATAAGTAAGAAATTGAAGACAGTTACCGGTAACATATTGCATACTTCATAGAAAACCAATGAGTTTACTCAATTATTCATTTAATTTGTAAGAATTCTTGATTTAAGTCCAGCATTAGTCTCAACCATCACAAAATTTTCTAGAAAAACCATTCCTGATTGCAGGCCAAGAGATTCAAGACGGCCACCTCACACCTATTTTCGGGAAACCCATTCAAGCCTGCTTATGAGAAATATAAGGTGGCTTCGAGATGGTTGGATGTCCAACCTGCCCGGCCCTAATCCTCACACCAAGTATCGGTGAAATCCATCAAGAATGGCTGTATCGCACTAACAGGTCTCAAGGGTATGGCACAGGGTGGATGATGCATGTTGTTTATCTTACCACAATAGAAACAGGAATTTCTCGTAATGTGTAGCTTTCTTTGGCTGGAAGTTTTCTATCTTTCAGCGCTTCATAAACGGCTGGATAAGCGGACAACAAGTTCAAAAGGCTTATCAGTGGCTTATGAGCAACACGATCGATCGGTTGAGTAGGCCAGACTTTTGGACTGGACAATGGCAAATCTTCGGCACCATGTTCTAACACCGTCCATACATCACCGACTAAAGCTTCGATAAATCCTGAAAAGTTTAGAAAAATATATCATTTACACTCTTTACACTCCACTGATTGACATTCCCATATAAGAACAACCGGGTACAAGATCTCTTGTTTTCCTCCTTACCTGTATTCTGTAAGGCAACCATGCCAGGAGAAGTGGCAGCCACCTGCGTTAACATGTAACCATAACCAAATTTCTCACATTTGCTCACCTAAGATTGAAATCATCAATAAGTAATTGTAACAGTTCATTTCCGTAGGTCGGTCCATCAAAACGAATGCAACTAACTTGTAATTTCTTGGCGTATCTAGTATACATGTATGAGACACATTCATTCATTGCACCAGACAATTGTAACAACAGCAGACCTTTTGTAGTTCCAGCAAAGTTCAACAGATTATCACGAAGAGTGTCTTCCCACATGATCCTGTGAATACAAACATGTACTTCAGTAAGTTATAAAGAGCAGGCTTTATATTTGTAAATTGAAGCACTTTGTCCTTACGCGTTGTGAGATTCTTTCATAGTTGATGCCGAGTCTGAATTCTTGCCAGGAGTCGGTGTTCCTCCCCTTTCCAAATCACCTAGAGCCTAAAATGTTCAGAATTTTATCCATGGTGATTTTGATATAGACAAGGCTACAACATTCCCAGAGAGTTAGACCTTTCTGACTCACCTCTCTCCAAGCTTTAGCGATAGCATCATGAAGATTGTATTGATAAAGAAACTGTAAACCTTCACCATTATTGTACAACTGTCGACATATATACACATAGGCGCCGATAACTGCTTGAGACGGGCCGCAGGTTTCCTCATCTCCCAGATCGTTCATAAGCGCACGCCGTGCAAACCTAGCGATCACATGAGCTCCACCATTTCTAGAATATTTAGGGAGTGATTTTTATAAAACAAAACATCAGGTTAAAACAATTTGTCCTCATCAGAGACTTGAATACTTGCTTTGACGAATGATCTAGTTTTTCTCCGTACATGAGGAACTGCCGGCCTTGATTGCTTTCAGCAATTGTTGATATGACATCAGCGATTTGCAATAACGCCGTATCACAGGCCACGTTACCATGAGATACAGTATCATCGTCTAACCACTGTATGATAGGCACGAGGAGCGCATCCATTACTTCATCATTACAGATACAAACTCCGAGATTCAGCTCTGAAGCGCATAACTTCTTTAACATGTTGGTTACTAATGTCCTAGGATCGTAGATACCTAAACCTAGCAAAATAATTAACAAGAAAAGAAATGAGCAGAACATCTTGAGAGTCCTGTGTATATCTAATTCTGGTAAAAAGAATCTACATACCTGGTGTGGTTGAGTTGACAGGAATCAATTTATCCCCGATCAAATTGATCATACACACAAGAAACTGAGGAATATCAACAGGTTCTATAAAGATGCAAAAAATCATCAGAAAATAACAGCATCAAATATAGCTGCAAAGCATGATAACAGGTTTTCTGGCTTGCGGCATCATTAATATGCAAACCTGGGTGAACTTAGAACCAGGATGAACAATATAAGTCAAAAACTATGGGGCTCATGCTCCTTCCACCCCTAACCTGAATATCAAGTTACAAGAAGAACAGTCAAAACCGTACACTTTAGGGTGAAAAAACAGTCCACAAAGAACATAACAGTGTTAGAAATCAATATTGATAGGGAATGTAACCTTCAAAGCATAGACCTTTCATGTAAATGTTGAAAAACTACACCTAGTATGACAGAACCCATATTCTCTTGGACTGTTGGGCTGAAGGGTGAAAAGGTGTCAGCAATCAATATACATCAACTGAATTTTGGGAAGAAATTTAACCTATATAATGACGAAATGTGTCCACAAAATTGACTGAAAACGGCCGTATATGTACTTTTTATTCCCCTATTCGTTCAGAACAAGAATATTACATGTGAATATGAATGATATAATTTTTCGATGTTGCAAAATTGTGCGCCTCTGCGTAGATATTCATTCTAGAATTTATTTGTCCTGATTCTTACAACTTTTGTCATTGAATTTATATTTTTGTCCGATTTGTGTTAAAATGCGTTCATGAATTGTTATTTGTCACTTTTTCGAGAGAATAAAGAAAATGAGTTTTCTTACGTTTGAAATTATTTTCGTGTTCATGTTTGTACAAAATTATATACACATTGAATTACGAGCATGCACCTCAGCAGTCATCCCACCGAAACCTTTAACAAACTCTACAGCAACAACGTCTCCTCCAACCACGTACGAAGCTCGTGTAGCGAATATTGTTATAAGTTTGTACTCCATGTTTTACCTTTGGTTCGTTTAATTATCAATCGACGCAAGCTGGTAAACCAATCGCGAAACTCGTTGCTTTACAGTGTCTAGCTACTACGAGCACACATTGCAAAAAAAACGTTAAACACGCACTTAACGAAAGTTGACGAACGTCTTTTTACGTTGAATTATCTGAATAGCATTTTGTTTGAACTTATCATTAGCGAAACAGTAGAGGAGAAAATTCAAGCATGAATCTACGGTTGTTAATAATATGGACATTTTTCGGAAATACATGGCGGTAGCTTCTGATAAATCATTTTCAATCCAGTTCATCATGATGACTCGATCAATTATTCCCGGCAATTCGCATATCGTATACGCTATCACAACGGCTACTGACATACGAATCAGTTTAGTCTGTTCTGCTGATGCTGCATAGCTGGCCGTAGCCGGTCCCGAAAATAAATGCCTACGATTTATCTTTTTAATGATAAATGCTATTGAAAGTATAGAATTGATAAACAGAAGCAAACTTACTGGAGTAATAAATGTTAAAAACATGGTGGCTATGTTTTGTAGATATTTTATTTCGAACGTTTTGTTCCAATATTTAGCGAATACCGTTGTGTATTTCCAGGCTACTTCGGGCCATGTTCTGTCGCAACGTAGCGTTCCCGGTAGATAACGTGGCAAGAAATATAACGAGAACGCCGAAAAAGAAGCCACAACGATGAGAGCTATATGAATATTGACCGTAGTTCTTGTCCAAAAAGTACGCGATTTTAACGGAAATAAAACAACGATCATACGTTCAAAGCTCAGCAAAACGACGACCCAATTTCTGCTCATCTGGAAGGTGTAGTAAAAGGGTTCGGCGATGGTAATAAACCATTTACCATAGTAATAATCATCGCTTCGATAAAGAAGATCACCCAATACAATGAATATGTACGTAGTTCTCATGGGAAATAGAACGGTCACCGCGAGAAGGAACAATAAATCGAAGATAGCCAAAACCTTAACGAGATAATAAGAAGCGCTTTTTTGCATTTGTCTCAATACAGTTACGGTGAGACTGTTGAAAAGTATTCCACACGTACAAAGCAAAGTAAAACCGACCAAATATAGATAAAGGGTGAACTGATATTGGAACCGAATTGGAAGTTGCATTTCAACTTGGCACCAATTCAGCGTGGTGGTACTGGCTGTTGAAACGTTGTTTGAAGTGTTCGTATTCATCATTTTCGAAGCGCTGCGCAGAATATAATCGAAGATTTAATTAATCACCACAAGGTTTCATTGCAGGGATACACAGCTTCCGAGGTGACACACAGCCTCATGCCGAGTTCGCATAAAAGTTACGACTAACTCATTCCCCGTGTGGTAGACTAATGAACAATTAATCTAACAGATCATTACTGCATTTGTAACCTTACGAAATAATGATGCACACCGAGTTGGCAACAACCTAAGCATATCACGGGTATCGATTATAATTATCAAGCTAATGATTAAAATACATGTATATAGAATCTCACAGATATCAATTACGATTATTAATCTAATGATTGAAATAAATATATACAGCAGTAATATAACACAGTATATATGCTAGGTAGAAAAGCCATTATTGCTGCCACGGGCAGATCTAGGGACCACTGTTGAGGGGAGCAAAAAGGTTTTCATTGAAACAGCAGAAAACACTTATAATAATTACAATAATAATCTGGAGAAAAGCAATACGATTTTCTGTGAAAAGGGGGAAAAGCCCGGTAAAATTTTTGCTCTTTATGAATTACTCATCTTACCGTCTCGGTCCTTGACTTTGATTGGAAAGAATTTCTGTCCGTCTTTGTAACATAGCAACTCAGTAAGCATGCACGTTGAATGTATGAAATAGATATAATCTAATTCGGCCTCTATAAAACTATGTCTCCTTTTATCATCTAGAAAGAAATTATAAGTGGTTAAGTGCATGGATCGTTGGAATAAAACGTGCAAATCTAAAATCTGGATTGTCTGACTTCTCAACGTAACGATCGATGAATATATGAATATTCTTACCAAGTGTTTGCAGAGCTAATGCTTCCGAGAGCTGTTTAATGCCAGCAGGACGATATCGCGATGAGGCATATGATATGCAATGTCTTACAGCACCATCAACCTAGATATATAAAATCAACTTCACTCATAACGTGCCACATTCTCATCTTTAAATATCTAATTTTTAGGTATGTGACGTACCATTCCTCTGTATTTCTTCAAGAGTTGAAAAAGCGGCATTCTGCTGTAACTTCCTTGCTGAAAATATTTCATGAATACGACAAACATGAACAATTGATGAATATTTTCAACAACTTCCACTACTTTTTATTGAAGGCACAGTTCAATAAATCAGTTTTTAGAATATACAAAACAGCTTAATAATACAATAATTACGTTTGGAATTAATTTCCGAGTGTCTTTAAGAAAACGAAAGTTTTTCTAATTAACCTTATAGTTTCATGGCATACTTACCATCCATCTGACAAACCAATAGGCTTTTGGATCGAGCAAAGCAACGAAATGAAGCGGAGTCATCTGAGTGGAACTGCTTAATTGTGATTGGTGGATAGAGAACAATGTAAGCGTACTTTCTAATAATTCATCAAGGAATCTGAAAATAAAAATTTTGTAGCGAAAATTACATGCCAGTACTTAAAACAATTTAATCATGAGAGGACTGCTTGCTACTTTACTCACTTTGTGGAGAGACGAACCCAATAGGTCGGAATATAAACCTGAAATTCGTTCAACAGTCGTATCTAAAAATATAAATACATAGGAATGAATACGAAAACCATTTCATCATTTCTCACTTTCTCACTCCTCGACTAACATAGTTATCAACTGAGGAGGTGAGGAAGGTAGAATCAATGCACTGAGTATTGGTTGTGAAAAGCCACACATAGAGAATATTTTGAGAAATATTATCAGGTATCAACCAGATGTCACATAAAATGATGAATGGATTGGTATCAACACAAGTGAAACATCAAGCGGCTCCACAGCCGAGGAGTCCGAATCTACAGCCCTGGTGCCACAACATAATGCAATCAGTGCAACTTATAAGTGCGCAAAAATGGATACATTAACATTTCTCTACAGCAAAAAGAGAAAAACTTATTTCATAGAAAAATTTTAGACAAAACCATGAGACATGAAGTAGGACTTATTTCATAGCGGTACCCTCATAAAGAACAATTTAGGAGATAATTTGAGTAACTATAACTTCAATCACAAAGGACACTAAACATCTTAACAAAGAGGCTGCCGGTATATGGACCGATGGCCTTCTTTGATGGTAGATAATAATATGATATGCCCGGTATGATATACAGCTTCTTAACTCTATATCTTCTACTCACAGCTTTTAAGAGTCTTTGCACTTCAGGCTTCTTTGTGTCGAGATTATTCTTTAAACGAGGAATATTACTCTTTCGCGAATTAAACTGCATAACCAAATATTCAACTGAAAAAGGACACTATAATACACTAAAATTGAACAAATAGAAAAAATGATTGAGTGTATGGTACCGGTAGTTCATTTATTACGAACCTAGTGTAGAATACATTTCCCGAGTGTTTGGAGTAGTAGCTGAAAAGCCTTTAGCGCAATATTTCAAACCCATATTCTAAAATTATATGCAAGAAAAATGTTATATCATTCCAACAGTACATTGAGGACAGAGTTAAAATCTACAATACAAATGAATAGGGAAGAAATCTATTTTCTAACTTACCGCTAATTTTTCATCAGAATCGCTAAGGCATTCTACCAATCCTTTCTTAAGAAGTGGCCAGTGTTCACTGCCTACAATGTCTTGAGGAGGAATGTGGCACAAGTTTGTCAAAGCTTCTAAACGTGCCTAGAGTAGAATATGCTTTATGAATGAATGTTTTAATCAAGTATAGCTCCAAAGCAGTGATAACCGGTTTTCTGCATTCTGTTACTTGGAAGTAAATACATCTTAATTGAATTGATTTGTTCATGTGTAATGATAATAATCAAAAGAAAAGAAAACAATAGGGTTTTTCGCCAAGTAGCGGAAAACCCTAATAAGAAATGATGAATAACCTAATTACCATATTCATCATCATGTAAACTTACATTGGGATTCTTCTTGTCAAGGTTGTGTGCTATTTCTTGTAACTGTTTTTGGGCTTGACTCATGATAAGAAAACTACTCTGTAAAACATATACAGGCAAGAATCACTATATCAAATGGATTTATAATTGATTTGAGGTAAAGTGGTCTTATAAACTTATCAACTACCTGATTGAAAGAACTGCCGAAAGAAGATTCTCCATCGCTAAACGAATAACAAAGCTTTTTCACATTTTCAGTCGTACTTGTTTGAGCGCTATCACGAAATGAACCAAATTCTTCTTCAAAATTTTGCACCAGTTGATTCAAAGCAGCAACGACTTTACCCTTCAGATTCTGTATCATGTCATGAAACCTGAAATTCCACGAAATACATACCCTAGCTATTAGTTTTGATATATCTTCTCAACTGATCTCTCTTATCTATTTCAACTTACTCTCTGGATTTGACAATATTTTCAGTAATTTGACGGACAACCACATCTTGTCCTGATTCGACACTGCAGAGTTCAATTTGGTCTTCAATCAGTTTACCGACTCGCTCTTCCATTAAACTACGAATATTCTTGATGAATTCATATCTGAAAATATGAAGGAAGAACTAATCAGTCTGAAATCTACGGCACCAACTAATATGATTGTCCCACTAGCCTTAGCAAGGCACATGTATATTTTTCAGGGAGGTCACTTTTATTTGACCTTTTTCCCTGACCAGACACTCACATTGATTCCCATAACTTGATCTCCTATGAATCCAATCAATTAACAGAGTCAAATACGCAAGACATCTATCTAGCAAATTTCTCAACAAATTTCCCTGAGTTTCCCGCAAGCTTTTTTTTTTACAAAATTTCCTGAATATTCCATCAAAATTCCCTAACTTTTTCCTGATTTCCTGGCCACCTTTTGCTCATAATACGTGATATATTTATTTCTAGATGATGATGAAAAAGTCGTATTGGTTTTTTAAGAAATATTTTGACAGCTAATTGAACTGGAAATCTCACTTGTGGAAATTGCGATCGTTTTCTTCCATGCGAAGAATAGAATCTTCCGCCTGTTCAACTGTTGTCACATCTCGGACGTGATGCTCAAAGCTGTTAATCAACTGACGTAAACTACCGAGCAACGGTTCCCCGTCTAATTTCTCCATCACAGATTTCACAGTCACCATCATTTTTCATTGTCCTGCTACTTAAATGTGTCGATTTAGAAAAAAATAAAAAACATTTCTATTATTTAAGGAATAGTGTCCGGTATAACCAATATTTTCACAACATCAATGTTCTTACTGAACAATCGAATGTTCGTGCCTTAACTTTTTATTCTGTAACATCTGATACAAATTAGTCTAATAAGGTTCTTGTAGTCAGTAAACTGTCTGTGGTATAGTTTCACGATCGAATATTTTCAAGCGCATCCGATTATTAAAGCTTACAACCAACGATATGTTACTAAGGTACTTGGTGAAATATAGATTAAATTTAAATTGATTTGATTCTAGAATTCGCGTTTAAAAAACTGAGTGTTATTACCAATTTCATCAGGTAATCGGGCTGAATTATTGGGTTACATGAGCCCATTGAATAAGTTTTACCGACGGATAGAGGGAGATTGAAAATAATCGGTGCAAACAATTTTAATTTGGAAAGTTCTTAGCAAATTAACCTTCATTAACTACAAATATTGACGACAGCCGCCATGATGTAAACAATGGATAATTGCCGATAGATGGAAGCACATAAAATCTCCAGTGGACTCGAATCCCAAAATATTGCTATTTTGCCTCTTCGATATCTTAATCCGTGAACTACTCATAAATGAAGTACTAGAATAAACATTTTTTATCAAGTAAAATATTTCAGGACTTTTTCATTTATCTAGATATCTAGGAAACTGGAGTCAAGTCACTTCCCTCAGGCCACTGACTTGTGTGTGGTTTGAGGCAATCCACAAAACCACAGCCACGAGAACAAATCTACAAATCTATGTCAAAACTTTTTCAGTATCAAAAATAATTTATTTCCATTAACAAAAATATATAATAACATATGGATGGATTCAGTACAACATAAATGACAAATTAAATACTGATTCATATTTTTTAATATTTCATTGTACCAAAGACGGAAGTTATAAGACAGAAAATATAAATATCTTTTTTCCAATAACTTTAACCAACCCGACAAGTTATTTTGAGAATAGCGAGAAATATAAATGAACTTCATCTGACCTGGATCTTCCTTTACCTATATAAAGTCAGTTCTGAAAACGGGTCACTGCTGTCCTGCTTTCTTTGAATAATATATTTCAGTTCAGTTTATGTGGCCACCTTCTGTTTATCAGAACTTCAAGACACTTGATAACCGGATACATATGCTGAGAAAAAACTGAGGTTATGCAGGTGAATTCTATCCAACCTTGAACCAAATTACTCAATCAAAAAATATTGTCTACAGAACGATCATTTCATATTGTTAAAGGGGCTATGCATTACCAATCATATGTCATCTAAATCAAAATAAGACAACTTAAAACTTTCAAAGATATTTAGATTCAACATCAAAATTAAAACATTAACCCACATTAACAGGTTGTACAATGACATTTGCTTTCATAGGAAAACTATTAATAAGGCCAGAATGGATTAAAATATAGATATCTTAAAATGTACATTAAAGTGGATTAATGCGTTGCACGTTATATGAAATGAAAATAGTTTTCTGACAATAAAAATCTATATATGGCAATTCTAATTGACGCAATCACAAGCATTAACACTATTGTAGACCTGAAAAGGTAAATACAAGTAGGATTTTGGCCGGGAGAAAGAATTAGAACTCTTTCACACAAGGAGAGAATTGCACAAAGATTTCACAACATAATGAGCTGAAAATAATGGAAAACATATCGTTTCAACGAAGCAGCAACGCTTTAAAGCTTGTAATCGGTTCCCCACTGACTCAAATCAGTCAACAAGAATAAACAGTCTTTTTGGGCCGGTTTAAGAATTTAGATTTAATACCTATGTATTTAATACCTTTAATACCTATGAGTATGTTGCCTGAAGAGTTTAGATTGGTTTTCATAAAAGGAATTACCGCTAGTTTTTAGACCAATACCTTGCAAACAATTTAATGAGTTTAATTGTAAATTCGAAGTTTTCATATTTAATCGCTAAAATTGTTATAGCCTTATACAATCAGATAAAGTAAGGAGTGCGTGAAAAACCATCGTGTTTCGCCCATTCAAGAGTGCTCGAGAAATGACATGAAACTTTGGTTCGGGATTTACTTTCTTTACACACAACAACGCATGGATAAATTATAATAGGGAATAAAAAATAAAGAACTTCCGAACAAAAAAAATTTTCGACGTTCGATACAAATCTCAAATTGAAATATGGCTTGACAGGCAGGACAATAGCCCCAGGTCACTTCGAGTACATTAGATTGATGAATCATGGCTCGGAAATTATCGCAAGTAGGACTAATTAAACAATCAATATTTCAGAGAAAGGGATATAAAAGCGTTGCATACCATGGCTGAGGAAACACTATACCAATGAATTATGCAAATGATATCTTAATCTATCAAGTGCAGAATGCCATAAACTGATTAATCACAGAGTTATGAAGGCAGTTATTCTGTTCTGTTTATGTGGCAACTTTTGTTAATAATATAACACAAATACTTTGAACGCTGCGAGCTCGGTCAGTAATACTGACAGAAACAACTTATAGTACAGTTAAGCCAGCAAGAAATAATACATCATCATGAAAAAAAAAATAAACATAATCACGAATCATGAATAATACAAAAAGTTCAACGATTAAGTAATTCGATGATTGGTGGTTGATATTTCCATACGCTTCCCTGATAATTCTGGTAAAAACATCGCAGCCACCGAATGTTGGCCAGGAATCGAAGCTTTTCTGACGTAACAATTCATATTTTGTTCGTCGTTTACGACCGTACTTATCGGTGCATTTGACGCCGGATGTGACGGCGTTACATTGACCGCCTTTCGAAATTTCGACTTATGCTCTTTTTGAGGAGTTTGCGACACTCTTCGCTGAGGTATTATCTTTTTTATTGCACGAGACAGAATCGCTTCTTCCAAGTTGGCGAATTTATTGCGTTTATTTCCATCATTCGTCGATACGGGTACAGCGGATGGCGCACTGTAGCAGTCATTATCCCAGGCATACGTACAAGGAGGCACTAAAGTATCCGCTTCCGAAAGCGACTTCGAAAATTTCAATTGCGTGAGCAGCATTTTATGATTGTCGTCGCACATTCTTTGGTGAGGCGTAACTTTTGTCAATGGACGGAGCATTGTCGATTGATTAGATTTGAGCACTGATCGAACATGAAATGTCTCTTGAGCTAACGCGTCTAATTTTGGCACGTGTTTACTATTATTGCGAAGGCTGTTTTTCGACGGATGAGATTTCTTCGACGCGTTCGAATTCAACGTTTCTAAATCGGCCGCGATCTTCTGCAACTTATCGGCTGGTTCGGTCTGCCGACGCATTCGCAATTTATACCGCAGGTCTTTCTTCATTTCCTCCTCCAACGCGACCATTTTCTCAGAGAAATTCTCGACCATTTTCTCTGAGAAACTTTTTGTCAACAAGTTCGGTAAATCGAGAGCTTGCAACGACGACGTAATATCGTCTGCAGTCAGAACGATCTCTTTCGGCGCCGGCGACGACGATTTCGAACGTTTGTTATTGCTGATATTCACATCCGATTGACTATGATTCAAACCGAAATTTGTTCCCGATTGCTTTGCACCGGCCTCCTTTTTCAAATCGCGACGAATTTCTCTCTGTAACGCGTGCTGATCGGCAGTCAATTGTCGCCGAATGTTCCGCAAGCGTTGATAGTTCGACGAATCGTTTTTCGCGCTCATGCGATGGTTCACTTTCATGCGATGATAGCTGTTGTTGTGCACGTACCGATAAGTATCCGGTTCGACGACCGACTTCCAATCGAAAAATCCTACGGAACTTGGCGATAATACGTGCTTTTTGTTTCCGTTATTGTTATTATCGGAAGACTGTTGTTGTGAAACGAAGTCAAATTTTTTCCGTTTCGTCCGAGTCGTTGGTATCCATCCTGTGATAATTTTGGTCGAGAACAAAATGGCGTCATTATCGATGGTATCCTCCGGTAGCGGAAAACACCGATCACTTACGTCGAGTAGTGATTCTATAATATGACGATCGTCTGCTAATAAACTGTATAAGTATTCTCCCTCTTCGTCTTCAGCCATTATTGTAGAAGTTGCTGAAAAATTTAGAACACGATTATCATTGACATTGTGCTGACAGTGATAGGTGTAGGATATTTCAGATATTTCACTAAATCTTTGTTTAGTCTATGGATGGCACACTAATGTCCAAATACGGCAGATTGTCTACAGATGATGCCACTGTAGATACACATGTAGGGTAGATAATAACAGAGACCTCCCTGATAATAAATATGCTGAAATAAAAATTTTTCGGAGGGGGTATGAAAGTGCAATGGCGCCGATAAACAAGAAGAGGACAGGGCGTACTGACAATGATATGACAGGGGCGGATCTAGGATTTTCCATGGGGGTGTCCAATGAGAAAAAGGGCACTTTTTACAAAATACCACATATTCGAATACTTCTACACCATTTTAGGGGGTGCTTTCGGTCATTTCATGTGTTGAAAAAATATTATAGGTGGAAAACCTTGGTCAAAATAATTTTGGGGTGACATTTTTGAGGGCACTTCAAAGTTGAGGGGGGGTCTGGACACCCCGATATCCCCCCTAGATCCGCCCCTGCGTGACTTTCTCTTGACTACTTTTACTGCATTTTTATTACTCTAGTATAGTACTACTAAGCACAGGGGTTTGGCGATGGGCTTGGATTTTATTTCCGGGTTGTTGATAATCTCGCGAGAATGGCGCTAAATATGAACTGCGAATAAATTCAAAATATCACGGAAATACCTTGTGTTTATATTGTTTATTTATCTGCTATAAAGTTTCGATAAACAATTGGTGGTTAAGAATCATTATCAGACGGTCGTCACGCTTTACTATATAAAATCACAAGGGATGAAACGCAGTTCAAGTCGTGCCAGCCAGAAAGTTGGGACAGTCACGTGACTTAACGCTTCTTATTTGACTGAATGCAAACCCGAAGCATCTAAGACGGAAACTATGATACGAAAAATATTTGAGAATAACTTACATTCAGATGCATTTTTTGACTATGAATTGTATATTTCATCATAATTTATTCTGTATAAGTTATTTATTTCATATGAATCATAATCTGACAATTGATATCGGTCTGTGAATATGTTAACTTTTCATGTTGAAGTTTTAAATGCGATGACGTCATCAGAATGTCACGTGACTGTCCCAACTTTCTGGCTGAAAATTTAAGTACAGCGGAGGCCTGGCGTTTCATCCCTTGTTCTTTTATATAGTAGCGTGGCGACCGTCTGATAATGATTCTTAAACGACCAATTGTTTATCGAAACTTTATAGCGGATAAATAAACAATATAAACACAAGGTATTTCCGTGATATTTTGAATTTATTCGCAGTTCATATTTAGCGCCATTCTCGCGAGATTATCAACAACCCGGAAATAAAATCCAAGCCCATCGCCAAACCCCTGTGCTACTAAGTAGGCCTATTACAACCGTACTGTTTAGTGACAGTGTTGACTTGTGTTGTCATTTCGCTGGACTCTCACTCTCAGACTCTTCTGGTCACTACTCTACTGCCACAGTTCGCCGAACAGAAATTTAAATTCATAGACATACTCACATCACTCTCCGCGTATTCAATCACCTTACATATCACATCTATATATCATCTCAGATTATTACCAGTAAAAAACCTGGACACATGGCCGAGACCGTGCGTTCTCTGATTGTCTAACTTAAACAGGTAAAGTGCAGCCGTGTGTGACCGACTGACGCCACGGTTGTCAGACTTCCCACCCATATCCTTCCGTACTGTGCTGCCACCTATATGAGAGATCTAAATCGTGATGATTATGCCTACTTCATCAGAAATAAAATGCTCATATATTTCGGAATGTTTTATAACATTCGTTGATTGTTTAGCCACTTTGGAGACATAAAGTGAACCTTAACTGATAATTTATGGTAGCTCTTCATTTGGTCGTTTCCACGTTAGAATTTTCGTTTTTATAACAGGGAAGACCTTAACTAACTTAAAATGCGGATTGTCGTACAGTAATTCCTTTAAAAAATCAAATAAAAACTTGTAAAATATCTATGAAACATATCTAGATAATTAAAATCAATTATGGTGATATGATATCTAATCATATTCGAAATCAGATTGCTATTGGACAGCTTTTACATTCCTGTCGTTCCACGTAAGAATTCGCGCTTTAGGCTCCACCTCTAGGGAAGCTCAGCTGTAATCAGTGCATTTTAGTTGATAAGATATCAGTGCTCTGTCTTGTTTAAAAAACTACATTTCTGCGCTAAATTCGTCCAGTTCGGTACACGAAAACGACAGTTAGCTATGGCTAACAACTTAGTTTATTATGGTAAAAGCCGAAAAAGAACCCATAACGTAGCATTTTCGAAGTTCATGAGCGCTCAACTAGACGGCCGAGGTTTCAAGAGACTTCACCAGGTAAAAAAGTAAAAATGGCAAAATTTACTGAGTTGGGAATGAAAACAAAACAACTAGTTTTTGACTCAATTTCTTTTGAATAATCAGAGCAGAAATATTTAGGTTCAAGCTCAGCAAAGTAAGGCACCTCTAGAAAGTAGAAATATTCAAATAAGACATGAAGAAGTTTATGGTTGGTAGGTGCCGCAGAGACCCCAGAGTAGTCTTACAACTCAAACCGAAAGCGGCTTCTCCAAGCTTGCCTACCTTCAATGTATGCGTAGTAGAAGTTTAACTTTATCTCGTGGTCATACATTTGTTTTTTGATTATTGTTTTGTACCCTCTTAAAATTAGCTTACAGTTACAAATATTTCAGTTCGTCTTGCCCAAACCTGTCCAGTCTGACTCAATCTTTGCTAATGTTTATCTAAAAATTCTTATTCATCATTGTTTCGTGTTTCAATTTTATATTAATTTTGAACCTTTTTGAAATGTTTTCCAGCTACCGATTCACATATTGGACGACTTGGATGAATCGCTCGATTTGATGGGCGTACCGAATACAATTCAGGTGCTAGATGAATACAGCGCAAAGGCATTTTATGATACGGATGAGTGTTTTGAAACATTGAAGGTGAGGGTAAAAGTCATATCCGGAAACTATTACTGAAATAAGG
Source organism: Tubulanus polymorphus (assembly GCF_964204645.1). Classification (NCBI taxonomy): domain Eukaryota; kingdom Metazoa; phylum Nemertea; class Palaeonemertea; order Tubulaniformes; family Tubulanidae; genus Tubulanus; species Tubulanus polymorphus. Next base: position 8,284,517 of record NC_134027.1, on the reverse strand, counting down.
CCGATGAAATTTATCTAAGTAGCCCGCTGATTATTGCAATTTATGTGGCCTCATCGACTGAACAGGGTAATTTATCTTGATGAAATAACGAAGTTCTCAAGTAGTTCAGTCAATATTTCCCAATCAGTTTAGGTAGTACGTGCTGACAGGCATTCTAGATGTGACATGCGCAGACTTAAAAATATTAAAATCACAAAGGAGATTGTTTAAATCTAACAGAGCATTATTATGCTGTTATGATTACGTAAAGTGATATGATAATTCTGGACATTGATCGGTTCAGTTGGTTCCCAGAATATTCAAACTTAAATCTTAAATCTATGATTTTTTGTACTTTGGAAGCGCATGTGCGTATCTGTTGTGCTTGGCATTCATTTGTAAGAAATCAATATAATGCTTCCTCGAACTAGTCTTAACTGACAGCATGGCTTGTGATTTTCTGGCTAATATATAGGATCTCAAATTTTAGGACAAGGATCAGTGACCTCTTTCAGGTTACTTGAATCTTAACTGGGCTACTTAGATATGTCCTTCCAGCCCAGTTCCAACCTACTGATGATCGTGCTCTAACAGTAAACAGAGATATGACATTTAATGTAAACTAACTTTGATATAATGTATTTATTAGCCCTTAAAAGTGAATGATAAATTTTTCAATGGATTCTTGTTTTTGCATTGCTCATTCGAGAAAATTACCTGAAAACTGAGTACTTCAATTGAAATTATAATTCCAGCAAACCTCTTTTAAATGATGCGGATAATGGGAGTAGATTTCAGTAAAAAAAACGATTTGGCTAAAAACGGGAAATGAAGAATCAATCTTTATGTCACAATGAGATGACACTGGTAGAATCAATATTTCACCAAACATAGACCCAAGTTTTGAAGTTAATTTTGAGTTGTTTTTTTTTATCCCATAATTGAATGGTTTATCTTATAGGAGGTGAATACTCATGTGACGACTTTTGAATCGAGACAATCTGATAACGTGGAAGACATGAACAAATACGCCAAAATATTTTACGAATACGGCGGCGTAGAGGTAAAAAATATTCCCATCCTTCAGGGTTTTTAATTGTCTCGCAAAAGCCAGTTTTTCATGCCACGTGAAGCCATATATTCTTGTTTCTTAGAAAATAAATTGTGTTTAATCATTAGTGCAAGCGAGCGCTGGTGTCTTACAGGTCAAATTTGTTGGATTCATTTTTGGATTTTTTCACATCTATTGTGTCAAAATAATTGCTTGAATTAGCATTCATTCACTAAAATCTTGTGGGCATGTGTGAATGTTCATTCAGTCGATCTTATTAAGTGATCCTGGATTGTGTCACTAACGATTTACTGGTACCTAACTATGTAGTATTCAGTAGAAATCACATGCCTATATAAATCGTGTGGCGGTCCAGGACTTGATGTCTACAAGATTTAGACTGTTGAGTAGTATATACGCCATACATTATATGATATTCAATAAGCATCCTTTTATCTGGTGAAAGAATTGCTAATTAACTAGATTATGACAGAGGCTTATGTATTGCATAACTTCTTTTCTTTCAGGTATTAATACGTCTTTTAATGTCGACGTCTATATTTCCTAATGAATCTAAAAGCAGTCGAGGTAAAAAAAAACTAGCACTAGCTATGCAGATCAAAACAAATTCAAGATATTTTTACAACTTTATCATATATGTTTTCAAATGTTTTTTTAATTTTCTTTGTAGAATTGCAGTGTTATCTGAGAGTGAAAAGTCTGATTCTACAGATAATGTCCAAGATAATAACTAGGGTATGTAGGGCTATTTGAAATTGATGCAGTGAGGAAATGTCTACCATGTATTACATATTTCCTTATTCATTGAATGAAATATTACCTCGGTTCTTCCGTTAATTCAGGAAATTGGTACAAAAGTAGCCAAAGAATTGGCATGGCAAGACGATCTACTCAGTTACATGTTTTCGTTACTCGCTTATAAAAAGACATATATAACGGCTTGTGATCTTATCGAAGACTTGCTTCAATCCAGGCGACAAGTATTCAATCTGTCTGGAATCAGTAAGTGATGACCGGTTAATGGGTTTTCTGTCATTTCATCTAGGTATGTAAGCAGTACTGATATTCAATGATATTTCTTTTCCTACAGAAAATATGCGGGCTCTTGTACCATTTTTCGACGATGAAAAACTGGCAAATTTTTGTCGAATTCTGGCAATCTGTATATCGGATCTTGATTTATACGAAAACAAGTCATCACGTAAGTGTCGCAGTCCCTATGACTCTTTGATTCCTTAAAAATTACTACTAAATGGAAAATGCTTAAATGGGGGCTTGAAACCCTTTTGATTTACCTACCGAGTTTAGGTAGTCTTAAGGATCAAAATTCACTTACAAAACCACTGAATTAATAGTTTACCGAGATAAACCGTACCGATTTAGTAGTCTACGATAATTGGGATATGAAAGAGATGCTTCCTCAAAATTTTGAAATTTTCTCCTTTAAAACTGTCTAAAACTATCCAGGAATGACTGATCTGTAGGGACCATGAATGTTATGAATTGTGTAATAAGAGCTGTGAGGAAAACGCAGGGGTCCAGAATACAGTTAGATATGTGGGCTGTTAGCCTTCCTTTAGTCTTATCTCTTCGGACATGTGGTCTGTTGGATAAGACTCGGGGAGGTAGGAATGACTGCAGAACAGAGTGCTCTTTCATAACCATAACTGAGCAATTCACAAAAATCGACTTTTCTTGAATCATTTGGCATAGCTTAAAACATATGTTTGGATACATGAGATAACAACGAACAAGGGTCAATCATCTCTAACTAAACATCTATTTTAATGCATGTGTGTGCATTCAGTTGATCTTGTCGAGTGATCCTGATTGTTTCATATACTGAATTCTGATGCCTAGAATCGGGCAACATTATGCGATAGTATTCAGTATAAAACACATGCTAAATAAAACTTGTGGCGGTCCAGGACTTGATGTTTACAAGATGAGACGGTTAAGTAGTATGTACGCCATACATTTCACTCAGGACATTTTCCTAAAAAGCTTGGAGTTAATTTAACGAGAAAATTATTATGTGTATAGAACCCAAAATAGCGAATTACCGGTATGAGTCGGGGAACTAATGTTTTACCGAGATAAACAATGCCAGCAGACACTTCCTTGAAATTTGAAATTTTCTCCTTTAAAACTCCTTGAAGACTCCAGGAATGACTGATCTGTAGGTACCCAGAATGTTATGAATTGTGCAATAAGAGCTGTGATGAAAACGTAGGGGTCCAGAATACAGCTAGATATGTGGGCTGTTAGCTTTCCTGTTAGTCTTGTCTCTGCTGACATGTGGTCGGTTAGACAAGGCTCAGGGAGGTAGGAATGACTGCAGAACTGAGTGCTCTTTCATAACCATAACCGAGCAATTCACAAAATCGACTTTTCTTGAATCATTTGGCATAGCTTAAAACATATGTTGGATACATGAAATAAGGGTGTCAATCATCTCTAACTAAACATCTATTATGCATGCTGTACATTCAGTTGATCTTGTCTAGTGATCCTGATTGTTTCATATACTGAATTCTGAATGCACTAGTATTCAGTATAAAACACATGCTAAATAAAACTTGTGGTGGTCCAGGACTTGATGTCTACAAGATGAGACAGTTAAGTAGTATATACGCCATACATTCTTTTACACAGAACTGTATTCCTAAAAGGCTTGGGGTTGAATGATCGAGAAAATTATCATGTGTATAGAACCCAACATAGTCAATTATGAGTTGGGGAGACTTGATTAACATTGATCATGAATCTATTGATTTATATTTCAGTATTTGCTCAGAACAAACAGAAACGAAGTAAAGGTTTTGTTAATGTACGAGACGTTAACCAAGGTAATAATAGAACTTTGTGTAAAAGTCATAAGAATAATAGTGTATTTCCTCGCTTCGATTTCATGTGTAATTTTTTATCGTTGTAGATCTGCTGTTAGGTATTCCTGACCTCGTTACGAGACTAGTCAATATTGCTGTTGCAAAACCACGTAAGTCTATATTACTAGTTATTACAAGGCAATTATGTCGATTAGATGAAATGCTGAAATGCTTGTTAAAAATGATCAGTGAATGGTATAATTATGATGCTATAGTTTGGAGATGTTGCCTGTTGTAACATATTGTACATCCATATTTATATATTGTATATCAATATGTTTTACTTGTAGTGTTTTTTGATACTCCGAGACATCATGGAGTTGGTAATGAACTAGATAGTTGGATGGAATGGATTGATCGGTCTCTTAGCGATCCAGATGCTGAACGGCCAGAAACTGATGATTTCGAGGATTTTGTTGGTGGTAAGGGTTTTTACATTTTTCATTTATATGCGGATATGATATGAATGAATCCAAATCTCTCATTATCTTTAAATGCAAGCTGCTTTTTATCCGCAAAAAAACAGAAAAGTATGACAAATCTTAAAATCATCTCTTGGTGACTTTTCTGTGTTGGAGGGAGGTGCATCTTCTGGTAAATTGTTACTAAAGACATCCATGTTTTTGTATTGTTGGTCTGGCAAATTTCGAAATTATTTTCTTTGATATTGCTGCATCCTGATCACTTTCAAAGAAACTCAACATTTGTTGAGGATCAACAGAAAAAACTTCATGATTTGCACTTTCGCATTTTGGAACTTGAACCTGAAATCAGCTGGGAATAGTTCATACACGGTTGATATAACAAGGCGTTGCGTTTTATTGTAGGTATATCAGAACCATCTGCTGTCGATAGTCCATTTATACAACAGCCTGGTATCAAAATCAGCATGCAGTTAGTTCAGCGCGTCGAAGTTATATATGTTATAGGCTTGTTTTTAGTAGGAAAACATAGGAAAAAGGTAACAGCCGTATTGAGATTTTTCCTTTCATGCCTCTAGATTTATTAACGTTCAATTGAATCAGTCTACATGTGTATCTGAATTTTTTTGACTAGTATCTTATGATAAAATAAATAGTTAAGTCATTAATTTAGATCTGTTTTGTTTATTCCAGATTCAACGCAAGGTCGCCGATTTGAAACTTATTCCTGGTTTGAATGATTTATTTGACCATTTTATCTGGAAGTGCCAAAGGTAAAGATTTATGATTTTTTGGACAGGATATTAATCATTGATTACATTTGAGCATTTATCCCCTGAAATGCCGATAGATTGTTAGCTATGTTAGTTTTATTTGTGTTATTAGTCACAGAACTAGCAGCAGATTACGATTAAGAGGACACAACACCAGCTGTGAATGTAGCCCTGTAAGTTAATCATGAATTTTTTGCCACAAAAGTCGACCTCAAATTTGAAGTTTTTGTTGTTATACTCATATAGAAATCAGTTACCGGGTAAATCAGCTTTGTTTGATAGATGTGTTCGTGTTTGATAAATGAATGATATTATTTTGCGTTGATTTATAGGAAGTAGCTTTGAAGATTCAATTTTTGAGACTAGTCCATGCATTCTGTGACCATTCGGAGTAAGTGACTTTAATTTTTCGAGCATACACATTCATGTGATATTGTTCAATGTTCAATAAAGGTAGATATTCGATTTTCTTTTAGATACAAACATTTACTGCTGACACAGAGGGAATTGACAGAAATCAAGAAAATAAATGGTAAGGGCCATAAGAAATTTAGAATTTCAGAACAGAAGTTATTATCAGCAAGGATGAAATCGCAGGGGTCCAGAATACAGCTAGATATGTGGGCTGTTAGCCTTCCTGTTAGTTTTCTCTCTACTGACATGTGGTCGGTTAGATAAGACTTGGGAAGGTAGGAATGACTGCAGAACTGAGCACATCGAAAGTGGGATCAATTCAATTTAGACGGAGTCTCAAGCTCTTAACTACCGGTACTTGGTTAAATCATTTATCGCGTATATCTTTCAGAGAAGGCTGGTCCTCTCAAAGTAGATAATTTGGACAACATCCCAAGGTATGTGAATAAACAATGATATTATACTTGTAACGCCTTCACATACGCGTTCACATTGCTAGATTAATATATCTGATTTACAGTAAAGAAATGATGTGCAAAGGAAAGAAAGGATTGCTGAGTAAAATAGTGGATGTGATGAAAAAGGAGCCGACGGCTTCGACGTTTCGATTCTGGTTAGCGCGAGCTGTAGAGAGTTATCTACGGGGAACTACATCTTACTGTGATCAAGTATTCTTACTACGACGAGGTCTTTTACAGGTTTGTTTCTTTGGTGATTTGAACAAAAATGGATCTTTTCACAGCATATATGAATGGTCGAGTTTTACCATATCGTTAAGTTACTGATGTAAACTTGGTCATTGCAGCATGTTGCGGGCAACATTGTTGAAAATGATATCAGACCGAAAGAAATACTTCAGAGCAGTTTTGATCTGTTAGGTGAACTAATCAAGTTCAACATAGAAGCATTTAAGAAGTTCGACCGATTACTGGACACTGATGCGAAGGTAAGTGTGCAGCGTGATGCATTGCAAGAAAGGACACGCTTAACATGGAAATTAGCTCTATGTGTCTTCGAGTAATAAAATTGAATCAACGAACCAGTATATATTATTTGCAGTTCAACAAATTTGTGAATACCATCAACGCTAATCTGGTCGACTCGAACATGTTCATCAGGAGTCTGATGTTGTCATATGAACACTTTACGAACAAAAATTCACAATTAGCTGTTGGTAAGACCACAATTATAGTCTCGTCAATTATGATGTTTTCTCATATGCTTCCATGTGGAAGTTCAAGCAAAATGGATTACAGCTGTTTTGAGAATGGCTATCAATATCTATCAGTACCAGTACTCGCAAGTGTAGTTTAGTTTGAGAATTTAATTTTAATTTGGACCTGGTTCATAATTCATCACAGTTTTTTTGAAATGTTAATCATGGTAAGAATGTTCTATTCATAGAATACAGCAAAGTGCATGAAGAAAATCGACTTCTACAGTACATAGGAAACTTCACTCGGCAGTTGGATTATCTTCATAAACTAATCAACATTGTTAATGTCGAGGCAATCACGCAGGTATAGATGCAGCTGACAAAAGAACTTAGGGTTAACTTAGAATTTCGGCATTGATGGTAGAAAAATAATCAATTGCCGGATTAATGAATGATTTTATTTATAGGAGAACGTAAGCTGTTTGAATACGACGTTAGTGTTTCTGATGTTTGCGAATCAAAGAGACGATTTACCCGCTTACCTCACCGGTCTGCGAGACGAACTTATCAGTAATCCAAAAGACAAGAAAGGAAGTTTCACTGTGATGAAGAATTTCAGGTTAGTGTTGTACTCTGTTTGATAAAAAGTTAGGCCTATGTGGCGTTTAATCATGTTATCTATACATTTATTTTCTAGAGATCTGTTGTTGTTCTGGCAAGACCATTACTTACATAAAGACAAAGACTGTAGCGCTTTAGAACGGGTAAGTTTTGGTAACGTTAAGAAATTTCCCGCTAAACCCGCATAGTTTACCTAGTAATATTTCTTTATGAAGTGAGGTAGAGCTTACTAAACTGTTTTGTTTCGCTATAATAAACTTGTGATTTTGTTCTTTTATTATAGAGCTCACGGATCAGTTTCGATTATTGGAAACAAACGGTGGCGTCATTACTTAGCGAGGATCGTCACAACGGAAGTGCAATCTTACATTACTTACCCGAATCAATGATTAGGATGGTTACATAGATCATTTACATTCATTCGAAACATTCTCAAGGATTTGACTACAGTTGTTTGATGACGGGCGTCGTCAACATATCCAACGAATATGAAACTTAGAATAATGTGCCGTTTATCGGTTTAGTTCGCGCCAGTAAGAAGTTTTAACGTGAATGCGACCGGCGGTCTTCGATTTTACACAATAAGGTGCTTAAACAGCTGGGAAAATGGAAATATCGACAGTTCATCTCTCAACTTGAAATTGACGATGTTTCAATTTTCGATACATGTGATACGATGTACTTTGAGTCATTTGTGTTTCTGTTTCATGTGTGGGTCCACCTATTCGATGCTTACGAATGCTGAACTATTGATGACTTGAAGAAAAAAAACAGTTTTTTTATTTATTATTATTTAATCGTGTTTTTAACGCCGTTTTTTTTTTTACCTCGAAAGCAAGTAGGAATACTAACAATGAATGACTGACTCGAGTGGGTTTAATGAGAAGAATATGAAAAATGGATTTTATTTCTCTGTCTAAATCTGTTTCGAATGACAATGGTAGTGAATTACTGGAACTATGACCCCTGTTATGATTTATATTCATGCTGACGATAAATTAATAAAAACCCCTTCCCTAACACTTCTGATAGCATAATTAGTTTGTACATGAACGGTGAAATTGTTTAGTTGTTTTAATCAAACGAAATTTCTTCTCACTAAAATAGCGATTGGAGGGGCGTTTTAGCCTGACCAAAAACGTCGGACCGGGCCTGATCCAAATTTTAGCGTGGGTCAAATGATTGCATGTGTTGTGTAGACTCACTTCGCTTTGTCATGGCATTGCTTCGAGTGAGTGGTTTGCATGTGAACTCGCGCTCAAAATAAGCCACAGGCCCTGGGTCTGATTCGGGCCAAATCGTTCCCGCGTGATCGCGGCTTGTACGTGTTGGACAAAATTCGTCCGACTTAGAGAACTAATTTTGTTCGTAATTTGTTTTTTAAGGAATGGTTGATAAAATCATTGATGTTCATTCCGTCAATGAGTGACGATCATTCATTCCAAAACCACCTCATAGCGATCAACTCGTTGTTTCGTCACTGAAAAGATTTTAATCGTTTACGTTTTTAAGTAGTTTTTATATCGCACACGAATCGACTATCAAGGTTAACTTACATTGATCGTTCGCTAGATCGCGGATCGTATTGTTTTTCGTATTAGATTGAATTTATTCTCGACATTGATGATGGATTTTATAAGAAAATAAGGGTTTCGCGTATTTAAAACTATATTGATATCAATAATAGAGTAATTAGGACTAGCAGCAGATTAGTGACTATCATAGACCTACAGCTGGACATAAGCTAAGGTTTTGAGTAGTTATTACGAGTAGATGTTCATTTTTTTTTCAATAAATGTTTATTGTAAAATGGATTATGATATCATATTGTTTAGCTGCGTTGTATAAATTCTATAATTTTATTGACCGACAAAATTGGTATAATTAATGAAATATATCAATCATTCTATTATTACAGTGTTTTTACCTTGGTGACGTGTCGATGTTTGTATATTTAGATTTGTTACAATAAATTAAATGTACGTAAAAAGCCTATTTGTTTTTGGTGATATAACGGGAAGGATTGCCATCAAAAGAACTTCGTTGCTTTCTACTTGACCATTTCGTCAGAAGAGCTCCACTTTACGAGGCATCTTTATGATTTAGAACTGTGGCCAGTTGGTAATTTCACCAAAATGGATATGATACAGGAAATGATATTCTACGTCATGTTAGTCGTCAAGCACAAGCGGCTATCTAAAAAATTGATGTAAACAGCTGGTAGACCGCTTTATCTGACGGCCGATACTGAGCATGTATAGGTAACTAATCAATACGCGTGGTGTCGTATGGTCAGCAGTGTGAAAGCGAATCTTGGAACCGATACTGCTGCTCATACGTACAGCCATGGACGTATAAACGGTCCCTGATACAACGAAGCCGAGAACGATGATTACTGCTAACATATTTTTCCCCACACAATGACGTCCAGAGGTTCCATTGTATATATTCATGCTTTTCCATGTTTTCCTATTCTCATAGTATGGCTGTCTGAACTAAATTCGAATTTTCAAGACTCGTTGACAATGAGTGTACATATTTTCAAGGAGAGAATTGAATTTGGAGCCAGTTTTAATTTCACGATTAAGGTTAACTTTCTTATTTTGGAGGAGCAACTAAAAACTTATTCTATACTATGCCCCATTTCACTTGTTTTCCGGATATAAATATACGTGTTGAATGAAATGTCTCAGTAAAGGTCCCATTGAAAAAAATCCAAAGCTTTCCTTCAATATGTATATTTGAAGCGTCAGTTTGTCAAATTGGCCCGACAAGTGGAATAAGATATTCCGATATTTATTTTGAAACTAAACCTTGCCCTGAATATAAGGGAAACAATTGACTTTTTCCTATAAAACGAGTCAGAATAAATGGGTGTCAAGGAAATCGACTTAGAGACAACTAGTTAATGCTTATAAGCTGGGCAATAAATGCGACTATGCCAGTACTGGTTCTTATGTCATGCTGTACTGACTACGTATACTTGACAGACTGTGTGTGGCGTTAGTAACTTCTTCAAAACACTGAGAAACTAGGTAAGAATTTCTTACGGAATACACTTTTTTGATATATCAATGGTATATCAATAAATACGCGTAAAATATCCATATCACGCCGAAAACAATTTGGAAATTTGTTCGTTTATCATTTTCAGAAAAAAGGTAAACTTAAGTCGCATAATGTGAAGTTTATGTTTGAATGTTATTGCAGGGGTCACGGTGGGTGTATGTAGACATTTTAATCAAATTCATAAATCGACGCTACCGTGCGAATATTTACTCAGTCCGACAGCGGTGATGCTAAAATATTAACAAGGTAAATATGTAATTGGTGGATTTTATGGAGTATAGCTCACTGTGATGAGAAGCGACAATATTCCATGCGTCGCGTGTGTATTACATGTTCGTGATTACCTCCAGTTTAGTGGAAATATTGAAGTTGTGGTGTAGACAACTATTTCATCAAAATATCGTGTCGAAAGGAATAATTTTCACGGAAGCTATATATTGATATCTGGATTAACGACTTACCTATTTCAAAATGTTCAAAAAAGTGTAGGTTCTATCATATAAACATCTAGTAAAAAATGCATGATTTTTTATAACCAATTTCTCGATAGTTGGTGCGATCTTTCGGAAAAGTACAATGAATTCCCCTGTACTTTGTATTTGTTAATTGGTTGCTTATTTAAATATCAACAAGAGCTGGTCCGTGAAATTAGCAATGGTTTAAATGAATTGACGTGGCAGTCCATGGATTGCTTGATCTCTTAAGGCTTTTTGTTCAATCAAAATTCTAAGTGTATGGATTGGAATATTTTCCAACGATTAACGGACGTATTGCTTGAGTAATTATTGTACATCCCGATCGTATTCAGAATACGGCTATAGCACATTCATATTTCTCTCGTGATTTTTCAGAAAAAGAAAATATATTTATATCCCGGGTTGCTGTCACCAATGCGTTTTTTTTTGCAATGTAAATTTGTTATATTATGAAGATTTTCACTGAAAATTAAAATCAACAATCATTCACTGAAAAAAAGAACGAATGATTATTCTTCCTCGCACAAATGAAATTTCTCCTAATAAGAATTGGTCCCTTTATCTCCAGAATACATTTGGAAAACAGAAAAAAAGATAACATGATCTGAAATCAGCTTTACAAACGCAATTACTTTAACATGGCGCGGGATTGGTTGGAATCAAGCAATCCCTAATCGATGCATCGCTTAGAATTCGATTTTTCGATTTAATAGATCCATAAACGAAGCAATAAATCAACTTTCTGTCAATAGCTGTTATTGATAGACGACGAGATTTATTCATAAAGTATCCGCGCGCATGATATATTTTCTTCCATTACACGGCATCCGCCTGCGCTAATGCAACGCGACTTTTCTCTGAAATACAATCTGCGATATAAAAGCTATGTTTATTATTCGATAAAGTAGCTACGGTTTCGGTCTGCGGTCATAAAACCCACTACTTTAGTTTCAATAATAAACAGGTCTTTAAAGCAGGGATTGGATTTTTCTCGCAAGTATGAGCGGGTACGTAGATTCTGTCAGTTATGATGTACGTAATTTGTTTCAGTTATCTTTCCCGATATATAGGATATTAAGGAAATAATCCGAATCCGAAGATGGCTGCATTGCTCGGGTAAAATAGTCTTGTTCACCCATAAACGTAACCGCAACAGCAATTTTTTCTTTGATTTAAGATAATTTGTCACTAAAAACCTTAAATGGTTTCACCTCACTGCTCTAAAACATGCAATGACGTACGTCTTATTTATATGATTGTGATGAATCTTTTTTGATTATGTCGCGACTGCAAAATTTCCCATGGGTATAATAGTCTATAGCATCATACGACATTGTTTGTTTTATGAGCCTGTTGATAAATCAAACGTGACAGTTTTCATCTTGTTTCATGTTTCGACTTATCGCAGACACGGTTGTATGCGATGTTTTTACTGCAGGTTTGTTATCTAATAAAATTGCACCTTGTGTTGACATAGTTTTTTTTCGGTTGATCGGTACGTTTTCCAAGTGAAGTCTAAACGAATATGCGCACTGAAAATTAACGTAATCTATTGCAGAATACACCTTTTTTTCTTTTCGATTCACAAATTTTAACATTGACACCTCACGAACGGTTTTACAATATCACTATTTGTCTCAAAAAATCTTCTTTTGCAATCCTTATGCATTCTGATACATGTGATAAGAAATAAGTAAGAGAAAAAAATATTGCCTAAGATTGCCGTAATCGTATGAAGTGATTGAGTTGATTACGGCAAGTTCTGGTTACGCGAGTTCTGGTATTGTATCCGCAAACTAAATTAGTATTTGACGTTCGTTTTCAGGGTTGCAAAATCAATCATTGTCCAAAGGGTTCAGAAGACATTCCAGACCGATGACCCTGAACTTTTGACCATGAACGAATTGGACGAAAACGGCTGGGCGCATATTCATCACGCCGCATTTCGTGGGTTCATCAAATCTATCGAAAGGTTCGCGGTGGCGTCCGAGGAACAACTGGAATTGGAGACCGGAGATGATCTTAAATCGACGCCGATTCTACTGGCCATCATGTCCGGAAACATCGACACCATCAAGTGTCTTGTCGGTCTCGGCGCCAAGGTAAACACCGTCAACTCCCAAAATCACGGCATCGTCGAACTCAGCGCGTTGAAAGAATGTCTACCAGTGCTGGAGTATTTCATTCGATTGAATCACGAAAAGTTATCCGTTTGGAAGAAATTGATTGCTTTCTTCACATCAGACTCCGACGAAGAGTCTGAATGTGCGGGCAGGTGCGTTAATGCTCTGACGCAGGTGGACAGTAGCGGGACGATAAATCCATACTGGGAAGCCGCTTACAATAATGGTATTCTACCGGCCATTACCAGGATCCTCAAAAGCTCCATCGGTAATGATACCAAAGTGCAAGCAATGCTTGTTTTGGATAACCTACTAAGCAAAGAGGAAGTACAAAAACAGTTTTGTTCGTCGGGTGGTATGCAAGCTTTGGTCAAACAAATAAAAGAACCGAATGCGCATTTGGTGGAATTGACTGCTAAAGCCATGAGACTCCTCGGTTTGGTGGAATCACATGCAAATCTCGCAGCACAGAACGGGGCAATACCTGCCCTGGTAAAAGTGATCCACACTTTCAAAGAGCCCGAGGTTTTGATCGAGGCGATAGATGCTCTTGGTAATATCGTTGATGGCAAAGAGGTTCATCAGGGCACGGCCGGTAACACAAGTGGCTGTATTACCGGACTTGTCGGATTATTTGAAGATAACGTTAATAGGGACTTGTTGAATTCGGTCACGGTGACAATTCGAAAACTAGCTGAGAATCATTCCAGAAATCAGCTGGCGTTCGTAGAAGAGGGACTGGCTCCTCATGTGATAATGCTCACCCGAGTGAAAAATCGGGATTTACAACTGAGATCTGTCGAAGCTATTCACGTGATTGTCATGGGTAATACGGACACGCAGAGGTTGTTTCTTGAAAGTGGTGCCGTTATGCCTCTGATGCAGTTGCTCAAGAAAAGTCGCCAGGCGAATCTCCGAGAAAAGACCGCATCGGCTGTCTGGGCGTTGGCCGGCTGTGACCCTGAAGAGCAACGAAACATGGCCGATATGATGGGTGTACAATTACTTATAGAATTTTTAGGCTCGATGTCAGAGGAACTTCATATGATTGGTTCGGAAGGTTTAGGCGTGTTAGCAAACGGACCGGATAGCAGACAGACAGCTATCGCCAACGCAAATGGTGTCCATCCTCTCGTCCTTCTGTTGCGTTCGGATAAAGAACACATTGTCCTGAGCGTCATCAGAACTTTGCGTCATCTGTGCGTCGGGGTCGGATACGTACCGAACTTTAAAAACCAAACGACCGTCAGTCATTCGAGGGGAATTAAATTCTTAGTGGCGTTGATGGTCCATTCGCGAAATGAACTGATACAAGTGGAGGCAGCTTTAACTCTGGGATATGTAGCATTAGGTGAGTGATATTATAGCTCACATCATTAAAACAGTCCAGTTGTTGGCCACGTTGTCAAAACTGACTAATGGCAGTTGTTGTAATACGGTTAAGTGACTTGTCACCATGGTTTCATGCAGCATTCAGTAGGCATGTGACCGTAAAATTGTCATCAGTAATATGATATTTTCATGGTGATGAAATATTTATCTTTCTATATATAGAGTGAACGGTTATTCTCAAAATCTTCTGAAAATCATGATTCTTAATTTATACATATTGAATATGGATTTTGAAATATGGTGTTCATGCTATTGAATACGTTAATAATGTCCAGCACCTTTGATTAATTCTATAGGAAATCCCGATAATTTAGAGGAAATTCAGAAAACTTTGGACTTCAGTTATGTACGAATTTTGAAGATGATGTACTGCCGCGATGCGACGGTACGACTGTTGGCGGGAGGAGCATTAGCGGCGTTCGCGTACAACAATATTGGACAACAGAAAGAAATAACCGAGCAAGGAGGAGTCAGATACAATTGCTTCATTCCATTTCTTGAATCTTCTGATGAATTCTTCCAATGTTATGGCGCATTCCAGGTAATAAATAACCTTTTGAATGCGCGCCACATTCACTCAATCGGTCACTTTACTGAGATGCATGCATTTCGGCATTATCCAATTTTCTAACTGATTAAGAGAGATTTCGAAGCATAGAAAAAATACATTTACAGATTCCGATTCAAAAAAACCATAGAAAAGGTAGAAAAAGTAAAAAAATAACAAATATTTACATATATAAACATTAGGCCTTTTTAATTACTTGGAGTACGGAATTTCCTTTTTCTTAATTGAAAAATTGTGATGAAAACACGAAGGAGGACATAAAAAGAAATCTTATTTTATTGGATGATTTTTTTCAGAATTCTGGCTGGCGCATCCATACTCTTAGTAATTATAAAAGCCTTAGAAAAAAAACTGCCTGATGCATCCACTGAACATAATCGCGGCTTTATATTTTCTAAATTAGAAAATGCCTATCACAAAATGCTAACATAATTTTCGTTCTCAACAAATTTGACAGGTGGTCATATTAGCTCGAATCATACCGGACGAAGAACAGGCAATCTCATCTGCTCAAGGCATTAAAACGCTCGTCGATATTCTCACCAATTCTCAAAATAATGAAATACTAGCTCTTGCGGCCGATTGTATAGCCAGACTAGCACACACTAGAGCAGGTATGAATTCGAATTTACAAACATCTGTAATGTCTGTATTTAAGTGTTGGGAGAAATGATGCATTATTTGCCTTATACCTGGATTATGAAATTGGTTAAAAATCGATCTTCGTTATATGTACTTCATGGAGGTGTTCAATTGCGTATGAATTTTATTTCAAAGGTGTGCCTTCGGCGATCGTTTCTATAGACACTGTGCGAATACTATGTAGTTTATGTTCTGAAACAGAATCCGACCAAGTCCGAGGAAATTGTGCCATAGCTCTTGGGTATTTGTCTTACGAACACATTGCGGAAAGGCAACTTCTTTCGAGGTACATATTCTTTTTTTTCTCGGGTCAGTTGTATCGTACCTGCAGGTATATATTTGTTATAGCATCATGGTTTCATCATCATCAGTTACATCAGCAAGTGCTGCGCCAAGATGTTGTGTACTTTATTTCTCCACTGTTCACGATCTGTAGCATCATGGTTTACGAAAATAAAATTATTAAAGTCATTATAATTGCAGATGTAGATTGGATCCGTATCTTATGAAAGTCTTGAAGATTTTCGCCAGTAAAAGAAAACTCGCAACAGCGTTCGTAGAAGGATGGAAGCATTACAAGAAAGTTGGGCTACCACCTATCGGGTATCTTGAAATTATTTTTTTCCAAACTTTCGTCGTCTAGTTTTGTAATTTTCGCTCGTACAATCAAAAAGCCGTTATAACGCCATCGTTTAATGACACTGCTTACCGGTTTACTTAACGCCAACATTTTTTCGAGAACAAATTTGGCCAATCTAACTCAAATTCAATGAAAATACCATTATTTATAACGCCAATTTCGGTATAATGCCATTTTTTCATTGGTCCAAACGTGGCATTAAAAAGGACTTTTCCTCTGTAAGACCTTTTCGCATTTTACCCAACAAATTTGTATTTATAGGTGACACGAGTTCTACGTATGAAATTACTTCGTTTTTCAGGGAAGGTCGTCCTACATTGACTGCTCGTAAAAGTATTCAATATGTGAAAGAGACAGGTCGTCCACTGACTATAATGAGTTTGGCCGAGGGTACGCTACGTCGATCGCCAACGGACCTAATGCATTCAGGCGGTCAGGATGAGCAACGACATCAGCAGCAACAGCAGGCGGGGATTCCTAGTCGTATGTCGCAAACTTCACCGATGACATCTCATAGCCAGAGTACGACCCTTCAGAGGAGCCACAGATCGAGACCTACCTCCATATCGCAAGAACTGTAAATAAGTATTATTTTGCTAACCTCTGATTGGAGTCAATTTCGAATACGATATTCTTCCCCCTAATTGCCTCCGAGGATGACTATGTTTGAGGAATCTGACGAGAAATTGGATACGTGAACTACGTGATTTTGAATGAAAACGAATGGATACATAAACTTGGGATTAATTAGGAGTGTATGTAACAATAGTGGAGTTCCCACAACTATAAACAAGATTTCTGTGTAACATTCTGAATTGATTCTGATGTCATTATATCCTTGCCACCGCTATTTTTATGCTTGCTGTGATATCTGCCATAGGTCTTGAAAAATACTTGAAAAAAATACATAGGTACTTTAAGTATCACAATTTTATTGTATTTCACTCTATACATGCTATGTACACACAATTTACAATAAGACTTAATGATCTTGTTTATAGGTCCATGTGTATTAAGGCTAAACAAAAATGATACCTTGTTTCTCCGCAGCGGCCGGGTCATTTTTGTAAAATATGATAAAATTTATAAACAGTTCATTTCTATAGCGGCCGGGTCTGTTATGGTGAAATTGATCACGATTTTAAAAAGAGTAATGTATAGGGTAGATAGGCGGCTGGCCGGGTCAACATTTAAGCTCAGCAGAGCGGAGAAACAAGGTATCAATTTTTTTTGGCCTAATAGCCAAGTGCTTTATAGCCAACTACTTCATCTATAACTATTCTTTGTTTAGAACTGTGAAATAAATTTTACATTTCATCTTGTTGAAAACTTTACTACTAGTTTATTTTAACAGAAGGCAAAAAATATGTTTCTTCAATTGCCACGACTTGTCAATCGAAGAATGCAAATCCCAGTTAAGAAAGAATGAAGCACAAATTCTATCTCTTTCTGGTGGCCAAACACTGATTGACCACATTAATCAAATGTCCATTTTCTAATGCAGCAGCCACTCGTTCTTTGTCAGCTAATTGTTTATTGACTGAAAGAGAACCGAATACAAAAACCGACCTTATATTTTCTAGCAAAAATCCAAAATGTGATCAAAGTAAATTCAAGACGTTTTTAAAGTTAATTCAAGACTTACCAGCATGTTCCGAGGCATGACTACCCGGTGTTATTCGCACATCGACCTGTGAATCAAAAATTACATTTTCTTGAGCTTGTCTCGTTATCAATTTCATCCATGCAAACGTTGTTCAATCTACCTTGAATCTTGTGGGCAACGATCGTAATAATTTCACTCTTATTGATAATCCTATAAGCGTCGCCATACTACAGTGAGGTATTGTCGGCGTGAATTCTACTGTCACTGTATTATCTTCATCATTGATCTTAAAAAAATGCAAAAATTCAGAAAGTTTTTAAGACAACATACAACAGACATTTCTTATCAATCATAATCAAAACCACAAAAATATCTGACCTGGACATGCTCCAATTCAAGGACGTTGAGTTCTTCTAAAGTGAGGGGGTGTTCAGGATCGTTTATCCCTCGGATGAGATCTGGAAGTCTTGGTTAAAGACTGATACCAATAAAATTCATTGAATCTTATGAATTTAAACATGAATCAGGAAGTGAAATTAATTGACATAAATCAAGTCATACAACAACAAGAGATAAGCCGTGATTGTATAATTAAAGGATACCAAACACTTCCCTGTTATCGATTCTATCGATGACGTCGTCGTTTTCTTCATCTGCCGTTATATTTCGTTCTCCAGACCGCTGAAAGACCTCGGGATTTGCGTTTTCTAACTCGACAGGTGCCATATTGAATGTGCACTCATCCGCATTCACAGCTGATTGAAGGCTGGCCTGAGTCCGCGGTGGTGTCCGGGAATTAGTGACAACCCGGAAGTTGTCGGAGCAGTCCCCACCGGATATTCGTTTAATGCCGCATCAGAATTGTTCAAAATGCTTCCATTAGGCTTAGTAGATTTCTGTTTTTTGATTTTATTGAACATATTTTGTTCATGTTCATCCCAAGATATTTTAGGATGCGGAGGCTTTGTGAAGTCCGACGTTGAAATCGATTTTTCCGCGATCGAGGTAAGGTTTCTTCTTCAATTCAATTCAATTTACTTTGCTGTTGGCATCATATTCCTAACCTAACTTTTTACTTACAAGTTAAAGTCATTCGTCGTTTGCCTTTAAAGATGAAGTTATACACGAAACAAGGTAGTTTGAAATATCAAATGGAATGTGCGCCGAATAATGGATACTACATGATTCCTGTGTATGATAAAGGAGAATACGTCCTTAAAGTTGAACCTCCGAAAGGCTGGAAGTTTGGTGAGTTTCTACCATGACCTACGATAACGATTGTAGCTATATATGTAATTTTACTAAATCAAAAGTTTTAAACCTGTTACTTTATTTTACTCAGAACCAGAGAGTGTTGAGCTACATATCGACGGTAAATCAGACAGATGCAGCAAAGGGGAAGATCTCAATTTCCATTTCATCGGTTTTACTGTTGATGGTGTTGTAAGTTTAACAGCTATGATATGTCAGGCATTATGCTATGCATATTGACTCATTCATAAGCCCTTTGGAATAGACATTTGTATATTTAAAGTACTAAAATGATATTTTGTGTTTTTACCATATTTTGGATGAATTAACATATTTTCCTATATCAAAATGATTGATTCATTGATTATTCGATGTAGGTTAACAGTAAAGGTGTGAGTGATGGACCGGCTGGTGTTACTGTCAAACTGTACAGAACAGATGACAATGAAATCGTCCAGGCTACCAAGACTGAAACCGGTGGACTGTAAGTATATCCTGTTCAGCTAAGAAAAGTTGTAACTTGCTTCAGAAAAATGAAATATTTTCCTCATAAATGATATTTTGCATTATGATTCATTACAGATTTGTATTTGAGAAAGTGTTGCCTGGCCAGTATAGAATTGAAGCCTCCCATCCTTCTTGGATTCTTGAGAAGGTAGATTTTTAGAGATGGGATAAATAATTCAAATTCTGTAGCTCTCTGATACTTATTTTTGGTCTCATGTAATGTTTGTTGAGGATTGATTTCTGGTGATATTGGCCATCTAAATTCCAAATTGCATATTTTTTGCCAAGATTTCAAGATAAGGAACCTAGTAATGAGATATAATAGATAGTTCTGCCATAATCACGCTCATAATGCAATGTTAGGTTGTATTATGATCATCTTTCTTGATTTCAATGTATTGCCTTAATTTTAATGTATTGTCTCAGTGCCATTATTATTTCAATTTCGGGCCTATGTCTTGATATTTTTGTTAAATTTCAGTCGAAAGTCGACCTGAAAGTTGAAAAGAATAACGTCAATATTAAGAGCGGTCTAGTTGTTCATGGTTACGAAGTCAGCGTAAGTGTAGCTAATTTGAGACCCCTGCCGGTAGTTGGGCAACTCTGGGCAATGAATTTAATGTTTTCTATAATCTTTACAATATCCTAGGGTCAAGTCCTTAGTGAAGGTGAACCTATCACTGGCGTCAATTTCTTGCTACTTTCTGACAGTGTTAATGCAAAGGTAATGAAACTGTTCATCTTATTGTTTCATGCTTTCTATATGACAAGAATGTTTCCACAATATTGATGATTTTGTTTCCATATGAAGGATGTAAAGGGGTGTGTGACAACTCCGGTAAAGGGATACAATGTCCCATCTAACATGAAATTACTCTGCCATGCTGCTTCTTCCGAGGATGGGAAATTCAACTTCAAGAGTTTACCATGCGGCTCATACAGCATTGTAAGTTCTGCGAAAAAAATAGCCAAAGATCAACAGTAATTTTTACTTGGTTCATTTTCATTGTCTCCAGAAAATGTTCTTATTGATATCGAAATTTCTGCAGGTTCCTATGTTCAAAGGCGAAAAGATCACATTTGATGTCATTCCGGCAAAATTGGACTTTAAGATCGCCCATGAGTCGATCAATTTTGACAAGCCTTTCCAAGTAGCTGGGTTTTCAGTAGCTGGACGAGTACTTGATTCCAAATCAGTAAGTCCCTTTTACATTTACGTTACTGTGAAGTTTAGTGATTCTGAATATCACTCAATGATTATCAACTCATGAATGTTAAAAAAAGATCTGAATGAAATATGTAAATAAACAATAAACTGGCCAGTATATTTATCCTGGCCTTAATGCAGTCTGCTAACCTGTAAATCAGCAGTGATGCTGTATGTATGAATGTTATTATTGCAGGGTTCTGGAATATCCGGTGCCCGAGTTCGCGTAAACGGCAAAGACCACACAACCACCGGTGCGGATGGCTCGTATACGCTTGAGAATATGAAAACAGGAACGTATTCTATCGAAATAGCCGCGGATAAGATCGCATTTGATGACCTGAATGTGAAAATATCACCAAATACTCCTCAACTGCCGGACATCATAGCTTCAAGGTAGGTTGATTTATTCAAGATTTATTTCAGTATAGTTACACTGTAAAAACAGGTTACTAATTAGGCTAAAAAGATGATAATGTCACTTTCAAGAATTGTAATTGCAATATTACCGGTACTTATCAATATCTGTTGTTGACAGTTTTAGTTTATGCGGTAATGTACACATTGATCGTTTCCCAACTGGTGTATCAGCCATCAGAGAGCGCGTTCTCAGTTTACAATATAAAAACTCTAAAGGTGACGTAATCACATTGGGTAAAGTGACTACTGATGTGAAGGGTGATTACTGCACCACTGTACGACCTGGAGTTTACACTATCAAGGTATTTAAGATACATATAAACTACTATTGCTAAGCCATTAGATGTTTCGATCATAACATTCTTTCATGTTTATTAATTGTAGCCGGTATTGTCAGACACTGAACTGAGAGCCGGACTTTTACTGAATCCGACCGAACAGCCGGTTACTATTTCATCGAAATACGTAACGAATGTCAACTTCAAACAATTCAAAGCAAAGATATCTGGAAATTTGAAATGCATCGGTGAGTTATTGAAATTGAAAAAAATCAACGAATCAAAAGCATGTGTCTAGATTATGTTTAGTTGTGCATGTATTTTTCATGCAGATAACTGTGGAACTAAGATTCAGGTTGCGTTGTCCGGACGTTCTGGTGACAAAAAGATTGCCAAGGTATCTTGAAGATAACTTCTTATATCATCGTTGAGTAATTCATTCACTCTGAAATCTATACGGATTTATTACCAGTATCAATATTCGCTCAACTGACTCAAAAAACGAGCATAGCATTTTGATTAGAAACTACTGTACTGCACTAAATCTATTTTCATAATTTTGTGATAGATATCTGGATCAGGAAAATCGTTGCATTTCACTTTTGATGATGTAATGCCCGGAAGATATCAAGGTAATACATGATAGTGTTATAATTCACCCTGGATTTTATGGGATTGTTGATGGTTACATGTGAATTTTCCCTTTCAGTAACTGTACTTGAGGATACGTGGTGCTGGAAACAGAAAACGCAGGAGGTTGACGTCAGAAACAGGGATGTTTCTGGTGTTGAATTAGTGCACTCCGGTTACGTTGTACCTTATTCTATTTCACACGATAAAGTCATTCTTGTAAGCATGTTTTGGAAAATACAAACAAAAATTTTTGTTCAAGTCTATTCGTAAAAGGTTTCAATACTAATTCGATGACTGATTTTCAGCATTTCGACCGACAAGGTAAAGATTCCAAGTCAGTGTCGTTTGCAGCTACAAAAGGTTCGAATAGTTATTGTCTTGAGAAACCTGGCATTTACAAGGTCACTCCTGAGTCATGTCATATATTTGATGAAGATTCGTACACATTCGACACGTAAGTGCGCAGAAACATTTCACTTGGAAACATTTCATTTGGAAACATTTCTTACAATAATCATACATTGCCTTTATTGTAGATCGAATCCTCAAATGTTGTCGTTGGTTGCTTCGCGGCATCAAGTTGATGGAAGGGTTGTGACACCAGGGATTTTCAGAGACATCAAAATCAAAATAATGTAAGCTTTACCTAATGTTAATTGCTTTAATCCTTAGCCGCAATAGATTGATACAAACAGTCACTTTGGACTAGGAATTAGCTTGATCCTATGACATTTACCTTGATCTGAATATTCGCTTTGATTCTTCATATTCTAACTGGTCGTAATGAATAGATAAAAATTCCAGGTCTTTGGGTACAGGTGTTGATCGTTACTATAATGTAATGGTAGGGGAAGATATGGCAAGGTAAAATGGTATAATGTGATGTAACGCCACACATGCATGTCAATCGTCATTTCTCATCCTTCGTTAATGTATATTCCAGTTTCAGCAAAAAAGACTCGTAAAAAAATGAATATTGTAGCTACATGTCTATTCACTTGCAGCAAAATGCAATGCAAAATCAACATTTTTCTAGATGTGATATAATGCTATTTTCATTTAAGTGATACACATGTACCGGTAAACTGTGACCACTGATGGATAGAAGAATTGTAGGTTCAGCTCACTTAGTGAAGCACAGTATGATTATATATGTATATTTCAGGCTCTTCGGCGGCGCCTGCCACTCACAAATCGGCTTTCATATCGTTCTCACACAATGTTGCGGTCTCGATGTCATCACAAATGAAACATAAAAACTAACCTACAATGCATTAATACATCGTTGAAAATACTCTTAACCTATCATTAGAATCTCGAACAGTACAGTACTGATAAACTGATATTTGAATGTCTTATTTTCCAATTTTAGGTCAACGTTGAATGCAGAAAAAGAAATCGGACCACTGGAAATATTTGAAGAGCCACCTTCCAAGCTTGGAAAAGACAATAAACCTTACCCAGATGGACCGTACGTCTACAGATTCGTCACTATTGCCAAGTAAGTGATTATGTCTTCAGTATATTACCGATATGTGAATTGTTGTCAATTCAAGGTATTTTGCTCTGATGATTAATCTTAAAATACGCTGAATGCATGACAAATCTCTCTGCTGTTACTGCAGCAGATTTGACGGTTTTGATTGAATCGTATGATGAATAGCGTATTGGGTATTCTGAGCCGTAATAGTTTGAACATGTCAACAGAATCCTCATTGATATTGTTTTTATCTCAATTATTTTCAATTGAACTAAGTCTGTTCATAATGGCATCCGATTGAAGATATCAAATTACCATTGCAGAACTGGTGAGAAATTGACGTTCACGCCTTCATCAAAAGAGCTTCTTTTCTATCCACCACAGGCTGAAATGACGGTCAAAGGAGGTATGAATGTGTGTGATATGATAATTGACCCATCAGTTCAGTATTGAGATACTTAGATAACTTAATTAAATGCTTTTCCCTTCATTTAAGAAGCCTGCCCCGGCGAGCTGGTGAAATTAGACGGCAGACGGGGATTGTTCATCAACGGAAAAATACAGCCACCTCTAGCTGGTGTTGACATAAAGATTGTGTCTGAATTACGATCAGAAGTGATGACCACTGTTTCTGATGCGAAAGGAAAATACAGGTAACTTGACATTGAATTGTGTATTTACTCGACTTCATATTGAAGGGATCAGTTGAAAATTAGATTTTGCTTCGTTCAGCGTTGGTCCGCTTCATGATGACACAAAGTACTTTGTTACTGCTAAAAAGGATGGCTACATAATGACTGAGATCGATGGAAAATTGGGACATTTCAAAGCTTTCAAATTGGGACAGATTGATGTGAAGGTTGTTGATGAGGATAAGAAAGCATTAGGTGGAGTTTTATTGTCTCTTAGTGGAGGATCTCAGTACAGGAGCAACAATCTCACGCATGAAAATGGTTCGATGGTCTTTGTAAATCTGGTAAGATTCTTAGAATCTTGTTTCAGCTTAAAAAGGATAAGTCCAGACAGAAAATTACATTTCGCAGGCAAAAATATGCAGGCAACAAAAGTGTTAAATGTTGCATGTTGTTTTTATAATTGTAGAGTCCTGGTCAATTTTTCCTTCGACCAATGATGAAAGAGTATAATTTCGAACCATCATCAAAGATGATTGAGGTGAAAGAAGGTTCAACCGTGTCACTTGAAGTCACCGGAAAACGAGTTGCATACAGGTACATCTGATCTGCAGATTTATTAAACCAAAAACTGGTCTTAGACTTTCTATATATTATGAAATGGCTGATGTTTTCGGTGTTTTTTAGTTGTTTTGGATTAGTAAGTTCATTGAACGGTGAACCCGAACCCGGGGTGATGGTTGAGGCAGTCGGTCAGGGCGAGACATGTTCAGTTTATCAGGAAGAAAGTAAAACAGAGAAGGATGGCTCTTACAGAATAAGAGGATTACAGGTTGGTGTTTCAACTAAATTCTGCTAACCAACTACGATTGGGGTGAAACATTTGATGTATTTTATGTTTATATTTAGCCAAACTGCAAATACGAGATCAGATTGAAAGCAGGTGAAAGCAATGAACACATAGAAAGAGCAGCTCCGAAGTCAATTCATATACAGGTGAAGTATTTACTGAATTGGTTGTACATTCCAAAATTCAAGAGCAGACACAGAATACAGTCAAATCCAAACCTCATGGCTCATAACTACTGATTCATTTTGATTGACTGAGTTCCTTCTCCTTAAACAGGTTGAGAAATCGGACAAGATGAATGTGAATATCATCGCGTTCCGACGATTGAATCAGTTGGATCTCAGTGGACGAATCGTCGGTGATCAGAAGAATCTGCCGGGTTTGAAGGTAAATGTGTAGTTTGCGATCATCGGTTTGTATTTCTATTCATTTATTTCATGCGATTGTAATATATACTTAAGGTGGTTTTGTTCAGAGAGGATAACCCTGATTCTCCGATACACACACTAACGATGGGCGTTTCACCGATGTTTTATTTACCGACGATTCCTCAAGATGGCAAGGTGAATGACGGCTTTCACGTCTTCTTTTTTTCCTCACTTTTCAGTGATAAAATGAATCTCACATATAATTTAATTCATTACAGCGCTATTTCGTTAGACTGGAGAGTGGCATGTCGAAACAAGGATATGACTATTCATTACCAGAAGTCAGCTTTACGGCGAATACCTCATTCAAACATTTCGTATTACATTTCACTCCTAAGGTAAATAAAAAGAATGAATCTGAATTGATTAATCAGACTTGATGAATACTTGATGAGATATGTATATTGAAAGGCACTTCTTCGTTTTATTAGCCCAAGAGTACTGAACAAGAACTAAATCAAGGCTCGTTCATGATATTGCCAGTTGCGGGTCTAGTCATTCTCCTATCCTACCATTATCAAAAGGTAAATATAAACAAATTCATCTCAGTCATAGTGTGTATCCACAGATGCCCATGATAACAAGTATTTTTGTTTATCATCAGGGTAATTCAGAATTGTAGAAAAGGGTCCTGGTTGTTGATACAATTTAACACTTAAGGCTTGACAGTAAAATTACTAACACTTGTAAAATCCAAGATTAACTGTCCACCACAATCATAACGTTTTCAAAATTGGCTAATAAATTATGATGGTGTTTTACATTTACAGCTTTTACCATTCCTTCATCAAGCTGGAGTAGGCATCAGTGGAATAGTATCACGAGCTGGAGCGTCAGCGATGGCTCCGGCTCCCATTCCTGTCCTCGACGACGAATTCATCGAAGCTGAATTCGGCCCGAAGAAAAAGATCCGCGTTCGGAAGACTTGAATTCGGTCAAATGCTAGATGAATAAAAATTTTACGTGTACGAATTAGATCTTTTGTTAAACAAGAGCGAATATTGTGTGAAACAATGAGAATTAGTGAATGTATTTGAAGAATTCTTTTTCATACTTAGAAATTGATAGTTTTCTTAAGAACTGATTTAATTCTTTGTGATTTTTGGTGAATGTTGTATTTTCTAAGTCTATTGCGATGAAGTTATCCAATGGTGATAACAAACTTCTACACTATTGTAAATTTGTTTTAAAATTCTGATCATTCACTGCAAGTTCAATTCTATATATTTTATGTAATTAAGTTTAAATCAATGTCATCTTATCTGATAGCCATGAAACCTGTTGTACACCGCACCTGTGATTTTTAAAGCATTTTCATTTAATCCAGAATTTCTAAGATGAAAAGTCCCTGTTTTTACTCTAATGAAACGACATATTCGTGTTGAACCTCTTATAAAACTGTGCACCTAATTATTTAGGATATACCAGATGCAGGTCAATTTAAACTCAATAATCAAGATTAGAAATGATTTACTTCAAGATTTTTTAAATATTTTGCTAGTGTGGCATTAATTTATTTGATTATGTTTGTGTGAGTGTGAGAAAACTTTTTTGTAAGCGTGAAAATAAAGAAAATGGTTTGTAAAAAACTACCAGGTACTTGTTTCTTTTCTTTTAGTTGGAACATCGGAGGACTCTTTCCCTCTAGTAGTTTGACTTAGTCTTTTAGTCTGAAACTGAACTACATGTATTGATGTATGATAGATTTTCTAAAGAGAAGATTATATATTTTCGATCACGCCTTCAGGTAAGATGAAAAGAAAATAGTCGAAGGAAAGAAAAGACTTAGGGAGGATAAGGCCGTACATTAGTCCCGAGTCCGTTAGCCTAATCCGTGTGCGTAAGGTCATATCGCTACTGGTTAGGATTAATCCGGTACCTTCTTGTTTGTAAATAAGACGCACGTGCGCTTCATGAGACACCACGTGGCCAGTTTGAACCAATCACAGATGCTCGTTTAAAGCGTCGTTGGAACCGAATGGCGGACGCTAACGTGAATGTTTTGTGACCGGGCTCTCTTCGTTTCGGCCCTATTTCTCAGTCTATAACCGCCGTACGCGATAAAAGTGAAGGCGCCCATAAAATATACGTGGCGTAGATTGGAATAAAAGTAAGAATGGCTGGCAGACACGCTGCTATGAGGTCTCCATCGCCTCGTAGATGTGGAGAAACTACGGCGCCCGGCGGCGGTACTATTGCCTCTCGTACTCACGGCATGCACGGTTTGTTAGACGAGTTTAGGAACTTATACGAAGCAAGATTGAAGAAACTGGATGAGTCTGAGAAAAGTACCGAAGAAACTCTCAGGGTAGGTTACATTAGACATTGATATTATTGTATGTTTTCATTGATGTGACTGGGCTATTCCTTGTCAAGCTGGGTACTTTTTGAGCGGGGTGAACCAAGTGGTTGTGTGCTTGCTTTGCTTATTAGTTTTGTCTTATTATTGTTATTAATTCAAAAACTGACCTCTTCACACAAGGGACGTGTTCTCGCATGATACTATGCATCATTCATTCCTTTCATGTATAGAAATTTATGTCAACAAACTTTTAGTTTGAATCTTCTTGAGAACCTGATAGGCCAGTAATTTGTTAATTGGTCCTGGATGTTCTATTGGCATGTCTTGTCATATTGTCATGCGTCCGTAAAGACAAATACCAGTAGTGTGGTCAAAATGTTTGCATTAGCATTAAATCCTAAATGGGCTGGTCATATAAAGAGAAGCTCGCTATATTTACATTGAATACCTTATACAATGGGCCTTCATTTAGATTAGTATGAACATTCAAATCCATATTTACTTGTTTCTATGAGCGCATTCCAACTGAAAATTTTTCAATGATAATCTTTATTGTTTTGATATTGGAACTAATTAAGTGATAAACCATTTTAGTAGAACTAACCATAATCAATGTAAAAGAAAATGTAGGTATGAAAATATTGTTAGGTGTCTCATTTGATTGGCCCAGATACGTAGGCCCCTAATATTTTTTGTACTTGGCTAGCTTAATGAATTCTGAAAACACTCGGTGTTTGTTAACAAGACCTTTTTCGCTATTGGGAAAAAACATTGCAATTATTATTTCTGGTGGTTTACAATCTAATAAATGCTGAGGACATTAATCTTTTATTACCACTAAGCCTTCTGCCTTTAATAATACACTCATTGCTCTGAAGAGAGAGAATTGTATTGCTCGATATGACTGTATTAGGCCTAATAGATTTGTCATTATAGATGCGCTCATGCATGTCGCAGTCTGTAAAAAAAAAAACTAACTTACAACCTTATGTCAATAGATAATAAATGGTCTCCGTTTGTACACGCTGCATGCATTGTATAAAAAAAACTCTAATCGGCACATATGGTTGGGCTAAGTCTAACTGGGCTTTGGTTCAGTAGACGTAATTTTATCATCAAAAAGATGAAACATAGTATATGTTACATGGTAATTTTAAGGCCCTATAGTAGAAATCTTTATGAATTTTGTCAATGTCATATGCCTCAGCTCAATGCCACCGATCAACTCGAGAGGAAATTGGAAAAGTTTGATTAAAACTTCATTATTGTATGAATAAAGCACCATTTGAAATGATTTCCTAATAAACTTGTTGATGAGACTGATGTAACACGGATTTAATTTAGGCATGAATAAGATCGGCCGTTATATTTAGAACACCTTCATGTCCAATATGATTTACCTACATGCAGCAAGTGCATTTAACTACTAATAGCGAAGCATTTATTTCCAATCATATTGATTTATAATTGAAAGTAAAGATCCAAGCCGGGTTTTCATCCGGAGTCAAGGTAAATTAGTATACCGCGTTACTCTCTTTCTGAGTTGGTATGGATTTA
Organism: Tubulanus polymorphus; assembly: GCF_964204645.1. Lineage (NCBI taxonomy): Eukaryota > Metazoa > Nemertea > Palaeonemertea > Tubulaniformes > Tubulanidae > Tubulanus > Tubulanus polymorphus. The sequence continues at coordinate 8,255,131 of NC_134027.1, read as the reverse complement.
TTCTCGATTAATCATTTTTTCTCTAATCCTTCTCATTCCCTACTCGTGGCATTCAGAGATAAGACCATGCATTATGCGGGTCAACTGTACGTTTTTTGAGTGCCTTTGTTCACTAATGAGTAGTTTCGAATTCATCTCATTTCGAAGTGTGTGAATTATTGCGGCTGTGTACATTTCAGTGACTTGCATAGTATTTAAAAGCTTTTCATCTATTATGTATTGCTTTGTTTGAAGTTTGAAAATGTGGTCCTTACATCGGGAGCTGTCAATCCATTTTGACTTTATTTTAAAAAAGCATCTCGGCTGAATATGACTGAAAGTCCCTCGATTGCTTTCGATATCATATTTAGGGGAGTCGACTGTGTGTGAATTACTTAAACATGTTTGGATTAAAAAATAAAGACCTGTTGAATTCGGTTGATATCGGTTCGTTTTGTACAATAGATAGGCCAACCAGTTCTCAATAGACTATCATAACACGAAAGTGAAATTGTCTTTTTTTATTCGAGGCCGTTATAGAAATCATAATACGGTGACGCTGTTTGTTTGACTGCGAATGTATTAAGTATGTAGATTTCTTAAAATGCTTCCAATATGGAATTCAGCGATTTCGTTAATGGGTACCTGTACTTACCAGGTGGCGCCATGCTGGGTCGTTCAAGTGAAAATCCGTTCATTTTTGATGAAATTTGAAATTGATTTTTAGCCTCACAAAAACAAAAATTATCTTATTGGCCTTAAGTCATTGAATAGGGAAATATTCACCTTCACACCTCACTAATAGTATAGCTCATGTGGTAATGTTTTATAAAAAATTGTTTACAAATGAGAAAAATTGAAATACGTAAGAATTCAAGGCATGGTAAGAACCCAGTGCCACTCAGAATCCTTGCTTGCCACAGTATTATTGTCAGTACTCCGTTCCTATCTTGCTCAACTGTAATGACAGTTTTACTTCAGGGATGGACCCAGTCATAGTTTATATGTACACTGACTTAAATCATTCGAAAACTTTCATTTCAAATCTTTTATATCATTTCAGCTGCGTTCCAAGATTCTTCAGTCGTACGTGAACGATTTGAGCGAACAAAATGAAGTATTGGTGCAAACGGTCGAAGAGTTGGAACGGGAGGCGAATGAACGAGTGACGTTGCTCGAAAACAAGCTACAAAAAACAGGAACTTCTGTCAAGGTGAAAATAAATATACATATTCTTAAAGCGTGAATCACCACTTCTTCCAGAAGCAGCCATATCTGTCCAGTGCTATTTCATTCTGCTGTTCTATGCAGTCCGCTCATTCGTTTACACTCATTTTGACTTTTAAAAGCTCGTGTATATATTTAGGCAGGCAATCAAAAGGTGATTAATATTTGATGAAACACTTTAATGGAGGTGTAGATATCTCTTGACTTGATAAACATGTGTATATTCTATTGCCACTGGTTTTACTGTAGAACGGCAACGAAATTGTCGTTTAGCATTATTGTGTTTACTGAATTTGTTTGCGTTTTTAATTCTCAAATGGATGGCACTTAATCAACTTCTGTTTGCAATTTCTTTAACGACTCCTGGTATTTTCTTGCATATATCAAGACCCTTAGTTATGCATCGTATGGTTTATAGTTAATGATGAAAGAAATGTCCTCAGGATTAAGTATGGTCTAGTGGATATCAGTGTTAGAAGGATTGTTTGTTAATGTATGTTTTAGATTTTGGTTCACCTATTTTCATGGTTTAGATCTCTTCTTTATTATGTTAGGCTTATGATATTCTATCTAGGCCTTTAAAGGAGCTGAAAATTCCTTATTATATAATCCTGGGCTATTTATTTCTCAATAGCTAAAATAAATGGGTGTATATAGCCTAATGCTATTGAAATGTATTATTCTAATGCGGTTGAGAGTTTAAAAAATTCGCCTTTCATATGCCTTCTGCTAGTTAGCTTTCTGATGAAACAGAAGATGATTGTATTAGTATAAATACTTCACCTAGTCTTGAAATACAAATGTGATCTGAAACTGAAAATTATTGATTTCATGTAAAGAGGGCTTCAGAAATTTGAAATGATTCTTGAAATTGATATCTTGCATGAGTCGCGTCGGTTTGTCTAGTTGGTTGTAGCTATTTCGAAATCAACGCCCCACCCTTTATGAAAAGCAATTAGTACTCTCTCTTATCCGTTCCTGTCTGTTCCTATTCTTGTTTGGTTGACTGTTTCATTTGTAACAATGTAGGGTTTCTAACCAGCGACTGTTTTGCATTACAGGATTACATGTCGAAGACGAAAGATTACGAACACGAAATGCGAACGCTCGCGCATGAGAACGCTAACGCCACCAGCGTCATACAGGTTAGATCGGAATAACCGGTGCTAGAATTTGATACATTAGCCACGGAAAATAACGTTGAAAAAAGAAACTGGGTTACACAACCACGCAAAGTTTAGAACGTAAAATCTTTCTTTAACATGCTCTTCTTTCCTGTTGCGTGCCTGTGTATAGCGAAGTCTCATAGCGTAATATATAATTCTTTAATTCACTACGAGACAATGTGCCACCATTGGGTTCATAATGGGAATAACAACACAGGGTGAAGAATGCGTAGTCTTAAAACAGGCCTGCGTTGAATATGTCGTAAATGTATTTGCCCATCAGGGGTAGTTATATAGATGGCGGTTATTTAGGCGGTTATTTATTAAGTTTTTACTCGTAGCATTAAATACAAGTTACTACCATGATTACCATGAGAAAGGGTCGTTAATTGGGGAGTTCCAAAAAAACTAGTTACATTGCTTTCTTTTACTTTCATTTACATGTCCTGAACATCTTTAATTCCCCAGAGCTGATAACCTTAATCACCATTGTAACAACATTATTTTAGCCCACTCCTCAGGCATAACCCTAACTGGCCCAATCAAAATCTAGATGGCTGAAAGATTTGGTCGATCAGAATACAAGATGGTCATCATGTGACCTTTTTCTGCCCAAAAATGTTATTTTGGCTTGAATTCTGACATGCTCGATCATACTTTCTGTATATGTTCACCAGGGGGATATTGTGGGGGGAGGTTTGGTAATGTTTGATAGCACAATTACATGTGGTATTTCCATATTGATTCCAATTTTGTAATTTCAATTGATTGCAAAATTGTAGCTCATGATGCACTCAGATTTGTTCATTAGAGGGTCAACATGTAGGCCTATTTCACTGAGTAGGCGTGTGTCTTTGGAGCCCAGTTTTTGACAAATATAGCCATATACTAAATGTTTGTTGATTTATTTCAACTCTAGGACCTGGAAGACAAATGTAATTTACTCGATGAAGAGAACTCTGAACTGCGCGAACACAACTCTCGCCTTAAGCATGACGTCAATACGTTGATTACAGTTGTTAGTTGTGCTCGTACCTCTGGTAGTTGGGAGGTGAGTTGACACATGTTACCTATTATTAAAGGCCATTATCGTGTGTCTTAAAGCAATTCGAAGAATGGCATTGAATTATGCTCCATCATGTTTTGTGCATAATTCTTCTATCATGATTTTCAACGTTAACTATTTACAGATTGACAATGTACAATTTAGATCTATATCTTTTGAGCAAGTTTTCGGTCCATTAGAGGAACTCGCTAAAACGTAAGTCTGATAGGTCACACTTTTCTGTGTAGTGTTTATCTTACCATAGTAATAAGCAATTAAATTTCGTACTTGATGTATTGAACTGAAGTATTCCGTAAGTTCAGTAAGTCTTCAATAGAAACAATCTTGTTTTATGTTTCAGTAAACCAACAGAGCAGATATTTGAACAGCACATCCACGACTTGAAGAGTCAGCTACAAAAACGAGATGAATTTATCGAGAAATTACAGGGTGATGTACGTCAACTTACGAATGAACACGTAAGCTCAATGGATCAGGTAAGACATTATAACATAGGCCCTATATAAAGACTATTTACGAAAAGCTATTTGTTGCTGGCTGCATCAAAAGCCTGTAGATGAATGCTGATCTTAGAGGCTTTGTGAATTTCAGTTAAATGTGAAAGACACGGCTCTGGGTACCGTCCGCCATGACCTGGCTACCGCTCATCATCGGGAGCAGCTCGGCTCGGCAGAAATCACTGACAAAGAAATAAATCTGTTCAAACTGCGGTCGGATTTGGAAATGGCACGACAACGCTGTGAGGAGTTCGCGCTGGAAGTACGTAATGTGTGTCATTAATTTTGGGCTAAAATGATCTCTATTCGAGGGGCGTATCTCGATGTTGTGTACTTGTTTCGTTTTAACAGTTGCAAAATCGCGATCGCAAGATTTCTGCCATGCAGATACAGATTACCGATCTCCACAGCGAATTGTCGATGAAAGATGCCGAGAATAATAACCAGGTTCAAGGCATTAAACTCCTACAAGATAAACTGCGACATCAAGCTATGGAGGTGAGTTAAATCGGGATTAATCAGCTTATTGTCATAGTCTCCACATGAAAATATTGTCACTACATTTTTCAGAAAATCAAATTAAGTTAATTCATCTTAGTCAGAATGTACAAACCGATCAGATTTAAGAATAGTATTTCAGTGTCGCTGATAGATGGCGTATGATTTGAATGACCATTGCCTTATTAATAGCGTTTCTATCAAGCCCATTACCACCACGCTGTGTTAATGTGTGTGTGCACGATCACAGTCCATTATATAAATAATCTGTCAAAGCATTTGATTAATGTTTATGATCGATACACAAATGATACCTTTTGATACTGTGAGGTTTTGGCTATCGTTCATGATAGTTACTATATGTTTCTAATCTTATGATAAAATGTATTCATTATACTAGTAAATCTTGCATACCTAACAAAAATTTTGATCCAGTTATAAAACATGTGACTGACGTCTCAAAATCTAATAAGAATATTCAACCAGTTGCTGTAAAGTGTATGCGTGAATTTTTATGCTAAATGCTCATTGGAGGAAAAAACTAGTTTATCAAAATGTCCAAATTCACAAAAATTACATCTTTTCAGCCGCTTAAGCGCAACGTTTATCACTAGCCCTGAAGTACTGGACATGTTCATTATGAAAATTCTTTCAAATCAGCAATCGTTGTTTGGTTCTAAATAATGATCAAATCCTAAGGGAAATTTTTTTCAAAATGATTTAAGTGCATTACATGCGCGTTGTAAGTGTAGAAGGCAGCACTGTCTGGTGCTAGATTTTGACAATTGATAATGTTAAAAATTTGAAGGCGTTTTCAAAAGTAAATCTTGCAAATAAATCATGAAAAGTAGATAATTGTGCAACTTAGCAGCAGAGTAAAATGGTTTAAATCGCTGCCCCTTAGCCCTTACCTGGCTTACCAAAAACTTTGGCCACCTCTATTATGATGATAGTTATTGTCAAAGCCCTAAGCCGTCTTGTTCATGAGTGTTGACATTTTAGCATTTACTCGATATAGATGATTGTCTTGTAAACTCCGAGGTCCAATAGTCGGTGTGATTTCAATATAAATGTTATGATGGAATTTTTAAGATTTCACGCTGCGAAGACGCTATCCGCCGCTTGAAACAAGAACTGTCAGATTCGAAAGACGAGAATCTTCGCGTTGGTCAAAATGTGAGTTTTTGATTTATCATTAATGATAAGCCTGCTCTTGGGTTTTACTTTCAATGAGTATGAACACAACTTTGACCTGTCTGCACTAGATAATTTGTGATTATGATATGGTTATAAACTAGTAGTTTCCTACGTGACAAAGGCAATCAAATAATAATAAGTACAACAGGGTTCTTATGGGTTTTGGAAAGTCTTGTAAAGTTTTGGAATATAGGAATCGTTTTTACAGGCCCTGGAAAAGCTATGGAAATATAGGTTTTTTTTCACTATGGCTATAGAAAAATTTGAAAGTGGTTTTGAAATAGAATTTCTCCTATTTTGAATTTTAGGCTATATGTCTAAATGTCATACTACACATTTAATAACAAACTTTATGAAAACACAAAATCTATAATCTGGGTATGGAAAAGGTATGTAAAATGAAATTGGGAAACCCGTAAGACCCTGGTATAACAAGTAAAGAATAGCCTAAGCTAGTCATTTGGTCGTGTTTGACAAAAAAAGAGCCTTGCGATTCAAAGAAAAGAAGGAACATACATATATCCATACCAGGGATGAGTTCAACTAAAAAATGATCTCGAATTAATGTCGACGCATTTGATTTAGAATCGTTGCTATCTTTACGAGTCAGTCCATTATATAATAACTGGTTAAACCACTTATATCTCAGATCGATAATATTGCGATTAATCCTAACTAGACTTGCATAGCGAAATTACGACAATAACGACGACTTGGCTGCAGTGTACGTGAAACTTGACACGGCTGTTCAAATTTTTGCGAAGATCTTTTTTAAGATAGACATTCGACATGACAAGAAATTACTGTCATGTTTCACGTTGATAAAATTCTTTGTAGACCAGTTTGTTTACATGTCTCGAGAAAAAATGATTAGTCAAGTTGAAATTTCGATGGACTTGTCATATTTTTGGCAGACGCGTGAAACAGTCCTGGACGTATATAAATATATATAACATTTTGAAACAAGTAGCAAATATTTTCCGTTAAGTGAGCCGTTTCGTGATTTTCCAGTGAATGTTCATTAATACTTTATGCTTTTATGTGTTTGCCTAATCAACTGTATCGGTAATACTGAAATTAATGTTTAACGAGTAGGCTCAATTTGATGGGCTATTCAATCACGAAAACTCTTTCCCGTATTGTAGTAGCGTTCGATTATCTATTCAGAGCTGCGGGTAATGATAGTGGCAGGTATAGTCGAAATCTAAACACTCAATTGTACTTTTCTGATAGACGGTGGGCATTGGGTATATTATTTGAATAGTAAGGGATAGAATAGAAACCTGCTTTCTTTTCACGATTAAATATGCTGAGTGTTGGATTGAACCTGGCCGTTGACATTGTAATATGATACCAAACATGGTGCCTGTCTCTGGGTGGGCATTGGAGCGACATGCCGTGGCCTGGTCTTGTTACTATAGCGATAAATCATGTCACAGCTGTAGTAAAACGTTGGGTTCCATTGCAGCTGGAAAATGTTATGTCTGAAAAACTGCAAACTGCTTTGCGAATTGAGGGGATCTGTCTCATTGAATCATCCCTGGGTGGAACAAATATTGTTCATTGTCTAAAGGCCTCCACACATGAGCTGAATAATGTCGACGCAAAGTGCGCAATGCAGTTGCTGGCTCGTGTGCGGGTGATTTTTCCAATGCACTTTGCCAAGTGCCATTCTAACCAGTTAGATATTTTTCGACGCAAAGGAAAGTACGTTCTCATGTGCGGGGAACTCGGCGTACTTTGCGCAGCATTCATCATCAACTGATGATAGTTGCTAGAGAAAGTTGGTTTCTTACTCGATTATCACTTTCTGTATGATATGGGGTTACTTGAATTAATAAAATCATAATTTTCCCCTGACCCCTTGCAAGACCCTCAATCTTGTATAGATGAAATAGGAAAAGAGAAATTCCTTTATATTTTTGGGCGGGTGGCCTATTTTCTGCGCTAATTGCATTTGAACTTTGCACAGTGCTATGTGAGCGGATGCGTCAAGAGTGTTCTCTCAAAATATAATTAAGTTTATAAACTAGTAAAAATGGACCCCCTATCAGCTTTTTAATTAAACTTGAGCTGACAAAGTTTTTGAGTATGGCCAGTTTTGAACATCGCGAAAGTTGTTAATGTTTACAAAATGCGCCTAAAAGCCACCCCATGTTGACTTTTTAATTAGAGACTAATTGATTTTGATTTCGGTGTAGCTATCGAAAAAGCCCTCCAAATCGCGAGTAAATTGAAGAGGTTATTTTTATTTTTCGAGTACTCTTTTAGAAAATGTTGTTCTCTTTTGAACACGGATATCCATTGGTGCATTTCAGCATGAGAAATTTTCTGTCAATGTAGATATCAAATCCGCTGGTGGCGGTTATGTGTATTAAGTAGCCCGGTGGTGCCCTTCACTCGAGCAGAAAGCTTGTTGTACCGGCAGGATTAGAGTTAATTTTTATTTGAGAAACGTCGAACTTCGGAAGTGTCTTCAGGCGACTTAGGATTGAATATGTATTGCTGTTGTTGTTATTACGTGAATATAGCGAAATGCTCTCTTATAGTTCAATATAGTCACGTGTAGACAGTCAATCAGGGTGAATTCTCAGATATTTTCTATAATACTGTTGTAATACATGAAGAACATCTGTGCCATAGTTGTCATAGTGACTGGCTCCTATGGCTTTAGACACTGACACCGCTAGTACAATGTTTCAGCTATGGAAATTAAACGAGTAGTGGATATGATAATAGATCGGCGAATAATACAAAAAATCATTCCGACAAAACGTGCCAGCCGACATGTGTCTTCGGTGCGAAAAATAACGCCCTGGAATTGCAGATGTGCTTATGGATAGGAACTGACTGACTGTGAAATTATAAGAGCGATGACATTATCAGTGGATATATAGTGTTATATATAGTGTTATAGTGAATGTTTTGATGACTGTGATAAAAATATCGTGACCAATAACTGATAATAGATATAGGATATTACCGATATATGTACATGTACGTATGAATATATGTATTGATTAGAGACATTGTGTGTTATTAGCGTTGAAACTAGGTAGCGACGAGGCAGACGCTACAGTGTCGGGTCGAGAAAATGATCGAAGTCTTAATTTGAAAATTCCTGGGCGAAATTTCAATGTGAATGTGAGTTGTGGCTGAATAATTTATCGGTTTGCAGTTGGGATAACGGGCTGTGACTGTGTGTCGTGATATCAATGCTTGAGTTGATGGATGGTATGGTTGTACGAATAACGACTTGAATTTTCGATCAGCCAATGTGTGAACAACAGCCCGGATCGTTTATAGACATCTATATTGTCTGCTATACGCATTTGCCAAAGTTCTGGCTACATATAATATAACAATGCGTTTAATCAGCTGATATTCTGGACACGTTACACCAAGGAGTATTCAACATTCGATAGTTTTACAAAATTTTCAATGGCAAGGATTAACATTTAAGTCATCGTTAGTGTGTTAGGCTTATCAAGATAATCATCATATTGTGCGATGTTAAAAAAAAAGTCAAATAAGGAATACGAATAATGCGATGATGTGATCGTAAACATGGATTTATCTGTTGTACCATGTTTGTACGTCGATTTGTTGTGTCGGCGGAAATTTTGGGAAATGTATGAAATCATCGAACCCACAATGTAGATATGTCGAATGGATTAGGTTTGGGGGATTGGGCTTATGTTTTCGGAAATGCCTGTCATTTTCTGATTCTTATGAAAACAGTAAGTATTTCGTGAGTGAATGAATGAATATTCGTGGTGTACATACAATATAGAACAAAATGTAATTTATTGAGAGAACACTCCCAAGTCTACAGACTGTTCTAAATGATGGGGGTCCCGAAAGGATCAAGAATTTGTGAAACGTCATTTCAATATTGTTAAGCATTTTGTAGGTAGATTGAATTTTAGAATAATGGATAAACACAAAGTTAAGCAGTTATTCTTGCTGGTCTCAGGGTGTCTTGCTGGTCTCATATAAATCGGTGAAAATCAGGGGATTTCAGATTTATTTTTCCCTGCATATATCATGGAAAAGTCAGGGAATTCAGTATCTTTGTTGTTCTTGCTGGTGACAAGTGGCACAAGGAACCTTATGAACCAGAAACATATCTTATTATTCTGGGAATTTTGGTCTGGGGTCAGGGAAATGGATAAGCTGATCTGTAAAAACCCTGTGGTCTTTTTATCAGTTGCTGAGCAATATTCATTTCAGGGAACTTATGAAACATTGAATCTTGATATGATTGGTAATTTTTGTTTCGAATTTATTTCTTATTTCAGGTGACTCAATATGAGCGTAAGATTCGTATGCTGGAAGGAGAACTTCAGGAAACTGCGGATTCAAAGAAACGAACAAATGATGAGGTAAGGAATAGAACGAGTTTCAGTCAACCTGATTCGGTTGTGGCTGGGCTTGAACAAAGCTATATTTCATTGGGTTATGAAATACATGTAATTAGACTATGTCTCTTTTTATGCAGTTATCGAATGTCCAGTCGAAACTTCGTGAAAGTCAAGTATCGACGCAAGACCACCGCGAGATACTCAAGTCGGAACTGGTACGACGCGATGAAACGATAGCCGGTCTACGACGAGATATTCTGAAATTACAGGAAAAACGTGATGCTTACACAAAAGAGGTAAATAAAACGTATATACTCATAGTATGAATTTATGATTTCCTTACAAATTCAGGGTCAATGATTTGCATGCGTATTTGCGTTAATCCAATGCACTTCGTTCCTATATCTGGATTTGTAGTTCAGTGAATAGACCTGGTCACTGATGTGTATCAATCTATATATACAAGTGTCAGGGTTTTGTTTTATATTTAATGCATACTAAATATAATGTCCTCTTGTCCTATCACCTGGCATGATGTTCTAAAGAACAGGCACTGATAACATTTACTGTGGTTCATCAAATTGGTGGCAATTTCATGTTTTTTTTTCTCAAACTACTGACTAAATAACTTTCAAATCTGGTCAACAGATTTTCATGGTTCGGTGAATTCTTCGTGTTTCTCATAATCTATTCTTGTTTTGAATGAATATAATCTACGAAACTGATGCGGCTGCATTCTCTTTCTTAGTATCTAACCGTACCTGTTCATAACCAGTTGGAGTACGGGGTAAGCCCTTGGTGTATATACATCCTGTTTGCTCTTCCATGGGCTAGCTATGTCAGTTTGATGTTTTAATTCATTATACAGAATATGGGTGAATTTCTAAAATGTATGTGTATCTGAATAACCTTACATATGGTACCATACGATAGTACATGGGAATATGGTTTCATACATGGGTGGGACTACACTCATGTGTTTGTTTTGTTGTGCGTTTTAACTTTCCCCGGTGTCTTTCGCTAACACATCTTACTTACTTTGGGAATTTTCAACTCGATTCAGTTGGACAAACGAGCTAATCGAATGCATGTTCTCGAAACTGAACGAAAACGCGTGGCAGAGGAGGTGAGCACCACCTGGTGGCAGAAAATATAGCAAGTTGCACCGCCGTAACAATACAATAATACCTGCATTGAAGGCCATCTCAAGTTTATTAAAATCCGTAACTACAAATAGATTTCAACACTTTTGGGATGATTCTGCATATTTTCGAAAAATTGAGATGGCCTTTAACCTTACATTATCGAAGATAACAGTCAATATGGTACAGCTCTGATGACGTTTCCCGCTAAATCAGTTCAGACTCATTTTAAACGAGCTTTAGTTGCATCGAATTAAGGAATTTTTATCGAAGTTGTACCATGCGTTGAAATGCACTTATGAATTTCAGGTTGAATATCGTTATGAAAAATACGTATAGCTATACATACATAAACCATGATACATGATACACTGTATATATTTTCTAATCATTGCCTATTGTTTGATGACTCCTATTGACAACCATTAGCTAATACACCTACGCCTTTACCTATTCAAATATATAAGTAGTTGAGTAGTTCATTATATTCATATTAGATTATGCTATAAATTCTTATACTTTGTCTAGAATGCTTTATCTATGAGCCTTAGATGTATTTTATATCTTGTCTTATCTTATTCACTTTCAGTTTTTATGAAATGAAGTGTTTTCATGCTTGCATCTTTCAAACTTTATCTTGGAAAGCTTTTTTAATGATTCGGTTTTAATGAAAACTTCGAAAGACATTTCGTATTGTTATTATCAAGCGTTGTAACACCGTACGTATTCTTATTTCAGCTCGGTACTTCTGAAATCAAAGCACGCCACCTCGAGGCAGAATTTGAAACCAATAAGCGGCAACTCGAAGAAACGCGTGCCGAGGTATATAGCATAGTTTATCGATGCACTGATAAATCCTTGCTTCAAAATTAACAACAATATTTGCACTAAATAGATACCTAAACTAAAACAATTAGATTTTAGCTGGCTAGTCAAAACTCTTTCTAATAGTCATCTTTCATTGGGTGGTTTAGTTTGTATTGGAAAACTGTTGGGGATACAAGTAACCATTTCGTACTACTGTAGTTATAATAATATTCTATAATACTAGGCTAAATCTCATCAGCAAGATTTCGCACGGTTAAAGGAGGATTACGATTCTATAAAAGCCGCCCAAATTGCTGCTGTCACTCAGGTATGAGGTACATTCTGAATCGGCTATATTGTTTACAGTACATAATATAGATGAATACAGTATTATGCATCTTTATTTAGATTTCGTGATACTTGCTTGAATAATAGATATAATTGCTGGACTGTTATTATACTCCTTCAGACAACGTATACTAGTTTTAAATGTGTTATAGAATAGATGGAACAGTCATTTATTTATAATCATTACGAAATATGGTGACACACAAGTCAAAAGCCACTTTGCTGTTCTAGTACATACTCAATTTGAACTATTGATCTGCGTATTAGTAATAAGCATATACAAAAATTCATGATATAGCCTACTGGTTAAATAATGGTTTGAATTTAACCCTCAGTGGAAAATTTTTCTACCCATCAAGAATATATGAATGAAAACAACTGATTAATACAGCAATTTGTATAAATTGATAATGCTTCGTAGAACTTAAATTATGGCTTGAATTTTAAAGCTTTACGATTGTTTTTAACTGTTTAACAATTAGGTTCAGAAACTAACAGACAGTTTACAGAAATTGCAGTCATCCTCTAAAGATACCCGCGATGCGTTAACTAATGAAGTGAGTCTCGTAAACTAATAATATGGCTAATAATATGGCATGGTCTCGTTTATTTCAATTGACTTAAATTTCTAAGGGTGGTTATAATGACAATAGTGTTGTGGCATGTATTACACTTTCAAATGACATTTTTCACTCTGAATAATTAGAATTTTTTCTGACGAACAGGTTGCTGAACGCCACGATCAAATGGTAAAATTGAAATCTGATTGTAAATCGCTGGAGGAGAAACACAATGAAGCACTAACGACAGCTCAGCATCGTGGAGAGGTCATCAAACAACTGCGCGAAGAATTAAAACAATCAAATAATAAGGTATTCATGTGCGCTAAAAACGAACTGTACATCCTTACTCGTTCCTTCCGCCCTTGAATTCATGGAAATGAATCCAGCTTTAAATTGATGCATAGTTTAATTCAGTGTTTGAACGATTGTGGGCTGTGAATAATTGATTGTAATGTTTAGACATGGTTATGATTATTAGCAGTAAATCATCGGATTGGAGTGAAATCTTAGCCTGAAAAATCAGACCGCGAAATCAATCGTATAAATTATTGTAGTCACTTGCGTCGCGATTCTGCTATTCGCTAGAACCAATCAATGATTTTCTTTTATGAACTCGCTCCATATCTGTGTTTTGAAGTCAGTTTGTTCGTGCTGCCATCTTTCAATCAATTTTCTATAAAATCAATCTATGATGATTACCACCAGTTCTGTAGTCTCAGGATTAGAGCTAGAAGCAGATTTATTTTGCCAAACTTGCGCTTGAAGATGTTATTCCATTGGCAAATCTTGCCCCATGGAAATGTTTTCATAAAACCGCAATCTTGATTTTAAGAATGGGTCCCCCTGCCTTGCACAATCCATATGTTCCTCCTTCCCTTGTATCATCTCCATCTGTGTTTCCTTCCCCTTAGTTACACGAATACTATGAAAAACTGGCTCAGAACGAACGAGATTTGATCGGGGTGAGCGGAAAATTCCAGAATCAAGTACGAGAGGTAAATATAAGCACCTAGATTTTCTTAGATCCATTCTATTAGGATTTGCTCGGCTTAGATAAAGCATGTCATAGATATGTTTATTTGTTTGCAATTACGAACAGGAAGATTATTCTGTGAGTAGCATTCAGCATATGACCCCAGTTCAATAGTTTTGGGTGGAAATTTTAGTTCCACCAGTCAGATTTGACCCCAATTGATGAACAGGGTCCATGTTACTTTAGACTTATAAATTTCTTTCCGTTTTTAGTGTATGTTCTTTTGTTAGCAAAAGGTTTTGTTTTGCTTGAGGTTTTCCCTTAATTTTCCTGCTTGTTAGAAAATTGTCATATTCATTCTTCGATGAATGCTGCCTTTTATGAAAGTATAAGCCATTTTTTGTTTGCATATGCTTTAGATTGATCATCTGCAAACTTCGCTCCAAGAGAAAGAGATAACAATGAGTCAACAGGAAACTATATACAAAACAGAAATAGCCGAACTTCAAGAAACCGTCAACAAACTGAGCACTGATTTAACAATTCTTCAGGAAAAACTCGAAAATGTTCAAGTGCAGGTCAGATATTTTCAGTTTTATGAATTAGATTATACCAAAACATCTTTCACATAAGCCAACAACCTCATCATCTAATTACAACATAAGCTTTTCACTGTTTGAAATTTTTCTGAAATATTACTGAAAATCTGAAAATCTGAAAGTCCCAGTTGGCACTTGCATTAAAGGCATGCTTATTATTTTATTGCTCAGTGAAATAGGTTTACTTTCATAACTCAATGAACTTACGACAATGTCAAGATATTGCGTTATGACAATTATCATTCTTGAGCATAGATAGTTGTTTATGAATGAATGCAAAGAGCATGTGGGTGTATTTATATAGTGTTTAATTAATTGGTCAGCCATGTCCTGATGTGTGCTGGCTAGTGTCTGTTAACGACTATGTTCACTATTGGCTTTTATAGTCATATATATAACGCATGCGTCTATAGCAAGCTATTTGATTGTAGGGTTTATGAGGCAATTTGGGCAGTTAACGCATGTAGTGTCACAGTTTGCTGTCTTACACTGTAATTGTCTATATTCCTAGACAATAAGAATATTCAACTGAGGGTTTAATCTGGTCATGTTGAAGCAGTACTACTGAGTTACTTGTACATAAGGCCTCGTGGTTAATAGTTTAATGGCTGGTTACATATATGACACATAGATTTAAAGGATTAATATTAGATGGAAGGTACATTTCCTTGGCCTCTTGTCTCTCGGGATATTTCTAAGGATGGGTATTGGTGGAGATATTTTACGATAAAGGTAAACACAATTGTCCTTCATACATGTGTTGTTTATCAGAATGCCAGGACCCTGAAGTGATTTGAAGTCAATTAATTTTCTTCAGTTAATTCGTTCCATACTTCAATGGCAATCTGCACGATAGAACTATCTTTAAATCTTACATTTTATTCGCAGATTGCTGCCAAGGAAGAACTGATTGAACGTCTGCGTAATCAACAACGAGATGACCAGCAAAACCTAGCCCGCCGAGAGGCGAATATTTCACAGCTCGATGGAGAAATCCAAGCTCTACAGGACGAGAATAGGCATCTCAAAGACGAAGTGAGGGTCTTATTATCGTATAATGCGTAATGATTTGCACAATTTGTAATTGTATCATAGCATTTTCGAGTTGCTTTGATATGAAATAAAAGTGCAAATATTCAATTCCTGTTGTTCACCGAAATTCTCATTTCATCTGGGACATTTCGTCTTGAAACGAGGAACATTCTTAATCATATTCAATTGATAATAGATAGTTAACCGTATTATGCACAATAGGTTATCGTATCATGGCAGTGTGTAGTTGCTTTGATATGAGTTTAAAGTGCGAATATTAAATTCCTTGTTGTTCACCGAAAATTTCTCTTCCAATGAAATGTTTCGTCTTAAAACGAGGAACATTTGAAGCCAAATTTTATACGTGCCATGAGCTTAACAACTCTCTTCATATTTTGTTGTAGTTATCGCGCAGGGAAATCACTTTGCACCAGGCGGAGAACGATCTGGACCTATGTAAAGCGCACTACAAAGAATCTCTCGAGGAAAATGGCCGACTCGAATCGCGTATCCAAGCATTTGCTATCAATGCGCAAAGCGAGCAAGACGTGCTCACAGGCGAGGTTTGTAAGACACCTCCAATAGAACTAAATTCTAGGCTTTAATTGAGCTAATGATCAGGTCAAACAGTACTGCTAATTGCATTGATAATTATACAATTAAGGTTGAATGATTAATTATCTATTGTTAATTCTTTGAGCACATCATCACGAATGCTCAGTCACACTTCCATTTAGGCTGCATCAAGATTCCTTAGAGGGAGGTGAAATGCATTGGGAGCTTTAATTTCAATCTGGAATGCTTTATGAATGGATACAATTTTTTGAGCAACTCGTCTTATTCATGGATAAGCCCGGTTCCCCTCGCAGCATAGCTCAAAATGCAACCCAGGTTTATTTGGTGTGTTCTGTGGGAAATCATCACTAATGGTGATAATGCTAAAACATTAGCCTAGTTTTGAATATACATTTTCATTTAAGGTGCAAAGGCGAGAAGACATGATACATAAATTGAAAATGGATCAGATCAATGTACAAGAACATTTGAGTAAAGCTGAAGAGAAGGTACGTAACAAGGTTAACACATTTGTTCCTTTCGTTTCGCTTTGCTTTCGTTTTGCTGACTGTTGTTATTTAGTTATCGATTTCATTCTAGGTTTCGCAACAAGAGCGAACGATCGACCAACAAAATCTTACCATCCGATCGAAGACTGCTGAAATCGAAGCGAAAACGGAAGCCCTGAAAAATCTCGAGGGACAAATAGCCGAGTCTCGAGATCGAACTGCTGCACAAATCGAGACCGTCGCTCAGTTGGAGGGACAAATCAGGGATATGAATATGGAACTGAACGAAGCTCAGGCTCAGAACGATAGTCTTCAACATAACGTAAGTTGCGCAACGAAAGCGAGGTATCTTTCCAAGAAAATCGGCACGCTAGTTCATTTTGGATTTTCACACTTTCCTCACAGAGCGATATTAAAGATGAAGTGGTGTCACAACTCCGAAGCGATATCGATCTCATGAAGAAACAGCAACGCGAAGTCGCGACTAAGATCGTTCAACGAGACGATATGCTGCGTAAGCTGACCGAAGAATTGACGAAAGTTCGACAACGCAGTCAAGAAAAATCGCAAGAGGTAGAAAACATTTTTGAATTCGAAGATTTTCATCTTCATCGATGTCAACATGCACAATAGGTTATCGTATTTTGGCATTTTATTGTTGCCTTGATATGAGTTTGAAGTGCTTATATTAAAATCCTGTTGTTCACCGAAATTCTCGCCGAAAATGAGAAATTTTGTCTTAAAACCAGGAACATATCAAATGATATTTGAATTAAGTCGTTGGGTTGAAGTCTATCTATTGAACTGGCCCTGAATTTTGGTTTCGATGAATTTCAGATTCAGAGGCAGTCGGAGACCGTGCGTCGGTTACAAGATGCCCTCGCTCAAGGTCAAAATGACATTGATGAATTACGAACACAGGCAGATGACGACGTGAGTAATTATGCTGCCCTCTTTAATCAGCTGAATGAACTAATAATTCTACAACCATAATCACCTCATCGCATCAAACTGATGTTTTATAATCAATCATTGGCGTCATGTATTAATTTACATTTATTTCTAATCATGATTCAATGCACTTAACTAGAGATATGTCAAAATGAAAATATATAGACTATGATACTCGTAGGAAGAATTTCACAAGAAAAATTTTCAATTTTTTTTCACGAATTTGCATTCAAATTGTTTCTGGTAATGTACGTGATTGTAGTATTGTCGTGCGGTACGATACAATATACTGTCATCGCAACATGCTTTTCAAAATTCTCAGTGTCTTGCTCATTCGAACAAAAATTCATGTTGTTTTTCATAAATTTATCCGTGTGCCACTTGAATTCGAAAGAAGCCTTCATTTGCACTATCGAATACCTACCGGTATATGAAATTATATGTTCAAATATAAGCCATTTTCTTTTAGAGTAAGATAAGGATGGCAGTAAGTTTCCTTACACAGTGTTACTCGTTCGAAATTCAAATAATATTCAGTACTAAATGTTCTCACTAGTTGTTATGGATGTTTGTTTCGTGTTCATATTCAAAATATTTCAAGTAACGAACCATTTTTTATTGTTATCCTTTACACATGTACATTTCACACATATATGCTGGCAAAATATGATACAGGCAATTCGTATATGATAGCACCTGATCACTGTATATCTGCCAAATAGATAGTTAAGTATTATAAAGGAGCAGAATAATAAGCACCTCATGAGAAAGTTGTTCAAAGGTTCTTCAAATATCGTTCTAATGATATGGCTTAAATTGATTCTGAGTTATTCAAATTTTGGTTGCGATTAAACATTTGGGCAACTGTTCCCAGAGCTTTGAAGTCCCTGCAGCTGTGTTTTACTTGCCCCAGAGATCTATGCTTAGTTCCAACTCTAACTCCTTGCGCACCATTGTATTCAGATATGTATTCATGTTGTTGAGTGGCTAACTTAACGTAACTAACACTGTTTCGTTTGCAGATCTCGAAACGAGAAGATACTATTCGTAATCTGCAGGAAGATTTAACCGAATCACAGACTCAATATGCCGCCTGTTACGAAGAGGTTCGCCTTCTCAGACATTGTCAACATTGTTCACATTTTCCGAGGCTTTTTAATCATCCCACAATCATAAAATTGTAATAACGCATAAAATAATGCAAAGGTCATGCGCATTTGGCTTGTTCGAATCACTTGCTTTGGCTTTAAAAATGATAGAAGAAAATCATTAGTTATCATAGGTTGAAATGATGAAAACGCAGGGGTCCAGAATACAGCTAGATATGTGGGCTGTTAGCCTTCCTGTTAGTCTTCTCTCTACTGACATGTGGTCGGTTAGATTTGACTCAGGGAGGTAGGAATGACTGCAGAACTGAAGAGCCATATGAATCTAATGTTCATTCTGTGTTGTGTCTCAGAAATCTTCAAGAATCAGTTCCTCTAAGGGCTGTATTTTCTTATCATTAGGTGTTGAAAAATGAATCTACCATCGAACGATTGAAGATAGAGAACTCGCAAATGAATTCTACATTAAGTAAAGTTACTCAGGAATTGGGTATTCTTAAAGAAACCAGTCATGACCTCGAAATGGAGCTTACCATATCAAAAGAAAAACATAGGACCTGTCAAAATGAGGTAGAAATTTGCTGTCATCTTTTTCAGAATTCATCGTCTATTACATGCATTTTTTGCATTGAACTAGGATGTATTATTTTGATTTAGGTTGCAAACAGGGATGAAAATATTATCAAGCTCAGAACAGACTTAGACACTATGCAATATAAATATAATGGCAGCGTAGAAGAGGTAATTCCATTAAATGCAGTACAGTGGAATACCATTAAAACATTTCGATAATTTTGAATTGGTAGAATCTGTGTATGCTATGTAATCCTCCATTGTCAGTTGATCTATCATCTTTTGATTTAAGGTGAATATCAAAGAAGATGAAGTTGAAAGACTCAATGGACGTGTGAAACAATTACAAGGTGATCTTCGGTCTTTCCACACTCAGATGGAACTCAAAGACGAACAGGTAAACGCTCTTGAATAGATCTTCTGTCGACATCTGATGATGTTGTGGAGATATCTACTTAATGAATATTCATCCACCAATTTGAATAGTTATTGTGTTTTGTGTGCATACGTCCAATGATGATTACAATCCTTGCTCGCAAAGTGTCGCCTCCAGGTGACATGGTGCAGATAAACCTGCCTTCCTTGTACGTATGACCTTGTGGGTCTTGTAGAAGGACTGAGGACGCCTATAACATGCAGTCATCGAAAAAAGATATCAAGGAAAATATTTCGTCGAAATTACAATTTTCTGTTTTGTTACAGGTGGCTGGTCATGAACGAAAGATCCAACAACTGCAACACGATCATCAAATCTCGCTGCAAGAGATTAAAAACCATCTGAAAACTATCGATCAGTTGAAATCCGAGTTGCAACTGTCGCGGACATCACACGCCGAGGAGGTGGCACGTTATCATCAAGATATCGAAATGCTCGCCGAGGAACTGGAAGGTGTGAGACACGAACTGGAAGACCACGATCGCACGAATAATGAACAAAAAGACGTGATCGGTCAACTGCAAGACGAAGTACACGCGTTAAAATCCGATCTGAATCGAACAGAAAGTGAGGTACGTTGATTTTCATTTGGATTTTATTTTCATTTTTTCATCTTCTCAATGCTTTTTATGAAAAATCCTCTCGGGCAACGTGAATTAGCTGAAGCAAATTTGTATTGACCTGTTTATGTCTTATTATTCGTCAGATTAAAATTTATTGTAAAGAGTCTAAGGAGATGGTAAGAAAATGAGCAGGAATTGTTTGTGCTATGCACTAGACTTAATTTTACGATGAATTGAATTAATTATTCAACTAACGTTGTGATGATTTTTTTATTTACAAAATTACCAAATTTGTATCTTGATATTATAACCAGTTGAAGGCAGCTTTTCCAATTACTGGGATGGTATTGAGACATTATTTTATAGATATCCATCTTACAATCTGTCTTCAATTTGAACGCTTGATCATTGATTTTCTGATATTTTTTCTATAATTCTTGCTAACTGATTTGATGTACCAGGTACTCGTATGCTTTTAAATTGTATTAGATGATTTTCCGTATTTCGCAAACATATTATAAGTCCAATGATGATTACAATCCTTGCTCGCAAAGTGTCGCCTCCAGGTGACACGGTGCAGATAAACCTGGCTTCCTTGTACGCGTGACCTTGTGGGTCTTGTATGAGGACTGAGGACTTGGTATAATGCATACATTACACAGTAGGCCCTTTTATGTTTAGCCTATTCTTATTTTGAATTAGCTCCTTAGATCTGAATTAAAAGTCATCATAATTGCTTCATGCATTCACGGATGAATGTATTTCACAAAGTTCTTTGTTCAAAAACTTGAGTCAAATTAAGAGCCATGAACGAAATCATAATGATTACTGTTGGTAAATTTCAGTTGTCGCGTCAACAAGGAATGTGTCGCGAACAAGAAGTGAAACTCACCGAAAGCAAACAGCAGATCATGGTGCTCGAAGATCAAGCGGAACAAAGTCGCGATACCGCTACTCACCTCGAAGATCAGCTGAATCATTACAAACAGAAATATAACCAGTGTATGAATCAGATCAGTCATCTCGAGGCAACGGTGAAAAATACTCAGGAAAGACTCACGGAATCAAAGAATCGAGTAAGTGAAGTATAGTTTGAAAATGAGCAATTATTTCCATAGTCTGGAATTTTTCGGTTACATTTATGGATTTATTTGTGTATCTAGGAAGGCGACAACGAAGCTTGCATCGAGAAGTTACAGTTGGAGCTGGATAATCTGTCGAAACAACTGGACGATCGACAGGGTCAGTTAGAACAGTGCGAAGACGTTATTCAACAACTAACGACCGAGGTGAATCACTCGCAAGACGAACTATCCGTCGCGCAGGAGAAAATCGGCAAATGCGAGGCTCTGATCATCGATTTACGAGACGCGCTCACGCATAAACAAGATGAGGTAGGTCGACATTCATTCAGCTTCTTACTCGCGGCGTATCTTCACTTTTGATGTAGTTTCTGTTTTAACGAACACAATAAGCATGGACCCATTGAACTGAATGTACATATCTACATGTTGAAGGAAGTGCGAACGTATATTATGTGTATGAAGAAAAAGATTTTTTTTGTTTTGACGGTCATATCTTACAATCACACTTGAATTAGTTTTTTGTTTGAAATTCCTTGTCCAATAGAATTTTTCAGAACAATTTCGCAGCACTTATGAATGAACAAACATATTTTCAACTACAATATACTATATGAGATAATCTTTTCTATCTAATCAAGTCGATTGATTTACTGTATTGTTCTAGGTGCCATTAAGATATTGGCGTGTAAGGATAGTTTTGTATATTCTGCTTGTTATCCCCCCACAGTCCTGGCACTGGTGTTGTTGCTGTGTATATCGTATTATTTCATCCTTCATTTTCTCCCGTCACGATGACTTCGAATATTAAAACCTATTCCATCGTTTTGTCTGTTTTCTTTTCATTTCATGAATACATCATCTGAGAAAAAACCTTAAGCAAAGCATTAAATAAGTAATCATGTTCTGAGCTGGTTCCACAGGTTTCAATAACATCGGACTTGTTTATAGGATTGAACACCATTGTTGAACCAGGTCCAGAACTGTTGAAACGAGATTGATTTCCAAATTGATCAGAAGATGCTTGGATCAGCCCTTGTCCAGACTAATTTTCAACATTTAGTGCCAGTGCTTGTATTATTACTATAAATATTTTCATATTATACAATATTCTTATTTTATACTATTGTACTATTGTAACTAGGGTTACTGGTTAGATTTTCAACTATAAAATTACTGTTTTGAATATACCGTTACTGATAGCATGAACTGTGTAAGAGGAATGATGATTTAAACATTGTAATAAGTATCATATGTAACAGTGCTTTCTATATATTTGCTATGAATTACCTACTAAATAACTTAATATTTATTATTTCAAATACAGTAATGATTATTTTTAATGGATTCTCACTATTAAAGGTATTTTTTAGTGACTAAATTTCATAGATTTTTGGCTTACCATACACAATTCTATACATATCTCATCACAAAATGGTAGTCTTTTTCTGATGGAGTTTAAATGATCTCTGGTCCTTATCAAGGCTCTCCTGGGCCCAGATAATCATAACCTAAGATAGGAAAATCTTTATATATCAATTGGTTCTAAATGATGAATATTAACAAGCGTTTCACATACAAAGAAAAATTATGAGTTGCCTGCATTATAGCTGTTTGGGGTAGAAGACATTTTCTGTGCCTTAGAAAACTAAATACTAAAATACTAAAAGAGCTAATATTGGTTCAGACATAGCAGTAAAGAAAACCGGCCTGTATTGCGGGCGTACTGTACTTGAGAAAGTAATTGAATGACTTCAGTTTGAGCATGTGAAAAAATAGTACTATTGAAAAAACAATTTATTATGGGAAATTCAATTCATTGCTGTTTTAGCGTTTCAGTTATGATATGTAGACATATATAGACAAACAGGTGTGTGCATGTATATACCGTAGTAGTAGGATTCAATCTCGTCATTTTGGTTTAAGACAAAACACAATTATTGGATTATTGAAGACAATGTCGTATGAATTGCATCGTTATGCGTCTCACGATAGCGTTTTAAGAATCGAATATCCTCGAATTCAGCATCCGGCCGTAGAATTTTATCATAACCGCGTCGAAGACGATTCGGCCGGTTTTGAACTCGTGGAAAAGCTTCGCTCCTCTTTCGAAATCATACATAGCTTGGTATGAAATGTTCATCTATTTTTATCATTCTTTGTAGATTTCAGTTGCTTTATTTTCACTTATACTGTAACTATTTTTCAGTTTTTCGTGTCCGTTATTGTCTGTCGCGGGCTTGCATTTGCGAATGTTGTGTTGTTTTTCCTAGGTTGAATCGATTCATGTAATGCATTTGTTTTAGGTTAATCTTAACCGCGGTTTAGCGTAGGATTATATATAGACTTAATGCAACGGAATTATGACCGCAAAAATCATTGGAATATGCTTTCGCTAAGCCTGAATATGATTAGTTTGATATTAGTTCTAATCAACTTCCTGCACCGGTTTCAACAGTTGTTATACTTAACACAATTGATTCCGCCGAAAATGAGCTAATCAAAAATTGTAGAATCAAATTGTAGCTTGCAATCTGGAAATAGGTCCGGTTGCTTCTGTGCATGGCCTTTCGAACCAGATGAGATTCGTCGTAGGCCTATGTGTTTTGTAATGTTTTCGTTTTGAATTTTTTTAGAATGAACAATTAGCGCACAGGTCTGAAAATAGTCAAACAGATCTACTGAAATATCAGGAGAAACATCGGCACACTGACGATGAGGTAAGAATTATATAGTATTGTATCATTGAAACAGATCATTGCTTTTAAATTCGATAGATTATTTGAAGTCTTAAAAAACCTTTCAAAATGATTTCTTCCTTATTTTCCAGTGGTTGGAACAGGAAGAGAAAATCCAACAGCTCGAATACGATTTGTCTGAGTGTCAAACTCAACTCAGCCTGAAAACGAAACACAATCATGAATTGCAAGGTCATATCACCGAATACAAGGGCGAAATCACGACTCTTCGCGATCAGAAAAATACGGCTGCAAAAGAGGTTGGTTCGTTCAATAGAAATACTATTTGATTGAATAAATATCATCAATTGTCATTTCATTTCCAGCATTATGCGTCACCCTGCTAGCTGAACAAGATCTGAAATATAATAGCAGACAAATATTTGTCAACTATTTACTTTTAGAATTATGTGATGCCGTTTAGATAAATACATTGTGTTATCTATTAATTATTTGGTGATTTATGGTAAAACATCTACGTAGTTTAACATTAATTCTATAGATTTCCGTCAGAATTCTATTTCGCTAGCCAGCATTTGGCTGACATATTTGAAAATCTGTCCATAAATGTTTCAGATTCAAGTGTTTTCTGAAGCTGTGAGTAAAAAAACCTTCAGATTTTTCGCTGAATAATCTCCATTCATCATTTGATATACGATGTTGTCATTTTTCAATCCATATATGTTTACATATAGGTCTCTCTGCTTCCATGTTAATAAGCCTTTTAGATCATTTTAGATCGTTCTATAGTTTTATAATACAATGCTTCATTTGGAAAATGAATGAAAAAAAATCTTTTTTGACATCGCTTTTCTTTTCGATTAAATTTTTCGATTAGGAGTTTAAATTTCCGCGTAGAAAGAGAAAGCTGTTCTTATGTGGTTCGTAAATAACACAGTAACCTATACATCTCACTCCCGAAACCGAATCAATTTATTTCTGTCGATCATTAAAACGTTCTTGGTATTTGATTCATAATTGGCCGTTTCAGAACATTTGAAGCGATTTTACCACTCACCGATATCTCTATCATTTAGATGATCTTCTTTCCTGTTGTATTTTAGAACTATCCTGAATTCTCTTGTACGTTCCGTCTACAATCTCCCCCTTAGTTCCTCGATTTTAATTGAAAAACCAGTATTTGCCGCACAAATTGCCAACTCTCCTTTATCATAATCCTTCTTAACAGATTGTATTTCTTTCATAATGAGAACTTTTTCTTGCATCATTTAATTGATTTCTAGCTTATGTACATAATTTCTTAATCATCTTGTTCAAATCATCCTTTGTTGGTTTAATTGCTGATTTTGTAATTCTTTCATTGGTAGCTCTGCATTACTTGCATCAGTACTGGGATAATAATTCACCTTGCTGCTAGCTTGTATAATTTCATATTCAATTTCATCTTACAGGGATTTATGATGTCCCATAGGAAAGCTGTATAATAACAATCGTGTTGATCTAAGTTGTGCACAGAGTTAGATTTCTATCAGTACGCAAATATATTTGAAACCCTTTATATCCATCTATTTCAGATTGGACGATTGGAGCAGAACCTGCAACAGTTACAGATGAACATGACGGCATCTCAACAGCGCAGTAAAGGCGACATAGCGCGTCTTGAAGAAAAAGTGAAAAGTCTGGATTCGGCGCTCGCCGAAGCGACGCAACTCAATCAGAAACTTGAGAAGGATATCGGTCAGAAAACGGATCAACTCCGACGAGGTGATGGCGACATCAAGAATCTTAAAGAAGAGATTAACAAGAAAGTAGAAGAGGTAACAGATTTATGTATGAAGTTTAGATAAACCAAGAGCTGCCAAGATTAAATTTGGACAGCAGTTTCAATAATGAGTATCTTGGTGAAATAACCAATGAAACTAAAATGATCCATTCAATTACAATAAGTTTTAGAAATTCTCTTCTGTAAATATGACATACCATTATACCGTTTTTCAGATTGAGGTGCTGGAAAGTACCATAAGAGATTTGAAAATGGAAATCCACACAACTCAGAAAGATAAACGCATCGTTGAGAACCAGGTAGCCGACTATAAACAAGAGATTGAGCATGTACGCGCTGAACTTGCTGAATCAAGAACTCAATACAGAGAATCTACACAAGAGGTATACATCTAGCGATTACATATATGATATCTTAATAAATTGCACTTAAAATAGAAACCATCATGAGACTATCATGAAGCTAGAACTTAAGATACTTAATAGAATGCTAAATTCTATTTGCAGTTGGCCCATCATGAAGAAAAACTCATGTTGATGGAGCAGGGCTTGAGAAGTACGAATGAACAACTGAGCAGCAGCATTGCCGAAGTTGTACGTCATGAAAACACAGCCAGAAAAACACAAACGGAACTGCGAACTTTGAGAGATCGATGCGGTAGTTACGAAAACGAAATCGACGATCAAAAACTAGTGATCGAAAAACTGCGTAAGGATTTGATCGCGACGAAAGAAGATACACACAGCGCCGTACAAGAGGGTCTCGCGTATAAACAGTCATCGCATAAACTAGAAATTGAACTCGAGGGAACGAAAGAACAAGAAAAGATGTTAGCCGAGCAGGTAGATACTTATATCTTATTTAGTGATAATTGTTGGATGAGTTATAAAGTAAAGTTTGTGAGAAAAAAATATTTATCTGTTTCAGGTTGAACAACAGGATTCTTTGTTAGCTCAATTACAAGCTGAACTGAAAGCTGAACGTGGACGGAGAGAAGACTCATCACGGCAGGCTCAACAAATGAAGAAACTGGTAAGCGAACTACAGGAAGATATCGACCAATACCAACACCAAACTAAAGAGATGTCGAACAAAATTAAAGATCGTGAGCTGCAGGCAGCTTCACTGCAGGCGGAGATCGAAGGTTTACAGGACCGGATGAGAGCTACGAAAGAGGAGTGCGCTGATAAAGACGCCCAGCTCAAAGTTGTCAAACTTAACCTGCAAACCGCCCAGAAACAGAATCAACACCATCAACAAGAGGTCGCCAGATACGAGGAAACGTTAGCTCAGCTCCACGCTGACCTAGACAAAAATCAAGAACAGTACAAACAGTGTCATAACGAGGTATGTCGATGCACTACTCTTATTCAATCTCTGTAAAATATATGGAATATAGTGAAAAATTTGTGGATTTATGTCCTGACTTGATTTTGACAGTACATGGAGACCCAACAGAAAGTACAAGATTTGAAGAAGCAGCTAATGTCAGCACAGGGTAATCATAAAGAAGCTATGGAACAGTTAGCTGATCGTTCTAAACAAGTAGCTTCGCAGAAATCTGAAATTACACGCTATCAAAACCAAAATCAATCACTTGTTGAGGAGGTGAGCATGTTTTCATGAAAGAAAATTTGTTGTGTACAACTTTATCTGGTGTATGGGTGAAAATATTTCAACTATGTTTGCTTTTTAGATCAATGTATATGAAGATAAGATGAAAGTGATGAGACAGGAGTTGAAGAAAGTTCAAGAACTGAACCAAGCCTCGGAGGATGAGGTGATTATTATTACTACCATCGGGCAAAACTGAATTAAAACGAAGTTAAACCCTTTTGGTCATTGTTCATTTAGCAAATGAATTCATGTTCTTTTACATTCGTTTTCGCAGTTGCGCTGCTGTGAAAAGCGTGTCGGTGAACTGCAAGATGAATTGACGAGTTGTCAAAACCGTATTAAACATACGATGAATGAACTCACGATGAAAGATGAACAAATCGTCATGATGAAAGTCGAACTTAATTCAATCGAAGATAAATTTAGATCTAAACTTGATGAGGTCAGTTTTCGAAGAAAATTTGTTATTCTTTTTGGAAATGTGAAGAGATTTCTCCTTTGCTCTAAGTTTCATGTAAACAAAGACAGAAATGGGTACTTGATTGCTCTTTTCCTTTCATTGCTGTCTGGTTAATGAATTGAAATAACGATATTTTTCATTTCATTTTCCCTGTGGAGTTCATTTTCATTCCTATTACTCGTTTTCAGTCGGAGAAACTGAAGGACGAGATCGAATTACAACGGTCGAAATATCACAGCGCGTCTGAAGAGATACAAAATCTACGCGTGGCCCTCGATGATGCGAGGAGTAACGGTGATCGGTTACATAGAGAAAGTGAACTAGTCGTTCAGAACGTTAATCAGTGGGTGCAAGAACAAAAGTAAGTGATTTTAAACTTTGAAATCATACAATACTGTTTGGAAGATGGAAGTGAGCCGAAGTTTGATATACATTGTATTTAATGACACATTCTACATTCTTACGTTGAACTAGATACTATGAACCTTTACTAGAAATTCAATTGAATTTCAGGTGTAGCTTAAGTAAAGCTGTCAGGTATTTTAGTGTGAAAAGGATGAAAAAAAAATCAACTGGGCTTTATTCGTTAAACAGAACTCCCATGTTCATCCCATTCCAGTGAATTAGAATAGTTTTTCTTATATTGTCAAAAGTATCTTATTTCATTTGTTACCCAAACAAGATGGAAACATTTTTTTGTTTGAACCGATGTTGGTTGATATATGATTTGTCTATGTGTTAAATTTCAGAGTCGCTAATGATAAATTGGGTAGTAAAATTAGGTAAACAGATGCTTTCCCTCATGTATGTCTTTGTGTGTCTTACTGTCTGCTTTGCTATCTTAATACTTGGCATTTGAGAATGTATTCTCGCATTCTGCCGCATCATTTCACAAAACCTATCTTCGAAGAATTGGTTTTTTGGTTGAGGTTATCTGTCTCTATTTCTTTTACCTTTAAAGCACAAGTCATTTCTAGTATTTTGTCTGCAATACATATTACGTATAACGGTAAACAATATTGGTGGTTGGTTTTACACCTTTCTAGCTTCAAAAATCTAGTTCACATTCTACATGTAGTGCGATGAAGAACTTGCCTAACATTATTGATAATTGCTGTCACGTCTTATAACAACCGTTTCAGACTAATGCATTAATTGATTCTGCTGCTAATATTCAACAAAGAATGCTATTACCGTATTTAGATATTTGAAAATACTCGTTTATTTTAGTCAATCCGCTGCTTCTATGATATGTAATATTCTCTTAATAGGCTACCATGCCACTGAACTGCTGAGCATTATGCAAGTAGTCGACTCTTTTATCGCAAGCATCCTTTACTAATATTTCCATTCCTTTCACAGAGAACAAAGTAAAGCCATATTAGCTCTAACTAACGAAAAAGAGTAAGTCTTCGGTTTTGATTTGGAACGTTTTACATCTATTTTTGAATTGCGATTTCTTATGTGATTGTTTGATTATTGTTATACGATGTTATTTCTATTACAGGCAACTGATGGATCAAGTAGCCAACCTTCAGAAACAGAACAATCGCTTGAGAAATGAAACTGAGGAGAAAAAGATGGAATCCGAAAGACTCAAGGTAATTGTTGCACAAGCAATAGATTTTAGAAAACAGCAATTCATAATCTGAGATTTCATGTTTTAGTACATTCTATATTTATACGTGGAAAAGAAAAATATCTTTTTTCAAATGCATGTTATATTTTTCTTTATGCAGGCGCTACAAACGCATTCCTCGCACCAGCAGATGTTATTGAATCAGTTGAAGAACCGGCTCGAAGAACATGAGTAAGTTCCTTTTACAACCACTCTTTTTTGCTCGCCACCATTTCCTCAACTATTGATTAACTATTGATTTATTACTTTTGCCGATTCTGCAGAAACGAACAAGACGTTGACATGAAAGAAAAACTGCAAACGATCGAAGATCTACACCACCGTCTGCAGTCTAATGTGAGCAACGTGCAACATTTGAACCAACAGTTGACTGCGTTACAAAAAGAGAACAGTCGTATACGTAACGAACTGGAACGCGAAGTCGCTCAACGTCAAACTCTACAATTACAATTAGAAAGTAAAGAACAAAGTTTACAAAGCATGAAATCGCAGTTTGACTCGCGATCATCCTATAGTCTGATTATGGAACAAGGGCGCGACGCTGTAAGTATTTCTGAAATTTTTTTGTAATGTTTAGTTTTATTATAAGAGAATCTGAATGTATTTCTCAGAGTTCCTGCCTGTAGTGCTATTTGCCAGTTGTTGGTTATCAACTTTAATCCGGTTGGCCCCAGAATTTCAGCTTCATCCTTAGATGTATGATTAGTAATTCTGGTGTTTGAAAAAACCTGTAGTCAGCCTACGTGAATGTTTTAAATCTTCAATGTTTTGGTTGTTTCTACATGTTTTCTATGTTTTCTCGGTTTCCTGATGGAATTTCCAGATTTTACACTAGTTCTTGAAGAACACGTTTAGTGTACAGTTTTCTCTTTGCTTCTATCAAATGAAATCATGTACATGAACAACACTTTAACTGGAAATATTATTGCAGATTAATTGATCAAGTGTTTTCTGTGTAAATGCTTTCCACTTTTGGCACCACCTGCCTGCCTTTACCATGCATGTTTGTCTTTTGTATTTGAAATATTGTTGTGTTACCCCCAGGATATCATGAAAGATGAAAAAGCAGCTAAATATAAAGCGGACAATGAAAAGGTATGCTCCCTCCAACAAACAATGTGTTCAATTCAGTCGAGTTGAACCGTTGATCTTGCTTCTTCCTCTGAGATGTTGTAAAATATACTGAACAACTCAGCTGATGCACTGTATTTAAAAAGTTTAGCACAATTCAACCACAGTCGCTTTGAAATTTGAATGCAAATCTTACCGCGGTGTTTGACTTAATCAGATCGGCAGCAGCAATACGAAAACCTTTCATTCATTTTCAGCTACGGTCAGCGATTTCGAAGGCGATGGAAGAACAAGGCGTCTCTGATCCATCAGCCTTAGATAAATCCTACTGGATACAAAGAGTTGGGGAGGTAATTATTCGCTCATCACTGCCCGAATCTCGAAAATTCCTTTCGCTTGAAACATTCTTGATTTCTCGTTACTTTTTGTTTGCAGCTGTCGATCCAGCTACAACAGAGCAGCGAATATTGGTCGGACAAAGTACGCGATTTATCGGCGCAACTTGAACGATTCCGTGCTTCGTCGCCAAACCGCGCGGTGTCTCCATCGCATCGATGAAAACCGTTCATCGATATTTATTCCGCCCACGCGAAAATAACGGACGTCTTGAATTTGCCAACAACAATTTTTATAGGTAGAGAGTGTTTATATTCAACTGTACCGACTCAGCAAGGCAGCAAGCGAACAATTTTTACACATTATTCATGATTTGTGTGTAATACCATGCGTGCGTTATGTGGTTAGTGTATATGCTGGACAATACAACTGATTATCCTGCCATCATCATCACGAACTGTGCATATTCCGAACCATATGATCAGTGCAGCAATAGAAAAACGTTTCGTAAAAATGTGGACTAATATGGATTTATGATCATTATCAACATCAAGTTTTTAAAACGGACTATATCACTGTTGTATGCGATTTTCAGGAACTCGGATTTGAAAAGTCTTGTGCTGGACAAGAAACTACCGGTATTGCATTGTATTAATCAACTAACAATAGATAATACTTGCTCTATGTAGTGAGGTGTCGGTTTTACACGTAGTAGTTTGAGGATCTATTGTAACAGGCCCTGCTGTTTTCAAGGATTTAGGCCTGGTTTTAAAGATATTCTCTAAAATGGTTAACAACGTAGCACGCATTTAGAATAGAATGTCTCTTTTTAATAGTAAATTGTTTTAAAAATCATCTTTCTTGGAAGTTTAAGTCAACAAAGGAGCTAAGTGCCATATGAACAATGGGTTATCTTAGAAATAACGTTAAGTTAGCACCTTTCTTCATTTTAATTTCCAACCATTGCTATCATTCCAAAGTACAGTGAAATCTAATTGACACAAAATTCTTGGCACCTTCTAACTTTATCATATGATGTCTGTAAAGGTTATATCAGAGTTTGTTACAACTAGATTTCACTTTTCTCTATCTGTGTTTCAAGTATATAACCCACCTAGTTAACAAAACAGATCAGTAGGTCCTACAGCATTGGTTGATTACCGGTATGTCATGAATTGTTTCTAGTAAAGTTAATTGCTGGTTCAAGGAGATTTTACTACCCAAGATAACCGTATTTAAACCCTCGCTTATATGAATATTTCTCAACTCTTGACAAATATCTCTTTCTAACTTTCATTTTCGCGCTAGAATATATAACCTTCATGTATGACTGTAGTGGTCCCCTATTTATTAACCAGTCGTTTGCTGCTGGGGTAACATTTTAACAATAGTTTTAGTGCCATTTGCTTTTAATTCTATGCTTTGCTTACCAAACCACACTTTTAAATCGGATTTTCCATCTTACTGAATCTTTTAGCACTTAACAATTAATTTTGTCTTGTCCGCCAACTACCATTCTTATCAAATGTTTTATTTTTCACGGGATTGAATAAAGATTTATCTATTGGTTTTTCCAATGATGTTGGCAGGCCTATAACTTCTTTCTAGTCTATAAAAAATATAGTTCAGCTTTTATTATAGTTTTTTGTTTTAATACAAGTCCTTTCAAATCCAGAATGAACACCATCAATCAGGGGTTTAGTTGTTTTTTTGCCACTAGTTACCATACTGTTAAAACGTTTCACTTCTCTACAAATCACTGCAGAAATTTATGAAGGTTCTATATTCTGATTCAGAAAGAGAATATTTTGTCTGAGTATTCTACTATATATGTATATTTGTATAGTAAACTACTCAATCCAGCTATTTTGATAGCTATAAAACCTCTTCATCTCTGTGGAGTATAAACCATCAAGACCCTATTGGCCTCTGAAAGTTTGACTCGCAAAACATGGGGCCGGAATTGCTTTTCGGAATCATTGGATGAAGAGGTTGCTGGATATATATACATTGCTCTGCATCAGTTTCAGACTGATTATCTTATGGCTTCGGAGATTTGTCTGTGTGGGTTTTATACTCGATACAATTTCAATGTGATATTCATTACCGTAATCATTGTCTTATTATTTATACACACACTTATGGAGCTGGGCTCCTGTAAGATTCTAATATATTGCGCAATTTTAAAAGAAAATGCCATTATTTATTTCTCATCGAATTAACTTTCGGTTTTTGGATTGCTAGTTAGCGTGTACATATTTTATATATATATATATATATTATTGTAAAAATTATAACGAAACATTCCATAAATGAAGAAATTATATTTCATCATTACTACCGGTATGTGATGTTATTAACTATTAGTTAAATGACGTAAAACATTTTCAATGAGAAAACTTGAGTGAATATTTCACTCTTTCTCTCAATGATGCACAGAGAATCAATATCCGTTTCCAGGGAAAGTATATATATATATATATACATGTTTATATAGACCGAGTATGATATATGTAAGGGACCTAGTATAGTACAGAAGAGCATTGCGGCCAAATGATTACTTTCTTAGTCAAAATATTCAGATAAAAAGTTGAAATTTCGAGTTACTAAGTCGAAATTTTGACTAAAGTAAAAAAAATCAAATGGCTACAATGCTCTTTCAACTATTGAGATATCTTGTACTGGTATTTGGCAGTTGGGCACGGAACTGTATTTTTTCTCATCTATACCAACTGTTATTAAGTTTTGTCATATCTACATTTGATAGATATACACATAATTCTGTATGTATGTATGTATGTATAGATGTAGTGCGTTTTATTGAGTAGATGTTAATGATGCTCCTTGAGAAAAAAATATCAAAGTAAACTGTCACTTTTCCGAGAGAACTGTCATTAATAAATGATAGGCTTTGATAGCGATGCGATGGAATTTTCTCTAGGACTTGAGATATGTTATTTTATATTGCTCCAAACTTTCCACTGTAAGTAGACTCTCATTAAATATTTATAAGTACATTTGCGTTACAAAATCGTTACCATAGGTGCTAATCAGTGCCCTCCGTTCTACTGGTTTGCCAATATTTATTGCTACTTTCCGGTATTATAGAATTTATAGAAAAACTTTGTAGTGAGAATGCTGCTATGTTGATGTGAAATTTTGCTGATACGAATGTAAAACAAGATGCAACAACATCCATCCGTGATCCATCAATCCATCCATGATCCATCCATGTGTGCGTCAGTGGAATCATGTGTATAATGTGTATACGTACATTTATGATAGTATATCCTTATTAGAATGTTTCTGAAGTAAATAAAATAAAAGAGTATAAATTTTATATATGAATTAAGTAGTTATGTTGCATTCGAATTTTGGGGGCAGAGGATCTTGAAAACGGGCAGTTCTCTTGGAATTGAACATAATATTCGCAAAAAGGGCACTTTTCGAAACATTTCTAGCCCCCGCTAGATACGGCCCTGGTTTTTTCCGGGTGGCTTGGATTGCCAAGGGTTATCCTAGGTTCGAACCCAGCGAGTTGATTCCGCTTAGTTCGCAAAACCAACGCCACCAAATTGGGTGGCAGCACCGTACGGTCCCCTAGCGGAAAATCTGATAACTAATCCTACCCAGCGAGCCATTACATTAGTTCACAGAAACTCCGCTAGGGCACCGCACGGTGGTGCCATCTGCATATACGGTTACCTCATCCTCGCTTGCCAGGGGTCCGGTATCGTTACCCGAATTCACTTCCACCATTTCGGGGAACGGCTTTAACTTAATGAGTTTGTATCCCTCGACGGATTAAGATTCTCAGCACAATCAAATCGGGTGTTATTATTCTTTTCACGCAAAAATTCACCAAGCGGCAAGACATCATAACCAGAAAATAGAAATATCTAAATTGAACAATTCACAAATAAAGAATATGTCAGTTCATATCACCCTTAAATTAGATTATCAAGTAACTTTATTATAGAATATTTTTAGAAACTGGCTTTTTTCGCAGATTTTTAATTAAAGAATTGTGTCTTACAGTCGTTTCTAATGGGTTGCGCATCAGTTTAGTATATTGTAATTATCGGAAGAGTCTTCCGATAAGACAGTTCGTGTCATGCATATATTGGTCATACCCCGTCAGTCGGGTGTTAGAACGGTGTAATTAAATCTTTCTTTCGGAATGTGACAGCTAGCTATTTTCTGGTACCGGTAATTTATATCTTTTTCAGGATTATTGAATGTACAAATGACGTACAAGTCATCTCCCGTCGGCTTTGGGAGGTAATTGCTACGGTTCTGTCGTACAAATATTTTTATTAGGGACTTATTAAATGTTAGTAAAGAGTATATTTGTCGTTTACCTCCATCTACACTTGTTTCGCTTTGATGGACGGCCATTAATGACGTTCCTATCTGCGACAAATTATGGTAGATTAGCTAAACATCAAAAGCCTCTGTTTTGACAGCTTTGTCTAGTAGTGTGTGCGTTTTCCTAAAGACGTTTCTCTTTAATTTTCTTACTTCGTATCTTAAAAGGAGTCTTTTCGCGCATAAACCCTGTGGTGAAACAAGCCATTAGTGTTGAATTGTAGCCCCGCAGAGGGATGAGAAAAACATCAGATAGCGTATAAGAAACCAGAAAATGCCAAATGTATCAGTTTTCAGAGAAGTCTCGATTCCATTTTCAATAATGACATATTTGCGACATTTCTCTTAAAGAAACCTTTTCTAGTGACTAAAATATTCCATAATATTGGCATTTTGATAACAATGAAATACAGTTTTTATGGTAAAAGTCTGTACAACATTGAACTTGCAATGGAATGAAAATTAATTATTCGAGTTGCCGCAAGCTCGGAGACTGAGCGCCATGAGGGCGATGTTTAATTAAAACGAGCTTCAGGGGCTGTTAGAGTCCACATCGAAATTTATTATTACTGTAAATGACGGGATTTTATTGTCCTGGTAAACTCGATGGAAAGTGATAGAAGGCTCAACAATATGGACAGCACTAAATAATTGAACGATTTGTCTATTGACGCACGTTAATATCGTATGCGATTAATCAGACTACGACACACTCCGCAACCAGGCACAGGACCATGTTAAAAAACCTTTCAACCCAATATTCTTTCGGATTTGACCGAAATAGCCCCATACACTCGGAATAAAAACTAATCGAATTATTGGACCCTGTATTACCAATCAGACACTCTGCAATTTGAATTCAAACGCCAACATACTTTCACATCGAAAAAGCGTATATACCTTCAATCGTGACAATGGTCTCTGATCAAGCCCGAAGTGATCAAATTGATAGATTTTGTGTTTTGAAGTATAATCATGGTTTCTAATTCTTCAATACGTTTCATCAGTTTCTCTGATATTTACTTTCTTCGTTATCTCCGGATCTATTGTGAAATTGCGTACTTCGGGGCGTCAGTAGATGGGTTTCAGCGTCATAATCTCGACCCACAGAACGAAAGGACACGACGACTTATAAAACCGATGAAACGTTCGTTTTGACGTATCACATTGCGCACCTCCGGAAAGATAACGGGATTACGAACATTCTTTTTTAAATAATTTGCCGTCAGCTTCTAGAGCAAAATCATTATCTAATGGAAAAAGAATTATACCATGAGGTTATCCCACCTACAACATGGCAAGGGATATTTTCTACGGTTATCGCTGTTTTTCTTAAACTGATTGAGAGGCATAAATTGATTATAGTAATGATAATGAGAGTTTCTTTCTTGTATATGAAGTGCACCTTTCCATGGTTATCCCAATCTCCAAATGCAGTCTCTTCAATATAACACTATTTAAACAGCGATGTTCTCAATCCGGACACGAAAAGTCATTTCTAGCTTAAAGTTAAGGATAAAGTACGGGCATCCATGCTGGTCCACACTCAGTCTCTCCCTTCAACTATGAACGTATGAAATAGATGTACGTCCATGCTACAACTTAAATCAAAGCCAGAAAACTACTTTATCAAAACAACGGTATCTCAGGGTCACACCTAACGATGATCTCTAGGGTGAGATCGAAACGTCGTGTCTTTTAAATATTTTAGATTTAATAAATAAATTCTGGTTTTTAAATTCTTTTAATCTGTAAATAGTGGGATTTTATCTTATTATCCGTTCACCACGTTTGAGTGTGGTTATCGTTCTATAACGGTATCTCACTTGTTAATTAACACTGGATTATATTATGGAGTACTTTGACACAAGCCTGACTCTAATGGGGGGTGGGCACGACTGGCTTTTGAAGTCCATAGTCGCAGATGCTTCATGCTGAACATGTAGAGAAATTATAGTTGGAATGAATCACTGAATGAACTAACTTGAACCTAAATAATTTGAAATAGACAATCTTTAAACAAATTTGCGAGAGTCATTCTTTTTCTTTATTCTTCATCATTACATTCGGATATAATCTTCAATAAAGAAATGTACACATATTTATTCATATATAATATATTCATATATTTCATTTTATTCATTATATTATTATTAAATATACCCAAGACATATATCTCTCCGTGCAAAACACGTGAAACCAGCTATCCGACTCACTACAGGGCCGGCAGCAGCTTCAAAACTACTGAGGTAGAAAATAGGTAGATTGCACAATGTACATCGTCTCGGGCTGATAGAATGAAGCTCTTGAAAAATCCCCTTCCACAAGTATGTTCCGCGAGAAGTTGAACTCCTGAATGTATCAAACATAAACTGAATTGGTCTGATCGTGGTCTGATTCGGGAATTCAACTTTTCTAAGAAATTGGGCCAAGTTTCAATTGAAAATTCTACTAATTCCAGATCATGATGATATTATCACATCTGACTGAGATATTTTTCACATCTATCGGTTTACACGTGTGGCAGCATTACAATGTAACACAAAAAAACTCCTGTTACCTGTACATAATTACACAAGCTCAATAATCCGTAGATTTAACTTAAGTGATTGTCAATAAATATCTGAATGCATTGCCGTATGCACTTCTTATCGGGCGACTAACTTACAACATTATCCTTACTGAAAAAATACCACTGTATACAAACTTCCCCATATATGCATCATGCATTATTCAAGGGATATCATGTGTAGAAAAAGATGTGATGCTTATTTTACGACGAGCAGTTTACCGACCTGCTCAATTTCATATATAGGAAGAGTTGATGCAATGAAATGAAAGTTGATGCGATACGGTCTTACGACTATATTGCCATCCTTGGAAAAAATTACAGCACAGTTAATCACATTATCTGCAAGATTGTCAAAAAGTTCAACACATTCAGTCGAAAACAATTAAGAGAAAACATCTTGGAGCTCAGATCATCATCAAGCTGACATTCAATATATTTTGTATTACCGCACTACTGGACTATGAAATCAACCCATATAGAGGTGAGTACCATTCTGTCATGATACATGGATCTACCATTGATGTGGTAGATTTAAGAAGAGAAATCGATTTTCCTCGTGTACACGGACCAAAGGGCTGAGTTATATTAACCTACATAGGTGCGATCACATAAGTGTTTTTGGCCTGTGCCAACATTCACATGGTTGCCAAATGGGCCCGTGCCTGTTTGACCCCACTAAAAACGTGGGACCAGGCCCGAGCCAAATCTTAGCATGGGACAAATCATTGCATGTGAATTGCAACTGGTTCCGGCAGTGACTCACTTCGCTTTGAGCATTGTTTAGTATCGAATGAGTGGTTTACGTGTAAGTGAGCTCTCTAATTAGGCAAGGGCCAAATTTGGCTCGGGCACAGTATCTCCGAGTGATCGCGGCTTATGTGGTCCTATTACAAATGCAGCCCATTTGTTGGGATGAAGGCGTAACGGTACTACATTTACATAGATAACGCACAGGTAATGCAAAACTTTTCTCAATATGTCTCAAGAGATTTACTCGAGGAAATCTCTAACAATTCCCTGAATGACGATGCTGGATATTTAGAAAACGGAGATTCTTTAAAAAGTAGCACGCAGATAATCTCCGTCGGAATTCATCAGCTTAAAGAGCGAATTCATAATTTTTTTTCAATTTTCTACAATAAGCATTAATCCATTATGAAAACATGGAAAAAAAACTCCAATACCCGAAACATGAGATTCGAAAACAGTTTACAGCGCACGTACTGTCGTTTTTCAAGTATCATTCACAGAAACTGAGAGCGTCGTATTACGCACTAATCATAACTAGAACTGGCCGTTTAAAATGTAATGATGTTTGCATCTTGTCAGCACAGCGTATGATGCGCACAATGCCTCGAGCACGAATCCGATGGCAGGACTAATATCCATGGCAGTTTTTAATTAATATTGAGTATCACGCGAGTTTATGTTTCTTTACAAGAGAAACAACGACATTTTCATTACCTCTAACGCTCAAAATTTCGTTCTGATGAATTGAATATTCGTATTTCGTGATTCTAAATCCTGAGTGGAAAAAATTATAACATTTTGATTGTTTCATAATCTTTACATTTGTGGTACTGGTACGTGTAATAACATTTCATAGCAACACTGAAACCAATCTTAACTTGAGGAATATAGACAAATTCCCACTATCTACAAAAATCGAATGAAAAACAATTGTTTTTTAGATGTTCTCTACATCACCAGAAGGTAATAGCGAAGAATATTTCAGCATCTTTATCTATGTATTTTTACACTACATCTATGTACAGAAACCCTGACAACTTTGTCCGGAATCAAGAATATTGAAACCTGACTGAAAGAAAAGCAGGGACCAGTCTTATAGACAAGGGTATCAAAGTTCACTCGAAGGTTGAGATGCTAACTACCAGAGTAATAAAGGAAACCATGGACTTAGACATTTTCACTTCTTCCCTGGGGTTAAGTCTGATAAAACAGGCCCCTGGTTTTCATCTTTTTAGCTTATAAATAAAACATTTGAACTGTACAAAACAAATACGGGTACATATTTTTAGCATTACAAAAAACATTTTTTTTTCAAATTTCAATTCGCATTTGAGAGGAGAATTATGACAAAAGAAACAATTCTTTTTAGGCAGAACCATTGCCACTATATCTTATTGGCTGTACCAGTGGCATATTCAGTGGTATGTTCACCAATGTTTATAAACACTAAAATTGGTTTTTTAAATGCTTTCTAACATCCTGTAATAAAATACTGTTACGAAAATCTTTTTTAAAATTTTGATTTCCAAATTCGGCGAACTCGGCGAAGTATCAGTTCAAAAATGTGTAGGTAAACTGAATTTCTTAATTTGAAAGAAAGTGTAGAAAGCAATCTGTAAAGGAGACCCGAACTGATTTACCATAAGCATACTATAGAATAGTGAATTTTACTCAAAAAGGCCCTAGCAAAGAGTTTTGATACACATATGTGTAGTATATGATGAACATCCATAGGATATAACAATAATTCTGAAGTTACGAATTATGAAGACTTATGACGATCCAGGCAATAATAATCAAAGCTACCCATTGCATAAAACAGAAGCACAGTAGTTGAAGCGAAACCTGTCGACGCGATGTCGCCATCACGACCGCGATTGAACTCGGATTTTCCGTTCAGCACCGAAGCGGTGTGTGCGGTGGCAGCAGCAGCGGCGGCCTGATCGTTATCAGGTCTCGTTGTAATGATGATAATGATGATGATGATGGTGTTCGTGCATGTGATGATGTTCGTGTCTTTGAACGATCATCATTTCATTGTACGAACAACTGCCGGTGACCGTGGTAGCCGCGGCGGTCGTCACCTCCTTCGCCCCCCATAAATCTTCGCGTTCGATCCACTCAGCGACCTGTTTCATCGCCAAATGTTTATCGCGCGTGTGCCGGTGGTGCCGGCGCGAGTGATGGGGCGACTTGTCTTCGCCGGCGCCGCCGCCCTGCGTTGGTAAACTAACCGGCCGTTTGCTCGCTTTCAAGGGAACGGAACTATGCCGGTGAGTCCGTACGCGTCCAGAATCCGGTTCGTGCGAGCGCGATCGTCCGTGCTCCTGAGTTTCCTCTAATAGTCGGATATAGCGTTCCATTGAAACGTTGGTTTCATTTTTCACGTCCGACGATCGTGACCGATGATGTTTTTGATAATGTTCTCGCGTACCGTGGTGTTTTGACTGTTTCGAATGCGACTCGTGTTTGTGATTGTTGTTACTATAGTTACACAACACGGCTGGTACCGTCGTCGTCGTGTTATTGTTTTCAACTCCGGCTAAATCCAGGTAATAGTTACGCCGATCCTGACTTTCTTCGGCCGTCGCGTGATTCGTATTTTTCTCGCGATGCGCGTGGCGATGTCGAGGCGGTTCCTCGGAACTGCCGCGTTGATCACAATTCTGCCGTCTAAAAAAGACAAGATGGAGTCAGATGAGTTTTTCACATAATGTCAGAAATCTTTTCACGACTTCAGTTAATCAAGGATAGCGAAGATTCCTCGATGACGGTACAAATATATAACTTTTTCACTATTACACCAGTAATGAATAAAGGGATTGCTTTTCAAAAATTTTCATAAACATTAACAATAAGTATTCGCTGTGATATCAATAATTTTAAAAATCAATAAGTAATTTAATAAAATTAATAATTGATATTACATACACATAACAATCTGAAGAGATAAACAAATTCTGTGTTATATATTTCAATGTAAGAGATATATCTACGAAGGTTGAAGTTCTGATGAAATTTGAAGAGTCAGTTTAACTTACTTAATGTTTGTATGCCGATGATGGCGTTCGATGTTTTTCTGAATCATTTCCACCAGGTGGCGTCGATGCTGATCACCCGAACTCGTGCGCTTCGATTTCTTTTCGTCGTTCGGCGATGAAAGGTTGTTCAGTTTGAAGTTCTCTTGACCGGACAGTTTCGTCGCGTTTTCGCCTTTGCCGCCTTCAGGAGCGACGGTCAGTTTTAAGCGCAACGTTTTCGAACCGCTGTGACTGAGTTTGATCGACGAACCGACCGCGTCGCACAACGATTTCATCAGACTCGATATGTCCTGAAATACGAGCACACACTACAAAACCTGACAACGAAATCATTTTTTTTCACATACGAGTACCATACAAAACTTAACTAGAAGGGAAAAGGGAGAGATTTAGTGGATGGTCTTTGGGATCCGGACCCATCCCACTGAGCCCTTTTCGTCAAGACAGAGATAGTAAAAAAGATGCCAATTTGACATTCATCCTCTCGGAATTTGCATCTTTTAAGATGTATTTCTTCAAAAACATCTTAGCACTGAGGGTAGGAGCCCGCTAGTGGCCTTTGACATGCCTGATTTATCCGAGAAATGCCCTGTCTTTTCTTCTGGACCCCGATTTCCTAGATCCGCCCATGAGGAACAATGGTAAACCCATAAAATGTTTGAATTTCAAGCTGTAAAACATTCACTGAAACACTACTTGTATATTGCTGTTTGCTGTTTAAATAAAAATGCTATAATGTCATAGGGGAGTGTAGCTGAGCTGGAAATCAGATCAGTCATGATACAAAATTAGAAAATACATTTCGTTATTTACTTGATATTTTTTACTCTGACTTCTTTATCATTGAATATAACAATAGCAACATGCCTTACATCTTTCGCTGAAACACTACCGGTATACATTTTAGGATTATATTATATGCCGTTTAAAAAGGCTTTAATGTCGTAGGGTTAGTTCCACTAGTTGAGCTTGATATATCAGTCATGATACAAAATCAGAAAATGCATTTCTTTTTTGACTCATAAATGAACTTTTGGTATTCAACAATAGCAAAATGCCTTACATCTTTAGTTATCTTTCCTCGGCCATCAAAGTCATAAAAAGTGAAGGACCATTCTTGTTTTTCAGACCCTTCAACAGACACTCCGCACTCAAACTCCTGAAAAAGATAGAAACAACTTGTCAGAAGATAATTACTGGGATACGTACATGTATCAAACAAATTCAATTAGCAAAGGCCGCTGGCGTAATTCAGCTCTTCAATTATGAACTGATCATTTGATACTGAAGTTGGAATTATCAACTGCAACCATTTCTATTTTCACTGAAAACATCGCGCAATTTCTTAACAACAAATTGAAACTTTCTTTTCCGGCACGGCGCCATTCTAAGATATCACGACGCGAAATGCGCTGAAATGAGAAAAAAAACCCCGACGAGGAAGGAGATTTCGAAAGCTATTTCGCTTTCATAAAGAAAATAAATCATGTTCGGTAATCAGGTGCCACGCGTACAGGATACTAGTTATTATGGAAG
The DNA here is from genome assembly GCF_964204645.1 of Tubulanus polymorphus. Classification (NCBI taxonomy): domain Eukaryota; kingdom Metazoa; phylum Nemertea; class Palaeonemertea; order Tubulaniformes; family Tubulanidae; genus Tubulanus; species Tubulanus polymorphus. Next base: position 8,212,026 of record NC_134027.1, on the reverse strand, counting down.
TGATGCATTGAACCGCGGGTATTCGCTATCGCCGAGAACCACCTTTGATCCGCTCAGAATCCCGGAAATGGAGTAACGCTCAAGTGGCGCAATCCTAATTACAACAGCCACCCAGCCTTGCGTCAGGAAGCTACGCATCAGTCGCGCCAATTGAAAACTCTTACGACGACGGCAAAAAGTCCGTTGGCTCGTTGACAAGGCCGATCGCTATCTCACCGAAGCATTTTTCCAGCTGGTGTACTGAATAAACTTTCAAAGCTCGATTCAAATCAAAATGATTCGATTCGAATCAGCCCCTTCTAGTTATTCTAAATAATCGCTGCTGAACAATTGTCCAATTTCGAAATATATCTGATAAACAGCTTGACATTTCGAAAAACGGTAATTCAAGGTATCACCTATTCACGTCTCGTTTCGTCGCCGAGAAAGAAAAAGATTCGAGATAAAAGATCTGTTTACTGCGTACAACATGATTACATTGTATAATTAGATCGCGCTGGGGAGAAAAACGGTCTCCGTTAGAAGTCATCCGCTACAAAGCTAATCGGTCCCCAGTCGACTAAGTGTGGAGAATATGGCTTCGATAGGTGATACGAAATGAAAAGCTCAAGTAAATAGCACCGCGCGGTCTTCAAATTATCGAACTATCTGCTACTCTGACCAACAAAGGATTATCATCACTAAAGCCGTGTCCACTTTACATTACTTAAAAATGGTCTTAATTTGGTCCGTTCCGATCTAGAACGAACATTCACACAAGCAAAATTCTAGCAAAACTAGTCCATTCCAAATTGGTCCATTCCGTTTTACACGCTCTGATTTGGTCCGTTCCAGATAGCGACCCATTTGGAACTATCTAACTAGTGGTGGTGTGTAAAGGCGCCTGTGACATTACATAAAAGGTTAACGCCAAGAAGTAAAAAAAACTTTATCGCTGAATCACGTCATCTGTAGAACAAGTAACGAAATGACTCCTGCGTGTTGTATCCATGGTTACTGACAACATACTTAGACTGACTAAAACGTGTGAAGTTATTCATTCTAACCCTGGTAATTGTCTCAGGTTGTAAATTGACTGTGCTGAAGAAATTATTGCGTAGATTAGTTGAAAAGAGAAAAACAAGATTCTGTTACAGACATTGAAAAATGCAAGATCACTTTCCACCCTTCAGGAGCTTGCTTTCACCTTTCATCCGCTATCATTCTAAAAGATGATTTGAAAAGTGACGAAACGACTGGATGCCAAATCAGACTCGATCGCCTTGAAGTAAATTAACAAAATCATTGTTGATCAAAATTTAATCGCAAACCAGTTTGAAGGAATATTTCTTTCAAGAAATCTCGAAACCCAATCGCAGCGAAATGTACAGGACTATGGCCTACGCATGTACACGAAATCGGCAATTCCGTAGACAACAACAAATTAATGCCGTAATCATTAAACGGGTTCTTTGATACGGAATAATAGTTCACTGGGTCGATAAAAATAGATAAATCAGCCACGTTCATGTTTTTTTTTTCTCTATGGGAGAAAGAGAAAACCATGGAATGACAAATTTACGACATGTTACGTCATCGAAATAAACAACTACTCGGTCAACATCTAAGAAACTCGGTTTAAAAGAACGGCGAATATGGGAACGGCTTTGCGTAGATCACCGGGTCGCCCTATGAAAGTAAAACGAGGAATATGTTTTATGGAGCAACGTTAGGCTTATAAATTACCGGAGTTTCGAAGGCAGTATTCAGAGAATTTGCTTTGAAGTTTTCGAACGGCGCATCTGCTGCTCGTGTGGTTATAGTAGTAACGATAAGTTACACCAAGTGCAGCAGCAGCAGCGGCAGCAGTGTAACTACTTTTTCGAATAAAACTGAAATTATTTACTTCATGCAATAAATGTCAAAGTTTTCGATCCATTCAAAAGAATTCTTACCGATCAAAATGCGCCTAGAAATATTTCCATACGTTCTAATGTAATGAATTATAGATTCAACTCCCTCGTGTCAATTGTGAATTTGAGTATGAATCTCAATTCAAAGATCTTGAGCTACCTACTGAGTATATCTAATCCCTGTGCACAGGCAATAGTGCTTTGTTTTTCCAGGTAGCTCAGGAATATACATTAACTGAGCTTATGGTTTATCATTATGTAATGCGGTTAACAGATCATCATCAATTCCCTGCATGATAGATGATAGATGATACTTCAGTCTGCTAGGACAGGTAAAGTACTTAATAATACCACCTAGGTAAAACTTTTCCCTGATACCAGTAAAACTGGAAACAACAGATGTGTGAATGCAATAGGGCATGTAGCTACCAGTACGTGCCTACTATGGGACACCAGAGACCTCCAAGGGGATACTTTCCCATAGAGTGGTCACGATCATGGGCACTTATAAACCAAGGAGTCTTGGCTTGCGGAAAAAAGGAAAGGGAAAGAAGAAACCTTAAACTTTCATAAAGACTCCTTGTAAGGGGGTTGTTAAGTGTTGTATATACATGGTTTATCGGCGCTCTATTCGTTAGCTTACACTAAGAAGATGTCGACGAAACCTTAAAAAGAAGAATCCCTATAGAAAGATCGACACGTGTGGCAAACCATCAGACTTATCAGTCATCTGAATTCACTCATTCATGATCTTTCTTCTCGTGATGCTGTCATAAGCATCTTATGAATCGACGAATACGTAATTATATTTTTGTAGAGCATTGCCTGGTTACACATTTGCATCCACAGGCATAGCTGCAACTTATGAAATATATATTTCATGCTTAACCCACTTACCTCCACATTTATACTATCTCCAATTTTGGTATTATCGGTCTCGGATTCTATTGGCGTTTTGTCGAAATCTTTCTCAAACTCGTGGTCTATAGTAAGTATTCTGGTTGTGTTGTTTAGTTTCTGAGGTGGCAGAACCACTGAAATACAAAAACAAGAAACATTTCATTTTCGACATTATCCTCCTTTGCTCTGGTAAGCTATTCCCGCCAAAAACATTTAGGATAAAACTGAAATGCATTATTTGCAATTAGCGCTTCAAGCATAAATCATATCTTAACAATTTCTTCATAAAATCAATTAAAAGCTGGAGATCTCATATTGCTTTATATATTCAGAATCCAAGTCGATCGATGCATTTCAGTGGCTTCGTAGGCTTTCTAAACTCTCGCAATACAAACGCATCATAAGTATTGATTTCAGATCAATAGTAGAAGGTTGATTGATTGACAGGCAGGTGGTATTATATAAGCTACCCCCCTGGAGGGTCAAAACCTACAGAAGTAAACCTTTCTAACACGTCTTAATGTGAATCCCACTGCTGCCATATTGCTCTACACAGCACAGCAATTAATGTAAGGGTATAATCGATATTTTTCAGTCTAATCATAAGTCCAATGTCAATATAACTCTTACTAGGTATATGTCTTCCGCAGAATAATTCAGAAATTGTCTGCTTATCTCATTAGCCGTAATATTTGCGTTAAAGCGACTTTCCCTCGCATATAAGCCGCTACCCGACCAAAAACGTCGGACCAGGCCCGAGCCTAATTCTAGCACCAGGCAAATGATTGCATTTGAATTGCAACTGTCACCGGAAATGATCCACTTCGCTTTGTTTGAGTATTGTTGAGTATCGAGTGAATGGTTTGCGTATGAACGTGCTCTCTAATTAAGCACGGGCCAAATTTGGCCCGAGCCGGATCGGTGCCAATTTGGCCTAGGCCAAATCTTCTCCGTGTGATCGCGGCTATGAATGTGACAAGACCACAACCAGGAACCCCACCTACATCAATGAACAGTTACCCACAGTAAAGCCTAATTCATACAGAATTAAGATGTGTTCATATGAAAATTTGATTACGACAATATCATAACCTTTCCAGATTGGAAAGCCTAATATCATTCTTCACTCGAGATAAAATTCTGATTCTCTCAGTAAAAATTCTTGAAGAAGTCTAATTTTAGTGGACGACTTTCATTGGAAAGACAAGGATTGAAGGTTTTCCGACAAAGAAGTGCTGTTAACTGGTGGATCAGCTTACAAGAATTAACAACTCGCAGTTGGCGTTTGAAAGGATGAAATTATTAATATTTTTACAGATGCATGTGGGATATCACTACCACCTGAAAATGATCTGATATTCATATTACCACTTGTCGGAAATAAAATAACCAATCTGCCGTTATGATTCTTCGCTATACCATATGATCGGATATAGGAAACTGGGGCGCAGCAGTTGTGGCTGTGCATCGACTGATACACAGATGATAAAAGTATCATGAAAATGACTTGAAGGAATGACTCGAATAACCGAAAGGGGCGGATGAATTCAGATCAACAATAACCAAAAGGGGCGGATGAATTTAGATCAACAATAATACCCTTTAAAAAACATGAACTGAAAATGTTATAGACAAATTTTCAGAAGAAAACAATTGAAACTATACCAGCTACAATAATTGATGAAAGACCATCACTGGTCAAATGTCTAAAATGCTAATCACTGATTACTTTTGACGCCACTGATCTAGCCCCCTAGATGAAATGATCTGGCAAGAATGAAAAAAATAACTGTCTCTAACAACTGCTACACGGAATAAGAACCGTATTTTCAGGCTCTTGCTCGTCGAAATGTAAGTCGAGCTACGTGGAATCAGGTAACTTACCCTTCAGTGGTATCTTCTCTTCATCAGCCAGCTTGTCAATACAGTGATCTCCACGAGTTAGACAGAATGAAAATTCCTGTAAAGACACAAGATAGAAAACGCGTTATGATAAGTGACAATAACAAGACTTTTTTTAATGATCAATCGACCCCTTACAATAAACCACCATACAGGTTAATTTCTCACACTGTATAAAACGTGATATGTTTTAGCTTGCTATTGTCCAAAACTCACAGTGTACCATAACGTACAAGATCATCCTGCGTTTGATTCTCGCAGCGAGAAGAAAATGTCAACGCAAAAAAGTATTTCTTTTTCTATAGAACAAGAAATAATAGAACCTCGAGTTACACTACATTATCGTTGAAAGTGCTTCAGCGCTCTCAAAATGATGGTTGGTTACCTACTTGCCAACATCACCGGGTATAACGATGATAATACATTACAGCACATCGAGGCTGATGCCTCGAGTCCTCGATAACCCCATCGGCTTCAGTGACCGTGACTTCAAACGCGTGTATGATACAAGCTCCAAGCGCTTTTTACTACCCTCCGAATCCCCCATCAAAATATCTACGTAGGCAATTTTTCAGGTAAACGCTGACAATATTTTCTTTGTCGGTGTCGGCGCGGCGGTAGAAACGCTCTGACGTCGGGAATTCTCAACAACCATAACGGAGCTTGTTAACAAGAGTCGGAAGCAAGGTGCAACGGTGTAGTCGGCGAGCATTTGAGAGTAACACGCGGCGGCAGTGGTGCAAAACGGGGAACGGTAAGGTTGCATATCGAACTGCGGGCGGAGATTATTGATGAATATTCTGAAACCGAACGAACGAATGAAGAAACCTGCTGCTGCTGCTGCTGCTGCCGCCGCATACCTGGCTCTCATCTCATGAATCACAATACACAATCTTTCGCTAATCGCAACACAATACCGCCATCGAAGTGGAGGCGAAGAATTTCTCTCATCGATCTCTCAAAGAGGAAATGACTGAAACGCTTTAATGACCTCATCGAAATTCAATCAAATAACGTCATTACGTATATCGCGAATGTGTGTATGTACTATTTCTATGTTTATTACACGCAATATGATAGACGAGGGATTGTATCCGACGATCACATGGCTGACCAAGCTTAACCTCATCGGTCATACCATGGATGGACTAACTGTCCAGAAAATGTATTGAAACAAGAAGACATCATCTCGAATTGACTTGATACCAGCCACAATCATGAAACTTATCGTGTTCGTTCAAAGGATCAGAACGAACAGATACCCCATAGTCTTTTTACCATCCAGGTTAATCCCAACCTTACTTTCATCAATAATATTTAGTATCTTATACTAGCTTGAAATAATGCAAAATATGTTAATGTCTCATCAATATCCGACCTAAACATCACAAACATGATTGCTAACGAGGTTCTAACATAGAAATCTGATGTGCATGGCAATAGTATTCATATATGTGTATGTATGTATCGATATTACCTGAGGTCAAATGATCAATTATTGTGTCACATTCAGAAGTGGAATTGATTAGAAACTGATGGTCAATATTGAATACACTGTAACATGTCTTCCAGCAGTTGAACAAACAGATCAATGATTAGATGACCACGCCAGTTTGATGGATGACTCACAGATGGAATATCGAGGTAATTAAGCAGGCATATGACCGATCAGATTGCGCCAACTAAAATAATTGAAATCGCCAATATAACTCAGCGGTCAAGAATTGATGGGAAAATAGAATGTGTTGTCCATCTAAATTCTAAGGTTGGGTGGTATTCCATCATTACGTAAGCAGGTTTATTGAATCAACACATATACTGGTAATCCTCTCTATGGTCAGCATATCAGGTAGGTCTTCTTTTCGATAATGAGTCTTTCATCGCCGTGACGTTATTACCAGATTTATGTTAATCTTCAATAATCATCATAGCAAAGCATCACACAGTATTGACTACTGACTATTTCCAGACTCCAGCAAACCACCTTTTGACATACAACTGACAAACAATTAGTTGTGGTGTATAAAGTTATTTGAGAATTGAAGAAAAGCCAAATAACATCGAATGCAGCGATGTAAGCATCTGTGGCGAGCTATCAAATAAAATAACCACACAAATCAATGATTCAAATCACCACATAGCAGCCAGCCAGCCAGGTAATGTCTTCATCGAAATCTCGCCTATCAATCACTCAAAAACATCGAGAAGAAAAAATACTGATAAATGAATGAAAGCGACAGAATTATCAGCAGCTCGGCCGTAGTCTATCTCTTAAAACACTTTCTAGAGTCAAACAAACTCTTTACTCGACGGATACAATGTATCAGCTCCACATCAATCGAAACGCTAGGCCAAAAACAATGAATATTCTTCACAAATTCATCTAGACTATGTACAAATCTTCTCCATATGCTGGAATTCCTTAAGGGCTGCATTCATTGTTAAGTGTATGACATGCTGAGGTAGCAAGGCTTTCAACCACCAAAAAACACAGAAAATTAAAGCTCGATTTCAGTGTAATCTTTTATTTCTGGTAGGGACAGTGGATATTTTGTAAAGGGGAGGCTGATTTTCAGAGGGGTGGATGAAAAAGTGAAAGAAGTGGTCGCCCCTCTAAAACCTGTTGTGGAGGATACAGATGTACAAACCTGGATAAAAGTGGTATTGTATCTGTAATTGGCGACTTCAAGGGATAAATCTTTCATTACTTCCTCATATATCAAAAAGCTTTCTAGACCCATTGGCATCATCCAGACTAGCATCATTAAATAATATAATTCTGAATAAAACTAGAATGAATTCCAATACATCAAAGGCTACGATATGATCATTCGGAGCACATACAGCTCCTCTGAGGGATGACGTAGTTGAGTCCAGCGTTGATTAAAGAATTGACTCATCACCATCGTGCGCGCTCCTAGATCCAGTAAACAATTGATGAGGTAAACATGGTGGATCCAACAAACGTCACATAACTACATTAAGTAGGTTTGGAGGCCATAAATAACTCATCAATATTTGATCATAATGTGTAATATTCTGATTACATCTAACTTCGAAAGCAGCGAGTGAACTGGCAAGACATTGACGACAGGTCTACTCCCAATTCAAAATAATCTAAGTTTACGGGGCATCGATGCTCCCTCCTCGCATAATTTTGACAGAGATTGATTCATTATTGAAAACATTGACATTATATACAGAGACGGATCTAGGGTCTGACAAAAGAGCATTTCATAAAATTAAAAGGGCTCCTCACAGAAAGTTAATCGAAAAAAAATAAATTCATTTTTAGAAATACGGAGAAAAACTTCCTAATCCAAAACTAGTTCCTGTATCAGTTTAATATATAACATTCTCAGCAACTTGACATTTTTAGGAGGGGGTACGTATCCCCTGCACCCTCCCCTTGAATCTGTCCCTGATTTTCATATCCTTAAGCAATAATTTGGGCCAGACTTCATGAAAATTGCTATTCATTCATTCAAAATACAGTCCAGCCCTGCTCTACTTGAATTCATCCACACCAGTCAGATTACCATGATACCTACCGATATCAGAATCCAACAAAAAGTCTTTCCGAATATTTTTCTACAAGAACTATTCCTTGTCGATGATTAACGACGGTCTCCATTTGAAAAAATCCATTCGAACAGATAAATAGAAACTTTGCGAAGAAATTCCAAAACTTAACACGAATGCATAAAATCCAAGTGAAGGTAGAACGCGTATATACGATCTATTGAAGTTTCTATTCCTTGTTTCTCGTGAGTAGGAGGAGGAGGTTTAGAGATCGGAGTGTTTTGCTGTGGTTAACATGAATCAATGGTTCGCAGGCGCTCTTCACCAGGTCAGGGATATACCTGTATCATTCGGAGAACCACAATATGCAAGCCATTAAAACCGTGTGCTATCAGAAAGTGGTGGCGATCTAATAAATATCGCACAAACTATGCGCGCTCTCTAACACCCAGAAAGGTTGTTTCAATGCAAACCATCTGCGGATCAATCCACCCACCCATAAAGTAAAATACATTTTAAAAATGGCCAAACATCTGCATAATTTTCAGAATTTCTCAGATTTTCACTAGACCCCACCCACAATTGAATGAATTTCGACTCCAGTTAAGGCAAAGAAGATCCATACTTACCGAACAGATGCACACATATACCACATTTTTAAACAAACAATTGAACTGAAAGATTGTAACTAGATGTACGTGGGTAGATATTTGGACTAGGCAAGATTTCTCAGAAAACGAAATAACTAATATTTCAATAACAGGCTACAGGTAAATAGTTTATCTGAATATTTAGTAAAAACCAAAATAATGTAACTAGCTAGACAACTATCTTGACTTTGACAATTTTACAACTATGGCTCTACGGAAAATCTGATGATCATTATGATGATGATAAATATGAATTTCCTTTCCTCAGATAAAAGTTCTCCTTTTTCAGAATACCAAAAACGAACACTTTAAAGCAAACACTCCTTTACACAATGTTGACTTACTGATGAATTCTCGTATAGAAAGAGTCAGACATTCTTATCTTTGATCAACGCGGAATTGAACATACGTTCTTACGACGGCTTTACGCTTTGATCGGGAACCTCTCATGTACCTGTAAATATTTTCCCGCACAGCAGGCTCGATCGATGATCTGAAGCATGGCTTAGGTAAAATATTCGCTCACGCTGGGTCTGTTTTGGTAGAAAGGCGTTCGGTAGGTCGGCGCTTTTTTTCCGAGAAGCCGTAATCGGTGATCTCGGGTTTAGAACATCATGATTTAAGACGGTGGCGGTTTTAACGGCGGGTCAAACGGTGCTAAAACTGACACCCGGTGCCCCGCGAAATTCTTGGTAAAACGAGAGACGAGACTGCTGCGTAAAAACCATCGGTTGCTTTCGGGTCGGTGGATCAAAGCAGTCGTTTTAGTAGCAAGGCGCTAACCTCGCTGATTAATATCGTGATCTATCACATCTTAAATCGACGCAGGTGAGTGAGTGGGTGGCTGAACAAGAGGCCGGCAAGTTGTTTGTTCCCGGTCTCTTCCAAATAAATAATTCTACTGAGTAATCGATCTCGCAAAGAAACTTCTAGTCAGTGAGGGCAAAGTGGCAAAAACTGCGTGATTCATCAAAGTAAAACACTCGTAAATGAAAATGAAAAAATGCCTTAAAAGGTTACGAATATCTTGATTATTCACGTGAAATGTCTTTTTTGACGCCATGAAAACCATTATAATAATGTTCATCTACATTGATATCTTACACGTTATCTAAGGGGTTCTGTATCAGTCGATATGCACTGCGTCATCAATATTGGCGTTTCAAAATAACAAAACATAATTGTGAATTTCGGCGTTTAACTTATAATCAAATCTATTTCGTAATGCTTATTTCATTATCGATCCATATATTCAAATCCCACAAAACCCTGATATCATTAAAATCATAGTACATCATTTACTGTCGACAATATCAAGCAATATAGATGTTATTTTTCAAGGCATCGATAAACTTTCAAGTCAGTTTTCTTGATAAACATAAGTGATGTTTTTGCAGAAATTTCTCACATTCGTTTTACAGCGATTTCACTATTCAAACATCTCTTTCAATAAAACACACATCAAATCGACATTCTTGCAATTCACCGGCAACACGTGTGTTTGCTCGCTGTCACTTCATTACAGTCAACCTCACCCAATCATCCCGCCGAACGAGGCCGCAAAATCCATTTCCGAGATAATTCCAGCTTTCCGGGCGGACGCATCGCGTAAATGCGGTTTAACCTCGATCCGCGCTAGCCGGTAAGTGACGTTTCGACGTAGCCAATCACGCTCGGAAGCACTCCCGGGCGACGATACTTTCCATTTGAGGCAAGTTTTCGACATTACGAACTGATTATATAGCTACGGCGTCGCACGTCGGTGTCTATCAACCGATTCCTTTGATGTCGCATTGAAACTGTCAAAATTGTTAAACGTGATCAGCGGCGGTCGCGACTACGCGGTATTATACGAGGGCCCCGGCGATGACGGGATCACGTCCCGCGGGAGTTTTAGTCATTTGCGACGGGATTCAACTGAAATCCGGCGAGAACGAATGCCGATTTCGCCGCAGTAATACAATTATGAGGTTACGTTTGCGAAACATCAAAGGCGCCCGCGCCGCCCGCAGTGTATCGGATGAGACAATATTGAGGCATGACAATAATAATATCAGTCTCTCAGTACGACGGCGATAGCAGTCTCTCACCCGCTGCTGCTGCTGCTGCTGGGGTGTATATCGTAGAATCGCGGTTTCCTGCAGGGCTAGATCAAACAGACTTTCTGCGGCACCCTCGCTAGGAATTAATTCAACTGTAACCGATATCGAGATTATCTCGCGTACGACTCGGGTTAATTAGACGCTAGTGTTTTCCCGTATCAATCCAATAAAATGCAATTATCGTCCGGATCAAACGTTGTTTTCAAGGGAGAATGCATCGGCTTATTGTCGCCCGACGGCCCAGCCTCCTGTCAGCTTGCTGATCGGCAGAAAATGAAATTTCCTTAAACTTGCTCTTCTTTATGTAACAGGTGGGGGAGACGACCAAAAATGCCTTGTCAAGCAGGGGTCAATTGCTCAAAAGTTGGCTACAGCTGCTAACCAGTGGATAGTTGATAGTGATAATTGAAATTGCATTGTTACTATGGTTTCTATTCGCCGGTTTTCTCTAACCAACTTTTGAGCAACTGGCTCCAGTACGGTACAAGTGAGAAGCCCGAATATCATATTTAAGAACATTTTCACGGTGGCTGATCTAAATTAAATAACTAAAAGCAAGGTGAAAGAATGAAAATCCTGTCAGATTTGTTATGATAACCAGAGTTTAACAGGTGTTGAACAGCATCACTGTTCTATGATATTATGAAACTAAGATATACAAAACATAATAGCAAGGATAAGATTGACCTAAAAATATATTCCAAACCGAAAACCTCATCATTCATAAATCAATAGCAATCAAATGCATGATTTTATAGTGGTTTTGATATCAGAGTGCTAATGCCGATAAATAAAAGAAGAAATTCTGGGGTTGCGTTTTGTTTTTGTTTCAGTTTTCACGCTGAAGTTCATCCCGGTACAATTCTGTGATATAAATGTATATATAAGTTAATTATCAACAATTAATGCTGAACGTTGATAACCGCATAAGCCACAGAAGAACGGAGTTATCAGCCAAAATTGCAGCATCCCGACTAGACAGGAATCGGTCGTCGCGCTATGTTTTGATTTACACAGGAAGTGTAATAAAAATTGGTCAAGGCAACTGTAAACTCGATTGATAATTCCCAATTGACTTTGACTGCGATGTTTCAGGGTGGTATTTAGTAGAGGTATAGCCATGCTAATTCGAGAGATGCAAACATTCTTTTATCAAATTCTGTCTGGCTAAAAGGGGCACATATATGCCTTTATGCCAGTAACAGAACTCCCTCTTTTTGAGTAACAGGGTCCCGACAGATCTGTCATTTCAGGATATAAGTAGTTTTCAAGGAGTTTGAAAGAAAAAAATTTCACATTTCAAAGAAGCGCCTGCATCACTTTTATACCCCAATTACTATAGACTCCTTATTAAACGGTACTGTTCATCTCGGTAAACTATTAATTCAGTGGTTTTGTAAGCAATTTTTTTATCCTTGACACTACTGAACTCAGTTTCTAATTCGATAACCGCCTAATTGGGTAACAAAAAAACCTCGCTTCCAACTGTACCGAATTAGGCGTAATCTAATGTACAACTTCTGGAGGATCTAATTACCTATTTCTCAAAATGGAAGGAGTGTGTTAAAGGAATATTTGACATTTTGCTCAAATTAAAGGAGTTTCAAGCATTTTGAAGGAGTTTTTAAAAAATCAAGGAGTCATAGGGACCCCGTGTAACTTAGTCGGGAGAACCATACTGCCTGATATACAGTTGACCCTTGATCTTAGGAATGATTCGAACTTCTGCATCAAAAAAGCTTGACCAATCCTTACAAATTCATTTTCACCTTGAACTGTTGACGTCGTTCGCCTCAGCATTTTCAGCTAACTCAATGATGTTTCCCCGATGACGAGGACGTTTAATTATGGTGTTTGTATGATTCAGAATCGGTAACCCACGGGGAAGATGATAACTCACACAAAACGCAACCGTAAGAAGTCAATAGTAACCAAGACATCATCTCGCGAAGAATCAACTCGAAATTTCTGTCGGAACAGTCATAAACCACTTCAAGAAGATACTTCAGCCAATAACAAAGAGTTGAGAAAAATTTACCTATTGAAATCAGCCATAAGCAATAGTGGTATAGTAACCATTAAGAAATACCAAGAATCCGAGACTCTCACGTATTCAGTCGTAATCTAAATAGATTAACACAATGATATTCACATTTCTTCAATGACAAATTGAAAAGTAATTTTACGTCGGAAATGAGATTATCTAATCATCAATAACGCGCTTAAACGTAAGAAAACTGTAATGACAAATACTTTTGTAATAGACACGTATGGAGAAACTGAATGTAAAGTATTACGAGAGTAGATAGATTCTACAGGAACAGTCGTTATTAACATTCAATGAATTCGTCCGTCATTCAGGAGACATGATCGGAATACGACGAGAATGTGACTAGAATTATTCCATTCACCGAGTATTTACTGCAAACAGGTCTCTGACTCTGTATGTGTGTGTTTAATTGCAGTGTAGATGCTGGGTTCATTCGTCAACTTGTGCATATTCAAATTAGAATAACCGTTATTTCATCGGTTCATTTGAAAAGAAATTCCAACTCTTATGTTATCAACGTGACGCGACCATAAGCCGCGATCACACCACAGAGATGATTTGGCCCTGGTCCCTACCAATTTGGCCCGTGTGAACAGTTGTTCCGGGCCAAATTTGGCCTGACCAAAAGAACGCTTGTGCGATCGTGGCTTTAGATCCCAAATGTAGAGATCCGCTTAAGATTGTATCTACTTGATTTTTACCTTATTTGAAGAATGGGAGTTGTACAGAGGTGCCTTTTACCGCTAACCTAGATCCCAGTTAGCGAATATAATCAGAGATCGGACATTTTTATAACTTCAAACATGAGAATTTCCAATAAAACTACGAAGGCGCTTTCAGAACACGAGACAATGAGTTATTCGGTGGGTGTACAAATATTCATAACAGATTTAACGCTATAAAATACATCGATAAATCACAGGAGAGCCAGAGAGAGAAAGACCTCGACTATTAATGCAAGATTCTCCGAAATTACCCATAAATAATAGCGCGCACATTACAGTGTAATTTATACAGTTTTATGGCAATGGGAAGGGCTGGCGATTATATCACTTCAAAAGAAGGCTTATCATCCCATGTAATAGCTTACCAATTTAATGGATATTATCACAGGGCAAAAAACACGTCTAGTTTTTCCCAAGACATTTCATTCCCATGAAAACAACATGCGGCAAATATGCGATATTATATTCTTTATACTGCCGGCTACATTTTAGGACTGTATCATCATCGTAAAGGCTGGGTAAATGTGTCACTTAGGGCACATCAGGCAAGTCCATCGGGTTTTGTAACATTCAACCTTAAAAATGCCATAGACTCGGGGAGGGGCTCCTTAATTCAGAAATTGCACCAAATTTTTATCTCTTAAACCTTGCAGTTCATCGAGGGCATAATGTAATTTTGGACATGTTTTTACTGTTTGTCGCTTGACCAAAATGCAATATACATATATATTACATATGTGTAAACCATAAATTACTGACAGGTAAAGCGGAATTCCTTTTTGACAACAATCCTCGGTATGACTGAACAATACCTGGTCTCATTTACACCTCACCAATACTAATAATATAGTATACACACTCGCTTGTTTGTACGGTTAATAAAAGGCAAGCCGCGAGTTAATAACACTGATTGACCTGGTGGCCAGACCGGGCTTATTTAAGGCACATACGATTCACGGGCTCCGCAATAAAATGGATCAAAGAAAATATCGGTCTACGACAAGTACTTGAAAGGGAACAAATGTCGCCAAATATATATTTTCAACTACAGGCAGTATTTCCATGAAGTCGTACTCAAGTTCACACTTATCAAGCGGATATGATTTCTTCCAATTATACATATATCTGAAATTCCCATTTTTTGACGAGATAATACATAGTTTAAGAGAAGACAGGACAGTTCCAATAAAATGCACGTGGTTGTAAAGAAGAGATTGGGAATCTTGAAGAGGTTTTTGAAGAAAGTGCATCAGCTACTGAAATTGAAACGGACTTAAATATTTTATGAGGTTCTGATTTCAATCGAATTTTCTACTTGCTGTAACTGTGGGGTAATCAAATATCTGAGTACCGGTAACCGACAACAGGTAGCGCTATGGTAGATTTGAAAATGAAGTAGCCCATCCTCTCTCTCATCTCGGCTAATACCATGTACCGTCGATTTGACTGACGTAATACCTCGTGGCAGCTGTCATAATGAAATGTCAGGAGGGAAATCATCATCATCTCTTTTTCGCAGCGCGGTAAATATTATACCCAGTAACGTATCCAGCATCCATGCCGAACAAAAAAAGTTTCAACTCATATCCTAGGTTAATGAAGTTGTCACCTAAATGTCAGACAGAAGTATCAGTTATACAATTATCTGACATGCGAGATGACATCATTTCTGAGAAAGCCTCGGGCCGAAAAAAGTCTATTAGCCTGATTTTTTGTCTATTCAGGAATAGCCACGAAAAGTCGGCGCGAAGGTTTTCAGCGAAAACCGATGTAATAAGTCATTATTGATTTGAGTAAACTGTCCATTTCAACAATTTACGACGCTGATTCAGACTGAAAATTACTGTCAAACACCATTATCTCAATGTTGACGCGCACTAATGTCTAATCGAGACATGTACAGCTCCTCTAGGTAGATCTGGGGTGAATAGTTGTGTCACTTCCAGGCATAAACATCATCTCACCACCCCCCCCCCCTAAAGATGGCAAGTTGCCCAGAAATTTTACGGGAAAATGAAAAATATCAAACTGATAAGGTATCTAAAAAGATTAAATTCATAAGCTTACGTTCTTTGTATTTCCAAGAATCAGTTAGGCTTTCTTTCGGGGTATTTTTGGGGTGCACCACGATCTGCCCCTGTACCCAGTGCCATAAGCGGTTCATACATACAAGATTCGCGAATCAAAAAAAGCCAGCAGTTTTCACAGTGGTATTTTTACGAAAAAAAACATCACTACCCAATTCCCGAGGATTTACAGCCGGAGAGTATCGCCGAATTAGTTTCTCCCATATATTGATCATATATCGCGCGTTCGATTCCGTATACAATCTACAAATATCATCAAATCTCCAGCCATCAATCAAATTTTCTCCCTGGCTTCGATCGAAACCCCAATACCAATCGCGTTAAGATGTTTTGATTAGTTTGCGTTAAACTCCGAACACGGCGCGATTTTGGCCCGAGATCTGTTTGTTTTCGTTTTACGCCGGGTATCCGCCGACTCCGTCGGTCAGTCGCCGCAACGCCAATCTTGCTCGCGATCGAAATCCAACGACGACGACGACGAACGACGATGCGAGTCTCTCGAACAATCGGTCAGCCTACGATCAAAGAGATCGTATCATCCATTCATTAATGACGATCAATACGACAGACATCTACCCCAGAGAAACCGGTCCTTCAATCATCTGGAAACCAGTCAATCAAAATGCCGGTTCCCGATCGCTAGACATGCAACATTTTTCATTCATATCGTGCACCATATTTATACCATGCACCATATTAATACCATGCACCATATTAATACCATGCACCATATTAATACCATGCACCATATTAATACCATGCACCATATTAATACCATGCACAATATTCATACCATGCACCATATTAATACAATGCACCATATTAATACCATGCACCATATTCATACTGTGCATTTTGTCAATATATTTTTAATGCGATGTCATAGATTTTTAAGAAATCCTGGGACTGAATTTTGAAAAATTCTGACAAGACGATCATGTTGTTCCCTGGTGATGGGACCATTTCGTGCTTCTAGTTGACTTACAACTGAAAGCCTTAGAACTGCCCCAACTAGTCGCTTGTCAGTTCAAGCAGGTGAGTCGATTGTTCGAACGAACTGGAATCGAAATTTCAAATTAGTCACTTCGATTTGAATAGAAAAATTATGTTAATTCGACCAATCATCCAACTATATCTGTACTTTTCCACTTTCAGAATCAAACCCCGCGTTTCGTTCCCAGCAGGCGTAGTGGGTCTGTAAGGGACACCAAATTCAGAACAAATCATAAGTATAATCAATCAATCAAATGAATAAGAGGGAAAATTTCCTATTTCAAGATCAAAACTATTCGTCCTTTAAAATCAGGACTGCAATTACTACAGTGTCCAATTCTACAATGATGATGATAGCAGCGTTTTAAAACTTTCAAAGCAATGGAAAAAACGTCGCCATCCCCTGAGAGCAAGATTCATACATGACGAAGCAGTACGCTATTGTGAGTGACAGATTCCGGGACAAATTAGATTTTACAAGTGAGTAGATCCAATCAGTTAAAGTATTCTTGCCTCGGAGGGAAAACCAACGACGAACGCCGCCGCTTCATGAAGTCAGAGCTTTAATTGCCGGCCCCGGGTAAGATCGAACGGATTGAAACGTTCGCCCCGGCGAGATTGACGTCGATCCGGAGTCGCTTCATCCGATCGTCTCTTCCTTAAAACTTGTTGAGGAAAACGCTCCCGTGTGCTCTGTACTACGTAATTCCTTTTCAAGTTTATGACTTTAATCCGACAGAAGTTCAAACGAAGGTTATTCATTACGACTGCGAAAATGCACTGAAGTATATATATAAAAAGCCGCATTGATTCTAGCCCAATTATTTTACATATTAAATAACCCGGCTGCTTCGTCTATTAAAGAGATCCCTAAAAAGAAAACTCACCGAGTCAAGCTAACGAACTCAATTTAACGGCTGTCGGATTGTGCAGGTAAATGGATATTAGAACGCATTTGAAAGATTAGTACGACGACGCGGAACTCAACAGAACTCGTGCGCGCGATATCTGAGAAACTCGATTTCATAATCGTAAAACACTGAGGCGCCCGTGCGCCCATAGCGTCTGGTGCGTGACCAATTACGGAACGTGTGGCGAACGACGAAAAAAACTCTCTCTCTCCCGACGTGAATCATCAGAAAATGACTTGATTTCTTTAGAAAGCTGAATCAGAGATGGAGACAGTATCTCGTCCGGCGGTACGCACGCAGTTTCCACTAGTCGGTTCCAGTCATCAAATCACAACCCAGATGTATTCAAATCTAATTTATTCCCGGAGAGGTAACGGTGGTAGTTGTCGTTGTCAAATTATTTCGCTGAACTATTCACCATCGACGATGATGGCACCGGTATCCTTTCCACCCTCGTCATCTTACCGTCGTGCTGAGTCAGTTCCAACAACTGATGACTTGGTTTCCGATGACAGCGCCTCGGATTCAGATGAGCGCAGAACTTGTGGCTCGATAACTTTTCTTTAGAGATCGTCTTCATAATTGTCATCTTTTAATTCATGTAGGGAAGGGCCATCTTTTATTTACAGCATCAGGAAAGAGACTGCGTGTCACTAGTATTACAGCAAATTGACAACGAATCATTCTCATATGTCCAAAAATTTTCTCATTTCCTAAGAAAAATGCGATGAATCTTAAGTTGGATAACTGAGTTTTGGATTCAGATGAGAAAACCTTGAAAGTCGTTTCACCAATCTCGCTGCGTGATGTCTTCCTCATCAATAGAATCGTATATAGCATCTAAATTGATGGCTTTCACGGGTATAAAGGTCCCCGGCCAATCTGTAAGATACTCACAGCAGAACAGATAATGTGATGGATGACGAGCAGACGACTTCGGGTGTGTTGTTTGCTGATATTGTCAATATTCCAGGGGTCAAAAACCAAACGACGACTGTCATTGCCATCGAGCTAAAATGATCTATACGACATTCAACGATGATTTATTATGGTCTGGTGTAAAGAAAAATCAGCAACTACCATTGGTTTACTCGTGGACGTATCAACTAGTTTACAGCCGCTATCACACGGAGACGATTTGGCCCAAATTTTCCGCGTGCCTAATTAATTCACATGTTAACCATTCACTTGATACTAAACAATGCCTAAAAAAAGTGGGAACACTTTCAGAACCAGTCGCAATTCATACGCTATAATTTGACCAGTGCCAAAATTTAGCTCAGGCCTGGGTGGACATTTTTGGTCAGGCCAAATTTGGCCAGTGCCCATTTGTCAGCCGTGTGAACAGTTGTTCCAGGCTTTTATGCGGCTTCTATGTTGATGGTTTAATAGTGATACTTCTCATTCACTGTTATATTTGATAATGCTTTCACGTAGTCTTTATAAATTTTCTATTTCAACGAGCAGCCACTTTCAGGGAATCGCTCATATTAAGCTGTGGTTATGTGGGTTCAGCCAATGTCCTGGAAAGAACTTTCTACACTTCGCGGTATTTCAACTGTTACTGTCAAAGGACAAGTCGGCATAGGTCTAGTGTGTCCAATGTTGCACCCCCCCCCCCAAACTGAACTTGCAGAGAGGTAGTTTCGTCAGTCATAAATATCTGATGGTAAATTTTGTTGATTTAGATATTGATTCCATTACAGCCACAAACATCGCGCGGAAATATGAATTACGCTCCGCAATTATGGCAAATTAAAGTTTTGCGTCGAATCGCGAATACAGTCGATAAACAGCATGAAATCTACAGATATTCATCCACTTGATTAAACTCATTACTACAAATGCCAACAGCACGGATAACAGCCTTCATCTGCCATGTTCGTACTTTTTTCAGCAAGCCATGTTTTCTTTTCGTTATTATTGTTCGGTGTCCTTCGACTGTGTATCTAGACGAATAAACCTTAGTACTTTGAAACACATATTTTTCTGTTAAAGATGAAACCCGTTCGTCACAATGATTTCCAGCACGTCCCAGCTAACATATGCAAATCAATCCAGATTTGGATAGTACGAAACCCATATTATACAATTTCATTTTTGCCCACAAGATTTGTATCAACGAGGTTCCGCTGTATTGATCTCCATATCTAATATAAGTATTGGTCTCTAGGTGGTGCTCCTACTAGATAACCGTCTTCTGTCTACTGATTTATGTGCAGCATTTAAACCAACAAGGCAGAAAACCCGTTATCGCTGCTTTGCAGCTATATTTATAGTTCGACGTCCTTTCTGTGTATCTAGACAAATAAACCCTTTTTTGTATTTTGCTACATACCGCTTAGGATCTTTCTCATGTCAAGCCAATAGCCGTTTTAATTGATTTTCAACAGTATGTCATACTAATACTAATCTGACTGCTCTTTTTCCCAAAAAGCTTCTCATGAAAACCCTTGAATATGATTATGATTAGTGCGATGCCCGTAAAACATCCACAAAGAATTATATGGTAGGCGCTCCCTTTTAGATGGATAAGAAGCTTTGTAAGGCCCGAGCATCAACTAAACGTATCACACGCTGCTTTGAATAAAGTATAAACATGGCTAAAATGTTCCCATATGTAAATAGTTTCCAAGTACACCATTATCAAAGTGAAGAAAGTGATAATACACTCCTATAGGTAAGTAATTCCATCCTTGAATTCAATAATGCTTTACCTTAAACGGATTCATGCCATCATTTGAAAAGTAGCACACGCATCAATGTTGATAACTTCCATCATGAATGTCCAGTACTAAATGCTTTTACTAAATCCTTTTCAGCTAATGAAGGCGATATTTTGATGATCATGACATATTTCACTCATTCGCACACCAAATGGCCGCCACATTTTCAGCGAAAGGCATAAATATTTGATGACCAAACGTGTCAATATTGCACAGCATGGATAGTAAACTATGGACATAATGGACATGGAAAGGCAGAATGTTTATAATGCAGTCAACAAGTTCAATATCGTCATCTAGCTGACAATATGGGATTAGTAGGCAGTCGCAAAGTATCGCTACCATCAACTGAAGCAGCGCTTCTATTCTATTATCAGTAGTATGAAATCGAAATCCACCGGGATGAATAAAACACAGTCGACAACGGCGTCATCATTACGACCTTGGACTCGGTGACAGTCAGTCTAAAACCATCCGTAATCATAAGCCCGCTAAATGTATTTTATTCATCTGAATATTGTGCAAAACCTTCCTAGCTGTAGGCTATGTTTTAGTATCTTTAGCCATGATCACATGAGCATTTTTGGCCTGTGCCAAATTAGGCCCGGACAAAATTTTTGCATGGGCACCAAATGGGCATGACCAAAAATGTCGGAAGCACGGGTGAAATTATTATGTGAATTGCAACTGGTTCCAGAAGTGTCTTACTTCGCTTTGTTTAAGCATTGCTTATTATCGAGTGAGCAGTTTACATGTGAATTAGGCACAGACCAAATTAGACTAGGGCCTGATCCGTGCCAATTTGCCCCGGGCCAAATCGTCTCCTCGTGAGTATGACTTTTATCATGCCGATTTTGCCCTCCTCGTGAGTATATGACTTTTATTTCTGGGAAAGCCTGGGAAAGTCTATTCGCTCGACACGTCTCATCTGATACTCTCGTTCAATTACCTCACGCTACCTGATCCAAGGTCAGCGTCCGTCCGTACGGCCCATAATTGCATCAAGCGGCCGCTATTTTTGGACGTCGTGACAATATCGGTGAAAAACCGCCGCCAGTCAATGTATGGTCAAACAATGGCGAACAAGCAATTAGCTATACGCTTACTCCTCCATCGTCGACACAAAGAAAATTACATGTTTTCGACCTGATCACTAATCCACCGGACCAGACCAGGAATTTAATTCCAAATACCATTTTCATAGAGAGCGCATTATCAATAAAGGGCACGACCTCGACGCCATTTTTGAGGCAACCGCGTCGAATGCGCTTATCAATTTCAGATGCTGAGGCTAAGTTCATCAGATGGCATTAAAAACAGGTTTTCATGGCGTGAAATTCGAATTGCCGACACGTCAGTCGGATGTTCTCTCGTCGAAGAGACCCTGGATACTTAAATGTCATATAGCGACGCCACATCTCGGAGAAAGAGAATATACAGAACCCAACACGACTTAAAGCGACTTAACACGCAATATCTCAATCGAGACAACTGCCAATTAGCATAAACCCTGCATAAAAACTCCTAGAACAACAGTTGTTACGGTCCTAACTCGTGTTTCTATATGTAACTCAGATTTTTTTCGATGTCACAAAAATCATTCATCAATGTTTACTATTGTTATCAACATGACCCAAATTCAATGCCAGTTGATCATATTATTCAGGGCCCGGTTCCACAGTTGTGAGTTAAAGTTAACTCTGAGAGTTAAAATCAATTCATTTTCAATGTTTTAACTCAAGAGTTAAATCTTAACTCAGAACTGTGGAACTGGGTCCAGTATATTTGTGCCAAACAAGACCATACCAAAAAGGTACGGGGCCAAATCAAACTAAACTGAGTACAAATTATGTACATCTAATTGAAAAACAAATCATTCTCATACGTCAAAAAGTTTTTCTCATTTCCGACATCTCTTTGGAAACGCATTCTCACTAAACCTGATCTCAAGTCATTTTTCGAGAGGCGCATTTGCATTTCTACATATTTCGTCGCTAACGCCTCGACAAAATATGAATGAACACGGATACGAGATCTTGTATATTTCCGTCGAGCGACTGCTGGGACGTATTCGCGAGAATTTTCACGCAATCGCCATAAAACAGGCGACGAATGTGACGAAACGTCGCCGGCTAATCACCGTCAGGAGAAATCAATGAGAGGAAAACATAGCACTAGATTAAAGCCGATGAGATAAATGACGAAATAAAAGAGGAGTCGACTGCGGTGATCGAGGAAATTCGCTTTCATCGTCGAATATAGGATCGAGCGATTTGTTTTTAGGATCTGCGGAATGCTTTCTGGTTTTAATATGACAGGACGATCCATCTCAGTCTGAGGCGATTGCATTTTCATAGACTTTGATCGAAATGATGAGCTAGTTAATGCACGACGTGCCTAGACTGACTGAAATGTTTTGTGGAAGTCGCAGTGCTTTTCTTTTGAAATAAAGAATCCTGAGGTACACCTACATGGGATAAAACAATCGTATGCACAACAAAGCCGCGATCATACAGAGATGATTTGGCCCGGGCCATATTGGCACGGATCAGGCCCGAGTCAAATTTGGCCTGTGCCTAATTAGAGTGCGTAAACCACTCACTCCATACTAAACAATGCTTAAACAAAGCGAAGTGAGTCACTTCCGGAACCAGTTGCTATTCACATGAAATAATTTGACCTGTACAAAATTTTGGTTCAGGCCTGGCCTTGGTCGTGCCAAATTCAGCCTGGCCCAAATAGATATGGGCTAACTTGGCCCAGGCCAAAAGTGCTTGTGTGATCACGCCTCAAGTCTGTATTGATGAGGAACCAGGTAAACAATTTCTTCCATATTGAATTCCAATGAATCCTGTTTCCTGGGACAATCATAATGCATATATGTATGTAGATCATACTTCCATGTTGTCACACTGGTATTGCCGGGATGTAAAGAAATTTGAGATCTTTCTACACGACGCTGTCATGGTTCAACTGCTCGGTATTAATTTACAAGCACGCGCGCTATATTGTCAGCAGGCCAGCGTTAATGCCTGTTAGCTAGTTTATACCTAATCAATGCCTCGTCTAATGAAAGATTTTTATATTATTATATTTCCTAAGCTGAAACAAGCGTGCGCCAACTAGTTGCCTCTTTGATAGTTGCAACATCAAAGAATTATTGTTGTCACAGCCATAGCACACCTGTCTCGCACCCCCTCGTTCGATTACGTCTTTCGCCCGCGCAGTAGCTTTGATCGTTAATGCGCTTCTATCACATCGCCGTTCGTTATTAGTAATTAACAACGGTGCATTTTTTAATGAAAGGATTACATCATATTTCACGCGTTTTAACATCGTTAGTTCGTAACTTCTGTTTTGACGCCATAAAAACCGTCACAATAACATACTATGATACCTAGCATGCGTTATTTAAGGGGTTCTGCATTAAGTTGATATGTATTACGTCATCAATATTGGCGTTTCAAATTTAAAATTATGAATTTTGACATTTTATCATGTAATCAAATATATTTCATAACTCTTATTCTATATTTGATAACTATTTTTGAGAGGATGTGCACCACGCCATCACTATATCGGGGCTAGACTGGTTGCCAGTCAATTCAATTCAATTATTGATATATTCAAATTCAAAATAACTTTTAACCAATCCTTGATATTATATGTATTAATCAATGTCGAAAATATCAAGCAATGTGTTATTTTTCAAGGTGTCGATAAACTTTCAAGTAAGTCTTCTTGTGCTGAATGTTTGGTACCGAGTATAAACCTTATATACACACCGCCATTATATTCCTTCATGGATGAGTCATAATAAATGCTCAAATTTACGAGGGACATTAATTACATAATACAGCTGCTTTGATCTGATCATTACTGGCAAAATTAATGTGATGCTATAATTTTTTGTTATGTACGATCAACGAACATTACCTCGTCATAACGAGTATGAAAACAGAGTACAAAAACAGAGTACAAAAACAGAGTACAAAAACAGAGTATGAAAACAGAGTACGAAAACTTTTACTATCAACTTTTGCTTTTCAGCAGCCGAGTCAAAACTCTCTGGCCAACAACTACATCTATAAAACCACGAACCCATAGACCACGCCTCGAGCTATGTATTGGACTTCTTCTAAATAGCTGTTCATGCATTGTTCGAACGAAACCATATTGGAATTTTTCAGAGAATTCAATCCTTCATCATGATCTCGGTGACATTTCCTCGAAGATAAAGGTCAAAAGGAAAACTATTCAATAGCAAGAGGTTGACCACTCGAATCTGCATGGAGATGCATGATACGCTAGGTCCATTATACGGTACCCATTATATCTAGGTCCATTATACGGTACCCATTATATCTCTATACGGAATCTGAGGCAAACGCCAAATCGACATTAACTGATATCTACTGTCTATGGACCTACAACAAGATAGACATCGGCCTATATGGTCCAGAGACTCATCTCAAATAGAAGTCAAAATCAGTGGTCTGTTTTCATAGACAGATCCAAGGGGAGGGTGCACACCCCCCTAAAAATGTCAAGTTGCCCAGAAATTTCACCGCAAAATGAAATACATTAGACTGATACCTAAAAAGGTTCCTAAGCTTTCTTTATCCATATTTCCAAAAATGAGTTTACTTTTTCGGGATGTCCTTTTATCATATGATAAAATCCCTGCGTGCACCCCTCCCTGAATGAGACCCTAGGCAGGCACCCCAGGTTCTAAATATCAAAATGAATTCATTTTCAAATTCAACTGTGACCTATAAGGAGAAGAAACCTTTTTTTCAAAGAGTGATAGGGAAGGGATTGTTGATATCAGAAATCAGCAAATTCTATCAGTTCAATGGAAATACATCAAGAACTGAGAAGGAAAGAGTGTGGAGTAACACGACATTAACTTGATTGAACATATCAAAGAGAATTTATTATTATTCTACGACGGAGCCTCAACGGTAATGACTGTAAAGCAGCCATCATGTGACATTGGCGTAGCTGTCGTCGTCGTGGTTCGACCAGCCACATGTTACCAGTAGAATTAAGAACCTGTTCCATTGTTGGCTTGTCATTACACCGACGATAATGATTCACAGCTGATTTACATGCGTGCGGATACTTAATTGCAAAAAACTCAAGAAATCCGGGCGTATTTTTTAAAATTTCAAAATCCATTTCAGAGAGATTCAGTCGAATATGTATTGCTTAGGGGTCTGGGCATTTTGAGGCCCCTTAAGCATCTATCCCGAAGATTCCGGACTGAATATTTTCGAAAGAAAAGTCAAATTCAACTTTGAACCACTAAAAAAAAATATCAACATTTTCTAGAGGCAATTAGCTGTTTTTACCGTTAAAAATTATTGCGTACGCCCTGAAAATGCCCTAAATTCATAATTGGACACCCCCTCTCCGTTGACCATAGATCCACCCCTGCTATGTGACACCGAAAAGATTTAGAGAGATCTAGTGGTTTTATTACTACTGCATACCTGGCGACTTTCTGATTCGATTTCCTCATCATCGTATCCACAAACCATCGCGATATCAGCAGGCGCGGTAGCAGTAGCCATCGTCTCCTCACGCGATACGCCGCCGCCGTAGTAGTCACACAGTATCCCCGAGCGTGAATCACAATCCTCTCTAAACTGTTCTATAGTTGAATCATCTTCCGAATCGGTCGTCGCTTCGCGATACACCCGTCCCGGCCCATTCTCTACCGACTACGACCAATAATCTCTAAGACTGGGGGACGGTTTTATCGTCGGCGCGATAGTTGCGTAAGAGGGCCATAAAGTGTCTCCGTTATTAACGAGCTGATGCAACCTGCCACTTAGAATTATTCATCGTTATTTTCGTTCCCAATCTACTACAACAACGGAACGAACGACAGAAGAAGTCTTGATACGATCGTTTATATGCAAAAACAAGCGCCGCTGAAATGTTGTATAACTTCTCCGGAATCGACGAGAGAATCAACGTACTTGACATAAATCAGTATTAATTGCATTACGGAATCAAGAGCACGGCTGCACGGAAATTTCCTTCACGTGTGTATATATATATATACCCCATGACTCTCGGATTCTCGGCGAGAAAGAACAGTCGTACCCGTCGGCGTTTGTCCCGGAATGATATCTCTCTCTACTCCGACGCGGCGGCGGTGCTCCGACTGCCGGACTAATCGAATTCCCCGCGATGAGTTATGGCCCATAAAGGAACGATATTTCATGTTTCGCTCGGCGAAATGCGGCGTATGAATATTTGCCCGTAAATAATTTACGCTTATCTTTAAGCAACACCAATAATCTCCGGCGTATACAGCTATAACGTTATACAATCGAGCTTGTAATATTCATCAGAAATATGCCCGCCAAGTCGATTACAACTGAAAACTATCCGTTTTAAGAAGCGAGAAATTGGAACAGCTATTATCAAGGGGAAGAAATCTCAAAGATTCGCCGTTGTCATCTCTGTGAAGTTTTGTCACCGTAAAAACCGTTACAATAATGTTTATATACATTGATACCTTGTGTAGGGGGTTCTGTGTGAGTCGATGTGCACTACGTCATCAATAGTGGGGTTTCAAAATAACAATTACAATATTGCATATTATTTTTCAAGGCGTCAATAAACTTTGGAGTTGGTTTTCGGAAGAAATTTATCGTTGCTCATTTAAAATTTATCAATCAAAATTCTAAGATTTCACCATAGGCCCTATTGCATAACAAGTTCCGTGTATGAAAAATAATTAATTACATAAGTAACCTAATTACACTAAGGTTCTGACCATGATTGGACCTCCAAATATGAAAAATATCATAATGATAATGACATTCATAAAGCGCTGTAATTCCATGCCGAGACCAAGTTCAAAGCGCTCCCCTGGATTGTCAAAGTAAGTATGGAAAAGTACTGTTTTGACTTGAATCGCACAAATGACATACCCAGAACCGTTTGATGCATTGGGTCGATGAAATTGTTAAAGTAATGAATGTAAAAACTTTGTTCTACAGAATAAAAACTGGAGCAATGCAAAAACGTAATCGAAGAAACTGCATGAAAATTATGAATTATTGATAGCAGAATAGCTCGGTATATCGGTCAATAAATCGCTATACATCAACTTCATTACGTAATAACGAGATTAAGTTACAACCGTGACAAGCGAGAAAGCGACACAGCGACACTTGTCTCATAGTTTCAACCATCTGTAACGGTTCTCAAGACCTTGAGTCATGAAGAACCGATCTTGTGTCAGAAATGAGCTGTCAGCAGTTTACATCGTCGCGCGCATACGAGAAAATTCCTGAAATATTCATCGCGCTCGCTACGTTTCTGAGATCAACAAACTGTATCCGTCTTCTCGCTCATGGGCGCCACCTGAGTGTTAAAATGACCTGAGAAATGAAAAAAAACCTGCGGTCTATCGATTCTAATTTCTATGGACATATTCCCATCTTCAGGTCCATGCCACATTCATCAACTGTAACTAAAAATAGATCAGGTGCGCTGCGCTATTCAACTCATCCTTACTGTGACATTCGCTTAATAGCCACAACACCATCATTCATTCCAATGTAGGATTGCAAAGATTATGATTTAACTCCGAGGCAAGGTCAGATTGAAGGCCAAATATACCCAAATCGGAACTTGATGTCAATTATATGAATTTTGTGCTTGAAACTGCCACATCTTTACGGGGTACAATTCCTACGGGGGTGATCAACTCAACATGTCATCAGGATCACGAAGAAACGTTAAAATTGCCGTTCAATCAAAATGTAGAATGCAGCGTCCTCCGATCCATCAGCCTGACTTAACTCCTCAAGGCTGAATTATCAAGATTGCGTTAATTCAATCAATACGAAAATTAGCCTCATTAATGGAAACTATCAAGTAAATTTCACTGTCTCTATCTGTAGGCGATCTGCGCTGAAGATGACATCGAGGAATCATTGTGCCAGTGAGTCAACAACAGAATACGAAGCCTCCTTCTACTATTCCGCAAATTGATATTTCGAAATGGATAGACATGACAACCGCATCATCGGCAAACGAGAACGAACACCGTGCCGTCATTGTATTTACTTCGAAATTAATTGACTAGTTATAAAAAGACGAATTGCACGATTCTCGAGGTGTCAGTCAGTCGCGGCAGCATCATCATCGTCATCTCGTCGTCCTCATCGTCGCCGTAGAATTCAAATTGTTACAGCTGAACGCAAATTGTAAACGAGCGCCGGTGATTTGAATTCAAAAACGAAGTAACAAGGCGACGAAAGGCAATTTCCGGCAGACGTTTCGATTAACTATCTTCTTATTTCGTCGAGACGTCGATGCTCTTGATTTACCGGTTTGTTTTTATTTCGTTTTAATCATTATCAATTCGTTGTTGGCGTATTAACTACAAAACGATGAAGGTGTGCATTATCGATATAATTCAACCGGGTAGATACATTGCAATTCTCTGAAATCTTACACATATTCGAAGGCGCGTGCCGAAAGCGGGTTCGGGGGTAGTGAATAAACCCCCGTTTAAAAAGTTTGATTCAAAAAGTCAGTGTTCATGTTTTTTTTTTGAAAAATGAAAGTAATCCATTCTAGAATTATTTATTCAGGTACCCACGCACTTCATATTTAAAGGGTAACTGACTATCCTCTTTCACAGTACCCCTCAAAAAATTTTTGGTATGGACCTGATTTTGAAAAACAATATACCGGTACGGCATATCATTATGTGACAACCCTTTATAGATTATTGAGCTGGACTTGATTACATGTCCAGATATTTCACCAAACCGAAACAATTGACGATTGTGTTTTCAAATAGGTTTTGATACTAAATCATTCAGAATACAAACAAATCTTGTAAGCCTATATAGGCTGGCTTGTAGTTATGTATAAAAGATGACAATAAACAAACCAAACGTTAACTACGCCTAACATGGTTGAAAACAAGGCGTTTTCATTAGTTGTGTCAAGCCTACTACGATTAAAACAAAATGAAAGTTCCATTGAACGCCGAATAAAGGAATTCGTTTTATGCGAATTCGGCGGTCATTATCGCAGTCAACGCGCGCTACCGAAAGTCCTCACGAGGAAAATTCTGTCGTTGTTTACGATCGTCGCCATCTGACCTAATGGATGTACATCACGAGATGAGATTTTCTGTTTCACATTAAACGGGATAACATCAAGATTAATGAGACGCATGTATATTCATTTACAACGTAACGCAGACCCATTTCGGAGATTCTCCAGTCGACGATTTCAGTCGGCAAGATTTATAGACAGCAGACGACAGTAATGGACAGAGCTCCTCGTCTCTACAACCACCTACTGCCATCTATTGGCACCCGATTGAAGCATTAAGTGACCTTCGCATTGACTCTAATCATTTCAGCAACTACGTGTTAACTTCGTTAAACTCAGTAATCGCACGAAATTCTCACCCGAACGGAAATTTCGGCGCAGTTTTAATGATAAAAAGTTCAGCGAAGATAATCTGAGGATTGCGTTGTTTTAGTGCTGCATCCGTTCTCGGAGCAACTGATCTGAACGCGATGTTGCTGTAAACATGAAAATTCTCCACCGACTCAACTCCTCAACTCCCGACAGAGGATACTACAACAAAGATGCGCTGTTTATTTTACCATCCCAAACAACACAAAATAGACGCTGCATCCGCTTATATCTGTTTTTGATAGTAGAACAACTTTTAAAGTTTCCGACGAAATTCAAGCCATTGGCACATCGCAGTAGGGTAGCACCGGGTGATTGGTAAAGATTTACCTTCCCTCTACATCTTTGGAAACTTATAGTAGTAAACAAGCAAAACCAACAGGATTATATGAATACAGGATTATATGAATGTTTCCATCAAAAAATATTTGAACTTATTATCAATAACTTATTTACCAGAAAAGCCTATATAAAAGTTGAATATAACTACAGTAACAAAAATTCTAATCGCATTCTAATATCAAACAGATTAGCTTCCAAAAAAGAACTGAAAGTCTACTTACTGAAGCTTCATAGTTCGCTAGGTTGAGTCCTGTTGCGCACTGTTGCTTCCAAATAATGTCTTCGATGGATTTATTCGGAGATGATGACTGCGTTCCGTTCAAATGAGCATTCACTAACAAACACTCCCCTGTCATAAAAAAGAAATTAAAAGAATTAATGTAAAAAAATTCTGAACAATTAGTGAACAAAATGTTTTTCAGTTATGATTGATGCTGCGGTACATTAGTTGAATTGGATCTATACATTGCGTAAATTACAGATGACAAACATGTTTGAACCACTACTACCCATTCCCAATGCACTCATTACATTACTGAGATGAGGGCATTGCAAACGAGAGCAATATGAATTTGCGAAGCTGATCTCAATTGTCAGCCGACAATAACATCAACAAAACAGA
Organism: Tubulanus polymorphus; assembly: GCF_964204645.1. Classification (NCBI taxonomy): domain Eukaryota; kingdom Metazoa; phylum Nemertea; class Palaeonemertea; order Tubulaniformes; family Tubulanidae; genus Tubulanus; species Tubulanus polymorphus. The sequence continues at coordinate 8,181,134 of NC_134027.1, read as the reverse complement.
AAATAAGCTTGTTACAATATCTAATAGAAAAAAAAAAATTGTCATTTATGTAGCACAAGGCTGCCTATAAAGTTCAAATGCGCTCCTCTAGAAACTACATGTAGCAAGCAGCACAATACAACTGTTTTGAGGGTCTGCTTAAATGAATCACAAGACAAAGACATGGGGTCCGGTATGTCCGCAAGATGGTTATTCCACAGTCTGGGAGCATATGTGGAGAATGCTCTACCACCATAAGAAGCTGAAAATAGGAAGGAACGACCAATCTTTCCTGATGAGCAGAACGTAGAGCCTGTCTGATATCTAGTATGAAGTTTATCAAATATTTTCATTTCGGGTAAAAAAGTGAAGCTTTTATCGTTAGAAAGATATGTCCTCGTTCAGAAATAGATCTTATCGAGGAAGACAATCGGTACAGAAGACAATCGCCATCGAGCTCAACCGAAATACCTACAGCTGTTTTACAGTTCGATCAGTCACACAACAATCAGGGTCTAAATACACGACTCATTATCACTTGTCCCACGCATGCCCTCCTCCTCCCCGGCATTTAGCTTCTCATTATCGCTGACTAATTTCGCTAAGCGTCGCGCGCCGTGCAACTGAATCTCATTGAGCACGCGTAACTAGATTACCGGTACATGTCGAAAAGAGCAAAGCGCGAGAGGCCCCGCAATAATTACAGCCGACGAAATGAAACAAAAAGTCGTGTTCAAATGGGAATTATGTTCGAACCGGAAATGGGAAATCCGGGCATAAAATCCGTAATCTTACAATTAGGCATGAAAAATATTATCGTTACACTTTATCGCGGTTACAATTATCTCCTTTAATAATTTTCGCCTTCATAAGTCGATATTACATACATTAGAGGAATTAAGTTAGTTCGACAAAGCCTGTTTTTGACTAAGAGCGATATTTTTGGACTGAAATGTTTGATCCACCCTTACCCTTGAGGTTTTTGTTCGAATGTTAAATTTAACAGCGGTTAAACTCGCTAGTCAATAAAACCACCTCCGATACACGCGTGTACTGGTTTAAATGCAAAATACACCGAATATTGCGAGTAAAGACTGCTTAAATCCGAGAAATTTTCCTCTCGATACAATGAATCTGTCAAAATTCCTGTCTATTTTCTCAATACAGCTGGTTATTTCGAATTTATCAAGAGAATTGTTATAAACTGAATCAAAATTGGCGAAATCCACCCAGTGAAGTAGAGCAATCAGCAGGATTTTAGGGTTTAGTATGATGGATGGATGACACAGTTTTGAAAATAATTGGCCATATCCATTCATGCTCATTGAAATGGACAATCGAACTAGGAAGGGACCATGTGTACTTTACCTTGGGCAAACAGTTGTTATGAGCGCAGAATGGAGATTTTATCCACAATACCGGTTCTTGGTCGCTGGACTGATCGCCCACTTTCCAAAAATATCCCCGTACCCGTTGTTTTAACTACACAATTGTTCATCTTTCATTTCATTCCTCAAAATGATGATACAGAATTAACGAACACGATGTAACCATATCACACGTTACAAGTCATCATTTTGAATTAGTTCCAACTGGTACATTTCACTTATCAAAAAGCTAATTGCGAAGCTTTTAGTTTTTTCACACCATTTAACTGCGTTTTAAACTGATGGACATTCCAGAAAACCAAATATCAAAAGTGAAAAACGTTGAAATTGAAAAAAAAAATAAAAAGTACCTATTGAAGAGCATCATAGATGGAACTCTTCTTGTTTTCTGAATTCTGCAACTTGTTCACGAATAAACTAATAACCAATTTGCGTTGTCTGCACAGTTTGGTTCAAAACACAATAGGATTCTAATAGGCAATTTTTGAAATGAAAATCATGGCTAATCCATTAAGGTTGGCCTTTGATGTCCGCTCAATGAATGATATCATAGCTACAGGCTGTATCTTCTTTGACAATGACAATTCTAATGTCTAGCTATTTCAAAGGGTGAAAACACTTTCGGGAATATCTTAGGGACACCCAAAACTTAATAGAATGCAAATAACTGTACAATGAAATGTCCAATGTCTCAAATCGAGATGATCTTTATAGGCCTATCCATTTTTTTATTTACAAAAATATTCAAAAATCTATTCTTCTCCTTTTTTCTGTCGAATGTTTAACAGTTTTTGTCATCAAAATCGTTAGTGTTCTTTGTCAAAATGTGAGAAGCACTCGATAACCCGAGAACTTTCATGGAAATACCCATATTCGCTAGAAACACGTTCGCTTCATAAGCGGCTTGTTTACATTACGCAGAAAGCACTTTACTCAATAATTAACAAGTGGAAGTAACATGAAATACAATCCAACTTCTAAAATCTGAGATCATACCCCCTCAATATCTCACTTATCATCGTTTTATTTCAGATCCGTCGAATTCACTGTATTATGTATCCTCTTCTGAGTATATCTATAGGTATATAGTAGATCCCAGAATACAGTGGAACCGCGTTTATATGTATGAATCTTGTGTTCAAAAATGAAATTGTTGTATTAAGCAGATTTCGTATTATCCAAATCTTGATTGATATAAATAGCTCAGCTGGGACATGCTGGAAATCATTGTGCGTTTCATCAGAATCATATCAACGAGGTTCAACTGTAGCTTCAAGTTTTATTAGTGAAAAGGTTTGTATTTCACTTACGCAGGATGGAGGCCAGTGTCTAATTTTGATTTCAGACGCTTATTTCACAATCAAATGTCACCAGAATGCAATCCAAATTAGGAATTAATATTTGCTATCATTAATTGGTTGAGGAGATATTATGAAAAAAAGAAAATTTGCCAAAGAATATACATATGCCTACCTTCAGATCCTCTATGTCCATAAACTGTTTCGGGTATTCACACAAAATAGAACATGAAAGAAAATAGAAAACGAACTTGGTAAATAGGATATTGAGTAGCGTTAGATAGGATAATTGGAATGGGTTCATGTACCTACATTAAAAATCATTTCCATCAGTTTAAGCTGATTTTATGGGGGTATGTAATATACATTAAAAACTCACTGAATAATTCGTATTCTAATTAGATGAGCGTAGACGTAAGACATAAGATTCAAATTAACAAACACCTTGGATTATGACAAGATACCATCCAAGCAGTAGTGTATGCCTACGTATATTTAATACAGGCTTACGATAGGATACCGAAGAAGCCAACATTATCGAACACGTCATTGTATGTATATACATTGATAATAAAAAAAGATCACAAGAACAATTTCAAGTCATTTATGCTAGCAATGTTACGGGGAATCGAAAATATAGTTAACCAAATGTGTATGCGTTACTTTTGTACAGTAGTGTACTAGTAGCACAAAGCGCACATGGTGCGCGTCAACATACCGTGTTTACTGTGTATTTTCCCCATTTCTTGGTGAAATTTACGCGTATTCCAACATCGCAATGTTTCATCGACGGCTAACATCCATCGTTGCTTTCGGTAAACACGAAAAATAACAATAATCCGCACAACGCGCTAGTATTTTACATACAGTAGATCTTGTAACTCCGTGTGTACATCGGAAAGTTCAATAGGCGGAATCAAGCAGCGTTGATTGACAGCTGGTTCGTCCATTCGATAGGGGTAGTACCTTCATCTTAACATCTCCGAAAAACAAAATCGGACCTTTTAAAATGCGTATAACATATATAGAATAGAATTTTTAAAAATTCTTACTTGTTGGACCGAGTTGAGTGTGGTTTTCTTGTAGGATTCTAGAATACAAGAGGGCGCGCGCTAAATCGTGTACCCTGTTTTGTTATATCGGTCGCGACCTTTTTGGATTGATTCATTCATCAAAACACAGCTTTGATGTAGCCGCTCTGAAAAGTAATAACCTTGCGGATTGGTAGCGATTTGAAAATTGGTCGAATGAATGAACGGGATACTAATGGCAATGTTTGGTAATTATGCCAAAGCCCGCTCTAATGTTGGCCAATGTCTTTTGACAGACCGCCACGCACAATAACATTTATTAACAAACATGTAAAGTAAAAACTGCGAGAACAATGCAACCGCGCTTTCTTTAGTTTAAAGAAAAATTGAATACCAATAGATATTTTGACTTGACTTGTAGATCTGAACTACTGATAAATCTACGCGGCCATTAATTCGGTAGAAATTTTTCGATATTTTTTCAGTTGTAAAAATTGCGGCGTGTATTTCCGTACATTCAACACATATTTTTCAGCTTATATGTTACGGTAATATTTGTTGCACTAATTGAATTTTTAAGAAAGAATCGATTTTCGCCTTGACACGATGTACGTTGGTGATTTTAACTTGTTGTGTATGTATGTACGGTATTTTGCGACTTCAAAGAAGCCGCCAACACAAACGTGAACAGCTGTTCTCAATAATTTTACGCTGTCATGTTATTTTTCATTGGCGTTTTGCCCTAGACTGTATCCGCGCGCCTTGTTGACTATGGTACGTCACTCCGCGCGTACGGATGGTAGCGCTACCTAACTGAGTTTGCCGCCGCGTCCTAGTCAGCCAAGCCCATCTTCGGTTTTCTGAGTTAGTCGATTATAGTCGAACCAAACGAAACCGAATGTCCGTTAGTCGGAACTATATTCCGTAAATAGTTCGAAAATCGAGCGCATTCGGTTATTAGTTCCGACCACTAGTCGACTAGATACGAAAACCGAATTTGGCCCTGGGATCACTTCCTGGCGATTGTGGTTACCTATATCCATCTCTCTAAACTTGAAATTAGTCCATTCTTACTTACTTAGAAATTTTTTATGTTAAAGATAACCTTTTTCCACAAAAATATACCCTTTTTAACCTAATAAGTAAGGGGAACAACACGATCAGCATACGTTCAAGATTGGTATGGACATATTTCATCTCATAATATAAAATGGCATTTAGACTCATATATATCTTTAATACACTTTTTTAATGGATAAAGGAAATGATAATAGACCTCATTTTGAAATACACCCCCACCCCTCTCGACCGGTACGACCATAACGCTTTGACCCACTTGCTGATCTGATATAAACCAATTTGATATAATATACTGTTTATACCACTAACTTTCTCATGCCTGAGGTCGTGTCTGGTGATTTGTTTGAAGCAAAGACAACGAGGCCTAGCTTCAGTCCGGAAAAATTTCATTCAGCAAAAGAAACGATTTCACGAGGAAAAAGAAACGATTTTACGAGGAAAAAAGAAACGACTGGTGAACAATGACCGATATAATCTCCCTTTTGAGTAAATAAGCTATAGATGTGAACAAGAGTGAATAAGCCCCCGCAAAAACACACTGGTTCTGGTTGTCGTGATACTACGGGTTCGGTCAATGATCGCAACAGGAAATTTCGGCAAATCTGGTGCTCAGCTATTGTTCATACTAGTCTATCGATACGCGCATGGTACTTATACATGTATATTTATATTATCGAATGTAATTTCAAAATTTATTTCTATTACATCGTACTTTTGCAAGGTCTGGGCCTGAGAAAAATTGTCAAACTCGATTTTTACGAAGGTCAAGGAGTTGTTTATACGTTACGCCCTGGCACATGTTTACATTTTTAGCTGAAGACACTTCTACGAAGCTTTTGGCGGCCGTTACCGAGAAAAACTGCAAGAGTTAATCTTCACAGCGATTTGAATGCGGCTTATACGTGAAACCATCTTGGTTTTTTTTTCTCTGGATAATGCTTTGAAGTGATAATGGCGTATATATCTGCAGTTATCTTTCTTACTAATTCATAACCAAAATCGATGCGTGGGCTCTGACAAATCATTTGTCCATGGCCAGATGAATATACCTGGCATTTATATGGATGTCACATCTACTGCAGACGTTATCAAAATCTTAATACATCTCCATCGCGCTGTAAAAAAATGCTATGACAACTTGTATCGTCTGGACTTGGGGCCATTGATAAAAACCGACAGTGAATTTGAAAATTGTTGCTTGTTTTTAATGATGATCGATTGTGTCAATCCCAAACGAACTGTATATTTCACGAGCTGACTTTATTTGATTCGAGAAAACAACGCTTCTCGTAAATGATCGATTACCGACGAGATAAAGGTCGCCTTCTGTAGCCATCGAGCAGGACGGCGAATTCAAAGGTATAAAAAATTTACAACCGCCAATGCGAGAAGAATCGAGGAAATAGATAAAGAAGGTGGATGCGGATTTTTTTATCCGAGCTATGAATAATTCCTGCGCTAAATGAATCTTGAAGACTTTCGAGAGAAAAAATAGCAAGATATTCGGGCTAAATTCTTTATTCACCTACTCCCTCAAGACTTGTATTTTCATCTCGGAACACGGGTTTGAATTAACTCGCATATGCACCAATTCAGTGATTCATCTTTCACTTGCCGGCACAGGGAAACTGAAAGACGTTTTCATATTACCGAGAAACTGAGATATTGTGGCGGAGGAACCTAGACTCACACGTATTGAATACCCAGATGATCATTCAAGGGATCGGGAACACGATTCTATAATCGTTGTTTGACTACGTATGAAACGCAGAAACAAGAAAATTATGGCTTAAAAAATTGATACCTTGTTTTTCCGCTCTGCTGAGCTTAAAAGTTGACCCACCGGCCGCTTATCTACCCTGTCCATTACTTTTTAAAAATCGTGATTTATTTGACCAGAACAGTACTCGGCAGCTTAAAAACTGATTTAGAATTTTATTATATTCTACAAAAATTACCCACTGCGGAGAAACAAGGCATCATTTACAAATGAACAAGGACTTTTGAGTCATATTTCTGCCCAAGTCTGTTTAACAAAAATCTCAATACATTTACCTATCACAGTATTCAAGGCTCAAAAGTTTTCTTTGTCTCGTTTTTAAGACTTAAATATATACATGATTGTTTCACATATGCGAGGAACAAAATTTCCTCGTACACATACATTTTCCAGATGCGGTAAGTACTTTTTATTCTTATTTCAGGAAATCAATTTCATCCATAGATTTTCCAGAATATTTTGATTATTGCGCTTGAAGACTTGATGGCGATTGGCAATTATATATTCGTCGTCAGAATTGATCCTGGAGTTTAAGCATTGACTTGATATCAAAGTTCTATGATTTAATCACCAACTAGTAAATACCATGGCAACACTGAGAAACCATGGGAATAACTGTCAAATTCTAAATTGTGCCCGGGGATTTAGGGGAGTACCTGTCAAAAGTGGATTATACGTATGATACAAACGCTGATCGGCCGCTGTAGACGTGTGTATTTCGTATCAGTGACAATATGTTTCCTGTGATTAGAACGATGTGTATTCAGCCATGTCGGTTAAGAACCTGGGATAGCGAGCTGTAGGTTTTGCAGCGAAAGAGTCTGAAGAAGATGAAGAGGATTTACTTGCATAATTTATACACTACCGGTGATAGTTGTGTAGGTTTCGGTAATGACGAAACTCACTCTAGACCACTTCGAACAGGAGTTGGTCAGGCGAGAAATCTAACGAAACCATCAAACATTTCTCTAACTTCTCTCTAGCCCTGACTAAAGAATATCAAAGGGTGATCTTTAAAATCATGTTATATATCATGTATGATCAAAAATACATAAAGAGGATGTATTTTTTGTATGATTTTACTATTGATAGACTTCTGAATGGCACTGGGTGTTAAGAACAAAACGTTGATGGGTTCCGATGTAATGAAACATGAAACATATTACTTTTTCAAACGAATGGACATTACGAAGCTGATGTATTTCCATGCATTATCACCGTCTTGAATTTAAGGAGGGATTGAAATGGGATTAACAAAGAAAGTAGTATCGGTGCGCGAACATGATGTCCATGATACTGGTTGGTTCACCCAGTCCTGAGAGTGGCCGGTTCGCGGCGTTCCGTATACTGAGAACTGGCGTGAACCACCAGGGGTCGCGATAGCGATATACAGTGGAACCTCGTTATAACGAACTGGTAAACAACGATTCAACGGATATAACAAATAATATAGAATTTCGTCCCCAGTAAGAAAATTTAATGCATTTCATACTGGATATAACGAACATATTTTCTGGTCCCGTGAAGTTCGCTGTAACGAGGTTCCACTGTACCACTGAAATTGAAGGTTCTCAGTGAAGTTATTTGAAGACAACCACATCAAACATCCACCCACCCGAGGGGCTTTTGACTTTGCTGCTTTATCCGGGAATGCTTTTTCTTTTCATCTGGACCCACCCCGGCCTTCCTAGATCCGCCCCTGCACCTCTCACCCTACACGCCTGCGCATCCCACCGGATATGAAACGTCGATTCTTTTTGTTCTAGAACCGCAAATTCATGTAGCAATCGCTCCCAGCGGTGGAAGATTCCTCGCGAATAATCCAGTTCGATACGACAACGCGTCGTCACGGCGATTTTTAACTGAAAATAAATAATAACCGACGCGGAACAAAGAGAAATTACAAAAATGTCTTCTTTCTTCGACGACGACGACAAACGATCGCGCAGACGTCGCAAAGAACAGAAGATATAAAAGAGCCAATTTCACGACGATGCGTGCCGCCGCTGACATGAGGGACTCGACTCCGGTTTCGTCGTAAATGTTTTCCGGCAACAAATTTCACAGCAATTCAAGTTTACACCGGAGACATAATAACCATACCGCTCGTGATTTCGGTCCGTATTTAACGACGTAGCGGCAATTCCAGAAGGTAAAAAGGCTATTTATAAACACTAACGCTCGTGTGTGTTTTTTTTTGGGACCGGCGTTTCCACCTCGCAATAAGAGGTCATATAGCGAGCAATAAACGAAACAACACTGAATAAATGCTATCCATTATTAACTAACCCAATTGACATTCGATACGTCCATGTTCCGCATGTCCTTTTCATCGGCACTGCGACTCGCGAAAAGAAGGTGCTTATACAAATTATTTATCAAGTGCCGAACGATGGCTCAAGATTACGCTTATCATCTGTAGATTGGATCACGATGTACGTATCAATCGCTAAAAATAGCAGTCAAACATCGAGCAAAATTAATATTTCAAGCTCAAATTGATAACATGTTATTCGTCATGACGAAAACACGACCCACGCCCATCAATAATTATCCGAATATTCAACTGGTCCGGGAGGCCTATATCAAGGACAAAATAATCATCGATCACTTTAATCAGGAGTAGAATTTGATGTTGATATGATTGTTATTGTTGTTGTTGTTGCGACATATCATATTTTTAGCCGCTGGTCATTTTTCAAGTACGTAAGTCATTTAGCGGGGCATTATGAAATATCGACATCACCCGTATCAAAGTATTGAAGGTAGTTATAGCTATTACGATATAAATACGATGTGTTAAGGTGTAATACGACAGGAGATTAGTATCCTATTCGCGCAATTGTTTTCATATTTCGTTATACAGCTTGTTTGTTTAGAAATGGTTCTTCGGTAAAGCAGACGAGGTTAGAATAATATCCACAATACACGTTGGGTAGAAAAGATTGAATAAAATTTTCATAGATAAAATTGTTTGTAAAATTTGTATTGCAAGTTCAAAATGAATTGATTCGGCCACAAACAATGAGAGCATTAAAGCAGATTTCGAATCTAACACATTTTTAGATTTTTCTTGGATTGTAATGAATTCATTTTAAAATGATTAAGTAATTTTCACTGATCGGTTAGTTCCCATTCACATTTGAAAAATGAACTTGACATAAATGAAAACTAGAGATTCACAGAGGTTTGAATGTTGCTGAAACTGTCGAAATCCATCTACGCACCAATGAAATATGACACGTAAAACACGCATCACAAATAGTTTTTAAAAAAGAGTAAAAGATAACTCAACAAAAGGACAAAAGTATCCTAAAAATAAAACAAAATGGCGGCTAGAAACTGTACAATGGACATCTACGCGAGAGAAATCTGAATGGACTTTTGAGATCGAACCGCTTGTTGCTTGGCTCAGCGCTAGGTGCCTCGCGGCCGCCCTATCTACTGTCCGCAACGCCGTCGAAAGACACAAAGAGAAGTTACGAACGAACGGCGAGTGCGACGCTCAGTGAGAACAGGGAATTATTCATTCGTGTTGCGCGCTGTCATTTCAGAAAGCTGAGAAAGCCGAAGACAGGAAATATGAACGTGTTACTACTCATAACATCAACGACGTTACTATTTGCATACAGTCAGGTAGGATAAACTAGATGAAATTAAACGAAAACCATTCGTAGCATTAACTTTAATCTAATACGTATTCAAACGGGATGATCGAAACTTCATCTATTCAGATATATAGCTAGTGTATCATATTGTATCTTTGACAAAAAATATATCTGAGATCATCTGAGAAATCAATTTCCTTTTTAAACGGAAGAAAGATTTAATCTAACTTTCAACTTTTGATTTAAAAAAAATGGTCTATATAGATCGTATCTTATTCGAAAATGAATGTCCCCAACATTTGAAATAGAAAAATGTTATGATGTGTGACTTTTTCGATTTTTAAGTATTTTTTTGATATACAAATTTGATTTTATGATTCTTGATTTTTTTTCTCAATTTGAAAACTGTACAATTAAACTTGAACTTGAATCATGGCCGAAGATATTTTAGCAAGTACAACAGCAATACGTCAGAAACACTGACCGACAAATTTCTTTACGGTAGTTCAGCTGCAAGCTTGGCTTGCCCATTGAATCTTGTATTTTGTCCACGTCCACTGATTCTGCAGCTTTTTCTTGGAAATGTTCACAATTCACCGAATTCATTTATCATCTGAGAATTATCTTCAATTAAAATGTATCTCATTTTGGTTGAAATAGAAACACTTTTCTTGTGAATTCATGTCGAGATTTGCGGTTTTTGAAAACGCTTAAACCATGCGATAAAAGTCTCACAAATCATGGTAAAATGACACGAACTTGGAACTTGTTCTTGAACTGCGACTATCATTTGACTTTCAAGCAGTAATGGTAAACGAGAAAAGTAACTTTTATATTTTATTGACGCCTTTAAAAGCAACACATATATCGCTTAATATCTGCGACAATGAATAATAAATGTAATATAGATTATATGATATAAAGGGTATATAAAGTTATTTTGAATTTGAATATAATATATCGATAATTGAATTGAATCAACCGACAACCAGTCTAGCCCCAATATATTGATGACGTAGTGCATAACCTCTAAAAAATGATTATCAAAAGTTATCAAAAATAAAATACGACTTATGAAATACGTTTAATTACATAATTCAAACGCCAAAATCCACAATTGAAATTGTCGACTGACAGAGAACCCCTCAAACGTACGTAGACTATGTATCATAGTTTTTATGGCATTAAAAAATTAAAGATTTACTAAAGAGTCGAATTTACGCCGAAAATTGTATCAGCAGATCGGTGTGCGTTTCTTCGCTCTTTGAGTGTAACGACATTTTGATAATGCGATTCGACTGATACTCCGTTAGAAAGATAGTGGTTTTCGGGTGATAAATGGACATTCCAGTCGCTAAATTCCTGAAGGTATTTTTTTAGCTGATACAGCTGAACGGCCTTCCGTTTTGTATATGCGAATGCAGCAATAACCCGTTAGACATGAAAAGACTTTTACGCGATTTCCCTTCTGTTCGTGAGATATTTTCCGAGACAAATGAAAAAGCGACTGACCACAAAAAGATGATCGAGCAACACGAGGGCACACTAATTTCGCCACTGAACCTGACTAATAAGCAGTTTCCGATACACCATTAAATCTTTCCACTATTATGATTATTCAAAAATCAATAACCAGTCTCCTACGTTTACGGGTTGGCTCATCAGGTAAAATCAAGGAAAAATGCATCAAATGGACTGATTCTTATCAAGCTCAGAACTCAGAACTTGAGAATACAAACAAATTATGTTGGGGTTAAGTTGCAAAAAAATTTTATGAAAATACACAAGTAAAAAAAAAACTTGAATGTGTCGCAAAAAGATTCGTCAAGTGAAAATCAGTACCATTGTTATGTATTCTTAGAATGATCACGTTTGATGACGATGATTCGAGTGACTTCCACGAAGTACAAATCTCGAGAGTTCGCACGGGAGTCATGTATACCTTACACCAGACGATACTCAAATCACGGCTTGTAAATTTGAGATTGATTAGAGGACTTTGTGAAATTTCCTTTGAAATAGATTTACCGCTATTCGATTTCAAACACGTCATTCCAACACTCTTTATTTAAAGTTAATCATATCTGATGTGATTTCATGAGAAAGTAGATATAGTTTGGCGCTTCGCGTCAGTTTCCGGTATTAGAATATTAAAGGTAACATAAAACTGAAAACCATTAACGAGTGGTGTGAGTTCGTTCGACAAATCGAAATAATCATTTGACAAGAAGAAAGCTAAGTAATAACGCGCGCGCACGTTATTATCTCTTTAGCCGAAGGTCGTCTTCAGATGACCTTGACCTCAGCATAGAGCCTCAACGTTCGAAAGAACCACGACTGATCGCGATTTATTTCGCCAACAAATAAAACAAAAGATATTTATTTGATGTATGCCGTCGCATGTTTGCATTAGTTTGGTTTTCGGCTTGAAGACGCGGTTTAGGTGACATTTATGCCTGTGCGGCAAATGATGTCTGATGTGTGTACAAAATCATTATCCCTGCAGCATTTCATACACAGAACAAACTAAGCATAATATACTGGGAAAAATTAGCACAAAAATTCTCCATTCTCGTGAAATAGAATCATCGGATGTTAAGTTGCCAATGACTTCCGGTAATGTAAGCTTTCGATATCTCACTTGCGCTTTGTGTGTACGTGTGTGTATTATGATAATTAGTTCCGCATTTCTCCGAGGCATTTTCTGATACTGTGGTTGGTTTTTTTATGCGAAAAAAGAACTTTGGAAAACATTCGTCGACTCGAGGGCGAGTCACAAAAAATGACGGCAATATCGTGATTTTGTATTAGGAGGTTTGTTGTATAATGCATGCCAATAAAAAGTGATGAATGAGGATTTTTCATCGTTGTCTTAACGTGCAGAATGCGCAATAAACGATCGGTTACTAAACATTAATAATATTCCTATATACCCACACAAGTAATGGACTCATAACGCTGTAAGTAAGAAGGAAATAAACGATTATATGTCATCTATCTATTTGCCAATGTGGGCTACTTGTGGGCAAGTGTAATTTGATATGATACAAAAGTATATAATAGCCACATTCGGACCGTGAATAGATGATATAAACGCCTATAAACAAATATAAAAAAACAAGATTTTTTTCCAGATTAAAAAATAATTTGAACATTAAAACGACACGACGTTTCGAACTCTTCTTCTAGAGGCCACCATCGTAGGCCTACATAATAAATGAGACAGGGCGCAAATTGTTTGAGAAGATTCGCATTTCTAGTTCATCAAACCTGTCAGCAGAGAGCCGCTATATTCATAGGGTGCACATCAAATGTACCTAATGGCTAGGCTGCATCGTGGCATTTGTACTTTGACGTGGCAATTTGACATCTTGATTTCGAAGACTCACTTCACTATAGTAATCATACCAGCAAAATAAATATGTAATGTCTGAAATATCGATCCAGAACTACAAATATTTGGTGTGATCGAATTTACATGTTACACACAGTTAACTTCTATAAGTATATTTGATCAGTCATCACGCCTTGACCATCTTTCGTAATTAATACGTATAAGATACTGCTAGCCGCCAACCATCTCGAAACCGTCAATGCACACGATGTTGTTATATCACAGTCATGTTCATGATGAGTAAAAGTGGAAAATGATGAGTACAAAACTCGACCAATCGTCTCTTTAGTTGAAGACGTTATCGGTTGTAAAACTCGACAGTTTCAAACGTCAAATGGAGTATCATAAAACGCGCATCGTTTCGAGGGGAAAATTGCAGGAAACATGACTGAATGTATTCCAGGTCAAATTGGCGAGAAAGTTCCGCATTGCTAAAAGCATATGAGATATGGATCGGAAGTCCGGGCTTCTCCGCAGTCGGTGGGAAATTGATTAAAATCATTATGGGAATAAAATCGAAGGACTTGTCTGTAATTTGCCAACCTAAAATTCGCTTTGTTGTTGTATCCATTTTTATCTTAATTCGAAGTCAAAATATCCACAAACAATCGTTATAAATTCTTTTATGAAGTTGTAGCAAGGAACAGTGTTGCTTCTGACTTCTGATGTATCGCACCATAACAAGTTCTTTAGTTCGTTGTACATTAAGTGCTTCCGTGGTTTAAAGGGCCATCATTTTCACATCCATCGCTTATGCTTGTCCAAGGAAGATGATCGCTACACCGTTATTCTCATTATGTGTAAGTGTTTACGAACATTCTTGGCGATGAATTTGTTGCTTCTGACTTGACTGGTTTATCGATGTGTTTCCGTCGTTTAAAGGGTCATCATCATCACATCCATGCCTTATGCTTAATTGTACATCCGAGGAAGATGAGACCGAACGTTTAATTGCAACCAAAACACTATATTCTGTCCTTACAATCATTATTGGTGATTTCTATATATGGCCATAACACCCGTATTCTCAACCAATGCGCAGAAGGAATTGGCGTTGGTGTTATCATGGACTATAAAACGAATAGTCCATGGTAGAAAATAGCGTGCTTATTTCCCACAAATGCCAACTCCTCGGTTTCTCTGATTTTACGACATGTCTGTACGAGACCGGACTTCACAGAAAATCACCTTCGTTCCCGAAAACTGGGAATAGTCATTAATCAGAATGTTATTCTGAATTAGCCCGTAAGGATATCATTATACACTTCGTTCATCTGTAAAACTTAAAAGAAAACGATCAGCTGCGCCTCATATTATTTACCTGTAATTTGCGACTCGCACGAAAACACGGCCGAATAAAGCCGACATTTGACGGGAAACCCCGAGGGTCTCATTATAGAATCACGACGGAAAACTTCGCTGCGCTGTGATACCCATTGTTTTTCCTGTGCGCGCGATCGAATTATTCAAACGAATTCGTCCGTTGATAGTAATGCTTCGTTTTACCGCTTGTGGAATTTCGATACATCATGAATCGGAAGCTGCTGTTAAAAAATGTGAACTAACCATCTTGATATATCATTTCACATTAATCAGTGCCTGTATGCGTTGTCGTCGACATATCAGATGACCTTCTCATTTACCGCAAAATGAAGTCTGAATAATTGAAATCCCGGGGCTAGTTATATGGCCATCGGAATTAGCATAAGCTCCATAATAAAAGTCCCCAGATAGATCATTCTTAGACGTAAGCCGTTCGACAATAATTATAGAAATGTATTTTCCACGACTACGTATTCGTATACAAGTATCATATTTTCTAGGCTTTTTTGAAATCATATATATATATATATATATATATATATATATATATATATATATATATATATATATATATATATATATATATATATATATATATATATATATATATATATATATATATATATATATATATATATATATATATATATATATATATATATATATATATATATATATATATATATATATATATATATATATATATATATATATAATATATATGATTTCAAAAAAGCCTAGAAAATATGATACTTGTATACGAATACGTAGTCGTGGAAAATACATTTCTATATATATATATATATATATATATATATATATATATATATATATATATATATATATGATTTCAAAAAAGCCTAGAAAATATGATACTTGTATACGAATACGTAGTTGTGGAAAATACATTTCTATTGGCAAAATACATATATATATATATATATATATATATATATATATATATATATATATATATATATATATATATATATATATATATATATATATATATATATATATATATATATATATATATATATATATATATATATATATATATATATATATATATATATATATATATATATATATATATATAGCGTATATATATATATATATATATACGTAGCTTGCATATTTCTTGTCACCGTTTTCGAGGTTTTTAATGTAAAAATGATCACAGTGATGATGCATATATTATGAAGGCAATTTCAAAGACGTTTCAATTATTCTTCTTTTTAAGTGTTATGCCTGAGAAAATCTCTACCTCAGTATCAAACTTCTTGTCGCAGAAATTAATCAAAAGACTTGCAGTTTTTGCCATTACTCTTTGTACGGCTCAAGGCGTCACCGCTTGCAAAGCGCGTGCGTTGCTCTGTGTAGAAACATCTCGTCTGTGTTGGTACGGAGCCGGAATTTAATTGCTCTGTTTCATTTCCAAAACTGTAATTTATTGAATCGAATACCACATTCTTAGTCAACAGTAAATAATAACCGCCTTGTGGCTTCCAACGAGAGGTGTTCTTTCGTAATGGGATGATTTACATTTTCAATTATCGGAGATATGCGTAAACGGGGTCCATGAGCGATAAATATGAAATAAGCATCTCGACAGTACAGCTCGGCTCCGCGTGTACATTTTTCGACGAATGTAATTATTCCAATGATTCGTTATGCACGACACACAAGTCGCGCTAAAGGTCGTCGGTTTTCGTTGATTATTGTTCTATACGCGGATCGATCTACAACTGGTTTATCACGCGATCGGAAAGAATTCATATTTCCCAAATCGTCAAACTATTAAGTCAGGAAGTCAGACGATTTTACGCTCCCGAGTGAGTTCCGTGCGGTTTATTTTTCATGCCGCGTGCTGGTGGTGACTAGGCGATAAGCAGGGCGATAACAGGCTATTTTTCTCGCAGTTGCTTGAGGTTCTTGAAATCTCGCCTTTGATCTTCACAATATGCTGATTATTAGCATCAGAAATAGCACTAATAATTTACCTCAAGGAATATCATGTAACAGAAATGGTTAGAAAATTTGAGGACAGGTTTTTTAAAGTGAACAATGAATCTATTTGCGGTCAGATGTTCTTCAAAAATATAGTTTCCTATGATGCGGATATTGTCTTAATTACAAGATAATTTCAATTCAGACGTTTTGGTAGACATCGGCCTCTCGCGTTAAGATCATTCAAATTTGAAAGTCCGGTCATATGTCCGAATCTGGATGCGTCGGTGCAATTTGCGTGTCTCGTTAACGAGTAAACAATTTACGTGATTACGCGAAACGATCTCAAATTGCAAAAACACACCCAAACGCTCGGGGAACAGCCACATAATTGGTATACGTTACCCAACGGTTAATTGGTAATTCAATTAAATTGTTCTGATGTGACGTTGCTATCACTGCGAAAACGAATATACCGCGTGAGCGCGCCTGTCTTGTTTGTGACATAATTATTCCAGGATTTCTTTGGCGCTAAGAGGATTAAAGAAACGTTTTTATTCCACACAATTTTCGTTAACAACCAAACGTTTCAATAGCCACCAGCAAAAATCTACTCCATTTCGCCGGCATCGAATCGCTAGTTGCTTTCTCACTCCTTTCTCACTCTTTTCAGTTGAGCAACTGGTGTGTGCAAAATAATTTCGATTCACTTCACATTCACAAAACACAAGATTCTTCCCCAAATCCTTAACATTTATTGCTATATATGTATACATAAAACTATATAAGCTTTGTGTGGTGAAATTTCATACCTCCTATTTGAAAATGGAGTTCGCTTTTCATCTGGACGTATCAAAGGTCAAAGAGTGGATGACTTTACCAACAAGCATCACGAGCATTATTCGCATATGTAAAGAACTAATAAGTATACGGGGTTTGAAGGAGTCGCATATATTCATCTTCTTTCATCGAGAAATAGTAACCAAGGCAATTTTGTTCAGACGCTCTTAGAGGCGTTCTTCATAAAGTTCTCCGGCAAAAAATGGCCAGATTTCATATCAAACGATGACGCGGGAGAATAGACTTTCGATGAATCTTCTGCTCTTGTATCGCCGTATTCTTCTAAATACCGATGTTGGCGTTGGTAAAGTTTTGCTATTTGTTTGATTTTAAACTTCATCGTGTTGGCGATGAAGTAATATCGATCAAATCAATTTTCCCGATAGTTTACTCAATTGTCTGCTCCGCTCGCCTATTTTGCTAAAATACATTTCTTAAACTATTCCTAGACTTTTTTGATTATGTTAATTACGTCGCAAACGGGTCAACTAATTTCAATTACGATGACATAACAATACATTCGAATCAGTTCCTTTGAGTTTACATTCATAATTCAGGACAGTAATTATAATTACTCCAAGGTTGTATCTAAAACGTCAGCATCCTTTTCAGTAAGGAGCTAATAATGGACAGTCATCTAACAGAGATAGAGTAAATGAAGAAATTAACTCGCAATGAATATCGTGTTTTCGACGCATCGACTCCCTTGCCGCGAGGAATATAGTAGGCTAAACGTGTCGTGCAAAAAATGCTTAGCACGATGGTTTGTGAGAAATGGATGTGCTAATTGTGACTCTCGATTCTCTTGCAACGCGAATCGGTACAAGGGTTCTCTCTCGATGTACTTGGATCTTTGAGACCACTCCAGTGACGTCCATTAACGACTGGTGCTTATCCGTTAAGCTTTTAACGACGATGGCGTCAGTATACTGTTGATTAACTGTCCAACAGTATACGGGGAACGACGGGACAATGATACGGGTCAAATTTTCTTGACCTCGCATCGACGTGTGGTCACGTTCGTATAATGGCACGTTTCGAGTGTGACGGAAATAAAAAACAGCAGATGAAAAAGAATGCAGTGAAGTGCAGGTTCGATAGATATGGCGATAAAGTTCATGCCAGAAAAATCCAGATTCCTGCAGTGGCTACCGAGTAATTGCGTCGAGCACCGACTGCGCCATAAAACAGGATGTCATGCGATTTAATGGCCCCGCGTGAAATTCATTTAGCACTCGACAAGCCGCGTTTCGAGAAAAATCATCGAGTAATCAGAGTTTATCATCCGAGACAGTTATTCGATTTGCTATTCAAATTTCTGATGAATTGTTTATTCCGATATATGATATATTGTGGTAGTGAATTATGGTGGCTGACTATATGTAATATGTAATATGTAATATGCTGAATATATGTATTATCTGCGAAAAATGAATTTTTGTATTTTTGTTACTTAATCGGCGTTTTACGTCTGCCAAACAAAAAGCCGCAGAAATTATTTCGTCAGGAATTTATTTTGATAAATATTTTCGTTCTGACTATGATTATACAACATGTTCGAAATTCTTTTTTATTTTTCATTTTTAAGGAGAAATATCTTTTCAGAAATATATTCTGATTGCCCTCTAATAATCACTATACTGGGTGTTGTTAGGCTCCTTTTCGACGCTGGTTCACAAATCGGGATTTAATCTCGGCGTGCGTTGATTGATCCAGTCGTCTCCGCGCGAGTTTCCAGAAAACTAGTCCGGTGGAGAACATGTTTGTTTCTTTGAATCATTACAAAACACGTCAAACGAATCCAGCATTTTGACGTATAGCGCCTACTAAGAACACCGACGAGGACACTTCATAAACTTGCTGTAATAGACATTGCCAGTCGGTTGGTGGATCAATTTGATCCCTTGTAGCGAAACTACGGGCGACGAACTTCCGACGTTAATTCACAAAACAAGAAAGTGTTTCCTCGTGTTTTTCTTGTTCTTTACGTTTACACTCACTCGGAAAGCTGACACACTCCAGAAGAACGTCGTTAAACGATCGCAGCCGATTGAACAGCAGCCCTCTATAATCAAACAGCACAGAAAGTATACTGCATGAAATCTATTAGATTACTGATTTAGTCATTTTTTATGGCTTCACCAAGTTTCGCCACATTCTCAGCGAAATGTATTCATGTAATTATGCCTTGTTATCCCGGTTACATATTAATCTACTTTAAAAACTAGACCGTTAAATTCGATTTGTGCGGTAAATAGACTCGCCGCTGAATCGGAAAAAGGCGTAGATGATTTAATTTGTCAGCCGGACTATAACGCTTGTTTTTTATACGATGAAGTGTTAAAACCTGTAAACGACATACGTATATATGTATATGACTTGTAGATGTATAATGACATTGATAATAACACGTTAACGATAGTTCGCTTGGAAGCATTGATCTGAGTACCCACTTATTTCCGACAGTCATTAGTTAAGCGATTAGATGATAAGTTGTTGGTTAATGTTTCGTTCGTTCTCTGACACATCATACAAATCGATGTACCTTCTGGGGAATCCTGTTACAGTATAGTGAATGTTCCTGATGTCTCCGGTTGGCTGCATGGTGTTGGCTTGGAGTAATCACTCTGACTACTTATGATTACTCCAAGGTGTTTACTTGGCCAGCTAACGACATTCTCACCCCACTCGTCTCAGGGAGGTCATTATCTCAGCAGCGCATAAGTCACGTACAGTCCAAAATGGTCCAAAAACGCTTAAATCGACTACCGACTCAAAACGGAAAATCGAAATTATATGTAATACAAAATTGAAAAATTCTAGTTTGATAGGCTACCGTAGATGATGTATGTAAGGGTATTCTCGAACGGACTGAAACACAAATCGATGTAGATACATATGACAATATTGTACAATGACCTGATCCCCATTTTCGAATGTAGAATGTAGATTGCAAGCGCAGAGCACGAGCTTACTTACATCTCTGAATAATGACAATGGCCCAGTTAAGTTGAGACTTATACGACGAAATCATTTCCAGCATCATATGGATATATCCGAATGATTGAGCATCACTTTAATTGATTTCATATCGTAAGACAGATTTCGGTCGAAGTTTGTTTGAGCGGGATTCTGCATTTTTTCGAAATACCGTGAAAACAAATTCTGTTCTGAAAAAACAAATATTACCACGAGAAAACAAATATCTAGCGCGAGAAAACAAATTGTTTCGTTTTATCTCAGACTCCCTTAAGACGTTAAGCCTTTGGTGTAAGCCTTGGTTTGCAAAATGTTTCTTTTCGCAAGTAGGTAGCACACAAAGACATCTTACTTGCGGATAAAATGCGTATTGCGATTGTCAAATCTTTGTCGCTTCGGTTGAAAAATTCCCCGGTAGTTTTTTCCATTAAATACTTAAAAATCGAGCGTTCACAACACAAACCAACAAAGAAAAAAGATTATAAGATCGTTATGCTCTTTGATGAGCAGAAGGATAGGACGCAAGTTTCAACGATCCGCAAAGATGCGGTATCATCCCCCGCCCCCCCCCCCCCCCATTGTTGTAGTACGGTGTGACTCTTTTGTATCACTTGACGTTTGTGTGCTTTGTTGGCAATGACCCCCTACTGGCCGTTACACCATCCACACTATCCTTTCACTCGCGAGACACGAAAGGTAAAGTAAAACTGTATTTGGCGCTCGGCCTATTCAACCATTTTTAAAACGCGCAAAATGTTTATATCGAAAGCGGATTTTCTGCAACGGAAAACATCTGACAACGATAACCACTTCATTATCTTAAGGCGTTTGTGGGGAGGATTTTCCAAGGCAAATCACGATTATTTTCACTTAATATTCCGGTGTGAAATCGGATTTATTTTTCACGAGATTGCTTCAATTATAATAATGAATGGTTTTTTCATGTTTTGGCGTCGTGTACGCCAATAATGGCCGATATTTGATGCGATATTTCGAAAATGGCTATTGATGAATGAACAATTTCATAGTACTCTGATAAAGCAATTGAGCTGGCAAAAACAGGGAGAGTAAAATGTATTCGATTAAAGGAGTCTCTAAACGAATTGTTGCGAAGTATAGATCCGAGAATAATAGGATAAAATAGAGTTCTAATTCTAGATAAAAGCTTAGAAGTTGATCTGGAGAAACTGCTGTATAGCGTAACGTTTTTAGCATTTTACTTATTAATATTCAAACGTGGTTTTGTCTTGTATTTTGCAGGCCAAGTATACTTGTTTTAGCCAAGAAGACTGTCCGCGAGGAACATGCTGCACTTTAGACCCAAGAGTCGGCAAAGCGGCTTGTCTGCCCATGCGCAAAATCGACGATCCTTGCGCACAAGATAATGAACTTATAGACGGAAAATTCTATCATATCTGTCCATGCGCCAAAGGATTAAGATGCAAAACCGAGGCAATGAAGTTTGGAAAACAAGACTTTTCGTTCGAAACCTGCAAACCATACAAGAAATATTACGGTTACTATTGAGAAATGTCGTCGCCGATTAGCCGAGATATGTGATGTGTGATGAGAGAGACATTCTTCCTAGCTAATTTTCTGAGTTCACTATAGTATAAGCAGTATAATTTATCACGGTCGTCTTCGATTGCCGATCAGCCGTCTTGCACAGTAACACAGCACCAACGACACGCATTAATGTCGCTCACCCATCGAACCAACGGGCGATAAAACACAACTAACGTGTAATAAAACGATATTTTATAGACTCCAGAGCGATCGAGAACAGCCGGACTGGAAATTCGGAATGGCTTCTTTATGTTTTGGCTGTACGCCCGAATCCTGTTAAAGTTTTCTCCAATAAAATCTCATCAACATCGACGCGTCAATGTTTTTACAATAGGTCGTTTGTTCACCGCGGTGCCAGATCCAGCCCAGACGATGACAACGTCGCGCGCAGACGATTCGGAGAAATGTTCCTGATTCCACTCGCATGTTTCGTGACGGAGTTGCTTTCGCGACAATAAAATCAAGATCAAACGGCGAATGGGACAATCAAATGTGCAAGGGTAATTACCCGGATTTAAAACGGGTAGTTAAAATAGCAACTCACTTTAACGACGCATAAAGAAACACGCTGCGATCTCCTTCAAGCTGCAAAATTGACTTTTCATTTGATGGCTCCGGTAGCATTTTAATTAAAATGGTCGAACAGAGCCTCGAAAATAGGACATAAAGGAAAACTCACTACACGGGAATGTTTGAAATTTCAAACTCGTCGTTGATTAAAAGTTTTTATTCGATTGAGATTAATGGATGAATTTTTGTCTGTACGGGTCGTTTTTATTAATCGAAAGACAGCGGCATTCCAGCACTGCGCCCAGTCAGATTTCTAATACCCTCGATATGAGAATTTTTCAGTCTGTAACTTCGAACAAAACTCACATCATAGCACGTTCTAGATTTTGATTGGCTCGCGCTCACATTCAATGGTCGGAAGACGGCGAATAAAGAATATCCAAGCAAGCCAATGTTTTTCTGTTATGAATGACCAGTTCGAGGAGGCATTCGAAACGACGTCCGTTCAACGATCAGATTTAAACAGAGCATATTGGAAAATCCGTTGGCTACTTGCCCATTTCCCAGCTTCCTTCGTCACCTAATCATCAGTATCGATGAATAGCAGTGAACCTAGTCGTTCCCGGAAAAACTGGTACATAGAGCCTCAACAAAGTAAGTCCGAGTTAGGGATAAGAAAATAAGTAAGAATTAGTAAAATGATTTCATTTTTGTCCGAGTTAGTCAAGTCAGAGAAAGCCGAGATTTCTTCCATTATACGCGGGGCGCGCGTTTGGCGTCGGTGCTCTGGAAAAACAGGCAGAGTTTCCACTTAATACTCTTCAATTCAGCTAAGAAAAAAAACGGGCAACTGTCATCTTTTTCCGCGCAAACTCAAACATACACTACACAAACTAGAATTAATTTAATTAAGATAAGTGTTTACTATGTAAAATGCAATGTTTACAAACTACAGCAAAAAACGTAACGACAAATCGTACAAAATCCATTCTTGAACACGTGCCATATTCACATCGACAAGAGACAGACAAGACATATCAATATATACATGTATGTATACATTGGTAGGAAGAATTCTCGAAAAAAAGGAAATAAGTCTCTTGGGAACGTCCGCAGGGCGTTACTTCATTTTTTCCAAGGGTGTTACATACGTGTCAATCTGTTTAACAGCTAGTTTCATTCGATATACCGGTATCTATTTGTATCTCAACATATCGTTCTGAATGGCAAAAACTTCCGTCATTTAGAATAAAAGGAACCCACAATTTCATCAAACATGTAAACCGGCTATCAACAATGCAGCAGGGGAGAACTTCGGTTATCGTACTTAGTCGACTATTTTCATGTACTGCAACACTTGAATTGTCTTTCGTATTAAGAGTCCTAATACGAAAATACAAGTGAACCACACAATTGAGCTCAGTTGCTGTAGTTCGGACTTCGTTTCAAGATGACCGACACTGTGAACGATTATTCGAATGACTGTGAACAATTAGTACGATTATTAGCTCCGACGACTAGTCTTCTAATTACGACATCCGAGGTTCGCCATGGTTACGTGTTATCTATGTGTTATCTATTTCTAACTCGGTGAAGTATTTACTGAAGATGCCGACTAACAAAGAAACGCCGCAAATAAAATTCATACCAGACTGAACAATTGAATTTCACACGAATATCATTAGATGAGTTTCAGGGCTTTAAGTGCTATATTACAATTATCCCACACAAGTTCGTTATAAATACAGCGGAACATAGTCATAGTTACGATTTTCAGGGAACCAGAAAATCTGTTCGTTATAACCGATAGATAGTTCGCTATATCCAGTATGAAATCAATCATATCGTCCTATTCGGGACAAAATTCTAAGTTCGTAATAACTGATAAATTATCATATCAGTTGTTACAACAAGGCGAGGCCTAATCATACATACATACACGCACACGCACACGCACACGCACACGCACGTAATTCATCTTTCAAGTCGATTTTGATGAATGGCAATTAGTCAAATAATAACAAACCCCGATTGAACTTGATGGAAACGCCTCATCCTCCCTGCGGCGAGGATTCAAACCTGCTGGTATCGAGACCGCCACGCCGTCATGCATTGCCATCGGGTTCGAATCCCCGCCGAGAGAGGATGCGGAAACCTATGTTAGACGGCCCAGTTTAAGCAGCGTGAATGCGGCATCTTTTTACCAGATCTCCCAACGATCCTAAGCATTTTGTTAACACCAGATTTTCAATTCAATTAACTTTTTTTATCGTCTTATCCTAATCCGAGCTATTGCATATCTATTAGCGTTATTCACAATATTGCACATTATTATTTCTATCTTCAGACAATCCAACAATTGACGTTCGCCGACATATTATCAATTCTCAATACAGGAAGAAAAATAGTTAGAGAAACATTTCTGAAAAAATATTTACAACAATATAAATGCATTTGGTTTTCCATTTCGATCGATTCATTTCAATTTCATTCATTACCACGAAAACAAGTAATAGAAACTTTTTTTAAACATATTATAATAACGTTCATTTAAATGAGAATGCGAAACCAGTTCCACAGATAATGTCATCAAATAGCTCTCAAAATTGAGGGATGAGTGATTCGACTAAGCCGAGAACTGCGGAACGCGAAATTCGTTTCGACATAAAATGATTTTGATTTGAACAGCAGAAACTAAACTCAACGAATCGGAAAAGGGGGAACGCAGCCACAGAAACAACCAGAAGACTTTCAGAGTCAGATAGTTGAAGCGGAGTCGATCAGTTTCAGTGTAGCTCTTCTTCGCTTTCTTGCGTCGCTTCGTTGTAGTCGGTCAGATCTAAAGTTAACACTTTACTGATAACGCAGTCACCTTGCTGAAAATACATGAAATGACACAACGCTTCAAATACAGTTGAAATAGAACTCAAATCAACTAGTGTTGTCAGGAAGCAGCGTTTTAGCGAATGGAACTTGTTAGCGAAGTAAACTAGAGTGAACTCGGTAAATGAAGAAGGTATCGCGCAAAATGATCTATTGAGAGAATTTATGTATAGGGGACTTAAGTTTTACACAGCCTTGAATAATGACAATGGTGGCAAGTTTATATATAACTATTATAGACTTATAGACTTTATGGTAATTATCAGTACTTAGAGAGGTGTGATTATATTGTCAGGCATACGGGTTATCATTACAGGCACTAGTGACTTCTAGATATTCGATAACATTGAATTAGTATCCTAAGTGAAGTCTCATTTTACTGTTCTCTAGCGCCGTAATAGCTTGTGCAAGCGCGCACATGCACCTGCATAAAGGCGCTTTAATTAAACAGTTCCAGCAACTCTTTCATCCAACAGTATCAACCCGCGCAACTTAACAACTTAACTGATCAATAATCTAATATTTCATTCATCACTGCAATCAATGACCAGTGTTATAAGAACCAACCAGCCTATAAATAGTTGATTCATTTTCCTCAGCATTTACTTCAGTCAAAGTAAAATGGGGGAATTTTTGATGACTTCACACCTTAAAACGAGGTGAGGAGTCCATATTTTTCTTTTTTGATGGATATGAGGTATACTTTCTAATGCGTTGGGCCTACTTCATAGCCTGAGATGATAAAATCAACTATAATCTGAAAGCCCAAATAAACATTTCTATTCCAAGCCTATACCCTCTTGAAAGTTCAATCGCGATTAATGATTGTTGAAGTGAAGATTACATTGTTCCATGAATAATACCAATTTCTTATTTTCAAATTTCTTATTTACGATTCTTAGAGCTGAACCATGTTAACCCTAAACATGCCTCAGGAAAATGAAGCCTATCACATGTAGCCTTGCTAATTCAGGGTGTCCGAGTAAGAATATGAGTACGAGTTGATTTTGGATAATACAGCTCCAGTTACGCGCGTAATCACTATCAGTAGGCATAGCCCCCTCGTAAACATATGAAGGATAAAACTATGAATCAAGGTTTTAGCATAATCTGGATTAATTTCGTTCATGATGGATCTGGATCAGGCACGTTTCCATGTATAGCGACTTAATAGTCGAACGTCAGATATTACAACGGGAGTCATCGATGTTTCGCAGTAACTCTATCGACGACCGACAATCGAAACACTGATGGATGAGACGGGTCTTTGCCGTTCGAATTACGTACATTTACACAATCAACAAATGAACGATCATCAATCGTGTTGTTATTCAAGTGTAAACAAATCACTGCACCCGAGTTTAATTATCGTGAGTGAAACTGAATACAGAATGGCAGCATCGACTCAACTGGAAGCCGGTGAACATTAATGACGACCCATATGTGAACTCAAAGTCAATCAGTGATTAATAACTTGTGCAAACAGCAATTTCATTTCGGCCTTCCATAATACACTGTAATCGAACAAAACATTGTCTATCAAGTGCTGGCTGCAAATAGATAGCGATAGATAGGCTCCTAAAAATCAGAGATAATTCGATGCTGAAAATGCAGTATTTGACACAGTTCGTAAAAGCAACAAACTGAAGCTTGTTCCATTCAGATTTCAAAACAAGTGTCCTTTTTTCTATTCCACAGTTAAATTATCATTAAGTACCACCGTGTTCAGGTACCATGGACTCAACACTGTGAAGGAAGTTGAATTCAAAACAATTTCAGCCTCTTAGAATTCTAAGATTGTATCGTTAAATTGGCCGAATTAGGAAAATGAAAATTTCTTTTAACAAAACAAACTCGCCGACCAACATTCTCTGTAACTTAGCTGAACCTACTTCATATACCAGATTCTCAGAACAATAAATCAACGACTACACCAACAAATCATACAGCTCAAACACAACATAAGGAATTCAAACTGACCTCGGGGAAAATGCCAATCAACGCGTCGGCTCGATTGTAAAACTCTTCTTTCAGTGAGATCACGATGACTTGGAATGCTTGGTCTGCTTGTTGTTTTATGTAGTTCGCCACCTAAATTCAACAAATGAACAGAAGAATCTTATAGAGAGAAATGTAATTAAAGATGTTACAACGTAGTAACATTAACCCTTGTTGGCTAACGCATAATATTCAAATCACTCGGATATGTACATATATATCAATGGACTCACTTTTCCGATATTAGTGTTATCCAAAGCTGCGTCTATCTCATCCAATACGAAGAATGGAGCTGGTTGATAGCTGCGGAACGAGAATATCATAAAATGATTACTTATACTCAAATCCGTAATAAAAAGGCTTAGATATAAGGAAAACATTTAAAATCCACTTCTTATCTCGTTTTCTCTAAACCTGATCCCATCGATCTATCCCAAAAACGCAGATAAAATAAGTAAATAACCTGTGTATGGCGAACAATAAAGCCAGCGCGGCTACGGTTTTCTCTCCTCCGGATAAATTGTCCATCGGTCGGAAACGTTTACCAGGCGCAACGCAGTTATAGTTGATACCATCGAGATACGGCTCTTCAGGATTCTCCGGGCCAAGGAACGCTTGGGCGCTTTGATTCTGGGCCAACGCCTGTCGGAAGAGAAAACAGTAGAGTGGAACTAGCATATATATAATAGTTATAATAGAGGAAGCAACGATTCTAACCGGTCACCTGAAGTTTGTTGAATGAAGTGAAATTATTTAACTTTCGTTGCATAAATGTTCAACATTTGAAAGCAATTTTCCTGTCTTTCGCAGTGATTTCTTTTACCTTGTAAACTTCATCAATTCTGTTCGACACATGTTCGAAACAATCATTAAATTTCTCGTTTCGTTCTTTACGGATTTTCTCAAATGCCTGTTTGGCTCTTTTCGCACGGCGTCGAGCTTGTTCAAATTCTTCGGACGTCTCCTGAAAACGCTCTTTTACACCATCCAACCTGAAAAAAAAATCTGAGTTTTACAATAAAGTAAACAATTTCTCCAATGACTGCTCCACAAATCCACTAATTGAGTCCAGACTACCCAATATCTCCAATTGTATTGGTTTCACCAAAAAATGGGAGTAATTTGACAATAGTACCAGTACAGGTAGTTTTAATGGAAAATGCACTAGAATTAAATTCGGATATTGAGAATATTTTGGTATCTTTGGGCATAGTTGAGCTCTAGCTAGGAGTTCAGGGACACCATACACACTTGGATATTGATCTGGAATGACTTAATGTGCCAAGTGGCTAAAAAGAGTAGAGTTAAAGTCAGTTCTGCGTGGGCAGCAAAAAATTCTCCACAAGCCTCAGATTTGACATAAAATGGCAAGTGGGCAATAAAACCCCTTGTTGAGGTTGTTACGAATGCAAAAGCAAAATGGAAAATGTTTGAAGTCTACTTCCAAGATGCAAACAGAATATTGATCTTGTTTGATATATGAAGCAGCTTGTACCACATTTCTTTACCACTGTTTAATTATCATAATTACCACTGAGATTACAGGTAATATGGACTCAACACTGTGGTTACTGGAAGTCAGTTAGAATTCCTTATTCAGTCAAGCCTTCAGTACAGATACATTTATCCTGACACTAGCTAGCTGAGATTTGAGTACCAAGTAGGCTAAAAAGAGTTGAGACAACTCTTAAATAGTAGTTATAGTCAACTCTGCTTAATTGGGCAGCAAAGATTTGGCTATAAAAACCTTTATAAATTCTTATAAATGCAAAAGAACAAAAAGAAATGTTTGAAGTCTACTTCCAAGATGCAAACAGAAATTCTATCATCTTTTTTGATATATGAAGCAGCTTTTCAAATTTCTTTACCACTGTTTAATTATCATAATTACCAAGGAGAATACAGGTAATATGGACTCAACACTGTGGTTACTTGTAGTCAGTTAGAATTCATTATTTCATTCAGTCAAAACCATTCAGTACAAATACTCCCAATCAAGACATAATTTGTATTTCTAGCCCTATTAGCTAGCTGGTACTTCAAGTTCCAAATATATTTGTCGGCTAAAAAGAGTAGAGACTACTCTCAAATAGAAGTTGCAGTCAGATCTGCGAAATCGAGCAGCAAATTATTTTACGCGAGACCCAATCAAACTCGCTTTTAACATCTTACATGAAATGACAAGCGGGCAATAAAAACCGTAAAACCGTTTATAAATCCTTTTAAATGCATAACCACAAAAATAAATGTTTGAGGTCTACTCCCAAGATGCAAACGGAATATTGATCATCTTTTTTTTTGATATATGTAGCAGCTTGTACCATATTTCTTTACCACTGTCTAATTATCATAATTACCACTGATAATACAGGTAATATGGACTCAACACTGTGGTCACTAGAAGTCAGATAAAATTCGTTATTCAGTCAAAAGTCTTCAGTACAGATACTCCCAATCAAGACAATTTGTATTTCTACATAAGTTAGCATACATGTACAACTTTAAATGGTAGTGGGATTTTGATCTGATTGGTCCAGAATGATTGGAATGAAGTAGCTTGACTGTATCCTTTATGACTTACTTTTCCATAGCTCGCATATTCGGGGCATTAATTCGTTGTAATGTCGCTTGAAATTCAGTCATCTGTTTGTTGTAATTTTCCATTTGTTTCTTAACATCGGCTGTGTTGTCGATCTAGTAACACGAAAATCTACATTTTACAAAGCTGATTGAACAATAACATCACTACAATTTCAAAATGCCAACTCACATCAGTAAGTTCTTCATCCAGTCGGCTATAGTCGAGTTCAATCTGAGCCTCTCGTTCGTAAATGGCCTTCGCGTCTTGCGTATTCATGCTATCGGCGACATCTTCTTGACTGGAAGATTCCTCTTGACTGATATCTTCCATCGTACCACGTTTCATCGGCAGTTTAGATCCTTCCATCTACATATCATATAATCTTGATATTACACAATGTTTAGAGTTTAACAAACGAATCTATTGTCATTTTAATCCAGAGCTGCCAACCGACTGAAAATTGTTTTGAAGGACAGAGACCCACATTTTCTGGGACAGCCAACAATTTTCAGGGACATCCTAAAATTTCAGCATTTAAGCTTTTTAACCTTAACTCAGGCACTTATCTTGTGCCCCCACATCTTGACATAATGAGATTTAAAATGGAAATTTATAGAAACACCGTTATAAAGTATATAATATACTTTTTCTTTTTCTTTTTAGTATAAGATTTCAGTTTCCTTCTGAGTAAGATACATGTATCACTAATTTAGTAAATATCTACAGTTAATAGAAGCTTGCATTTATAATCTCCTGATATTTACCTTACAAGATTTCAGTAAACTATGACGATCAGCCTTCCGTTGCTCCTGTTTTGTGTCAAGGGCAGTGATCGTTTTCTGAATATGAGAAATACTCTTCTGCTGAGATCCGAGTCGCTTTTTGATTTCATTCGCTTCGACGTCCTTGGATTCGATAGTTCCTTTCAAGGTGATTTTGTTCTGTTTGAAGTGCTCCTGTTTCTGCATCTCCTCGTCGATCACCTACATCAAACCAAACGAGCAAAACAAAGCTGTTAACACGATGAACTGATCAATAGAGCAAACCTGAACAGTGATGAGATTTCTGAAATTTTCACATTTTTTCACTTCGACATTTTCCACCTTTTAGACATTTCCCCTCAGCTAAAGAACAGGATTTTTCACATTTTTCATACCAATAACTTAATTTTTCACATTTTTGCCACAAATTTCCTAAAAGGGCCATCTGAGAATTTTCAAAAAATTTCAAATATTTTCCATTTTTCTGACAAAAATTTTCTTTTCAGTAATTTTCTCATTTTTTTTTCACACTTTACATGAATCTCATCGCTACTAGAAATAGGATTGTTCATTTTGAAATTCATTAAGCGCTCTAGTGGCGTAATATTTTTCAGGTCAAAGTTTCATATTGTTAATTCAGTAATTGGTATTTCTAGTCATACCTGCATTTGTTTATGTTCGTCTTTTTTTAGTCGTTCCAGTTCTTTCTCATCTTCCTGGACACTTTTTTCCCATTTCTTGACGTTCGCTGCGTAAAAAAAACATCAAGTGAATCATTCATTCTTTCGCAGGGATTTTTCCTATCTGGGTTTGACTAGGATGTAGTTTACTACATACCTTTAGTATCTCTCGACTTTTCATATTCTAGCTGATTCAACAATCTGGATTTCTGATTTTCGAACTCTAATCGTTTCTTCGCTCGTTCTTGTTGCACTCGCAGTTCGCGCTCTTCGTATTGCCTGAAAATTGCAATCATTAACTTAGTTAATGGACATCATCATGAATTTGATCTCAAGCATTCTATGTCAATGTGTTATTAATAAAACTAGTTGGTGGACAACAGTTCAGACGCTAATTGGTGGTAACTTCTGGCTGCCCTTGAAGGCCACACCCAGTTAGAGATCAGAGGCAATGAACAGATATATAATACAGAATGCAGACATATTATCATTATTATCATCATCATCATTATTACTGTAAAAATCGGCGTATAAGTCGAGTTTTTAACCCTTGATTTTACCACTTAATTATTGACCTCGACTTATACGCCGAGTACAGTTTTCTACTAAGTATTTTCAGGTCACAAGAAATATTGATTCTACCAGACAAAAAAGACAGTGTTCATCTTCTCACTGCTATAACAGTTTGAATAATTATTCATGATAAATAAATTTATTTAATGAAAAAAAAACTTCTTTCATTTTGACACAGCTTCATTCAAAACGATGTATTCATATATGCGCGCTCATAGCAGCGCTTAACACATTAGGCTATATATAGCGTGTGACTCACACTACTGTATCACTGTATGGTAGTGTATTATACCTGAGTGTGTGTGTAACAGTCTATTGATTAACGCACTGCAGCAATCAGGCTGACCACGGCGGCGTGGTGAAGGCGCACATCGTTATCAAAACAAACTATTTAATATGATACAAGTAATTATTCTTCTAAGAGAAGGGACTCGACTTATAAGCTGGATATATGTTAAAATCATGAAATGTAGGTCTAAAAATCGACCTCGACTTATACGCCGCGTAGACTTATACGCTAGTTTTTACGGTATTATTAAATCATGAAGGAATTTGATTCAATATTTCATGAAATCAATCGGTCAGGAGTAACCATCAACGCAGACGACAGATGTGTAAAACACACCTGATATTCTCAACATTGATAAGCTGCGTGAATTCAGCGAACACTTCATCTTCCACCGTATTCATACTCTCTTTAATCTGCATTATTCGACCCTCTCGTTCTTTCATTCGTCGTTCGATTTCTTCGATACGAGGCTACAAAATAATTGTGAAATGAATTAGATACACATATACACAGCATGAACTATCAGCTTCCTAGACGGGCACTCCTATTTTCAATGCACTTCAATCTTATAACTAGACAGTCTTCTAACTTACGTCAATAGTCTCGAGTTGTCTTCTCAGTTCGCCAAGTTCCCTTTCATTACTACTGATATGCTTCCTTTCCTGTTAATCAGAATTGATAGATATCACTTTAATTGCATTTTATCTACGTTATACTTCAGATGCAGTTTACAAATATAACAAGTAGTAACATACATTCAATATCACACAATACATCTATTAAAGATGATTATATCAATATGAATCGACTTACAGTATTATCCCTATCAGTCATTGAGTACTTGAGTCTAGTTTCAAGGCCTTTGATTTGTGATTTTATCGTGTTCAGTTCAGACTCCTTTCTCTTGATCTTCATCTGTTCTTTAAGTTCTTCTTGCAGCTTTTCTTTTCTCACTTTCAGCGAATTCAACTGTTTTTCGTCCCATCGCCGGGCCTTCGCTTGCAAATCTCTGCCAAAACAAACAGCAGGAAATCAGCATAAATGAACGAAACTGAACGACCTCTAATGCACAATAACACTTACAAGGCACCGCCGGAGATGATACCAGACTTCTGGAACAAAGTACCGTCCAAAGCGACGGATTTATGACGAGTGCCCAAACTGAACGCGACTTTACGCGCATCTTCGACGGTCTCGGCAACCAGCGCGTTACCGCAAGCGAACAGTAACGCTTTTTTGACGATCGGAGGATCGTA
The DNA here is from genome assembly GCF_964204645.1 of Tubulanus polymorphus. Classification (NCBI taxonomy): domain Eukaryota; kingdom Metazoa; phylum Nemertea; class Palaeonemertea; order Tubulaniformes; family Tubulanidae; genus Tubulanus; species Tubulanus polymorphus. Next base: position 8,147,387 of record NC_134027.1, on the reverse strand, counting down.
ACGGATTACATCGACAACAAGCTTTACATTCTTCGGATCCTGGATGTCTCTGGAAGTAAATCCAATGAACTATCATTGAGCTATAGTGTTGTATGCAATACATGGATGATCATTCAAACGATCAGATATAATATAAGTTATTCAGAAAATGAATAAAATTATCAAATGAAAAATCATGATCAAGATTTTGGTAGTTGACAACTTCATAAGTTTGATTACTACATTTTAATCTTACAAGGAATGCTAAAATATCAATACCTGAGGCGCTCATTAAGAGGAGTAACATCCAGGTAATCCAAGGGTAGAAATGTCTCTGGATCAATTCGCTGTTCTTTCATGTATTGAATACAATCTTTCGCCGTTTTATCAGAATCAACGACGATCGCGTCCATGTATTTACCCAGCACTTTAGTAATTGCAACCTGATATCGTTTATGACTCGGCTCACAGAGATCTATTAGTCGTCCGTACTGTAATGAACATGAATTCACAGTTCAAGATTGGTGTAACATTAGAACTAGGATGAGGTTTGCCCAGATTTTTTCGAATGAAGTAAAATCCGAATTATGAATAATAGTTCCAGGTTAAATGGACCAAACATTTTATCTGAATTTAGTCAAAATCGGAATTCAAAAATCTGAATCTATAAAATCTGAAATTTGATCACTGGTGCATCTAAAATTCATCAAAATCAGCTAATGAATATAAAGTAATGACTAACCACACCGCTGTATAGTCGTTTTAAATTCTCAATGAGGTCAGCACGTTTGAGGGCGCGAGCAGATTCGTGTTTATCGACCTTCGCCTCGCCGAGCTGGATGATGACACCTTCCAGTTCTTTGTTGATCTCGGCCATACGTTGATTGGCATTCAACACTTCACCGTCTAACTTCTGCGCCACTTCTTGCTGTTCATCTACAGCCGTCGAGGATGTTCTTAAAAGATAATCGAATGAAACACATTTTATAACAGGACGCAGAAGCAAACTTTATATCGAAATAAAAGACATCTGTCTGATGATTTCTAATGGAAATGATGACAGAAATATTCATGCTTACCGAATATATTCATTTAGTTTATCGACGCGTTTGCGATTTTCGTCCATTTCGTGGTCTTTCTGTTGGATTTTTGCGCTGACTTCTTGTTTTTTGCGCACTTCATTGTCCAAGCGATCCTGATCAGATTTCTGTTCGCGGTTTATCGAATCGAGATCTTGGTGATAACACGCCGCTCTCTTGCCGGCTTCCTCTTTCAAACGGTGATACTCTTGAACCTGTAAGACAGATGCAGGTTTTACCAATAAGTAATCAATCCGATCTTTGGAAACTCTGGGATTGAATGCAGTTTAACTGAAAACTTATCGATTTCTCAATTTAGAATTGTGAAATGATTTAGCAGAACTTAACCGACCTGCGATTCTTCGAGTTCCATATCTCGTCCCTGAGATTGAGATTCTTCCTCAATTCGACCTTCATATTCCTGCCGTCTGTTCTCAACTTCTTTCAATTCTCTTTCCAATTCGTCGATCTGCGCAAATACGAAAAAAGAAATTTGTTTAACTCATTTTTTGTTTACACACAAGATATTAGCATTTTTGCGAAACTGGTTTCAATAGTTTTACCTCTTGTTCATGAGTTTCATAAGCTTTTTTCGCCGCTTTCAAAGATTTCCTTGAATAAAGAAATAGCAAAAGCATTGTACTCGGGGAAATATGCAACACTTACATTAGGTAACATCACATTCTATAACATTACGAATAACATTGTCTCAATACATGTGTATTTACCTTGCGGCATCTAGCTTTTTCACCATATGTGCAGTTTTTTCTTTAGCTTTTATGTACAGCGGTCGTTTCTTGTTCAATTCAACATCCTGAAATCCAAATACAACACATTTAGTTTAAGAATAACTGGGACTATAAGCTAAACAAGCACGGTTTTAAGCATACCGATTCCTTAATATTCTGCTCAATTTTCGTCAGTTCTCGGGTCGTTTTCGCCTGTTCTTTTTTCACTTCCCGAATTTCGTCCTCGATTTTTTCGCGTTTCTTGTGCTCCTTCTTCAGATTCTGTTGCGCCTTCTCCAAATCGCGTCCAATTTCACCGATTTCTCGTTCATTGTGGAACAATTGAAACAACTGTTGCTCGATGATTTTCTCATTCTGTAAAAACAATTGTATTCTCTCTGTTCACAGAATGAATCACAGGCCTACCGGTTCAAAGTCGTCATATAGGCTAGTACTTCGTTTGCACTTTTAAAATAGACCCACCATCTCAGCTTTCAGCTTCTGATACTTCTCTGCTTCGTCTTTTTCCATTTTTGCTTCTTTCTTTTCCGCAGCGATGCCCCTTTTCTTGTGATAGTTGTACTGAGTGTCTTCTTCAGCTTTCAACATTTCAGCTTTCGTTTTGTCGTATTCATCTTTCAATTCTCCAGATCTACCAGGTTTGAAATAAACAAATTGAACAAAAATTTTTTTTTTTGCTTCGCTGAATCGGCCCACTGAGTGCCAATCGGGGAAATCAATTGATTAATCCTTATTACAAGTTTTTAGTTTATGGCAAGTTCCAATTTGAAATTCGTACCTGCTGATTTCTTCGAACATTTGCGTCCTTTCTTTGGCGTTTTTCATCGCGATGCTTTCCACAGCTCCTTGGAAGACCAGGAAATTTTTAGCTTTCATCAAGATCCCGATCTTTTCTAACGCAGTAGAATAATCGCTCATACTGACAACCTGCGAGATGCACATAAATCGATGAAACGTGAAAAAATCAGTTCCAACTATATTCATCAGATTTTGATCGCACGTCGTTTGAACGTACCTTGTTATCAACCCGATATTCTGAAGATGTTCCGTGAATAATTCTGGTGAAATGTGTCTCTTCGCCTTCTGGATTACCGTAAACCGCGGTCACTGATGCCCGATTTGATGCTGGTTTCCCAACCGGGGCACCATGAATCAAATCCTGCAATTATTATGTTGTTAGTGCAGTTACAAATTCATGAGGATGCATATCAATGTAACGGCCTAAATCTCGGCTATTGACCCGTTGATTGATACTTACGCTTAGTTTTCTGACACGCATGTTAGAGGTTTTTTCACCGAGGACGAAACTTATAGCATCCATCAAATTGGATTTACCTAAAAGTTTTAAGAAACAGATTAGATTGAATCTTAGGGAGCAGGCCCATGCCTAGCGTTTTTTTTCTGTAAACCTCAACTAGCTAGGTTATACCTCCCAATACTTTAACAGCTCAATATTCTTTATATGGAGTAAAACTGTAGATAACCTGTAGGTCACCTAACTGCTATATGATTCATACGTAGCGCACTAGTTTTATTTTTTACAAGAGGTGAGGGCTCGTCTTGTTATTAGCGCGAGTGGGAGGTTTTAGGACAATTTTGGGACCTTTTGCCTGGCGGACTCTTATTTGTCAGTTGCTCCACTTATCATATGCGTGTCCCATTTTTTTACAAAACCCAATCCTTCATCTTTCCTAGGAGCAAAAATGCCCCAAAAATAAGTACTCACCCGAACCATTGGGACCAATAATTGCCGAGAATGTTGCAAATGGGCCGATTCTTTGCTGGCCTTTGTACGACTTGAAATTGTCGACATCGATGTATTTCAGCATTCCAGGCATCGTGATTGATGATGATTTTTTTTCTCTCAATTACATGCACTATTTATGTACGCTTGAGCGCACAGGGTTTCGGCTAAATTTGTATTATTCGAAGGTGATAATTCGTCGATTTTAATTTTTGTCAGCGTCCATTTTTGTAGCAGGAAACGCGCCAGCGGGAATCCAATGCGCATGCTCTGACTTCGAAAGAAGGGAGCATAAGGTATTTATTTCCTCTTGTCCCTTCGATCGACTCAGCTACTAATAATTTACTTGATGATCCCTTCAAAATGGCAGCGCCCATGGCTGGGTAGTTTTGGCAACTTTTTGGCTTTTCCCCTTAAAAAGCAGCCCTTGATTGATCGGAATGGATAGTCAGCAAACCGAATCGAAAGCCCGTTTACATTTTAAAACAGCCAGATTCATGTTTGAATCCGGTGAGTTGCTGATAAATTGGTTATTTATCCCTAACCAGCCACACTGGTCTGTGACGGCTGAAGACAACAATCAATTGAATTCAAATTAAATTAGATTTTTACATTGACAATATTCAATTGGTATTTTAAAGCCTTTTATTAGATAGGTTAAGGTCTATAGATTACTACTTTGGAAAAAGAGTGGTTGCGCTATAAAGTGTTACTGAATTCATTGTTTTCAGGACTTAAATTACGTATTCGATCGGCAACTCTTGCAACAGCATGTCATATTTATCATAAATTCTTCGCTGAATGTGAAACTATGTACTATGACCCTTATGTAAGTTAAGCCTAGATATTAATGGTTTATGATATTGATAAATTGGATAAAACTTATTAAATTCTAGTTAATCTATCAAATTGTTCAATTCGACTCCGTTTCTAGTCCATTTTATTTCCTTTGTTTAAAATCTTATATTCATTTCAGCTGATAGGAGCTACATCATTATATTTAGCTGGTAGAGTCGAAGAGGATCATCTCAAACTGAGGGATGTCGTGAATGTATGCTTCAGGTAACTAATTCACTGTGTATCTCTTTTGAAACTGAGACCAGCTCTAATGTGTAAATTATTCACATTTTACAGGACACTTCACCCTGATCAACCTCCCCTAGAGATTGGAGAAAGGTATTGGAATCTCCGTGAATCTGTAACGCAGTGTGAGCTGTTCATCATGCGTGTACTCAAATTTCACTTAGTCTTCAAACACCCACACAAGGTACTATTATTTAGAATCGTTCGTAACTCCATGATTTAACAACTGATTCCCTGATAGACCAGTTAATCTATCAAGGATCTATCTGCTGGTGTGAGGTATGAGAGGAAGCACAGGCGAGGTCAAAATCATAAACTGACTATTTCTTGGAGATTTAGTTAGCTCTGAAAAGAGCTGTTTGATTGTGGTAAACCACTAGATGCTGTCTTCATCTTCTTCTGGAGTTCTTCTGCTGCGTTTTCATCATCATCGGCGACTTCTGTGTTGGACATCGTACGAATGAAGTGGGGTAGTCTCGTTCGGGACATCGTTCAGGTCATTGTTTCTTCAAAAGCTGCAGAGTCTTGGCTGCTGGTGCTGCTAGTATTACTGCTGAATGAACTATCATCAGATTCTGACACCGGTATCTGTCTGGCATGTAGCTGTAAACGTATGGCCGTCATCTCATCCGCCTTTTTGTAAGCGTAAGCGTAGAATGCGTTGCGTACGCCTTCCACGGACGCGAGCTGTAAGCGTAACGTGTATCTGAACGATCGTTGATTGTCGCGAGTCGCACGGCTGTATCTCGCCTGAATATGATCCAGTTTACGATCGAGAAACGTTATCTGATGACAAGCGCGAATAAACTGACGTTCAACTCTCCCGAGCTTGTGTCGAGCTTCGATGCCCGGTGCAACGAGTAGTTGTTCATATCGAGACTCGGCTCGCGATTGACTTCGTAATCTCATGTTCGTTCGGTGATCGGTACGGTTATGATTCGGTCTGCCCTGATCTACGGCTTTATAAGCATGCGTGTAAGACAGACGTGTTTGTAATGAAATCTGTGTCTGATGTCACAATGTATTGAGCAAAGAGTCCCAAACCACTAGAGCCTAGACTCAGCAGGATACAATGCCCATTAAACATGCTCTCCATATCATTACATGATTAGTGCATTTAAGACAATGCCCAACACTAATTGTCATATTAGCATCATACCTGCTAGATCAGTGGGCAAGTTTGTCATGTGTTTACTGGCACCTGTGTGTAGTGGAAACAATGGCAGTAGGAGATTATGGCTCATCTTGGAACAATACATTCATGTAAACTATGGCCTAATTGCCCATCATTCTTTTCGTTGACATGCCATATACTACATGAATTCCCCTAATACCCCAATTGATAGAACCCATTTTCCTAACAAATAATGACATGTAGTTGTAATTGATATTATGGTTTCATTTTATTTTTCCTCATGTTCTCTCTTTGGGATGAAAATGACAAATTCGAAATCAGTGATAATGAGAAATGAATAAGAATTTGAACTATTGTTTGCTTTTTGATATAAAGATGGGATTTAAGTTTATTTAAGTTTTGAAACATTTGTTGTTTTGCCAATTTAGTTTTTGTAATTATAGTGCAGTTTTAATAGCATTTTCAAGTTTGAAATCATGAGTTTTTGACATGTGTGATTGTAACATTGATCAGGCAATCGGTCACACTTTGAAGTTTCGGTCATTGAGCAGACCTTTTGAGCATGTCATTTGCAAAGTCCAAAACTTATACTGAGAAATTACAGTAACACAGGAACAACTAGCAGAGCCAAGTCATAGAATGAGAAAAGTAAATCAACTATACATGCGCTTACTAAATGTGCAGAATTGTCTTTACGGAGCAACGAAACAAGTTCATGTTCTTGAAACGAAAATCGAACGCATTCGCAGTAGAGTTCGACTGGCTTATTTCGATCGAAATTCACCTTTCTATACCAATTACGGAATTCAGCTGATTATCTTGGAAGGAATTCGCAACAACTATTTCAACTACATTCAGATGAAAAATGCGCAACTGGAGATGCTCCACGGGCAGTTGCGAATTTATGCTGACGGACGTTTGTATATGGATGACGGAAGTGAGAATGAAAGTGATGAAGAGAACGATTTTACGTGTGATGAAAAACCAGAATCGATTGTTGTTGGAGAAAAGGAGGATATGAATAATTTGACGAAGGAAACTGATTTTTTGTTGGGGTCTTCTTTATCAAGGACGCTTAGTGATGAGGATGATACCATATTGGAGAATTTATGAACATGAACGTTGATTTTGATTATTCATAAATGTAGTTATTCTATTTTCAGCTATGCAAGAAAAATTTCATACAATTTGATCGTTGATTGGCGACTTTGTAATTTGCTGGAATTATTATAATGTTGAAATGTATTTTCGTAATTTTTCAGTACTTGCTGCACTATCTGAAATCGATTTACAACTGGCTCGAACCCACAACGACGGAAAAGATACCAATCGCGAAAACGGCTTGGAGTATTTTAAGGGACAGTTATCACGGAAGCGTATGTCTACGTTATAAGCCTGAACATATCGCCATCGCTGTTTTGTATCAAACATTGCAATCTTATGGTATTGAGGTTCCACACGACCATGATGCAGATCTAAGGTGGTGGGAGGTATGTATTTTTGGGGCGTATTTTTGTGATCGAAATCAACAAAATTTTTGTATTTTGGATTTAGTGTCTGTAACTCAACATGTATGATGGTATACAAAAGTTTATATGAATGTAAAAAGAAAATAAGAATTCTTTATGAAAATAAACAATCATTTTCTAGCTGGAGAAAATGATTTTGATTTGAGGCAACCATTAGCTTTCAGGATTCGTTTTAACACAGTTATTATTGATGTTTTATTCAAACTTTATAAAATAATATGATTTTTATATTTCAGGTATTTTCTGACGAGATCAACATTTCAATAATCAAGGACATTATTAGTGATATTACCGATATTTACAGTTTGGAGTCAACTGTCAACAGTTGAATACTTGACAACAAACAGAAATGTGTATATTAGTGAATATGGAATATTTTACAGGGGTATGAATGTCAAAAGAAAACCATGATAGTCATGTTCTTTTTTTTAAATATGGAAATAATCAGTTTTATTAATTTTCAAGGCTGATCATGCAGCTATGAATGTCAATGATCTACCGGATACAAAGTTTAACCTTAACAAACTAATAGTAGTATAGTTGTTATAGATAATTGTTCCGTCTCAGTGGTTTTTGTTAAAATTTTGAGGTGAATACTCATTTCCCATAGTGAACTTATTGGCTAGACTCTATATTAGAGTAATTACTAGGTAGTAGTTAGAATGACTACTCAGACCCTCAAGAGAAATTAGTCTAATTTATCAGGGTAATTGCTCTTAACTTGACTGAAATTGATCACCCTTGTTGATAGCATCCTAGTGTTAATATGCAGTGAGGTACATATTTTACGAATATCGGTCGTGATCCAATTAATGAGATAAATCTATTTTTCTCATTGATCTCAGTAATTACATACAGTACGTAGGTATGAGATCGGGTATTAGATGCATGAACATGTTACATGATGGTTGATGTCTCCTTTGTCAGATTAACCATATCGATATCGATAACCCTAGTGACTTCGGGGAGCGAGGTTCAAATGATTTTCTTACATTCTATGGTTATCTGTTCCTTTGTTTGGAAGGTAGTTTACTTTGCGATTTAATTAAGGGCATGAGAGAAATGAATGTTTTTAGTCATCTTATTATGTATAAAATGTATATATCTATCTATGAGTGGTTTGTAAATAAATATTTTTTATATGATATGAATGAAAACTTCTACCTTGTCATAGTTGTTTTTAAGTTGACTGGATAAGATATTCTTTGGACTCAAAACGATCATATGCCAAAACAGAGATTGCGCTTTAGAAAGAGAAAACAAACATTACATAGTACTGAACTGACATCTCTAAAAGCAAATATATTTTTCTGACACCTCTTTTATTTTCCTGAGTGCTCAAGAGGTCACGTTTGTCAACTGCAAACGTTTACCTATACCCAATGGATCCCAGTATCCTTGAATAACATTTTTTGAAAGGTGATGCTGTTCGGGAAAGCGATCAAGGCGAACATTGACGGGGAGCTAGAAACGACGATATATTCGCGGAAATTATGAGGTTTATCAGTTGCTGTTACAAGTAATTGCATGGAATCAGAAGATAACGTCACCCTTTTGGGCAATGAACCATATCTTCCTCCATTGAGCGAAAATTCGGCCAAGACATCAATTTGTCCTCCTATTTCTGACATGCACTCTAATTTTTAAACCACATTAATCTGTCATTCTCTTGTTACGACCAAGAATGTTAATGGAAATGTCCCACCAGCACGGACCCCAGACGGAACTCGGTAATCTTATCCGCTTGGCGGTAATTAAATCCGTCTGCTGTGACCTGTACAGGTGTATAATTTATTTGTCCCGTTAAGATCAATGGACTTATACTCATTAAACACACTAGTGACGTTTCCGTGTATACCACACGACAGTACTATTACTGAGGAATACAACGGTGCAAGTCCAATCTGGAACTGTCTTTTCAGGTGAGTTGTCAACAACAATCGTGGCGTTGTCTTCTTTAATTTCAGCACATGTAAAATCGCTTTTTGTCAATTATTGTTGATTAAAACTAACACTATTTGTGATTAGGTACTTATGCATTTTCTAGTCATCATCTATTTGAGAAAGCAACCTACTGAAATCATATTTGGTCGTAATAAGAAACAAGATTTTCAGAAACATTGAACGAAATTAAGAAGAAATGGCCCTTATAACATGCTTTTAAAGGGGGTTATGAAATCAACATTTTAACTAGTAAACAATCTCAGATAAACAAATGCTTAGCTCTATCGTCTAGGGGAATTTCATTTCCAAAAAGCTGAAAAATGCTCTTTGCGTGCTTGAGAGCAATATTCATTTCATCGATTTATGGTAATATTGAAAATATGTTGGATGAAGATAGCCGAATCGATCAGTGGCAATAATAATAAACAAACCACAGCACATCGGTTCGACGGCTGGACTATTTAGAAGGCAGGAGATCGATCAAGGATGAATTACTCATCAATTTCACAGTCGATTGCATTTCCCGATTCATTGGTATTGTCATGGCACGCCATCAAATTTTGACACCTTTACATTTTCAATTGAACGGAAAAATCAGTTTTCTCGATGCCTTTTCTACGGTTTCCAGAGGCAATTTCGATAAGATGTAGAATTACACTTGGAAATTGTAAATGTATTTCTAACGTTCTACCGTTTGGTATGTCACAGTAACATCGAACATAAACGAAATGAATCTCAGAATTAAAATTTCCCATCTACGTTTCATTTGAGTCATTATCCTATAGAATTTCGGTCACAATTTGAAGATACGTATATAATACTATCATATATATGCGTAAGATTAATTATGACAATACTAACGCTATATTGAACATCTGAAGGATTTAGAAGCTGTAGTGCATTGAGTATGGGATAAAGTGATGGTCGATTAACTCCGTCTGCCAAGAACATTTTTCGATCGTCAGTGGATTACTTATTATTGAAAACTGGAGCAGAATTAATCTCACGTACAATCACAAAGGGGAAGGGTTTTAATTGAAAAAACACAAAAAGCCAGATATTAGAAACACCAACTTCATATCTTTGATCAACCAAAAAAATATGTTCTAAGAGGTTGACCAAAAACATGAACAAATCAGCATCCGTAATCCAAATGAAATTTAAATACATTTGACCTAGGTAAGCTGAGAATTCTATTCGGAATCGATGCTTTGAGAAAGTTCTGCCTCTCTTGGAAAACAATAGATTTCGTCATTGTAACATGTTGAGAGGACCAGCGCATTGTCCGGATTTATTATTTATCGCAGTTCTGCCGGGTGTCGTGGACACAGGGTTTATTGACCACACAAACCCTGTCATCTCTATTATTCTGTTTACCGGTATCCACACGACCACCAGTACTTATATAAAATAAAATTCTCGCTATGGACATAACCCACATTAATGTTAAGAATCTAATCTAATCTGGAATTGTTGCTAAATAGAAGTCTATTGCCAGTAGGCCTATACAGGTATGTACTGTAATCTATTCAATCAATGATTTCATTACTGACAGTGTTTGGGGAAATTGTTTTTAGAATAAAGATGTGCTAAACTTTAACGAGATTTCTGGATTTTTGATCAATTGAAAGTCTTTGGCGAAAAGCAACGGGAAATATATTCAAGAAATAAAATAAAACGAATTGTTTGGTTTTGACGACGCGTACACTAAAAACATATAATGCAAAAAATTGTTGTTGGTTACAGCAAAATCAAAGATTTCATTTAAACCGGGACAGAAAGCTGTTAAGAAAAATTTGATTTAAGATTTTTGATAGGCGATTAAAACGTGGGAACGGTGGATTGAACATACAATGAAATATTGAACGTGTCTTTTGTTTGGAATAAAACACGCATTTCAATATTTTTATTGCGAACGAACACAAACTATGTACATGCTTAGATCAACGCCTGTTTTACTGACCTACTCGTACTTTTAGAAGTGCATTTTTCGTTCATGGTTATTCGTTGTTAGATTAGAGTAAAATGGTTAGGTTTTCCTATATATTTCGGTGAATTTGGATAATCAGTCATTATTGCAAACCACACTGTAAGTCGAAAGTAAGCCTGCGTATACATCTTAATCGTATATTTGCATTGTTGATTTTTAAGGAACCATTGAGTAAAAGGTCTGGTATTCCGGGGAATTCGTGGATAAGATTTCCCTCAAATCATTTATAATCTAAAACGTTGTTTAATTCATGGATTTGTTGTAAAAATTGTTGATTTTGTTTGCTACGTAGCAGTGGAAATACATATTTTTGCTGCAAGTCCGATGTTCATTTATTTCTATGACTTAAACGATAACAAAATGCTTCGTGCAGTCTATTTTTCACGTAGAAATCATTCTCATTTATTTTTACAGATTGTATCTAACTTACTAGGATGCCCAATAATTACCGCATGGATGACAGCCAAGAAAGTACGTTACAAACCAGTGCCGAGAAACCAGATGTTGAAATAGCCAAGAATAATAGTAGTCGACCAGAATCTCAAAACGAGGAAATGAGCTCAAAGAACGATGCTGCGGATGGAGAAGAAACACACAACGGTGTAGTTGATACTGAAACTAATGAGACACCTGTCGAATCGGCTCGTGCTGGACATGATGACCGAGAAGATTGTGACTCGATTGAACACCAACAAGGCAACGATGTACATGTAGATAACGACGAATCAGAAGAAAAAGATATATCATTAGAGCCTGTTGCAAACGAGGATACCGATACCGTCAAAGAAACTGAGCCGGATGTAACGACAGACCAACGGCAGGAACCTACAACAATTGACCGAGATGAAAACGGTGGGCCAAATAATTCAGTTGAACCGATAGAAGCACCAGCAGATGTGGTAGATTTTCCAGCAGAAGATACTGAAGTGATCCACCCAGGGGAGCAATCAGATGATTTAGTCGATGAACAGAAAGGTGGAGCTGATTTATCAGCAACAATCGATGAACACGAAACTTCTAAATCTGATTTAGTCGACGAACATACAGGTAGAGGTGATTTATCCGAAACAATTGATGAACGCACTTCTTCTGAAGATGTTGCTAATCCAGAAGAAAGTCCTCCTGAACCCCCAGCTGAGTCTGAGAACAAAAAACCAGAATCACCAGAACCGGAACAAGAAAAAGAACAGACAGAGCAAGCCGAAGAGGTGGAAACAGCGTCAACATTTGACGAGGTAAAAAGAGAAACCAGCCCGGAAGTAATTCAGTGTGCTGATGAAGGTAATGCTACAAATTTAGCAGACGACGACGATGCAGACGTTATTGCTACAAGTAGCTTACAGGACAAAGGGGCTGAGAGAGAAGCGTTCCAAAAACTCATCGACGAAAATACCGCCCTTGAACATGAAATAACTCGACTAAAATCAGAAATACAGATGAAGGACGACAAAATAAAGGAGCTAGAATCTGAATTAGATATTGTAAGAGATGAACTAAACGGGTTGCGAGGATCGGGGGATCGCTCAGTGAATGACCAAGTAGAAGCGTCTGATCGCGAGAAAGACTTGCAAGATAAATTGGACACGACATCAGCGGATAAATCTGACCTCGAACAGAAAATAACTGATTTACAGTTGCGCTTGAAGCGTTTTGCCCTGGACGACGAGGAAAAAGATAAACGAATACTGCTACTGGAAGGAGAGCTGAGTAACGCTTCGGCAAAAGCTGAACAGCTTGAGAGAAGTTTAGAGGAGGAGCGGGTAAAACACGCAAACGGCGTGAACAACGGAGCAAGTGGTGGCCACGAGGAGCCCCGACAACGTACTCGCCAATCAGGTGTCTGTAATATTCTATAGACGATGATCAGTGATGAGATTTTGATTTTTTATAATCATAAAGTGTGATATTTCATCGTCATTTCGAAATGTCCAGACGACACCGAAATGAATAGTCGTCCGTCCATTTTTCGTGGGAATCAAATTTTTGTGTGCCAAGAAGCTGCCTTTGTGATAGTGAACGTTATACGATGGAGTAAGATAGTCATGTGTGCGTGCGGCATAATCATTTAATAAGATTACTTACAAGCTTATATTAATTAGCTTAAGAAGAAAAAAATGAGTCTCAACAAAATAGTCTCCTGTGTATCGAACGATATCCAACTCATTGGATTGTCCAAATTGACAATGGTTATGTACGTATGCATAGTATATAGATTTGTACTTAAACATTAATTAATTTTACATTTAGATTTTATGATTTGAATACGTAATTCTGACCTCTTAGCAATTTGCCATGCCAAATTGAAGTTTCTGTCAACGTCTTCTGAGATTTTGAAGCGATATACTTAATATTCAACATATTTTAGATAGTTTATGAACATACATTTTTATAAATATATAGTTTAAAGTCCTACAAACAAGGTCCATAAACTAATAATAAACCCATTGCTCTCAATCTAACAAAGGGCAAAAATGGCACCATATCCTGTGTGCCACCGTTGAGAAAACATAATCAATTCTTAGCCTTATTTGATAATTAATTCTTTGTATCTATCTGATCCTTTCTGGAAAGAATAGAAACAATCCTTAAGATTAAATCAAAAAATGTTTAAATATTTTGCACTACATGCTGTGTACCATTACTACTTACTTGTTATCTATCATAACTACTTACTTGTTATTTATACATCTAGCATATTGTTTCATGAAAAAAATAAATTTGGAAATCGAGGAAAAAGTCGTTTTGGAAGTTTGGTCCAAATAGTTCCAGTAGCACAGAGTTGGTCGCAATCTGATCAACAAGTTTGATAAGGACAAATGTTATGCACTGTATACGCAGAAAAATATTTACTCATAAGACGGTCGAAGTCACGTTGAAAATAAATTGCTGTTTGTAGAACCCTCATATGCTAGTCATAACTCCGGCTGTAACTTCACAATTAAATATCTACGGTAGCACTTAGTTATCGTGAATTTCGAGAAAATCTGACAGCATAATCCACGTTTTCCGAGAATCTTGGTTTATTCATTAGGTCGTTTCTAAACCACTGTGATCCAGAAAGTTCGAATGAAAAATGCATAGAAGTCTCTGGTTCGGTATCAGATCGCGAACAACGTGATGTCACTTAGAAAAATGAATTTTTGTGGAAGTAGTCTCAAACGAACATGCCAGGAACAAAGAAATTAATCCGCTCAAGTGTTTTTTTGTTGTTGAAAATGCTTAGCATTTTATTGACATGAAAAATATGCTTATAAACATCTGGAATTTTGTACAATATAATAATGATAATAATAATAAACATATATATGTATTTATATTATTTCCCTCCACAAAATATGAAATCAAAGCTAAATAATATTGATAATACAAGTAACTTTTCTACATGAAGAAAATCACGTTACTACAATCATCCAAGTTTACAACATCTTTGTATGTAAGTATTAGACATAGGCATCCGTCGGGTTAATAGGGAAATAGGTATTCTATATAACACAATACCATAAACTACAGTGAAAGGTTGCTTTAAATACAGATATCTACATTTTGTATCTTTTTTAATCCACATCTCAAATACAGTACTGAGTAATGGCTAGCAATAATATCTGACATTGAAAAGAAACGAAAATACAGTAGCGCCTGTGTACCGGTATTGGATTTTCAGTTTGGAACAAAGTCAGTTTTCTGCAATTATTGATAATGTAAATTGACTCAGACGCAAATTAATATAGTCTGCCAGATCGCAATTCAGACGGCTTCAATAACTGTAGTTCAACATTGATCTATGCCATTATTCATTGATATACCTGGTAATGTTGAGATGGGAAACTGTATTCTTCTAGAACATGCGAGAATAGCATACTGTAAATTGTATGACACCTGTCCTCAGTCCAATAGTGAATGATAAATCGATATCCCACATTTGAATGCAACCGATTGTTACGCAAAACAATCAAACTTCTGCGTAAGCGTCGTCAACGGCGACAGAAAATCATTGTCAACTTGAATTAATGAATCGAAACAACAGCGTTTGCAGAGTCTCCTTCCAGTTTTCAAAAATCATCATGACAAAATCTAACTGAGAGCTGGTAATCAAAACCCATGACTCAAAAACCAAACGCAATATACATTCATGTAATTAGATATATTTTAAAAATATCCTTCAATATAACGGTAAAGTGAGGAACAAGAAATCTCATATTCTAAGGTTACTGGGCGTATGAAGTTTTAAGGAGGTTTTTAAAATACCACACACTCAAATGAAGCACCACCGAAGCAGCTAATCTAATCCTTGAATAAAATAAATCATATCTGTATCGAAACATACACCACTTATTCAGAAACGAGTGTTCACTTTTCATTTATCCATATATACACAAAAGATCGTGTTAGTTCTGAAGAGGCGGAAAATAAGTTTACAGCATACGCTCTGGCAAAAACCTCTCCAATTTTTAGAATGATTCAAGTTGGTTCCGACAGAGTACGGTAAATGTCCACCATGCTCAAAAGAATACATTCATACTGGGGGTACAAGTTTATCGAATCAATTTTTCACGCACAAACCACATTCTCGTTACTTGTTTCATTAAAAAATCCCAAAACCATCACAAAACTATACAAGTATTTTCCATCAGAATATTATCACATGAAGAGAAATACCCTCACCCATAGATACAGGTATATCATAATCTGTACAATAGCGAAAGAACTGAATTTTCTATTTTACACATAACAAAGAAAAACAAATATTGTCCAATTGTCAAGGAACACGGAAATTTGTGGCGATGTACAAAATTTCCAGGGTCAGATTCACTCACCGAATCGTGTTCAAATCCAGACCAAACTGAAACTTGGACTAGTTGATAATTTAACTCTGGGAACTGAATGTATCTATTCTCTATATTAGTCCGCTAGTCAATACTCTAAGACGATAAACCCGACCGATTACTGAAATCATACATGACTAGAGTGTCAAACTGAGTTTTGAAAAATACCTGAAAACATTCTTGATGAATCAACTAATTTCTATAGCTATCAAATAATCTACCGTACTAAACATAAATAAATCGTATTTTTTTCACAGATTATACATATAGGGGCTATTCGATATAACATATAAAGCCACAAGTTTCTTGGTAATAAATAATAAACCTCTCGAAAAAGAAATATAGATCATCTTTGATATAAATCAACCAACAAAAAATTTTTATAGTCTTTTGACAATTTCCAATGGCAAGAATAACAACATTTAGGGTAACTCATCAACATTCTCTGATTTTCTGAATCAATACGTAACTCTCTGACAAAGTATTAGGGCTGTGCATTTCATCTTAGGGCAGCATAAAGACAGATTTCAAAAACACAAACATTTGTAATTTCCATTCTCACAATATCTACAGATATTTTAATTTAAGTTCTTGCCACGCATGCGAGCAATACTATCATATCGATGAAATAAAAGTATTCGCATGAAATCAAAAAGTAATTGATTTTTGAACATTTTCTACAGCGTAAAACTAAGGGAATGTGAAATCGTGTTCAGAAGAAAGGAATGCAATAGGTTACGTATGAACAGTAATAGGAATGTATAGAAGTAGTGAATGTTGAGCGACAGATCTTTGAAAATATAATTGCATTTCGTCCCCTAGATGTGTGCGCACATGTGTACAGTAATACAAATCACCCTAAAAACTGATTGATTGACACACTCTAATGGACTCAGATTTGAACCATCTTAATCCTTCTCAAGCAGCCAGGATCATCTTTATTTTTCAGATTATACATATTGTTCTTACGGGTAGTTGAAATTCGATGAATGGCAGCAAAGGTTGCCTGTGAAAGATTAAGATAACCTTACTACAAAATGAAAGTTTTTTGTACATTTAAAAGCATTTCTTTTCGTTTTACAGTAGAACTCCCTTAATTCAGATTTTTCAATCCGGATTTTCACTTAAATGAGAAGAAATATTTAGTCCATTTAACCTAAATATTTGGTCCATAGAAACTATCATTCACAATTCGTATTATACTTAATTCGAAGAAATCTGGGCAGTCCATAGTAATCTGAATCAAGCGAGTTCTACTGTAAATTGTTTTCAGCTGTATTGAAAATAAGAACGGAACTAGTTTCATGAATTTCTTGTTATCTCTGATCTCTTGATAAATCGAGTGAAAGTTCAAATCACAGTATTCGCAGATTGTATGAAGGCGGATTCCGATATTCACTTAACCTCCTATGATGAAATGGGTGATTTTTCCGTCAGTTTGATATGCTCGAAAGGGTTATCATCGCCCTGAAAAGAAAAATGAACTAATTCTTATAAAATTCAATTTTGGGAATCATCGTCTCCGCGAAGTATCTATCACCAAAAAAGAGAATTCCTCTTACACTTTAGAACAACAACAAAAGATACGCGATTGATAAATATGGATGAGAAATAATCGTTCAAACAAAGCGTAGAAAAAGTTACCCTCGCACATTAAATTCTTATACCATGACTGATCTTATTTAGCTACTACATGTTAAGTAGTAAACTAACTACAGAAACGGAAGTCTATATAAATAGATGATGAATTGATATGAACCTACAAAACCATCCCCATAAAATATGTATTTAACCATCCTGTCTATGGTCAACACATGAGCCTGGTTTTATAGACTGGCATTAACTTTAACCCAAGGGGTTAACTCAATTGAAAATGAACTGAGTTAAAGATAGGCCTAATATCAGTCTACAAAACTGGGCCCTGCATTATATAATTCATGCATGTATCACCATGTTCCCTAAAATAGATACCGATATAATACAATGTATGCACAATAATGAATGAATTGCCATCAAGCCGTTCTTATACCTGTTACCCAATAACCTATACGCAAATAAACCACATACAATCTATCTATCAACTATACAGAATGTCTTTATGCTTCCATAGCCCCGTATGAAGAAACACAAGAACGTAGTTGTATAATACACATGTATATTTGAAATGATAGTTCCCAACACAATTGAGAGACACGCCGCAAAATAGGTTACTCACGTAATAGGCCCTGAAATTCTCCCTCTGGAGGCAGATATAAACAAATCAAATTTTCAATATTCAAAACACGAAACCTATTGCTGGTAGTAGATATTTTCAGTCTTTTGCTGTCTTGATGAATAAATTAGTGTCTTGGAACAAAAGAATTTTTTTTTTTGTAAAGCTATTGATGCATAACTATAATGAGAATTTGATACAAATTTAATCCAAAATTATTTGTGATAAATTTTCAAGGATGTTACTCGTAACTGTTATATCTATTTTAGAGGAGAAATGTAGGATATCAGGCTGTCAGTCAAACCTTCACCTAAACTTACCCTGTAATGACCACATTTCATTCTCCTGAAATCCCGAGACAAATTCAAATACACGATAAATTCTCATGTTGTGGTAAATTGGAAAAAGTTTTTCTGAATTGGAATCCAATCCAGGGTGCCTCTACGAATTTATTTCTAGATTGAAAGTGTACTATCTTCAATACTACCCATTGGAAAAGTATGTTTTTAGCCTAGTCGGGCAAAACAAAACATCATTTCCAAGTTGAAGATGTTTATATCAATACTGGTGAGGCAGCTGGATGCCCTCCCACTTGAAATTACTCAAAATATCCCAGATCTAGCAACTTGCACCATTGAGTAAATTATTGTTATGCTATATTGCCTCACCTTTCCAGCCATGGACTTCAGTTTGTTGAATAATTTCTTTCCCTTGCTTTCACGGCTGAACTGAACACTATCGAAATTCTCATCATCTTCTCCTTCATCAATGGCACATGTTTCGGCAGCAGGAAGTTCCGCATCTCCATCTTTGTTAGGTCCAGACGTAACCAGCTTCATATACTTATATTCCAGTCTATAAAACATATAGAATAGCTTATGTGAAAAATCGATCTCTAGGTATATCATCGATACAAGTTATACATTCTATGGCATATCTCAATGATTATTACTTTTTGTTTCTCTTCCAACAATAAGCCAGCAATACAACCAGAACAAATCCAGTAACACAAGCGATAAGAACGGAAAGCTTCATCTGAAATAAGACATCATTTTTGTATATTTTCATGGCTATTCAATTATGGAGAGCCATTTTCGATAGAAAGATCCATTCAGTAGATAAATAAATAAATGAAATACATACCCACATCGGGAAGTTGTCACACTTCAGTATGTGCTTCTTGGGTTTAGTATCTGTGCCAGAGAGTACACAATGTCTACAATACAAATACTCATCAGCTTTAACGGGACACAAAGCAACTCGATATAAACAATACAGCATTCTTTATACAGTAGAACTCGCTTAATTTGGATTTTTCAACTTAATTCGGATGAAATATTTGGTACATTTAACCGGGAATCTAGTAAACTATAATTCATAACTTGGATTTTACTTAATTCGCAGAAATCTGGGCATTCCCTGGTCATTTGAAGTAAGTGAGTTCTACAGTAATTCTTCTAATGAGTAGAAAACATTGATACAGGGTGTGTACAAATGCCATGAAAATTTTAGTACATGTTTTATGTTAATATGTAACCGAGGCAATAGCCAAAAATTCCAAGAAATCCTTACTTTGGAGGATAATAATGAATAATCTGTTCTCCTTTGATACATTCCCCTTTTACTTCTTCGTAGTCAGCATCTTTACACGTAGGGCAGGCGTAACGACTTCTCCACATGAAGTGGAATGCACACCCGTCGCAAGTACCGTCCGGACATTGTGGTGGTAGATCAATTGTACCATTGCCTTTCTCTTTCACCTCGCAGCGCATTATGATCGTCACCGAGCGACCTTTAGGACAAGCTTCTGTTGGCCTGTAATTTGATAACGTTACTGTATTAGTAACATTTTTACTTGAAATGGACATGAAAACTCCCTATATTGGCAATGCACAGTCACTGTACTATGCATAGGTTCAAGTGAAGAAATATCTGTCGACCAGGATATAAAATCAAATTTGTTCATGATAAGCAATAGTAGGACTTGCTGGAATACGTCACTAATGCCAACTACTCACGTTTCAGATACATATTTGAAATGAACATCCAGATCATCCTCTGTTAAATGAAAAAGAAAAATAGTGGTTGTGTTACACATACGGATATTCATAGATTTTCCTATAATCATGTGAAATATAAATAAGCCACTAAATCTTACCGTCTGAGATCCAACCAACTTTGTGCAGGTCATGGTGCAATTCTTCAGTTGTAGAATTTGTATATCCGAACACTGATACAGGATGATCTCCGAGACTGTAACAAATCATTACAAGAAAGGCATATGGAAATTAGAAAGTAAACAATAGTAAATTATTCTAAATAGTGCTGGACAGTTAAAGACAAATGCCAATAACAAGGGCACAGTATATACCTGACTGGTTGAGCTGAGAGAACTGGTTCAACTGGATTCTTAGGAGGTATAATAGTTGTTCGGCAGATAAATGCATGTAATTTGTCGATGCCTTCCTTATTGTCCAACTGAAATGAAAGAAATATATATGAGGATGAATACGGTTAAAATATGTTAAACACCAGAGAAATTACTCAAAAAGTATAATTACTTAAAAGGTATATATAAAGCCAACACCATGTAGATAACTACCATAACAAGAAAATCATTCCTGAACTCATTATAGAAATCATGGCCAACTCCATTAAATCATAAATTCCTGATGACATCATCAAATTATCCAGTTATGTTATTTTTTCACAATTATGGTAACAAGAAAATGTGAATAGCAGCAGTATATGGAGCAGCCACCATTTCTGGCATATAATAATAATAATAATCAATATTTGATCAAATAAAGGATGTATGAAAATATTGGTTTTATCAGGGGAGGCTATAACGATATTTATTTGTGATTCGAGGCTAGGGTATAACCAGGGGAAGAAGCATTACCGCCATAACACGCAAGACAGAATTCTCCGAAGACGGCAACGTCTTTGTATCAAAACTATGATACAATCTACCACCATGTTCCTTCAAATGAATGTGACTAACAGTTGAAGTTTCATTCAGAATACACATGCAACTCATATTGAAATACAATAACAGTCAATATCCATCACAAATGTTATCACTAAAATTATGATTGACAGTACTAAACTTTCACGCAACTGATACCTTAAGATGTTGTATGAAAGTGGACCCAGTTCCACAGATATATATTAAGTCTGCAAGATTGAAAGTTTGACTTAACAGTCTAAAATCAAATACACAATGCTGTGGAACAAGGTCCTGGGCTATGCATGCTAGTCTATTGAAATTGTAGTCATAGTAGTTCATTAAGGTAGATAGAGACGAAAAAGAAATGTTCGACTTCGAACCGTACGGAAACCCAACAAATCGCAACAAAGAAATACCTTTTCTGAGAAAACAGAAACAAACCCGAAACATATTAAATTACCTTCGATCTACTCCCACCAGCATGTTCCTAAATCATATCGATTTACATTTAATTCCCAATTCCTTTAATGTTCGGGAATCCTGAGTATCGGAACATGGTTCAGTTATTCTTTTCACAATTAAATGCTTACCCCCGACGTGAAATTATTCGAACAAGACGCCAATTGTTTTCCGCACAAACTCAGTTTGAAAACGTGGAAATATTGCGTGCCGCTCGATGTGAACAACTTCGTACCGATCACAGAACGAGGCCTGTCGAAAAAAAAGGAACGATTATTTGCAATGAACGGTCGATTCTTTGTCTGTCAATCTATCGACCACCAGAGAAAGTGCATGCCTACCCTTTTAACGCGCTGAAGTCATATTCTCTTCCGTTTATGCTTTTGAATTTACAATCGCTAACACACATTCCTCCGTCTGCTCTCAAACCCTCGCCGCATTTAAGGCAAGATTCTTTGCCGTATGGTCGATCACCGTGTACGATCGTGTTCTCGGGACACGGCATACATTTGCTTGTTCTTCGATCGATGTAATGATTGTCCGGACACGGGATACAACTACAATACATACAAAAATTAGCATAAACCGGGATCGGAACCCAGAACCAGTAACCATTCACACGCAATAATTTGCCCCATGTTTAAATTTGGCACAGGCCTTGTCTGACACTCTCGGTCAGGCCCATTTGGCACTCATATGAACAGTTTGTCAGGGCAGAAATGATTGCACGATCGTGGCTATAATCAGCGTAAACGTAGACATTTTCTCTAGACTATTCGACTGAAAGGTACTCACCCTTTGCTGTTGGTTCCTTCAGGACATTTCATGCATTCCGATGCTCCTCCGTTCAACGTGTTTGTGACATTAATCGAATAGATCTTAGCCACGTCATTCGTGTACAGGGTACTTCGCTGGTTGCTAGAATTTTCGAGGTCATCCCACGACATTTTTTGGAAAGCCCATGAAAACGTGACGGGGCTATTCTTAGTAATCGAATAGCTAAAAAATCACGAAAAGGGGAGTTGTTTAATAATCTAAAAAAAACTCTGAACCAAAAGTTGATGAGCCAGCAAAAATATTTATTCATTACTCTTCAGGCATCCCAGGAATAATGAAAATAATGGGCCTATAACTTATATAATAGGCCTATAACTTTTAATTACCTGAAATGAACTTTCGGTGTTTTTCCATACCAAGCCTTTATAACAGAAGCACCATGAGCAGCTGAATCCTATAGAATGAACAACACCAATTAAACTTAAAATACTGAACTTTTGTACGTTATATACAAAGTGTTGTGAACAAATACTAAGGAAACCAAGTATCACTCAAGATTAGGAATAGAACCCTGTGGAATACTCAGGCAGTGCTAACTGCAATACATCACGCAAGTAGTTAGAGATAATCATTGAGAGGGGCAGCAGAATAAAGACAGAAGGATAGCTTATCGGTGCCCAACTTATCAGCCTCATGAAAACAGCAGAATAGAATAATCCCTATCTAATCACGTGAATCTCAAGAAAAACTGAAAAAAAAAGAACTTCTAAACATGATAGTTCCACAACCTCTACATATAGACATGCTCACTAGTGGTATATGTAATTGCTCCAATTTACCAAATGAAAAAAAAATGATGGAAATAAAATGTTCGTGTGTAAAGATTGGCAGATAATAAAACCGAATACCGAAAACTAACGTCATCAAATCTAAAACTGATTTATAACGATAATAACCTGTCTTCTTGCTATCCCGCTATTTTTGGTCTACGTATAAAGCGAAGAAAGATCCGGATAAATGTACATATATTTCGCTATGTTTTGTTCGACCGTTGGGTCGAAAGGGTATGTCCTATTTAGAAACTATTTCGGATGGTTTCAGGAGCATGCATTGAATGTAGTTGTACCGTTGTGTGTTTCTTGCGATGTTCATTTGTGTTATCATCTGCTTGTAACTGTATATGAATGTAGTTGACGTATTTTTGGGTCATAAATTCAGATTATGTAAGAGTTAGACAACCAAAATTGACTCTAAATATATTTTCTTAGAGTAATATTTAAAACCTAAAACGAATAGTACTGTCAGAAAGGCAGGTCGGTCTGATATCAAAATTTCTAATTTCCATATCAAATGATTTTTACAGAACCGCCAATCCAAGAAATCAACTGAATTCATCCATAACGTTACAGACTAACATACTCCCGCTATCAGGGACCACGTTTGACTTGATATTATAACGCTCTGATGAATTGGTAAATACCGTAAGAATATCCCGACCACATAAAAATAGTGCACATTCCTTTGTTTGGTGTTTTTTGTGTCCATTCATGATTAATACTTTGAGTGCAATATGTACCGTAATCGATGAAAAATAAAAACAAAACCCCTCGAGTCATTTAAATTGACCAAAAACCCTTATGACGTACAAATACACAAATGGCATTTATCTAAACTGATCACAGTTCATACCCATTGTTTTGGAGTGGTATATCCTTTTGTCTATTGAAATAAATCAAAATGAAGTCAAAAACTAAAGAAGAAGTTTCTTTTAAAGATGAGACACAACATGTTAACATATGACACAAGTTTCGTTAACAAGATTGAAAGTCATACCATTACGTTTCAGATACCGTTTCAAATATTCAATGCTCTCAAAATGGTTAAGGATTTCTGAAAAATAAAACAACTTACCGCCACAAAGAACAGAGCACATTTTCCGGTACAATCCAATTCAACGACGAAGCTAATCTTGGCTAGTTCAGTAGCTTTGCCACCAGGACTTCGATTGTTCCCGACAAAGCCACCAATTCCCAATGTCAACACCACGTATGCATCGTCCATATGACCTTTACCGCTTTGCAGGTGATCACCAGACGGAATCCAGCCTTCTTTAGTCGCACAGCCATCATCTGAAAGACGCCGAAAGTAGGGATCGTTTAACACGAAAAATCAAAATCAGAAATGTAAAACTGCTTGTTTGGCGGTTTCGCTTAACTTCACATAATCATTTCTAAGATGAATTTCAGATATGAATTTCAGCTCCATAACCCAACTCACCATTAAAAGACATACAAGATGAAGTAACATTAGGTGGTAACTCGTTCCACCAGCGATAGGTAATACCATAAACAGCAGCTGTAGTCGACGGACAGGGTTTACATATTCCTTTCACTCCGTCAGAAAACGTGTTCTTTGGACAGAATACGCACGACGAATTAAAGCTGTACATGCCTGGAATCATAAAACAAGATTGTTGGTCAAGGCCGGGTTACAAGGAAATACTACATATTTGCTGGGAATATTTTACCAGGATTGCAGGGCGGGCAAGGAGTAAGTGGTCCAGCTAATGGCAGATGAACACCGGCAGGTAAATTCTCATCACAGTATTTCGGTTTGATCCACTGGTACAGTTTTTGGGTCTGAAAATGAATATTCAAACGGTCACATTCTAAACACTGAAAACTTACAGAATCAACTTTTTAATTGTTCAATAAACATCATCCAAATGGCTCCACAGTGTTTAATTTTACTAATTTTCATAGAAGTCTTTCAAAACGAGGATTTATCCGCTTAAATCATTTATCATGATGTTTAATGACCAGAAAAATACAATACCATTTTCTGAGAATTACACGGAGCCATGTAATCGTAGTAATGTTGACTTGTACACGCTGGTTTCTTGATACATTTCTCAGAAGCCGGCCCTGAAACGCAACAACCAGTAATTAATAGAATCGTTGGGAATCTGTTCTGCAGCATGATGTCAGGAATGTATTTGAATGCTGCTTCACAATATGAAGGCATTAACATTCGTTAATCAATTCACTAAAATCGATCTTTATGTTCAATCGCATAATAATAATCTGGTACCTGAATATTCCCCAGCATCGCAGGCAGTACACTGCGCTGACCCGGGAGATGAGTAAGTATTACTAGGACAAGGGGAACATTCTGATGAGTTCTTGCCACTGAAATGACCGCCTGGGCATTTCGTACATTCGGATGTAAAAGCCACGCCTTAGGAAAAACAAAAACAACAAAATTATGCATCACTCATTCATCAATAGAAATCAATATTTATGATTATGGTCGACAATACATGAATTTCAAGAAATAATCATTATCGTAAGAGCTCAAACTAATTCACGTCGATGTTAAGTATTTATCGATAAATTTTCAAGAGATCAATTGCATATTCATATACTGTATTCATAACGCAACAGTCGAGTAGAGCAGGCTGTGCACTAATACACACATTGCAACTGCGTATCATAAGCATTACAGACTATAGAAAGGTTGGCTTATTAGATCAGCTTATCACTTAATCAATTACAGATGATCAAATCAACTAAAAAGATATTAAGGAGATTTCTGGTTCCGAATGTGAAGATGAAAAGCTAACCGTCGATCTCAATTTCTTTGATAAGCACTGGCTTTCTGGTTTTCGACGCTGAATCCGACATTTCTATACCAATTACTTTCCAGTGTAGGATATTCACACCAGATTTCAAATCCATCTATAAAATATACAGACAAATTTTTTCAAATTCAAAGCTGAAATCCGCCACGCCATATCAGTACACACACGAGGTTCATTAGCATAGATTCATCACTGTACCAGTAGAACATTTAACCAATCTGTTACCATATCAACAATGATACGTACATGCTCATTGTCCTTTTTATGACCAATTTCAGGCAAGATGCTGTATATGAAAATGATCAGGGAATACACGATAGTCTATACTTGTATATAAAGACAAAAGGCCATCTGCATGGGCCTACTTTATGTCTGTGTTATATGACATTTTCATAGAGATGCAGAAACACCCGAAGAGGTTTTTGGATTGACTATGTAGTTAAATAACCGAAAAAATTTACTTAGTATTTTAGAGGATGAATATGCATAAAATAACAAATAATCTCTCGCCCCTGCTGAGCTTCCAACAAGGTTCTACGACTGCGCCATCTGTACCCGGCTAATATAGGCCAAGTGAAGACTGTATTCATCATTACCATTACACGCACAAATGGTTCATGCGCATGACAGATGGCAGCATCAGCTTATTTCAATCTACAAAAACACTATTGCTTATCATTGCCTCTTTCAGTTTGCATTTTAAACTGCCCTCGGGTTGGTAGTTGGCTAGTGTAAAGGTTGAACTACCCGGTATGTGAATATTGAACGTGTAGGCTTTGATATGAAATAATCAAAGCAGGCTACTTTTTTGTCTAGACAATAATTCAGTTGAATGAGTAATAAAAGGGAAATTATAGTTGGAGATGATAAATGAACAGGATATTTACAGAGAAATTACTATCCCACAGAGACTGCAGAATTAGATCCTGTAGTCAAATGAAACATTGATCTAATAAAATACCCGATATGAATGACTAGGACAACAGCACTAAACCCGTGTTACTACAATCGCTCTTGACAACAGGTGTTCTAATAATAATAATACGATCACGAGCAACAATCGAATTACGTATATGAAATTGCGTTGCAATGTACGAAATCATGAACATGAGATCGTTTATAAGGTATATTTTTCTTACAAGTTTTTACAAGTCATACTTCATAAATATCCAAAAGGGGGCTAATACACATCCGTCTTAGGCGTCTGCTTACCCTATGAGTCTTCCATTGACCTTCCTCTGTCATGGTCGGCCAGACATTTGCTTCGTTGTCGCTTTTCGTTTGGCATTTATCATTTTGTATGAAGAAATGGAATATCGTCGCATCGTCGCTGTACTGATATTTGAACTCGACGGAGCCAGCTCTGGCGAGCGTAGCCGAATAAACCAACGTCGATGAGCACTTGCTGCCGAGGGTGGCCAGGAAATT
The DNA here is from genome assembly GCF_964204645.1 of Tubulanus polymorphus. NCBI lineage: Eukaryota > Metazoa > Nemertea > Palaeonemertea > Tubulaniformes > Tubulanidae > Tubulanus > Tubulanus polymorphus. The sequence goes on along the minus strand of NC_134027.1, from coordinate 8,119,866 downwards.
GCCTTTAGCTTGCCACTGTTCCCTACAAACACAACAACCGTTGATTAAGTATGCACAAAGATGAAAGTGGAGACAGTCGTAGTGCAGCATGAGCTGAATATATAAATATGCTGATTGGCATTATTCATGAGCATCTCAGTAGATATGTATCTAAAGCGAATAAATAACATTGTCAGCGCGGAGGAGTAAAACAACCAAACTACAATTATTCAAAAGTTGAAATGCAAAATAGTAACTTTTTTTCAAATCTATCAATCTATTTCCAAGACTTCTAGTCAGACAGGAGGGCAAAGGTTTATGACATCATAGGTTTTTGGTAAAATCAATTTTCGGGATCATTCATTTATTACGTACCCATAAATTTTGACTTTTCCAACCCCCCTATGTACGCAAAATCAGCCATTTTATCATATACATTAAGCATTACAGTACGCAATTGCACTGGCCCCTCCCCTAATCTGTACGTAATATATGAATGATCCCTTCTCATTATTCACTGATACGAACGTTCTCTGATCTATGTATAAAACTTACTTCGTGCAGTTATTCACCGATTTCGCGCGGCCCTCGCTGAAGCCTTCCGTTTTCACGCTGAATCCTTTCGGTATTTTGTCGAACGATTCGAATCGGATACCGCCGCCCAGACTGAATGTTCCAGCCGCGCACGCGTGACAATTTTGATCGCCTTGCACATCGAGGAAATACCCGCGGGGACAGGTGAACGCTGAAAACGAAAACAAAAATTCACATTTTTTTTTCTAATCTATGGTCAAAATGTGGTAGGATCAGTTTGTTGAGCGCATTTTGATGAATTAGGGTAAAGAGATCCCACAATAATATATAACGAAAAAATAAAGCCCGAAAATGTTTCCTTGAGCCTAGGTTAAGTAGTTAATTCAATGTTTTGACTAAAAATGACTATTCCAGAAGATGGCCATTAGAATTTGAAACGTTGAATAAACATTTTCTCTTCATATCAACTTCGCAACACTGATATTAATGTCTTATTGATGGTGATTGATGAATTAGGTTGATAAATATAATGGCAAACATTGAATTTAATAATCAACGAAGCCCGCTCATTAGGAGTGAAACAGAAAAACCATAACTCAATAAAATTCATCTTAACTTCTTCCATTTGAAGTAAACTAGACGATATCCTATGCAAATGAAACGATTTATGAGTTAGACATTGTCAAATATTTGCGACGACAATAAATAACTGCAAAAATTAATATCCATTTACATTTAATTCTGTATTATCAACTTTTAACAAAAAATGTATTTGACATTGGAAGATATGAAGATATATTAATTGTTAAGGCCATAAGGTCATATCGCGATCTCTTGAAGAAATAATCCAAATTCAAGTACGAGCAGGTCGATTTTTGTATAGGCTTACTCAATACATGAAGTTAACAAAGCCTTAGACTGAGTTGGACGCTTTATTACAGTTCATAAGATAAATACTAACGAAAATATCAATTTCTAAGAGATTAGGACATTTTGAGTATGCACACTACTGAAAACATATCCAGTAGGTCTACTCTATTCACACAGCGTTTTAATTCGGTGGCAGAGTCACAAAGCCATCAGTTTCGAATCCCTGCCAAGCGAGGATTACATCATATGTAAATTACATCATATGTAAATACTCGTTAGGCCTATAACAACATATCTATTTCGCAAATATGAAATTTACAACAGATATACAAAGACTTGCATTTATTTTGTTCAAATCTAATGAAATATTCAAATGTATTATATATAAAAGCCATATAAAATGAAGTATGAGTCATCTCACCAGAGACTAATACTGCATATAATAGACCTAATACAGTCCTAATACCAGCAGCATTGCTTTGTTATACTAAAACTGGAAATCAACAATTACCCGGTAGCGCAATAAGCGATGGTAAATGATGATGAAAGAGATATTGCCATGCAGAATTCAAATCGTGGTACTTACTGCAGTCCTTGCCGCGAACAGGAGGGTTTGGCGCTCCACCGATACATTTGCCCGGTTGAGGAACTGATACGCGCCATCGGCCGCCGTAACTATCACATTCTGTGTATTCGAAATGGAAATCTTTCTACAAAACACGAACGAAATAAAATGAGCGAAAAAAGAGACAACTTCCGAAAAACATCCTGATACCTCAGATCAACTCTCAACTCAATGATTTAGGAACCTAGTTTCACAAAAACATGTTACCAAGTTGAAAAGAAATTAAAACACTAGTGAGCTTATTGGATTTAGTAAATTAGGGCCTAATTGAATTTTAATAACAAATCAGCTAAAACTTTCAGGCATTTCAGGAAATGTAGGTCCAGAGATATCATTTCGATGCTGAAATGGGAAAAATGACTAAAAATAATTAGGCAAATCTCTGTATCTAATTTTCATATTCCTGCGTATATGGTATAAATGCAAGGAAAAAAAATCACAATTATTTTAAAACGGTAAGAGTGAAGGGGAGACAATGACAATATTTAGTTTGTATACTATATTCATAATACGGCTTATTGGCGTTTTATGTACATACATGCAAATGAATATCTAAAAAATAGGGATTTAACAAACATGGAGATTAATGACACGATTACTCAATTGGCCTCTAGAGCAATACCCTCATTGAAATCTTGTAGATATTCAATCTTAATCGATAAACTTAGGCACATTTTCAAGTGTAGATGGATGGGGGCTTGCTACATTGGGGTACTTAGAAATATATCTACGGTCTAAATATGCTACATGCAGGTTGTTATGAAAACAGCACAAATTAATACAGGGTTACAGTTAGTAAAAAAGCACATGAATGCGTATAGATTATCCTTTGGAAAAGCATTTGATAAATTCGTTATATTGATGATATTTCTATGGTATAAGCAAATACTGTATATTAAAAACAAGTAGGCTATCAGAAATGGTTACAAAATATGTAAATATACCGCACGATGACGATTTCTATGCTATGCTATTTCAAACAAAGCGTCATCTTTGTTAGTTCAGCTGGATACACAATTCAATAGAGAATTATCATCGATGAAGGTCAGGGTATCAATCAGTGCTATTATCGGGAAAAATACGCGTTTGCGAAGACAGTAAAAGTAAGGCCATTAAAAATGAAGTGCATTTATTAAAATAGAACTTATCTATATTTCTTATCTATATTTACCTCCTGTAAAAAAGAGACAGTCGTGAATTAGTTCGTTAAAAACTAATCAAATAAGCATTAATTTATAACTACTACTTCAGTTTAATGGGTCAATCATTTAAAATGCAAACAGTGACCAAATCAGCATCAGTGACCAAATCAGCATCATAGGTACCAAAGCATACATACTAATATTAGCTTGAATGCCTATGGTGTCAAAGATTTTGAATAGAAATTTAAGCTTTTGGCGATTCATTTAGAGGGCCGATTTAGAGTCCTTTCACAAAGGACCCACTACCCTTGCCATTGCCCATCAAAATGAGCATATTCACCAGAGACTCTATAATAATAGGGGAGAAGCTTTAAGCACTTAACTTTTGCCTATCTGCAGTATATATATATATTATAGTAGTATATATATAGTATATATAGTATATATACAGTATATATATATAGTTGCTGCAGTATATATATACTGCAGTATATATATACTGCAGTATATATATACTGCAGTATATGCTGCAGTATATATATATATATATATATATATCATTCGGCCCCTATCATTTATTTTAGAGAAATTTTTTAAACTAATAACTTACTGGTTGGCATGTTGGTAACAGATCAGCAGCTATTGGCCCAATCAACACCACCACGCTCATAACAGTAATAAATCCTGTATTCATCATATTGACGACTTTTTTCAGACCGAGTTTGAGTAAGATTGAGTAGCCGTACTTCCGGGTTGTTCCAATTAATTATCTCAGTTGATTTTACTACGTGATTAGTCCTATATCACACCACTCAGCCACAAAATCACTACGAAATTAGTCAGAATTCTCAGTTGAGAGTCGGTTCACTCACTAACTGTACACAAAGACAATAATCCTGGTGAGATTTCTTATAAAATACGCTGAAATTCGGCGGATTTTGGAAAATCAAAGCTGCCAACACCAACCCGGAAGTTGGAATAATTCACAAACCTCGATTGCCAGTGTCAGGCTGTAATTGCGCCGAGAGGGCAGCACTTGACGAAACAAATGTTACTGGTAACGAGTGGGCGGGCACGCGCCGGGATAATTATTCAGTCAGAAGGGGGTGCGGTCGAATATATCAGTTTTCGACCTTACCATTGGCTGGCATATTGTATAGAACTTGAAATCCACTTAGAAAAAAAATTAAAACCTGATCTTTGTTAGCTCAATGGCTATCTTTCTATTCAGCAAAACCTAACCAAGTAATGCTAACAGTTGAAAAAGGACTCAAGACACTCTTTCCCACAATTTATTTTCGTAAATAATTTTCTATGTTTTCTAACCGAGTAACAGTGGGTTGAACATAATCAACAATCACAGCACAGCCGCTATAAAAATCATCTGATATTAAAGTTTCAATAGAGGCCTCAGTTTCTAAGATATGACCAGTTTCACCATTGAAAAGCCTTAATTTCTGAAATTGGAAGAAAAATGCAATGGAATTTGTAAGTCTTTCATAATTGTCAGAATCAAAGTCATCATGACTTACTTTATCACTTGATGTATTGTTTTCATTCTTCAGGCCAGTTGTGGATGCTATGTAGTCAATAATCTTTCCAACTGACCATTTCTATTTTATAAAAAAAATATAAATTAATCAAAAGAAGGGTGGATATTTGAGACTGCAGATATACTGTAGAGTCTCAATCCCCGGGTGTAAGATGCAAGAACTTAACCTTTGAAATATATAATGGTTTATTTTGAGCAATCATCGAATTATCCAAAAACTGAACGTCAAAATACAATCTTTCAGTTTCAGGAATCCCCTTATCTCCAGTTGCTTTCTGCTTGACTTTCATCAGTGCAACCTTTGCCAACGTCTTTTTTGATTTTCGACCAAAACCTTTGCTAGGAAGTGGTCTAGAACCTAAGATATATTATACATTGAATTACTTATGGTACTACTGGTAATATATTCGGTAATATGTTGTGAGGTTTAATGAAGATGATACCTATACTGGTAGCTTTGGCAGTGTGTTTATATGAATTTTCTGATTCTTTAGTTATACTAGCGCATCTGTGGTCTTGAGCATGTCTATGGCTGAAATTTATGATAAAACATTGTAAATTGTTTTCGCCATCCTTCCTATCTAAGATGAAATCCGTATCAATCAGAACTACCTGAGGCAAAAGTTGTTACGACAATGTTCACATATTATCTGGGTCAACTCTCGTTTTTCACATCCAGCGCTTGCACACGGGTAAGACTTAGTGCCTTCAAAAGGTTGAATATCGGCCTTATTCTCAACATACTGTTAATCATACATAAGAAGAGAACAAACAAAGTGATGAGTGAAAATACTAAAGTTTAGTTGATGAGTTGTGGATAATATGTATATTTCGTACCTCTGAACAAAGATGATTCTCAACTGTCCTGTGTACCTTGCTGGAAAAAAGAAAAACCAACTTAATCATCTATCGGATCTTACTCATGCCCGGCTGGATCGAAACATTCACTATTCAACTTACCAAAACAACTGGGAGCACCAAGAACATTTAAATGGAAGGAAATCTGGAATAACAAAGGAATTATAAACATAAAATGTTGTCAAATGAACTCATCGCGGACAATCTGTCAAATAGATCTCATGTCTTGACATTTGATTTGTTTTGAATTGAATGGCAACCTTTAAATATCATAAAACTTTTATTTTGATTGTGACTGATACAATCATCAATAAGCACTTACCTATCTGTTTACAAGATTCAAAGGCACAATGTGAACCTATATTCATCTCGGCCATTCTTTCAAATAGTTATTAAATAGACTTATTGTAACAATAACTCGTATCTTATTCTTAGCACTTCAGATGTCTGCTATTTAATAGTGGAGCTTCGGATAAGGATAAATGACGGGTTAAGTCCTAATCCGTGTTTTATTTCATTGAAGGCCCGAAAGCAGCAAATAAATTAATTTGGAAACAAATTGATGTTGTTTTGAAATGTTTTGTATTAGCCTACTCTACACTAAATCATAAATTTAGAATTCAGAAATCTAATGTAAGAATAGGATTATAAGAAAAAAGTTAATAAAATATTCACCTCGGAGTCAACTTCATGTGGCTGACGCAAGTTGACCGATTGAAACACGGCCCGGAATAACGAGAAATAACGACGAAATTGTGTAGAAATCCTCATATTTCACTATAACAAACATGGCTGAAGACGAACTGGTAAGAATGTATAAAAGTTGAAATCGATTTCAGTCCAAAATGTGTCCCTCTTGACAATAAAATTGTCAAACATTTCAGCAGCTGTTTATTTTACTTGGTCTGTTCTTAAATCGTTTAGCTAGTTAATAATAGCCATAGAGAACAGGACCCGGCTGGTTCCAGTTTCTTTTTGTGATATGTCTAGAGCGAAAATTGGTTCAGTTCTAGATTATTCAGTTTCATCCTTTCGTCAAATCTTTGTTCTGAATACTAGAATTGGCTCAGTTCAGCAGAGCTTGACAATAAGCCAACCAATTATGTTCAGTGTTTCACCCAACCACAACCAGTCCCTGTTCATTTTTTTCCAGTCATTTGACACTTCTATGAAGAAGAAGAAAAAGAAGAAGATGACGTTCGATCCAAATTTGATCGTTGATGCAGAGAATACGCCCCCAGCTGAGACGAATGTGGAGAAACCAGAAAAGGAAGAGGCTGAAAATAAAGATGATGATGGTATGCATAACATGACGTTTCAATATGTTTGATTTCCCTTGTGATGAAAACGTTTGACCCGTCAATTTTAAGGATGATGTTTGAATTTATTTTGCATTTTCAGATTTGAATTTAGATGAATTTGACTTTTCGAAAACGAAAAAGAAGAAAAAAGCAAAGAAGAAGTTTGATATGGATGATATGAAAGAGGCTGTGGAGGTAGGTTCGATTCTATCAATAGTGCAATGCACGTATTGTTCGACCTTGTTTTTCACCATAAATCTATCGTATAAATTATTATTTTAGGAAGCAGAAAAAGAGGATGCCCCAGTGTCGGTGGACGTCGACGATGCAGCTGACATCGGTGATGACTTAGATTTAGATTTAGGATTCAAAGGCGAAAAGAAAAAGAAGAAAAAAGGCAAAAATAAGAAGATCGACGTGATACTGTCCGAAAAACCAGACAGTGAACAAAATGGTTAGCGTCTTTTTAGGAGGAAAACGTCCTAGCCAAATTTTGTATATTTTATACTCACTAAGATACTAAATTATTTTTTTGAAATTGCAGAAGAAGATGAAAGTGGAGAAGCCTGGGCGAATACAGATCGGGATTACACATACGATGAGGTAGATATATGAAAATCAGTAACGCTCGAACCGTCAACGACCGAGTAAGAAAAAAATTGATGCATGCGATGTTGTTCTTGTTACAGTTATTACAACGGGTATTCGACATTATGCGCGAGAAGAATCCGGATATTCTAGCGGGCGAGAAAAAACGATTAGTCATGAAACCGCCGCAGGTTATGAGGGTTGGAACCAGGCGAACGGCCTTCGTCAATTTCACAGAACTTTGTAAAATGTATGTTGAGAAAAATTACACTCGATTTGATTATTGCCTACATTTCTTCGATTTGTTGCCAGCTATTATTGTTGTATGTTCTATCTTTCAGGTTACACAGACAGCCTAAACATTTATTAGCTTTCTTACTGGCTGAATTGGGTACTAGGTAGGCATACCTCCGAGATTTATGAAGTAGATTATATTTTGAGTAATGTAATGAAAAATACAATTCGTAAATAATATAATTTGTAACTTTTCTCGCGCAGTGGTTCGGTGGATGGTAACAATCAACTCATTATAAAAGGAAGATTTCAAGCAAAACAAATAGAAAATGTACTAAGAAGATATATTAGTAAGTGTTGACAATTTAGTAACATACATTTAGATCCTCCGCAAGGGTAGATCTAGGATTCTTTGAAAAGGGTGGACCTCACCGCAACCCATCTAGATTTATTTTTTGTCCATTTTTGGAACGCCCATTTGAATTTTGAAGGGAGTGGACTAGTCTCCAATAAATCTGCCCTTGTTCCATGCTTACTTTCATTGGTTCAATAGCACCTTATTGACAAAACTGTAAAATTTTATTTTTACAGAGGAATACGTGACTTGTCACACGTGTCGGTCGCCGGATACAATCTTACAAAAAGACACTCGTTTATTCTTTCTGCAATGCGAGACATGCGGCTCGCGGTGCAGCGTCGCCAGTATCAAGTCCGGTTTCCAAGCGGTTACTGGCAAACGTGCGGCGATACGAGCGAAAACCACCTAGAAATAACACGAGAACACTTTATATCGGATCTATCGCAAATTTCAATAGCAAAAGAGAGAGGAGATTGTGTGGTTGAATATCCTAATAAATACTGAAATGATTATTATTGCGGAATTAGAACGTTGTAGTAACTGGTGTGGAGAATATTGTCTTATTCGACGAGGATTTGTCATTCAAATTTTGTTCTACATGTACAGCATTCGCAAAAATATTCATCTCATAGATACATCATGTAATAGTCGCGGCGCAAGAACATTCACTGCGATAATCGTTTATAAATCTTGGACTTGCGTGTAGCTGTTGACGGTGCTTTATAGTTGAAAAGATACGTTGTGAATTAAAAAATATCTCGCGACCAATAACCGAGAGCCGATATCTTTTAACACTTATTAAGATCCAATCCGAGTACGTAAGACCCCAGTTCCACAGTTGCGGAATTACTGTGTACTTGTCAAATCAAATCTGATCCTCAACTATGGAACTGGACACTCAATTATGATGAGCATTCAAGTTTTGGTGAAGGATGCACAATTTGTTTGTATTGATTTTTGTGAAGGTTACTGGAATACATGTATAATAAATTTTCAGCCATGTCTCTTCATTACCTGAATATTTGGTTGGTTTTCAATGTATTTATTGAGGTTTACTTTCCGGCATATAATGGATCAGTGTTATTGACTAACAAGAAAATATAGAGTAGCATTCTGACAAGAGGCGGTTGTTTATTTGGAGAAATATGGAGAATCCCTTTAAAAAGACGAATGTTTTGTAATAAGGCTTAAGCAAAAGTAGGCACTTATTGTCTTTTCAGCTCCTTTTAGTGAATTGTGCCCATGATAGACATGGTACTAGACAAATGCCCATCAGTAATTTGTGCTTGGCTGGGGGCCTTAAACAGTAGAGTCGTTACAAACCATGACACTACAGGAACGACTACAAATGAACACCACTGCAGTTTTCTAAGAAATGAATACCTTTATTTGGACCTGCCAAAAAATTAAGTAGATAATAATACAATCTGTGTCGCCTTTAAATGCATATCAAATCTATCTTACACAATCATTGATGAAGCATCCAACTACTACAATCTCGTAAATTGAATGAAAGAGCATAGTTTTATGTGCCAAATCCAGCATGACACAAGATGACACGTTCCAAATGTTACCATAACACATGTTCCTCCTTAAAACAAGCATGGTGGTCTTCATTTGTCAACTTAAAATAAATCGGAACACTAATCTAATCTTTGATCAGAACCAGTACAGCCATCATGCTTTCTAGTATTTTGCGATGAGTATCTGCGTTCAAGCGTTCCGAACATTCTTGTATACGCTGAGGAATGAAAGCGTTCTTCATATTCACGCGAGCCTTCTGATTGTTGTGCAACAGCGCATGGAGGGCCGAAGTTGCTATGGCAATGATCTGATCATTCTTCGATTTCAGACATGTCACAAAACACGGCAGAAGTTTTTCTACAAAAAGATTAAAATCTACTTGATATTTTGAACATATATACAATGACACTGTGACTGTTAAACAGATGATCATTGAGTCAATTTTCTTACCATTTGATAAAAGTTTGGGTTTATTGACTGCATGGAAACACAGATTTCTGAGTATGAGCACTGCATAGTTCATATATTGGGTTGAGGTCGTGTGACAAAAGTCAATCAGAATATTCACTGAATCTGAAAACGGAAATGGAAGGCGATCATTATTGGTTGAAGACATTACCAGTATTTACTTTTAGGTAAAAAAATCTTGAAACCAACCTTTAATTTTAAGGATCATCTGCTGTCCTTCAGTGGAGAATGAAAGATTGGCAAGAAGCTGCAGCCAACACATCTCTTCCATTTGTTTCTCTTTAGGTTTCTTGCCAGCATTTGTAGTCTTCTTCGGCGCCATGGTCGAAAATTTCAACAAAAAGTTACTCTACATAAGATCACGAAAATTAGTTTGGCCAATTTACTAATACCGTATATGCATATTTCAAAGCACATTAATTCCTAACCTTCCACAATATGCCGCGGCATTCTGCAGACTGCATCAGAGTAGCAAGAATATCGTAAATCAGTTTCAGAGTTGAGCTGTTCTCTTTCGTGACATTTTTGTTAGCGACCTGTTTGATCAGACAGTGGACCATTGAATTGTTACTGTGCTGCGTTCTGGGTCCGGGAACATCGGAAACAGCGACAGGTGATGTGAACGCCAGTGAACTACAAGCTGAAAGTATCAGTACTACATGAAATATGAACTACTGGGTACATGTATTTTTGAATTCAAGGCACAGTGCATGTAAATGTTGCTGGATTATAACATACCATTGGGACACCTGGCGCAATAAGTAGCAATCAGAGAAAGTGTTGCGTTCATAAGTTTACCATCAATTAAACACCACGACCACATCTTATGAAGTATACTACTCAAACCACACTGATGACATGATGCCTATGAATAGATATTAAATGATCAAATGAATATTACCAGTACTTACCGGGTACTCGTAACCTAAGACATCATAAACAAATGCATATAAACAAATGCTTACCTTAACATCATAGTTTTGATACATGAAATTTCTCAGCAAGTCAAAAGTCATAATCAATTCATGCATGAGTTGCTCTTCCTGGAATGTAAAAACGATTTCATTAGATAACACTATCATTCAGACAATTTTGGCCTGACTGCTGATCTTCTACCTTCTTTGATTTGTTTGAAGACCTTCCCAGCTGTAGCGACTCGGCATTCAGTTTTGCATGTGTATGTTTAATGTGTTCAGCTATACTTTCTACCAGACCAGCTTCAACAGTAAATCAAAACATAAATATCATGCAGTGGTAAACGTTAACACAAATCCATCGAAAGACAAAATTTCAAGATAAATCTCTTCATTCACTCTTACCATCTAGAGCATATTGTTTGGCATCTTGACTGACCGCTAGCAATGATTTCAGTGCACCGATGACTGCCAGCTTTTCTACGCTGTCTTGATTCGATACCTGCATTGCCACAGAATCGTATGCCGTCACTAATGTCTCGCACAGGATACTTCCAGTCGCTTGACTCTCACCCGCTTTTACTAAAATATACATTGCATATTCACCGTAAATAATTTTTTCCTTTTATCAATAAATGAGTTAAAATCTGACTAAGTAAAAATCATAATCAAATGAAACTAGAAATCAAAAATATGTGAAAGATTGAAATGAAATGATTTACCAGATTTCTTGCTTTCAGCCAACACATCAGTCATCGCCATACCATTATATTCTGGTCCTTTACTATTTATCTTTCCACCTTCTTTAAAGATCAGAGCCATTGCGTGAAGACACGATACTTGTATAGACATCTCTGTCTTCGATCCGATGATGTTAGTCATTGAATCTGAAAAAATGCCACTATAATTTTCATCGGCATTATCTAGGGAGACGTACATTAGAATCATCGAATTCTAATTAACTTACCTGTCAGTATATCCCATAGCGGTACGAAAACATTTGTAAGGTCAGTGAATGCTTGTCGCCTGCCTAAACTCAGTAATGTTGAGAAGAAGTTGTATACTTGCTGTTTCATTTCATTGCACGAAGAAATGACATCAGTAGTACCTATAAAATCAAGTATCCGCACATAAGTGGCAACAACAGGTAAAATAATGCCCGACGACATTACCTACTCATATCATGAATGGTAATTAAGCTAAAAAGGTAACCATGATACAACTATCAGTAGTTAGATCTGGCTAAAATCTATACAAAAATGTGTCTTACCATCTGAATTGACTGCTAAGAGCTTTGCAACCTTTTTCATTCTGTCTGTGTACTGATGAAGCAGAGCTCTGAACTGTACGTCGTGATAGCAGCATGCTTGTAGTAAAACCAACGCCTTCGCGTACATGTCCATGATATCGGAGAAAACTGTATAGTATCGTTTATCAGGAGCAGTTCGTAGTTCAGCACAGTACGCTTCTAATAGTTCATCTTCTAACATACTAAAAAGAAACGTACTTGCAAATTCATATCTAGGGTAATAAGATGATCTGAACACATTTAGACACAGTCTGAAACATCTGTGTATGGACTGTATATGCAGTTTTCACTAACCATAAAGCGCTGGGGAAAATTTCTCCAATGAAACAGGTGCTACACAAATTTACAGATTATCATTGTTATCATTATCGTCACAATAAGCAGGATATAACTAATTGAAGGCTAGGTAAGAACCTACCATAACAAAACTTGCAGGATGTTCTCTCTCTGTAGAAAGAGCATTGTGTCATGAGGGACGATTGTGACAAGGTTCGTCAACAGGTGGCAAACTCCCGCTACAAGCGCCGGGGTAGCAACTGCCTGATATTCAGGCATCGGTTCTGAATCAATACTGCTCGCTGCCCGAGATGCCGCACGATACATATGACCTGCAATACAGGTATAGACGTTATAGGTCACATAATCCTTCATTAGAACTCAACATATAATTCATATTTTCAGTTCGTGTAGTACCTTGACCAGCAGCTCGTGGAGACATTCGCGGTGATGCCCGTGCAACCCGTGGTGTACTTCGCCGGGACGCCGGAGTAAGAGATCCGCTCACATTCTGCTTCAATACCTCATCAGGGGTCGATGTCAAAACCTACAAATACGAATACGAATGATAAAACACGTAGGCAGTATTACAGCTTTGTCAGAAGAGTACAAAACACTTGTGAAATTTACTTGTCCTGCTTGTTTAAGTTCAGTCTCATCCTTGAGAGCTTCATTTATCGTACTGTTGATGATGGATATAGTTTGATCTGCAGCGTTGCTAACATTACTTGAGCCTATATATAATAATAATGAACTCCTTACAACAATTCCACCTCACACATCCATATACATGTACACAGTAAACTCCGAACTATGAATGCATTTTCTAAATCACTAACAAACCTGATCCAGGGGTGCCAGTTATTTCTGTCGTTTGAGAACTATTCCCACTTGGCGTCGTTGAAGTAACACTTGTCGGTTGAATGGCTGGATGCGGGTAATAGTTCGCGAGCAGGATTAATATCTCCTGATAAAACTGACGATGATGTAGCAGAATCAACAACGCGGAAGTTCCAACCAATGAAACCTACATGTACAAACAATAAACGACATTGAAATCCTACTTCAAAATGATATCTGATGGAATTGTCTAAATGAATTATCATAATTGATATAATTTATATGAAGCGTGGTAATTGGATGTAGAATATTCGATCTATTCTACATACCCCATTTTCTTCATTTTGTACAACAGGTCCCTGCCATACATTTTGTACGGCTTCGGCAATTCCACTTGGCATAGGTTGTGACGTTAGATTAATCAACAACAACGCGGCCTGAAAATCATTATTGAATAGTTTTAGTTTATACTCTAAATGGGATAATTGTATGTAGATGATTCGTTCAAAAATCTGAAATACCTGTCTTCGAACCATACTACATTCGTAGTGATCCAGCAAAATGTCTAAAGCTATGCCCCAGATTCCACTGTTTAGATGTTGGCAAGATGTAACCAGAGTAGCTTGGCCGATTGAAGTGCTAGACAACGTCACGGCAATACCCAAACCCGCACATCTAACCTTTATGATGAAAATCAATGAATGATAAAGAGCTTGATTTAAGTATATATCATGTTTGAAATTTAGATGACATTAACTTACGATAGGATCTCTGTATGCCCACAACGGGAACAACCAATGTAAACCAGCTTGTGCTTCCTTTTCTTGTTGAGTGAACAGCCATTTCAGTGGCCAATCCTGAAAGAATACAAGTGAAAGCATGCTTATAGAGAGAAGATTATAATCTTACCTCTTCCTTTATTTATAAACAAATTTTCAGAAAATACCTTATCGTTTGAAACTACAGCCATTTCTTGAGCCAGCTGGTTGAGACAAATCGCAGCACATTTCGTCACACCGCGACCCATATATGTCAACGATACGTCTGCTCTCCCGAGGTGAAATGCAGAGATAACCTTTAAAATGAAAAGGAGTGTAAGCACGAGTATATCATCATGTACAAATGACTTGGATTCTATAAGACGAATTACCTTACCTCTAACAAGCAAGATAATAGTTGTTCACATCCTGTTGAACCATCTTCAACTGATAATCCATCAGACCAACCAGGCCTAAATAACAACAAACAATGTATAATTTCCACCAATGCTCAAAGCGTGTACATGTATTATTTTTTGTTATCATATTTCATTGGTATTAACGAACCGAGCTGTTATGTGCATCAGACACTGGATCGTCGTTTCTAGAGCCGATAGATTATAGAAATGCGGTGCGTCAGATACGTTCAGCTTACTGCATAAATTCTGCGCAAGATCTCCTGCTCCCGGTTCGGTGAGTTTCCTGAAAGAAATGACGCATTAGAAATGAATAAACTTACTTGAAATGTATGTAACTCCCCGAGGAATTCCCAAACTGGTGTAAAAATTGGTAAAGAATTGACAGAGCATACCTAGGTTGATCAGAGTAAGAAAGCTGTGAAACAACTATGTCTACAAACATCAACAAGTGTCGATTAAGATGACGAACCGTCTGCATTGAAATACCGAGCACTTTTTCTCCCATCTCGCCGCGAGCATCAGGTCTCGCCAGCATGTTCATGATCGGTCCTTTCGGCTGGTCGAGAATCTGCTGCATCCACGAGGCGAGACGAACGTCGATGTCTGGCGCCCAGTTGAGAATCGTGCGAAATAACGACAGAATTTCAGCGAGGAGTTTCTCATCGTGTCCCGAGGCAGGTATCACTTGTAAAAACCTGGTTGAAATGAAATGATATCGATATGTCAGATGAGATGGAATGCAAACTCCAGATTGAACATTTCGATGTTTGTTACCTTTGAAATGCTTCAGGAATCTTCAGTTTATGCAATAAACTACTGTCGGCGAATGGCTTACTGCACGTGAGATACGATTTTAAACGGATTATACTACTCTGAACAGCTTCATGAGTATGAGCATTCATAACGCCGTAGATAGCGTTCAACAGACACGTAGGTAAATATGTCGATTTCAACAGCAGTTTATCAATGGCGGACAACAATAACTTCTGAGAATACCTAGAACAAGATCAACAATCAAGCTACATTCAATGTTGATAATAAACTTTGAAAGAATAAAAGTTTACAAGTATGCACATAGCGACATCATGAATGCGGGTCTTTATGCCCCGTTTGAAACTTACTCGGAAGGATCTTCGCGAAAACTGTCGATTCTCGAGATATTTTTCAGAAGTAATTCGATGTCACCGTGCCAGGCAACATTCCACGCACAGCGCAGCATCTCAGCGGGCATTCCAGCCTGCAGAGGATCCCCACCAACCGGTGGGCTAGAAATGCGATGAGGGCTTGTTATATGATGAGTATTGCAAGCAAATGGGAACTTGAATCTGAAAAATAATCGGCATCAATATTCAAGTATTTGTAGTTTTTTGTTCTCGTATCAGTACTAAATAGCCTTTGTAATATCATTAACTCTCTTTTAATGAACGAATATTTCTGTTTCAGACTTGTTCATCTTACCTATCCATCACAAAAGCTGGAACACTGAAGCCTTTCCTATGATCATCTTCATTCCTGTAATAAATCAATTGAGTCACAATTACTATTCGATTTACATTTATCGAATACAGATCAGTTTCCAAAGGGAAAACTGTACTAGGCATTGTCTACTGACTTCATCTTCAATTCATTTTCCGGCAGGGTTTATCAACTGTACATACCAAACATCCATAGCAGAGACTTCATCAAACAACATCAGAGCTAGGACGCATGCAGCTGATGTTTTCATTGTACCATCATCAGCCAGCATCAGAGAACCTACATGTATAAATATCATAAATATCTCAGAATTCGGTTTAATTTTAAAAATTACCTGTCACGAAATCGTTTTAAGTGATTATGATCAGCTTGAATGGACTTACTTCTAACAATAGGAAGGTATGTATCCATTTCATGGCTAAGTCGGTGTCGCAGGGATGAATCATAGTACAACAAGTATTGAAGCATCGTAACACACGGGGTTAGCAGATGCTTGATATCCTAGAGATATGTGTACCGGGTATTACAATTATCATGTAAGACAAGTTTACCACCTTTCTTTCTGCATATAATTCCACTAAATTCAATTTCAGAAAGGACACATAAGTCAAATTTTTACTGCCTGAATTTCAACAATCTAATTCAAACTACCTGGTGGTTTTGTTGTTCAGACATCGTGGGTTTAACAATAGCAGCATTTATGATCTCAAATATCTTATCCAATCCACCTCTTCTCATGAAAGCTTTATGAAGTGTTCCGTCTATTGAAATAGAGAAACATGAACACATAACATCGTTATAATTTCCCGTAAATTAGGATGACAGACAGCAATGGAATTTCATTTACCCTGCATCATGATAGCTAGTTGATCTGCAGCTGACTTTTTCACTTTAGCTTCGACCGTCGTTGAATGAAATATTTCGAAGACTTTCAACATTTCATCGGACTGAAAACATTAATCATCTTAGAGTTGAATAAGAATTTTTGAAATCGAAAAATTCCAAATTGCGTCTGGTGTATATACTTACAGTAAAGACAGTAATTGGGGATCCAGATGGGTGAATTGGGATAGGGTTGTCGATTACAAATCTGCTCGATATTTTTGAGATATCCAGTTGGGCAAATGATGGTAATTTGGTGATGCCTTCTTCGTGTGTCATGAACCACGCTAACCTTGACAAACCCTCTGATCTCACTCTGAAACATGAGTTTAATTCATAGCTTATTGATGCAAAATAGTTGATGCATATCATCAACTAAATCATGACTGTAACATACAACTGGACCCAAGATTTGAGCTTCATTATTACCTTGAATCAACAGAGAAACGTGAGTTTCATTCATAGCTCATTGATTCTCGGCAGTCAATGCAACTAAATCATGACCGTACCGTATAACTGGACTCTAGATTTGACCTTCATTATTACCTTGACTCAGCGGAGAACAGCATCCTCAATGTGCCTCGTAAACGCTCCAGACGAGGTACAACGGATGTTTGAGAATGTGGATCTGGTTGCACAAGACCAATGACACATTGTCCGAGTGGAGTGTAAGCATCGGAGAATCCCTGAATCGACCAGAAAATATAATTCCAAGTTATTATAAACACTTCATCAGAGATTAATGATTGTAAAAGGTAGTTAGTTACCTGTAATATTGGTAAAACAGTAGTAACGGTCTGAAGTACAGTTTGCCACTGGTCACCGGGCAGCAGTAACTCGCTTTGTAACAAGTATAACACTAGTTCCTGAGCAATTGAAGATACATCTGCTTGAGAGTCGGTCATTCCAAAACAGCACATTTCATACAACATATGTTGATTGATAAGAAATCTGATTCCGGCCGATCTATTACTGTTGGGAGTGGCAGCTTCTTCAACATTGAGACAATTCTAAACACATTATAGAAGATTAGACGAGCATTCAGTACACTACAAATCACAGGTTTTATCTTAAGATACGATCATTACAAACCTTCACCATGTCGAGAACTGCTGTATATGTCATCTGTCTTATCTGAGGCACAGGAAATGCGAGATACTTCAACAACACGCTTTGACTTCCTTCTAATAAAGCTCTATCAGCATCTTGTCTGCAACTAGAAAACGTAGCAGTTGTTTGCTTTTAGGTTTTTCAAACTATAAATAGGTTTTTCAAACTATAAATATAGTTTTTCAAACTATGCAGCCATTATCAAAGCTAATCTACGACCCATTGAAGACCATCTTGTACTCACATTTGTGATGCTAATTTCACTAATTGCAAAATAAGATTTTTGCTTCGGTGATAACGTACGCTGGATAGTGAATCTTCAGCCATTGCAAGACAAGAAGAAAGATCAGCATCTTCCTGCAATGTTAAAACAATGATAAAATACCTTGTTTGGCTTATTTTTGGAATGGAGCGTTTCGAGTAATATCAACTTACAGCATTTTGCGAGTCGAGCAAAAACTTGCAAGTGCTCTGCATCGAAAGGCAAACTTTCATCACCGACTGATAAATCATGTATTCATCTGGACTGACGATAGCCAAATAGGGGATAAGCGAATGCCTGATGTTACTGTACGTCTGCGCAATCGCCTCATCGAATACAAGGTTGAATAATTCAGCTTTCAAACTGTCCGGCAAAACATGTTCCACCTGATGATTGTAGATCCATGTACATATGTGATAATTACTTAAATACCATCATCAATTTCAAATTGTCATCAGATTAAAGAAGTTACTGAAGGTTAATAGTCAGCCGCTACTGTTTTATTTTTGATTCTTAATTCTAACCTAAAGGGTACTTACAACACTGACAGGAATAAGCGAAATCATCAGTTGAGACAGGAAGACTCCTGTGCCGACGTACGCCATACGATGCATAGATATATCATTGCCCTCAACCTGTCCAGCGACAAGATGATGATGGTGTTGCAAAGCATTTGAAATATTCTCTAAACATTCCTTGAGGTTTTCAACCTGTTTTTGAGGCAAGAAAATAACGAATTGGCTTTTCAATTCAACTCAACTTCTTTGTAGACTGCAATAAGTCATTGATATAAAATCCTTGCAACTAATTTGTTTCCATTTAACGACTTACCAGTTCCTTAGAAGCCGCTGCGTGGTCTGTCCAAATGCTTTCCGTTATCGTCTCCATTAACAGTTTTAAAGTTTCGTGAAGTAAATCCAACGATTTGGCAACAATTTTCTCACTGTCTGAACACAGGTTTTCCGTTGCTCTGATAATGACCATGACGCAATAATGCGGAAGCGATACTTGATTGAATTGCAACGTCATGATGTCATTGCGATCCTCTAAATGACTACCGCTGATCGGTGGCGGATGACTGCTCGATGAATTTGAACGGGAACTTCGAGCGCTCGAGCTTTCACCGTCGCGACCATCGCCGCGAAGCCGACCGTGAGACAGAAGCTGACTCGAGCTGCTATTACTCGGGTCACTAGATGACGAATTGCTTACCGAAACATCTGAATTTTGAAAAAATCAAATTCTATAAACAAACCATTTGAGTCTCAAACCAAGAACATGCTTCAAAACCAAGTCCAAAAGCATGACCACTTTTATTTGACTTGTTTTTAGCCTGACATGTACACTGATTTCCCTGACTTGATCTGCTAAGAATCCAATCAATGAACACAGTCAAATATGTAAAACATAGACAAAACTGTATGATCTTACGTCTGATCTAGCAATCTCAACAAAATTCTGACTTCCAGGTAAGTGGCCACCCTGTTCTGAAGTCTACGAACATCTCAGTCGAATTACAAGGGAAAGTTCACACGTACCAGCTTTAGGAGTATAAAATATCGGATCTTGGTAATAACGCAAACGCGAATGAAGAGCAGCACTAAGCCTTGACAGTGTATTTGATGCTTCAACCGCAGCTCGAACGTATTTCTCCTCTGACAACTTCAGCAATGACAAAAGACTCTGAAAAGATTATTAGTAGGCCTAATTGTGAACAAAAAATGCCAAAATTAACTTGTTTGATTAATAAGCGATAAGTTACCTTTACTATAGCAGGTCTCTGGATGAAGATTTCAGCTGGAAAATCTGGGAAGACAACATCACAAAGGAATTCACAAGCACTGACAACATGGTCCTCATCTTTACTGCATAATGAACTGAAGAAGACAAAATATACTTAAGCTGCCGTAATATATGTGTAAGACTATTTTCAGGCATACTGACTTACCTATTTGTGGATTCAAGCACATGGCGATCAGTTGCAGTCAATGATAACCATGGGTAGCATGGAAATTTGAAGCCAGACTCTGAATCTAAAAATATCAAACCATGAAATGATGTTCAACCCATCAAAGGCTCTTATTCATATAATGAAAATTATTGATTGAATTATATCAAATAACCTGATTCTTTATTCAACTCGTTCTCATCTTGTGAGTTGTTTTGACTGAAATATCCAACTTGGGCTCCGTCCCGGTTCGGATCATACTTCCATGGTTCATTTCGCGAAGGAGGTTGATCTAGACAAAGTGTAGCATATATCAAAATAATCAATCTCCAAGTCTTTTAAACCAAATTGGATGATTTTAAGATCAAAGTATTTTGCATCTGGTGCATTGAATACTTACTTTCGTTTCGAATGAACAAACATGGAGTACCTTCCTGTTCTGGTTCTTTGCCTTCTGGCAGTTTGAACAAATTTTCAACGATTTCATCGATAACCGTAATTCGGCCCTGTTCAGAATTTCGTCTCAAGTTCGAAAAGAACGCGACGGCGCCGATATCCAACAGAATCTGAGCACCCGATGAATGCTAAAAGAAATGCAAAAAGATTTTATGGCAATTCATTTCCATTTGGCCCTATCATAATTATCTAATTGCATTCAACATATTTCATACTTTTGAAAGGCAAAGAATGAGCTTGAGTACTTCATCTTCTTCAGACACTGATGGAAAATTAAACCACTCCAATAAAGCGATGAACAACTGCTTTTCTTGGATTAAATCCGCTGCGCATATGACTTTGTGTTCTAACTTGGAGCAAATGTTCTTAAGCGCCCGCACTCGAATCTCCTCAAGTTTGTGACCTATAATTAAATATCATAAAACAATCTGACCGACGTGATATCTTTATAAAACGTTTTAGCATTGAAGGAAATGAGTGGACCGACTGAGGAGAGGGAGCCTGTCTGAGACTGTATGGTTTAGTTGCACAATCAGATACTTTCCGAAGCCATACACCCATCCGATTATAAAAGCCAATTACTTGATTATCGATAGCCCTCGTAAGAGGAGGCAACGCCAGCCAGGGACCGAGTAAGCTGCTAAAGATTAGATTTCTTTAATTCAATTTTTCTCAACAAGAGCAAGGCCAGGGTTCACTCACCGGACCCGTAGTAACCGGATCCGGCTAAATAACCAGTTCCTAAAAACTAACATTATTTATTATTAACAACATCCACACACCACAAAAGCCAACAAGTCAAAGGCTGGGAAAAAGCATTTTTTGCAATACCAATCCAAATAGTTTCACACTTCACACGTTCTGACAAGTGAAAAAGAATTAAGAAAACTCACCAAGCTTCGAGAATAGAAGCTTTAAATCGACTTTACTCGTCATCATCCTCTTGAAATTAAGCGCCCTAATATTTACTTCCTAGTTCAAATGAAAAATAGTAATCTAACATAATGAAACGATGAAAACAGGGCGATGTATTTTCAGTGTAATTTCTAGTTTATTTTTCATTTTACCAGTCTATTGAAATTTAGATCTGCTGGAAAACTGAAACTTAAGTATGGAATATCATATTAATAGTCATTCCATCGTTAAAAAGCCTAAAAATAATTTTACATCGTTTCAGTAAGTGGTTATTATTGCTCTCAGCTACTATTAGTCAACAATTTTGTCATTTTGTACAAATTCAAATTTAAAATTTCAAAGTGGCTATTCGTACGCCGGACCCGTACGGATAGCTCTCGGATCTCCTCACGGCTAGGCCCGTACTAGCCAAGTGGACTTCGTCCGTTCGAACGACCCCCCATTTAGAAATTGCATCGGATGTTGGCCCTAGTGGTGTATTACTTCTCACTCTCATTGTTTTTCTTTCATTGCGCAGTCTTTTTGTTTTTGTCTGTTTGTTGTTATTGTTGTTTTTCTTCATTCACGATCTTATACTTTGGATTTATGATGAATAAATTGAAATTGAAATTAGAATAATTTTCTTATGTTCTTGAACATTAAAGTTGTTACAGTGTGAAGGCACAACCGCTCATAGGTCGGGTACTGGCCGAGGTGTGAGCTGTCACTCCAATTCTTTTATAATAATTAGAGTATTAGGTTATTAATTCTAGTGTTCTATTCATTTTCTGCGACAATAAAACAAAATGAACATAATGGTTAATTACTCCATTAAAAGGCGGAGCTTCCTCGTGTTGCGATAATTGCTCGTCATAGGTATAACTGCAGAAGCTAAATTTGACTCTCATGGCAGGTCGATAACTGCAGAAGCTAAATTTGACTCTCATGGCACGTCGATAACTGCAGAAGCTAAATTTGACTCTCATGGCAGGTCGATAACTGCAGAAGCTAAATTCGCCTCTCAGGGCAGGTCGCTATCTGCAGAAGATTAAATTCGCCTCTCAGGGCAGGTCGCTATCTGCCAATATTCGATTATCATGTTTCCGGACATCCTCGTCTCCGCACCATGTTGGTGGGAATCAGGCGCGGATCCAGGATTTCGTAAGAGGGGGGTGCTGTCAATGTGAAAGCGCAAGGGGGACTTATACCGACCGTGGGATCTTTAAGTTAAATTTTCTCCCCGAGATGCGTTTTGAGCCATCCATATTGAGACATCCTGGAGATGTCATATATACAGGGAAACAAGAAGCACAGACGGCAGGTCTGTCATGGATCCCCAGGTCGTCTCAAAGCGCGAGGAAGACAGCCACAAATCAAATTTCAAATTTGATACCTGTATGTTAGGCAACAGCGTGAGAAAATAAAATGGGCACGAAAACATTTGCTAAACGACGATCGTTACAGATATCATCTGACCTTTATGCCCTCTGTACTGGAGATTGCACCTCAAATAAGACAAGTTCCATCTATGGGTCCTCTATCAGCCAAAATGACGACTGCTTCATCGTGAATTCTGATGGCTTTCGGTCAAAATATCCACAACGTGTAGTATATCAAGCCCGCGCACATTTACGATTATTTTCGCACGGAAAAAGTGCATGCAAAAATATAAAACATGTTTGATTTGATGCGATCGGCTCAGAAGTTACAGTGTACCTTTATGATAATACAATGAACCCACATTTTGTATCTGGTTTAAGAGGATCATACAATGAATCGCAAAGGCGTACGACGGGCTTTAGATGCAGGAAAAATGTCGGCATCGGAGAAGTACTGATGACTCTAAAGCTGGGGCACACCTTTATGACCATCGTATCGGCGTATGATAGAAGGGGGTGCTGCAGCACCCAAAGCACCCCCTGAATCTGCGCCTGGGAATATTGGGTAAAAAAACAGGTGGATTGCAAGATAATAATAAACCACTGACTGGTGAACTAACTAAGTTCAGAGTAGCGTGGCATTGGAAGTTCAGCGACTGCAGCGGCGAAAGCCGTGGCAATAATTTACTGAATGACATTTTTTTCTCTGAATACCACGTTTTTCAAGTAATAAGTAAATTCGCCGCGGCAATATTTAAAACCTGTCCAAAATCGGTATTTGGCCGCAGCAATCAAAAATTGCTCCAACGCGCCTAAAAAAACTAAACAAATAAAGAATTTCAAAGAATTATATTTACTCTCATACAACGAGATGATGGGTTTGAACCCTGGATACCCCTGTACATCCTCTATTCAGCATCAGTACCACTCTGAATCAGTATCAGTAATTACTGGGTTCGAACCCGGGACATCCCCGTACTATTCAGCATCAGTACCGCTCTGAATCAGTTATCTATGGTGGCTGATTCGGGCCACGCCGACATTTTTCGAGCACTAAAAATCTCAAAACAAAATTGATAGCGAGAAAACGTTATCAGTAATTACTTTTGTTAAGATATCAACATTTTACTGTACGGTGCTGCCTCTATGCTCACCGTTAGCGGGATTTTTATACACTAACGGTAGTCAACTCTGGCAAGCGAAGGTCACGGGGTATAACTGGACAGCACGTCGATTGCCAGAGTTGACTTTAGTTAGTGTATGAAAATCCCGCTAACGATGAGCATAGCGACAGCACTGTACGGTCGCGACACCCCTGTACATCCCTTATTCAGCATCAGGACAACTCTGAATCAGTGTCAGTAATTACTTGGTTTGAACCCGGGACACCCCTGTACATCCTCTATTCAGCATCAGTACCACTCTGAACCAGTATCAGTAATTACTGTGTTCGAACCTGGGACACCCCTGTACATCCTTTATTCAGCATCGATCACTCTGAACCAGTATCAGTAATTACTGGGTTCGAACCTGGGACATCCCTGTACATCCTCTATTCAGCATCAGGACCCTCTGAATCAGTATCAGTAATTACTGGGTTTGAACCCGGGACACCCCTGTGCATCCTCTATTCAACACAGGACCACTATGAACCAGTATCAGTAATTTCTGGGTTCGAACCTTAGAGATGATCAGGAGGTCATTGGCTACATTAACCGAAAGCATGAAGAAAATAAAAACAATGATTTTTACAAGAGAAACACAAATCTCATGTAATTAATCATGTAATGATAACCCCAAAAGAAGGATACCACTTTTAAAGGCAAAGTTAACTATTCAGGACTCTGCTTCTGTGTATAAAAATCAAACCGATCATCAGTGGAAATATAAAATTAGCGGGTGGTGAAATATATATGCCATCACAAAATATTGCCGAAAGGCACTTAAATTTTAGACCGTACAAACAATGTATTGGGCAATACGGTCTGGATCCGCCCCATGGCTATAGTAACAATAAAAATGATTGCTAATTTCGTAATTACTCTTCGGTAGCTCAATACTCGCTTCTAACCGGTCAACAAGTGTTAGTGTGTCCGGGTTGAAGTGGTAAGCTGTATTGCCAATATTCGATTATCATGTTTTCCGGACATCCTCGTCTCCGCACAATGTTCGTGGGAATATTGGGTTGAAAAAAGAGGTGGATTGCAAGATAACATACAAAACCACTGACTGGTGAACTAACAAAGTTCAGAGTAGCTAAACAGATAAAGAAATTCAATCATATTTATTCTCATACAGTGTACAACAATTATACAAAATGCCAGGTGTGCTCGAGGAATTATAATGTAAGTTCCCCAAACACGTGGACGGATTTCAAAAACAATCCAATCATGGACGTATAGACTATAAACTAGAGTTTATACGTCGTCAAACCATAGACTCTTAAACAGAAACGTCTTTTTTATTTTCATGACAACAATCATACCTCACTAAATGACAGGTATGTACTCGAGGAATTATCATGTAAGTTCCTTGTTGACAAGTGAACTGTATTTTAAAAATAGCTCAACATAAAAGCATTCAAACTAGAGACAAAGTCATCCTGGAAAGCTTAGTATTAACTTAACGTTCTAAATTTCATTTTCGTTAACATCATTTTCACTAGAAGACTAGAATTTTCGCTGCACCTTGTCTTAACTAAAGATTCTCAAACATTAACAGTTCACCTAATACATTAAGATTTTGGATATCTATATTACAAGGTTAACTTTTTCTGCCTAATTTATTACATTGAGATTTTGGAAATCTAAATTACAAGGTAAACTTTTTTGTCTGCCTATTTTATACATCAAGATTTTGGATATCTATATTACAAGGTCAACCTTTTTTCTGTCTAATTTATCACATTGAGATTTTGGAAATCTAAATTGCTAGGTTAACTTTTTGATTAGTTTAAATAAAGCCAAACTTTGATCACAAATTCATTGCTGCCGGAATAAAAAATAATCCGCACATGGATTTGTCACTCGAAATAAATGTAATAATCAAAAACCGTGATTTCGTATCATCCTCGAAATTCGATTGCTATTGCTGAAATACAAAAATCCTCAAAGGGATTTGTCACTCGAAATGGGATAATCACAACTCTCCAAATTTCGCAAGTCTGATTATTGAACACCGGATTTTGAGAGATAGTTTCGAGGATAGATAGAGATGTTTGGAAAAGTCCACACAAACAGGTGCGTTTGACAATTATCTCTAAATACATGAATCGCTGGGGGAAGTTATCGTTACCGGATTACACAAATATAATCCTCTTGTAACTACTTCTGAACAACCAAATTCAAATGATTCACAAGGTATAAAACCAGAAGAATATACTGGTCATGTCACTCTCTGCAGCAGCGTATTGATTGCATCTCAGCTAAGGCTAAAAGGTAAGGTAGAATCATATTCATTGAAAACAATAAGTGATGATCACCGTTAGCTGGCATGATAAGATATTTCGTTATTTCAAGATTAAATGTTATATCATTAAAAGAGAACTTTAAGCCGAATGATGATAGGCCAATCAGGAATAATGGTTTATATTAAGCACCGCTTAATAATTCACTTCAGTGTCTATAAACGTCCAATGATGATAAAACGGTCGGGGCATGTCTGAGATTTTTGAGGGGGTTAGAATTAATAAAATCGCAACTGATCCCGATAATACTTCGCTCCGTATCCGCCAAGCGCCGGAGGCAAACGAGGCAAAAGAGCATTTTCAGAATCCTTGAAATTTGCATGAATGTTCTAAAATAGTCTTACGTTTTGAAATTCGAAGAACGTATTTGGAACTTCGAGAGATTCGGAACTTGGATTTGAAAAGGGGGCCGTCCGCATCCTAGCCAACACTCTCATGGTGACGCCCGTGAACGGTAGCGAGATACTTATTGTTTAAAGCTTAACTACTTTCTCTCATAGGATTTTTGAACATGAATCTTGTCATGATAATCGTGGTATTGTGTTCAGTGATTGCTAGTTCATCAGCGGGCATAACCAGTATATCAGTCAGTGCCCATAATAAGGCGCGCTCCGGATACCCGATTGAACCTCTCGTAAGTTCTATTTGTTTCGGGATCTATCGTGCTGAAACAATTCATATACTTTACTGCTACTGCGACCATCGTCCATCTTCGATTTATCACAAATTTTAATTCCCCATAGTCTGGAAAGTCCGCGCTGAAGAATGCCGCCCAGGCCTGGGCGGAGAAATGTGTGTACGGTCACAGCGACAATGCAAAAAATCACGTTTACGGTGAAAATATCTACATGAAAACAAACGTACCGAATGTAGTGATGTCTAATTCCGAAGCGTTAGCGGCAGCGGTTGATAGCTGGATGGCCGAGAAGGATTGGTATAAATATAAAGATAATTCTTGTTCGGCGCCAGTTGGAAAATCATGCGGCCATTTCACCCAGGTAAATTTGATAAGGAATGCATACCTTGGGACTAGGGATTTTTCGCTTTCACACCAAGTTTGAATTGCCTAACGTATTATCTTTAGTTGAATAGAAGTTTTGAATTTGAAAATATAGGGGCATTTCTTGAATTATCAGCGACAATTGAACTGGTATAACCTTTAGAGAGATTCGTATGACATGCGCATTTCATTTGTTTATGCCTATAGGTAATCTGGAAAGATACGACTCGGGTAGGCTGTTTTAACAAGGTTTGCGACACCTCGGACCCCACACGTAAAGCGAACTATGTTGTCTGTAATTATGAAACACCGTAAGTGTAAAGTTTTCTCTGAGACAGTTGGTCTCAACAAGTTGATAATACTGAGTTGAACATCGTTAATACGATTCTGATGAAACCCGTTTAGTTCGATGATTTCAACATGTCCCGGCTAACAAGCATATCAATCAAGATTTGGATGATATGAAACTCATTTGATACGAAAGGTTCAATTTCGCCTGACAAGATTCGTATTAACGAGTTCCACTATATTAAGCTTCGTCGGATCGTCAATTTGTCCTTCGTCAAAATAAATACATCTAGTCTGTTGGATGCTTATTTGGAAAATTCGTAACTTGCAAAAATCTTAACATGTGCCGGTATCAAAAGTATGTAGATGTATATATCTTAATCATAGCCTAGAAATTGTTGTACTAACTTGAACACGGTATTTCGAATGATCGGTTTTTGCATTTTTCAGCGGTAACATGCCCAACCAGAAGCCTTACTAGAATTTTCATTTTTGTCGGAATTCCCAATAAAACTGTGCTATATATGAAAATAAAAGTTTGCTTTTAGCAATTAATCTTACAGTTGCTTCACATTTTTTTATCGGAATTAAATCGGGGTAATTCACCCAACCACCATGTATCATACATGTGATCCTTTTCAAATATATAGTGCATGTATATAATTTGAAAATATTTGTTCATTTTGGAGATCGACTATGACCGGTCATAATTGGTTCATGCTGTCGAACCGTGTGTAGATTCTCAGCTTTTTCATTAGTTCACATTCTTTTTATACTTGTTCATAATCCTGGATTTGTTGTTTGTAATGCGGACTTAATAAACTTTCGATTTTCACCAAATTCTGTTATATCGGATGCTCAAAAATTGAGGATCCTCTGTTAAATACCATTAGATAAGATGATAGTCTACAGTTAGATAGCAATGACTTTGTTGCGGGAATCTTCATTGTGTTTAGAAGTCCTGGAAGTGACGCGATGGCTAAGTCACTCTGCGATGCTTTGTAGCCTACCCAAAATCATAGTTCATTGGTGAAGAATAGAACTGAAAACTAGTCAGATCGAATTGAACGGGATCGGTTCACGGGTAATGTCCATTTCTCGCGTATTTCAATCTGACTTCACTTTTGTGATCCAGGGCAGAAAGACTCTCGGGTTCGGTCATTTGGTAGCCTTCCTAATATGTGCAATTAATGTCTGTTATTGCCAAATCTATGTACAATCCACTGAAACATACATAGGGAGAATAGTTCACGGTCCGATTGGCAGGGCGATGGCCACCGGCCAGCGAATGTATATTTCTATTTAGGATCATCAGCGGGAGTATCATTAACACTCCGGAGAGCATAAATAACAATAAATTTAGACTCATTTCGATTTAGATAATTTATTTATTGAGAAGATTCGATAATGAAAATTAAAGTTCTGTACAATAAAGATTTTATTGAATTCATGGATTAGCTTGGTGGCAGCACCATACGGTCTCTCAGCTGAATTTTACTCAATTCAATTAAATTTTGTCTTCCTTGGAAATATATCATGGATATTTCAGATGAAAACCTGTGTTTTTTGAAGTTCAAACAAAAGGTTAGTTGAAATATGTAATGTAGCCATGACAAGTAGTATGTGCCCAATAGGAAAAATTATTCAACCACAGAGCAGTTCCAGCAGGGAACTGGATGGATTGGACTTCTTCGCGGAGACAATTCTTTCGTTCTTATTTAGGCCTACTTCCCATTCGCATTGGTTTAGCAGTTTAGCTGTTTAGGTCCCAGCACAAATTGTGACTAATCACTTTGTATGACTAATGAAATAAATAATTGGAGCTGGTTTTCTGATTGATATACTTAATTTGTAATTAGTAAATGATTGTGAGGCCGGGGTACCAATTTGCTTTTTGTTGATTGAATTCCTTTTAATATTTTTCTTACTTCAGCTATCTGAATGCTTCACGTTATTCCACTTAATGACACCATCATTGCGTTTGAAAACATGGCTGCATTGGCAAGAGATGACAGAATTCATGTGTAATGAAATCAAAATTTTGCGGGACAAACAACAATTATCCGCATTGAAAATTAACACCGATAATTCAAATCTAGAACCCGATATTTTTGTACGGACAGAAAAAGACGATAACGGAACTGAACAAACTGTTGGTTTAGAAAGTATAAAAAAATTAGATCATCGAGAGTTTTTAGAGTTTGACACTTTAAAATTGGATGAACTAAATAGAGCCAACAATAATACTAGTTCTCAGGCTCAAGAGAAGAATGTTCTTCGGGAATTGAAAAAGCCAGAAAATTCTGTCAAGTCAGATCTGACATTATTGAATGGAGCGGAGAACCACAATGGTGGTGCTGTCCGGACTATTCATGTTGTACGATTACCGATACCAGTTTCAGAACAAGTAGGAGAAAAAACCGAATCCAGTAATAAAAAAGGTTTGTGTTATATGATAATAAAACAAAGTAAGATCGAGGACGTAGTTCCACTGATGGTAGATTATAGACCTTGCCATTAATTCAAACCTGTGGAACTACGGTCAGAAGTTTATAATATAAATGGTGATTAGTTTATTTTGAACCAGTTACCAGTGATTTGATTTTTAGATATTTCGTTATGTTGTAGACTCGATCGATGGTTTGGTATGCGAGATCTGCAGAAAAACGTATCGCACGAAAGCTAACCTGAAACGTCATCACCGACGCGCTCATAATCCTGAGAAAAGTTTCGTCAAATGTCCCGAATGTTCGAAGCATCTATCAAGTAAAGTGGCACTGACGATTCATATGCGTTCTCACAGAGGCGAACGGCCATACAGGTGAATTACTTCCCTCCCCCGCATTAATTCAGAAAGGTTTCAGTTTTTGAATTTAAGACAGGGTCCCTACAACTAGACTACTTAGAAACTGCTTCTAAATAGAAAATGCTTTTGAAGGCGCTTCAAACTCCTTTGAGCAAAATGCGAGAAACTTCTTCGATTTTGAGAAATAGGCAATTAGTTTAGGAAGTTGTACAGTAGACTACGCCTAAATCAATACAGTTGGAACCAGGATATTTCTTTACCCAATCAGGCAGTTACCAAATTAGAAAACGAGTTTAGTAGTGTGACAGATAGAAGTTAACTTACAGAACCAACGAATTAACGGTTTACCTAGATAAACAGTACCGATTTAGGAGCAGTCTACTGTTAATTGGGATATGAATACGATGTGAACAATTCCTCGAAATTTTCTCCTTTGAAACTCCCTAAAACTACTAAAGGTTTAAACGATATCTCATTTTCGTCGTTACAGTTGCACGAAATGCGACGCCAAATTTACGCAGCGCGCTTCGTTGAATTATCATCTGAAAATTCACACGGGTGAAAAATCTCATCTATGCGATCTGTGCGGCAAGACGTTTCGTCAGAAATCGAATCTCATCATGCATAAGAAACGTCACCTGCAGGTGAAAGATTTTCGTTGCGACGTCTGCAACCGAGAATTCGTTACTAAAGGTACATACAGTCAACCCCCGATATACCGCCACCCCCATCTACCGCCCGGTTTTCTCAATTTACATCTTTTATTTCATAGTAAAACACCCCCGATATACCGGCATATTCTCTATACAGCCAAAATCGTTCTGCACCAATTTGGGCAGTATATCGGGGTTGACAGTATCTGTATATAATATTCATTTTTGTAACCGAACTACATAGACAGTGAATTGAGTACGAGTTATTTGTTTGGCTATTTTAGGTGATATGGAACGACACAAGTTATCACATACCGGCGACCGACTTCATCTGTGTTGTTTTTGCGCGAAGACGTTCACGCGCGCTACTTACTTGCAGGAACACATGAATCTACACACCGGAGAGAAGCCTCATAGGTGTAAACATTGCGACGAGTGTTTCGCGGACTCTTCGTCGCTGTCGCGTCATCACAAACGTTTCCACGCCGAATCTCCGACTGGAAATTCCGACAAAACCGACGTCGAAGCGGACAATTTACTCCCGCCTTCGTTTATCGATATGAACGATCTGCACAATGTACAGAACTATTGCGGCGACGAACAGCCCAGCTCGGATCAAATTTACCTCGGGCAAAATATGGATCTTTCTGTGATTAGTTATCTACCAACTCAAAGCGATATGAATCTCATTTGAATATCATTGTCTACATTGTCTACCTCTAATATATGATTGATCAAACGGAATTCTAAACAATTCTTTGTTTTTTGTGGTTCTTTTTCTAATAATTGTGGTCTTCGAAGAGTCAAGCATCAAGTTACAGTAGAATCGTCCTTTCTTGTTAACAATGGCTTGTGAATGTGTTAGCAATACGTTGAAGTATTTTACCAATTGAGAGTTGGAACTCTCAATTCTTCTTTGATAACCTGTAATAGGTGTAATAATCTTGGCAGTCGCAATTTACGAGTAAGGAAGAGTCTACTGTAAAACCGAACTGGCAGTAAATTGGCCAACTGGTGAAATATCCATTTTGTAAAGGAGTCCTCATGCCAGGGTGATTTAAGTCAGAATCATTCAGCAATATCAAACGAGTACAAAAATAAAGTGGAACCACATTATAACAAAACTCAACTATGTATAACATATCAAAGATTTTCATCAATATGAAAAATAATCAAAATTTCATACTTGATATGTGTGGATAGTGAAGAATTGATTGAAAAGAACAAATTTTCTGGTCCCCTTAAGTTAGTTGCAACGAGTTTCCACTGTATTTGCAAGATAATGACTTCAGTATCCCGGACTAAGCTCTTAAGTATTGAATACCGGTATGCAAAATATATACCCAATACATTACACAAGTATATACTGAGACAACTTTTTATTGCATAAAAACTTCAATGAAACCAATCACCTGCCTCATTACAACATTTATATAGCTTATTTGTACCAAGGGCTGCTATTATGAACAGGAATCAAAAGCATTATAATATGAACACTAATCAAATCTGAAAATGCTGTACTCATTTCTTAATTCAATCTGTACAAACGCAATAAAACAGCTAAACATAATTCAACTTTCGAACCAAATTCTTTTAAAATAACCAAAGAAATGGTTAAATGAATATTTATAAACATTGTGGATCTATAAATATTATTGGTATGAATTACTTGAAATATACATTAATATATACAATGTGTACATCAGGCACATGATCTCAATATTGGACAATATCTTCTTGATCTGCTATCAGTTTCTTCCATGAATTCCTATGACATCCCTGATATAATACTTGATTTCATTAAATCAATCAAGTTAAAAACAGCAGTCGATTGGATATCTAGGAAAAATATGACAAGTTTATTCAATTGATATCCATTGGTTCTGAAGTAGAGATGATATTTCCTTCTGCATCCTCATTCACTAAAACATACTGTTGTTGCTGTATTCCTGTTTCATCGGAATCGACGACGTAATGCATTCCTTGTTCACCAGACACGACCATCGGATTAGCAGCATCCATCGGTACCGAGTAGAGCACCTCTTGTCCGGTTTCGGGGTCAATAACGACGTTACCATCTTCATCTTGAGCGGGAACGATCTGCAGATAAACAGTCTGCCCGTCGGCTTCAGCGCGGATATATTGTTGCAATTCGTCGGCGTTGGTCACGTAGACGGTCTGGGCTCCGCCGTCGTATCCGGCGATTTCGAGCTGTTGATGTTGATCGAGCTCGTTCTGAACCATGATCACCTCGGGATCGGCGGCGTGCTCTTCTACGACGATAGGAATCGAGTTCGGTTCGGTGTCTTCCTGTATGATGTACTGCCCTTCGACCGGCAACGCTTCCTGCTGCTCGACAGCTTCGATCTCGATTACTTCGGCGTCGGCGTCCGGTTTGTTACGGTTTCCGCTAGCGCCGCTGATTAAATCGCTCAGCTGGTTCAACGATGTCGTGCTGGGTTTTTCCGTTTCGACTTTACGGCGTGCCAGAGGAATCACCGAAGCGATGATGGACTCCTCTCCGGTTTCCAGATGAGCGGTTATAAAGGCACCTATACGCTGAGCGCAATCGCTCGAAGGACTGAACGCACAATTGACATCATCTTCAATGTCACCTAAAAAATATGATAATAAACTACTCAGTATTGTGCCTTAGAACAAGATTTTGAATCTTTTGCTCCATTAAAGCTTACATAAAATTCACTACACATATATAGTATTATGAAACATATACATGTATTGCCAGATGAAATTTTTAACATCATTTGTCTGCCAGACAGAAAATAAAAGCAATTTACAGCCAAGTCATGTCAGAAATTCGACAGAACTAAACTATTACCATCGGTAATTGAGAATATTTCTGTACATTGTCTGCCCCAGAACGGTGAAATTCTATTATGATAGGTGCATCTGTAGCGATACAAGATATGTGGCGCATCGACCGATTCTGACAGACACCATAATTTCCGTTGACTAATATGGTTAAAACTGAATATTGTAGTTTGCTGATTCAATTGAACAGTATGGGCAATAGATCCCTTTATAATTCGATCATCCGGTGGTGGGGAGTAATGATATTAACATGTTCACTGCCATGATGAGTTTACCAGAGTTTAACGGTATTGTAATATAATTTGATTATATTCCCAGCTGGTGAAAAGCCAACAAATATAATTGACACGTTCCGTACGCAGAATATGCGCAAAATCGAATCAATGAATGAACGC
Organism: Tubulanus polymorphus; assembly: GCF_964204645.1. Lineage (NCBI taxonomy): Eukaryota > Metazoa > Nemertea > Palaeonemertea > Tubulaniformes > Tubulanidae > Tubulanus > Tubulanus polymorphus. The sequence goes on along the minus strand of NC_134027.1, from coordinate 8,085,470 downwards.
AGATTTGATTTTTGGACATCTGGTGAAATTGAAGCTGATAATCATTTAGAAGATGATTTCTTTCTTCTTACTCAATTAGCTATAAAAATGGATCCTCTCAAATCATTTTGAAATTGTGAGATGTACACAACCTGTACAGGAAGGTATCTTCAGATGAAATGTAATATCGTAATCAGCTAAATGAAATTATTGCCAACAGAATGAGCATATACGTACTGGCAGTAACTGGAAGTCTCTTTGAGAATAATGACGTGCCATGCGTTGGCTTTACGATGTTAATACGGTTGATGCATCCAATCTTCTCCAAAACCTGCAAATGATATGTAACAGCGTATCAATAATTCAGTGCCACAAATTCATTGAAAATGAGGTGATTTGTGTATTTCGAAAGCAGTATATACCAGGGCCTGGTTTCATAGACTGCGCATCAAAGTCACCCCGAGGGGTAAATACTCAATCTGGGTGACAACCACCATAAAGTAACTGTGAGAAACCATGGTTATAACTGACAAATTTCACAATGTTCCCAGGAATTATTTTGCTTCCACATCTACGAAACCAAACCCTGGGGCCGGTTGCATAGTCATGGCTTGTACTTAAGACCAGTCCAAGACGAAATTAGTTCTGTAGCCAATCTAACAACTTAAAACCAGTCTTAAGATATAAGACCGCTTTTGGACTTAAGTCATGACTGAGCAACTGGCCCCTGGTTAACAATGAATGCAGAAAAACATTTGAAAGTAATCTACTCTCAAAATGAATAAGATTAAAGTGTGATTAGTGATATAAGATTAAATCTAATGACAAACGAACCTCAACTAATTCAATGATGCACATTGGTTGCAAGATAGGGTTTAACTTTTCACACAAATCGCCGAATTTGATGCCCGGATTCGACATGATATACATCATCAACCCTTCTAACATCATCTTCAATGTCGGTTTATTGATGAGGCCTTCCGGTTTCATCCACGGTCGCGCGATGAACCTCACACGATCGTACCCGCTAAAACCACCAAGATGTAGAGAATGAATTGTTTTGAAAGCTTTCACGCGCATACAAGGGTAAATATTGTTTCCAAGTCAACAAGCTACTGGCATACCGTACATTGATGTTATCACAATTCACCAAACTATTGTACCATAATCAAGAGATCTATGTTAACTTACCTTTGAGACGTCGAAACCGCTTCAGGTTTATCACTGAATTTTTCAGGAGCTTTACCCTGTCGTTTAGGACGACTCGTCGAGGTCGTTTCTTCTGCATCTGTTTTCTCTTCTTTGTCCTCAGATTCATCTGGTTTGTCCGCATCGTCAGTTTCCATAGATTTATCGCCACTCTCGACAGCCTCCACTTCAGCTTCCGCATCTTTACTCGGTTTTTCTTGCTGGTCAGGTATATTTTCTGCTTTATCTGTGTCGGTGTCATCTGAAATTTAAAAACAGCCACTGAATTAACATCTTTCACGAACAAAAAATCTACGCAGATCATCAGCAAATCAATACGTATTATATATACTATACCTTTGCCTTCTGCATCTTGCAGAACGACAACATCATCACAGTCATTGTTACTTTCAGTGCCTGTATAATAAACATAAGTTACGTCAAGGAACAAATAAATCAAATAATAGATTAATAGATCGATAGCAGAAAAACTGAAGTATTTACTGGTATTGGTTTCTGCCGATGGGTCCCTTAGATATGTTGATACACATGAGTCGTAATCCTACAAATAAAACTGTACACTATTAGCATTATCAATGGGATAAATGACTTAAAATCTATAGGAAACCACAGGGATTTTTAAGCTCAGAGGAACGCCTCTTTTCTTGATTGATTGAAATTTTGTTGGAGCATCATAGAATTGTACAATCACGTATGTTGTTATATCTCCCCCCATCTTTCAGAGTCCCACCCCAGTAAAGTCTTTCTATTGAGAGAACATGCCTGTAGTAACAAATCGACCGCCATCCCTCAATTGTAATCAGGGAAATACTTGCACCTCCCTGTTGGATCATGACTTCATGACTGTACAAAAGAAACACTGCTGTATCCACCTCCCTGACAGATTTTCAGAAAAATAATTCATGGGTATGGGACATGTTTATGTTGTCTTAATGTACTTAAGATATCTTCAATACGGCAAAGACCCATCAGGTGGCGAGCAAATCTTATTTCATCGAATTTCACATCTCGTTTTAGACACGTTTTGTTTCATTTCAAATCTAACATCTTGACAACCGGAAATGAATTTTCAATAGAAAAATCTCAAGTAGCCATCAATGCAAGCCATAAATTCACCGCAGTACGTGATACAAATTTTAACCCCTACGATATTATAATATAGACTCGATAATGTAAATAGGCGTGTGTAAAGAGATGGTAATACAGGTACATATATGGACAATTTCATTTTCAGTGTATATGAATAATTTCTCTTAACAGTAGTATGTTAATCTGTCTGATGCCATAGCTTCGTCTACACTTGCTTCTTATACCCGGGTTATGCGTCTACACTACGTTAGAAACACGGGCTTACCGCAAAACCAGGGGCATGTTGCTAAAGAGTTGGCTAAAGATAACCGGCGAATAAATACCATAGTAACAATAAATTTCTAATTATCACTCAACTATCCACTGGTTAACTTTTGAGCAACTTACCCCTGCAACTTAAACCTGCGTTCGCATGCAACTCTGCTGCATTTTTTCTACTCATGTTCAATGAAGCGTTAGAGCTCCACAATTGATATCGAATGACAGAGTTGGTTTGTACTACCGAAGCTGAGTTACGTGTAGACGCTACTCGCTGCGAACGTGGATTTTTGTCACACCGATGTACATTGAAACCCGGGTACAATGAGCTAGTGTAGACGTAGCTAGTGCTACCGGTATTCATATAATACCATTTCTTATCATTTTTATCATACTTGGTCCTTTTTTCAAAACTTATCAGGAGCCTACCAAGATAAGTCGATGTTTAACGCGCAAAACGCTGACAAGAATGATACAGAATGAGAATCACCTAGCATACAATCTCACCTATGCATACAATCTCACCTATGCATACAATCTGGTCGTAAGAAAGACAAGTAAACTAGACATATTCCATTACCTTAATAGACTTGTCAATGAGCTTAGCGCGGCCTTTCAGGTTCTTGTAACCATGTACAATCCATGGACGGAGGTAGGAGAATGCCACATATCGTGGTTCAGTGACTCCAACACGCCAAATCTGCAAATATACATCAGCAAAAAATCTTATTGGCTTATTACAAATAAAGGGCAAGTTTTTAAACAAAATAAGTTTTATTGGCAACATTTTTTTGTGTTGACAACGGATTAAGAAAGATCTACCGGTATGGAATATGAGAGTATTCGCAATTGGAAAAATGTATACAGATTTTCATATCGAGTCGGATATCTTTGATCAAAACTTCAGACAAATGATAATTACTGTCATGTCTTTAACACATGCTTAAACATTCAAATTGCGATGCTCTCAATAGAGTTCGATTGAAGACATTAATGGCTGAAACGTGTTGAATTCAAGCGTTTTTCTCCCCGCGTGAATTCGAATGTAATCCGTATAAGAGCAGAGAGGTAGTCATTAAGTACAAATTGAAGTTGTCGACTGCGTCAATTGATAGCTACTCTTTAACACGCTGGTCGTCAGCAAAAAAACAGACAAGAAAACGCCATTAATGTCCTACGCGAAACAACACGCGACAAAATGAGAATCTCAGAATAATGATAAAGATTCTTCTCACAAACAAGTCTTCCTAATGGACATAAATCATTCTCGTGTTTACGAAGAGGGATCTGGCATTTCTGATGACTTACATCCCACCTGCCGGCTTATATGTGACGTTTCGAAGGTTAGGCTATATTTAATGTCTATCGCGACAAACAACAACATTACCATAACACCGATGAGCAAATAAATTCAGTTTGTAATAATCTAAGTGTTCAGACATTTTAGCTCCCGAATGTATCAGTGAAACTCATTTAAAGTCTGGTTCTATGGCATAAATAGGTCCCAGTCGTGTTATTGAGCTGTAGCTTTTCTTTAAATAACGTCCTCATAACAAGATGAATATCTTTCGAGTAAGACGAGTAATAATGGGCCCTGTGAGTGCTTGATATCAGTAACGCCCGGCGCGCACAACGCGGGGAAACATGTTTCCGAGCGTTTCGCTGCGTCGTGTGCATTTACGGGAAACAAGAAACGTGGTTTTTTAGAAACTATGTTTCCGAGATCAAACATGTTTGATCCTGTGTTTCCCTAATTCCATTTGTGTTCAAATGAACATGAACTCACCGACAAGTTCATGTGTCCCAGGTTTGATATATTCTATACATCACCTTTCAACTGGAATTTCGATTTTCATCGCTTTCTGTCGCGTTGTCTGGTGTCTTATGTGGTTACACATTTCTGACAAATGTAATTGCGCGGTACCGCCACGCATCAAATTTCATTAACCAAACTCTGAACTGTGAATTCAGATTCACATTACCCACCATTAACCTTCGCTTGTACACGGGATAACGTATCCCTGACACTAAAGTCTCTATTAATTACTGATGAAGCATCAGCTATGAAATATGAATGTCAGTAACGTGTCAATTCGTATCATATCAGCAGTTCGCGGGTTGACGCGTCGACAGCTACCGGAGGCTGGGGTTATTCAAAAAATCTGATTGTCGCTCTCGCCTCACCAAGGACATTGGAAATTTGAATTTCTGGGCCCGGTTTCATAGACTGGTATCGAAGTTATCCCTAGGGATAACTCCTAAATCAGGGTTACAACCACCATAGTAACAATGAGAAACTATGGTTATAAGTGACAAATTTCAAATTTTTTTGCTTCAACATCTATGAGACCCATAACTGCATTCTCTTATCATCTGCTACCAACACATAAATCCTGGAATATTGAACCTTGCTTTACTGTTAATATCCCTAGAGAAAATTGAGAATCCGTTTTTCAGATAATCTTTGTTTACGATCGGATCAATTTGTGCTAATTCAAAACTAAACTCGAACGTATTTAGCAGCTGCATTGACGAAACTATAATTACATGTCAGAAAAACCTATAAAAATATTCAGTCGTTTCTGATCGCAAAAAGTTTATATAATTATTCGAGCAAAAGTAGCAAGAGGACCATGAATGAAGAAAATCTATGAAAGCGAGACATTAAAACGCCTCAGAAATTGAACGTCCAGAAAAATACAGGAGTCGCTCTTCAAGGGGCTTATATTTGTCGTTATGTCCGGAGGGAGATTTCGCTCATTGATTACATCACAGCAGCGCGAAGTGCTCACTCACCTTGCTAAGAAAAAATATGAAAATTAATTGAAGAAAACTCCCATGGCTTTCCTCGACAAAAGGCCGACCAAATAGACCATGCCAAACACATGACGAAATTGGATTGTCAACTGAAGGTAAAGAGTTAGCAGAGTACTGTATATGCATTACGTGCGGAGATATGACGGAGGTTTGTTGGGTGAATAAATAAGCAATATTCAATCAACATTTCTTATCCTGAAGCCAATTTAATGGTACTCAGTTTCCAATTCTTTCACTTATCGATGATCAACAGCGAGACAAAATCATGCGTGAACTTGTGAACTAGTCCTGTTAGCAACTGCAAAGCCCGAAGGAAGATGTATGTATTTTTTGGAACCTGTTAGAAATTGTCTAGCGCAGAATCGTTCTATTTTACTGGGAAATCTAAATTAGAAATTCGATGCTGAACTTACAGACAGAGGTTAAAGCTATCCATACCGACGAAAGTTGAACGGTAGTTTAATCATAATAGCTGCGAGCGTACAATCGTTAAAATAAGATACTGAACCGATATTCTTTTTCTTCGGGAAGCAAAAGATTTACTACAGCCAGCTGAGTACTATGATCATTGGGTAGATAATAATAAACGTAGACAATTAAGCCAAACACACACAATACGGGGAATCAGGAGACGGAAACATGTTTCTGAGCATTTCTCTGTGTCATGTACGTTTACGAGAAACATAGTCTAGTTAAAAGATGTTTTCGAGAACAAACATGTTTGAAGGCCATGTTTGTGTCTCCCTGTTTCCCTGGCTCATGTCACTACTAAAGACATTTCAATATTCAAATGGAGGTCTACTGTTCAGGTGTGCATATTCCAAGACATGATGACAAGAAGACATCTTCATTTATCAGTATGTAAACAACATGACATTAATTACTATCTGTCAATCACTAGTGGTGCCTGGTATACCCTGAATGTATTCTAGAATGTTTTACTGTCACACCTATTGATCTGTGTAAATCTTGTATTCATATTCTAAATAGTTGTTTTTTTCTGCAGCAGGCTTATATGTCCTTCTGTAGAATACCTGATGAGCCTGAAGTGACTCAAAGAAATCAATTAGACTGTAATTCACTATTTTCAAGGATGAATTTTATTATAAGCCGCGACCACACAAGTATTTTGGCCCAAAAAACTATTCAGGCAGGTGCCAAATGGGCCCATAGTTTAGCACAGAGAACACCAGACCAGGCCTGAGGCAAGGGGTAAATCAATGCGTGTGAATTGCAAGTGGTTACAGGAGTGACTCCGAGTTTACGCATGATCGTGCTCTCTACTTAAGCACTAGCCAAATATGACTTGGGCCTGATCCGCGCCAATTTGACCGCGACTTAAGTCGTGATCCGGTTGCGGCTTTATCGCCACTCCAAGACAATTCGCCAAGAGATGGAGGCCGAGATTAGAACGCATAAAATTGCACTCGACGGGTTACATTTCAAAGAATTTAGATTTAAATTCCAGAGACGCGGGTTCAAATATCAGACACGCGTAGAGCTCATTTTCTCACCGCGAATATACCACAAACATCGAGTCGAGATGTCTTCGTCGATGTCTTTGTCGATTTAAAAGGTAATCAAAGAGACCCATTAAAGCTGCCTTAATGCGATGACATCAATTAGATCATTCGATCAATCGTAGACAGCCTCCAAACGATGGCAAATTTGCACATTAAGTACCGCGTTGACGAACGCCTTTTGAAAGCTCCTGATTCTCTCGCCGCTCGAATAACCGTCTACTTAAGCAATGGTAAATAAGTAGGTGATACCTTCGAGGTAATCAGTCTGACAACTGAAACCGTGAAAATCTGTGTGTTGCGATCAATCGAAGGGGGGGGGGCTGAAAGGTGATCTGGAGGCTACAGCTGAACAGCAGAAATACCTCCTTAAAGATTTATGCAAACATGGTGGCCAATGTGCTAATTTCTCCAATTTTCTCGAGGCCGGTTTTATAGACTGGTATTACCTTTAACCCGCGGGCTAACTCAATTCAATCAATTTAGTTAGCCCCAGGGGCCAGTTGCACAGTCGTGACTTAAGTCCAAAAGTGGTCTTAAATCTTAAGTCTAAGCCATGACTATGCAACCGACCCCTGGATTCAAGGCAATACTAGTCTATAAAACCGGGCCCCGGATTTTTCATGAGGTTTTTCATTTTTTTGGCAGGTGAATAGAGAAAATGTTTAAAATGTTACAATTCATTTCATTATTCATGAATCACTTATCGATAGAATATTGCTTGGTCAATAGTACATACGGATTCAGCGAGTTTTCCAGGTTTTTTTTTGCAAATTTTTTTCAAATTTCCTGTTTTTTTTTCTAGATTTTTCTGATTCCCTGAGTTTTCCAGGTTTTCCAGATCGGGGCGTCCTTTTGAACGATTCATCAAAGATTCATGCTAAATTTTGAAAAAAGTAAATCAATTCAACGTACAGCTGAATGAAGCGCAGATCATATTAGAAGCCGACCAGTTTTAATTAAAACGAAGCCCGATTAATCAGCAAACATTTTTTCTTTATCTCCTTAATTATGAATCAGCTAAAACGTAATTTTTTATCATCGATCGATGTATATTTTTATCAATCTCCGGCGCAAACGCGGGGAGACATCGACGGCAGATGCTGGCGGCGTCGAAAATAAATCTGCCCATAAAAAAAACGTGCGCAGATGGGAAAAAAGTGATCAGATCGTGTCACAGTTACACTGCGTATGGATTTATTATTCGTGGCCGTGCGACGATTATCGCTCATTATTGGCAGGAAATCGAAATCTCAAACGCTTCGTCGTCGAGAGAAAGGATGTCTTGATTAATCAATCCGTTGACACAGTTATCATGCCTGCTATAACGGCTAACGATTGAAAATATTCTACGGAAATACAATAATCCCAACAAATACAATGCAAAGCCTGAACTAACAGCTCAAAAATGATACCTTGTTTCTCCTCATCGGCCGGGTCATTTTCTGAAGCGCAATAAAATTTGTACCCAGTTCATTTCTATAGATGCCGGGTCGACTTTCAGCCCAGCAGCAACGAGAAACAGGCATCATTTTTTAGACTAAGTTATAGAGTAAAAATCATCATTTTTATCTTTTGAACGCAAGCTGAATGCGTTTCCATAGCGGAACTTTCATTGCAATTGCGAAGAATTCATCATTTGAAAGAAATATATCTCACGCTAAAAATGTATAAAGATGTATAGAAGATTTTGAGCAGAAATCTGTTTTATTCTTATTGCTGATACAACAATTCTCCTTTCTTCTTTCATATCAACATCATAAATGTAACATGTATAAATTTCTATCCAGATGATATATAATACAATATACCATTATTATGTACATGATATAAGATCCACAATCAACATGTATGATATCCAGTACACAAGAGAAATCCCACAATAAGTTCAGCCAAAACGAGAAACTTGAATAGAAGAGTTATATATATTTGCGCAACGTTTCGGCTAAAGACTATTAGCCATCATCAGGCGTACTGAGTACAGGAGAATATTACAAGATATTTGTAATATCTAGATATTTGTAATTTCTATATCTTGTAATATTCTCCTGTACTCAGTACGCCTGATGATGGCTAATAGTCTTTAGCCGAAACGTTGCGCAAATATATATAACTCTTCTATTCAAGTTTCTCGTTTTGGCTGAACTTATTGTGGGATTTCTCTTGTTATCTTCTTACACGGATATTGTGTATCTTCTCGTCTCATATCCAGTACAGTTTCGTCATCAAAGATATACATTATCTTTAGCAAATTGATATAAACTAGCAATAAAATTAGCTTTTATAAGCTATGCCCCAAAGCGTTCCCGTTCTACAGAGGCAACATTAGCATCTATCTTTTGTCAAACCAGGAACTCTCTGAAAACGTTGCCAACAAGAGATACGATATGCTAGTTACATCTTACGGAAAAGAAAAATAGACGGCTAACCATTCTATAGTATGAGTATAGAATGTACAAGAGATTAACTAAATCAAATTGTTGGTGTGCTGATTACTTATGCATGAACCAGCACCGAGCTCCTTGTAAACCTTAGCCACACTTACTGATGAAATAAGTAAAATAACTGTTTTCCTATGATTTCTTTACCCTTAAAGGGCCTAATGGGTTGTATATCGTACAAGATCCATTAAGAAAGAAATTTCATTAGAAATCAAGGCCACAATAGCGTATTAATAACTGGTTGAAACAGTAGCATAGCACAGGCTTATTTAGTCTTACAGTTCAGTACGAAATTGTGACTTCGGGGGATCTGAGATTTGAAGAAAAAAGATTTCGAGCATGCATCAGAATACGCGGCGTACGTCATTATTTTCCACCGGCGCGAAAGCACAATCAACAACAAACGCCGTAATCAACGCGGTTTTAGTTGAGAATTTCGATTGCCCGTTCGGGGAGAGACGAAATCTTTCGAGTGTAAATTTCCATGAATTCGTACACGCTCGATCGAGAGGATTTCCGAGGAAAACCGAGGCGATAATTTTGAATGCCCAATCGACCGCGGCGATACCGCGATACTAACAAGCACGCCGCTCTGAAGTACGAACTCGGCAATTGCCGTTAAAACGATAGAAATTTTCGTAAATAATATTTTCTTTTGAAAAATTATGACATTCATTTCAACGTATGCATCAGTTTACAAGAAAGTTCAAATATTTGTATATTCTATGTGAACGAGAAACTAGTTTACAGTCCAAAGCAACTATAACCCATGTTAATAAAGCTAATTACATTTCTAACATGCCAACACGATAGCGGCTGACACAATTTTTTTGCGATGTGACCGAGCATATATGCGCAACGTAAATATTTGGCCTTCGTATTTAACTTGATTGAGTTAATTTGAAACAAAACATTTGTCAGATCAAAAGAAGATTGCCGCTAATAGCCAAATATGGCCTGAAACAAAAGAGAACTCGCTTCACATGATGATCATATTGCTCGCGATAAGAAATAGCAATAATAAACCATCAAAAATGAAAGTTTGACGTTAAAGCAATACTCGCATATTTCCCAATTAATTGAAGTATGAGGGCAAAAGCGATCTGGATGAAAAAGTGGCTACAAATGATATAAAGGATGAAAGTATTGAATCAAATTGGATGAACTGATTATAATTACTGGAATTTATTCCAATTCATAGAAACTTAAGAAATCAACTGATATCCACTTCCCTTATCAGTGAACAATGCATGTAATGTCTTTTCAACTGATAGCTCGAATGGTATCTTGTTTTCCAAGTACGAGACATATTAAAGTTACTATAACATCACGTCTGCACAATCCGTGTTATCTTTAAGCTGCGGTTTCACTGAAATCAACGGCATTTCGCTGGATTTGTCTTTATAATTGCCGTTTAATTCGGCCTCGTTTTTCAACGTCGTCGGACTCGACTGGTTGCTGCGTCCGGCGCTCGACAGCGACCCGCTGTCCTGATGCTGCAGCAGCGCCGTGCTGCTGCTGTTTCGCGACATCAGCTCCGACGGTTTTTTCTTCGGCACCGACGACATCTGCACGACCGTGCCGTTCGTGCACGTGGTGTTCACGCCCGAATTTTCCAAGTTCGTGTTGGACAGCGACAAACGCCGCATCGCGACCAACCGGTTCACCACGCAACAACAGAAAAGCTTCCAGAACTGTTTACGAAAACGTTTACCGAAGAAGTAATACGGCACGATGTTTATCGCCGAGTTTAAAATGACAAGAAAATTACAGACTTCGTTCAGTATGTATAAAGGCGTGCTGGATAGGTCGGGGTTAAACGCCCACAACATGCGCGAAACGAGGGCCGGCACTTGACAGATGAAGAATATGACGATGACGCCGATCAACATGATCGTCGTATCGTTGCGTTTGCGTTCGGCGGCGCAGATCTCTCGGCCGCGTCGTCGCGACTCGTGCACGGCGACGATCAAAAACGAGTTCATAATCGCCAGCGCGAGAAACGGCACACCGCAAACGAATATCAAATAGAACCACGAGTGGAACAACATGCGGAACGTGCCGCTCTTGCCGAACTCGGTGAATCCGGCGTTGACCGTCCGTACATCGCAGATGACCATCGCGATGGTTTTGTATTCGAAAAAGCGCGGCAGGTTGTAGACGAGCCCGGCGAGCGTGAGTCCGGCGGTGACCTTCCACGCGCGACTCGGCGTGCACAGTTTCTCGGCGCTGAACGGATGACAGATCATGATGAATCGATCGGTGGTGAACGCGAGCGTCAGCCAGATCGCCGTCACCTGGAACATCACGTCGAATGAATGCACGTACGGGAACATGTACGGATACGGATCGCCGTCGTTCGGTGTCGCCATCCATTCCGGTTTGTTGCGTTCGGGATAACGAACGTCTTTCGTCACCATCATCGTCGTGAATATCAAAACTAACGAATCGCAAACGGCCAACGCGCCGAGGTAGATATACGTCGACGTTGTCCGCATTCCGAGTTTAATGATGACGACGAACGAAACGATATTCCCGATGATTCCCAACGCGCACACGATCAACCCGACGATACCCATAAGGTAGTATTTGATTACCTTACGCTTGAAGACCTCCTCTTGCGACATGACGTCGGCCGACAACGACAGCAACTGCAACTCGAGGCAACTATAGTTGCCGAGCATCAGCTTCAACTCGCCGCCCGTCGAGTTTGAATTCGGGTTTAGAAACGCGGCGAGCATTTCCGGAGAAAAATCGTTAAGATCCATCGCTAATTATCAGTTAGGACCTCAACGATTGAAAACGGCATTTATTGAGAGCGATTCTAACAGATCCGCATACGCTTCCTTCTATTTGTACAAGAACCATGAGAACTTCAAATAAGACGAACACTATCTCCGAATGAATCTTAATTCGACACAACTTTCCCGATGATACACCTTCAACTGACCGCCGGAAAGTTCGTTATAATCAGACGAGTTATTTGAACCTTGTGCTCGAATGTTTCCGCCGGTGAAGAGATATATCAATCAACTAGCGGGTTAAGTTTGTTTAATCTCGGGCCGTCTGTCTGTCAGTCGCCGCACGACGATGTGAGAGATCGGTGATATCGGGTGTAAAACAGTCGGTGAAATATTACCCTTCGATACTTGGGATGTTCGTTCGTCGAATGCGAAACGAGCGTCGCGAAAGATGTATGAATATTTTAACAAATTCTCCGATGCCGACAGATTCGCACAGATATCCTCGGATGACACTTTTTCTGCATTTCACCGAAACATTTCTGATTAAATCCTCAAGTGTATTCTGAGCTTTTCTCGCCGATAATACAAGGCGTACCTATTTCAACAATCTTGCATTTCTTTCATAAAATATAGATAAATTATACATCAAAAATATCGAACGCACGAGAAAAATTGTCGCTTTATGAATGTGAAACTGTTTTTACCGCGTGTACACAGTTTTTCGCCGGACCAGGAATTCACGCCGGTAATGAAAAATTCCGCAAAATCGCTTTTTTTAAAGGCGCAAAACGCGTATCAGATGTCCTGACAGAACCTGCCACGCAGTGTGTGACGACAAATACATTGAAGTTACAACACGTCGATGATGACGCGTGAATTAACCCCGTGCATACTCACTCGCGTAATCATACTCCTTTACAACTAATAAATGCATAATAATCGAACAATCACGAACAATGACGAGTAGTATCAGCGAGTCTTAATGTGAATACTTCGTAAATATGGACACAATCTAACCAATCAGGTTGGCTGGCGTATAGCGTTTGCCGTTAGTTTTCTATTTTACAGCCGCGCTTGGCGCTAATTTACCACTCTACCGATCGGAATTAGCTGGCCAGTAATCAGGCTAGTTTTCACTGGTCGGTGATCATCATCATCGCCATCATTTAATTACCCCGAAGATAGATTCCTGCGGTAAATACATGCGTAAACGGGTTCACACCAAGCAACACTAACCAACCGGTTTCTTAAAAAGTACGTAATCCGTTGGTCAGCATTTCCTATGAAGATTTCCGTTGAGAAACTGTTTTAACTAAGTACGGATGCTTAGGTGAACCGAGTCGATTATGTCCACATTTAACAAACCCATCAACAGTCACTTCGAGTTGGTGTGTATTGATTATCCATCCGCATTTGTCACCAGACGTAACAATCACACTTCTATTTACCTCGGCGGGCGAAAACACTTTTTAATTACTTGCTTGATTTACACTGTAATGTTCGTACCTCCGCAACTGTCGAATTCCGATATCGATAATTATCACGCTAGATATCGCCGTAAAGCACGTTGTTTCGGACGTTTTATCAGATAAAAAATCGTAATTCTGTCAAATCCTCAAATATCAGCGTAATTTATTTACAATGGGATTTTTGCGGATGGCTTACGACAAGTCTGTTCAATTCTCACGGGGACCGGCGTCGGCGGCGGCGTATGCTTTGCGGCGAAATGACAATCTCTTCGAAACGAAATGCAAATATGATAAAATCATTCACTGCCTCTGAAGTTCAACAACTGTTAGCATGTATCTCTATCAACCGTGTACTGGTAGTCCAAAATATCACTCGATATCCCAAATAAACTACAGATGAAAAGCGTTTTCAGTAACAATATTCCTCTATTCCTTCTTCGATATATTTCTTCTTACACTATCTGGTGTATACATTTCTACTGAATCATTTACTCAATGAATTCCAATGTTTACCGCTACAACAGTAATCTAACATAAAAATGTGTCACGCCATAATGCCACACGCATTTTCAACTTAACAAAACTTTAAACCATCCCGGTCAAGCAGAGCTATATCAGTATCCGTTATGATGCAACTTGTAGTCAGTTTTACCGGACAATCTACGACCAGGATACAAGGCTGATCAGCGATCAGAGGACTTAAATGATGCTACTCGTGGGCCAACGCGCGCGATGCAATCGTTTCTCCATCTCCGTCGTTACGTCAATCACCGAGTATGCATACACATTCATTAACCTAGATTAACAGTGGGAATGTCAATTCAGTTCATCAACTAGCTACGATGTCACCGATGCATACATGCGATGTCTTCTGGAGATATGATGTCGAGTCGCCTCTTTCTGTAAATTTCAATTCGAAAAATATTTGCTACAGCTTTTTTTACGCTCCCATACAACCGACACGACCAGACCGGTGTTATTGTTGTTCAACTGACTGCGGATGCATTATTGATATTCAATTGCGTTGTTTCATCGCGTATGCGCAGGGTTTGATCCTGGTTTCATGATTGCATCCATGCAGCCTGAAATGAATGTAAAACATGAATTCAAATACTAAATTGAATCGAAAATTGAAGGATCTATAGCAGATTCCTTTTTCGGCACATCTATGTGATCTGGTTAAGTCAGCTTCTAGCTGATCTGGGTCTGAATTCTGAACTAGCGGCCAGACAAGAAATTAATGAAATACATATCAGTACAAATATTCACAAACAATATTGTTCCACAGGTGTGCATTGAGGAGCTTCCACTCTGCAAATTGGTTTCTGACGACTACTGATATTGCTATTCCAATTTGTCCATTGCTACACAGATAGTTCTCCCTCATTTGCACCTATTGGCATTTGAGAATAAACATCTCAATTCGTAGGCCTACATGTGGGGCAGAATTTGGGTGGACACTCACTTTAGGCCTAAATGATATGCGTATCCACATGCAAATGGTTACACGATCAAGATACCTAATCAGGATTTCAATAATCTGAAATTAAGCCTTGTTTTGACTTTAATAATTACCCTCATTAACGGTTAAATATAAATATATTGATGACACTCATAAAACTGGAGGTCAACAAAGTTCATATAGAACTCAATAAACTCACCTTAGCAAACTTAGACTAACTAGGTCCCGAGAAATCAAATCAAACAAATCAAACGTAACGACATCTATACTAAAACTAATACATCACTATCATCTAAATGAAATAATCTATTACCAGTTGTGAGTTTACATAAACTTCTAGGTATTACGCATGCACGTCAGGAAAGTGTCGTACGAAATTAATAAACAGCCAAAGGAGATAGTATATGTATATTCATTCATTACACGCAATGACTGCAAGCATTAACACAAATAACTTAATCCTTTAGTTAATCCTACATTCATATTATAACAGTGCAGATCATTTTAATTCGTAAGTTGGCTGATAATGGAATTATAATAAATTCTATACTTGAAAAAACTATTCGTTCGGCGAAAAAAAAGTTCATTTCGAAAAAAAGAGCGATATTTCACGACGATCTTAAATCTATAAAGCCGAGAAGATTACGTTTTCAATCAAGGCACTTTGAGGTAAAGATTATAAAAGTCGTATTTCTTCTGACGCAATGAACAGGGAAATGACGCCGTAAATAAGATTATCCGTCGCTGTAACAATGCAGGTACCGGCATACTACGTCAACTCAGTTCTTCCAAATTGACGACGCGCTTATTCATGGTACGCAAAAGTGGCAAAATATCGCGAAGATTTCTTCAATAACTCGCGTAATCATCATTCAATTCTAACTTGATTGGTTTCAATGCCAGAGAAGCAACACTTAATTAGTTCTTCAAGAGACTCTCTTCACAGTAGTGACAACTAGTCATCAACCTGCCCTTCTATGTGCTCTTCAATGTTCATTTCACTCATGCTATAAAAATCACCGAAATTGCAAAGTGATCATTAAAAATCTGCCAAGCAGTTCAGAGAAAATGTGGATGTCCTAGTTGCCACCTGATTCAGCAATAAAGGATTTCACAAAGGAAAAGTACAGGCTGTTTGTTTTTCTCGATAGCAATTCCTGCCAGCAAATGAATTATCCTGATCATACAGACGGACGATCATTTCTGTGTGATCTGAGGGAAAAAAAGCAAAAACTGGAAGACGAATTCTACGCTGGCCGAGAGGGACTGAAAAGGTCAGCGCCCAATCTGAGAAAAGCACACCCTTTTTCCTTAGATTTGTCCCTTCAAGCTATACATTCAAAATCCTGGAATCCAGTCTTTTATCTTAAAGAATGGAATGTATAATATAATGCATGGACAAGTTTTCAACTTTGGGCATAAATGCCTGGCATACACTACTGATGATATGATAAGTCTTTTTCAACAAACAAAAAGTTCATTTCATTGAAGTAGTATGCTTAATATTGCTTTTTTGGTTTGAAGTCCTGTTATACGTGACAACATTTTTCTCCGTAGAAAGGCTGGGGGACAGGTATATGGTCTGATTATCCCATCGGTGTGGAAGTCGCCTAAAATTGCCTATTTGGGATGCCACAAGTTCTTCAAAATTTGCCCCTGGGTCCGCCCCCCTCGAGTTTCTTCGAGTTCGTAGCTTGTCTTATGTTTTATCCAAGTTTTCCTTGTCAATATATAGAATTAAGTCAAGTACATGTAGTAAGAGATACAAAGGGTTAAGCTATAAGTGAAGAACAAGCCATAGGCAACAACATTCTCAGGTTCAGGCTTGAACTCGGAAATTAGTATGCATTTTAGTTCCCAATGCATTTTGGGTATGTTGCATCTAGGGCCAATAGCTTAATCTATTCAAGTCAACTTTTTAAGTTTCACCCCATTCCTCAGTTGTGAGGTCATCTTCAAGGTCATGGCACTGAAAAACAGTTTAAGTGCCTAGTTCTGCCACTAGGTGGTCCACTAGACCCATTTTTTGCACTGCACAACTAGACCTCCATACTAACATTGTACTGAAGTTTCATCAAGATCGACCCACTATTAAAAGAGCTAAGTAGCTGAAAGACAAGACAAGACACACAGACAGACGAAAAGATACACACTGACAGGCAGACACACAGACAGACCAAGAATAAGGGTCTCATGGAACCCCGAGAACCGGTAACCAGTAACAATTTTCTTGTCTGTTCACCTGATGAACTTATGAAGTCTCGTGAAGTCTACTGTGGTATAACAGTCATATTAAATGGACAACAACAAAGATGCAAATCAGTGTCACCCGTATCACGGCTGAGATGAGTAGAACTGTAATTGTCTGCAATTCTCATCGGCTTTGAGGCAACGCAGTCTGTAAAAGCTGCGCGCACAGTAGAATGTAATCAACATTCATTGTAAACCAACAAATTGTCAGTGTTGCTGAGGTGATATATTTCTTTCAGAGAGAGCATTCTGAGCTTCTCTGGGGAGATGGCCACTAAATACACTTTAGTTTGCTTAGATAAATTAGCCAGGAAGGTCTGTAAATGAGCATTAGTCCGCAATGATCCCCGCATTTTAGTCTCAGGAGCTAGACGAGCAACTCACCTCGGTATGTAGATATCACCTCGCATGCAATAGAGACAGAGTTTCAATATTAATTCTTCTGGTCCCTGCCGGCAAACCATTCATCCTTGAATGATGCTCCGTGGTTGAAAGAGAATATTTCACTCTCTAAAACATTGCCTGTTTAAGTGTGGATTTAGGAGGGTGGATTTAGGACTAGTCCACCCAGTCCAAAATTCGAACGTGTGCTTCAAAAAGTCTGGAAACATTTTTTGCAAAAAAGATTTTAAAACGACAAAAATAAATCCAAAGAGGTCGTGATGAGGGCCTGAAAAGCCCCTTTATGTCTTAAATTTTCTGCAGGAGGGCCAAAAGAGCCCATGCCAATTTTCATGCTTGCAGGCCTCACATTGCCAAATCTGCCTAGGAGTTAAGTGCCCATTCCAATTTTCAGGTCCAGCCCCTTCGAATGATCCTAGATCCGTTCTTGCTGTTTGTACTGATTATTCATTGAGTTGTGATTGAGACGAAAAAAACTTTGATCAGAACTTTTCTGATTTCAATTTCAAAACTACATCTCACCAAGTGTTGTTCACGTAAGAGCTTACGAGGCAAAACTAATGAAACCGGGTACTTTCATAACTTTTTCCTCCGGGCACCAGTTCAAATACGTCCTCTCCGTCGAGTCTCTCCAATTTCAATATCTAATCATGGCTGTGCTTAATTTCTGATGCTTGCTCGTTCGCTTGCTGGCAACGCTTTGCGCGAAAATATCCCCCTTATCTACGCGAGCAGACTCCGCGCTGATGATTACGTCCTCCTCGATTTTCAGCAAGTACAGGTGCTTGAAAAATCTTATTTAGCCGCTAAACCCATCGAGGATATTCTGCAGATTAATAGCCACCAGTTCATAGACAAGACGACGTCGACGCTGACGATTTTGTTGACGACGAGACGATTAAAAAAATCAATTCGACGCGAAATAACAATCTACTTACGCGAGAAATATTTCTTCATTCGTACGTTAGATTAAGATTTCTTGATGATTACGATGATGTAATATTTGTACAGAGCCAATTTTCACTGACTTAATGCTCGAAGGCGCTTTAAAAAGTAAGTTTTGACGAATGATTTGGGGTTGACCCTAAAGCATTTCAAAGGGAAGGAGCAAGAAATGAGAAAGATCATCCGCTTAAAGCTAGGGACACACGAGCGTATTTTTTCGCCCGATCGCGACGATTAAATTCGCCGGCGAAATTATATGCCCGATACGAGCAGGCACACATAGCGATCAAACCGAAATTCGGTCAGCGACTGGCACTAAGAGGGAGAGAGTTAACGAATCACATGATATCAACAATGCATCCTATTGGTTGATAAAAATGGATCGCTCGGCGAAATTCGCTGAGTGTGGGCAGACGAGCGAATTTGCGGGCGATCCGATCGCCGGCGTAAATAATTGGCCGAAAATATCAAACATGTTTGATACGGGCGCTTCGCCGGGAGATTGAGTCGGCCGACGAAATCGTCGTCGCCGTGAGTGGCCACACGAGCGAATTTTTCGGGCGATTTATAAATTCGCTGCGATCGGGCGAAAAAATACGCTCGTGTGCCCCTACCTTAAGGTATACTAAGTTTGGCATAATAAGCAAATTGTCAGCTCCAGATCTAAGTTGACGAGAAGGTGAATATGTTGGGAGAAGTTTTGCAGACATAATCAGGAGCCAATCCATTCTTTTTTTAAGTGAAACGCGAAGAAAATTCTTTTCGATGAAATCGGGTTGAAAGATATGGACCGGAATAGCCGCAGAAACTTGAAACTACAAACGTCAAATAAATGCACTGAACAAAAAATAATATAATAGCACTTACTGTGTGTACGCAGAAATCAGTGACCATTAACGAAACATATCTTCAGGAAACGTAGGCTTGGCGTTAATGAGATATTATTAACGCTAAATATTATTTCCCCGAGCCATTAGTTTTAAATAAACAGGAAGGGCTGTTCTGCGAAACCTTACTTCTCAAAATAACCTGTTTGCCCACGACAAATAGCAATGATGTTTTGGGGTTTGATTTTATTGATTGAAGCCAACGGTCTTCTTGCAATCTATGTTGGAATCTTGGATACAATTTTTTTCTAAATCTTAAAATAGGGATTTTCGTTGGTTTTATTCTATTGTTAGATTTGATTTGATTCAAAAAATTTTGCTCGCAAAATAATTTCATGACTCAAAATGCAGGAAATGGCTTCAAATCAGCGCTGGAATCTCTGAAATTATCTTCGGGCCTCAGACCCCTGGAAGGACCCCCCTGCGCTGAAGCAGTGTTAGCCTCACGCAATGCGCTCGGTGCGTTATCAGTATGTTGCCCTTTTCTTTTAGGTATGCCCCTAGAATTCAGAGAAGACCCTCAGATTTACCCCTAAATTCGTCCCTGAACAGGGCAGGAAATATAGAACCTGTTTGAATGAAATTGGAAAGCACGTATCTGCCAAAATGCCCTTCTCTTATGAATTTTTTCTGTATTTGGTAATACTCTTGTTCCTGGTCTTTGCTGGAGAAACTCGGTCATAAGTAATGGTGACACAAGCGTTTAATATCGAGTGAGGTGGTTTACATGTGAACGCGCGCTGTGATAAGGCACGGGCCTTAGTTAACTCGGGCCTGATCTCCGTGTAATACCGGCTAATGGGTCTTTTTTTCGACAGATCTCAACGGACCGGTTGGCATGAATCAGGTGAAAGGTCAGTCGTAAGCCAACCGTCAATCATAAATACATAGATCCCTCAGCCGGTTCAGATGATATCTATCATCGGTTGTAACAATCGAATCAATATACCAATCCATAAATCAATCGGGCAATCGGATGTTCAATTGGACAATCCATTTTCCAATTTGCGCGACGAAGAAAATATCTAATATTAACAATTTACATTATTGGCAAAATTCAGCGGGGTGTGAATGAATTCGATAATTTAATGATAAGCACAGCGGAAATGATTAGGTAACATCATGTAGAGATAACGCTACACTTGATCGTAGCAACATGCTCGAAATTTCAGATGAATTCCTCTTAAGAAAATAGATCTTTCCTTATTTTTGATCAAAGATGACTGTCTGGTTTTTCTGCATGGATATATTCCTAATTTTTGTATACTCTCTGACTCCTAATTGCCAATCCTTATTTTTTTGACGCCCTTAAAACTGTTACAACAATGTTTATATACATTGATACCTAATATGCATTATTTAAGTGGTTCTGTGTGAGTCGATGTGCACTACGTCATCACTATTTCCGTTTCAAAATAACAATAACAATTTTGAATTTTGGAGTTTATTTTCTACATAACTCATATTCTATATTTGATTAACTTAAACAATAATTTTTTGAGATGTGCACATCATCATCAATGTATTGGGGGCTGGACTGGTTGCCCGTCAATTCAATTCAATTATCGATATATTCAAATCCAATAAAACTTTATTGATCCCTGATATTATATAACTTATGGCCATATCATCTTATTCATTGTCCACAATAATACGCAATATACATGTTATTTTTCAAGGCGTCAATAAACTTTCCAGCAAGTTTTCTCGTTGGTTCCGTGCTTTTGCAACAGAGTCAAAATCAGTTCATCGCTTAACGCCATCCTCAATTGCGATCTGACCGTAGAGTTGATACGGTGAATGATCTGATCATGGACTCTTGAGTCCATGATCTGACCAAATGACAGAGGCTCTCACACAACAGTGAACAGGATTGACAAATCAATAATATACAAAATCATCATCGCAGATAACTTAATTATAATTCTTGTGTTTAACATGTTGGAACTGATGTATCGCGCGTCAATATGAATCCATAGCAGCCAATGAGCGTGTAGATGTAAATATACATATACGCGAATGAAACCTAATCCGGTCGTGTTCATACAATCAAATTAATTATTTACAAGCTACTGGTAGTCGGAATTATCACAGCTCATATCGTTGATTCGATATAGCTTATAGCACAATCAATCTTTAATCATCCACTTGAGAGAAAATTCAATAGACCAGTGCAATATCGGTTGATTTATAAGTCGCGATCACACGAAGACGATCTGGCACGGGACAAATCAGGCCCGGATCAGGCGCGATTCAAATTTGGCTCATGCCTAAAGCCGCAATCACACGGAAATGATTTGGCCAGAGCCAAATCGGCCCAAGTCAAATTCGGCCCGTGTCTAATTAGAGAGCGTGTTTCCAGGCTAAGTCAGACCAATTTTGGCCGGGGCCTAAAACGCTCATGCAGCTGTTCATTTTCCACGAACACGAATCATATTTTTTCCGTTCAAAAATCCATTTCAGACATGTTCGTCGTCGCTAGAAGGCCATATCAAAGCGTTAATATGAACTTCTTTCAACTCCTACATATAGGCGGAACCAAACAGAAAAACTTTGATCTCGAAAGTACGTCACATATCATCAAAGATCCAAAAATCAATTGATCAAATGGAAAATGCAGATATTCCCATGAGATTAAGCGCATCTATACAAACATTACACTAGTCGGATAGTTCGACGCAGAGCTATCAAGAGGTTCACCGCAAACGATAGCGACCAAGATTTCCGACCAATCTTTTCTGACACCACGCCGAAATCTGATTAGACTTTCGGTGACCTTTCAAACGCTGTTAAATGATGAAGAGTGAAGCAATTAATCTATGACTGAGAGACAGTGATTTACTGCAAGATGTAAGTCGTAATTTCCTCCCGTTTTTGATATCAGTACGCATCCATTCGGTTTGCTATTCGTATCGTATCGCGACCCTGATCACAGCCATTAACGCGTATTGATGGTAGATCGCTAGAAAGCAGCCCCGAAATTACCTAATAGTTAGCATATGAATCGATGAGTTCACGCAGAGGTCAGGGTAGAATCTCTGGGGGGAAGGGGTTAGGGGCTAGGTATTGTCATCGATGAATTTTTGCCGCTAAAGCTGATTTCGTCGGCTATCAATATTTATATGTGTATCATGATTGTCACCGGTGTTATATCAATTTTTAATGGCTCCATTCCCAACTGCGATTAGCCATCAAGGTAGTCCAAACTAGAGACATACCTAATAAACAGCCATCTGCTGTATTATGCGATCCAACTACCAAGCAAATTGCTAGTTATGAGAATGGCAGAGACTAATGCAATATGAGTACTGACTTACAATCAGTTAAGATGTGTTTGACATCTTAAGGGAGGCGCGTACCTCTGGGGTTAGACCCGATACATTTACAACCACCCCCCTAAAAACCATTGTCTTGGTACAGACTGGTTGGAAGATCGTTTGAATGAACTGGAACCGAATTTCCCAATTATGTACTTCGATTTAAACGAAAAATTCTGCTTAATCGACCGCCAATCACGCAACTATATCTGTACTTTGATTTCCGATTCCAAAATCAGACCCCGTTTCGCTCCTGGCAGGTGTGGTGGGTTTGTAAGGCACACCAACTCACAAAATCAAACGAAATCTACCAATCAAATCAATAACAGGGTCAATCTCCATTTTAAGATCAAAACCATTGTCTTTGAAACAAGGAATAATCAATTACTACACACACCACTGATAGGAGTGTCGATCGCTTGTGCCACAGGTATCAATTCCGCGATGCATTAACAAAATATTTACTCGCTTTTATCGAAATTAACCAACCACTGTGAACCACTTTGACTGGGGCACATTTGTAAAACTGAACTAATGATGAACCTCTGCGTTGGATAAATATGAGTTGTTTCGAAATAGAATGGCTCTTCGATTATTACAAATTGTTATAATACATGTACATAATACATAATACATGTGAAAGTAGCGACGAATTCAACCATAAAATTGTCAGGCGGAGTCACGGAAGGGTCAATTTATACCAAAATTACTAGAGACACAGGTCGCTGACCGTCCAGGCCCCTAGAAACTTGTACAAGACATAGTGCTTCTATCACGACTTTGACGCTAAAACCTATTTTCGGAGTTTCAGCAGTACTCCATGTTTATTCATCGAATTTAAACCGTCATATTAAAGAGTTGATTAATCTATCCAGTTTCAGTGGAAAGCTGTTTACCAGCACCATGGTGTGGCTAAGTCTCCTTCACAAGGGCAGATCGTGCAAATACTCGACACGTAATTAAGAGAGACTCCGGCAATCATGTTTTCTTCAGCAAATTCGTCGTTAAGAGGATTTTCTTCTTACGTCCCGTAATACCGTAATCAAAAACTGGATTCAATACAGTACTACTGTTAGTATTGCTATAGAAACTCGAACTACTGGATTATGATTAGCATCATCATAATGGTCAGAGCGGTAAACCAGGTAGAACTGAATGTATATTGCAGAAGTCATGAAGAATTAACAACAAAATTATTCCGGGAACGAAAAGAATGATTATCAGCGAACTAGCCAGACAGATGCTATAAATGTAGCTGCAAAGCAGCGATAACAGGTATTTGGGCCTTGTCGGTTAAATGCTAGGACGATGAAACAAACAAAGTTTCGTCCAAATCAGTTACACACTGGGCGAACTCTTTTATCAGATCAGAGAATCCATACGCCTCTAATCGTACTCTTTTATTAGTTACGTGACTTTTTGGAGTCTCCGAAACCTCCTTTCTGTCGACATGGTGATTGGGATTTTGTGTAGAGCCAACTGGAGATTTTGGACAGAGACTTCAAAGGTCACAAAAGAGTATGCCAACTGCCTTGAGGTAAACACATGCACAAAGTATGTGGATTAATATGGGCCTCTGAGTTCTAAGTTCTGATGTACCAGAATTTATTCACAATAGCTTAGAGGAAAATGAAGATATGGTTTTAGCTCGTTCAGTTCACCGGTTCCCTGGTGGCACGTTTATGAACTAATCATGCTGAATGGCACGTTGTGAATATGTACATGTAATGTAATTTCAGAACGGACACTGAACCCATTAATGAAAAGGCAGATTACCTGAAGAAGAAGACTTTATAAGCTGCAATAAACACTTCGCTGCAAGAAAATGATTTCGGTAATCAATACAGGAAATCCAACATCTATTAATCTCCCATATCGGAGAGGCATCTCTCCGTCATCTGAAAATTAAGCTCTTAAATCGATCCTGTCACTTTCACCAAAAATGATACCATTGAAAAGAGAGCGAGACAAATCGTTGAATGGTAATCCTGATTTAGAGCAGAAAAACTGGTTTCTACCATATCGAAATTTCAATAGTATTGGATTACAAGCAATTAGCATCTCAACTCAAGTCGGTGCTTTTTGCCGCGTTTACGAGTAAAAAGTTCTCAAGGATTTTGAGGATTTTTAGCATTAAGTAGGATAGCAAATTTGCTAGAGAAAAGAGGTTTAGCAATTTGATCACTGCGGAAGACGAGGGCCATGCTAATCCCGAACTTTTAATATCAACACTCATCGCTTAAACTGATCACCCAGACACGACAAATTGTTGCTAATGGTTCAGAGGCAACAGAGTAATAAAAACTTTTGCACTGTTTACCGAAGTTTTGAGACGATTAGTTTCCGCATGAGAGTTTCTTCTTCAACGTCAATCGTTAATCGATGCATGAAAGAAGGTAGCGGATTTCTTCTCTCAAGATCTCTCTTTAACTATCCACATGGAAACATCGGTGAGATTTACGGAACATGTTTTTTGTTGTCGTTTTTGAAATGCGTCGCCGAGAAAAACCATTATGATAACGCAAAGAATACCGTGGAAACGTGTAAATGGCAAAAATGTGGGTTCGATTTTTCATTAGCTGCATATCACACGGAAATAGCTCGGCCAGGGTCAGGTCCCAATCAGGTCAAATTCGGGCCCGTGCCTAATTAGAGAGCGAGCTGGACAGTTGGCTCCGATTAAAAACGCTCGCGCAATCGCAGCTATTATGTATGATTTAAGCAATTTTCACACGGCATATTAGTATAGTGTAGACACATGTGATCACGCGGTGGTAATTGCCCGTAAGGCGTTATCATAGTGGCAAAGTTGCGGTAAAATCGGTCCATTGATGCGTGGTTGATTGGCGCGGGGAATTGGGAATTACAATGTAATTTACAAATGCTGCCAAGTAACGATGAACAATTTTCACACGACAAATACCTGATCAGTGGCCGGCAGGAACGCTGTTCATTCCGTATCAATCAGGGAAAATAGAGACACTTTATTGACCACAATTGATCAAATTGAGACTGAAAAATGGTCTTTTGTAACAAATAGGCTAATGCAACTAAATCGATTTGATTTCAATAAGCAACACCTGCGATTCCACCTGATGATGAAGGTGGGTAGTCACAAGCCGAGTGTTGTCGTTTCAATTCAACAAACTTTCAGTTTCGAATTATTTCTCACAAAGTTTTAGTGTGTTACTTTTTAAAACCTTTTCTATCTGTTCGCATCAATATCGAAGGTTGAGTTGATATTTCGGAGAAACGTAGCGTAATGCCGGCATGTGCTGAAAAACCAATCAGCATCGGAGAATGCTACTGAACCGTGTATGATGCAACAGCAAAAAACGGATGTCATTTGTTCCGCGCACAACCGGCAGAAGAAAACTCAAAATCAATGGACATCAAAGGCGAACAGGTCATTCATATTGTGCTGGTTCTGCAATAATAGGCCAAATGCAACTGTCAGATATGAAAAAAACAAATCGCCGTCAGTTTCTTGAGGCAGAAATGACCGAATCAATAGTAATCAAAGCCCGACAGAAACGTCTTCAAACACTAGCAACATCTATCAAAGTAAACTAGTTATTGATGCTCATATGATAAATGAAGTTGAAATGAAGAAATCAAGAAATGTCTTCATCGGAGTTAAAGTTGAGTTTATAGCAGATCTTGTTAAGAGAAGTAATTGGGGAGAGAAGAAAGACTGAGACCGGCAGTGAGAAGTTCACTACTTCAATTCTAATCTAACGAAAGCAATTATTACCCTAAAAAGGGTTTCAAACAGCAATATTTCCATAAAAAAGCATAGACGCATATTAACAAAGCATAGATAAAAGACTTTGATTTTTCAAAACCATTTGCAATACAAGCAAATTCACTTCAAGATTTATGTAAGATAAACATTGTTATTGCTGTTAATGAAGAATTTCGACGACAGTTTCGTCTATCTTCCACTTTTTTGCTGACCAGTCCGTTCACTAAAATCGACGATGGACATTGCAAATAATCCCAAAAACTAGTCCACCTCGAAACTTAATAGACACATCTAAAGGTTACACGGAATGAATGTCCATAAAAAGAAAACAAAATGTCCATCAAAATGCGCCACCAAAGAGCGTAACAAACTCGATGCAATAATTCGTGTTTGAGACAGATACTGTAGACACGTATAAAAGGCAATAGGTGATAAACAATCAATAACTGATCTCCTGTTGGTCAACAGCAGTCAGTGACAATGACCGGTTGACCAATAAATCTTCATAACGTGACAGCTAACGTAATAAAGATAACTGAACAGAAATGTCAAAGCACGGATACGAAGTCCGGATGCAAAGTCTGTGGTCAAAGTGAAGTAGCAATCACGCACGGTATTAAAGAAAACATTTACAATGTCACGTTGAAGCATTTGAGCATCGTCCTGTCAATGTGAAAAGGCCAGATTCCACTAAATTGCATTATAAAAAAGGGCAAGATAGTAGATTTGAAATGTGCTTACTATTTCCGCCTATCGATCTTGATTTACAACACACCATTGATCTAACTTGTGGTTATCATCTATTGCTTCATACACAGGGATTCATGATTATCACGAGTCTGATGTCGATGCTGTCGCAAACAATGATTTGGATATTGTGGTTAAAGATCGCAGTTACGCGGGTTGTCTTTTATCATTAATCGACGTTCGTTCATCCTCATTCGGCTTTCAAAAAACATACACAACGATCTTCCGCGCTAACCAAGTAAATCTCGTAAAAAACAACGCTATAGAAACTGCAGTACGAACGCGGCATCTTCGCTGGAGAGCACTGACAAGTGCTTATTCAACACCAAGACTATTATGGCTTCGTTGATTTATTTCGTGAACGGTTTGATTGTTAGCCGACCATACAATAAAGGGCAGATTGGTCAAGGAAAATCCTGATTAACTAGCTGATATATTTCTGTACCATATAGCTAAATCTGAGCGATAATGAAGCCGGAATAACTTATGTCCAGTACCGATGAACCTCTTGGGTATCAGCCAGTTCGTTCATAAAGAACAAATGACTAGTTATTGAATAGGTTTCCACATCCATTATTAGATACCTATAAGTATAGATTGCACGCACTTGTATAAACTAGTCCCGATAGCCTCTAAGCTGCCAGATTGACCATAATTCAACGTGCTTGACCTTTTGTATTTATTGTTATTAACCAGGTTTAATGAAGCAATCTTTATGTTCATATTCGCAAATCCTTCATAACAGGCAGAAGCTTTTCGATGCATTCCTGGCCTTAGATGAAGATATGATATCCCAGAATGCTGGCAATGATTTCGATCATTCATGTGATCAGCTTGTTATATCTGATTGGTTATCGCATACTTGGGCATTTCTTTTCTACTTTTTGTCTACGAAACCAACATTTTTTTGTTTTGTTTCGGAAATGACTATTAGCTAAATGATGTTTCTTGTTTCCACAAAATTTACGAAGTAAGCAAAGAAAAGTTTTTGTTTAATTTTTTTTCCAGCCTTAGTCTGTTACACTTCAGGGAAACAAATCAACTAAAGATAAGTAATTCAAGTATAACATGCACATCAACTTTGAATACTGTATGGTAGAAGATGTAGATCGCGTGAGGATGGCAGATATTCGCCTGCGCCATGACCAGCAGCACGACTGTATAGTTTTATATCAATTCCATCTAAGTAATGAGTTCTTATCATTAGTTCGTATTCAGTTAAAATCTTTGTTGTAGTCCATGTAAGACGGATACCAACTTTCCTAGAGTGCACAACGTTTTGCTTCAATTCTTGACGAAGCTTACCCCCCTTTTAAGATTACGGTTTACTCATCAATTCAATTAGCAGGACTTTACTTATATACAGCATTCACCAAGAATTATTTTTCTATCTGGCTCTAGTGGCTCTAGGTTCGTTAAGAGTTAACCAGTCGATAGTTGACATAGTGACAATCGAAATTGCATTGTTACTATGGTATTTATCCGCCGGTTATCTTTAACCAATTTTTGAGCAACTGGCTCCTGGCCACAGTCGTGACATAAGTCAAAAACTGGTCTTAAATATTGAGACTGATCTTAAGTTGTGTGGCCCCTGATAGTTTGTTGTTTTACTCTGAATAATATCTCAACTGGCTTTAGTTTTGATGTATTGATTTGAATGTAGATAGGATACTTTGTTTTTGCATATTCAGCGATTACAAATTTGATGGCATTCAACCCTAAAGTGCTTCAGTAAACCATAAGTCCATGAGTAAACCTTACCTAGCACACTCACAACTAATTGAATAGTTCTGTCCTTTGAAATAGGAAAAGCAAACAAATTTCAATCTCCGCAAAGCCATGACTAAGAGGTTCAGTTAAGTTTTCCGTTTATGAAATTCAGAATTATGCAACTGGCGGTCTTGGAAATGAAATTAGCGGCGAAAAAAATCTCCTACGCGATCGATCATTTCGTAGGTAATTGCCCGTGTTCAGGTATCATGCCTACGTCATTTAGATGTAACAATTGAAAGGAAACAATTTATCATTAGCCGCATCGACTGTCAAATCGTCATTAGACCCACATGACGAAAACACCGCGGTTAATAACACCAAATCGATGTCGATCAGCTCCCCGTCGATCAGCTCCCCTTGCTTTTGTTGCTGGGATGAAAAAACAACACCACACACACCAGTCTACAAAAACATCATTTCCACTAATGCGCCGCGAATACCGAGAAATACAACCAGCAATTTCAGAACGTCGTCGCGTTTTTTGACAATTACTTGAAGCATGGCAATAATCATAAAATCTAGCTCCATTCTATATGTCACGTACCTTAATGGACCTATCTTTCAGGATCTGAAGGGCTATAAGCTGCGACCACATGAGCGATTTTGACCCGAGCCAAATTCATTTGGTCCATGCCAGATTGGACATATGGTATCAGTTTACATCGGTAGCAAATGGGTCTCATGCCTGTTTGATATGGGAAAAATTTGGCCCAACCAAAAATGTTGGACCATGTCTATGCTAAATTTTAGCACTGGTGAAGGGAAGGTTCTGGAAGTGACACACCTCACTGGCCACATCGTCGTTTAAACAACGGAGTGATTTACATGTGGGCAAAATTTCACTCATGCCTGGTATGGGCCAGCTTGACCCGGGTCAGACTGTCTTCGTATGATCAAGGCTTTAGTAAGACAAAAATTGCTGTACTAGAACTGAGCAAAGGGACTTCAACGGGGTTACATAGCATGATCTTCTCACCGGCTATTCGACTGATTAGAAGTCAGAACAGATGATTGGACATGGCACTCGTTCTTGTTCAAAACTATTACAGTTGGTTTAAAATTCCGATCACGAAATATCAGAAAAATTGAAAGTTAATCTGTGGAAGAAGCACAGACATTAGCGAAAAAATGTTTCGCAATTAGAATAAGCAGAGCTGACAAAGGCCTACAGCGACTCCATGCTTTGAATTGATCCAGCTGCTTTTTCTGAAATGTTTAGAATAACATTTTTTCATGCTGCATTCCACTTTCAGTTCCCAGTATTCACCATAACAGGTTTTAGAGGGCGGCGGTTTTAGAGGGCGGCGGTTTTAGAGGGGCCGCGGTTTAAGAGGGGCGGCCACCCCTATCATAGAGTGGATGTTGATATTCTCTCAATGCTGATAATTACTTTGAAATATATTAAGCTAATGTGAAAAATAGAAGATTACACCAAAATATAGCTTAAATTTTCTGTATTTCTTTGGGGAGAGCAAAAGCCTTGCTACTTCAGCAGCCAAGATGTCATTACGCCCCCCTAAAATTCCAGCATACAGAGAAAACTAATGATAAGGTACTCAAAAAGCGTGTTCATCATATAAAATGAGAATGTCTCCTCGTAAGAACAAGACTGAGTTTACCTGAAAATAGCAACCAACGGAAGAGCAATCTAACAATTTGCAAAATAACACCTTCCGAACGCAGTATCCCGGTGAGATCGAAATCAGTACGTCTACAATTTACGAACGACACTACGTTCCACAGCCTTCGATGCAAATTACAGCTATTTAAAATGTGCTGAGCGGAAAATCGCATTTCACCATCCTCGCAAATTATAACGTTGCGTAAAAAAGAGACTATTTACATGTAGTTTGCATCTTTTTTTATTCTGAATGAAGAAAATGATTACTACTAAAATATTATCCTGAATGTAAATTAAGCCAACCATTGAGAATGCTAATTAAGTTAATTAAGTGTTATTTAAGAAGAACCGGTCTTCAATAAAATCTATTTCTAACGCAGTTGCCAGAAATAAAAAGATTTCCAGCCAAGCAACCGATTTCTTTGATACGCCGAGCTACATCTCCTGTTTATTTGAAATTCAAACTAATCAAACACGGTAGAAGTCGTTCACATTCTTAAACAAACACAACAACAAAAAACGCATCGATTTTCAGAGTTCAAAGTACTGCCGATAAATATGAATAGGAAAAAGATCTAAGAAATTCATAAAGCACATCTAAAAAACTGCGCACTAAAATATCTAAACCAAATCAAAGTGGTAGTAATTTTTTCAGATTTCGCAGACGGATATGTACTTTTAGTTCTTAACTTAGCAGATAACTATAATGGGAACAACTTTTTAGATTAAAGATGAAGCCAAGAACACATTTTAGCCCCGGACAAGTATTCAAATACGGAACAATGATCATGTTTGGTCCAGGTCCTGATGTCAAGTGTTAAACGTGACGAGACAATAAAATCTACTCATTGATTTTCACATGGTCTATTTACATTATTCTCGGAAGTATTATTTCAAGTAGAACGGATTGGACTTGCACGCCGATCAGATCGGCCTACTATTTGTCGATGGCAGCTGGAAATTGTTAAGAAACGAAAAAAGGATGACGGGCAGCCGATGTGTTTGATCGTATCTGCGCCCGTTTGTTTGTCTGCGTGAAAAAAGTCGGTATCGTCATGGCCGATTGAGGCGTGATGAATAGGGCGCAATGAACGTTTGGAAAAAACCCTTACGCAAACTACAATATACACATCTGTCAAGTTTCTACAGTTAGTTCAGACATCAAACACAGAGCGAGTGTGTGTGTCAGCAGACAAGATTTTTTCAGCTAGTTATACAGAAAATCCGGCCACTGCATTGAGCATTAACCCTCCCCTCATGAAGTGTCAATTGATAGTATTACGTCTTTAAACTTAGTGAAATGTTCATATATCAAATCAGGGACTCGATGATTAAACTTAACAGCACTTTCAGCGCATCTACACTGCAGTGTGGTGTATAAATAAACCATTTTACAGTTGCTAGCCGCCATTTTGTTAGGGTACTTTTGTCCCGTATTGTTGGGTCATTTTTTTCTCTTTTTTAAAAACTATCTGTGATGTGTATTGTATCATATTTCATCTGTCCATGGATGGATTTTGACAACTTCAGCAACATTCAAACCGCGTGAATCTCTAGTTTTTAGTTATGTTAAAATCATTTCTCAAATTTACAACAATGCGACATGAGAGCGATATAAAAATCGGTGGTCAGTTTTTGCCGTGCGCATAGAAATCCAGGGTACTGAACTTTGAAGTTCGTTATTTTCAGAAATAATTTTCTAAAAAATCCAAACATTTCAAGCACTGTGCGCATAAACGCCCCCTTTTAGGTGAACTTTGAAATTTTAAGATATCTTGCCTAGTTTTTTTCCTATGGCACTTTAACTGCAGCGCGTGTATTGTCATTCCGAGATTCGGCGCTGTTTTCTTTGCGTGTATTTCAGTATATGGGTGTTATTTCTTCATTTTCACTACACTTGTCTCTACGGAAAATGGTTTTAATTGTTGGTACGAGTATCAGGTTTAAATATTACGGCATTAATACTGTATTCCGTTCTCCGGCGCTAGTTCGTAATGGCTGTATTGGTAGTCGCTTTTACAGCAGGCAGAGGCTTACGTACATGCACCCAAGAAAACCCAAAATATCACTCTTTTGTTGTAAATGCAATCCACACACTTCTTGCGTTTTTGTGATGGTAGATGTCACTTTTTACTTTTTATCACCTGCGTCTGACATTCGAACTTGATACTTGATATTTCACCACCAAAACAAGAAAACGTTTTCCTATATTTTCTTCCCAATCTAATCAATCTTGAGTGTACTTAATAGAAAGTATTCATAGAAAGTAGCTGAATATTTGCCCCACCCCATTTGTCCAGCTTTTTGACCATTTCTCCATCCATCTAATTTCAGAAGATTTTTATGTAAATTTATTGATAGACTACTGATTTAAATGGTCATCATACTCGATTTTGAGTGCTATATTTCTTTTCTTCTTCCATCTCAATATAGGCCCATATATTCTCTTCCCGCGCGCAACTTCGAATGCGTGATCAAAATGCCGCTCAGTCTCGCTGCTAAAACTGGTCAGAAAAATCCCTTAAACCCCAACATCTCTAATGTCTCCGATCTATTATATTGCATAAACGACGTGATATTTAAACCTGATACTCGTACCAACAATTAAAACCAATGCGCACGGCAAAAACTGACCACCGATTTTTATATCGCTCTCATGTCGCATTGTTGTAAATTTGAGAAATGATTTTAACATAACTGAAAACTAGAGATTCACGCGGTTTGAATGTTGCTGAAGTTGTCAAAATCCATCCATGGACAGATGAAATATGATACAATACACATCACGGATAGTTTTTAAAAAAGAGAAAAAAAAGACCCAACAATACGGGACAAAAGTACCCTAACAAAATGGCGGCTAGCAACTGTAAAATGGTTTATTGCTGACTTTGGTAATACACCGCATCAGGGTGCATTGATTTAAAGTAATTAGTTTTATTGAAAGATGGATTTTTTGCTCTATTGAAAGATGGCAGCACCTGTAAAATAGAGTGAAATATTAGTAACCAATGATACACTGCGGTGTAGATGTGGTCTTGAAGTACTCCAGGATACAGTGTACATGCATTATAGTGGTTGTATGCCCATGATCTATTAAACGATTTACTTATAGTGGGCCTTTACAGATAGAACGAAGCTGTTGGATTCAAGAGTAAGAGAATTGGTAAAATGAGACCTGTATTCAGTTGGAAGATTAAATCACTAATGGCACGTTTAGTGAGAAGCTAAAAGTGATCTAATTCTCTTTTCTCAGAATAATGAAGTTACACGTTGTCTTTTGCAGTAAATGAACTCCGATTTCCGGCCGCGCAGTTCCAAATGACATCTGACGTACCGATGATAAAATATGATGATATGACGAGACGATTCGGTATTAGATAATACCGCACATGTCGAATGTGGCTTGTTTCGTCCCTAAGGAAAAAATCGTTGTTTCGAGGTACATTTCAGTCGAACCCTGTATCATCGAATTCAAGTGAGCAGATAAACAACTTATGATCGAGGATGGCCACATTTACAAATCCCCTCCACCCCAGTTCTTCCTGATTTTTCCGCGCAAATATACAAAATTCTCGAGTGAATCAGAGAAATTTCGAGGCTTAAAATGTTACAATTCATGTTTATGAAGAAACGTGTGGTCGATAGCATTATCCGGATTTTTTTAGTTTTTCAGGTTTTTGGTATAATTTGTCAGATTCCCCGATTTTTTTTTATTCTTGGAGTTTTTCACGTTTTTCAAGTTAGCAACCACCCTGTCTATCTAAAAGAACCGAGGGCGAGTGAACTATTCATGCATAAAAATTGATGTAAAAAACATACGTTTAATGATTATTTGCATTTGACGGTGAAATTGTCAAACTCACTCCTGAACTCTTTTAAGTTGTATTCGACATTGAGTTCAAAGGGAATTATTACGATAATCACCTGGATAAACTCATAGCGTCTTCGCATCAATTTCTCATCATCAAAGTGGTAAAGCACGTAATTTTGCAGCGAAAATTAATCTCCGCCGCAGAAAAATTCGATTTTCTTTCAGGACTCGAATCGATGAGTGGCGCCACGGCAGCCAGGTCGTCGATAACGAGAATAACGTTCATATAATCGACAACAAACCGAATTTCGCAATGGAAAAAACAAATTACGCGCTGAAATGATCAGCCGCAAGGTTCTCCAAGATGACTGATGAATTGAATATCGAGATGCTCCGATGTCCCAAAGAGAAAACGGAGAACTTGTTATGAATTATTTCTCCACAGTGCGGAAGGTTTGAAAATATTGATGAGTTGAAAGAAGTTTGAAATGATGGCAAGGTGCTGCATCGCGTCTGGCCAATCTGTAGCGCTTACAATACGCCAATCGCTGCAATGAAAGAGAAAACCTTTACGGCAAACTGGATATCCTTTTCAATTAAGTGTATGAGAAATTCTACCTTCTAAGATTCTTCAAGTTAGATTGGAGAAAGGACGGAGGAACTTTTTTTGGATTGCGGAACAATCGCATATATAACTAAGTCAAGGGAATTAACCTTTCGGGTTGATGGCAGAAGATGGCAGCTAATTGGAATGAATGGCAAATTGTTGGTCATTTATTGCCTACAGCAACGACCATTCATAATTTTCTTTTCTGTCCATTTGCATGGTCATGAAAAACGAGAAAAGATCTAGCAGAGCAGAATAAGCTAGGAATGGTCAGAGGATGCAACTGGCGCTACAGTATGGAACTGTAGATGCGTAAATAGGAGCTCCACCAGGATTCCTGCAGTCGCAATACATTTGACATGGAGAATAATTCTGAAGATTGGCCGAACAAAATGAAATAAACAAAATAAAGTAATGTCACTGGTGTCACAAAGCCGTTCTGTCTTTGTAATGATTTCTGTCAGCGAATTTGCGGTCTTATTCTCATCCAACATTCCTATTGATCGCAGCATTGATTATTCAATAGCCGGCTTGTAATGATTTAGTACGTATAAGATGAATTGTCAAAAAATTACCGAATTCCTATCATCGAAGAACATGAATCATCCGCGAGGGATAAGGCTTGTTTGCCGCGTGTCAACGTTTTACTCTTTACATAAGACAGAATTTGCGAAGACAAGTCCTTCCCAAGTGTAGCCTAGTGTAACTGAACAGGGAGCATAATCAAATCGTCCATAATTTTTCTAATATCATAGTGACTTGACTAGTTGACTGATGATATTAATCTCAGTAATCCAGAGTTAAGGCTAAAACATTGTTCTGCTTAGCTTATAAGTTGACCCGATTGGCTGCCTACCCTGTACATTACTTCAAAAAAAATTATGATCGATTTTACCATAACACACCCGGTATCTATAGAAATGAACTGACTTCAAATTGCATTGCATTTTACAAAATGACCTGGCTGTTTAGGAGAAGGTATCAAGGTTTTCAAGCTTAACAAGTAAAAACCTACAGCTGATGATTAAAACATTCATCATCTGACAGTTTCGGAGTTTATCCATAAATTTCCTCCATCATCGGAGAAACAAAAATAACAAGTGGCTCATAAAAAAACAGGAGCGAGTAAAAAATCTACATGCATTCGTTCACGCAAGCACGTACGAAATATAGCGAATTACATTATTCATTCGTTGTAGCTCTCTCTACCCTCACGGGACGGTGATGTCGCAAACTTATTTATCAATGACAAAGGATTTAAAACGCGCTAAACGGATAATGTATCATCTCCTGAAGATCCTAAAATGGGATCAGCTATTTATCTACTAGATAGGTTCACAAGCTTAAGTAATAATCGAACGGTACGGCTGTCAATGATGAAATGATTTATAACGATGATTTTCACATTCCGTTAACAACGGATCGAATTTATGGTCGCCGTATACAATTAAAAGTCTTTAGGAATAATTCCAATTGGTTGAACATCGATTTTGATTTCACTCACCGATTTCATTACCTACTTGTTTTACGCGATCTAGTTAGCGAACAGTCTTAATCATTTTCCTATATGTTTCCCAATTTTACCAGTCGTTGATTTCTAACAAGCTTTTGAAAATCTTTTCTATCCAATTATATTTTAGCATACGGGTACATTCTTCTGATCAAGAGATAATCAATAGATTTACATTTACCTGAAGGTATCTAAAATGATTTTCCTTGACTTAATAAAAAAGTAAAATGACTTACCGGGCTAAACATAAGACTAACATTAAATGGATCTTTTTGGAACATCAAGACTTTAGAAAAGGAAACACAATATCGCAGAGAGGACATTCAATACTCATACTAACCGTACTAACCTTTGATTTTAATCTTTATTGATGTATTTTTTTTTAACGAACTGATTAAAATCCTGATGATAAGTCGCAGCAATTATGTCATTGTCGTCAAAATGCGCAACAAGTCGACTGGTTTACATAAAAAGCAATGATGCTCGCACGACACTCTTGAGTAGTGACTCTGAGGAGTACTCGCAAAACTTTCCTGTTACTCCAACATAGTTCAAACAATGACATCTAGTGGATAAACGCGGAACTACATTCATACAGATGCGCGGAAGATGCGATATAAAAGCACGGACGACTGTGCATTCATATCAATAGACAGGTCTCTTTATGAGGTTTTAATGATCAGTGCGTAAAAAAAGGGGCTAAAGATTTGCTCTCCGACTTTTTTCTGAGAGCTGTCTGCTAATTAATACACGGACCTACCCAGGCTGCTTAATTTCCTAAATCGTTCGTATTTCAGGTGAGAGCGTCGAACCGGTTCCAGGTATTTCATTGTATCTTCGCGAGACACGGAGGAAATCAGCTATTCGACCACGCGTAAAAAACATACCCGACGACCGCCGAGAATCTGTCAGAATTGCAGATCTGATAAGTGATTCTTTATGGCAAAGTCACGCGGAAGGTCGCGCGCCTTCCAGCAAAAATCGCCTGATTCGAATAACCTCAACCCTCCAATTTATGGGAAGAATCCGCCGCATCATCATAACTCATTCATGAATCAAAGAAAAAATGATATTCGCCGGTTGAGCAGTAAAGACACACAACAGGCAGATGAAGATGGCTCATAAACTCATGACGAGATAAGGTAATTTGTCAGCTTCAATCGCTATAAAACGCACATTTTCATTGATACCGACGGATGAATGTAATAAACATTGCCAGTTGATATCTTAGCAATATACCAGATCACTAGGATTAGTAGGTAACCAAAATCATGCTTACATATTTCATCATACTTCAATACACATTTTTTGAGAAACGTATTCCATCTCATTTCCAGTAGGACCAATTGATGCGTTTCCAATTCAATGCACTACGACTGAAGCCTGGTTTCATGAGAAAGTTTAATCACACATTATACAAGAAATAACCACAAACAAATAACCTCTATTTATCTGAAGAAAATTCTTTTTTTGAAGTAGATAAATACTGACTAAAACTGGGCTGTGGATGTCTGGACTGGGGCTATTTCTAAACCATCAAACCTCCAAGGACTTGTTGGTCGAAGACTGATTAGATGCAAATGTTGTTCAGATGGTCTAGCCAGTTTTAAATATCAACACAGCATCTGCGCACACTCATGTTCTGGAGTAAGTTTTGAATGGAGAGTTAAGAGCCCTAAATTATGCATCTTGATTCCCGCGAGTCCCGTGGAGAAGGAACCAATCCGAATATCTATTCTCGCAGGAGACATTTCCACAAATTGTGAGCACTCACAGGACATGCATTTCTGTATTCAAGGCTTGCGATTAAAAAAGCAGAAATGCGTCGTTTACAGAATACAAACTTCGCCAGTCGATCCAATGGCCGATTAAATGCACTGGTGATATAAGCTTATATTTTGGAATGAAAAATCCCCCAACACATTCGCATGCTTGAATAACGAATCAAAACCTGCTGAATTAGCGAGCAGATTTTTAACGATTCAGGTCTCCTCTCATAGATGGGATATACACTTTCTATGCACCACTGATATCGTCGCCTAGGGACTATCGACTATATGTAACCGGCCCATGCACGGATTCTGTCTTTATCTACGGACGATGAACCAGCTAGGGGGTCATAATGGCTACACCCTCCACTGACGCGCAACAATGATTTCATCTAGGGGTCACAATTATTGAGTCAGGCAAGATTCTTCTGTTTCCTCGGGCGATACTCTTTACTGTTCTTTCGCAATAAACAGGAATCAAGCAAAAAATCAAATAATGACTAAATGATATATATACCACGTACATGACACTTTATAGAGTACATGCTCGACGCAATTTGTCGCGATGATACACGAACTCACCGACTGCAAATCAAATATTTTTCCTGCAGCTCAGAAAACCACATTAATGATTCATTCGCTATTTTACATTCGTAACGACCGCGGCGGTCGTCTAGTTTATCATCCTCATTGTGCAACTTACGTCTTTGT
Organism: Tubulanus polymorphus; assembly: GCF_964204645.1. Taxonomy (NCBI): domain Eukaryota; kingdom Metazoa; phylum Nemertea; class Palaeonemertea; order Tubulaniformes; family Tubulanidae; genus Tubulanus; species Tubulanus polymorphus. The sequence goes on along the minus strand of NC_134027.1, from coordinate 8,046,387 downwards.
TTATGGTTATGAACTGTTCTCTGAAACAAAGTAAATCCGGACCGCTCATTTAGTCCGACGTTTTCATTTTATTACGGCCGTTATCGCGGCAGATAATCTCTCGAGTAATCCATCCTCCAGTCTGCCACGGCTTATTTAACTTACATAACTCATACAGCAAAGCGTTTCATTATCATTGTTTATGTCTGAAAACTTCGATCGGAATCGGGGGATGTAAAACCTATCATATCTTCCGCACGGGCTTGGACTAGTCATGATTCGATGGGCTTCGATCATGCGCCATGCGCAGAGGAGACACACGAGCGAGCTGTCCGAAAAGTTTAGAAAAAAAAAACGCAAATGTAGCTAACTTCGATCATTAGGATAACAGAATGATATACAGTTCAATTATATCGACGAGGAGCGGATTAACCGTCAAAAATCATCGTCGTAAATCGACGTCGATAAAGTGTGAACTGCTTAAAGACTCGACAAGGACGAACCGAGAGGCTTATTCAGATCGCTCGATTGACCGATAGTCGAATAGCGCTCAACGAGGGACGTAGCACCGACGCTGTTTCATTCATTCTCTCAAACAACTCGTCGATATGTAGAAAAATCCACGGCGTCTTTCAGGACGTTATTACATTAAGCACGTTCGGTGCTTCTTCCTAATCATACGGCGGAAAATGGTCGACTTAAGAACTTCCGCCGTCTACGCGCGACTACTTTGATGAGACCAATATGCCGATCGGAATAGAACCCATATTCGATAATCCTGTATTCGCCTCGGTCGTACAATGATATCTACTTCTGCGCCGACGACAAGAGGCGACAAGTATGATATATAACGCTATTGGATTGCAGCATATCTTCCGTCAAAGTATGAAACACTTCAGACGTCGAGACGGTAATGCCAACCAAATCCTTCATTCATATCGCGACAACCTGATCATCAATATAGCACCTTAAAAATACCGGTCGCTTGTGAGCTTGACTAGACTGCACTCACTAGGCAGATCGCTAAGGCGATCTTTGTTACGATGTCCTTGACCATCTATTAATAATCACATATGTGCTCAATAAGTTCTGCTATCTATTAATGTAATGAGCTCTATGGACTTGTAATATGGCAGCCAATTTTGTCTTGATTGTGAAGTAGGTGCAGTACCGCAGTCATTTCTGACCTTAACGCAAAAGATTGACTATTGACAGTGAAAATCCGGTCTAGTCAAACTTTGACGGAGAAGTCAAAGTTAATGGGAGTCATTGCTGCCGTGTTCGACAAAGTTTAATCGTCGCTTTCCGGAATTTTAATGGTTGATGGTTGACTTTAAATCACACAGTAGATCAATTAGCCACTCATAAACTACGATCTCTTGAGTAATCATTTCAAACCACAACCAGTTTGTAAATGGAATCTAAAGCGATGTTGCTCGAAGCCTTGATGTTCGAATAAACCAGGATTCTCTAAAAGATATTGCTTTAGAGTCTGTTCTTTATTCAAACGTCAAGGGTCAAGCTATTCAAGCTGTGGTTTTTGGGCACCATCAGGAGCTCGGCCTTGACAATTACTGCAATCACAGTTCACCTGAGATAAAACCTTGCCATCAACGAGGACTCAATGATATCTTATCAGATATAGTAATGTTTTCCCTGGCCACCACTGTACTGGGTAAACCTCCGTCACTGACATGAGTGCGTTACAAGCAACACAATGATTGTAGCCGGATAATGAGACAATGTCACCTCATCAAATCAACACTAATCACATCATTTCCGTGTTTATGAAGCCTGAAAAATCATCACCTTGTTACTCGAAAAAAACAGGGGGTCAACTAGCGGCCAATTGGAATACAAATCCAAACTGGAGGGTGATGATTATCACCTTCCCAATTTGAAGGTCAGCCTGAGACAGCAAGTCAATTATCCATAAGTCTAAAGCATACAGAATGACTATAGCCGTGACCATATGTACACGATTTGGCCCACACCAAACTGGCTCGGAGCTGACTAGAGTCAAAGTTGGAATAATTTGACCTGTGCTAAGATTTGGCACGCGCCTGGCATTTTTTGCCAAGCCATGGCTAAATATGGCCTGGGTCAAAAACACGTGTTTGATCATGATTTATGATCATTACTATGGTAGTTACTTTGACAAAATATGTCAATCGAAAAAAACGTTGATATATCTAATTAATTTTGGTCTTTTCAACAATGCGAGATTTCTTGCCAGTATAACATATAAATGTAGGGCCTTTGTCCCATTTTTTTCAGTACCAAATATACCAAGACAAAAAGTCAGTCAGTCAATACAAATAGAGTGAATGTAGGAGACGCAAGTGAAAGATGATACTACATCTAATCAAACAGAAGGTCATTGTACGTATCAGTTTTACATTCTGAGAAATATACAGAAAATTGGCTCGCGCGAAATAATTCACATTGTTCACACATAGCCACCGACATTAACAACACATGAACCAATAATTAAATTCAACCATCTATTATCATAAAACGGTGATAAAAATAAAACCACGGCAACAAATATCCATTAATACGGTTATAATTTGTCACCAGCCGCCCATTCAGACCTAATACGGGTCCATTATTGGCAATAAATGCTGCCAGATCCGATCTTAAAGAGATAGACGTCGTTTCCTTCTGGGTTTGTGCCACGAGGCCAAATTCTCGTTGTTATTCGATCACGTCTAGCGTAAATATGTCACGCGAAAGGATAAAATAGTTTGCCGGTGGTGAGACCAGTGTCGCCAGCCCGGCGGATAATGCGCGACAAAATCTTGATCGAGATCGACGACACATCAATCATTCTTAAAGCTCATCTCCCAAATCCACAGACCTTGGTATCTACCATCGTAGTAGTTTTCACAACAATTTGACATCGAAAATAGTAGTATAATTAAAAACGTACTAGAAATTATTCAGATTTTGAGAGCATTTATGATAACTTTGGTAGTAATCGAGCTCTGTGAAAAGAATAGTAACTACTCTCAAATAGTAGTGGTAGTCAAGTCGGCTTCCATTCCTTAAAAAATTCCTTTTAACACCTTCCTATAAGGGGGTCACTAGAATAATGCCACCATATACGAGGAAAATACGCCATCGATTTCAAAATCCTTTACTGAAATCTACTGAAATCTCTGCAGCCAAGATAATATATCTATGATTTTACACATCAATAGGCCTATATCAAAACGTATTAACACGAATGAAATAGCATGCTGGTCAATACTAACTGTGAAATTCAATGAATTTCAATATATTACATCGTATTCTCTCTCATTGGCCTATGTGTTAATAATTACATGCGCACCCAAGGCATGCATAACCGTCTCCCAGCTTTATCAGTAATTGTCTTGTGACACGCAACTTGGTTTCGCCCGTCTCCTGGGATAATCTCATACTACGAATATAATTACATGTCTTACCATGGATAACAATGATAATGATAGTAATAATGAAATTTCAATCACTGCAATCAATTGGATTCATGGTACAACCAGTAAAAAATTTCCAACGCAAATTCGAGCGTCAATACTTAGGGCAGTCATTTTTGTCGCTAATGTATTTTCGCTGAAGTCAAACACGAAGGAGAATAAATGACATCGGTACAGTCATAGCTATAAACAAGCCGGCGATAAATGCAACCTATGCTTTTCTAAGCATCTAACTTTTTGATGTGATAATGTTGTTGCCGATATCATGGCTGTTGTAACTGACCAGAACAAAAGTCACGCCAATAAATTACCGTCTGTTATTTCGTTTATCCTCGATTCTCGCCTTCGAATTCTTTTCACGTTTGATTGACGCCCGCAGTGGATGTTGCTATGACACGACTACAATAAACGTCCGACCGGTCATCAAAAAGTCATCAGCGTTAATCCCATCTAGGTATTCTAGTTGATTGATCCGTAGGTAGGAAGCTCGCCGACAGGTGTATCAATCACTACTGACAAGTTACACAAAGTAAGTAGCCGTAAATGGGTGAACGATTGAAAAGATATTGATTAGGCAACGTACGCGATATGCAAATCTCCCAACGTTCCACATACTTTAGATAGTGATTATTGGCATTTAAAAGATCGTTTGAAGGTGATAAAACTCTAGTTGAATGACAACTCAAGTTCCTCACCAATACACCAACATTTGGTATATATTCACATCTAAGTTTCATTTACGAATAAGTTTCAAGATGAGTCCACTCATTTCAATCATTAAGAAATGTTCTGTAATATACCCCGGTAAGGCATAGAGTCGAACGCCTTTCCAATTGCGAATACCTCAGTTTCTACTACTACAGCCTGCTATAAACTAACCCATAAACCGCGGGGATTATTCAGAGCAGACATCACTATTTAGAGGAACAATTCTACTCACCATTCCGTACGTGGCAAGTATCTCGATATAATTCACACATGTCGCACCCCATTTCATCTGCAATTGATAGATAATTAAGATTTCAGTTGACACAAAGATGAGAATCCTAGCCTACGAATCAATCCACACTCAGTTTCACGAGTTGACGCGACAGTAGTACCGAATACGACATATTTACCCGCAGGTCCGACTTTTTACAGCCAAGCCATTTTGCAGCCAGGATATACGCGTAGATCTCTTTCACCAATTCAGCCTGGTCCTCGTTCAACTCGAACTCATCGGCGTATTCATTCCAGACCTCGTCTTCGTCGAGTTGCATCGGAATCACCTGTCGAATCGGCGCTAGAACCAAGTGCCCCAACTCTTTACTCGGCAACAACGACTGTTCCTTCACCGGGAAACTGAACAAATGTGTCAGATCTAAGTCGGCGGCGAACTCTTCGGCTTTCGGGGAATTTTTCAGGCTGACTTTAATGTTGCACGGGTTGACGACGATTTTGTCATACGGGCTCAAATTACGCATTTTAATGCCGAGTTTAAACTTGGCTAACGACAGCAAAACTCGCGACGCTTGGTACGAACAATAATCGTCCAGATTGATATCCGGCTGCATTTTGTCTGCGGAGGTCGAGGAGACGCCCTCCGGCATCGGATGTATCACCGACAGCTCTTCGGTGATGTTAGACGCGGTGTACTCCTCAGTCGACGTACCGTCGAGATCTTTCTGCTGTTGGGCGCTTGCTTTCATCATTTCATCTTCCTCCTTTTCTTCCTCCGATTCGTCGTCTTCGATTTGCTTATCGATCGACTTTTCGTCTTCATCGGACTTCTTCACTTGATCGACGAGGATGATTTGCTCCGGGATGGTCGTCTCGAACAACAACTTAAGACAAAAGACAGTCAGTAAATTCACAAATGTACAGATGTAACTACTGAATTACATTAAAATGATTGAACCGGTTTCTACTCACTTTTCGATTGGTTTGCAGTGATACCAGCGCTGCCGTTATTCCGCCGACATCTTTGTGCGTTATATTCATCTGTTCGCCCTGATGATCTTTCAGGTTGCCATGCAATAGTTGTATTGTTGTGTACGCATCGTCGAACAAATCTCGAGGAAATTTCGTCAGGTACAAAAACGCGTAACGATACCTGTGGGAGTGATACATATTAAAATCAAGTTCATTCCCTTATAAGCATTTCTCTAAATGAATTTTATAAGTAGTGTTTCTGAATGATTTTCCATGTGTCAAGAATGAGACCGATAATCACTACAATGAGCCAAACCCGAACGTCACATTCTTAACCGCATACCTTTGGGTGAGTTGAAATGCCTGGGTACAACGTGAAAATGTCTTTGCTTGAGCTTGCAGTCGGGGTTTTATCTAAATATGAGAAATAAGCAATGCATGATCATACGAGCAACTCACAATAATGAATTCTCAGGATTGCGAGAAACTAACACATACCCTAGTTATGATCTTGTCAGCTTCCATTACTTTAACAACACTTTCCAACAGTTTATCCGGGTATTGGCTGTAGATTTTGTACAATTCATGTGCTCTACCTATCTTGTCATTCAATGATAGCGTACTCTACAATACACATATACACATCAGTAACGAGACGAGTAGTACTGTATAGGTTAACTATTTATTTGACGCACGAGCTTTCGCTTCTAATGAATAGAAGCTTCATCAGGTGATATACATCAATAATAGTAGTATGAATTCAATGATTTTCACTAATTAAGAGTGAACGTCAATTTGACCAGTATCAATCTTATAGCCAGTGCTTCATCTAGCATTAAAAAAGGGCAGGGTGCTGATTTCAAATAAGGGCATTTTGCGCGTGATTCCATTGGAGCAAGGGCACATAATAACGCACTCACGTCTGTTTTAGGGGCAACCTGCAATGTTCCCTATTGCATAGAATCGAGGTACCCCCTACTACAATTGAGGACTAGAAACTATGTTTATCTCTGATTTTGCCATGTGTGACAGACTTGACCACAGTACATCCTTACACCTATGCCTGTCAATGAACTAAAGTTAATCGATAATATGATAGACAGGGCTTTCAAAATTATTTGGAAAACCAGTAGCAGACAAAAATGGCAGAAAAAAAGCAATCTCAAAAAGCAAATGATACAGCGAAAAAAAGCCAGCAATAGTGTATAGGCCTACATGAAATTGCATATTTTTTAATCTTAGAAATATCAAATTAATTGATTTAAATTGATAGTGTTAGTGATTGGCAAGTAACTGTTGATAATTGGTAAGCAGCCAGCTTAAGAACACATTATTGCTATTAGGCTACTCAAACTTATTGTCTCTGCAAGTCTCTCTGTGAGTTCACCGAACAAAGTTTTTCACCTTGTATATATAAAATTTGTCTCACAGTCTGGATAAAAAGATCCAGAGCATCGAGATGTGTTCAAAACGAAACAATCCATCGAATATGCACTACCAGCTTTACAACGGCAGCCGCTAGAATGATTGGCAGTAGTTTGGAAGTCAGCCAATTTCCTGGCAACTAAAACTAGGCCACGCGTCTGAGGCACGTTTTCCCACGATGCACACTGACTGCAGTACATTTGAATATAACCACTGATCACATGAGCTACTATCATTGATATCATACGAGATATTTCATAGCCGTCGCAGGATTCTTACTAACAGTCGGATGTGACGGCTTATTTTGAAAACCTGACTCGGTACTCGTGACTGACGAGGGCAGGAGGGCAGACCTACGGCAAGTGATGAGGGCACAAGGGCGAGCATGGGACACATCTGAAGGGCACAAGGGCGGCTATTTTCGGCCTTCATTTTTGGCTAGATGAAGCACTGTATAGGCCCCACAGTTAAGCTTGTTCTCAATTGTAAAACTGTCGGTTAATCTTCACTGAATTATTCTTCTATCATGTAACTTTAAAAATCTGAACCATGTGAATTTTAGTCTTACATGAATCAGGTTATGCACACTACTGTACAATATGTCATCAGTTGTTTTCGGATCGGTGTGTACTGATTTCTGTTGGCAATGCTCTCGATAACTGTGTAGACTAAATTTCTCCTTCAATTCTTCCCGCGTTAACGGCAGGTGATATCCAGTCGTTTCTCCTTTGATGCTGCAATTATAGAGCATCGAATAACGAACCTTTTTATTTCGCAGATTGCTTCGTCAACAAAGGATCAAGTGGCAACTTACACAAATCGATCGTAGAGGCACTTGAAAACGGCCATGAACACGTCAGCGTTTTTATCCGCTTGCGAAAAGAAATACTCCTTTCCTGTTTTGTATTTCTCAACGAGTTCCTACAGACACAGAAACACAACTAATATAGAGCACACTGCTACATTTGTTTGCTAAATTTAATTTGTCTATTGTCTATCTTCTCAGTAAACTGGTCATGTTTATATTTTTGCTATCAATACCTGACAAGCGAGTGCCTCTCCCAGGTAGACACAGACATTGTTGTAAGTGACAGGGTTCTTTAGCATGAACAGTAATCGTCTGCGACAAGCCAAAACAGTTTTATCAGTGGCAGTCTAAATAGAGAAAAATATGAGATCCGCTATATGCAATAAGCCAGCAACCAAAATGAATTGTTGAAAGATAACCCTTGCAAAAACCTGGGGAAGAAATTAGCAATTTTTCTTGGATCGAAATATGTTAAACTTACAGGAACCATGTAGTGTAGAATATCTCTAACCAGTTGACTGGTTATCATCATTCCCTTTTTCTGGTACAAGAATGAGTTTGTCACATGGCATAACAAAAGCTACAAATATATACACAGAAATTAACACAACAAAATCCAACACAGCTATTAATCATTGTCCAGACACCGGTGATTTTCAGTTGTTAGCTAGTGGCAAACTTACGACTGTATCCTCTTCAGGCGTCCAGTTACATCTCGTACGTCTCATTTCCCGTAATGCACTTTCATCAATATCATCATGTACACCTATAACACAATGGATTATAATCAATGTATTCAACTTGATGCCATTAAGGTTATATGCTTATCACCTCTTTGAACAGTAGTTAAAAATGTTACTCACGTTTGGATTTACTTGGTGGCTTCTTCGGTTTTGGCGGCACAATAGACTTTTTGATTTTCGGTGGTTTTTCATGCGCGGGTGCATTGACTGCTTTCCTCTTCTGGCCTTTGCCGCCCTTTTGACCGTGAATGTTTGTGACCGAGGACAACGTAACTTGTTCAACTCGGACAGGGTTTCCGTCGCTGTCTTTGATGATGATTTCGACTGTGTTTTTCAAACCTGCCAATCTCTTATTTGCTTAAATAATCGAATAGCGACAATTAATCAAATGCTAATCCAATATCGAAACTTCTACTTAATACAAGTACACAAAAATATCAGAAATAAACTTACTATCAGATGTGGCCGATTGTGGTTTATCTAATTTACTCCAAGTCCAGTTGACGCGACGATGTCTGTATAAAAGAATTGTAATCCAGAAAAGTCTCTTTTTTTATTGTTAAATTGATGCATATCGAATTAGTTAGTTATACTTACGCATAAAAGCATGAGTCAATACCAGCCGCTCCGAGCCCATCACCCGGCAGAAAACCATTATCATCAATCGCATCATTACTTTTTGGTCTCAACATTTTCAACAGGTCTGGTTTAGCAAACATGTCCTGTTTGTAGTTGAAGTCTTCACCTTCTACTCTTTCATTTCTTAAACCTAAATCCAAACAAAATATACAAGGAGTTCTTTTATTTGTTTTTATCAAGTCATCATTCATCTAGATCTGGCCTCATGAATGTGTTCCTGCCCTCTGTTTGCCGAGGGAGTATTACTTATTACATTGTGATCGTATTCTCGAATATTCTCTAAAAACTGTGTTCTGCACAACAAAATATTCAAAATCAGAAATAATGGAGAAAGGGCATTCATTAACATTATACATACCCAATTTAGTGTTCATACCGATGACCTCGAGGTCGAGCCAATACTGTTCGACGACCTGGTAGTTTGTGAAAACGTAATATTTTGGTTCATATTCAATTTCAGTGGAGACATAACGGTAACCGGGATCAGATATTGATGTATCTCTCAACGTGGCTTGCGTATGGATATATGCAAACAACTAAAATATGAAAATGAGTACAATTATTGTCAATGTTGATGCTGTGTAATTCAAAACTGGAAAGGTGAAAAATCTTAGGTTAATACAAACTTATTCACACATACCCTATCCTTTTCTTTCTCATGCTGTGGTCCCATCGACAATAGACCGAGATAGCAGAGATTTGTGCACAGATTATTCAAAGCAAAGATGTATTTGCGCTTGAACAGGATCTTCTGCACCAAGGGTGGTGCCAGGTACTGCAGTGGGTAGAGTTTCCTGACAGGATCATTCAGCAATTCAGGCAGTTCTTCTATCTGGAAATTGAGAAACGAATATCAACATCTTTTCTATGGTAGGAAACAAGATTCTTGGAGTAAATTTAGTCGATGATCAACGTTAAATTACCTTGTAGTTGATACTGATAAGCTGACAGAAGAGTACTAGTGGAATTTGTAGTATGACATCACTCAAATAAAACCAGCCTTCATCATACCCTGAAATACAAAGATTAAAACCATTACGAAGGCACACACGCATGAAGCATAGCTGACAATGAGTAATTGCTTAAGGCCTGAACCATCCAAGACAATGCCCCTGCTGTTAATCCAGCTACCTCCCCAATAGAAGGGACAATATTACACCAGGGCAGCACATGCAACAGAGTGGATAGTAATGCACATGACCATCCTTTGTAAACAAGACAAAAACCCTGGGATACAAGAGAATTAAAAGACATCCAGTAGTTAATGTAAGGCAGTTGTTTATTTACCATGATGTTTGGGTAAATGGCTAAGGTATCTTTTCCAGTTCATTTCATCAACCATCACTTCAGGTTCACCCTACAAATAATTGATGTGATGGTCATGATTTCTCATCAAATGAATTTCAAGTTATAAGTTCTTCATACTGTTTAGTGTATACTAACTTCAACGTCGAGAGGGCAAATTTCCGCGGGTATAGAGTCGGCGATCGGTGCCGGCTTTCTACTGCGATTGTCTCGTACGAGATAAAACAACAGCTTATGAAACACTTCCAAACGACGCATTTTCGGCAGTAGACCATATTTACGCCCACAGGTCTATGAAAAATACAGAAAAATATTTTCAATAACAGTCTATAAAGATTAACCACGATTTGAAATATTTCAATTAAAAGTGTTCAATGAAAAACTTATACAGAAGACCGGATCAGCATGCCTCGCCTGAAATTTATTGCCACATGAGATCTGTGGTAAGTGGACGAATTTAAAGTAACATCATTATCAAAACTCAATAATCACTTACATGATCATATTCCAAGTTGATGTTTGTATTTTGCAAAGTCACCAGTTTGCGCAGACTTGACGACCCTGTTCCGAATTCTCCTGAAGTATCGATCTCTTGTTTGATGTGAGCTGTATTGGCGCTCGTCGCACGAGGCACTCGCGGCTTCTTGTTCGAGCTCGATGACTGTTTCGTGAACGACAATCCCATGATGTTCATTTTCGATCGTTCGATCACCGACTGAATTCGTCGGTCCGACACGGGTACGTCTTTGTCGCACAGAAATTGTAGCTATAAATATTCATGAGCATTAAAACTTAATTAACTCAGTAAACACATTCCTGGTTTTTGTATGAGAGACTGCGATGGAAGTAATGCCAAACCTTTCTTTCAATGCCGTTGTGCTTGATGACCGTTTTGATGGATTTAATCTGTCCCTCCTTGGCCAGTCGATTGACGATACGTTCAAGTGACTTACGATCGAAAATTCCCTCGAGACCCTCTGCTTTCTCCAACTCAATCATTTTCTATCATGAAATGAAAAGCATTTTGTCAAGCAGATAATACATCATATAACACCATGCTGCAGAATGAACGATTGAAAGGAAACTTACATTTCTGAGCAGGGTTAAATTATCGATGACCTGCTCCCGACGAACTGTTTCTATAATGATGTTCGCTCGTTTTAACCAACGAAGAGTCAAATTTGCTAAATAAAATAAGAACGAACATAAGTTTTGCTAAAGGATCCTAAAGACTGGTATCAGGACAATATTGGCAACCGTCTTTTCTTAAATTCTAATCATCTAATCTTTCGATTTAAGTAATCCCACCTACATCAACAACATACGACCAGTAATTCTAATGAATTAGGCAAAACTAATTAGTGCACTATAGCTAATCAGTGCATTTGTTCACCTGTATCTTTTCTAATGCTGGCAAATGCTTCCTCTTCAGTAGCGATTTCTAGTGGTTTTGATTCATCTTCAATGGTTATATCGTGCATAACGATACAATGCTCATCCAGCTGTCTGTGGAAAAGAAGAAAAAACAGAATTGAAAACAAATCCATACAAGTTAACGGTACGTGTGTTTCGATAGTCTATATACGAATAGTTTACAATATGTGTAATTGCATAAGACCTACTCAGTTTTGACACATTTCACATCTGGAGTTCGAACTGATTTCTTACGGCTGCTGCTAGGAGACGGGGCAGGCATTTTTGCTGAAAAAATCGATTAGTCATCAATTATATTTATTATAAGAATAGTGGAAACTTTCATCTTTTTCTTTCCATCATTATGACTTCAAGTTATGGTAACCACGGGCCAGTTGCACAAACAAGAATGAGTCACAAAATTGTCTTATTTCGTAGCTAATCTACCTTTATCAGAAGGTGTGGCTGTTAGCGCCAAAATACGTCCTTTTTCTCGGTTAAATTTCTGCTCGGCATCTGATTTATGACGATGAATTTCAGCAACCATACTGCAAATGAACATAGTCGAATTGTTTAATTTATATTTTTCAGCGTTAACCAGGCAACTAAGCTTGACAGCTCATGTTTTGGATTTACTGGCATTATAAAGCAAAAGTTATATATCGGTAATAGATTACGGAGTGGTCAGATTTCCAAGTTACACAAGTATTGAACGACCGAAATTGTCAAAATCAGATACAAGATAATAACAAATATAAGCCATCAATTCGTGAGGTTAAATGAATGTAGCTAAATGAATAACCCAAAAGGGTTTAGTTTAGGGAAACCAACATCCGAACGACATACAGATAATATAATAATAATGTATGTATCATACCGAGTGACACGCTGTCTTCCACGCTCAACCATCATACAGAAGGCGACACCCATCCTATCCAAGTTTCTCATGATATTTCTGGCGTCCAGTCTCGTCAGACCCATTCCATACGCGAGTTGTCGACCGTTGATTCCGTTCGGTCCCTGTTTGCACACAAAATCGTACGCTTGATTCATCAATGGTAAATCTCTTCTCCAGACCATCTTTTCAATTTCTACAAATATGAATTAGTCTTCATTTTACTACTATCCAGGAGTTACACCATCCACTATTAATACGATTTGCCATTAATTGTGCGTTGATAATGATAATCATAAAACATATTTCATACGTTCATCTTCATTAACTGCGCTCTCTTCATCCTCATCATCTTCATCTTCTTCCTTAATCATCTTATTCAAGCGGAGCATTTTGACAACTCGTTCGTTTTGACCTCTGCAACCAAATCAAAATGAGAGTCAATTAAACGTGCACAGAGAAAACAAAATTAACAAAACAATCACTTTCTTTTTATGAAACTGATGCATTACACAATGTAGCTAATACGGATGGTCGTGGAACCTTACTTGGTGTATTTCTTGTCATCCGGTACATCTGGATAAACTTGCGATATCGGGATATATACTACTTTCAGAAAATTCATAGCATGAGTTGACAGACGCTTCATCATCATAACATCAACATCCTACAAAATATGGAGCAAACCAATTGAACAGGATTTCTTATATTTCACTAATCAGAGCATTACAAATATTTCCATAGTTCATTTCGCTGAATTGCTAAGGGTGATGCCTTAGAATCATTCTTAACATTCTTGTTATATATCTGATCACAAATTTGGTTTAAGTCAGATCAAAAAGGTTATATTTGAATATCACATTTGATAAACTTACGCAGTCATGAATGATAGTAGCACAAGATTCCATCTTATCATCTTTACCATTGAGATAATTGCAAACTTTTTCAAGTGATTCCATGTATCGACCTTTTTTGGTTGTAAAAAAGCGAGTCAAATGCAGTAGTTTCACATGGGACATCTGGAATTGGCCTCTATTTGGTTTTTTAATCGCGTGAACCTAGAAATACATACAGGCAAATTACCGAACTGAAAAATAACAAAACCAGAAGCCAGGAAATTTTCTGACATATGGGTATTTTTCTTTATATTTCTGTTATATTTTTCTGACACATTTTATTATGGAACATAGGAGAAAAGATCAATGAATATTCATAACAAAGCAGATAAAAAAGAATATCCATTTCTAAATTTGACTCACATGAACTTGCTTTCTGATCAGGTTGTGTTGAATCAATGTTTTGCGGAAGTAATAATGAGTCTTTGACGATTGTTTGAAGACGTTTAAACTGACGATTCCGGTAACAAGTTCGCCATTCCAGCGCGATCTAAAGAAAAGCAAGCACAGAACTGCGTGTCATACCACATTAATGTGTTGTAAACTCCCTAGTATCATAATTACAGTTGAATAGCATGAACTCACCTCCCTACTCGTTCTAAGATACAGTACTGTATGTCTTTCAACTTCAAGAATGGATCCACATCGGGTCCCATCAACGCCAAATTTCTTTGCTCTTGCGAAGCAACTACGACCAAATACTCGCCCCATCTAGATGATAATCACAACACAATTATTCAATCTATATCAATCAACCATCAGCAGAATTGTGGTTTACAGAAATGTACCTCTCTTCCACTTCTTGTAACATCCACAGCAGGTTACCATGATAATCGCGAATCAGATTGGTAACTTTTTTGCGAGCTTGATAAGTCGAACACGAGCCTCTGACGCCATCTTCGTTTATTATGTTGACCGGATAAATATCATCTGGTGCTTCCGTCTGAAATCACGCGCGCAGAAATTATCATTCTCAACTATCTCGTGAAAATTGGATCTCTCTCTCTTAATGAATACAGACAGAATGCTTAAATTTATATGCTATAGGTAATGAAGTGTTCAAGATGATATAAATGTGAAGCGTACCAGACTCTACTAGTCTCAATAATTGTCTCATGAGTTTTTGAAAACAACAGCAATTCTTTATAGGGCAATTTTTCCACTTGCAATATACAAGAACAGCAGTCAGCTGCAGACAACTTAGGTCTATACACTTAACTTAGTCACTAATCTAAAATGCCAGGATATTACGTTAGAATGCACCACTGTTTTGGCTCCGCATTTGCTCTTGGTGGACACCTTGCACTCTTTCAGTATACGTATAAAGGCCTTTGCGCTTTTCAATTCAGTGTGCCCTTGGATTCACCCCTGTGAAGCCTATTAGAATCTACTTATCTAACCATACGCATGTAAGAGAGTTACGTACCGGCTCATAGTAAGATCCAGATTCTTCGTCATAGTAGTCATATCGGTCATAAATCACTAACGGTGGCCTGGGCACCGGCAGTTCATAGAATTCTAGTTCCGGATGTTTGGCCACATTCGCCCAGATAAATGATTTCGATTGCGCGTCAATGCTCAACGGAAACTTCGGTAATCTCCTCTCCAGTCGTTGCCACAACGCTGATAACGTTATTCCTGAAATAAAGACATTTCTAATCAATCGATGATATCCTCATTCAGTGAAACAATACGCCAAACCTAACTTAGAAGTTAAAGCACAGGTCCATATACCATCTAGGCCTGCACATTGATCTTTTCAAATGTTACTTACCCTCCAAGCCTTCTAAGGCAATTTCATCTACACATGGTTCAACAAAATCCATGATTAACGAATTTATTAATCATCTGAAAAAAATGTACTGGTATATTAGTTAAAACCGCTAGCCCTACATAACAATGAAATCCAGTATATGTACATAGTAGTCACAAAAAATATTACCGGTACCATATAACTGCACCAGCAGATTACTATAATAGTACATGCACAGCCAACTCTTGATGACTGGCCATACCTAGTTATCGCCACTCGCCAAAATTTAGATTTCCCCTTTAGTAAAAATTCAAATTTGAAAGCGTCCGTTTTTTCATTGAGTTCGTGATCTTCACTATAGAAAGTCTTTTGGTTGCATTTCAAAGACTCCGGGGTCTACATTGAGACAATAGTTTTCAGCGGTAGATTGAGTCCCTTTCTTTATAAATCTTGTCTTTTAGGTAAATGGTTAATTGGACTTGGATGATTAGGATTGGGTGGGAATAGGAGATTCAATTGGGCTTTAAAAATAGACTCTAAAAGCCATTAATTTATTAAAAGCTTAAATAAATATTGACATTGTTTAAACTTGAGGAGGTAAGTCAACAACATAGTGCTTGACTTTGTGATGTCTATGTTTGAAATTAGGGCAAGATTTTGACTCATGGTGCAGTACTGAGTAGATTGAGGGCGAGCAGGACGATTAGGCCCAGGACTCGAACCCCAAGTGTAGGAAGAAGAGGATAGAGCGCCAAGCGCGTTTGAATGAATGCTTGGGCTGGAGTAGATCGCCTCGAATCCCGTCAGGGGACATTATTTCCTTTACGCTTGAAAACACAAAAGTCATAATTTCTATCACTTACATAACCCTCACGAAGCCATTTTCGTGCGATTTACGTCGCGATTCGACCTAAAAAGTGAATATTTGGTGTCCTATTTATTATTGGGAAAATGGCTACAACGCACGCGGTGCGGCGTAAATCACGGATATGAACGAAATTTCTGGATTGCACTGAGATGTGTTTAGGCAGTAATTAGTAATTAAAATCAAATCAACTTTATTCATCCTTAAAGCGGGATGGACACAAGGTGAATAATCTGAAATAGCAACAATAATTTCATTTTCCCTTGAGTTGTAACATAATCAAAATTATGATATTCGATCGCTATAAACGAAATATCAGACCCTTAAACCCGCACTACCAGCGTGGGTACGCCCATGCAAGTGCGCCGGCACCGGGCCGGCGGGGGCCGGTCAACGAAAACTTCACGTTTAACAGGGGTTCATAAATGATCATGGACTCTAAAACGACTCATGGACTCTCATTTTAAAGTCCATGGTGAAACAAAAAAGGAAAACAGTGACATAAGAGTGGCATGGGGCACAGTTCTGTCCGTACCCGTGTGCCAGGCTCGACTTCCGGTCACCCCCGATACACCGCCATACTCTCTATAACGCCAAAATGGTTCTGCACCGATGTGGGTGGCGTATCGCGGTTGACTGTTAATCGATTTTACATCGTGTTAATCAATTCTGTGCTGGATTTCACTTCTGGGTAGGATTTGGGTTCGTGAGGTGGCTGATTAGGGCCACATTAAGAAGAATTAATGGGATGACACTTGATCTCCACCAATTTTTCTTTCTAATACCACATTTTTCGTTTAAACGTATCGTTAAGACTAGTTTTTCGTTTTAAAACCACGTAAAAATCAATTTTTTTTTAGCGTGATCTTATTCGTTCTAACGCCACTTTGGAAAAGATGGTTCGAACGTAGCGTCAAAAAGAAAACGCACGTTAAAACCAAAAAGACGTTAAAGCAAATACGTACCGTCTAAAAAGACGTTAAATGAACTTTTCGTTTCGAAAAGCTGGTTTAAACGTAGCGTTAAAACGAAAAGTGTATAAAAATGTTTAAAAAATTGGTGTTTTAGAAGCTTGCAGTTTCACAAATCGAGTAATAAATAGAGAAGTTAATATCAGGGGTATCAGTTGCACAGCCGTGGCTTTACGTTTAACACCAGTCTAAGACTGTCATAGTTTGCCAAGTAAGTGAGATTAATGACTTTTGGATTAAAGCCACTGCAACTGGCCCCTGGATCCGTCTCACAAAACATTATAAATTTTAAAATATGAATTACGGTCAAACACATTTGAATTGTTTTGTGAAACTGGACCTGTGCCCGGTTTCATAAAGCTTTACTCGATTCAGTTTATCTAATCCAATTGTTGAGTAAATCATTTTTATGAAACTGAACCTGTGGGATGTAATTTATGTGTGACCCAGAGCCTGTGAAACTGCTGGCGTCTGTTGTAATCACTAGAGCTAGAACGACGGAGAAAATGAATATTTATTATTTCGAATAAAACCATACAACAGTTCATACAAAATCAAGGCCAAGTCCCATAACAAAAAACTTATTGATATTTCGAATTTTTGGTTTTTGATTGTGGGACATGTCTTGGCACATCGTACAAAATAAGTCAATTTACAATATTGTACCACACAAGTTCACCCAGAACAAAAAGTGGAACCGGGCCCTGGGGTCAGTTACACGGAGGGCGTAAAACGTCTCATGCCCTTGATCCATATCAGAAAGCACATCATTAATTTATCTTCAATTTCAATTATCAGTTTCAATAAGAATAAAACCCAATATATATACCGGGGGTATATACGTACATTTTTAGAATTATAATCAGAAATCGAAAGAGACGATGTTTTGGAATCTCACTAGAGATCCCCGTCTGGTGTGAAGAAATAACTAGAGCAGTAGAAAATATAGAGGGAAGAACAAGTTAATTGAAAAGTAGAGAGTAGGTTATTTTGTGCATAGGTTGAGAGGTTTTGTTATTTTGTGCGTATGTTGCTCTAGTTATTTCTTCACTTACTCTTCACTTTCTATTCTATTCGCAAAAATGACGATACAGCTTTGCGAGACAAATGGGGGGGGGGGGGAGTCTATGAAACCATCACGAACAGAACAACAATTATGGCCTCCTCATACCGGCCGGTAAAATTGAACAATATTCATTTGTCTTAAAACATAAAATAATCATATAAAATTGCAGATCTCTGAATTGATTATTGATTGACAGCTCCAAGAAGAGTAGATGGCGCATTGGTCCCTGTCCCTAACAGATGGCGTACACTTCACCAACAATAAACCCAATTTTTGGTGACGTATTTTGTGAAATACTACATTCGAAATGATTGATCCTCCTCCAGTTGTATTTGATGACCAACCATTATTAAGACTTGAGTCCTCCATTCTACTACACGAAAATGTAAGATGCCTCCAGATGATCTGCGTTTTTACTTCATAGGTTCCCACTTCCCATTGCTGAAAAAGTAAATCTATGAAAGTCATGAACGCCTTTATCACTTTTAATTCGATATGGAATAAGAGCAGTTTCAGATTAAAACTCACAGCTTTCGTCTCACTTGTTTGCAGAATTGATAGGCTGCGTGTGAGGAGGATCTAGCAATATGTTCGAGGTAAAAATTCAACCAGGTCCTTTAAGCTGTTAATTCTGGTGCTGCGTGGATTTTATTCTGTAAACAGAAAATTGATTATCAAAATAAAGAGGCATCACGAGTGAGTCTGCTATTCTGAAAATTGTTTGATTCCTTACTTGTTTTGATTATTGTAGCATATTGTCCACAGTATTTCTAGTAGATTTGTTTGGGCATGCAGCAGCCGCACTTCTTACAATTTATTTCGAGAGAATCACACATTACAATTCTGTATAGAATTAGTAATTGTTAGGTTACTATCAAATTAGTGCAAACTCACCATTTCCAGCACGATTGAACTTCCAGGAGCCACTGACTTTAAGTTAAAAGCACTGATGATTTCCTGAAAAAATGAATATATAAGTAATTGAACGGTACAAATGTTTAACAAGCAAGATTTTCCAGGTTGTATTGTGTAGAGAAAATTACTTAGTTTCTTCAAAAAATAATAACAGCTTCAACAACGAGCTTCTTCATTATTTGACGGGTGAATATTCTTGACTTTTTACAGCTGCAATTTGTTTTGGGTGTATCGATAGCATTCTGGAATGAGAAAATTATGCCAGAAAATAATTAGTGAAATTAACAGAAACTGCAACATGTTTGTGTTCGATTGACAGAAAACCCACCTTTATGACAATGTGTTGAGTGTATGCAGATTTCTGGGGTCTGATGGTAGCTATAGACTGTCGTCTAGGAAAGCATTGATACCTGCTAACATCAACTGATCAAAAACCAACCATTTTCCTAACTTGATTTGAAACTAAATCTATTGAAACCGGACAAAAATGATGAATATACCGGTAGTTTTTAAATGATAAATCACGACAAATTACTGCAATAGATTGATAGAAAACTCACCACTTCTAAATTGTATTTGATTCGTGGAGCGCAATATCTATTGTTTGCAGAAGGAACAGCTTCATTTTGGCCCCTAAAATAAAAATACTGTATAGAGTATCTCTCCTCTGAGGAAATAAATATATGAAAATGATGAAAACGTTGATTATGCTAACTTACAAGCAAAGAAGTGATTGAAAATTCACCTTTCACTGATTAATGTAGTTCCATGGTGTTGTTTAATTCTGGAGGGAGATTTCAAATTCTCGATTGTTTCAAGCTCAAAAGCATTCATTCTATGTGTGGAACTGGATGGTCATAAAAAGAAAACATTTCTTAATCAGGAACTGACATTTACAGTCAAACAGCAGCAAGTATACAGTCTGGAATCTGCGATATATCTGAGATATATACTGGTACCTGTTTTGAGGATCTAAAGCGATATCCATCATTAACAAATGTTCAGTGAATTCGCAACGTTTACTGTTCACAAATTTGTTATGGGTTCCGCTTGTTTTGCTTGTTTTGTCATTGATAAGTAATTGATAAGTCAGAAAATTGATAAGTGAAATAAAGAGACATCGCGTGTGTGTCTGCTGATTTGAAAATTACTATTTTTCTTACTTTTATTATTGTAGCACATTGTTCACAATATTTCCGTAGTTTTGATTGAGGATACAGCAGCTGCATTTCTTACAAAGATTTCCAGAGAATCACACATAAACATACTGCATAGAATAATTTCCAAACTAGTGTCGGATTAGCTTCTGACATTTTGGCTCTTGAAAGTGAAGTCCAGCTGGAAATTGTCTTCATAGTGAAAAAGGCACTTATCTAAGAGCACTGACGATTTCCTGAAAAAAGAACGAATACTTGAATGATGGAACTGTACAGTTGTATGACAAGTGAGTACCAGGTTGAGTAGAGAAAATTACTTAAGTTTCTTCTAAATAGCAGCTTCAACAACGAGCTTCTTCATTACGTGAGGGTGAATATTCTTGATTTTTTACAGCTGCAATCTGGAAAGAGAAAATTATGCCAGGATAATGATTAGTGATATACGTAAATTGAAACTGCAGCTTGTTTGTGTTGGGTTGACAGAAAACCAACCTTGAGTTATGACTTTGTGTTGAGTGTATGCAGATTTCAGTGGGGTCTGATGGTAGCTTTAGATTGTCCTCTAGGAAAGCATTGATATCTGCTGGCATTGACCTATAAAACCCACAATTTTCCGGACTTCATTTGAAGATAAATCTATTGAACCCGGACGAAAATGATAACAGTTTAGTATTGATAAATCACCACAAATTACTGCAATAAATCGATAGAGAACTCACCATTTCTTTGGAGTTCATTTTGGCCTCTAAAAAACAAACGTTGTATAGAAGCGTAAATAATAACCGATAAGTTGTTGTGAAATAATAGCAGTTTCAAACTTAATCAAAAACTCACAATTTTCCTCAGTTCTGTAGGGCCTATTGAATTTCGATGTTGAGGTGTACAAACTAACCACAAATCTATCTATTGATGAATTTTTGAAGCTGCTGGTGCTGCGTGTATTGCGCATATTTCATTCTAAAAAGAAAAAGAAACAATAATCAGTGAAAATAGAGCAAGAAACATCTCAAAGTTCTCAATCAATGAGACACACGATTACTGTAGATTTCACAGCTGTAGATTTCAGATTGAATGAATAGTCGCAGATACATGTACTATTGTGCATAGATACAGAGTTCAGACCACTGCATTACTTCATCCTGTGATTGAACAGTGATTTGTTCGCTCATCTTCACTATTCCCATCAGTCTAACTAAAACATCGTAACACTTCAACTCATCTAACCTCCCGTCCCGACCCTCCCAGACCCCTTCCCTCCCGCCCTCCCAGACCCCTTCCCTCCCACCCTCCCTCACCCCTTCCCTCCCCCCTCCCAGACCCCTTCCCTCCCACCCTCCCTCACCCCTTCCCTCCCCCTCCCAGACCCCTTCCCTCCCGCTCTCCCTCACCCCTCTATAAGCTCTCTGTCTCTTCCTTTGCCACCACTCAACTCTACAATAACTCCATGACGAGTTGCCATTTTTCACGATCATATCAATTTCATAAACAATTCGAAATCCTTTATCAATAACATCATTGATCCAGAGTGATTCAAATAATGACCAAGTTCACAAACGAATCACGGCCTTGAAAATGACATGGCCTCATTTTTACAGATGATCTCTTTATCAATTGAGGAATTCATTCAAATCATTCCTTTCTAGTATTTCATTGTCCCTCAATTAGTATCTATATGACAATAATATATCATGTTGGGGAATGTTTAAATCGATTTAAGTTTCTGTTAACTGATCTAATTTTCGAATGAAAGGGGTGAGTTTGAGTTGTGTTTATCTCCCGATTATCAAAACAAGCTTAAAAACCTCAGCAAACGATGTTGTAAGGGAGGGAGGTGTGGAGGGTTCACCTGGATCAAACAGAACCTCAACACTCACAATATTGCGAGGAAGGCAAACAGATACCGAGGAAAAGAATCATGGCTGATTCAGATAGATCAAAAGATAAGGCTATATTTATGTTGCCTCACGAATTCAATAAGTCATCACTCTAATTATGAAACCAATGACAGTTAGTAGTCAGATGAGACATATCCAGACCATCTACTAGAGGCTTTATATCAGCAAGTTGTTTTATGAATCCCATTGATGATAATTACTAATTTTTACAAAATATTTGATTGTTACACTTAAACCCAGCGGACAAAACTCAGGCCATATTTCATCATATATACCCTTTTTCTTTCTTCATTCTCTTTTTTCTTTTTTATGCGAACATTTCAGTACACAGAGAGTTTTTTTTCTGATATTCAGTGCTTTATGTTTATGAGTCGAGGTAGGAATAATCCCCTGCCCGCTCGCTAAGCCAGCAGGACACTAAACCTTCGAATTGCTCTCGGACCCCACTCTTTATATTTTTTCTTTTTCTTGAGTCGATGTTGGAATAGACACTGCCCGCTTTGTAAGCCAGCAGGACACTAAACCTTCGAATTGCTCTCTGAACCCACTCTCTTTATGTTTTTTCTTTTCTTGAGTCGAGGTAGGAATAGACCCCTGCCCGCCATCTTAGCAAGCAGGACACTAAACCTTTCAATTGCCCTCGGACCCCACTCTGTTCGCTTCATATTCTTTTTTTTTATATGGCTTTTCTTATTTCTTTCCACTGGCCCTCGTCAGATCCGACTGGGATCAAGTTTAATCTTGTAGAGACAAACAGCAAAAAAAATCGTGATATAAAAAGATATGATAGTTGATTTAGAGAATCACTCACAGATGCCAATATAAAGCCAGTAGTAGAGCAGCACTGATATACGAATATTGTCTACAAATGATTCTTTCCTTAACAATGACATCAATTCCACGTAAATCATTTCATTCACGAATAGATTCTTTATGAAGACAACATAAATAAATTCTGTTCCTAAATAGACTTTTCATTCATGGTCCTGATTTGGTGAGCAAATAGTAAAAGTTTGGTTTATGGTTTGGAGACCATAGAGAGCTGAGCTGGAGACAGAGTTTAGTTCATGGCCATGGTTTGGAGAATATTGAGTTGTTTGGAGACCACGGAGGGTAAATTTAGTTCAAAGTTCTTGGTACGGGACCATAGATGTTCGTTCATAGCTTGGTTTGATAACCCGAGGATAAATTTGGCTCATGGCCCTCTTACAAGGTTGATTAGTTTCATGGCCCTGATTAGATAACTAAAGCTGACACTAGATTTCAATCAAAGGAGAAATTTTTGAAATATACATAAAGCATAGATTGATACCCGCATCTATAGTTTATAATCTTGAAGTCAGAAAATGACGTAATCAAAAATTGATGGTTTAGCCGGCAGTGGTGACGATCAAAGGCTGAGGTGCTCTTCAAGAATAGTTTAGAATGTTTCATATATTACGCACACGTGGAGCAGTTTTTAAGCCAAAAATGGTCACAGCTGAACAAGTAAACATATACCAGTATAACGTTGCATTTTTTAAAAGGAGCGTTTGAACTGATCAGACGCATGATCTCCGACCATATGATCACAGGTACAGAGTAAAATATCATACACCGAATGGGTTCAAAATCTACGTACTCATTAACAAAGTAAGGAATAATTTACTAATTAAATAAAAAACAATGCACTAATTAGAGTCTGAAATGATGCTTTGATCAAGTCTGAGCTGCGTATATAAACTGAAAAAGTGACGCACTGATACAATTCAAAATATAAACTGTGGAGTTTTAAGTAACATTCATAAACTGACATGATCGTGAAAAATGGTAAAATAGAATAACTGCCACAAAGAAAAAAAATCTTTCATCTGTAGTAAGTAAACGAGTCAAAATATACAGAATTCCCATAAAAATGACTACCATTCTATCTATCCGAGATTTTTTGGCTCGAGGCTAAATCATATAGCGAGAAATAACCGGGCAAACCCGAATAAAGAAAATTCATTCACTTCATTTCCAACACTAGAAACATGTATAGTTTTCATCTTTTCCTTAGGGAAGCCTTTAGTATCCGTCACTGATACCATCCCCTTACTTGAATTATCTTCTGGTATACGGTATAGATAATTCTACAACCTATCTATGGCAAAACAATAGTCTCTCTGTGTTAGTCAATTCGTGTCATCATTGTTCCACCTATGAATTGTACGGTAATTCAGAAAATGTGTCCTATCTGTTTGAAAACACTAGGATAACATATAATTACTAAGGATATCTATCTTCAAAAAGTGATATCTGTGCCGCATACTGCTGAAGGAAAATGAAGATATCTAAAAATCCTAAAAATAGGAATATAGAATATAGGAATAAGAATAGGGAATATCTGAAAATAGGATTACAATACCAATCTCTATTCTGATGAGTTCCATACTCTTCTTCAAAAATGAAGAGTAGATCTGTCTTCGAATCTGCAGCCGATGAGGAAGCAGAAATGACTGTGAAAAAATACGTGACTGCATTTCAACACTCGTAGACAATTTTCAAAGACGTCTACAATGTACAGAAAGCTGCTGGTAATGTAATCAAAATGAAGCAGTACCACCAGGTATCAATAGTCATCGTTACGTGTACGCAATTGTTATAACTGAGTTGCTCATTGAGCTGTATATCGGTCACAGCCAGGTAGCAGTTACTGTTACTCAAAAAATAACTCATTCGTGGCCACCATGAATTGACCAGAGTTACTGTAAAGTCCCCATTCAAAAATCTGGGGCAATATGTCTACAATGTTATTGTAACGCGACGTATCCAGTCTCGCGTGGGGATGCATAAGAGTAAAGGCGTTTTATACTTATCAATCCTATTGGTTATTAGAAAAAATGAAAAGATGGGATACATTTTCTGAAATATCCTGTAGTTAAAGACGAAAGAATTAACTACCACCAACCTACTACCTGAACCCTGAACCAACACCCACCTAGACCACTACCCTATCCTCCCCTCACCTCTTCCCACCCGCCAAGACCCCATCCCTCCCGCCATTCGCTCCTGCCCTCCCAGATCCCCGCCCTCCCAGATCCCATCCTCTCGCCCTCCCAGATCCCATCCCTCCCGCCCTCCCTCGTCCCATCCCTCCTGCCCTCCCAGATCCCATCCCTCCCGTCCTCCCAGATCCCATCCCTCCCGCCCTCCCTCCCTCACCCCATCCCTCCCGCCCTCCCTCACCCCATCCCTCCCACCCTCCCCTACCCCTACCTCCCCCCAACCCTACCCACCCTTCCCCAAACCCCGCGGTTAGGTGAGTTGAATTGTTACGATGTTTTACTTAGACGGATGGGAAAAGTGAAGATGAGAGAACAAATCACTCTTCAATCACAGGATGAAGTAATACAAGCGATCGGAACTGTGTCTGTACACAATATTACATGTATCTACAACAATTCAATCAGTCTTAAATCTACAGCAATTAAATCTACAGTAATCATAACTGTTAAAATACAAATCTGATTGTGACAAAAGAACACGATCGATAAGAATTGTGTTATTGACATCAGGGACCAGTTTCATATTGATAAGAAATAAAATTAGGAAACCTGTAAACCAACAAATTAACCCCACATGAACTAACATACACAGATATAAGTAGGGGAATTTTGAATGGATTGAACAAATATATAAATGCAACAGCTCACTGTGATTTCATTTCAAAATATGGTTTATAACACTATAAAACTGGTCCCTTAAATCAAATCAACAACTCATAAACAAACGTAAATGTTACTTATCTTGAATTTCCATTTAATGATTCGTGTTATCCTGAGCAAGAACCAAGAAATTGATTCTCCTGATGTCCTGTGCTGAATCCAAGAGATTGATTCTCCTGATGTCCTGTGCTTAATCCATGAAAGTGATTATATTGGTGTCCTGTGCAGAATCCAATAAATTGATCCTCCTGATGTCCTGTGCTGAATCCGAGAAAGTCTCACATGTAAAACAGTGATTATTGATGTCCTGTACTTAATCCATGAAATGATTCTCTTGATGTCCTGTACTGAATCCAAGAAAGTGATTCCGTGTTGTCCTGTGTTGAATCCAAGTTCCCATTGTAAAGTGATACCTATAATAGCCAAATCTAAGATAGTCTTCTTTCCTTAGAGTAAACTGCAGAATTCTCAAATTAAAAATTCAAACTTACTAATTAAATCGTTCGCTCCAATCTGTAGTGCATTTATTCAGTGGGCTTTTCTTACTACGGTTCAGGTTTTGCCTTCGGAGTTCAAGAGGAAATATAAAAGAGAAAATAATGAAGAAACGTGAACAGTATGAATAATATGTTTTCTGAAACCATTGAAGATTCAAAAGATGAAATAAGCTTACACTGTTTATACCCGTTTCTGATGTCAATTCCATATGAAATGGTTTTTTACATCTACAAATGAAAACAGAACATTTGATACTTCCAGAATGATGCAGCATAAAAACAGAATGAATTCACACGGAAATCAAAACTAATTCACATGTTTAAGAATCCTTTCAGAAGAAATTAGAACACAACAATGCAATGGTCCCATGGTCAGATATCAGTTACCAGCAATATATGAGGTGAAATGTATTGGCACCATTTTAACCACGTTATAAACACTTACCGAATATTGAAATACTGATTTCTGGGGTACGAAGGGAGGGTGGTTGTGTTTGGAAAAGGGTGCATTTTTCTGCGTTCGTTCATGTTTCATGTTGGAAAACGCCATTTTCCTGTGCCGGATTAGGCCAAACTAGTGGACACAATGACCACACGTCATATGACCACATACGTCATTATGTTCCAGATTCGAGCGTCGCATGTCAGAAATTTTCCATATCAATCTTGGAGGCTGTTCTTTTTTATTTCATTCAAATGTTCTACGTGAGAGGGGACACGTAGCTATGGGAAGTGGAAACCAATGAAGTAGGGACGTAGATCATCTAGAGGTAATCTTACATCTTCTAATATTCATATTCTCTCTAGTCCCAATCCTAACGTGAAGCCGTGAATAAAGAACCTACGCACAAAACAACAAACCTCTCAACCTATGCATGAAATAACATATTCGATTCCCAAATGATTTACTCAAAACTAAATTAAGATTAACTGCATTTAAATCGAGTAAAGCTTTATTAAACTGGGCTGCAGCTCTTCCAGTTTCAGAAAACAATTCAAGAAATATTGTTGGAAAAAAGTAGAAAATTCCCGATAGTTTATATTTTGTGAGCGGATCCAGGGACCAGTCGCAGTGGCTTTAGTCCAAAGGTCTTTAATCTTGAGACTGTTGTTAACGTGTTAACTGTAAGCCAAATACTCATTCGTTCCGTGAAACGCATAGGCTTCATCGGAAAAGAACCCCCCGCGTGGCAGTCACTAATCCAAAATCCAGGGTTCCAGCGCGAAATAATCAACTCGTAAAATCGATTAAGTCCTTTTCGTGAAACTGACCCTAAACAAACCGTTTCTTTCATGATTCTCCGCTGTATGCGAGGTTTTTAATGATTCTACCCCACCGAGGTTTCATTGATTTTTGCCCTGGTATGCGAGGGTTCCCGGTCCGCGAAGTTTCAATGATTCTTACCCTGGTACGCGAGGGTTTCATTGATTCTTACCCTGGCATGCGAGGGTTTCTCGGAGGAAGCTCATCTCCGGGCTCCTACTAAAAGCCGACCAGCGCCGACCAGCGCCGACTAGCGCCGACCAGCACCGACTAGCGCCGACCAGCTATCAAAAGCGCCGACCAGATACGCTTACCAAAACGGATAACAAATTCTTAAATTGAAATAATAACTTTTATTTTTATCTTTTTACTTTTATCTATTTAACACGATTAACTCGATTGATCGTTTAAACTAGTGTGTCGGCATCAAAAGTCAAAAACAAGATACTTAGAGCTACAATACATTTGCAAAGAAATACTTATTTAACTTTTTTCATTGAATTAAATAACAGAAATATACCAATATACAAATTTACATGTTAACAATTTACATTCAGGCTTATATTCACTATATTTCTCAGATCTGAAATATACAACGGTTGATAGTCTGATAGTTTGAACTTTGTCATCAAAAACATGTTGAGCTACAATAGCAATACTTTAACTTTTTCAGTGAATTATTAATTACAAAAATATATACAAATTTACAAGTTTACAATTTACATTAGGACTATTTCACTATTTCTCGGCGAAATTATACACGTTAACACATATCACTGATATTTCTATTAACCTAACCTTAATTTTCGACTTTTTGAATTTTCCGATTCGCCGTTCTTTCACTTTTTACGCGTTTCCTCTGACCTGGTTTTTTTGCAATATTTCCGGTTTTAGGAATAGTCAGCAGACCATCTGTTGATGTCATTGTATTAATTGGTTTTGTTGGCCTTATCGTGGCTTTCATGAATTTCTCAGTTTTTTTTTATCGTTTTCAGTTTTTTGAGTCCAAATGGCATGGCTGACAGTATAGCTTTTTAATTTTGATACGATTTCGAAGTTTCCTTGGTTGTGAATAGCTCTGCGAATATCGATATATTGTAGTTTCACCATTTTATGTAATTCCTCGATTAAGTCCGGAATCTTTAATATCTTCCATTTGGTTGAAAGTTTTATGATACTGTTAATTGTCTCGCAATTGTTGTTGGTCCAACCGATTGAATGGACCTTTTTCACGACTGACGGAAAGAACACATACTGCTTTAGTCGCGGTTCCAGTTTGTTGAAATAGGCTATAAACTCTGGTGCTGATTCCATTATGTCTGCCTTTGTTTCAATCATTTTTTGTTCGTATTTGAATTCGTCATCCTGATGCAGCGCTCCACTTTTACCGAATATCGCATCGACTATTCTATCTTTAACTTTATCGTTGACACCAGTTTTGTGCAACAAATGTCTTTTTACATTTTCGATAAGATGCCGGTAACACAATATTTGATTAGCGGAGGGGAATGCCTCTTTTACCGCCTTAAGCAACGCTTTTTCTTCATCAGAACCGAAAGTCAGAGATTCACTGTAGGCGATTTCAGTCGTTGTGACTTCCGAGTCAAGCTTCCCTTTGATGTGTGCGAAGAAATGCTGATAGGTTTCGGTTTCCCCGTCCCAATGTAAAAACAGAGGGCCGATGAATATCGGGTGTTCCTGAGTTTCCCGGCGAAGTAAATGTGTATTCTTAAAAACGGTAATTGTCAAAAAACACGCACCAACGTTAAATGTCCTGTCAACACCAAGGATAGATCCAGACTGTACACAGAATGTACGAATGTCTTTAATTTGTTGGTCTGTATATAGAATAGCCATTGGTGGTTTTCCTTTCAATGCGAACACTTCTCGTACAAAATCGTTTTCATGAAGCATATTAAACAGTTGTTGAATGTCATCGGCGACATTTTTCCTATGTCCATTATTATTTTTCGATTTTTCGCGATGATTAACATTTTGAACCTGCTTTAAGTTTCTTGGAACATGCAACGAACTGTTCAAACATAGTTCATTATGTACATCGCGCGGTGGCTGAGTAACGCACTTTTCAGCAATCTTTTCCATTACAGAGTCAGTTGTCCTTACATAATCAATCCCCACCCCCTTTTTTGTATTTCCGTGCGTTACACCGAACAGAGGTGCTTCGCCTAGATACTCAACGATCGCCGTATTTCTAACGTGAGTATCGAACGTGGACGGAAATTCTTCTAACCACGACACGCGTTTCTTGTAATCCGTTTTCCGTTTTAGGGTAGTATAGAATCGACGCAAAATTAAAACGGAATCTTTAGATGGCTGCGTTTCCAGCGGCACAAATCCTTCCTTTTTCTTCTGGATACCATATAATCCATTCTTTGATTCAATCATCTGAAATGTTAAAATGTTGAGTTACATATACAAATAGAAGTTTAGATTAAAGGGGAGCAGTTTGATTTTATCTTATTGAAAACATACTTTATAATTTCCATGTTCATCGACCATAAGTAAAACTTTCTTTGTTGATGACAATTTTCTATCCCATACACCACAGTCGTCAGTATATTTGCTCATATTGCCACCGTTTCTGCGCGTTATGTTTTTCGAATTGTCAACAACGAAAACAGCATTGTTTTTCGAACCAATGGGGATGTCGGTTCTGTTGGGCTTCGATTCTTTGATCAATGCGATTAATTCTGGAATGTCTAAAAATCTCCCCTTGAGTGACCCATCCGACGTGATTGCTTCGATTTTTTCATCGATTATCGACTCGTTCAATTGTGGTGGTGATGGCGGTGAAATACCTTTAAAATATAAAAGTTTTTCATTATTATATAGCCATTCATCTATTCTAATGATAAACCGGTATATAAAGTATACACTAACCTGTGCTGTTGTAAGGCATTGCAGAATCATTGTCGGATTCAGCGTCGGATTCAGCAAGAAAATCTGAAATTTCTAATAAGAAAAGAACGATATCATTCGGCGTTGTTTTATATATGCTATAGAATTAAGAAGAAGAATTTAAGAAAAGCTTACCTTTGGTGTAGTTCGGCTTGGTCTTCGTTGATGAATTGTCCTCCGAGAGGTTTTGTTCGTCTGGCGTATTGTCTTTCAATTTTTGGTCTTCATTAGGAGGTTCCGGCAGTCCTGAAAAAATGATCGAATATTGATAATAAACGTTTAAAAAAAACGTTGTATTTCCGTTGATTAAAGAAAATAGCAATAATTTTGATACTATCACTAACCATTAACTGAAAGAAGGTTATCCGAGGAACAGTTATCCGATGAATTGTCCTCCGAGAGGTTTTGTTCGTCTGGCGTTTCTTCATTAGGAGGTTCCGGCAGTCCTGAAAAAATGATCAAATATTGATAATAAACGTTTAAAAAATACGTTGTATTTCCGTTGATTAAAGAAGATCGCAATCATATTGATATTATCACTTACCATTAACTAAAAGAAGGTTATCCGAGGAACAGTTACTGCGAACATTGCTTTCATCCTGAGAAACATCATGTTCAAAATCTGAAAAATGCAATACACATACATATATACATGTCTATATATAGCATATATATATATATATATATGTATATATATAGCTTACATATATCCATCGGATAATTCGTTACATTTTTTCTTTATTACTAAGGTATTTTGTAAAATGGAAATATAATAAATAGAGACCTAACAGCATACCTTCCGTGTTTGCTGGAATTCCGTAAGAGTCAGCTTCTCGCATTTTCTATGAATCCACAATAGACATGCGTTGCACTCTATCGCATCTTCGTCACACTCTCGAAGACAAACTGGAATTGATAAGAAAGATAGTCTGTAAATATGAGTGATATATGTATAGAATGATCAATAATATGAAATTCATACGGTAATCAATAAAAAACTCTTCAATGCAAAATTCTTTCGAAAACAATTACCAACAAAATCTATAGAATCCAGATTCTTTGTTAATACTATACATTGTGAGCCACTATACATTGTGAGCCAAAAAATGTCAACATAATTGTGAATCAAAGAACGTTTGAAAAGGGAATTTGATGATTTTGTTCTCATTCAATGATGAATTTGAAAGGAGGATATTACGAATTGATGATGTCGATTGAAGAATCTTAACATTTTCATTAACTAAACACAAAATGTCATCAACATATTTCGGTATCAAAAATTTCGGTTTAGAAACAGTGTTATGGAGAATTTCAGAAGTTAGCAAAAATTTGAAATAAAGGATACCATATAAAAAGTCGGAAATTTGAAACATTTTGTCCGAAATTCCCTTCTTAACAAAGTCGGTTTGAGATTTCAAAGTTTATCTAAATGATCGTTATGACGCCACGTGATCTGTTATTCCAATGTGAGAATCAGTCAGCAGAAAAATAAAATCTAATTAGTCAAATAATGATTTGATAGTACATATTTAAGTACAATAAATACATGTACCAACCTTTGCAAGGATATTGGAGAGTTGTCTTTCCTTTTCTTTTTCGTAGTGGTGCCATTGGAATAAAATTTCGTTAAACGTCCCGTGTGTGCTGTTAGCGCTCTCTTGCTCAGAGAATAGTCCGAAAAGAACTGTGACCCCTGTCATTTTCGCCCAGTTTATATACAATTCAGGGATGACTAATTAAAAACCAATGTAATTAGTCAATGGAATTGATATATTTATAAGTTTATTTTATGTCCATTGATCTTAAAGTCAATTGGTCAACGGGTCATTGTTTTAACAGATCAAAAGAATTACTAAATTGGTTTTTGATGACAAGCCCAGTAAAATTCAAACGGTTTAAGTAATTATATCTTAAAGTTGCGTGTGTCGAATGATTGCACACATCTAATTAGTGGATGATCACAGTTATTTTATTCCTTTCATCAGTAATTCCTTTCTTTTATTTAATTGAGAAGTGCGTTCTTGACTTCAGTTCACATGCTACTTCCCCTGGACCAATGATCAAAGCTGTTATGAACGTCCTTATTAATTTTAGCGCGTGTACGTGACGAGAGTAGTCTTGCGTAAAAATCTATTAGGCAAATATCATACGAGATGTATGATATACACATAAACATACATGAAAAAGAAAGAAAGATTTTAAGTTGTTTGCATTTTCTTTTATTTCAAATAACGATAGTATATGAAATCCCAGTCATATTTAATGCAAGCTTAACATGAAAAAATAAACCTGATCAATATACCAATTTCAATTTAATTTTGCCATATGAAATTATAAATCTAAAAGTACATCAGACAGCAGAATACATTTTAACGAATATTGTCTTGGACATGAAAACTCAGTAAAAAATTAACACGAACACAATGCAATCCAAGTAAATATAACCATTTGAATCTAATTTTGCATGTAGTCATAGGTTAGACAGCAGCATACATTTTTAACGAATTGTCTAGGAAATCGGGGCTTGGACGGCGCTGGTCGGCGCTTGGACGGCGCTGGTCGGCGCTAGTGGGCGCTGGTCGGCGCTGGTCGGCGCTAGTCGGCGCTGGTCGGCTTTTAGTAGGAGCGCATCTCCGAGATTAGGTCCAAGGTCGTAGGACTGTCATGCCGTGTACACGATTTACGATTTTACAGTGATTTCAACTCGTCTAATATCTTGATTTTGCTAATAATATCGCTTGTAAGTTTCCGGTAACATACAAAACATAATTCTGGCAAGTAAATGTATGATTGTTTTCTGTTGAGCCAGGCGTAGATTGTTGGCCTTGCGACTTTAGTAGTCTGTTCCTGACCCTGGCTCCAAGAACCTTACTACTAGGCTTAGTTAGTGTCTGGTGGACCACAGCTGGGTACACTAGGATCACTATTTATATATATATAGTACCAGGGATACTGGATGATCTAAGCTACAGTTCACACCCAAACTTCAAATACAAGCCCCTATGCCTCGGATCGCAGAGCAACGACAACGTAGATGAGCTCAGACCACTATTCCAAAATCTTCTATATCCTATAGTAAAAACAAGAAATTCGAGAGTTTAGTTCATATATAAGCGCGTAAATTCAGGGGAAATCCTGCTTATGGCTCATAGGCCAGCATCTTAGCTACGCATTGAAGTGGTTTTCGCCCCACATACCCAACCTAACTTTTGAAATAATCAAACCTTTAGAAAGGAGGGGTATCCCAGTACAGGTATGCCAGTACATCCGAGCCAAATATCTAAGGGAATCCCCCACCGTGTTTGGTACCCTTACTCCAAGCAAAAAAAGTCCAGGGAATCCCTTATTTCATCATCAATCTGTCTCTCAGGATCAATGGATTTCATACATATAACCGAAATTCGTTACCTATCCCATTTGCAGAAATTATGGCAACATTTATGGGGGACCTCTTCTTCACTCTAGGTACTATTTTTGGGGTCCGGCCCTACGCATCTTCGAGCTACTAACCTAATTGTGGTCTGATGCCAGATCACTGTGGAAACAGCCACACTGCCAGGACTGGATGAACTCCCTGCCTACATGTTGATGTAACAAGTTTCTGCGATGCGACCGTCTCTCCCATCCCAGCAGTTGCAACCAACCTATGCTACTCTTGCAACTGACAGAGACAAGTTGCATACCGTTGCTGACAATCGCGTAGCCACTGACAGCTACGGCCCCACTTGACTTGCTTGCAATGGCAATTGTGTCCCTTTTTCATCAGACCAACACAAAATACGCCTTGCTCTAGTATAACCGTTCTATTATAGGGCCTATAATTCATAGGAAATGCTGAAGAGAGTTCCGAAGTTCTTTCGGATAGCTGCTTCAAGAAGATGCCATACTTCAGGAATTGCTGAAGAAAATGTCAATCCTGAGCCATCTAAGGGTCGAGTGAAAGATCATTGGTTGTTCGCATCGCCACAGTATAGAGGAATTAATGAATTTGTGAAGGATATCCATAATCTGGTTGTTTTTAATAACAGTAAGTCAACAGCAATAGAGCAATTAAATGGAAGCGTTCATCACATATTAAACAATACTGAAGTTAAGTTACTTCTAGGCTGTACTGTAGTAATCCACGTGCTATGCTAACTATTATGATTGGGTTTATCTCCATTTTTGTTTCATCTTTCAGAAAATGTACTTGCTTTGAAGAAACCTGCTGGTTTATCTTGTTTCAGTATGTACTGTGTTCAGTTATTTCCTCATTTTCCAACTGATGATGTATGATTGAAATTTTTTAACTATGCCTAGATATGATATTGGTACTTATTTGTTATTTCTATAGAGCCGAAGAATGAAGTTGTGAGATATTACAATGCTGCAGAGTTCTCGTTTTCTTTAAATGATACTTTACCGGGAGTTAAGGAGATGTTCGGTCTGGAATATCTTGAAATCCCGGTCAATTTAAACAGGTACCGGTATACAGTAATTACTTATTATCGTCAGACATCTAAGCTGCAAATGCTAAGCAGGGGCGGATCCAGATGGGAGCACAAGGAGCACATGCTCCTGAAACTAATAAGACAGCAGTCCACAGCGCAAGATGGAGCTTATATTCTTTTAGATGTCCCTGGAGGGAATTGTATGAAAATGAACTGAAATTTTCATTCCCTTGTTTTGGCTGCCTGGATACTTGCCCTTTTTAACTGTATGCCCTTTTCATTTCTTAGCGCTCCAATCAAAGTATGCCTCTATAAGCATTTAAGCTAGTTTATTTTTTTCGTTTCAGTCCATATAGTGGTGTGGTGTTACTTGCGAAATCACCAGATGTGTACAAAAGACTACGCAACTTCTACAGCATTTCGATCAAAGCACAGAAATTGTTTGTTTATAAATTTTGGTAAGGCTTTTTCAGTTATGTTTAGCTATTTGTGAATTAATGCTGTATTCTACGGGTAAAATATTCAACATTTTTTGTTAAAACGCAATTCCTAGGGTTATCACAGTAGGAATTCCGATTCCATCTGCTATAGAGGAACGTGTTGGTGTTAGAAGAGCTGAAGTTGAGGACCATGTTGTTGTAAGTCATTATTAAAGTAAGATATGTATATTCCCAATACACTTGAATAATATCGAACTCAAATAGACTCTTTGTAATTACAGTCTGTTGTCTTAGATAATGTATCGAAGCAAGTCTTGAAGATCGGGGGTGGAATTCGTCCATTCATTAACATGAAAACTTTGAGCTCGAATGATGAATCTGGCTGTGCTCTTATCGAAATTCAAACTACTGCATGTGAGTATATCTATCAGGCACTGCTGTTACCGCTTGAATGGTATTTGTGTATCTTTCAAGAACAATTCTTTTTGCGACAACAAATGCCAAATCAGATTTATTTTCTCAGTATTTTGGAAAATTAAATTAAACGTCCCCACGGAGTGATGAAATTCTAGAATTTTCTGGGAGAGGACCCTACACACCTTGTGGTCCTGTAACACTGATCTGCCCCTGTAAATTATTACAGCATTGGGTACTTTACATCTGCCATTCTAAACAGGAAACTGGAAGATAAATTGACAAACTGACATTTGACTTTCATTATTTTTACAGTTCACTGGGATGTGTTAGAGGCATACATGTCTTCACGGTTAACCTGTATTCTAGGTGACCACAAATATGCACCACGTGTAACTACAGTATTAGGTGAACCAGTGATGAAATCCTACCAAAAGTCACCTCCCGAAACACAAGTATGTATAGTTAGGCTTATCATGTTTTTCTCGGTATTTACTGTGCTTTATTTTTCTGTTGGTCAATTGTGAAAACCTGCTTCAAGTTGGTAGATTGTTTTTGGTATGTCTTTAATAACTGCTATTTCATTAACGTTTTCAGGAATTGCCAAAACAAGTTTTAAGTCGTTTGAAAGTTCGCCCGGATCTGCAATCAGATGTACCGTTACATGTGCATTTACAGCAACAGATTCTTCCTCGACTAAAAATGCCCGGACGTCATTATCCACAACGGATCATTGAAGCCGAACCTCCTGGCATTTTCCGTTGTACAGCTCAAGCTCTAGGACTATCAATACCAGAAATAAAATGGACTCCGCCGCATATATTCAAACCTGTAAATAAGCAGGTGGACACTGCAGACCCTGCGATTAATATTGTAACTTGAATAATTTAATGATATTATACGAATTTATGGATTTCATTCGTAACACTTTTCGCAAATACTTGGATATAGTATTTCCATCATGATCGTATGTTGTCGGTGTATTACGCAGTAGATGTATGTGAAGTTAGCTCAAGTCCGAGGAAATCTTTTTATCCAGGGGCAGATCCAGCGTTACAGGACCACAAGGTGTGTAGGGTCCTCTCCCAGAAAATTCTAGAATTTCTATAATACAATATAATTCAGTAGATGTATGTGAAGTTTGCTCAAGTCAAGGGAATCTTTTTAAGATTCATGTCATTCCCATTGACAAAGCCTGTCCTCAGTAAGGTAGGGTTTGTTGTAATATTGTGAACTCATTGATAAAACTACCCGGGTAGTATGAATAATCTCAACAAATTATAATATTTTCAATAAATTAAAATAGTTTATTTACACGCGTGAACACATAGTCCAGGACACAAATTTACAATTTTCCAACGGATTATACTCAACGTAGGTTAATCCGTATTACACGGGACAGCTTTTTGTACGATTAATGAAGTGATAAAAGATGAACAATTTTCGTTCTACCATTACAAAATTTCAAAAGTGATTTTCGGAAAAGAAATATGTACAACCTGCATTTTTTGTAACAAATATATTTCCCAAGTATCAAGAAAATATTATTAAACGTTCATGCAACCCTTTAGAACTATCTAATGAACAACCATTATTTTTCAAATGTTAAACATTTTTGATAATTCAATATTTGTTGATGTCAATAATACATCATCCAAGTAGTTTTCAGTATTGGTGGCTTCTAAATAAAAGAAATTTCCACCAACACGTCATAAAAAGTATGGTATATACTTTACACTTGAACGATCTATTGAAAATGCCATCTACTGGAGATATTGATGACTACGATGTCTGTTCATTCTACACTGATGATATATCAACCATCATTGAGTAGAGGAAAAATATTAATATTCATCACAGGGAATAAAGCAGCAAATATTAACTTTTCGACCATTAATTTCTAGCACGCAGTCGACGAGCTTGATTAAAGTTGGTAGGTGTTGTAATCAATACAGTCACACAGATGGCATTTCATCGCACGCTCACTCTTACCAGCCGGAGAGTGAGCGTTTACCGACCTCATCCACCTCCAGCCATTGGTGGAGCAGATGGTCCATCTGTAAATGAAGAAAAAATATTGTATCTTTAAAAATAACAGGTTATTCTTACGTAGTACTTAAATATCCTTAATTAACTACCTACCATCGAAGTGTCGTACACCACCAAATCTTCGCCGCGGACCACCTGGCGGTCTGAAATGATATTACGGTGACAAATCTTTAAATGAGCCACCCATTTTCTTGAATCTAAGTCTTTTCTCAATCTAAATATTATAATAAATTTACCCTCCACCTCCAGGTCGTCGATAATCTGTGCTGCTAGCATCGCCATTACGAGTTTTGCTAGGCTGAAATGAAATCAAATATAGTTTTTTATTTAGAAAACACTTTAGTTAACGTTTTATTTTTTTTAAATTCTTAATTTCACTTACCGAAATCATAGTTTGAAAGCTGAAAAATAGAAACAAATTGAATTTTAGATAATTATATAGTCTTATGTTTTTCTGATTTTAATTAAACGTGCATGCCACTGACAACAACAATGTGGTGAGTGCGCTATAGGCCTATATAACAAAAAAGAAATTTATTGGCAATTAAATAACGAGATGGTATTTTGCAACCTAATACTCACAATAAGAGAACAAAATTAATACATCCCCAGAATAGTTCTGTAACTATCGAGAGCCTCCATGGTGACCGAGACTCGGATACTTGTCCTAAAAAATAACAAGTACATATGTATGTAGTCTGAATACTGGTCGTTGTTACCGGTTCCCTACAACGTCTGACGCTTACGTATTAATTGCAATGCAACAACTGATTTTAGTTTCAAATCAAATCTTTGTACTAAAATAAATAAATTAGTTACCTTGTTGACTTTGAAAACGTGTTTTTTAATAATATTTTTGATGATTTTAGACTACTATGTATTATGTATGTAGGCTACTGTTTTAGTCAGTAACCTAACTGTGGTTAAGTTTCACGATCGGATATTTTCACAAACCACATAAGCCCATCCGATTATAAAAAGCTTACCAGTAACGATTTGGTAACTAACTAGGCTACTGTATGATTCAAATATGCTGAATCATCCTTTTCTCAAGTAGGCACCATTGAAACAATGATTTTTAGAGCCAGCGATCACCTTTAAACTGATAACATAGGATCTCTATACAAACCACCATGCTTAGAATGAGCGAGATATGATTTTTTCGTCTAAAATTGTATTGCACAATAGGATCTGTATGCAAACATGCTTAGAATGAGCGAGATATGATTTTTTCGTCTAAAATTGTATTGCGCAATACCCAGGGAGCCCGGAAGTAAAAATATAGGCTTAAAAATGGCATATCTACAGACCTTTGAGCGAAAAGAGTGAATATACCTCAAGGCGAACTTTTAGATTTATAAACGAATTTTTATATAACACTTGATTTAGAATGATCGTCTTAAAATCGTCTTTA
This sequence comes from Tubulanus polymorphus, assembly GCF_964204645.1. Lineage (NCBI taxonomy): Eukaryota > Metazoa > Nemertea > Palaeonemertea > Tubulaniformes > Tubulanidae > Tubulanus > Tubulanus polymorphus. Next base: position 8,007,180 of record NC_134027.1, on the reverse strand, counting down.
AAAGTGACTTAATTACCTCCTGATGACACGTAAACCATATTCCAGGTCGTTGTATATACTACGGACCGGACACATGGACCGGATCAATGAATAAAAAGTTTACAATAAAACATGGAACAGGATCGATCCAAGTCGTACGATACTTAGTGCCACAATTCACGGGTCGGAAAATTGAAGTATCCAAAAGTAAACGAAATAGGATATATATTGATCCATTCATGGAATTTCCTTTCTGTATTATATATTCGAATTGTAGATAGAAAAATTTATAAAACGCCCTACACACTACATTGAGCCCTGTGCATAGGGACTATGTTAATTGTCACTCGAACCAAATCGACACTATCTCCGATAACCCTGTGTAATAAAAACATAAATTTTGATATTGGTCATTGATATTGGTTACTGGATATTGGTGACTATCAATTGTGACAAGTCCCTGTGAGGCTAGCGAAAATGCAAGACGACTGAGTCCTAGATTCGTAATGGCCTTCGCACGCCAAGCGGATTGCTACAGCTTAATAAGAGAAAAAAAAAACAAGACGAGTTCATCGCACAAGCAGGCTATTTTATTATATCGAATGGTAGAACTTAGATAATAAAAGAATTATAGATCATGGCCATGGCTGATAATGCTTGCCGATTTACAGTTAGTGAACATAGTTTTATAAAGTAAGGACAATCAACACATACCGGGGTATATAATGAGTATTTTTATTATATCATTTTCATTTTTAGGCTAATATTAATATCATAAACACAATTTTGTTATCCTATGGTAAAAATTACTTGTTTTCAATCAAGCAGGTGGATGGAATAAAATCGACTTAACCTATCAAGATGAAAGAATGTCTTAGCAAACAAATTAACCATGAAAGCCGCATAGTTACACGTGGTAACATCGAAAAGGCGCAGTTGATTTAAAAGGTCTGGTTCATACTAGACATTTTTATCGCGCCTCTCGGAATCGTCAGTTTGTGGGCTTAATCAGGTATTCAGATTTTGCATTTCTTCGGCGGATCCATTATTTATTTATTTATTTCTTGAATAATTTACATCAATAAATAAATACCAGACAAAATTACAATAGATAATTAATTTGATTCATACAATATATATATAAACTGATGTAAAATAACAGCAGGGCAACCAGAGGAAAGCAGAGCTTGTAATATCAGGCACCCCAAAATCTTATTATCTGATTGGTTGTTGGTGCCACATTTCATTTTCAATTTACTGAAATTTTCAACTCGACGCTATCTAGAATGTCAAATGTTACCGCAGCAAAAAGTGCAAAGATCTTTACATTTCCTTCTTTATTATCATGTTTTTTGTCATCCTTTAACATCGATGGATTATAATGACTGAAGAACATCAATTGAAGGATAGGTGCCGACATAGCGATGGCGAATTTCGATGTTCTCGGAGAGAATAACTTGGATTCGGAGTTTTCAGCCAAATTCGCGAAGTACTTGTACGCGATTGCAATTTTCGCAATCATCACAGTAGCATATGCCAACCAGGATAAACTCGCTAGTGGTAGGTATCCGAGAAATTTGGTGCATTTTCCGTATTTATCGAAGGGTTTTGTTTTGTTTATGAAGTACACGGAAGACATCGCGCATGCCACGGAATAAACTGTTTCAAATTCAAAGATGAACATATCTAGAATAATACACTGATTGAAATATTGGTAAAGCGCCCGGAATCGCCTCAACCCAACGGTCTTGTTTTTCTACTGGACTCGGCGGCAAGACATGCCGAACATGTCTTGAAGCTGATTACAGACAGAAAAAAAACGGACGCTGATTCTTATCGCAAGCCGCCAGATTTATTAGTATTAAATAGTTGATACTAGATACAATTTTAAAACCATGGCCACAAAAAATTGCTGATTCACAGTCAGTGAGCACAGCTTTCAAGTATGGTATCAAAATGGAAAATAGCGTAGGCTTTGTTCATACAAGACTGGTTCATTCCAAACCCTGCCCAGGATCGTCTGCAGACCCACCCGCAGGTGGTTATGTAGTGGCGGCACTTCGTTCGGGCAAGTTAACAGTCTGATTTTTAGCTGTGTACTGAACCGCGTCACTACTCACACGTTGCGTTGGGGCGGCACTTGGCTTATCTATCAACAACTTAACAGTCCTTTTAACTTCAAAAATACTTAAAAAAATCAGAATCCCGTTTTTCATTACAAACGATGACAGATCAGAATGCCTTTCCCCCCACAAATATAACCTTATTACGAAAAACGGGATATTGATCAACAATATAGAAATCAATGAATGAACAAGCCGCATTATCAGCTGTTTCTTTTCCGATGCGTGTGTATATGTACAGCTTAGGATTAGTAACGGAAAAAAGGGCAAAATGAAACCAATCAGAGGGAATGCAAGAATCGAACGTTCCAGGTTGAAATTCATTTTTGAAGTGATATTTGATTCTTGAACGAAAAGGACCTCCATGAACTCAACGCTATCTAGTATGTCAAACATTACCGCAGCAAAAAGTGCAAAGATCATTACGTTTGATCCTTCCTTATTCTCATCAATTTTGCTACCCTTTAACATCTTTTCAGTTTCTTCTTCATTCCCATGTTCTGGGTCTGCATTTCCTTCCCCATTCTCATATTCTGTGTCTGCATTTCCTTCTCCATTCCCATGTAGTGTGTCTGCATTTCCTTCTCCATTCCCATGTACTGTGTCTGCATTGCCTTCTTCATTCCCATGTACTGTGTCTGCATTGCCTTCTTCATTCCCATGTCCTATGTCTGCATTTCCTTCTTTATTCTCATGTTTTTTGCCATCCTTTAACATCGATGGATTATAATGGCAGAAGAACATCAGTTGAAGGATAGGTGCCGACACAGCGATGGTGAATTTCAATGTTCTCGGAGAGAATAATTCGGATTCGGAGTGTTCAAGCAAATTCGCGAAGTACTTGTACGCGGTTGCAATTTTCGCAATCATCACAGTAGCATATGCCAACCAGGATAAACTCGCTAGTGGTAGGTATCCGAGAAATTCGGTGCATTTTCCGTATTTATCGAAGGGTTTTGTTTTGTTTATGAAGTACACGGAAGACATCCCACATGCCGTAATAAGCAGTAAAACAACAAGAACGTCTGTGACATAAAATAAATAGTAACACGGAAGAAAATGTCTAAATTCAAAGATGAACATATCTAGAATAATACACTGAGCAACAGTTACAAGAACGGTTGCAACGCTGGATATTATCTGTCGAATCTTCAGATATCCTTCTCCAGCTGAAATGAGAACAAAATAACTTTTGTTTCACGTACCGTAATAGAAGAAGATGAATTTTCAAGCATGATATTCAAAATCATAAGAAATAGCTTACAATTATCGGTTCTGGGGTCAGCCATTTTTGCGAGGTTACTAGATGGGTTTTAGCCTCTTCCGAACCAGAATTAAACACTGTGCTTAAGTCCCAAAAACTCTAGTGTCACCTTGAAAAGATACAGCAAAAATTGTATTTATCAATCTATTATGTATGCGTACGTCCTGAGAATAACAATATAGTGATAGTTTAAAGGACATTTTACCGAAAATATAAGTTTCCAGAAAGGTTTTGTAATATCATAAATATGGTATCGGGAAAAGGGTTGAAGGTTCGCAGTCATTATGTTGTCAAAGGTGCGTTTTGTTGAATGAAATCAATCGTGTGAACAAGGCAGTTGTAAGTCGGCCGCTTGTAGCTTGAGAAACGTTTAACACCACCATCCAAAATAGGAAGTCGCACTTTGCATCAGAGCATGGACGTATAAACTAGTTTATACGTCCATGATTAGAGGCAAGGTATAGTTGTTGCGATGGCGGTTTGGTGCAGATCGAGTCTTCTTTACATCTGGAAATTCATGACTTTATCAATGGGGACGAATTGAATCTAAAACTCAAGTAAATTCACCCTACAGTGTATTCGATCAATCGACGATCCGTTACTTTTTAGTATAAATATATAAAAGCAGAAACGAATATGAAAGTACAATTGAATAAACCATTTTACAGTTGCTAGCCGCCATTTTGTTAGGGTACTTTTGTCCCGTATTGTTGGGTCATTTTTTTCTCTTTTTTAAAAACTATCCGTGATGTGTATTGTATCATATTTCATCTGTCGATGGATGGATTTTGACAACTTCAGCAACATTCAAACCGCGTGAATCTCTAGTTTTCGGTTATGTTAAAATCATTCCTCAAATTTACAACAATGCGACATGAGAGCGATATAAAAATCGGTGCTCAGTTTTTGCCGTGCGCATAGAAATCCAGGGTACTGAATTTGAAGTTCGTTATTTTCAGAAATAATTTTCTAAAAAATCCAAACATTTCAAGCACTGTGCGCATAAATGCCCCCTTTTAGGTGAACTTTGAAATTTTAAGATATCTTGCCTAGTTTTTTTCCTATGGCTCTTTAACTGCAGCGCGTGTATTGTCATTCCGAGATTCGGCGCTGTTTTCTTTGCGTGTATTTCAGTATATGGGAGTTATTTCTTCATTTTCACTACACTTGTCTCTACGGAAAATGGTTTTAATTGTTGGTACGAGTATCAGGTTTAAATATTACGGCGGCTAGCAACTGTAAAATGGTTTATTATACCAACGTATAATACCAACAACCTTCAATTGTTGTATTTTGTCTTTATTTCCTTTTATTCACGTAGGGGTGGAATGAAAATGATTAAGACCGTGAAAAAGTATACATATCACTGATGTCAATAAGTTCAGAGCTGTTTCCCCATCATGGTGTACAAACGCACCGAAATGGGAAGTTCAGGTAAGTAGAAAAATTATACTGAACAAAGACACAGAAAAAAACTTTGTAAATCAGATAGATTAATCAGAGGTTACCTACTTTTTGAAATGAAAATGTATCAATTCTATGTTGTTGTATTATGAACGACTGCTATTGCGTGTGGTTTCACAATATTTTCATTTTTTTTAAACTTACCTGATCGCTGGACGAGCAGAGAATGACACCAATAACCAGTGAACATTTATCTTTAACCATTTGAAAACAAGCTGTTACGGTATTTCCCCCAAGTACAGATACTTGCTAATTTGCATATCTAGAACGAGATTTTTCGAGCATCATATCAGTCGTAATCATGAGTCATGTCTTGGTTTTGTTTCAGAATGCACATAGGCTGGGTCAGATCGTGAAATTATCAACTGTCCCCGAATGATTATGAAATATTCATGAGGAAGAAATAAACAAATGTTTGCTCAATAGTTTTTGTTCGTGTTTCTTATAAACCCTATTAACAAAAAAGGGCACCAATTATTTCCGAAGTGTGTTTTTTTCTAAAATTGAAGAACTCCCCAAATGTAAATATAATAATTCGTAAAGAGGAAATAACTTTCTTATGAAAATAATCGCCTTCAAAATACATGTATATGCGTGAATATGGATTATTTCGCTATATAAAAATAAATCGCCTTCGAAATATCTACGTGAGTGAAAATAATTCCACTATGAAAAATAAATCACATTCGGAACGCATATTTTAACAGTATCTGTATCGCCCAGTTTTGCGGCCTGCGTAGCGTTGGCCGTAATATCGGGAGAATGATCGGTTTCGACTCCATGTTTTTGCTCCGTGTTATCGTCCTTTTTATATGTTAGATCGACGTTATCTAACTTTAATATTTTTTCAGGCGGTGGTGTCGTATTTTCTAGTAGAATAATGTCAGTTAGTCGTTTTCTTGATAGTTGCTGGTTTTGCGCAATTGTTTGGTGATCGAGGGGCTGAGGAACATCCGGAATTGGTCGTGCAGTAGTGCATGAAGTCTAAATGGAAAAAAACGAGCGGTTTATTTTTGAGGCCATGAAATCAGCTTAGAAAAATCCTTTTATCATATAATAAAATTTCGAAATGCAAAATAAATTCATACATTCATTTTGAGGTTTTAACGAGAAAATGGGAAAACTGATAAATTCATTTATTCATTCTGAATGTCATTTATTCATTCTGAATGTTAGCAAGCGTAGTTGTTTTCCACAACTTGCATGCGGGAGTCGCCGAATGCTTCTTCGCCTGCGCATGCCAAAACGGATAGGCCTATCTCCGGCTTACTACGAAAAAGAAAAACACGAGGCCGATTCCTATCGCAAGCAGACAGTTTTAATATATTGAACGGTTGATCTTAGATACAAAAATTTAAAAAGATCATGGGATACAAATACTTGCCGATTCACAGTTAGTGAGTTCGGCTTAAAGTAAGGATATTCACATATATATAACGAGTACTTATCATTATGCATAAACAAAATTCTGTTATCCTATGGTGAAAATTGATCGTTTGAAATCAAAGCAGAAGAAAATATGTAATAACATCGGCAGAACCTTTCAAGGGCTATGAATATATGCATGTCTTTAGCAAGACGAATGATCCATGAAAGCCACTGTATAACATGTGGTAACATGGAAATAAGCGTTCTGTTGATCTCAAGGCCTTGTTCATACTAGACATTTGCGTGCCTCTCAGGATCATCAGTTTGTTTACTGGGCTCGTTAAGTTCTTTCAGTTCAGATTCACTCTCATTTGATTGGTTTTTAGCGCCACGTTGTTTATTTATCAATTCAACGATCGCCATATAAACTTCGCGAAGACCGAAAACTATCAGAATCACGTTCTTCATGACAAACGCTGACAGGTCCGAATGCATCTTCCCCCACAAATATACCCTTAGCACAAAAAACGGGATATTGATCAACAATATAAAGATCAATAAGTGAACGAACCGCAGCCCCAATCTTGCATTTATTGCAAATTTCTGCTGCTTCGGTTGACTTTTTTCCGATATGCATACGTATGTATGGCTTAGGATTAGTAACGGCAAAACAGGCAAAATGAAACCAATCAGAGGAAATGCAAATATCGAGCATTCCAGGTTGAAACTGAATTTTGAAGTTGTATTAGATTCTTGAACGAAAAGCACCTCCATGAACTCGACGCTATCTAGAATGTCAAATGTTACCGCAGCAAAAAGTGCAAAGATCTTTACATTTCCTTCTTTATTCTCATATTTTTTGTCATCCTTTAACATCGATGGATTATAATGACTGAAGAACATCAGTTGAAGGATAGGTGCCGACACAGCGATGGTGAATTTCAATGTTCTCGGAGAGAATAATTCGGATTCGGAGTTTTCAGCCAAATTCGCGAAGTACTTGTACGCGATTGCAATTTTCGCAATCATCACAGTAGCATATGCCAACCAGGATAAACTCGCTAGTGGTAGGTATCCGAGGAATTTGGTGCATTTTCCGTATTTATCGAAGGGTTTTGTTTCGTTTATGAAGTACACGGAAGACATCGCGCATGCCGCAATAAGCAGTAAAACAACAAGAACGTCTGCGACGTAAAATAAATAATAACACGGAAGAAAATATCTAAATTCAAAGATGAACATATCTAGAATAATACACTGAGCAACAGTTACAAGAACGGTTGCAACGCTGCATATTATCTGTCGACTTCTTTTTCTAACTGAAATAAGAACAAAACGACTTTTGAATGTTTTTCATGTACCGTAATAGAAGAAGATGAATATGCAAACACAAAATTATAAGAAATAGCTCACAATGATTGGTTCCCCCGTCAGCCATTTTCGTGTAGTTACTACGATGGGTTTCAGCCAATTACGAACCGGACGGAATCAAACACTGCGCCAAAGTCACAAAAACGTTTAGTGTTACCTTGAAAAAATAGAAAAAAGTTCGTTTCAATTGATAATGTATGCGTACGTCCTGAGAATAACAACATAGTGATAGTTTAAAAGATATTTCCCCAAAAATATAGGTTTCTAGGAGAAGGTTTTGCAATCTTGAATAATGGTAACGGAATAGGGTTGAAGGTTCGCTGTGATTATGTCGTCAAACGTACGTTTTGATAAGTAAAATGAATCGTGTGAACAAGGCAGTTGTAAGTCGGCCGATTGTAGCTTGAGAAACGTTTCACACCACCATCCAAAACATGAAGTCGTACTTTGCTTTCGCTTTTGTGCTTATTCTTATACTAACGACACTTCTGAGTGAATCGGAAGCAAGGTGTAGTGGCTGCGATGGCGGTTTGGTGCAGATCGAGTCTTCGTTATACCTGGAAATTCATGACTTTACCAATTGGGACGAATGGAATCTAAAACTCAAGTAAATTCACCCTAATTTCATTTACATAATCGAAATATTTCAGTAATTCGATGATTTGTCGCTGTTTGCATGGTACAAACATGTAGAAACAGAAATGAATATGAAATTCATTTATTTCATTTATCACAATTCAATTATTCAAACATTTCATCATATTTTCTAATGAAATTATTTCTTCAGCTCTTTGTTCAAAGCAATATTGTCTCGACTAACTAAACTTAGTACCAAAATCTATTTATATGTATGTATTAATTCACGGTTTTAGAGAGGTATATGACTTTGCAAATAGTAGAATGGTTGTAAATATCACAACTACAAGATCCAGACTTATTGCAAGTACCGTTTACGACATGAAAACGGTAAGCTTTATAATCCCAGGGGTTAGAGCAATTCCCCTGATTATTCAATGATTTTAAACTAAATGAAAGTCAGATACGTGTCTGTGGTATGAAATGATTTTATTCAGGTCGTATTTGTTTCGAGGACAACAATAATAAGCATTTCTGATAGATTATCCTATTTACCACATGATACTTTTCTATATATATATATATATATATATATATATATATATATATATATATATATATATATATATATATATATATATATATATATATATATATATATATATATATATATATATATATATATATATATATATATATATATATATATATATATATATATATATATATATATATATATATATATATATATATATATATATATATATATATATATATATATATAATGAGGCTCAAAAGGTACAAAACTAAGCACTTTCGTCAAATTTATTGTAATAAAAGTCATTTGAGAGATTGAGTATTTATTAGCCTCAAACGGCAAAGTGGATCTAATTACCTAATCATACACTTCTACCATACATTACTATCGGCAACTTCACATTGGAAATGGGTTTCTCTCGGTTACTGAGGTTAGAGTAGATTAAGCCTTGATTACTCATATTTCATTTCTTTATACGTTTATATAATAGTAATTCATACAGTAATATGACAAAAGCACTAAGCTTTTTACCCCTTATATTGAGTCCCAAGTGTATCATTCATAGGGAAAAGGCTCCCTGGTGATGCCATACTCGAAATCATTTCCTGGGTGCATTCCAATTCGTATCAAAGATACTGTTTCAGATGTCAAGCAATACCAATGCTTTGTTCGTAAGTAAGGCTCATACTGATTCATCTTTGATTATCAGAGGGTTTTGGGCTGCCTTTATCAAACATGGTAGCAATTATACATTTGTGACTTTAAAAGAATGTGTTTTGCGATCAGGCAATCACGGGCGAGATATGATGGCACCGGTAATGTCTCATGATAAATGGAGCTTAGACTTATCCGATACGATTTCTCCGATGGCTATTGGTTGGCTTTGGTACGACAAAGAAACATGTACACCGCAGAAATATCACATAGAATCCAACTGGTCAGGTCGTAAGTGTTCACAATATCACCGAAATCCCTAACGTGAATTAGGTACACCTTTCAATTTCTATATTCGCTCGTGATTTTCTTTTATTCACGTATAGGTAAAGTCAAAATGATTAAGACCGTGAAAAAGTATATAACCGATGTCAATAAAGTCAGAACTGTACCCCCATTACGGTGTACAAACGCGCCGAAATGGGAAGTTCAGGTAAGTTAGAAAATATACTCATCAAAGATCCCGAAAAAAGATGGAAATAAGATAGATAGATGAGGCTAGAAAAATTTATACCAAAATTGTGTCTCCTTTTTGCCGAGCTTAGAATTTGACCCGACTGGCCGCCTTTCAATCTTGTACATTTTTTTTTGAATATCATGATCAAGAAAAGCATATCAGAACCGACAGCTTTAGAAAGGAACGGATTACAAATGTTATTGCAGCATACAAAATCACCCGGCCGATTAAGAGTAGCAACGTATCATTTAATTTTAGCCTAATAGAGTTTGCCCCGCGATTTGTAATGGAATGAAATGATGCACCGATTCCATGTTGCTGGATGTGAACGTATGCTATGTACTTTCACATAAAACTTACCTGATGCTGGACGTATAGTAGAGAATGATATAACCAATAACTCGTGATCATAATCTATAACAATTTGAAATCAAGATGATACAAGCTGCGACGGTGTTTCCCCCAAATACAGAGATTTGCTAATTTGCATATCTATACGAGATTTTTCGAATATCATGTCAGTCGGAATGGTTTCATGAGTCGGACATGATTAAGTCTGGTCTCGTTTCAGAGCGCGCATTGGCTGGGTCAGACCAAGGACGAAATTATCAACTGGTACCGAATGATTATGAAATATCAATCAGGAAAGAATAAATAAATGCTCGCTCTAGTTTTGTTTTCATGTGTTTAATAAGCCGTATGAACGAAAACGGACACCAATGATTTGCGAACGATGTTTTTTTCTAAAGTTGGAAGACTCCCAGGAGTATGACGGATGACGGATACTATGACGGATACTAGTGTTTCAATGAGGAATACAGGGTTATTCCGCATCGAAGGATTCTAAATATCTTAATTTCGATTGCTTAAGTCAATGATAACGCTTTTAAGAATTTTTTTAGAATGCCGTTAATAAAGAAAGTGAAAAAAATTTTGATAACGACACGATAATATGAAAATTGAACTTTTTCCATGTGAAATTAGCAGACTTTATTCAGTAGAACTCTATTTGTATCCACCAAATAACTACACAGAACAGACACCTTATCATATCTCCCAGTATATATCAAAACTAATTAATTTGTGAAAAACGCATTTGTTCCGTTATCGCCCCGTGCTAGAATGATTCGTTCAAAGAAGAAGCTCAGACCATTATCTAATATTGATGAGTATACGATGCACGCATTACTCCTCGTCGCGATGAAAGCGTCTCTGTGCGCGGTCGTATTTTTTGGGGCGTTATTTTCGACGACGGACAGCAGATATTCCTATTGCGGTTGTGACAATTGGCCGACCGTGTCTAGCGAGTCGTCGATGATGTTCGAAATACACGACCGTAATGGTTGGAATCGATGGATGCTCTGGCTCAGGTAAATAGATATCCTTCGTGATACTTGGAAAAGATTAATTTTGAAATTTACTGTAATCAGTCGAAATCCCCACGATTCAGGTAATGAAATGCTGATGAAATATGTACAGAAGACACTGAATGTGTCTACAACCATGAGAATGTTACATGAATTCAAATACGACAACGCCCATCTGTGGAATTAAAGATCTTCTTATTGAACCATTGCGCTTCTTTATAGCCCCTTTTAATTCATATGTTACTAATATGGTTTTTTAATTTAATTGATTTGCTTTAAGTGCGCAAGCAACGGATATTTGTTATATAGGTATTAAGTCGGCAGGAATAAATTCATACGCTATGAGAAACTTACCTCTTCACTTCCACCGTTCATTGGTAATGACGAGAAATACATTCGTCTATAGTTATTTTTAATTTATGATATCCGCGCGTATCACAGAAATGCACCCCAGATAATGGAATGGAACATTATGGTTTCTGGTAATCCAACTTAATTAGTCATTTATGAAAGCCTCTATTCAGAATTCTAATTGAACCAAACTATGGACAGCTATGATCTACTTTTCGAATATGGTACGAACGAATCAAGGCAACAATTACTAATTAGCATGTAGTATCAATTTTAACTATACACATACGTGTTATTATGAAATCAGAACTATTTGAGTCTCTTGTAAAAGATCTCAATAGGCAACTGTGCAACACGGTTCAAATTTTCTCGGAACCTCCGTGACACGGGTGACGACTCCCTACGATCTTGCAGTAAATATGCAGGACCCCCTGTAGACCAATCCGGGGCGAACTCAATTGTTTGTTCAGCCGTTTTGTAACGAAATTGACTTTTCTTCGAATTTGTTTGTAGTGAAGTACACGACTTTGAGAACGCAACTTGGGTAGTGAATGTTAGTGACCCGCAAAGGGGTTACCTCGTATCCAGTACTGTATATGACTTCAAGACGGTAATATAAAGTTCAAATCACTTTTGCAAATTCCCCCCCAAAAAACAAAGGGAATCATGTTTGTGTGTTATAGGGCAAGGCATCTTTGATTATGCCAGGAATACTTCCAAGCTGTGTACCCATTGAAATTCCAACCTGGGAGAAAGACCCGAACGATTGGAATCCGCGACAACATCCGTATCGCTGTAACGTAGGTTAGTAATCTTTGACGTGTGTCAGTAATTATCAAGCCCCTTCAAAATTTTGACTATTTTCTCACATTTCCTCTCTTAAGCCGATACAGCGACCCCCAATAGACAGCCGATAAGGGATAAAGATAAATTTGACTTGAAGTTACCGAACATGCCCGAAATGGCCCAAGGATGGGCTTGGTACAACAGATCAAATTGCCATCCGTTAAGATTCTACGTAGATTCAAAATGGAACATGGGTACTTTTTTATTCTTCGATAACTTCCAACTTGAAAAATTGTTTTGCAATATCCAAATGATCAATTCACATTGGATAGGCGTGTGAAACTAAATGGTATTTTCTTCTACAGTGACAATGAAAATTGACAGGAAAATGTACGGATATGAAACCGACGCAGAAAAAATTCCGCCTGTGCCAGATTTGTATTGTACTGATGAGCCAGCATTGATGAATATTACGGTAATGGTCATAACTTAATGTTTTAAACTTATATAGCAAAGAATTAAATATCCATAGATGTTATGATCACATTTTGAAAATCATTCATTTCAGCATCCTTTCTGGTTGGATAGTTCCGTAGAAGAATTGTCAATGTGGTATAGAACCATCATGTATTATTACCAATATGCATTAAGATTCGGCAAGTAATCATCGAAAAAAAGCATAGAAGAAATCTTCAGAAGTAATAAAGACGATTTTAAGAATTCCATGTGTTTATTCTCGTGGATACTCCGCGGTATATGTCTTTCGATTCAAACCGCATTTTTCGACCAGCTCAGATGAACACAGTTTTTTTCCAGACAAATAAGTTTTTATGAGTACAGCGACAGTAAGTGCAGTTATGGACTCCAGGTTTTCCGCAAAGCTACCCTCTCCTGGGCAGCCATATACCGGTTGTGTAAGTCTAACATAAGCGGCGTCAAATACGGATATTGCGGAATGGAAAACGGTCGGAGCCCAGTCGGAAATAGATGCGGATACGGCAGCGTAGTTCGCGGGTAAAGACACAAGCTTGTGGGTAACACTGGTGATTTTGATTCGGAAAGCATCTTTTTAACAATATTTGTATCGACCAGTTTTGCGGCCTGCGTAGCGGTGCCCGTGATATCGGGAGAATGATCGGTTTCGACTCCATGTTTTTGCTCCGTGTTATCGTCCTTTTTATATGTAGGATCGACGTTATCTAACTTGGATATTTTTTCAGGCGGTGGTGTCGTATTTTCTAGAAGAATAATGTCAGCTAGTCGTTTCCTTGATAGTTGCTGGTTTTGTGCAATTGTTTGGTGATCGTGGGGCTGAGGAACATCCGGAATTGGTCGTGCAGTCGTGCATGAAGTCTAAATGAAAAACAAAACGGGCCGTTTATTTTTGAAGTTATCAATCCCCATCAAATCAGCTGAGAAAATCCCCTCGTCAAATAAGCCCATTTTGAAATGCGAAATAACTTCATTCAATAATTCTGAGATTTTAACGAGAAAATGGGAAAAATGATAGATTCATTAATTCATTCTGAAATTTTAACGAATCATTCAACGATTTGGACACCAATTCTAATCAATACGCGATGAGGTTCATAATTTGTCCGAAATATTTAGTCATATTTATTCTATTCAAGACTCACCCTAGGTTTTGATTTGCTGCCACCGATCGATCCAGGTTTGATAGAACCGGTTTCGTAGTAACGCGTTAGTATTTTACTGACGCAACCGTGCGATACGAGTAACTGGCGGGATATGTCACACGGACGTACTCCTAGATGAGCTAGTTCTACGATTCGTCGTCGGATGTGGTCTGGTAGCGGCCGACCATTGACGAATACACCGCCCAGTTGGTTAACTCCCGTCTGGCCTGCAAATAAGCGAATCGTTACATAAGTACAAGTTTTATGATCATTTAACCCCCCGATTGAAGAATTAGAAAGATTTGAAATTATGACCGATCCTGACTTCCGGTATAGAATAAATCGTACGAATGATGAGAAATATTTGATTATCATGAAATAAGAAATGAAACCAAGATACAACGAATTGGCGTTCGATTTACCCAGATTAATGAAACATGAAAAACCTGCTAATTAATCACAGATTGTGATATTTACCTGTATGCGGCATCTGGATTTTATGCGGAATTTCCGTTCTGAAATCTGAAAGAAAAATGAAAGCTTATTCACATTTCCTGCAAAACTCCTTTTAAACGCAGTTTTTGTTGTTTTAGTGAAAATAGTTGCACAACTGCGTACATTTTGTTTGAGTATTTTTGTTTTTCAATTCAAGACGCTATTCTACTTCATCGCTAGAACACAAATCTATAAAGACGGTATTACTTACATGCTGAAACCACTTGCAGTCCGCAACTTAGTTATTCCCTGTGACAAGTTATGAAGTACCATCACCCAACCCGAAAGACACCTGCCCACTCGACACGTGACGTAACGCCCGTTGGAACCAATCACCGGGCCGGATCATCTTCTTCACGGCAGGAAATAGGCGCATTTCCTACGGCCTATTATCTGTACCAAATCTTCATAAATTTTTGACGAGCGTTTATTGATATGTAGCAGTATTTCGTCGTTGGGGTAATCTCGCGCAGCACCTGCCTGTCAAGTTGGGGGGAACGATTCAATTAAAACCGGTACTGATTGATAGGACGGCTCGTAATTACCCTCGTCACTGCGCAGACCTTAAAGCTACTAATCAGGGTACAAACAAAACCAAGACAGGCAAAATACAACACGCAATTTAGCGTTTAGCGTTTAGTCACTCGATGGAGACATAATTTAGTGTAGTTTAGAATCACTTCGTCAAATAAGAACACCTAAAAACCCATCCTTTCGATGAAAATATATAAGCAGAAGTCTAGGAGAAACATGTCATCTTTAATCATAGCATTCACAATATAGACGACAACCATGACAAACCGTTTGCTAATTTAAAATCGAAAACGTTGCGCGCTATTGACATCGCCGATATCATCGATCATTTCGATACAATGAGTTAAAACCTTTCCTTTTCGAGAAGTGAGGAACGTCTTAAAATTGTAATCGTTATTCCCGGAGATTGACATTCAACTTACGTATTTTAAACTCTCTAGTTAACCATTAGATGCTGATATCAAACATATTATACATCTTGAATTTCAATGCTATTGAACACATTTACACGTGCTTTACAAGTCAATTTATTACTGATTTCGTTTGGAGCTAATTATGACATCGACATTTTATTGCCGATCTGACCTGATCGTTTAGTAATCACTCGCATCCCACCGGAAATGAAGACATATTGTCCGAGTTTCAGCGCGATGTCACGACGCGCGCGTTTGGTACTCGCTTATTGCCGCACGCATATTGATATTTCTGCATTTATGGCCGCACAAAAGGTTTCACTTAGGACAAGTGATCATAGATTTGATACCCGTAAAATTCCATCCTTTGAATTTTATAGCGTTCTCGCGCCAAATTTTCATTAATTCTAATCTGATAACTTCTATAATGATTAATCCATTTGTATAATGGTATAAGATAGATATCGGTGAAACATTATTTAGTGTTGTAACGATTTATATATATAGAGAATCCCACACCAATAAAACGAGAAAGATCATTAGCTCGAAGGAAATTTTTCGCAATTCATCATAGGATTCTTCATATAAATGGTATAAGATAACTATAGTAAACTCAGTAGTAACATTGTAAAATAGTGCGCGCACAGGGAATAGACGTGACACAATATAAATAGATATGCATTTCCCGGCTATATGGACAATTATTTTAATGATATATATGTTTTACATATTACCGAGATCTTCCTGGTTTCGGAAATAGCTGTATCGACCGAAGTCTCGTGCATATTCAAACCGTGATTATGACATGGAGTCAATGAAGACGAATCTAGAGTTGTTCGTGGAATATGTCGGAGATTTGGAAGCCGAAGATTGTCGGGGATATATCTGCGACTACAGGGTACGCATCATTCAAAAATTGGCATAAGTAAGAAATAATCAAAATCAGGTTGTCGGGTTGTTTGGTATTAGAATATGAAGTCATTCCTCGATTTGTAGCCTGTAAGTAGTGTGTGAACCACGCCGCATATTATCCGTCGTATACAATTATGGAAAATGATATCTATTTCTCTATGTTAGATATAACTACATATTCTATTTCTCTATATGTATACAGCTATGCATATGTTTAGAAATAACTTATGTCGTTGAGTCCCAGTATTTGCAAAGGAAAACTTCCTCTTTCGATTGATTCCCTACCCCGATATGATATTATGGTTAGAAATCATTATATCAAAAATACATAAAGAGTCTTCGTGTATTTTTGATTGAATATAAATATATATATACGCGTATATATTTGCCGATCATGTGTAAATAATGTTTCGAATGAAACTACATTCTAGGAATTGAAGTTATTCAGCGCTGAACTTCGACAAGACGAACGTAATTTTCCGTGTAGATGCGGCAAACTAGAAGAAAACCAGTACAAGAACAGATTCAGGGATATCATTCCTTGTGAGCATTGATTTTGTATCGGTTTATCTTGCATTGGTGACCGGAATATCATCGAAAATATTGTAATCCAATCTTTTACAGTTGATAACACTAGAGTCATTTTAAAACCGTACAAAAACCAACCGAATACAGATTACATCAACGCCAGTTGTATCAAGGTACATATAATTCTATACCCATCGCAATTTGGGCCTACGTTTTATCATCTAAGCGTTATTATAGAGCTTTGATATTTTCTTATGTATATTTGACAGGGTATGTCTAGCAATATGGGGTACATAGCAGCACAGGGGCCTCTACCTAATACTATTGGTGATTTCTGGCGTATGATCTGGCAGTATAAAGTCAACATCCTGATCATGGCTGGAAAAGAAGAGGAGATCGTAGATGGAAAAGTTAAGGTACAAATGAGAAATAGATATCTGTAGTCGCCAGAGTCTCATGATTTTGCTTTAAACTGTGAATTGATATGATAGCTCAATCGTTCATACTGAAATCAGTGCACGATTTGATTGTACGAAAACAATACAATAAGGAAATTACACACATAAATGGAGTATATGTAACGAATCAATGGTAAAAAGAGAATTGAATGCGGTTTCCATTTTGTTGATACCAATATTTCATTGAATACCGAATTCGATGAAAATCGTGCGAATTCTTTTTCTCTCCAGAAAAAATGTGAACGTTATTGGCCCGAGGGTGACGAAATGTTAGTATTTGCTGACATAACGATAACGCTGGTAGGGAACTTGAATCCATGATATATCAGCACTATCAGACCTCTATGACTTTTTGCTGTTATATAGTGGGTGTCAATTATGATTTCAGAAAAATGCCGAATGGCCTAGTCAGCATTACGCAGTGCGGACACTGAGTATGAAATTAGACGGCGAAGTCAGAGAATTAATTCAATTCCATTTCATCAGCTGGCCTGATAAGAAGGCACCGGATTCACTAGTAACGCTTGTAGATATGCTGGCCAACGTATCAAATCTCCGGATTCCCGGTGTTCCAATCTTAGTTCATTGCAGGTTCGTTATCGTATCAAAAACGGGCTTTTCTGGGACTATGATAAGCCCTAGTGCGATATATTTCATACCGGTTGTTGCACGCAAGTCTTTTATTTTACATATATACATTTCAAAATCTTTTTACAGTGCTGGGTGTGGCAGAACAGGAACCATAATAACAATCGACTACGCCAAGAATTTGTTAGATAACAACGTATGATAACATTTTGGAATCGCACAACTATAATCATCAACTCTTTATCACGATAGAAATCGGACAAATGACTCTCAGCTATTTTTGATCAAAGATTTTCATGAATTTTTCAGATGATTGACGATGACTTCACTATTTACGACATGGTTAGGTCGTTGCGGGAACAAAGACCAGCCATGGTTCAAACTCTGGTAAAGTATAGAATCATAAACCAATGGTTGGACAACAAAATCTGCGAGATAGATTATCTTTCTATTTTCATGTTTCTCGTCTTTCAGGAGCAGTATATTCTTGTGCATCGAACGGTTAATGTAATGTTTAAAAACGAGTTAAAACTGATGGAGAACTTCGGTTTGGCAGATCAAGTTTCTGAAGATGAGGAAGACCCCTACGTCGATGTCAAGAACTTAAAATCTGCAATTTCATGCGTCGGTAAAGGCATATTCATTAGTAATTTAGTAGTGTGTAATTTTGTTACCAAAGGTTGCAAGGTTGGTGTATTTCAATTTTCTTTACAGAAGACCCGTATGTAAATACTCCGTTTGTACAAGCAACTGAATTTTCCAACGATACATCATCACCACCACCTAAACCCCCAAGACTCAGCGATTCTACAGACCCCATAGAAAAACCAGACGTTTTACGAACGGCAAAATTATTCGAATCAAACGACACGCAAATCTCAGCATTGCAGAAAAAAAGTCTAGCTTTTGAAGAAAAGACTTCAAAGAAAAGGCCATCTGCGACGCCAGGTTGTAACATATTTTCAACCTGCGCCCAAGCTAATGAAAGTGAGCACGAAGCAATTCGGGCCACGGCAGAGAAACAACGCTTTATGATTTCTGATCCGATTCCACAAGGCAAATGTAAGAATGTCTCCGTAGTCAACAACAAAACCGAACCGAAGCCTAAAAGGGCGAGCAATGATAGTTTGAAAGATACAGAAACGAACGTCGTAAAGGACAGCGTAAAGCCATCACTTCCTGTGAAGCCGAAAAGTGACGTTGAAAACCTTCGACCACTGCCCCCATTAACCGTTAAACCAAAAAGCTTTGGTAGCAAGGGTAACGACAGTTCGAATAGGGAAACAGTTGGATCCGTAAAATCACTTGGGGAAATTATCAGCAAAAATCTGGGGAGTAGTCTGCCCAGAGCTAATAATTCAAAGGAATATCCGGATCCAGTGACGGGTTTTAGTGATGAACTTATCGAAAGGAGTAAGGTTTTTACAAGAAACACAGGTGATGCTGCAGCCGATAATGCGAATCGATCATTATCTATCAATCAACCACAGCATGGATCCGATAACAATTCAATCGACCCGATACCTCCACCACCGCCAAAGGTTATCACTAGCTCGAGGCGAAACCTCCCACCTCCTCCTCCCGCCCCACCATTAAAGAAAAGTCAAAGCAATTCCCTCGAAAGGCAACAGAAACAGGATTCGTTATCATCTCCACTGAAGAGCCACACTCTCAACAGAAGTGCATCGGCAGAGGAAGCAGCAAGGAAGGGACAATCTAATTCCCTGGATAGACAAAACAAAAAACTGACTTTTGATAGAAAACTGAGTGAGCCTGGCATTACACCGATAAATCAAAAGCTTAACAAGCGCCCCGCGGGTGAATTGATCTCGCATCATCTGACGGCTTTGCTATCTCCTTTCCCTCCTCCTCCTCCCCCTCCTCCACCTCAACCGAAAGACCAGCCCTTAGCAAATAAAAGTCGTATCTTTGATGATAAACCCGTGGAGTATTCATACGCGACAGCCCGAACTGGAGAGCCACACATGCAAGTCACCAGTCCTAGCGAAAGTTCAACGGGGTACTTCCATACTAAATCAACCCCTCAACTACAAGATGAAGATGGTGACGGATATTTTGAAGTCAAGATGCTCAGCAACCGAATTATTTCTGATTATTCGAAAGACGTTACAACACATTGCATCAAACCCCCATCTAATGACAACAAACCTAACGTAACCCAAGAAGATGATATTTCGATATATTCGAGGGAAAGATTTTCGGGAAATAAAAGTGCCCCAAGCACGACTGCAGATGGAAATAGTATCTACGCCACAGTAACGATCGCTAATTTCCAAAGTAAGCAATATAGAGACATTAGGGACCCATATCGCTCGTATGATTTCGAAACTTACTAAGTATTAACTAAATGGAAATCTCATGATATTTCAGATAAAGGAGAACCGGATCGCTTCGCTTTTGGAGTAAGAATAGGTAAGTTGGAACAACCAATGCCACGCTATAAATCTAATTTTCTTACTTTTTATCAAAAAGTGTATCGCTACTTTTACTGTTTATAAATTGTCGATTATACTTTCATTTTCTGTAATATTGTTGGCCAGTTAAATTAGACTTCGAAGTAGAAAATTAGTTTATTTCAACTTGCTTATCATAACCTTCAACAAGGATCAATATTCTAACAGGGTTCGTCCGCATATGAACGCCCGGAATTTCCTGATTGTTCGCTGATTTTTCCCTCGAAATCTCTAAATTCCCTAATCAACGCTGGACAATAACTGGTTTATTATGGTGAACGGAAAAAATGGCCAAGGAAAAAAAGGCCAAGGAATATTAAATAGAAAACTAACCAGCATTTCATTTACTAAAAAGAAATCAAATGCATTGATGTTTTGACATGTCACTTTTTGAGATTATTATACCTATTCCTGGATTAGTTTAGGTAATTTTATGATGAGCATATCTCACTTCGATGTTATCAGACACTACACCAGTTTGCTATTTAAATTACCACACAATTTCAATGCATTTACCATTGAAATATTAATTTAGTTAATTTATTAAGTTTTAAGTTTTTAAGTTTATCACTTTTAAGTTTATCCATTGCCCACTTGCATGATTTTCTCTTTCATGGTAGTTCTTGATATATTCAATATATGTAATGAAATTTCATGTTAGTTCATCAAATTTCTGAACTCATTATACCGATTTTAATTGTTTTTAGCCCCATAAATGATGTCGTTAAATTGAAAGCTTAATGTTGTCATTGTCAGCAGTTCTCATAAATTTTCCTTGGCCTTTTTTTCCGTGGCCATCTTTTTCTTGGCCATTTTCCTGGGCAAATACCTTGGCCATTTTTTCCTTGGCCATTGGCAGGGATACCGAAAAAAAATTATGAGAATTTATAAAATTTATTTATGTGGCCTATGAGTTTTTGTTATAATAGATTGTATCTAGATTGTACCTAGGAAAAAAGAAAAGCTAAATTGATGCGGGCGTTATGTTATTGTTTTAACTAACATAGTTCGAGGATGTACCTACGCTGCAACAGTGACGTATGCTTTTTTATTTGGTCAGATAGGATGAAAAGCTTGCACAATTTAGTAGGGTCTGGTCTACCCTAGAAAAGTTGGAAAAAATTAATATTGCCATGGTTCGCCATTTTTTTCGCACCTGTGGCGACATCCTTTTGCTATCAGAACATGCACCAGGGGGTCTGGGGGACATCTCCAGAAATTTATTTTACTTTTCCATGCTATGAGAATGATGCTGAGTGAATAATAGCCAAGAAATGTATTGTGAGGAATTACTGTTCATCAAAATCAAACAATTGATGTAGATTCTATCATAATCTCACATCACAGTCGTAATCCAGTTCATTCATATACTGGACCACTTAACTTACTGTTTCTTTTCTTTAAAAAGGACAACAGTGAGCTTATCTTGATTTATTTTATCATCCTACCTGTATCTTTGTACTGTGTAATTGAAGTAGTAGATAATCAAAGAACAATTGTTGGCGTGAATAACAGGTGCACTGGTAATATACTGCATACTGCATCCTCTATAGCAGTGGATACAAAACAATGGTATTCGGAAAAAAATTATGTGAATCTGAAATTCACTGATTTTAAAGGAAAAAGCCCAGATTTCCTGCAGGGAAAAATTCATGAATTCCCCGATCTGTATGAACCCTGTTTTAACGTACGATAAATGAATAATCGTATCCACCATTGATGTTTTCAGGATATCCGAACCGGTTGGATGCGAGGCCAAGCGGAGGGCGGCCGTGTCCGGACCATTCAATGATCAACTGGTTATGCTAATTATTTGCGCACGCCATTCCTCGGATACTGAGATATACGTTGGACGCAACGCGTTTATACATCGACAGGGATTGTTCGTCACTACCGGGTTGCGGTTTCGATAAGGACTTGAATCGAGAAAAGACAATCAAGATTCAACAAGACACCGATAAAATACTAAAATATCAAAAACAGAACTACGGAATTTGAGCACACAGAAAAGAAACAATTGTTTATTATCATCTAGAAGCTTTGTCGTGAAGAGCAAAGTTTTTCTTTTGCAATAATGTGCACTACGTAAGGAACCAAAACGAACACCCGACAAACTCGGGTTTATTACAGTTACAGTAATGAAGTGTGTTTAAATATTGAACTGGTATGAACAATGTTTATTCAGCTGAGTGTATCAATAATATCCAAGTGCTGAATCTCATTCATTCTGTAATGTTGAGGTAAATTGATAATACTAGGTCCCATTAGAATTAATTAATGCGTCTATACAAAATGTTCCCCAAACATAACATTATTCTAACCACCGAGACCTGTATCGGTATGTACCAAGAACTATTTGTATTTCCCATTCTTTTTGCAGTAAGATTTATTGTCTCAAATGTGGTATTCCGAATTGAAACGGGTAGCAAGTAAGAAAGGCTCTACATAATCAAAATTCACATGCATGTATAGGTACATTGTACATGTACATTTAAATACTACTGACCTTGTTCAAAAAGATTTAAAAACAATACGGGTTATCACAACTGAATCGGCAAAGGGTACAAATGAATTTAAACATTATTCAGAAATGTAATGTTGCATCATGGACGTGTATAATCGAAGTTATAGGTGTCTTATAGGTCCATGGTAGCACCAAGAAGTGTGAAGAAATTCATCAGAATTAAATTCTGGTTTTCTAATTGCTTAAAAAATAGCTATGGAATTTAATTGCATTGCAAGTCACAATAGTGTAGATAAATAACACAGATAGTTTTTTCTTCAAACTGAAACCTTTCTGACAGTGCTGGAAAGTTGGAAGCACGAACACCTTAGTACATATATAAAACAATTACCGTATCCATAACCAAAGAATAAGGACCAAAAAGACAAATGATCTTTTTTTTCATATGAATTATTTCACAAGCATTTGTGACCTATCATACAGCGATATTATCTAGACACTAGTTCTGTCAAGAGGGTGACCTCAGGCTTACAGTATTCAACCACAGACTTAAACCTCAATTATACCCAATCGGTACATGTCAAACTGGACACTAGTTATAGATCTATCAGGTATGTAATCAAAACCTATATCATGCTATTCAGCAAGTATGAAGTACTGGTGTGTATGTAATGCACGATACTTAAGACAAAATGAAATATGCTCTACTGAAGCGATAATTGTTTCTTTCACTTGGAATAACGATCTCCTCCATTCTTGCTCATTTGCCCATATAAAATAAATACAGCACAGATAGTCGGATAGAGCACATTTTGAACTTAGTCTCCATTATCATAAATGTCATTATTGTAGATTAATATTTTTCACATCATTAGCTATGTCTCCAGCCGCTTTGTCAGTCTTTTGCTGTTTTTTCTGACCATCCTTTTGTTTCTTTGCCTTTTTTGATTCCTCTTTATCGATTGGTGCTTCTTTCACGAATGGAATCTTTTCCTTGAATGCTAAAAAATATGTCACATGTGAAATGTAACCATTTGTTTAGTAAGATTAGTTTAGTAGATCATTCTCATGTCGCCAACCTATTTTTTTTGTACAACCAGTACATTATTTGGGACAAGTCCATATACGTAAATGTACGTGAAATATAATTTCTAATCCAGATATCTCATAAAGCAGATAACGTTCTCTAGTCTCAAATCTTTTCTGTTAAATAATTTAGTTGACTCACCTTCGGGCATGTAAGGTTTGAGGAGGTCAGGAACAATGACACCATCATCAGTTTGATAGTTCTCTAATATAGCGCATATAGTTCTGGTTGTGGCGCACATTGTAGCATTCAACATATGCACATAGTCAGTCTGAAATGGACGATAAATATTCACCCAGACATTACAAACTCGTCAGTAACGCCTGAACTGCGGATCAAGGTGATAGGTTTGCCACAATATTCAAAACTGATTATCAATTTTCTCTTAAACTAGCTATACCAATCACTTTTTATCAAAATTCATACCTGCTGGTTCATTTTCTTTGTCTGCCCATATCTCACTAGTAGATTACGAGCTTGATAATCGGTACAATTTGAACAGGACACTAATTCACGGAACGCTCCTGATCCGGGGAACCACGCCTCAAGATCGAGCTTCTTTGCAGCAGCGTTATTCAGTTCACCTGATGGATATAAAGCAAAATAAGAACCGAGGCAGGGCACCTAAATCCTTCATGAATGGACCGCACGCTTACCAGAGACAATGTTAACTATTCTATAAGGGATTCCGAGCGCTTGACAAAATGATTCGGCATTTTCGATCATTTCATCCATCATTTCCCAAGACTTTCCATCTTCCGGTGATGTCAATACAAACTGTTCTACCTGGATAAAAGATTTTTCGATTCAAAATTTCTATTTGATAAACAACAAAAACTTCTCAAGGACACAGAGGAAGGGATCATTCATTTATTACGTACGCATTAGGGAAGGGGGAGGGGTCAGTGAAATTGCGTACTGTAATGCTTAATGTATATGAATGGACGATTTTGCGTACAGACGGGGAGGGGTGGTTGAAAAATTCAAATTCTATGCGTACGTAATAAATGAAAGATCCCGAATGAGAAATTATAAGCGATTCGCATCTAGTAGGATAAATTGAAAATATGGTTGTACCTTTTCAAATTGATGGACCCTAAATATTCCACGCGTATCCCGACCATGAGAGCCGACCTCTTGGCGGAAACACGTTGATAATCCAGCATACTTTATTGGTAAGTCTTTCTCTGAAATCCACTCTGCTCGATGGTACGCCGCGATAGGCTGTTCTGATGTGGCGATCAGGTATTTTTCCTCAACTGTCTTATCATCATTTTTTTCAGTACCTTTTCCGATAACCTGAATTAAAGCATTCAGTATGTATTGGTGAGATTAAACATTTAAAGAAAAGGCACCGATTGTATTACTGATAGACGCTGCATATGAAATGTTTTTATGCAAGGTTATTCTTGCTGCATGAAGTTCAATGGTTTCTTTTTCAACGCAAGGAGCGTTTGTTTAATTTAAGAATAGAAAATGAAGCAGAACTACCTTATACAGTTCTTCATCGAATTGACTCAGCTGGGCGACTTCTTGCATTATTTCTTTACGCATGAAGAACGGTGTATATAGAGGAGTATATCCTTTAGTGTATAATCTCTGTAGAGCTATACTGATTAATGCCTGTTCTAAAAACACTGCAGCACCCTAAAAAAAGTAAATAAAAGAGATGATTACTAATACAGAACATTAATTTTAAAGAAATACAGAAGTGGTATTTGACACCCTATTAATGATAATAATAATATCAATCAGCCTTGGATATAAAAGGTTACAAGCCGAGTAATCTAGCATGAATTCCATACCTTTAAATAGTACCCTCGTCCTCCGGCTGTAACTGATCCTCGCTCAGAATCCACTCCGTCAATCATACATATCAGATCTACATGGGAGTATTTCTTTTTGGAATCTGTTTCACCGAATAATCTTTCTACCTTGTTGTTTTCCTGAAAATGTTGTCATTATTAAAGGGCATTTTACATTCATATAGCAGTCCATAGCGACACCTGTGGAATAGGAATTGAATAGGCTGCCTGGGACAGTTTTTTACCGCCAGTAATGATGCTGGCTGAATGATACTACTGCTGCTAACTTGTCGAACAGGACAGGTCCAGGATCTGATTCAGGGAGGGCTGTAGTTCCAAAATAGGCATATCATTTAATCAAAAGCCTATGAATTTCAACTTTTTTATCAGTTGAATATTTTTCATTTTCCCTTGGACTTTCAGGGCAACTTGACATTTAGGGGGTGACTAGCCCTGCACCCTCCTCTTGGCAAAAGCAACGAGATAGATAGATATTTATTTTTCGTAAACCGTACATACAATATAATTGATAATCGACATTATTATTTTTTTTTTCATAAATACATGATGTAGGTTCCAAGGGATACAGTGCGGGCCTGAAAGGCTGTACTTAAGAAAATTAAGGCACTGAAACCCTGAATTAAGGCACTGAAACCCTGAACCCACAAATCATATCCTTGAAAACTTCGGGAACCGTTCTAGAATCGTGAACGGGCTAATTACCTCGTCATCGCTGACAGGCACTGAAGGGTGTAAAATATTGCCGATTTCAGAGAGTGCATCTCTCCTGAGGGCTTCTAATCGTAATCGCTCTTCATCACCACGAATGATAGCCTCATCGATCAACGTTCGCACTTTCTTGATTTGACACGGCTTTAAAACCTGAAAACAGGATCGGGAGACGAGACCATTGTTTAAAATCAGATTATAAATGCAGAACGACATTAGCAACCAATGCTAACTACTCACTTTCAGATCATCAATAGTTAGAGAGTCTAACTTATCGGTTATTTCTGCTGGTACAGTATCGTCATCACCTATTGGTTCTTTTTTCTGTATAAATCAGAATCAAATTCTACTGTTCAATTTCAAAAGTACACCTAAAAAAGCTACTTAAACCTCTTTGATAAAAATAATATGTAGAAATGAATCTTTAAGCGAAGGACATACTGAAGTAAAGCATTCGATTCAATTGACTTTTTTTCCAAGATTTGATTTGGTGGGCCGGCCTTAATACCTTCATTTTTTCTCCATAAGCCTTGCTACACACATTCTTCAGTTTGTTCCAATTATCAGCCTGGAATCGTACTGCAAAATGAAAAAAAATAAAATAAAATAACAAACTGAGCGATATCTTATTCGCTGTGGCTACTCGTACGGACCCGTACGGATTACTCCGGAGGCTATTCGTACGGGACTAGGATCTGTACGCTAATAACTGTCGCTGATTGGCCGATTAACGCCGCGCATGCGTACAGAGGTGCACGACTTAAAAAATTCAAGGAAAGTGTGGAGAATAGAGTTAGAGAAAAATAGCGGATAGAGCGAGACTCGAACCCGGGCCAGTAAATTACGAGCGCAGCATCATACCACTAGACCACCGAGCTCGCTGACAGTCAGTCGAATGTTTTAACTACATATAACCTCACCTTACCCTAACCCTATCCCTTCCCGTACACATAATTCCAGAGTTATCCGACGGGTGCGTACGAACAGCTTACGGAATTATTCGTACGGGTCCGAACGAGTAGCCACTTCGTATCTCATTTCTCCTAACAGAACCCGGAAATGAAATTTTTCTTACATTTTCTCCAATCGGCGTCAGAGTTAATCACTTTATCAACGAGTTCAACGTTACTGTATCTTTTACGCTGATTCTCCTTTATCTTCTCCGGATCTCCGCCTTTATCGGGACGGAAAAGTTCCAAATCTAGCACCATATTTACTGATTATTCACAATATTGACAGCAAAAACGAGATGATGAAACATGCGGCACCGGCACTTTTATAGCAGTAACTAAAATCCGGTCACGGATTGTGGACAAGGAACCGGTCCCACTCACGGAAGCGGACTTTAAAACGGTACCAAATTCAAATTTACTTTATTAGACCTTATAACACAACTTAAGCTACCATCAGTTAAACACATTGATCACGTATAGAAAATAGAACAACACAAATACGATAATTTACAAGATCACTGAAAATATAAAACACGAAGATGCGATGTTTTTCCAATGATACCGTGCCGGCGCGCGTAGCCTGATAGTTTTGGAGTTTAAAAACGGCGCGACGGGACAGACTCGAAACTCCGCACTTCCAACAAGGTCTACGGTCCTGTGTACTTATATCCAAAATGTAAACTGTTCCAGATATGAGTCTATAAGACCGGTCAGTCTGGTTGTCCACAACAGTCCAAAAGTCGACTACATTCCTCCGCGGGCGTCGACCTGATTCCGCACAAGCGTAGTTTCGGGCAGTTTCCGAAAAACGCCCAAAAATTCACCCAGTCCTGGCAGTGGTTGCCTCCACAGAGATCTCCGTCGCTCAACTCTGGTACATGATATATATGATATGATAGCCCAGACAAAAAAGAGGTGGTTGAAAAATACAGTCTCACACAGTTGAAAAATAGATCCAATTTCTTCAATTTGTTTTAATGTGAAACTGGCCCCTGTTGCATTAACAGAGGTCCCACTTGGATACTCTAAACAGATTCATTATTGATTTTAAGCGGTAAATTCTTGGGTGATAAATTCTTTTGAGGAATTAATCGATGAGAATTTGATAGTCGAAAGACGAAAGAAGATAGTCGAAAGACAGATTATTGTCGTTTCAATATGGAAGCATATGTCATAATACATTGACGGTGATTTGGGCTGGTCGTGGTCGAATGATTGCGGGTATCCATCTCAGGGTATTCACCATACAGCAGTTCCAATGCGGACATTACCGATCTATTCATCCTCGGATTCACAAACTAATACAGACGGTTCCATGCACAACGATCCCTCTAGTGGATCCTAGGAGTCTCTTCTTTTATCACATACGAAATTTCACCATATGTACCAGTGAGAATTTTGCATTTGACCCGTCGCCCTATTGCTACGAGTCAAAGAGCTTTTCGTATCGGAATAAAGAAAACATCAAATTGCACGTTATATGGAAATATACCGGCACCTAACTTTCCTCACAAAATCATTGGAACCCGAGTTAAACATGAAGTAATTTATTTGTTCATTGTTTTTAGATTTACATCGGTGGAAGAAATAAATGCAATATATTTACGCAACATCATTCAAACTCGACATGTATATGACAAAATACTAATATTTACCTAGATATTATTTACAATAAAGTTAATCGATAAAACACGTTCATTATTTGTTAGATTTTATTCTAAACGTTAATTACCCGTTTCAACTATGATACCATTTTATTGAATACAACACATTTTACATATTCTTTTCAATTCCATTCAGCGATGGTCAACATGTTTCCGTAACCTTCTCCATCGACCGAAGACTGAGTTTCCCACTAGTTGCCCATGCCGGAACTACGCGCATTCGCTTTACTTCCCTGAGATTTCATTTCAAACTATCACGGTTCTGATCTGTTTACCCAATCGAAAACCAGTGATTCCTCTGAAAATGATGATTACAAAACGCGATAATGATACATTTCTTCTCGCTGATGAACTTGAATTCATTAAAATTGATCGCAAACGTTGCTTACCCTGTATCTCTTGACATCAGAGCCGCGTTTGATAGCTTTATGCTCCCATTTTGGTGAAATACACAAAGCAAAACGCTGGAAAATGTATTCATTAGACTAAACACGTAAGTGGATATACAGTGTATTTTTCAAATCATCATATCGATGAAATTGTTTGAGGTTCCAAAATCGGCTAAATTTGAGAACTCCCCCATTTGCAAACCGATATCCCCTTACCCTCGAAAATGTGCCTGGTAGGCGTATCATTTTATAGATGCCGACTCCGGGAATAGTCAGCATGGCCGAGGCCGCTATCATCCAGCCGATCATGTTTGCCCAGCGCGGGAAATAGTACGTGTGAGTTGTCAAGGCGTACATGAGGCCCGGATGCGTCATAATACTAAACACAAATATAACCTGAAATCAATTCAGTTTAATGAATCGAGACTCAATTTTGCGTTGAATTTTCCACAAATAATTCATACATGATGATGTCGGAATAGCTTGAAAAAAATAAGAATATACACTTACAGATAGAAATATTGGCGTTATGAATTTCCAGCAAATTCTCCAGTACAAACCCGGTTTAAAACCGAGCATGTGTTGAATATCTGAACTAAACTGATCCATGCCTAAAATAAGCAACGGAAACATATCCGGGCTGGACCGCATGTATCGTACGTCACCGATGGGAGTCTGATAAAGATAAAACTTACCATAAAACCAAGCTACGCCTATCGCTTGGATTAATACGGTAAATATTATAGATGTTCCGGCGCCGAACGAATCCAGCATAGTGAAGATGAAAATCCCACCCTGTTATGATTAAGAAATTCGAGAAAAGAAATTTATGTCAGGGAGGGACAGATATTAACGAGATGCTGGATTATGAATTAAGCAAGTTCCACAAGAATTTTATACGAAAAAAGTCATTGAAGCGAAACCACGACATTTCTGCTGTTGACTATCAGCCATCTTCAGGTGGAAGCTTACCTCAGTGACGTTCATGATGGAAAGTAGGAAGGAAAACATTATTATACAGGCTAGGAAAACCTCACGGCTGTATTTGTATTTCGCGAATAATTTTGCATGGTCGTCCTTCAAACCCGTCAATATCGATTCCATGCCACCCATCTGAAATAAGCGATACATTTCGAATTGTTTACGAAAATCCAAAGTGCGCGTCCGAAAATTAACACACTTACCGCACTGTCCAATCCTAATGATATCAGCATCAGAAAGAATATGACTGCCCAAGCTGTTGAACCGGGTAGAGTGGCAATAGCTTCTGGATAGACCACAAATACCAAACCAGGACCTGTTCAAAAAAATTACCAATACGAAACCATATCAAATATGTATTCTAGTGATTTCTTATTTCAAGAAATTTCTTTCGATCGCACCTTCTTTGGCCACGCTGTCAATCGGTGCACCGTACATCTTAGACATGTATCCAAGATAGCAGAATATAACAAACCCCGAAAACACGCTAGTGAAACTGTTCACGCAAGCCGTAATCAGACAATCCCTGACAAGAGAGAGAAAAAGATATTTAGCAATTCATACAGGATTTTCTACAAATAATCAACGGAACTTTTGCTATTTGCAATTTCATACCTATAACAGTTATTGTTAAGTTTATTGTAACTGGCATATGCGATATGCACCCCAAACCCTGCACCGACGGAGTAAAATATCTGCACTGCTGCATCCACCCAGACCTGATGACAGAGCGTATAGAAATAGAAAGCAAAGCAAGTAATGAACCATTGATGGATTCCCGGTGAACACAAAACCTACCTCTAATTCGCCAAGTTTGCTGATTTTTGGAGTTATGAAATACCGCACTCCGTCCCCAGCCCCGGGTAGGAGGCAACCCCTGATTAGTAAAACTGATAGTACGATATATGGAAGGGTCGCCGTCACCCAAACAACCTATAGATATTCACCAAAAAAACGACGGTTATATATCGCACTTTACTACCATACAATATAGAAACTTAATATTGCAAACTTACTTTGCCAGAGCTTTTGACGCCTTTCCATAAACTAAAGTACAGTATAAAAAACACAAGCATCGTACAAAGAACAAGCTGCCACTTGGGAGCGCCAAGATCGTGTATACCTTCGCTTCTATGCACCCCTAAAACGTATCTTCTTTCAAACGGAAAAAAAGAAAAAGTATTATTCGGTTTTTGAATCGGTATACACATTGGTCAGAGTATACCACCGACTCCGAGATATGGATTTTTGTAACTTACTCGAAGAATTCTGCAGCAGCCGAAACACCTGTCGCGTTACCCGTGAGATTCAGTGCAGGCAGTTGCGACGAAGACGTGTTACTTATCGATGTCTTGTCCCCGCCGCCGGGCGCGTACGAACCATTACCGGTGCCCGTGGCCCACGAGGTGCGGCACCTGTCCGTATTCCATTCGTTATCACAAGACGTCCACGGCAACGAAGCACGAAATGAGTGGAATAGGTAGAAAAATGACCAGCCTATTATAACATTGTAGTATATCGACACGTAAAACGCCATAAGGCACATCGAATATCCAACTCCTGAAAATGGAATTTTGTCACAATATCAGTATCACAATAAGCATCAGAATAAGATAACTTTTTTGCAGGAAGAGTTTGAATCAATTCACCTTTGAAAAGTGGTGACATTCGTGCCCACACAGCCACCGCACCCTGTCTGTGATACTGGCCCAATACCAACTCCAGATAGAATAACGGCAAAGCTCCGAATAGCAGCATACAGAAATAGGGAACTAAAAATGCACCTGCAATAAGAAATCTATGAAGTTATGAAAATTTCGTTTAGAGAATAAGATCTCGTTGAGAATTATTCATATAGTAAGTACTCTTTTACACCAATGGTAGCGTCAATAATCAGATGATCCAAATAATATGAAGAAATTTGAGTATGATTATTTGACGTCTTGGAAAAAACGCAGAATGTTTTAGGGTAAGCCGCCTTATGTGGCAACAGATTGAGCAAAGTATTCATCAGAGAAATCTCCGCCAAAGTTTCAATGATCCAAATATCAAAAAGAATCACGTGTCTGGTATCAGTTTCTGGTGGATGCATGTATACTCTTCTAGTGAGAAGTGAGGTTCCCGTCGAATGTGTGATTTGGTATTCTTCAGTCGATACACTCTATTAACTCTTACTGAAACGATTGATTAGCCTGCTAGCCCTGCAGGAATACGCAACTATTCGTCATCAGAGAATTGAACTTAATAAGACAATTGTTCTCGATAACAAGATCGGAATTTTACTAATTCAAACATTTGCTATCGTCTGATGATGTTCACATACACACATAGGTTTCTTGTGTTGAACTAAACGATCTTTCGATTTGCCAAATCATTCGCAAAGAGACCCTGGCACTATTCTAAAGTTCGTCAAGCGGATATATTTTTCAAATTGAAGAAGAAGTTGACTCCATGCGATTGGGGGAATTTTTTACGTTACAATTTGATTTCGCCAAATATCAAATATTTGTCAAGACGGTCAAAAGCTTCCGACTACCATCACGCGTATCTTCGAATAAGATTGACCTTCGGGATTGACGATAGGTATTTGGAACAAAAGATATGCTTTCATGTAACCGGTTAGAGAGGGAGGGATTATACATTTCGGAAACCGATTCGAAGAAATCTCTGCGCGAAGTAAGTCTATCTGGGAGGGAATGTTTGTAATTTCCAGACACGTTATAACGATTGATGTCGCCGTAACTGTTAGGCATATTTGCTTACCGAACATGGATCTGTTTGCTGATGACAAATACTCGACGCACACCGGCTGATTAGCCAATGATTTCGGGAAGTGTGAATATTGGAGGATGGATACGGCGATTTGTCCACGCGGGAAGAAGGTGGCAGCGCGAGAGTGTGCGATGATCACTGTTATCAGTGCATCGACGTGACGGAGACTTTGGAGACTTAGTATTAAAGGCTACGTGTCATGAGTGCGCCACTTACATCATGGACTCGAAAACGCTTGTTTACAAGATAGTTGAGACCTTGTTGGTGATAATTATAATACATCCAAATTTAGCGCCACATCCGTGAACTCTATGGACCTAACCTTTGAACAGGGAGGGTCTCTTGCACCTCCAAAGAAACCATGTTCGGAATAATACTAGCTCTACAGGGTACACGTCTAACTTTTTATCAAATATTTTGAATAATCGATTTTCAAGATTTTAACTTTTTTTAATCTTGGAGTTGTCATGTTAGAATGATCTATACGTAAAAGAACTGGAAAATTTGTTGAAATAAGACTTATTCACACAGATTCAAATGACCAAGATAACTAAGATGTTAGATAACATCCCTTTTGTGCAACATAAGTGTTTCATTCAGGGTTTTCAAACATCTAGTCTAAACCCTGTTTGTATCTGTGACCGCCGTTATATCATCAGTTCGCGGCTTTTTGAATGTGTGTGGTCTCAGACGACCAAAGTGCGCGTAGTTGATGACGTAGTTCCTTTTTACAAACACGTTGTCGTTACATCATACATACTGTAACTTTCTTATTTCAGAATGAGGATATAAATCAGACGGTAGTTTAGATATCGTAATTATTGCACGCAAACGGAGCTTGCGAACAATTCAGACTCATTTACTCGTCTTATAACCGAATATAGACGTATACGTGCAGTATACGCCAATTATAAGTCAATTTTGTCTGGGTATATTTGCGCAGAATGAAATGTTTCAGTTCCAAATTACTTGAAAAGAGTTGTTGTTTTTAAAGCGATTACTGCACATTCAGTGTAGTTGTTCCTTCTTGAACAAATATGATACGTAAAGCATGTGTAGTTCAGTTCAGTAGGAACAGGTGTTAAAATTCAATCGATTTCTAATCAATTAATATAGATAGATCTCCACCCGATGAACTATTTTATCGTAAAATGTGCGACGTACGGATCCCTAGATAGCTCAGTTGGTAGAGCGGAGGACTGTAGAGACGTTATAGTATTGTCATCCTTAGGTCACTGGTTCAAATCCGGTTCGAGGGAATATTTTTAACGAATTTGTGTGTAATAAATACCACTGCAGCTATACCACAACAGAGACTGTAAATCTTCCCACACTGAAATGCTTTCTAATGTGTTCAACGAATGTTAATTTTCATTAAAAATAGCATTTTGATTCATTGTATACATCTGAAACGTTTGTCCCCATAAAACCGTCAAGGTGCCAACTAGCAATGAAAATGAGTCAATTTCCATTCATTGAAGTTTTATATGGCCCATTTACCAGGTCATCATAGACATTTCTTCGAAGTGCTTCTAGTTCAAAATACCGCGCACAAGTATACGCTCTATTCTTGATTCCTTTTCAAGAGATTCAAAACCTGTTAGTTGCCCGTTAAAATCACCATATAATCTCATTTTATCGATAACCTTCGTTTTTAATAAATTTTCCACTGTAACTTCATTTATCTATTTGTATTCATTTCATCTCCCCGCCCTTAGAATCAACTGATTGACCTGCGAACTCACCTCCTCCATTTTTGTAACATAGGTATGGAAACCGCCACACATTCGCAAGATCAACCGCAAATCCAACAATAGACAAAAGAAAGTCACATTTTTTATCCCACGTTTCTCGTTCGGGAATTTGTTCAATATCCAAATCTTCCTCAATTATGAACGGCTCAGTTACCGACGTTGGATTAGTAAAAACAGTCGTTTTTCCATTTGCTACGAGAACCATTTCGGCGCTGACTGGGGGTCGTTCTCCGTCGTTCAAACCATCACTAGTAGGCGATAGGTCGGTCGTAGCTCGCGACATATTGGACAAGCCGTTAGAACCCGTAAGAATATTCAATTCCGCACGACCGGTCAACGCCATCCCGATCAAAAGTAACTTCGGGTGTATTATCGCTATCGAAGAAATAAATAAGCAGCACCTATTCCAACGAATTATCCGCTATAAACACTCGATAGATTAGTTGTACTTTATCCAACGTATTGCGGCGAGGGTTGAAGTATTTTTCTTGCCCGATGGTTTATGACCGTCTTGTAAAACAATTCGAACATTCGGCCGTTAAGTCTATATAATTAAGGTCACACCGCCAAACATTTTTAAATAGCGGTATACACAACTAAAGTATCGGCATGAAATATAGTTATTTTTTCTTCGGCTTTTGTAGGCGGGAAGTATCAACAATGATTTTGACTTCTTCTTGTGCCACCGACAGTAATATCCTTTCCATCCATGGTGATCATGATTTTCAAAACATTTGCAAATGCCTGCAATTGTTTTTATTTTGAAATGAAGTTCATCACGGTAAGATCACGAAGATCAAAAAGCGCTTCGTTTGATTTTCGGCGAAACTCATTAAAGGCTTCCTGTACTTCGTTGTTCTTCGTACGCAGCTCTTTTCTCACGAAGTTCCGGTGATCCGTGTACGACGCTGACATCTGAGCAGACGAATTACCGATACGCGAAGAGACCACGAGGGCGATCTGAAACGCGGCGATTACCCGCGGATGGTGACGAGATAAACCTTCGCGCAACTCCTAAAACTTACAATCACCCGTTATTGGGAGTTGTGTGCGCGAACCCGATGTCAAAGATGAGTCGTTCTCGTCATCAGATAATCTATGACACACAGACGCATGTTTAACGGATGATTAACCGGTCGGTCCAGTCAATGACATATTTCCGATATATAAATGATTGAATATAGGCGCTTGGAAGAAACTCATTTCAAAACATATATCGAATTCAATTCAAAGTTTATTAAGTAGAGAATTGCAATGATTGTGAAGAATAGTACATGAAAATGTCATGAAACGAATGATCCGAACACGTATTCAAATTGAAAAAATATGACATAAAAAACAAGTGAACTGTGATAAGTGTACCAATAATTTGAATAGAGAGAAGATATTCACAAATCATTGTTGAAACATGTCAAAGTAACTAGAAAGAAGGAAAATCTTCTTTCAGCAAAAGGATCATACAATGTTCCATTTGAGTTTGAATTAAATATACTAAACAGTGGTCGAGTCGTTGAGGTATATATGTACGTTCTACATGTAGATTATTTACGTGAAAATGCTTTCGTGGAAAATGATATTTGTGCGATAGTTTTTTGATAGTCGACATCAAAGATCAAAAGACAATTTTTTTTGTAATGCGAACAAACTATCCCTGCCTCCAGGTCCACAGTCTAGATGTACATATTTAGATATAAGTCTGTGGGTTCAGGTCACGAAGTATGACCAGTCTCCGTTTTAAACAGTAAGTGTCGACAAAACTGCCGTCGATTCGTTCGTTTCACTCGGCAAATAGCACTGAACTTGAGAGATTTGCTAGATAGAAATTCCCATAAAATGGTCCCAACGTTGTAATGCCCGCAGTGGAGCTTGTTAAATTGTGAAAAAATAAAGTGAAAGACTATTCGCCCAGCAGCCAGGTAGCGAGCAATTTCACCCATTGCGCGAGCTATGTCGGCTTGGATGATCATCTTGTCCGGATTGATAGGAGCTGGGAAACTTATCCGTTTTGTCACCATAAGACAAGAGTATTCGATTGTTTGGATAGGCTTCAGGCGATCTGACGTCGATGCATGGTGAGAATACTTGATCAGTATCTATATTGGATTTCTACGGCCGGCAGTAGCAAGCAATATCTACCAACATCACAGGATCGTATCGGTACCTGGGCGTATTAATTCAATACGAGAATCGCG
This sequence comes from Tubulanus polymorphus, assembly GCF_964204645.1. Lineage (NCBI taxonomy): Eukaryota > Metazoa > Nemertea > Palaeonemertea > Tubulaniformes > Tubulanidae > Tubulanus > Tubulanus polymorphus. Next base: position 7,969,993 of record NC_134027.1, on the reverse strand, counting down.
AACCGATCAGCTTGGAGGGGAACATGTTCAAATGACCAATATTTATACGATACTACAATGAAAAAAGTAATAACAGACGACAACGAGACGACGACGACGACGATATGAACTGAAGTGCAGCGTATCAGAAGGCTGTCGCTATGCTTTATGTAAAACCGTTTTCTATAAAGTCAAACCCGCTGAATACAGATCTGCAATAAGAAATGACAACAAGATTTGCCGTAAACCGGGCGAATTCAGCAGATTATTCTGCATGATATAAAAAGCCGAATGAATTCTACGGAAAAGAATTTAAAAAGAAAGAAACGAATTCGATTAGGTTACACAATGTTTTTCCGCGGATCATTCGTGATTTACAATTCTAAATATCCATTAAGCTACGAGTTGAAACGCCTTTCATTGGCGGTATCCACTGAACAAAAATAGTGGTAAAATTAAGATCCAGTCGGAGTAAGTAGAACTTTGCATGGTAGCAGTTTCCAAACAGAAAGAAAGGAGTTATAAACGCCACAATACTTCATCTTTGCCAAACCATTAATTTGTCTGCTTAGTTCAATCGAACAGCTGCTTCTAGGAGGACAAGATGCTTATCGCCGTAAACTACTAAATTCCGACTTAAACTTAGTGGAGTATTGTGAATTTGACGCCCGAGCCTATAATCCACTTAAAACTAACTACCGATAACTATTGTCCAGGCCGTAGAATATTGCAAAGAGTTATTCATGGGTGTCATTGAAATAATATAATTGGTATGTATGTTATCGTAATAATTAAAGAATTTTTATTTGTATTATCCTATTTTATGAATGCTAAATTACTAAGTAACCCTGTCCCACGTTGGTTTTATTGGTACAGACCAACTTATATATTCGATGCGGCTCAACAGATATTCGGCAGAGGTTGAAATAAAAGATCATGGAACAAACGAGACGCGTATTATTGCACCTCTGTGGAGCTGCACTGGCGCTGTCACTAGTTCTAGTCGACTCTACAACTGCAGGTGAGAATTTGATTAGTTTGAATATTCACATATCCTTTTGAAAGTTTCTATTATGTGATAATATTAAACAAGGCGTATTTTTATTTTTGTATGGTCGATGCCAGTCACCGGCAATGATGTATGTTCGCTTCCCAAAAAAGAGGGTTCCTGTGGCGATGACCTTGTCCGCTGGTATTACAAGTCATCTGAAAGCAGTTGCGTAAAATTCTCATACAGCGGTTGTGGGGGAAACGATAACAACTTCAGAAGCAAAGGCGTATGCGAAAGGACTTGCAGTACGGAAAAAGACAGTACGCATTGTCGATTTTCTAGTTCATTAATTAAATATGTATCCAAAATTATGAATGTTATTCCTATGGTGGCTGATTCGGGAAATTTCTTTTTGCGCGCTAGGATTTGTTCTTGTGGAGGATGAAAAAAAATGGATACTTCCCTAATCATCGCCACTATAGTTTCGTAATTTTGTAGCAATTATAATCACAACTCTAATAATTCAAATTTGTCCACCATAGCCTAAGTATTAATCTGCAAATATACATCCCTCACTATCACATGTAATATTTCACGGATGTTCCACAGGCGTTTCGAAAAAGGCGAAATCCTCTGGCAATGGACGGAAAGGGAAGGCAACTGGTGGTGGGGCTCTGATGAAGAAATCAAGTGATCTCGATGAAAATGAGGAGGAAAGAAAGAAAAGATGTAAGTGAAAGCTGGATCAAATTGATGAGCATTATCTTATCCACTTTGAATCAAAATCCAAGAAATTTTGATGATATTTTTTGTTGTTCCGTTTCCTAGTTATTGGTGGTTTACTGGGAGGTTTAGGACGTCGCTTGTTGGGTGGACTGATTCGACGAGGTGGCAAAAAATTATTCAGATCCATCAGAAGGGGACGAATTTTCAGGAGATTTAGACGAAGGAGAAGGATATTTAGAAGATTTAGACGAAGGATATTTAGAAGAAAAAGAAGGGTATTCAGAAGATTTAGACGAAGGATAATTAGACGTACCAGGCGCAGATATTATCCGAGAAGGATCTGGTATCCAAGATGTCCCAAATACCCAATATGGAAACGTGTGACGTGTTTGGTGAAGTACATGCACTATAGGCAATACAGAAGGTGTCTTTATCCGACTTGGAGAGGATAGATTGGTCATTAACTAGACTAATCCTGGACGAAATGGGTTTTAGACAGCAAATTCATTCGCATTCAAACGCTTTTGTTTTTCGTTTATTTCACTCTGCATACCATTAACCTTCTTACGCTAAGCAAAGCAATGTGTTACAGAGACTCGTTGATTTACTGTATGCAAATATACGTATTTCATTTTTTACTCTCTTCCGCTTTGATGTAATCTAGAATATATATTCAATAAATTTCACTACTTGATACCAACTCCATACATGTATTTAGATTGGTTCCTCGTTGTGCATGTTTATTCCTACTATGTGTATTTCCAAACGTTATCGCGAATACTGAATCCTGGGAATTTTCTTTTCGGTATCCAGACTCGGTTAAATTCAGACTAGATTTTAAAATCTCCAATGTAAAATACGAATAAAACAAACACAAATATATATGTTAAGCAGATTTCGTTTTATTTCAAATGCTCCATTTGGGCATTATAGAACAATTTGATTTCCCAACAAACAACATTTTATTTCTGAATGAAAGAATTTTACAGATAATTAATCATTACACAGAAAACTCTCTGTCGGGTCAGTGAATTATCTGGATTACCTTTTTTGCGAATTATGGAAATGGAAGGTATTCCGAAAACATCCCTGTTACGTAAAATAGACCCGATACAAGCGGTTAACCAAGTTGACAGCAGAACAGGGAGGGTCATATATCTAAAATTAATCTATTTACACTATACATGGAACATTACAAATTTACACTATACGGAGAACAATTCATCGAAATGGTCACTATTAAGAAGAGGAAAAGTACCGATAACTGGGTCCAGTGATTCCATGCACATTTGGTGACATGCTTGACAATCTAAAAATTTCCATATTCAACGCCCCCTGGTGAACGAAAACAGTAATCAGTTATCTTGATTCACCGCAATTATTGAGCCGAGAAGAAAAACAATATCCGCGTATGATGAATAAACGTGAGAAATCCCACAATAAATACAGCCAAGACGAGAAACTTGAATGCGCAACGTTTCGGCTAAACACTATTAGCCATCATCAGGCGTACTGATGATGGCTAATAGTCTTTAGCCGAAACGTTGCGCAAGCCAAATATATACTCTTCTATTCAAGTTTCTGGTTTAAGCTGTATTTATTGTGGGATTTCTCGCGTTCGCTCATTGAGCATGTCATGAGCTATAATTTTGAAATTGATTGTGGTTTCATAGAGCATAGGTACCAATATAATGTACATGGAAATACCATGTAATTTCACTCTCCAATGCCCCCTGGTGAACATATACGGAACCATTTCACTATTCAACGCCTTGGCCTCAAAAAAGTTCACAGGACGGCCATCTTGTGTCAGATGAACTCAATTTTCACGTATACCATGTACATATACTATAGTGATTAAAACAATATAAGAAACATCAAGATAATTTATCAAAGTGTATTCATATTTTCCTTTCAAAATATGTATATCAAATGCTTATTTTGCCGAAAAATTAAGGTCACTAGTTAGCCATCGCGGCATCTTGAATTTGATTGGGCTAGTTTTGAGCTGCAGATGTCTAGGGTAGAATGAAAAGTGAACACAATAGCTCGCTATAAAACTAGCCCATGTGTATAAACTCTGTACACAAGAAGAATCTTTTGGAAAAAAAACTTTAGATTATGGAAGAAATATTGAATTACAATCAACAGTACTATGTATGTACCCGTAATCAATCTTACGGACAACGTAGCAGATGCCAAAAACTAGATTGACGTCTGAATGGTACTTCTGCTATTTACACAAAATTTCCTTGAATTTGTTCCCATTTCTCACAACGATGAATGTACATAAAATACCCACTGGTAATAAGACTTTAAAATTGTACCAAACAAGTTGAACAAAAAAAACATTTAACCATTGAGACAAATATTCTGCAACCGCACTCTGAATTGGGGATTCAGATGTCACCGTGTATGAGTTTGAATTCATCCACAATACCAGATTTAATCATGTGTAACCATTTATCTTTGATATTCACGTTTGTTCGATTGGCTAAATGCATATTTCGTTGGATTTTCGACCAATTTCCGACGCCATATTTTTGAACGCCCCGGTAAATCTTATCGATTTCCTCACGAGTGAACGGTTTTCTTTGACGTCCTGAAATCAAAAAGATCACTCACTGATAGATATAGGTGTCTACGTAAGAAAACATCAACGGTCGAATCATATCAATTTACCAAATATTGATATTGTGGAGTCATTGCTCGACTTCCGCGGACGTTGTGCAGGTTGAACGACTGGTTCTTTGTATTTGTTCACAGATGATAACTCATTCGTCGTTGTTGGCACAATGATTGCTTTTCGTTTCGAACCGGTCACGTTTTCCTCCATAACAACATTTGGATTATACAAACGCCGTTTATTTGGTTTAGTTGACATGTCCGCTGTAACTGGTGGTTCTTTAGTTGTCTTTTTCATCTGTAACACAAACGGAATACCATATCAAGATCATTTCTCTGTGACTACAAGGATGCAGTAATCTACATCAATCTATCTAAATTTCTGCTGCAGTGATGTGTCTCAAACACAAAATGCCAAATATACTGGGTACTCCTGGCATACGACAGGTTTGGAATAAACCGGTTTAAAGACAGTAATTCCGAAATTACAAACTCTCTACGGGCCTTTGGTTTACAGATTATATTCGACTAATACGGAAAAGGTATTCTGGTCGAAACGAACGCGCCTGAAGAGTTGAGATCTGCCTAAAACTTAGTGAGAAGCCAAATATGCAAAGTTCTTTCAATCAAAGTGGATCGAAACTTACTTTTTCATACAATACTGCATTGCCTCGAGTGCTGCAAAAGAGAACAACTGAAAATTCATTCACAGTAAAAGGAAGCTAAAATTCACTAACACCTCAAATGGGGTGTGTTAAACAATTTTCTAACAACTGAAGTTTAAGCTTCGTAGTAATTAAGTATTGCAATACCTTCCGCTGTATTCGGTATCTAAAAGACCTGCTGCATTGAGATTATTCATTCTCGTATTTGTAGATGCAGGGTTATCATCATCTTTGAAATAAAATAAAAAAACAAATCATAATAAATCGATATATCATTTCGTTATTTCAATGATTAAGTCAGAAGCCAGCATATATTCAAGACCAAGGGATGAAATATTGATACTTCTAGTTTTTCTATTCAACAACCAACCTGCTATACAATGATTATCTTCAGGATTGTAACCATCGCTAGTATCATCTGATTGTATCCTGTTTCTCGTAGGAACTCGGTTTCTAGGCGCATGCACCTCGGCAGTAGTTGTATTCGGGTTCGATTTGTTACTGGCTCCCAGGCAAGCTTGAACTGAAGCATCTACCATCTTAGTCGGCGGATCGGTAGAGCACGCTTTCGAAGCTAGAACGATAGCAAAATCATACAGCCATCGAGAATCAACACTTACTATGCGCACACGATAACACATTATTTTGGCCACGTACCAGTGGTAAACTTAGTTTGGGTGATTTTTGAACTTCGTTTACATCCATCTGTCATAGTTCCTCGATTCATGAAATCCTTGTTTGAATCCTATGGCAATACGAACAAGATCAAGTGATCGATGAAACTTCAGTAATACAAGTCGACATTGCTGCTTAGATTAAAACTCTTAATGATCAATAAATAATGTATAACATTTTGACTAAGCTACAAAGTTGACATTGAAAATTCATAACTTGTATATGAAACTTTTTACCTGATTTTCAAGCGGTAATAAGGGCATGATGACTGAGCAGAGCTGTTCCAAGAAACTAGAATAAGGCTTACAGCGAACATCAGCATTTTTGTCCATGATAATCCTTTGCAGACGCGATACTGTACCCTGCACAAAAATAACACAAACATGATTTAAAAAGGACCCTAACAAAATAAGACATATTACACATTTGTTTGCCAGGGTTGATGAAAGTGTTAATGAGCTTATATTGAACGATTGCTAACATACGTGAATAATGCCTTTTGATCTCCAGAATTCATCTCCGCTGACCATATTTGACTGGAAAATTTCGAAAAATAACCTGCCAGCTTTTTTAAATCGGTTCTCACGACACAATTCCAATACAGCCTGAAATACATGAAAATGAACATCATCTTGAAGTCATCAAACATCTTAAAATTACCATTAGATAAGTGATCATGTCTGGACGATCAGATTTTTCAGGCATTTTTCATTTCGAAATGACAATGGGGAAGCCTTGTAAGTCATGGTAAGGATGGTTGTTCGATAGTCTGACGAGTCTTGGCTGGGTCCAGACAACAGAAGGATAACTCACTGCGCTAGATACAGTTAGTCAACTTGTCTAAGGGGTATTCAACCCGTACGATCATCTGGTATTAAGACTTCTATTATTGTATGGTTACTGTACCTGTTCTCGCGCTTCTACCGTCAAATTTTTCAAATCGACTTTTAAATCGATCGGCACTTTGTTGCTTAGATCCTCCAATAAAGCTGCAGCTTTATCCAGATCTTTATAATGTACCAGACAGCCAACTGCGAAAATTAATGGCTGAATCGTTGCATCCCCTTTGTAGCTAATTATGTCTTCAGTTTTCAAGCATGCTGAAAAAATCAAAACATTGACGACCATCAAAGCAAGCTACTTAGCTAGCTATAATTCATAAGCCAAATTTCCAGGGAAAACAGTACTCAATACTCAAAGTAAACCAATCTCAGTCAGCAAAACCAACAACCCTTGACTAAAAGACAGTCAGTGAGTCAGGAACTCGGATACAGCACAAGTAAGTGGCACAGGGGAGCTCGGGCCGGCTTGGTCACGATAGTTGGGCGTCCAAAATAAAAGATTTGACTCAGTATCCTTCCTAGGTACCGCCTATTCTTATTTCTATGTGGTACCAAGGTACCATCTAGGATACTACTGTGAGTGAAATCTTTTATTTTCGGGACTCCCAACATCATGACGAGCCCCTGTGTGGAGGAGAGTTAGACTGAGTCCCCATCATAAGGCCAGGTATATATCAGTCGAGTCCAGAAATCAAATTTAATGACATCACTGATGTGAGAAAGTTGTACCATGTTGACAGAGAATTTCAGATCTTTGGTACACTGCACGACTTAGTCAAAATCAGAGTAAATTGGTGTAAAATCGGGATTCGAACACGCAGACCCCAGTGCGCAGCGTTCTAGACGTATGCGCTAGCCATACGGCCGGTCGGTAGAGGAACCTTTAGACTACTTATAGCCTTACCTTAACATACCCTACTATAATGCCTCACCTTACCCTAACCCTAACCCTAAACCCTCTAGACCCTAACCCTAACCCTCTAGACCCTAACCCTAACCCTCTTGACCCGCTGGAAATGCTGTTATATTGTTTTGTATATTAGCTATGTACTGTACCAAAAACTGAGAAATTCTCTATCAACATGGTACATTTTGCCTGACGTGAGGCATTGTAAAATCGCGACATAGAATTGTCAACTTTTAAAATTTGGTTTGGTTGCTTGTTCTTATTTTTGATTTCCCCAGACAGCAGAAGAACACAGAATTATTCACCAATAAGAAATTCTGAGAACTCTCTCTCGGTTTGCGACAATCTGTGACCAACGGATAACTTCGTCCAGCACATAGAATTTGCTATCTGCAGTATCTTGTTGAAATAATCCGCATTCATTTTGACAGAACCGCCGAAACAACCACAAATATTATCATTTCCGGTGTAATTGAATTGAATTGGTTGATGTCCGCAGGGGGCAGCACCACCCGGTCATTTCTCATTCTGAAGGTCGTCGCGGCTTTACATAAGTTTGATCGCATTCAAATGCAAGTTTAATAATTAAAGCCATTGAATCAGTTAACAAATGGCAGTACAGTAAAGTTGGGTCAGGCATTAATTCTCGTTATCACCTTACGTATACAAGATAGTTTTCTAGCTGGTTGTTGGCAGAAAGAAGCGCACGGGAGAAGGTAAATAAAATGTAATCCGATCCTCCTCCATCCATTGATATCATTCCATCCCCCTCTCCCAGGCCTCTCTCGCTCCGCATTTTATTGTCAGTCAAACTCATACAGGCCTTTAGTCAGGACATCCTCCCTTCACATTGATTCGAATCCGATGGCATCACCAGACTCGAGTGCACATAGCAGGTTTGCTGGGTTGTTATTTACACATCATCACTGCTGCTGGAGTGGATGGATGGAAGCAAATTTCATGGGGATTTGAGCTTAATTATTTAGGCAGGGTTTTGGCCTGGCAGTCTTATTGCCATCAAGTACCGGTAAGTTAGACTCCCTATCGAGGGTGGATGAATCGGTGCACTTCATGGCTTTAACTAATAACTTTATGTATTGCAAGAGATAGCCTAGAGAAGAAGTCTAGTCTAGAAGTTGAGATCTAGAAATTCCATCTCACTTGAAAATTGGCTCTAATATCTAATATAGCTCTGACTCTTACTTTTAAATTCAAATAGTTTGTGATCGTTTGGTGATGAAATTTTAAATCATTGCAGATGAAACGTAGATCGACCAGACATCGAGCTTGTAAACAAGTAGAAGAGATAGAAGATAAGCCAACTGATGACACGGAAACAGTTCAGGAGGCTGACATCGAGGATGAAGAAGCATGTTCAAAATATTTCAAAGCTGATGATTCCGGAAAACTGACAGCTGAACAGGTTTTAGGAATTAGCGATAAATACATGAAAAAGCTGGGAGTTGGACCATCATCATTGTCAGACAGTGACTCTGATGATTCCCTTGACAATGAATCATCAAATGAACCCTCAACCTCAGAGAAAAAAAATGAGCTATTCAAATGCAAAACTCAAGTTAAATGTTTGGAAAAGAAAGAAGATGGAACATCGACAGATCCGTGCGACAAATCCAGTTTGATTCCGGTTTCACCTGTTGCTAAAATTGCTTCGAAAATGCGTCAACAAGAAAAACCACCGTTGGCGCTTGTTTCGAAACTCGCGGCGAAGGTTAAAGGATTAAATTCTAATCAGGCCCCCAGCAGCAGTAGTGAGAAGGAAAAGATAAACAGAAAAAGGCAATGGAAAAGTGAAATTATTGACACTTCTGGTGAAAATTCGGATGATACAGATTTCGAAATCAATGAAAATTCACTGCGAACTCCTAAAATTCAACGGACAAAGCTAGATACCAGGAGTAGTGAAGAAAAAGGTATCCGCAAAACTAGAGCCCAGCGATCAGCCAAGTCCGAAGAAAAACCAATTAATGGTACTATTTGATTTTTGTTTACTCATGTCTGATTTACTATCCAGTTAATAGGTGATTGATAATTCATTTGCCACTCCATATTTTAGTCAAAAAGGAACAGACCGATGCTAAGGGGAAAAGAAATACAAGAAAAGCAAAAGAAAAAATAGACAGTTGTGAGATTTCAGGTGTGAATGAACACTTTTCTATTCCCTATGAACTAAATCCTTGTGACTCATATGTGTACGATTTGGTCAAATCAATAAAAAAAAACCCATTTTCAGTACTGCGTAGTTTTAATGGACTCTATTCCGATCCAGTGTGGTGCATAATTCATTTGTCAACCTTTTTCATTTTTAGGAAAACAGACCAATGCTAAGGGGAAAAGAAATGCAAGGAAAGCAAAAGAAGAAATAAAAAAATTAGATAGTTGTGAGGATTCAGGTAAGAATGGAACTTTTTTCTGTTCCCTATGAACAAAACGTTATTAACACATTCTACCTGATGTCGAAGCCATTTTCTAAGTCTTTTTCAATTTTGCAGGGAAAATGGCTCCACAGACTACAAGTCAGAAGGGCAAATCAAAGCCTGGGAAGGGAAGAATAAAACCAGAACCTGTTACTGAAGCTCAAGAATCAGACACTAGCAGTGGTGAATCGGATTGGGAAGAAGTTGCTGGTATGAAAAGATATTTTACTTTTCTTTTGTTTAGTTCTCATGCAATTCAAATGACCTAATATTTAAATATTGAAATAAAATTTATCACTCAGAAATACCACAGCCAGCTGAGAAAAATCAGATACCAGATGCACCTGTGCAGATAACGCTCGAAGCTACTGATATCATGAAAAAGAAAAAGTATGTCAGCTTCAAAATTTTTACCAAGCTCGAAATATTTGTCTTAGATTATTGATATCACAAACATTGTCTTCTTCCTATAGTAATTATTATCTATTTTTTGAAAAACAGAAAGAATGGATGTGATATACGAGCAATGTTCCTGCGCCAGTTTAAAAAGTATCAAAAGGCCGTGAGAGAAGATATGCATAAGGTAGGCTTGAAATCTACCACTTCCATGCAATCATAGAAAAGTTTTGTAAAATGGTATTAATTGCATAGTTATCTATTTGTCGATTTAGGTTCACTTGTTATGCCTTGTTGCTGCCGGGCTGCATCAGAATCGAATATGTCTGGACAAAACGTTGACTGCTCTTGCCTATTCATGTTGTCCACAGAAATACTTCAAGAAGCCATCGTCAAAATCTGTCTCTGATGATGTTCACAGTTTCATGCTATGGTTCAAAAAAGAACACCACATCGACGTTAGTTTGTCATCTGATTCTACAAACTGTGTAGGTTTGAAATTTTTAGTTGCTTTTTAATTTGCATGAAAATTTGTTCATTGTTATTGGATAATTTTGTCAATTGGTAGGTTGGTGACCTTGTGAAATATTGGGCTACAAAAACAGTCCCTAATGAGAAATACCTTATATTAGTAAGTATAATGCCTGTAAGAATTATACGGTACAATGGCTCAATAAAGGGAATGTTGGAATAATGAACAGTGATCATCTTTTGTGTTGTTTCAGATGTGCGTAATATATCTGCGATGTCTTGGTTATGATGTGCGAATCATTAACTCACTGCGACCAATGCCTCTTAAAGCTATCAAGGTACAATTTAACAAAAACGTGGATATTTGCTTATTGAAAATGAAAATTTCAAAGTCAGATTTAAATTCACAGATAATTCAATTCTTTGGATTTTCTAGAAATGATATCTGCAAAAGAATCGTAATTTTGAGTGAAATGCTTTCTTATTTAGGTTCGAAAAGGGACCCAGAAAGTTTCAGAACTACCTCAAACTTCATCTTGTGATAAGAAATTGTCCGCCGAAGACAATAAAACAGAAATGTTACTTGATCTCGAAAAAGAAACCGGCTCACGGGTAAACTCAGTGTCGAGTGAAGAAAAAAAATCGCTACTGAGAACAGAGAAATCAGAAAAGGTTAGCAGTAAAGCGAAAACGAGCAAAAAATCAAGGGACAATAAAAAAGATTCGGGTAAACAGGCACGTTCAGCGTCGCGTACCTCTAGCCGTAGGAAATCCAAGAAAGGGGTCAGTTACGTGCCGGACAGTGAAAATGATGGAAGCGAAAATGATGAGGAGGATGATGATGATTTTGAAGAGGAGTCGAATAATATAAAAGCAAAACAAACAAATGCAAAAACTAACACAAAAGGATCTACAAGATTGAAAGGGTACGATTGTGTTATAGAAATAGAGATTATATTTCTACTTGTATCTTCATCTTACTGATTTTCATGTTTATAAATGTTTATTTTGTATAGTTCAGCCAATGATTCGGATGTTAAAATTATTTCTAGTCGAGGTCCAGCCAAGCCTCGAAACCGCCGCGTTCTTTCATCGGATTCAAATTCTAGTGTTGAACTGATACCAACAAAATCAGGCGGTCGTAAGTATGAGCATCTGTATTTATTGATAACGACAGCCTTTGTTCCCCCGACCATTTCTGTTAATCGATGCATTCGCATATTTCCTTTTAGGAAACATTTGGATTGAACTTTACCTAGAAGATAAACAAATATGGCTGAGTAAGTACAAGAAGGTCTCGCGAGTAATGGTGGCGGTAGATTAGAATAGGGGTTAAACTGTTTCTTGAGCGTGTTTACTTTTATCAAATACTTCATGTTATGAATTGACTTCATGTTAATGTTTGATTGACTTCTTTCTTCATTTTCAGCTGTGGACTGTATACATTGCACTCTCAATAAACCCATCGAAATTGTGAAAACTGCATCTCAGCCATTCAGTTATATAATCGGAATTGATAATGGTAAAGTTTCATCTGTATATGTTGTTTGTATTTAGAAATGCTTAAGAGTTTACAGTCTTAGATACCGGGTATTCCTTTCATTTTGGTCTGATCTGATAGTAATTGGATTGTATATATCTCTATCTTTCTGACAGACAAGCTTAATCATTTACTTTAGCTATCCACGATTGATGTTAAGATATTCTGTATTTAGAGAGTAGCGTGAAAGATGTGACACCTCGCTATGATGATAAATGGATGACAAGCACGATGAAGTTAAGAATTGATGCCGATTGGTGTAAAAACGTCTTGCATCCGTACAGATCAACGAATGCTGACCGGGAAAAAGCAGAAGAGGATGAATTAAAAGGTAGGACACCAATGTCTGAGTTTATATTTATATGAGCTGGCTTACCAATAACTGGAATTGAATAAGGTTATCATGCGAAACCAAGTATACCGGTATTTGATATTAGACATAAACACATCTGCTTTAACTTTCAGGCTTATTGTTAAAAGCACCTCTTCCGAAAACTTTGTCTGAATACAAAAACCATCCTCTGTGAGTTTTATCTTTTAGAATTTTTGCTAATAGTGTAGAAGAATTCTATGAGTGCTAGTTGGAAAATTAGAGTTCTAGTCATACTTTATCAAACCTTAAGACTTCTGTTATTAATTCAGGTACGCTCTAGAAAGGCATTTACTCAAGTTTGAGGCGATATATCCGGAGACATCAGTTCCACTAGGATATTGGAAAAAAGAACCAGTGTATGCTAGAGAATGTGTTCATGATGTATGTAGACCATCTTGTTAGTGTTATAAAGGTTGATTATTTTGACTTTGAATCAAAGTCTGAGATATTTACATTTATTTGCTTCACAGTTGCACGCTCGAGTTCAGTGGCTTAAGAATGCTAGAGTAGTTCGCCCTGGAGAAAAACCATACAAAGTTGTGAAAGGACGAAAAACGAAAAAGGTAAGGGAAATATGATGTACTGTCAGAAGGGTTAGTAGCTACTATGCAAGTGGAGTTAATGTTTCTTCGCATTCTACACAACAAAACTGAAATATTTTCTTTTCCATTTTTAAGCGAGCATATGAAACTGAGCAAGAGGCTTCATTAGAATGTTTCGGCTTATGGCAAACAGAACAGTACGTTCCTCCACCAGCTGTTGATGTAAGAATAACTAGAACTCAAATTAATTTTGTTTCTTTTCTTCTTCTATCGGGATGTTGTTACTTAGGTGATTCTTTTTTTAAGGGCAAGGTACCGAGAAATGAATTTGGAAATGTCGAATTATTCCAAGCTTGTATGTTACCCGCAGGAACTGTTCATCTCAAATGTACGTACCATCTTGAACATCATGAGGTACTCATGCACTAGACATATGAACCGTATAATTGTCCTCTATGTTAACTTCTAGTGCCTGGTTTGAACAAGATCGCCAAAAAATTGGAAATCGACTGTGCACAAGCTATGACAGGCTGGGATTTCCATGGTGGTTGGTCACATCCTGTGTAAGTGCACACGGGATATAATCTTTGCTGATGTAAATTTTTTGTTCTGTTAGTTTATCATTCCCTTGACCACACTATGATATTATTTAGAATGGATGGTTTCGTTGTTTGCGAAGAATTCAAAGATACCCTTATAGCTGCCTGGGACGAAGAACAGGAGATATTGAAGGAAAAAGAACGACAGGTATTAATTTGGGCAATTCTAGTTTCAAAGAACGAATCTTCTTGAGAAAAAATGCATTTCCTAACCAGTAACTTCTTCCACTTCTAATGCACAGAAAAAGGAGAAGAGAGTTTTAGGTAATTGGAAACTGTTAGTGAGAGGTATGCAGATACGAGAACATCTCCGAAAGAAGTATCTATCTCAGGTGAATATTATACTTCATATTAACTGAAGAGCCAGGCATGATGTTTGATTACTCTGGACTGTTGATATTTTACTCGCTGGTTTGAATTTTGTAGCCCGATTACGAGGAGCCTCAAGAAAAGAAATGTAAAAAAGCTGATAAGAAACCCGTGGCTGGTGGATCGAAGGAGGCGACCGATGTAGTGCAATCATGGCCGAGGATACGACAGAAAAACCGGAAGGATTTAGAACTTTCGAAAATAAATCCTTTCCCTTTTGAACAAATGTAAACGAACTTGCTATGTCAGGGGCATTCTGGAATTACATGAAATTTTGCATTTAGGAACCAGTGACTGTAAATACCGAGTACATGTACATAGAAATAGACTTTTAATTGGAAAACTGTGATGCTATAGTAGAAATAGTAATTACTACTTATGTCGAGAGAGTAACTCATTTGTGAATTGAGAAGTCTCATAAGATGAACATAGAATCTCAAATAAGAAAATCGGTGAGTGATTGTTCTTGTTCTGTGCATGTTATTTGCATCTCGAATAAATGCATGTTTGATATTCTAATATTCGCTTTTTCTTTGTGCATTACTCACCAATTTAGTGTTTGAAGTTTTCAGTTACAGTTGGATTTTATCGCTTTGATATCTGCTTACATAAGAATTTTCAAAACATCAATTTCAGAACGTAACAGTAATTTTATTAATTCTTCATCAATACTATTATTAATGACATTCCAAAAATAGTCTTAACACAACAAATACCTAAAAAGCATGCAAATACCTAAAAAGCATGCATTGACCATTCATACTAAATAATTTATTCATGGGAGAATGTGTGTAAGTGTTAAAAGGACGGATATCTATCGCGGTATTTAGATTTATTGCTATCAGATAGCGGAGATTTAATTTAACAAGAAATTGGGTTGACATCATAAGTACCGCCGATTTGCTAAGAATAACCGATCCAGGGTTATAGATCGAGATAACACTGTCTAGATATGACGCGTAAACAGTGGGAATCGTGTGTGAAAGGGTCCTCGAAGAATGTATAAATCCCATGTAAAGTATAAAGTCGCCGAACACACGGACAAGCTGGGACCAGAAAAATCGGTCTGAGAAGCCAAAAGTCCCATTCAAGGATAAGAATATATGTTCGGAAGTCCGAAAAATGATTTTATTTTTGTCCGCGTTTATGTAAGTCCAAATGGGCATGTCCAAATAAGGCAAGGTTTACTGTAAAGCATTCAAATTTTAGTAGTCATATGAAAACATTTACAATTCTTCCACTTTGATTCGAATATAAATCATATGAATACAAAATCTTCTCGCCGAAAAAGTTGATTGATTCTGCAAGTAGGGATGGATGTTACGGTAACTTGAATTCCACACTGGCGGGAGTCAAATAAAACCCGTCCGATCTTCTTTCGTTTGACATCGAGCAGAGGTGAATTCCATCGACTATCTGCTCGCCGAGATACGTCGTTTCGCAACCTTCGTAGACGAACGGACTGATCCTGTTGCCTAATGCTTTGCCAACCGGGCGGGTGACTTTCATGATGGTGACGTGAGGAACGAAGTCGTGATTGTCGCGGATGTCGAGTCCGGCCGATCTTAAAATCAGTTTCAGATATTCGTACAATTCCGTAAGATCGTTCCCGTGTTGAACTCGGGCGTACAACACGCGATTGTAGAAATTCGACACGCCGTCGATTGTTAGTTTGATTTTCTTTTGCGCAATTTTCACCAATTCGTCCTCGTTGTCTTTAAGGCATTTTATCGCGTTCGACAGTTGCTCGCTCGTGTCCAAACCGAGCGTACACAGCGTCACGTGTAGAGCCGGCTCGGGAACGCAACACGGCCCGTATCTATCCTCCTTTTCGGTGATGACATCCTGGATGTGCTGGACGGTTTGGCACACTTCCTCGTTCGTTATGCGAATTGCTATGAAATGATTAGGACGGAGTTTATCCGGCCAGTACGGATTGTACTGACTCTCCTCGCCATTCGCGTCTAATTCTTCGTCTATGTATTCTTCATGTTGGCCGGGATAAACGGAATTTGTTCCGATGTTTATCGTTATATCATCATCGTCATCATCACTATCATCATCCACTGATACGTTTCCTAGATCGAGATCCGTAGACTGTTCGGTTAGACACATTTTCTCCGCTAGTTGCTGCTCATATTTTTCGATGACGCCCGCGATGGTTTTGCCGCTGCCCGTCGATCCGAACACGTTGTCCATGCGACTGTTCTTGTCCCATACCTTCAAGTTCTTATATTTGAAATACTCGATTCGATGCTTCGGAATCGCCAGTACGGTATAGTCGACCGACGCGATGTCCTCCCAGGAGAAAGCCGAGAACGGTTTCTCCACCAAGCCGACAAATCGATCGATGTAGCCGACCGTGAATTCATCTGTCGGCAGATTTTCATCCCAGAGGATCCTCGATATGACGTCGGTTGCCGTTTTCATCGGAGGTTTCTTTTCGGCTGTCGTATCGTCTTTCGTCGACTTTTTATTTCGTTTCTTTTTATCTTTATACTTGGTTTGTTTTCGGCCCTGTTTGTCGTCGTCGCTCGCTATTGGGAAGTCCGGTATATTTTCGTGATTTTCGACGAAATCGAAAGCTTCCGTTATCAAGCCGTCTAACATCGATGAGCCTCGGTTTTCGCACGCCTTCTTTTTCAGCAGACCCAACAGCGAGTCTCGGTCTGATTGGTGTAGTTCGCTTCGTATGATAATTTCAGGTCCTACTTCAGGGTAGTTTTCTGTATTGAGAAAAATATAAGTATACAGTGGAACCTCGTTACAACGAACTTCACGGGACCAGAAAATCTGTTAGTTATGACTGATACTTATATCCAGTATGAAATCAATTTAATAAAGAAGTTTCCAGTTTCTAGGCGCCATTTTGTGGCGGTCCCTCGAGGTCCCCATTGTTGCGATAATTTGCGCTCATTTTTAAAACATAAGTTTCGATTGAATATCACATAGTTCTGCAGTCCCTTGCTCGATTAACTTAATTTATACACCATTTTAAAGGAAATGAAATGCAGATATTTGTTGGTAATTCTTGGATTTTTTGAACGCAACAATTGAGAACAGTAACGATATGAAACCAAGGACCGCATATCTTAACCGCGCGTAAATAAAATCGCGATATTCATTAATTTTGAAATATCTAAGTATATCTTGAAGCTATATTTCCAATTTTCACAGAGGTTAAAGAGGGTTATTTTCAGTTTACGCCTGGTTTAAAATCTTTTGAATATCTTTCCTGAAGACTGATCTGTACCCGCTTGAGTTTGAGATTACGCGCAAAAGGGGTCTCCCACTGCCATTTCACCGAACATTGAGATTTACGAAAAGAAATCGCAAAAATAAGATTTTATACTGGTTTGATATCATTAATATTGCTTCTTATGGTTATATATTACCTTTATTTTCGTATGTTTAAAAATGGACTTTGAGTGCTTTGAGGAATTCGAGTTTTGTAGCGTTGGGAAATTAAAGGATTTCTTGTAAGAGTGGGGACGTTCTGTGTTGGTTGCATAGATGGCCTAGTTGAGAGCCTAATTTGCTTTTCAACAGAATGTTCCACTCATGGATGGACACTAGAACAAAATCTAAGTTTTTATATATTTTTGAATATGCGGCGCAGCTTTAAGTAGCCCAACTGGACGTTGAGCCCCTAAAACAGAATATCAAATGGGGGACAGGATCCCCTTTAAATATAATATTGATATTTTATATCAGTCAGGTTATCTGGTCGATGTTTTCCAGCAAAAAAGTTGAGATTCAGTAAATTCGTCGTATGATCCCAGGATGAGGGATTACCGGAGAGAGATATGTGTTGAAATATGTCCTAAGCGTTTAAATTGACTGGCACATTTCACCATGGACTCTAAAACGTTTTGGGCCAATGATTTCACCGAACACAAAATCGGCGCTAGGCTGGACGGGCTGCATGGCGACAATTCCCCAACTGGGCCGTTCAAACTTCAAAGCGGGACAAACCGGATCCCGAAACCAGCTAAACTAATTGCCCCCGCCAAAATGCAGTACAAACAAGATACGGATTATAATCTCAAAATATCCCCATGGAAAAAATGAAGAAATCAAATTGCATTTAAAGATTTCTTTTCACAAATCTCAATGTTCAGTGAAATGGCGGTGCGCAGTGGGAGACCCCTTTTGCGCGTAATCTCAAACTCAAGCGGGTACAGATCAGTCGTCAGGAAAGATATTCACAAAATTCAACGCAGGCTTAAACTGCAAATAACCCTCTTTAACCTCTGTGAAAATTGGAAATATAGCTTCAAGATATACTTAGATATTTCAAAATCAATAAATATCGCGATTTCTTTTACGCGCGGTTAAGATATGCGGTCCTTGGTTTCACATCGTCACTGTTCTCAATTGTTGCATTCAAAAATTCCAAGAATCGCCAACAAATATCTGCATTTCATTTCCTTTAAAATGGTGTATAAATTAAGTTCATCGAGCAAGGGACTGCAGAACTATGTGATATTCAATCTAAACTTATGTTTTAAAAATGAGCGCAAATTATCGCAACAATGGGGACCTCGAGGGACCGCCACAAAATGGCGCCTAGAAACTGGAAACTTCTTTATTCTCCTACTTGAGACAACAGTTTTGTATAGTTTGTTATATCTGATGAATCGTTGTATCCGAGTTCGTTATAACGAGGTTCTACTGTATATAGACATGTATGTCAACTAATTTTCGTGAAATCAATCACTAAAGCTGACTTGAATTGTAAAGTAGTCATAATTTACATACAGTGGAACCTCGTTACAAGGAAGTTCTCGCACCTATAGTTTGAAAATGTTTTATTCATCAGAAAATACACTACCTGAAAGTTGGAATTTTACAGTCACGTTCACGTGGACTTTGACGCTCAACATGAATTTGTAGTCGCCGATATTTCGGATAACCGAACATATCTTTCCGTATTTCTGTTTCAAATCATCTATTTCGTTATCGACCACGGGGTTAGCTTCGGTGCCGGAACCTGCCATAATCTACAAGCAAAACTCTCAACTTGGATCTCGATTGATAAGACACTATAAAGAGAAATTTAAAGAGAATCCCAAGATATAGTTGTGGGAAAACTACTTGCTCGAGGAAAAATTTTCGGACTTTATTTTTCTTCATTGTTGCGGGGTGCTGATTGAATTATTTTCAATTTGGAAACGACTGAAAGACATCCTCCGTATATTTTTCAATTTGCCCGGAAATCTTTCTATCTACAATTATTCCTTAACTCTAACACGTTTTCTACGTAATTTATGAACACAGAGGAAAATGCTTATATACAGAAATTGAAAAATGGAGCGAGGCGCGAAAAAAGGATCTACTACCAATGTATTTTGACCCGCGTTGGTAGGGGCCTACTCAACGTTTATGAATAAACACAATGCATATGTATATATTGTACTTACCAGTGTATCGATGAAAAACCGTATGTAGATTGTTATAGGTAAAGCTGCGTTCTGAACGCGGTTCTTGAACAAATCTGATGTCCGTTGCGGTCCCGTGTTTTGTTTATAACTGCCTTGTTTGGGGTTTCCTGTCGTGGCGCAATCACTGAGTTATTTATAGACATATCCCTGACGTCATTATACGTTATTGTTATTTTTCCTAGGTGAGAAAATAAGCTTGTCCCTGTACATGTCCGTGCGTACCCCAGATTCCTTGAAGCCTACACGGGATAGGAACATTGAAAGGATTTTATATATTTTACCCCTATCGCTTTTTTTCAAGAATCATACGTAATTTAATGATATAATTTTATGTAGGTCAGGGATGTTAACAGTGACATGAAGATGTCGTGTTGAGTTGCGTCGACAGCTCTTCAAAGTTAACAGCACGACCGTATACATCATTCCGCGAACTACAAGATGACTGAGTGGATTGTTCCATTTCAACAACATAAATTGACGTTACTGAAAATCAAAATTCTTGAACTTGGCCAATTTCCATGTCGGGCGAATTGGTGAATACATTACGTATTTTTTACATGTAATCCAGGAATATAAGTGCCCAACACAGTTCAATTCACCTCTAGTTTGGCAAAGAAGTGTTAGTTCAACTAAGCTGAATATTTCGAATATTCGATGCATATTTTTAACCTAGCCTCGGGATATCGTTTCACGTACAGTATTGTAGAAATGCTAACTTAAAAACAATTAATTTGCCGATAAACATTGTAGCGGGTGGATCCAGGAACCACTGTTGAGGGTAGCACAATAAAAGGCATACTCCACGAAAAATAGGGGAGAATTTAGAAAATTTACTGCTTTTGGTGCAATTTCCAAGCAATAGAAGTCCTGATGCAAAGTGCTTTTTAGAAAATTTACTGATTTAGTTTCCAGGTAATCAAGATGAAATCTTGAAGAATGGTATGCCTTTTTTGTTGAAAATTATCTGCCTCGTCTTGTAAAAATGTGCCATTTTCTACTTTTTGGATTGATTTAGACGACTAAAATTGCCCTTATTACTTTGGGGATGAAAAGAAAATTGGGGCTCTGATTTTTCGCGACGGTATAGTACCTGCCTACGGTATTACCGTCTGAATCCGCGTCTGTGTTGAAAGCTCGATCTTAGATGCGAAAAATGTTCCGTTGTCAATTTTTTTTTAAATTCGATATGGAATTATTGAAGTACTGGTGGACTTCAGCGGGTGATCAGCCGAGTTTATGTCGTCTTGATCTGCGGGATTCTCCTTATCTTTTTCAGAGATAGATACAATCTGTGGCGTACCTTGGACAGCGGACTAATGTTCATGTCATTTCTTATCGGCCCGGACATTTTCCACGGCTTCGGTAGATAGAACACATATCGCCAATTTCCTTGTTTCAACTTTGAATTTTGAAGAGAAGTTAATGATAACTAATCTTCAATATTGACAATATGCGCGGTTTGGCGCAAATCTGTAAGCATATCTTTTGCGTAAATTAAACTTTACTCGAATACAGAAAACGTTCAGTTGTGTTGAAGTCGCGCGTATCTTTTCTGGAATTTTCTATTGACTATATCTCGTATTCTTAAAAAGTTGTTTAGTATTTGCTAACGTTGTAAATCATTCCACGCGGTTTGATATGTATTTACAATAGAATCAAAAAGATTCGCCACAGTCACTGGCTATAGGTGAAGTACTGTTTGCTTTTTGTCGAGGCCTTGTTAGTTCATTACGTTGAACTGCGCTGCGGCGAAATCCCGATGTATTATTTGAGTGTCGTCTGCATGGAACGCTGTTATTTGACCGGGGTATACAGCTATAGTCCCGATATACATTCGAGTGTTTTCCTACCTTCGCAGCGCATACACTCCGCGCCTGTAAAAATGTGACGACAAGTTGCGCATAAATCAGCGAAAAATTCTGCTCGTCTGTTTTTCAAAAATTTTCTTTCATGTCGTAAGTTCGTAATTTTATGTATAACACGAGCTAATAAAAACGCACCTTTTACGACAAGGAAAACCGCAGTGACGCGTAGATCCTTGTATAGCGTGGTTTGTCGCTTTAAGCTACGAGCAATTATCTCAGTTGAGATAATTGCTCGTAGCTTGAAGATAGGAAACTTTCTACCAATCGACAGGCATCAAATCATTTCTTCTCCGTGTGCAATCTTTCTATGAAAATGCCGCAAACGGGCTATTCTTCAACTTATCTTATTTTCGAGGTCGTCGTGAATACATGGACATTTATAAAAATCAAGTTAAAAATTACATATTCATGAATTTTCCACGTTCGTCGTTTCAATACATACTTTAACTTCGTTTTGTCTACCAAAACACTATATTTCGATACAACATCATAACCTGTCGAATCGAGTTGGATGGGAGGACACCGGGCGTGTGTAATTAATGTACCAACGTAAGTTTTAATGACCAAACGAAAGTTACATCTGTTTATATCGCATGTGTAATGTATAACATGCTGTGATATCCTCTCATATTACATTATATACTATAATTACAATAACCTATTTGGCCATTTCGTATTTATGAACTTCGTCTACATTATTCATACCGATGTAAATAAATGAGTGGGGACCTAATATGCGGAGAGAGAGATGGTTTTCTATGTAAACAGAATCTACTTTTTTCCATGTTCGTGTTGTAAGCGTGGATTCTGAATCCGTGGTTTTGAATAGTTTTTTCCAATTTCAGATTTAGTGGCCGTTGTAAGCATAATGCTTCGTTGAATTCTTAAATTAGCCTTCAAATATTGTCTTGTGAAAATGCCCAAGACTCGTTTTATCACGATAGATACTATATCCTAGAATGACATTCAATTACTATACAAAGTATCATAGATAAAATGTCAGGAATGTACGTATTGTCGAATCATATTCCTCCAGCAAATCGCACGGGGAATCGCCAAATCCTACATTTCTCCCATTCCGAAATTAGATTTATTAACATACATTCGAGACTAGAAATTTCAACTAGTTTTCGGACTTAAGAGAACTAATAGAGGTCCGTCGTGACATTAGAACTTTAAGAATCACCCCTCAAAGAAAACGAGCGTTTTTATCTTACTGTAATGACCGCATTTGATTTTATTGTACAAAGTGATTCATTGATAATTCTTCCGGGTCTATCATACTTGGTTTATAGAAACATGTACACATATGAACATTTTGCACCATTTGTACCAGATGGTCAGTATATATATATATGATATATAGTCCCAATGACTATAGCCCCGATCTAAACTAAGCTCACTTAAAAACATTTTACAATATACAATATAATACACATTATAGTGTACATAATGTCATCTTTATCATCGTAATATATATTATCGCAAAAGAACATTTTGGTATATACATATGTAAACCTCGTGTTCGAGTCTTAGCACCGTTAGTTCAAACATGGACTCTAAAAAGTCCATGGTTCAATTCAGTTTGTGGTGTTCTGGGAGTATTTCGGAATTTCTGATGATTCATATTACTGCGTTGATGATTATTCCGGTGGTTTTTAGTCACCGTCATACGACTCAAACACGGATTTAGCACTCGATCTGAAGAGCTAAAAAATCATCTGCGGCAACGATGATCATCTGGTTATTAAGTTGAGTCGATCACATCTGATTCAGTTCAGTAAACATTTGCGGTTTACAGGCATTCAACATATGATTCGTCGAATGTAGTATTACGGCTCTCATCTTCCGTTGCCTCCCGGATCCAGCGAAATATCTCACGACATAATTTTTGATCATCGATTGAGCATTTTTAACAAAAAAAGTAACCCACTTTTCTATGCAGAGAAGTATAATTCACGCGTACGCGCGTGTCAGCGTTTTCGATGTACGCGATGGTGTTTTGATAAATGGTCCGAACGCGAGAAGCGTTTATCACAAATTTCGCACCGGTATGGTTTGATACCCGAATGTGAGCGCTTGTGACGAGCGAGCTCGTCAGACCGCGAGAATCGCCATCCGCAGCCGGGCCACGAACAGTGAAACGGTTTTTCGCCCGTGTGCCGGCGATGATGCGCTTTCAAATGTGAACTTTTGCTGTACACCTTTTGACAACCGGGATAGGTGCAGTGATATATTTTGTCGTCGGCTTTATCTTTCGGCGTGGCGGCTCTGTGACGGGGCCCGCGAATACGTATCGTTTGTTGAAACGGGTTCATGACTATATCCGATAGACTGGTCACCGGGTAGCCCGTATTAGCGCCGGCTCGCGACGCGCCGGTTAATGTCATGGTCAGCGCTCCGTTACCGTACGACGTGGTCGTCACGGACGGTACTGTTGAACGGAACTGGGGCACATGACCTTGTGTCAGTAACGTCGACAAATGCGACGTGCCGGGCGCTTTCGTGTTGTAATGCGTCGCTATGCGAGATCGGGACGGAAATGTGATCTGTTTCGTCTTGGTTTCCTCTTCGTCGTCGTCGTCATTTTTCTCTTGCATTAGGTTTTTCAATCCTACCCCGAGCACGACCAGGTCAGATTTGTTCGGGTTGAATATATCGTCGGAACCGGTTGTCGCCGTAATTCGATTCGTGTCCTGCGCGACAGTACTGCTATTGTTGTTAGCGCACGAAGACCCGCGCAATGCGTGTTGGTTCACGGTAAGGGGCACAAGTTGGTTTTTTTCGCAAAATGTACTCACAGTTTCGCTGTCGAAAAATCCCTTGTTGTTCAGATACTCGAGGTATAGCTCGTCGTCCAAACTGTCCATGCTCCAGCAACTTTCCGGCGAGCTGCATCGCATTTCGTCGACGGATTCGTCGCTCTCCTCGCCGGCGGACGAGTTCAGGCGTTGTAACGTCCATCGTTCGCGCTCGAGGCTTGAACTGAGCGGTAAAAAAGCGTCCTCACACGTCTGCGCTGAGAGCACCGAACACGATGAAGGCATTGTCGCCGGCGATATAACTAGTCTCGCCGTGAGAGACGATGTCATAATCGAGCACGCGAAAGAAACTACGAGATATTCCCGGAGCGATAATTCCCATGCATGTTCCGCACTATCGTAGTAGCTCCGACCTACGAGTTACTCGTAGATCCGACCGATCAACAGGTTGAACTGATAGTGTTTACGTTCGTGCTGGCCCACTTAGAAATAGTGTACAGTATGCCGGTTTTATCAAATCACATGACCACATCACCAGTGCCAGGCGGCGCATGGTTTTCCTCCAAAAATTATGTATAACCCGGCCGAGACGCTCGCAATAGGAATGGAGGGCGATCGCGCGTCTCGCTCTGACAGAACGAACACCACTACTGAAGACCGGTGACAATATGGGACCTGGCGCGCGCGAGAACTAATGTCGACGTGACTCATTCCACGACATGTATATATACGTTCATATTATCACTATACTAGTATATATATATATATATATAATATCCAGGAAGTCCTGTTGCGCACATTCTTTGAACTATGAATAAACATATATACCATGATTATTACATTATTTTGTTATATACATGTGTATTAACGTCGAGCGTAAACTGCGAATAAAGACTCCGCGGACTTAAAAAGTCGGTCTGATTTTGTCGCAATAAACTGGAAAGACCATTCAACAACACTTTGAACATTTTCTTTACCCCGTATTTACATAAAAATGTTATTACACACGCGCTATATACGTCGGGAATTCCTAGCGTGAGTAATATATAGAGTCGTCGGGTGATTGAATTCCCATTTTTATCCATATTTGGCCAATTACCTGTTTATACCGGTTAATTAGCTATTGAAAGCGATTAGCGAACGCATTTTACGACCTACGTATTCGATGTGAATGAAAATGATTAAGCCCATAAACCAATTAGGATAAAGGCAAATACCCGCGAAAACCCGGGAGACCCGCTGGAACAACGAATAGCGGGAAAAACCATAACGAAAGTGCATAAAAAAGGAAAATGAAAAACATTAGCCGATGTTTACCCAAACACAAGCTTGAATAGTTATAGTTTTTTGCGCTTATTCGTGAAAAACAAAATGAATTATCGTAAGGATTCTCAAAATAAACAGTAATATTATTGACATGGGGACCATCCCCCTAAAAATTCAGGAATTCAACATGATTTCTTAGGATTTTCGTGGAATTTTAGGAGAAAATTTATGCTTTACCAAATAGTTTAAAGTCCTTTGACAAGCAGGCACTTCTGTGTTATTGCCATTGAGATAAACCCAGAGTTTTCAGGTAGCAAATTCAGGAAAATGACTCCTACTGAAAATGCGATTGAAAGGGTCGGTCAAAACGTAAATCTATAGAGATTGACCCTGTTATTTATTTTATTGGTAGATTGTTTTCATTTGTTTTGATTTGGTGTCCCTTAGACCCGTCACACCTGACGGTAGCAAAGAAGCGTATGTTACAGCGAGAAAACTTTCAATTTTTTACTTCGATCTCATTCGTTCCAATCGTGAAATATAACAAACATATGAAACTCAAACAATTTCTTGAATTTGTAAAGACAATATTCAAATTTGTGGTCAGTCACACCTGACGAGGATCTCTAATGAGAGTTCGAAACGTCGTGTCCTCGTGTTTTTTGTTTTCAATTTTTGAATGATAATTTTTGAATTGCTTTTTAAAATTGTTCATTAGCGGCTTTTGTATTATATATTCTGCGAATAACTTCTATTCAAAACTGTTAATCTCCGTTATCGTGGAAAACGACCAGTATCAGATATGATAATTGGTCGAGTCGAACCGTTCTGTTTGTATTCGACCGGGCCACACCGCGATCGCCTTATTTTAGAACCTGTTATTGACTATAGATCTGTCGGATAAACGCTATCTATGTTCGAATATGGTCGGTAATAGCAGTGATTTGAATTAACATACAATTGGAAAAATAACACAACGGCCGCGACGGAGACGCTTTTATAGATGCGATGGTAAATAGAATAATGGCGGTCGTGAAATTCCATCATGAGACTTGAATTAGAACCCGGGGTCAGAAGGTTGTTGATAGGAATGCCAAAGTATAGCGCTACTGAACTTTCTCTATTCATCATAGAACAATCGGTCTTGCATTTGATTAACAGTGGCGGGTTTTACTGTCATGCGCTTTTTCGATGTGCTATTAAATTAACACACAAATCAATTCGTGTATTGCCGCTGAATCTCACCCGAATTTAGAATTGAGAGTCCATTCAATGGCCAAACAGGCATTTTCACTGTTATGACATTTTGTGCCGATCGATTTATGGACACGTTTTCCTCTTGAATTCCCGATTAGGCGCGGATCTTGGGACTGATAGAATCAGGGAGAGGTGCAGCCCTAAAATAGGGCATACCATATAATCAAAAGAGCACCCCGAAAAAGACTCATCGGAAAACGTAAACTTATTTTTGGATATATAGAGTACAAGCTTATGAATCTAAAGCTTTTAGGTACCGGTTCAGTGTTTTTTTTTAATTTTCCCATAAAATTTCAGGACAACTTAACAGCCCCCTCCAAAAAAAACTTCTTGGATTATATTGTGTCGCAGAACAGTTTCATGTTCGGTTGTGATGGTCATAAGATCTAAAACTCCCAAATATATTTATGAGTACACGAGGTCTGATCTGACATTGTTTTGGCGTTTCGCTGACGACCACGGTTATCTTCAGCGATAAGGGTACTCGAGTTAGCGCGGGCTGGCTCTGAATTGATAACTTTGCTCGGGGGCTGTTATCTGCTGAAATTATGCGTACGAAGTCCGAGTGCCCACTCACGACCGACTTTGTCATATCTACTCGCATATCTCTACGCGCGAGGTTACCAACCAGTTCCAGGGGTCTCGAGTCGATGAAATAGATTTCCTATCGATTAAAAAATGATAACGGCGGTGATGTGAATGCCGATATGTCACCCGGTCACCATACTAATCTTGTTGATAATTTTCAATCAATCGACCGACCTCGATGTAGGAAATATTTTGTTTTTTTCCTTATTTTGTTTTTTGCGCCTCTGATACAATACGTCCGATCGACGAATTCATCCGGTTTCTTCATCAGTAGAACACGTTTTCGGCGGCTTATTCCTGGCATCAAATCGTCAATTCTGAAATAATGCAGGCTTTTCTCCTAGAGATTTTACCAAGTAATTGATAACTACGCGGTGTATATCATCAGTTCATTCGAGTGTATAAATAACATAATAGGATTACTAAAATAATGTATAAATAATGGGGTTGGCGGTGAATTTCATTATCTTTTCCAATGTACCTAAATGGAAATAGACAATTTTGAGATTTAGTTCGAAAATCCCCAACCTTTCTAGATACGAAACGTAACTAAACAAACAGAGTCGAATCTGTATTTTTTTGTTCGTAAAGTTATGAAACTTTTTACATAATCCCCTATAACTCTGCGTTCATAATGTATGTCAGTGTTCAACTCCAAGTAGTGTTAATAATACCGATACTTTTTTCGAATAAAGTGTAGCAAAGGTAAAGGGAACTTCAAACGAATAACCAATAGACTGAGCATAAACCAAACGATGGAGTTTTAGAGAACTCTCTTCATTTTTCCATGCTTGCACCGAACACTCTGTTCGGTCGTGATAATGATTTAATTAAATTCCTCTCGTAAGCACTTGTGTATATGTCGATTGTTTATGTATATATAACTATATAAAGCCGTAATCATTAAGCGGTCAAACTCGGATTTGACGTAATCGGTGGATAATCTTACGCGTGCACGCGAGTTGTTGATTGCATTATTTGGAATAGGGAACTTGATTTAGCGCTAGGTAATTATCAAATTACCGTGAGAATTAGTATCGAAAAACGATAGCCATTTCGCTACCATACGTACTGAAATTAATCATGAACATATAGTTTTAAATGTTGGCAATGAATTTCTAAAATTCGATGATATCTTCAAAAATTGTTCGGTCCAATATATCATATTATTTAATTCCTTTTGAATATATGATACCACGTTTATCTACGTATTATTTTCTTAACCCTAAATATATACGAATGAATCTGATATACGATATTTCCGATAGAAAATCAATACTCTGGGACCAATCGATTGGCCACTTTAAAATTAATTCGGATCATGATATTTATCTAGCGGGAACAGGTCAGGCTTATCGTTCCTATCAGGAAACGCCATCGAGATATGAATAGTGATCATAATAATATATGTAGGAGGTGATACGCAAATAAACAAGTTATTGGTTTACCAAATTCTTAATTGAAATGAGCTCGTATTTAGGGGGTACGGGAGGGGGGGGGGTGAAGTTGACTCAGTTCCGCCCAGATGCCGGCCTTAAGAAAATTTGAGCATCGATTTCAAAACATTCACTCATTGGTAACACTTTCTCATATAATATGCAATTTAGGCCAAATTGTAGGAAGAAGCAGAATTTTCACCCCGAATATGCTAAAAATTGTGAAATTGCTTGTCTTTGCATCTACCGGTAATTTTCAAAAGGACCCGACATTTGCGTGGGTACCTAACAAACAGTTCGACGTGGCTGGCTACGGGCCTGGAAGTATTCAGATATTCAGTCTACTAGTCACAGTACCAACCCGCGTATCGCCATGGTCATTCAAATTTAAGTGCCATTCATTTTTGCTAGGATCTCCTTCTCTAAATCGAAATACACTTGAAACGGCAAAGTCTGTAAGGAAGTTGATAACTCGAACGGCCGGAAGTGACGCACTTCGTCGTCTAGTATGAATGGAATAATCGTGGTTCCGTTGTGTTACTGTCCTCTATAAATCTTTTTCGGTGATAATGAGTTATCCGATTCAAGTTCGCTCATTGACCTTTTGCAATCAAAAATTCAGACAGGGTGCAATGATCGAGGCCCGTAGCACGGGGGAATATCCGGATCGGATCTTACTTAGATGGAACTGAAATTACCAGGGGCGGATAATACTCCTACGAAGGGGCACACAAATGTATTTTTCGACAGATTGCGATGGCGACTGGGAATTTGCAACATTTGCTAATTCTCTTGTCTTCCTGTATGTGGCGAATTCAGTATGACTGTTTGAATTTTCTAAACCAATAGGATGCATTATCATTGATATCACATGAACGTTGTAATGTGGTAGTTGTGAAACATTTCCTTTTGAATTATAAATGGGCGGAACTAATTTTTTGCGGGGTTCGAGCTTTTGATCTGATTTGTGTAGCTTCAAAATAATGCCGATCGGTTCCCAATCACAGGCAATGAGGAAATGATTGTATTTTGTTCGCAACTAAATCATTTACGCGTAAAACGAATTTTTGTATATACTTCTCGCATGATCGATTACTTGCGAACATTTTCTTCAGTATGCACACTCAGAGAACGTAAATGGTTCGAACCTTCTGTATACATGTACAACATTTATTGTACGATACGCGTTTGATTTATTGGTATAGTGACATCAGCTGTTGCCTAGATGGTACATATTGGTTTAACGGTCCCGATAGATAGCTCTTAAGTTACATGTCCAACGTACTTTTATGACTCAAGGGCCCAGCAAGTTTCTTTCCTCAGCAACCATCAGCGCGATCGATCGCCTACCAATCAGCGGATTAAACAACGAATTCTATATTTATACAATGTGACACTTTTATTTTTTTAAAATAAGTTATTATTAAATTTACAAAAAATCCTCATGACATAATTTTGGACTTTGCGCTAAACGCAAAGTACCAAACGACGGCGGCGACACAGACAGCGATGAATTCACTCTGTACGATTGGTCCCTTCCATACTCCCTAAAAAAATCAACATAATCAATCATTCATAGTTATTTAAGTCGGTCACTAACAAAGCATGATACAGAACTGGATTTCTGCTGACATTGGCACCTAATACTGCAAAGCTAAAGCAAGGGGTACACAAATGTATTTTTTGACAGATTACGATGGCGACTGGAAATTTGCAACACTTTCAAATTCTCGTCTGCCTGTATGCCATATTCAGTATGGCAGTTTAATTTTCTAAACCAAGAGGTTGCATTATTATTGATATCATGTGATTTCTTAAAATGCTTGCCATTAGCAATTTATATTGTGGGAATATTGATATCGATTGCTTAGTGCGCTCATGGGCCCCTAGCTCTACGTAATTGGACTTAGGATACTTTTTCTATCTACCTGGTGGTTAGCATCAATAGTAAACAGCGGTTTCACGGATGACGTGTCTTCTCCGCTTCTTTGTGCCTTCCTCAGAGCTGCGTAACCTTCTTCATCAAACAGACGCACGTCGTATCGACCGGCCGACAGTTTCTCATGTTCATCGCTGAAACTCACCTGCCAGAATATGAATAATCAATAGCACATTATTAATAACATTAAAATAAACACCAAGTTCACTCCATTCGAGTTCCAAAATTAGATACAGTAGCTAGTCCTGCTTCTATCTAAGTCAAGACATAGGTCTAAAATTCATGAGCCTGTTCTATTGTCATGGCTTAGATTTAAAACTACTTAAGACTAGGAACTGGACCCAGTCTTAATTTTGCTTACCACCTGGAATCACTCTCAGGTCTTGCTATAATAGTATTACCTGGTATTTATCAGCTTCTTGAGCTCTAGTGGCTGGCAGTGTTCTTCCATTGATGTCAGCATAGAGATTTACATTCTGAAAGAAGAAACCGCAGCATAATTTATTTATTTGTACAATAGGCCTATGTAATAACTTAAAAATCAGGATTATATGTACCTTCAAACCATTTTTGCAGGACAATGTAAATTCTATGACAACAACAGTTTTGGACGATGCAGACACCTCAGAGGTAGAGAATACTGTACTTTCGACGCTGGGTCCCAGACATGTATCAGCTGTAATGTTAAATGCAAGCAATAAATTAGTTTATCCATAGCAAAAAAGGTGACCTACAATATTGTTTTACGGAATAAATTGCAGAGAAGGGACTAAAATGAAATCCTCATCGAGTTTCAGTTCAGAAATGAGACCGAGAATTGAAAACCGGGGACACTTCCGGGTCGACGTGGCAAACCGAACCGGCAATTAAATCATGTTTTCTTCGAAAGACGAGAAAACAGCACAGGGAAATTTACAATGGCAAATAGCCGATACAGTAAACTATGGATCAAATTGTTTTCCGGAGTCGAAATCATTACCTGAAACCATGAACGGCAGCAAAATAGCAATAGCTACGATCGAAATCACAACACTGGACGCCATGTTGATTCAGGAGAGAAAGGCAGTGGGCGCTAATACGTGGATAGAAGATTTGGCCTGTTCCATGTACGAGTCCAGTAAGATGCCACATCGGAGCATCGGAGACGAACTGCTAACCAATTACGGTAGATGGCGCATGCGATGCTTTTTTGCGCCAAATATATCTTGCCTAGAAGTTCGAAAAATGTGTCTGATCATATTCATTTTCGAATCTCTATTAGCCTGATACCGATGTTCGGCCAGCAGAATCAAAGCCGCGCTGAGTGTTTCATTTCCGTATCCACCGAGCGCCGCTGGCATTTCTGAATCCTTCGATGATCGTAAACAGTTAATTTTTGAAGTTCGAAGTTTGAAACAGACGTTTTCTGGGCTTTTTTAGGCAAAATATTTATATAATTTCCTGAATGTGAAAAAAATCCTAAAATTTTGGACAAAAAATGCGAAACTTGGATAGAATGGGGAGGGGGCTGTGGCCTCACTCCTGAGGTGATGCCCATATGTATGTTCACCGTCAGCGGCATGCCAAGGCTTAAGGTTCGGGACAGCATCAAATTACTTTCTCATGAGACAGTCTATGTTATTCAAAACTCATTATCTCTATGCTGTTCAAAACTCATTATCTTCAATTCCGATTTGCACGAGTGACGAACATATAATAGAAGGACGTCACTTTCGCGAGCTGCGAACCATTGTCTCTCCAATTCAGAGCCACTGTATAGTAATGTTTTGACTGATTTTTAATCCTATCCAGTTCGACTAAACAATGCGATATTCGTACGTTTTCACTGCGATAGTTGTTATGTGTTCTGCGGTTTGAAATCTCGCAGTGCTCACGGCAAAATTAGACATGTCCTGAACGCCGGCGGTAACGGTCGCGGCGGCTCGGATCGCAGTACTAAGTTTCTAATTGTACGGTTTAATTGCCGTCACGCGCGCGCAGGCGGTAGTGTTTATAGTCCCAGCTGTTTTGAGGATAGTTCGACATACTTTATATGTACATATCTCAATCTAAACTAATATATATATATATATATATATATATATATATATATATATATATATATATATATATATATATATATATATATATATATATATATATATATATATATATATATATATATATATATATATATATATATATATATATATATATATATATATATATATATATATACGTATAAAATGTGTATATATATATATATATATATATATATATATATATATTATATATATATATATATATATATATATATATATATATATATATATATATATATATATATATATATATATATATATATATATACGTATAAAATGTGTATGCTCATATCTGCTGATTATATCATAAAGCACATAGCCGTATGATGTAGAACAGACTAAAGGTCTAATGGATTATTATTAATTTTCGCTGAAATCCTGATGGTAAATTCACTAGGAACCCATTACGTAAGTACGCGTTTCTGCGATTGATTTTCACATTACTCATTCTTTTGTTATCGAACACACGTAATTATATTCGGAAAATTCTTTTCCATTTTTGTCTGGTTTTTCTGTAGTTGCCACCAACGCATACCGCGATACAGAATTTCAGCATAAATGATGAAAAGAAGGCGATCCTTTTATTGTCGCAATTGTCAATAAACACGCTAGATGCGACAAACTGCGGGCATCCCACTGACTCCGCTCACACATCCTATACTGCAAATTGCCAGATCTATTTATACGATTGAATTTATTATCGGCATTATTGTTATTACAGATAAGAACATTGTAACTGACATATATGAATCGCATACTTGCGATGACTGCAGTGCGCGTGCATTGTCAAGGAAATCGTGTTTTGTCGGCGAATCGCTTGTACTAATCGCTAACCACAAGTATTCCTACGAGTATTCGGACGTCTATTGGCGAAGGGAATTTTTTTGTCGCTGATAATCACGATGATAACCGCCGTTGAAGTCGTTAGTTATTGACCGAGGATGGGTAATAATCTAGTCAGCTGCCATTCGGCTGTTGGCAAAAAAGGTGAGGAAAAATCACGAGAGCCATGTAAATCGAGAGGGAAAAATCGAAATTATTCGCTATGATATCTAAGATAATCCACGTTATTCATCCGTTTTGGGGAAATCGGGATCTAGGGCTTACGTTAACTTCGACGAAATCAGTGCTAGTTCCTAATACACGACATATTGTCTATACTACGGGTGATATTTCATTGTTTTCTGAACATGACAAATACAAGTACCTGTACGTTGTATGTGTATATAGGTATTTAAAATGTCATATACAAGCGGATCGCAGCTGGAATTTGAGAGCCTATAATATAATGTATTTGAAATAACATCTGTCCGCTACCAGTGATCTCTTCACGTCCGATGTGATGTATCCAGCTGGCCAATCGATGCCAAAACAGTTTATCTCAATCGCAAAAAGCATCGCTACTTCGCCTGGTCTGTTGTTGTTGTTGTTGTGAATATATTCGACACGATAAAAAGCAGTTTTATACGAGTTTTTCTGATCTGGAGGGGTTCGACCCATTTCGTCCTTGAAGAGGACGCCATTATTCAAACTCGCACATAGCAACTATTACACAATATGAAATACGGACAATGTAATGAAGAAAAAAAAACATTCAACGATGTCTGACTGTGGTATCGTTTGATCAATGTTTTTTTCAAAATACATATTGTCTGTTTTGATTACAGAGCCGTGACTATAAAGCCTCGCTCGGCTTTGTCTCGACAGACATTATGTAATGAAATCTTCATACAGTATACATTATAGTTTCCCGATGAAATGATATTTGATATTTCGATATTTTTTCACACTTGGAAACCACTGAAACTAGTTTTAGTAGACTTCACTATGTAGCTGGGGTATTTTCCGAAGGACTGAATTATGAATTAAGTTCATGTATTCCGTACATGAATTTTACCGAATGTATTGCGATAAGTATTCTGAATTGCGACACCCCGACTGAGAAAGGTTTTCGCTTATACTTATGATATCAAGGAGTCTGGTGTATTCGTCCAGACTATCATCCTAATATCTTTTTTCAGCAATTATGTATTAGTCATTGTTCGTATCTTCTCCCGATATAGTTGTTTACCGGTGAATATTTTCCGGCTTATGCGAATGTTTCTTCGGCGAATTCTTTTAGAACTTTGCCGGCTGAAATGAAATCAAATATACGCTTCGTGTATAGGCCAAGTATGTATCTAATTGGCGTTATTAGCAATTCAAACAGCGACGAAATCGGTTCACACTTGGCAATTATAAAACCATATCGTCGGTGATATTTGCCAAAGCTTGCGCGCACGAGGTCACCTGTCCCGACGGCGACTCGAAAATGACCCGACCGCAGTTCTCCAATCTTTGAATGAATACAATGCTACTCGTAGAGGCCGTTTTGTATAGGTTAGAAAAATCTGTCTAGAAGACTCTATTATGTTATGATGTACATTATATACTTGTATGTTTTACTGTAAAACTTTTAAGTTGTAATAAAGTATTGAATTGAATTGAATTGTACATATATCGTAAGGACTTCGTGACTTCGTGAAAAATGCACATATTCTACTTCTAAAGGCGAATGATTTTGTACTCGGAGTTACCGTGCAATTTTCGAAATAAACCTATTTTCGCGGATTATTATCATAAGATAACATAATTAGATTATTATCAGTAAATTTCCCGTTATTTGTTTTAGATTAGCATAGACTCGGCATCACTCGGTATAACGGACCCAATCTTTACACAACTAAGTATCAAGGATAATTCAATATACGCAAATTATCGAGCCAGTTGAATTATCACTCAAACAGTATTAATTAGTATTAATTAGTATGTTTATACTCATTAGCAGTCGAATTAAATGATTAAATGATTATTATTATATTTGAGGAGCGCCGTTTCGGCTAACAACAGTTGTTAGCCGAAACATCGCTCCTCAAATATTATAGAAATGATATATGAAGAAATTCCACAATAGAATTGAATGTGATTGTATCAAGATTAGACCACAGCATTTCTGCTGTTGACTGACAGCCAGCATCATCCATTCTACCTGACGATGGCTGTTAGTCAACAGCCGAAGCGTCGGGGTTTCATTTTGATAAATTGTATCGTTTAAAATTCTTTTGTGGGACTTCTCCATTCGGTTAGTTATTAGACATTACGAAATCATAGCAATTGCCGCGTTGTTAGATATTTCGAATTTCTTTGATTTTGTGCTAGTTCAAAAAAGGGCCAGCGTGTTTTTAGTATTCGAAAGTGTTTCCGATGATATATCACTATAATATCAGTCCATTCAGAACGTATCAGATTGCATCACATTTCGGTTATCTTCAATTTACAGCATCCACAGCGTGAGATTGATGATTGTTTCCTCGGCTTCCGGATCAGCATCGTGACACACTTAGATGCTTCGGTCACGACGACACACAATCGTGCTTAAAATGTAAATGATCCCGTATCAAAACCCCTCTTCAAAACCCACCATTAAAGCGTGCGCGGTTCCTATTCGCGAATTAACTTGTTTTCAGTGATTGATAGATAAAATAGGATATTGATGACGCATTCAGCAGTAGGATTTAAAAAAAAAATCCCTAATCCTGACCAATCGTTTTTGGCAGTAACTGAACAGAATATAAAAACAACAAACTCCATTAAATGCAGAATAGGGTGAACTCATCAAACGCACCTGTTACATCGTGCCCCTTGAATTTCGTGAATTTCGTTCCTGGTGCGTTTCTATACATGTATATGTCGAAATTAATGGTAATTAAAACCATTTCACGTTGGATTTTATATTAGAATAATTCAACCATCTAATTCATAAGGCACTTGTGGTGTGACTTGCGTATTAGAACCATCCTTATCGGTATATATCAACGAATCGACATTAGTCTGATTGATACATGCTACATGCTATGTACATACATACATACATACATACATACATACATACATACATACATACATACATACATACATACATACATACATACATACATACATACATACATACATACATACATACATACATACATACATACATACATACATACATACATACATACATACATACATACATACATACATACATACATACATACATACATACATACATACATACATACATACATACATACATACATACATACATACATACATACATACATACATACATACATACATACATACATACATACATACATACATACATACATACATACATACATACATACATACATACATACATACATACATACATACATACATACATACATACATACATACATACATACATACATACATACATACATACATACATACATACATACATACATACATACATACATACATACATACATACATACATACATACATACATACATACATACATACATACATACATACATACATACATACATACATACATACATACATACATACATACATACATACATACATACATACATACATACATACATACATACATACATACATACATACATACATACATATATATATATATATATACATATGAATATATATCAAACGTTGAATATTTAGTTGTAGCCTAGAGGAGCAAATTGCGTCAGGGTTTTCGATTCAGTTCGGTGGTGAATTACACGAAAACATCGTGAGATCGGTAAATACAAATGAGATACGATTGTCGAGAGTGATCATTGTATGATTAATTATCTAGAAATAGGTCTCTGCTAAATCTACGTACTTCATTCATTATTTACATTCAGAATGGTTATAATTTCTGTACCGTTGACCTATCATTATCAAACAGTTAACTGATATTTATACCTATTTGCTGATTATTTATGTACGTGATTTGGCCTGTAAAGTCTAAATTACAGCGCAGCAATTTATGCGCCATCTACTTTCATGTCAGTCCCTCTGGCGCTCATTAGACGCATGGATGGGTTACCCGAGCCACTTAACACCATTTTTGGCTGTGTCGCAGATTCTAAATGCATCTTCCGCAATATCACCCGCCCGTATGATGTCACGGGCAACTGGCCACGTTAGATCGATTATGATCGTGCAGGGCGTGTACGGTCTTCGGTTTCTTAAGTTAGGTTAGTTTAGATGAGGTTTCGAATCCCGGCTTTTCGGGGGTTAAAATGCTTCGAACGCTTAACAAACCACATCTTTTCATTTTACATTATTTCTCTCAGTTATATATTAGATTTTCCCTCGATATAAATCAATTTAATCCCTTTTTGCAAACCCGTTATCCCGAAAGAGTAAGTTCGTACGCATTTCGCACGTGTGTCCTGCGCTGAAACCACGACAGATCTTTGGCGAATGTCAAAAGATGCGCTGAAAAATCACCCGTAAACGGCTCGAATTTGACGCAGCGCAGTTAGAGACAAACTGATTACCTCAAATGTTCGGAACGTAGGCCTACTTCAAAGCCATTATTTACCTCTTTACCTAAAGTAATATATTCGGCAAGCATAAATGAGATAAACGAGTATAGCGATATAAGATATAGTAAAATTTGCCTTTATTTCGAATAGTTGCTGGTATTTCATGAATTATTTTTTTAAATGTTATCTATTATGTAGGACTACAGAATGTGTTACGAATTATGACAATGAACTCTTTATCGC
Source organism: Tubulanus polymorphus (assembly GCF_964204645.1). Lineage (NCBI taxonomy): Eukaryota > Metazoa > Nemertea > Palaeonemertea > Tubulaniformes > Tubulanidae > Tubulanus > Tubulanus polymorphus. The sequence goes on along the minus strand of NC_134027.1, from coordinate 7,931,623 downwards.
CGGCTCTGTATTAATATTATTTTTTTTTCGTTATTACATTACTAGATTTTTGTAACTGATAGACTCGTAGCGAGGCATCGTTCGAATATTGGCTCTAATTAATCGCAATTCGTAACGCACTCGGTTTGAAAACACGCGAAATTGGATTTCGAATAGAACTCGTTCGTCTTGTAACGAACGAGTCAAGTGTTCGATATCGACAGTCTGTCAGGATGCGGTGAAATCGACGCCTGCGGCGATGGGAGTCGGGTATATTTCGCTTACGTCATTCCTCTCCCGGCAAATATTTCAGTTGCTTTTTTTGTCTAGAATTCCGAAACCATTCGTTGCATGTATCATATATATATAGGAAATGTGCGTATTGACGTATGGAACTGTGTATATTTGCCGCATGTAAACACAAACCGCATAAACTCCAGACTTCAAAAAGTTATTTTACGGTTTGATTCCACAGTGTATGGATGGGATGGGGTCGTTCGTTTTTATGTGCTGTAATCATTACATATAATTGCGCAGATGTTAATTACATTGTAATATGTGTGTGACTTCCTGTCTATGGGAGGACGAAGGGTTTTGATTCCGCAGAACAACAGCGTTCATTACTGGAATGAGATACGCATTTCATGTTATAGTTATGAGCAGTTGGCGCTTATAGCGCGACTATGGCAAAGTTTTCTATCAAACTTTGCTGGGACGCGGAAGGTAGGAAATCTGAAACATGTATATTGAATAGTACTTTATCTTGATCTTGACAATTGGTTCAGAACGATTTCCTTACGCTATGTATTAAATACCGATATAGTAATTTGTTAATACATTTCATTCTAGTATATATTCATTCATTTGAAATACAAAAGATTTTAACCGACTTAAACTTCTTATTGAAAATCGCACCGGTCCTCGACTTCATTCATCAGCTGAGAACTGTGCTAGAAAGTCGATGAAAACGCGAGGCCCAGTTCTCAGTTGGATTTCATTCAGAGTTCAAGTAGCTCGCCACAAATTAATTAAGGAGAGTCGAATTTGAACTAAAAAAATCGGTTCTAAAAGTAGGAATGTGTATGAAAGGATTTCTCCATCAAAGTCTACATTGTTTAGTAACATTTACAAACACACGCATAGACTGTCGTTGTTATTATTCTCAAGATGAAAGATAGTAAAATATTTGATACTAAGGCTGGGGAATTCTTTTTTGATGTTTAGAATTGCTGTGTTATTGGGATACGGACGTTTATGATGAGTTAGAAATCTGAATCAACAATAGAATAACAAAAACCCTTTGGAGTCGGATGAAAATTATACGAATCTACTCTCTCTGGTTTACTACGTAAAAGAAAATTAAGTAGTACATAAAAAACAAGAGTTTTTTTTACGTGAACCAGTGTTAGAAATTTGACTTTCATAGACACAAAAGAGCTAGATGGGCTGGATCTAATGAATTTGTTACTAAATATGAACTTCGATTTATATATCATTGCAGGCACTATCGACCCGCGTGATTTTTACGGTTTCAAGGAACCATATGACCCGAGGGTTCGACTGCAGAACACGCAAGAGCTGAAACCTAGACCCGAGGTACACTGGGAGAGCTGTGCCCCCAACGGGGTCGTTATTAACAATGAATTTCGTGATTCTGAACTGCCATCGGTCAGTGAGATTTACGCGGAGCCCGAATCGTCGACGACCAGTTTTCAAGATTTTCCCAGACGATCGAATATTACGCCGGATCGGCAGACGTATTCGAGCAGTGCGCCATCTACCCCAACATCGACCCGTAAGAACTACGAGCCGCCGCCTAAACCGCCTCGTCTGCGGAGCTTCGCCGAACCGCAGAGGAACCGAGGAGTGGTCGTCTCTTTCAACTGTTCCGATACGATGAACGAGTCGGCTTCATTGAGAAACTTCGTCAACGACCGCCACGCCTCGCATCAGTCGGCTGACATCACGCCCGGTGGTTCCCCATCGGGTAGTTTCGTCACAATGCCGACGGTGAAACCTCGCATGCACAGCAGTCTACTGCAGTTACCCATATTGCAAATCACTTCGAAGGTTTTCTCGTTAACGAAGGACATTCTCCGGGAGATGATGGACCCGGATAAAATACTTACCCAGCTCACCGATAACGGCGTCATATCTCCGGACATCGAACTGAAATTAATGGGTTGCAGAACGAAACAGCGTCGCTGCGATCTGTTGTTAGATGAACTTGAAAATAATTGCGACGACACGTTCCACGCGTTCTGTCAGGTGCTCAGAGTCAACGAGGCGCAAGTACATTTAGCAGATCTACTCGAGGTGCACCACACCGTCATCAAAAACGTCTGCGAATGTCGCGATCGTTACGCGAGCCACAGCGACTCGCTCGGCTGCATCGACGAGGTGTTCGGCAGTTCGGACTTTCTAAACGAGGAATGCGCGATATTCCAAATGGACATCAATTACTGCGACAGCGAAAGCGGGAATATGATCACTGCCGAAGAAGCGAAACTTCTTTCGACTTCGATTGAAGATCATTTTAAAGAAGTGAATAAGTATAAACGTCGGTCGTTCTACGAGTCGATCGCGATCAGGGACTGGAATGCGAATTACACTCAAAACCGTGTCATACCGATCATCGTGTTAGATTTATACAATCAGAAATTAGGTAATTCGGGCCTGCAAGTGTTGTGCAATTTACTCATTCATTACAGTTGCATACGCGAACTGTGTTTAGCCAAGAACAGAATCGACGAACACGGCGTCGTTTGGCTCGGGGACGCTCTCTCGAGAAATCACGGTCTTTCGAAACTTGACATTCGTCTGAACGCTTTCGGCGACGAAGGCGTGCGCTACATCGCCGACGGTCTGAAAAAGAATCGTTCTTTGCGGACGTTGAACGTTACGTGTACGGGCATAACCGGCCACGGGTGTAACATCCTAGCCGACGCGCTGTCCAATAACAAGACGCTTACCGACCTGGACGTCGGTTTCAATGATTTACGGGGACGTGGATGCGACGCTCTCGCTGAGGAGCTGCGTAGCAACGCCTACGTGAAACGCCTACGCATGCGACGCACGAACTTGGACGAGGAAAGTTACAGCAAGCTGTTCAAATCGCTTCGAATCAATTCTCGGCTTCAAACGATGGATATCAGTAGCAACTGCATTTCGAAATCCGACGCGAGTCTTCTAGCCGATTTGCTCGTGTCAAATCGCACGCTGCAAGAACTGAACGTCGAAAAATGTGACATCGACGTCGACGGGGCCGCGTGTATAGCTCGCGCTCTGAAAGCGAACACGGTACTGAAAACACTAGACATGAGCATGAACTCCATCGGCGACGACGGAGCGTCGAGTTTAGCTGACGCTCTGAAATATAACAAGACGCTCGAATGTTTATGTATGAATATGTGCGGAATCACGAACATCGGCTTTCTGACGCTGTTGGGCGCTTTGAAAGTCAACCAAACGCTGAAAACGCTGAAATTGTCGTATAACTTGATCGGGCACGGCGACGAGGACGAGGAGATCGTCGACTTTCAGTTGTACTATCGAACACTAGAATTAGTTTACGATCGACTGGGCAGTATACTGGCCTCGAAAAATAATTTCAAACTGCTTCTGTGGGGAAACAGTCTCGACCAAAACCTAATCCCTTCCTCCCCGACGCCTAGTCTCCAGTCGCGATAAGCGAAATAATCTCCCAGTTCGATGCTAGTCTCGGTTACAGCAAACATTTTAATAGACGATTTTGACAAAAACACTTTCGTATGCATATCGTTCTATGAAAAAAGATATCGAATCAACCATAGCTTTAATATGCACTATTAAAATATGTTCAACGTGTAATCACGTAAAACCCACCGGGATTTTTATTTAACCTCGAACATTTTCATGTACTCCGTTCAATGTATATAATTCAACTGAGAAAAAAATTAATCGTGAACGAATAAGGATGTGACTTTATTATTATTTTTGGCGTTATTTTTTCTACGGCTGACTCAAAATCAAAATCTCTTAGATTGAAGATATCTTCCGGCTGGAAAGAAAAGGATTGTTCTCTGTTCGAACTTGGTCCTGTTGTCTTGCAAGATTCGATACCGATACAAGAAATACATGCTGAAAAATGAGCACAGTCGCCATACGGTACTAGTGGCGAAATGGTTTCAGGCACCTGCACAGTATAATTATTATTTATTTCCTCATTAAAATCTAGATTTACGTGAATAACATACAAGCATGGTACTTCATGACAATAGAAAGAAATTGATGACAGGAACCTGGACGGAGCCATAAAGGCTGTATATCCAGATGGGATGTCCAGGCACCTTGCGACGATAATGAACATTATATTGAATTAATGAATCGTCATTTTTTGGCTTAATACATGCGGCGGCACTGAAGTAAGAGCTGTTTTGCTTGTGTCAAATATGCCGAGGAGTCGGGACATTAATCTTTATCTCCGTCCACATTATGATCATAAAAATGATCAGTCGTAATGAATCAAATACGCAGCCTAATTCTATTTCAAATTTACGTTCGTTATATACACGGGATTTTACGGAGGTGACGTTGTGAAAAATGAATATTTCTTTTTTCGTGATAACGAAAAGCTTTTCGTTCCAACGAAATGATCTGGACATAGAACATGAATACAGTTTTTTTTCTAAACTTAACAATGTGGGTTAGGGTTATGCTTACAACGCTCATACAATCACGGTTCCTGCCATTAACGACCCAGTCATGTTACCCCACGCAATTACCTCTATACAAGCCTTCTCAAGAAAATAACAACCCCCTTTGCAAAATTATCTCAGACAATAAACACTTGCAAATATCACCAAGAACCCCTTCAAATTTCCCAGAATATTAACCCCCCAGACAACTCCAGATTGCCACTACACCCCCCCCCTAGAAATCTACCACCTATATCGTCCCAACGAAATTTCTTCCAAACGAAACCATTTTCTTTCTGCTTCTACGAGAAAATGAAAATGCATTTCCGAATATTCGCATTTTCGTAGGAAAAAAAGCAGCGATATTGAATCATACGACGAATACAAGGAATAGACCAGCTGCTGCTGCCACCTCGCGAAATTTATATCTACCAATCAGAACACGACAAATACTTCCGGGTCGTCATCGTTCATTTTCGCTTAACACAAACAAAACTATCGACGGTCACTATTTTTGTTATATAAAGCAGATTTGCTTCTGGTGAGTAAAATGAAGACAGAAATACCGACCTTATAAACACAAACAATAGACGTAGAGAACTTTGATTCGTGGTGTTTTAATCACGGAACTGGGCAATTTAACCTCTCTTCCTGTCGTCCCCTTGCGCTTGCGTTGCCGTTGCACCTTCCTTCTTGGCCAGTTGTTTGGGTTTTTCTGACGCGTCTCGTCATTACACGCCGAATTTCATCATTCTTTTTTGAGTTAGGCCCTAGTTTTTAGTTTATCATTTATCATGACTTATGTATGACTAATTATGGCTTAGGCAAGTATGTGCTATCTACTACCGATAAAACTGACAGTCGTGCGTACCGCCAGGACAACAAATCATTCCACGTGCGTGAATCATTCATTGTATCCAAAATCTAAGCTATTATGAACAAAAATACTGTTAAATCTATACATCCTCTGTACCGCCAAAATCAGTAAGAGCTGATGTTGGTGGTATATCAGCCTGGAAAGCTCATTTTGTTAAGTCAATTATCATTTAGACCTATATTATATTTTAAGGTTCCACACAATGGACTTCAGTAGTATGCCAGTCACTCTGGTTGTAAAGGCTCCCAATCAAAGAATAGCTGATCAGCGTATTGAGTGCGGTTTGGGATGGACCATTAAAAAGCTGAAGAAGCATCTGTCATCTGTGTATCCCAGTAAGCCGGTGAGTTATTGATTCATTTCATCGTATTATGTCAAAAATTATTCATTGAAATGATGAATCAAAATGCTCCAGATTTTAGTATTCAATTAATGTCAATTACTTTGTTTGTTCAGGCTGAAGGCTCACAAAAACTAATCTATTCCGGAAGATTGCTATCTGATCATCTGATGTTAAAAGATGTTTTATGGCAGGTAAAAAAATGTTAGATATTTTCCATTGTGTTCCCAAATTTAACCTTTTTCTCTAGGCACCAAACTGAATTCAATGATCGTCGATAATTAAAATGGTGAATCGTTATTCGAATTTCAGTACGAAGAAGAGATAACCCATACGGTGCATCTAGTTTGTACTCCAACTAAAGAAGAACTTGCATCAGAAATGAAGAGAGTAAGTAAAACACTTAGGAAAATTAAGGGGGGTTAACTTATCCATTGCATGAAGTGCCAATTCCAATTTACGACAGGTTCACAGAATCTGCGCTTGTGAACATGACAATAAAACAATGAGTTGAGTTCAACCAGGTTGCACATCTGACTAGACACGCCTTCTCATGAATGAAGCTGGGTATCCAGGTGCAGATCTACTGGGGTCGAAGCTGGACCTAGCTCACCCTACGGATTGGCGAAGCAAAGTTTTTAAGGAAAAAAGCTTTAGTGAAAGCCCTTTTAGATCGTAGATGCCACGAAATTGCTACACTTTGCGTCAAATTTTCAAAAAATTTCAGAGAGGGCTCCACAATTTGCTTCGTACCTTTGACCCTGAATGAATTGCTTGCAATAGTAGTGAATGTATTACCTACATGTACTGTACTATTAGCATTCAAAGTCGAAATGATAGCTGTAATAACTACCATCTGCACATATGGTTTTGTTTCTCATCTCTCTAGCATTTCGTAGCCCGTAGCATGCATACGTCAGTAGATTAAATAAGTATATATTGTGTATAGAAAGTTCATATGTATATTTCAGCCAAAACCGAGCACCACAACGGTGACGTCAACGACAAGAACCACTACCCCTGTTACCAGTGACGCTACAAATGTAAATACAAGCACGGACGGGCTGCGACATCGTGGTTCAGTACCTAATCTTCATCCATATTCACATCTAATGCAACATCATCGCGGTTCAGTGCCTAACTTCATACCACACACTCAGTTTCAAGGGTAAGATGATGATGAAAAAAACCCCCCTACCCAAAGTTACTGGGAGTTCTAATTCCAGAGCAGGCATACTCTGGAATTAGAACTTCAGCCAACAAGGAAATTGTGCTCAGGGGAGGGTGTTCTAGTGCCTGTGGATCCACACCTGCCAAATAAAGTTTAGTTTTGTTCATTATGTGCATTTACAAATGGTTGATGTTTGACCGTCAAAAAAGGCTGATGCGTTGCCTGTAACGTTGGGTAGGGGGTTTAGTGTTGGCTGTGAAAGGTGCTTGTTTTATTAATCCATGGCCAATTAAAATCTAATGTTTTTACTTACAAATAAATGCCTGTTTATTGACTTACAGGGTCAATCAGGAACAGTATGAACAGTATGTGCGGATGCATCTCACCGCAATGTATCCAGGATACACGCCCGAACAGTTATCATGGTTACAACACATGTACACGCAACAAATGGCTCAATATATGCAATAGTAAGTATAAATTGAACCGGGGAAATGATTGCATTCCAGTTTTTGCATAAAATCTCAAAACATCTTATTTGTCATTTCCAGCATGCATCATGTAGGTGGAGGAATGCATACTCCTCCCCCAACCCCCGTCGGCGTGAATGCTCCTGGCTCCTCTGTTCCTCCTCAAAATGCTGTGCCCGTACAAGAGGCTGGTGGTGCTGCTGCTGCTGTTAACAATAATTTACCTGCCAATAACCAACAACAGGCGGCTAATCAAAACATGGTTATGAACGCCCAAGGTAAAAAGACTGAATTATACAGTTCATGATAAGGACAGCAATTACGTCTTGTAGCTGAAACGTCATAAGTTCATCTCGTAACTGCAAAAAATATTAAAAGTTCAATTAATATAATTCGCAATACAACATAATCCATTCTTAATGCTTTGAATGTTGCATCTGTTTTTAAGGTGGTATGGTGGCTATGGATGATGATGATGGCCCACAAGGTGATTGGCTTGACTGGTTTTACATGATTTGTCAGATAGCAGTGTTATTCAGTATGTGCTATTTTTATTCTACGCTGTCGCGTGCTCTACTAGCATTTGGATTTTTCATGGCCATGTATTTGTAAGTATTCCTTCTCCCTGTGCTCACATCTTGGTCCCTGGTCTTTTCTTTGAATTGGATGTACTATGGTTTCGTTAATGTTTTAGATATCAAGTCGGTTGGTTTCAATTACGACGAAGGCAGAATCAACAACAGCAACAACAAGAAAATAACGTTCAACAAGCCGAAAATGCTGACCAAGAACCGCCACAAACAGAGGTAATTTCAATGATGTTCAGAAAAATGGCGATTAGCTTGGTTATCCAGTTCATAGACTGGGGGAACTACATCTCATTTGATATTTCATTTTTTTGCAGGAAAATGAAAATGATGAATCTGCTGAAGAAGTTACTCCAAACGTAGAAGCTGTCATTGTCGAGCCACCGCCACCCAATCCATTTCGAATAGCATTTACTTTCTTCTTTACCTTTTTCACGTCGTTAATACCACAGCCTCCAGCGCCGTTAAACCTAAACTAGTCGTAGCGATTTTGTATGTCCGTTCGAAATCATTTTCTGTGATCAAATTTGTCGTTTTTCTTTCTAAAACACTGGCAATCATATTTATATATTGTCACCTCGAATGCGTGTGTGCAATAATGGTATTTTTCAAAGCAGTTATATCAATTGGTATAGTTAGGTACACTAAGGCTTCACTTGCAAAATCTATAGAAGTTGTTTGCAAGATTTCTCTACAAGAACATTGAGTGACGATGAATATTGCGTGGTAAGCGGAACCATCTTCAAAAAAGATGACTGTCTCCATAATGATATCCCCAGATGTATCATTTTCCTTTTAAAATGGTATCAAAGCCTGAAAAAAATAATGAATTTTATACTTAGTTTACTTAGAAGACGATGGATTCTAAAACGTTTTAGAGTCTGTGCTTTGAGATGTTACTAGCTGTATATAGTGTATATAGGGCATATGTTTAAATGGCCATTATCTCCAAATGTAAAATAACTCATCTAACCATTGGTTGATATGGCTTCTCCACCATTGAAAATTCCCTAATTTAATTGATTAGATTATCGTAGCATCTGAGAACATATTTTGTGGTAGATCATTAACTATATGAAGGGTTTTCAATTGTAGTTAGTTCATTCGTAGTGTACAGACATAATTGGTGCTAAGTATTTCTCGGTGGTTTTGGGAAATCAAATTAAATATCTGTATATTTGAAATTGTTATTGCTTTGAAGAATAATTGATTCTTGATCATAATAATGAAATCTAATTTGTATTCCCAATAGATTTGTGTTTTCGGTACGTTTTTCATAACGAATGGATTTTATTTACTATCGTATATGATGGACTGCTATGTTGTAAAATATCCTATTCGTCTTTGGGCGGGTTCTTCAAGGGAGTTGTCATTTTGAATTCATTGATGAGGCCATTGATAGTTTATGATGAAAGTCTACAAGGCTCAGTGTCATAGTCAGGGCAAAGAATTTTGAAGAGTTCTCTTAGAGACCGAACTATGCTCAACCTTGCCTTAGGTATTTATGTGGAATGAGCCTCTATAGTGGTTTTAAGAAAAATAAATAAGAAATAAAAGATGATTAAAATATCTTATACCGATTACAATGTATTATAAATATGAGTGCACCTGGGGTAGATTAAATTTTATTGTTTCAATGTAAATTCATTGAATGAAAGAAAAACTTGTATTTAAAGTACACAATATGAAATTCTGATATTCATTTCTCGGTGTTAGGCGTCGACTCTGACGCTGGAGTTGGAGTTTTCGATTTTTCCGGAATTTGTGGCGCTACACGACGAAACCATGGGTCTTTCTCGATGTCTACCATTCGGGCTCTTTGTCGTCTGCCCGTTAGAATCTTGGAAATCAACAGACGACAATCGACGGGTACTTGCGAGTTGGCCGGATAATCAACCGGGCTTTGGACCTGTTTCAGAAGCGTTCTATGGTCGCTGTCGTCAAACGGCAGACGCCCGAACACCTGAAGCAAGATAGCATTTTTGTCGAGTAAAATGGAAAGTGACTAACTGTTATTAGACAAGAGCTGAATCTAGCCTTACCATTGTGAACAGTATTACTCCCATGCTCCAGATATCCGCTAAGACCGCTTCGTAGGGAGATCCTTTTAATATTTCTGGTGGTGCGTACGCGTAACTACCGCAGTAAGTCTCGCTGAGTATCTTCTGCCCTCCGGGCTTCGATACCATACTCGAACGGGCAAAACCGAAGTCTGTCACTTTCAAATTCAATCGACCGTCCAGCAGCAAATTCTCACATTTTAAATCCCGATGCACCACGCCTTTGGAATGACAGTACTTGATTCCTCCCGCAAGTTGGTGAAACCACTGAGCTGCCTGTGGTTCCTTGATAAAACCTTGCTTGCGTATCATGTCGAGTAAGTCGCCGTGGGTGCACAATTCCATGATCAAATACACGCGGCTTGTCGTTTCGATGGATTGTAAGAAGCAGACTACATTCGGGTTTCGGAGAATTTTCACCACCTCTATTTCACGAGGAAGAAACTTCTCCAGGAAATCTGTAGGGGCTTTTTTCTTTGAGATAACTTTAATTGCTACTTGCGCCTTGTGTTTCGACGAGAATGCAGATTTGACTGTCGCATACGAACCGTGGCCAAGAGTGTGACCCACCGTATAGCCGTGCGTTTCTAAAACTGTAAGTGGTTTCGCTGGTTTTTCAAGTTCTTTTTTTACGCCTTCGTTTATTTTGTCTTTTTCCCGTTTCGCACTTACCCCGCGCTTATTTTCAAGTGGTTTGTCAACTTTATTGCTCGTTTCAATTTTATCTGCATCGGCTTGCGCTTTCGTATCACCTTTAGAAGTTGAGCCTAGGTCGGCTTCTGCCTCCCCTTGCGGCGCTTCATTTGGGACTATTTCTTCCCGACTGGGTTTTTTATTAGTTACCTTAGATTCATCAGTCGGGTTTCCGGACATCGTGCATGTCCCCAACACTTGGTAACCACCGCTTCGTCCATTTCGTATCAATGGTTATGCTATAGCAACGGTTGTTGGGGACGCATTCTCGTACGATAACTAAGATACACCTTAATAATACCAGACTCAGGTGGCCTCATCCGATTCTCTGTGCCCAGTGCGCAAAACCGCGACATGAGGGATTTGCCAGATGCAATGAGTCGCACATGTTCTGCGGTCGGCTATGCAATCGTCTCTAAGTACTAGCAGTTTAACAGGGATTAGCCTAGATAGACAAGTCGTTAACGAGTTGGTCACCAGTCGACATAAAAGGCGGTGTAAATTGTAATTGTAATCAATGGTGCAGCCTCGCTCTACCATAAGGTTCTGCCACTATGCTCATCGTTAGCGGAGTTGTCATACACTAATGTGAATATACTCTGGCAAGCACTGCCGCGACGGTCACTTCGCTGTGAACTCGTAGCCCGCAAGGCGGATACCGTAAGGTGCTGCCGCTACGCTCATCGTTAGCCACAGTTTGTTTTATATGGCTCTTAAGTCGCATTGTTGCAAATCTAAAACATGAATTTTACAAAACTGAAAAGAGATTCACACGGTTTGAATGTTGCTAAGACTGTCGAAATCCACCTGGGACCAATGAAATATGATAAAAAGATACAAATAGTTTTTAGAAAATGGAAAAAATGAATGACAATGCAGGATAACTTATGGAGCCCAACTTCATCTGTGCGATGGTCGAGCAACATATTTGCAATAGAAACATCGATTTATACATTGACGCTGAATTTATTACATTTTTTCTCGCGCAAATGGAATCTGAAAATCGATACAATATCACCTTTTTGCACAAAAGCATTGGGAATATCGCTATGAAATTGTAATTGGTTATTGGTTATTCTTACAATGTTTTTTTTTCTAATCTCGTCATAGTTTCTACGCAATTTCACTTTGCACTATCACATTACGACTGCTATTTTCGTAATTCACCATATAACTCGCAGTGCTAACCTTACCCCTTCTCTTAATATACGTTGCTAGTGCTACAATAAAAAACACTAATACAATAGCGCCGAGAACAACGCCTACAATGATGTAGATTTTTTCGTAAGGTTTGGGTGGAATTATTTTTATCGGTGGCCCGTTCATCATGTCAAAATCGGCACCCTCCGGAATTACGAATATAGCTGTGGCGATGTTAGACATCTCTGCTTTGTTTCCAGCCTCGTCGATTCCCTGAACGCCGAAAGACAGACTACCTTGAGTTATATCAAACGTAGACGTATTTACAGCTATAATTACTGTCTGACCCGACGGTACCGACTTATCATAATTTCCCGATATGATATCCTCTGTGCTAATGTTTTTTTGAGCTGTCGGTGAAATAATTACTATTTCATAGGTTTTTGCTGAAAGAGAAATATCAGAATTCTATTGATAAAACCAGCCAATCCGGTAATAAAATCTTCACAGCTTTAGATCTTTAGATATTATTTTCAAAACGGATTAAGTTAGCTCTTATAGTCTGTAATCACGATCTAACAGGTATCCATTCGAAGTGAAAGAAATAAGCCCACTTACCGCTGCCTTGGTCAATGTCATCTCCGACGGCCGTCCAAACGAGCGTTGCCGTTTGATAAAGTATATCTACTGCTGTTACTTTCAGATCAGTTACACGAGCTGGAGGTATCTCGTCCAGTATTCCACCCGGCGGTGAAGTGTAGTTGGTTACTTTGAATACTCCGGCCGATGAAAGTCGCACGAACCGCCCAGTTGGTCTGGTTTGAGTACCATTGTTAGAAACTAAACCTGAGATTGAAAATGATTTGAAGATTAGGTCCTGTTTGAATTTATTCGACATATATTTCATCTAGGCTGTATCTTGTTCTATGTGAAAATACTGCTGCGGTTACTTAATTTTTATAATTCTAAATAATTTGGGCACGCAGTAATCATTTTGTCAACTTAATCCAAATGAAATTAATGATAGATACTTCTATCGATGTTCTGCGGAATGGGAGCGGCACCGGTTCCATCTCCTTTGACCACAACTCGACTGTCGACACCGTCTACTTTTATCTTGACGCTATAACGACCATCTCCATCAAATTTACTGGCAATGAAAGTTCCTGAATACGTTCCATCGTTTTTCATCACATCGGACCCTATATTAGAATACATACGTACGTATGGTGGCAAAATATGATCCCGATACCATTTGCACTGATTGTAAATCATCGAGCAAATAGCTTACCCGCTCCGTCATCTTTCAGCTCAAGGCTGGTGTCATTCGTACTGGATGGGCGACCTATAATAGCGATGACCTTAGCACCCAGCACCGGAGCATATCCTTGCGTAACCCGCGAAAACACACCGACCCGAGATGTGGGACTGAAGATAACTTCGCGATCACCCAAGTTCACAAACCCATATGTTTTTATCGGCTCAATTCCTTTTCGCGGCTTTGACATTACATTCAGACTGATCGAAATCGACCGGTGTCCGCTGTTTGATATAATGTATTCCCATGTTCCCGCCTATAATAGCCAAATATGTCTAGGAAATGATACTGAGGATAAGATAATGACACTAGTTATTAACACTATTGAAAATAAATGACCACCTTACCTTCGCCAAACTTATACCGTGAACCAAACTACTACCACTACTTTTGGCCGTGTGCGAACTACCATTGGGATCATTAAAAGTAACTGAAAATGCATCTGTCGTGTTTGAAATGATCGTTACTGTGGTGTCATGGCCTATACTTTCATCGATGAAAAATTCTCCATTTCCTTGGCTTTTAGCTGTTATCTCCATAGTCAGACTTTCTACCTGGAATGTGTGGAATGGTATAGTAAAGTGAAGCGCTTGCAATAGATTTTCTGAATGATTGAATTAGGAAAACGTTATGATTTTTACAATACCGTCACGTGGGGTTCTTCCATCCCAACACTATCACGAAGTGTCACTGTGGAATCCACAGAATCCATTAGGTCAACGACTTCATCTCCGTCTTTTTGGAAAAATGACATACCACCTGTCCGCCTTGCTAGTTGTTCCAATTGCTTATCTGCATTCTTCGATATCGCTACCGTGTCTACTATAACTTTACAGTCCAATACTGCAGGCATAGTTTCATCAAGGGACGGCTTCGTGTTTTCAATACCATCGCTAAACAGCAAAATCTGCCCGTCGCACTTACCATTGTGTGCGTTCAACGCCTGAAAATAGATTTGGTGAATGGATTAGATTTTGATACTGTATTGGAATTGATAATCAAAGAGCTCAATGCCCAAAATACTTACATCAAGTGCACTTCTCAGTCCTCCACCAATCGACGTCAATCCAACTTGGATGTATGTTACAGGCAGCTTACTGACAATGTGTTTGCGATCGGTGTCGTTTCCAACGTTGGTTACATTCATCAGTATACTGCCGTCAGAACTGAATGTCACGAGTCCAAGCAACGTCCCAGCTTCTACAGTTGTCATGATGTATTTTGTGACGGCTGTTACCATAACAGTAAACCGACTTGCCTGTATTTGATAATCCAATTATCAAAATGTATATTTCTAATAATTCTAATTTCATCAGGTCTTGATTTAAGTAAGAAAATGTATAGCCGAAGCGGGAGCTGATTTAAGTTTCCGATAGAATAAAATTCAATTTTGAATGAAAGAGAATCAATTGGCTTGAATATCTTACTGTCTTCATGCTTGGGGAAACATCCATAACCAATACCACTCGTTTATCCCCAACCTGAACTTCATTAAAAACTGGGCCAGGGATGCTTGAAATACTGTAATTCCGAGCTACAAAATCAAAAGATTTGTTCAGATATTGGTTGCTATCTGACATCGCGAAAGATACTCACGTAAGAAAATTTGCGATTGGACTATTATCGAACCTGTTCTGAAATCACCGTGCTTGCGCATGACCTCCCATGAACTTTGACCGTTGCACAAACGATTCTGCGCATTTGGCGCGTCTGAGGTGTGACGGGTCCTGGGGTCATCGGAATTGTCGCAGAAATCTTCGACCTGAAAAAATTATAGAATCCGATGGATATTTGGATGAAGTTGACAACAATGATGTGCACAGCGATTTATCATAGTTGCTAAATTCGATCGTACACTATCTAAAAACTGCATGAACATAATGCTAGACTTTGGGGTATTTCCCGCGACCGGGTAGAAACGACAGGCATCTTCAACTTGCATCGTTTTATAGTCGACTTTGCACCTGGCAGATGTTTCCGGAACAACAAACATCCCTTCGATCTGGTCGTTGCACCTTTTAAGATATACACACGCATGCAAGAATGAGATAACAACTCAAGAAAAGCTCTTCGTACCGCATTAGGCAAGTTGACGTCTACCAGAAAATCAAGAAATCATTTTACGTACTGAACTTTACATCTGAATTTTATACCTTTATTTCAAAATGACGAGATACTAGGCAATACGGGCGACCTACCTTACTGGCAAGAAACGTTTACCTCTAGCGTAGAAGTAACGATCTCCTTGACTTTCTACCGGATATTCATCGAACAGACCCCAACGAACATGTCCCCATTCATGAACTATGGTGCGACCTTGAAACAATAGAATTCAATGTGCATGACCTTAAGCGGTGAAATTTCACTGCGTCTGAAATATTGACTGTAAGATATGTGAAGTAAAAAACGTACTCGGAGGTCCGTATTTATGGAGTGTTTTTGTCTTGTCGAGGAAAAACTCTGGCGTTAAGTGTATATACTGCCCAGGTTCACCACATCCTCCTGTCTGCAATGTGTAGGGATTGCCTTCGAAGATCGGATTAGGTTTGTCCACTCTGATGACAGCGTTATCAAACGTCTCACCGCGTGGGACATTCAAGTTCCTGTTCGACCAAGATTTTGGAATCAATATTGTGATATTCTTGAAGTACACGCGGTTTCTTGTGGCACGAAATAGCCTTGTGGAGGCCTCGGTAAAGTATTCCTATCCGTGATAAAATGTCGAATTTAGAGGTTATATGATTACATTTTAGTCCCCTAGGTACAATTTTGAATAGAAAAATTGATAGATGCCGAATGTAGAGTCAAGTTCCATCTTTCATACATACACCATTCACAACCAAGAATTCTTTGAGAAATATTCACTTACCTTTATTCTGGTAATAATTGTATGGTTTTCCGGTACGTCCTTGTTTATAGCGACGACGACACCTTCATAACCACCGGTTTCATCAATTAGAACCTTACCCCAGATGACACCGCCCGGTATCAGCAAAATCAGTACAAAATGTAAAGCAATCTTCATCTTGGAGACGAGCACATTTGACACTGGCCGTACTACACGTACAAAATGATTAGAAAGGTTTACTTAAAAACTCTCAAGAGGTTATTTTCATATCAATGACCTCATAATCACTGTTCGTTAGTTGGTCACGACCATTTGGGTTTTATTGGTTTTATGGAATGTGATTTGGCATCATAAAAGCGTACTAACTCCGGTACTTCTACAAGAAGCAGAGCAGCAGAATTCGTATTTATTTCGTGGTAAAAAGTAAGAAATACAGTTCTACAGGAAAAATTTATTGCAATTTCAAAATAAATAAACAACGTTTTACAAATAATTAAACCATTTGATCGTTGATATGCCAAATGAGATAGCACGATACATGTATTGGGTATTTAGGCTAAATCATTTGAATGCTTTTTATCAAATTAAGTATATTTCTATCCGTAACGGAAAAATAAACCTTATCAAATTAGACCAAATAATGATTCATTTCAATCTAATCTGAAGTTCAATGCCACATCCTATATCTAAGCAATAAATTCTACGTAAAACCATATACGGATTAGTCTTCTGGACATAGATAAGAAAATATTTTCATAGAAACTACGAAGAACGATTCTATAAAGGAACTACTACAATTATGGTGCAACAAAAGGATGATTTTATTGAACATTAAGAATAACCATGTTAATTCCTTTTTTAGATCAACGCCCGTATAGCTAACATGATATAAACGAACTCGTTTTTCATTTAAACTAGTTTTGCGAATGATCCAGAGACAGTGTTCCATAAATCTCCGTTAGCGCGCCTTGACATGAATAGAAGAATCAAAATTATGATAATACCAATGGCTAACAAACCACCAATCACTCCTCCAACTATTGCACCGACGTTAGTTCCTTCATGCAGCTTGTTATCAGTTTTCAAAAGATCGAATTCGCTTCCCAACTCGGGATTTTCGACACTAACCACCACGTAATTTGACAAATAGCTTAAAACATTGGCAGCTGCATCAACTGATCGGACAGCAACGTAAAACGTACCGTTACTCTCATCCAATATTGCACGACTGGCAGCAACCAATATATTTTCGTTCCCACCGGCAGGTTTCGGGTCATATAGGTTACCTTCGAGGATCATCGACTTCGTAGCTTTGATGAGAGCTGTGACGTCAGGCTGAATCTGATCTTGATACAGCGACAAGTTAGTAAACAAAAACACCTCGTTGTACGCAACTGAAATTGAACAAGAATATTTGTATCTCAATCTCGGTTAAAATCGTTTTATATCAGTCTTAAAAGTATCAGAAGCACCTGCATTACGAAAGTAATTTTACAAGCTATTCAAAAAATTCATGACAATGCAAAATTGAGAGAGTACGACGCGTTAGATTACTATAGTCGATTGATTACCGGTTCCACGATCAACGTCGTCACCGACTGCTGTCCATTGCAATCGAAATGCTGATTTTTCTGGAATCGCCTGCGTCACTTCTAGGTCCATTATCTTAGATGGGGGCACATAATCCGGCAGGTCTGGTGTAGAGCCCCCGAGTGATAACATCCCCGCGTTCATAACTCTTTGAAATTCACCAGTCTCTTCCTTTTCGGAGGATATATCTATCACCGACAAGTCTTGAGATAAGATCTGTTACACTGGCAGTAATTAGCATTGGAAATATCATTTGATTCATACCGTACCTGTGTTATTAAGAGGGAACCCAGCAGCACCTTGACGATGAGTCAATTTGGGGACGTAGGTTGTTCCATCATTGCGATCACGGACAAATATTTTCATCGAATAAGTGCCGTCACTTGTAATTGCTTTCATCGGCACTGTGCCGCTGTATATACCGTCATCCATATGTAAGTCAACACCTGAAATACAGACTTACTAAATTGTGATGATACATTAGTGAGGGCATAATGGATTTATTAAGGTAGCCATGCATTTAACTGTACCGGATCCATTATCGAGTAGTTGAAAGCTTGTAGTTCCCTTCGTTGGTCTTCCCATAACAACGTCAACACGGGCCCCAATGATGGGTGCGGTATTTCCTCTTGTTACGAAAGCGGAGACTTTTTCACCACCGCTTTTTGAAACAGTAGGCCTACTCGTTTTTACGATAATGGGATCACCGCCCAGTGGGCGAGAAACTATATTGACCATTACAGTAGATTTCCCTTTTGTTTGCCTCGTTATTTCGTACTTCCAAATACCCTTTTTCAGATAGTGAAAAAGACAAAGATTGTTAATTCAAGATTGAACTCGTAACCGGTAGCACTCATACGAATAAACGAGTGATATCAATGCTACAAATTAAACGAACCTCTGCTGCTTTGTGAATTGAAACTGTTATCGTCTTAAATGCATCGTCGCATTGATAATTGGCCGAGGTTTGATCAATCACAGCGCCATCTGGTCGAGTGACTTTCACTGTTACTTTATCGTCATAGGAAAAAGTCATGACTGTTCCATTTCCGATTGTTGCGTCTATCACAAAATTACCCACGATTGCCATACTGTCATTGACAACAACTTTTAAACTGTCGACCTGTCAACATAATACTAATACCATCTAGGGCAAGCGGAAAATAAGCACTTAAACTCTCATTTGCTCCGTATCTATAGAGAAACTAGCTATAGGGAAGCACGTTTCGATGAATTTCAATATCTAATGAGTATTAGCCTGGTTCTTATTAGAATTTGAATTGATTTTACCCCATATAGCTAATGATGTAATTGGAACTCTCTTATTCAAATGACCTAATCAACATGTTCTATTAAAATGCTGATCTTGTTTCCAAAAGTGTTCAACGTGTCTCTTTCTTATGTCGAAGAAATAGCAAGATTGTATTACCGTTATAGGAAGGTGCGCTGCACTGCGGCTTCCTCGATCCATGGCAATTGCATCAAATGCATCAAAGAGTGTTGTCGTCGATGTGTCCTGGTCATAGAAGAACAAGCGACCACCCGTCGCGTCCGACATGTCCTGTAGCTTATCTTCAAAAGACGATTCTGATATGGCAATAATGTCAACTACTAGGCGACACTGCGATTGAATCTTGTTGAAGTATTCCTCCTCAGCATTGGAACTTTCAACGGGTACCCCAATGGATACATTATTGACCTTTGATGGATAACGATTTTGTTTCCCGTCAGTTACCAATACGATATGGCCATCGCATTGAATGGTCTTGTCAACTTTCTTGAGTAACTGTAATCGGAGGAGTTAAGTTGATTTAGTTATCAGATTCACTCTGTTACAGAAAAGGCCAAATTTCCTCGATTTTCTCCGTTGTATGGTTGACGTTAAACTTACGTTTACTGCTTGATACAAACCGCAACCGATGCAAGTTTCACCACTAACGTCATCGTGATTTGGAATGTTAGCTAACATCGCTTGTCTGGCTGCGGAATCACTAACCGTCAGCAGCTCTTGCTTTACCATCGCGTCGTTGCTGAACTCAACGATTCCCAGCTGACTGCCCACCTCGGCAGTGTTCGAAATGTAATTTCGAACGGCCTGTCGTAACCTAGTCAATCTAGCCTCATTCGATGTCTGTAAGAATTAAATACAGTTCATTCTCGCTTGCCAGGGTTTGCTTTTCTTTCGGCGAAGCTCACTCAAACACAAACCCTGGCCGAAAACCCTTCATTGGTCTATTACAATGCCCAAGATGTCTTGGGCGGACAGGTTACCGCTAAGCAGTTTTTGTAGGCGTGAGCTTTGAAAGGAGGAAATCCTGGCAAGCGAGGGTGTCGTATGATAAGACACATTTACAGATAAAATCTTACATCCATCATCGATCCAGAGACGTCGAGAACAAGAACCGTGCGCTGATTTGTTGCTTGCACCAGGCGAAAATTTGTTTTTGTGCCGTCTAAATTTGTGTTTGGCGGATTAGCATCTGAACGAAAAAAAATTGCATATCTGGTTATTGAAGACTTAAGGAGCATTTCTTAAGATGTGCTCTTGTCTGGTCCGTTGATTGGCATGAATGCGAATTTCCCATCGTCGCTCCTTATATTACTTATATTACTTACATACAAGCATGTCGGAGCATGTCTCTTTTTATCGTGGCTTTCACCTATGTTTTACGTAAATACTGTTTAATGAGTGAGAGTATGATTGATTTCTCAATAAGCAATCATGTTTTAAACCACATTGCATCGAATTTGTTGATTTTTTTTGTTCCTACAACTCACCATTTTTGAAGTCTTCGTGTTGTCGCATTATCTCCCACGCACTTTTCCCGGAACAGAATCGGTTCTGTGAGTTAGGGGCATCCTTGTTATGTATGATACCGTCATCATTAAGCGTCCCATCGTCACAAAAATCGGTCACCTGCAAAAATGAAAATGATATTGACACTGAACAGCCGTCTTAGAATCTTGACATGTAGTTTATCGAAGCATGTGTATATCATCGAAATTACCGAATTCAGATACTGCATAAACATAATAGAAGCCTTCGACTCGGTAGACTCGGTATCTGGTATAAATCGACAATCTTTCTCCACTTGCAACGTATCGAAGTCTATTTTACAACGTCCTTGTGTTATGATATTAAGCGGTTTACCTTGAATTTCACTATTGCACCTATGAATTGTAAAAATATACATAATCATATTCGTGTTGTGCCGGTAACGATTTGCTATGAATGATATAACATAACATAAAACGGCATTTCGGCCGGTAAAACTATTCAAGTACTACGGTTATACCTTACGGGCAATATTTGTTTGCCCACGGAATAGAAGTGTTTGTCGGCGTTCTTGTCTTTGGCGTATTCATCAAACAAGCCCCAGCGAAGGTGACCCCATTCGTGAACGATAGATTTTGCTGGAAGTACAGGGGGAGCACCAGTGCTACTACACGAATGGAGTGGAATATATGGAAATTAGAATCGATTTTTCGGATAAATTACCTGGATCGCCCCATCGATAATACGTGTTTTCTTTATCGAGTAAGTAGCTTGGAGTGAGGTGCATGTATTCACCAGGCATACCACAACCAGCATTTTGCAACACATACGGATTATCACCGAAGACAGGGTTACTTTTCTCCACTCTTATCATCGAATTTTCGTACGTTTCGCCGTGAGCTGTTTCGTATTGGTCGCTGGGCGGCCAGGTCAACGGAACAAGAATGGTAATTTCTTTGAAATACGCCCGTCTTCTGGTGGCTTTCATCAGTCGGTCCGAGGCTTCGATGAAATAATCCTTAAAAATTTTGTTTGCATAAAAACATATCTTAGAGTTATGAACAAGCCTGAGAATCAAACGCATTTGAAAAAAAAATTGTAATCAGAAATACCTTCAAGTTCGTGAGTAGCTTCTCATTGTGTGGTACATCTTTATGTATAGCTATAACGATGCCGGTGTAAGCATTGTCCGCAAGTTTGATGCCATTTTGGTTAGCTGACAGGATGTAGTGCTGCATTCCTAGAAAACACATTAATCGCAGAGCTGATTTTAAATCCATCTTTTCAACGATGAATGATTTGAACATGTCATGTCTCAAAATACAACCCGGCCTAATCTCGATAACGCGCAACCTTACAAATCATGTCATACATACATGATAAGATTGAACATTCTTTTCGCATGGCCGTAATACTTTTTTTTCATTTGCCCTTCTCTTTCACATGAGTTGATGTGTGATAAGCAGACTAAAGGTTATTATTCAATTTAAACAACCTTGCACTTGTTTTCTGACGAGAATTATTCCAACATAAAACACAAAATTCCGTCTACATTCAAAGCGCAGTCGATGAGTTCTATGACATTGGGTGTTACACCTCATCTCAGTTTTTCAATTCTAAATTATGTTCATCCTTAAGATCAAAGATCAGGCCAAATCAATCGGCATTTCCCTAACCGGTATCGGATCTCGATTATTTTTCATAACATATTAAGTACTAGCTCTAAACAGCTGCCTTTTCAACAAGCGCATGGTGTCGAGTACTTTTTCTACAATATAGGCTAGCCCAAACGCGCTACGCCAAGTGATGCATGTGCATCTATGACACGCGCTCGTGCAACAGTTACAACCGACCGTGTTGACGTCATTCTAATTTTTGATCGGATAGAGGTCAGTAAGAGATTAACGGTTTGGTGCAATCACACCTCGGGAATGGATGGTGCTTGCCAATGCCGTGGCAGCATCGCATACAGGGACTTGGTGTGACACCATGGCAGACGTTAACGATTGTACGATGGAATCGGATCCATGGATTCTGCGGGAACCGATGGACAACTGGAGCAAACGCAGAAAACGGTCAGTCTTTAATCAAGCTAAGCAATGTAAATGAAATATTCTGGCAAGAGATTAAAAAACTGGATCTGGGAAACTACATGTAGAAGGAATTTAGTTGACCAGTGCAAGTTTGAATTGAAAATAACGGACATTGAAACTGAAAAAGCCTGCAAAGACGGTCGTTTCTTTGCGAGGGTCGGTTTTCCATGGCGATATCGGGCTTATAGTCGACTAGACGGACGTCACACATAAAATCATGCATCTCGAAATGTATCGATTTTTTGAAACAATCCAACTGTCACCGCTGCTTTCAGGCCAACCCCGCTGCGATTTACATTGTCACCTCAGCAACTACTCAGCTTCCTTCTAATTAGAAACACGATGCGGTTCAATCCCCGCAGCTGTTCTTTCATACATATATCGAAATGTATTGTTAGCATTCATAGTTGAAATAATCACTAAACAGTGAAAATAATTAACATCAGATATAAGTTAAACTGTATGAATCAATTTTTGCGCCCTGACCATGGGACGAACGATATAAAGATTGCAGTGATCACGTGACCACTATTTTGAAGTTCCAGACTGGTAGAACTCTCGATATTGAATATATATTATAGATATTATGGTATTACTGAAATTTTTAGTAATATTGACTTTCATTATTATTTGATATCATATTTTCCAATGCCCCATGATTTCACTATATGCAGCTTACAGGTGCTGGCTACGTGGGAGCGTATATATTTTTGAATTTTCATCGTGTAGATGTGAAAATGCCTTTTTTCAGAAATAAAACACCATAAACAATTCTTAAATTAATTAGATGATGGTTTCAGGGTTAAGTTGATGATCATTTTGATAAAAATGAAATATTTGAATTATTTTCTTTACAACCTATTTTACCTTCCAAATTGAAATACTCAACAATTTCCATCCTAATGAAAAAACCAACAGCCGATATATATGATGTTTATGTGAAGTTATTTCGAACGTACGGATGTTTTCTGCGATGAAAGACCCCCGATTCAATCATCGATTTTATTGACTTGTATGAAACAATAAACATGTGTTATTGATAAAATATACGATATAATATGTATTACATAGGCAATATATATCGGGTTAGTTCATCATACGATGTAGCGGTATCAAATGGAAGATAGATTCAGCGTATGTTAGATGGCACATTGGTGCCGCACAACGCTCATCTCGCTGTGTCTCAACCGAATACACTGAACTCTACGGGTAGCTATGTTAACACTTATGTTCACAGACCCACAGACCTATTTGAAAAAAATGTTTTTTTTTCTATCACCTTGAAATAGTACAAGTTTCAGAAATGAATATATCAAAACAAATGCGTTGGTCAGCGGCGAAAATGATTGCTTGCGTTAAAGCGGGGCCGTGAGATAGACAGGAAAGTATCTCGTGTCCACTGGCCACTTAAAACTTATTTGATCTTGTCATTCAATTTGCTACGTAGCTATCTGCGCTGATTGATCTGGGTCGTCGCGACCCTTCTTCAATCAATCTACGGTCCGTATCAATCGCTTCGTATGTTACGGTTTATCAGTTCTATATTACGATACGATATATTACCCATTACTGGTAAAAGCAATATTTCAATTTTTAAGGGCGACCGTTGCTTGTACAAGTGAATGCATGATATTTATAGATATAAAAGATAGTCGATGAACTTGTTCGCTGTTACATTCTTATCATGATTAACCCGTATGCATTCGCAAGTATCAAGGCCCAAGCATTCATACATGATGATATGAACTTGTTAACAGCTCACGGTATATCATTGTCAACCGTAGAGAATATGGAACTTGCACTTGCAGAAGACCAAAGCATACGACACCAAGGAACCAGAGAACCATGGAAACACGGAATCAAAATATGCCTGTTCCCGGAAACATTGTTTTTCTGAGACCATGATTCTCGTTTCTTGTAAACTCACACGACACAGGGAAACGCTCAGAAACATGTTTCATGGTCCAGTTTCCGTGTTTCCCTACGTCGTGTGCGTTGGGCTAGATGGGTTTCAAAAATTCTTTACAAACATTCCGCAGGCTGGATTCTAAAAAAGAGTTTAATTCTGATATCATATCTGATGCGTTCCTTCTGCAGACGAACAGATTGAAAAATAGAAAATTAGTGCCAACGGGGCTTTTTTGTTACCCGACGCCTTGCAATGCATGTACCTGTGGAAATTACAGAGAACTCATGTCACTCATTGCATAGTAAACGGAACCAGATATACCGATTTGCTGTCGTTAGATCACCCTTGACCTTACACTTCGTGGGTGTCTTCGTGGGTGTCAGTATTTGCGGCTGATGAAAATCATTTCAGCTCCGTGTCGTGATATTCTGGCTAATATGACATTTACATGACGTGGTCGTTGATCACTATCCGATACTGAACTGTCAGTATTGACCTCTTGCCCAAAATGTTAAATACCAAATTTTTTGCTGCGAAAAGAAATGTCATAAATCAGCAACAGTTACAATAATTCGCGTATTGGAAAAGCTGTCGTCCTTGATTTTGCGAACTCGTGTTCCAGACCATCGTCCCTGAGGCCAAGTTTCCAAGCGCATGTAAAGCATTTTAAAATGTTTTCAAATATCGCCTTCTCAACTGCTGTGGCTTTTGTATCGTACGCTCGTCATCCTCATCATCACCATCATCATTAGCACCCTGAACAATTCTTAATGCGTCGTTTTATGGCATTATCGTTGACTGATTGTTTCCATCTATTACTGATAATTTACTATCTAAGGCAATATTCGAATATATGCTACGATGATGGGAAATAGCCATCAAATAGGCATGATTTAACGCTCGATGTACTTAACAGTATTAACTGGTGCTATTTCCCTAACTTTACATTCCAATCACGCTTCGCAGAGGAACGAAATTTCTTTTTCTAGAATATATAAATTTCTTTCTTACAAAATCATCGTCTTTTTTCAATCATATTCAATGCGCATGGGTAAGCGTTTTTCTGAAAACATTGAAAGCAAATATCTAGTTACCCAATACTATAGTATGTGTTTCTGGAATACAATAAGACATAATAGACTATCAATAATAGACAGATGAAATAATCTTCTAGAGATATGATTAAGTAGAAGTAATTTGATTTAAGTCTGTCTTATAGCCACGCTGTTCGACACCACAATTTGCTCAAGGTTGTTCAAGAGCACCGAGTGTTAGGAGGACGATGGTATCGCCGTGGTGCGCTGAAGTACTATTGACATAAACATTGTCGAAGAACCTCCAAAGTCTGACAATGGTACACAATCAACCACATTTCCTGGTGTGACACTGGACGAAGCTAATAAGCCGTGATTAAATTAGGCATTGGGATATTGTTTTGTTTATACTTGTGTTTATGTAAGATGATGTATTGGCACAGAGAATGTTTCTGAATGGTTCATTATATCTGGAAGATAGTCGCAAATTTCCTATATGCATCTACATTGTCATCGTTAACTGATTACTCTTTTCGGAGCGGTATCATGAATTATGCTTATCATCATACACCGTAACATTTGTACCAGTAAATAAATCAGTATATCTCGTCATAACTTATAGGCGTTAGGTGACAATGCTTTAAACATTTTTTGTCACATTTATAGACATCAGATCAAGGAATTTCAGTCCCTAATTATTTCCTGAGACATACGTTCGATAAGATTGTGCGGAACTTCGTTTTGTTGGACACATCTGTATTTTCATGGTCAGTTCTTGACAGTCACGTTCATATCGGATCAACGTAGTTCACGAGAATAAGATCCTTCCCCAGAACAGGATGATTATCTCCGCCACTTCCATCTTTCATTCATCGAGATATTCTATCTTAAAGATTCTTCCTCTTATCGCATTGATGAATTAAAAAGAAGACGAGTGACATGAAAGAGAGTAAGAAATGCATTTTATAGATTTCCTGGCACTGCCTAAAAATGAATGACAAAACACTCCAAACGATTAAGAATATTGGTATTTTTGTCCACGGATTTTCATTTCCATCTTGAACTACGGGGAGCAAATATACGATTAAAATAAGCTCACATTTAAATGTGCTTGTTTTGATTTGGTGTGCTCTTGATGACGAACGCACCAATGGATCTCCTATTTGAAGAAAGGTAAGATGTGATATTGAATTCTATTTGCTAATTATGAGGTTAGTTTGAATAGATACAATTTGATCACCTCTGACCCCTTGTGTGCATGCGTGCAATGTCATTACTATCAACTGTAACTATTTCACGATCAAAACAGCATCACTGTACACATGTATTTTCAATTCACTTGCTGTCATTGATATTTCGAAGCTCTAAGCACCACCTTGCTAGTACAAGGCGATTTTGAAGTTATATACATATATATATAAATGTAACAGATTCTTCCCGATCAGATAAATCAATTTAATCAATCAGATGAACACATTGCCTCCCTTCACTTACATGAAGTATATTCGCATGGAGTGTGATAGCCTTTCCTTGCATGTCGACACAGCCACGGGCAATTTCTCGTATTTAGCCACACGCGTAACCCGCGCGCACTGTCATGTGCAAGTTACCTGGATACATGTATGTAATGGGAAATTGAAAACCACTTGCAGAAATCCCTAGTAAGAACAAAAACAAATGATCGCAACACCAACAACATATGGAAAAGAAGACGAAACCACTTTGGGCTTTGTGAATCACCTTTTTGGACACGGAATTACTTTTGGTGCCTCCTTTATGATCATGATATTCTCAGAAATCAAATGCATTTAGAAAAGCTTATCCATTATTCCCTAGGTCGTTGAGCTAATTGACATAAACTAGGCCAATAGATAACTCACTCCTTTCTGGGCCGACGGAGAAAGCATAGGAAGGACATGGGTTAAAGACCTAACGCAGGGGGTGAGCAGTAGTATTTGTTTGTACCCCCTTAGAAATTGGATATTGATTTGCATACAATTTAAGATGTCAAGACCATGATTTAGAATGTTTTCTTTTAGTTACTGTTAATAAAAAGTGAATTAAAACAGCATACGACCTGGGGAAGAGTGGCAAGAATATTATTCCTTATAACGATAAATTTATATATCGCATATATCTGTTGACGTAACCCCACTTTTCGTGCTTACGTCCCCCATTCGACAGCTACTCTTGGATCTTTCAAACGCAGATTATCTTCCCTTAATATAATCTTCGTCATTCCTACTGGTTGTATTATCGGTTTTTATTTTTATTTGTCCATTTTGACTCCAGCGAACAACTGTCATTATCATACGGGCAGGGGCGGATCCAGACCGTATTAGCCGTATTGCCCAATACGGTCTAGAATTTTTAAGTGCCCTTCGAAATTTCACCGGCAATATTTTTGACGGCATTATTTCAGTAACCGCTAATTCCGTGTCCGTAATCCGGGCATAATTATAAAATTAATCGGTAAATACTGCTGCCGAGAAAGTGAGGAGAGATAATCATATTTGTAAAGCCTTTAATCATGATAAATTAAAAAGGGCACTTTCCTTTTGCAAGGGACACTCATGCTTTAGATGAGGGCACCTTGTCCTTGCCTTTTCAGGGAGGGCTAAAGGGGCACTCGTACTTTAGAAGAGGGCACTATACGCGGAAAATGTTGAAGAAAAGGGCACTTTTTTGCCTAATTTTTAAAATTTTAGGGGCACTTTTGGTTTGGAAGATGGCACACGACATAAGGATAAATGTGAAGACGAGGCAATTTTTGCCGATTGTTAACAATGAAGGGGCACTTAGCCGTATTCTGTATAATTTTTAAGGGGCACTTTTAAAGATTATAGGGGCACTAGGCGAAGTTGGCGACAACCATTCTTTCATGGGTTCGCCAGCTTCATTTTTTATCCGCATCTGTTAAAATCTTGTCTCGAATTCGTTTATTCTGGATTGCTCTGCTAGTCTCTAGAAGCCCTCTAAAAGCCTTTAAATGGTAACATATTTTCAAAATTTTCTGGGGCCCCCTATATGGAATTCGCACCTTCGGCGCTCGCATTGACCTGGATACTGGGTGTGCACTAAGATCAGAAAGGTTCCCTTAAATTTCCTTCCAATACTGTCTACCCATCCCCCTGGATCCGCCCATGACGGGGAACCCTCATAGCACGAGCCAATCTTTTTTAACATAATGTTGAATCAGAAATATTACCTCTTTTTAATGATATCAAAAAATCTGGCTCAGATATGTTGATAACGTGCTTTCATTAGTTAACTTACTTTCATCGCCAACAGTTACCCCTAACGTCCCCTATCTAAGCGGTAAACAAGATACAATGTATTAATTTCCCAGTGGACACGAGTCGTAGGATACGTTATCACAACCAACCGGATTCAAATTACTTTAGGCCAATTAAATATGGCTTATATGAAATCTTCGAGAATACCGCGTAACATCGCAATCGGATTGACGTATGGTTAAACAAAACCGCGTGAGTACAATTGTATAATTTTTTTTTGGTTATTTTCATCATCATTGTTTTGTTACAAATCGAATTTAATCAAATTTGTGATGATGAGACAAATAGATTAATATTTCAAATTTGCTACCTGTGGCAAATATCACGGCATTACTGACTGTTCAATCTCTTGTAAATTGTCACGTGACAGCGATCTGACGTGTTGATGACACTTGGAGAAACGGCGCTTGTTGAAGACTGAAGATGTCTCTGCGATGGCTCCCGCACAACCGATTAGGCCGGATCTGCGAATTAATAAGGCTTATTCGCTATTGCTCGCAGTGCTCGTACCGACTCTATGTTGTCCGTTACGATTGACAAGCGAGAGATGTCTCCGAGATGTCAGAAAATTAGTCGCCACCGAGCGTCGAACACGCTGTAATAATCTACGTACGCTCTGTCAGAAACACGGATTTACGTTTTGTATCGGCGCGGAACCATGGTTCCGGGATGGGTGTGCACGTACAATTTAAACCCGGGGAATAGGGTCATCTTTGTTGAAATGTCGAATAGGTAAGGAGCGCAATTGCAAACCGTCTCACAGCATAACCCAAGCACCATTCCACCAAAACCGTTGTCCTAGTTGCACCCATTAGAGGTAGGTTTGTCCAAAGTGAAAGCACACGTTTTCATTTTCATGATTTTCGTTTTTTTATTTATTTTTGTATACGTATGATATTTACTGTAACAGTGTCACACGAGCTTCGCCTTACATGTCTTCCTCTTCCATTGTGGTGAATCAACCTTCCTTAATTGTCATAAAGTTTCGATCATGCACCTCGATTTCTCAATTGTTTTAAGAAATTTAAGCGCTTATAACTACCATAAGTGGAATATGAGTAGGATCATTCCCGTCTATGCAACGAGCCTCGTGATGACCCTAGCTGTCACTTGTAGCCCCTTGTCTGGGGTGCATACCTCGAATGATTTTACGTTATCAATTTTGATCCATAATATCATTGTGTCGTCTGTAGTCAACCACTTTGAAGATATAATGATATGGATGTCTCCACCCGAAAAACGGATACTGATATGAAAGATGATTCTTTCTAACTCTCCAAATGGATAATAGGACCGTATAGTTTAATCAATGTTTTCCACGATGCTCGACAAAGTTAGCACATTATGGACCTTTCATTATTGATATGATTCGAATATAGTCTGAGGAGTCTATTATGCTGTCTGTTGTGTTCAATATAAGATACTATTTCTTTGCGGAGTCAAATATTAATTCACAACTCGAGAGTCAGTAGATATCAAAATCATTGTGACCGATTAATTTGCGAAAGGTATGCTACTTTACCGCTCATTTTGTAAAATCCCGATCAGCAGATCTTTTGTTTGTAAACTGCCTCAGGTATCATTTTCTGTTCATTTGCAATTGTTTCCATTCAAACAAGAAGGCATGGCAATATATACTTGAAAATTACGATGGTGAACACGTCCGGAAAATTGAATCCCCATCGTTGAATCACAATTTAATGAGATGTTGATGGATTTTTCAATTTATCCGCGGAATTTTCTCTGTGAAAAAAAGATTTTCGATTTGGTTGCTAAAATACCCGATTCGATTTTAACAGCGAATACGAGAATAATGGATTATTCGAATAATTTCTTAATGGATTTCGTTGAACAATGAAGAAAAATTGTGGTGTCACACCACTGCAGATGAAACGAATATTGTCATATCGAAAAACACTCTAGAAGCTCACGCCAGCGACGTCGATTCATCTGTTTCTCAAAAGCGTGGGATAGATGTTGTTGATAATAATGCAAATGTTGCTGATTTCATTTGGGTTGGGTTTAGCGTAGATATTCGATTTGCTCATGGACAATTACACAATGCACTTCATTTTATATTCACTCAGATATACTGAGCCAGCGCAGCCGGGTGAATGTCGTCCTCAACTCCGGCCTTATCAACTCGCTCAACGTTCTCCTCGGGCATGTCATCTCGTCACTGGTAAAAGCCAAAGTAGGGCTTTTACGCGCGAAAAGTATATAAATTGTAAAGAAACTATATCGCCTTTGTTTAAAAGGACTTGACCCAATCTTATAGTGGCGATAGATTCATCCCCATAACAAAGGTGATCCAGAGTCCTAATATTTTGAATATTCTTGATAGTGAGGTCATTTAGATAATTTGCCACCATCCCGTACTTCAAACAGCAACTCACAAATAACTTTCAATTTCAATATGCGAAACGTACAAATCAATCTTTAAATTATCCTGTTCAATACATCGGTGACAAATGTCACATCATCACTTGAACTTTATAGAAGCGCGTAAATCGATAGTGCCATTCGGCGGGCTTGTTTCAAGTTGATGTACGGAGTTTTACGAAATAACTTCAATGATGACGTGCGTATTCCGAACAACAGACGTAGCTCAGTATCTAATGTATCAATGCATTTTTCACCAGTTTCTTTCTGTGACATCACCGCACTACTGCTTTCCTGTGAATCGTGACGCGTTATTAATTGAGCTCCACCCTCTATCGAGTTCTTAGACAACGTGTATAAAGCTCACGCTACATATGTACGCACTTTTCCTTGTCATTCCCAGCGCCTGGCGCCAGACGCACGCACCACGCCAACGCGTCAACCACTTCCATTTGAACTTAACACGGGTGGCTACGAAGATGCTTAATTGAAAATTTGTTCGAACAAGTCTTCACCGTTGAAGTGGATAAGCGCTACATTGTAGAATTCTGATATCATACGATGTAGCCATGGTACAGTCTACGCATTTCGACAATTATTTTGGTCATTCCTTTGGGTGTAAGGTATATACATTTTGACAATAATCAAATGATGGCTTAATATCAAATTGCGGCGAGGATTCGCATTTTCTCTTGCAAGGCTGTTACTCGAGCGATAGAACAGTGTAGCAGTGGCATGTCATTTATAAGTCATGTTCAAGCAGATGAACACGATCGATGCAAACAATTGAATAATATCTGTGAATTGTTTTTCGTATGGTTGAGGCAAAAAGGTTGCATGATGCGAGAAAGCCTTTCTTCACAGTCGAGTTCTATAGATGCAGCGTGTCGGGCCACTTGCCAATTCGTACGAGAGTGGTCGGATTTATAACGGAACGCGAAAGAGGCTACGGTTCTGAAGCGACCAATTGATCGGCTCTTCGCGACGTGATTTTCACAAATCGGAACTAATCCATATCGCGAAACGTGGATGGATTATCGTCTGTCGCTGCTAGGTCACGTGTGTCGAATCCGTCGGGCTCATTGATATATACACACTCATAGCGTTCGTATTAATCTTTGCAGCCGCGTCAAACGAATGAATATTGAATAGTAGGGTTGTTGTGAGATTTGATTTTTTCTCTCTCCGATACTTTCCCGATCGATCAAAACAAATCTCGGCTTTTTGTTGCGCAGTCAGTCAGTGTGGCTGCGGCCTCGTCGTGACGCGCGCCAAACGAGAAAATATTTACATCCGGTTTGTCAAATCGGTTTATATCAAAGAATGGAGTTAGGAATACATTGGCATTTTCGGCGTTGTGCTACGCAGCGCAATCTCTTCCAGCGCACGGGAATGTATGCGCGCGTCAGAAAAATCCGGCTAGAATAAAGCAAGAGCGCGCGACAGCGTCGATACGGAATAACAATATTGTACTTGCGCAATCTAATTTGTACATTTTGTACTCCAAAACAATTGATGATAGTTAAGAAACGAATTGTACACAAACATTTATAATCAATCCGTTGACGTGTATATGTAACCCACTAATGGCGTTCGCTTATTTTTGTGACCAATGTTGCGATGGATGCGAAATGCTCACAACGCAAGCATGGCGTTAAACGTACGAAATTCTGCTTAACGTGATTTCTTGTTTCTATTTCTGCAGGCTTCGCAATTCGCGGACACCGACTTCACCGGACTCCAGCAAAATGATGGCCGTACCTGCTGTGATGTCAGGCAGTCGCCAGGCGCCTGGCATCATTCGAATCGAGCGCCAAGGTACCGACGACGAACTGACCTTTTTCAGACACCATCCGCACCACCATCACCGCCACGATAGAAATAATTTACCGTTACGGCGGTTCGTCCGATTTGGTGGTTCACCCGGCGGTCGCGCTAACCAAAACTCATCTCAACCTGAGCCAAGTACTTCAGAAAAACATGACTGTAAGTCGCTGGGCTGTGAAGTGATAACTATAAACGTAAGCGGCCAGTATTTTGAAGGACGCGTTGCTGTGTTCGATCGCCATCCGGAGACCCTGCTCGGTGATTCAGACAAACGAAAGGAATATTACAATAAACCTCGCAATGAATTTTTCTTCGATAGGCACAGGCCCACGTTTGAGGCTATATTCAATTACTACCAATATGGCGGTCGTTTAAGGAGACCACCTAGTGTCCCAGACGATGTATTCATAGCTGAATTGGAATTCTTCGAAATCGAAAAGGAAGTAATCGAAATTTACAAGAAGGATGAGGGCTACGTGGAATATACGAAAGAGTTTCCGAGTAACAAGTTTTTGAAGCAATTATGGATGCTGTTCGAATACCCGGAAACGTCTAAATTAGCGTTAGTGACAGCGATTATATCAGTAATATTTACTGTGATTTCTATTATATTGTTTTGCGTCGAGACGTTGCCGGTTTTTGCGACTACTCATTGCGTGGAAGGAGAAGCTCCGAATTTCGCCGATCCATTCTTCATAATCGAAACCATGTGCACGGCGTGGTTCACGTTGGAAGTGATAGTTCGTTTCATTGCTTGCCCGAGTAAAATACGATTCTTCAAAGACTTCAAAAACATCGTGGATGTGACGGCCGTCGTGCCGTACTACGTAACGCTGTTCAACGTTCTAGCCACTTATAGTTGCGAAAAAGCAAAATCGAGTGCTTCCCTAGCTTTCCTACGTGTGATACGGCTTGTAAGGATATTCAAATTGACAAAGCACTCGTCCGGATTACAGGTTCTCATTCTGACGTTCAAGGCAAGCATCGAAGGTCTTTGCCTCTTCCTGGTGGCGCTCATGGTCTGTATATTAGTATTTTCCAGTGCTATTTATTACTGTGAGGCTGGAAACCCCGACTCCCAAATCGAAAGTATTCCGGACGGATTCTGGTGGGCTGTGATCACAATGTGCACAGTCGGGTACGGCGACAGAGTCCCCGTGGGACCGTGGGGTAAACTGATCGGCTCAATATGCGCCCTAGCAGGTGTTCTCACACTGGCCATACCAGTGCCAATCATAACCGAAAATTTCAACAAGTTTTACACGCATAAAACTGGTCGAGGTAGATACGCATAGTTATCCGTACCGTTCAATAGCACCAAAGCAAGCATCTGCGATTTTGGATAAAGATGTATAATTATTAACGAATTGTTATCATACGATTTTGAGCATGCGCTAGATAATTTGTAGTTTGGTTTTAAGTTCTATAGCTGCACGGTAAATCATCGCGATGAAAGTGATTTATGAGTTGACTGACCTCTGGAGAGCCTCAGGGAATGGTAAACTGCGAATACTAACTCAGGCTTTATCACACGTATGGTGTTTTTTCTATTAGTATATCTATTGATTTGTTGTATTTGATAACGAAAAAAAAAGTTTACTGCATCAAAACTGTATGAAGAGTGTTTGGTGCTCCTCGCGTACGAAATATTTCGTTCTGTCACTCGACCATTCAATATATATGCCCACTTGTATTGCACTCTAGAAAACTTTCTCTCGATAAGTATTTCTTAATGTAGGCCTATAATATGTCTATTATATATGCATTTAGAAAAATGATACATAAAATTCAATAATTAGAAATCTTCCATTTACTTCTAAAAATAAGCAGTTTCTAATCATATGTGCGCATGGCATAAACCTTAAATAACGCAAAATCAGGTCACCTTTCTAAATTTCATCTTATACATACGTAGAGGAGCCGTGTTTACCCGGTGTAGAATAAGTAAAACGAAACGGGTAGTACTTTGTTAACTTGTTTTTTCGAAGTACGAGCTTTCGCTACTGATGTAAAACAGCATCATCGGGTGAATGAGTGAATGAGTGACTCATTCACCTGATGATGCGACTATCCACCGTAGCGAAAGCCCGTACTTCGAATAAACAAGTTAACAAAGTACTATCCGTTTCTTTTACTTATCTTATACATAGTAGAACAAATATCTGTATAGAACAAAAAAGTGATAAGATGTTAACAATTGAATTCGACTGACGTAAAATCCTTGCATGATTTGCGCGAAGGTATCGGGCTATGTTTCCATCAAATTGCTGAGCTATAATCTTGTTAGTATTGGCTGAATTCATAGAAACTTATCGTATGCACCTAATACTGGTTTTCGCAATATTTTTCTGGGGTAAAAGTAAAAGTGGACATCATGTGAATGTAAACCCAGCTATGGTTGGTCAATATACACCAATCTGAGCAGTGAGAATTTAGTACATTCGACTGAAACGGGTTCTTATCACAATTCTGATAAAGCGGGAATATTGGTGATCTTTTAGATGAATTCTTTTGAAACCACTGATTCGGAAATGATGAGCGCATGTTACATTCTAACAAGCATTCTCGTAGACAAGCGTAGCACTATACAAGAAGATGTAAAAGAGTTATATCAACGTTCGGAATATCTTAAAAGTAGGTCGGTATTTTTCTGTCGCGTCGAGGCAAAGATGTAGACGGAGATGTAGGATAATGAAACGAGCATTGAATCAATTAATCAATATATTCGACAGCTTGGAATTGATCAGAGCCAAAATAGATATGTTTTGAGCGTATTTTACATTGCAATAGATTTTTCAGACGACAAATATAAGTCACCAAATGTGGCATATAACGATGATGCGATCGCTGTGTGTCGTATCGGAAATTTCATATTCATCATTCAATAGGCGCTCGGAAAAACTGATGAATCATTATGGAAACGGTCCCATATTATACACGCTTCCATGTTAAACAGAGGGATCGATTAGACATTAACCGATCGAAATTTGTCCATCGAGCCCCAAGTTTAGAAAATGCCATAAAACCGAAGTTTAACTGTCATC
Source organism: Tubulanus polymorphus (assembly GCF_964204645.1). Lineage (NCBI taxonomy): Eukaryota > Metazoa > Nemertea > Palaeonemertea > Tubulaniformes > Tubulanidae > Tubulanus > Tubulanus polymorphus. The sequence continues at coordinate 7,895,513 of NC_134027.1, read as the reverse complement.
GAATTCTGCTTAGAAAATTAAAAATTTTTTGATACGAAGTTATAAGTAAGGAATTGTAGAACGTTTTTAGCATAATCTGGGTACAATCATGAATTTGAACCACTTTAGATCATGCATCGTACGGCGTGACTACTGCGATTTGGATTTTTAACGCTTATTTGCGTAACTGCTAGCTGCACGGCGGCCATGTGTCGATCAGTATATTGCTCAGTATTCAGACAGATAAGACCGGAGACGATTTCGTGGCTTACACGACTCATTTAGTCGAATCAGAACATTTAGCCTGATTGGCTTTGGTCACCTCAGAGACACTTACTTCCGACGACGTGAAATGTCACGTGTCACCGTCCACCATTCATCGCCTATAAGTAGATATTGTTTCCGAGATGCGCTATATGCAACGCGTAGCATTTTATATTCTGTGGCCGCGGGGTGATTGGGGAATTATGTAATTCTGCACTGGAAAAAATGACCAATCTTTATAGTAGAAAGAGGTTATCGACTGTGCGATGATGTATGATAAAAACTCTATCGCCGTCGGATAGTGGGATAAATTGGGAGGAAGGGTTGCTCCGGCGGCAGGCGGGTTAACTGATAAGAGTATGGGTTGAGTTATGGAATTAACGGTTGAAGAGGAAAATTAGTTCACTTGCAACCAGAGAAGCGCCAATTTGTGCATATTCATATATCGTCTTGATAAACCAGCTTCCCCTCGTCACGGGATGAGCAGAAATCCACTTGTGTTAGTTTTACACCGAGCATCAGTTTCCGGTTCGTAATTTCCTACCCCCTCCGCCGAATATCTGATGAAGAGTATAGTACAATCTGATAATAGCCCAAGTGTTCCCACAAGAAGAAAATCGATGCGACACGTTAATGGAATTTGGAATTCCAAGCATAAATCGAGTTAATAATAAAACGCAATCGCGAACGTGCTTCAAATATCTGAAATAAGAACGACGATGGCACACGAAAGAAGTAAATGCCATAAAGCTCTCATCGGCGCTCGCGCGGTTCAATATGTCATTAAATATGAATATGGCCTCAATCGCACCATTTCGACAGTTTGTGGCGTGTTATTGTTTTACTTTGTGCCTTTATCACACCTAAAAACTTTTGGCTGTAATGTTGGGAAATTCATGTAAAAATAATAGCTGTTTGAAATCACCGCAGTAAGGCTGAATAAAACGCGTGTATAAAACTGGAAATGTGTTTTTACAATCATGAACACTCCACTAACACACGGTTTGATGTATGATACACCGAACTGAATATATTCAAACATTGATTTTCAATATCGCTCTTCATGAAAAGCCGCATTTTTATCTTACGTTTGAAAACTATCGGGAAATCTACTGATGTTGTAAGCTAGGTTACGTGTCTGAAACCCAAAGCACATCCGTCATCTGATTCGTCTGCCTACTGGCTACATGACAGACAGTGGCGAAAAAAGTGACTACTTTTTCAATTTCATATTGGCATTTTAGAGCTGGAATAGAATCATAGAATTTCAACGAATCTGCTTTAAAGAGGTTCCTGGAATTCTAACACTTGGATAGATAATTTCTTTGTATTCAGAAGATTTAGATATTGAATTTGGTCCTGTATAATGGTGCTATCGACTTGAATGGAAAACGCTTTCAGCGCTATTTTGATATATTCAAGAAAATGGGTAGAGAATCGTGATGTAAGCTGCATCTTTCATTTTTTCGGATCTCCTTCGCTTTCTTTCGGTCAGTTGTGTGTGTTGTCCGGTAATTCAAACCGGAGGAATACCCCTGTAATCAAGCCGCGAATCTCAGCCGAGACGCTCGCGTCACTCTTCCGACAGATTAGAGAGCCACTAACCTGATTACCTCGCTTCGTCTTACCCAACTACTCACCGGAATCTTATCTTTTCTACAACTGATAAGCCGGTCTTCTTGGGGTCGTCAGTAAAAATGATATTTGAATACGGCTCGCTGTATTCGGGCAGCTCTTTCGTCGATTAAATGACAACATAACATTGATTCGATCAAGTCGCTACTTGAAACGTACGAAGCGCTCAACAATTGACAGCCGGGACACACAGCGAGCGTCGCTATCTCAATCTATGAAATCTCGGCAGCGATGTTTGCGAAATTTATGACGCTTCGTCGAGAGATAAATTTAGCAGATTCCTCAATATTGACTTTATTAATTTATTGGCAATATGATTATGGTATGTGATTAATACGTTTCATAGGACGACGGAAAAATTTACCGCCTTGTTCATGGAATATATGAATACATATTGTATATACAACAGATATTTCATTAAATCTACGTGATGAAATGCGGTTTTAAATTGAATCATAGATCACACTTTCGGCTTAGCTTATTCGTTACGAGTCTGATGACAATCGGGCCCTAAATGAATTAGATATTTATCAGAGTCTTTCCGTGGTAAGCAGTGTCTGGAATCCATTCATTCTATGGTTCGTCGAGGGAATTTCTGATTACGTGTGGATACTGGTATGGCTCAATATTGAGCTATGTATAGAGCTTTGGATGGCAAGCTTGACTGAACGTTTGGGCATCATTGCATATGGTGCCACTTATGATTTAAATTTGAATAATTAGTAGTGCATCTTCGATTCGTTATCAAGCGACCATAATCACAATGTCAGTCCAGTGTTTTTCAAATTAGTGTTTGAAGCTAATGATTCCGATGTTGAGGTTTCTGGTGTAACTTCCTTATAGAAATAAGTATCATTGTACCTGATAACTGTACCACCAGGTTTTCTGAACGGATGCAAATGGGTTTAATTTCTAAATAGTTGAGATTATTTCCAGTCTTGATGTCATTGAGCGAAACCCACAATATTAATCTAAACAACTGCTACTGTTTTATTCCTTACGTATCGGGTGAAATACTTCCACTCCATCTTCAGAGTTTATTTGGAAATATTGTTAATATTGTGGGTTTTCGCTTGATGAGGTTTAATTTCATTGAACAAACGAATTCCCTAAATTCAGAAGTAATTATTTTTTTTATACTGGTTAGCAAAATATACGAGGGGTTTAGTATCAATAGCATCAAATCGTTAGAGGGTGCACCGAATTGAATATTGGCTGTGATATAGTGCACGTCAGATCCACGTAAGATCAAGATTAAAGGATTAATCCAGTCGTCTTGACTCATGGTTACTCCCATACGTTCATGTTAGGATATGTATAAACAAAGATGAAGTTACTGCGTTACTGTGATGGCTGTGTTTGTTGAAACAGCGAAATGCCAATATATATCTTTGATCTTGGCGTGGTTTTTTTTACCTCAAAGAGATAGAGCTTGAAGTGTCAAAGAACAAAATCCCCGCGGCAGGATAACTATACACTTGGTATGTTCAAGTCTTCCGATGGCGGTGATTTCCATATCGATGACACTTCTGTTGCTTTTTACTGTTGTTCATCATACGCCACGGATAGCGTATTTCACCGCAGGCCTCCTGTTTTCAATACAATATACGGTAATATATATAAACGTTCTATTGCGTTTTATCAATCTGAATTGTACATTAGAAAGCTTTTTTAGAAACCTATACATAGCACGAACGTCAATAAATCAAACTAGTTTACATCGTGTGAATATTATGTGGCAATGGATTTAGCAACCGCCATAGCCACAATAATACCTTGATCGATAAGCCACAATATATTCAAATATCGATGATGGCTACGATGAGACAACATTATTTTGTTTCGTTTGCTCCAGTTTACCCCTACAGTAACATCTATCTGTGGGCGAAAGAATTCTTGTTTTTTTATAAAAATCTCGTTGAATTGACGCGTGAGTATTTCCAATTGTCAAAAGTCAAACCCAGAACTGTTGAATTGGACCCAGCGGGTTGAAAATACGATTTTATTTTCATTTGTATAGATGTTTCGTTCTATTTCGCTCGACATTTCTGATTTAATCTCCAAACTGGTCGTTATCTCAATATACTTATTTACAATTCTGATCGTTTCGATTTAAACGATAACACCGAACTCCATCGACACATTCCACCGAAAATAAGATCGAATAAGATAGACATGAGTGGTTTTCTCTGCGTATTTGATTTATTTGCAGCAGATGACTGAAATTCTAATTAGAGACATTTCTCGATCGGGTTCAAGCGCAGTTTTTCAATGGCGGCGCTCGGGGAACGCGAGCATGGCTCATTCGAGATAGAAAAACGCATCATTGATTTATCCCACCTAATTAAAGTTCGCCGACCACACTGCAATGCCATACGGTGTGTTACTGTAGGCTTACAGCCGCCCGGGGACTGAATGTAATCACCAAACTATCAGCTTTACGTATTTAATGGGGATGGTATTGAGAAATGATCCCATATAACAACTGTTCAGCTGTCACTATAAAATATTTCCAAGTAAAGTTTCAAGAGAACAGGTACATATACGACGTATACTATGTTCGTTTTATGAGTTGAGAATTCAAGAGCGCACTGGTCGTGTTATTCTTTTAACCAAAAGCCATAGGTTTTACAAATCTTACGAATGAAATAAAAGATGAGCTTCAATTGGTACATCTACCGTTCTTGTGCATCTTCGCCCCGATTGTGGTCACGGTAGTTGATACGCAGAAATGTAAATCAGGGGACCTAGTGGGCGGACTCTCGCCGATCATTTAACGCAAATTCGGTCGGTTACTAAATGGTATGGAAAATAAAAGCATCTTTCATGTCGAATGGGTTCGGTAACTATAGGAAACAATTATGTGTCGTTGGTAGGTGAAGTTTCGGTCACTGTATACTCTGCATCCGTTTTGGCTTCGATGGGAATAAAATTGCCTCTCCCCTTGCATTGCCTATACTATTGAAGCTACTTTCTGAAAGGTTGACTATGATGGACGATATAATGTTATTTCTATGAAAAGCAGTCTTGATTTAAACGGCATTTGTAAAATCTGTCGGGGAAACATACCGCCAATGATTAGAATGAAGGTTTAGGCATGCAGACTGCATCTCTAGAGATAGCAGATGCATTCAAGTTAGTTTATCTTATATGGGTGTAATTTCGCTTATTTTGACTTACAAGCTCACCCTAGCTTCACGACAGAGAAATTACCTAGCGAAAAGGCAATTTTCATCTAAATAAAAATACTTCAAAATCGATCGGATTTCAACAAGTGGGTTAGTTCCTCTGTATCATAACTAATACCTTTCGTCCTTTAGACTCGGGTAAACATTGATAGACTGTGGCATTAAGTCGTCTGGATTAGACCTCAATGCGGTAAAACGTGGGTGTCATCTCGGCGGAAAACTGCAATACAGACCGTGAATTATTCACGCGAATACCGTCTAGTATCTTCGATGACTCTCGCGAAAGGGCCGAAAACCATCGATTCTGGGTCGATGAACCGCATTCATAATTAATGTCGCAGCAAATTCCAGGCAATTAAATAATGTGATTCGGCGATAGAGATGATCTAGCAACTGTACATAGCAGTATGCTCTCAGAAAGTAACACAATACTGCACGGGATCTACTATACATCAAATATTGACTTGAAGCACGTCTCCACTCTTCCTCTGTGTCTGGTGTGATGAATGGATCCCGTAGGAACGCAGATGTAATATGTATAATCGAATCGAAGTATATTCAAATGAAAATGATAAATTTAGTCTAAAATTAAGAATTACGCGTTGTGATATGTATGAATATATCAAACTAACAGATGTAAGAATACCGAAGATGTTTCAGGTTTTGAGCCGTTTAAGAATATGTTTGGTTATCCTAAGCATGCATAAAATTGCTGCCCAACGGAAAATCTAGCGTCGTTCGAGAAAATCTTCTTCGAAAATATAGTTCGAATAGAAATGCATACGAGAGAACGCATCGACTATTATTAACGATAATTCGAAATGCGTATCGAAAGCTTTCAATAAATCGACAAACGATCGCCAATATTAATAAGTATTAATGGCAACGGTGCGAGATATTGGAATGGACCTGTCGTTGAACTGTAATAACATCGGCCGCACACACGCGACTGATCCTTTTTACGTCGTGACAAGTAGACACTTATCCTGAGAAAATAGGACGTAGAACATGGTCAAATCACCGGCAAACCCGGCACTATTTCTTAATATAAAACACCACCGGTGACATTTTACACAGCGAAATGTGTATGCGCAAAAACCTTCAAGTGGTCCGAAGAACCATCAATTTTATCGGAGTCAATATCGCTTCGATAGGATGTCAAACTTACGTCGCTTATACCTTGTGTGGGTGACATTTTTCTTGTGATGACGTTGAAGGTATCCACGGGATGAATGAGAAATCTATTTAGCAAAAGAAACTGGAATCGTATCACCATTGTCTCTTGGGCTTTATTTGTAATATTTCTACTATAGATGATTGATAAATATCGTCAATATTCGGATGTACGGCTGTCCAGTGGACGATATCATTGGACCGAGGCGCGATTTAGTCCTAGCCTTTGTGGAACCACATTTAATGCTGAAAGAAGCAAGCTTGCTGGAACTCGCCAAATTGCTTTATTGCTGAAAATTGAAAATTCATTTTCGTTTATTAGAGATTGACCTTAGAATGGCGAACGTCAGCGATGAATATTAATCGACCGTATTTTCGATGTTTCACAACACCTGAACGCATATTACTATTCTAAGGGGTTGGAAATATTGTATCTAAGATTGATGACGACGCATTGCCTCGAAAGCATTATTCACTCGCATGCACATCTTTTTTGATATTCCGGACAAATACGCGAATTTCTGTAACGAACTTCATTTTCGACGACAATTTGCTGTAGCATTATACGTAACATACGTAGACTTTTTCGAGTCTACTTACATGATTTGTCGAAATCCATTTTCAATCAAATGAAATATGCTTATCGTTGTTTGTATGGTGTATACGTTCTGGTGAATGCAGTTGCTTCAAATATCTTCTCGACAGTTATAGTACTACCATTCAGACTTATTTGCATAGTGTGAGTCAATTGATCTAAGTGCCTTCATAAAAAAGTAAAATATACATATATGATATTTTTTTGGCTACGTTCGCCATAGATCACACGATATTCGTTTAATATTCTGAAGTATCCAGGTGACGTTTTTAATGAGCCTTATTGGTTAATGTTACATGTTTTCAGCCCAATTGTGTAAGTTCATTCCAATTTCAAACGTTGTCTACGCTGTGGGCAACAGTCTTGAGGCTAAAATCGATACGATCTTCGCGAGTTCATCGTGCAAAAATCAATTCCTTGATGCCGAAAAAGGTGTCAATGTTAAAACTTGTCAAATGATGCCAACTCTGGAAAAAAGATTAACGCTAGAATTTTTAAGGCATGATTGCTACGATTTCATAGGCGAAATTCTGCAGGGAAATAGACAATCGTCAGTCGGATTCAAATCATTGTCCACTTTCTATAATACCATAGCTTGTAATCGGTACAAATTGTTCATCTGGCAGTCAGGTATGATTTGATCTGCCCCGGAGCAGGAACCGTCACCATACTAGGCAGATTTAGAATACTAGAAAGATTTCCGTTTATTGATATTAGTAGCCGGAATGACGCCAGTTCATTTATAACTGCATTTAGTGAATCGCCAACAAATTTCATCATTTAACATCCACTTGGTTAATTGCCGTTGATGGCTTGATTGCCTAGCCGGCCATTAAATGATACCTCTTGTAGCCTTTGACGTATACGGAGACACGGCGGACGTACCGCCAATTCGACAGGGCGTGTTCGTTTGCAATCCTGAAATGTAGACGTTATGAATAGGAAGTCGCTAAGCTCGACCCCATGTAGTATAAAACAGTATAGTAAAAAGCTGGTTTTTGGTTCGTTAATGCAGGGGAAGTATTTCTATATCATGTCGTACTGCGTTTTGTTCGTACATCAGAATCGACCATCCATTGATCAGCCTATTGAATAATGAATCTGCGTCGTTCGAGCGAGAATATTGTATACATCCTATCTCGACAACAAGAGTTACGAAAAACGTAAAATGGTGTGCCTTAAGCCATAAACAGTTTCATTTTTTCGCTGGGTATTCGGTGCAAAGGCGGGAAATCACATCGTCTCGATCTGTTATAATTTCTTGGTATAATTTACAGTACCCAGGTGGCATATCACGAGCTGAATAAATCTTGGTTTTATCAGTCGACGCATAATTTCTGTATATTCACTTGTTCTTTCTTTCGTGCAATGTTAAAGGCGTTATGAATTTACAAGCGGGAGAATAAAAGAAAGAACCAAAAAAGGATTCCACGATAACTCCGGTATGGGTCAATCGGTTAGTTTTTATGCTTATACGAAATATGTAAAAAAATTCATTCGTCAGAATCTTCAATGAATAGATTAATCGATTTTCATTTTTGATTACGATAATTAAGCAATCTAATTGGAATAGTCCTTAATAAACCTTGATTTTATACACAATTCAAACTATATGTTGACGTCGTCTGAAAGAAAAAAGCAAATACGCTTTTAGATGAGTTGGGGGTATCAAATGGACCACTCTATTAGTTACAAGTGCTACAAAATGGCAAATGAATTCCATATCAGTTGAAAGTGCTTGAATGGCTAATGAGTTCTGTATTAACGATGGCGCATTTATCAAATCCAAAATAGTAAAATGAACAACTATATACTTGAACAAACTTCGTATCCCTCGTTTGAATTTGTTTTTATGTTTCCGTGTCGACACTCCCGTAGGTTTTATATATCCCGATATTGGATGGTGATTCACTTTATTCCCGACGGTATTAGAAATAAGTTCTTTATCACGTTTAATCTACGTATAATACTACGGCTACGCAGCGGTATAAAACGTTCAAAAGTTACGTAGCATATATCACAGGGAAAAAAGTGTCGTTAGTCTAGTGTTACATAAATGCAACTTGGTTTATGAATAGAAGTCCTGCTGCGAGGCTATTCGGAACTAGGAAATCTTTTCAAGCGTGTTTAGCGGCGATCATTGATACAACACCACATGTTGGAAATATTAATAAATCTTTGAAATAGGGTGTCAAACTTGATAAATTTCGAAGGTACATGGGTGTCTTTAGAAGCAGTACGGGCTGTCGCCGAGGTGTATTATGTAAAATGATGAAATGTCAAAAAAAGAAAAGTCTTGTACGGTAGAATTTTGTAAAAGAAACTCGGTCGTCAAGTTTGAATTTCAACGATGGCAGGTGCAAATCTTGCTACCGTGTCTCCTACCTTATCTATAGCTGGCGTGTTGGAAGTTTCTTCTCTATTTAACATTGTCAAAGCGCTTAACCTTGGAAAATCCAGATTGATGATTCTGCGATTTGTTTGTTGCAACGGATGCTTATACCAAAGCGCTGGGTCGGTATCGGTAACAGTACTTGAAAGTAACAAATTCTCAAAATTAATGGAAAATGATATTTTTGGTTTCAGGAGAATGATTTGATAATTGTTCTGTTATAAAGAGGCCGGCCTGAGTAATATAGATGATCAAATTGTAAATAGAAGGGCGAACAGAATAGCGTGTATGAATTTTGTACATGCTCTGACTTGTTTTTTCTGGTAGTAACTAAACTATTTTTAGTTCTTGTTTCCGGGTGTTACTCCATGCCTCGTCTCAAGATACAATTACAATATTCTATCTCAAGAAAATTACTTCCCATCCCACGGACGCTGGTGTCGTGTTTGTTGGTGCATCGCCATTTCATTAATATACACTGGCAGTTTTAGGGTTTCGATTCGCGAGTACATGTATCCATGACGTCATCCATATGATATTATGACGTAAGCAGTTGATACGCAAAGCTTCGAAATGAGGTCAAGGCTCAAATTGATCGTGACTTTCAAATATTCATATCTGGTTAAATATTGAAAATGCCATAAAACTATATCAAGTATGTAATCACTGGTGACTTGGATACTGCAGAAATGAGCGATGCCCGATAAATAATTAAACGTTCGTTAAACAGCCCACTATGCGGGGTTGGTTTTTTTGTTATTTTCAAGTTATTAGGGCTAAGCTTTTTGTAAAAGATAGTTAATGTTGATGTTTATTTTGATATTCTAATCATGTTGTTGAGTTTTACTCGTTCGGGGCAAGTTTCGACCTTTTGAAAAAAAATGTTTGCTGTAGCCTGGATATACAGAAACATGTATATGGAAACAAACGGGACAGTTGAGTTGAAACTTTCGTAATATCCTTAACTGACTAATCGGCGCTATAACGAAGCCAATACGCTTTATCAACTATAGTCATAAATTTCACCCTTGAACAACTTGCCGAATAAAGATGTTACATTAGTATTCAATTGACGCGATAGATTTCTCTGACACAGGATAGAATTAATCTCGCGTCTGAGAGCGAGAGAGAATTTCATTGTACACCACAACAGCGGCAGTGTGTTTTGAAGCTGCCTCGGTGAGGCGCCGTGATTATGGCGCACGAGCAATGAAAAGTTTACAATGTCAACTCTGACAAATTCGCGGAAATAACAACATCAGGCGATCTTACCGATGGTCGTGTCTGTAACTAAATTCGGTATCCTACAGTTGATAACAATGCACCGAAATCTGATCTACAGCCGCGTCAGCTGCCATTGCTTCATATTTTCTTTCGATCTGTAAAACTTGCCCCCCAATATATTGTTGCATGTAGAGTAATAGATTTGTTATTCCACTCAGTATTTTACTGAATGTCTCAATAAAACTTCTGCTCATATTCCATTCAACTGTATAAAATGGTTTCCATTTGTATATCTATGCATATTATATACGTTATGCAAATATTGCGTAAAAATAAAAGATCAAAAATAACAAATCATATAAAGCGTCTTAGCGATGGTTTGTTTTGTTCTTCCTTTGTTTGTGTTTCTTTTACCCCGCTTTTCGCCGTTGTGTCTGCCGATTTTGGATGACAGTCTGATAAAGAATCGAATAGTTTTATATTACTTGGTATAATATTGTCTGCTCCACGTCGCCAAATCCTACGGGAATATTCTGTGCACAAGTGTGATCTCCGCTTGGAGAATTTTATCGTACGGAGATTTATGGCGCAACCCAAACTCATCTTCACGTCTCGAGCCATTCGCATATTGCAGTAGTCCAACCAATTTTCATACTTTTTTTCAATATTCGGTCATGCATATTTAATTAACCTTGTGTACAGTTAACTAAAATATATTGAACCTTCCGTCGCCAGCATTCGGTAATCAGATACTCTGATATCGGGCTGAAATATCCCGACCGAGAAGTTCGAGTGAAATAAAAGCGAATATCAATGGAGCGATCTTTGATATTGAAAATTCTCTTATGTCGCGCGCTGTTGCCTCATTGTAACGATAAATTGCTTCAACTGCACCTAACGATAGCGACGATCTCCATCGCTTATTCTGTTCGTGTCGTAGGAATGGTGTACGACAGGACTATACCGATTTGGAATTAACGAAGACGTCACAGCCGAGGCTTGTTTGTCAACGCCTCGCAAACCAAATTCAGATTGATTTTTGCGACTAGCCACATCATTTGGAATACGTCGTAATTCGTGCACTTGTATACCGCCGCGCGCGCGCATTGATTGATCGGTATCATCGCACGATCCACTCGACAACGGCAGTAGAAAGTAGAAACTGAAATCTTATCATTTCGCTGAAAAAATAACCGATAGAGTGATATATACGATGACGGCTTCAGTCTCTATTAAACGCCCGCGTGAACGGAGCCAAATGCGTTGACGCTTTTTATCCGTCGATTGGAATCTGCTCGGCGATCATTTCGAATGAAATAATGCGTGCATCGATCCATCACGACAGTATAAGATGGAACGAGATACAAGCGCGATTTTTGGTTCGATTTATGGCGCAACAAGCCGATGATTCGGAGGAATGTTCGAGCTCTTAAGTTATCACGTCGTAATTAGCTGCGAACGGCTGAATCGCGAGCCAATTTCAAAGTACACAAACCTTGGTGTAAATATTCCCGCGAGTCAGGCGTACCGCCCATCGCAGGCAGATGTGCAAACACGATCTATGTGCGCAGCTCTCTGCCCGAACCATCCATGCTCAAGATTAAGAGTTATTCACTTGGAAACTATTGACAAATATGTAGGCCTGAGTACTCGGTGTTTGCTTGAGTAATGGTGCAGATGAGGGTCATCGTGCGTGTAGCCGAATAGTTTTACCATCTTAGGTAGTAAAATCGTTTCCATTTACGGTGGACTAAAGAACAAAATTTGCTGACGTCGTCGTATGACAAAAAGCATCGAAAAAATATAATTCGTGTCCCAGAAAATCACCCGGTGACGTTTCTGTCACTTATCGCATCGATCGATAGGATTAAGCTTTTTTTCAGGTGTTTTGATCGATGGTTTTCATCTCACGTTTCACGTGTCCTTTCGGTTCGGTCCTCTTTGAATGCTTCTGCACTCGTGCTTATAAACGTTTTTTTACGGACCTTCAAAGCTAGGCAATATTCAGAAAAAGCAAGAAAAGCAAATTAAAGATTTGTTTCAGATTCGATATACCAGGGGAGACTACAAACTCTGTTGCCAGCGAACAATTAGTGTGACTAACTGCATTATACAGGGGTGGATCCACAGGGGACTTTAAGACATGTACAAGTCCATTGAATTTTCTTTAGTGCCCTTTTACTTTTTCTGTGCAGTGGTGACCCTAATATTGAATTTGTGGACATCAAGTGCCCTTTTGGGATGTGACAAGTCCTTCAAAATGTGTCTCTGGATCCGCCCCTCCAATAATGCGAGACGCATAGGCTGGCTCTTATTAAGTCAGTACATAAATTTAAAGAAAAAAAACATTTTGTTGAATGTAAAAGAATTCATCGTAGAATAAGGCCGTCAAGGATAAGAGAGTTTCATCACCGATACAATAGAAATGGTGAATATAGTGGAGTGCTTAATAACCGATATCTGTCAATGAATGAAGAAGTCACGTTCCAGGTTTTTGTTGTTTGAAAAACAAATCGGAGGCTCTGCCTGACATATACATATATATGATTTGCATGAATGTATTAGAATGCAATGTTTAAGTATTTCATGTACTGAAAGGTTAGCAGCAACACTCGCGTTGATGGGGATATAGATTCGTTATGGGTAGCTCCTACCATACGAATGAAACCGGGCTATCTATTTCATATTCATCATATATACCAAACTTCTCAGACTCTTCGTGACTACTCATGGAGTGAGAGGAGAAATATGCGTGATTAAACTGCGCAACCATGCGATGTTATTTTCGCACATTACCCGGCATGATTGAGCAATTAAACATGGCGTCCAATATGGGCACTTGATGCCTGTCAGATCTAGTTTGTCGCATAAATCACGTTTCTAATCTCGCGCGCGCCGAGATTTTAGAATTTGGCATTTAATTTCCCCCCGAAAACTGGAACGGTCTTCGACACTGAATAAACGCTATTCACACCGTCAGACCGAAGGTCTTAGGGTTTTTATGGATTAATCAAGACCTCATATAAAGTTGTATAATAACCGTCGTGAAGGTGTCGCTTGATACAATCTCGCATCCAAATGACCAAGTAATTTATTGTACCACGGGTGGTAATTCACCATTAAGTAAGTTAAATACCGCTACTTGCCGAGCTTTTAATGAATAAATCATCAAGTTGATCATCGCTCTTGAACTCTGCCGGGCGTTCACAAAGCGGGGAATGTTTTCTGGGTCCGGTTTTAGAGTAATCTATCTACAGAATAGTCAAGAAAAAAATACCTAACAAAGAGCTGGCGAAAGAAAGAAATTCGGAAATAATCAATACTTGTCATGCAACACGGAACTGGTCCTAGGTTACCGGTAGTGCTGCCTAACCCAACCTATAGTTAAGAAAGCATATCAATTCCCATTTATTCAAATCGAATTGCATCTTAAGTTCGTTTAGAAACTGCCAGCATGATTATCAATCACTAGATTAGATGATTTCTTCCTTTCCCAATCACTCTGGGGAATATTGTACTGAGAGATACCGAGTGGCGATTCTGACCTAGTCGGATGAAAAGCCCTACTACACTAATATTTAATTCTACAGGAAATTAAACGAGCGTCACTGTTGATGAAAAACTGATTGTGTTTGCAATTTCACTGACGTGGAGACTACTTCAATTGGCGCTGTCACCTAAAATAAAAGTCAGGCCTGTTGAAGGAATTATATTATGTTCGCTGTACGTAAATCGTTTTAGATGTGATTTGCTTTCAGTTTGATTGATAAAGATGGGTCTTTTCGGCCGAATTACATGTATTTTCCTCACTGTTTCAAGCAAAGCAAAAAGCCCCTGCGATTATGCTGAAGGGAAAACTTGTGTTTCGCTCTGTCTGTATTTGTGCTAAAAAGTAAATCCATTTTTGTAATCCATATAGTAAAACACAGACCTAACCCCCGGGTCGCTTGAAAAACTGCGAGGACGAATCGAGCATCGGAAAGTTATTTGCTGTTCATGCTTTACTGGGCCCCAAAACCATTATTGTGTCTTTGTTGGCGATGAATTTACGTACGGAAGAATACACCGAAAATATCGTCCGTTCACACTTTGTGCACTGCGTCAAATTAGTGCCTGATGCCCACGAGGAAGCGCAATTCGGATCAACTGAGATATGTCTATTCGGCTGGAAAATAACCTCGCCAAGATAGTCATTTAGCAAGATACATCGAGCTAATTAGGTGAGGCTACTGAAAATAACAATCCATCATGTGCCATGACTTTATCGCTCCATAACCCGAGTCATCTGATTAAAATGATAACTCATAATAGAATTCCATAATCGTAGATATATTTCCATTGATGATTAAAAATAATATCACAATAAGAATAACAACGAGACTTTCGATAGCCCAATGTGACTTTTCCATCTAAATTTATTTTTTAGCTGAACTATCTCGGAAGATAGGCTATATAGAAGGTCAAGGTCGGATGGTAATCTCGAGCAAAATCGGCATCTAATTGGCAGTTTCCCTGTGGCCGGAAATCGCGTTACGTTGGTCGACTGCTGAAAATACGGTTAGCAAAAACCGAAGGCTACGGAATCGTCTATGTCTCCGCAGAGAAAATTCAGTTTATTTCGGTGTCTGCCGGAGGTATACCTGGTGGAACCATCGAAAATGACCATCAAAATGTTCAGACAAGAATTTCGTTGGTCCGCAAAATGATATTTGCGCCTCAGAACCAAGAGCACAGATAGATGTGATTAAGTTTGCTGAATCCTATTCATAACGAGTAGCTCCTCTCAATATATACATCTACTGTTAGTTGTTATGAACTTGTGAATCGGTTGTGAAAAAGTTTCGTGGTTTAAACGTGTTATCTGACATATCATGGCAGCGCTCAAGTAACAGCGCTGATTGGACAAGCATTTCGACTGACCGCGCTCGACTTCCGTTTGGTGCTGTCGACTTCCGGTCCCCGTGTCGATGTATACTTCCGGTTGGCTACGGTAGTAAATCGTGACTCTTTGCATACGCTCTTTTGCTATTTACGAGGCCATTGCCGTTTGCGTGCTATTTTCCCTCCCTGGGAAAGCTTCCCAATTCAGTGTTGTTGCCTGGTGAATAACCGTGTTCCTATTACCAATTATACGTGATTTATAGACCGATTGTACATACACCTGGACTATTGATTTATAAAGCCAATTTTCAATATGTTACCTGTGAGGCCTTTGATATGCCTTTTTGACGAACAACGCCCCAAACCGAACAATCACGGTAGAAATATTCAGAATGAACCATCCTCCCCCGGCAGGGATTTAAACCTGATAGCATCGAGATTTCCACGGTTCGTGCCGTGGCTGAGTGTAGCGATGCCATCAGGTTCGAATCCCTGCCGTGGGTGGATGACGGACTTCTGCCATATCGATAGCTTGAGATGAAAAATCATAACCTAGAAACCGTAAGTTTTTCAAACTCACCTGTCGAATATAGCTCCAAGAAATCTGGCTTTATCTAATTAACTTCTATACCAAATGCTTCATCGTCAAGGTCCATGAAAGCATAATCAACGTCTTGTAACTATCAATCATATTAGATTGTGGATTCTAATTACTGCAATCGGGAGTGGACTTCTACCGCTCGCTTCTTTTTTGTTTGCGCGATCAGAAACTGCTAATTACATCTCGAAGGGCGGTTGGAGGCAAAAATACCGAGATGACACGAAATTCTACCTTGATGCGGAGGCTGAGTAAAAATTCAGCATCCAATTATGATTCGTTCGCCTCGGGCAAAATTTCAGCATTCGATACGAATTCATTTTCTGTAGAATATCCAGTAGTGATTGTTGCTTCGCGGTTAATCGTCGATCGTAGCTAAGTCTATAAGATATCTTGTGAAGTTGATAAACCGATATACATTATGGGCATTATGTTATTAGATATATATGGTGTAAATATGTATTTGAACCGTGAACAATTGATATCGCAAGAAAACGCATTCAATTTTCTCTAACACCTGCTAATAGATAGGGATTCTCTCGCGTTATTAACCATTTGCTAAGCGGTTAACTTCGTTCCATCTAAGCTGACCTTGCATCCATTAATTAAAAATTGTTTCCACTTACATCTAGCTAACAAAGTGACTCCCGTAATGTCGGTGGCCAATGCTGGAGGTATAGTGGGGCGTATGGCCTCAGAATATACTGCAAATACATGGATTACTACCGCACTGACGAATGAGACGTTGCTGCAATCGCCATCAGCAACAGATTGTGTAATTAACGGCAAAATTCCGTGCATCGGATCAGCTGCACTGACTTAAGAAGAAACATTCTCTGTCGTAAATAGCAAACACTATTGACCAGATGGACAGATTTCCACACATTATTGAGATTAGTCGTTAGGGCCCTTTTTATTTAAGCTTCTTAATAGAAGACCACTTATTCTGCCTCATATTGTATAAAAGATATGGCGTTACTTGCTACCAATCCGTAATAAAGGGCTGTGGAAAACAAAGTATACTGTTTGATGAAATGAGAGTAAATGAATGAATAGATGAATCAGGTGAAACAAGAAAATCAATTTTGATAAAATATTTGACGCTGTCAATAATTGATAACTTACGACCGACTTCATTCACTTTTGCCTCTAAGTTGGTCTGCAACTTCATTGCCTCCATGGTTGAGGAGAGCTCGTCTGACTGTCTGCTTCATATAGGACTTTGGATGCTGAGCATATCGTGTGGCCAAGCCGGCCCGGTCCCGGTTTGGCTGTCACTCGATATTTCATTTGAAATAAACTTGTTTATGCTGTTCTGTATGAATTGTGCATGTGTTTTGTATGTTGTATTTTCTTATTTTAAAATTTGTTACTTTATTGAATTTGGGAATTTAAAGGATCAATAAAAAATTGAATTGAATAGTCACTTAATACACATGCCATCAGAGGACGCGGAGCCGTATATGACAGCTATGCTATTATAAATTGCTAATCTCATGAAACTTGCATACCCCTAATATCGAACATATTTTCTAAAACATTTGAATAATGAAATTATATGTTTACACATTTTTATATTGACCGCTTGTAGCCGCCGATGAAATTCACGCCCTACACAGATCGTAGATAGCTTCGTCATTCCACCAGCATCCCCATGTCAGGGTCTTGCTTTTATATCAGACTTCCAAATCGTGTATACATCCGCCATTTTGACCGAATAATCCGATTTACTTAGCATTTCGATTTATGCCTGCCGCTTCTGATATAATCTCACATCCTTTACTATAACAACACGTCTTCTAATTATATTCAATGCAATATAAGATTTCGACGTTCAAATGTGGCTCATTATATAATCACAGGAAGCCATTCTACATCTGTGTCAATAATATTCTGCCGAATAGCTTGTATGTGTACACATAGACCTGCGACGATTTGCACAGTCGACCATTTTTTTAAATGAGGCTGAATGGTTAACATTGTTTTGGTTTCATAATGGTAACGTTTTATAAGGCGTCAAAAAATAAATGAATAGACCGATTGCTCTTTCGGGAAATTGTTCGTTGCTGTCGTTGTTGTTAGCTGTCACACAAAGCAAAATGAATTTATTGTTATCCCAGGTCCTAACGTTGTAGGCCTATGGCATTTCATCAAATGCAGATAAAAAAGTCGGAAGAAAACGCCGATGATGACGTGGCTCAGACTTGAGAACAGTCTGATTTACACAGAACTTAACCGCTCAGTCACATGTCGCTGTCGATAAAAACCACGAGACCCGTCGAGTTAAATTTGTGCCAAAGGCTGAATCGGTTTCATCGCTTAATGAAAATTCTACCAGCAAACATGTAGAAAGCCAATCTCAGCCGACAACAATAACAACGTCTTTTACACAAAACGAGATAAACGAATTTGACGAATGCACGTGATGAGATTTGGGTAAGCTTTAAAGGCTTAGGCCTAAGTGTCACGCATGCACTTTTGTACCAAATCACAGCTACTTATTTTTGTAACTTATGCATTTACGCCATTTCTTTACATTTTCCAGTAAATGGCGCGACATGACATCGTAGTGTGTGCGGATGTGATGTTCCAAAAGAAAAAATCAATTCCATCTTTAGACATTTAAAAAAGTATCTAGTACTGAATATTCGAGGATAGAATCACCAACCACTGTCTTTGGTCTTTGGAATTGTTGTCGATTGAGGGCATTGATTGATTCGTTTTTTTGCCAAAAGCATTGATAAAGGCCTCAGGGGATGTGCAGTGATCTTATACTAGATATGCGCAAATAACTTCAACGTTCTATTCAATTAAACCCAAAACGAGCCACGTTTGCTAAAGTAAGATCAATTAACACATGAGTTCGTTAACCTACGGGCTATATAGTTGGGTGGCTTCCGCATGATGATTTGTGTATCTTTGAATATGAATTGAAGAAAAATCCACAATTCGAAGGAAAATTTAGAGAGTACTTTGACACTATATGAGTCAGTTTCAAAACTGATATATTATGCAGGAGCAGATACAATGAAACAATAGACAACGGGTAACAACAAGGTTACCATTTGATGCTTAGCGGCTAGATTTATTCAGTGGGCAGTTGGTTTTGGGGGTTGAAACCTAGGTTGGAATTCACTGTGAAATAAGCATTTTCAAATATGATAGCTGACTCAGTGATACGGCGTTAATATAGAGCAAGTTTCACATGTTGCGCATGTTTTTGATTTCTCAGTTAATCTACAGTTGCTCTTGTGAATTCATACTCATGTTTTTGCTTGAAAATATTCGATCGATATCTCCATAATTGAGATCAAATTCCAAAGAAGTATGTCCAACTTATTTGGAGTCAATTTATTTCAGTATCCAGCAAACCCCTTCAATTCGAAATCGAATATACGGATCACTTCCACCTTGATATTATAGGAATTCACATCGAACTTAAAGACGAAACAATATCGGAACCGAACGTACCCAAGGAGAGTTAAGACATACGCGGTCTATAGGCAACGCTGTGTCCCTTGTCCATTGAGGATTGATGTGGACAACGATAATTGATACATCTACAAATGTCATATGGCTAAAGTTCAAGTTACCCGTACTTTTCACGACAGGCTTTTAGTAATTAGCCTCTTCGTAGAACAAGACTACAAGGCATCATATTGCGCATATGACGAATCTCTGCGGCATAAACGACTGGACGCAGTCATCTGAAGCAAATTGTTGAATTTATTAGTAACTTTGAGATGTAGTCAGCAACATGACCAATTTGTTAAAAAGTTGACTAACTACTTGCATAGTTTACAAAACTCGAGAAACCTAAACCAGTGACCACTTGGAATTTCAAAATTATCAAGAGATTTTTGCATAAACCTTTATCGTGGCCATATATCGAACTGGAATAATCAATTCTGTTTAATCAACCATATCTTCACACTCAAATCTGCGAACCCTTAATCGTGGTGCAATCATTTCTACGATGGTTTTGCACAGCCGGAGGATCAAGGATAGACGATTGCATATATGCCGACGGACGACCAATTTCATTATCGGAGAACCCATATCAAAACAAGATGGCATTTCATCCATTTCGACACATCGTGGCGTCAGCATACGTGGCCGGAAAGGACTGGACGAAATGAACCACAGGGAAGCACGTGACTTCGTGTTCTACCGACTATATATTCAGCATATTTGATGACTGATTTATGCCAGGTTAATGTCTAAAAATGTCGTTTCGACATAACGTTTATGTAATAATCCGATGTTCTGGTGAATAAACCGGTTATTTGTTTTTTGATGCATTCCTATTGCCGGATTTTATATTGTATGTAATATACGTAACAAGAATATTAGGTGCGTTGGATATGATGTTACATGAATATAACTGCTTGATAGAACGCATTAAATACATAATATTTATGGTTTATAAACTCAATATTCCTGCCGATTGAACGGGTCAGTACCTCCCCAGCGAATCAAATCAGCCGCAAGAAGGAATTGCGTATTTCGAATGGTTACTTGTCCGAATAACAATTTGAATTTTGAATGAAATATTCAGCAGGATGATTGAAACTTTAGCTCAAGTAGAAAATTAGTCCGCTTTTTACAGTCGTCGGGTAATTTTCTTTGGTAATGTTTCGATACATACCGGCGGTTGCCGAGGATGCATTCACCCAGACAAGCTCGCAGTCCGGATATTTGAACAGCAAAAATTGGTTTCGAACTCAAATGCATGAATCAACTGCGACTAGTCGGAGTACTGTATCATCTCTTTCCACGACTGTTTCTCCGCGGATACGTCCTTGCGTCTCCAATTTTCCAAATGAATACGAATATCATAGACTAACAAATTCATTGCTATGGTTCATGTCTTGATTCGGATAGACGACGGGGCACAAAAGCTCGGCTAAAAGAAAATCAAGAATCCTGATTTCCAAATTAGTATCAGACGGAATACAATTATCATTCCATTATTTGAATCATCGTTGATGACCGATGGCTTGCCATCAGTGAGTGGTCACAAGAGGAATACATATACGCGAACGTTCTCGCAAACATGTCCTGTAGCAATTTGCGCTCGACGAACCTCGAGATGACTGCCTCCACAATACCACCCATGACATCGTCGAGTCGTCTAGAATAAACTCAGTTAGAAAGTTAGAGCTTATTGGTAATTAATTAGCCATTACAGCATGGTATGCCACGCTGTAATGAGTGCAACAAGGCAACCATATTCCCTGTAATGGCGGGAACCGCAGACTTATATGTATCAGTTTTATAAAGTAAACATTAGCATGGCCACTGTGAACATTGCTATTCGTCATATCGTTGAGATTTGGCACCCTAGATTCGCTAAAAATCAGTCTACGTTTTTTCTCCATTATTTGGAATATGCGCACGTTAGATCTTCCTACGGTGTCGCCATGTCTCTTGCATCGACCGTAGACGCAGCGGTGAACACTCCACGACATGTGATAAAAATTATGCAAGGAATAAAAAACATTTTTTTCACTTTTAGGCAGGAAATCATCGTGATCCCTATGTTGTACACCATTTTAGTATTCGGATATAGACCAAGATCCAGTTCACTATTTCTCGGTTTGAATCAAGAGTTGAAGAACTGAAATGAGCTGATTTTGATTGTAGGATCAAACATTACGAACTGTGGAACGGGGTATATTATATTAACGTATAACTAATCTTATTTTTGCAAAATGCACATATTATCCTCTTTCAAATAATTAAACCTTAAACATTGGAAAGAATATATATGTACTATTTTGGCCAACTGATATGTCTTTGGTATGAATTTCATTAAAAAAATTCAAATGACTACCAAACTATCGATTAATAAACTGGCGGGCTGTTACCCCGACGAAAGAGGCTAACACGGCGTCAAAACGCTGGTTTTCTTTTTATCTTCCATCGCAATCAAGTGGAACTTGACGCTTATTGAAAATCGGATAATCAACAGCTGAAGAAATAAAAAATACTTGTTATTGCAGAAACCCAACCAGCACAGATCATACAATACCGAAGAATTATTGCCAAACAGTTGTTTGCCGTAGTTTTAGCGTCGGTAAAGTGTCCTTAAGATAATTGCTAGGAGTCTTCTGAATACGGTCGATCGAATTGAAAAAAGTCCATTTTCTATAGTGTTGTCTGCATTAAGAGTCACGGGCTCGACCAAAATTTGGGATGTTCTCTGAAAAGACGCAATCAATTTGTCTTCGTTTTTTTTCTCCAAACGTTGGTGCACCAGACTTGCAGCTCTCAGACGCGATTCGCACAAAACTAGACGTACAAAACTCCTTCGAGTAACAAAATAAAACGTGCGCAAATTATGAAAGCCCCGGTAATTTACCTAATCAAATTGAAGTCAAAATCTAAGTGTAATTTACGTCGTTCTGCGAGAAACAATTCAATTACCACGCAATCTATTTCCAATGGTAGCTTTTTACTCGAGATACCCTTCAAATCGTTCGTACTGTAATGACCCATTAATCTAGCAATGAGAGCACGTAGGGCTCAATGCACGCGGTGCTGTTTTTCTGGATAAAGGAGACAAAAAAATGTCGGTTACTAGATAAGTCTAGGAACACCCAACGTTTTGATAGAAGATGATAAGTAAATTATTGCTGTCACTAAATGCTAGAATAATTGAATAAAGATTGAATATTCATGAATTGAACATTTAATTAAAATGTTGATTAAAAACAATGAAAATTTAAAGAATAAAATCTGTATAATTTGAAACAAAAGCCAAAAGCACGAATCTCCACTTGAGACCATTTTAAAGAGAATTCATTCTTAATGCTGGTCAATATTTTCCGTTATAAGCGATAATGGAAACTACATTATAATGTAGAATATTCAGCATAATTTGTTAGTGATCCCCAACAGTTAATCGTTTCATGCGTGCGGAGGTCTAATGGTGGGATTAAACGACCAAATTGTCTGATACATTAACAAAAAATAGCCGATATCAATACTGGTCATTCATCATCGTTCGTTCTATCGGAACACCTGTCGAGATCACATAAGATTATATGATGTGATTGCGGTACTGAAATACTAGTCACGGCATTTGATCTTAGCGCTGTCTCAACGCGCAGATCTTATCAGCAATCGAAACTCTTTCGCTATCGTTGACATCGTGACTGGCCGACAGACCAGACGAGAATCATCAGCGCATGGAGATCCGATTCCGTGACGACGGCGTCGTGTGAGGTGGCAACCTTGGCAACAATGACAAATTACCATCTAAAATCAACATCCATCGACAGCGAAAGCTTCCTTTCTGGCTTCGGCGGTGGTGATTATCTCAGGCATAGATTTTTTGCCGGTTCACTTATTATGGAGATTAGATTTTGTTATACACGAAGAAATTAGACCCTCGTCACCGAGTAGAAACACTAACGGCAGCGCGCTATAAGCATTAATTGTCGAGTAACGAAATTCAAAGGCGATGTCTAATGACTTCAAGATAGTCGACGATGGTTGAGCACGTTTGAAGGCTGGCTAGATCCGGCGGGCACTAAAACTTTTCCCTCAGATTCTTCGTCATGATAATCGCATTACGCAGGGCTTTCCAACAGTCAAAAATTAACTTAAGTAATGGCTCAAACGAGAGTGAAAAATTAATCTATTTTAACTGAGTTCAATGGTGGCGTGAAACAACGACGCAATCAAACAGAATAGTAGAATTGAGACTAAACTAAGGATTATTTCCTCGACTGTTGTAAAGTTACATTACATTACATGATGGCATTGTCTAACTGATACATCTGGTATTCTGAAAAAGAGCCAACGCGCGTAATCATTTCTGCAACTTGAACACCTTTGGCGGAATCTAATAGGGTCAAAACTTCATCACTATCAGATCTATTCATTAAAAAGTTTCTGTCGTTTCTGAGAGCGTCGAAACAATCGACTGTCTTATGGTCGTTTCCATAAACAAACCTTTTATCTTCTGAAAATCACCGTAAAAGATTATCGAATATCCAAAATAACTGAAACTGTCTCATTCTAAAATCATCAAATTTTATGAAAATGGAACACTATGAGAAATGAATGAAATAGAAAAATATGAATAATCTTCCTACAATACCAACATGACAAATTAATAATTTTTAGGATTTCTAGTTATTTTGACTTGGTAACAATATTTGCGATCAAAAACATACGTGGGCGTCTATATGTATATATGTGTGTACTATAGTTACGATATTCCTGGAGACGATACACAAGGCATCAAAACTTTTCTAAGGTTAATCAGTTAATCGATAGCCTATATTGATCATATTATTAGTTAGTGTCGATATGTGATTGATTTTACAGCAAGAAACAGGAATAAATACGGGACGAATGCAGATTCGCTCGTTACAGTGTCCATTAACGAATCAAAGAGCGCGGTCGTCAGTTGTGTAGCCGCGGTTATGGGGTATTAACCTGAATTGTCTGTAGTCTTGTTGTTGTTTGACTTGATGATTTAGACGTCTTCATATTCAAAGTAATCATGGCAGACGAAAAAGTGGAAGTTGTTAACCAGCCTATACCGGAGCATTTGATGATAAAACGTGATCCCGAGGAAATAAATGCCTACCTCAGTGACGTGAGTAAATGGAAAAAAAAGATATATAATAGATCGGGGTATAAGTTGTTAAAAGTATGAATAAGTTGTAAACTGGGCTTTGAAAAATTTGGGAAACATAAACAAAGCTGAGAAAAGTGCGGTCTAGTATTCGAATCATTTTCTTGATGATGGAAGTGATAGTAGTATTTTTAGGATTGATATTTCGTATAGGTTTATGATGGACTCTAAAAGTTAGAAAATCAATGGACTAACATTAAATTTCCAAAAATAAATGTGGATGCGACATTTGGGTTGCATGTAGATACCAGGAAATAAATAAAGCGGATCGATTGTGACTTACAAATACAGTTGTTCTCATAGGAACAGTATTGACCATTTATCCTTATTAGTCAGGTATATCCTGAGCCGAGATTAATCAATGTTTCTTTGTGATCAACGCGGAAGTTATGATACGCTCATAATTTGTTTTATGAGCGCTTAGCAACACATCGAACACAAACAAATTCCACCGATACATGTATTGCGTACTCTCGTTACAAATAAAGATAAAGCTCCATTGATTTCAAAAACCTCGATAAATTTCTTATTTTAATAATTACTTGAATATTAAACATCTAGCGCTGAATCTAGTACTTTAGAAGTGAACCCACTCGACTCGTATCACGGAAGCCCAACGGCTCGGAGATCGCGGAGAAATTCCTCAATCAAAGTTTTCTCTCATTTCTATACTTCTTTGTATTTAATTCTAGGTAAGTTATTCGGGTGTTATTGGTGAGACCGATGATGTACGCAGTATCGACTGCGTCTGGAGGAATGCGTTCATGTGTTTCAGCGCGGCGAAAAAGTACGCCTATCTCATCGCGTCGACCATCTGTGGACTTCCGTTGGCTTTTTGCTGGGGATGTACGTTCGCCTGTACGATATTCGCGCACATATGGATCGTCACGCCTTGTTTCAAGTTTTTCTATTTGAATCTAGATTGCACGAGGAAATACATATCGACGTGCATCCATTGCATATACGATCCAATTTTCGAGTCGTGCGCGTTGTGTTTTAGCAAAATTAGAGTGCAACAACAATGAAACATGAATTGAACGCGCAAAACAGTTTTAACGTGATACAGTGGCTGAAAAACGAACGATCCTGCGATTTTATGCATGTGTTATGGCATTGTTCGGCTGATCAGCCTAGAACCCTCGTATGTTTACGCTTGGTCGGAGTTCTTTTCTGTTGAGTAAATTTGGAAGTATCATATCATAATAATCAATGTTTTATGTAATCGCGAACGAAATGTTGCGAAAGAAATTAATTCTATTTGCATTTTGAACTATTATGTTCTATGTAATCATAGACCTATAATTTTCAAAGGCTATATATCATCAAAAAGTGTACGCAGAATATGAATTATTCACATAGGGTCCATAGTATAAGTATACCGTTGCATTATTTGAATTTTGTAGTCAATGATGTGAAAGTTGAAATAAATCTACTGTTCGCTGGAAACCGTTTTCGAAGTTCCTTATAGCTGCAAACACTTTCGTTTCCATTATCAAGATAGAAATTCTGTCTCCCGTTTTGTATCAGATCGACCAAGGTTCAACAATCGCGCGTGCGTTTTTAACGCCCATCCAATCTGAAATCCCAAATCCGATATACACCTCATATCCTGCTATCTGTATTGGTACAGTATGTCCGGTAAGATCCAGGTTGATAGACCCAATGCAGCCATGCTTTTGTCATGTGACGAACATCCGATAAATGTTTGCGTCAAAAGAAACGACTGTCTTCCACACCGTACCGTGGTGCATGGCTATATAGTGATTGCCAAATGAAAATCGTTCACTTAGAATATGGTGGCGTTAAAACACAAAGTAGAAAATGTTTCAAACAATTGCTGGAGATTGAGAGTGTTATATATTCTGTGTTGGTGTATCCCGAATCAGGCACCATATGACAGCCACCATGGCTGATTCGGGGGCCATGTAAAAGAAAATCAAACGCACGTTGCAAAACTTAACGCGATAAAACGAGTTTTTTCATTATAGAGCGTTTTATTTCAACGCCAAAACAGAAAACAGCGCGATAAAGCGAAAATTACCGCGTTTAGACTTTGTGGCGTATGTAAAAAAAATTGCAACGTGTGTCATTGTTTCTTACGTGGCCCGAATCAACGACCATAATGGTGCATCTGGTGACTTGATATTTTATCATCGCGCCATATGAAACTAATGTACATTTTATTCTTCCTGCTCATTTACGGTTTTCTATCATGAAATCGAATGCACGTCGAATTTCTAAAGAATATCTACATGTTCAGGTGCTGGGAATTAGAATATTGACATATTATATGGAAAGTATGTGTTACCCATTTGACTAAAATGAAAATCTTTCGGAAACACCGAAATGTTAGACAAAACTAATATGGTTCTAAGTGATCCGTCTTAGACGTACTATATGTACTATATGAGACTGGTATTGTTAACTCATTCTACGTATCAATGCAACCATCTAATTCACCAAGAGCCTCAGTGTCTGATGTACCACCACGATCGTAGAGCGACGGAGATCTCTGCGGAAACAACCACTCTACCAGGACTGTGTGAACCATCTAACGGTATCCTCAGAGAAGTCTAACTCATTATTTTATCTCAACAACTCCCTAAGGATGTAGAAATATACATGTGACAAGTAGGTCTCATTAAATAATTATCAATTAACCCGACAAATGGCACGTTATTTAGCATCGCAAACGCTGTGTGCACTCATTTAACTGTGATAAATAATTGCTCATTGCATGACCTAATAAGATAAGAGCGAGTTGTGCGTGATCTAGCCTACAGGCTGCGCGACGACACATCTGGAATTACATTACCGCTGGGTCCCACCTGCTAAACTGTTCAGGGGTACAACAGCTGATAGATACGGTTTGGAATAGAATAGTGTAAAATCAGCGACTCCCGGTGTCCAGATGAATTCCGCGACACCACAAGGATAACTTATTTATACGTACTTTAATCAAGCCATCACTGAAAGAGTCGCGTTGGCGCACGCGTGAACATTTTTGATACGCGTTACTTTTCAACCTGCTCATTGTTAGACCAGAGATCCCAGGAGTTCAACATCAAAGTCGCTGAAGAGATGGGAAAAGATCATTACGACTGTTGTTTGAATTGCCTGGATCGTGAATTCCATCCAAGTAATATCGGATTAAAATATCAGTATCCCACAGACTTCGTCCGCTCACAAGTAAGTATAAAAGTTGTTTTTAATCGCAGCTCTGAATCCTTGAAATGTACTTGAATGTTCTTAAATTGTCCTAATATTTGAAGTTCGAAACTTCAGGGGGCGTTTCATGTACCTTATAACGTCAAATGTTTATGAAATTTCCGGAATATGAAAAAACAAAATTCGGATCTTGGATTTAAAAAGCAGGCCTATGATTAATCGTTGAAGAAAATGAAATTCAACGTAGTATTGTCTATGAATACAGGTCAATAGTCTGTAAGTTTTTCTACAAGTAGCATAAGTATACAAAATACCGCATATCTGATACAACATGCGAACAAAAGAGCTATGTAAATAATTGTTGTTTTTACAGTAAACAAACTACGTTGATTATAAGAAATGAAATAGAAATTTAAATCGTCCTGTTGGCTAATGGACATTCCTCTAGAATCTCAGGAAATATGATTGTGCTTCTGTGTTGTAAGAGTAATATTTTTGCCTGTTTAGAGATTCTATAGCTTTCATCATCCTCAATCTGATCCTGAATCAGCCTAAATCAATCATATTGAATTATTATTTCCAAAGAACGGAGTATTGATGTATTATCTATTTTTGTCGAAAATTTTCCATCTGGCAGATTAATTCGATCAATTATAAGTGGTTTAAGTGTTGATCGGAGTATGCTTTTAAAAGGCGAATTAATTTGAAATTCATATGATCAATATGCTAATAAACTGTGTAATACGAAGGCTCACAGACAAATATATCATCATACACATCACATGATATTCATGATGATTAAATTAGGGATTCGGACGGATTCGTTATCATTGTAAATAGCATAATAACCACGATTTTGCATGTAGTTTAATTCTGGATGATATGAAATTCGCCATCTGCTTAACTCATCCGAATGGCTGTCATTTTATGCCTACTACTACACCTATACCCTATGCACGTCTGTCTGTTGGCCAATATTACTTTTCAATAAATGAAAGGCCTATTTGTATACGCACATATTTCTAGGATTTTTTTTAGAAAATGCAGTAAACAATAATAACCATCGTCTGTTAGTCATGGTGACATTCAGTGACCGATTGAATTTACATATAAGACGAAACCGCAGTAGCATTAGATCACAGCTATGCTCGCATAAAACGTAGCTTAGCAATTATTGCCAGGTGTTCATAATGCATTCTGCGATAAAATGGAACTATGTGACATATCGTAATTTTCTTTCTCAAATGTGTGCTCGACCAATGCTACATAAAATTGCGCACGTCATTAGAATACTCGAACAAAATTGATCAAATGGTCGCACGTTATTTCATGTCGTATCATCCGATCCAAAATTCTGTTTCAACCATCAACCATCAACCATATACTATCTAGATGAATTCATTTTTAACCAACTTGGGACTTGAGTCCCAGCGGGCTATTTTGTTCACTTTTCGTCCAACATCCGTCTTTTCGTTCATACGTTCGTTCGTCCTAGACGGAATCCAGTTATTTTGGAGAGTTTTGACGACGCTTCTAAGGATTCTATCTAATTATAAATCAGTCAAGTGATTTATCATGAGCCCGTTTTGTTTATGAGCCTGCCTTTCGTCCGACCAAGGTCTACACCAAGGTGAATAAGTATGTCGTTATGACTCAAAATGTGGAGATTCTGTTGAAGTATTACTTCCTGGTTGATGCGGCCAGTCTCGTCCGAGATTGAAATGATTTTCGTACAAGGTCCATCCCGTCTTACAGCATGGACTGACGTTTAATTTCCTTCGTGCGTGGGCTTTATCACTACTGCATTTTGTTTCTTGCCAGACACGTTTACGAGATACACAACGGTATATAACTTATGCGCACAGTAAATGGATTGGATAAATGACAAGATCTGATGAAATTACTTCGCCACAGCATCACTTGAAGAGACTCGGTAAAAAAAGATACATTGCCATTCACGCGTTCGCAATTCGGAGAGAAATTATCGATGAAACGACACTGTCAGCTGTTTGACGAAAACGTATCGTCGATACCACGACATTGGCTTCATTATGGTTCTAAGTAGTCTCGAGCTCACCTCCAGTAATTCATCATGACGTCATCGTGTGCCTGGCAATACAGCTACGAATTCTCAAGCTTCAATGGCATACTATATTCTCACAGCGTCTTTAATCAACGAGGACTCACTATTTTTCGGAAATGGTTTGATTGAAATGAGGATGACGTTGTTGATTTTAAACATGTTATGTGCCATGGCGTCTATCGTCAATTTTTGGTTTGTACGCGCGTTAAAC
Organism: Tubulanus polymorphus; assembly: GCF_964204645.1. Lineage (NCBI taxonomy): Eukaryota > Metazoa > Nemertea > Palaeonemertea > Tubulaniformes > Tubulanidae > Tubulanus > Tubulanus polymorphus. The sequence continues at coordinate 7,865,469 of NC_134027.1, read as the reverse complement.
TCTCATGAGCTTGCAAATATTTTTAATGAACGATTGTGTTGGATATAAACGTCACGTGGCTTGAGATTTCGGGATCAAACGTGGATGATGCGGTTGATTTCATCGCTGCTATGACCTCTGAAGAGTTACGTAATAGCTTAATTAGTATGCTCGTGGGCTATTAGTCTCTCGGCGAATGGACGGTTTTATATTTCAGAAACTGGCTCTGAGTGAAAGTCTCACAGACTATTGTATTTCCCAAGCATTAATACCGCTAGCGCAATCCCATATGGAATCGAATATTGTGAGTCCATTTTATCATTAATGCGCCGATGGGAATTTTGATCTCTGCGCATATATTATCGCTATTGAAATCTAGTAAATGTAAATCCAGCACTGATCTTAATGCACTGATTCAATTTGTTAACCGTTCACATGATACAAAAAATTGATTTTGAAACATTCGCCGTAAATGAAGAGCAAACAAACGAAGCAGTTCTGTAAAAGTCCTAACTTTGAGGTTGGCTTATTTGTGAAAACGAATGAAACGCATTTTTGTACGGGTATATCGCTTGAGAGTTTGAGAGCTTGACGTGATTAATACTAACGCGCATAAGACAATTGAATGTAATTGTAAAATGAAAAAAAATCGATTCCGATGTAGCGATTTTTTTTCAACATGCAGGTTAATGATCTATACATGTATCACAATACGCAATAAAACGTTATCAAAGAACTTTTTTTAAAGTTTGTTTCGTATCCAGGTGTTTACGCTATGTTCTGTTCACTGCCATTAAGCAGGCTACTGATAACGGAGAGCAAACACTGGTTTTGACAAAATGATCGGATTTCAGATTTCATTCACGTCGCTGTGTCAACAAGTATAGAAGCAGGGTATGAGAGTCATGATATAATTATTATACGCATGAAATGCCCGTACAGTATATTGACGTATCAAAATATTGTACATATGGATTTCAAATACATACACACACATTGAATATCGGGCATGTTATGCATATGCATTTAAGACAAACATTTGCATTTTTGAATTGATTTAATTCATACTTCATGTATATGATTGTATAAGAATGGTCGATAAATCTGGAACATTTTTAAGACTGTAACCAAGTTTCATTCTAGAGTGGTAACATGTTTGCACAAATTAATCCCAATAGAGAATCGACTTTTGCAACTAGGTGATATATCTTTCTTGAAATAGACCACTATAACCTCACGTAGCCTTTTCAAAGTTTTTCTTGCCACTTCGTTAAGGGTATCTTTTTTATACGCGTGATCAAACGATGTTTAGACCGAACGATTTGATCAAGTACAACAATATGGACTGGGAGCACGATCTTCTTTGCCTAGCTGGTTGATCTCGGTTCTTTCTGTTTTGCAAAAGAATACCTCAGAAGCCCACGGATACGACTTTTTTATCGCATAATATCGGACGCATAAATAAACCTGTACTGTTTTATCCAGTCCGATCGGAAATAATTGTATATAATGTACATTCTTCGAACGATTAAAAATGAATGTATTGAAGCTTCGTTGATATCGATAAAAAGAAATTGACTGACATTTTAATGGCTCGCCAATACGTTACCATCGATGATTTAGTCAATAGTCTGATTCTAAATTGATCAACATAATCAATAGAACAGAATTTTAACGTTGTAGTAATATTGTCAGTTCTTTGTGAAGTTATAGAAAACTCTAAACAAATGTTAAAACGTAGATTTTCAACGTTTATTTTCTGTGTCGATGTGATAATTGTGACAATAGCGCATATTGATTATGTTGACATATCGGTCTATGTTTGAATAGTGAAATATTTCAGATAGTGCTTCAAAAAGCCACCCACACCACACGTAGATCAACACGGTAGTCTGAATAAAGATTCCTAACCTCCAAGAAATAGTTCTTTTTCTGTCATCATCAGTTACTAGGCGTTGTAACAAGATAGTTTTTGAATTGCTGAGCAAGAGACTTAAAGATCAGTAACGATATCCGAAAAACTTCATCACGGCATCGTGTTCAAAAAATTAATAAACGAATACCGTTAAGAGGAACTGATTCATAAAACCTGGCTCGGGGGAAACACAAAATTATCCATTTTTCAGACCGATTTGATTTACGATGTTAAGTTAGTTTAATAAAAGTTTATCATCAGCTCAGGTAGTCAGAACCACGTGTATGAATAAGTGCTCCAATATTTGCGTGGAAACAGCTGGCTTTGTAAATTAAATATTTCAGCGGGACAAAAGAGCATTAATTCGTGTAATACCAAAATTCGAGGCAGTTGATTTTTATTGTACGGAAAATATTCTCAGGTATGCACGCGACATAAAGCACCAACACGCGTGAGCCTCACTGTTGCTAATTATTAATGCTAGTCATTCGTTTGCTGATACAAATGTTTTCACAAGCTGTTCACATATCCGTAGCTTTAGTATTGTCGCGAAAACGTTCATTTTCATGACTATGTTGTTCATAATCTCGTTGATCAACTATAAGGTAAACGAAGTACCCATGGATATCATATGGATATTCTTATGGGCAGCAATGAGCAATGTTTTTACCGGTATAGCTGGATAATAGTTGATATGAATATAACTTTAGGCTATATAAGTAAAAAGAAAATCAAAACCAAACAAATAGAAAATAAAAAGCAAATCCACTTATGGAGGTGAACTTAGGACTCCAGGGGACTAGAGACATTCTAAATATTTTATTCGCTAATCAAGGAAAAACGTTCCTGATCAACTGTGTACGAGTAAAATGGCAACTGTGCTACAACCATACTCACAGACGATGAGGAAATCTGATTCGGGGAGGCTACGTTGAACTAAAGAAATTCATGCAGATTTCAGGTTGCAAAGTATAATCACGAAGATACGCACCATCGAGTTAAATCGTTTATCGCTACCAATGATAAAGACTAAATTCTCTCTCATTATTCTTATTTTCATCGGGTTTTTGATCGCGAAACGCAAAGCCATTAATACTTCACAAACGGGTTGCGTTCCATTAGATAAGATTCTTCTTACTCTTAATCCATTACTGGGAATCGTGAGTTGTACTAACCCCAGTCCATTATCCCGATCTTGCAGTACCATCAACGGATTGATTTTCCGACTTGAGAAACCAAATTCTTAAAAGAATTCCGAATTACCATAAATTCTTTATGAATATTCTCTTTTCAACGCGCACGGTGTTTTTTTAAATCTAAATGGACGTTTTGAAGGTATTTTGACCATTTTGCAAGTTTTAAGGGATCGAACATTTTGCAAATGACTTCCCGATGTTTCCCTTTGATTTTTTATACATTCGAGGGTGTTCGTACATTTATTTCGGAATAAATGTAAGCCGTGTCGTGTCCTACACAATCCTATCAGTGGTGAACTTGGTTAGAACTCTACGCCGTGGATCTAACCGGTCGCGTGACTTGTCATCTAATTACTGATAATAAGTTCGTGCCGACGAGTAATCCTATTACAAAGAGTTCACAGACGAATTATTGAAACAGCAGTGAGTGCTGCAAATGTACCATACAGATTGTATGTGGTATTATTTCGTTTCTTACGCTTTGATTCGCTTCAATTTTGTCTCGATTTCATGCAGTTTGTGGAAAAGGTGGCCTGTCATCGAAACTAGATGTAAATTTCCGTCTATCATTTTGAATAGGGAAACATGTATACTGTACGAGTATATGATATTTTTCTCATCATTTTAAATTATAAAAAGATATCATTTTAAACCCTCACGCCATCTAATGTCAACAAAAATCTGGCATTTTCAGGTGTAGTATATAATATGTACAGTGCTAAACACGGACGCGAGTTTAAACTGTTTCATCACTAAAAAGTTGATTAACGTATATTAACTTATTATATCTTTCAGTGGCCAAGATTGAAACCAAACATATACTGTATATTTCGCGTGGTGCTTGCGTTGGGGTTTTTAGTATGGCTGATCACAAACATAGTCGAAGAGATCGAATGGTTCTATCCGGAAAAGCCGCACCTGTGGTTTACATACGCGACTAACTGGAGTTTCTTCATTTTGTGTCTGTCATTTATATTCCGAGCAATACTCACCCTATACTACGATGTTTGCAATAAAGGTAAATAGATATATGGATTAGATAGAGCCATTCAAAAAGTAAATAAAAAACCATTTAAGTTCGTCATTTATTGTATCCGTGTGATTCCTATGAAATTTAACTTATTTATCATTTCAGAAGTTCTACAGCAACGCGATAGTCTTACGGTGGGCCTACAGTGTTCCTGGTTATTTAATACGATAGCCTGGAACATTTCGATAGTGGTCTCAATCTGTTTTTGGGTGTTTATAATTACAATGGACACTTCTTGTAAGATTTATTTCATTAGAATACTATGTACTGTATGCCATTTCGGACGTGGATTTATGGGCCAATGTTGTGTTTTTAATGTTTTAAGCAACACCTTTTCATACTTAACCGTATATTTTTCGTATATATTGCATTAACATCTGAATTTCGTCGTATTGAGGATATTTTGCCTTTCTATAAGAATCTATAAGAATTCTGACTATTACTATGAAATGATTTAATCCCCTTTTGTCCATTATTTCAGGGTACTTCCAGACAACCGGAAGTGAGATAAAACATAGTCTTGGTGCTATCCTCGTCATAATCGATTTATTCATATCAGGAGATCCAGTCAGACTTCTACATTTCGTCTATCCGATTTCGCTCGGATTGTTTTACATCGGTTTCAACGCTCTATACTTCGCTCTGCGCGGAGAAGGTCCCAAAGGCAATCATTTGTTATACAAGGTCCTCGACTGGACTCGACCCGGTGTAGTTGTAGTTACAATAATCCTGACGCTAATATGCTCGATACTGGTGCAAGTGTTACTGCACGAACTCTTCCGATTACGATGGTTGATTTTTAAGAGCATGTATCCAGATTTAGCGGCTAATCGGGAACTCCATGGACCCAATGAGGAGATGACAAATATTCTAGGCAGTCAGGACGTATCGGACGCCAATAACTACGATTCCACGGACAGCCGCAAAGAAAATTAAGACTATCACACATCGATAGCTACAAAGCCAAAATTTATTTGCAAACCTTCGTGGTCTTTCCCTAATTTGAAATCTGTTTCGTGACATTTTCATAGTTCAAACATGTATGTATCGACTGTGAGAAAGAGAATACTGGTGTTCATGAATTGGGAAATGATAGACATCATTTTTGGATCTTTTCTGTGATAAAGAATGAATAATCAAGGTGCACGTAGAAGTAGTTAAAATCTACCGCAATGATCTGTTAGGATAAAAGTTGAGGCTGTCTTTGGCATGGCGAAAAACGTTGTTTGGAATACTGTACATAACGACCTAACGTCGCTCCTCGATTTATGGAGTAGCACCTAGAGGAATTAATCAGCGTCAGCTCTTTATGGCAGATGACATCCAGATTCGATTGAAATTAGAAATCAATGACCAGACAACACAAGCAAACGCATAATTGGAATTTCAGTCAACCTCAATACCCAAAAGAAAATGCCATTATCAAATTTCTGTCGACAAACTTAAAATAGATTACAACAGCGTTTTGCTCTATTCTTTAAACAGCCCTCGGGTTGCCGGAGCACTGAAAAACGTCAAATCAAAAGAAGCGTCGATTGGAAAATACGTCAAGACTTCCTTTCATTTAAAACTAATCAAAGTTTGAAAATTTTCAACCATAAATGTGAATCAGTTTTAATCAGATTTAATACGCTGTTTAGGCAAAGTGTATTTGGTTTGAATTTCCTCGTAGACTACATTTCACGGAAGAAAATTAAGAAAAATTGAGTAAAAGTCTAAATACTGATTAGACATTCGAAATAATCGAAAAAATATTCAATAGGTGATCGAAAATTAACTTGATAACAATGATAATTGATGATTTAGATGAATCAAAATACTCAACTCTTCAGTTGGCGTCGTCACGCCTCACGTGACAGCTTAAACTAAGAGACTAGGTCGTGGTCACGCCTCAAGTGACGGTTCCTATTACCCCCGATAGATGGCAAACTAGTCGAGCCTGGCTGCTGACACTGAGTCAGCATGCTCTATAGAGAGCTCACAAGCGATTGTATATACTCTACACACACAGGCAGTATGTACTGGTTGTCGGCGACTTTTTTGGTTGCGTGACCTCAACTTGACCTCAGGTTTTGGGGGTCCTACCTTGCACCCGTAGGTCCAAACTTTTTATAACTAACATTTTCTGGTAGAGATACCTATTAGCTTCATAACAGATATTGGTTTTAGGAGGGTCTCTACACTGGAAATGTATCGACCTTTACATTGAAATATGAAGAAAAAATTAATTCCCCCAGATTGAATGGATAATGAAGAAATATATCCCCAGCGAATTAATTCCTATTATTTTGGGTAGTCCATATAAATATGCAGGTCTATGGTGGTCAAATGATAAGCCTGGTGTATTGATGTTTAATTTTTCTTGTATTGTAATTAATTAAAACTTTGTTTTAAGATCTGAAACTCTATATTTCTGTATCATAACTGATTTGAACTTTGGTGATTAAATGGAAATTGCCGTCGCTGTTATTCTGATTGAGTCACGGAGTTGCTGTATCCTGCTATTATCGTGCATTATGCGCTATTATGTCATGTAGTTGACCGCTAACTAAGTAAAATGTCACAGCGTGATGGCCAATATGCGATGACGTGGACGTATAAACTAGATTGTAAAAGATTAAAATTGAATTTTGATTATCAAGAAATAAAACGAAAATACAGGTGTGAGGTGTAAGTCCTCACACCTGACGATGATCTCCAGTGAGAGTTCGAAACGTCGTATATTTTGATTTCAATTCGTGATAAACGAAATTCGTTTGAATCTCTTAATTTCTTTATATAGTGAGTTTATCATTATATGTCCTCCACGTCGGAGTGTACGGGCTATTCTACCATTGCTCAGAAATTCATTCGCTCTTTTGGTGGCATTTGTTTTAACTTGATGAACATGAGCTTGACTTTTAATTCTTTATCCATCGGCTCAAGAGAGAAAGAGACTTAAGATGAAAACCACCGAAAATATTAACGAACACTCAGTTTTCGAATAAAAAGTCGGTTTAATTTGTTAAATTTTCTACAAATTTGTACATAACACGTGGAGGTTATTGTAGGAATAGTGAGAAATGTATAATAATATCATACTGGAATTATCTGATGAAGCTTACTCTTACTACGAACTTCTACAGATCAAAGAACATAGATAATGACGAAAAGAAAATATCTTTACAGTTTATAACCCGAATTAATAAAACTATTTCTGATGCCACCTGTGCGTAACGTTCGTGCCTGTGCAGGAACGAGTTTGTTTTGTCATAGTACGATGGCCATGGTTTAATTTTCAAGTAACCTCTGACCGGGAAACACGTATTTTGACTATCGTTGTATGGAAAAACAAACATTCAAGATGAACGGATCGAATGGCACGAGTGTGCCCCCTTCCAATGGACATAGTGCATTTGGAGATATTCTAATGGTATTTGTAGGATACATAGCACCAGTTTGCTACATTCAAGGGATAGTCGGAAATGCCGGTTCGCTTTACATCTTCATCAGGAGTAGGAAACTACGTCACAAAGATGTTCTAGATTACTTATTACCACTTTGCGTTGCCGATCTAATTTTATTGGTATTCGGCGCGATGGTTACGTGGCTACATTTGGACATGCCCAGTGCGATCGGAGGCGCTGATAATATAAGAACAAATATCCTTTCTACGCCGGCATCGTGTAAGATTCTATCGTATCTAGGATGGGTGGGCGGATTCTCGGCATCGTGGATAATAGCGTTGTTCACGTTCGAAAGAGTCGTTTCGGTCAGTATATCGCATACGATCATGTGGCTGACACGAAGAAAAAGACTAATCGCTATTGCTTTGGTAGCGCTTTTGAGTATATTAATTCTGATTCCCGTTTTGGTAACCTACGACATCGACGATGACGGCTACTCTATCGAGTGTGAATACAGATACAAAGAATCGCAAGGAACTATTTCTTTTTTGGGGCCGTTTTTATTGTTTTTCGTGATATACCTCCTTCCCGTGTTTCTTGTATGTATTGGCAACGGAATAATCATATGGGCGCTGATGGCCAAACGAAAACGCGACGATCCAACCGATCCCGTTGATCTTGAGAGGCAAGACCGCGAAATGAAGGTCATAAAACAATTACTGGTGATTTCGATGTTATATCTTGTCTGCGTGATTCCGGCTGCCGCGTTAGACCTAATCAAGTTTCAGTTTGACATGCAAAAATCCGACCCGGATAACGATCTATTATATGCAGCCTACGATTTCGTGAATAGACTCATTTACATGAACAATAGTTTTAATTACGTAGCCTATATTCTTACGTTGGATTGGTTTAGGCGCGAAGTGAAGTCGATATGCTGTCCAACTCGTGTCAACGTTGACTATAATGAAATGACCGAGGAAGCATTCGCCATAGTGCGAGGCCAGAACTATGGAGGTGCCTATAGCCGTATGTAAAAGGCAGGCGTGTGTCTTGCTTCCAAGCTGGAAACATTCATCACAATTAGACTAACAGAGGTTAACATATATGTTCTATTTTTCTTTTAAGTTAAACCAATTTTCGTTTAAGTTTATATTCGATATATAGTTAACGATATTAGCACCGATAATAAAGTTTTTCATTTTCACATCAATACTCTTCTATCTATAGTGCCAGGTTGATTGGTATTTATTGGCAAAAACGGATTATTTTGTTTTTGCGCGTTAAAAGTTTGTTTTTGCGCGGTCAGATTTGTTTTTGCGCGTTTTAGTGGAGGACGAAAAAAAAAATTACATGCCCCGAATCGGCCACCATACGTTCGTACATTTATTTCGGAATAAATGTAAGCCGTGTCGTGTCGTAAACAATCCTATCAGTGGTGACCTTGGTTATAACCCTACGCCGTGGATCTAACCGGTCGCGTGACTTGTCATCTAATTACTGATAATAAGTTCGTGCCGACGAGTAATCCTATTACAAAGAGTTCACAGACAATATTGAAACAGCAGTGAGTGCTGCAACTGTACCATACAGATTTGTATGTGGTATTATTTCGTTTCTTACGCTTTGATTTCGCTTCAATTTTGTCTCAATTTCATGCAGTTTGTGGAAAAGGTGGCCTGTAATCGAAACTAGATGAAAATTTTCGTCCATCATTTTGAATAGGGAAACACGTATATATACTGTACGAGTATATGATATTTTTCCCATCATTTTAAATGATAAAAAAGATATCATTTTATACCCTAACGCCATCTACTGTCAACAAAAATCTGGCATTTTAAGTTTTAGTATATGATATGTACAGTGCTAAACACGGACGCGAGTTTTAACTGCTTCATCACTAAAAAGTTGATTAACGTATATTAACTTATTATATCTTTCAGTGGCCAAGATTGAAACCAAACATACACTGTATATTTCGCGTGGTGCTTGCGTTGGGGTTTTTAGTATGGCTGATCACAAACATAGTCGAAGAGATCGAATGGTTCTATCCGGAAAAGCCGCACCTGTGGTTTACATACGCGACTAACTGGAGTTTCTTCATTTTGTGTCTGTCATTTATATTCCGAGCAATACTTACCCTATACTACGATGTTTGCAATAAAGGTGAATAGATATATGGATTAGATAGAGATATTCAAAAAGTAAATAAAAAACCATTTAAGTTCGTCATTCATTGTATCCGTGTGATTTCTATGAAATTTAACTTATTCATCATTTCAGAAGTTTTACAGCAACGCGATAGTCTTACGGTGGGCCTACAGTGTTCCTTGTTATTTAATACGATAGCCTGGAACATTTCGATAGTGGTCTCAATCTGTTTTTGGGTGTTTATAATTACAATGGACACTTCTTGTAAGATTTATTTCATTAGAAATACTATGTACTCTATGCTATTTCGGACGTGGATTTATGGGCCAATGTTGTGTTTTTACTGTTTTAAGCAACACCTTTTCATACTTAACCGTATATTTTTCGTATATATTGCATTAACATCTGAATTTCGTCGTATTAAGCATTTGCCTTTCTATAAGAATCTAACTATAAGAATTCTAACTATTACTATGAAATGATTCAATCTCCTTTTGTCCATTATTTCAGGGTACTTCCAGACGACCGGAAGTGAGATAAAACATAGTCTCGGTGCTATCCTCGTCATAATCGATTTATTCATATCAGGAGATCCAGTCAGACTTCTACATTTCGTCTATCCGATTTCGCTCGGATTGTTTTACATCGGTTTCAACGCTCTATGCTTCGCTCTGCGCGGAGAAGGTCCCAAAGGCAATCATTTGTTATACAAGGTCCTCGACTGGACTCGACCCAGTGTGGTTGTAGTTACAATAATCCTGACGCCAATATGCTCGATTTACTGCACGAACTCTTCCGACTACGATGGTTGATTTTTAAGAGCATGTATCCAGATTTAGCGGCTAATCGGGAACTCCATGGACCCAATGAGGAGATTACAAATATCTAGGCAGTCAGGACGTATCGGACGCCAACAACTACGATTCCACGGACAGCCGCAAAGAAAATTAAGACTATCACACATCGATAGCTACAAAGCCCAAATTTATTTGCAAACCTTCGTGGTCTTTCCCTAATTTGAAATCGGTTTCGTGACATTTTCATAGTTAAAACATGTATGTATCGACTGTGAGAAAGAGGATACTGGTGTTCATGAATTGGGAAATGATAGACATCAACTTTGGATCTTTTCTGTGATAAAGAATGAATAATCAAGGTGCACGTAGAAGTAGTTAAAATCTACCGCAATGATCTGTGACTGTCCCTGAGAGGATAAAAGTTGAGGCTGTCTTTGGCATGGCGAAAAACGTTGTTTGGAATACTGTACATAACGACCTAACGTCGCTCCTCGATTTATGGAGTACCACCTAGCGGAATTAATCAGCGTCAGCTCTTTATGGCAGATGGCATTCAGATTCGATTGAAATTAGAAATCAATGACCAGACAACACAAGCAAACGCATAATTGGAATTTCAGTCAACCTCAATACCCAAAAGAAAATGCCATTATCAAATTTCTGTCGACAAACTTAAAATAGATTACAACAGCGTTTTGCTTTATTCTTTAAACAGCCCTCGGGTTGCCGGAGCACTGAAAAACGTCTAAAAACGTTGGAAAATACGTCTAAACTTCCTTTCATTTAAAACTAATCAAAGTTTGAAAATGTTCAATCATAAATGTGAATCAGTTTTTATCAAATTTAATACGCTGTTAAAGCAAAGTGTATTTGGAACTGGTAGTTTGAATTTCCTCGTAGAATACCTTTCACGGAAGAAAATTAAGAAAAATTGAGTAAAAGTATAAATACTGATTAGACATTCGAAATAATCGAAAACATATTCAAAAGGTGATCGAAAATAAACTTGATAACAATGATAATTGATGATTTAGATGAATCAAAATACTCAACTACTTAATTCCTATCATTTTGGGTAGTCCATATAAATATGCAGGTCTATGGTTGTCAAATGATAAGCCTGGTGTATTGATGTTAAATTTTTCTTGTAATGTAATTAATTAAAACTTTTTTTTAAGATCTGAAACTCTATGTTTTTGTGTCATAACTGATTTGAACTTTTGTGATTAAATGGAAATTGCCGTCGCTGTTATTCTGATTGAGTCACGGAGTTGCTGTATCCTGCTATTATCGTGCATTATGCGCTATTATGTCATGTAGTTGACCGCTAACTAAGTAAAACGTCACAGCGTGATGGCCAATATGCGATGACGTGGACGTATAAACTAGATTGTAAAAGATTAAAATTGAATTTTGATTATCAAGAAATGAAACAAAAATACAGGCGTGAGATGTAAGTCCTCACACCTGACGATGATTTCCAGTGTGAGTTCGAAACGTCGTATATTTTGATTTCAATTCGTGATAAACGAAATTCGTTTGAATCTCTTAATTTCTGTATATAGTGAGTTTATCATTATATGTCCTCCACGTCGGAGTGTACGGGCTATTCTACCATTGCTCAGAAATTCATTCGCTCTTTTGGTGGCATTTGTTTTAACTTGATGAACATGAGCTTGACTTTTAATTCTTTATCCATCGGCTCAAGAGAGAAAGAGACTTAAGATGAAAACCACCGAAAATACCAACGAACACTCAGTTATCGAATAAAAAGTCGGTTTAATGTGTTAAATTTTCTACAAATTTGTACATAACACATGGAGGTTATTGTAGGAATAGTGAGAAATGTATAATAATATCATACTGGAATTATCTGATGAAGCTTACTCTTACTACGAACTTTTACAGATCAAAGAACATAGATAATGGCGACAAGAAAATATCTTTACAGTTTATAACCCGAATTAATAAAACTATTTCTGATGCCACCTGTGCGTAACGTTCGTGCCTGTGCGTAACGTTCGTGCCTGTGCAGGAACTGTTTTGTTATAGTACGATGGCCATGTTTTAATTTTCAACCTCTGACTGGGAAACACGTATTTTGACTATCGTTCGAAGCAGTTGTTTGTTTGGAGATAACAAACATTCAAGATGAACGGATCGAATGGCACGAGTGTGCCCCCTTCCAATGGACATAGTGGTGCATTTGGAGATATTCTAATGGTATTTGTAGGATACATAGCACCAGTTTGCTACATTCAAGGGATAGTCGGAAATACCGGTTCGCTTTACATCTTCATCAGGAGTAGGAAACTACGTCACAAAGATGTTCTAGATTACTTATTACCACTTTGCGTTGCCGATCTAATTTTATTGGTATTCGGCGCGATGGTTACGTGGCTACATTTGGACATGCCCAATGCGATCGGAGGCGCTGATAATATAAGAACAAATATCCTTTCTACGCCGGCATCGTGTAAGATTCTATCGTATCTAGGATGGGTGGGCGGATTCTCGGCATCGTGGATAATAGCGTTGTTCACGTTAGAAAGAGTCGTTTCGGTCAGTATATCGCATACGATCATGTGGCTGACGCGAAGAAAAAGACTAATCGCTATTGCTTTGGTAGCGCTTTTGGGTATATTAATTCTGATTCCCGTTTTGGTAACCTACGACATCGACGATGACGGCTACTTTATCGAGTGTGTTTACACATACAAAGAATCGCAAGGAACTATTTCTTTTTTGGGGCCGTTTTTATTGTTTTTCGTGATATACCTCCTTCCCGTGTTTTTTGTATGTATTGGCAACGGAATAATCACATGGGCGCTGATGGCCAAACGAAAACGCGACGATCCAACCGATCCCGTTGATCTTGAGAGGCAAGACCGCGAAATGAAGGTCATAAAACAATTACTGGTGATTTCGATGTTATATCTTGTCTGCGTGATTCCGGCTGCCGCGTTAGACCTAATCATGTTTCAGTTTGACATGCAAAAATCCGACCCGGATAACGATCTATTACATGCCTACGATTTCGTGAATAGACTCATTTACATGAACAATAGTTTTAATTACGTAGCCTATATTCTTACGTTGGATTGGTTTAGGCGTGAAGTGAAGTCGATATGCTGTCCAACTCGTGTCAACGTTGACTATAATGAAATGACCGAGGAAGCATTCGCCATAGTGCGAGGCCAGAACTATGGAGGTGCCTATAGCCGTATGTAAAAGGCAGGCGTGTGTCTTGCTTCCAAGCTCGAAACATTCATCACAATCAGACTAACAGAGGTTAACATGTATGTTCTATTTTTCTTTTAAGTTAAATCTTTTTTCGTTTAAGTTTATATACGATATATAACGATATAACGATATAACGATATTAGCACCGATAATAAAGTTTTTCATTTTCACATCGATACTCTTCTATCTATTGTGCCAGGTTGATTGGTATTTATACAATAAACCTGAGTGAAAATGAGTGGTTACTAGAGCTTCTCTATCGTATGGCGAAATCTAAGCAGCGAAGCTTTTACAAACCCAGCGCCTTCGGTGTACCGAGACATCTGAATACCTGATGTAATGATTTGGTTCTTGAATTGCTCGTGAATCTTTTTTCTGGCTCTATTCGGATGCGTGAAAATATAGTCCGTTTCCTGTTTGACCGGGTGATAATTGCGATACGCACGGTATTTTTAGGGTGTCGGTAACCGAGTTCTACAAGAAACGTTAGCTACGGATTCTAAAGGAATAACGGTATCTATCGGTTTCATTTGGGACATCCGATCGCGAACCTGAAAATATGAAGTACAGAAAAGTTTTTAAATTATCTATTTGAAAAACATGTTCTACACGAATCTAATCGCTTAACAGCGTGCATGAAAAATTGCAAAAAGTCTAGAATTTAGCTCAACAAAAAACTCTTTGACGCATATTTTTTCTTTCGTGGCCTGAATCAACAGCCAGTTCCTTTAGCAATGCCTTGCACAGTGTAATGTAATGTACCTCTTCCGCTTTCTTGAAAACTCTCAACAGATTTTCCCCGGCCAGCTTTTTCAGGTCATCGTCCGACCAGCCTCGCATTATGAGTTCCGCAAACAGTTCAGGATATTTGGATACGTCGTCTAACCCCTCGGGGACCCTATGACAGAAACATATATATGATAAGTTCAATTTATCATTTCCTATTTATATGACTCAAATATTTTCCTATAATGCCAACCAGCACCGGTGGACCAATGAAGTACGCGTACTTTAAAAATGGTAAAAAAATAAAACAGAAAAAATATCTTAATGTAATTGTCAGCTTCATACCAAGGAACTCCGTCGTAATCAGCGCCTATTCCAACATGGTCAGCTCCAGCTACATTCTTGATGTGGTCAATGTGATCTGTAGAATAGGAACTTATTTCGAAAATTCGATTTTCGAAAAATTATCTCCGCAAAAAAAAGAATTGCTAGCGATGAAGCAGCGCAGCTACGTATATTTGGTTGAATGCTTACAGTATTTTTATCTCGTCATTGCTTATCAATTATCATAATCTACAATAATTATTCATCATTTTTAGCATTTTTACTTTTGTTATTACATAAAAAGCCTTTATCCCAGGAGCTGAACGTCTACAGTGATTGTAAAGCCTGTATGGCTCTGTTCAGGCTCCTATAGTTAATTTATCTTTTATAACGTGTGTTTCTATATCACTTACCGGCTACCATAGTAAGATTTGCGAGCGTGCTGTTATACGCCGGTGGGCAGTTGATAAAGTTGGAGAAAAAATTGACCATCACAACGCCCTTATTCTTTTCCTAGAGTAGATGAACACGAAAAACTGGATGGTTTTTTGTTTTAGCTTCATTGAAAAAAATGTTTTTGATGAAAGTTGTTGTCCAAGTGCGTGTATCTGAAAAAACTGGCCCGTAACGTCAACTGCATTTAACATTCAATAGGAAACATGGAAACAAGGAACCTGTCGTTAAGACGGGTAGTCGACTTCACGCGGATAAACTATCTAAATTGTTAGCACTTATTATAAACATTCAATACTACAGTGTATTTCTCAAGAAGTGTTTTCAATGATTACCGCGAGAAATTTCAGAGTCGTGTCTTTAACATTGCGGCTATGGGCGCATAACGCGTACGATGAAGAATGGCTGAATATGACCGGCGCTTCTGATATGTTCAATACAGTCATCATGACCGCCTCGGATACGTGAGATATATCCACTAACATCCCGATTCGGTTCATTTCCCTCACCACCTCCTGCAAATACGATTTTTTTTCTGCATGCTTATACGGAGAACGTGTCCGTTATAGCCTCATTCAAAACGGAATATTCCTGCAATGGAGGTAGGAAAAGAATGATCACATACCTTTCCAAAGTCATTGAGTCCGGTTTTGGGAAATTGCGCCGTTTGTTTACCAGAGTCCACAATCGAGTTATCCGCCCTACGGATAAAGTAAGGAAGATGTACTTTAAAACAGTAGCCTTGATCACTCTTTTGGTTATTTCTATGCCCAGACATACCAGGGTGTGTTGCAGTTGTGCGTCAATGTCATGTATCTAGTGCCCAAATCATACATCATGCGCAAAGCACCGAGGCTACTGTCTATTGAGTGTCCGCCTTCAACGCCAATCAAGCTTGCTATTCGCTTCCGTTTAAAGGCATCCAAAATGCCTAAAATTTAATTGAATGCATCTAAATTTTGAATTTTTACAATTTATACAGAATTTTGTTCTTTTTAACATTTCGCTTACCCTGTGCTGATGTAACAAATTCGAATACATCTGGATATAAGGCCACGTAGCGCTTGATTACGTCAATTTGTTCTAGAGTTGCACGGACGGCATCTTTCTGTTGTGTCTTACATAGGACAAATGCTGCCCAAAACTGCAAATACCATTGCAATCATTCTAGAGAGCATCTGGGATATCTATGATGCGTTCTTTCTACCTATACCAAATAATCTTACTGATTAACTGAAATGGAATTTACCTGAGCTCCGACTTGTCCCCTCCGCAGTCGATCTATGTCAGTATGACTGATATTCCAGTTTGGTGGTCGTTCTCTCAGGTTCACCGTTTCCACGCTGTTATCCGCATAGATAGTGTATCTGTACGGCAGATCGTTGTGTCTGAAGCGTGGGGAAAATAGAAAATAAGCGGTAGGAAAATGGCAAGAAACACCGTAGAAATGACAAAGAGCATGGTGAGATGATATGCCTATTCTTTTTTACGGTGATGGTATAAAATGGTACGAAATCTTTGGTTGAAAAAACGCATGTTATAAGCAATTCAAATAAACCATCGCAAAAAAATCTAGAACCCGATATAGGCCTATTGCCGCTAGGAGAATTCACAGAATTACAACATGGACATGATAATGGATAAACGGGTTAAATCGTCGGTGAATTTTGAGAATCTATGAACGATCAGCGTCGCAGTCAATATACCGATTATATTGTTATATACATGTATTCATAAAAACGTTCATTGATCATAGAATTGACATCGAGATGATACACGAATTAGTAGATAATTGCGACCTGAATGTTTTGTAGTGGCACGAGAGGATGACCGACCAGAGAGTCATACGGGTATATGCGTATGCACTTTTACTTGCACTTTTACTTGCATTACAAATGCCAAATACAACATATCCAGTTTTCTTCGATTCGTTCTTTTCATTTATAGCGGTCAGAATTTGAACCACCAGCTCGATTTTCCAACGAAAGCGAAGTTTGAGTCGTAATTGATTATTGAAACCGTTGAGAATAATAATGTTTCACTAATGCACTACTCTTCGGCACGTTTATAAAAGACCGATACAATTTTTGTATGTATGTTGATGGTTCTGAAAAGAAAGATTATAATGCCATCCTTTTTAATGTCATTGCTCGCTTAACGCCATGCAACGTTATTCGGAGAAAAATTTGACAAAACTGATTCAAATTCAATGAAAATGCCATCCTTTATAACACCATGTTTTCAACGCCATGGTGCCAACAATATATCATTCAAAAATCATGAATTCGTCCAAGCGCATATGAATAAAATACGTACGTCACTTTATAGACTCTAAAATGTTTTCCATGCACCGTAAGATTCATTCTACTTAGAAAACAAGTTCCAGGGCTTCGAATTTCAACCTTTGTCCCAGTAAAACTGACTTGCTATTGAACAATGTCGATACAAAAAGGGAAAGTGACGCAACATTTTCTTTAGTTCATTTCTTTCACTCGATTATTTTACTTATACAAAAAACCCTTTATGTTAGGAATACTGATGACCAAACGTCACTTTATAGACTCTAAAATGTTTTCCATGCACAGTAAGATTCATTCTACCTAGAAAACAAGTTCCAGGGCTTTGAATTTCAACCTTTGTCCCAGTAAAACTGACTTGCTATAGAACAATGTCGATGCAAAAAGGAAAGTGACGCTATATTTTCTTTAGTTCATTTCTTTCACTCGATTATTTTACTTATACAAAAAACCCTTTATGTTAGGAATACTGATGACCAAACTAGGAAATAATTTGATCAATACAGTATAATCCACTTAATTCGGATCATTTTGGACCAACAAAAATTCACCCGGTTTGCGGGGCATCTGGATTGAATGTCATTTTCTTGTATGTTAATGACGAAATGGACTGTCTTTTCTGGATAAGACCAAAATCCGGATTAAGCCGACGCGGATTAAGCCGGTTTGACAATACCTATAGGCCTATAAAGTATCATACCATTTTTAGAGAGCAAACCATGCTACTCGAGAATAAAAGTTGTTTAACTTGAATTTACTTGAAATGAAATGAAATTCTGAAGTTTATATTTATTTTAGTGAAAGAATATCTGAATTTTTTCAGTTATCTTATATGGTCTAAATCAGCTCATGCTTCGACGGTGAAACTAGAGTCTGCGGTCAGTGAACTTACCCGTCTATAAGAGGAGTTTGTTGCAGCAACTGTCGGGCTCGCTGTAATGGAGTCAATGACTGTGTTAGTGAGCGTTTCGTCAGGGGTATGCCAACTGCTAACCCTACAATCAAGGCAAAAAGGACCGTACCGACTGCGGCAACGAGTAGCAGACCTTTCGAATACGTCTTTCGCTTAGAAACGGTGTGAACATCCATATTTTGGTAAGCCATGGCGCCGGATCTGTAATGCGTTTAGTAGTAACACAGCGAGCACAGTCCTACGTAATATAAGTTACTTCTCTATCTGTGTCACCGCTAATTAAACAGACTTTTTACTAGGTAAACCATTTCCATTTGCTGCGTATATTCTCTGAAAGTTCCAGGTCACGTTAAAAGTGCTAAACCGGTTCTGAAAAAGCCATACCAAATACTAAGCAATTTGCAAGTTATACATTCCTTAATCTGTGATATGGTCCAAACCTGTAGAATTGTATTCACGAAAATTCATTGAAGCAAAAACAGTCAAATTCTAATTTTTTAATGAATGAATAAATCAATCGTAGCAAACGTTTTCGGGAGTTCTTATGATGTTGTTTATTGTTGAATTCCTGGTACTCCACCCTGTTGACAAGCAAGAGACATTGAATGTTGAGAAGCAAGGCAATATCTGCCTATTATTTCAAAACTAGTAATGGTAATTGTATCAAATATATTACGAGAATTCAACAGAATGTTTAGATAGCTTGTGACAGTATCATTAAAGTTTAATTTAACAGATTAAAATGTCTTTAGTTCTATCGGAAAATTAAGTGAAAGTTTCAAGTTCAAGATTGATGATAAGAATTCGTGTAGTCATTGCATTCGTTGTATGTAGGAAGCGCATCAGCTCAAGAAATAAGCACAAATAGCGTAAATAGCTCAAGCAGAATAGATCAAGTAATATAAGAATCGATACAGAAGAACAGAAGATAGTAGGTATCCAGCTAGTTTAGAGAAAGCATCGAAACTTGTAGATATTTAACAACACTAAATGTCCAATAATTGTTGTATACATTTCATCTATATTCTATATTCCTTTAATGTTTAAATTTTTACGTGAATTAGCTCTTTGTTTCTTGAGACAGTTTGTCTGTGTCTAATGTGTTAATTGTTGTTTGTCTCACTGTCATGTCACTACTCGTCACCTTTGTTTTTGTATCATTTTCCATGTCTCCACCTGTCTCGTATCTCAATGTATATAAATAGTTTGTGTGTACAAATAAATCAGTTCCAGTTTTGGTATTCCAAGCTGTTAGTTAAGTCTCACTCTCTTCGCTCTGCTCCGGATTTCCGACGTCGACCATTCTTCGAGAATAGGACAGAAAATAGCTTTGCTAAAGATAGAAAGCAGATTATATATAACACATATTTTTATAGCTAATGTATCGTACAACTTCTGAAGTTTCATTAAGATTAATGTCGACTTATTTATCAATACGGAAGACTATTGAATATTTGTGTTCAAATAGACATTCAAGCCGTTCGTCTAAATATCGCCCTTGCCGTCGGAAAAGAACCGTTTTGAATAAGAGTCGAAAACACCTTTCAATCCTAATAATCATTTAATGAAATAGATAACAACAATCAAGGTCTTATCACATTTACAAACTATCATCGTAACGAACGAAAATCCACCTTCGTGAATATCTGTCCAGGCTTTCTCTCACTCGCAACTCAACTCAACATGAACTAGGCTAGTTTGTGGACGTCCAAACAGTGCTGCTCTAATGATTACTCCAAGATCTATGCGACAAAAAATCAGTACTGCAAATGCAGATCCAAGTATTTCTGTATCATTTTCGGCAACGGTAATTTATTGATACCAGACGGCAGAGTTTCACACTCACGCATTGTTTCCCGGATGGCACAACGGCACAAATGAACTAACGGCGACGGTCCGGGCGAACACATTAACACGAGATCTGGATATTTCGCGTAATACGGATTCAAATAAAACATCAACGACGTCGATTGGGTAGAAACCAGGGAATCACCCGCGGCAATTTTTACTGGTAATTTCCTAACAGCCGCGCCGAACAGTTTCAGAATATCGACGAGGACAGATTCGCGTTTTTGCAGTTGATTTTGTAGTTCGTCATTCTCCTCTTCGGTAAGATGATCGAAAACATTTCGCGATCGCCAAAACACTAACGCGTTCAGTTTGCTGGTGACTTGGTAGATCGGTTGGAAATGTCTAGTGTTGATGTCGGGCTGCACTAGACCGGGTCCATTCGCCTCAACCGGCATCGCTTTGCAGCCGTATCGTAGCAGTAGTTGCACTGCTTCTGGACTGCACGAATGACACGCCAGTAAAATCGGGGTCGAACCCCGACAGCTATTCAGAGGCGAATCTATCAAAGCCACCCGGACACGTTTAGCCGTAAGAACGAAATCATCGGATTCCGAAGGCAGCAACGATAGTGGATCGAAAAACATCTGGGTGGCCTTGTATCTGGTAATATAAGGAATGAAATATTCCAAAGCCCGAAGCCTCGCCTTGGTTATGTGTCCGTCTTTTTCGTTGTAACGATACGGATAAAGATTATTTTCGATTTCAAACACTAAGGACATCGGGTCGAGAAACTCAAAAAACCGATCGAAATTGCCGCAAGATGCCATGACTTTTTCGAAAACGGCTGAAACCAAATCCGAGTCTTCGACGTTAAACTTGTAACAAACATGAGCTGCCAAGTATAAAACCTCGTTTGTACACGTGGACGATTCATCGGACGCGCCGATATCGTTCAAAAAGCTCATCTTACTGAAATAGTCAATAGCTTCTTTGATCAATCCTGACACGACCCGGCTGTAGTTACCTTGTAAACGTATAAAACGGTAAAGCGCATTCCTGACCTTTCCGGCTGTGCTGTAATTGGCGAAGCAATTTCGACCGTGATGCTCGCGAAGGGTTTCGAATACATTTCGAGAATTATATATTTTTGTCGGTTCAACTTCACAGCTTCTCGTCCGGCCTCTCCCAGCGCTTCTTTGTTTTTGTCTCATTTCGGGTGACCACCAATATTTTATTACAATGAAGTCGCTGTCAAAAAGTCATCGTTGCGCAGAAACGGAAATTTAACAATGTAAATAATGCTATGGTGGTTAATTTGAAACTCAAATTCAAATGTTTGTCGTGGGGATTGATATAGCCATTTAACTGCAATTAACTGAAAAGGGCAGATGAATAGGAGCTCCAAAAACTGTAAAATGAAATATTTTTCATTTCAAAATGTGATGCAGGATGAATATTGAATTCGATAACGTGGTGGATCAGTGCTCCGGCACCAACATAAACCGCGCTGAAACGACTGTCGTACACACGATCAAAAAGTTTATTAGACATTTTTTTACAAATAAAATATTATTCTTTTACAACGAAAAAACATATAAACATTACGATATTATGTTGTAATCACAAATTAAAGAAAAACAACGCAATGATTTCGAGCCAGAAAAAAGTGTTCGTCTTTTCGCTGCCGATTCGCTGTTCCACATGATTTATATAAAACCAATTGAGAACTACTCGAAAAGGATTTTACGAAAATTAATTTCCACAGCCGCTAGTTCAGAAATTTCTTATATAGTTCCATCGTTGCGTTGGACTCAGGGAAAAGCCACTCCGTAATACTGATGTCCGGCGCTGTTGAAGCACTTATACGAACAGAGTAAAGCACGTACTGGAATAACGCCACCGCCATTCGATGTTTTCATCGTCTATCGAAAAGAATAAAATACGACCTGAGCAGACCGAGATTCATGTTATGGAAATCTTTCATATTTTTTTCAGCTCAGGTAAGTACGAACCTTTTTGGTGTTGATGAACTGAACGCATTCTAACCATGTATTGAGAAATGATTCCGAACAAACTGAACATTTACTCGACTGTGCCAAAATATCACGAACCTGCGGGTGATATTTGATTTGGACACGTAAGTACGATGACCTACAAGCGGAAGAGAGCCAAAGAATCATTAATTCTAACATTGTATTATAGAACGAAATTTGAGGATAAAAAAATATTTGTTGAAATTACCCGTACCTATCTTTCAGTTCTTTCATTATAAACCTTGCCACCATTTCCTGAAATGAGTATGAATGGCAGTTGATCCGCAGAGAAAATTGGTATGGGATTATTCATATCAGGTGTACATAAAATTTGAATTTTTCATCTCACCCCTCGCCCCTTGTACGCAAACTCAGCCATACATTAAGCATTACAGTACGCAATTACACCCCTCCCCATCCCCCAATGCGTAGGTAATGAATGAATGACCCCTATTGGAATTTTGAATGATTAAACTAGATATCAGAATGTCGTTCTTTTATACCTTTAACCCAAGGACTTCTTCTTCTTGAATAGAATGCACTGGTAGATGTTGTAAAAGAGGATTCGCTTCGAAGTATATTTCTTTCAATGGAAGATTCGTTATCTGAAAGAAAATGATAGCAAACCCATTGAGGAATACAATAAAAGAGGTCTTCAGTAAGTAAGTCTACAATAATGATTTGAAAAACGATCACCAAAGGAATGAATAGCATACCTCTGTTGGAAAGATTCTTAATTCATTTGCAGCTATATCCAAGGTTTTCAGTTTATACAATTTCCCCATACTCTAAAAGAAAAATGATACAATACAAACTTTAGATAGACAGATAGAAGACTTCTTTAATGTGCCATGTGTCTTAAAGATATTGCTTTGTAACTATTTTCGATAGAAAGATTTTAACACATGGCCAGCTGGGTCTATGAGTCACCAAAGTATACAGTTTAAGGAAGGGTAAGGAATAGGCTAAGGAATTTCAATGATTCCCAATGACATCCTCCTGAATCCTACCTCTGGTAACTCTTTGAGTTTGTTTCTTTGTAAATGCAACCGTTCTAAGTTCATCAGAAATCCGAATTCGAGCGGTAGGGTAGTCAGTTGGTTGTAAGCTATATGTAATTCGCGAAGATTCGTCAATGCACATAACTCCACTGGAAGCTCAACAAGTTCATTGTTATCCAGGCTCAAATGTTCCAAATTTGTCAGTCTGAAGACAGAAAAAGATTTGTAATTCAATATTTCGGAAATAGAAAATATTAGATATCTTAATAGGTTATGGAGATCTGACAGAAATTTCCTTTCCATAACGGAAGAAACATTAGAAAAAATATCCTATTCATTTTGAACGAAAATCAAGGAATAGTTTCTAATCAAAACTTACCGGCATATCTCTGCTGGTAACTTTTGGAGACAATTTTGGTTTAAGTTTAGAAGTTTCAAATTCTGAAGTGGCCCTGTAGGAGAAAATAATGTTACAATGAAATATATAAACATAATAAATCTGAAATCCACTGCCGTTTGCATAAACTTACATAAAACATCAGCTGATAGTGTAGTTATGTTATTGTTGAACAAATGCAAGGTTTGGAGACTTTCTAGATACTGTAAAGCGTTCGGAATTTGCTCCAAGTTATTGTTCCCCAAATTGAGACCTTCTAACTGTGGAAAAGAACAGATTCAGCAAAATCAAGCCCGCAACGTTGTGTACCGTATAGTGCTGCCACCACCATCGAAATTACATGTTTATCTGAAGGTGTTACCTACCTGTGCTAATGACGCGAATTCCTTCGGTAAATCCGTCAACTGGTTATTCTTAAGTAGAACTTGCGTCACTTTATTTAGCTGTCCGATTGCTTTTGGAACCTTTTTGAGTCTTTTTGACGTTAAATTTAAGCACTTTGGTTGTGAACGTAGCGCTTTCAGCAAGAGCGTGTCCGCCATGTTTAAACAAATAGTCCATCTATGGCAACCAGGTGAATGTGGGTTCGAATCCTATTGTTGATTTAATATTCGCGACTTCCTGATATGAACGTAAATGAATGTAGAAAGGTCATTGTTTCAGATTTTATTTTCATAACATGTACAAAATATTTGGAATTTTCCATGAAAAAGCTAAAAGATAATCAGCGATTTTATTGAATTAAAATATCAACATATAAACCGTGGCATGACGCTGACGAATATATCAGGGGCGGATCCAATATATATTCCATTGTATCCCAGGGTAAAAAAATTTTACCAATATGTTTTTAGAAGAGATAGGTCCAGAATGCCCAACGGATAAGACTAGCCATTCTAATTGTCTTGTAGGACTAACCCCAAACCCCCTTCAATAATCTTCCCCGGCGTCGGTAGATCATGAGCAATCTAAAATATAGTCTCATTTACTCGCTGGATCCACCCCTGCTTATAGGACCGTTTGCATTTAGTTTTGTTACCCAATTTGTCACTGTTGCAACAATAAGATCGAAAGGAATGGTGCTATAATGCGATGAAATTATGCTACAATCATACGGAAATCCTGCGATTCCTTGGTCCAAATTCGAGCAACAACATATATATTTTATCGCATTTTGTAATAGGCATATCTACGTAATACAATAAAGTTTACAAAAAGATAACGTATGAGAAGTTGTCAGTGGTGTGCTCTTTCCCTCCATATGGATAACTACACAAACGACTCGAGGCACAGATCTTTCCCGGTATAGTTCCGTAACTTGTATCTGCTACGACGCTATAATACAAACCGGAGCCATCGTGCTGGTAACCACTGGCCAGTGGCCCCCTTGGAAAATCACCTCGCTGTAAAGAAAGTTATTTGGAATACTAGCCAAGGTTTATTTTTGAATAGAATCGAAACAAACAAGTAATCGAGGTTTCATGTCAAAAAGACTTCGTTACGTGTGGCTTACAGATAGGCTAAGCTGTGAAGTGGCACAGATCCACCAGAATTTATTTGTTGCCTCTTCTTTGCCGTTGATTGAATACCAACAAGTATCCTTCATGGCTTTACCAGGGATGCGTCCGATAGGGGTATCTGCCACGGCCAGATACAAAGGTCCGACGTTGTTTTGGTAAGCGAGTGTTACCGCGCTCATTGCTACCTGGCCAGTGTGTCGGGCCAGCCAAATCGTTGAACAACCGGGAATGAGAAATTCGTTCGCCATCGATCTGCAAGAGATGACCGTATACATAGGAGCACAGACTATTGAAATGATTTCTGGCAGGAATGGCACAATAAAACCAAACACGTAGCCTACGCAGATGCACTCAGATAGATCGCACGGGTGTAATAAAACAATGTGCTATGGACCCTGAATCCATAATGACATTCAATAAAGTGGAATAAAAAAGTTTGAACCCCAGGGTCGGATCCAGGGCCTGTGTTCAATGATACAAAGAGCACTAAAACTGTTGAAAATCAAAGATGGTTTTGAGACATTCTGACGGGTTTTGGAGGCAAAAGACCCGTTTGCAATAGAAACCCATGGCTTTAATAGTCTAGAAAAGCGCTGCTCTGATCCCTCATCCATCGTTGTGGTGCGATTGCAAGTAGTGTTTTTTTATACTAATAAGTGCACCGACACGATGGTCTGGAACCCTAGGACCCCCTGGATCCCCTCTAATTCCCTATAAACCGATTACGTCGAGGCACGTGTCACCGACACGAGTTATCCGTTTTGTGCCCAATTTAATACTTTTTCTCGATAGACACAATTTGTAATTCCCGCTATTAGCTGTTTCGAATCAAGCAGTGTCGCAAATCAATAGTGTACAGTACTTCGTCCTATTATACTACCAGTATTATAGACTTTACCAGCCGAGCGTAGGTGGAGTTAGTACACTAGTGGCTTGTAATACTACAACCCATATAATAACTACTAGCCAGTCCATAATTCACCACTGAAGTGGACCCACCGAAGTGGTGGTGTCCCAATCGAAGCCCTAGAGGCTCACTGACATTCTCATCGTTGCAAAGTAGACCAACACAAAATAATAAGGGCCTTATTCTGAAACAAAATTTAATCCGCACTTGCCTGTTGTTTACTGCTTGATATGCTGAACTTCCGCGTATAGCAGCGCCGTTCGTGAAAACGACGTGCTCGATCGCTACATAGTATGAGTCAAGGATATGTACCTATGTACATGTACCCAAAACGATGTTTAATACCTTATGGACATCTGTCGGAGCGGGAAATTTTTAAGACATTTCGAGTCAATATAGTTTGCATAGAATGCCCTCGGAGAAGAAGACATGGTGCAAGTCTATCGGTCGTGCGTTTGTCAGCATGTTTCAGAGCCAGATTATTTACAAGCAATAAGAGTAATCGAATGTTGTTTGCACTAAAGTTTTAATACAACACACGTTTTGTTGTTTAGGATTATATGTAAAGTTACTTTACTGCAACAACCATCCAAATGGTAAAGAAATCACGGTACGAATATTCGAATTATTTGAAAATTAATTAATTTATAAATATCTTTGTATGTGACACCATGGTGGCTGATTCGGGCCATACAACGATTTCTGTACGGCTAGAGGCCCATTGGCCCATTCTTTTGAAAAAAAAAAACAAAACGATTTGGTTTTTTCGTGCGAGAAAACAATATGGGCCATGTAAACAAAATATTTATCTACCTCTAGCCGAACAGAAATTTTTTACTATGGCCCGAATCAGTCACATTTATGTGGCACTACAATTATTTGTTACAAAATGTACTAACTTCTTTACATGATTTTGAGGTACACATTCAAAGATATTCAAAAATGAAAATATTTTCTCATTACACGAAAATAACGTATGAGAAGTTGTCAGTGGTGTGCTCTTTTCCTCCATACGGATAACTACACAAACGACTCGAGGCACAGATCTTTCCCGGTATAGTTCCGTAACTTGTATCTGCGACGACGCTATAGTACAAACCGGAGCCATCGTGCTGGTAACCACTGGCCAGTGGCCCCCTTGGAAAATCACCTCGCTGTAAAGAAATGATAGGTTGATGATGACGTAATTGAAGCATGCAGTTTCTATAAAGATTCAAGTAGAATGCTATCAAATTAAAACTAACGCTAAAACTAGCTATATATACTGAACTCTAGAATTACGTCTTGCACAATTGGATCGTGAATTAAATGTATATGGTCTTACGTATAACTTGAGCTGCGAAGAGGCACATATCCACCAAAACGCAGCCGTTTCCTCTTCTTTGCCGTTGATTGAATACCAACAAGTGCCTTTCATCGCTTTACCGGGGATGCGTCCGATGTTTGTATCTGCCACGGCCAGATACAAAGGTCCGGCGTCGTTTTGGTAAGCGAGTGTTACTGCGCTCGTTGCTGGTTGGCCAGTATTACGCGCCAGCCAAATCATTGGATAACCGGGAATGAGAAATTCGTTCGCCATTCTTCTTCCGACCCCGACCTCCAAATTTGTGTTCGGGGCTTCTTCGGGTGGCAGAATCTACGTATTGACTTTCAGCGGGATCGGTGAACGTGACTGCTCCTGATATGACGCGTGATTTTATGAAAAAAAAGACTATTAGAATATTTCGCGCACTAAATAAATCTCCAAAAAAAATAATTCATGAATAATTTCATCAGCAATAAATGAAAGATAAAACTTAACCGTTACATAAGATTTTTACGCGTGAGTATTATACTAATATGAACCTGTCGCAAAGTTATATACGATACATACGTGTATATTACTTTATTATCTTAAAACAGATAGAAATAACATATGTATATACACAAGAAAACATAACGTTTAGTTGGTGGATGGTAGGCCCTACCTATCTCAATTTTCACATCGAGTCGTAGATTGTATAATCGGGCCCATGCCAAACCTTTTGGAGGGGCAGTTCTATTCTCTTTCATTTTTTCACCGTCAAAAGGAGCACTTTCCTATCGAAAAAGGACAGATCTTAAATATGTAGGCCTATCTGAATAAATCATTTGAGAGTGGATTACTTTTCATTTCCCAAAAATGACGAAAATTGTATCCAAATTTTGAAAAATCTTGATAAATCTTGATAAATCATGATCTTGATAAATATATGGGGGGTTTGTTCGCTTCGGCTGAACCACCTCGGCATGGGCCTGATAATCGTTTAATCATTTTTTGAATTTTGAATACAATATACCGTTACAAAACGAAATAATACCATAATCATTTTTTGCTCGGACATTATCAAAACTGTTAGAGAAATTAATAATTCACACGACGTACGTATACGCCAGAGCTCACATACGTAGAACGCTTTGATACGCCAGCCTAGAGACAGGATAGATTTGGGAATTTCAAGCGTTTTTCCAGAATTATGTGATATATACTAATTATGTTATGATGTTACGTGGCGCCGTTACCGATATCACGACACAGTTTCAATACGCGAATATGCATCATGAGCTCGTATCACCAATTGGAATTTCTCTACCGGATGTCAACGGGAAACATTTTTAAACATTTTCGGTTTTCTATATCTTTTTACAAGACTAGATATCTATATATCGAAAATTCACTAGAAAAATTATTGACGCTGCTCCATACCAAAGAAACACGAGAAACCGGCACATACTTTTGGTATTTGAGTTCTACTTATGCTCACCGTTGTTAGTATAGAATTTAGTGATAAATTATGCATATACATATACGTCTCATACTGTTATATTCTCGGAGTCCGTGTCACACTCATTACATTGCATTGTCAGTATCAGAAATTAATTACAGAACGTAGTCGGTCACTAAGATTGGGTCCAGCAGCACTACACGATGACATCGAGAGAACAGCACTGAACAAATTATGTCCGGGCTCAAATTGCCCTAAATCAAGTCTCTTTTTCTATCAGAATGATTTTCATGTCGCAATTTACGAATATATATATACGAAGTCAGATTTGAGACGGACGCCATAAAGATACTTTAATTTACTTAATTTTCCGATAAACTCAGGTCATTTACATAATGACAATTAGAGTGTAATGCATTTACAAGGGAAAAATGGTACATATACATGTATAGTCACTGATGGTCGAAACTCTATACATAGATAATTGATTAATGTCAACCAATGGTGGGCTAATTGCGTTTGCACTGCTTTTTAAAGGTTAGAGCGTAAGTATGAAATGATTTCGAAATCATCCAGACTAATAACTAACTGATTAAGCAAGAGGATTAACCATTACAGAATATATTCAGTGCCACTCGTGAGTAGTTGTGTCACGAATATGCAGATTTCGTTCGGCTTAACGATTTGACTCGGTGATTGGGGTGTCAAAAGAGTGTCGTGATAAAAGCTGTCATAACAACACGCATCTTTAACATCCTGAGACGGTCCCAGGTCGACGATGTCAAAGGAAAAAACAAACTGCTCAGATAACCGAACTGGAAAATCACACATTCTCCAAATAAATGATTAACTACAAGCTAATGATATAATCATGGAAATCTCTGTGTCATTCGTAAGGGTTTTAGAAAACTGTCGATAATATCTTTGAGAACACTGAAGGTTTTCGTACGATCACCATAGGCAAACCAAGTGGCAGGGTTCGCACCTTCCTGGATGCCAGCCAGTTCGAGTCCATGCGGAGGATGACATTTTGACGGGAATAAGAAATTCGTTCTTGTGGTCTCGAGGGGTTAAACGTCTCACGTGATACGTATCTAACCAAAATTATAAAGAAATTGATAGCTTCTGAATTCAAGAAAACATGGGTCCCTAATAATTATTGATATTGGTGCCAATTCGGTAGGTATATCAGTGTTGTCCGGCGGGTATATATAACGATGAATAATTAAATAATACCCCGAATTACACCTTATCACGCTTTGATGTCAATTTGGGAAGTGGGAGGCAAACGACATCGACGCGAAGGTGATAAAAATTGCTAATTAATAATTCAACTCGCAACGTCACTCATGGATATTTATAATTTCATTTCCAAACTCGCGTCGCCAATGCCCAAGTGTGTTCTAATCTAGATGCCTTTAATTGGGCAAATCAGCCTTCGAGTTTCGAAAATAATCCGTTTAATATATGTACGTATCCACGGTGTTGCATGACTGCATGCCGATGCCGCTTCCCGCCAATGATGCGTCGCCAATTGGGGAAAAGTTGGCAACATCGGGTGCCGCGCCAAACCGTTGCTCACGTCATCGTCGTTTTCGACCAATCATAAAATCGGTAGAATTGTGCAGGCGGGGCTGCGAGGAATGGTGCTTTCAGCGAAAACTTCGATCTAACAACACAGAGAGAACAGAAAGCGCCATCAACACACAGAGGGAGAGAGAGAGAGGCAACCAACGCGCGAATATTTGTTTCTTTGGGATAAGCCATCACGACGGTCTAAAGGGAATCGGCGACTAGCTACGAATCACCGAACGAAAACCCGATCAGAATTTCAACTTTAAAGCTCGGAAATAGATATCAATAGGTAATGTGTTCTACATTCATAATAATAAACACCGTTTTTTCTTTTAAAAATAGGATGAAACACTAGAAAATGTTGATCTGCATATCTGTTATAATAATCATCTGTCGTTATTATCTGTTTTCACAATCCTAGGAAATTGTAATGTTCGCATCATCTTTTATATCGATTTGAAGTGGTGATGATAAGACAATAATTTCTAGTTTTTATATACATAGATTTCATATAGGCCAATTTAAAATTTGGTCGGTTGAACGTAAATGTTAAACGACGCGATAGTATCAGCAGGAGTTTGGGATACTTCATTCTAGGTTGGTTAAATCATTTCCAACCAGTCAACGCGTTGTTTGAAGTGCTCAGGTAAAAGGTGACTGCCGATCATAGAAGCAGATTTAACTGCTGAGAACAGTTTTAATTCTAAAATCGATGAAACTCAAAGCACATTGACTATACGTTAATTATTGTATGTGATATATATCACGAATTTTCTTCTGAGAAGTCGTTAATTCCTGTTAAAAACTGATACGAAGGAAGAATTGAGTGCCTTGTTGTCAAGGGTACCATTAGCCGTGTGAATTCAATTTAAATGTAGAAATATGTGCAGGTAGGCAAGAAAGACTTTTTCCGTTCTCGGGGATTGGAGACTTTCAAAATAGAAGAACCCCCACAAAGTTTGCGCAGTTTCTGAATACGATTTTAGGTTCATCTTCTCTAACAACATCTGTCCTCAATAATTCAACAAAGACAAACTACTTAAGATTTATATATTCGTCTTGAAAACTTCGAGTATCAAACGAATTTTCGAGTAAAAGATTTAGATTTATATACGACGGTTTGTGTCTGTGCGCATGCCTCGCATAGTTTCGGGCGAAACGAGCGACACTATTTTCCTAAACGCTTGAAAAAAGAAACGCTCGTTTGCGCGCTAGGCTTCAAATTCAATTGTCGTAGGTTGCAGACACACTCGCGAATTATGCGATTCATTGAAACAGTAGACAAATATCGACTAGTCGTACAATTAAGTATCTCAATAACGTTCGCAGTTTCATTCGCATAATGGAACTAAAAGCATTTGATAATCTGTATACCAAATATTCGCTTATCAAAATATAGATGTTACCGGCTAAGGCATTGTACTAAGTACCTTTCCATTAAAACAGGGCCCTTTATTCTGTTAAAAATTGAAAAGTTGTACTAATTTTAATTCTAATTTTGATAGTAATATACGTAAACTTATGATATCATTTCTAAACAACCATAGAGCATAAAATTCATAACGATGACAACAACTATAATGTTTGAACCTCTGCTGAAATTATTAATGCTTGAAAATATCAATCACATGTTTATTAATGATCCTTTAAACGTAAGTCGAGAATAGTGTGTTCCATAATTTGAGTATCGATCGATTGCAGGTGATTAAGGCGTTTTTTGTAAACGATACTTTGACAAATATTATAGAATAAAAGGTTAGATTTCAATCGAATAGCTTTGGTGCAGTTATATAAGCACGTATTTACGGTGATTATGAAATGAAACCAAATCCAACGATAGAATGCGTTAGCGTTATTTTTAGACGTCAAAATCTTCTTATCGTCGCACAGATGTTTCAAGATTGTCATACGAACTCTGATTATCACTAGATGAATCTGGGAGCGACAGATAAATGAAGAATCGACTATTGTTGTGGTTGTATCGAAGCTTATGTGATACTTAGCTCAGCGAATTACTATGTATACTGATAAATCAAAACTATACCTCACGAGCGGACAATGTACGCATTATCAAGAATTTATCAAATGCGGTTGTATTCCAATTGGACATACTGGCCAAACAAAAGAGGCCGATCAAAATGGATTATGATTTGTAATAATGAGAAAGTCGACACGTCGATACGAGTGATTGAAGGGTTGGGCCCGTGTTTACAATTCGTGTATCGATTGCCAGATAATCTCTGCCTCCGAACAAGTGCCGCGAATGGAGGTTTACAAGTTGAACTTCACCGATATATTTACGAGAGATTTCATAAGGATTTTCAGCTTTGTAACAAAACGATAAAACATGCGTAAAACACTGCTTATTTCGCGAATTGTGCAAATCAATCTTAAAATCATGTACGGAATCTCTTTCTAATGATAACCGTTGGAAGCATTTAGTCCTTTCTCAGGCCTGCACCGAAGGTGGTGTACGAACCCCCTAAAATTTTCACACAGCCCTTCAAAAAGGCAGTGTCAAAATATTCGGCTCAAGATTTCTTAAAAATTTTGAAAAGTAATCCATTCTCAAATGAATTATTCCGGTACTTATTAAAGATCAGTCCTTTTCTAATAAAGAAGCGCCCCTTTTCAAGGTGAAAAATCCTTTCTCCTGAAAAGGAACCGCCCCTCAAAAAAGCTCGGCACGAGCCTGTTTCTAGTTGGTTTTTTTGTGTGCTTAGAGGGTAATCGGCATTGACGAAATGTTACTGCGATTGCCTCTACTAGAAACCTTATTGGGTGAAGTGTATTAATGCGATATCAAGCTCGGCTTTTCTTAATCATGTCACAATCGTCGATGATACATACGTTGTCGTAACCGTTACTGTGTTTGGACATCCGGAGAATCTATACGGGGTATAATCAACTACATATGCTCTATATGTTTCCTTGTCGTCTGTGTGCGTTGGTCCGGTGCGTTTTTGTATGTGACTGGTTTTATTTAACATCCGTTCAGTTCTACCAATTTTTTCATACGAAGACGAAACCGATAACCAGTAACGATGACCGTTCCGATGTGTAAATCTAAGCTTGCGTGGATGATTCTTCACTAGTCAAACGGCAGCAGTCAACTCTAAGTTCATAAGTAGCCATAGTAGCCATAAACAGCAATGTCAGTACGCATGGGGTTGACGTGCTAAATATATTCGACGCTCAATTCGGCAAGGGTTCGGCTTTCTAAGTCCGAAGTCGGATACGACTTCAGTCGTTACCGTTACAATGTTGCCTTAATCATGGAAATGAAGAAATGCGTGAAGCGAGAAAAACATTTGGTTTTAGCTGCATATTATTCCAACATCCTTCACCATATAGGTATCACCTTGTTCCGAACGACGGTGGCCATTCGTTCGTGGGCATACGAAGAGCTTCATGTAAAATTACCATAAAAGTCAAACGTGATAGAAGTACACCGCATTTAAACACTGTAGCTAATGATAGCAGGAAAGTGATTATGCCATTAATTCGGCCATTAGACATCATTTAATGTAGCAACACGTCAACTTGTTGCCAGGACAGTTTCGTGTGACGGCTATATTTGTACCAAAAAATATCGTGCTTGCGGGCGGATGAAAAATAAATGAGGCGCGATGGGCCGCTGCAGAGCCGCGGTCATTTGCGCTGGTTTCGAGAAAATAATAATTGCTCGCGCGCGAGAATGCTGTTAGAAACGCGGCGAGCATTGTACACACGTCCATCTTATCGAGTTACGAACAAATCGAGAATCTTATGAGTGCCCGAAAACTTCAATTGAATTACTCAAAGACGTACTTAAATTTCCCGTTCCTGTCGGTTTCGTGGGGTAATTAGTGTCGCTGTGATTCGTCGAGGACCCGGAGTGCTTCCTACAAGTCTCTGTAATACCATCATGTGTGAATATTGGGTAAAAATAACACGAGTATTTTTATACACACAATTCAATTCCCCAGATATATAGGGTGATTAAATTTGAAAATATGATTTTTGAAGATGTGAATTGTATGCTGAGCCACTTGATATTACCGAGATAACGCATCAAAATTCCAGAACTGACCTCGAAATCTAAAAATCTCAAAACTTAAGGTGAAATATTCGATCATGTATCTAGCAGTGGAATTACAAGTCAAAAGTGTACAAGGCTAGAAAATTGATACCTTCTTCTTTCGGTTGCACTTAAAAGTTCACCCGGCCGGCCGCCTTTCTATCATGTACAAAACTTTTTTTGATCATAATCAAGCTGACCATAACAGACCCGGCAGCTATAGAACTTATTACATTACTTTATTGCGGTTTACACAACAACCCGGCCGATTAGGAGAAACAAGGTATGGATGCTTAAGTTATGGATGGTTCATAGTTCAGAGGAAAAGAAATATCGCGCATCACGGCGTGTATGAAAACTCAGTCGAAAATTTGAAAAAGTGCGCCGTTGGATGCGCGGATAATCGGTCTACTCGGTCGATGTAAGAAATCATTTAGTACTAATCGAGTAAACCGAGCCGATGACAGGGCAAAATAGAAACTAATGAAACCACTACGAAATGTCGATTAGCGTCGACAAACCTAGATGGATCATCATCAGGTGACAACGGCATCCGAATTAGAAACAAATCTGGAAAGGGCAATGTGCAGCTTATCGTCTAAATGATTTTCATCTATTTTGAAAAAATACCGTTGATAATGAATGAATATATGTAGTAAATGTAGCATCGTATTAGCGTACGTACATAATATGACGTCGTGCTAAGATTATTTCAATTTAGATAAACGAAGTTGTGATTAAGTAATTCGTTGACGAAACAAAATTCAAAATTCAAATTCATTTTGTTCATCATAAAAGAACATGATTGTAAATGAAAAAAGGATGAACAATAAAACAATAAAGGATAAAGAGAAACAATATAATATCTATACAATATTCTTTACGTGATATTTACGAGTCCGTGTTTTTACATAAATTTCGCGATGTTTGAAGAACATTGGTTTGTTAGGATCAATGAAGGCCGAATGAAAAGTATCTAGGTGTAAATTGACAATCTTATATTTATTTCTTAGATTATCATGACATGAGGAATGTTACTGAAAAAAATTAACTATACCGTTTGATAAACGATGACTTAATCCTCCAATAGTGGAATAACTAAATCAACTAATACAACGGAAATATGATATTCATAATCAAATTTCCTTTCCTTTTTGCTGGACAATTAGAGAGTGCTAAAATCTCACGTAAAACACATAAATCAGATGAATAATACGCTCTTGTTTGTTAT
The DNA here is from genome assembly GCF_964204645.1 of Tubulanus polymorphus. Lineage (NCBI taxonomy): Eukaryota > Metazoa > Nemertea > Palaeonemertea > Tubulaniformes > Tubulanidae > Tubulanus > Tubulanus polymorphus. The sequence goes on along the minus strand of NC_134027.1, from coordinate 7,829,797 downwards.
TCACCGATATCAAAATAATTATTGGTTTGCTTACTGTCTATCATCTCTGGTGGCAATCATGTAAGCGATTTTGAAGTGTCGCGCGGATAGCCGATAAAATGGTCAACCGCACGTACAGTGCCAGATTGCGACCAGTAATTTCTTAATCCGGTCTTATATCGTACTAAGAAAAACAATCAACAACGTCGGTAATCGCCACTGGCGCGTAGAGATATCCTGATAAAAATCAAACTCCGGTTATAAAGACATCCTGCGCGATGTCTGAGTGTTTGTCCAACAACTACCTGTGCGCTTGTCAAATTACCACTTTTTCCCAAAGCAAACAGCGCGGCATTTATCACTTCTGTGTACATTCTACTCGTGCCACGCCGAGATGACAATGCCGGTAGTTTAAGGAATGTTAGCTCGTTGCTGCTTATCAATCTTACCCATTAACGTTCCGCGGGTAAACACAGAAAAATATCTTGGCCTCTATTTTTGACGATCAATCGTTGTTTTTGAGGAACTACAAATTGAACAGATTGATGCTTGTAGTATTGAAGTCTGTGAAAATCAAATCGGTGTGGCGATGTGAATTCGGCAGAAAAAGTCAAATTTGAACGAATGAATACTTTATTTTCAAATATAATTCATAGCATAGTGGACACAGATGCAAAATACAAAATACAGTCAATTAGACTTGGAGAGGCCCGTAGTAGAAACTAAGAAATAGTTTATATAAGACATGCCCCTCAAAAAGAAAAAAGTAGTGAAAGGTGAAAATGTCGACTAGGATGCAATAATGACCACTATACACAAGACAACTCACTCGCTAAGTCAATAAAAACCCAACAACTTGACAAATGCTTATATACTTATCAATAATTTCCTATTGGCGAGCGGAAGACCGAATAATAATAGACCAATGGTAACGGATACAAAACGAAAACGAGATGTTTTTTTCAAAGCGGCCTATCCCACTACTGGCACAATTTTTCAAACAGCGTCGGAAGTGCTTTATCGTGAAAGAAATCATATATCATTCTTGGTGATATTTGAAATACAACATTTTTAACCAACGTTAGCGGGGGCAGAAAACATGCCTTCGACCAGTCGGTGACATTTTAAACAACCCGCAAGCATAGCCATTTCCGTTGTTGTTTCGTATTTTTCGTTTTGAAATAACAACTCCGTGACCCTTTGACAATTTCATTTTTTCTCATATTTGACTTATTGAAATGCAGTCCATCGAGAGGCCTTGTTCGTCGGATCAAATTGGTTCACTTCGAGTCCAGGTTAACAATACTAACTATAAGAACAACTATAAGGAAATCAACCTTCTTTGTATAACTTTTATATATTGATTTCCTTACTCTTATTCCGTTATCTTCAATAGACTGCCATCTGGCAGTTTCTTGTAAATTAATCGCGTATCCCACCAGACCAGTCTGTGTTACTGTGACGAGTAATGAATATATACTAAAAATTAATACTATACTTAGGATTGCTTCAGTACATACGTTGTGGTAATGTATAGACTAAACATTTTACACCGCATTGTCGTGATCATCCCTTATAATTTCCCCGGGAATGGTATTCGGCTCGGCGCGTGATGTCGAGCAAGGCGTTACCCGCCAGTACAAACCATACCTCTCGTTTGTGGTAAAGTATAGGAGGGTTCTTGGTAGTCCGCAGACGCATGTCGTTTCTGTTTGCCAATTACTCGTCTCATTATTCGCAAGGTGCTTCCACATTTCAATACAGTACTTTGGCGACACTTTTATGCGGGGCCAGATTAAATAATAAATAATTCTGATGGTGGATACTTAGTGGTTTAGTGTTGTTATGAATTTCGTGAGACTGACGCACCATTAATCGCACGATGAAGTCCTGTCACTGAACGACACTCGGTCGCATAAAACTTATCTAGGATAATGTAGAGTCCATGCCTAAAAGGCTTTCATTGTACGGCGTGTGTGGAATATCGTGAAGGCCGTGACGTATATATATTTTGCGGGCCACTGATACTTTATTATGTATCAAGCAAGTAAGACTTATACGCGTTCTTTTCGCTCGAATAGAAATTGTTCTCCGCGAACGACTTTTTAGATAAAGGCGATTATTAGTTTTTGGTGATTCTTAGTTTTCAAACGGTTATTTCTTCAAGGAATATATACATTATGATTGATATTTGAATATATTCTGTCAACACTTCTTCGCGATTCGCATTATGCGGGGGGTTAAGAAAAGACGAGCCAATACAAATTCTGCGCGATCAATGTCGACTTTCCTTTCAATTCTAGAATTCATTCTAATGACCATCAATACGAAAATGTTGAATCGAAAAGAACTTAAAACGTTTTCGATTCCACGCGTCCGGAGCTAACGATTTTCAACGGCGAAAGTCTTTTAAGACTTATGACGCTGAATCGAAAACCTACAATTATCAGGTCAGATGTCTTAGAATTGACATTTCTAATTTCACGTTCGTTGCTTTTTGGGCGTTAGTTTTTTCTTCCGACTCGACTGTCATTGAATTGAAAGTTCGTTTCATCAATCATCGATATTTTCTATTTACAACATGTTCGCTATTGATTATCAGAGAGTAACAGAGGAGATAAGTGTACCCGAACGGCAATCTACCGACTAGGATGACTTCCTGAAACGCAGCCAAATGGTACATTTTAAAACAATGCCGCGACGATGTACGTTTTTGTACTGATTCGACCCAGGATTACTGTTATCCAGTACGAAACAAATCGTGGGAATCCTGAGATTATTCGCGGTTTAGACTCAATTAATAAAAGGTTAATGTACATGCATTTCTATTCGATCTTAAGATAGAGATTGACCCTGTTATTTATTTGATCGGTAGATTTCGTTTGATTTGTTTTTATTTGGTGTCCCTTACAGAACACACCAAACCTGCCGGGAGTGAAACAGGGGGTTTGATTTTGAAATCGGAAATTTTGTGATCCGCAGTCGAATTTACAGAATTTTTTGTTTAAATCGAAGTACAATTGGAAATGATGTCGGTTCCAGTTCAATATCAACCTAAACTCAGTTCTATAGTTTTGAGAAAACGAGGATAAATCAACGATATTTTATTACTGACGGAAGTATCTGTAATTCTTTACTCGAGACCTATGGCCACTTAAGCGCCTATCTAAGCACGAACTTTGTTTTAAGAGCCAATGGATAAATGATAATGGATGAATAAACCTTTGAAGAAGACATCCCCAAATAACACCGTTGGCAAGTAATCGCATAGTAAACTAATCGGTGCTCAACAGTATAAACGAGATGTTTTCCACTTAACGCGACAAGGATGCACGAGCCACGCCACAGTGCAAACTGTCACACGAATAAATTGAATTTTGATGTGATTTGGCGTCGCTGTTAATACAGATTATAGTTGATCAAACGCTTTCGATAATCGAATAACTGGAAAGGAGTATGCACAGGGAGTTGCCTTTTCAAGCAACAAATATTCGAATACTTAATCTTAATTTGTGAATTAGATTTATCTCCCGTCAAACTTAGCTCAGAAATGTGGAACCGGACTCAGGTTCTTTTTCGTTTTACGCTCCCTGGGAAGTAGTCGATACTACATGTGGCCCATCTTGGTAATAGTTGCTTTACCATTACGATCGTTACCCTTTTACGCTCCCTGGGAAGTAGTCGATACTACATGTGGCCCATCTTGGTAATAGTTGCTTTACCATTACGATCGTTACCCGAAGGCAAGAAAGATTTGGTAAAAAAACACAACTTTTAGCGTAATATTTCAAAGCCTCTGGGACACACTGGTTTGTTAGCTCATACATCAATAATGGGCGCGGTCAGAATTCCCGTGCGAATGAGACATTTTCAATCGCCAGATATAGAAGTCGATCTAAGACTTGGCTTAAAGAAGAATTGGCTGTTTGATTCACTTTCCACAAAAAAAGACATAACATTTTGACTGTAGATGATATTCAAATGGCATCACAGGAGAGATACTCAAAACCAAAATAAATAGGTTCCCAGTTTTTAACTAAGCACAAATTATGCATGATTAACAAAAGAATGCAATGGGACTCATTTCTAGTGACCATAAGGGAATTCTCTCGCCACTTTCTGGCGATTTCTTTAAACGATTCTTTTTCCTGAACAATCAATAGGGACGACGTTAAGTGTGCGTATAGTGTTTAAATATTTACTTGTTTCCGTCTAGCGCGGAGACTCGTGAAATGGTGGTTCCGCGTTCGATTTTGATATTTGTATTTTATGCTGAAAATATTTGGACGTCATCCGAAAAAGCAATATTCTACAGAGCACAATCGAAAGTATCATTAAGTTTTCGTGAGACCAGAAATGTACAACCGGTGGATTGGTAGGTTTTCATTCTGTAGCCACCTTAAAAAATGTGGAGTTCGTGGTGCAGAATTGATGTTGAAATGGTTTTTCCTGCGGCAAAAGGACACGGAGGGCGCTACTTATTCGAACATCAGAAAGACATGCGTCCGGAGATTTACTGTCGACCATGGCAATTTGTTGACGATGGAAAGCTCATGAGACCAATTACATCATCTGCCGCTAGCTCTGCCATCGCGCTGCTGATCTGTAGCCGTCATTGCAACTGCACGGCGTTTGTTCCTCTCAGCAACAAAGAATGAATTTTCGGTCACTGTCCACAGCTTCCATCTATTTCATATCGTACTTTTTCGTACGAACTGTCTGCCGATGCCTTAATGGCTCTCTATATCAAAATATCTTCATTATTTATTTTAGTTATAATGACAAACCAATGCGTGCGAGGTTAACCATGGACGTTTATGCATCATTTTCATTTTTTTAATCCACACATAGTATCAACTACCAAGGTAAAGCATAGTCGAATCCATGGAACGTCGTCAAATTAACTGATAGAACCATTGATGGAAACTTCGGTTGAAAAAAATCCTATTTCTGGATCTTCGTTAGATACGTATGCCTGGAGATAATCAGAAATAATGTTCAAATATAATTAAGTATCACAAAATTCATATCTTATCTTGAGTCACGATTTTTGACATTTGATTCCGAGGTAGCCGAGTGTGAGAGGTTTGATCGTGGACTCCGAAACGGCGTAAATTCAATTCTGCGGCACATCTGTTGAATCTGCCAGATGCTGACGCACTTCATATCTTCGTGTTCCGAAAAACGAAGCAAATCGTGATCATTTTCTGTAAACTAACCCGTATTACTGGCACGGTATATTCAAGTGACACGCTATATCTGCATCCCAGCTGTTATTCCAAATAATGATCAGACACGCTGATAAAATAATTCCGTCGTTTACGTCCGCTTGTCCATTAGTAGTCACGTATCATAGCAAACGAGCAATATCAGATAGCCCGTACTGCAGCACTACCGCGTTAGGGCGGGGTTTAATGCCGTCCACCATTCTGTAATAGCCTTCACCCAGTCATTAGAAATATTCACTATGTATCATAAATCATAACCAGCACCGAAGGTATGGATGGTATAGTCGAAGAAGGCATGATTCCAAATAGGAAATATACTTAGGAAAATAATATTTTGTCCTCCCCGAAAATGCCATAGATAGAACTAAATCCAATAAGTTTAAAACCCACTATATTCGTTTTTAATCTTATAGATTTAGCATATAGTAGTAAGCTTTTAAACTTATTATCTGTTCTCCACATCAGAGTGTATGGGCTATTCTACCAAAACTGGATCCAGATTGTTGAATCATAGGCCGGTAACAAGATACTAAAAATTGATAAATATTTATACCATTGTATGAAAAACGATACGATGAATATACGAGAAAATACAGAAAATACATATACTCATGATTTAATAGGATGCTACGAACCGGTGGGATTCGATTTCATCGTTGCAGAATTGTTTGTTTTGGCGTGCTTTGTCGTTCTTCCTCACAGCGCCTAAAGGTTGGTGTCAGTTTGAACCATTTATATACGCGTATTTGCGAAAGAATACCTGACACCCACGACTACTGTTTTAGCAGAAACAATATGCAAAGTTTAGGTCCAAATCAATCGCTTTGAAAAAATATTGATTCTCAAACATAAAAAGAAAAGAATGAAACAATAGTGAAATTCGAGAAAAAGTTTAATATTTTGCCCCCGGGTGTGACTAACGACAAGTTTAAGCTTCTAAAATCGTTTTTTTTTTGCAAATCCAAATTTTTTTTCCGATGTATAAACCTTTTGTGAGACCACTCCTGTTTAGATCTAAACACCAAGTACTTACTCGTTTCGAAAAGGATTAATTCATTGTAGTCAGTGTTTAATTCTTTCAGAATTCCATGCTCGTAGCTCTTCTATTAATGTATGAAAGAATGCAGTGTTTGAACTCAAAGCCACCCCCGAGGGATATAAACCCATCCCCACCTAATCGGGTTTCATACATTCATGTATTCTTTTTTTCATATCTTTCTCCGCGACCACATTGTGATATTAAGTTTTCATACATTTCATATAACAGGGAATTCTAGCACCTGTGATGATGTGTTCAGAATCAATTCATTTTATTTATACTGCCTGTGACGATCTTAATTCGTTCCATGGCAATTTTTGGCTTCGTGGCGGCCGATATCCGGGGGCAATTTCACGGTTTCATCGTTCACGATTCAATTTACACTTGAATAATTAATAAACGCCAGCCTAATCCCAATTAAATCTTCGATTTTATCCTACTTAGACGTCGTTTTTTCGCCCTAAGCCAGATTACCTTCCGTAACGGATTTATGCAAGTGATACATTATATTAGACAGTGTCCCCAATGTGTCCTGAATTTGTGATAGAATCAGAAATGCGAATCAGATATAGCCATATAATCTCGTACAATTTGATGCAGCTTCTGTAGCTTTTGCGTGAACTTCTTGTAACTTTAAAGCCTGTTATCTCTTTTTGCATCAACGAGATAAATATTCAATGGAAAAACAACGGCATTTATAGGCAGAGTGACAATGTCATAATACTATAATGACTATACTCATTCACCTGATGAAGCACTATACACTACAGCGAAAGCTCGTGCATCAAATACCAACCCTATAAACTACTATTTGTTTCGTTGTCTTTTTTCAACACCCGGTTACGAATTACGAATTTTCATCAGACACCCGGCAAATCGACTCCCGCTAGGAAGATTTTAATATCGGAACGTTTTGAAATCTATCATGAAAAAAACCAGTTCGGCGAAATGAAACGATCAAAATCCATACTGTCTGGGGTCTATGGTCTTACATGATATAATACAATTTATTCTAGATTAAATTTGTGCATTACCAATTTTCAGTGCGAAAATTGGAAATTCAACGGACCGGAAACATAATGTTATTGCATTGGTTCAGAGTTGGAAAGTATGTTTTCTCGGAATGTGTGACAAAGGTCGGACCAATCTGGTTAAATTCAAACTTACAGAATCTATTTTAATTCAAACTTACAGCTGCAGACACGATCGAACGATTTCTTTGGGGAAAAAGTTTGCAAATATTTGAACGATATGACATCAGGTTTTTTGTCAGGGGGTTGAAGTCGAGTATGGTGGGAATTGACGTGAAACGGAAACTTTCATATCTATCAAAACTGGTTGATGAAAATTGGCTGGAAACGAACACCAAAAGATTTACAGCACCCGCTTATTATAGATATACTATCTTGTTTGATATTCATCGTATTTGGAATTTTCTTATTACTTCACGAAGGTTATACTTTATGTTAGATATTTGCGTAATTAGAAATGTATATGATTGAATATGAAATACAAACCATACTGACAAAGTGATGCTTTTATATTTGGCGGTGCTTCCCTCGATAATCAAACAGTCCGAAAGATAAAACAAAAAGCCTGTAAAATTGACAACAATTCGGATGGATAGAGCAGAAGTAATAGAGACTTGTTGTAACCGATGATAATTGTATTCAATCAAATCGTTCCGCATTATCTTTACGATGAAAAACCCATTGTTCATCAAACATAACACAGTATGTATCTACGTGCATTAACTAAGAGCCGTATTTATTTAGATACATAATATTTCAATTGGTATGTTTGCGGTTGATTTGTCGCCCGCCTCGGCCATTAGGTGACACGGTTATACTTAGTGGTACGCGGTGCGCTGATCGGACTTTGTAAAAAAGACAATAATTATAAAAAGCCGATCAGAATAAAACGGGAATGGTCATAAAACTGAGTCTAAATAAACCGAAATGTGCATCCATCACCGGTCCTTGTAAAACTAGCTAGGGAAATATATTTTCCATTAGTTATCAGACTCATGATTTTACAACATCGCCATAAAACCGTCCCACTGCTTAACCAAGGGATCTAGCTCAGAAATTATCCGAAAATAGATGAATTCCGTACAACAACAAAAAAGTGCTCAAAAAGACATGCGTGGCTGATAAACAGTAAATGAATATGGGCAACTCGAAAGCTATCCCCACGCCTACGAACCAACCGTGTCAACACTCAATTGATATACACACCTTTCACACAAATAAGATGTATACTTAAGAAGCATATCGCATCGAACAACATAATATACTTAAACACTAAATTAAGTATTGAAATTATAAGCCTGAACAAACACCGATTTTTTCTCAAGCAATTAATTAACTTATGTAAACACAAAATAACCAAATGCTCTCTATCGGGGACTGATGTATACTTACCGATAGCAAATGCGGTAAAAGGACTAATCAGAAAACCGGCCGTTGAGAACTCCATCAAAAAATCCGTTTCAAAGTGAAAGAAACAATAGCCCTCCTTTTCACATATTGTCCAACTGAGGAAATAATTATCACAGATCAGTTTCCGTACATGCTATTATATATTATATATTTCGCTTTGACGGTGGAGCTCCAATATCTACTGGTTCCAACGACATCGAAATGCGAGAATTTTTTTCTGAGGATACGACGTTTTTCTTGATATCAGCTTATGAGGAAATTAACATCTTTTCTTATTTCGACTTCGTTCGTATTGCGCAAAGATTTGCTAATTTTCCAAAACTCAGTGATAGATATCTATTCGTCTTATTTAAGGGCGCGAGTTTTCCATTGTTGGAAAATGACGATAAACTCGGAATTTCCTAAATTTCAAATAGAAGAAGATTGTTACAAATACCAATGATCTAAATTCACGTATTTGTGAAAATTACATTGTTATTTTACCTGAAACAAAATAAGGCTATTTCACAAGTTTTGGTTTTTTGACAAGAAAAAAAATATCAAAATATCAGTTCAAAGTTATCATCAGGTTGGCATCTTTTTATGTCATTTTGATGCTTCTGCACGATGCGGATTTTATGTTTTTTTCGCCGAGTGTTTACGCGCCCTAAAACAAACATCGGGTTCTTCCGCATCTGAACAGTATGGTATGATATGCGTTTGAACTGTTCTGCCGACGAGATCCGACAAAATCTGTGTGACACGTCGTCGTCGCCTTTTTCAGAACGCAAAAAAGCAAAACCCGCAAGCGAAACGCCACTCACCATCGTTTCGAACACGCTTCGCTTTTCCTTTAAAACAAAGTTCCCGAGTGCAGACGTGCGTCAGATAAACAAATGTTATTGACTTAGCGATGATATAAAACTATTTTCTTATCGAGTGTGCATGTTTGTTGAATTATCGCCGGCATTGTGCCGCGACCGTTTCATATTGGAAGAAGCATTCTCAATAATGTTTGAAATCGTATTGCAGAATGCCTGCAGCGTTGGTCCAGGTTAAACATAAAATCGGTCTCAATGTCGAGATCAAATTGAGGCCTGTGGCTAAAATTGCTGTTTGATAAACAACAAACGTCATTTTTTATACTTTAAAAATTCTGACTCCACTGATATATATTGGTACTCAAATAGGGTCTATTCAAAGAATATTGCTAATTGAATGTATCAGTAAAACACGGGTGGTGAGAGACCAATCATTATCTTATTATTTGAAATGATAGAAAATAAGTGATTTTTTGAAGTGGCGATTCATATACTAGAAATGTTAAACCAACGAAGGCAAATCAGCGAATTCAGCAAATGGTCGATTCAATGCCTTGAAGGAGAAGTTATATTAGGATCGAAAGGTTTTGTTATGGTGATATATGTATCTTGAAGCGAAAACATAAATTGTGATATTGGAATAAACCATTGAGACATCCCAAAGCGCATAAGGTTTAACATTTAAATAGCATGGCCTCAAACCAAGCGTATTGCTAATCAGGGGTGGATACAAGGGGGTGGGTGCAGCAGGGGATGCGCATCCCCTCTTTAAAAAAAGGTCAATTTGCAATGAAAATAAAAGATGTAAAACTGATACTTAAAAAAGTTTAGATTCATGTTATTGTTCTCTGTAATGTTTTCCGATAAGTTTTTATTTCGGGATGTCCTTTTAATTGTATGAAAGTTTGGGTGTACATCCCCCCCTCCTGAATCAAACTCCCCTGATCGGTTAACGTTATGAACTGCGTTCTTGCTGTGACTAGTCTTGTTGAAATGGCAAACGCTTTTTATAATTGTTTTCTCATTCCAGAAATGAATCACAGTTATAAAGCTTTTGTTGTACTGTTGCTGGCTTTAGTAGCTGAACTAGCAATCGTATCGTCGTCAACTTCGTCAGAAGAAATTTCGAGTCCCGACGATGAAGAACTTCACAGATTAGAATCCGATTTATACAGGGGATATTTAGACCACATGATCAACGAAGGCCAACTCGATAACGACGGTAAGCAGCGCAGATTTTCAAAATACGATTCATTGTTTTCGATATAAATTGCCATCACTTACACGCAACCATTAATGATGTTAATGTTTTGAAAGACACGCACACACACCGCGATCTGTCGTGTGCGCTCGTTGCAAAATATGTCTGTTCACAGAAAATTTAACTGTTTCACGCATCGTATCATTCACGTATTATTGAAAAGTACACGCACAAAAATTCTGATGGTTTGGAGATGATAGAAAAATAAATGTTTGTATTTACCCTGCCGTTACATATGGATAACGTGTTGAATGTTAAATGAAACCAAATACGCCCGATCTGCCCATAATTGTATCAAATTTGTATTCAGAGAGTTGAATGATTCTTGAGTGCATAAATGTTCTGCTGCTTCATTAAATTTTCTTGCCCTAATATAGATGGCGCTATCCAGATTACGGAACGAAGACCTAGTTTTATCGGCAAAAGAAGTGAAGACAGTATTGACAAACGTCGGAGGCCCGGCTTTATCGGCAAACGACGAAAACCTTCTTTCATAGGCAAACGGGTTGGCGTAATTCTGGGAAACTATTATGGAAATAGGTGGTCACATTCATTAACTGGGCGACCTGCTTATTTAGGAAAGCGTCCTACCCCTGGGTTTATCGGTAAAAGGAGGCCTTCATTCCTCGGCAAACGAGGGAGTGAAGACGATGATTTTTTGAGCGTGCCCCAACAAACAAAGAACATGTTTGATGCGGAAGAAAATGATTACGCCAAAACGGCCGAAGCCAAGCGACGAAAACCTGGTTTCATTGGCAAACGCTCTATTTCGCAAAATAGAAAAGTTCTGCTGAATGCCGGAAAGAAAAAATCAATGTAATCGAAGGTAACCATTGAAGCCTCGGACTCTGCCTCTCTCTATCTCTCTCTCTCTCTCTAACTCTCTCTGTCTAACTATCTAACTTCCCGGATACTGTCAGTCCTTGGTTTGTATACAGACAACCGTTCTATCAACTGCTAATACAAGATGACCGCTAAAGCGCTACGAAGGTCGTAGATCTATCGCAGTTCCATTTCTCATGGGACGATTCTTTCTCTATCCGCGCATATATAGCCTACTCTAATCACATGGTAGAATAGATTATTATCTCCTTATGTCTATATCCTAAATTCTATTCCAGTAATTGACGATCCAACTGATCGTCCGATGACTTCATTCTCTTTCCTATCTCAGTAACACTATTGGTCGACTGCATTATAGTCTCGATTAAAAACCGTCTCAACAGGACTGCTAAGAACTAAAGCAATCATCAATCACGGGTCAATAGGACCTAACTAGGGTCATGGCACTCAGAATATAGTAGAATACTCACTGCAAGTGAAAGATGTATGGAAGATGCAATTCATTTCAAATGTGTTCTAATAGGCCGGCAAGATCCTAAACTAAAAACTTCGATTACAAAGGTTTTAAGGTTGCTGTTGAGATGGTTGAAATCAACGCTTATTCTGGGTATTTTCTTTACTCCCTAATAGATGACTTTAGCTCTCTTTCAGACTTAACGCTGTATAACCAATGTCGTTAATGCTGCGTTCTTCGTCCTTCCTTTTCAGAACATACCCAAGGTGCTAAACTTCCCATTGACTATCGCGTTCGTTCCACCCAGTTTTGTCCTCCTATCAAATATTCGCTAACAATACTCGGCTCTCAATCCTGCATGCTTTAATGAAAAAACGACACGGCCACGATATAATGACCACTTGGAAAGCAAATATGCCAATCAATCAGACTTTCAGTATCAATTATATCCATATACCCGATATGAAAAGCATATTTCAATAAATTCATTAAATCGTGTGCTGTCTAATATTGAATATGATTACGCGGAGTTACATCCGCACCGCGGATGAAAATGTCACCGATTGACGCCAAACATTCAAACGGCAATCGCTTGGCAAATCTACGCAAATTTGTACTGATTCTCTTTTCAGGGAAGTCTAACGTAAGTTTAATAGTTGATCATCTTGACTTTTAGAATAGAATTAAAACAGCCCCGCCATCACGACGACATTTATAAAGCAGCCATACAATACGGGGTCCTGTAGTCCGTAAAAATATTTTGACGAATAAAACTCCGAACAATTAGATCACTTGTTTCATCTGTACATTCAGTCTATGTTCGCTAGTAATTTGTTGTGTTCCAGTAACTGTTGAATATATGGTTATGTATAATTTCCCATCTGCCCATACCCATGATTCTATCAAGAGGTGAAACTAGGAAGCATCAGTTAATTGTCCAGCACCATCCAACATCACTTCCGAAAAATTGCTATTGTGCGAATTGGAGCAAATTCTTTCGCCACATTCATGATCAAATATTTATTTGTAGGTTTCTTTTTGGGAACCGTGTATAAACTCCTTCCTGGAATCTTGCTGAGCGTCGCATTTTTCTGAAGTGGTTTTGATTCACATCTGATGCTTTTTAGTCATTGTGTATAAGTAATACTATCAATTAATGTGCCACCGCCTGTGGATTCTTGTCGGTGTCGAAAGCATTCATTAGGTATTCAAAAAATTCTAAGCACCATTTCTGGAAACGGTGAATGCTTCATTCCGCGTTAAAGTGTTGTAAACTATGGCCGATTATTTCAAATCAAAATCGCTCAAATTCCAAAAGCTGACACAAATTGCATAGATTTCCACGATTCTTCATTATAAAGACTATGACATAATAACTACTGAATGCTTTTTTCCGGCAGCGAAGCTCTTTGCATTGCTGGTCGCCGTGCGCCAAACAGCTCTGACGTGGAGGACGCGTATTGATACGCCGCGCTCCGGTTGATAGAACATGTCGAATTTTGATTTGGAATCAATTCCTAGTTTACAATGCAATTATGTATCATCTAAACATTGAGTTTTATTGTTTCAATTCTGTTAATCGATGATATTTTCGAATATTTCTTTATGTAACAAGAAAAGGTCATTTGGGTTAAGTATGTACTGATTTTCATCTCTTGCATATTCGTGATAAGTTAGTATAGGGAAACACTAATGCATCTCATGTTCGGTGCAACACTTCCATTTCGGAATAAACGTTACACCTTGTGCATATTTCATGCATTCTCTCTTCGGTAGTTGTAAGTCATTAGTGAAGAAAAAATCTGGCTGCTCACAACGTGCGAACGCACCTTGAAAAATGTGAACATTCAAATGAGAAATTCGTCAGCATTAACCAGCTCGTCTGCTTTACATTGCATGTTCAAACCGATACTCCATTAGTATCTTTAGTAGACAAGACATTTTCATATATCATTTCTTTTGTCCTCCAACAATCATTTCGATCGATCGAATTCTAGAGAAAATTATGTATTTCTTACGTATTTATATTGCTCATAACGATTTTAACATTTTGCATTTTGATTATTTTCTGATCGATCGAAACGTATTCTTGTGGCTGAGTTCGAATGTAAAACATCGTTTTCTGACATTTATTTGTAGACTCTACAGACCACGTCCACGAAAAACTGCACGGCTTCGTCAACAAGAGATTCAGCGAATTCTTGGGTGGAAAGAAACGGTTCAGTGAGTTCTTGGGCGGAAAGAAGAAACGGTTCAGTGAATTTCTAGGCGGGAAAAAGCGTTTCAGTGAATTTCTCGGTGGCAAAAAGCGATTTAGCGAATTTTTAGGCGGCAAGAAGCGTTTTTCCGAGTTCCTTGGTGGAAAAAAGCGTTTCTCCGAATTCCCCGGAAAATAATTCAATAATTTGCGATGTGAGCTTATGGTTGACAAACTCTGTAAATATGTCTTGTTTTGTTGAATATGCATTAGTAATTGCCTTACCGGTAGTGAAGTATATGATTACTGTTCCGATTACGTTCATCATTTCACTGTGAGTTTCGAAGTCATGGATGAACTGCCTACAATCTTTAGTTGAACGTGTTTCTCGTCGTCCCTCACAGTACTGCTTCCATTCGCCTTGGTTTTTCAATATATACCGATCCATGGCTATGAAACAATATGCTTAAATCCGATATGCTAGGAATTCAATGTTTACGTCTAAAACTTTCATTTGTTTGAACTTTGAAATGGAAAATCATAAAACTTCCTCCGTATACAGAACTCTTCTAAAACTTACTAAAGATTGGAAAATCCTCTGATGCTCTTCATAGTAAAAGTATTTTTGTTATGCGAACGATTATACATATTCTATATTCAAGAAAGATTCTTTGTTAAATGCACCTATAAGCTAATGTACAAAGTTAACTGGACTGCTTTTCGGTAAAGCGCTATGTAATTTTAGTAAGCCGCGCGGATAAAATCCAGCTCGGTCAGACCTGCCGAAAAGTAATGCACAATTTATCCCAATTTCTACAATTCAATGTCTATGCATTCATGGAATTTAATTTCAAACATCATTATCCATGCTACTTATTCGGCAAGTCTGACCGTTGTGAGATAGCTACATAGTAATGTTATTGAATTGAATTTTCTCGGATGGAAATATACAATGCAGTTGCGTTATCTAGAAAGTCGAATAAGAATTCGTTTATTTATATACTGATTTTTTGAATATATGTCGGCCATAATCGAAAAGGGGACGTGGATCTTTTTTGCACTGTTTGAATTACAGCTGAAAATTCAATAAATATGCGGTTTCTACGGAACTATTGTCTTTGTCGAGAGTAAGTTTGGATCTTATACATTTCTCAGAGTTTACCATTTATAGGACATCATATCCGTGTTGTGACGATGATGTAAAGAGAATCCCATGGTAATAACGGAAATAGTCCGAAAATGTTTTCTTTGAGCTAGTAGTTTATTCGACGTTTCGGCTATATCCTAATAGTCATATTCCCGAAGAAGATTATTAGGATGTAGCCAAAATGTTGAATAAACTACTAGCTCAAGGAAACATTTCGGAATATTTTCATTATCACATGTATAAATTATGGGATCCTCTTTATATTTTGCAGAGTTGATGGGAATGGTTTGTCGACTATTCTAAGCCGGATTGGAGGATAATAAATAAACTGATGATTTTTATAAAAGATTTCAGGAGAACCTAAACACCAATTAGGAAAGCGGAATTGTTTCAACTTTCAGGTTTACTTTTATACTCAGTCTATATGCCTGCCTTAGAAATGCTGCAATTAATGTTGCATTGAATTCAGCCGACATTATGTGCACTCATAATTAGTTGAACTCGTTCAAGCTTAGGAATGGTGGTTTGTTACCAACAAGGGATTCTCTCCCGAACGTATTCTCCATTAGTTCATTCATTAGCAATGTTGTCGTGTCGGCGAAGAGAGGTGTGCCATTTAAAAAGTTACCCAGGTGGTGAACAAGAAATTCAATCAAGCGACCAGTACTTGATTTGTGATGAGGTCATGGCTATGGTCCTGGTGAACACGCAACCAGATCAAACCATTCGTGCAAATTTTCTTACGTAGATGAAGAATCATTTGATAAAAAACAATCCCATTTACAGAACCTAGGAGAAAGCTGACGTATTTTTCTCCAATATACTTAATTTCTTTCGCATATTCTATCGTTCCATCGATCAGTAGTTGAAACATTATGTAAACATATCATTTAGGCAATTTACGTTCGCATTTCTCAAATGTAATTCTGAAGGTCTAGGTCGATGTGAAGGTTTTAGCGGAAGCGTACACAATAGCCCGTCACAGCACGATATGATTCGCATAATCCGTCACTCAAATCCCAAAACGATACCAAAACGACTGACGGGAATATCTAGTTTTTCATTCACACCATGAACAGCGTGAGATAGATTTACGGATACCAAATGCCAGATCGGAAAACATGCACGTAACAATTCCCATAGCTCCTAATCGGTAATTATTTTTTTTAAAGTTCAAAAAATACTTAAATTGCAGACACAATTAATACATGAACGAGAACGCGCACCATCACGTACCGTTTCTACCAGTTTTCTAGAATCATCTCAGATTTTCATAAACATTGCGGGGATTGACAGCTACCAAACCTATGGGTATATTGGTTCATAATCAATCGAGTATGATCTAAAGGTAGTCAATGCCGTATAACACGCTAGTGGAGGATTCGACAGATTAACTGAACGCGAGGGTTAAAACTACAAGGAGCCATTAAACCAGCTCCCAGCGGAAATTACGGTTAAACCGGCTTCCACAGCGCAGGGCTTTATTTCTAGCTTTCTATAGCACCAAAATGGAGGAGAATTTATCAAAACACCCCCTTATTCCGGTTACGGTACTAGACAAGTTTAGGGTACTCAAACCTGAGTATCTTTTGTGGATAAATGAGGTAAAATGATTGCAACGAATATAGCCGAATTGCGTATCGGTGGCCGCCATTTTTCTATTAGCTATTAACATGCTGTTGAGCGTGGTAAGGCAAATACAGTACCCAAAATTGAGTATACCCTTAGATAAATGTGCCGAGAGTACCATACTTGAAGAGGTACTCAGAATTGAGTACATTTCGATAAAATTCGTCTGGGAGTCTGGTAACTACTGGTGGAGCCAGTTCGAATGAAAAGTTTTATCGAATCAGAAACGTGTCAGCCGTTTCACATACCACATGATTAATTGCCCTGTAACGACATTAGTTTTGGTAAATTTACTTCTTCGTTATTCTATTTATCTCTTATCATTCTTCTGTGTTCGCTTTAAATATTAAAACGCGCGTGAATATTTTCGTATCCTCTTTTCGACGATATTTCCTCACAATTGAGATAAGTTCGAAGAAATATTGACATTTACCGAGTGTACTGAATTTGAAAAATCTACTTTCTCAATCTACGTTCGTATAACCGTGTGCGGATTCTCGACAGCGCTCGCAACAACTATTTATTCTACAGATCATTTTGTGGGATAGGACATTAAGTATATATGTAGTCGGTACTTGGCCAACAAATATCTCATGAAGTTGGATAGCAGCGCCAGTCTCTTCACATGTTTACGTTGTTACCTTGGAGTAATTATTTGATTAAGATAAGATGTGTCCAGAAGATATTCACGTGACGTCATAGTGCATCGTATTTACCGTTAAGTTAGTGCATCCTCGCTTGCCGGGGGTCCGGTATCGCTCCCCGAACTCGCTTCCACCGACGTTCGGGGAACTTTAGCTGAGTGGGTTCGAATCCTTCGAAAGGTGAAGATGAAGTTAGTGCCTTACTGAAGTATAAAGCCAGTAAACAATAGCGTGATTAAAGTCTCACCATTTTCAACTGTCGTGGCAAACTGATATGGACTTACAACAAATCCGATTTCATCACGGGCGTTTTCATACGAATAGATTTACAACGCAAAATGTATTCAACTTCAACAGTTAAGTAGTTCCGACGATCGAGAGGGAGCGAACCAGCCTGCGGCATTTCAATTGAAACAAGAGATTGAAAAAATAAGAAGCCCGCAAGAGAACGAGAACAATGTACGTTTGCTTACTAGAAAAAATATATAAATTATATTTTTTATTATAAAATACATGTATACATGTATAACGGGTACATTATTTCAATCGATTCATTCACTACTATATCATATTTATTGCGACCACGGTTTTTGTCTACAGAGAGATTCTAAAACATCGCTGCAACCGATTCATCAATGAAAGCATTAAAACAAGATTGAAATACATTCTTTCAAAATGGAAACATTACACAGAATGATGAAGCGCACTCTTTTCTTCTGAGACACAACCGAGAATTAGCGTGAAAAGAACGAACATAATTCAAATTATATAAAAAAGAATGAAGATTTCCCCCAAAGGACATTACAGAGTTATTACATGCACTGAATGAAGAAACACAGCGCACCAGGGTCGATGTCGGGACAGCCATAGTTTGAGCGACGATGGATTTTTTTAAGGTTGCATTCTAAATTACCGTATATTGTTTGATAAGAATATTTTGAATGTGGGACTTCGAGTTGTTTAACTGAAGACCCTAGGGCTCATAGCTAGATAACTGGAATTGAACCGATTTTGCGATAGAATAGTCATGAATAGTCGACACATCAATTCTAATTTGTTATCACTTTTGTATCACTGGGTTGATTATTGTCACTGCAATAGGGCATTATCATAAATGTTTTAAAGAGGAACGACAAGCGCGAACATGAAGTTTCAGTCATTCAATTAAAGGAGGCGACATCAGTAAAAAATAAACCACTACATCGCCGATTACAAATCATTTTCAGAAGATCAAACTGAAACGTCTTTTTGCAGAATGTACATATCTAGATGATCGAAAAGTCATACGCAGTTCACGTTGAGGGCAACCTCTCGCGCGGGAAAACTAGTCGGTAGTGCACGAGATTTGTGAACCAGCACCCTTTTAACTCGGTTAGTTTTCATAGAACCTATAGGATCCGCGGTAGTCATGGGTTCACTCGAAAAACGGTTGAACTCAGGAGCCTTTTTTAAATCAATAACGTCGTCATACTTGCGTCATAAGTAGCGATGGCCGTGTCGTTACACTTCACTCTGAATTTACTGACTAAGTTTTCAGTAAGTTTTTTGACGCCGTAAAAACCGTTACAATAATATTTATATACCTAGTATACGTTATATATTAGGGGTTCTGCGTGAGTCGATGTGCACTACGTCATCAATATTGGCGTTACAAAATAACAATTTTAAAACTACAATCACAATTGTGAATTTTGGCGCTTATTTTGTAATCGAAAATATTTAATAACCCTTATCTTTTTGATAAATTTCAACAATTATTTTTTGTTTTTGAAAGGATGTCCATCCACTACGTCATACATTTGGGCTAGACTGGTTGCCGGCCGATTCAGTGCAATGATCGATATATTCAAATCCAAAATAACTTCGTCGATCCTGAATATAAATCGCATATAATTTACATTATATTATTCATTGTCGACAATATTACGCAATATATTCTGTTATTTTTCAAGGCGCCAATAAACATTCATGTTAGTTTTCTTGTTAATTCAATAACCATACATCTTGAATTACATGAGTAAAATTCAACCCTAATCCTAATTTCCAACACTGCTACAGTGAAGCAGAGCAGGCTAGGCAATACTTCATTTCATTTTTAGGCCTAGCGCGCACGGCGCAGGGAAACGCTCGAAAACATATGTCTGTCTCGTGTTTCCGTGCGTCGTGCGCGTTGGGCTCGACCCATGTGATTGTTGGTTTTTCGACTGTACAGTTTCTGATATGACAGACGAGAATTGTGTGTAATGTGTCGTCTGCTTATCTCTCGTTTCCGGTGAAGAATTCATTCCCGATGGGTTCAGTCGACGGCGGCTTGTACACGAAATACGGAGATGCCGACCCGATGAACAGTATAACATTATTCTTCAGAGTAAATCTGTAAAACAAAACCATTATTTGTTCACATTCAGGGCAACAAGAAAATACTTAGAAATCTGTAAATCAGCAGTACTGTCTTGGCGATAAAAGGCATGAAAGAGTCAGAGCTCCCCCGCCTCTTTAAAATTTATGATGTTAATTCCGAAACCAGAAAATCGCCCTATTCGCACGGGAGGGGAGATCTGAGTGCACAAATAAAAACTGTGGAACTGTCTTGGTTCCATATTTCAGACCTAAAGGCAAGAAATGAAATGACAGCCAGTATGTATGTGGCTGTGTCCTAATGGTTTATTCGATACTGATATAAGCATATCTAGTTGACAGCAGAAAAAGAACAAACAATGACCGACCGTCGGAAAACCAGCGCGCTATCCCGAGTTAAACTATTAAGAGTTCTTGTGCTGTGTATGGTTTGACAGTTGTTCGCGCATGTGATAACAAATTAACAGCAATAGCCCCTCTCTACAACTATCCCGAACACTTCCGAATCCAGAGATTGAGGACACACAAATGTCCCCATTACCATAATAATTGATAATATGGAATTCAGTTTTCTTGCTATTCGCGATGTAGAACGCGCTTTTCCTATTCACCGACTCCCTAGCGAGCAGCAGGATTGTGTAGAAAACTATTGGTTTCCAAAATGCAACTATAATCGCGAGTGCTAGAATTTTACCCCGCTGGGCACGTGGCTAATGGTCTGAGACACATTGTCCATCGGAAGAGAAAGGAAGACTGGTGCAGAGAAGAGTTTATCTCTGCTGGGAGAGACCATTATTCCAGACGGCAGACGTTATCAAGAGGTTTTTCGTACCCAAACGAGTCATCAATATCTTCAGGCCGAGTTTAAATGAATGGTTATCGCAAATTGAAATTAGTTTGGGGAGATATACTGATGAAGTCAAATGACTTACCACGTGAGTGATCGCTTCGTGATAATAAATAAAGAGATCTCTCAGACTTATTATGATTATCCACACGCGAAGTGCTCGAAGTCATCTTCGCTTAAAGTACTCGTGATAAGACGGAGAATATTGCTGCTTAATTTTCTAAGTCGCTCAAGAAACAACGCGATCGGAATGGATTTGATAAATTCAACGCGCGTTAACATTGCCAGTTAGGTCTCGTAGGAGCCCGAATTTCAGATTTTAAACCAATCAACTTGTGTAACGATTGCGCTTTGATGTATCAGGTAATGTATCTATATTGACGTTAATAGTGAGTCCCCAGACGACAGAATACACGCGAAAAATATTCACCGCACAATTCCAGCGATGCATCTCACCTCCCCGAATGCATTTATCCATCAAAAATAACGAAGCCGAATTCATTAAGTTCACCTTGAAGAACCTTGGCAAACATGAAATGATAAGATACGCTACAAAATCTAAAACGTGCGGACGATTGTCTTAAGTTTGCCAAAAACGGTGAAAAAGGCACTAACAAGAATCCGAATGAATCCCCAGAAAATTTTGAACAGATTCTCTAAATTCGATCTTTTATAGAGTTGTCTGTTTTAAATTCCAATATTCACTATGAATGCATAGTGGCAGAAAAAACGCCCGAGAAAAATTCATCCTTATCTAGTTGAGAAAATATCGACAAGTTCAAGTACGCCTACAGCCTGCTGATGTTGCATGACTACGGGGATTTTGTTTGTGCAGTTCATCGCATGTCAACGTCTCATGATATTAGCGAAACGAACAGTTATAAAACTGCTATTAAGTATATGCTATTATATATATATATATATATATATATATATATATATATATATATATATATATATATATATATATATATATATATATATATATATATATATATATATATATATATATATATATATATATATATATATATATATATATTAAGTCTGGATATTAAGTTGATTTAAGTCTGGTGTGAAAATTTACCTTTTTTTAAACAACATTTTATCGAAATGTAATAGGATGATGTATGTATTTCATATAAACCGCTCTAATACGTAGTGGAGAGCAGTATATAAATAAATGTTATTATTATCCATGTTATTGAATATATATTTCTTAAATACGTAATCATACCTCAGCATGCCTTTATGCAGCCCGAATGGGTCGACTCCTTCGACGAAAAACAGCCCTGAACATTTGCACAGCAGGGCTACAACGGTGTAGTCTTCACTGCTGCGCTGATTGAAATACAACACATAGACTTTCCTGGAAAAAAAAAACTTTTCATTACAGATATAATTGGGTTCCTTTTTCATCAATTCCTTTTCACTTATTCAACTTCAGAATCGTGAGAGAGATTCGAGAAGAAAACTGTATCAGGTGTAGGATTTTATTTCGTCATGTGTAACGGTTTAGGAGATTTTCAGTTGGAAAAACAATGACTATCCGTACGTACCCGGCACCGGGTAAATGCAATAAAGGGTTATTCACGGCTAACGCCTGTCGACACGGTTTCAAATGCGCCATCGACATCGGTTTACTGTCTCGAATTAAACGAAATATTTCCTCTTCGTATCTATCCGCAATAATCGATCGAACTCCCGCTAACTCCGGCCGTGGTTCTCTGATAAAAGAAAAAAAAATCTCCTCAATTAGAAAATCATAACTTAATATATTACATACAATCAAATAGTTATAAGCCAGTCTTTTTCAGTGTTTAATCAAAGCAAAGCATAATTGCTACAATATTAACGCAGAGCCACTTATAATATTGGGGTATTACTATATCGGATTTTAAGCACTACTGTATCTAATATTTCGTCGGATCTGCGAAAAACAACATAAAAAGTTGACAATAACTGTTTCGTGTGCAAATTGATAATAAATCCGGCGAGGAGACACGAATCTTAAGAAGTAAATGAGAATTATTCGGGAGTGAATAAGTCTGAACGGAGGCTGATCGGAAATCACAACGGATAAAGGTTTCATTGGTGAAATTAACATCAACAGGGTATTAGAAAGGATATTATTAGAACAATTCCAGGATTACGATTTTAAGAAACAATAACAACAAAGCAAGTCTGGATTTATATTTCTATACGCCTATATATAGGGCCAGTGGGATAATGCGGATCATAGTTAGCACCACGCCCTTTATTTCAGAATAACAGACGAGTTCTCGAAATGAGAACAGGAATGTTGAAAGCACAAGTAGATCTTATCACTAGGGTAAGTTACATGCTAATCTGTATGCCAGCTACTGAACACAAACACACGACAAAATCCCGACTTTCTCATAATTATATTGACCATTAGCACGTATCTGCCCATTCCCAAATGATTCTACACACCACTCACCACGACGACGACTTCAAAGCTATGAATCGTTTTATGCCCATTGGACCAATTATTGCAGCAGATCACTCAGATAACAGAAATCCGAGTACAAACGTGGCATAAAATAATCCACTGTGAACATTGTGGCGTTTGTTGCATCGGCATGCTTCCCAGTCTGACCTGCACTGGTAAAACTAGAACAATTCATGTTTCTTACCCCGATCAAATTGGGAATGGTACATTCGACATAGATTTCCAACCACAGATATTTGACCATGTCTATTAGGAGCGGAAAACTGAAGATTCGGAATCCGTTATAACATTTACCAAATATTCATCAAATTTTTGCAGCTACGTGAATTCAATTCTACGCTAGAGTCAAAAGAAAATACATTTCAGACGGTATATTCTGAGCCACATGCGGACTAGATCTAGATACGTTTGATATAAGCCGATCATTGAGAGGAATGGCTGTAACAGGGAGATTCAGGGAATGTCCTTGACTATCGGCAAGGAGGGAGGTGGCAATCCAAAAGCTAGCTAGAGACTTACAAGTGACCGTCAGTACGAGGGAAAGTTTCGAGACAACAGAAGGCTGAGAGAGGCAGCGTGCAGAGATTAATGCCAAAAGATTAATCCCGCGAGATGGATCGCAGCTTCACAACTTCTAAATAAAATATCATCGCGTTCTCCACAATGCGTCGAGTACCGCACTCTCTCGAGCTTCAACTGCTGTCAAATGATTTAATGAAAACAGATCAGTTTTTCTATAATTATCGCCAATTAGCATAACGAGCGGCGTGAAAGATTGCTCGCTGGTGACCCGAAGTTGTTGAATTCGTCGAAATCAAATGTTTGCGCGGAGGATTCGTTACTCCAACTCACATGCCAGAGACAATACCGCAGACAAATGAATACATTTTTATGCCTTATCCTTCCATGACCGTTACATTACACAGGCATGGCGGTCTTAGCAGCAGCCGTAATTAAACATGACTGTTTTTCAAGGAATCTTGCCGTTAGTCTCCCTCCGTTAGCTACTAAGGTTGTAATTAGATTGTCTAATTCGGCATGTCAGTCCTTCCTGCTCCTTCTACACAACCTTTTATATGGATTATCAGAAAAAAAAAACATGGAATATCCCTCTTACATTGGTTTTAGCATTTATATTCCTTCATCACTCATTTTTCACAGTGTTTCAGTAAATAAGTTCCACACTGATAAGTGACGACGTTACAGTGACTCAGTGTAACTCGATAAGGAAAGGTTTTATTGAGCCAAGAAGTCAATAGAAAAATTAAAAATCCATCTTAAATAAACATGCGAGTTCGATGTAAACTGCATTTGGTGCCTTCGTTTTACTTTTACTTTTATAGACTTACAGATTGACGACTCGTTTTCTATTGAACAATTGAGCTTCTAATTTTGAAGGTTGAACAACAGGTAAATGTTGAACTCTCGAGATGTCTGGTACGACCATTTCATAGTCTTCCATTCCACTGCTGAATTTCCATACCTCCCACGACCTAAATTCATAGAAAAATCTTATTTAATTTCTCTAAGTTCAACATTCGAATATAAGCAAAAAATTCGACAAAAAATCTCAACATAAGCTACGATTAAAAGGTTAAGATCGCATAATGAAATAAACATTCTGACTATTAGGCAAAAAAAACAAGTGTTCCAAGTAGCAGAGAACTACCAATAAGCGATATACATATATTCTAAGGCTTCGATTGTAAAAGAAAGATGAACATAACTAATGTGTTCAACATTACAACACTCATAAGAAACAATCTAAGTAAGTTCTATGAATCATCACAGAATCAACTTTAATCTTTCAATGTACTTGAATAATACCTTCGTCTGCAACATTTCTTTAATCTGCCTTTTAGCTTGCGTTCGTAGAACGTTCGTTTCATCAGGAACGCTAATCCAGGGATTGTTTCTATTCGGTACAGTAACGATATATTACTTGAGACTCCTTCATACCCTACAATAAACATATACATACGCGACATGAAACCCCCGTTCCAGAGTTAAATAAAAACCCGGCCAAATCAAAGGTTAAAAAAGCCAAATCAGTATGATTGACTTGAGAGCTTGGGGATTTTACTTGAATTTTTTATTCAACCATCAGAGAAGATAGACGTCGGTGATTAAATATGAATCAAAATGAGCTTATTTTCAAAAACATAAATCCAAGAACGGGAGACTATGGATTTTCTACCTATTGTTGAATACTAAAATTGAATTCCGACTAATTTTATTCAATCTTATGATTTTTCAACCAGCGGCGATTTAACTTTGTTTCTAATTTTGAAGCTCCATTCATAAGCCAAATTTCGGCTCGAGTCTGATCCGCGCCAATTTTTCCGGGCCAAATCTTTTCCATGTGACCATCGGTAAAGCGTCTCATCGTGGATAAACCAGAGATCCAGCGTATGCATGAACTTATGACATCTTTTATTCGCAAATTAAAATGACTCACGAAGTTCACATTAAGACAGGCGGCAAATTCAATTATTATATTGAATTATTCAGAAGTCTATCATATGTGGTATCGGTCCCATTAGAGCACCTAGTAATTAGTACAGTCTTACTAATTAAACCGTATAACTTGTCACCCGAAGTTTTCTTTGTCTGATGGCGGATACAAGCGAATTTACGAAATAAGAATTATTCGTTTTTATTGAAATGATTTTTATTCTTTGAAAAGTTGCGTATTTTCATGTACAGCATCGGAAAATTGACTTGAGTGGATTAAAAAGGAGTTTATTCCATTGTTACGTCTTGTAACGGGTAAGGCGCAATCAATTCTACGAAAATGAAACCATAAATTAATCTTACTGATTAAACAAACCGTTAAACCGGTAATTTTCATATGGAATGCGTGACAGTGGCAGATGAGATAAATCAATCCTAAATAGAACTGTGCAGAACAAAAAGCACGAAACACCTCAAAACATAAGCGTCACCAGGGGAGGTTCGGGTGCGGATGAAACCATCTTTTTCCATCTTGATTCTATGACGAGTTTTATCACCTCAGACTTACAACAATAAGTCCTTTGGATATAGGCAGCTAGGAATCTCTTAAACATTGATGCTATATTGGATAGTGTCGTTTTTAAGCTCCAATAGAAAATAAACTGTCCTTATTTTCGTAGTAAAGACATCTCTACAGTACCGTATGAAGGCAGCTGGTTTGACTAGTCAGTTTACATTTTTATGACTAGGTAGCCGAGTTGCGTGGGCGACAAGTAAAAACAACTCTATCTTCTAAACTAGAAAAAATGACACTAATTCCACATTTTCCAACTTGTCAAATTTCTATTTCTCATTCGACGTGGTCAGGGTCGCAGACAAGTGGAGCTAATATCCTTGGATGAATAAAAATTGAAAAAGAAAATACGACACATCGTTGCAATGAGAGAACATCATCTGCAGCGACACAATCATTGTTCAAAAATTCAAAGCGCCTGAAGAAAATATGAAATAAAACCTAACGCCTTAGATTACTTTCTAGAACACATTTTATTCTGATATTTCTTTGATGCAAACTATTAAGCAATTAGATTTAAAATGATGAGGCAGAGTTTGACGGATCATCAGTGTTTCCGCCATACTTGGACTTATATCCTTATCCTTCTGTTCACTGAAATAAAAGGATTCAATGATATAACTTACACCAGCAGTTTATCTAGGTCTCATCAACAAATATATTAACTTATACCAAAATTACGAGAAGATAATATATTTTTGTTAATACACAGCACCTACAGGCAATACTTGCAATGGTTATGACATGAATCCTTAAAGTCAGATTCATACTTTCTTATAATTTCTAGATTATCTTTACTCAATCTAAACAACATTCTATCATGTACTTCTGTTATTTATCCTAGTCAAAAAAATGATGAATGATTTAAATTCAATGAAAAAATAAAACAATACTTACAATTTGCCCGATATCTCAAGCGATCAAGATGACGTGGAGATGGACGATGTCGAGGAGGCGGAAGCCACTGACGTATCGGCGGGCAACCTTCACCGGATGGATCTTGATCACAAGACGGAATATCAGATCTTCCGGCCACACCACCAATAGCCACAAGAACAATCAAAACCACTACAACAGCCTTCATATTCATCTCCGATTCAAGAAAAGAAGCGCGTCTATTTAAGTTGAGCGTAAATGCCGAACACAACTAGAGACGAACTAAAACCGTTTATATAACCAGCTGGTCGGGATTTAATTATCTTTTATCTGAGTTATGATATCTGCAGTGACTGCAGATTACGATGTTAATGAAAATCATCTATCAAATGAAAGAAAGCTCAAGATAGATATCAAATAGAAAAAGTTTATCTCGACTCATTTTTTGAGATACTTAAGCCTTTTCCAACTGTTTTGAGCACTAGAATTAATATTCAATTGATCACATGACTCCTCGTTAGGCCTATTCCAAACTATTACTTATGCAGGGAAAGTGTTCCTAATATTCAAAATGTGTGCTACTGGTAATTGTTAATCAACGTCTTGATAATCAATTTCTAAACTGACATGAGTATAGATATCCACCATGTCCATCAGATGAGCGATATCATCAAATAGAAATCTTTCAATTAAATTCACAATTCATTGTTATCGTCATTCAAAAGACAATATGTTAAATCCATCAATCATTCATAACATTATTACATCAGAATTCATTGGAAAAAATATCAAATATCAGTGAACTGTTTGTAGCAGATGTAAGTTTTCCAAAGATAATTTACCATTTGGATTCCAAGCAGATATTCCAATGAGCGTTTCGTCCTGTTTAAGCATCGGCAAAATCTGAGCCATGAAATATAGATAGTCAGGGGAAAGTACGACTGCTTCTTCAATCATCATCACATACGATTTCTTCGGAAATAAAGACCAGATTTTATCCATCCCTTGATTCATGTAATCTGGAGAAAGATTTTAGGCATAAAGCTAAATTCGGAAGCGATTGAATTTTGTTGGGTTTACTTAATAAGTCATGCACTTTACTTTATACTGACAGTAGATTTCTTACTCGATAGACCAAAAATGTTCTACCGTGTAGAGAAAGATCAGAACTCTTGGCAAAAATCGAATAACACGGCACTAGATTTCATTCAGGATGCATACCAGGGAATGTTTCTAAACTATCAAGTAATACGCTATGAAAGCCATAAACTGAAGCCATATCGCCAGCATCAGGGTGTTCCTTGTCATGCATCACCTGGAAAAATAGGAAAGATATTATAGAGACTTTCGATAATTACGAAATAAGACTTTATTCCATAGTTATACTTACATACACAATCTTTGGATCTACTCCTGGTTGCATCAGTATAGTATCTAACAACATCTGTAAAGCTTTGCCAGTCATATCTGAAAGAAATTCCCCTCGAATTACACTCCAAAACAACACGACTCAGTTTTGAGTGAAAAATGTACTCACTAAATGAATTGAAATCAAGTGTCAGATCTTTAAACTTTAGACAAAACATTTCCCAAAAAAAAAAATAGTTATAACGACGTACTAGTAAAAGGAATCATATTTCTACCTTTGATGACTACAGCAATGGGCGTCAAAAATACAACATGTCCTTGAAGTGCACGATCAGTTAAAGGGGCTGGCGCCAATAACTCATCCATGTGATTCACTAGATATTATATGAAACTAACCATTATTAACCGTTTACAAGACTTCTTAAATAAAACTTATGACGCATTTCAATACCATCACTCACCATCACAGAAATCATCATAGCCTTCATATTTTGTACAAAATTCTCGCCTTTTTGGATTTTTACTAGTCAATGGATCTGGTTTTATCTTGAAACCTTGCACTGAAAATATTTCAATTGGGTTCAAGTATTCGTAGTCAGTGAGTGCCATAGTTTGTGATCAATCATGGAACCGGGTTCTGATTCGACTAGGGGTCCAGGAACACCATGCACACTTGGGAAGTGGTCTGAAATGATTGACAATCTGACTTCAATCTGATTTCAATATTCCTGGAAATTACAAAATATGCATGGGCACAAATGTGAATAGAAACATTTAATATATTTCAATATTCAACTCCCCTGGTGGTGAGAACAATACACTGGGTTATTTCATGTGAGGAGTAGTATCCTATCACAGTGCTAACACTTATTGAATACCATGACTACAAGTTAAAACCTGTCGATATTTTACTCAAAATACCATTTTCCAGATATGAATGAGAACTGATAAAACTTAGATGGCCAATGGCTGCATAAAAGTCGACTGATCCAAAACCCTGTCAGATATAGTGAACTCAAATTTCAATGTAATAAGACAAACCACGAAGCTAGAGGCATAGGATGACCTTTTTATGGAACAATGGCTATAAGCCGGCAATCTTGCTCCCAATAGGTCCAATTTTAGGGCTCCAGATGTGTCTAAATGGTAGATGCATACATAAAACTAGACATCAAGACCACACAAAAATGTGTTGAGAATTTGCCAACAATACTAGATACGGTCTTCAGACAGATGGATGAATGGATGAAAAGTGATCATGATAGCCTGCAAATTTTGAGAGCATCAATTTCTACTTACATTTTGTGGGAACGCACATTCTCTTATCAATTACATTGGGCCACTCATGTCGGATTCCCGAATATTCTAACTGTAAATCACAACAACAGTTAACATTATCAGTTACATATTTCATTCACTAAAGGGCTCCTCATCCTAGTAATGGGAAGTTGGTAGTAATAGTAGAACACGAGACTCTCTAAACCTCTTGTTGTTTTTATTTACCTGTTCACGATCGACAAATCCATCAACTCCTTTCTGACCGATGAAATACCAGTTATCACGGAATCGCATATTCTGTACTTGTGCACTACCCAATTCATTCAGTAGGTGTTTAGCGTGATCAGACAACCTGAAATAGATAAACTAAACTATCAAATCTCAATATCGATACTTGGTGCAATACGCCCGTTATATTCTGATTGAAATGTCCAGTATTGCACTAATCTGTTTGACTCACTTTCTAGCTGCATCATCATAAGTTATAGCTAGTATAATTTCACCTTCTGTGATCATCTCTAAAAATATTTCCAAATGACTGCTGTCTACAAGACACAAATTTCATAAGCATTAAGGATAATGGTAGATTAAATGGCATTTGTCATACAGTCGTCTTTCTTACCTTCTGCATAAGTATCAAAATGTCCAACTCTAATGACTTCAATTTCCACAGGATCAATAACAGCTATATTGAAACCTCGTCCAGCATCATTAATACCTTCAGCTAGTACACTGATAATCAGCAACAAACAAATTACTCCAGTAAGTCAGTAAATTTTTCCAAGCATGTGCCCATTTTTGAGTTACGTATGAATACAAAGATTCCTACAACTTACTATTTTCCGTTGACACAGATTTTTGGGCCTGCGTCAGATCTTTTCTGTTTTCCTGTAAACATATGGACGGGAAACGTGTTTGGGCCGCAAGCATGGCGTAGTCCACAATTAGCCAGCTCCTTGCCAGTCATCATACTTGACCTATCACCAATCTGAGGCTTTGTCACTTGGATCTTCTTCAAAGGCCCAACTGTAAAACAAACAAAAAAAGTTTTGGAAATGATTTCCCAACTAGAACTTTATGTGTTACAGAGTATTTTATGTATGAACATCTTTGTCCTGAATAAAATGATCATGCAACGAACAGAATTTAATCACTCTTAAATAACTTTTACATACTGATATAAATGAGAAGAAAAATTGTTAAGCTTCAACTGAACAAACAAGTTTGGTAATTGCAATTTCAATGAAATACCTCAAGCTAAAAGGACGCCACAAAAATGCAAATCAATAGAAAAATTCCAAAAGTCTTAGAAGGATAAGTCCTGAGTTGGCTAAAAAAACCAATTCCATTTGAAAAGGCTGCAAAAGTATATGTGGGATATTTTCTATCATAAGCTAAACCAAATCTTACCTATGCTAGTCGTCATTCACAAAATATATGCCTTTCATAAAATATCATCAAACTTTAAGAAATAAAATGAAGACCCAATTATGTTATAAGAAACTAAGCAGCCAAGAACATAAAGAAACGACTATAGCCTAGGATTTCTGATGTTACCGTAAATCAGCTTCTGAAAGCATGCAAATTAATATAAACAAGTTTCGCTAACAATGGCAAACAGAACACAAATATGTAATTACATGCTTGAAAATGAGGATAAAAATATCTGGTATTGAAGATAACTAATGAAAACAATACAGCAAATAATAACCAGTAATATTATGCACTGGTAGATTGTATAAATGGTTATGTGCAGTTTCGGGAAAAAGAGAACGCATTCTTTTATTTATTTGGAACAGGCAACAGATATTGTAATTGATTTAAAAGACTTCATGATCTACCTGGAATTGAAATACAGCCTTTTATCTCAGCTGGGTCTGCAAAATCTTGTTCACTTCCTCTGTGGACCAACTATAAAATTAGATTAGTAATTCCATCAATCTACCGTAGAAATGATTCTAACCTTGTTGAATCATGGACTTTTTATGCCCGCTTTTTGTCGGAAAAAGTACTTCTTGCATTTTTTATGTACATGTTAGCTACCAAGTACCTTTTCAATGGCTGAACCAGATGCCAGACCTCTCTGTCCAAGTATTACAAATGTGTCCCTGAATTTAACTTGACTGATACTTTTACTTCCATAACGCATCATCCAAGCACGAGCATCTTCATGAAAACTATGAACAAGCAGAAAATGTCAACAAATATAAACAATCTTAAATATAATATACAGAGTTGTCGAATTAGAGAGCTTGCATCATCAACCTTACTTGTAAGACATTTCATCAGCGCTTGCTGCTAAAATAAGATGACTATCGGCTACTACTAACTTCAAATACCTAACAAAGGCAGCATCTAGGATCACAGAGCAAAAAGATCATAAGTAAAAAATAAAATGTACAATATGTGTATCATGTTAGATTCAGCAGCTGAAAATATCAAAATTTAGATATCTTACCATCGAGATACGTATCAAAATGTTTGATTTCAACCAATCTTTTTGTTTCGTCTGAAGAAAAAATAGCATCACTTTTTGCAATCAGATGTAAAGCTAACTAACTTGAATGAATATTGTGGTTTATCTATTAAGATAATGAATTTTCATTTGAGAAATTCAACTCTTCAACATTTTCATCAGAAATCTATGTACTATACTGCCAAAAATGTTTACCATTGATGACGACAACCATAAGACCACGGCTCCAGTTTCTGCGTGTATTACTGACAATACTAGATGAAAAAAATCAGTTGAAACATTTAGATTACAATAAGTTTGTTGATTTGACCAAGTTTCCATTTCCTACATTGTGTAGTAAGTTATTATCATAACACATCGTAAGATTATATGAGAGACGCAGATTATATGCAGAGACTATTGTACAGACATTGTGAGAAATCTGATCGAATGTAGGTTATTCATTATCCAGGACAGCAATTTCAACAACTTTCCAGAGCCCTTATTAACAATTATTATTTCACCAACACATTTATAGGTTTATACAAGGGATTTTGTAAATTTCACATAGCTTAAGAAATCCCATGAAGATTATGGCTAAACTCTGAGAACAGTTCATTTCATGTTTATTTGCAACTTAGACAAATATTACATCCACTGTAATGATCATCAAAAGAAGATTAATATTCAGCCAACAGCTGCCAAGTACTTACTAATCTCCGTTCCAACAGATCGAAGGTCCGATATTTTTACCAATAGCCGAACGCACATAGTAAGCATACTCATTACCCTCGCATGGTTTTTCAAGGTCACATTTAAAACCTATTGAATGAATGAATTGAAAGTATGTCATCAAGGGGAACAGAACAGTTCAAAAATAGGAATGGTTTACCGTACCCGTTTTGGCGTTTGTTTTTTCCGTAGCTGATGATTCGAGATCTGGAAACAACCAGTTGTCTTTCATGGATCCTGGTGGACCGTGTGGAAATGCACCACCGGCGGAATCATCCAAACTTTCTCCTTCGAAAAGAAGAAGGAAAATCTCGATTTTGCATACGCAGCACAACTCCAGAAAATATTCATCAGTGAGACAAACTCCAACAAATAAGTGGGATAACATTGATTTACAGCAATAAGTTGATTGATAGCATATCAAAGAGCGAGTTCTCTTATTCAAAAATCGTGAAGAAAATACAAGCAGATGAAGTGCTAGAATATTAGAATATTAGAAAAGTGCTGATTCAATTATAAACCTTAGCCATTCATGCCTACCTGAATCTACAGTCTTAGAATCCAAAAGCCTACTCGCTCTCAACAGAAACGATTTAAATACAAGAATAACTACACCCAGTATTACAAGCCAAATGAGGAAGCCTTTAATTCCTGCAATTGATGAAAATTCAACAAATCATTAAATTCGAGTTCAAAAATATTGGCTGAGGAAAACTAATTTGATCAATTACAAACCACCAAAATATCTGTTGATGATTAATTTCGGGGCTCGTAGAAGACGCCCTAGGACCATCACCTCAATCTGCAACATCTGAAACAGGCAAAATGGTTTTTTTATTCACTTTGAGAAAATTTTCTGCATCAATTTGGTTTTCTGTGTGCAGGGCATGAATTATGAAATCAAAGATGATTTTGAAATTACAAATAAAATCTGCACCCAGATAATTGTGGCAAGTTAAACAGGTTTTGATTTTTCCACCACTCAGGAATACTCTGCTATTGCATCCATGACCAGAATCCTGAACCTGATGGATGGTCGGTACAGACTCCTCCGCCCAGCCCAGACGGAAGTAGGCCTCTGGATTGCATCAACCAGCAGGCTAAAATACTGAGTCTGAAGGCTAAACCTATATATAGTACTCTTAATCGCTGATCAACAACCAGTAAGTGGGTAGTTTTGTAGTAGGCCTAGCATTTAGGTGGCATGAATTACCAACCAGAAAGAAAGTCTGCATTTTGCTCTAGTCTTTAGTTTCTAAGAAGAAGCTGGCTGGGGTGTCAGTGTGTAGTGGACATTTTCATGGAATTTCTGGAACTTTCCTAACCTTAAGTTAAGAAGATCATTAGGTCATTTTGCATTCAGATTCGGCATCATGAGTTTGTCCCGAGAAACAAGGATTAGGCTACATTACACAATTTAGAAAGACCAACATCAACAAAACATCTCCAATTCCAAAACAAGGAAGTAACTCATTTAGGTCTGTCTGCAGAGTTTCCAGAACCTGTCATGTCAGGGCCCAAGACCTGACATGACAGGTGGGACCTCAGGTGACAGGTCGATTCGCTAAAATGAAAATCGTTATGACTGAACCGATGATAGGCGATTAGAAGATATGATAGGCGCGGATTTAGAACAAATGATAGCCGATAAGAACACAAAGAACATATTGTAGTGCTTTCTGAATATATTATTCAAAAACAAAAAACAAACTAGGATGTGTTATGAATTCATTTAAGAATTTATGTTTGTCCGTTTATAAAAAGTTGTTGAACTATATCGCCTTATGATAATAAAGATGGAATGATTGTGAATTATTGGAGAACATTGAACGAATTGTTTACAATTAATTTATTTTTTTGTAACACGAAACATAAAAATATCAAGATCAGGCAAAATGATACCAGTAGTGCCTTATGTAATCATAATCAGTATTAATAACAATCATTATACTCATTAAGATTAGGCCCTATATTATTATATATTTTTATTAATTACTCGCAATATAATTAATTAACCAAGTGTACATACAATTTAAAAACATTTCAGTCCAAGCTTATAAGTTGACATAGATAAATTAGACATAACACTGATTAATTAGTGAGGCCTCACACGGCAATGCGCGCCATTTTGATGAGCTTCGGGACCTGAGGTGACAGGTCTGCATTAAAACTGATGAAATGAAGGAAAACTTTAATTTTTATGGTCTCTTTAAAGTAAAGAGTATAATATAAAATGCCAACCATAGATAGAGTTAATCTTAAGTTACTATAAAACAATAATTTTGAAGCGAGACCTCACACGGCAGCTCGCGCCATTTTGCAGAGCTTCTCGGGACCTGAGGTGACAGGTCTGCACTAAAACCGATAAAATGGAAAAAACTTTACTTTTTATAACCTTTATATAGTAATAAGTATAATATAAATTGCTAACCATAGATAGAGTTAATCTTAAGTTACTATAAAACAATAATTTTGAAGCGAGACCTCACACGGCAACGCGCGCCATTTTGCAGAGCTTCTCGGGACCTGTGGTGACAGGTCTGCATTAAAACTGATGAAATGAAGGAAAACTTTAATTTTTATGGTCTCTTTATAGTAAATAGTATAATATAAATTGCTAAGCATGGATAGAATTAATCTTAAGTTGCTATAAAACAATAATTTTGAAGCGAGACCTCACACGGCAGCTCGCGCCATTTTGCAGAGCTTCTCGGGACCTGAGGTGACAGGTCTGCACTAAAACCGATAAAATGGAAAAAACTTTACTTTTTATAACCTTTATATAGTAATAAGTATAATATAAATTGCTAACCATAGATAGAGTTAATCTTAAGTTACTATAAAACAATAATTTTGAAGCGAGACCTCACACGGCAACGCGCGCCATTTTGCAGAGCTTCTCGGGACCTGTGGTGACAGGTCTGCATTAAAACTGATGAAATGAAGGAAAACTTTAATTTTTATGGTCTCTTTATAGTAAATAGTATAATATAAATTGCTAAGCATGGATAGAATTAATATTAAGTTGCTATAAAACAATAATTTTGAAGCGAGACCTCACACGGCAGCTCGCGCCATTTTGCAGAGCTTCTCGGGACCTGAGGTGACAGGTCTGCACTAAAACCGATAAAATGGAAAAAACTTTACTTTTTATAACCTTTATATAGTAATAAGTATAATATAAATTGCTAACCATAGATAGAGTTAATCTTAAGTTACTATAAAACAATAATTTTGAAGCGAGACCTCATACGGCAACGCGCGCCATTTTGCAGAGCTTCGGGACCTGAGGTGACAGGTCTGCATTAAAACTGATGAAATGAGGCAAAACTTTAATTTCTATGGTCTCTTTATAGTAAATAGTATAATATAAATTGCTAAGCATGGATAGAATTAATCTTAAGTTGCTATAAAACAATAATTTTGAAGCGAGACCTCACACGGCAGCTCGCGCCATTTTGCAGAGCTTCTCGGGACCTGAGGTGACAGGTCTGCACTAAAACCGATAAAATGGAAAAAACTTTACTTTTTATAACCTTTATATAGTAATAAGTATAATATAAATTGCTAACCATAGATAGAGTTAATCTTAAGTTACTATAAAACAATAATTTTGAAGCGAGACCTCACACGGCAACGCGCGCCATTTTGCAGAGCTTCTCGGGACCTGTGGTGACAGGTCTGCATTAAAACTGATGAAATGAAGGAAAACTTTAATTTTTATGGTCTCTTTATAGTAAATAGTATAATATAAATTGCTAAGCATGGATAGAATTAATCTTAAGTTGCTATAAAACAATAATTTTGAAGCGAGACCTCACACGGCAGCTCGCGCCATTTTGCAGAGCTTCTCGGGACCTGAGGTGACAGGTCTGCACTAAAACCGATAAAATGGAAAAAACTTTACTTTTTATAACCTTTATATAGTAATAAGTATAATATAAATTGCTAACCATAGATAGAGTTAATCTTAAGTTACTATAAAACAATAATTTTGAAGCGAGACCTCACACGGCAACGCGCGCCATTTTGCAGAGCTTCTCGGGACCTGTGGTGACAGGTCTGCATTAAAACTGATGAAATGAAGGAAAACTTTAATTTTTATGGTCTCTTTATAGTAAATAGTATAATATAAATTGCTAAGCATGGATAGAATTAATCTTAAGTTGCTATAAAACAATAATTTTGAAGCGAGACCTCACACGGCAACGCGCGCCATTTTGCAGAGCTTCTCGGGACCTGTTGTGACAGGTCTGCACTAAAACTGATGAATTGGAAAAAACTTTACTTTTTATAACCTTTATATAGTAATAAGTATGATATAAATTGCTAACCATTGATAGAGTTAATCTTAAGTTACTATAAAACAATAATTATGAAGTGAGACCTCACACGGCAGCTCGCGCCATTTTGCAGAGCTTCTCGGGACCTGAGGTGACAGGTCTGCATTAAAACTGGTATAAATTGAAAAAAAACTTCATGCTTTAAATTGATGATCAGTCTCAATAAAATCAGTTTCTATATTGCATTCGGCTCTTTTACATGTACATCATAAAGACAATGAATATAAATAGTGAGACTTCATGACTGATGACAGTGAGGAGTGTTGCCGAACTGTGATAGTGAGCAGTTAATTTTCAGTGTCTTATTGCGGAAACGAAATATCAAGACCTCGATTCATCTAGCGAAAATATTCTCTTACAATGTGCTCTTACTTCTACATTAATTAATTCATCTACTAAATTAAAACTTATTTTTTTCCCTTAAATACAGTAATAAGTCATAGTTTACACATTAATATTTTCTTCTTATAAATCAGCCTTTCAAATGAATTATTTGTCAGAACATTTTCCTTATCGTTATTGTTGAATCATTTTCGATATTAACGACGGGTCAGAATATTCATTCAACTCAAAATGTTCTTCCATTCGTCTAGCACATGTCTAGATATTTCGCCGTTTCGTCAAATATTGTCATGAGTTTGGGTTTTTTCGGGACCTGACATGACAGGTCAGACCTGTCATGTCAGGTCTTAAGACCTGACATGACAGGTTCCGGAAACTCTGCAGACAGACATCAATCAAGTAACTTTACTCCATGTACTTCCGCATTTGTCTGCTAGCAGGGAACTGGCCAATCAAATGGCGTCTTTTGTAATTCAGGTGGGCGGGTCATTGTGCGCGTGGTTTTAATTGGTTGAACCGATGCTGTCGTCATTCAGGCGAAGCTAAATTGAAGCTTTTAGGTCGAAGTGCAAAGTCCACGTTTCTGCCATTCGGTCGGTCATTATCGAAGATTTATTCAATTCGATGCGATATTCTCATAAAATGGATTTATGAAAGCATAATCAGTGACAAAATTGAACATTCAACCGGTATTTTTGATATCTCGAGTTATGCGACGTTCACCGTTTTCGGGAAGGCCGCAACTTCGCAGTAACCACTCCAAAACAGCTGGCGCTAGTAGGAAGGAGAAGAAAATGGCTACGAATTTGCCGTACGAGCTTAGCAAATTTTGCAGACATACCAGGCAACTACGACACATTTTAAGGGACACGAAATGCACGTTTCAAGACATAAACCAATGCGGTTATCAAGATGGAGGTAGGTACCGTTGGTGGAAGGGTACGTATTTGCATGACAGAGAAATAAAAAATGGTATGGCTGAAAGAATAACGTAGAGATGTGTTGGCCAGGTACTCATAACTCGACCTGTCAAAAAGGATTTAAAGGTATTGTCACGAAGCCTTCCAGGTTCATGCCTATGACTTCGGCCCTGTCAAGGAAGTCGCTGGCCTGAATGTCCTGGCAAATCCCCATTTTAAAGCCCACAATCATAATGCCCATCGGGTAGGTAAGGTAAAATTAGTACGTCAACACTTACACTAGCCAAGCTTGTGACAAGCCTGAACTGACTGAATCTCAGTCTGACAGTGTTTGGTGTTTTAGTTTGATCCCTTTTATTTCTGCCAAACACTTTCCTCACATATGCCTGCTTACACTAAAGCACTCCCTCGGAACTGTGTAGAGGTCTTCACTCAGTCTAGACAAATTTTAATTAGTTAGCCTACCTAATGTGTAATGAAACTAAACCACAGATAGAGACAGGTCATTCGGTCAGTCATGGGTCAAATCCTAATCCCACAATACCGTACCATAGTTTGTGTAGACATGACATTGTATGAAATCTAGATAGGCCTATACAAAAATAAGATTAGCATTTCAATTGCTTCAATCAGTGTGACAAAATTATTTTCGGGACATTTTTAGCTCTATGGAGCTGTATTTGTGACTGTTTTAGGATATCACAGTTTATGATATGACGTTACCGCTCAAGGTCATGATTACGTCCTAAAATATGACATTGAAAATTGATATCTATATATGCCTGTGCGTTACATATTTCAATGATTTAGATTTCAGGAAAAGAAAATCTGGACCAGGTGTTGGTGGTAGCTCTACTAGCTTAAATTCTCATGTGGTGGCGGTGATGCTTCAGACCTGTGGTAAGGGTGCCAGAATCCTGGCATAGGCCTAGAGATCCCAAACCATTTACTGGGCCTCTTCTATCCATTCCATTGCACGTGGGTTTATTCTTTTTACGTGGTTCATTTACCCAGTTTCTATCAGAAAACCAAA
Organism: Tubulanus polymorphus; assembly: GCF_964204645.1. Classification (NCBI taxonomy): domain Eukaryota; kingdom Metazoa; phylum Nemertea; class Palaeonemertea; order Tubulaniformes; family Tubulanidae; genus Tubulanus; species Tubulanus polymorphus. The sequence goes on along the minus strand of NC_134027.1, from coordinate 7,790,082 downwards.
AAAGACGATATAACAAACTACTGTGATATGATCTTTAGCGATTATCTTGGTAGCCTAGCCGCTTCTTCAATTCTCAATTGCTCGAGAAAATCTAGACATCATCATCATTGTCATCATCATTTGGGCTAATGATTGTTCCGTGGTTGTTTTTTTAAGTGAACAAATCTGAATTCCTAGAATCTCATTTCAAGCTCATTTATAATCATGATAATAGCCGAACGCAAGGCCGGAGTGGCACTCTGAATTCATAAAATGTAACATATTTTCTGCCAGATGTTCTTTGTTTATGAGGTTTTTTCCTCCTGACGTCAATTAAATGCGATTCCTAGAAAATTCCTTGAAATATTCTTCGTTGCAATATTAATAGAATGATCATATTACATCCGAGCTGTTTGTATCTTCCCGAATAGCGTAGCTTTATCATTGAAATGAAAATCGAAACTCCTTTCTTTCATGGAGACCTTGGCATAGTAGATGTTAAAATCTTCTGTCAGCAATAGCTAAAATTCCATAGAAATCATGTTTGTGTTTTCTGTTATTAGGTACGTACAATGTACACACTAGGCCTTTTGTGAATTGTGACGAGCGTTAGGCCTTGTGATTATGCAAGGAATGTTGAAATTCTTGCTGATTTCGACATTTTGTTATTATTTATATTCCGTATTTTAAATAAATCCTCCCCACATGTGTTTTAACACGGTTCATGTCGGTGGACAATATGATGAAACATCTGTTTAAGCCATACATAAACTGAAAAACTTCCGATGATGAAATTCTGACATTTCGAAATGTCCTTAATCCTTTGGTTAGGCTTTATCATGATAGGTGGACATTTGTATCGACAGCATGTTCTGATGATTTCGCCATCTCTCTTTTAAAAATTTCTGTATGGGAGCCTATGACATATTTGTATTTCCTTGGTCGAAAATGACAAGAAAAGGTGAATGATAGTCGACACAAAGGAATGCTTTAATGTTTGAAAAACTGTTTATCGATTTTCAATTTGCACCCTATGCAATCAGCTGTCTAACACTGTAGTATAGTACTCGTTCATTCACGTGTTAACTCGATGTTGATGTCGTGTACAGAACAGATGCCAGTGAAAAATGATTTTCATTCATAAATGAATGGACGTAATGCAGCATGGGGCGTGGCTGTAGCTGAGAGATTAGTATATACATTGCGTATCGAAGCCATTTTGCTGCCAATTGATTTGATTATATTGAGAAAAATACACAATATTAGGATCGTACCTAGCATTTGAATTTTGGCAGAGGAACCCAAAGAAGGGCAGTACTATTGCATATATGTTATCCTACTTATGAAGACTTGTTAGGGTTCATATTGTTGCCTATACATAGTGTGGTTTGTTTGCTAGACAGAAGACCTATGCATAAAACAGTAACATATCCAATAGATTTATGGCAAAACCTTGGTGAATCTATTGGGCAGGCTCAGGTCCCAACTTTCATCGTTTCGTAAGGTCCTGTGGTAACTAATAATCGAGACCTCTTCAATCTGTGGTTCAATATCCCACCTGTTCATAAGTCTTAAGTGGTTGAATTGGCTATAGAACCAAAATGGGTTTATACCAAGCGAGGATTAATAATAATGCCAGTGTAGACAGCGTTTCTTCATTCTCATAGTGTATTGAATTCTCATAGTGTATTGAATCGGGTTTTTTCAGATCAGATTTTGTCCGCCGATCTCTATCCGGAAGAAGAAGAAGAAATTGAGAACATCATCAACCAGCCACAGTGCATAGTCGTTTTGGGTCAAACTTCGAACGCGAAAGCGAACATCATTAACGATCTATTCTCGCAGACTATTTTACCGTTGGTCGAAGACCACGAGGAAGTGACGTGGCGCATGGTACGTTTTAAATACGGCAATCAGAACAATTTGAGTTTGAGTTTGCCGGGTAGTTACGAACTCGTCGATAACCTCGCCGCGTACAATCAGTCATGGCGTACAGTACCCATCGCCGACCTTAAAATCTCCGACGATGATACGAAGGACGTTGCGCACGGTAGAGCGACGCTGGAGGTGACGCTGAATCATCCGCTGTTGAAGGACGGCACGCAGGTCGTCATGTCGCCGTGTCGAATGGATTACGAGGGAACAATCGAACAAGTTTATCAGAAATGTACGGAGGATGTACTGCCAATACTTATATATGCGATTGGTGCTGACCAATTATATCAAAAGGTATGTGATATATTTGTTGTTGATTTTGATTCCATTCATGGCACCTTCAATTCAAAATTAGATTTTGGAGACTGGTGCTTTTCTGATGATGTTTGCTCTAAATGTTTTTCATATTGTTTATTTTCATTGTGTTTTTGTTTTCTTCTGTTCAGGACATTGAAGAATTAAAAGAACTGAAAACTATGGCTCCGAAAACCCCTGTGTTTTTTGTGCAAGTTCCGTCTTATGCGGACTCAGTAGAACTCACCGAATCGGCACGTCATGGTAAATCTGTACCAGTATCGTCGCGTCATTTTGCGACGGAATACCAACAAACGGCTCCGTCGTCGACGTCACGTGACCACGCGTCGGTGAACATCTTCCACCAACTATGCGATATCGGATACCTGAGTCTGGTGCCAAAAGACAACACTCGTATGCGAATAAGTTCTGGCGACACGACAACTGCGGAAATGGACAGCGAGTATGTGGAGAAATTCGAAAACTTCACTACTTATTTATTATTATTTGTGCGTCAGGTCTTACAAACTCACTTGATTCGCGCGGCGACATTATTGAACATCGCGCACACACGTTGCCTGCGTAATTTCATAATGACCGCGTTCGACATGGCGCGCGACATGATGGTCACGCCGCGAAAGTTGGAATTCGCCCGCGAAAAAGAAAATGAACTCTATCTGTCGTTAATGGACATAGCCGTGAAAAAACAGGATGAAATACGTACGTTGATCATCGATACTATCTCAAACATGAAGGATACTTTGTTAACGATGGCCGCTGAATATGATTTTAACGGTACGTTGAACCTTTATTCTGTCATCCGTATTTCAGAGCTGCTTTTTGACCTGTTTATCAAAGTCATTGAGTCTGGTTACGGTACTCTGGCGAATGAAGATCTGTCTGGTTTGCTAGCAACAATTTTTTTCTCAGTAGGCCTAAATGTAATTAGAATCTGTCCGACATCCTCACAGACAAATCAATAATGAATAAGAAATAATGCCAATGAAAGACTGTCAGAACTGTGTGTATCTATGCAATATCTCGCAGCTGTAAAGCGTGAATATCTTTGTCATTATTAATTGCATATGAACTGATTTCAACGAAGTGTGACTGACTGATTTAACGTGTAACAGCTCATCACTGCATTTTGCATTAAACCATGAATGTATAATAGATGATATCGTTTTACGTCCATGATTTAACTGATTAAGTTTCATCAAATGGAATTTCAAATTCCTATCTAGATTGTTCATTACCTATTCTTATACATTAATACTTCAATTCTCCTGAAATAATAGATAAATTTTGCGATGCATTTCATTGAATGTTGAATATTGAATGTTGTTACATTTATTCAGGTATAGACAGTACAGAGGACGGTCAAATAACTTCAGCCAAAGATATCAAAACCTGTACAGGACAAATTAAAGAGTTGATACTGGGTAAATTGAATAATGCGATTGCGGTTAAATTGGTCGGCTCAGTGGATGTACTACGAGATAGCTATACAGGTAATTAATCTAAAAATTGACCTCAAATTGCTGAAATAACTTTGACACAGACCTACTTACTAGTCAAACAGTATCTATTGATCCCTTCCTCATTTTGTATAGAATTTCGTTCAAAATATGAACTTTTCAATCAATTTCCTACCGATTTGAATTAAAAACAACCTTTTCAAGTAATCAATTTTTATTCTTTGAATCTGATCAAAATTTGACAAAAACAATCAGTGATTATTGAATACCTGCAACAAGTTCAATCAACAAGCAAAGTTCATCTATTTCCTGTTGTTTTGTGAACTTTGTATATTCCATTTTGTGACGAAATGTAGAGTTGTAGACTATCTAATTTTTCTGAACTCTTTTTTTGTGAGACTTAAAAGGTTAATGTGACAGTCAAGTTATGTTAAATATGTATATTGATATTGGTGATTTATTAACCAGGAACGCTGACGAGATGTTTGGAAAGCTTAGAACGAAATGACCGAGAAAATGGTGAATCAATGAATACATCGGAGGCACTGAAACAGGTATAAAGAAAGGCATTCCTTCTACTACTTAGAATAATCCTTTGTGAGTGTTTACTGTTTATAGTGGTCATAATTGACATGAATAGAACCCGAGGTCAAACTCAGTAACCATTCACCTTAAAAGGTTCTATATAGTTTGAGAAATACCGTTAGGTTGAATGAGCAAAGAATTTCATAAATCAATGCATTTTATGGAGTGTGAAAATATGCTAATTTTTAGCTCAATTGAGACTTCAGTCATTTAACGTGGTATTTCCATTTATATTGTTACTGATGCATATTTTATGACCACAATCGATTGCAACATTAAAAGCTCATGATACGTTCTCAGATGACTGCGGTGAATTTCCAGGTCGTTGATTACTGTATTTTCCAGAAATTGTCCTAGTTCATGACGTACATGTTTCTTATTTATGTGTTTCTTGAGACCGCTGCCATTTATCTAAATCTACAACTATTAAACAATAGCCATGACATAGATGAATATCTTATCGTATGTGGTTTCTATTATATACTGTTATCATATAGATTTGGAAAATGTTGTTTTTCCATAAATTTTGTTTTTGGTACGTATGATGACTCTTGCGCTTCATTTGCACTAGATCATCTGTTCGAATGTTTTCATGAATTTCATGATGTATCATAGAAAAAGTGGCTTGTTGCAATGTAGTTAGTTTTATATTTGTCATACCCATAGTCTACAGGCTGTTAACCTATATAAATATAGGCCTATTGATTTTATACCTCATTGGCACAGGCCTATACCGTACAGTTCCTGAGCTTAGTATACATAAATGACAAGCCCGATAGATCGTGTTGAAAATTTCAGAATTATTCCCTAGCATTATCTAACTGTTTAATAAGAATAAATGAAAAAGAGAGAATTTTAGTCAACTCATTGATTGTGATAAGAGATTTGAAATGTGACGCTAGACAGAATTTTCCAGGCCATTTCAATTGGAGGAGATAACGAAACATTTTGATATGAGACCAGTAGTAGTCTGACCTTTTATTTTGAAATAAATTTGGATGACAGTTGAATTGACACTTGTGATTCATCAGTGGTAGTCTGACCTTTCATTTTGTTGAAATACATTATGACGACAGTTAAATTGACTCTTGACACGAGGTGTATCAAATTAAAAAGAATGTTGACCTGTAATCTTGTGAGGAAATGAAGCCTTTTGGACATGTTTCCATTGAATGAACCCTCTAGATATACTAGTTAATTTGAAGCAAGTAATAACTTGGAAATGGGGGACAACATCTGCAGACTTCCTAGATATATATATTTACCTTTAGATAAGGGGCCGTACAGATGCTAAGATTGAACCACTTTGAGGCTTCATTTTTGAATACTTTCATACGATATATTTATTTTACATAGATTCTCAATGCAGCTTATCAAGTGGAAATAACAGTGCGAACTAGTTCATCACTAATGATGCTACTTCTTGAAAAAATGAAAGAGGTAAAAAATGATACATAGTCCCTGCTCTATGCTCCCCAGTCTTGTTAATTGCCACTTTTCTCTCTTCTCGAACTTCAATCTATGTCTTCTCAACAACAGTTTTCAATAAGTGGTTGCATTTTAAATCGAATGACGTTAAAAGCTTCACCCCTAAGTATCAATATAATCAGGGAGAGCAAGGGAATTCCTAATGTATACTACCTTGGAAGACTGAATCGTTTCTGCCTGATAGTGCTGACATGATGTAACTTCTTTTTCAGCTCGTTCAATCAATGCCTTGGAATACGCCGCCAAAAATTGACCGAGAATGGAAGAAAACAGTGGCTTGTGATATGATCAGCAGTCTCAGTGAAACAAAGTAAGACCAACAGGTTTCTTTGCAGCTCAATCATACTCAAACTGGGACCTGGATTATTATTTTAACCCTTATGTCTATTATATCATCACATATTCATTACAGATTAGCAAAGAGTATATGTGTTCAGATCAAAGAGCGATTGAAGAATTCGCATGAAGCGTTCGCCACCGCTCTGCGTCAACTTGAAGCGCGTCATTCCGGTCGTCTCGAAAAAACTGAAGAACAACGACTACGTGTGCGGAAAGTACACGCACCACTCGTAGCTAGGATGGCTCTGGAAAGTGTTTCGCTTAAAGATATGATCATGTTTGGTAAGTAGTTCTTTTGATTTCAGAACCTGTCTGTTACCTTTTCATGATGGAAATATTCATAAATCCTGCATGACATTTAGTTAGATTCAATCAAATGTCGTACTTAATTCATTTTTTTTGTCTCTTATAGGTATGCCACAGATGGGGCGGGAAATCGGTCGAGGACAGTATGGCGTGGTGTATTCATGCGAAAACTGGGCAGGACATTCTCCGTGCGCCATCAAATCGGTTGTACCACCCGACGACAAACACTGGAACGATCTCGCATTAGAATTCTATTATACAAAGTAAGTCTTGTTCTTAAAGAAACCAAACTAGAAAATTGCCACATGTCATTTTTGAACAACGCCATGAACCTAAGTGCTGAGCTCAACTTTTCTAGTTCACTTGTTCACATTTTTATTGACTTTAGAGAAGTACAATTACAAGTTTATCAAGTTCTTAATGCTGCAAACATATATTGCCTATCTATGAACTGTATTAAATAACTTGCGGCTTCATTTATGTTGCTTGTTTTAAAACTTAAGGTTAACCTGGCGACATCATAAATCATTCAATCTGATATCTTATTCTTATGTATAACAGTATTGAGAACTCTGGATAAACAAATTGGTTTGTATTGTGTTTGTTAACCTGTTCTTGTAAAGTTATTCCAGCAGTTCAACCAACCCTTTCAGTGCTGACTGATTCTTACCCTTAAGTGCTGGAGATGATTTGAAAATTTTGGAGGATTCTGTCCCAGTGCGTTGTATAATGGGCATACCGCTATAGTGCATCTAAACTGCGATGCAGCTAATGGTCAATTGACCGTGGTGTATTAGCTAAGTCCATCACCGATTTACACACTGCTCTACGGTGTAGACACACTGAAAGGGTTAGTTGTTTCATTTAACAAAAAAAGTTAACTTATGGCCTGCCATGTGTATGGAGTTAATGCTGAACTAATGAAATTAATTTGAATTTCAGAAATTGCTGCATCCTTCTGAAAAAGCATCTCTTTTCTAGATTTTCAGTTCTATAGGCTTACAGCCTGCCTGTTGATAGAGCATTTTTCTTTATCAATTATTCAAGAAGCTTTGTGTACGTCAATAGCTGCGTTCGCACTAGGATTTCAGGACGGTATTACGCATTCACACTTGAAAAATTATTCGAGGCCTATTCGCGGCTTATTCAGTTCCGTATTGAAATACGAGGCTTATTAAACGCAATCTCAGTACGGAACTGAGCTGGCCGCGTATTTTCTGTATTGTGAATGCAGATTCGGTGCTTAGCTAGCTGTGTATTTACATCTTTGTAGTACAATACACTCAACACTGATTTCACTCCCCTCGGCACACCGGGTGACTAGTATACTGGGCTTACTAAGTGTCGAATTGCCGACTCTACATGTCAACGTAACTAGCTGTGGAAGCGCTGTATTTTGTTGAATTAGGCACTAGCGAAGTATGGTACTTCATAAGTGCCGAATCTAGTGGGAACGCGGCTAATACCCCTTCTGTAGCATGTAGTTTGTTTACTAGCTTATACTGATAATTCAAACTTGAATTTTTTCCCTGATATCATCATATCACTAGCCATTATCTATTCAAGTCACTTTCAAAACACAGTCACCATTTCTGATAATTAATTCAGTTTGTCTGGGACAAATATTTTACCTGTAACAATTCACCAAAAAGTAAACCTAGCCTAACTCGGGTCTCTGTTCAGCTTGGATATGAAATACATATCTCGGTTAACTATTTACTCATCAATTGACCGATATTGGGAGAAAAGTAGACTGTAGTTCTTGATGGTCGTTTCATTTCCATAGCCCATTAAAAAGCTGTAATCACGGTTGTCTAATGGAAATGGAATGATCCGTACTGTTTCACCTGTACTTCATATAAATGAAAGAAAACAGTAAATCATCTGGATAGATATTTATTGAGTGGGTTAGTGAGTGTGCAGCTGTCACAGAACTGATGAATGGACGTTGGATTCAATTGAGAACTGTCATGTAAATCAAGTTCAAACAGTCAGACAGTTATTATTGCCAGTTTATCTATTGTTTCCTGCATGGTGCTGATCATTTTGAGATCTACACTGTATTTTCACGATCTATGCTATTGAAGAGCTTATCTGGAACCCACATGTAATACTAAATCTTTTCAGATGTATTTCATATGTTTATATTTTATTGCAGTTGTGATGCTTAGATTTTGAGTACTTGGTGGACATACTTGTAAACGTAAATTTTAGGCATTTCTATCGAAATTATAGATTTTAGTTTACCAACAAAAAAGGACTGAGACTGCTATTATTCAAAGTTGAGCAATGCATTATGTAATAATTTCTTTGGCTCTGTTTTACCTTGTATTTTGATGCCCTAGGGACCATCCATAAAATAGGTACACTATGGGTCTGGAAAATATGTACCATTGCTAAGGCATGGCTGAAAACTACTCCTAATGGGGTAGAATTCAGTTGATACATATACACTTTATGGATGTTCCACTATTGAACCTCATTGTTATATTGTACCCAGGAATGTTCCAGAACATGAGAGATTAGTTACGATATTCGGTTCGGTGATTGATTATTCGTACGGCGGAGGCTCGTCACCTGCTGTATTGCTCATCATGCCGCGAGCCCAACGAGATTTATATACGGCCATCAAGACTGGACTTGATTGGCCGAGTAGGTAAGCGTGAATGTCGACCTGTAAGCGACGGGATGACCTGGCTGGCTGGTCGGTGTTAATTTTCTATTTCAGGCACATGCATTATAGGACACCACCCGCCTGCACCACTCACGATCAGCGTGTTGATTATTCACAGCCCTATATATGACTACTATCATGTACCTGCTTTGAGTTCATGTAACACAATATGGGTAAGCTTGGATTCCCAAGTGCCACTGGTTGAAAATTATTGAATTTGCATCAGGCTCACTTCAACATTTGTTGTTTTTGATGAGTTCATTAAACCCAGTGTTTTTTTTAACGCAATTTTTGACACGTGGCTTTGACAAGCTTATACAATGTAAGTTACATGAACTCTATCGGACACTCACCTACACCAGCGCCCCCTCGTGTTCATAACAAGCATCAATCACTGATCAGATTTGCGCCAATTTTACAGGAATCTTCCTCCCCACGAACGGGTTGTCCCTATTCACGGTGCGGCCATCAATTACGACTACGGTGATGGCTACAGCCCTGAAGTTCTTCTTATAACTGACCTGATGCAAGGTGATTTACAACAAGCCATTATCCGGGGGCTACACTGGCCTGGAAGGTAATATTGTTTGTGTCGAGCCAGATGAAAGAATATAGTGTACTCTCCTGTCTCTTTTTTCGTTTTGTTTCTTGTTTCAAAGTTTTTCCAAAAAAAGATGATTGGATTCACAAAATTATTGATCTATCGGATGGGGTTTCTCATAGTTAAGGATTTCCATTAAAAGCATTAGTTTACTCAACCAATTATTCACATGTCTTAGTAAAAATATCCTCTCTACCCCTGTTTGATGGTGTCCTGGTATTTAGAGACGGTGGTCTAGTGTTCACGTCAGGTGGTGGTGCCAGAATTTGAAAAAAGCTGAATCATCAGTTGTTATCAGATTTATTTGTCATACATGTATGTTAATTATCAATTTAGCGCTTTAAGAAAATTTGCTGAACATTATCATTAATTTAACTCGACAAGAAGTATTCATCTGTTGTTATGTTTTTAAAAGACTCGTATAAAGATAAGTTTTTCACTAATGTGCCTTAAAAGAGCATGTGGTACCAATTGATCCAAATCATATATGGTTTATGAGAATAGTTTTGTTGATTATCATGATGATAATGTAAAAATCATAATTACAGTGATCTGAATGAAGCACGCTTAGCTAAACAAACAATTTTAGTTCATGATCTTTGTACTTAGCTTAATGGTAACTGAGTCTGTACTCTTCATTTAAATTTGAATATGCATTATTTTGATTTGAACAGGTTACAAGTTGCTATAGATGTTGTGGAAGGTATTCGATTCCTGCATAGTCAAGGCCTTGTTCACAGAGATATCAAACTAAAGAATGTGCTGGTAAGTCTTAGCAATCAGAAGCTGAAAATGCGAATGAATTCTAACTATACGAGGTCGGTATATGTATTCTTTGTCATTGCAGCTGGATAAACGAAATCGCGGAAAAATCACCGATTTAGGATTTTGTAAACCAGAAGCAATGATGAGCGGTAGTATAGTAGGAACACCGATTCACATGGCTCCAGAATTATTCACTGGTAAATACGACAGTAGCGTCGATGTGTACGCGTTCGGTATACTATTCTGGTACGTCTGCGCTGGACATGTCAGGTTGCCATACGCCTACGAACAATGCACAAGTAAAGATATGCTGTGGACATCGGTTAAAAAAGGTGAACAAACATTCTATGCCTCTGTGCAACTAAATATACATCCTTTATGCCTTACTCACATAGGATTCGGCCCGATCATCAGATTTTTTGCAATTAGCGACATAGACAGCACCATTTTGTGCTGTCACAAGACCAAGCATTTCTCAGAGCAGGTGGATCTTAGGTGACCTGAGTATACCTGAGACCGTCTCAGGTCACCTGAGTGGGACCTGACTGAAATGGTGACTCAACCTCACAGTGGGACATGAGATCTTACTTAGGTCACCTGAGTGGGACCTGACTGAAATGGGGATTCAACCTCACAGTGTGACATGAGATCTTAGTGTGACCTCAGACTTTTCTTGAGTAGTGAGCCTTTGAAGGAGAACAGTTCCAAAAAAATGAAAGTGTTTTATCTGTGCTTTTCAGGAGTTCGTCCAGAAAAATTAAAACAATTCGATGATGAATGTTGGGAAATGATGTCAGCATGTTGGCATGGTGATCCGATAAAGCGCCCTCTATTAGGCGATGTGGAACCTCAATTACGATCTATATTCGCGCGGACTCAGAGTATAAACAGCAGTAGAACTAGAACGCGTCGAAGTAATTCAATGTCGGCGCTGATCCCGGTCGACCATACCGAATTTCATTGATACCAGAAGTTCGAATCTATACTGACCTATGGTGTTCCATCAACCGTTTATTAATAATCAGAACCCATTGATATCTGATCCAGAAAAAGCCATCATTCATTCATGAGGGAAATATCATGGCTACAAATACATGTGCATGTATGGTTGTTAAAACAGTCTATAGCAATATATTCTGATCAGGTGTGAAATAGAACAGGTTAATATAACATACAAACAAATATGCATGAATTGCCTCTTGTTTCAATTTTGTAATTGCTTTACCATTTGCCACGAAAGTTTATTTTTTATCGATATTGTATATTGCTCTATTCATATACACTATTCGCGTAATGCTCTAATTATTAGTGGAGATTGTGTGTAGTAATGGATATATGTAACCAGGGTCTGGCAGGTCTACATTTCCAACATGTCATGAATACACATTTCTGAGCGGGCATTGGTAGACTGATAAATCAATGCTTTTTACCTCAAACTGATTAGCTGATCCATGAAAACCTGCAACATAACAATGATCCATTCATTATATGAAAATTTTAGAAAAAATATTGTTTCTGAATGAGACGTTGCTGCATCCAAATGTGGCAAATATGCTACTGGAGAGAGATACGTTGTAATTGAATGTTAGGCGCTGGTCTGTGTAAGGCAGAGGGTGGCTGAGAATCGCAGTGGAGTTGGTTGGCTGACTTAATTGTCGCTGAGGTGATTCCAACTGAATACTGAATAGCATAATTTAAGGAAATTATCTTGGACAGTATGTATATCCACTAATAATTGGAGCACAGCAATCAGCTAGTCATTATTGTTTAATAATCAACTTCTGTATATGTATATATATAAATTTGTAAACCTTTATATATTAAAATCCGCAGCGCTGTGATTTTTAGGGTAAATGTAAATAGAATTTCCAGTCTTCCAGCCTAATCTGTACTAGGCTCACTTCTTCCATCCTAAGCCATTATGGCTCTTATCTTATCACAATTATAGTGTGTTTGTGCTTAGATGTAGTGATATTTAAAGACTTACACATAGCTCATAGAATATTTGAAGACAGCTTCCAAAGTCTCTTGAAACCCGACGCATCTATACTCGATACCTGTCAACTTATAAAACCGCTCAATTTGGTGAGTTCACAAAGGTTCTTCTCGAAGATTAGCCAAGACTGAACTCTTGTCAAATGGTCCCAATGTCGCTACTGTGAGTCTACTGTTCCAATGATTTTAAATGTGTCACTAATTGGGCTTAAAAGCAATGTCTTCAGAAGCTTTTAGTTTCTGGTGGTGTCATTTTCCTTCTAGTTAGATAAACTCAAGTTGAAACGAGACTTAGTATAATAAACCATTTGGTGTGACATTGTGTCAAGTTTAGTGTAGCCTAGTTTTGACTTGGCTAGATGGCTTCATGGCTGAATACATGGTTCCCACAGTTATTTGAATTCAAAATTCCCAAGTTTTCCCCAAGTATTTCATGGGTGATTTTTCAATTTTCCCAAATGAAATGAACACATGTCATCATGCTACAGCCAACATTTTAGTGGTGACTGGTTGATAAAGGTGATTTTCAAGGGAAATTGCTGAAGAAAGTTGCCCTTGGCAAATGCAATATGTGAAATGTAATGAATTTCCCAAATATTTCCCTGATTTGAGCAAAAAATGTTCAAATTCCCAAATATTTTCAAACCGGGAATTATTATTTCCAAATTCCCAAGTTTTTCCCAATTTCCCTGTTCTGTGGGAACCATGTAAATATATGACAGTTATTACCTTGATTTATTTACTCAATACCTACATGTATTCTGTGCTTAGACGAATTTAGCACTAAGGCATGGTAGAAAAAGTCTTTCATATTTTATGTAATTTATAACTGAGTTAGTCAGCTTTTCGATCTCTAACTATAAGCTAAACAAAAAAGAAACATGATTATACGTTCTAGTTAAAAGTAAAGTTATCTTCATGTTACCAACCAGATCATGAGATCATGTTGATTAATTACATGAATATAATGCGTTAATTGCTGGAATGGTTCAAAACAACTTTGACAAAATATGGTTTAATGAACGAAAAGTAGAAATACGTATCTATGTATATAATGGTAAAACTGTAGAAAAAACCTGATAAAGTGTAGATTTAATGATTGTTGAATGGTGTAATCATTGATGAATATATGTGGATATTCCATACTTGTTAATTCTTTTCCTGATATATATTGTAAATATTTTTACAATATGAAATATTGTTGCATTGAATAAAATTTGAATCAAAAAGCTTTTTGTTGTTTTTTTCATTCACATTTGAACGATTGGAGGAAATAGAATGGTAGCCTTCTTATTCCGGTTGAAGTACCCTTGACATGGTATGTAGCAAGTGTAATTAGTGCTGTGTTTAGAGTCTAAGATTTTTCTCAATCCAGCCCACATATTGGTAGATAGTTTGTACACTACAGCCGTTCAGACTCCGAGTATTATGTTAGTTCATGTTTCCTGTTATCGCAGCAGCACTAGACCCGTTTCAAATGATGAGCAGTTAGTAATGGTGCTACGTTTTCACAAAGTGTTCTAAGGAACCAAGTATTTTGTATTGAGGAAAGCCAGTTTAGTCAGCCAGTCGAAACACATTTTCATTAACGGAGCTGTCAGTTGAAATGCCATCAAAACATTGTCAAAATCACAATGATCCCTCGGTGGGAACCTCAAGACCACTTGAATAATCCTCAATTGGAGTAACTACATCCTCAGAAGTTGAAAGAACAAACAAACTATACCGTTTAGAACTTTGACGATAAAGGATATTTTTCAAATGACATTCTCAACACAATAATTCAATAATACAGTAGCAACCAGTAAATGAAAAAAAACCGGAACATCATGAATGGAAGTACAATCCACTTACAATTAATGATTCATATTTCATCTCATCAGTTCTTTGGTATGTGATTTCTTATAAAGATCTTTACTGCTTTATAATGATTCAAACATTTCATGTATAATAACTTTAATCCACTTGACAGGTGACCCACTAGAGGCCCAAAAGTCTCTTAAATTTGTAAGCTTTCAAAAGAGTTATCTGATGATAAAGGCATCACATGTCATTACCCTACATACAGAGACCCCTAGTGTTATGAAAAACAGTTAACATTGTTCCTGAGACTAAATTCCATGGATCAAAAATTAAGCTTTGCCAACACAAATCAATTCATACAATATGACTTTTAATTAATTAACGATTTTACACGTCCATCTCTCCAATTATATTTATAATCAATAACTTTAATTAATCAATGGCGTGAATTCATTACAAAAAATATAATCAATCAGTCAAAATAAAATCCAGGTAATTTTATATAATATATACATACATCTTGTAACAGTATTACAACAACGGATCTTCACGATGAATTCCTTTCAGTTTTCGGGAATGATTATTATTATTACATCAGTATTATTATTAGTAATATAATTGTATTAATCAATAAATGATTGGGAAACGAAGGAAGGAAACTTTTGTTTAAACGTTGAATGCAAAACGAGAAGGCACACACAAAATCCACAGCAATATTTTTGTTTTGATAAAGCCATACAGGCAGAACTCTTTTTCATACATCTTGAAAATCAGAACAATACAGGAGTAACCTGCTACGTATGTATGCCTACAAGTTAGTTAAATGAAATACAGTTTTAATGATATAAGTTTATATAGTTTTTGCGGGCATCGGTGAACTTACAACAGTTCTGGTTAATTCTAATACTATAAACTACTAACGTACTATATCACTTATCGATCCTTGCCTATTTTGCGTAATTTCATACAGCATTTTTCGGGTATGAATGAATTTTACACATGTATTTATACATAAATGGAAATTTTCTCCCATAATGTGAACAATTGACAGTTAACCCACGCACTATGCACGTGAATTCACTTCCAAGACTGAATTCATAGATATTTTGTTGGAATACTAGATTTTAGCACGACATCCAAATCTGCCCTGGTTAGCAAAATATTAAGTTAGCTTTTGACCTGGACCCAGTTCCACAATAATGAGTTAGAGTTAAAATTAGTTCATTTTCCATGAGTTAACTCTGCTTAAAATCTTAACACAGATCTTTGGATCTGGGTCCAGCTGTGCTACTATACTCTAATTATGTTCAGATAATGAGGAATTTGTTTTATCTTACAAAATTTCGCTAGGTGAGAGGTGAGAATATTGACTAGTTGATCAAACAAAATAAAATCCTACTTTATATATATTCACACGTATAGAAAAGCCAGGTATGTTTTATACAACTGCACGCTGGTTTTTTCAGGTACAGTACACATTTCAAGAAAACAAAATCTATAATTACCCCTTGAGCCTTGAGATTGTGATGAAATTGAATAATTCTTTGTTAAACTTATTTCTGAAATCAGGACCCTCATGAATTACATAAATAGGCATTTGTCATATTCTCACCATACACAGGTACCACATAGAAAGAAAAGTAAATGGCAGAGGAACAGTCATCCTATATATAATTACTCGCAACTCTTCCTCTATAGGTCATCAATGATGTCGCTTAAGATAAATTTTTCACCAGTACACAAAAAATGGCAATTTAAGTAAATAAATAAATAAATAGATAGAATTAATTAATGTATGACAGGATAACAAGAGTTTGTTTTCAAAACACCAACACATTGGATCGGCGCCTTCTCAATCAGTGGCGGCACTATTGAGCCGCGGTCGTTTAGGGTGGCTGAGAATCAGTGAATTATGATGATTTGTTCATTAAGCTACATAGTGTTTTGCACGCAGTATGAAAAACATCTGGTTTATAAAGCACTTACATAAAAATGCGGTGACTTCGTTCATCGACGAATTGCTATCAGTGCTTTGGTTTTCAACGATGAGGACGAATGAGTCGAAACGATTCATGAAAGGTGACGACACACGACAGCAAACATATATACATATATAATGTATCCATGCATGCGTATACATGAATATCGAAATTATCGAATGATATGTGATGAATATATCTATCTTATTTGATACCCTCAGACGGATAGATGTCCGCGTGATCGTCATCCATCGAAATTTACAAAAATAGTAGCATATATTTTTTCCCACGGATTGTGGTGAATATTTTTTTGAACACAAATGCTGTACAAAGGGTCGGAACACCACGTACACATCATATATAGGTCTATATACATATATTAGATACATTCAGTGATGATATAATTAATATATTACTGCTGGAACATTCCTTTTTTGTAAAATCTAGTACTATACCGATATTCATATAATGATTCATTGATGTTGAAATCGAACACAAAATCTCCTTAGTATAGGCTTTGTAACACAGCACAAGATGGAATGTTGCTTAATTACTACTAAGTCTTCGGCACATCATATTTCTCATCCGAATTGAGGTCAGAATTGAGTTTTTCGTCTGTTTTATAAGTTAACACCCGACAGATTGAGTAAATTGAGGCAAGATTCGAAAGTAACGACGCTGTTTTTGTGGCAGCGATTATCAATATGAAGAAAATAAAAGCATAGCACAGGTTTCATGTTTTACACGTAACAACACACGTCCATTCAAATATCAAGGCAGACAGGTCTTAATGATCATATGGTGGAAGGACATAATCTTCTTTTTTTTAAATTTCCAGTTCAGAAATCAATACTCATCTTCTGCACGTACGTATTAACTGGAAGACCATTTGTTGCTTAGGTCCAATTTGCAGCACAAAATTTTCTACGGCCAGTCTTAAATTGAAGTCCAGGGCCTGGTTTTGTAGGCATTCACGTTACGCCTCTAGATACTATGAACACACCTCGCAAGTTATTGGTACCAAGTTTATAAACGCGGCTCCTGTTGTTAAATCAATCAGAACGCTTTGAAGTATTCGATATAGCTAATGCTCACTAATATAGCTTCATGCTCATTAATTGACCTCGAAGAGGTAAGTTTGTATAGCTTGCATTGTTCAAGTCTAGATGAATCATTTAACATCGGTACATGTTCCAGTATATATATATATATATATATATACATACGTTAAAAAAACAATCTATCAGAGATGACCTCTTAAATCATAAACTATTTTCTTTTAATTTTGTGTACCGGTAACTGTTTTTGCCAGAAATATGCATAACCCTTCCTTACAAGGCTAATAATTAGAATTTAACAGAAACATAACATACTATACTATTTAAACGCATTTAATTTGACCGATCGATCATTCACTTTTTTTTTAATTGATCGTGAATGATAACCATAAATTATAATTTTTAAAGAAACATCAGAGTACAAAATACTAAAATGTTGAGAGCCTGTGCCTGTACTAGGCTCCCCCTGATGTTTTGCGCATACTGAAAATTTTTTCTTTCATTTCATAATGATTTTCTATCTATACGAGAAGCTATCGTAGGTCTGAGATGTTGCTCTTTGAGCCAAATATCTGGACAAGTTGACCTTCGTAATCTTCTATACTGCGTTTCATAAGATCCATACAAGGTCCTAATAGTCTTTCAAACGCATGCACATCGAGTACTGAAAAACAGAACAAAAGAGACGTGATATTGAAAAAAAAACAAAACAATCCTTTAGATCCTTAGCAGATATATCATAAGGGGGTGACTGATTTTCAGATGGGTGGATGTGAAAATGATAGGGGTCGCCATTCCTCTAAAACCTGTATCGGAGAACACTGCCGTGATTGATAATGCCTGACATTTTTTCATTCAAGCAACGCATCATGTAGACACCAATGATTGCAGGTATTATAGTATGTTGTCTAGGTAACACGTGGACCGGACAGTCATTCTATAGAAAGTGAAAATACACGCGAATCAATAACTATCCATATGCGAGAAATATTATGCGTTTACCTGCACAACGCGTTGTTCCTACGGAATAAGCAGAAGCTGCTCTCGGTTTATGAGTGACAAGTGCTAATTCTGAAAATGAGAAAAATATCCGAATTATGAGTAAATCATCAGATTCCACGTCATCGAACATACTGCATTTATATCATTGATATCAGCAATAGTGAAGTCAAACACACCTCCAAAATAATCGCCTTTTTTACATCGGGTTAATTCAACTTCGGTATTCGGATCATTCTGAAAAACATAACGGCAAATACCAGAAATAATACTTCAAACCAGATGGTGCTGCCACCTATGCAGTAGAGAAGGCCACCTATGCAGCAGAGAACCGCGAATTAGAATTGGCAAAATTGGAAAATCGAATAGTCTTGACACAATTCATAATTGATTAATCAATATCGATAAGGATGGAGTGTTGGATTGTGGGGCCCTGGACCACACGGTTCTCTTAATTCAACAGCAGGATAAAGACCTATCCAAGCTGATAAGTGCAATAAAATCAATCATTGGTTAATCACGAGAACCTATTGATTCCGAATTAATAAGTATTTGATAGAAGATGTCGAAACGAAACCTCTGATCCCCTCAGCACGTTCATACGTACCATGTTAGTCATGGTTATTCTTACTTCACCTTCCTCGACGAAATACATGCAATCAGCATCGTCACCCTGGAATAAAAACACAAAAATGATTAATCGGCAAATAAAAACGACAACTTTCACCTTGTCGGGTGAAACCTCTGACAATTGATAGATATAACCTCGCTTATATTAATGAATCAGTCCCTATTGATTAATCGCGTAATGAACCTGTTGCGATAAAAATACACACGCGGATGGTGCTTTGATCGATCAATCTCAGAGACAACGTCCTCATGCCTCAGTATTCACCATCTATAAGCTTCAAAAATAATTTGGCCACATGCTTCGACTTAACCTTGATGTTTTCAAATTTCAATTAGTGGTCTGCAAAAGATGGCGGAAGATTTAGTGTCCAAGATGGGCAGAGTTTACTGTAAAACTACACTATGATAACCGCATATGATAGCGTTATATACTAAATATTTTTTTGTGACTGAATAGAGCAAGGTCTATTCCTAAAAGATGTCATTATTCAAATCTCACCGGAAGATGAGTGATATATACATATATAACCAACACAATAGAAGCAATTTGTGCGCTGTTTCTTTGATAATATAATTACACAGTAGATTGCGGTGTTGCGTGGTAGTGCGACTAGGAAAAATTAGACCACATGATGGGCTCCCCTCATTCCTTCTACTCAATCACTTTTACTCATGGTGGAATTACGAATCAGACAAAAACCATTTGCGCACATGGACATTTTCTCGATATTTTTTCTAAGGACCTCACAATTGAACTGTCAGGATTGTCAAGACCAGTTGCTGCAGCTGCCCTGTGATGAACATATACCTCCTACGGCTGAATTTAGTTCATATATTATTCAACCCATATTGTGAAAATCTTGGAAGCAAATCTAATGCGAATGGCTCTGTCAGTATCTCGAATGATGCAGTCTATGATAGATTTATCCTTCCACTTTTAAGGGTTTAAGTTTAACTTGTACATGGCAAGTAGTTTGCGCCACAAAAAAAATTTAATTCTTATATTATAAGCCAGAGCGCATAAAATACCAATATACCAAAGTTCATCTTAAAAATATTCATTTTTACACTCTACGAAAAAACTAATCTGACTACAGTGCAAGAGATTGAGATAAAAAAATCTTCGGTAAATAGAGAACGGAATCAAGTTTATGAGAAGTAGCATGTTTGACAATGGTCAACAGGGCTGCAGATTGTTCCAGACAAATAACCATAGCTCTACAAGAGTATTAAATGTCAACTAATAAAATAGCATTCATATCAACACAAAATTGACACAACAGAAGGAGTTTTAGCCGCCTAATAACACAGAGATCAGCGTTATTGGCACAAAAAAATCGTATAGGAATAAATGAACCAAAGTTCAACAAAAAGGGCAGAAATGTACTTCACAAAATATCATACGTATGATACAACTGTATAATAATGAAGTAGATTGGGTCGCAGGCTACTCAGCCTAACTGGTGTTTCAGGACCATAAATATTTCGACGACCTGACACTGAATCAGAGAAAGTATAAGTCTCGAAAGACATACGTATTCAATCTCACGATTACCTGTTTAATGATGAGATCTCCATCTTCGAATGTTTTCGGTGCTAAAGCATCCGCGACGTTCATTCTTTCATAACTCTGCAAAAATACACATGAATAAAGTGAAAATCAACAGTGGATTTTAATTGTAATAGACCTTTAAAATCAGGAAATAAATATTGAAACATTTTATTCCGCTTATTAAAAAAATATTCAAAGCCTAAATGTTCATTACTATTTGAGGTATGAATAGTCTCTTATAGTTATTACCACGAAGCTATAACCAAAATTCAGAAGTAATCATTCCATAAACGGATTCTCATCATAATCTCATATAAAGTCAATATTTCTGCGAATTACACAGAATTAATTACGCATCTTCGAAAAATCTTTAATAATTATTGAGCATTGAGCGTAGTAGAGCATTGTCTAGGAAACAAATTGC
Organism: Tubulanus polymorphus; assembly: GCF_964204645.1. NCBI lineage: Eukaryota > Metazoa > Nemertea > Palaeonemertea > Tubulaniformes > Tubulanidae > Tubulanus > Tubulanus polymorphus. Next base: position 7,769,198 of record NC_134027.1, on the reverse strand, counting down.
CGTGTTTTCGTAGTGATTTGTGTAGTTGAGAAATTAAAAATAAACCAGTTTTAGTTCTATTGTCGAGGTGTATTGTGCGTAGTCAGAACTAAGCCTGTGTTAATAACAACTGCGCTGACCTATAAACCTAGGCTATATTTTGCTTGTAGCATTACTTTATTGATCGACTCAGCGCACGCACAATTCTATTGGCTGAGATACAAACTAAGCTTTATCCGAGGTTTAACTACACTAGACATAGCTCAGACCACATTCAGCTAGCTAGAGTGTTCACTCCTATGCTGTAATGCTTTTCACACGCAGACATCAGATATAAGAAACCGAGTCGTAGAAAAATTATTCATCGTTATAAATCTACACCGAATTATGACAGATGTGTGAAGGATATAATATTACGGATCGGAGAATTACCGAATGATGACAAATTATATATTTGATGAGAATTAGGAGAGAGGATATCGCGATATCGTCCATAAATAAGACTTATAATAGTGTGTGAAGACTCTGGCATGAAAACTTGTTTCATTATAGTACCGAATAACTTAGCGACGAATTCGTGCTCGGATTTCGACGGATTAAAATGAATTATTTAGATATAAACTGAAACGCGTAAATAGTTCTTCAGTCGGATTTAGATTGAACCGGATTAATCAACGCTAGGCAATTAACTCTCAATTAACTATGGATAATCGAGGTGTAATGGAAGCCGAGTCGTTAACGAATTACGGTTACATGCCGCCCGCCGTCGTCGATCAGGGCACGATGGAGTGGATTAAACGCAAGCCGAATTTCACCGATCGCGAAAACATGTACGTCGTCGACCAGGTGATCAAACAGAAAGGTATCATATTGAACAAGCAGGTTAACGGACAAGTGAACAGTCGCAAGCACGCCGTTTGGTACGGAATCAGCGTCGTGTTGAATAAACATAATCCGGGCGTGAAACGTTGCATCGGCGACGTACGCAGAAAATGGAAGAACCTGCTGCACACGGCTCGACGAGAACTCGTCTCGTATCAAAAAGCGCTGACGACCGGCGAATACCCGACCCGGCAGCTGTCGGCGACCTCGCTGAAAATCATCAACGCCGGCATGGTCGGAAAACGCTACATGAAAATGATCAACCGCGACGACGCGCGAATCAAACGCGAACCGATGGACGACGACGAGGACGACGAAGACGACGACGACGATACCGCCGAAATGATCGAAAATGAAGCGATCAACGAAGACATCGACACGACCGAAATGGAATCCGATCAGAACGTGTTCGCGCCGATGAGCATGCAGCCGAGTTCGACACCACCGCAGTCGAAACAACCAATGATCGGGTCGGCACAGTCCGGCGCCGCCACCGCGGCCGCAGCCGCATACTCGACGGCTGAATTTTCCGACGTCGAAAGCATCAACGACGGCTCGTTCGACGACATGGCGCCGGATACGCCTTCGTCTTACCCGACGACGAAGATTTCGCAGAAGTTCCCCGTATTGAAAGATTTAATCTACAATCAACAACAATTCCTGAATATGAGATCCGAGACGGACAACGAAATGACCCCGTACGAAAAAGCCGACGTCGAAATACAAGTTAACGACGACGACTTATGGCCGCCCAATAAAAAGTTCAAGGCCGCTAGCGAACCCGATGTCAAGGTCACCGAAGAATCGCGTGTCGGTACGATGTTGTCGACATTCGGCGACAAGTCTTCGCGAAACAGAGCTTTAAACCCGCTGGTTAATCTGAAAAATTCGATGACGGCGCTGTCTCCGCCGAGGTCGAGCGAATTCGAGGAGAATACTGAGGAGAGACGGCAGCAACAGAGAGAATTATTCGCGCTACAGAAACACATACTGGAAATCGAGAGGGACAAACAACTGATCGAAAAGGAGAAAAAGGCGTTAGAACGAGACAAACTGACTCTCGAAATCGAACAGTTAAAAAATCAAATCAAACAACAAAATTCGACGATGAACGGAGTGAATGAATAAAATTAGGATGGTGGCTATAAATTCTATTGTACTTAAACATCCTTTAATAAAACTGAAAATTCTGTCTTCAATTGTTTTCATTAATACTAATTGTATTGTATGTTAGGATGGCAACTATGATTACCGTAGTTCATTCACTAGGGTGCACATTATCTAATGTAGGTTCTTTGACGAAACTGGTGACCTTAAACTAGGCCAGCTGACTGGTGACGGTTTAGTTGAAACCTTGAAAGTGACACTAATCCTTGTCTTGGGAGTTGTTTTGACTGAATTGATTTTCATCCTGAATCATATTTTTAATCGATAAACTTTAAATACATTTCCATTTTACACCGTCAATCTCATATCCAACTGTATGTTTAACTAGTAGTAATCACTTGTTGTCAGAGACCTCGCTATACACTTCGTTTTCAATGACGGAAACTACATTCTGAAATTCATCTTCAGTTCTACGCACGCTTGTCACCGAGTGCCTCAATTCTCTGGCATAGAGAGAGAGAGAAAACTGATACAGGACAAAGCCTTCAGTTGACATTGAGAAAGCAGAGAAGTGACAGAGGGTCTGACTGATAACTGAGACGCAGCCTTCGCGGCAAAATATTCAATGCAATTCTGGTACCAAATTGATGACCAGTGGTGAACATATATATCCCATAGCTCGGTCATCAAGATACAGTTAATTATGTCGCATTGCATGTATATATTGCGAAACCGATGCGAGAAATCAATGGAGGAACCTCCTCTCGGTAGCGCAGGATCCCAGTAACAACGTTCAACTTGACCAGAATGATTAGTTTCCATGTATATCCACAACGCTGATAAGAAGTATGCCTATTGATAAGTGTCATGCGCATTTCCATATTGAGTAGCGAATAACGGACCGTAGTTAGTATCTGTGAACTAACTGTACAGTCGTTATTGCTAAGATAGGGCCAACGTTTCCTAATACGATAGTAGCAAAAATCACATGTCTTTACTACTACCATCTCTAAAGCTTAGCCCACTTCACTATGAATAATGATATAAGGAACCATAAAAGCGGATGTAAACGAAATTGAATTTATCCCTCGGCAGGAGGTAAGGAATGGGGGGACGACAAACGACTAGATTGAAATTAACGATACTTACATCTAATGTTTTGAGCATTGGTACATTTTCGAGGAGATTTTCGTACATTTTGCGTTTATTGAAAGCGTTCTTTAATACGATGCGTCTGAACGTGGCTCGATCCTGTAAATTAAAGCAACGATTGATTAAAACGTATCCAGCGGGCGTCGGTCTAATTAGACTACCATTTGTAATCATCATTTTAATCATTGATTCAAAACGCAAAACTAGCGACGATTCTTAAGTGTGGCAAAGATTCCCTACAATTAAAACATAGCTGACTCCTTTATCTCCCTATGACATCATATTCAGGCAAGATTCAAACATCAAATTCTAGTAAGCAATAAGATGATATCATAGCAGTGTTCTCCACAACAGGTTTGGAAGGGGGGCCATCCCTTTCATTTTTATATCCACCCCTCTGAGAACCAGCCACCCCAAATAAAATATCTGCTGCCCCTACCAGGGATGTCAATACTCTATCAATGCTGATAATTGCTCTGAAATGAGGTGATACGAAAAATAGGAGCCTGCCATCTTTTATGGAGGAGGCCATAAAGATTTCACCCCGTGAATCTACAGAATATTCGAACGAATAGCATCCATTAGAATCTATTGGAAAAACCTTGAAAGTACTGAACTCTACGAATACGTTTCAGTTTCCACGACACTTTGATTACCGTTACAACATAACGCCATTCATTAATGGAAGACAGCTGTCAAGGGATGAAAAATAAATGTATATCTCAAGACATAGAAGTGTAAGCGAACACTATGCTCAAGAGAAGATGACGCTGTCTATAAGAACTACACAGTCGTATTGCAAATTTCTGCGTAACATCCGCTTATATTATTTGATCATCAAAGTTCATCAGTTTTGCCGCGGGGCACATGCGCCCTTTGAAAAACGCAACGCTACAAATATTGGGTAGTTACGACTGAAAATGGCGCTTCTTCGAAAACAAGCTACATAAATTAATTACCGCGATGAAATTGCAGGGTAGTTCGAAATGTCTTAGTAAATAGAGCGTAGAATTGATGACGAAAATATCCTTCAATAATCGATCGCAGAAATCGAATAAATATTTTTTGTTTCTATCAAGTGTTTAAGGTCAAGCAATTATCAATTCGTCAAGCAAATTATCTAAAAGACTTAAGTTTCAGGTATATTTCAAACAGATTTGTTTTCGAAGCGGTGATTGTTCTGAGAATTCTGCGCAGGCAAATGAAGCCGTTAAATTCGAATTGTAGCTGAAATCTTATCGATGCGTGTGAGAAAAGTCAACTTTGCAGCATTTCTCAATTTCTAATCCGTGATTATTTTCGTCAATTTGATTCGGTTAATTTAAAACGAGCAAGCGAGCTATGAAAGGAACTTTTGCTTCTGATTCCATATAAAACCCCAGAATCAGAGCCATTCCTTACTCTCCCACCAACAAAAACACCCAGAGCACAAATATTTTTGATTTCACTTACCATAGCCCAAAGAGTTCCTTCCGATGTTGCAATGATAGTTGCAGCACGAGGCATATTATACATTAAAGCCAATTCACCGAAGCTGCCTTGACTATCGTACTGTCCTACGCATTTAGGCTTACCATCAACTTCTACATAAATATCATAAGTGCCCCTAAAAGTACATGATAAAATATAACGTTATGATTGAAAATTGAAGTAAAGCTTCGAGGGATCATAAGTTTTCAAACTGAAAAACATACTCTAAAAAATGCAATGATCTGCTTGGTCGCAATGAGCTAAAGATTTTTTTGTGAGCGGGCGACGATAGAAATGATTTACCGTGACAGTGATTGGAGTAAAGTTGCTTCACACCTGGTGCAAAAACGACAATATCGCAATTGCAATGAATAGCATCGCTAAGCAAACCAGGGCTTCGGGGCAATATTACAGTTTACAGAATACATCGCGTCCGAGGGTACGCCTCGATGGAAAACTATTATTACCGTAACTAATGGGAATCGTCGTAAAAAAACATGAGAAACCCGTTATTTCCTCTTCAACGCCGGAAATAGAATACTTAATAGCGCTCGGGTCCTGGTCTTTTTTTCTAGATTGATTCGTTCTTGTCGTTTCGTGTTGGCGCGGGCGCGCGCGCTGCCTCACGGGCGGAATTCTCACGATGATTAGGTGCTTCGTACCAAAAACTGATTGTTTTCTGAACAAGGAGAAAGAGACGCAGAGATAACGTCAGTATTCCCCAGTCACCTGAGGGATACGATACGCGTTGTCGACACACAGACCGTTGGTTGTATACCTCCGCCGCCGATGACATCGTCATATGAACCGACTTTGACTTGTGGAAAAGCGGCAAAATCTCCGAGCAGGAAATACCTTTGTTGCCATGGCAGCGCACTGGATATCGCGATCCCGTTCATTTATTTCTCAATCCGTCGAGGATCGACGGATCTACGCGCATAACTTTCGGAGATTACAAGAATCTCGCCTGTTGATTTGCTGGCACCAAGAATTGGCCAAAAAATCCCGTACCTGAGAATATCACTTTTTGCGCTTAATAGGATGAAAATAAGAATGAAAGGTTTCTCTTTGCGGGTTTCATCATTTGAGATTCGATAACGATATAACCAGTTTTTTTCATTCTCTGTTTATCTATTGTTTGACTCACAAAACCACAGGGAACGAAACAGCTATGATCACGCAAGTGGTTTTGGCCTATGTGCCAAATGAGCCAAGGCCAACCGTTGCTATGGGTGCCAAATGGACCCATGCCTATGGCCATACCAAAAACGTCAGACCTGAGCCATACCAAATTTTCAGCTCAAATTATTGCGTGTGAATGCTTACTGGTGCTGGAAGTGACTCACTTCACTTTGTCACAGCATTATTTAGCGATTGACACGCTCTATAATTAGGCACTGGCCAAATTTAACTCTGGTCTGAGCCAGGCCTCGCTGATCTTGTGATAGCTAATTTACAGAATCTTTTTAATCTAATATATTGGCTTGTTACAGCTACAAGTTAGCAGAAACATGTTGAAAATATCCAGTATACAGTCGACTATACCCAAGATTCGAGTATCCTGGAACTTGGATAAAACGAACATTGAACATTCAGTAAAATCTGACGGTAATACGTGGATCTGAAGCACCGATGGAGGCTTTCACGTTCATCGCCGATCTCGCGCCGGGATGACGAAAGATTAGCTCGTCGCAGTCGTTACTTTTTAATTCCACATTAATATGGAGCAATCCAATTTCGATTAGCACTTTGAATTGACCAGGGTTTCCCGGGTAACAACGCTGTAGCTGAAACATCATTTTTCAAGATCAAAGCTAAATCCTCTCCGTGAAGCTTTCCAGTTCTCGACGTCGACGGAGTAGCTGACGACGACGACTACGTGAGGAGAACGATAACAATTATGTTCAACGCAGTGGAAAAAGCCAGCACAATATACAGCTCATAATCAACCTTACCGACCCTATGAAATTATAGTTTAGTTTGTAGTATAGGCTGATTAAACGTGGGTTCGATTAAAAGGCGCGAGTGTGGGATGTGAGGGACTGATTGAATAGGGGGACCACGTGAGCGCGAGTCTTTCAAAGGCAAGCAAGGACATAAGGGACACACGACGTTCATTTCAGTGAGGATGCATTTTATGCGTGGTAGCCGACATACATCACAGGTAGATACGAGCGTGTGCACCCCTCCTGAAAATATCAACTTGCCCTGAAATTTTACGGAAAAATGAAAAACATAAAATTGATACCTAAAAAAGTTTACATTCAAATGCTTCTTCTCTGTTAGATCAAAAGGGGAGGGCAGGTAAAAATGAGGCAGTTTTCTTTGCTGAGAAACAATGAGAGGCTTGTAATCTCAATGCAGTTGGAAATATGACAAGAGGGCTACAGTTAAGAAAGAGGGATAACAGTCCCCTGGAGGGGAGCAGAAACAGCGAGAGAGGGGGAGAGGCGAGAGGGGAGAGAGACCTGTATAAAGAGCACTCAATGAATGAATAATTGGTCGAAATGATTATCAGCAGGTTTCAAATAAGAGCACGGTAAACCGGTTTGAGTTATTAATAATTATTCAGAGCAAGCAAACGCTGGCCACAGGATGTGACTAAATGTAAACTTACGTGTCAATAACATAGAAATTATCTCCATCATCTCCTTGGTCAATTACATGTTCGTCAGGCGTTACCTGAAATCAAAAGAAATGAAAATATCTTTATTTTAAAAATGAGCTTAAAGGCCCCAAAAATGTAGATATACAGGGCAGATCCGGAGGCCAATTTCAAAGTCGCATCCCAAACGGGCATTTTGATGTCTAAAAAGGCAATATAGCCTGCACTCCCTACTGAGAAATGCACCAAATATCGTTATTGACAAAATGAATAAGGGCACTGATTCACCCTTGTTTACTATTCATATTCATGACAATAATTACAAATACCAACTGAATAAGGATGTTGTTTAGCAATAGTTGAAATACATCCAAGGATGCAACACTCATCTAAAGAAAACCTAAAAATATTCCTTCCTATGATTCGGTAAAACATTTGATGAAAAAAGGGATTATGTATAGTTGCAAGGTGTAGATCTACAACCCCTTAGTGTTAGAATATCTAATATCAGCCGGAATCATACCGATATTCTACGCTTTCAGTTGAGTTGAGTTGAGTTCACACTTTGAGAGAGTTTCCGTTTGATTTGTTTCACTAATGACGCTGGAGACGCTCGTGGTTTATTAAGTGTGTAAAATATGAATTACCATACCGCGAGACAGACGAACGAATGAACGGTAAGACCTGAAATAGCCTCACCGGCGTAATGCATCCTAGAGCAAACCATATTTCGCGCAGTCGTCATCGCTTTCACGAAAGCGTAATGCACGTTAATAAACCACGAATGTGGTCGCGGCATGAAAAATATATAAATCAAAGCGTCCCCTGTAATTCAATTTTCGATTCCCCGCTGCTTACTTTTTTCATCGTACCCCCGGTAAGCGAAAATAGAAAAAATAAATCGAAAACAAAAGACGGAGATCTCATCCCTCAATCTGCTGAATAGATCAGAATATTTAAAACGTATTTCCCAACGGAATATTTCATATTCTTAAATATTGGAAGACTTAAAAAAGCTTTATCTCTCCTTAAGCAAATGTTTGTCATCGGGGAGATAAAAACGACTGCGACTGCATTTCCAACTGTTGAATGACAAAATACCAAAGTTCACGGCGGACCAGCAGACTCGCTGTTAAACGTAGTCGCTAATGTCTTTCTGCTCTTTAAACAAAGGGCAAATGACATGCCTCTCAGTTCCCAACTGATAATTTATCATTTCATTACTGCTTGGATTTGAAAACTAGTTACATAGTCCATGATCAACATCATCCCCACAGCAACCAATATACGGTAGTGAGTGGCACACTGCGGTATTTCAAACGGTTCTTGCAGACTAGAGCGATCTGCGTATGCGCAATCAAAGTCAAAGAAAGTGTCTTTGATACTTCAAGAAGATTTCGACGACCGACGAATCCTGGATTGATACGACCGGTAAAAGACTGATGACTTCAGTAAGTTCAGCCTCTTACATGCCACCAACAGACGTCCCTAAACACAAACCGAATTTTGTGGTCTCGAGACAATGGAATTGATCAAGGGCTCCGTTCGATTCGGCGACAAATGAAGTATTCTTTCTGATCACCTCATGTACACAAGCCACTAAACAGCTGTATTATCATCAGCGGTGATGATTTGACGGCATTACCGGCCATCCGGGCTTTTCATATCAGCGCGAGATGACAACCAACAGACAGATGTATGGACGTCAGCAAGATCCAATTATCCGGGCTCGTTCGGGGCGCATTAGATGCACGGCGAATACAGACCGACCGCCGCGCGTCGATCGCATCGAACGACGAATAAAAAAAAGTCATGTCGAAAGTCTCCGCGAGAATAGAAGTCGATAAATGCCGGAACAATCCGAGATAAACAACAACGCCTACCGATACCCAACCGATCAATCGGTGGCGAATCCGACAGATCCCGTCGGTTCATTCGACATCAAAATGCTAACTAAGTTTAGATGTTTTTCGTATCGAGTAATTAGCCTAACTAGAGAAAAATTAGCATAATTATTTTCCCCCCCGCACAATGACTAAGATTTTCCATCGAACTTCTACTAATGTTCGGACAAAATTCTACGCTCCTATTTTTTTTGAAACGAATAAGCTCTATCATATCTATGCATGAATAAAGGACCATGGGTCCAGTAGGATCAACTGAGTACAGTTTTACTTTTGACCACAAAAAAACGATTTGTTCTGGGATTTGCGACTTGAATACCGAAGGACTTTCCCAATGACGTCATTATCTAGAATTAAGGCCAAGCACCGATAAGTAGAATGGGGATAAATTCATTGAAATTTTTGAACATTTTCTCCCAGTACTTCTAAACGGCAGAGTGGACGGACTAATGAACCCCTATTTCTCGCCTAATGACAAAATACCAGCTGTGTATATCCAGCGGTTACAATTTGTGCCACCAAGAGCAAACAGACTGTTATTTTCAGGACCATCAACACGGTTGATCCTAAAAATGACTTATATTTGCAGTATTTTCTTTTTAAAAGCTTTTTTATTACTTAAAGTGGAAGACAATTTGATAAATACAATTAACACGAGGGCCATTCATAATACCAGTCTTTATAAATATGGCACACGCCGCCGACAAATGATTCATAGACCGTCGACGTTATATCTAATATGATCACCTGATGAGCTCCATTACCGGGATCTTCTATCGCTGTAAACTGAATCTTAGTTCATCGAATTAAAGTCTGACTATTAAAATAAGACACCGCCACGAGAAACGCCATATGCGCAGAAAATTATCCGCGTTAACCCTTTACTCGAGAAACCCTATTTGAAAAACCTGATAACTGCGTTATTTAACAAACTGATTCATACATGTTGCCACTTTTATTCGACTTGCTTTTTCCCTGACTATTCCCTGACATGTGCACTTTGTTTTCCCTGACTTGATCTGCTAAGAATCCAATCAATTAACGAAGTAAAATACGTAAAACTTGGACGGAAACTGTTTGATTAAAGGCACCATCTAGCAAACTCAACAAATTTCCCAGATTTTTCCTCGATTGTTAGCTTTTTACAAAATTCCCTAACCATTTCCTGATTTCCAGGTGAGTGGCGACCCTATTTTTGTTATCAAATCTATTCTCATTATTGGAGACTAGACCCAAGTTTAAGGATATCTATTCATACCACAAGGGGGAAGGAAAACGATCATCAGGGACAGCCGTACCCTGCTAACATTCAAAGATAGTCAGCAACTGTTGACACACTGCTGTAACTGTCGTAGTTCACAGGAATTACATTACGCTTTAGTTAAGCAGAGGTAGCCGCTGCGAACACCTAGCCATATTTGAATTCCGCACATTTCATGTCGAGAATAATTCAAATCCTGAGAACGCCATGATTTCCCTCATGTACATTATTAAATTGCTGGTTAAACATAATGTATATATCGTCGAGGTTGTGTCAGCCCGCTCTTAGCCAGCCAAAATCGATCCAGACCACTTGATAAGCGCATTACTAAGATCAACACGACTGCCCTACAATGCCACTGCTAACTAATCTTTTTTATGCTACAAGTACCGCAAGATGTACTATCCAGAGCGCAACATTGACGTAGTATGTTTGTTATTTATTCGCCAAATGGTCGCTCGGAAAAATTCTCAAATTGATTTCAAGACAATGAAGAAAATACGCATTCTATTATCAGTAATGGCATGGTTATACCAGAATACCAGCCATGATTGTGGCACTATCTACCGAGAAATGTCAGAGCGATCTAATTTTCAAAATACTTCACAAGTGTACGATCAGATCCATTCAGATAATGAGCTATTCAGAGAGGAAATTATTATTGTCATATCTTGGCAGCAGTCATCAATTTTGGCTGTAGTAGATGGCAGAGAGCAGAAACTGCCGTTATGTATATATATAACAGGAAAAATCTAGTTAGGCGTCAATGTGATGAACGAATAAATTACATTACTAGCTACATCGACAAATCAGTAGTGACCGCCACACGGCAGTGCGATGATTACGAACACAGAAAATAGAATAAGATAAAAAAGATATAGTTACCTTCCTCTCAAACATTGCATCGATTACTTGGTGCATTTGTTGCTGAAAAAGAAAATCGAAAAGACTGATTTTTAAACATGTTCTGTGCTGTTTTTGTATGTTCTCGAAATCTAAGCTCTAGGGCCCCAAAGCTTAGATAAATACCATCAACAACAATTTTTTAATTATCATTCTGCAGAAACACGAGGCAAAACCCGGTAAACATACGCTGACTGGAGGCTCCTATTACATTTCGATTGCCTTTCAAAATCTCATACTCTTCAAGTTTATCCGTAAACTAGATACGTATCTGACAATGAAAACATTCTCTGCCTGATACTAGGAGAAATGTGACTGAGGCAACCGAACCGCCATTCAAACGTGTTCAGGGCAATTTTTCACTTCCGATGCAATCGACAAACAAGAAATTAGGAAAGCGAATCAACGAGAAAGTAATCAATTTAAATTAGCTAACACTGCGCAATCTATCATCGGATCTTTCGCGTCTCTACACTAATAAAGAATCTGCCCGAGACAGTTTTCAAGAATTACGGAGAGTCGTAGCGACTAAAATGGTAGAAAATGTCTCCGACATCGGCTTTAATGTCAATAGGTAAATGAGAACGAACAATGGGAACAGCAGGGAGAGAAGTTCATTTCGTTTTGGGCGGAGTAAGTGTAAGGAGATCATTTCTTTAAGTAAAAAAGGTGTCAATTGGTTTTTGACAATTATTACGCGTAGGAACAATAGAAGATCAATGTGAAGAGTTGACACGCTTTTTTAAAAAGTTTAATGAAATGCCGACGAGTTTCTAACATATATAAGATATATATAATATATATATATATATATATATATATATATATATATATATATATATATATATTTCAATGTTTGAGGAGGAAGAGACGGACAAAGAAATTCCCGGGTAATCGCATTGTACACTCACATTGTCTAAACTCCTGAATAAGAGGATGTTCTTCGTCGCTTCGCTCAATCGTTTTCGCTGTTCGTCCGTCTTCGGATAAACTTTCTGTATCGAAAAAAAGAAAGAAGAAAAACATTGAAGTAGAAGAAAAACGTGCATCGGCTTAATTGAAATGAGGAAAACTCGTCGAGAATTAATGAAAATATCGCGACGTTGACAGATCAAAAATCTAATCATTCAGTTCAGTTGCGATCCCTCGTGTATCTCATCAGAAACATACACCCGGCTTTGTTTGTGATGAAATTGTGCAGTTTATATAAAAATCCGACGTCTATTTAAGGTTATGAATAACTGTGGGCGGGCAGGAGGGCTGTACAGAGAGAGAGATAGAGACAGATATCTCATTGTCTGATTAATGTCTAGCGCGATCCATCATCATTTCGAACGGGTTTTCAATCTGTCGAATATCACACAGGTTTTATGATCATTAAACAGGGGGTGATACGTAGGTAAATCATCAATCAGTGGTTGTAGTTAAACGATAGTTATATCATCCACATAGAATCGGCTTCTTCTTATGACAATATTCAGGCTGCAGTTTCGCCGCGTTCATCAATTTGAGAAATTAGACTTGTTTCATTAAATCAATTTCATCGTTATTTTTCATTCATTCAACTAACATTTGAATGCGAACCGATTGCGGAACCCAATGGTCCAGGGACCAGTTGCTCAAGAGTTGGTTTAAGATAACCGGGGGGGGGGGCGGTGGGGGGAAATAAATACCGTAGTAACAACGAACTATTAATTGTCTCTATGTCAACTAACCACTGGTTAACTCTAACCATGGACTTAGAATCCATGCTCTAACTTGGCCCCAGTTTTATACCATCGTTCGACAGTCATATCAGGGCCAAGCACCATGCGGCCAAAACACCATGGTAGATAGCAGACTCGAGCTTCAGCTATAGGGTATCAATATAAATGAAGGCCATTTTCCCGGTGAGCGTAGCCCATTCTAGGCAAAATATGATCATCAATTATAAACGAAGGTTGAATTTGTAAACCGATGCTAGCGATGTTACAGCGTTTACAGCCAGGATATTGACGATGGGTTAAAGGGATTGTTCGTTAGCTCTGCGGGGCACGACGACGTCGACGAAAGAAAATTACTATTTCCACCGAATGCACCCGAGTAGACGGTCTTAGCTAATCAGAACGTGAAATATCATGATTGGTTAGATTGTTTCCACGGGGTGCCTACGTTAGATCAAAGTTAATGCGAAAATCTAACTGCTACGACGTCGTTAGTAAGACGTCTAAAGAGATGATGTCATCGGCGACGGCGTCGAGGAGGGTGTATACTAACAGGGGAGGTCTCCACACTTACCTGTTCATCGCCTTCGTCTTCATCCGCTTCGGGATCATAACGTTCGGCTGACACTGAAAATACCATGGAATGAAAATACTGTTTAAGACACATGTAAATGCTGGTGTGTGTTGACTGACCAAGGTGATACAGTGTCTATAGCCGTGATTACACATAGAGAATTTGGCTCATGGGCTCGGATCAGACTCGAGTCAAATAAGAGAGATCGCGTTCACATGTAAATCAGTGACTCGATACTAAGCAATACTTAATACAAAGCAAAGTGAGAGACTTCCCGAACCAGTTGCAATTCAGATGAAATAATTTGACCCGTGCTAAATTCTGGTTTGGGCCTGGTCCAACGTTTTTGGTCATGCCAAATTTAGCCTGGGCCCATTTGGCACCCGTGTGAACAGTTGTTCCGGGCCAAACATGCTCGTGTGATCACCGCTTACAGTGCTCAGCATTTTTAGCCACTAGGGGAAGCTTTCAAACACAAGAGTGTTATTGTAGGTTTAGTTCAGGACACTCCAGTACCATTTTTGATAGTTCCTAATTTGATTTTGCAAATCTTGAAATAATGTCATGAAACTATTCTCTTTCATAAACTAGAATTTCTTGATTTGATCCAGATGGCACCATGAACCGACATGAAACCCTGCCTGATAAGCCCCACTGCGCAGGCATATGTGCTTGGGCTCACCAGGCTGCGTTTCATGCTGTGGTTAAATCTTATCATCAAGTTCGAATCCCCGCCGAGGGAGGGACGACATAACTACCAGCCTTAGCAGAAATTGTATCCAGTTGTTTGTACATGCGATTCAGTGCAGGAAATGAAAACGGACTAATTGCAACAGTAGAATATTATTTACACTGTATATCAGACAAATTTCAGCTTTTTGTTGACACCCGTGATTCATTTATCCCCGTGAGTGTCCTACATTGTTGTGTGTGCGTCTACAAAATTCAATTTACCTATCGTGTGATGTTTATTATTCCTTTTAAATCAAATTTTGCGCAGACGTTAATTAGAATGTGTAATGTAATTATTAGCAAATGACGCACAAAAGACTACGAACTCGAATGCGAGTGTCTTCGTTGCTCGTTGTAATATTGACCTAGTTAATTTTGAAGTTACATTTCAATCCATGGGAAACCAATGAAAAGTTAGGGTTAGCGGAAAATCCAATCTGGTAAAAATCCCATGGGTAAAAAATTCCCAAAAAAAGTAGGTAAAAATCCCCCCATCTTTTGAATTGTCTTTTTTTAGATACAATTTTAAGGTTGATTTATTCATATTGATATATTCAATTTATTCATATTTTATGGTGACGATATTGCATAAGAATACCAATCGAGCATAAATTCATTGTACAATTAGAATAAAAAATAGGCCTAAATTACAAATTGAAAGTTATCGCCAGGAAAAAATGTATAGATTGAACGAAAACTACAATTATTCATTCTATGAAAAACTCATTTTCCATGTAGAATAAAGAGAACGTATTCTGATTACCGCGGTTCTGTCTCGCTTGTAACTAGAAGGTTCGTGGTACAGCGTGGTACACCATATAAATCTACAATCTACTCAAGTTTCCCTGTTATGAGCCTACTTGTCGATGTGTACACTGGACTCGTATTACATTACTAATCTATTCTTTATACAAATCACTCAATTCAGTAAGTCTACAATTTGGGGCTTATAACATATCCGCCTTAAGACTTCATCGCCGGTTTCCTGATGAAATTCCATTTTTACGCTATATGGTTTGAATTCAGATTCCTCACAGGAGCCAATTAAAGGAACGACGTATTCAATTAATGGATAAACATTGATGCGGGCAGGGATGACTGCCAAATACTTCCGTCGCACGCGGTATTTGCATTCAGGAAATGAACAGAAGATCCATAAGGTTATTTCACGGAAGAGACCTTTCAGTAGCGACTAATAAATACATCTCACGCTAGAGAATACTGACTGCCAAACAACGGGTCGTATTTTTTCAGGATTTCGTGTCAAATAAATTGGTGTAATCATTTCTATACACGTTAGCCGCGTACACCCTATGTTATTTCGAACGGTCTAAATTTGGCCCGTTCCAATTTGGAACAGACTAGGCGTTCACACTAGCGAAAAGTCTGTTCCAAATAGACCTTGTCCGTTCCATTTCAGACCGTTCCAATTAGGACTGACCTAAAAGACGGATCCAGGTCCGTTCTGCAGTATGAATTCAATTGCAAATATAGCTGCAATGCAGCGATAACGGGTTTTCTGCGCAGCCTTGTTCGCGTCGAACACGAATGCGTGTATGCTGACGCGGCCCCACCAGGCTATGAAAGTGAAGGGAATTTAGAATCCTGTTCAACGGTCAACATGGTTTCATAAAATGAAGGTCTACAAACAGTCAATTGGGCTTACTTGTAACTATGGATGATTGGACCAGATGGTTATTTGACTGGAAAATCGATTGTTAGGCCTTATTTAGTCTTTATGGAAATAAACTGGTCACTAATTCATCATCAAGATG
The DNA here is from genome assembly GCF_964204645.1 of Tubulanus polymorphus. Lineage (NCBI taxonomy): Eukaryota > Metazoa > Nemertea > Palaeonemertea > Tubulaniformes > Tubulanidae > Tubulanus > Tubulanus polymorphus. The sequence goes on along the minus strand of NC_134027.1, from coordinate 7,753,151 downwards.
ATTAATATAGTTTTCAGATTTCATATAATTTCTATATTGCCTAAAGTTAATGTATATAGGCCAATGGATTTTAAATTTTGTCTATTGCGTGTGTTGCTCGGGGAGTTATCTGTTTTAATCATTTTGAAAATGCCCGAACACTTACCATTGATTGATGTGTCTAGATTTATCTATGATAAACTGCATCAAAATTAGTTTAATAAACAACAGCCAGGAACTCATAAATCTATCATTTAGATATAAATTTTGGGGTAGAATACTCATGGCAACATCATACAGGGCCGTCGATCTGGAGCCAATTCAGGAAGACGCGTGTGAACACATATTCTGATTTGGTCAGTTCCAACTTTGGCCCGTATCAGTGTGAGCGCGCCTATTCAACAAAAATCAAATTGAATATTTCTCAAATTGAATATTTCTCAAATTGAATATTTCTCAAATTGAATAGTAAAATTTCTAATCATCTAATTCCAGAATTGTATCAACGACTATGGAACGGGCTTTGGAGCACTTTTTCTCAATGAATTGTGGTCTTGAATATGAAAGCCCCGTTAAGTGATTAATGGCTATTCACTGATTAAAAACGTTATATGCAGATATCGACGAATTTGCGGTCGATATAGAGGCGAAATGTTCAATAATAATAACAAGTTTACGGAGGAGGAGGAGATATGACTTTCAGGAATGCCGGCGACAAATAGATTACCCCTAAGGTGTTCGTATTGATACCAATCACAGCTGTCCGTAGTATGTAATAAAATTCCCATGCCAGGAACTTCAGACTTAATAGTTTACATCATGAACTCGGATTCCATGCTTATATTCGAGAAGTCAAAATCATGATGGATCATATTCGACAGCTCGACTGTTGATAAAAGGAACAAAATACGACTCGACTGATATTTTCAAAACCTATTTGTTAGCCTATATATAACGCGTGCGGTGGATGCGTCGCAGCTGTCATCGATGAATTGATTTCTATCGGGTTGGCGGAGAATATTTTCAATCGTTAATTAAAAACATGGCCGATTTTCCGTTCCGACACGAGTTTGAATGATGCGTTTCGCGACCGATCGACCGACGACCGGCCGCTGAATTCATGGTGATGTGAATTTTATTCTAATTCGAGTTCGTTTAATGACGATAATTCTCGATCTATACGCGGCTATTCGATGTGACGTGTACCCGATTCTAGCAGTTAAATTCAAACAGTATCATCACATCTATCTCACGATTCTGTTAGGATCTGGGTGAAGTCTTATTCAAAGCCCATAAAAGGAAATGGCTTTGCCGTAACTTTTCTTTTCGAAGAGGGAATTTGTTATATATTTGGCTGTAATCAAAAGATATCATCCGGTTAAAACAGTGAAAGTTTTTCATTTACCTGATTTTCGCCTTTGAAATCTGTTTTTCGGTGGTTCTGAAAAGAAGCAAAGAAAAATCAAAATTAACGTCAATGATAATATCGAAAAAGCAGAAAAATAGTAATATCAAAAAGCAGTATTGAATATATATATTCCAATACGAGGCATTTCAAGGGTTGAACCTATTCGCCGCGACATGCATCGGTATCTGAAGTGTGCGTGCACAAAATGGCTATTAACCGCGGATTGAAAGCTGTGAAATTTACATGTGATGCATTACTCGAAATTCAATATTATTACGGCATATCGACGAGAGAGTTATTAATTGAAATCCATTTTGATAAATCATTTATGAATTGGCTATATAGCGTTTCAGGCGACGAGTTTGCGCGCGTGAAGCGCCCTCGAAACCGACTGAAGGCATCGCTCAATCGATATTAGCGGGATATCGTATTAGCACACTTGTCAGCATTGATATGTCAAGAATATTTATTCGTCGGCATATGTTTGAAACTAGAAAATACATAAATATGTATTCCACGACGTAAAACGAATTGCGAGTTGGCACTTTCAACAACTAGTTGTATACCAGCTTATAGCCACGATCATACACGGAAACTATTTGGCCTGGATCAGACCCTAGTCAAATTTTTTGCAAATTGATTAGAGAGAGCGGGTTCACACATAAACCACTCACTCGATGCTATCAAATGCTAAAGCTAGGCATACAAACGTAATGATTCGATTGATGCGCGCCAAAATCAGGTTCGGCCCCGCTTTTGGTTGGGCCAAATTCGGCCCGGATCGAACAGTCACGGGCACACCCGTTAAACGGTTAGCTATGGCCTAACCTAGCCAAAAATGCTTGTGTGATCGCGGCTTATGTCAAGTAGATCCTGGTATTGAGTGTTATTTGAAAAATCCTCGAATATAATCAGCCTTACGTAGCTTTGATTTTACTAACTTGGTTCCCTTTGTACAAAATTCTGTGTCTGGCAACTTTCTGATTTGATGTATCAAAAAAGCAACTAATAACTATCATATCTCTAATCTTCAAAAATACATAATTGATGCAAACTTTTTGCCGTCAATGAAGAATCCTACGGCATGTAATGTAATGGTAGCATGGATCACTGCCTGATTTGCTTATCAGTTCATGAAGCCCATATAAGTTCTCAGATTCTGTCATGACCCAGGGGGGGGGGGGGAATAGTATGATTTATTGAACACGCTATCGAAGCATCGCGTACCAAAACCCGAAAACCAGCTCCAGGGTCGCTGTTGCCGGAAGACCGACGATCAATGATTTATAAATGGAATCCGCAGAATTTACGAATATTCTACTACAAAAAATGAGCGGCACAATCTAATCCGCATACTTTGTGCCCATTTTCTATTCAGGAATGTGACTAAATCAAGCAAGTGACAGGAGAATGATATACCGGGGGTAGCACGAACGACAAAAACTCCAAAAGATCGACCAACCTTCTTTCGCATGAATAGCCTCATCCGTACTATTAGTATTACTATCGGAATTATTGCCGGCTGAATTCGTCGAGTCTTTACTGAATCGCAACTTGGTCAACTTAGCACCCATGGCGTTATTATCATCAGAGTTATCTGCACTTACACCACGCTGTGAACTTTGATGTTGACAAACTGAACATAATCCTCCCATAACATATTATAAATATTCCTTGTTGTCAACTTTTTTTTGAATACCGTCGCGTCGTTAGTGCAATACACGCGTGCGTGCGCGTCAAAAACAGTTTTCGAAAAAAGAAAAAAACTAAATCCTTCCTACATCGTTGACTAGCTGGATTAGAAATCCGACAAGCGACGACCGCGGATCTCTGATGCCACTACTACAGTCTGTACGATCTTCAGTGTCCCTGCTCTACTACAACACACACACACTCACACGACAGTCAGTCGCACAGTCATCAAAGTTTAACCCTTATATGTCCATTACCACATCAGCACACTAGCTGAAGTGCAATAATGTGGCATGCGATACAATAATTGATCAAAGGAGTAATAATAGCTCAGTGGGTATAATGACACAACAGGCTCTCTGGACTTATGCTATGTACTGCAGCACAAGACAACTGAATATTACTCAAACTGAAACATCCACACCTAAATCTGAATTAATAATTCAATAATGGATTGTAAATTATTCTACCCTATTTTTCGTGACCACTAATGGAAGCATATTGAATTCCACCTTACTCAGTATTGGTGGGGCCACATTAGGCTAACAATTTCACAAAAGTTGACCATCATACAGAGTTGAGAATCTTTATAGAGTGTTTCCTAAAAATTATTCATAAAACTCAGTGATTTAAAAAAAAGATTGACCCCAGTAGAGACTCAGATAGAGTCAAGAGATCTGTGTCAAATAGGATGTTATACTTAATATATCTTTTTCGAGGATTTTTTTTTGGTTGTTCCGACGATCTCTCTGCCCTAATGGTCTCTGACAATAAGAATATTTGCTGCAGATACCAACACTAGCATGACAGTTGGTTTCAATCAACTCCACAAGATGGCAGCAGCAGACAGAGTTTAATCAGAGGAAATATTTGCTAATGATTGTTTTCCACTTGATAAGAGCTAACAGAATTTTACAATTCAATTATTTACAACTGGGAGGTTTATTGGAGACTTCTGATCATCCAATAAACATGGGTAAAAAGGTTGGATCTTCAAATTATAGATCACTATAAGTTCTTCGACAAATCTCAAGTCGGCTAATTCTTTAACTAAATACGTTTCCTAAATCAATGAAGCGAATAAACAAACTATTCAATGTTAAATCTCTTGATTCATTTCAGGATGGATGGAGCCATAGCCAGAAACAAATCAATAGAAGACATGTTTTAACTTGTACACTGATTGTAAGAGAAAAAAACTACAATATATATTCCATCCTCCAGCCCTTATAACTCATGATAATCAGTACATACCAAAATCAGAATCACTAGAAGAACCAGACATGCTTTGATGTTTTAAAGAATAAGAACTCCGATACACAGAATGCTTGGCGTATGTCTAGCAGTGAATTTTTTCCCGTCAACTAATAAACTCTTATTTTGACCCAAATAAAACTTCCGAAGGTAAGTTTTCTTTAGAATTGATTAGATGACCTTAATACCAACACAACGAGACATTTAGGTCCCAACTATATTGACCTTAGAAAAATGTCAGTCTCAAATCTAGTTAAAGATTGCGAGACAAAAGGTGAAAAGATGTTTAATTTTGACTTCACAGATCATTGGCCCGCACTATCTCACATATAGAAAGAAGTGTTCCTACAGTGTTTGAATAAACATCTATTATCCATCTATAAGATCAAATCGATACATAGAGGATTTCTGTCATCACCGCTGTTTAAATGTCGGTTCAATTGATAGCTGATAGGTGGCGTCAGCTACTGATAACGCAAACATCAACTGTTTAATACAGACAGATCGGTTACCATGACAATAGATAATAGACAACAAATCGCATCAGCTCATTATTGAGTGATGTTCATGTCTATTATCAGAGCGAAACTGTTTATTGTTTTTAGTAGGGGTGGTTGTGACACTGAAGAGAGACGAGCTGAAGAACGAACGTTCAATAGGGCCTTACAGAGACAGCATGTGTACTGTCTTGAGAATAGGTTTAGGGTTTAGAGTTGACAGGGGTAGAAATGGGTCCAGGCTGACCCCACTTTGCGCCCATTATAAATTCCCTCAGTGAATCTAATGATGTTGAATTCATTCATTTTTCATGAATCACGTATTCATATAGGAACCCATTTCTGTTACATATCCAATTACCCTAAGATTTCCAGGTTTATTTGTAAAACTTCCCAGAGTTCCCCATTTTTTTTCTAGATTTTCTGATTCCCTGGGCTTTCGGGGTTTTCCTGGTTTTCTAGGTCAGTGGCCACCCTGCAGTTGGACCTTCCGTGGAGTACAAGAAAAGATGAGCAATGAAAAAAAGGGAAGGAATGATGAAAGGGGCACGAGACAAAGTGAAGTTGAATGATTAAATTGAAGTTGGTTTTTTCATTTCTTCAGGGATCCAGAAACTTACAAGCCTAACTTGATTAAACGCTGATCACAAGATTAATACTCTGCAGGAGACAGACGCAAAAAAAAGCTCACGCGTAATGAATGAGCGATGTCTTCCTCAGCAGCAGCAACAGCAGCAACAGCAGTGGCAGCAGTCTCATGAACCTCGAGGCTCGCAAGATATCGTCATCATTCATAAGTTCATTCATTTATTTGATTCAACTTCATGGGTGAAATTCTAATTGAATGATTATCAACTGCATTAGTTGAATCAAGAGAGAGTGTTGGAGAGAGAGAGTTGTGGAAATAGATTTTGCAGTCGGAAATAAGGTAATACTCGATGACATTGCGAAATCGCGGCAGGAAATTATCAGATCCCGAAGCCACAATACGCAAGATCACATAATTAGATGAATAGCAGGCGATACAACGACTACGACGACAAAATTAGCGTAATGACTAGTTAAATCATACGCGCAACCCACAACGAGCATCTATCCCGATCAATTATTTCATTCGATTTCAGTTTACGGAGAGCTATAGCATTCGAACAGAGATCACGCTATTTTGCTGTTTCAATTTTTCTTGACATAGAGTACTCATTTCGCGGAAAATAAAATTCCATCATGTCAAAGTTTTGGAAGCATAAATGTTGATCATAATTCAAAATGAATGAATTTCTACCCAAAATGAATTAATTTCTACCCGTTGATTAATAAACAGTAGATCAGAGAGGATCGACTCCTGCTTATGGAATACGTTTTTCTCCTTTAACTACAGATTCTGTTGTTACCTGAGGCCTCCATGGACAAAAGAACATACCCAGTAGTCAACGGACCCAGTCTCCACAGGTGCAGGTTATCCAAGTTCATGTCTCGACATGCATGGGAGGTCAAATACTGCATGATATTCACACAAAATAAAATGCTAAAAATCTGAAGGCTTGAAGTTCTAGACCCAGTTACACATTTGTGAATTAAGATTTGACTCTGGGTTGAAAAAAAACCCTGAGATTTCCATGGGGTTTTTTTTCGCTGGTGGTGGATAAAAACAGACAAAACTCATTTTTTACATTAGATCACTTTGCAAATGCAGAAGCCATAGGTCAAGATGGTCTGCAAATTATTCGATTCTTTTACGCTAACAACATTGTCTTGAGATTTATACATTGAACTTTGCTGCCACAAAAGGTTAAAACGTAACTCTCATACAAATTTAATTCGAACCACTGACGAGTTGTCAGTGAATGTCTGACAGGCAATCTAAATCAGGAAATTCCCACGACGATTTTCAAACTTCCGATCAATCCCATGCTGCAATGCAAGGTTCACTGACTAATCTTTTCAGCAGTAAGTTCATGACTGTAAGATGCTAGTGAAAGTGAAAATCATTTCATGCGGCTGACCTTCATGACATATAACTAACCCATACATTTGATAGGCCTAGGCCTATAAAAATTGAGCTTTGAAAAAGTTCATTCAAAAATTACCTGAACATCGGCTGAAACTGTATTATTTTGTGTTTGGGTAAATTTCGTCGAAAATTTGCCGAAATAGCTGAATCAGGAGCTAAATATTCACATCCCTTCGGAAAATAAGTTCAACCAGCCGAAAATCGAAAGAATATAAGATTCCGTAAACGACCATGTGGTAGACTTTTTATGGTCGATTGATCTAGAATGGCTTAGATATACGTGTGGTGAATAAGTACAACCTGAAAGAGCCAAACAGCCGATATATGCGATACATGCGTCTCATCACAAACGAAGAATTTTTTATTTGACATAAACAGCCACAGAGGACATCGATAGCATTTACTAAACGCAGTATATGAACGTTACCTGCGGGTATAAACTTAGGGTCATGATTCCCTCAAGAGTCGCTGAGCAGAAAACCGCGGAATAACATGGATTGGTTTTGATGGTAACACTCACGGGGCGGGATTAATACGAGTTAGTGTAACTTATCTTACTGTTTCGGGCTACAATATTCATCATCATTAAGAGACAAATGGCTTAACATTAGCCTTGGAGACTCCAAACACTAACATAATTATCCTTCAGTGACAGTTGATCCAGAAGTAATATAGCCCTACTGGGCCATATTGTATACGTTTATAAGGGACTTAAGGTTTTTACACTCGCTGAAATATTCATGTCAGTCATTGAAATTTATGCCCACATAATGTCATCTCTATAGATTGCCTCGTTATAAAAAGTGTCGAGGAAGGCCCAAAAGGCCTTGTCCTGTCCTGTGGTGTGGTGGATAACTTATCCACCATTTGGATAACTTATCCACCATGCCACAGGACAGGACAAGGCCTTTGAGTCAAACACCTTATCATAAGGCGTTTGACTCACAACCGAGAGGTTGTGGGTTCGAATCTTCGTGAAACCATGTTATACAGGTAGGACACATATCAGTACTCATCGACTCACTGATTTAACAACAAAAGTCTGTACCTGGCAAAAATCTTCAACATGATGAAGTTGGCCAGTAATAGGTAAAACTAGAGGATCTCTTTTACATGATCTCTGTTGTCCCCTCAAGGTAGGATACGTGCCACTTGATGTTTCAAAGATCGTACTAAAAATATCACTGTAAGCAAGGAACCTAAGGCTTACTTTGGTAAATAAACAACTTTAGATCGATACTGAGAAGTCACAATTCCGACAATGTCTCAGCTGTGTGAATTGATATCGACGACGTGAATATGACGGGACAAAGAATATCTCAGTCCGTATACATACCTATATCCTCGATTTCAATATCCGTATTGCCGGACTTTTTTTGTTTTTGACGTTCGCGTTCTTCCCACGACAATACCGATATCGAATCTTTGTCACGGTCTTGTATAACGCCTTTGTCATCGTCATAATCGTAGTCGTCTTTGCGATTCGATTTCTTTATTACGCCATTATTTCCAGTCGAAGCGTGTCCGTAACGTTCACCGCTGCTGCGGGTGTCATCTACGCGATACAGGTCGTACCCACCGCAACGAGAACACAATCCCCCCATCTTTCAACGTAAAAAAAAAAGATATGCGATACGATAAAATGCGATAAAGCGTTCGGTTACCTCACATGGGAAACCCGACGAAATGGGCGTGTACTCCCAAAACTCATATCTAGACTGCACAGATAAATAACTCCAGAGACAGATCCAAAAGTCAAATCAGTATCAATTTCAACAGTTTAAATTCATGCTGAAATTGGCAGTAATCCGATGAACGCGAATTACCCGGTATCTATCACAATACGATCGGATTCGATCAATTCAAATCGAAAAGAACAGAATCCGTATATAATTCACAGCACTGAAACACGTATCATGATTCCTCAGATATATGCTATAGGTATTAAGTCAGAGGTAGCGAGTAGCAAATGTAGCAATTAACACCGAACAACTCTGATTAGACCAGCGTTAACAACTAATAAATACCACAATACGCGCACGGGACTATAGCCACCTATAGTACTGTATACGCCAAGCTGTCGCACCGGGTGAAAAGTTTCGTCTTCACGAAACAGTGAAAAATAATAACAACAGCGCGCCGTTGTCTGAGCGGAATTATAAATGTTGTGTATGATCATTGATCCATATTTCTTTCTCTATATATACCGCGGTTAATGTGTAGCGAATATCATATACAAAATACTGCGCGCAAACAGCGGCAATTGTTTTCAAAAACTCAAATCGTTCTTCATATCAGGAGTGGGAGTACTTCACGTCATAAAGGTGAACGAAATGTCAATGATACAATGGCAGATTAGTCCACACTCTCGATGCGGAGAATAAGTTTAAAACCCACTACATACAGAATTCAAGGGGCTATCTCTAGTGAGAGTATTTCGATTTCAATTCTCGATAAATAAAATTCGTTCCAAATCTCCTACATTCTGTGGGTCTTGATACTAGTTTAACAGAGAGGAGAGAGATTTAATGAACGGATGAAAAGTGTTTGATATCGATACGTTTCAGATATCTTGACTGATTGCAACATGGATCGTTTTTTCCCTTCCACGCCGTAAACAACCCGTGAACGTTTTGAACGACTAGAACTATCAAGTGACAACGAGCCTCCAGCATCAGCGACCGATTGTTGATCATTGATAAAAAAGGGAGGCCTAATGATGTTATCTGGCAGATTCCATCTCTGGCAAAACAGGATCCACCAGGTGGGCTAAAATGTGCAGCAGCTCTGGCTTCAGTGTTTGCAACCATTTTGGCTAAAATAAATCGTTTCTTTTTTCTGACCTGGCCAGCCGCCTATTTACCATGTACATAACTTTTTTTCAAAAATCATGATCAGGCTAACCATAACATACCCAGCCGTTAGAGAAATGAACTGATTACAAATTGCAGTTTACAAAAGTGACCCGCCGATTATGAGAAACAAGATATAATTCTTTAGCCTTCGTTTTTTTCATAATTAGGAATATGTCAACGACCCTTTTTGAGCAAAGATAGAAATGTTCACGGACAAATTAGAGATGTTTTGTTTCAAACACAAGTTGCCATTTGGTGTTGTTAGCGGTTAAGCAATTTGTCAAAATAGATAACACGAAGATGAGTCTGCTTCGTGCGGGTTTAATATAATTTAGATTGATCAGTCTGAGAATTAAATATTGATTCTTTCGGATTGACATTCATACAGATCATATTATCACTATTCAGTCACAGCGAGGAAATATTGAGAATACCAGAGACCCTTTGAGAATACACTAGGCAACAAATCAATTCCTAATCAGGCCAGCCCAAGGAGAAGTTACCAGTCTTCAGAGAGGGGATATTGTATTAATGCGCAAGTTGTTTACAAGCTCCTCAAGACATTAAAAATTGATTAATGATAGCTGTCTGTGACAGACTAAACACATATTTCGAACACTTTCGCACCCTGAAAAATGATTTCTTGTTCTTCGATGAGGATCGACAATTTCTGTGTCATTATATCATCATTTCAGGTGTGATCTGAAGCATTTCGTGGCACACCAGCCGAGACACATGTTAGACTCTATACTCTCTTGGTAAAATTCACTCCAAGGCATTCTTCATGCTATGAACCCTAAACATTGCTATCTCGTCTTCGTGCAAGGGAAGTATCTTGATAATGTCCAGGCCTATGCAAGGTCAAGACAAATTAGTGACTAAATGACCTACCTGATAATACTGTACTCATAGCAACATTAATGTAATATTAAGCCGAGAAAAAAAGACATTGCATAATCCTGATCAACGAAATTAATTCTCTAAAATAAACCGGACAGGTTATATTTAGCTACAAACTTGTTTTATTTATAAATTTGGCAGTAGGCCATGTTGAATTCGATTTTTTTTCAAAAAAGCAACAGGTGAACACGAATAGAAAAGACCGCAGGCTTTCTTCACTTAGAGAATGTATTTCTATCTAAGCCTTTAAATAAGTCAATGAAATAAAACTCAATGCCAAGACTGTATTTGGTGTAACCTATATCAAATCAGCTAAAAACGCAGACCACGGACATCTTGAAATTAGGTGCAAACTACAGCGAACTAAAGTTCGCTATAGTTGGACTATAGTCATGAATAATAGCCGACTAATTACTATAACCCTGGAAGATTGACGACATGCTGTTCTTCGTCCGCACCTTATTTTCTACTATGGCCGTTCTCATTTAGCAGTCAATTAACCACCGTCCTCGATTATCCGAAAATTGCGCACAACCCGACGATGACGACGGCAGCAACGGTAACTTGGTGGATTACGAGGACAGTATGATCTGACAGTATCCCCCAGGGTGAATGTTGTATAGCGTGGCGATGAATGAAAACCACAAAAACTGCCTGGTGAAAGTGAGTTTCTTGCATAACTAACTGCCAGTCATACAAAAAACCATAGGCTAAATGAGCATGAAAGCAGACAGGGGGTGCTGCATACTCTATTATGTTTCTAGCACATAGTCAAAAGTATCAAACCTTTTAAATAGCTTTGAATTGCCATTGATTTCAAAATGAAAAGACGACTATTAAAAACTCATTATTGATCTGGACCTAATATTATGACTACTAGGTCGATTACGGCCACCTCAAGTTTTAACATCTAACCCCGGGCAACATCAATTATAAATTCATAGCCAGCTCTCGCAAAAAACTGGTGCCCGTTTCAAAACGGACACCACCGCTATTCATGCCGCTTACAACTACGTGGTACAAAGCCTCATTTATACACGGAATATATTTCATGTAGACTTATGATATTTTCTGTATTTCCAACGTTTATCTAATATAACATCAGCCACGGAACGAATGATTTAAACATAATCCATCGAGAATTAAACGCTGTTTGACATAATCAACGACACCCGAGGGGCACGGGCAAATACGTCGTATCAAATGCATTCACCAACTATATGAAATCATTTTTCGAAGACGACTAGTCACGAGATAGAGCGAAAACAGACCGACACATCGCCCTAGAAAGACGCGCGCTGATCTAAAAATAAGGGCAGAAAATCACTCGCAGTGAAAATCAGGCAATTCTTACGAATAGCCACTAGAATTGTTACTGACTGGCAGAAGAACTACACTCCTTCAGGCGAGACAAGAACAATATGAGCGTTACTACGCTTAAGAAATCTAATCCGTACGAATAAAGCTACCAGCAGTTCGACTACAAAATCCCCCCCACCGACCTCTCTGATAGTAATCCATTCATTAATCATTTTTCTACCTAATAAAACAGCCGACAGGTGCTCTATAACTCATTTATTTAATATCTAATGACATCACGTTCTCTCGGTAAAGATGTATATAGAATCTTCTTCGCATTCGACTCAAATAACATGTTCTGAAAGCCAGGTTTTGAGAAAAAACGAAAAATCAATCGCACAACACGATGACGAAAGAACAAATGAAGTTTTAAACAATGAAGGCTGCCTACCTGATCCAGCACCGATCGCCCCTCTCCGACTTAGGGAATTTGTCCTATTCATTGCCATATTCGGCTACACACAAACAATATTATCAATAATTCCTCTGTTGTTGATCTTGGAACAAAGTTGTTATGGAAACATCTCTCTTCCGACTGAACGATATAAAAACTGATTGGACAGATATATCCGTGATCTATAATATTGGTACGTATATAGATATATATTATATATATATGTATCTCCTTTCAAAACTCTCCCGTTTTCAGACGACGGTTCCGGAGCAGTACGCCGGCCGGTACTACGACGACGGAGGGCGCGATGGAAGTTTAGCGAGATTCATTCGGTCGTAGTCATCAGTACGGCGCGCGTCACAACGGTGTTACTGACTAACTACAGTCCACTGCGGCTGAAATACCCGAATCAATCGACGTGTAGATTAGTTTGCGTAAATTCGGACAATCGTATTACTTAAACGATAATTTCGAGTGAAAACGAAGCTTTCTCAAGCGTATCATTATGCCGATACGCCGATACGCGAACTAGCGAATGAGACGGATAGTGAATGATATACGCTCTCGCGTCGGCATCATCTTAACAGTGATACGGCTCGGGTACAACAGCTCGTAATCACTGCTTATTCTGATTATATGGATGTCATTTTCAGTTCAATTTTAGACGACCGTACGACTGAAGATCTTAACGAATTGCCGCATCAATCATCGATCACATCGAATGTGTATATCACAACTCAATTTGCGCGATCATAAACAGAGCGATGCTTAATTCAGCCGACGAGTAGGAAACCGACCCACTGCAACCGGTGGTTGTGGAGATGCACACGAGTTCATACAAAACCGACCAACAAACTCGAAGCTTGAATTTTTAAGATGATACAATGCACAAAATGTTCAAGTTTGATGATAAATCCTGGGCCTACCAATCCCAATCTGAAGGGGAAAATTAAGCCACGCCAACTGCCCCAACAGGGTATTTGGCCCCTTGATTCGATTTCAATGAAATTCAGAAGAACTTGAATGCAGAAGACCAAGTTACAGAATTAGTGAACCTGGCGGACAATTGCCAAGTGGAACCCTTAATTACAATGATTCCCAATGGAAGGCTTCATTCAAGGGAATCATGGTTAAAGTATGCATGATTTTAGGCTGAATGATTTTAGGGTTTTTGACCCTTAAAACCAGCACCACGCCCTAAACACCAGGATGACTTGATAGCTGTTCAAAGACCACCAACTTACCTAGGAAAACCAATGTTAACTATGAATCAATTTTTCCAGGATAGTCCATCTTTATGCTCTGCTCACGATCACATTCTATCAACCTGGTAACGGTTCTATTTCTAAACTCATCAAAGAAGGTATTAGTATGGCAGACTGTGAAGCACGTTTGCATGAATGAAAAGACGTCATCTTTGATGATGACAAACTAACTACAGCATCCCCCTTACCAATCATAGTTAATACCGGCTATAAGCAATCATAAGTAATTTGTTAGCAGATCGCACACATCCACACTAACAGACGGAAAAATTACCACCAACCAGCAGCAGTTATATCATACAATAGTATCTGATTGCGTCTGAACCTCCCTGCCATTAAATCAGGCACCCAAAGATGCTAAAATCAGTCGTTTGCCGGTTCAGGCTGGTTGAAAGATTGTTCCTACAAACTGGAAATTTCCCATTTGAATTATGTATTTTGATTTGAATAGAGCAGTTCTGTAAATTCGCTCGACCTTCCAACTATATCTGTACTTCAATTTCAAAATCAAACCCCCCATTTCGTTCCTGATAGATGTAGTGGTGTGGGTTTTTCGGGGATACACCAAATCAAATCAAAATCAGTCGATCAAATAGATAAGACAGACAATTCCAGGTCAAGATATGAAAAAAAATACAATAGTATGTTAGAGCTACGAGCAACAATTGCTCGTAGGTTCGAGCGAGTCATAGGTCTAAGATATTTCAAGCAGTAAATAGAAGTTGTACAGGGTTTTTGGCCTGATAAATAAATTCCAAAATAGCCAACCCCAAACTAGAAAGCTATCTATACCACATCAGATATCGGAATAACATTTGGATAAAGTTTATGAATGACCGTGGATACTTCATTCCCATTTCAGCATTTCAGGGTCTGGTGGAATACGGTACAAGATATATATCGACATTAAGCCGCCGTATTGCAGTATTACGGACCTCAGTCGGTCAATCTAATAGCTAATGATCCCCGGGGTGAAATTATCGAAAGGGAATCTCGTATTGAACGCCGAACGACGGTACTGACCAGAAACCTACTCCGCAAATTACGTCACAACAGGGACCAATTTAGTGTCACTTTCACGGTGACAGCGATGTTAAAATCCCTACAAATTCCTAGTTAAACTGATATTGAAGTGTTTATCATATGAATAGCGCTTGCAATGATACTGAATCTCGCCGCGTATTGAATTGACTCATATAGAAAGAGTGAATCTAAGCTTTTAGACTTTCTCTAATGGGTAATAAAGAAGGTTCGATACCGATTCAACGACGGAATTCGTAGTATTGAACGCGCGCTTTCATTTTCGATGAAATTTGTCATAACATAAACTAATCGCCGAAGAAGGACGTAGCTTGAAAGTTACTGGTCTAGAAAGTTAATGAAACTATTGATTGAAAACCTGGTAAAGTGAATAATTCATTACGACAAATTTGACTTTGTCACGAATTTCGCTGAAGCTTCGACTAATTGGCCGAAATTAATTGTATAAAACTTAAATCCAAATGACTAGCCTTGAACTGAATTTCGGACACAGTCCACAACAGGATAACAATGATAAATTCCGCTCGCTGATTTCTGACTCTTGTGCGAGAAAGAAATTTGCCGAAATTTTGTCCATCATATAAGAAATTTAGCCATGAACATGAACCAAAAGAATCTTAGCAGTTTAACCTAAAAAGGAAAGTGAATTTCATTTGGGCAAAACTTGTTGCTTTTTCTATGATACGATTTAAAATGAAAATTGCTTGCAAAAATTGGAAAGCTTCAGTAAAAAGAGAATCCCACAATTATATGACGAAAGATATAGGCCCGAGAAGTTACTCACCACTGATGATTTATAAATTCAACGTTTCGACTATAACCTGAAAAGCTTCAGTTTCTAAATGATATTTCGAATCAGTTCCTACCTGTAGATGGCCGTTCCATTTCGTACATAAGAATGCTAATATTTCCTATATGTCGCAAAAACGATAATTCGTGAAAAAATGCCGGCGATAATAAGCGCGATGACGAAGATCTACGTTTATGAATCGTAGAGCGAAAGGAAGAGGTATGTAACGTGCGTTAGCCAGGCATTGAGCGTATGGACCTCGCAGTTTCATCTAAGTTCTATCTGAGCTATAAATCTGAGCAATACGTCGATGAACGGCCGACCGAATCATTGACGATTCTATGCATGAGTCCGAAGAGATATTAAGCCTGAAAGTCGCCGTGAACTGTCTTCAATTTGCGGTGCCATCGCCGGCGTCGACGACTTCGTGACGACGAGACAACCACTAAATTATCAAACAAACATCGACGATGATCTCTAGGGTGAGATCGAAACGTCGTGTCTTTTAAATATTTTAGATTTAATAAATAAATTCTGGTTTTTAAATTCTTTTAATCTGTAAATAGTGGGATTTTATCTTATTATCGACTCTGAAAGTCTCAGTCCATTCATCATTTCAAATTCTATAAACCTGTGCTCGAGGCAAATACAAAATACAGCATGATAAATATCATCAACTAATTTTTCACATTTTATCTTGAATACTGAATAAGTTGCCTTATTTATATTTCAATTTTCTAGATGCGTGGTGTAGACCGACTTTCTCATTTTAGAGCGCGATATTCAATCTGTCAGAGTAATCATACACCGAGATTGATCAAAATATAAAACAGTGCGGCGAAGAGCTGAGAAATTACCTTTCTCCATTCCTCCAGTCAGCGTTCGGTTCTGTTCTATTCTCACCCCTCAGGCTATATATTCACGCTCGATTTTTCTTGAAATATCTATCGATGATGATAGGAAAAAAATACATGTATCAACGGAGCGAGACAGATTTTTCACCATCATGAACACGCTATAGGCATAATTGCCGTCACAGCTGCTCCGTGTCTACGGTTGATTAAGATTTTTCAAATCAATGAAATGTTTTCCCGCTGGCTAAATAAGTAATTAGAGAAAAATCCAGGCCTATAGCTGAACCTGCTTTCCCACTAGATGGCGTGACTAGCAGTGGGTCACGTTTGGTTAGAGCGAAATAAACCATTCCATCCAATGTCAAAATAAGTTCGTGTTCGATGAACTTTGAACTGGATTTTTAGACTCCCGAATCCATATATCATCACAGCACCCACCAAATATACAATACTTTCATTCTTCTACTTGGATATCCTTGTTATAGTTCCCATAAATAATTGATTCATTTAAGAGATAAGTTCATTCAGATTTAATTGAAATGTTTGAAGAATTCGAACTCCGAAAAACGTATATTCGTCACTATTACAACATTTCGTCGAAGTATCACTACAGCATCACCGTCTACATAAACGGTTGATTAATCTATATTCCGAGACCTGGAAGAGTTCCACCTTAACGTTACACAAGTAGACTACGAAGAGTCTCTTAAAGACATGAGCTGAGAACGAGTCTTCAAGAACCATCGAAAACTGCTACACTTATTCACAATGACAAGTTCTCCTCTATAGTTTGAGCGCCCGTCAAAATCTTGCTCATTATTGCTTAGGGATCAGTCATTTATTATGTACGCATGAAATTTGACTTTTTCAACCCCTCCCCCCCCGCACCCCCTGTATGCAAAATGGGCCATTTTTTCATATACATTAAGCATTAGAGTACGCAATTGCACTTATCCCTCCCCCCTCCCCTAATGTGTACGTAATAAATGAATGATCCCTTATGCCTTAAATTGTGAAAATATAGTAGGTACAATTTTCCGAAGGGCTGTAGCCAACTTTCCTCATGTAGGAAACCCATCCATGATTGGACGCATCAATCAGAAGAGTGGAGAATCTTTGACAGCCGCGACAGTTATTCTACTATATTACCGGCGGTATGAAACGTGACCAGCCGGTTTAAACACACCTGGTTCATCGGAGCTGTAGATTGGAGACATAAATCCATTCATCTGTTTCGACGACGCTGTTTGTTGATACATTCGATTGAGTTCCAACGAATCATATCCATTTCAGGTTAGCTCATGAAACATAAAGCCCTGATCACACGAGCATTTTTGGCCCAGGCCAAATTTGGCGCTCTCTAATTAGGCACGGGACAAATTTGGCCCGAGCCTGATCCGTGCCAATTTGGCCCGGGCCAAATTGTGTCCATGTGATCGCGGCTATAAAACGCGACCAATTAGTGTATTTGACACAATTTTCTATTACCAGGAAAAGGAGACCAGATCAATATCATAGCCTAAGCTTTGAATCGGCTCATTGTTCAAAAAGCATCCGTTTTGGCTACGGAAGGTTAAACAACAAACAAGATCGACCATTTAGATACCCCCATACCTGAATCAGGATATAAACGCGATCATTATCAAGATATGGTATCTCAGCTACGATACGGTGAGGCGCTCTGTAGCTGATCGCGGCGAATGGCAAAAATTCTGGGGAAAAAATCGCTAAGCGTATCTGTGTAGGCATCTAGCGATTCTAACGAGCGATCGAGATCACCGAGCTTGACTCCTCTAGACCGATATCAATCTCGGTGTTCAGAGTTGATGATTAAAACATTTATCGTTTGACAAGTTTCTAGGAGTCTATCTAAATTCTATCTAAAACTTTAATGTTTCTCCGATGATCGAGTTTACATAAACTCCGAATCTGTCAGACGATGAATGTCTTAATCAGCAACTAGGCCTATGGGTTTTTTACCTTGATCACTGAACTTGCGACCAAAATCATGATTTCCACGACCATTCCAGAAAATGCACTTCTAATCGTCTGCGTGTCCGCTCTACAGCAATAAAATCGCCTTATTGCCATCAACCAATTGAATTTTCGCCAATTGAATTGGATCTTTTTAATCCAGCGATCAAACAAAATGCCAGCACTGCCACGAGACGTGGGATAACGAAATTACAGGCAAAGGAACAAAGGAAATGAAATCTTGAGACCAACCATCATTGTCTATTCATATGATATCTTCGTGCCTTCTCTGCTATATACTAAGTGGAAATTGCGTCATTTGAAAGTGGAATCTTGTTGAAATGCTGTTGACTAGACTCTATTTCTCAGTCACAGGACTGACACCAATTCTTAATAGCCAGAAAAATTGCCTAAAAATTGCCTAGTGAGTCACTACGCAGTGAGTCCTCATGGCCTTTCCGGCAAATCATTGGCGATTGCCTAATTCGTCCCGAGCATAACGAGAATTTCCCTGACATATTCATTGCTATCGATGGTCAACATTTCCAGGAACTGATTTAAACAAAATGGTAACAAAACTAATCATTGGTGTAGCGAGGCTTTATCATAGAAAATAATTTGTATTGAGATCAATAGTCTAAGGAATTCTGCTGAGTACGCGTGCTGTTATTTCAGCGACCAGTCTTTCAGATCTAAGCCGCGATCACACAAGCATCTTTGGCCTTGGCTAAATTTGACCCGGAAACAACCATTCAGATGCCAGGTGCAAAATGGGCCTGCTTGGCCCGACCAACAACTCCGAACCAGGCCGAGCCAAATTTTAGCACGGAACAAATGATCGCGTTTGAATTGCTACAGGTTCTGGAAGTGACTCACTTCGCGTTGTTTAAGCATTGTTTTAGTATCGAGTGAGTGGTTTACATGTGAACGGGCCAAATTTGACTCGGGCCTGCTCCGTGCCAATTTGTCTCCATGTCTCCAGCTATAGGCCTACTGAGTTTATATCATCACCAAGTCGCATTTTTGTTTCAGTTTTTTTTCTGAAAAAGGTTCTCTACTGAGAGTTATTATTTCTGCAATGACTCTCTCTCTCTGGGAGGAGAGTTGTTATTCCAGCTGCTTCAGTTGAACCTGCGACCAATTAACGGGTAAGACACATTTATAAGACACTCGGTAATAACACACAGATACTCTGAAATAGACAACGAGGACGTTCATCATCAAGTTGATTAAGCGGGAATTAAAATGCACACCTGCTATTGAAATAACACTAACAGGGTGTCTTAGATAAAATAGAATTACATCGGGAAGTATTCAACGTGATGCGGCTAATGCGATAATGAATTCTTTTACGAATGAAAATAGTCTCTGATCATCGATATCGAGGTGAAAACAGTAGACACCAAGATAGCACAATCATAATTCTATGAATTCCAACTGACCAACCGACTCCACCCATAAATTCCTAGCAGTATAGCAATTTACCGCCAGTCATGTTCAGAGTGCACTTAGCAGAAGACTCAGACTGATGTAGCAGTTTGCGTAGTTCCCTGGGGTTTGGTTGCAATCCCTAACCAGTGTTCTGCATATACCGGAATTCTAAATGGGCTGCATTCATGACATCGTGGCTGCTGAAGTAGCAAGGCTTTCCATCTCCCAAAAAAACAGAAACTTAAGCTTAATTTTAGTGTAATCTTCTATTTCTGGTAGGGGCAGCAAATATATTATGAAGGGTGGTTGATTTTCAATAATTTTGGTGTTTGATCTTGTATTTATCACATTAGCTCAATATATTTCAAAGTGATTATTAGCATTGATACAATATTGACATCCGCTCTGGTAGGGGCCGCAGATATTTTTTATCCACAGATATATAGCCTAACCACTAGCACCACATATCGGAAAGGTGCCCCAAACTGTCTTACCCCAATATATAGGCTCATTTCTATTCTTCCAACAAACAACTTAAAAAAATAAATTTGTTTTGGATGTCGATGCCCCGAAGATCCGACTACTCTGTCAATTTAAACACTCACACGCATGTATACACATGCCAGAAATCTACAGTCGATTTACAAGAACAATAAGAATCGATTTTTTGCCGCAATAAAATAATTTACTTTTCCGTGGATAAATATACTCCCGAGTTACTTCAGCGAGCTGACATTTATGAAATGTCGACGAACAAAGAAAACCGACAAAATAACCTCGGGTTAAAGAGCGTTACACACGTTCAAAAATACATACGAAAAACATATACACCACAGCTAAACTCCAGTGAGAGAGTCAGGTCTGACTGAATGCCTGAATTTCTTGTACAAACTTTGGTTTGACTAGAATTAGATCGTAATTCGATAGGCCTACGCCATGTCCAAATACAGCCTTCAAAATGCTAGAACTAAATTAACACGCGTAATAATATTCATACTAGGGTAGAATCCTGTTGCGCAAACTATATCGACTGCTGCAGTGAACCTCGTCACAGCGAACTTCACAGGACCAGAAAATGTTCATTAACCAATAGGCCTAATTTGTTAAAGGCTCATCCACAGTATGAAATAAATCAAATTGTCTTGATTGGGACAAAATTCCATATGTGTTATATCCGATGAATCGTTGTGTTCGAGTTCGTTGTAAGCAGGTTTCACTGTAGGCTTATTAACAAATTTTGGATCCTTTCAGAAATTTCATATTTCTTCAAAAAAATGTTTATACCAAAAGTGGACAAACAGCAGTGCAGTGGACAATGGACAATCAGCATGGGCTTCCTGGACACCCACACCTTCACATAGCCTAGTCCAGCAAGCGGTTCGTTGTAGGCCTATCCACATTGCTCTAGAGGCTCTCGATCCTGTGTTCAAAACCACCAGCAGACATTATTAAAATTTATGTGACTTGCTGACCACACTTTCAATGAATAAACCATCTATAGTAGGTCTATATTGACCTTATAATGATTTTTATTCTTCCAGTGACCTTAAGTGACCAGTCTATTTGTTTCAGGATAAAACTGTCATTAGAATGAACAAATTTAAGATGTAAAAATAATTCCCTGCTGGCAATGAGATTTATAGTCAGGGCGATTTAAAAGTTTTGAGAAAAAATAGCATTCTGCCGCGGTACATTGTCAATGACGCTGGTTCTCGGTGAACTACATGCTAAGCCTAAAGTCCCTTTTCTACTTTCTTGATTAACCTTGCATTTCAATTCTTAACTCACTAACTAAAATTAACAGTACTTAATCCTAAATTACCTACATCACATTTTCACCTGCAACTGATGAAGTTATGTAAATATCATTGGATGATGTGATTACCGGAAGATTACTGACCTGGCATAGGTTCATCATCTTCGGATTCGGATGCTGCAGAGTCTGATTTTCCGTTGATGAATTTCGTCCCATCTTTCCCACCACCGTCATCCCAGCCACTGATATTCTGATGTTGACGATTGTCATTTAATTTGTTGAAGTAATCGGCGGCGAATTGAATGAGATCGGGCGGTTTTTCTCGCAGAACATGCACGGTAAAATCCTGCAACAAATCTGTCAAACCGACTGGTATTTCAAAACTCATGATTGTCGATGTTTTCCGTTGATTTTAATCCGTTTACACCAGTTGCAGCTCGGATTCGGCAGCGCGTGGTGCAGGTCAACGCTTTGGTCGTTGTTTCTGTCGTAAAGTTAGGAATGAGGTAGGAGAGTAAACGCGTAATTGGTGGAAAAACGTTTCAAAAAATGACGAAAAAATTGAATTTTCGACACGGCTAGTGCTAAGTGACGTCACGGAATCATGATAACTGACGTCATTGATTGTTGAGCTCAGGTTATCACTCCGCGCTCAAAGAGGATGGCAATGCAGGGAAATTCCGTATTAGTTCAACCTGTCATAGGTTTCAAACTATCCCTAAGATATTTTGAACTTTAATTAGTTAGACCATCAAAAGATTTCTACCGAATTCATCAATTCGGTTTAAAGATATAGTGCCGTAAAAAAAATAGTTTTCGTAGCCGGAAGTGGCTGCCTGCTCTCGAGATAACCAAGTCGAATTCAAATACAAACGTCAAATAAAGTGTTTACAAAAATTAACTACATTGATACTAGGCCAACACATTAAAGAAATCAGCATTGAAAAAACAATTTTGTACTGAAGCAGGCTATACACACTTGGCATTATTAGGCATACTAAGAAATTGGAATTATAATGTCTCTCCTCATAGACTAAAAAGTAAATATGGTTCAGCAGTATAAATCAGTGTCAGGAATCCACGAAGGGAAAACAGATAATGATCCTATCAAAATAACAAATAATCCAAATTGAACATGGCTTAGATGATTTTATTTCATTGGCATTTACAGCACAAAATAGCCAACAGCTAAGATTTTACAACATTGGAATTATACAGAACTCTTGCAGTTGACAAAAACATATCAAATTGTCCATAATGTTTATGCCCATGGTCAAGTTGATATCAAGAGTTCACGCACAGCACATCTCGTTGTGGTATGCAACTCGAATTATGATTTACCAATATGTGGAAAGCGGAAACAAATGAGCTAAAGCATAACATACGTACCGGTATATTGTTCTACAAAAATTACTAAAAAAAATCTTTGTCACATATGTCTAATTGATTTCTGTGTAGGATCTTAATACATCTATCTGTTCCCAGATACTGGATAGTCTGTAGTGGGCAGATTTAACAACAGTAGTGAATCAAAATCTACTCTAATTGTAAATCAAACATAGAGATCATTAATAAAAGTTTATCTTATACAGCCAGCCTACTAAAACTTTTCTCAAAAGTACAAAATGATGAATGAATATGCAACTTCTAAGAACTCCTGCTTACAACAGAAAAGAGTACAGATTTTCAGATTCATATGAAATGTGATGCTTCACTTATATTAAGACAATATATCCTATATCCATGTATGGTAACAAATATAATATGAATACAATGAGCCAAGATGCGAAATTTGTTCCCCAGAGTAATAGAGCTGGTACAATACATTGTATGAAGGGCAAAAAAGGATGATCATAGCTATGTACTTGCTGACAATACAACATCGATAAAACCACCACAGAAAAGAAATATACAAGTTCCTACCCCAGATATTATATACAAGCTCTTTTAGATAATATTTACACAATAACTACATTCATATTACGCAGACCCAGTGATTATATACAATTTAATATACAAAGTGACAAAAATGCATCAATTGAATTTGATCTTAAAATATTTTATACACAAGCTTACATAATAATATGATGAAAGTTTTTAACTTTTATGGCAAACTTTTCTATTAATGAACAGCACAACAGAAGATCCACGTAGGCTACTGAATGTGTGGACTTAAATATGCAATATTTCCATTATCTTTTAAACTGAATCCAGGACCATTGGCAGATTTTTCAAAATTAGTTCTGTCCTGTCCTTTTACATCTAGAATTTCCAAGAGTTGATATGAAGTTAAAACTATTTAACAATATACACACATATGTATAGAATTATATATATGAAATACACAATGCTATTACATTATCTCCATAATGAATCAAATGAAGCACCAAACAACATTGATGTTACATTACAAATACCGGTAATATTTCATCAGTCATTTCCAGTACAAACGTACATGTGACATGCATGTTTGTGTGTATATAGTCAACACAGAAAGATAATTTCTAAACCATGTATGGTACAGTAAAATACAAAGTACAACCCATGGTGAATTGGGGATTGTTGAATGAACATTAAATGTCTGATATTTTTCAGTATTCTTACAATGTTTTTTTACCCAGATGAATGTACACAATTCTGTTGGTAGGCGTACAATACATTGTCATGTCATCAAAATGATGATGTGTAGACCATTTGCAGCACTTTGCGCCGATCCAAGCACAAGCCTTAATCCAAACGGTTAGAAATGAATAAAATACTATGGCCCGCATTTGATGAATCCCGTGGGTAAGATACATTATATCAGTCAGTCTTCGGTACTGGATTCACTTGATAAAGGATTAGGTTCACCAGTCACACGGCAGCGGTGCGATATTGCCTTCTCGTATGCTTTACGCACCGCTTTTCTGATGTGTAGTTTTTTATTTTCGAGTAGTTTTGCTTGGTCGAGCCCTGAATCAACTCCCAGAGGTTCCAATTTATTCCGCGGAAGCCATTGCCTAGAAAAAATCAGAGTATTATGATATTCAGCATAAATACACTGTGGATTGTAACAGGTGCAATCACTTAGTGAGCATGCTAAATATTTTTTCTTACCAGGTGCGTTTGGTGTCGAAGAATAGAACTAAGTAAACCAGATCGTCGTGTCGTTTTTGAAGTTGTAACACATCATCAGGTGGAACTGGAATCGGAACACCATTGTGAAAATATCCGGTCTTTGGCATTTTAGGGTTGATTATCTGAAAAATCATACAACCAAGATGTCACTAAGAAAAAAGAGACCGATTGTCTGAAATGACTTTCAAAGAAGACATCAATATCATTGGTTTATGCGGCAACTTCACTCACCAGGGCTGGATACCAGGGATATCCACGACATTTTGCCCAGACTAGATCCAGTGGCTCCAACGGTATGACCTCATCCTCTTCATCCTCGCACATAAATCTAGTTTTTGTACGGACTGAAAATATTCATTTAGATTAGAAGATTGATATAACCCTCAAAGAAATGATCGTTCACTGATACTTTGATGAGGAACAATATATGCGGCTAACAACATAAAACAAGTTCATACAGAAATGAAGGTCAGATGCATTAAACTATGGATATATCATCATGATTAACTAAATGTATCTGATATTTTTCTTAAAGATCACATTTCCCGTAAATATATTACTCCAGAAATACATTAAGATTAGTATTTTTAAATGTATACTGTAGGATAGAAATATTGCAGCAATTTTTTTAAGTGTAAATTATACAGCTCATGTATATCCATAGTTTACTGTACTTACCAATAAAAACGATTAAAGCCTAGGATTTAAGGAGAAAATCAAAAAAATTGATGAGATAAATAATGACACATGCAAGAGAAAATATAGTTTAGGTACGATTAAGAAACACTTAACTTGACTGAAATATCTATGTACCGGAAATAAATGTTCAAAACAAGGATAGATATTCAAAAAAGGCCTTCACAATAAAGAAGAGGTAACTTCAGAACATGCACATCCTTTCACGATTTCATACATGTACTACTCAAATACTCATATACAACAACCAAAAACCATATCAAATTGTGGAAATAACATATATATATATATATATATATATATATATATATATATATATATATATATATATATATATATATATATATATATATATATTGATGAAAGAAATCCTAATTCAAATCAGCAGGCCCAAACGAACATATAGTTTCTCCTACCTATGCCATCGGAATGACCCGATTTTGAGTGCCCGACTAAAATCAGAAAAAAATTTGTCAATCGTATTTTTGAGATTAGAAGCAACTAGTGATAGATGATGAACAATTAACAAACAAAATGCAATCGGTGCAAAATATTAGGGCAACGATAACATGGAACACATTGCTGAAAAATAAACTAAACCCCCTGAACTGAAAAACTGAACTCGGGACCAGAGTTTAAGGCCAGTTTCACATATCAATGCTCAAGGCTAACAAAGTAAATTAATAATATCATTTGGCTTTATATTATATTTATGGTGCGTGTTGGACTAACACAGGATCATTCAAAAAGAAATCAGTCTGTTTTCGACATCCAAAAATTCTGAAGCACATTTTCAAAGAATCTTTTAGTTAAACTAAAATCCTAAAATTTGTTTAACATTATGAAACCGGCCTTTCCTCGTAATAATTTAACTCACAAACCTAACCGTCCATGTTCTCTATAGTGAGAAGTATTTTGTGGACTTTGTCGAGAGTTGATCTGTTTCCATAAAACTTGGATCGATTTCTCTTTCATTGATTTTGTCGGAGATTCAACTATTTTCGCATCGTTATTATTGCTATTTTGTAAAACAGTTTTTTCAGCAACTTTATTGGCATGATAATCACCCGATGAAAAACAAACGTCGATTTCAGTTTCTGATGATTCTGTAGGTTTTACATTTTTCAAACAAATATCGTCATCGGTCGTATTTCTATTTTTCTGGGGCGGACTTGAAAACTCAATTCTTGCTCTTGCAGACTTTCGCTTTCGAGACAATATACGATTGGTTTTGGTCAAAACATTTTTTGACACGGGCTTTGAACACAGATAATTTCTTATATCGTTTGGATTATGTTTAATGATGATAGATTTATTTATCTCGTATGATCCCTCTTCTGTTGAGGATGAATCACCTGTTCATGGAAAAAATGTTTAGGACACATTAGTTTCGTGAAGTTTCCTTTCCGATCTCTCCGGTATATGAGCCACCAACTCAACGAAAACAAACTACAGATAATGTTTTGATGAATAGAGGACCAACACTACACCATTAACGTGCATATCACTATGGTGTATACTATCTCAATTATAGACACTTGCTATAGTTTAGAGAAAAACTCAGCTATCATTCCATCAAACAACATTGGTGGCTAAATAACATGGACTTTTACACACACATTCACCACCACCAAATTTCAATGATCTAGAGTGTGAGAACAAACATTGCTCCTATGTTATAGCCTGACTTATACATCTAAAGGTACATTGTACATGTTCTAAAACCGAAGCTCCAAAAGCACAAGCGTTAAGCGAAACAAAATTAAGTTTGAAATGTATTGGCAGGCACATCAAACAAGAATAACTACACATACACATAAGGATTAAAAGCATATCAGTGATACATGGAAAAAGCAGGGTATAAAGCAGGGGCCTGTAAATCCTGTTTTCATCTTCCCAACTTTGGAGATAAGACATTAGGGTATTTTGTAAGTACGATGTTAGTTCTAGCGCTTTGTCTTTCTCAAAATAGTTTGCGAGATAGCTTCTATTGCTTATTGAGAAAGAGGAGCAATATGAGATATACCGAGGGGTGACAGTATACAACTATGCTCAGTGTGTTCGGTGCTGGATGAGATCAAGTTTCACCTGGTCTCGCTCTATCTCACCTTGGCGTAAAAATGCCGGTCGCAAAACGGGGCCGCCATCGGCGTCGACATTTCCATTGCTATTTTCATCGCCTTCGAATATAGGGTAAGACGCGGAGCCAAAGTTGTCACGTTTTTTCTTTTCTAAAATGCATAATACCATTCAATAATACACACGACAGCCACATGCTAGAGAGAAAGACAAGAGTTGCGTGGAAAACAACTCAGGCATTTGTTGCAGACGGAGGGATGAAAATAATCAAACAGATACACAGTATATATATATATATATATATTTATGCGTGCAAATATGTTTGAACTGATGATCGAAACAATGATACTGGCCGCTGAACAACAGGTACAAACAGAATGACATTTTGGATGTAATTTCAGTTAAGTATTCTTATACATGTAGTAATACTATACGGTAATAAGTGTTCATTGTCATAATGAATATCACCTATTATTCTTAGTTCAGAATTAAAGAAAATAATTTAGTTAGTTTCCAATGTTCAGCAGCTATAGTATGTTCCACATACGGTAATGAATCGTATGAGCACTAGCGAGAAAGCACTGGGAGGAGCATTCATTATTGAAAAACGATTTTCCTGACGATGTCATGCGGGGAATCAAGCTAACTGTACAGACACGGATATAAAGAATTTCAATGAAAAAATATCTATGAATATAAAGAGTATATACGATAATAAATAACTGATTGATGGGAATAACGCACAGCACAATAAATGAAGATTAGTGATAATAGCTCAGCGAATAGTAAATACACAGATCATGTGATAGATAAGCTGTGTGATACATACTGTGTCTGCCTCGCTGCGAGAATCGCGCCGATTTGTCGTCGTCGCCGCCGATGCTGCTTCCCGAACAACAACTTTCGCAATCCGACGAGTCAGTGTTCTCCGTCTCTGAACACGATGTCGAATCGTCGCAACTACTCATGGAGTGATCGATTCTATAGCGCATGAAACTCTCCGGATGCTCGGCTCCCGCTGGAGGAAACGCGATATCGCCGCATTCGGTCATCGGAGTACTGTGATGTCGCGGACTCGACGTCGGTCCTGGCGAACGTGGGGTTTTCACCGATTTCGAACAGATTTTCGTCGGCACCACCGGTGTAGCTACAGCGACCGGTTTCGGTGATTTCGGAGACGTGGAGACAGACGGTTTCGGCGATTTTGGAGTCGGAGAACCGAGCGCCGGTTTTTTCGCCGGATTTAAATCAGTTTCGACGTGTAACACGCTCGCGGAACGTTTTCTCCCGCGACCAGGTTTCGCCGAAATCGCCGCCAGTTTCGCAACATCTTCCGACGTTTCATTCACAGGTTTGGGCTCTTCTTCCTTTTCCGATTCCTCCTTGATCGTGTCTTCTGGCGCGGCCAGTACCACAGGCGAAGGTCGGATTTTCGGCGGTCGTCCTGGGCCCTTTCGAACGGGAGTAGAACTAGTGTTTGTCGATGTGAGATTAAGTTTAGTCTGGTGGTAGGCTTTCTTACTAAATAGTACAGCGGTACGTCGATTGACACCGGAGGGCGAGGCACACGATGTGCTCCTCTCTGAGTTTAGCCCAGTTGATGATTTTTGAGGCGTAGCTGGCTCAGGCTTCTTATCTTCTGAAACTAAAATATCAACGCTTTGATTCGAAGTGAAACATATCTAAATTTTTATGCCAACGATAACTATACCGAATACATACTATAGATACATAAACAATTTTGTGAAGTGTGTATTTGGTCTATGAAAAAAATACCTATTTCCTCTGTGTTAGCCTCCTCTATTTGTTCAACTGGTAACTCGCTGACTGATGACCTCGGCTTACGACCTCGTTTACGACCTCTTCCGACTGTTCTTGGAGGTGTTGTCGAACTATCACGATCACCTCGTTTCATAGCTGATCGCGGCGTTTTGGTCAGTCTTCCATATTTTGTTTTTACAGGCGTTCGTGGGGTTGCACTGTCTTTCTCAGTATCTGACACTAAAGACCATACAGAAACAAACTTGTTGAATAATAAAACAAGCAACATAATACCTCATTTCATAAAGACTGACCTGTACTCCCATCAAGATCAGCTTGGGTAGCCGAGCCTTTCTGTAAAGCTAACTGACGTCGTACCTTCACTATTTCACGTTTGATCTGTTTTGCTAAACGAGATTTCTTGCCTAAATTTATAATTCAAAGATGCATATAGATAGCTAGATGGCGACGATCAGGATTAACAAACCGAAGAATAAAACATTGCCTTCAATAGCAATTGATTTGATTATTCATCGTTGAACCATTACCTGGTTGTGAATTCGCGATGTCCATTTTATCGAGCAGAATTCGTAATTGTTCTTCCAACGGCATATCTGCTCTTACATCCGGAGGCAAAAAGCTGTCAACTGGAAAAGCAATTCACATTTCAAAATAACCAGTAGTTTCTTTACATATTCATATAGAATTACATTCATCTTACAACTGATCTATCAGTTGCAGTAGACAATCACAAAATAAACTTACTGTCTTCGAGTGTCGCGATTGGTTCTCTTTCAAGTTTCGGTCGATCTTTTAAATGCAATCCAGTCTCCATGTCATAGCCAACCTGTTCCGCAGTACGTCTCATGGATCGAATAATAGCACCACCCTACAAGCCAAACACAATAAATCATCACTGGTGAAACATGTATACAACATAGAAGATTCAATAAACAATATGATTAAAGTAATTGATGGTTTTTTTAAAGCCAGGTCAAAGATTTTGTAATAACTTGTTCTTGGAGACATTTTTGAAGAAATACATTTTCAGAAGATTGTGGCTTTATCTCAGTCAACTGAATGGCATTATACCTGATCTCGTAGACGAACTGCTGCCCGATAGAATACTGTATCTTTCGCGTTGTATTTCATACAGTTATTGATCGTCAAATCAAAATCGGCTTCGAAGGCATCGATCGACTTATACTGATGACCATTGACCTTTTGTCTCATCGTCAAAAAATCCATCGGATTCTTTATATAACTGTAATAATCTGGCACCTGAATTGAATAACGATTATGAGAATATAATATTCTTCTAATATGACAATATAACATTCTTCTAATAAGAAATCAGGAATAAGATGAACGCTTCCAAGATTTACATAACACAAGGCCTGCCATCTGGTTGGAGAGCAAAACAGTGAGCTACTGTTATTGATTATTCAGTATGACATACCTCATCTCCATTGACTGGCTCAGCGAATATATTTCCAATATCTTTCTCTTGAAGTTGATCCAATGTTTTCCTCAATAATACATTGAATGGCTGCAACTGCATCTCAGTATTCATCTGAATGATCCGCACCTAAATGCAATATGAATGACATGAATCAAAGTGGTCATATCAAGCCATACAAGTTATGCCACTCTAGGATTATCGCGTGTAACTCACCTGTTCTCTTTTCATTTTCTCACGTTTCCTGATCAGTTCGACGAGTAAACGAGCTTTTTCTAAGTCTTGTCGCAGTCGTTGCCAATATTTCAACTGATCTTTCAGCGCATCGCTTTCTTTGTCATTCTGGGTCTTGAATCAAAACAAATACGTCAAACATTTAAAACAAAGTTGAAATAGTTTTCTGAGGAGAGTCAGTTGACTTCAATGAAAATGGGTTCTATAATTGGAATTGGGTGACTGGAATACCTGATCCCTATGACGAGACATATGATTTGATTGTAAGCGTCTGAGTAGCGGTACGCCATTCCTCGATTGTCGTTTTAATGTCCAATAACTCTGTAAATGTCCGATAAACTGATTTTTTCTCTGCAACACGATTCTTGACGCTATCTTAGCCAGCCTACAAATGCAAAATCATTCACCGGTATATACAATATGACTTGGAGGAACAAGAGGACTATATAGGTAAGATTCACTAAACCATTATTTTTCAAATAGCTATTTTTGATGCCGTAAAATGTTCAATAATGTTCATATAGATTAATACCTAGTAGGTGTTATCTAAGGGGTTCTGTGTGAGTCGATGTGCGCTACATTATCAATATTGGCTTCTCAAAATAACGATCACAATTGTGAACTGGCTGGTGAATGCATTTTAATCATTGATACATTCAAATCCAAAATGCCTTTATTGTTATGTGTTATTTTTCAAGGCATCAATAAACTCTCAAGTTAGTTCTTTTATTCCTACTAATACTAGTACAAACCTCTGTTGCGGTATAACTGGTATAGATACTATCGGCATCGCGTTGCGCTTTTCAGCCAAAATCTTTCTCGCCTTTCTCATTTTCTGTCTCGATATTGCTTTCGCCCGTTTCGCCAGATTCGCCTGCTCCTCCGAATTGACGAGCATGCTCGTGTTGTCGCTCGAGTTGTGATGGTCGGCGGGAGCGTGTACGTCGCAGAACGCCGTTTTACGCACGGTGAAACTCGTGCCGCCGATCCCCGTCTCGCGTACCGGCTCTATTTTCATATACAACCCGGCTTGTTGAGCGCACGTCACGTGGAACGCAGTGTAACAGTTCGTTTTATGACACTGAATACACGCTCCCGTGCCGCGTTGTTTACAAATATAACACGACAATTTCCACCGCGCGGCTGGAATGTGATCGATGCTGTCAATCGGCTCCAGAAACACAGTGTTCGCGAAGCCGACCTCCGGTATCCACAAAGCACAAACCACGTGCGCCCAGTGACCATCGTCCGTCTGTTTAAAAGCGCCACCTTTATTCGGGCAAAGCGAACAATCAACAGCCGTCGACGGAGACTGAAGGCAACGTCTACACAACCATTGTCCTTCGGGTATGTACGGCACACCGTAGCACTCCTGGTGCACCGCTAAATTGCACATGTCACAAAATAATATGACATTACTGTTTTGACACTCGCCATCCATACAAATACTGCAGACGGCGTCCTCGTCAATTGACGGAGTCATATCATTGCCGGAAGATTGACTGTGGAAGAAAGCTTCCTTTTCGAATCGGTCCATGAGAGTTTCGAACATTTCCTGCGTCACCAACGTGTGACCATCTTCTTTACGCGTGTCATTTATCAGTTCCAACCAGGCGTGATCCTACAAACCAAACAGTCGCAAACATATAATCAGCGTACACAATTACAGATTAAAAATCACAAAATGTAAGTCAGTTACAATTTTTCTTCAAAATATTGCCCCGGATGATTGGATATGATTCAAATATTAACAGATTTTGTGTTCTGCGGAAGCCTAAGCCTTTTTAGTACCTAGAAGACCACAAGGTAAGTCGACCTTTCTAGTACCTAGACGAACATGTACAATTTTGATAGGTCTTGTTTAATGCAGTAAGTAGTTATGTTTGATCAGGACCAGAAAACTTGTCTCTGGGGAGTATGAAATAGTTTCATATTGGCAGCATTATTGTGATTCACTGGTACAGTTGACTAGACCTTATTGATATGGTTAAGTCGGTTAATAAGAAATCTGGATATCTAATATAAATTCATGAATCGATAAAATGAAATATTTCAATACCTCTTCATCCATGTCGTATTCAACATCATCGTCAAGTTCGTGAGAAGCTTTATCGATATACCGATAGTAGGACGACGGACGAGCTGGAACAGTTGGCGGCTTCACGTAATCATCTAAAACTTTGAACGAAGCTTCGGGAAGTCGCGAGGTCGTGTGATGTCCATGATGATGATGATGATGATGATGATGGGGACTAGCGGACGCTTCCTTTTTCTTCAACGCCTGCTCGAGATTTTTGGCCGATTTTGCGATCGTCTTGTCAAGTTTTTCCTCTTTTTCCGTGTTGTCCTGGTTATCGATTTCATCCTGATTGATCACCTCGAGCGGGTCGAATATATTTATCCGATGAATCCGTCCTTCCAATTCGACCTCGACCATTCGCTGAGCTTCGGCGTAAGTCAATGTCTCGCGGGTCGCATTTCGGAACAAATCCGGAGGTGTCGGAGACCGCTGCACCAGGCGGTTATTATTCAATTTACTGTTTTTCTTTTTGCCAATTTTTTTCGTCGTGCTGCTTGCCGGAGAGGGTATACTTTCCAGATTGTTGTGATCATGGTTTAGAAGATGGAATCGAATTCCGCTGTAACTTTTATACACCCTGCCACATTTTGGACATTCATACGGCGGCTTAGTAGCCTTCAGATTGTCCACATATGTCGGGAGATCAAAATCAATGCCCATTTTGTTGTTGCCCGACATACATTCCAGAATGACAGTAATAATCAGTTATCTGAAATGATGATCAATGAATATTTGCTTTAATAACAAGATAAAAAGTGAAGTTCACAGATCAAATCCATTTTTCGTGTTTTTCAACAGGACGGCCAAGTATTTGTCAAAAATGTCTGTAGGTTTTTTTTAGGGGCCTATTACAAAACCAAAACAATAAAGGCAGCGTGTGGCTAAGTAAACTCCAATGACGAATGATATTCAGATACAAGGACAGTACCTCCTGTGGCTGTGGAGTAAGTTTAGTGGTGCATTTACCAGACAGATATTAACCCTAATCTTTCAATGTTTTTCTTCAGTGTTAAGTTGAAAATGGATCACTGATCATCAAAAAAAAAAACTTCTTGGTCTTTGGGTTTTTTCCATGTAATGTCAATGTACGTAGAGTGAGTAGGGCCTTTTGTTTGCGCAATAGACCTTAGTGTTGTATTATAGATTTCACTGCCTTTAGTTTAATCTTACACTGATTTCTTACTGTACTGGAGTGGGAAATGGAATGAATTTAACGATGATGAATGAATGAAGTGAAAATGGCCCCGAGATTTAAAATGATTTGCTTGTTTCGCGTCTGAGCGAGAGACTCGCTAGATTACGGACCCACTTCTAGCAGTACCCTTTATTCAAACCTACCCCAGAAAACTAATCGTAATTATTTGTCATAGTTTCTACTCGGCGCTGCCTCTCCTCCACGTAGAACGCATCAACAGTTGTATTTTAATCAGTTTTCAATGAGAAAAAGAAGCCTGATGCACCCGGAAGTCAACAGAATTTATTCAAGCGCATGCGCAGTGTCGATGGTTCGCTTGCCAGAGGTTTTTCATCTCAAGGTCGTTGAGCTGGTAGTGGTGTCTACTAAAAACCAGACCAGCTTTGGCGATTAGTCAACGAACCGATGATTCCGAAAATTCGATCGATGTAATTCGGTTTAATTGTTGAAATATAAAAAATGAGCCCTATTCAAAGTGAGAAAACTAATTTTTTTGGGTGCCCATGGTGGAACACTGCGTCATCACTGTCAAGTACACGATGTATGGTTGGCAATCGATGTATCAGAAATCTGACGTTGACCAATTTGTTCTATTTTCGCATGGCACGCGGTACCGTCAAAAGATATACCGGTAATCATGATCAGTAGAGCTCTATTATTCGAACAAGGGACTAGGCACGAAAATTTTTTTGGTTTATCTTCTTTTCATCAGGACGTCAGAAGAATTCGCAAAAAGTGCTATTTTCTATGGTTGAACTTCTCCTTCGTCAGAACGTCACGGAAAAAATTATCTTTCAAAAAACGGTTTATTGAACTCCTCCTTTCGTCATGACGCCAGGAAAATTCACAATTTTTCTAAAAATCACTATTTCTATTGAATCTCTTAGTTCCTTATAGTCTGCTTGGTACTGTGTCGTCTTAACATATTTGATGTAATTTACTATGAATACTATGTACTTTAATGCATACATTATCTGGATTCTAGAATATTCACTAACGATGAAACTAACGATGAAAATCTGAAAAAATATCGCTACTTTTCAGCTGCACCAAAATGACCAATGACCGGCCCCAATGACTTGAAAGAAAGGTCTTTGCGGTGGTGTTTGCCCGGAAAGTGAGTTACAATTTTCCATCCACATCTCAGAGCAAAAGGATCGGCTTGTGATTACGTCATTGACGCGTCAGACACTTTCGCTTGATCAGCTTCATCAACGACGGCCTGTTCTTTTTTACATCTGTTTAACTGCGATTACGCCGATAGGAATCGAATTATCCAATCGGATTCGGTAGAGTAAAAACCTTGTAACACTAATAAATTCGCGCTAACCCCTACGATCGTATTGTTGGGTTTTCCTGAAGTAAGAGAAAATACCTAATTGATGAATTTATTGGGTGTTGATATATATATATAGCCAGTAACTTACTGATAGCAGTGCTCCGACGCGGGTCGACAAGCGTATACGAAGATAGCTAAGCGAAAACATGGTTGAGCAAGGATGGCCGCATCGTGAAAAAAGTTTGCGAGTTTTTCTGTTAGTAGTACTCGTTGGCGCAATCGAGGCTTGTGACATCCCTCCCGGTGAGACGAAATATGTCCCACCAACATTTCAAGAGGTGATCGTCGACAGCGAGGTGATCGTTATTGGACGGGCTTTGCGAAATATTCCCGACAGGAGTTTAGATTTCGAAGACCTGCGAGTCAATGCGTTCACATCGGAGATCAAAGTATCATGCATTTTCAAAGGGGACATGCCGATCACGCCAGTGATGAATATATCGGAAAATGGTAAGTACCATTGAAAACAACATGTACGTATAAAGACACCACCAGAGGAAAAACATAGCTGTGGATCAATCTTGAGCTTTGATGTTAGTTATTTTAAGAAAAACCGGATGCTCTCTGTGGCGGTTGCTATCGCATAACTATGTTGAACAAGTAAAGATAGTGTACATTCCTTCTTAAATACATATTGTGTATATATTTCTCAGCGGGTTGGGAAGGAAAAAGGCAATTTTTGCGTAAAAAAGTGGTGCTGAAAATGTATGTTAAATGGAACCAACTGGGCTTGTTGTACGCTTTTCAAAACGGATACCATAAATATTACCAATAAATGCCGTAGAATAAATCAAGTTTCTAAAGACTTTTTCCCTGCCAATACGTGTATCATGATCGCGTTGTTGAAATTTCTGTAATGCTATAGCGTTACTTATCGCGAAAAATGTATTTCTCGTATAGGCTTATTATATTACTGCTGATTATTACGTCACGTTCGTTTTTACTTTTTTAATCAATTAATGAAAAGCTTAATGTAGGCCAAGTCTTTGTTTTCGACAAACGCACAATTTACCGCGCAATCAAGCACTTCGCACAGCCGAATGTTATTATAATATTTTTGCACTGCCTGACGTTTCCCATGATAAACCAATCATTATCAGGAGTGTCGCCACGGGGTCCATAAAACCGGGGGTTTCTGTCCAACCTCCGTATAAGTCTGCTTCACGTTTGTTATGAAATGATGGAATCTTACATTTTCATCCTACATTTTCTCCTCGTGTCATTTGCGGTGTCACCGTTGTGTTTGGTGAGAGGATGCTCGGAGCCTATTGAAGGATACGTAGAACAAACAGTAACTAATCATGTGAATGATGCACAAGTCGTCGTCACTGGTAGCGTTGACCAAGTTTTTCCAGAGCCCGGTAACGATGAACTGACTCAGGCCTTCGTGGCCAGAGTTCGTGTGGATTGCATTTTCAAGGGAATAACGAATCCTACCGCACAATTCATTAATATAACCAACATCGGTAAGCTAGATAAAATGAAATTGATATTTTTAAACGGTTCGCTTCTAAAACGAAATCGTCTTATTAAGCTGCATATGGAAACCTGTTTTGATGTGCTCCGCTTTCTTTCGGGAAAAACTTGACGAGCCAACAGTGAAGAATGAGACGTCTGATCACCATTGATAATATACTATTCGGCGTTTCCCAGATATGATTTATTATTTTGTGATTGTGTGATTGTTAATAATTTCAAAAATTATAATAACGTAAAATTTCCGCCGGTCAGTTAGGAACTAGGTCGGTTTTCAACGTAAATACGTGTCGCAGATTCCGTTGGTGATCTGACTTCCAATTTCAAGTCCTCGCGAGACGACACAACTCCAACTCCTGATGAAACCGTAGTTTATTTGAACTAGCAGACAATTCAGAATATACTAGATCTGTATTTCAACGGGTGCGAGGATCCGTCGAAAATCTAACTCTGACTCCCTTACACAATTCTAGAAACTTGATATACATCTTTATAGCCAGATACCTTTGTGATGACATGTCTGACACATTCTCAAAGACATTATATATTTTACTAGTGCAACTGCTCAGAAACAGATGACAAATTGTTGTAAAAACATCAACAACAAACACTTAAGTCGATCATGCTTGCAAGTATGAAAAATGTACGATACTGTCTCCAGTTTGTGTCAAGAATGAACAAAGAAGATTGTTTAAATCATAAATGCATAAAGATACACGAAAAATAACGATTTTTAAAATTGACCGTAATCATGCAATACTCAATCATATCTTGGACCCACTACGCTTTAATAATATAAAGAGAATCTCACAATAATGACGAAAAAATATATATATCGAGTCGGAAAATGTATCATTGAGCTATAATAGTAATACACTAATAGCTCAAGGTGACACTTTTGGACTTAATATTATTTTTCGTAATTGTTGTGGGATTGTCTCTATATGAGGCGACTGGCTCAGCATATGCAGTTAGGTGAATTTTCGCGCCGTTTTTTGAAGAGAAAAACTATCGCTTTGCATGGTTACAAGTTTCCCTAGCTAAAGATATTTGTAGACCATCGTCGATGAAAAATAAATCCGGCAAGACCATTTCGTCACTTCCTATCTTTTAGAAGCGTTGTTAAGAATAAAGTAATTTATTGTACCATTTTGAGCCGCTTGGGGAAAAACGGCGATTCTTTTTAAATCTGACGCGTTTACTCATCGAGTGTTCGTGATACAAAGTACCTCTTAGCACAAACACCAGACAATGCACAAGCTTTTTGGTCAACTGTTTATTCAGGTGCAACACGAAATGGAAGCCGAACAGCGTGCAGCCGTCGTCATTGGCAGCTTCGCTAATTCATACTGACCTGACTCAGTATGGCATCCCTCGATCTGGCGAGGAATCTGAGTAAACTCCGCAGTCAGACGATGATTCATTTACAAACACAAAGAGCCAACTAAAGCACCATTCGTGGACTGACCGCTGAACTGAACACCTCGGTGAGCACTTTCGAAAATGATCTCGCACTTTTTCCTCGTGTTGATAGCGCCCGCGTGTTTGTGGGCTTGTTCGGAACCAGAAGGAGGATATAAAGACCCGACGATACCGCAATACGTTTCAAATGCTAAAACGATTATAACAGGAAAAGTTATCGAGCTTTACCCGGACGATCGTTTCAACTATGGACCACCGCCACCACCAACTACTAATGAGAATACCGAAGATGTTATTGAAGTCAAGGCAAATGTCCACACCGCTAAAGTCGACGTCAATTGCGTGTTTAAAGGCGATAAAACAATTTCGTCAAGTGTAAACATTTCTGATATCGGTGAGTCTTGATTGCGTACAAAATTGCTTGATCGGTTATTTCTTTAGTCTACAATTCGTGTTTATAGGACCGACTGACATTTGCGGTAATTCGCAATGAAATATTTGTTCAGAAAATATCTAAACATTTTGATAAATTATATCGGAGAACACATTTTATTTGTATATGCAAAATATGTATATGAAAAATGGATGAACGGGAAGGCGTGGTATCGTCTGGCTGTGGAGCAGAATCCACTCAATTTTTTGTTCTAA
This sequence comes from Tubulanus polymorphus, assembly GCF_964204645.1. NCBI lineage: Eukaryota > Metazoa > Nemertea > Palaeonemertea > Tubulaniformes > Tubulanidae > Tubulanus > Tubulanus polymorphus. Next base: position 7,714,185 of record NC_134027.1, on the reverse strand, counting down.
ATATGTTTGTATGATGAAATGGCCTAAATTTGTTGGCAAATAACTTCGGCTACGTCGATAAATGCGGTTGGTTTGTCCGCAGCGCGTTCAAGTGCCTCTCTGTTGATGTTGCGGATTTCTTCTACTCAGCAGGCAACATAAACCTGAGGCTGGAGTTTGAAGTAATTAGAACCAGCTGTCTCTTGCAGTACATACTACGAATGTGTACTCGATGGTGTTTACGTTACCTGTCAGTTGGTTAAAATTCCAGCGCTCTATCTCGCGGTAGCTTTACCTGGGCGTGGAAACCCCCGTATTTAAACAAATAAATAACGCGCGCCCAGAAATGTTTCCGAAAACATTCTATACACGGATCTGTGTTTAGAATTATATCCCTTTTATTTAACCGGTGATCAACTTTCAATGTATGTTTAAGCAAATCTGTAATCTCACCATTTGTGTGACAGAAGAAATCCTTGAAACGAATAGTTTTTTTTTATATTCAATTGTATCAAGATGATACCCAACCCTAAGATTATCTTCATTTTCGATGAAAGGTTTTTTCCGCGCCAGCCACGGCGAAAATGACCATTTCTCTTAGATCATACAAATACGTAAACTATTAAGCGGAATTTCCTTTTTTTCAGGTGCGATACCAGGCATGTGCATTGAGACCAAAGTGGAAGTTGGAAAGGAGTACATTTTCGCTATGTCAGAACACGATGGAACATTTCGTCTGTGGCACGACACGATTGACAAAAACGAAGCTAACATCGAAAAACTAACCAAGCAATGTGGACTCTTCTCGATGCCACCTGTTGGTAAGTATATATATTAACGACATCATATAGCCTATAATTCCCTACAGCTTTTAAAATTCATCAAAATTCTAATCATATGAGAGTCTCATATGATGAGACATTCCCATTACCGACTGATCCGTAACCGTATCATGCCTGTTCTAGCTTTTAAAGAGCTTTTTCGCGGTGACTAATTACGGGAATTGACTCGGTCGCACGAATAGTCTCTCGGTTGTAATATTTGAGTCATGAGGGAAGACTAGACAGATCTGCTTAAAAATCGACGAGGGGCCCCTCTCTGTCTCATCGAGTCAATGCGTCAGTGAACTAGCTGAATCATTTTTAGTTGTGAGTCAGTAGCTTTTTCGATTCACTGGTACATGCAGGTTTTCTTCTTCGTTTTGCGTCATAACTCGGTGGTAATATATGGCGTTGCTCAAATCACTCGAACCCCTTGATCTTATCATGGACTCTTAACGCAAATTCGATTCAAAAACCGCACCTACCGGGAGCACTATAGGGGTATTTGCGTCCATGATCTAATCCGTGATACGGATCTAGAGCTTGGTTCTGGCTCCATACTCAACTCTTAAAATCTAATGTATCTTATTTTCAAGGTTCACCCGACAGTGAAACCAGTGTATGTCCGCCCGTTGCTGACCCTGATTCGTGTGAACTCTACACTCCACCACCGCCCCCTGTTGACGTCGCGCCGACGAAAAAAACGATTAACGAAAATGGTAAGAGAATCAACATAATTGATTTTCATTCAAAAATATACAATCAATATAGATTGGAAAAGATTGAGAATTCAAAAATTTTTCCGTTTTTCAGATGAAGGCCCAATGTCTGAAGAGGTACCGATTGACGGCAAGGAGTCAAGTGCCAAACTTAAACCGGAGCCCGTGTCTGGTGGTGATAGATCTTTAAGCGGCGTTGCTGCCAGTCTCCGTTACACTGCATTTTCGATCTTCTCAACTGTCTGTTTAGCGATCCTTGCACAATAATGACAATCTAAAACACTATGCAACATCATCATTCAATTATTTGCAATTCTAGTTTCGTTAAAAAGTGAAATAGCCGTTGATTGATATACAGTACATGTAAAATACACCTGAGCCGTATTCTGAAAAAGGGAAAATGCTGAAAACTGTAAAAGTAAGAACTAAGATACAAACGACGTCTTCCTGTATTTGTAAGATAACCTGCCCCGAGTGCTATCAAACAGGCATAATAGCTCATACTTTTTGCATTTATATTGTGTTGTAAGATTCGTACTTAGCCCCGATAATAAACACGTTTTATTTGAACAACTCATCTTCAATATTGTTTATCAAATACTTCGGTAAACTTTATTTATTCAGTGTGCCGCAGTGTAGTATTCCACACACACACACACACACACACACACACGCACACACAAACCGTTGGAAAATTTGCGGATTACGTCTGAAAAAATATGAAGGGCATTATTTTATTTGGAAATGTATCCATTTTTGATTCTATCCTTTTCGAAACCTCAGATAACAATTGACATTTATCTCCAGTACATAACGTGTATGTATGTTACTACTGCAACAATGAAACTTCGTAACAACGAATTTCGTGGGACCAGATCAGAAAATCTGTTCGTTATGACCGATAGTTCATTATATTGAGTATGAAATTATTGAAATTGTTGAACCTACACAATGGAACAATTCGGGTTATTGGCTCGACTCCATTTTCATGGCCATTCATAAAATACAGCTTTTCATTGCATTTCAACAATCCATCCTCGAGCAAACATCCAGGTCCACCAAATTTACCCCCCAAAAAATAATCACAACGATAGTTCATGAATAATTGATTCGGTTACATATCATGTATTACATATTTTCTGACACCCCTGTATCGAAATGGACGCAGAAATCATCCTTATCAACTGACATGTTCTCATTTTGTCCGTTCTCTTATCTACCGTATATATATATATATATATATATATATATATATATATATATATATATATATATACCTCCTATCGTAGTCCTAAAGTCTATAGTACAAGCTACTGTTTTTTTGTCGTTGTTGCTTTATCACATGAAGGTCTTTTAAATAAAAATGGGCCAGTACGCAATTGTGTCATATGTACAGCACCTTCTGAATGAAGCAAGTCTGATTTGCAATGTCAGCTGGAAAAGCAAATGTAGCTGGTGGCTACGAATCGGGGACTATTCAGTCCTCGATTTCCGTAGAAACTCTATCACATCCCATAGGTAAGCCTAGAAAATGCGACAAAATCATAAGATACGTACATAATCAGGTCTAGGTCGCATCGAGGACTATTGGATTTACCACTTTTTATGCGATGATAAGGCTAACAAATTGATAGATTCATTGTTTTTCCTTTCTGCGGAGCTTTAGTTGACCCGGCCGGCCGCCTCTACCCGGGAAATGATCAGGAACCATCCCGCAGCTATTGAAATGAACTGATTGCAAATTCTATTGCATTTCCGAAATTGACGCTGCCGATTAGAGGAAACAAAGGTATCATGTTAGCCTTATTTGTTCTTTCTCCTCGAGGTGCTTCATTGGAATGGATACGGTCATGTCGATTAATGTTAGCGATTGTTGGGTTTTTGGGAAACTGCGTAATGTATGGAACCCGCGTGAACATCGGTGTGGCTATCGCCAATATGGTGAACCAAACGGCTATAAGACCACATCAAGCTATTGATACCAATATCACTACCAACACGACGACTGAACAAAAAACAACGAGCTGGTGTGAAGAGAAAAATTCCACTGATGTGCATTCACTGCAAGTATGCAGTTCTTATCTCTTTCTATAGTATGGTGGGCCTACTTCGCTTAGCTAGAGTCGAAACGGCTCCGGATAACCATCCAACTCGGATGTTTGTAAAAATATTTTTGTGACGCTATTCATAAAATACACAGTATCCATTTCGGATATCACTCAAATCGGACACATTCAACGGCCCCAGAAGGTCCGACTCGAGCGTAGTATCGTATTTACATATGAAAACCCTAGAAACATTTGTTAATTACACAAGATTTCATTTGAGTATATGATATGTGTATAGACTTACAGTTTTCTCTTTCCCAGGACGGACCATTTTTATGGTCGAAAGAAGTCCAAGGACTTTTGCTGGGCTCGTTTTATTGGGGTTATATGTCAACTCAAGTATTGGCCGGTTGGCTGGCTAAAAAGTTGGGCGGAAAATATGTTTCTCTTATATCGATGGCTTTGAGCAGTGTGCTAACACTGATGAGTCCATTAATCGCTTCTTCACTATAGCGTTCTTATACTAATCAGAGTTCTACTCGGGGCAGCACAGGTAATCTTGTAAATATTGTTCGAAATTTCACTATCTCCTTGGTTAGAGAAATTATTTCAATTGACAGATTATGATTGAAGCTGACAAAACGCATTTATATCTAGCTGACCAGATTAATTTTCTTATTCGTTTGTCGCATTATACTCGTCGACAGTGCTCTCCGGAAATTGACATCAAAAATATTTTGTATATTGAATTTTAAGGGCATGCTATTTTCGTCGTTACACACCATTCTTGGAAATTGGGTGCCACCGGCAGAACGGAGCAAATTAGTGTCGTTTACATACGCGGGTACCTATCTTCTACTCTATAAACAACTGCATGGTCCTATATCAAATCCACCAAGAGTTATCCTGCCGACTTGCAACTTAGGTTTATACAGTAACGGCAATTGTTTTTATTACTCCAGGTACCCACATAGGAACAGTGTTGACAATGGGCACTGGTGGCTATATTTGCGCCTACGTCGGCTGGGAAGCAATTTTCTACATAACTGGCACTTTGAATCTCGCCTGGTGTCTACTCTGGCTGTTCTTGGTATATGAAACACCAGCGACCCATCCTAGAGTTTCCACTGATGAAAGGAAATACATAGAAAAAAGTCTCGTGGGAATGATTAAAGTCGGTTCCCAGGTTAATCATTCACCAAATAAATAATTTAGAACGTTTTATCGTAAAACTTTTAACATTACAATTTGGAATTTTAACTTTAAAGACAAAATTAAATAAGAAAAAAACTTCCTTTTATTTCAGTCTTCGAAAGTTCCATGGAAAGATTTATTTTTGAGTCCTGCAGTTTGGGGAGCAATTTGTGGAGACTTTGCATGCATGTGGTCATTTTACACGTTTCTAACAAATATGCCATCATATGTTAACGAAGTCTTGAAATTGGACATCAGTAAAGTAAGAATATTAGACCTTGACGTCTGCATTAGTTCTGTCGTGTGATCTTCATCCCACATTATGAGTTATGTTTGTATGTTTATAGAATGGCCTATACACGGGAATGTCATATTTTCTGATGTGGATACTAATGAATGGTACGGGATTCGTTTCCGACTTGCTTCAAAACAAGAGAGTACTGTCGAGAACATATATCAGGAAAATTATGTTTGCATTTGGTTAGTTTTCATCATGAAACGTTTGGTGACACACTGAACAACGTGCAACCTCTTGAAGTAATTTAACTTTGGTAAAACTCACATCGTCAGGGGCAACAAGTCCCCAAATGCATCTATGAAAAAAAAGTAATTTGGTTTGAATTCACCATTCAGATCTTCACTAGATAGGACCATATCCAAGTAAGAATAATCCGACTATTATGATTTGTAGGTAGTTTCATACCGGCCGGTATGGTAATTGGAGTCGGGTTTCTGGGTTGTGAAATGAATAGTGCCATACTGTCCATGCTGATACTTGGCGTTGGTTCGTTAGGCTGCGCTTTATCGGTGTTGGTCAGCATCCCTATGGATATAGGACCGAGCTATGCGGGTATTATATTCGGATTCTCAAATACAGTAGCTACAACCTCCGGTATATTGGCGCCTGTTGTTGTCGGTGCATTGACGACCGGGGTAAGTTTCATCTACGGATTGCTCGCGGGTTTCATCTTTCATGGTTCTAATTATTTCCACAAGATCATGCATGTAAGAGAACTGGGAGAACAATGGCAAAGAGGGGATGATTATGTACTGTTCATTTAATCCATTCTCTTTTCATATACACATGAGTTATATATGATAAATCTTCTTACAGCAAAGTCACGAGGAATGGCAGGTTGTGTTCTACATCTGCGCTGGGATAGCTATTTTTGGTTTCCTGATGTATTGTATTATTGGTAGCGGCGAAGTTCAGGGCTGGGCTAAAAGTCGAACCTTAGATGCCAATTTAGACATTAACAGAACCGAATGGCGGCAAAGAAGAGGAGGAAATCGATCCGGAAAATGATGACCATTTAAAAAACTATTCCCAAGGTGTATACAGGCAGTGACTTTATACAGAAACACACTGATCTGTAAATATTACGGATGATGTTGGATATTAGAATAGTGCAAAAATAAATTGATACAGTGGTATATTTCGAGAAGCTGAACGACATATTATTTGTAGAGAATTACATTACAAAAAGATATGTCAGACACCTGGTCGTGTAAAGTCATAGTGTAACATCACGTGAAGGAGATCAAATGACAGAAACTCGAAACGAGGGAGCCGAGAGGTCATCTGCCGTTGTTCGTTTTTGGCTTAGATTCGTTGTCTCTGGACGTTGAAGCCGAGAAGATACGTACTTGGGTGGGAAATTTAAATGGATAAATATAGCTGCAAAGCAGCGATAACGGGTTTCTGCCTAACTGGTTCAAATGTCGCACTGGGAAGCGTACAAAGATTTCATGGAAATAATTCTAATCGGTAATAACATGACAAATACCTGGCATTATGCCCAACTCTTAAAATGTAATGTATCTTATTTTGAAGATTCACCCGACTGTGAAACCAGTGTATATCCACCCGTTGCATGAAGGTCCAATGTCTGAAGATGCACCGATTGACAGCAACGAGTCGAGTGGTAAGCTTAGACCGGAGCCCGTGTCTGGAGGCGATACATCTTAAGGCGGTGTTGCTGCTCGTCTCCGTTACACTGTATTTTCGATCTTCTCAACTATCTGTTTATCGATCATTGTACAATAACGACAATCTAGAACACTATGCAACATCATCATTCAATTACATGTATTTGCAATTCTAGTTTCGTTAAAAAGTGAAATAGCCGTGGATTGATATACAGTACATGTTGTATACACCTGAACCGTATTCTGAAAAAGCGTAAGTGCTGAAAACTGAAAAAGAAGAACTAAGATACAAACGACGTGTTCCTGTATTTGTATCACATGTAACAGGCATATTAGCTCATACTTTTTGCATTTATATTGTGCTGTAAGATTCTTACTTAGCCCCGAAAATAAATACGTTTTATTTTTATTTGAACAACTCATCTTCATTATTGTTTATCAAAATACTTCGCTAAACTTTATTTACTCAGTGTACCCCAGGGTAGTATTCCACACACACAGTCGTTGAAAGATTTGCGGTTTATGTGTGAAAAGTAATGAAGGACATTCTTTATTTTGGAAATGTATCAATTTTTGATTCTATCCTATTTGAAACTTTAGATAACAACAAGGAACATTATCCCCAGTACATAACAAGTATGTTACTACAGTGAAACCTCGTTACAACGAATTTCGTGGGACCAGATCAGAGTATCTGTTCGTTATAACCAATAGATCATTATATTGAGTATGAAATTATTGAAATTGTTGAACCTACACAATGGAACAATTCGTTTAATTTTGGTCGACTCCATTTCCATGGCCATTCAAAAATATACGTAATCCATCCTCGAATAAACATCCAGGTCCACCAACCTTACCCCAAAAATTGATGATGACAACTATAGTTTGTGAATAACTGATCTTAAAGCTTGATCGCTTACATAGACATCCTGTAAAAACCTCCTTATCAACTGACATGTTCTCATTTTCGCCGTTTTCTTATCTACCGTAAGTAAAGCTTGATATGATTGGACGCCTTCCAAAGTGACAGCACTATATACTATACCTCCTATCATAGTGATATAGTCTAGTACAAGCTACTGTTTTTGTTGTTGCTTTATCACGCGAAGGTCTTTTAATTAAAAATGGGTAAGTACGCAAATGTGCCATGCGCACAGCACCTGAACGGGACAAGTCTAATTTGCAAGTAGCTGGTGGCTACGAATCGAGGACTCTGTCCTTAATCCCATATAAGCCGAGAGAATGCGACAAAATCATAAGATGTATACATAATTAGGTCTGGGTCGCATCGACGACTTATGGATTTTACCACCAGAATGACACAATTACTTTTGGTTATACCCAACCGCCTGAAAATGATTTGCAAGATATTTTAGGATTTTTCATGCGATGATTGGGCTAACAGATTGATACATTGTTTCTCCTTTGTGCTGAGCTTAAAAGTTTACCCGGCCGGCCGCCTCTTCCCGGTATATTACCCAGCAGGTGTGGTGGGTTTGTAAGGGACACTTAAACAGAAAATCAAACGAAATCTACCAATCAAATAGATAAAAGGGTCAATCCCTATTTTAAGATAAAAAAAAATCATGAACAGGCTAGCCATAAAAGACCCGGCAGCTATAGAAATGAACTGCTGATTGCAAATTGTATTCCAGTTTACTTAAGTGACACGGCCGATAAGGAGAATCAAAGGTATCATTTTAAGCCTTATTTGTTCTTTCTGCTCGAGGTGCTTCATTGGAATGGATACGGTCGTGTCGATTTATGTTAGCGATGGTTGGGTTTTTGGGAAATTGCGTAATGTATGGATCCCGCGTAAACGTCAATGTGGCTATCGTCACTATGGTGAACCAAACAGCTATCAGACAACATCAACCCATTGATGCCAATATCACTACCAACATGACGACTGAACCAAAAACAACGGGCTGGTGTGAAGAGAAAAATTCCACTGATGTGATTTCACAGAAAGTATGCAGTTCTTATCTCATTTTGTAGTACATGTATATTCCGCTCGAGTCGGAACCGATCGACTCGGATAACCGTTCAACGGGGCGGATGTTTGTTGAAGTATTTTTGAGACAATATTTATGAAATACATTAGTTTCTTCTCGGATACCACTCAAGTCAGACACATTTTGCGGCCCCAAAGGTCCGACTTGAGTGGAGTACTATATTTATATAAGAAGTCTTAAACATTTGTTACCAAAGATTTCATTTGAGTATATGGTAAGCATATATGCCTATAAATCTATAGACGTACTGTTTTCTCTTTCCCAGGACGGACGATTTATATGGTCGAAAGAGGTCCAAGGACTTTTACTCGGCTCCTTTTATTGGGGTTATATATTAACACAAGTATTAGCCGGTTGGCTCGCTAAAAAGTTCGGCGGAAAATATGTTACTCTATCATCGATGGCTTTAAGCGGTTTTTTAACACTCATGAGTCCATTAACTGCTAATCTTCACTATCGAGTTCTTGTACTAATCAGAGTTCTAGTCGGCGCAGCACAGGTAACCTCTGAGTTCGCAATTTCACTTACTAACTTCTCCCGGATAAACAACTTCATTTGTGACAAGATTATGATTGACGTTGACAAAACGCATTTATATCTAGCTCACCAGACAATTGTTTTCGTTCCCCGCTTCTGCTCTCCAGAAATTTACATCATTGACGTATCAAAGAAGATTTTGTATGTTGAATTTTAAGGGCATGGTATTTTCATCATTGCACACCATTCTTGGAAATTGGGTGCCACCGGCAGAACGGAGCAAATTAGTGTCGTTTACATACGCGGGTACCTATCTTCTATTCTATTACCAACCGGTCCTATATCAAATCCACCAAGAGTTATCCTGCCGACTTGCAAATAAAATTTATACACTACTGGTAAAAATGTTTTTATTACTCCAGGTACCCACATAGGAACAGTATTGACAATGGGCACTGGTGGCTATATTTGCGCCTACGTCGGCTGGGAAGCAATTTTCTACATAACTGGCTCCCTGAATCTCGCCTGGTGTCTACTCTGGCTGTTTCTGGTATATGAAACACCAGCGACCCATCCTAGAGTTTCCACCGATGAAAGGAAATACATAGAAAAGAGTCTCGTGGGAATGATTAAACTCGGTTCCCAGGTTAATTATTCACCAAATAAATAATTCAGAACGTTTTATCGTAAAACTTTTAACAATACAATTTGAATTTTAACTTAAAAGAAAATTTTTTTTAAAACTCTTATTATTTCAGTCCTCGAAGGTTCCATGGAAAGATTTATTTTTGAGTCCTGCGGTTTGGGGAGCAACTTGTGGACACTTTGCAGCCCTGTGGTCATTTTACACGTTTCTAACAAATATGCCATCATACGTTAACGAAGTCTTGAAATTGGACATCAGTAAAGTAAGGATATCAGACTTTGACGTCTGCATTAGTTCTGTCGTGTGATCTTCATCCCTCACGATGAGTTATGTTTGCATGTTTATAGAATGGTCTATACACGGGAATGTCTTATTTTCTGATGTGGATACTAATGAATGGTACAGGATTCTTTTCCGACTTGCTTCAAAACAAGAGAGTACTGTCGAGAACATATATCAGGAAAATTATGTTTGCATTTGGTTAGTTTTCATCATGAAACGTTTGGTGACACACTGAACAACGTGCAACCTATTGAAGTAATTTAACTTTGGTAAAACTCACATCGTCAGGGGCAACAAGTCCCCAAATGCATCTATGAAAAAAAGTAATTTGGTTTGAATTCACCATTCAGATCTTCACTAGATCGGACCATATCCAAGTAAAAATAATCCGACTATTATGATTTGTAGGTAGTTTCATACCGGCCGGTATGGTAATTGGAGTCGGGTTTCTGGATTGTGAAATGAATAGTGTCGTACTGTTCATGCTGATACTTGGCGTTGGGTCGTTAGGCTGCGCTTTATCGGTGTTGGTCAGCATCCCTATGGACATAGGACCGAGCTATGCGGGTATTATATTCGGATTCTCAAATACAGTGGCTACGACCTCTGGTATATTGGCGCCTGTTGTTGTAGGCGCATTGACGACCGGGGTAAGTTTCATCATACATGGTCGGTCAATTTCCACAAGAACTGGCAAAGGATTATCTATGTAATGTTCATTTAATACATTCGCAATTCATACCTGAGATATGATTAATCTTCTTACAGCAAAGTCACGAGGAATGGCAGATTGTGTTCTACATCTGCGCAGGGATAGCTATTTTTGGTTTCCTGATGTATTGTATTATGGGTAGCGGCGAAGTTCAGGGCTGGGCTAAAGTCGAACATGCCAATATAGACATTATACCAGAACCAAATGACGGCACAGAAGAGAAGGAAAAAATCGATCAGGAAGATGACTTAAAAGACTATCCCCAAGGTGTATACAGGCAGTTAGACTGTGGAAAACAGAAACACACTTATTTGTAAATACGTGATATGTATAGATTACCACGACTGATGTTGATACTAAGAAGAATCGGCGTAGTGCAAAAATAAATCTACTCGAGTAACAACAAATCATTTGTTGTGAATTCCAAAAAAATCGTTAATTGTACTTCACGTAAAGGAAATCAACTGACAGACCGAAACTGAAGGAGGGATGAGGTTGCAGCTGCTGTTGTTCGATTTTTGCTTGCGTGCCGGTGCTCCGGCGGTCCGGCAACCAGCGGGCTTCGTGTTGATATACCGGTACTTGGGTGGAAGTTGTAATAGGGTAATTAATGTCTATTGAAGAATAGACATTAATCATCCAAGATTTCCCACCCACGTTCTTATGCCAACTTAATTGCGTTTCTTGTCACTATGAACAATCTCGTTCTAAAAACTTGACTAATAAATTCAAGGAATTTGAAATAAGTCCGAGTCCGTTTATTAGCGCGCATATTCCATGACCGGTGTTTAGACAGTACCGATAGCAGAAGCTCGAACTGGAATCTAAAAAACGAAATTGCTAAAATCTTGTGAATTTAAGGTGAATTTAAAGGCTATTTGAAGCCAAATCGAATAATGTGCCCTGCCTAATAATCTAGGACCAGGTTTCTTCTTCTTAGTACTCAGAAATCAGTCCCCAGTGCCGTGGCACTAAAAGAATTCGCTAATCTATATTTTTCAATATTCTAATTCAGGTCATACACAAGTAACAATGCCAAAGAAAGTGAAGAATACTCGTGCTGCTCAAGATCGACGGTTAGAGGAAGCAAAACCTCCAGCTCTAACATTTGCTGATTACTTTCCTTTAAAAACAGCGGCAAGTTCAGGTCGATATACTTCGAAGACAGTAGTGGTACCTCCACCAACAAGCATAGAAGAAACTGATTCCGCATCGTTATCGGCCCAAGGCGATTCAAAACAGATACCAGCATCAACCGAACAGGCTGCCAGCTCAGCAGCTTCCAAGTCCTCTACTCCACAATATACGATTAAGAGAACCAAGAAAGGCAAACTACCGATTTCATTTGAGAATCGTAATAATGGCAAAAAAGTCACGGTTATTTCGAATATTTCCGGCGATGGATTCGAACTTTTATCCGATTTAAAAAAATCGCTGGGATGCGGAGGAAATTTCAGGGAAACGCTGATCGAACTTCAAGGCGACCGAAAAGCATTTTTAGATAAATACTTTCATAAGCACCCTTGTCTCCGTTAATCCTTTAATTCTAAAAATCGAGTTAGGTTGTTGGCGTTGTTTTAAGAAAAAATTTTTGTAATGTTTTAAATAAAGATGTTCACATATATTTGTTATATTACCTTTGGAAAGCCTTTTCATCTTGTGTAGGTACCGTTAACTGTCAGTTTGATACTGGTGCTACCCCCAATTGTCATTACGAGTATACTCGTAGGTTGGCAGCGTAGCTGTTAAATACATAGTCAGCCTAGTCTCGAAAATTGATAAATAGGCATCGGGATTGAAGCTGGGTTTGTTCACATTGCCAGCCAATCAGGAACTGGGTTTGTTCCATGTGCCAGATTGCAAACAGGAAGAATCAGCTATGAATATATTCGTAGTGGCACTGGTGACTGAACTGGAAGTATATTCATAACTGGCAGTGTCTTAAGGAGGAGGAAAAATCCATTCCACAAGAAGGCTTCCAAAATTTATTTACATATAAGATTTATTTACATTTTATTCATCAATTATCAACAAATATGTTTTCACACAAAATATATTCTATACCCTCAATACCCTATACACCACTGGCAATGACAGTTCTTAGTGAAATCGGGCCCAAATGATCACAGAATATCATCATTAATAGGCCCTTGGTCTTCTGCATTCTCTCCATTTTCTACCGGAGGCGGAACTGGTTGTATATTACGCAATAAGTCTCTCATTGCGTCCATCAGTACTCCGATACCTTGTCGTACATTATCTGTATCACCACCACCGCCAACAGCTCCCACTAGATCAGCTGGTGGATCCTACAATAAAACATCACTATGTGTCAAGGGTGGCTCAAGGATAATTGAAAGGCCAGGGTTCAGAAGAAAAGGCATTTCTCGGATAAGGCAGCCAAGTCTAAGTCCTCTATTGGGGTTCCACCCTTAGTTTGGATATTTTTGAAGAAATACATCCGAAAAGTTGTAATCTCCGAGAGGATGAGTGTCAAATTTACTTTTCGTTTTAATGATCTCTTGTGTTGATGAAAAGGGCCACCTCAATCGGAAGGCAATATCAAGTTTAACTTACCTCGGGGTTATAATTTGGCATCATAGAACGTAAAAACATTGAAAGCACATTCGCATTGTTGAGACGATTTCTTAACCTGAAAATATTAATTTGAATTTGAAGGAAGGATTTCGAGAATAACAGGGGTACTAGACGGGATGTATTCTAAATATACCTTTCAGGCCTGGTATAAGATTGAATTGAGTTTAAGGGTGGCAATGGATCATACGAAACGATTGGTGGATTCAAGATTTCCTATAAATAAACCAGCAATACAAATTGTTAGATTCCAAAATATGAAACATACAGGATTTAAATGTTGCAAAGGATCGACGAAGCTTACCGAAGGAATAGTAGCTGTTACTGTAGAAACATCGTACATGATTATGTGCCTAAATATATTACGCGGAGTTTTCTGGTATCTTCGATTTCGTCTACAGAATTAATAGAATATCCAACAATATTAATGATCATTTGAATGCATATAATAAACTGTACAACCGAGGGCAAATATAGGATTTTCTGACAGCAATCAATTTGAAAATGGCAGATTTGGCAATACGAGGGTGAAAGATTGGAAATTAAGGACGGAAAGGAGCATTTTTGGACCATTTGGATTTATTCTTCGTCTTGAAAATTTTCAATGAAGAAAAATGTTTTCCAGACTTTTGTAGAATAAAAAATACATGAATTTTTGGTAGAAATCATAGTGACTTACTTCGATGCATATTCTGATGATACCGGATCTTTCTGATCGATTCTATCCAGAATTTCTTTCACGTTTTGTTCAAGCCATGAAACGACTTCTGGTATTTTCCAACACGGCCAGCACCGATCAATGAATAGGTTTATCAGGTGTGTCAAACCGGGTGGTTGCCTGAAATAAGAATTTAGTTATTTGTACATAAACTATTATCAAATACATTCACACTTTTTTTCAGCAATCTTAGCAATTCAAGGAGTCTACGTACTTGTTATGGATACTGAAATATTCATGCGCACTGACTCTTGCATCCGGATTAATACTGCATTTATCTAACAATGGTAACAGACAACTTGGAAACATCAGTAAAGCGTTTTGTAGCTGAAATTAGGAATTACAATGCAACGATTTCATATATATCATTCATAGTGCAACAGTGAAGTAAGCAAATCATTACCATTTCATCTGCTAATTCTGTAGAATCTGACTTTTGAGATTCCTCATAAAAATGTGCGAGAGCGATCGACATCGCAAAATTTGGCAATTGTGATAGATTTCGATGAACCTGAGACGAAAGAAAATACACGTATGGTTCAACATGAGCCAGCAGCGCTTCTGACTTAAGCAATTTATCAATCACTTTTGAATACTCTACCTCCCATTCGTCGAACAAGCGAATCAAGAATGTGTACTGTTGTGATCGTAATGCATAGAAATCAATCATCAATAGAACACACATGGGATCATTTTCCGGATCTAAACTGTAATCATAAAAGACCATTCAATATTACCACTTGATACAATTCATTAATCCATGTATAAAACCTTTTTTGATATCTGTCACCTCTTACTTAAGTAATAATTTGCAGAAATCTAAAGCAGTTCTGTAACATCCCCTCAGACCAACAAATTTCAAATGACGGAACAACGCAATATAGAATGCCCTGGAACATAACCATGTTAAGTCCATATTATATGCAAAACATTTTAGGTGCTTGGATCATTATGGCTCAATGATACAATCTGATGTTAAAACAAACCTATTTTCTGGTCGTCTAAAATCGAGTCGACAATTTCCTTGTGTCAAACTGAATAATGTATGAAATGCACTTTCAAATGCAAACAGAGCACGTTCTGTGAAAGAAGATTGTAAAATAATGTTGTAAAAAAAAATAACATCGAAGTGACCTTCCACGCTTCAGGTTACAGTAAGTGTAACAATGAAGCGAGAAAATCTTTTATATGAGGATTACATATTCTATTTACATCCCTACTTCATTTGACTTTAAGGCACATAATCATTGTGGATTATACAGTGATATATTTTTTGAAATATATTAATTTTCACCTATCAGATCAGCTGCCATCTGTGTGTCATCGTTCATTCGACAAGTATCACTCAGTTGTATCAATGAATCTATATGATATGGATGGTATTTCAATACATCCTGTAATCAAAATTTATCAACAAAACAATCTTAACCCCATAAGCAGGGAAGTATGACTTGTAAATTGTTCATTTGGAAACTTGAGCTCAATAGTTAGTGAAAAGTCCCCAAACTTAGATTTAATTTGTCAGATTTACCATGATGTTTTGAGGATCGTACGATTCCACTGCGTCGAGAAAACGGAACTGTGTTTGTTGATATGACGTACTATGAACGAATGTGAAATACATCAAGCCATTCGATTTCTCAATCAGATTCATAGATAAACCTGAAAATAAATAGCAATGTACTAGACTCCACTCCATTATCTTCCACTGAATTCAATAACCCCATGATTGGGCTACTTGATGAGAATGATTTAATATGTTATAATCCCTTTTGATAGAAAATCGACATCAAAGCATAAGGACATGTACAAATAGACATAAAAAGGCTAGACAAACCAAATTCACTGGTTATGAAAATTTTTAAGTGTACAACAAAATGACTAACCTTCATTTTGTATGGGTGGCCAGGTGTCTTTAGGCTGAGCTAACCAACCAGAACGGTGATGAATGCGGTTCCTCTGACGGCGGCGATTACTATATGAATGAAATACACAGAATTCAATCAGAAAACTGGGAGAACATTTTATTTTCATCAATTTTAGAAAAGAAGATGTAAACTTACTTCTCAGCAGCGCTCTGTACAACTCTGGATCCGAATATCTTCTTCATTTCATTTTCTGGATTTAGATTCCTTAATGTAATCAAAGTTTCACATTGGTTAATTCTGCCTCATCAAGCAAATTGGAAAAAAACTGGGATTGGCGAACTAGTTTTATGTAAAAGGTTTTTTCGAAAAGATTATTAAGTTAAGACATTCAAATGCACCGGCATCTACCTGTGTTCTACATTCAGTAATGATGATGTAATGGACTGAGGTTCAGTAGAATGCTGTCTTTGTAACGGAACATCATCTATCTTATCACCTAGAATTGCATTCACCTCTTGGATTGCTGCTTCTACTTCGTCAATATCATCTTCCTTTTAAAACAGAAATAAAGCAATAAATAATATAAGCATTTACCAAATCAAAACATTTTCATATGACCATGTAATCATAATACAAACCTTTTTTGAAGTCGATATTGAATTACAACCTGCCGATTCGACATTCGCGTTCTTATTTTTCTTTCGCTTGCGCTTCTTTTTCTTTATTTTCACATCATTCTGATGAAACTCTTCATTTCTTATAATACCTCCATCATCTTCATTATTCTCATCCTCCTCTTCATCTTCATTCAACTATAATCAAATGAAATTAATCAATTGTTAATTCTATTTCAGAAGTAGGTCTGAACAAGTTTACTTAAAATCACTTACAAGATCAAAAAGATTTGTTTTTGTGTTGTCCTCAACTTGTTTCTGTCGATTACAATTTTCCAGTTGCTGTGAGTGTGGCGAGTCGACGGCGACGCCGCCAGCTTCGCCGGGCCTGTCGTCATCAATAATATTATCATTCTTCTCATGATTTAAGACTTTTTGCTTATTTTTCTTCTTCTTCTTTACTAAACCACGGGCCTTTGGCTCATCTTCGCCAGAATCGTCGAGGGTAGGATTATTTAGTTGTAAACCGGTATCGTGGGCGATATTATCGCCGTGTAGTTTTCTGAATGCTCGATTCGACATTTATTTTCTCCAGTTCCGTTCCGGAAGTTAGTATTTTAGAACTTGCCAATTCAATTGTTAAATTGACGAAAAGCCAAAATATTCGACCCAAATCAATGAAGAGGGGGATTAATATTGGGGAACATTCTAGTCAATTATTGGGGAATATAACCATATATTCTTAATGTAATATGTTCTTTTCTTATAGTGAACTACTGTAAATATTCGTCGTTTCAGGTGACAATTTTGGTTCTTTCAATCTGGCCACGTGACCGGAACTTTCTCTTCGCTATAACTGCAGCAAAATGGGTGAGCTTTTTTCACGTGTTGTCGATTTATTTCCAGTTTTCCCACAATTTAACGTCATCTGATGATGTCTTTCCCCTGTTCTCCTACATATTGAGTAATAGAATATTTCATCGAGACTGCAAATCCGTCCATCTACGCTGTGCGTAGCTGTAAAAATGTAGTAGAAAATTGACCAAATTCAAATGAGCATTACTTTATTGTCATTGATTAATGAGAAATGAATTGAATAATCCTATCCCTCCTGTTCAGACACTTTACCTGCTAATGTATAATGAATAAAGTTATATTGTTACGTGTGAATTCAGGATTGTTGTTGGGGAAGGGCCATGAACAGAATAATAAATTCATTTAGAGTTTTTAAATCCCGTCAAAATGTTTCAATGAAAATGTTTGTTATTTTGCAGGAAAACCCAGAGGTTTGAGAACTGCCCGTAAATTAAAGAACCATCGTCGAGACCAGCGATGGGCTGATAATGACTACAAAAAGGCTCACTTGGGTACCCGCTTCAAGGCTAATCCTTTCGGTGGAGCTTCCCACGCCAAAGGCATTGTTCTGGAAAAAGTGTAGGTTTCTATTTAGTATGCAACTTAGAATGAATTACATGAATGAATAGGATTGAGAACAAAATTTTTCTCGTTCATTTTCAGTGGTGTTGAAGCCAAACAGCCTAACTCTGCTATCCGTAAATGTGTTCGAGTTCAACTGATCAAGAACGGCAAAAAGATCACAGCTTTCGTGCCAAGAGATGGTTGCTTAAACTATATTGAGGTAATTAAAATGCAAAGAAAGAAAACAACATGACATTTTTATACCCGATTTTGTATGATCTTAGGTCATTACTTGAAAGAGTCAATATTAGAAAAAGTCTTGTTCTATTTGTAGGAAAACGATGAAGTACTCGTTGCCGGATTCGGACGAAAAGGTCATGCCGTCGGTGATATCCCAGGTGTACGATTCAAGGTCGTTAAAGTCGCTAACGTATCATTACTGGCTTTGTACAAAGAAAAGAAAGAAAGACCCAGACAGTAAAAATGTTTAGTAAATAAAGTTAACAGGTCTTAGTACATATTGGTTGTCCTTATTTTCTTCTTGGTTTATTTGATTTCTTGAATTGATCCAATTTAAACTTACCTTGGATCCCTAGAAAAAGAATTGAAACAGTGGAACTCATAGACTCTGCACAAGTAGGCCTTTTGGGCTGTACAGCAAAATGTCGGACTAAATCCGAGTTATATATGTATTTCATTTGAGGCATCACAAAACTGATTAACAATCACTGCAGTTGATCTGACTCGAGCAGAGTCTTCAGTGTGTATCAGTTATTACAAATCTAGTAAATTTTCAAATTCTGACCTGGATACAAAAAACATATTTACACTAGTACACTATGGACATTGTTAGGTGACCCAATTTGGACCTTTGACAGTTTTCCCAAGACCTTATATCACAGGGTCTGATCTAAGGAATGAAAGCCACTTGCCTGGCGCGAGCAAGTATATCTGAAATTTTACTTGCCCTCACAGGCAGTCCGATTGGTTCTATCATCCGTTGTGTCGAGTGGGAAAAAAGCTTTGTGACATAAAAATGCATTTCCTGTTGTGTTTAAGGAACCAATGAGTCATAAAAGGACCCTTCAGTAAATCTAAGCTGGATATAACAAACATATTTCGACTAGAAAAGACATTGGCAGGTGCCCCATCTGTCCTTGGTCATTGCCTTTGCCTTGTTCCACAGATATGGACAGAGCAGTCTGATGGGCCTCACCATTGCTTGGTGATATTGAGAAAAGTTTAAATTCCTGTCTACTGATTGTTGTCAAAGGGATATATTCCAAAAGCAAAAATGAGCTGAAAAGGTCTTTTATTCTATATTACATATTTTATGAATCCATAATTTTTACAATAGTTTTAATATATTTATAACTGTTAGATTAAATAATCGCATTAAAAATCATCTTCACCCTCAATCCACCAGTAACATTGACAAGTAGAAAAATATCTGTTAAGCAACCTTCAAATATTGATTTTTAATCTATCATCATGGCTTATTACAAATTCATATCAGTTCTTTTTCTTGCATTCACCGAAAACTTGAATCAGTTCATTATTTGCACAATCACAGTTGTTGGTCGTAACACTCGTTCACATTCTTCAGATCTTGGTTGCTGCTGGTACACCTTACGTCCACCAGAAATGAGGTATCTCCAATCAAACCGATCTTATCTTCAGCTTCAGGCTTGCGTCGCAGTTGACATCAAATTCAAATATCATCGGAGACTAATTATATATCAATGGAATGTTCAATCACGACTTTTTATTACAGCATCTAATATGAATGCTTCAAAAGTGAATATATACACAGGACTAACAACAGCACATAAACCATCCGTAGCCAGAAACATTAGTGTCACTGATTTTGATTTCGGTGACGCCGACTTTGATTTTATTGACCTCCACGCCGTCTTGCGTAGCACCCCAGACAAGCACATATTCCTAAAATGCCTATTACAAGTCCGAGAATCAGTGCAATGGCATCCCCAGCATCGAATGCAGATACAACGGGAAATATTGCCGATAGAAGCAAACTAAAAAAGACTACACTTGCCACCTGTACGTCCGCCATCTTGTCCTGTCATGTGACTGACATGCGGTTACGACTAATACACGGATTGGGAAGTGGAATATGGCAATCGCAGCATACTTAGAGTCCGGGTGGGTACGAGTTTTATCTAATATCCACACACTCGCGCCACCGTACGTTGACATTAAGCACTAAAATCATGGAGGTACACCGAGTGGCTAAATCTCGAATTTTCGTACTATTTTGACAACACTAATGGTTCTGTAGAGGAAGCTACGATAAACTGAAACATGGCCCAGTGTAAGCAAACTGCCCACGAGTTTATACAAGACGCGTTCAGCCCTATGGTCGCCGTTTTATGTAGCCACGATGCCGAGCAAGTTTGCCAGAAAAACAACCTGTCATTCGTTGAAATGACACAACCCTTCTGTAGACTAACGCAAGAAGGTACGTTTACACACATGGACCAAGATCAATGATTGCACCATTTATCATTTTTTATAGGCCCCGGTGGGTGTGTGCAAGTGTAAGGTTGAAGAGGTGAAAAAATGTAGTGTAATATTCAACCCCCCGAAGAGACGATTTACGCCAGTCCCAAAGGCAAAGCACGCCAACAACCATGTTCATAAATACGTCTACAACTAATATTACGGTCATTGACAAATGATAACCAGCTGGTCAAGCATTGAAAATTATGATTATTATTAGAAATGTGAATAGGGTTTTCATTCCTGCACTTTTTTTGCCCTACGATCAGGCCTATAATACTAAATTCAGTCTGACTCAGAATACCATGCGTGACCAGGGCAGGCACAGGCTTTTAATGCTGCATTCTCTACACATTCACTGAATCATTGCCAGCCAATTATGTATTATTATCATATAGATAATCTTGGATAGAATAATCTGGGAGTATCGGCTTTTATTTCAGCTCACATGAGAGATCCAGGAAACCTGACCCATACGATGCAAAATTTACGTATCGTTATGAAAGATATGAACACGTCGGTTCCACAGCCGACCTTGGCTCGTAAACTAATGAGTGAAGCAGTCGGCAATACTCAACCGCCCTCTAGTGACGGTAACCATGGAAATATTATATCTGTTGGAAGTTATGATCTTCAAATTAGTAGTAAGTTTATTCTGTTATCAGGAACGGGGACCGGTTTAACTTTCACGATATTTCGAATTGAATCCAGACTGAATCGGTTAAATTGAAGTAGAAACTTGGAATGAAAATTTGGCTCATAGTGAAGTAAAAATTTCTTTTTACTTTTTCAGGTTCAACTCCTTGGTTCGAAGCGTACCGAGAAACTTTCCTGCAGGTGGCGTTTCCATCAGAACACGAATTCGTGAGACACTTCCTTGCGTGTATCCTTTATATAAAAACATAGAAATTCATTCCTAACCATGTACAACGGTACCTTCCTGAAGTATTTATTATAATTCATTATCCATACAAAAACTATGACCATAAATTCTTTAACCGACAATGTACAGGTATATTTGTGGTGACTTCAAGTCATGCCGATCCAATGGATCAATTTCAGAAATTGTCTCAACAGCAACATCAACAACAGCATGGTTCCTCGAATAAACTGCCGAAATGGTTTTCTCCTAATATTCTCAAATATTACGTACTACTTCATGATGTCGTTGATGGGGAAGAATCCAAGTAAGTAATTTAGATCACTTTGATAACAAAGACATTCTAATCCTGAATAAGTAATTTCTGCGAATACCGCCGGGACCTATGGATTCTCAGACATTCAGCACCAAGGTCTCTGGTGATTCAAATAATTTAAAATCTTAATTTTCCTGCTCGTATAGGACGAACTTGCTTCAATCATTATGTTATTTCTATGCAGAGCTGAGGCAGTTTATCAGAGCATGAAAAGTATGTACGGAGCGAATGCTTGTCACTTGTTACAAATCAATTCTCGATCGTTGACCGCGGCTGAGAATATGAAAGGTGAACTGACTCAGATGCCCGATCCGTGGTGTCAGTTTTTACCCAAGCGTATTAATTCCTCGGTGAGTGTTGTAGTAAATTTCGTATTATCGAATTCAAAATTCAATGGTACTGTAGATGGCGATACAAAACCATCGGAGGCGGATCCAGAAATAAAGAAAAGGCAATTTCGGATAAAGCAGTCATGTCATTGAACAAGTGGGGTCCTTCTATCTAGGGTTAGATATACCCTAAAAGATGCAATTTTTGAGAGGATGAGTGTCAAATCTATAGGTTCTGTCTCTGTCTTAACAAAAAAGGCAACCTTATAGGAAGGCAGGGGTCCAGACCCCTGAGACCACCCCCTAAATCTGCCCCTGAGCATACAACAGTGAAATTGATATTCTTGACTGACATATTTCGATCGTTTTATCGTTTTCCAGGATGCGATAGATCATGATTTCAGTTATAGCAATCAACCGTTGGATATGTTGACGTCGATGCAAAGCAAACAGCCGGTACCGAGTAGTCGACCTGATATCTCAAATATCGAACCAGCGTCAGAAGCAACTGAAGGTAAGAATTACCTGATAGCAGTTTGTTTCGTAGTCAGGGTCCCTATGACACCTTGGATGCCTTAAAAACTCCTAAATAGAATACGTTTTTAAAGGTTCTTGAAACTCCTTTGATTTTTAGAAAAACATAATTTGAAATTTGTGTCTAGTTAGATGGGGAATCAACAAATTGACTGCTGTTAAGTGTTTCAGTTTTGGATAATAATTTCCTTCTCTTACAGATTTCATCGGTCAGCCAAATAGTGTCGAGGTAATAGACCATCCTCTCGCTCGTACAGAGGATGACCAATCACCTGTTTATACGACGTTTTCAGACAACTTGGCGTCGTTACGAGACACGAATCCGCTGTCGAATTCAATGATTTCATTAACCGATCGAGCACGCGCTTTACAGCACGGAATGTGTTTAACAATCAGCGATCACGATCGTCTGAGAATATTCATCCACGAGTTCATTGTACGAGGTTTAATTCCGTGGGCGGAAAGATCTATACGAGTTCTCAATGAACAGGTATGTATGGAAATAGAACTGATCACCCCTTGATAAAACAGGTTTCCTACGATTTCTTATAAACTCATTTTAAATAAATAATGATAATAATATGTGTCTTATATAGCGCTAAATCCAGCCAGGCTGCTCAGAGCGCTTTACATTTTTTAGCCCACTTGGGACTTAAGTCCCAGCGGGCTATTGCGTTCACTTTTCGTCCGTCGTCCGTCCGTCCGTAGACGGAATCCAGTTATTTTGGGAAGTTTTGAAGACGCTTCAAGGTAATGTCTCGATATTTGGGTTACACATGTATCTACCCTAGACACATCTTCAGCCCAAAAACTGGCCCTGTCAGAATCAAGATGGCCGACTGGCAGCCATTGTTGTTCACCAAAATCAGCACTTTTTACACATTTTTGAACTTTTTGAGGGAAATTTTGAAGACGCTTCGATCAATTACCTTGATCTTTCAGATAAATGTGAATCCCCCCAGGGCCCATCAACATAACAAAAATTGGGTCGGTCGGACTCAAGATGGCCGTCCTATGACCTTTTTAGTGCCCAAAAATGTTAATTTTGGCCCGAGTCCTGTAGCTTCCTACTGGTTTGCCATTTCTCATTACAATTTGTGATGGGTATTCTTTGGAAAGGGATGTTTTATACCTGAGACAGGCATTTTTCATCAGCCAATTATGACGCAATTGGCGGCCATCTTGGTGTCACCAGTACTCATTCGTAAGTTGGAAAAAGTTTTTCCACATTATATTGATACCTAAGCGTATTTTGCTACCACAATCAATTAGAAAGTTGTAGCTCATAACGTGCTCTATGATTGTGGTGAGTTTCAAGGTAATCGGATTTCGTATATGGCCACCAGGGGGCGTTGAATAATACAATATCTTAGCATTTCTTTATTATATTCGTATCAATGCATATTTTGTAACCACAATCAATTGGAAAGTTGTAGCTCATGACATCATCTATGATTTTTGCGAGTTTTAAGGACATAAGTTTTTCTATATGGTCACCAGGGGGCGTTGAATAGTAGAATAACTTAGTATTTCCTTATTATATTGGTACCTAGGCATATTTTGTTACCATGATCAATTGCAAAGTTGTAGTTCGTGACATATTCTATGATTGTGGTGAGTTTCGAGGTCATTGGGTTTTGAATATGGTCACCAGGGGGCGTTGAATAGTAGAATGACTTAGTATTTCCAAATAGTAAATAGTAATAATAATGGCAAATAGTAAATTGGTAACAAGGCATATTTTGTTATCACAATCAATTACAAAATCGTAGCTGCTGACATGTTCTATGATTTTGGTGAGTTTCAAGGTCATTGGATTCTGTATATGGTCACCAGGGGGCGTTGAATATTGAAATTGTTAGATTGTTGAGCATTTGAAACCACTTCCCAAGTGGGCATGGTGTCCCTGGACCCCTAGTTGATATTATTACCCCGGCCAATTTTATACTCTAACATGTATCAGTCATCTCTCCCTGGGGAGAAGTAACACCGAGCAGCTAACAAACGCTCAGGAGTCGTCTATCAGGCCAGGTACCCATTTACTCCTGGGTGGAGAGAGGCAATGAGGATAAGTGTCTTGCCTGAGGACACTACTGCAATGTACGGGGTTCGAACCCATGACCTGGCTTCCCAGAGTCGAACGCTCTAACCGCTCGGCCACACCGCTCCACGGAAAATGACTTTAAAGGCGTTTGAAACTCCTTTAATTTGAGCGAAACTCCTTTAAGATTCCTTAAATTTTGAGGAATAGGCGATTAGAAATTTTAGAAGTTGTATAGTAGACTATGCCTATGTTGGTACAGTTAGGGCCAGAATTTGTTGCCCAATTAGGCTGTTACCAAATAAGAAAGGATAGGAATTTGGTTACAAAATGGCTTACAGTTTACAGTACTGATTTAGGAGTCTATTGTAATTGGGATATGAGAGTAATGCAGACACTTCCTTCAATTTTGAATTCTTTAAAACTCCTTACCGGTATATCCAGGAACAACTGATCTGTAGGGACCGCGTAAAATGTCTATGCCATCCCTCGCTTTTATCCTTTTACTGGTCTACATAGCAGATAGATTATCAATCTTTATTACCCTTGAAGTAAGTAATTGTTTTATCTCGTTGCAGTTGATTTCAAGAAAAGGTATTCATCGGTCCTTCTTTAGTGCAACGAAAAAATGGTTTGGTAGCAGTAAGACGCCTCCGGGTCAACAAAGTCCTATGCAAAATACTACCGTAGTGTAAGTATTTCTGGCCAACTGGAGTTAAATGTTCAACTTCACTGGTCAAGTAAAAAGAAAAATCAACCTTATTTAATCCATATCACTGGGGAAAGAGCTTTTGGGTAGTGCAGATTAAGTTAGTTATTTATGGATGATTAGATAAAGGAAACGTTGAGTGTCTGGACAAAAAATAAATTTAAGCTGTTAAGTCTGGAATGCTGTTAAGATGGAATGAATCATAGACTCAGAACTGTCCATGAACAGATCCAGCATTGTTGAATGAAGCTAGAGACAATGACATTGATGGAGTTTCTCATAATTCCCTCTGACCACATTATCTTCATTAGATAAAAAACCGATTGTACATATACAGAATAAGCACTTATAAAATTGGCTGTATTTTGATGTTCTATTTTCTCCAGATATACTCAGGAAGCGCCAGAGCTTCAGATGCGTAGATTTGCAGATTTAGCGTTCATGTTTCAACAGTATGAATTGGCCTATCAAACTTACCACAGTGTAAAAAGAGATTTCCAGAATGATCACGCTTGGCTACACTTTGCTGGAGTCATGGTACTTAAATTTATTTTATTGGAGCTTTGCATTTATGGCATACTATTCCTCTGTGCACATGTTAAATTTCATGACTGAACTACAAATAGATGATCATTAACTGCTCGTAAAAAAGGACAGTTTTCCCTCCCAGTTCTCTATAGTAACTGTTGTATTCATGTTGTAGGAAATGGCGTGTTTAAGTATCTTCATGCAAGGCAGCATTAGTCAACGACAGTATCCAAATCACTACATGGATTCTAGTATATCGACTTACCTCAATACGTGCAAGTAAGTCGTCATGAAAGTCATCCCTCCAATTAGCAAATGTCCTAATCAAAATGGAGGTACAGGTACTTTTCTGGACGTATTTGTGGCGACACTACTTGTTTATTATACCATTTGAATTTTTTTCACCGCAGGTCGCCTCAGTTTGCTACTAGGACAACGTTGATGAGTACAGAGGCTTTAAAATCACGAGGACTCTATTCAGAAGCAGCCATGCAGTTCATAAAAATGACGAGCGAGGTAAGTCTTATACTTGGAAATAATATAATAACCAAATTAATGGTCAACAGAACAATCTCCTTCAGTCTTGTACAAAGGCATTTTGGCGGATCTCAATATTGTGTTTCATGCTATTCATCATCAACTCTTTACCATAGGATGCAGATTTGAGGAGTGCCTTATTATTGGAGCAAGCAGCTCATTGTTTTATCAACATGAAAGTTCCGATGGTTCGAAAATATGCCTTCCATATGATCCTAGCTGGACATCGTTTCAGTAAAGCTGGCCAGGTAGATTTGGAGCAATTAAGTTGATACGTATCTCGCTTACGAGAGAAATCCCACAATAACGAAGCCAAGATTGAAAAATTCTATATCAGAATGATTATATTTGAGGAGCGACGTTTCGGCTAACAACTGTTAGATGCTGATGATGGCTAACAGTTGTAAGCCGAAACGTCACTCCTCAAATTTAATCATTCTGACATAGAATTTTTCAATCTTGGCTTCGTTATTGTGGGATTTCTCTCGTTATCTTCATACACAGATATTGTGTCTCTTCTCGTCGTATCTCGCTTGGTCACAATTGTATTGATTTTTGATATTTTGATACTTTTGTTCTTGATTTTTCAGAGGCGACATGCATTACGGGCATATTCACAAGCTTTGCAGGTGTATAAAGGAAAAGAATGGACCCTTGCTGAAGTAAGTGTAAATGATATTAGTTTCTAGATACACCAAAAAGAATCCTACCTAGATATATCTATATCTAGGGGGATATGGTTTTGGTTGTACCACCATTTGTGTGAAGTTTGCATTAACGTGATAAGATGGCTGACTGGTAGCCAATGTTTATGATGTTTCCCTTAAATGTAATCTTTGATTTGGTTTTGCAGGATCATATAAATTTTACTCTTGGGCGACAGTCGTTTAATTTGAAACAACTAGAGAATGCCACGGCTGCTTTCAAACATTTACTAACACGCGAAAGTCATCAGACACCAGCTCAACAGAATGCCTTTCTTCGAGAATATCTCTTTGTTTATAAGGTACGTAATTCTAGCAGCTATCTTGACCTACATATTTCCTGCCAACTGTTCAATGATTGTGAGGGACGAATGAATGAATTGCTTATCGTCTAAAGCTTGACCTCTGTGCATGTCTGTTAGAGTAGTTGTATTTGATATTTCAGCAACTGATGGCTCAGTCATACGGAGAAGGTATAACTCTAGTAAACGGTGCATATCCTCAACTTCCGCTTCCACTGATAGATGATAACAGTCCGAAAGTTCTTCTTTCGGCTTGCAGATCTGAAAACATCGAGGAAAGTATGTTTCTGAGTAAACCAACCATACGTTTATCCTCGACTCTGTATTGTGGATTGTATAGTTTTGATTATATTTCCTGGATTTTCAGCAACTTATATTCAAGCATCGTCAGTTACGTTTGAAAATGTTGACACTGAAGAATCGACCAATTGGCCGATCCTGGAACAACTGTTACTGATGTCTGCAAATAATGGCACTGTATCACCTGTATTCAAACCTACTGTTCATTGCTATTCGAATAGAACAAATAACAATCATAGTCCAACTGCGGTGGTTGGAGGTAAGAAAAGAGAAGAAATACATCATTCAGCTAATTCTGTTGGTCAAATATGTCAAGTTGTCAAATGTCAGTCTTGCAGTAGCTAATCCTAAAGTTTGAATAATTTTTCATCTATTTTAAGTGGAAGCTTGAAGTATGTGTTTAAAGAAATCTAAAATTTTAAGATGCCTTGGGAGAATATAGCAAACTTACAGATGATAATGAGTTCATTTATTTATTTTACTGTTTTTAGAAGCTGTTCAACTGGAAGTGATGTTACAGAATCCATTAAAGGTAGCGTTAGTTTTATCAGATGTGATACTGCTGTGGAAATTCCAGGTGATGGAATACGGTGAAGAAAAAAACCAACAAAACCCGAGCCTTATTCTTACAAATGAGAAAGAAACAAATGTGAAAGTAAGTCTAGTATTACCTTCTAAACCTTCTCACTTTTCTCTCGTTTTAGGTTATGATTATTTACTGGTACTGTGGCTTAGTGTTTGAAACTGTTATTATTTTTCAGAGCTCTTTAAGCGATGAAGTGATAGAAACTCAAGTCATTCCTGAATTTATTCTACTTCCTATGGAACGGAAACCAGTAAGAATCCATGACTGTAATAATAGTGGGATTTAAACTTATACCAGTAATCCATTCTGCATCTCAGAGTGTGGCTATTCTATTATCAATAACCATACTCTGTACTCATACAACTGAAATCTGGTTAGCTTTATTGAACTTTATGGAAATGTATTCTTAAATATTTAGATCCATCTAACTGTGATTCCTAAGCAAACTGGTGAATTAGGTATAACCGGTATAGCCTATAATCTCGGCTCTAGTACTCAGATGATTCAGTTACCCGCTGATAGTCCACTCATTACTAAACGACCGAGTTTCATCAGTACGATATCTATACGTGGAAAGAGTATCTTAGAAGTGCAGGGTCCTAGATTGAATCAGTCGAAAACGGAGAAAACAAGTAAGGTCTACGGACCAGACTGTCGCTTGGATTTAATCATAGCTCCTAAGATGCCCTTGCTCGAGGTAGGTCGTTCTGCAGCAAAAGTAATATGAGGGAGATCACTATTATTACCACCGTATGTTGAAGCATTTTCAGAAGATAATGATCATTGATTTATTGCATTCATTTCAGGTGAAATTTCATCGTTTTCCTGAATCGATGCTGTGCGGAGAAATCCGACTGGTTACCGTCGAATTTGAAAACCGTGGACAAATATCCTTGCATAAATTAAAAGTGGCTTCGTCTGCTCCGGACTTTTTCTCATTCGGCACGCCGGATATGGTATTGGACGAGGTATCTGTTTATGATACAATACCGCACAGCATCAACAATTCCAATAGCGCTGAAGAATTCGTCGTACAAAAGAAGGTTGTGTCGCATGTAATCGAAATTCTGTTACCAAACAATGTGCTAAAGCCTGGTGCGAAAACTCTACTCCCAATGTGGATACACGGACCTGTTACTAGTGCAATACATAAGATTGATTTCCTGTTTTATTATGAATCCGTAGAAGAAAATCCTTTATACAGGTAATCACAAAACTGTTGATTCTGTTAGACCCTTATTCTCTTACTGTTCATCTGTCTGTCTTTCAGCTTTGTAAATAGTGGGTTGATATAGATGAAACTTGGGTATAATCTTAGTATGGGGATCTAGTTATGCAGTGGAAAGAATGCGCCTAGCTGCGGAACTAGGCACTAACCACTGTTTTTCAGTGACATGACCTTGAAGATGACCTCGTAAGTGAGGAACGGAGTCAAAATTCAAAAAGTTGTCTTGAGAAAATTTAGCTATTGGTCCTTGATGCGGCAAATCCAAAATGCAATTTGAACTAATGCATGGTGATTTCGGAGTTCGAGCTTGAGTCTGAGAACTGTTGTCATCAATGGCTTGTTTCAACACACAGTATTGCAAAATTGATTTATTCCATTATTTTCTTTTTGTTTGATAGTTATCGTATATTACGTCATACAGCGACCATTGAGACGTGTGCCTCGTTACAACTGACAGCCGTAGCACAACGAGCTTGCTCCGCCGAGTCTGATACGGACAGTAAAAATCTTAACACACTCATTGTTAAAGCCGAAATAGAAAATCTGAATCAGGTAAATTAGAATAAAGGTATTCGGACCCGTACAGCCAGCCACGTCTTAAGAGGGGTCTGATTTTTCGTGAAAGTGAAATTTTGCACTTGCCTAAGGCATGTAACTATAGGCGTCCCGGGAGTGCTCCCCCAAAATTTTTTGAAAAAAGATGCAATGAGAAAATTTCATGGCTTCTGGCGTATTGGAGTGAAAATGGAAGAAAGATCATTTTCCTGCAATTTGGTCTTTATGCTTATTTTGAAGGAGAACTAACATACCTTTCTGGGCATTGACTAATCTGACTAATTTGTGTTGTTTTCCAGATTCAAGATTCCACAATAATCGAATTCAGTATTCTGCAGTTATCTTGTGCAAGCCAAATGTGGGCGCTTCATCATTTAAGCACTAAACAAAACAGTGGTAAATATAGTTTAATGTACTTATGTTGTGAAGGGTACATGGCTTTCTTCCGATTACTGGTAAACACTGAATGCTATTTGTAGATATTAAAGTAAATCCTAGGGAAAGTATGATGATGTCTTTCAAAGCCCATCAATCCGAGAACAACTGCGAAAATTACAAAGATGTTGTATTTACAAATGTTACATTTGACCAGCATCAGGTATGTATACAATCCCTTACAGTTTTCACGTAGTTCCGCATTTGACTCTTTTAAGATTTGAACTTTAAACTAAAGTTGGCATATCTATCTTCATTTTCAAGAAGCAAATCTAAACAACAACTGAGGAAACATTTTTTGTGGCATTTGCATTTATTTTTCAAAGATTCACAGTGCTGGTGTCCCATGTGCTGACTTCTACTTCCGATCTATGTTCAATCCAACTCTGCCACCTTGTGATATGGTATCTCTATCGAACTCGGTCATCCATTCACCAGATGGACTAATGCCATCTTTGGACGAAACAACACCTCAACAACAACTCCGAAATGCTGTATCGACAAATATGACGTTAATTGCATTGTGGAAGGTATGTATGATGTTCTGTTATTCAGATCTACTTAACTAGAATTCTGCATTGACAGGTAGAAATTGATTTGACGGGTTTATGTCTCCAGAATCATATTCTATTGTCGGTTTTCAGGCATTTGTAATATCAGATACAGGGGAATCTATCACGTTAAGAGGACAACATCAAGTGACGTTAGATACACTCGACACTGTGCGCATTTCACAGCCTACTTTACAGGTAACCCTTCAAAAGCCTTGATTCATGCACCAACATTGTAGAGAACTGAATTTCCGCGATACCACCGTCTCTACGGGCACAGAAAATGCTTCAAGTGGTTTCCACAGAGTTTTCGCCAGTCTCATTTATATGTAGTTTGATATGCTTTGAAGTGAGATCGTAACATTTTTAACTCTCTGTATATTCTTAATTTGTTTAGCCGGCTGTAGAACAAGCACCAGTGAAGATCATCAAACAACCAGAACCGCCACCAAACCCTATACCAGATTCTACAGTAGTCACTCAACTAGTCAAATATGATATCAATTGTGTACAAAGATTATCGCACGACTTCAGGAAAAATAGGTAACAACAAGAGCCAAAGATGTGTATTAAAACTGCAGACCAAGATGAATAATTGAAGTATATTTTTTCAGGCTTTGTATAATTCCGGTGAGGATATTATTACATAATTGTTCACATCATCTGGTAACTGTGGAACTTGACACCAGCAATAGCGAAAATAATGATAGGTACAATTTCTAATTTTGATAAGTAAGCCTATGAACATAGAACATGTTTTTAAAGGTGTTATTTTATTCATATGTTTCAGTCGTAACGAGAACACGATGGACGGATTTTATCATCCACGAGGCTGTAATCAATTCGTGTGGCTGTGTCAAACCGGCAATCATTTAACTCTTGGCAGTCAAGGCACTGAGAAATTGGACCTATTCGCTGGATTCAGTCAACCGGGTGTTTATAACTTGAGTCAATTGCAAGTAAAAGTTTCTGTTAGCGAGTTGAATATGGACTTTGTAACGCAGAAAACTGCAGCACCAACGTTAGTGGTCATCAATCGCGATACATCAGATTAGATTGCGGTAAACGGTTTTGCTTTCGTCTTGGATTAAACTTAAATTCGCGTATCTTGGATTCTTATTGTTTATAACACAACTGATGACTGAATACCGAGCTCAGTCAACAAGACTTCACCGATTATGTCATCAATATAATGTGAATGTCAGTTCCTAGCCCTAGGGCCACTTTTAAAGTGAACTGAGACTATATGTAAGTTAAATCTGACGTAAGTTCTGTTCTGCTGTGGAGGCCAGTTGCAGTCAAGGCTTGGATTTACTGTATTAATGTCCTAACAGGAGGCTGTAGATATTTTATAGGAAATGAACTTATTTTGGCTGTAATCTGACACGACTTCTTGCCTCGTTAAAAGAATAACCTGAACTACTGGTACAATGTAGATAGGAAATGCTGTATATTAACGAATTCCTGGTGTATGTCAGTTGAGTCATGAATGCGGTAGATGTATAAAGCTATCATAATGATGGTAATAACTACCATGGTAAGAATAAAATGAGAAAAACATTGAAATAACTGGTAAATTTTGCTCTCTTCCCACGTTGAGTAGATTTAGTACCCATACAAAATGAGCCCAAGTATTATATATGGATACTATGGCGATTTTATAGATTATCTGTCAAAAGACGTTATCTTTCAAAAGACGTTGCAATATTAGTAGTGCGTACGTTGATTTAATAGCAGAAAAATTCTATTTGTGTTTCATTCTTTGAAAAAACTAAAGAAATTGTAAACGTTTCTAATGAAAGAACAGTATACTGTTAGAAATTAAATATAATTAAAAGAAATTAAGAGTGATGGCTATGTATAGATAGAATGTTTCTTTCACTCATAGTGGGGCATCATCTAGGTGTACAAGGTTTAAAGGTTGATGTCACCTATTGCAATTAATTGTGTATTATCATATACGGTCTGTATATTTTTGAGTTTTAATGTGCAATATAGGATAGAAATGAATGAAAGATTTCTCGACATTCGCTCTGTTGATAATGTATAAAATGATATATCGCTAGCATACTACTGCAGGCATCGTGACAAACCAATGATTTTACATAAAATAAATAATTATTGATTATACCATAAAATCATGTTTCTTGAATTGCTTTACAAGTTTCTGTAGGAATATGGCGATCTTAGCTATGGTTTTTTGAAATCATCTGAAATGGGCCGATATGGAAAATTCGTATATTTGGCCGACTCTGAACTCTAGAATCCTCCTAGCCTTGGCTTCGGCAATATTGGTATGTACAAGCAGCCTGTTGGTTGATATCGCCCATTACCCAAATTACATCCTCAGAAAATAGAGGATCCAATAAAGACTAGGGCTAGTAGCATTTCACAGAAATATGGTCCAAATCCAAAAAATGGCTCAATATAGTTATAGACCTTGGTTCACACATCATTAGTAGCAAGATTCATCTTCATTCTATTTAAAGTGGATGGACGGAGAGAGAATATTTTAACCTATCAGCTTCACTGACCATTGGTCACAGCGGAGATTAAACGCAACAAACATAACAAATAGTTTTTATTATCAATATTATTTCTTTTCTTAAATAACAAAAATCTCTACATAAAGCTTATCATTACAATTTAGAGGTTGGATCGTTTAAATCCTTTCCAGCAATTTGACCATCTGGAAAGTCGACATTCACGAACAATTGTCCATGGGCTGGCCACTTAGATTTGGATGCAAACGTGTATCTATGCTTTCGTTTATCCATTTTATTTCTTTCCTCTAAAGTACCACTTACCACTTCCACTGGTTTTTCCGGTTGATTAAAGTTCGGATACTTTGGATATAACTCATCCCCTGAAAAATATGGACATGTAAATGAATGACCCCACCATACTAATACTAATCTTCACGAATGCTCGAATCAATAAATCATTAGTTTAAAGGGAACTTGTCCGACTTTAAAATATTTCTCGCGTTATAGTGTGGGATGGTCAATCTATCGTCATAGAGTTTCTATACATGTTACAATTTCACAGCGCAGAAAATAACAGTAAATATAAATCCGAAGCAAGTGGTTTTATATGAAAACGTACCCGGAAAAACATGCATATATGCATTATCTAACTGGATAGGAACTGGATATATTCGCTGGCAGCCGTTTGAACTTCGTTTAACGCTAAATTCCAGCATCGATTCCATGGAGGGAAACTGCCATAATCTCGACAACTCGTATACTTGTGGCGGAGCTAAATTAACCTGGCCTTTTTTGAAGTTTCGAAGCGCTTGTTCAGGATCATACCACTGAAAAATAAACACTGATTATTCAAGCAGCTGCTTTACTGGTAACAAGAGAGAAGATATGTGATTCACCTAGTTGTTGGTTATAATTACCTCAAGCATGGTCATTTCCTTCTGATCTTGAACAGCATCGAGTTCTGTATCCGTAAAACATAAGTAGAATACTGTATCGAATCTACGTTTTACGGTTATTGGTGTCAACCAATTCGACCATTCTATCAATCCAAATATATCGGGAATGACCTCCAGTTGTTTGCACATGTTAATAAACTCAGCTCCGTTATCATGGACTTTATTTCTCCATTGTTCAAGTAAATTGGGGCTTTCAGGTTTGTAGACACGAACAAACCGGTTTTTCGGTGCTGAATTGGTAAGATCCTGAGATTGCGGTTGAGTTTTCAAGCTTTTCGCGAATAAAATTCCACTTTCTTCAAAAGTTTCACGAATTGCACATATCCTGTAGGCGATTTCACTCAGCACGGCTTCATCGAAGTCCGTGTACAGTTCGATGCGGTTTTCATTGACGATTGTTTTCAAACGATGGCTGTTCGAATCGAGCATATCCAAACCACTTTTCTCGAAAATCGGTATCCACTCTTCTGAGAAGTCGGCAGCATCGATAACACCGCCTGGAAAAACATACTGATTCGCAAAACTTTTGCTTTGTCCACTGCGCTTGAGCATCATGATCTCAAAATCATGATGACGATTCGGTTTCATGATCCCACTTGATGCGCTGTTGGAGGTACCATTATTTTTTAGACCGCCTCTCTTTGCGATAGATGCAATCATCAATGTGGCAGCAGTCCTCCAAGGACGTTGAAACTTCGCAGCTATCTGCATGGTCATGTTTCTATTTGGAAGCTATTTACTAAGTTAATTAAAGTTACAATCGTTGTCAGGTTGTCGGTGTTCAGTGTTGGTGGTGTGGTTCCAAAGCTGTCTGTCTGGCGTGAAAATATCCACTCAATCGTGAAACTATAAATCACAGTTTCTTGATTAGTTTCTGTTGAACTTGGTTGGTGTATAAACATCAATTAGATAACATAATTATAAAAGATGGGCCAGTAATAACACACTTACTACGATAAACAGATTAATTAAAATAATTTTGACAGAAATCTGGCATGAATTAATTCAATTCAATTCAACGGAATGACAACCTCCACACGACCTTGAAACTCAAATATTAGCTCTTTATTTGTTATTTGTGGCTTAAAACTGCTTTCACACTGAGTATTCAGGTATTTATGCGTAATTTTTAGGTCTTCATTATTAAGTTCTAATTTCTTACGTCCGAATGAATTCTTATTCAATCTCCACAAGATGCGATATTTATGAGAAATAAGGTTCTCTAAACTCCATCATACTAATTACTGCACGAAACAGATTTCGTATATACTACAGTCTAACTCCAATAACCTGATTTGGCCTTAATTTATTGCTTAGATAGCCCTTAGCCATACATCATATGTTTAATGTGGAGTTCTTCTTTTAGGCATACTAATTCAAGAGCGAGGCCTCTTCCAATCATCATGGATTCTGGTAGTGAAAAGATTCAGTATTGTATTTGTAGATCAACAGATGCCAATCGTTTTATGATGTAAGTTTAGTATTTAATTGTGCTTCATTCCTTGCTAGTAACATCCTCGTTTGCCAGGGTTTGATTGTCAACCTGCCATCACAAACCCTGGCTGCAGACCATTCAGTGGTCTATTACGTTGCTCAAGATTTCTTGGGCGGACAGGATGCCACTCAGCGGCCACCAGTCCTGTCTATGTGTTTAGCCAATCAGATGCCTTGTTTCTTGTTGGCAAATTCGCTCCGTCTATACCACGGATCTGATTGGCTAGATATAAAGACAAGTGGCTGCTGAGCGGTAACCTGTCCCACCCAAGAAATCTTTGACCAATGAAGGATCTGCGGCACGGGTTTGTATCGTAATCAAGCCCTGGTAAGGGAGGATAAGTAAGTTACCATCATAAGTGCTAATTTGATAACCAGATAGACTTAATATGGGACTTCTGGCCAATTTGGTTTGAGATTTACAAATGATATGAAATTTAACCGCTCTTGGGTTACTGACTACTTAGATGAGATTTACGTATGTCTCCTTCAGCACTGTGGTACCACTCAGTGCGGTGCCAGGTCATACCCTGCTAATCTCATAGTAATTATTGTTTCAGATGTTGTGATAACTGCGAAGAATGGTATCACGGAGATTGCATCGATGTCACACAAAAACAGGCAAAAAATATCAAAATATTTTACTGCGGGAGCTGTCGAAGTAAGCGACGTTATTTTGCTTCATTTCTATCCCGCAATTTTCGGGGCGAGACGTATTTGAAATGTATGACATATCAAGGTTTTATAGATGCTTATTAAATTTCGGTTTATATAGATCGAGACAACAGCTTAGTTATCAAGTACAAAATGAAGAAAGCTAAAAGATTCATTGAACCGGAAAGGGAAACTAGGGTTAGTTATTCTTGCATTTTTCCTCAAACGAATTCGAAATTCAGAAAAAAATCTGTATGATTTTTGTGAACTATGCTGAGATTCTGTTATCATATCTTAAGATAAAGATTTCAGCTGCACAGAATTTTCTAGAAATTGTAGCGTTCTATGCTTCATAGTTACTAGTATAGTTATTTGGATATTAGTTATCGATGTTGTGATAGATATTTCAATTGTATTCAGTCTGCAGCCAATCGTAAGAAGTCAACAAGGCGATGTGGAGAATGTATTGCCTGCCATAGAAAGGTCGATTGTGCACGATGTGACTTCTGTAAGGTATTTCAAAACAAACAGAATGATAATACAAACAACAAATCATAGAAATATAGTTAAGGCGATAAACTCCAAGATATCTCAGTTTCTGGTCTGATCATAAAGTTGATATTAGTTTTGTAATTTTACGCATCTTTTCAAGGATATGAAAAAGTTTGGTGGTCCGAATAGAATACGACAAAAATGCCGATTAAGACAGTGTATCAACTTCGTAAGTATGAGCAAAATATTTTTAATTCTAGCTATGGGTTTTTGTTGGTTTCAATTTTTTTCGCATACATGGTAAACATATTTTTTCCATAGCTTCTCATTATTTCGCATTTTTAGGGAACCCGTTTTGCAGCTACTGTAGTACCAACAGATTCAGAGGTACTATAACTAAAAACCGACGATGTCTTGTGTTCATGAATTAATTTTTCCACACCAGCAAAGCTTTTCTAACTCATCTTAATGAGATATCCTTCGTTATAATAATCAATGTCACTAGTAAATATCACTCATTGCAATAAAAACATGAGAAAAAGGTTGAGTTTGACAAAAAAAATTGATCAATATCTGCAGGTTTGATGAGTTAGAAGTTTTTTCAAACAATTCAGACCACAGTTGAAATTTTCTAGTACTCAGAATATTGTTAGTTATGCTTTAAATATTTCTCTAACCCAATTTTGCCTTTTTTCTCTCGTTTTTAGCCCACTTGGGACTTTAGTCCCAGCGGGCTATTGCGTTCACTTTTCATCCGTCGTCCGTCCGTCCGTTGTAGACGGAATCCAGTTATTTTGGGAAGTTTTGAAGACGCTTCAAGGTAACGTCTTGATATTTGGGTTACATGTATCTACCCTAGACACATCTTCAGCCCAAAAACTGGCCCTGTCAGAATCAAGATGGCCGACTGGCAGCCATTGTTGTTCGCCAAAATCAGCACTTTTTACACGTTTTTGAACTTTTTGAGGGAAATTTTGAAGACGCTTTGATCAATTACCTTGATCTTTCGGATATATGTGAATCCCCCCCCCCCCCCCCGGGCCCATCAACATAACAAAAATTGGGTCGGTCGGACTCAAGATGGCCGTCCTATGACCATTTTAGTGCCCAAAAATGTTAATTTTGGCCCGAATTCTGAGTCCTGTAGCTTCCTACTGGTTTGCCATTTCTCATTACAATTTGTGATGGGTATTCTTTGGAAAGGGATGTTTTATACCTGAGACAGGTATTTTTCATCAGCCAATTATGACGCAATTGGCGGCCATCTTGGTGTCACCAGTACTCATTCGTAAGTGGGAAAAACATAATATTGATACCTAAGCGTATTTTGCTACCACAATCAATTAGAAAGTTGTAGCTCATAACGTGTTCTATGATTGTGGTGAGTTTCAAGGTAGGCCTAATTGGATTTCGTATATGGCCACCAGGGGGCGTTGAATAATACAATATCTTAGCATTTCTTTATTATATTCGTACCTATGCATATTTTGTAACCACAATCAATTGGAAAGTTGTAGCTCATGACATCATCTATGATTGTTGTGAGTTTTAAGGACATAAGTTTTTCTATATGGTCACTAGGGGGCGTTGAATAGTAGAATAACTTAGTATTTCCTTATTATATTGGTACCTAGGCATATTTTGTTACCATGATCAATTGCAAAGTTGTAGTTCATGACATGTTCTATGATTGTGGTGAGTTTCGAGGTCATTGGGTTTTGAATATGGTCACCAGGGGGCGTTGAATAGTAGAATGACTTAGTATTTCCATATTAAATTGGTAACGAGGCATATTTTGTTATCACAATCAATTACAAAATCGTAGCTTCTGACATGTTCTATGATTGTGGTGAGTTTCAAGGTCATTGGTTTCTGTAAATGGTCACCAGGGGGCGTTGAATATTGAAATTGTTAGATTGTTGAGCATTTGAAACCACTTCCCAAGTGGGCATGGTGTCCCTGGACCCCTAGTTTATTATAATGAGACTTCATATTTTGATTATAATTGATGTATGAATGAACAAAGGAACCTAAAACAAAGTGTCTCAGTAAATTCTTTGCTCTCACGAGTTTGATATTGATCGTCCGGCTTATCAAGTTAGATGTTATTGTTTATTGGTTCTTCGTTCTATCATCAATTTTGTTTGGGAATTGGTAGCACAAAAATTTAACATAAAGACAATAACTTGTTTGTGAGACTGTTATTAAACCTATAACTTCTTACTAATGTGTGTAAACTAAGAGGTGTTCAATAGACAGTTTAGAAGGGTTTCCTGTCTGTTCAGCTGTTGAAACTATTCTTCACTTTTTCGGTTCAAGAAATGTAGGGCTTGGGTAAAATGAGTTCTTCCTTTTCATTTCCAAGTGAAAAATCAAATCATTTTGTGTGTAGTTGGATGAACACGTGTATGTTTTCTTATCCTTTCACACTCCTTATACCGGTAATCGAGTAACTGCTGCTGAAATTGTATTTTGATCTAGTCAACTGTATGGCATTTTTGCTAACCAGGCGATATTTTTCTTTGCAGGGCTTACTTCTATCAGGACACAAAATTTCATCGAAATCTAAGAAGGAGAAATCATTGGGATTATCCTCTGCATCTGATTCTGAATCAGTCAGTGATTACAAACCTCCTGGGTAGGTTTTTATGCTCAAGAACAACTTCGGTGTCTCCATTATTTTCATGAACGGGGTACTGGATACCGTGTGTGTGTAATTGATTCTTTTACAACTACTACATGTATTCTGAATATCTTTTGATGGTTCTTGCAGAATAATAGATGTAGATGAACAAAGCACTGATGATGTATTACTTGATATATCGATGGAATCGTACGGAGGACAATGGTCGTCTACTGCGCTATCGGACAACGCCAAAAAGAGTCCAAGAAAACGATCATCTAAACCTCACAGATCCAGAAAAACCAAAGTAGTCAGTATAGAATGATTTCTGTTTCGATCGAAAATCTACCGTACTTAAATTCTATAGAAAAGCATTCTTTTCGCGTATTGTATTTTTGATGTTTTCAGTCAAGACCGAAAGCACGTCATTTATCTAATCGTAAAGACATTGATTATGAAGAATTGGATCGATCATTTTTCGAAGACGAAGAAGAAGAGAAACAATGTTACGGGCCGGGTTGTATCAATGTCGCGCGAAAAGGATCAAAATATTGTTCAGATGAGTGTGGCATGAAATTAGCTACAAAGTAAGTCGGTGATTCTAATGTTTAATCCAGTCAGTCAACAAAAAGTGTATCAACCGGTTGTCATTCATATTTATTTCCTGATCATTGCAGTCGCATTTATGAAATCTTACCTCCACGAATTCAAAACTGGAACAGTACTGCTTGTTTGGCAGAAGAAAATAATAAAAAGGAGCTCGAAAAAATTCGCAAACTGCAACTCGATGCCAGACAGAAAATAGGAGAATTAGATATGAAACACCAAAATTTAGACGCTCTAATCGAACGTGCTAAACATTCAACTATTACACCAGAACCCGATGTAATGTTCTAGATTATGTTTCACAAGAAGAAATAGATTCCTGATAACTTAGCTCTTACTGATGATTTTATATTGGTTTGTTTATAGAATGGCGATGAACCAGATGAAGCTGAATTAAGTATTTATTGCGTCACCTGCGGTCATGAAATTAATCAAAAAGGGGCATTAAAACACATGGAAAAGTGTTTTGCTAAGGTGAGTTAATATTTAGGGTATTCCAATACGGCAATAATGTTAAGATTGAAAGTAATTGAAATAATTTGAGAATTGGTTTAGGAGGATATTGCAACATCTCATTTCTTTTGTCGTTCTCTGCCTCGTCCGAAGTGGTATCTATATTATGTGAAATCTTGTTTTTTCTTGCAGTATGAATCTCAAACGTCATTTGGCTCGATTTACAAAACACGAATTGAAGGCAATTCGATGTTTTGTGATTATTACAATGCACAACAGAAAACCTACTGTAAACGTCTCAAAGTGTTATGTCCTGAACATTCCAAGGAACCTAAGGTAAAAAACATTCTTTGAAGTTCTTATGTAGTGAATGTGCGAGAATTATGGGATTTCTTCAAAATTCGAGGAGTTAAAATTTTTTATGAAATTCATCTCTTGTTTTCTTCGCAGGTACGTGAAGATGAGGTGTGCGGATGTCCATTAGTAATGAATGTATTCGAGGAAACTGGTGAATTCTGTCGGACACCGAAGAGAAAATGCGGTCGGCATTATTGTTGGGAGAAATTGCGAAGAGCTGATATTGATATGGAACGAGTCAGACAGGTAAATAAATTATTTACTGCTCAAAATGATAGTCTTAATTACCGGTATTACTAGCCCAATAATATATTGGTTGAATCTTTAGTCTTCTCGGATTGAGAGACCTCGTAGTCATTAGTGGCCAATTATAACTCCAAAAATAGCCAACTCCACTGAGAGTCAATTAGGTTTAGTGAAACGAGGAGCGCGTGAACTGAAGCACTCATTCTTGTTACTTTGTTACACGATTGTTTGTCTATTTTCAGTGGATCAAATTAGACGAGTTATTCGAACAAGAGAGGAATATACGTATGGCAATGGCTAACCGAGCTGGTGTACTCGGCTTAGTACTAAATCAAAGCATAGATCATGATCCGCTTAATCCAATCAAGATTCCCGAAAGTATTAGCATATGAATTCTTTTCGAAAATATCAATTTGATTTGAAATTCGTTTGACACGCAAATGTTGTTAGTATGTCGTTAGTTGTTCATATCTATACGAGTGTAAATAAATCCTTTTATAAAGTCGATTTTTGGGCTTTTCTTTGGCATTTTCCAACGTTCTCAAAAAGGACATTGGTTTCCATCCAGATCTGCTTCACCTGCACCTAAGAGACAAATGGCAGTCATTTCAAAAACTATGAAAAATACATTACTAAAAATGTTGTTTTTATTATGTTTTCTAAAGACATAAGTTCTCAAGATTTGTAGAAAAATTTAATTCATATTTTCATCTTTTATGACACATATAGCGCACTGTATCAAAGTTCGTCATTGTTGCGTTGGAGATATTTGGGTAGTTCAGAACTAGCGCATCTAAACCCTAAATTTCCAGCGGAACTGTCCGGGGTATTTTGACTTCGTGCAGCACAACGGTAACGATAACAGGTATCCTGGAATATACAATAAAATGTTTGAAAATTTGTTTGTACGAACCAAATCTTCAAAATTAGGAGGCTTTGTACCCAATTAATGACAAAACATACCTTATGGCACATATATGACCCTCCTTTCTTCACTTTATCCTTTCCACTAATGGCACCAGTCTACAAGAAATATGAAACTTAGCGTCACACGATCTAATGCAAGGCAATATGTAATTCTTTTCTCTCGAGTACTTACTGGATTTTTAGATTTTGCTGATGAATGATTCACTTGCCACCAATCTGCTGTCCACTCCCAAACATTACCAACTATATTTTTCATGCCATATTTATTTTGTGCTGGAAATTCCGTAACCTGCAAGTTAATAAGTTAAAACTTGAATAGGCACACTGTGTAGGCCAACTGCTTATCCCGGCATGAGGGAAAAATTTTACTACATTAAAATAAAAAAAATCTATTAAGTATGGATAATCAAAATATTGGCACCACACAAAAATGTGGACACTGTGTATGTACTTACAGGAGCTGTGCTGATGTAACCATCTTCTTTGCTATTTTCAGCAGGAAATTTCCCCTGCCAAATGTTCATGTAATGTTTACCCTTTGGCATTTCCTTATTTCCCCATGGATATAACCTGCCAAATACATACAACAGAACATATCAGAAGGGTTTTTCAATTAGCCAATTAGAGGCAATCTTTAGTCTCATGAAAAAAACCTTTTTAAATTTCTTTTTATTGTCACTGGATTTTATGTTTGTGTTGAAAGCAGAATAACATTGCCATATATATATATTGGTACCTATGCATATTTTGTAACCGCAATCAATTGTGAATGCATTTGTTCGCCAGGGGGCAGAATAGTGAGATTGTCAGATTGTCATATGCATATCAAGTGGGCATGGGGTCCCTGGAACCTTAGTTTATACAGCGAGTAGCAGCTACCTACCTATTTTTTCTCCCACCCTGACATGTATATTCCCACTCCGCTTCTGTAGGAAGGCGTTTATTCAACCAATTACAATATTTAACAGCATCGTTCCAAGATACATGAACAACTGGATGATCCATTCTGAAATAATAAGCCAGTCAGCTTATAGATCCCGTTATTTTCTATCAATTCAAACTAACATGAAAATGATTACCATACCTATCTTTTATATGTGTATCCAATCCTTCTGGATGCTTCCAGGATGCGCCTTTAACTGGTAACCACCATGGTGCTGCGGCCACCTGTTAAATTGTATCATCTTATTTCCGGTATACACGAGTATAGTACGCGTTATTAGATTAATCGAAAGTGATGATGACTTACAGCTTGTGTGATACTTTTTAATGTTTGTTCACTGAGCAATGATTGTAGGACAAATGAATCACCAAAACTTTCAGCCTGAAATAGGCTTCAAAGAATTAGAGATTAATAGAA
Source organism: Tubulanus polymorphus (assembly GCF_964204645.1). Taxonomy (NCBI): domain Eukaryota; kingdom Metazoa; phylum Nemertea; class Palaeonemertea; order Tubulaniformes; family Tubulanidae; genus Tubulanus; species Tubulanus polymorphus. The sequence continues at coordinate 7,670,437 of NC_134027.1, read as the reverse complement.
CTACCACATGAAATCAAAGCCTGTAAACATACCTCTGTTTTGTAAGATGTAGCATTTACAAAACGCTCAAAGTCCTGATTACTGACTTCGTGCATATCCATATAAAACGAAGAAACCGTCACACCCCTAGCTGGGTACTCTCCATCGGCTATTAATATCGGATCATTGAGACCCATCGTAAACTGACCGCCTTGTATATAAACCATGTTATCTGTATAAGAAGGCTGTAGCTCATCATTCAGCTCATCTTGACCCTCATCCGTAACAACTGTTACATCACTATGATCATCATCGATTTCTTTATTTGTTTTCCGATTAGATTTACAGCCGCATGAAGTATCTGAACCTTTTAACCGTTCAGCACCGTCTTTCTTATTTCCACAACTACCATCGAGACTTTCTTCAAATGATGCAAAGTTTACCGTTAACAATACGAGTAGTAACGACAGCAGAAAAACTCGCGACATCGATTTCGAATCCATTTTCAGTTTAATAAAGAATCGTAAGGAATATATCCTTTACAACCCAATGACTTGCAATAGCAGGCTTTTCGGTTTTTTATTTCACTTATATTTTCCTGACTGGTTGATACACCCCCCGAATAATCGTAACACAATTCTTCACCAATTTCGATATCGCGCTTCGCGAATAACGCCAAATGAGGAATGCTATTGTCAATTCTAACCGGAAGCATGAACAAATTTGGATCGCAAGAATGATTCAAAAATCGACCGACGTTTCCGATGTTTTTCGGATCGACGATAAACGTGTTTATCGCGGTCGACGTGTGCTCTTTTAATACAAAAATATAATTAGAATCGTCACAAGACTGCAGCTTCCATCGCAAGCGAGCTTCAGATTCACTAATTACTTCACCGGCATACTCGCACACGAAACAATTTTTGCCGATTTTCTCCTCTGCGATTACGCCGTATCCTTTGCGATGAGTTTCGACGACTTTCAATTTTCGTTGCAGACGATGTTGTACAAGTCGATTACGACAGGATTTCGTACAGTTACAGTCGCGAGAACATTCGAGAATCGGTCGCGAAGTGAAATTCGCATCGATTAGCCGAAAATCGCGATACGTTTCACCGAATCTTTGAATACAAGGGCAGCGTTCCGGTACGCAAGTTTCACACGCACATCCGATATGTTGCTCTTGAAATAATTCGATATCGCATCCAGCTCCAGGAACGTTTTTACAGCAATACTGAAATTAAGGATCAATTGTAAATGTAGTATTGAAGCAAATTTTATAAATATCAATTCAACATCTTAAAAATCTTTTAACTTATAACACCTTGTATATCCCTTGATTTTCAAATACCAGACCAATACCTTTTATGAACATATTACCAATCTCGCCAATGTAGGCCTATTCTATGTATATCTATATAGAACATAATTGACTGTCATTGAATCAATATAAGTTATTCAGTTGGAACTAATTTCATGTCACAGGATTGATATCAGCCACATCAAAGGCCAACTGCATTATCCTGCCAGTCATTACTCAGTTCATTGAGACTGACCTACAACCTAAATATAGTCAACACTATCAACTTTAACTATTTAAGTCTTTTACTCGTCACCAGTGAGCTATAAAGTTAAATCATTAATAAGACTCAGTGTTATTTGGTTTCGACACCTAAAATAAATACCAATCATTTAAAGCAAATATCACTTAATGACTATTGATATCACAATAACGATGTAAATTGTAGCCCTATCTCCAGTGAACATACCCATATAAGAATAATAGCTAGGGATACGCAGCTAGTGTCGAAAGATAAGCATTTGAACATAGATCATGTTTTTTAAAATATCAAATACACAAATTGTACTACTATTACCCTAAAACTGTTGATTGTGTCACTGTCAGTAGCTTGCGCATCTATGCCGACACCTACAGATTCAATACCTTGATCTAATGTAGGATTAGGGCAAGTCTCTGTATTCATCGATTTTGATAGAATGAAAAGTTTGGAAGTCGTGGGTGCAACATGTGTCACGCTTGACCCTGACACTACAGAACAGTCTGTCGTTCTACTGGAGATAATAGGAGTTTTACTTTCTTTCGCTGTAACTTTTAGGACGTGTTGGATATATTTTCTCGATTTAAATGGGGAACTGTTTGTTTCAGATCTTTTCACTGTGAAATATCAAAATATTCGATGTGATGACCGATGGGGACCGATAGTTCCACGCAGGTTGTTGTCAAAATAAGATAATCTCCATCATCAATAAACATTTATCTGATTGATTTGATTGATCGAACCAAAGGATATATTCCATACCCGAAATACTTGGCTTGTCAATGACATTATCTAGGTTCGAGTCCTTACTTTCCTATATTACAGTGCATTTTCGCCAGATTGTCATCACATGCTGGCTCCGCTAGCGTTAGCGTTAGCTGGGCCCTAATGGTTTCAAATACTTTTATATCTATTATGACGCTGTCAAAACAAAAATGTAACATTTACAAAAATGGTTTCATGTTTGATTTACTACTAAAGCGTTATTTAAGGGGTCATTCGATGTCCAACGTCTTCGTTCAGCGTTTCAAAATAAACAGATTTGAACATATCACACCCGTCGTTATTTCGTACGTTTAATTTGTACATGTAATTAATCAAATCGTTCGTACGTACCGGTTATAAATACTTTGACGAATAAAATCAAATATCAATCAATATAAAAACTTTCAACTTAGTTTTCTTGCTCTCTTCTTTCATGAAAAATTCAAAGACTGACGTTTGAATCATACAATCATTCAAACCGACGGATATCGAAGGAAATTGGTTTCAGAAGTAAATAACTCAAAATTCACCAATTGATTTCATGAAGTATATAGAAAAACCAGCTACTTACAAATTTAAACGTTTAAAGGCAAAATTTATTCAATATTCACATTAAAGAATATTACATTTTTTCAGTCTCGTCGATGGACATCGCGTAGTGAATGCAGAGAGGCGAATTGTTCACATTTGCTATATTATAGGATAAAGGTGCAAAACCAAAGGGCCCAGGATCTAAAAAATACCGCACTGGACGAAATGTGGTGGTTTGGAAATTAAATGGCTTCGATAGATGTATAAATACAACGATACTTTCATTCAATTAAATCACCTGGGTCCTATATATGTTCACCTCTAATTATTCAATTAGTCAGGGATTGCAGATTGAGACGTGGGTTCGCTGTGACGTCGATCGCGGTACTCCCAGAGGTGTTCATTCGTCGCTGTTTGTATCTTTCGCCACTCCAGTTTATTTTCATGATATCTATTTGCAAATTAGTTCATTCACGTGAATGAAAACCGATGATTCTCACGTGAGCGAAATAATAATGTCATCAGACAAAATGATTACTATTGAGATTTGAATGAAATTCCAATGTTTAAACGAAAATCTATATTTTAATGATGTATAACCATTACGAATATATCCAACTTCACAAAACGTACGGTTACGGTACCCGGTACATAAAGTAGACATTGGCCTATCGCTGTACAGAATAAACATGAACAATCAGATGATACGTAGGCCTATGAAATGAAAAACCCATAGGCCTACAGGAATAACAAGATAGCCCTCTCGACTCGTCGTTTGCGTGGGTGCGCGTGCGTAGCGTACGTCACACCCGGAGAGAATAAAGTCGCCTGTTGCTCTAGACTCAGATCATCGCCGATAAATCTACCAATAAAACAAAAAGTTTTCCAGATAAACATTTCGTCGAAGTGGTTTTTTTCTCCGTTGAATATAGAAGCTGCAATGAAATTTGAAGGAACGTGTTTATGTCGTCGGGGTTATTGGATCCGCAATCTGTTCATAGGTAAGTTTATTTATGTTTTGCATCCAATATTGTCACTTAATCTATTTAAATGATAAAAAAACTAACTGAACGATTAATAACTTAAAAAAGATACACGTAAGTCGTGTCCATCATAAGTTTCAATAGCTTCGATTCAAAAGTTGAATGGTCTTTTTGTCATTCTGTTTCTCAATTTTACGGTAGTTAACAACACATTTTTGTCGCTAAAATTCGATTTTATCCTACCTTAAAACGAAAACAAGTAAGGTAAAATCCAAAATGTTTAATGACTGCGCATTTTGCGAAACAACAAGTCAAGTTTTGCCTTTGTAGGACAAATTTTTGATCTCGTGTCAGAATGAAAACACTTCTTCGATAAAATACAGGAAATAGAGGCGATATATATTGCAGATCTTATCAAAATCAAACTACTTTTTAAAGATCGTTATAAATCAGAAATGAGACAGATCCTTGAACTGGCGGGTGTGTGTATTTCCATTGGAGACCTCACTGAATTGAAGACGAATCATGACGCATGACGCACACAGTCCATTTAAGAAAAGTGCATCCGAATTTAATTTGAATAAAACTTGGTGATTATCAGATCTATAAACACCACTGCACTGCAAAGCATGTTATTATTTTCTTCTTCGGTTTTTTTATTTATACACTATTTGCTCCGATGTACGTAATGCGCAGAAAAAAGTTGCCAATTGATTCGTTGCGTTTATCGTGGACTCCTTGCAATCTAGTCAACTATTGATACGGATTTTCCACCAATTTTCCCTTAATGTATATTTCATATTTCATGTGTCGCATATTTCATTTGACTAGTAACCAATTAAATCATCGAGGCATAATCCGTACCCATATAGACTGGAAAATGCGTTAATGTTCCTTGCATTAATAGTTAAACAATCGGATGATAAAGCTTGCTTTTACTTCGGTTTTGGATGTAATGGCCACTTTCATTCATCGCTTAGCTCCCGACTCGCGACCCCGACTCCCGACGTATGAATAAATAAATATACCGTGCAAAATATTCAGAGTTTGTTTTAAACCGAAGCAGCTTTCGTTGACAGCTTGATTTTAACGGTGGTGTTCATAATTGAAAATCGTGGTCTCTATAGGGATTCCGCGGGCTGCTATTCGGATGCTATTTCGCACTGCAAATATAGTATCGTTATCATCAATGAAAAAGCTCCGAATCAACATTACTATAAATAGGAGAAAATTATCAGATAGAAAAACATCTGTAAAAGAAAGTGCCGCGTTGACGCTGACGGGTGTCACGCTGTTCACACACAAATGCAATTGACCGGTTCATTATCGGTTTGATTGGCAGCGTTGTCACGGGAAACCTCTAACACTTCCACTGCAGTTGTCAAAAGCAAAGTCATCGCGTAGTCAGATGGGGTTGCGCATTTACACACCGCATCAGTGTTTGATCAGTGGAAAAAAGACCGTTCGTTACAACTTTTGATAAAAAATATCATTTCATGGATTGGAATCCAGCAGTGTCCATAGCGAAACGACCACTATACTCTCTCATAACACCAGTTCCCATTCGAGACTCAGTTCATCGTTTGTTTTGGAACTGCTATTTTTTCATCGACCTACGTCACGATACGATGGGAGACATATGCATCATTCAATGTCCTCCCACTAATTTCCCTCGAAAAGAAATTACTAAATCACAGCTATCATTAGCGGGATTTTCGAAATGAATAATTCATACAGAATCATTAAAATTTTGTTCATGCAATTGGATCATTTTGCACCGAAATCCCTGTTTGTTTTATTTCACGAGATTTAACAATTAGATCACAAAGTGATTTGGAAAATATAAATAAAAATCTATCTATCTATCATTTGACGAAAAACGCTTTCAGAAAATCATAACCAAACCGTCATCAGTTGCGGGACGATTGAATCGTTTGGATGCATTATTTACGTCGCCCATTTTATGTAAAATTGGATGTGAACGTATCTTCACAAAGCAATCACTTAAATAATGTTTTAGTATAATGGTACTTCTTGATTAAAGCGAATTTATTTATCTATCTATTTATTTCAGAGATAAATTGCAACAATGTGTACAATATGAAAGATGATACATAATGTTGTAATATAGAACTGGGGTTTCAGAAAAAGCAAGGCTTGTATAAACTGAAACCCTGAAAAGGAATGCTAAATATACAAAAGTTGGACATTGGCAACGATACATTGCCAAGAATTCTTAAGTCGGTTAAAGTGAATGTGTAAGATTTTTTTTTACGAGTTCACATCCAGTTTTTGCCCTGACAAACCTATGCCGTTATTTGTGTCTGAACACTCAATTACGATACGTATGTGTAGATATTGATTAGATATAAAAGGAAAGCTATAATCTCAATTTTCATCATTTTTTCCTAGTTTCAGTAATAATTGCGAGCACAAATGTGATATCTTCTCTGGGGCAACGAGAGATGCGAGCCTCGCAAAAAAGAAATATAGTAGATTTGCATAATTTCTACAGGCGATTAACAGCTAACACCGCTCAGGCCGCCGATATGAAAAAAATTGTGAGTTCAAATAAACATTGAATATTAAATCTAAACAATTCTTTTGGAGATATGATTACGAAATAATGTAATCAAGTGTTGCTACTAAACGTGTAAAATCATATCATGTATTTCGAATCGATTAATTTGCATGTCAATTTTCTGTCTGTTGAGACGCAAATTGGACGGCAAAGCATTGTCTTCGATGTTTTCAAACAACTGGTTTTGCTTCAGTTTTGGGATGAATCTCTGGCTGAATCTGCTCAGAAAGTCGTCCAGTGCAGAAATCTATGGAAATCTCACCAACAACTTTCCGACGAGTTCGGCGAAATGGATGAATTCACGTATTTTCTCAAATACGGAGTAAACACGGCTAAAGTACCGCGTAAAACTACCATGTCATCGATTATTCGTAAATGGTTTAACGAAGGTGTCAACTATGACGAAATGATTAACCAATGTACTACCGATTCACCTTGCTGGAACTATTCGCAAGTACGTTTTTATGTTAAAAAGATTTCTTTAAGTCATTTGATTCGTGTGTTTAGCTGCGATTCTATGAAATCCAACTGATTAGGACTTGAGATTTCAAAGCGAAACGCTGATAGAGCTACCTTCGTACGTGTACGATAATCGATAAAAGATGATTCGCCACTTTAAAACGTTAGTATGATTCCCAGTTCTTTACAACGGCACTTTTATGCGGGATCATGATGGGTCAATATTCCCAACTTTTCTCCACGCACTTGTCGATTCACTATGGAGAGCTCATCTTTTATCAGACATCAAACACACATGACAAATTAAGCCCATGGTCTCGGAGGTGAAGAATCCGTGACTAAGTTACAAATTGCTATAATACAGCTGAAAAGTTCTTGCTAATCAGAAGATACAAGTGACTTTGACAATTCAGGTGGGATAATTGCGTTGTTTGGGCGTATCACTAGTAATTATTGCACGGAATAGGAGCGATGTCCTTGTTTATAACCCTATATCACAATTCCTAGTAGCCAGTTATTTATCTCGTATAGGAACGTCGAGCAGGTTTTCGATAGATATGATTATATGGTTTGTGTGGAGAAAATCAAAATTTCCACCATTGTAGTTTAATATCATATACGATATTCGCAAATCAGGCAGTTCCTAATTTGAAAAAAAAAATAACTAACCTGTTACTCATGTTGTTTGCCACTCTAGCGTGAGATACCCACCATTTCAAGCAAATTTAAATCGTACATAGTCAACTCATCTATCGGGCTCCAGATATTTATGCCATTAGTGCAGATTTCAAATTTTATTTGGCTAGACATTATTCTCGATTACAAGGTCATCAAAATTAAAACCGTTTGCATTTCAGCTTATTACAGCGGAAACCGATCGAGTCGGATGCGCTGTGAATAAATGTACTCTTTACGGAAGGGCCACTATTAAATTCGTGGCATGTATGTACTACCCTGCGTAAGTAGCTTTGAAACCTGTTATGTCATGGAAAGAATCATCCATCGCGAAGAACAAAAGCCAATTATAGATTCTTCTATCGTTCTGCCACGCGAAAAAGAATCATATCGTCGTATTTTTTGCATCGGTCGCATCAGGCAATAACGATAAAAAAATGAATTGTCGCAGTAAGGATTCTGAGATTTTCTGCGTGCGCGGTTCAATAGTTGTTGTCGCACTCAATCCAATCCACAATTATACAAGATTTAGGCCTACTGATGTGTTGTCCCGAAGAATTGACATGATATTCCATATCGAATTATGCCGCTCATGGAGAATCTTTAAAAGAGACGTATTTTGGAAGTAGATTTAAAGCTTGGTTATAGAAAAGATTATCAAAACTTGTAGCAATTACATAGTGGACAATATTCTGTTCTTTACTTCCACTATGTTACAAGATAGTTTTCAATGAGTGGTAACATTTTTTCTAAAAAATCGATTGAGGAAGAAATTATTCAGAAACATCCAATTCATATCAATGATTTAGTTGTTGTAACTAAATGTTGTGGGCAGTTTATATTATATTTCAGTTTGGGTTCCAGGGTAAGTGTCGGCGAAAAGCCGTTTAAATCTGGTGAACCTTGTTCGAAATGCGCAAGTCCGGCTGCTTTCTGTCATAAACAACTTTGTGGTAAGTTTTCTACTATAAGCGCACCACCTAGATCCTAGCTAAATCTCCATTTAGTACTCCTTACAAATATTTATTCCTTCATCTTTCTGAGGTAAATCAACATTATATCAAGATAGTCAAAATATTCTATTTTTCATATGCTTGTCCATTTCAGTTCCATGTCTAGAGTCAGATTCCGGACTATGTGGTGAGTTATGTAACTTATTTAGTACTGACAACGCCAGAAGATGGTTGTATTCGATTCCCTCGCAATTTTTGAATTATCCTAGCAACGCTCTATATAATGAATATAATATACTTCAAATAGTGGCAACCCATCCTTTACTAGCATGATGACTTTTGAACGGGATACGTTTGTACGTCTTGAAATACGAATCTGTTGGTCATTTAAAGTTTCCATTGCGAACTAGTGATAATAGCTTGCTGTGAAAGGAAAGTGCTTTTATCTCGGGTACTTTCCAACTAATCATTATCCGCGCGTGATCAGTTGAAATTACCGCTTAATGCACGTTTCACGACTCGTCGTAAGCCGAGTCGAAAACGCAGCTTGCACTCAACTTCCGAACCTGAAATAGAAATCTTCATATAGACTTCACGGTCCACTCCCTGTTTTCTTGGGCAGTGTGTTTAATATCGTCGAATAAAATCACAATATTTTCAAGGTTTCTAAAGTTGGGGCTGGCTTGTTTTATCACCCCTATACCCCTTTCCTTAATTGATTACTAAATAATACAATTCAGGACGGAGAAATCCTTCATATGTCAAGAAAATGTTATAACTATTGTTATCATCCTTGCATTTTGTCAATGGTAGAATGTCGGAAGACTTGTAAATTGAACGAGTTCGGAAGAGGTATATTAGACCGATCTACATGTACTTGTAAGTGCGAATATGGCTCAGGGAACAACTGTGATGGTAAGTAGTGCCTTCCGCATCCAACGATTGGCACCAGCCATGTGTAACGGTAATCAGAATAAAAACAAATATATTCCTCCTATGGTTCTTTTTCATTACAGAACCATGTTTTCAAGAATATGACGATGAATTATGTGAAGGTCAAGACTGCACAAATGATATGATCCAAGAAATGTGTCCAATGAAATGCAGCACTTGTAGTAAGAGCTACACATTCCATATATATTTCATTTCCAAAAAGCCTATGGCCGACGTACTTTTTTACGATAAACGTATTGAGTTCTATCATTGTCTACGTCGCAAGATTTCCCGAAAATTTCGATTTCAATCTATTATGTATTCTGAACGAATTCAACCATTGCGTGGGGTTTTAATCAGTCCAGTCTTCTTAATTAACTGTGTTTTTTTCAGGGTCGTTCTCGTGAGTGGGTTTGATCAAGTACTTTTCAACGACATGAATCGGATGTTCTTTGCGTTTATCTCACATTCTAACACGTTTTTGCTTTTATGACCAACGTTCAAGAATATCCAATGACGGTTTTGAACGGAACTCTGCTAAATAGACGATGCTGCGCACACCCGTCCGCTGTCCCATTAAAAGTCGAACCAACGATCATTTGTTTTATCTTTTTTTTCACTTTTCGCCTTCGACACATGAAATTATCGGTTAGAGGTGTAAGTTTGGATTGGAATAAATACGTATTTAGTTCCATGAGATGTCATGCGTTGTCTTTTATAGAATGTCAATTAATTTGACTGTCATATCAACTTGACTGAAATTAACCTTCGAAGGATTTTGAAAATCAATGGTCAAGTTTCTGCTGTGGTGTATTATCTTCAAGCCCGCATATGAAATATTGAACAGGGACGGGAAAATCAAATCAAAATACTTCCGTTTACGTAGGCTCCGCTAGATTCTTTCGGATTTTTCAAAAATTTTAATGGCATGTACTTTAGAGAAGACTACCGTCCGACCGGATGAGTTGGGCGTACTGACTGCGCAGCAGGCGACATCATCAATCTTGAAATCAAATGGATATTTTACGGAGGTGTAACCCTGAAATCAGTGGTCGTGATTGGTACTCATTGGGAGGAGAGGAAGCGTGAGAAACACACTAATTGCAAGATACACCACGAATCTAAAACGGTCGAAAGTTTATGAAAAATTCGATCGATCATTTTTTCGGAACGAGTACCGCCTTGAAATTGATTCACCGCGTAAAAACTTGCTCTCGATAGACACAAAGTTGGTAGGCAATTAGTGTAATATAACATTCGTCCATAGATTGCATTCCTTATAATCACTATCTTTTTGTAGAGGAATAATTGCGGTTACGACATGCTGCGCTTTTTCAAATATCTTAACACGGTGTTCCATAAATCAACAAAAAAGTTACATCCTCAAGTATATATTTATTGAAGTTCGTAGCCGTGTGGTTACGGACGACCTGATTCACTTTTTACTATCTAATTAATCAGCCGACCAAGCACAATGTTTGAATAACTAAATACCGTCGACGGGGAAGGTAGCACGTACTTGCAGGCATGTTGATTCGGTGGCGTGAACATTTATAATAACTGGCTTACATACTGAATATTAATACAACGGCAGTTTAATGAAATATAAAGTTAAGAAACCGTTTATTTAAAGTATTAATGTATAATAAGTTCATACACTTGACTATACGGAATAAATATCATCAATTGCGCGTGATCGGAATAAGAATAAATGCGTACTGTTTTTGGATGGATTATGCTGATTACTATCACTGAATTAACGACTAAGGATATCGCTCAATTGGCCTGTTTGAAGAGGAATGACAGCATTGGATGGATCGAATTTATGTTTCATTAGTGAATGTGCGACTGCATCAAATCGATCTAAGAACTGCTGGTATGTGATATTCAGAATGATTACGAGCGAAATCTTGAAATCGATTATGTTTTTATGAAATACTTTAATTGATATGACTCACTAAAAACCAGTAACTGAGATGTTAAGAAAATCAGCTTCGAAAAGACCACAATCGGCACCGTTGCCGGTTGGTATTCGCTGCCCATCATCACCATTTAAATCTAGCGCCGTGTTATTTCATAAACGCGTCGATCCGTACGAAGTCGACAGCGGGGATAAACTGATCCAAGAAGCGGCGGATGTCATAGAGGAAAGGCTGAGAAAGATCTACATCAGACGCGCTCAAGAGGCGCAACAGACGACGACACCACCACTGAAACCGCGTCGACCTCGATCAACGAAAACGGCAGCCGCTTCCAGGGTTTCACTTGCTGGCGGCGCTGTAAATGCTTGGGAAGGGACCGTGCAAACTGAAATGTCACGACTATTTCCATCTAATACTACAACCCTTCCCTCAAAGGTCTTCGGTGAAGCCGAACCAAAACATGAACCCTCACAGCTCGACAATAATGATACGTTTAGCGAATGTCAAGGAAGACAAACCAAAACGGTTCGTATGAAAACGTCGGCTCCACCGCCTCGTTCGAACAATAGCCCGGTTAATAATAGAACGTCTTCAAAAAGCCATTCGAATGAAAGAAAGAAGAGACCGGTGACCGCTCGCAAGCAAAGCATCAAAGCGCTGGCTTCAAACCCCGAATACAGAATTGTATTTCAATCAGCTAGAGATATCCCCAAAAGTACCGGTCGTTTATTCGATAGACTTCGCAGTACTAGTTACACGGATTATTCGACGCAAAACTTGCAGCCGTCGACGCCCTCAGAAGTAGCCGATCATCAGCACTTGCCGACGCGTCATCGACTCATGAATAAGATGTTGAACAATCGACTTCTGACGGAAAAAATTGAAAATATTGAAGCAGCTCGACTTGACACGAACTGCTTGTATAAAATGATACGAAGTGGAGATAATACCGATTCTAAAAATGCGGACGCGAACCCCGTTTTTCACGAAACGGAAATCGAAGAAGAGCAACCATTGAAAACTGAAAATATCAATGAAGGATATGACCACGATGACGTCACACCACATCACGCGGCAGTCAGATTCCGCATTATTGAACCACCTCGTAATATTCGTCGCGGGGTCAAAGGTCGTTTGGCTATCGATCATACAGCTAACGATGACCTCAGATCGAAACTGAACGAAATGCTATAACTTTCGAGCGTCAGGAAAAATATGTATTATTGTAATGTATATACTTATATATAAGTATCGAAGCAAACATTTGCCTTGGTTCCAAACACAATTTGTGCTCCCAAGATGTATGGGAGCAGTCATTATTCTGAATAGAAATAAGTTATTCTCTTTTCTTAATGGACTCGTTGAAGAAGTATCGGAAGAGTTTGGCAAGATATGTGTAAAGCTTTTTGAATTGAACATTTTTTTGTACCTTAGATTTCTTTAATATAATTTGGGAATAATGACCCACAAAATACCAACCGACCAACCGAGCGTGTATTCAATTTATTAGATATAACGATTTGCGATTTTCATTAATAGGAACCCCGCGGGCGGACTGATTAAGAAAATTCAGGAGGCCGTGCGTGAAAATAAATACGGGTGAAATATGATTGTAATTTGCGCGTAAACTACGTTTTATGCTGTCATTCAATTTCTAAACATTGAATAACCGTATATCTCATATATATACAATTTATAGTTAGACGCTGTCTATAATTGGGAAAATATTTTTTCTAACGCACATAACTTCCCTATTCAATATTTGGGTTATTACCAGAGATATTCTTCTTATGCCTAATTTATAGTTATTATCCATGCATTCCTCGAAGTGATAGAAATTTTTTCCTGGCAGGGAGGGGATGCGAAAATTGAAGACAAATCATTAGACACGAAGTTGAATATATATTATAAACGCCTTTAATCGAGTTACGCAATCAGTTGCTCTGCATGAATATTCGTGTAAACTCCTTCCTCCTTACACGGTATCTGCCATCTCGGGAACGAATCATACCGGGGTATATAAGCGGGTGGATCCAGGAGGGGGTGCTCTACTGAGAATACCGATAGAAAAATTAGTCTCCTCTGTTTCCTGCATTCTGAAGGTTTTGGGCACTATTTTTGATGATCCCATACGTTGTACCCATCTCCAGCCCAATCATTGCCTTTGAATAAGCATTTTAGCCAACACGGAAATTTTACCAAGTAGGGGCTTCAGCACCCCCTGGATTCGCGGCTGATAAGGGGTTTGGCGAAACTAGTGAAATTGAGACGTATGAGCAACGCAGTGCGCTAGGACGTCACTAATGGCTTAGTCTTCGCTGTCTTGTGTATTTCAACCTCGTCAACCGTCGATATATCTCAAAATATGCAAGATTATCGAATTTCCTTTTAACCCGCAAGTTAAATGCAATTGCAAGTACGTAAATCTTGAAGAGAGATATCATTTCTTTCTTTCCTCAAATCGAGAAATTCAAGCAATAATCTTCATGGATTGCATTTTAACAGCTTTATTCAATTTCGTACAAAATCAACAATATGCAAATAATAGATAATATTGTATACACCTTAATAATTTTTATCATTTCATCATAGGAATCTGTGCGCCAAAAATCATTCACATAGTAACCCAGCCTTTCAAAATACGCGAATTGCTATGTATTAAGAATTTCATCTCTAACATTTTTGTCCATTAATATTCCATTAACGCTGGGTATTGTTTCACCAATGATAAAAGCCTCGGGTACTTGTATATCCTCCTCATCACTATCATCATCTTCATCGTTATCCTCCAAACTATATAGTAAATTATCATTCTCATAAGTCGGGAAATAATATCTAAAATGATAAACAAATTAACACATATGAACTTCCAATGCGATGAGAAAAGGTGAATTTCAATTGAAGTTTTTCCTTTTCAGTACAACTTACTGAGGTAAGTCCCATATTTCCTGACTTGGAATTGTAGAAATATGTCCTGTATCGACCATGTGGGTCATCAACTTCTGTTTCGTGTCGAACTTCACAGAGCAGAAGATACACAGACATTGATGAATCTGAAGGAAAATGCAGCAACAACCAATGCCAGGAATTCATAATGATGAAAGATGCAGATAATCGAAGAATGAAACTACATTCATTAAGATTTCCAAATTCATACCTGTCGTCTTATGTAGTTGACTAGCTTTAATTTCTGATAGAAGTATAGTTTCTGTTCTCTTATAAATTTCTGCATGTCAAAACAATGAATTTCCTGAAAAGAGAAAAAAGTATGGCGTTTTGTATTATTTGGTACCGGTAATCCTTTACAGAGTTGGAATATTCATTGATTACCTTCATATGGTGAAGCAGTGCTACCCCTGTAGTCTTCGATTCATCACAAAACAAGCAGACTGCATCATTTCCACCTTCTTCCTGCCAATCATTCCAATCCCTGTAATTCATTCAGATCAACTCGAAGTTATATAATCAAAGCTTTGAGATCATCATTTACAAATAGATGTTGGAGAAGCTTGGATCGCTCCTTTTCCTCGCAGTAACTTACTCATCATTTTCATTATCAGTATCTGAATGTATAGCGGGTGCATCAATTTCAGCTTGAATCACTTCCCAATTCTTACCCAACTCCTAAACGATAAACATCGAGCAAAACTCAATCAATACATGTATATTCACACAAACCCCGTTCATTTACTTACTAGGTAGTTGATGACATAGAATTTATCGTATATCTTATTTCGTGGATCGATCTTTTTATGCTGTTTTTTCCGCATGTGTTCCTTCAACGTTGCTCTGTCTTTGAAGACTTTTTCGCAGTACAAACACTGCAAACTATAACAAATTATGATTCATTAGTTCAGATTTTAATTTTGAAGAGAGGATTATAGATACATGTAGTTTTTGCTTTTTTTAAAATTGCACACGAATAAGCATAATAAGAAATAAGAAAAGGAATATGATTCCTACTTGGTAAGTTTTTCTTGCAACAGATCCAGAAACTCTTCAGCAAATACTAAAATATAAATACAGCTAAGTTCATACTGATTTCTGACATTCTGCAATTTTTACAGATTACCTTATTACCTATGTTGTCAGGCTTGCCAATGTTAAAATTGTGGTCTAGTGCCATGTGGTTGAAAAGAGTTGCTCTGAAATTGATAAGAGAAAATCAGACCCTGGATTCATATGGCCGGTCAGCTAAATACTGGTATTAAATGTACTGGAAATGACAATGCAGAAAAAAAGTGATTTTCACCTGTTTCCAGTGAAGTGCTCTTTACAGAACAAACAACCATGAGTAAATGTCTCATTTTCGCGCTCCTTTTGCTGAATTTCTAAAACACATTCCAGTTTCTTACGCTGAAGATTCTGTCTCAGTGATTTATCTTCAGGTAAAATATCAGCCAAAAGATAATATTTTTCAGGCAAACCTAAATAAGAAGTGTCCACGAATAAGATATTTTCAGCCTAGAGATTTTTTAAACTCGGTTTCCCTGTAGACAGTCAAGGCTAACCTATATCATTGGCTCCACAGTTTGACTTTATAACTGAACATATTTCTTCTAATTGAGTACACTTTAAGCGTTCCTTCCAGTAGGCAATGTAACTAGAATGGAAAAGAGATGAGATATTACAGCAAAATTAATCAATTTTTCAATGATCTTCATCTAGATAACACTGGCTTTATAGTAAACTGAACATTCACCTTACAAAATCTGCTATCATAGGAACTTCAGCAATGACAAGTTTGTGACTTTCCAAAAAATGTTTCAATAAATCATTTCTGTGCTTATCATCGGCACTGTAAGCTGCATCGCATAGTAAACATTCACAGAAATCAGCTTCAGTTTTAACATTCACTGATGTCTTCACAGCTGTGGTTCTAAGATTCAGTGGCTCTAGAATCGCATCTGCAAGAACAATTTTAAAGAAGCTGTACTGGTACACATTTGAGTAGAAAATAATTATAAATAACGAGACAAGTAGTACTATAGAAATATGTAGTATATCTATGCTTATTATGTAGGTATCAAATCTGCTGCTTAAAATGGTTGAAGGTATAATTTGCAGGCATTAACAGGTTGTATAGAACAGCTCAGTAAATATGAGCAATTTCATATGCTTGGGACCTCTAAATCAAATACTTACCGCAGTCACGAGGTCGGGAGGACTGCATTTCATTTTCTTATGACAGACTGACTTTGGTTATTGGCTAAAATGTTTTTGCCAAAATCTTGGTTGTTGGTTGTTACAGCATTCATTCAGTCGGTTAAGGATGTCATCTTCAGTTCTATGTCTGCAGTGATCTTTTCTATCATCAACAAATTCAAATCGTTTATTGACTGCAACTTTAAGTTTTCAGTAAAAAACATATATCGGCATATTTCGGCGTCAATAATTCATCATACTTTTCACAATTGACACATTTATTGTACGTAGATTTTATTCTTATCTTGCTTTGAGTCGTCAAAACAAAGATATACTGCGTTATGAAAATTAAAATTTCTAGGAGTAAAAAATCTGCACGACGACCTTGAGATTAACCGAGCATCTTAGACTGGTTTCCGGACTGCGGCGGTAGGTGGCGTATAATTATATTAGACTGGTTACCGGTGTCTTCTTCAATTTAGACTGGTTACCGGTCTCTATCTTCAATTACAATTGAATGGGACAGGCAACCAGTCTATACCGTATATGATTAGAGCACGCATATTCTTTATTTTCAAAACAAACACCGCCAACCCCGCATCAAAATTCACCTCAAAACATTCTTTCAAACATCTGGCGAAAACTACCTTTTTCCAATGACATCCTACAAACAAGCAAACAAAATTTAAAACGTAAACTCAGACCATATCTCACCTCCGCCTACAATGATATCCATCAATGTAATAACCCTAATTTTTATAATTGCTCACTCTCCTAAACCCTCTAGCTTACTCATTTAAACTCTCCTGAAATCATCAAAAATCATCAACTCTCATTTCCTTCCCCTTTGTTTCTTCATTCCCTTTCGTTTTTTTCCCTGGGTGCTTGCGACAGCGGCCTAAAGGCTTTGCTTGGCCCACACTGAAAGCTACTGTTCTCTCTCTCTCTTTTTATAATTGTGCTTTGTTTAAAAAAAATTGTAAATTTTATTGTTTGTTTTCTCTCAACCTGTGTACATAGCCTGTCATGCTTTCTGTGAAATAAATTTGAACTTGGACTTGAACCGTGGCAATCTCGATGTCATCAGGTTCGAATCCCTCCCTGGGGGAGGATGGGCAAAAATCCTTTCAACTTCAAGTGAAGAGCTCGTGGTGATTTCAGCGTCTAAATCCAACAAACGATACATCAATGAAGCACAACATCTCATATTTTGTTCATAACCAGACTCATCAAATGAACGTATTCTGAGCTTAGGAGAGCAAAATTTGCAGGTCAGGGGCGACTGGCAGGGTCGGGCTATGGGTGATTTACTGGTAGGGTCGGGCTATGGGGTGATTAACTGGAAGGTTCGGGATCATGGGTGATTTACTGCTGAATAGAGGATGTACAGTGGTGTCCCGGGTTTGAAACCTAGTAATTACTGACACTGATTCAGAGTGATCCTGATGCTGAATGGAGGATGTACAGGGTTGTCCCGGGTTTTTTGCAGGTCAGGGGCGACTGGCAGGGTCGGGCTATGGGGTGAATAACCGGAAGGTCGGGATCATGGATGTTTTACTGCTGAATAGAGGATGTACATGGATGTCCCGGGTTTGAAGCCTAGTAATTACTGACACTGATTCAGAGTGATCCTGATGCTGAATAGAGGATGTACAGGGTTGTCCCGGGTTCGAACCCAGTAATTACTGATACTGATTCAGAGTGGTCCAGATGCTGAGTAGAGGATGTACCGTGGATTAGCGGATTTTTCATACACGAATGTGAATTGACTCTGGCAACCAAGAGTCTACTGCCAGAGTCAGTTCGTGTTAGTTTATGCAAATCCAAGCATAGTGAATTTTAAGAATCGGCAGAACATAGCATCACAACCACTGACTGGTGAACTAATTAAGTTCAGAGTAGCTAATTATCTAAACAAACAAAGAGTTTCTAACAATTATATTTACTCTCATACAACAATTATACGAAATGCCAGGTGTGCTCGAGGAATTATAACTTAAGTTCCTCAAACACTCGTGGACTGTATTTCAAAAACAGTCCAACCATGGACGTATAAAATATAAACTAGAGTTTATACGTCCATGGTCTAAGCATAGACTCTAAAAGAGAAACGTCTATAGCACACAACCATGGACTCTAAACTGTGAGAGTGCATGGCTCCCCGCACTAAAACCAGAGATAAACCTGGCCGAATACACTGGAAAGCGTAAGATTTAATGAATCGTTTACCTGGCCGGCCGCCTATCTACCTTAGACCTTACATTACTTTTTTTTAAATCATGATCAAGCTAACCATAACAGACGCGGCAGATAGAAATTAACAGATTACAAATTTCATTGATTTATGAAATGACCCGGCGATCAGGAAAAACAAGGTATTATCATTAGCCTTTTAATGACTTAGATTATCCAAAATATAAGATTACTAGCTTTTAATATCACATATGCTACATCATGGAAGGTATTTCAAGGTTTTATTCGCCAAAAACATTTCCACTGCAACTGATTCATACAATTTGAATCAATAGGAAAATAACAAAATTACACAGAATTGTAAACCTTGATCCATAAAACACCAACAATTAGGACTAGTCTGAATGTCTGAGACTAGTAATTTGACATTCATGAAGTCACTGGGCATAAGTGACACTTGGTTATTTCATGAAATATGAAACATTCAATCATATCAACTATTCAAATGACAATGTAAAAGAGATTTAAGATATTCTGTTTATACAAAAAAACTGCATAACATATCTCCAACATATAAACATTAAAACTGGACATAAAACAAATTCACTCTCTCAAATAGTCAATCTCTGACTTCATTTCATTAACATTATTTTTACAAGAAAACTGAAATTTTGCAAACTTTGCTTTGTATTCAAGGAATTATCATGTAAGTTTCATTAACAAATGGGTGAACTGTATTCGAAAAACATAAAAGCATTAAAACCATAGATAAAACCAACAGATTCACTGTGGAAAGCTTGAGATTAACTAATCAACTAATCAATCTTTATTTTCATTAACATTATTTTACAAGATAACTAGAGTTTTGCCACTGATTGCTAAAGTATCTACAATTATCTACAACTTTTTTCGATATTTGAAATGGTCTAGTGCCCTAATTCTAAGCACTGCCAGCTGGCTAGCACTGGATCCTCTATAACCATATAGGCCTAGCGCACATAAAACCTGTCCCACATTGTATGCATGAGTTATGAAAAACAAATATACTATATATAGCCATTGTAAAACTGACAATCAAAACAGGACAATTTACTAATCAACACTGTTCATATATCCTCATTTATAAAAACTACTGCTCCACTTTATTTGATAGGACATCAGTTTGATGGTTGCTATAAACTGAACTGACCAATCAAAAAGTTTTAAGATGAATAATGAACACGTATGTGTCGTTTTATTCTCATGACAAAATTACACCTTGCTAAATGACAGGTATTTAATCGAGGAATTATCTTGTAAGTTCCTAGTAAACAAATGAACTGCACTTTAAAAACAGCTCAACAAAAGAGACAAATCCTACTAAGTCATCCTGGAAAGCTTAGTATTAACTTAACGTTCTAAATTTCATTTTCATTAACATCATTTTTACTAGACAACTAGAATTTTCGCTGCACCTTGTCTTAACTAAAGATTTTCAAACATTATCAGTTCACTCATTTAAAATTCAATGTTATTTCAGGGAAAACATGACAATAATTTTACTATCGATAACTAATCATGTTTATAGCTGTTTAAAATTCTTTCTAAAAAAGAGTAAAATGCATCTCCCAGATATTATCCCTAAAACAATTAACAGTTACAGCAGTGATAGGGTGTGATATATAGGTAAAAGGACGCGTGATCTTTCATCAGCTATTCGAAGCATTCTATCGAATCAGTTATTTTTAGTGTGTTTGATTTAGTTAAGGTTTATGGTTATTTGTTTTGTTTATTACTAACTGATCCGATAGAACACTTAAAACAACAACAGAAAAGATCTCAAGAGGTTGGGAAACACGGAGAAGGTTGTTCTATGAAAGAAGAACCTTTTATAATTAGATTAAGTTGATAGGAAAAAATTCTTGATGACGGAGCCCTATATTAACTTATTGTTTGTTGGTTTTGTTTATTTTTTTATTACTTATAGTTTTATTTGTTTTTTTTATATTATTTATTTTGTTATGTAGTTTTGTTTATTTTTTTTAAATTATGTTCTCTGTATTTTGTACTATTTATTACTATTTACGTCAGGAATTTTTTACCGGTGAGATTATGGGCTCACTTAAAAAAGTGCTACAAATTCACTGCTGCACCTTAATAATAGTTTCCTTATTGAACACCCCGATTTGAAGTTAAGTGATCATTAGTATGAAAGCCACTCAACCTAATGATATGAATGACGATGAAAGAAGTTAAAACAGCTATAAACAAAATTAAAACGATCAAAATTATTGCTGGCCATTATTATTTATTCCTTTATATTACATTATTCCTAGTATTACCTCTCATACCTCTGTGGATACAATGTACTACGATATAAGTTTCATATAACTAGCTAGGATCACCTACATGGAAGCACAATTCTAAACTCTATGTGAAAATCAAGATATTCTACTCAGTAGTCAAATTGCTTTAACAGGCCTTAAAATTATGGCATCAAAAAATAAATCAAAACTTATTATTTGTACACAGAACACTGCCTAATATTATATGGTTTCCTTAACTATACGTGATGATATTCGGGGGCATAGCCAGTTTGTACTGAAGGCGCGGCCCGGCCCTTCATTTTTTGGCCAAGGAATCATTTTCAAAACATCTTCATTCAAAACCCATTAACTTGCTGGGTGAGTTTAGGAGTCCTAAGTAATTTCGTACCAACTTCCTTTATTGCGTTTAAAAGTTGCAACTGTTTAACTGACTACGCTCTCCCTTTTGAACATTTAGGCTATGCAAATCATTAAATTATTTTCACTCTCAGGAAATATAAAATGAATCACTATTTCTAAGATTAATCGAATAGAGACCAATGGACTATGTCATTATTACAAATCATGAAAAGCTATGTTTAGCTAAGTATGAAGATTATCTGAACTATTCCATTGATTCTATATCTCAGTTTAAGTGTATTTCAACTGATCTATGAGTCGAGACGCTGAAAGCTATCAACACTATGAATTAATGGAGCGTAGATTTTATGAGACTCCCAGAAGGAACTTTCTGTCAAATTACAAAGGACATGACACATCTGTTTACAAACCGAAAACATTTTGCCTAATCAATATATGAATAGTTCCTTCTCAGGCCCAGAGCCCTAATTAACTAACTTCAATTTTCATTAATCAACATTAAAACTATTTCTTTATTTCCGCCACTTCAAATAGACAGTGAATTTTAAGACGCATTTTGGAACCCATGTTACTCATCAAACTGGTTTGTAAAAAGCTAATGCTCAAAATAAATCAATACTTTACATATTATACTGACGCTGCTCCTGAATAAGTGTTTATAAGATACGCATTGTCTGTGCAGCTCCTGAGTAAGTGTATATAAGATATGCATGTGCTGCTCCTGAATAAGTGTTTGCGCATTGTCTCTGCTGCTCCTGAATAATAGTTTATATGACACGCATTGTCTGTGCTGCTCCTGAATAAGTGTTTGTAAGATACGCATTGTCTCTGCTGCTCCTGAATAAGTGTTTATAAGACACGAATTGTCTGTGCTCCACCTACTGTAGAAGAAATCCATCATTGGGCAATAAACCACTGCTGGCTGAATTTCTTATCTGGACTACTAGGCCTATGTGGTTCAATTCAAATTGGAATCTTCTGTTGGCTACTTTAATCATTTGATTCTAGATGGTTAGTTGATCTTAGTATGAGCTATTTCTCATAGATGTGATTTTATGGCTAAAATGAGTAAAAGAAGATATCCAATTATCACAATATCTTACAAAATACACAAATCTTCATGTAGCATTGATTATAATAAATGTCCATGTAAATCAACTTACCTTTCAAGATAACTGGGTTTAGTATCGGCTAGGAGTTCTCGTTTGGTGTATGAGTTCAATTCGAGTTGGACTCGTTCTGTTGACTGTTCTAATCGGTAGATTCTAGTTGGTTAGTTGATCTTAGTATGAGCTTTTTTCTTATAGATGTGAATTTTCGGCTGAAACGAGTGAAAAAAAAATATATCCGGTAATCACACAATTCTTTATTAATCATAATACTTTCAATGTCAATCAACCTACCTTTCAATGCTGAGTTTAGTATCGGCTAGGATTGTCATGAGTTAAATTTGTTGTGGTAGTTGATGATTTCAATTCAAGTTGGACTTCTGTGGTAGTTGATGATTTCAATTCAAGTTGGAATCGTCTGTTCGCTATTCTACTCAAAACATTTTTGACTCGTTAATCTTAGGCTGAGCTTTTTTTTTATGGATGTGATTTTTTAGCTGAAACGAGTAAAAAAAGAAAATATCCTGTATTCACACAACTCTTTATATAGCATTGACCATAATAATTTCCATGTAAATCAACCTACCTTTCAAGATTGCTGAGTTCATTAACGGCTAGAATTGATGAGTTCAATTCAAGTTGTGTTGGCGGTTCTGATCAGTAGGCTGAACATTTCCTTTTAGATATGATTTAGCTAAAATGATCAATAGAAAATATTCACACAATTCTTTATATAGCATTGATCATAATAATTTCAATGTAAATCAAGTTACCTTTTTTTTTTTATCTTAAAATAGGGATTGACCCTGTGATTTATTTGATTGGTAAATTTCGTTTGATTTTTTGATTTGGTGTCCCTTACAAACCCACCACACCTGCCGGGAGCGAAACAGGGGGTTTGATTTTGAAATCGGAAATCGAAGTACAAATATAGTTGTGTGATCGGCGGTCGAGTTTACAGAATTTTTTGTTTAAATCGAAGTACATAATTTGAAATTTTCGGTTCCGGTTCATTCAAACAATCATCCAAGCAGTCTGAACCGGCAAGCGACTGATTGGGGTTAATTTAGTTGGCTGCCTAATTTAATACATCAAGATTTAGGAAATAACTATATTACAAGGTTGAAGATCATTTTGTCAATTTTTAACATTTTTTTGGTCGTTTTCCACGTGTAAATAGTCCGGATGTTTATTGTAGCCTTTCCTCGGGTAGATGTTGGTGTAAAAATCCTCTAAGTTGATTGTCCCGCGTGCTGACTAGATAAAACGGAAGCACATTTTGAAAAGCAAATTATCCAGATGAGAGTTTGGTCCTGGTATCCGAAGTGTAGTTGTATGACATCGACGGTGCACGCTCCGATGAGGATAGGTTTCTCCGTCAAGGGGTGCAGTTGGTACTTCACATCTGGTGCTGAGTTTGCCTAAAAGTAAAAGTTGTACACGGGGAGCAGTTTTGTGTTTCTAATATACAGTGCATAGTTAGGTCCGTGGATGCGTCGCGATCAAACAGACAGTGCTATGCGCATTGATAGACCGTCAGTAAGAAAGCGACACAGGCACGCGAGTTTGATTAATACAATGATACATATGTACAGTCTTGATCGGGTTTTATTTACAGGCATGATCAAAAAATTGCATGCCACTCTGGCGGCTATCTGACAGTGCTAGCGTAATGGAAGACCGTCAGTGATCACCAAGGTGGCACGCCCAGTTAATCATTTGTCACAATTAGGTTTTTTTTTTTTTGGTAGGTCTTAATGAGACCGGTGTCAGGAGGCAACCTTCCAATCACCACTGCACAAAAATAGACTGAGCTTGCTATCCTGAAGCCAAAACGGAGGCAGCTTTCCAGTTATCGCGGCAGTGAGACTGAGTTTACAGTCCAAAACCAGAAACAATAAGGTATCTATGCGTATGTGATGATATAGGACAAAAGTGGTCAGACAGTTCTATGCGCATTGATAGACCGTCATCCCTGTTCATTCTAAATCAGAACATACCTCAAGTGTCAAAGTCAGGATATGTAGGTGTACTAAACTAATAAAAGGCGTTAGGTTAAGTAATTAATAGACTACATCGATAGTGTCAATTGTGATTCTGTTTACTGTATTTAGTCCGTTTACGTCTAGGTTTATAAATATATTGTTAAGACTCCAAATATGAAGATTTCGTTGCAGTATTATTTCTTGGTTTATGCGATCTATAAGTGCGTTTTTGAAATAAATTATAGTGTTGATGCGACCAGAGCCCTGTTCTAGATTGTAATGATTCTTGTACAAAATGAATTGTGCGAGAAATAAAAGATAGTTCGCAAGTGTGCGTTTGAAAAAGTCTCTTTCTATTGTTTTGGTAATTCCTGTGTAGACGATGTCTCGAGTGATTCGTATAGGTGTGTCTATTATGCGTTCAAAGATTGGTTGTATGCGTGAATATAATTGTTGTGCTTCTGTGCATGAGTATACTACATGGTCATTTGTTGCCGCGCGTCCGCAAATTTTACAATTTGGATCAGTTTTTATTTTCCAAAGTACTAATTTTGAAGCTGTTGCAAGAGTATTATGTAGTAATTTCCAATGAATATCACTAAACCGTTTATCAATATCTTTATTATAAACTTCATTCCAAATTTCCGGCCAATTCAGATCCATATTTAGCATTTCAGTAATTTTTGTTTGTCCAATTGGCGTGATTTGATGGAGATTTTTTAATAATAAAATTCTATAAATTTGAGATGATGAAATTTTTCCTACAGCACAACTTATGTTATCAAACTGGACGTAGATTTTCGGTAACTCGCCAGGATCTAAATTTTGGTCAGATATAATTAGTTTCCAATGTTGCGGTATCGCATTGTGTATACGTGTGTGTTTTAATCTATTTGTTAACGGAGTTTCATTAAGTGGTTTATAATTGCCACGATTATCAAATAAATGTTGCAAATTGGTTATACCGTGTTGTATGTACTGTGTGAAATCAGTTTTCCTGTTGAGCTTAATTTTTGGATTGCCAAAAATAGGTTTCTGCAAAATTTCAGTAATGGTTTCAGTCGAAGTCAGATGTTGTTGAAAAACTGTCCATGCTTTTAATAAATGTCTGTAGTAGTCGTTTGAAATTGTTTTTTTAGGTAGCTCATTGTGAATGATGTTTGACATATTCCAGCCAGGGCCAATGTATTTTTGCAGATTGTAGTTAATTAGTGGTTTCCAGTGTGTAGGTTTTAGAGCGTGGTTAATGATCGTTGTAATTGCCTGTGTTTGTTGTCTGTATTTTATGTTGTGTATGTCGAGGCCTCCGTGTTCGATTTTTTTGTGTAGTATGTTTTTGCCGACAAGTCGTTTTCCATTGTCCCATAGGAAATTGACGATTTTTGGTTCAAAGATTTTGATATACTTGTCCGGGACTGGAAATATTTCGGAAGTGTACCATAAAAGCGGTAATATAAATGAGTTTATGACGACCTTTTTGCCGTGTAAAGATAGTTTAGTTTGGCGCCAGAGGTTTATTATATTTTGAATTTTATTAACTTTTGGATTCCAGTTTAAATCATCAGTATTTTCATTGCCAAAATGAATACCATAAATTTTCATTGATTTCTTCCAATTTAAGTCTAAAGGTTTATCGTTTCTATTTTTCCAGGATCCAATCCACATACATTCAGTTTTATCTTTATTAACTTTTGCACCTGACGCTCGTTCGAAAAGGGTTAACGTTGTAAAAACTTGGTCTAAAGACTCTAAGTCAGTGAGACATAATGTAGTGTCATCTGCGTATTGCTTGATTTTAATTTCTGTGTCGTCCGGTAGTTTTACTCCTTTAATGTTGTTGTTTTCACGTATTTTAATTGCTAGTGGTTCTGCTGCTATTATGTAGAGTATTGCGCTCATGGGACATCCCTGTCTTACGCCTCTTTCTAAAGTGAACGGTTTAGTTAAGAAGCCATTACTTTTAATTCTGGATTTTGGATTTGAATAACAAGTTTTGATATATTTAATTAGATTTTCTCCAAAACCGAAAGATTCTAAAGTTTTAAACATATACTGCCAGTCGACGCGGTCGAAAGCTTTCATTTGATCAATGGTTACTAAAAATGCTTCTAAATTATCATTATTAACGTAATCAATTAAGTCTCTAATTATATGACCGTTGTCTTGGATTCGACGTCCCTTCACGCTACATGTCTGGTCAGGGTGAATTATGTCTGTTAGACAGTTGATTAGTCTGTTAGCGAGAACTTTTGTGAATATTTTGTAATCTGTACATAGTAATGAGATTGGTCTCCAATTTTTTAAGTCTGTTTTGTCATTTTTCTTATGAATTAATGATATAATGCCGGTTTGCATTGATTTAGAAAGTCTCTTTTCTTGTATACACGCGTGTACTAACTGCAGAAAGTCATCTCGGAGAGTATACCAAAATGTTCTATAAAATTCAATAGGTAGACCGTCTATACCGGGAGATTTATTATTTTGAAAAGATTTGACCGAATTTGTTAATTCGTTGATATCTATTTCGGAGTCATGCTGAAGTTTCTTTTGATTAGAGATTTGAGGTAGATTAGCCAGGAATATATTTTGGGTTTCCAAATCGATTTCTTCTTTTCTATATAGGTGTTTATAGAAATTAAGTTGAACTTTTTCAATGTCTTTTTGACCAGTTTTAATTTCACCTAAATCGTTTTTGAGAGTTCTGATGTGATTCGCTTTAGCGCGTTGCTTTTCATAACTTGCAAAGAAAGTACTTGTCTTCTCTCCGAATACTCTCCACTCGATCTTTGATCTAATCATTGCACTTTTTGCTTTTTCAATTTCGAAGTCGCGAATACGTTTGGTAAGGTATTCAATTTGATTTTGGTTAGTGTTTACCCCTAAATCAGAAAGTTTTTCGAGAATGAATAATTCAGATTCTAAAGATTTCTTAAGATTGTTTTTGATTTTTCTGAGTTCTGAAGCAAATTTTATTGATCTGGTTTTTATTTGAATTTTGCCCTCTTCCCACCATTCAATAATTGAGTCGTAGAATAGTTTGTGATTTTGCCATTGTGTCCAAAAGTCTGTTATCATAGTGATGTAATTAGGGTTCTGCAGTAGTTCTTTGTTGAGATGCCAGTATCCCTTGCCACGTTTACCTTGAGAGGAGTTAATTACTAATTCGACGATCTTGTGATCGGAATGAATAGAGTTGACATGTTTCACATGCTCTATGTCTGGCTGTAGAGTGTCTGATACATAAAATCGATCTATTCTTGTTTTAATTACATTGTTATTTCGTGTTGCTACTCTAGAGTATGCTGGTGTGTCTGGATTTTTAAGTCTGTAGGCGTCTGCTAATCTGTATTGTTGACATAAGTTTGCTAATTGTTCTGAACCACTTCTTATACTCGACGAATTGGCAGATGTTGATTCTCGATCTAAAGGACTCTCTATACAATTAAAATCTCCAGCTATTATTGTATGTTCATTTTGATTGAGGTTGAGATAATTACTGATATTGTTTATAAAATTTTTCCTATCGCGCTCTTTATTCGGGGCGTAAATATTGACAATGTTATAAATTTGACCAGATATAGAGATTTTCAAAGCCATTAACCTGCCTTGTGTGTCCGTTGAGTTACTTAAAATTGAATAGTTTAAAGATCTCCTAATGCCAATAGTTACTCCACATTTTCTCTCATTCGTAAAGTTAGATAATATCTCAAAATTCCTCGATAAGGGTTTAAATTTCTTTTGAATTTCGTAGTCACTAGATAAATGGGTTTCTTGTAGTAAGAAGATATCGTGCAGCTTAAGTTTTTCAAAAATGCTTATAGTTCGAGAGTTAGAGTAGGCTAAGCCATTGCAATTGAGTGATAATAATCTAATACGTCCTAATGTATTCGCCATGTTTTCAGTACCTACATAATAAGTGGAAAATATACATCACCTTAGGTCGTTCTCTTGTTTTTTGGCTTTGCTGTCCCGGTTTTGGGTTGAGTTTTCTTCTGTGTCCGATTCACTTGTGGTGGACTCGTTTTCGCGGGTTCGGTCGTAGCCACGCTTCCATCATCCATCGCGGGTTCATCGTCTTTGTTTGGCGTCTGTGGTTTTTTTGTCGTGGCTACCGGAGCCTCATTGTCAGTGGTAGATGTAGGGATCCTCTGAGACTTCTTCGGTGTCTGCGGCAGCTCAGTAGGAGAGGACGGTCTCTTCCTGGTTTCCTCGGGTTTCGAGTTGGTCTTGGCCGCGACAGTTTCCACAACCCTGGTATCTGGAACTTTACTGGTAGTGCTTGCTGCTTCTGCTGGTGTTGGATTGGTCTTCCTTATACTTTGCGAAGCCATATTCTGTCGATGATGAATTTGTCTGCAGCGATCCGGGGTGTGTGTCGGATGCGAACACGTAACCTGGCATTCAACCCACGTGTGGTTGAATTCTCCGCAAATCGCGCAGTGATCTGGCTGACCGTTGTAGTATACTCGGATGAGTAAAAGTCCATAAAGTTTTGATTCTAAAGCAATGTTCCTCGGGATCGGCGAGGAAATAACTACTTCCAGGACTCGCTTCTCACCGTTACGGAAGTTTGTTTTGCCAAGTGTTGGGTGATAAGACCCTGTCAGAATGTTTCCATATCGTTTTATGATGCTGTCAACTACATCATGTGGGCAGTCGGTCGGGACACCTTCTATTCTTAAAATTGTTGGAGTTTCAAGCGCTGATCTAAATCTTACTGTTGCTCCTCTGTGACTGATTGTATGTTTCTTCAAAATATCGTATTTGTCGGATGAACCACAGAATACACCGACATTGTACGGGTTAAAATCAATAACTTTTTCGATGCATTCACTCGATGTTCGGTCGTTGTGTAGAATTTCACAAATCTGGTTTATGTCCAATTTGCTGTATTGTACTCGAATCTTTGGTACGAGCAAGAAGTTTTTAAAGTCTTTTGCCATCATGTTGTTGTATCGGAAGGTTCTAGCTTGTTGAAGATCCATTGTTTACTGTGCTGGTATTGTATTCACGGAGAGCGCCGAAAACACGTCTGTACTTCACGACGACTCGTTTCGAATCAAGTTACCTTTAACGATTGCTATGTTCAGTATCGGCTCAGATCTTCTCTTTGTCATTGGTTGGTGAATGCAATGCTATGGTGTTTTTGGGGGCTGTCGTCAGATCATTTCAGTCTCAGTGGCAGCTGAATCTGCAGGTTTTCTCCTTGGTTGTCTTATAGTGTATTATTGGACATTAGTTTCGACCCCCAATAATTGGTTGTAGTAGTAGCATTAGTTCCTCACTGTTTCAGACTAATGACGGTAGGTTAAGATGCCGGATATATATATCAGATCAGTAATGTGGACCGGTGCGTAGATTTTGATAATTAAATGCTTCTTATTTGCACTGTTTTCTTATCGGCAGATTTTAAACAAGTTGTTGATCTCAAACACGGCAGTTTCATATAGATAGGATTAAGCTGTAATGAGAGAACAAAGATATCCTGTAGATACAAATATTTCATTCAGAATTAATCGAAACTAGTAGAAAGCCCGTGGAAACCACGGGTGATTTTTAAACGTAGAACTTTCCAACTTATTATTCATTGCAAGTGAATTGAGTAGGAGCATTTAAAGTGGCCTATTATGTTCGTGTGATCACCCGTGCCCAAAGAGAACATGCGGAATCTCGGGACCGACTTGACCTGTGCCCGAGGATACTGGGGCCCTTAATCACATACTGAAAATTTCTTCCGCCCCTGGGAGGCCCAAGGTAACAGAACAATAGATAGAAATAAATATGTGAAGTACCGATATGATCATTTCACAATGTATGAATTTTACGTAGTACTCAGAAGATTTGAACACGCCCAATACAGTCTGCTGACTTCAGTGAGTGTATTGCTTTGAACCAGCGGCAGTGCCTCGTAGGTAAAAGTAAGCGGGTTCATTGCTTTTTCATTTACTATCATCTGTTACATTTGAAAAACTGTTTCATGACCCGGCTCAGCAGTAACTCGTACTGTATCAACTGTGACAACAGTGACAACAGTGGCTGTCTCAAGTCAGTGGCTATAAGATAAGATAAGATAAGATAAGATATTTATTTCACTCCAACCATAAGAATGGTACGTGGAGGCAAGATTGAATACAAAATATGGTATATAAAAATTTACAAAACACGAACAGAATTATATACATATATACAAAACAAAATAGGAATTAACAAAATTTAATATCAAACTTTCAGTAATAAAACTATTTACAAACAAAGCAAGTACAGAGATTGAATTATATACAGCAAGATATATCACACGTATATACACAATTCACTGGAGGGATTTGTATAAACTTAAACCTAACTGGATAAATTTAGCTAATTGTGGGGTAGGATTCCTTAATATTTCCAAGTTTCTGGACATACTTAAATGGATGGAATTATCACGCAGATCACTTAGCAAAGTGCAGTCATAAATGAAGTGAAGCTCATCTCCTACGGTGTTACAGGCAGGGCACAGTCTTTCACTTCGGTCTATATGAGCGTTCGATCGATTATTTACCGGTAATAAATAGGAACCAATTCTGAATTCGAATAAGCTATGCACAAGACTTCCGTCAAGTTGAGTTATATATTTTTCAAGCCTAACATCGTTCTTATATAGTTTGAAATTAACATACTGCTGATCGTCATTCACTTTTTGAAGCATTTCTTGTACGTGTTGGTCACGGAGGACTTGTTTCACGTACTTGGAGAGCGTTTTATAATTTTCCGTGTATTGCTGTAACCATATGTAAGATAAGCCAATGTCGTCAAATATTTTCTTTATATACAATAACCAAGGGGATTTGTGTTTTTCGCGTACATACAGATTGAGGGATATACGGTACAGGATTGCATTAAGTTTTGATTCTTTGCCGGTAACAGTTTTAAGCCAAAAGTTTACCATCCTCCGTTTTACCTCGATACTCATGGGGTACCGCCCAAGTTCAGCTAATACCTGCAGGTTGTGCGAATATTTTGACACTTTCATAATAATTTTGCAAAACGTAGAGTGCAGACTCTCTAATAAGTCGAGGCTTTCAAAGCCCCATATCTCACAACCATATAACGCAACGGGTGCGACGCACATATCGAATAGTTTCAGCAAAACATCTATCGGGAGCTTCGAGCGTCTGCCTTTTTGTATTACCGAGAACATTGCTCTCATTGCCTTGTCATATAGATATTTTTTTGCTTTGGCGAATGCCAGCAGACCCATGCGCCCTCTGTGAACAGTAGGAGAGACTACAAAAATTTGGTAAATGGCCCACCACATAAATTCAAAAATACATTTTCCATGGAAACCAAGCGATAAAAGACTAGATCTACCACCGGGCAAATTTTCAGGGCGATACATCCAGTAACGACGGAGCAGTCGGTACAACAATTCAGTATCATTATATAAGATTATATAAGATAATTTCATGTATATCAAGTTACCTTCTATGATTGCTGGGTTCATTATCGGTATCTCGTAAGTTGGTCGGTTGTTGAATTGGATTCAAATTGGCCTTTTTTGTGCGCTGTTCTCCAATCGGCAGATTTTAAACGAGTTGTTGATCTCAAGCGCGGCAGTTTCATATACGGTAGGATTGTATCAACAGTGGTCCTGATTTTATTGCTGTCATCCACTAGGTTCTGTAAATATCCCCACCTAGCCCTGGTGTGACACATGGTCCGGTACTACAAGGTGGGATTCTGAAATGAGAAAGCAAAGATATCCTGTAAATACAAATATTTCATCCAGAATTAATTGTAATAATTTCATGTATATCAAGTTACCTTTTACGATTGCTGGGTTCATTATCGGCGAGGATCTCTTAAGTTGGTTGGTTGTTTGAGTTTGATTTGAATCGGCCCCGTCGAGATTTTGGCAATAACTATATCACAAGGTTGAAGATAATTTTACAATATTTGGTCTTCTTCATGTAAATTAGTCCGAAAGTTTACAAGGTTGAATAATTTTGTCTAATTTATACAATTCTTTGGTCTTTTTTTCATGTAGTTCCGAAAGTTTACAAGGTAAAAGAGAATTTTGTCTAAGTTTTTAAATCGGAAATCGAAGTACAGATATAGTTGTGTGATCGGCGATCGAGTTTACAGAATCTTCTTAATTGGAAATTCGGCGGTGCCTCGACGTCGGGTTGACGGAGTTCGAGCAGACCTGGAAATAGAAAAATCAGAGACGACAGAAGTATGATGATTATTGGGGGTTAAAGGAGAGAGGACTCAGGGGGAGGCCTTAGGAGATCTTAAACACTCCAGTGTTTGGTGTAGACGGTTACTACAAACCCATTACACCTGCTGAGAGTGAAACGGTTTGATTTTGAATTCGGAAATCGAAGTACAGATATAGTTGTGTGATCGGTGATCAAATTTACAGAATTTGTTGCAAAAATCGAAGTACACAATTGGAAATTTTGGAACCAATAACGTCATTTGCTGTTAGATATTGGACGGAGATGCCGAACTTCACTGGCATCCCCAATCTCCCTAGCAGCTATCCGTCAGGCCACGATGATAACCCAAGAATAATAAATCAACTTAGCTTTATGTGGCGTCTTCACGGGCTGTTGTCAGATCCCAGTGTCGGTTGAATCTCTGGAATCTCTTCTTCGTCATCTTGCTGGTATCTTCGTCATCGCCTTCTTATGGGTAACCTGAAATAAGAGAAAAGAGAGAACGGAGATGAAAACCTGGTATGGAACAAAACTAATGTCCGAAAGCTTTTCAGCTCTCCTTCGCCGGTCACGTGCCGAGAACGATAGGTGACGAGTCAGCCAGGAAACACTCGTCCCTACGTGCCTTCGCGCGGGGAACGCAAACCAGGGCTCCAACACCTCACATTCATCACCTACCTACAGGATGTGCCGGGCGGCATCAATAACTGACAAATCTGCCAGTTACTAAAGACAAAAGAGAGTAGCGCTAACTGAGTCGAACTAGAGTTAACTAGTTGCCGATCGAGAACAAATAGAAGTGCCCGGAAAACCCTCGTGTAAAATTCCATGACTATTTAATCAATGATTATGAGTACTACCAATGAGTGCAATGGTGTTAGATGTCCAAAATCATAGTCTTAACCATTCCACACTTTCATCTCGGAGTCAGGGGCCCGCCTATAAAAAATTTCATGCATTCTCAGTCCGCAGATCGAGACACGACCCGAGAGAGCCGCGCTGCCAGAATCCCACCTTGTAGTACCGGACCATGTGTCACACCAGGGCTAGGTAGGGATATTTACAGAACCTAGTGGATGACAGCAATAAAATCAGGACCACTGTTGATACAATGCCGGACTGCCACAATTTGTCACAATTAATTTTGATGGAGGATGGATGATAGGCCAATATCCCTATATAATCAAGAATCTTTTTTATATAGGGATACTGGTATCATCGACTCCTCCATCAAATTGTGACAAGCCCGTCTGAACCCCATTATGAGTTTTCCGGTTTGCTCGGCTACCCGTACTGGCGGGGTAGTCTAGAGAGGCCAATGAAAACCCCGGTTTGCTGAACTACCCCTATTTGCGGGGATGCGGTATGATTTTTGATCTGACAGTTTCAAGTGGTTAAAAAAGACCACTGCCTGTGGTCTTCCCAAATTTTAATTGTCCTGTCCGATTTGGTTTCGTCCAATTGAGAGACTGCCTTTTCCAGTTAGGGCATTTTTGGATCACATAAATCAGGAAATGACTTACGCTTTTGGGCCCATTCGTCGGTTCCACATGTTTCATTTGAGCTATAGACCACAATGGTGACACCATGATGGTCAGAAACTGACCAATTGAGATATCCCCGAGTCTAACCACTTGACTTCGGAAATTTTTTTCAAGTCATGTTTGTTTTCAAACTACTGAAGAATCATTGCAAATTCATAAACTGGCCATCACTGACCCCTTCTGACAAATTGAAACTCCTTGAATTTGAAAACTATATACCGCGTTATGGTGTCAAACTAGAAAGGATTCGCCATAAATATTGAGAATTCATAAATTGACCATCACTGACCACCACTGACCAATTCATGCTTCTCGAATATGAGAACGATATACATGTACCACGTTACGGTGTCAAACTAGAAAGGATTCGCCATCAGGACACCCCTGTACACCCCATGTACAGGGGTGTCCCGGGTTCGAACCCAGTAATTACTGATGCTGATTCAGAGTGGTCCTGATGCTGAATATATAGAGGATGTACAGGGGTGTCCTGAATCAGTTATCAGTAATTACTTTTGTTAAGATATCAACATTTTACCGTACGGTGCTGTCTCTACGCTCATCGTTAGCGGGATTTTTATACACTAACGTTAGTCAACTCTGGCAAGTTAAGGTCACGGAGTATAACTGGACAGCACGTCGATTGCCAGAGTTGACTTTAGTTAGTGTATGAAAATCCCGCTAACGATGAGCATAGCGGCAGCACTGTACGGTCTGGACACCCCTGTACATCCTCTATTCAGCATCAGTACCACTCTGAACCAGTATCATTAATTACTGTGTTCGAACCTGGGACAGCCTTGTTCATCCTTTATCCATCAGGACCACTCTGAATCACAGCAATTGATGGGTTTGAACCCGGGATACCCCTGTACATCCTCTATTCAGCATCAGAACCAATCTGAATCAGTATCAGTAATTACTGGGTTTGAACCCGGGACACCCCCGTACATCCTCTATTCAGCATCAGAACCACTCTGAATCAGCATCAGTAAATACTGGATTCGAACCCGGGACACCCCTGTGCATCCTCTATTCAGCATCAGGACCACTCTGAACCAGTATCAGTAATTACTGGGTTCGAACCTTAGAGACGATCAGGATGTCATCGGCTACATTTACCGAAAGCATGAAGAAAATAAAAACAATGATTTTTACAAGAGAAACACAAATCTCATGTAATTAATCATGTAATGTTAACACCAAAAGAAGGATACTGGGTGCCACTTTTAAAGGCAAAGTTAACTATTCAGGACTCTGCTTCTGTATATAAAAATCAAACCGATCATCAGTGGAAATATCAAATTAGCGGGTGGTGAAATATATATGCCGTCACAAAATATTGCCGAAGGGCACTTAAATCTTAGACCGTACGAACAATGTATTGGGCAATACGGTCTGGATCCGCCCCTGATGGCTTTAGTGACAATCAAAAAGATTGCTAATTTCGTAATTACTCTTCGGCAGCTCAACACTCGCTTCTAACCGGTCAACAAGTGTTAGTGTGTCCGGGTTGAAGGTAAGCTGTATTGCCAATATTCGATTATCATGTTTTCCGGACATCCTCGTCTCCGCACAATGTTGGTGGGAATATTGGTTTGAAAAAAGAGGTGGATTGCAAGATAACAAAAAAACCACTGACTGGTGAACTAACAAAGTTCAGACAGAGTAGCTAAACAGATAAAGAATTTTAATCATATTTATTCTCATACAGTGTACAACAATCATACAAAATGCCAGGTTTGTGCTCGAGGAATTATAACGTAAGCTCCTCAAACACGTGGACTGTATTTCAAAAACAGTCCAACCATGGATGTATAAACTATAAACTAGAGTTTATACATCCATGGTCCAACCATAGACTCTAAAACAGAAACGTCTATGGCCTACAACCATGGACTCTCGAGTCCATGGCTCCTCGCACTAAAACCAGAGATAAACCTGGCCAAATACTCTGGAAAGCGTAGGATTAAGTAATCAATCTGATTTACATTTTTACATCATTTTATTTTCACATATCATATTATTAACTTTTAACTTATTTTCTCAAATTTTAATAGTAATTTTATTTCTATTACTATGAATGAAATTGTAATAACTCTAAACCATTAAAGTAACATGTAAAGTATTTCGAAGTTTTAATATACAATACATCTCCACTACTACTGATTTTATACAATTTGCATCAATAGGAAAATAACAAAAATACACAAAGAATTATAAACTTTTATCCATAAAACACAGAAAATTGGACTAGTCTGAAAGTCTAAGATTATGAATTTGACAATTCATGAGGTCAATATAACCGACAATTTGTTATATTTCATGAAATATGAATCTACCGTGTCAACCTTTCAAATGACATTTAATTATCAAGAAAAAGCTCAACTAGAATCGATACGACCTTAATTCAGCGTTTGAAGAACAATTGACATGAACATTTCGTTTTTGATTTTAAACAGTCTTTGATTTAATTTTCAATAACATTATTTTAAAAGATAACTAGAGTTTTGCCACCTTTGCCTTGTCTTTAAGAGATTTTCAGACATGATCAAATTGGTTATTTTCTCAAATGTTACATTTAATGCAAAGTATTTTGGAGGCATTCTCTTCTATGCATTCAGCAAGATAAATCGAGTATATAGATATTGTTCAACTGTCAATTTTAACACAGCTAGGTCAATTACTACATGTAATAACTTATTGCTTAGATATCTACAATTAAGTTAGATTCAATAATTTTTTGAGGTGCTTCTCGTGCAGATATTTCAGGACCCATATAGACGTATTTAAGCCATGGTTTTAGAGTCCATATATAGCTAGCACAATTTAATGATTAATACTGTTCATATATCCTCATTAATCAAGAGAATGCTCCTCTATTTTGCTCCTCCATTTTCCATAAGGACCTTAATAAAAATAGTATTTTATGAACCACTGAAAAGCACCACAGTGAAAAAGTTGCAATACACGTAACTGAACAATTGAAAAGTTTTAACATGAATGACGAACATGTATGTCGTTTTTTTTTTAATGAGTTATTTAAAAACAGTTCAGAATAAAAACATGAATACATTACACCTACAAATTCACTCACACTCTGGAGAGCGTAAGGTTAACTAATCAATCTTACTTATTACAAGAAAACTAAAAACATTGCCAAATTTTGCTTGTCTTTAAGAGATTTCTTCAAACATTATCAACTAGCTTATTTCACAAATGTTACATTTGAAATAAAGCAGGGTCTGATCTAAGCACTAGTTCAATTGCCCGGGACAAGTATATTTTCATTAGGGCAAGTAGGTTATCATTATCGCTCATCCACCGGGCTTGTGTAATTCTATATCTCAAAGCTTTTATCCCACTCGATGCAAGG
This sequence comes from Tubulanus polymorphus, assembly GCF_964204645.1. Classification (NCBI taxonomy): domain Eukaryota; kingdom Metazoa; phylum Nemertea; class Palaeonemertea; order Tubulaniformes; family Tubulanidae; genus Tubulanus; species Tubulanus polymorphus. The sequence continues at coordinate 7,632,878 of NC_134027.1, read as the reverse complement.
GATGATTGTGTCACAATCGGACTGCTCATGTAGGGCACGTTGAGGGGGCAAGCGATATTACATATTATGCTTGCCCTGCGGTCGAATGGCATTTATTCCTTAGATCAAACCCTGCAAACTATTATAAAGGAAATTCTTCTTGTCCAGACATTACAGGCCCCACACAGACGCGGTTAAACCGATAATCAAAACAAAGCTTGGACGATTGACCAATTAGCATTGCATTCACAAGTTATCCTCTATTTTCAACAGGGCCTTAATTAAATCAGTATTTTATGAACGACTGATAAGCACCAAAGTGAAATTGTTGCTATAAAACTTAACAACTGAAAAGGTTCAACATGAATGATGAAAATGTACATTGTTTTATTCACACAACAATAATATCTTAATCGAGGAATCATCATGTAAGTTCCTAATTTACAAACACGTGAACTGTATTACAATAACAGTCTCTAACATAAAGCATTAAAACTAGAGATGAAACATACTGATTCACTCCAGAAATCTTGGAGTATCAATTTATCATTCTTAATTTATTTTTCGTAAACATTACTTTCACTTGAAAACTAGAATTTTGCCAACTTTGCCCCGACTTAAAGATTTTCAAGCACCTTGGCATTAAATACTAACTATTCTGACGTTTCTTCTTCCAGTTTCGAAAACATCAACATAATTATACAATCGGTAACTAATCGAAAACATCAATAACTTAAGTTTATAGCTGTTTTAAATTCTTTCTAAAAAGTAAAATGTATGTACATGATTTTAGATAGTAAGTCTGCCCCGTAAGTCTACCCCAGTATAACAATAAACAGTCACAGCAGTGATTGAGCGCAGCTAGTTCTAAGGACGGGTCGATCTTTCATCACAGTTATTCAAAGCATTCTATCATATCAGTTATTTTTTTCGATTTAGTTAAGGTTTATAGTTATTTGTTTTGTTTATTACAATAACTGAGTTGATAGAATGCTAAAAACAACAACAGAAAAGATCTCGGGTTTAAGCTATACTTAGGGAAGGTTGTTCGATAAACCATTACAATAAAAGAAGTTCAAACAGCTATAAACAATGTTAAAACGTTCAAAATTAGTCCTAGCTATAACTTTAGCTTTATCTCTCAAATGTAAATAATGGTCTCCTTTTAGATAAAGCTTTTGCTTTCAAATACGTAGCATCGAACAGATTGATGGAGGCTCAAAGTTAAAACTCCATGTGAAAATCGACATATATGATTCATTTCTCAAATTGGTTACACGGGCCTTCGAAAATATCAATGCCGTCAAATTAGTACATCTACAATTCTGCAAATACTTATAATTTGTACATAGAACGTTATGTTCTATGTTTCCTAACCATGTGATATCTACAGGGCAAAGCCACTGTGTCGACTCTGTTTAACTATGGTAAGCACAATAAAACTTACAATATCATGTTGAAACTATATCTCAGTTTAGGCGTTAACTCAACAGACCTATACGACTCAAAACTAGGCGCTCAACACGACCATTTACTCCTAGTGACTAACCAACTCGACTTATCTATCAACCTAAGATCGAAGACCAATATCGTGAATTAATGGAGCTTAGCTTTTATTAGACTCTAAGAAGGATATTTCTGTCACATTGCAAAACACATGACACATCTTTTTACAAACTCATTATAAAATAGTTTTCTCTATATTGAAATATTCAAACGTAGAGTTCCTTTCTCAGGCCAAAGGAACCTAATTATCTAACTAATTATCTAACTATTTTCAATATTCGACTCAACTATTTTCATACTCCATTCCACGCAATCAGGTAAATTTTTTAAACTATGTTACCTATCAGACTGGTCTGAAAAAGGGTGATATTAGTAAAAAAATCAATACTTTACTACAGAGGTCTTTGCCGCTGCTAGATCTCAGTGTTCATGAGATAAACCATTGTCTTTGCTGCTTCGGTGTTTATCCTGAATCAGATTTTATAAGATAATCCATTGTCTTTGCTGCGCGAATCAGTGTTTATAAGATACACTATCATCTCTGCTGCTCCTGATAAAATGTTTAATAGAAATCAACCACCGATTGTAGAAGATTCCATCGTTGAGTGATTAATCCGTCGCTGGCTCCTAAACTTCTCATCTGGGCTTCTGCAGTTTTCATCAGCAAATGGGTCAATGGGTATTTGTCTACTTGTGTCTTCTTCAGGCCATTATTTCCGGGATGTAGTTTGACTGAAACAAAGTGAAGAAAGCAAAACATTTTAGACAGATTTATCATAACTTACATTATGTCATTTCAAATTACAAGCCACCGTGTTTTTCATTAAGGTAGTTAATATAGTTATTTCCAAAATCAGAATTAGGTTCATTGACGTCAATTGCCGATTTAAACCCCAATAAATAATTGCAGTAGTAGGACTAGTTCATTAATTTTTAAGCTTGGAGTAATCATTTGAAAAATTTATTACTCCAAGGTGCAAGACTAGTAAAGATAAAAGTTCTTAGATCAGCCATGTGGACAGGTAAATAGATTTCGATGATAATCACTTATCAAATGATATTTATATGAGGCCTGAAATTTCTATATACCGGTAATTTCCATCTAATGAATTTGATTCTTCTGTGGGTTGTTCAAATCCGTAGATTTCAGATGAGTAGTTGATATTAAGCTGGTCTCTTTCTTATAGTTGAAACTTAGCTGCAATGAGTAAATAAATATATCCTGTAATCACGACATTTAGAAATCATCGTAATAACTCCATGTATATCAAGTTACCTTTTATGATTGCTGGTTTCATCATCGACGAGGATCTCCTAAGTCGGTTGGTTTCTATGCACTGTTTTCTCTAATTGGCAGATTTTTGATGAGCTGTTGACCTCAAGCTGTCGTTTGACTTTTCGAGTTGGTGTCCCTTACAAACCTACCACATCTGGCGGGAGCGATACGTCGGTTTTTTCAAAATCGGAAATCGAAGTACAAATATAGTTGCGTGATCGGCGGTCGTTTTTACAGATCTTTTTTTTAAGTCCAAGAACATAATTGGCAATTCGGTTCCGGTTCATTCAAACAATCTTTTATTCTGCCTAATTCTGATTTTGGAAATAACTATATTGTTGAAGATAATTTTACAATATTTGGTCTTTTTTTAATGTAACTAGTCCGAAAGTTTACAATGTTTAATAATTTTGTCTAACTTCAATTTTTTTGGTCGTTTTCACCGTTTAAATAGTCGAAGCACATATTAAGTGACTGATTGGGGTTAACATTTTTTCTGCCTAATTTAATACATCGAGATTTTGGAAATCACTATATATTACAATATTTGGTCTTGTTTTCATGTAACTAGTCCGAAAGTTTACAAGGTTGAATAATTTTATCTATTTTTTTTCTGCCTTATTTAATACATCGAGATTTTGGAAATAACTATATTTTACAATATTTGTTCTTTTTTTCATGTAACTAGTCCGAAAGTTTACAAGGTTGAATAATTCTATCTACCGGTATCTTTTTCTGCCTAATTTAATACATCGAGATTTAGGAAATAACTATATTTTACAATATTTGGTCTTTTTTTCATGTAACTAGTCCGAAAGTTTACAAGGTGGGAGAATTTTGTCTAACTTTAATTTTTTTGTCATTTTCACCGTTTAAATTTGTCTAATTTTTTAAAGTTTATTGTAGTTTTTCTCGAGTATGTCTGAAATCGAAGTACATAATTGGGAAATTCGTCCTTATCTTCCAATCAGTCTGAAACGGCAAGCTGAAGAAAAGAGCAGAACCTTTTGAGCAGAAAATTCTTTGGAATATCACTGATCATAATTATCATGTCAATTCATATATAAGATCAGCAACTAGGATCGATACGTAGATTTTAATAATAGTCTTAAATGATATTTATGAAATTCAACTCATAATAGTAATTCATCTATATTCTAAATATCTAAGCAATGGTTGATTATTACAGTTTAACAACAATTCAACTAAAGCATCTATAGTCATCTCTAGGAATACCAGAGTTACAACAAATTTAGTAATGCATAATCAATCTTATCAAATCGTTTTTGAACTGTTTTCTCTTCTATCTTCTTGAAATTCTTGATGTGTCTTTTATTGAAACCCAGGCCCATCATACAGTGCAAACCTGCTAGTAATATTGGCCTATATATATTTCGATTGTCAGCTAAACCATGTTCGTATTATCAAATTTACTTCATCGTCAGTTAATAAACTTAAGAGATGTTTTCTACCCACAGAAGGCGACATCTGTACCCAGTGAATGGTATTCTAATCCATTTCATTAATTCTAAATATTGCTCCTAATATATACAATGATTTTGTAATTATGATAATATAACTAACTGAAGAGTGAGTGCGCTGCCAGCATTGAGCACACTGATCCTATAAGTAACATGGTTCTACAGATTTAAGAAACCTCGAATCATTCCCACAACTTGACAAATCCAGAATTCTGCAAAGCCTTAAAGATTCAATAAATCCCACGCACAAGAGACAGAGTTAAAACATACCCAGTATTCTTTATATATCAACCAATATTGAATTATACTTATCAACCCCTATGGTTTAGATTTGAGCACTTTTACCTTATATGAAGATGCTGAATTAGATACCTAATCTATAAGTTAATTGATAATGTCCTAGCTATAATTGAAATTGTCTCGGACAATATTTTATATGGGGCTTGAAATTTCTACACGAGAAGAATTTCAGATCCGGTACGAATTTGAATTAATCACTATTTGAACTGCTAATTTTGCATCAGAGCTTTTGATACCTAGCTTAACTAACCCAGAATCCCCCAAAACCTAACTGATTCAACGGATCCCACACACACATGTGGCCCAGTTAGACGCAGATGACATTGCGCGATACAGTCGTCTCATCCACTGTGCAATTTTGAATAAGTTTCACTTATATTCATTACATTGAATTAATTTTAATTAAATTCTAGGTATCTAAGCGAACCATTAATTAGTAATCATACTAGCTATATTTTAATTGTCAGTTAAACAATATTTATATGGAGCCTGAAAATCTACATGAGTAGAATTTTAGATGTGGTGAATTCGTCACTATTTGAATTCATCAGAAATTAAAGATAAAAAAGCTAACTTTTAGTGGTAAATTAGAAATTCCCTTAGCCGAATGGCTATATAATCTTTATTTCCCTTATATAGTACACTGTGTATAAGGACCAAAAGACCTTGTTATGACCGGACCTCCCTGGTGCGGTGCGAGTCATGATGCTAGAAAATAGTTTGAAGGAGAGGGGTTAGTAAAAGAGAGCTATTAGCAAGAGGAATAAGACCTAAGTTTAGGATATCCTGTCAGAATAAGGCTTTCAATCTTACATACACAGTGAAATTGAAATATTCCCCCTTCCAAATCCAGGAATGTATTTGTGCACAGATTCGATCGGAAGTAAATCTGCGTTAAATGATGTTGGCAATATGTATCAAAACTAATACAGCTGTGTGAAGACACCATAGGTTCACTTAGATACAGATAAATAAATGTGCTCAGATACACATGTATCAGCTACAATTTAAATGTCCATGGAATTAGAAATAATTTCATAACAATTGAATTAACCTTAATCGATCTTAGTAATACGTTAATGAGTAATTCATCTTAGATTCTAATTTTCAGTTAAACTATATCTAATATGCGTCACTTGACACACAGTATGGCTTTTAGATATTAATTGAATCAGTTAGGTTTGAGTAAATTTTGCCAATAATGAAAAGCATGGCTAGTCGTCGTAAGCGCGGCAGTTGGCGATACAGAACTGATCAGTCAATGAGACTGATTCACTTATAGATGTGCTCAAATATATTATATATTTCAGCTATATTTCAATAAATATTTATGATATAAAAAGTTTTTGATCTAACATCAAATATTGAATTCATCTTAATTGTGAATATCTAAGCCATTTTTCCTGGCTGTATGCTAATTGTCAGTCAAACAACAATTATCATGCGTCGCCCAAAACAAGACGCAGTGTTTCAGGAATGAATTAAATCAATTAAAGCTTTGGTTTATTCTGGATTTATCAAAGTGTTGAGACCAAATCACTGTTTCATAAAGACCTGTAGTCCATAGTTTTCCCCATATAACACCAGACCTCGATAGACCCTAGGCACTATCTTATGAAATTCATAACTGTTATGTGTGAGGCAGCACACAGTATATATTGTAAAGTATGGCCTCAATCTTAATAAATTTATCAATATATTATTTGTAAAGAAAAATCTATCAACCAACGATAAAGTTTAATTGATATATCTTTTAGTAAAAATTGTCCTATCTAGATCTTGATTGTCAGTTAAACAATAGTCATACGAGGCCTGAAATATCTACGGTACATTCGAATAATTTCAAATGTCACATAAGATATTGAATTTACCTTAATTGTACGTACTTACAAAATCTTTTAATCAATAACTGACCAATCTACATTTAAATTATCAGACCAAAGAATATTTAAAGGACCTCACTCAATCATTTCGTCTAATATTGTAAATATTCAAGCAATCATTGCCTAGCTATATTTCAATTTACTACCGGCCACAGAGCCTCAATAAAGTAGTGCGGAGATGGTGAGCTTGACCAGCGCCTATGCATTCTACCCCAGATATGAAAAATCAACTTAGCTTTATGTATGTATGTATTCCTGTTGCCATGCAGGATGAGCCATGCAAGACTGCCAGGTTCGGTTGCGACAGGTCTTTCGGTGTTTGGTGGTACTTCAAGGTGGATGAGAATGAAATTAATTAATGATCTGTTGAATTAATTAGTAATTCAGTCTTTCGGTGGTTCGAGATAAAATGCCCGCAAAATAAGAACTAACGAACCAGGGCTGACCACAAATTGCCCAACAGATAAATTTTCCGAAACGACACAATGTTGTTTAGTATCAAATAACTCGTGGCGTGGACCTTGGTCTATCAACTGACCAATGCATGACCAGTACTGGCTATATAGTAAATTATCTGTTTTGCAAACAATTAAGTTATTTGGTGTCAAATAACTAGATATAATGTGGACATTAAACTAAAAATTGTTTAACTGACCAATGCTTGACCAGTACTGACCAGTTACCACTAACTAAAACCCACCATATGTAATTTATATGTTTAGTAAAGCAATAAAATCGTGTTTGGGCGTCGAGCTACTAGATACGGTGCGGGCTATGATCTAACAACTATTTAACTGACCAATATTTTACCAATACTGACCTTAAAGTAATTTGTTTATTCTAGAAGCAACACAGTCGTGTTTGGTGTCAAATAATTAGAAATGGTGTGGGCTTTCATCTAACAACTATTCAAGTGACCAAACTTTGACCAATACTGACCACATAGCTATATTTATCTGTTTCGGACACAACTTAGTCGTGTCTCGTATCAAATAATTTCATTCGGTCTGAACGTAAATATAACAACTCTTTTACCTGTACAAGCTACACCAGTACTGTCTAATTACCGGTTAAATGTTTTTAGAAATAACACGGGGTATTGCCTGAATCCTTCGTCAGTACTACTCTTATTAAATGTGTCGTTTTAAAAGTCTTGTCCAATTTTTATTGTAGGAAGCGAGCTAACTTTGAAATTTCCCACTAAATGCAAAAGATTTTCACATCGGGTTTTGAACGAACAACGTTTCGATTTGTAATTGTAACGTGCGCATTTTAGCCTGTAACGTGCACATTTCACTCGCGTGAACGTGCGTATCGGTACCATTATGCGAAACTTGTCAAACTTTTGCGTTCAAGACGTTTAAACTGAACACTAAAGGAGATATTATATCATATCATATCATATCATATATATGAATAATGAATAGATGGAAGATAATGTAGTAGTTTTGAATGTTTCGTAACTGCTGTCCACTGACCGCAGATCATCAAAGTTAATCGCCTCATATGAAATATATATTCGTTATAAGGGATGTAGTAGTTCAGTGAGAATTCAAACTTATGGGTAATTTTAAGTGATAACAACGCTGACCAATAGAGAAAGCTGTATCACAACAAAAGTGCGACTTACGTATCTTATTGAAACATTGTAAAATACCGGAGAGTAAATGGGAGAACCCTGAATTCGAAACAATTCCACACTCGGATCGTTTACTTTGAAAACACAATTTGCAATTTGTGGACATCCATTATTTCTGCACCAAAAGCATGAGGTATATTATCTTTGCTCGTAAAAATTTGAAATTTTGAGGAAGATTTTTGGCCTCGTTAACCTATGAACACGTCCTTCATATATTTTCTAAGACCGATCTTGATATAATGCTGAGAGTTTAGAGAAAATTATGGTAGGATGTAAACTTAGGCCGCTTCGTATCCGTGGAAGGTTGCTAATTATTGATCTTATACACAATAAGCGCAAAAAAATGCGGCGAGAATAAATTCCCAAGAGAATTACGGACGGCGTGAGAATCTCATATTTTATGGTGTCCAGGAAAGTGAGGATGAGATCTGTGAATCTTCAGTTAAGAAAATAATAAAAGAAATCCTGGGAGTAGAGGACGCAGAATATATTAAATTCCAGCGAGTCCATAGATTATATAAACGTGCGGAAAGCAACAACAGTCCACGCGGTGTTATTGCTCGGTTCGTACATTACGCTGACCGGGAGAGAGTCAGGCGGAACGCGTATAAATTTAAAGGTACGGGACTGTCACTCAGCGAGGATTACAGCCCAGAAACTTCGAATAAAATCCGCGAATTGCTCCCAATTAAAAAAGCGGCCGTCAAAGCTGGTCACAAAGCGTTCTTCAACTGGCAGGGTAACCTTTTCGTAGACAAAAAACCGTATAAGGGTGATGGTAGCGAATTTAGACGTAAGAAAAAACCAATGAAAGTGGCCCCGCCGCAGGGGAACACGGTAGCCGAAAATCAAGACGCCACACGTGACGAAGGGGTTTTTTCGTTTCGTGCCGGACCAAGCCCAGAGAGCTTTGACAAACATGATACAGTGCCAAAAACCGTATCTTATTCAAAATTCGCGGGGAAACCGAATCACAATAGAAAACATGCGTCATCAAAGCCTGATTCGAAACGGGCACGGGTTTCTTCATCGGTTACCTCAACGGATGATGGCCTAGGCGATCTAGGCGAGGTGCTGAGGAACGCGCGCATGACACTAGATTGCGATCCGGTCCAGGCATAACGGGACACTGAGGCAAAATTATCCATTCTATCACTAAACGTTGGTGGATTGAGGAGCAAATTACATGTCCCAGAATTTCAGGCGCTAATTCTGGAAAACGATGTTATCGCGCTAACTGAAACTAAACTCGATGATACGGACGAACAGTGGATAAAGCAGTTTTTTAAAAGTTTAGGATACAAAATGTTCCTTAAGAACCGGAAAAAAATATCATCGTTCCGTTCAGGAGGCATAGCGATCGCCGTTAGACTGAACTTAGCTCCACATGTATGCCCTATTGACAGCGAAAGTAAATTAGTTCTGTGGCTGCGCGTTCATAAGCAGCTAACTGGATCTGAAAAAAATATCCAGATTGGATGTGTTTACGTTCCACCCGAATCGAGCAGTTACGGTGGAAGTGAGTGTTTTGACGAACTGAATCTCGAAATAATAGAGAATTATAATGCTAATGATTCGCACTTATTTATTTGTGGTGATTTTAATGCGTACACTGGAAGCCTATTTGATTATAGTGACCCAAACGACTTTTTAACACAAAGGCTAGAATTCGAAAACGAGGTTTTTGCAGACACCCATACTTGTGTACAAATATTAAATTCCCTCAATATTACCAGACGTAAAACAAAGGATCTTTCTATTAACAACTACGGTTTACGGTTGGTGGAACTATGTAAAAACCATTCAATCATTATCCTGAATGGTCGAATAGCCCCTGATTTAACAGTTGGTGATTTTACGTGCCATAAAGGAGATAATGAACATATTGTCGACTACATGATTTCGTCATCGTACCTTATAAACTATGTAAAGCGGCTGGAGGTAATGGCATTCGACCGGTTACTTTCCGACGTACATAGCGCCATCGTGACGCATCTACAACTTAAGACATCAGCGCCAGTTGTAACTGGTTCTCAAAATTTCGAACCGGAGGAGGTAGTGAACTGGGACCCAGATAAAAAAGACCAATTCGCACAAGACATTTCGAGGAATTCAACGGTCCTTATTGAAATAAACGAAAACCTGATGAATGGGTCATTGAGCGCAAGCGAAGCCAATGAACGGCTTTGTGCTGTTATGTTACAATCAGCCGTTAAAGTAATGGGCAAACGAATTGTCAAACGTAAATCGAAACCTCGGCCACCGGCCAAGGCTACCCAAAACGAAGTCGTTAGAAACACCAGGTTGGATTATCGTCGTGCAAAAAGAACATACTCATCTTTACCCTCACGTAATAATCACTACATAATGAACCGTGCGTTCCGTAAATACAAAAACGCCATTCACAAATGGAATAGTGATAGGAAGACGGTTTTCAACAAGAAAATACGTTCACTGTCAAAATCTGACCCTCACAACTTCTGGAACTATTTCAAGAAGAACCACAATAACACGTGTAATGTCTCAAGCGCTGATTTTCTAAATCACTTTAAATCTATGAACGAGCGTCCTGTGCTTGATGGAAGTGAACCACGGCTTCATAACGTCGAAGACTTTAACGGCAATAACTATGACCAAACCCCTTTAAATCAACCTATTAACGGGGATGAAATATTAAAGAGTATAAATAAATTAAAAAACTTTAAGGCTTGTGGTACGGACAAAATCCCTAACGAGTTCTTAAAATCGGCCGAGGAGAGTTTACTACCAACACTTATGTGTCTTTTTAACAATGTCCTTGATACAGGTAATATCCCCGAATCATGGTTAAACGGAATGATTATACCTATTTTCAAACAAAAGGGTAGTGCTGATGACCCAAGTAACTATAGGGGCGTGACTTTGTTGAGCAATGTAGGCAAACTTTTTACTAGTGTCATCAACAACCGGCTAACTAATTACCTAGAGACGAACAATATACTACTGGAAAATCAAGCAGGTTTCAGACAAAAACACGGCATTCTGGACCATATATACTCCCTTAAGTCACTTGTGGATATGTTTTTGAATAGTAATCGCAAGCTTTACTGCATTTTTGTAGATTACAAACGTGCCTTTGATAGCATATGGAGAAAGGCTCTGTGGCATAAGATGATCAATAGTGGTGTTACGGGCAAAGTTCTAAATGTAATATGTAGCATGTACCAGGGCATCAAGTCATGTGTATTTTCTAATGATAGTAAAACAGATGCCTTTGAAAGTTTTATGGGTGTCAGACAGGGAGAAAATTTGTCCCCTGTGCTCTTTTCAATATTTTTAAATGATCTGGAAGGCTATTTAGATGCTCAAAATTGTCCCTCCCTAAATCTGCGCATGCGTAATGATGCATGGGTCAAATTGATGATCCTTATGTACGCAGACGATACAGTACTTATGAGCGAGAGTCCACAGGGTCTTCAGAAATTGATTGACAACCTGCATGTTTATTGCAAAGATTGGAAGTTACAAATAAATTGCGAAAAAACAAAAGTAATGATATTCTCGAAACGAAGACTCCGAAACCCTCCGGAGTTTAATATAAACGGTCGAGTGTTGGAGTTAGTATATAACTATAAGTATTTGGGTATACTATTCTCCCATACCGGGTCTTTTGCTCAGTGCCGAAAAGCGTTAGCAAACCAAGCACAGCGGGCTATGTTCTCTGTTTTAAAAAAGGTTAGCGAATATTCACTCGACGTTGATGTTAGTTTAAAGTTATATGATAGCATGGTATTACCAATCCTATTATTTGGTTGTGAAATTTGGGGTTACGAAAATCTCCGAGTTCTTGAGTGCGTGCAGCTGAAATTTTTTAGATATTTACTCAAGTTAAAGAAATCTACTAATAGCTCATTTGTCTATGGAGAACTGGGTCGTTTTCCTCTCGAAGTTTACGTACAGCTTAGAATTGTAAATTTTTGGGCAAAATTAATAACTGATGATAAATTATCGTCAAAGGTTTACAGTTGTGTTTATAATAGCTATATTGATGGTCAAGCTAACTCTTGGATGGATTCTGTGAAGAACATTTTGCTCCGAAATGGGCTCGGATATATTTGGGAAAATCAAAATATTCCAAACGTGAATTACTTGAGTCTGATTCTTAAACAGAGATTGCAGGATCAGTTTATGCAAGTCTGGCATGCAAAACTTACTGATTCCACTATGGCTGTTACGTATTTAACAATCAAATGCCGTTTCGAAATGGAAAAGTATCTAACTGAATTAACCCCTAGGGACCGGTTAACTTTATGTAGATTTAGATGCTCAGCTCACAGGCTACCGGTGGAAGTTGGGCGGTGGCGTGGAATTGCCCGTGCCAATAGGCTGTGCCAAAAGTGTGATTTAGTGGCGGTGGGGGATGAATATCACTTTTTACTCGTCTGCCCGTACTTCCAGGAATCCAGAGCTAGATATATCCCGGAGCGTTATTGGAGATTCCCCAATAACGTAAAGTTGTATGATTTGTTCAACTCAAATTGCCAAACTCTTAAAAAATTGGCGTTGTATATACGCAAATGTTTAATACATTTCTAATGTTAAATGTTGCAATGTCTATTGTAAATTAATTTTGTGCTCTGTGCAATTGTATAATTGTGGAGTAAATAAACTTAACTAACTAATCATAAGTACGTAACACGAGACTCCATAGAATATCGTTTTTCAATCATACGTACACAAATTATTGCGATATAAAGATAAATAGTACTTTAATATACTTTTTACTTCTTATACTGAATATTTCTTTAGTAGTATTAATAAAGAGTGGATCAGCAGGCTACCTGAGCCCATTCCACGATTTGAGGTCAGTTGCCAAAAGTTAGTAAGTTTACATACCAGTGGAAAGTTAACATTTAAAATGACAATTAAAACTTCATTGCTAAAAATAACTTTGTATTCGTAGAATAGTCACACTCAAATGCGGAGAATTGATAATACCATAATACGATACGAAAATTCACTGTGTACAAATTCAAAAAGATGATCTCTAGTGAACGATCGAACGTTGTGTCGTTATTTTCTAATGATAAAACTTGGTTTGAGATTTGAAATGTGTACATATTGGATCTTTTTCATATTAACAGTGTATTTGGTCATGTATCATATATTGTATAATGGTTAATTTAAACTAACTGATTTTAGAGTTGTATCCTTAAATCCTGTAATAGAGGATGCAATCTTTTTGCGGCAAACAGTACAAATAGCTAGAAAAAGCAACGATAGTGCATTGGTAAACTTAAAGCAAGCGTACATTGGTTGTTTAGGTTTTTCGTTGGGAAAATTAATGTTTAATCATTATTGAAATATCCGAGGCGAGCTTTTCCAGGAATTTACAAAGTTGAGCTTTACACAAGGAATGTTTTTGTAGTCCGATATCCGTGATTACCTCTGGCTTGGAGGGATACAATCTAAAACCAACCGTCGAGTCAAATATTTTACCACAATTTTCTATGATTAGTAAAAAGATTAAGTAATAGACATAGGCATGCAAACAGTAATATCTGAAGTCCACTCCATTTCAAACTCATTCATCTTTACACAAACTCCAACTTGTTGAACAGTTCAAAATCGCGTGGCTTGAATTATTACGATAACTAAAATCAGGGACCACGATACTTGCTCATCTACACTGGCTTCCAATTTAACAAAGGATTGAATTTGAGTGTTTGATGTTGTAACAATAGGCCTACCATACTGAATTACGGATTCACTTTCTACTTTTTGATTGAACATTTATATCACATATTGGGTCATTTCATTTTTACCAGTATAGGCCTAATTGGAAGAACCTATCCGTATATCATGTTTAATTTTATATAATCTGACTTTTGAGATGTCATTCAATCAATGCATTCATATGCGGTCGTCGCTTCCAAAAGCCACCACGGACTGACTCCTTAGCGATACCTTGGCGGACGATCCCACACGTTTCTTGCTCCAGCCCTAGAATGCTCAATTATAAGGCGCTTTTACGAAATTGAATCTGATTCGGTTTAGCTAAATCCGATTCGATGTTGGAAAACGTAAGGATTAGTAAATCGAATCGTTTTTCGTAAATGAGTCGAATCAATTTATCAATCTAAAGGTCGCGATTCGAAAGAAAATGGGCGTCAATGGTGACCGAATTATTGATAGATGATGGTCTGCAATAGATGTCTTTAGCCCGCGGTCGAAGAGGACGCCATGTTGGATTTCACTGACTAAATCGCCACTAACTTGCTCGCCGAGCAAGTTAGTCGATTTAATAAATCAATTTACTAAACCGCGTCCATAAACGAGTTGATTTACCAAATCGGATTCACTAAACCGCGTGCCGTAAACGTGAAACTTAAATCGATTTACAAAGATTCAGTTTCGTAAAAGCGCCTATAGTCGTCATGAACACCCGATTTGAATTCAAATTCAAAAGACTCCTAAAAACGCACCTGTTTACTCGATTACTGTAAAGCGCCTTTGAGCATTTATATGCAAGAAACAGTGAAATTGGCGCTTTATCAGTTGTATTCATCATTCAAATCATTATTCTCCTTATCCTATGAATTTGGAGAACCATCCTCGCATGAGAATGAATATAATGTGATTTCAATTAAAGATGACACATGGCCTCATATCATTACGTTATGTTTTTTACCGGGTGGGCGAGATTATATTCTTATGTTTTTGTTTCTCTGAATGTCGCTATTTAAGAGTTCAATAATAATTTCAGTCAACCAAACAAAGGATTTTTCTGTATGTTTCGTGTCCTGTTTTTCCATAACCCTAGGACTGCATTTTAGGTATTTTTCGTGGATGACCGAACGCTGCTGTCCCTTTCTAGTAATTTGATGATATCTGTCGAAATCTAAATTTTAAAAAGGAATCAGGCATATCTCCTTGTTTGACTAAGTAAGAACTCAACTTTAAGGGACACTCCCTTAAAGGCGCCGAAGTAAAATCATGTGTCGAGTGGAGATGATATTGTGTCAGAATTTCTTCAAAAGCGGAGAAAATTGAATATTTTGAAAATAATGATTTCACATGTATGTTTGAATCCGTTATAACTGGAGCAATTTTCATAAAAACATATCTATGGAATCAACGAAATGTAATTAAGAAGAATACTATGTTTAAGATGTTATCAAAGGCATTTGAAAAAAGTTTTCTGATTTCGTCAACTGTGAAACTAGTGTCAACCAGATGTGTTCCCATTAAACGAACCGACTGCGAGCCGAGTCGATGTGAGATGTGACCTACACTGAAAATCTCAAGCGCTACCACTGGTTTTTAGGTGCTTCTGAATGTCGGCCGTTAAAAAACTAAACAATTGCCATTTGGAAAGGGCCTAGTTAGAGAAAATGCTAGATGTGTATATTGTGTGATATTTCATGTGCGTTTGGAATTTAACCTTGTTTATAACGAAACACACATGTTCTTTTCTATTTTAGAAGAGCGCATGATAGTGCAATAAAGAACTGACAATGAAAAAGGGGTAACAGGTGACTGATATCACACCGAATTTCAATTCCTATGAACACTTTTCATATAGTGAATTCTGTACAAGAGTTAAAAAAAACTTGAAATATTAACGAAACAGTTTTTTGACGGACAAATCGTTACCATCGAATTTTCAAAACTTTTTTAATGCCTTGGTGACCACTGGTCTAGTACGCGGTTTTCTGAAACAAAAGTGGCCAAGTTTAAAGAACGACAAATGATTACAAATATTAGGAGCCTAATGCGTTTAATGATTTAATTAATTGGCATCGCGCTGATTGGTTGAAAGACGGTTGTTAGTCATCTTGCCTGTGATTTAATTGTTTTTTTAAGCATCGATTAACCATAGATTTAATCTTATCATAACTTATTTGCAGGTGCTTCTCGCAAACATTTTCTATTCGTTTTCAAACGCAGTACTGTTCAGATGATTCGCGTCAAGCTTTGAGTCAAGTAGTAAAAAAGTTTATGTATTAGCATTACTATGCAGTCAAAATTACGCACTGCGGCAAGTGAGGTGCTGTGATCCAGATGTGTAACCTATTAAGGAGTAATATATTTCCATCATGTCAACGCCATTCAGAAACAGTAGCAAAACATAACTGCTGGTCTCTAGAAATAACAATACGACGACAACCATTTTCGAATTCGACGATATTCGAGAAGTTTCACTAGGGCAGTGGTGGTCAGTGATGGTCAATTTATGAATTCTAATGGGGAATGCTTTCTAGTTTCACACCAAATGCGGTACCGGTATATCTTTCTTACATTCGAGAAGTTTCAATTGGTCAGTGGTGATCAGTGATGGTCAGTTCATGAATTTTCAATGGCGAATCCTTTCTAGTTTGACACCATAAACGCGGTATATCGTTCTCATATTCGAGAAGTTTGAATTGGTCAGTGGTGGTCAGTGATGGTCAATTTATGAATTCTCAATATTTATGGCGAATCCTTTCTAGTTTGACACCATAACGCGGTATATCGTTCTCATATTCGAGAAGTTTGAATTGGTCAGTGGTGGTCAGTGATGGTCAATTTATGAATTCTCAATATCTATGGCGAATCCTTTCTAGTTTGACACCATAACGCGGTATATCGAACTCATATTCGAGAAGTTTATATTGGTCAGTGGTGGTCAGTGATGGTCAATTTATGAATTTGCAATGATGATACCTCGGTAGTTTGAAAACAAACATGACTCGATAAATTTCCGAAATTCGCAGTCAGGTGTTCAGACTCGGGAATATCTCAATTGGTCAGTTTCTGACCATCATGGTGTCACCATGTGGTCTATAGCTCAAATGAAACACGTGGGACCGACGAAAGGGCCCAAAAGCGTAAGTCATTTCCTGAGTGATGTGATCCAAAAATGCCCTAACTGGAAAAGGCAGTCTTTCAATTGGACGAAACCAAATCGGACAGAACAATTAAAATTTGGGAAGGCCACAGGCAGTGGTCTTTCTACGAAGCCCACGCGGTAGGCCTATACTTTGAGCGTATCATTATGAAATCTTTTTTTAAACCACCATGTACCACATTAAGTAATAAGCATCGTTGTAAGCACTTGAAACACCCATTAACCACTTTAAACTGTCAGATCAAACATCATACCGCATCCCCGCAAAGAGGGGTAGTTCAGCAAACCGGAGCTTTCATTTGCCTATCTAGACTACCCCGCCAGTACGGGTAGCCGAGCAAACCGGAAAACTCATAATGGGAGTCTTTTGTGGGCACTTCTGGTGGGCAGATTTTAGATGGGCCTTTCCGGATTAACCTGAAATGAGTAAAAGAACGATATTCTGTAATTACACAATCCTTTCCGTATCACGCATCGTAATTTGTATCATGTGTATCAACTTAACTTTCAATATTGCTGAGTTCAGTGTTCTTTTTTGGCATCGTCTTCGTTGTAGTCACCTTCAGCATCTTCTTCTTCATCTTGGGAGTCCTGAAATGAAAAAAAAGAGAAGAGCGATGAAAACCTGGTACGGAACAAAACTAATGTCTGAAAGCTTTTCAGCTCTCCGTCGCCGGTCACATGCCGAGAACACCAGACAATAAGCCAGCCAGGAATATACTGCCCTCTACACGCCCTCACACAGAACGCGAAAACCAGAATGACAACGCCTCACATTCCCCATCTAACTGCAGGATGTACTGGGCGACGTCAGTAACTGACACACCTGTAAAATTGCACGAAACACAAATAGCGCAGTACAACCAGCTTGACCGGGCGAGATTCAGGATCTCAACTAGCACTCAAAGGCGTGACAAGAGACTTCATCCACTGACCGAGGTAGTCACAAGGACTCAATGAAACTAGCACTCACAAGCCGACAAGAGACTTCATCTCTGCCCGAGGTTGTCACAAGGACACAATGAAAACTAGCACTCAAACTAGAAATCAAAGGGCGTGACAGTAGAATCATCCCTCAGCCGACTCAGAATACCAGAAACAAAGGGCGTGACATCATCCCTTATCCGGGCGGTCACAAGGACCAATGAATGCTAGTGGCGTGACAATCCAGTATAACCGCTCCATTTGTATCCCGCGCAATCCCGCAGATATGCCCGTCATTGACATCACTCAGCACACTTTGTAGATAGATGGGGGCAGTGAGGCCTCGTCATCCTGGTTTTCGTGTTCCGTATGAGGGCGTGTAGAGGGCAGAATTTCCTGACCGACTCTTTGTCTGACATCCTCGACACACGACCGGCGAAGGAGAGCTGACGCTTCGGACATTAGTTTTGTTCCTGCAAACGTTGAAATTCGACAGAGAAATCGGCCCTGAAAAACAAAACGGGTTAATTGCTGAAAAATAGAACGGATTAATTAACACGGAACAGTACAGGACAGCACAGAGACAAACAGTAACACATAAAACATAAAGACGTCGTTCCTCAGGAAGCAGGAACAGGAGCAGGAGCGGGAGCGCAGCGAAAATCGCCAGGAGGAGAATCCACGGTAGCATGTTCACAGTGTGAGTAAGCTGAGGTGAATGGTCTATGCTTGTGTACACCGTGGTCAGCCGGTGACGTATTCAATAGCGCGTGTCAGAATGATATCAACAACTCTGAAAACCCGCAATTGTGTCTCTATTGTTGAATGGATTTACATTATGAGGTTCCACCGCCGGGTTGAATACGCGCCAGTAGTCAGCTGAACAATATAGTGGAGGAACTTTAATAAGGCCATGAAATAAATTACTTGATTCCCAACAGCTACTTCCGAATTTATAAGCATCCGCCTGTTTTTTCTTCTTAAATTCTAGAATAATTTATAAAATATACCGACCGATAGCACTTCCAGTTCAGACTCACTCCAACACAGGTCTTCCTATCATAGAAACCGCGTAAACATTTACTAATGAAATTAGTTGATTAGTCACGGACAGTTCATGCACCCCGAGCTACCTCACATGCACGAGGAAAGCGGTCTATTTGAGTCATTGGGGGAAAACCCACTAATACCATGTATTCACGATTATTCATCATTCATACTGTTATCACTGAATCCCGTCAATAGACAGATTTTCATTAAAAAAAACTCCTCGATTCAATTGAGGGGAGATATATGAGGCATTTTTAATTACTTGGAGCCGCGAGCCCGACCCCAACCCGCGTTGATATTATTGTTTGCGAATTTATCTGGTCAAATCAGATTTGATTTTCCTAATCATAATTTGCTAGTCACGTGTAATCTAATCAAATAAGATTTGCACAACAGGATGAATTTGACGCCTTGTTCCAAACAGCTGACCAAGAAAATACTGTCCCACTTTATGTCCCATGAATGGGTTTCAGGTTTCAGGTTTCTCTTTCAGTTTTGACATTAATATCAGTTTTTCGACAAACAATTTGTGAGTCCACCATCTTCAAATCGTATCAAATCGCCTCCGGTGGTGATTTGATGATTTGACAAATCGATTTGAATTTGACGCCGTGTTAAATTAAAAAATTAGACCAAATCAAATTTGATTATGACACGATAAAAACGATT
This sequence comes from Tubulanus polymorphus, assembly GCF_964204645.1. Classification (NCBI taxonomy): domain Eukaryota; kingdom Metazoa; phylum Nemertea; class Palaeonemertea; order Tubulaniformes; family Tubulanidae; genus Tubulanus; species Tubulanus polymorphus. The sequence goes on along the minus strand of NC_134027.1, from coordinate 7,613,302 downwards.
TTACTTAAAATCAAATTTGATTTGACGTGATAAATTCGCCTAAGATTTGCACAACAGGATGAATTTGCCCTTGTTCAAAACGGCTGACAAGAAAATACTACCCCGGTTATTGAAATATTATTTCCTATGAATGAGTTTCAGTTTAAACTGATTAAAATCTTTATTTGCCGAAAAAATGTCCAGCGTGTGAGAATAACAAGTGGAAGGAAAAGGCTACTTCATGTATTTCTAGTCAATGGAGCAAAGCCATCGGTTAGTATTGACAAGAAGCTCCAACCCGGAGCGCTTCCCTGTTAGTGTCCAAACATTATGTAGACTGGTTACCGGTCTCGAATGGGACAGGCAACCAGTTTAAGAATTCTATAGGCAACCAATCTTTCGCGTATACGTTTGTGAAGTGCATTGAAGCGTGGAAAGGTGGAAGCGTCGCGCGATTGGCCCTTTGGTTTCCTGCTGATACCCGCATCATCAACAATGATCAAATGTGTCCATGAAGAAGGGGTGTCGTGAGAGAAAATGAGTGGTATAGAATGGGCCATGTGGGCCAACGAACAAGCCATCATTTCTTGTGCAGGCAAGTTGTTCTGGATGAAACGTCCTTCGATCTCCTCGATCCGCTTATTTGAAATCTTCTACTAAATTTAGACTTCTATCTCCTAGATTCTTTGAAGGGTAGGACTCCGACTGAGAGGAAATGGGTTGGCAACGTGGTGATCGTTTGCCTTCGAAGAGGAGGGCGTAACTGAACTGGTGGTGTGGGTGGGTGAGTCACGGGGGCCACACAATGCAGGAGGACAATTTTTGGATAAGAGTGGTGGGTGCCACAGGCACAGCCACAGGGGTGTTGGAAGCAATTTTTGATTGCCGCGGCCAATTGCCTTTTCTTTACAGATCCTAATATTGCTCTGGCGAATCTACTTTAATTTCATCAAATACATAGTAAAGATAGAAAAAAAATATTATTCAGTAAATTATTGATGCGGCTTTCGCCACTGCAGTCGCTACGGTTCCAACGCCACTGTTTGACATTTTTTTTCACTTCAGTCACAGTTTTTGGTGGTATACTAGGATTGACTGGCATGTTCAGAAACTGGCAAATTGCTGCTTTTTCTATGTATCCTTTCAATGATGAATATAGGGACCACTTAACCAAAATTAGTGTGATGAATATGTACTCATAGAAAGTGCTGCCTCATCTTCCTTAACCCTTAATTTCTAAGCTGCGCTAGTATTGTAATTTTCTTCGTCGAGTATCCTAGAGGTAAACGGAAGAAAGGCAGTTCGAATGAACGCCGGTAAGAATATCTTCACCAGATTCATTCCACTCTGGGGCATTGGCAGGCGCGGATCCAGGACAAAATTTTAGGGGTAGCACAAAATCAAAAGGGCAGGTAATATTTTAAAAGGGCACTATCCCCTTCAGATGCAATTTCTGAGCACTTGGGATTCTTTCCACCAAATAAAAACATAGTGATAATTTTCAGGGGCACTTAGAAAATCTAGAGGGTAGCACGTGCCTCGTGTGCTACCCCCTAAATCCGTGCCTGATTGGGGGAGCCCACGGCCAAGGTAACATCTTATCGACCTGTCTGTTAAAAAAGAAAATGACACAAAACAGTGGTCATTTTGTTTTAGAATAACTAGGTACTAAGATGATGATAAATTTTCTTACAAAGAAATTATCATTCAATCATGTACCATGTATTAACCATATACATTTACATGTATACAACCAGACAACCAGGAAGTGCTAGGCCTATTCTAAATTCCTGGATCCGCTCCCGTTATACCTATAGGCCTACATGTAGTTCATTATGTGCTGAAATGTTTTCTAATACTGTTTCAGGTTCCAGCATTATTTAACTGTTATTATCAACCAATGTGGACCCGTAACTAGAAATTACTACGTTAGATCAATTATTCATCTTGTGTGAGTAGCCTTCGTTCACTAGCACTAATGTAATTAATTTTTCGTTATTCTGTATGATATACAATGTGCAATATAGTTCAATTTCATATTTAATTATTTCAGTTTGTGTATTCCATGTTTTTTCTTGTTGCCCACTCTGATCGGTGGACTTTGTCTATTCATTACTGCTGCACTGTACATGGTGGTGTGTATTTATGATGAATTCCACGGGTCCAAATGTGATCCAGTTCAAAAGCTTTCAATTGTATCATGTTTAATTATGAAACTTTTGTGCACTTTATAGGCTGCTATCAAAGGTGAAAAATGGATCGCCATAACGAAGAAGAAAAAAGAGGCGGTTTATCGATTAGAATCGTTACAACCACCGAGCCATCCTCCACCTCGCAGACCAAAAACTGACGAGTCCACATTGCAAACGTAAAACCAAATTGAGCTAAAAAATCATGAATAAAATTTAATATTTATACATTTTGTACTTATGATATTGTCCGAAATTTTAAAACGTTTAAATAAATTGTTACCTGCAATAGACCACATGACATTTTTTATTAAGTATGTAGAAAGGTTCATTATTTGTGTAACTGGAGTCCATCCATCCATTGGTTGGGGCAGCAGGAGTCCACGCTACAGTTGTAATAATCTCAAGTCTATTTTCCTTGTAAAATGCATCAACTTATTGATAACTGCTTCAAAATAGTGAAAAAAATGAAAGCCCTTATATTGAGATGATATAAATAATATATTTTAACATTCTCATTCTAGGTTCATTTAACATTCTCATTCATTCTAGGTTTGTACATAAAATGGATCCAGGGACACCATGCCCACTTGATGAAATGCTTGACATTTTCACTGGCATTCACTGCACACCCCTGTTTGAAACTTGCCATAATCTGAGCATAGTGTCATGAACTGAAATTTTACAAAATATGCCAAAAAAAATTGGATTCCATCTATGGACAGATGGATGAAAAGTGAATACAATAGACCGCTGGGATTAAAAGTCCCAAGTGTGGGCTAAAAAGCATGAATGCGAAAACATTCAACCAACAATTCATTAAAGTTAAATATACAAGAAATGCATTAAGTCAATTTGCTTATTATCAAACATCGGGTTTAAGAAACTTTCTTGTTTTAGTCTTTGAAGTCTCTTTTTTCACTCGTTTAGTAGCAGTTGGTTGTGGCGATTCAGAATCAGGCTGTGATGATTCAGTTCCTTTCGTTCGGTTTCTTTTTTTCGTAAATTTCTTCGCTATAGTACCCACAATGTTTTCGAATCTGAAATGACGATAAGAAAATAAGATAAAAATTTGCATTAGGATTATCCTAGAGAGTTATTTGACTATCATTTATCCTTCTGTTCACCTTTCAACCATTTCTTCGTCATCGACTGCTGTTAATTTTTCCCTTTCTTCAGAAGCATTTAATTTTGCTTCAAATTCTTCTTCAGTCATCAATTTCTATAAAATGAACACTGGTTACAGTGAGGTATTCGATACAATTAATTAGTAATGCAGGTAACAACTACCCGAGGCTATAATTTACCTCAATTTCTGGATTAAATCCTTTGAAAGATAATCGTCCAAATTGTGGTAACCCTTCGACAACAACATTACTTGGTTCCATAATATATTTGCTCCTGAAACAAAACAAGGAAATAACATTAATAGAAAATCTCTTATACCTGGTCTAACATTTACATTTGATAAACTCAAGGCCAAACTGGACTACAGTCTTTTGACTTTAGCAGGGTCTGTAGGGCCTACCAGACTTACACTGCTTGTTTCTGCTCTGGTATATCAAGCACCCAATGTTCATCATCGATTATACGTTTTTTCTCCAATTCATTTTCATCCATTTCCTGTTTCACAGCTGTGCGTCTCATGAACTACATAAAAAATTATCACTTAAAAAGTTCAGTTCAAGAAGAAAACCGGAAACCAGGTAAAGGCCAGGGCCTACCTATTAAATTCCAATGTCCTTACCTTCATTTGTAGAAGATTTTTTGACAACTTAGTTGACTTCTTGTCATTTTCTTGTGTCGCCATGTTTTACTTCAACAAAAGAAAAGATGATGATGGGTGTTTGTTTAAGGAACAGTAAATACTCAACATTGTAAACTAAAACTAACTCAAGATGTTTCTAAGTTAATATTGATTATTGATTAATTGAGTTGGCTGGCCTATTTTGTGTAAAAACTTTTCTCAAATTTATATTGATTATTGGAGTTGGCCGATGCGATTCAAGAATAGGGGACTATAGCAATATATATGTAGTGATAGTAATCAATTAAGTAATAATATTAGTAATTGATAATGATGATATATAATGATAGTAATGTATATAGTAATTAATGATGATTAGGGAACTAAACCTAACCCTAACCCTAATCCTAATCCTAATCCTAACCACTAGTCCCCTATTCTTGAATCTTACCCAGCGTCTTTTTTTTTTAAATCTGAGTCGACGAACACTGATAAGTGTCCTGCCTGAATGCGGTTTCACTAGGAGGATTCGAACCCTCAACCTCAGTCTCAGTTGCGAGTCAAACACCTTATCCACCATGCCACAAATGGCCACAGGACAGGACAAATCGGATTTACATATATCGTTTTTGCATTACCAACAACTCTTGATACGAGCCTCTATGCTGGCTACGTATTATTTGGATAAAAAAACTCACTTTTGTTGCTTATTAGTTTAGGGAACATGTGCCAACCAACTACTGTCTCTACGACCTTGGCCGGGTGAAGCTACTCTACTCAAAAGATTAAATCAATTTTATTGTACATCGCGCTTGCACTGGCAGCCGAGGAAATAATCAGTGGAATTCGGGCCCTTAAATATTGTTTTTCGCCGTTATTCGATGAATATCCCATAATGATGGACGTGTTAAATAAAGGTAGGTATGGGATAGTTGATCAATAGATGATTTAAATACAACTCGAGGATTTGAGTCGATCATGAGGAATTCTATGAAATTACCAAATTAGTTGAAGCTCACTCATGTCGTATTAATTATCAAAATAATCGCTCTGAAACTATTTCTATCGGGATGAGGTCGTCTTCAATTTCAGAACTTACTTCAGAGATAGATTTTCTGACGTGTGGCACGTGTCAGAAAGAATTTGTTTTATCTGATATAATGACGTTTATGAAACATAAGAAGTTTGACTGTGAGAATGGTACAAGTAGTGTAGGTAAGTTACATGTCATCTCTGACATATGTCCTTCGAATTTACAAAAAATTATACTTTATTACTTTTCTCATTGATATTCTTCCAGATTCATTTTATCAAAGACTAATGTGTCGCATCAAAGATTGTGAAGAAAAGTTTGCCACTGCTGTTGGATTATTACTGCACATTCAAAACCAGCATGCGTTAAACATTTTCATAACTCTGAGTTTGTACGGCCCGACGAATAAACCAAATTCAAATGATTCCAGTCGGAAGACTTTGTCAAATGATACGCCAACTAAATCTTCAACCATCACCACAGTGACGGAACCTGAAGGAAATTCGGATGGTTGTTGCGGATCGGGTCAGACTGGTAGTTTACAGTTGTGTGAAGTAAGTGCTTTGTCGTCGATGAGTATAGGGGATTCACTGGACGATGTGAGTAAAAGATCGCCGTGTTTAGACCCCGCTATGACGTGCGGAGTGAACTGTTGCATTCCGCCGAAACCGCAAGAGTCGATGGGTACGCAGACCGACTTCGAAAGTGACGTGTTGCTCGTCGAAAATACATGTCACGGCGATAGATGCACTCCGGAAAAATGTCAGTCGAAATCGTGTTGCGATAATCAAAACTGTTGCATCACGTTGATACCGGGTACGCATGAGAAAATGAAAAAATGTTGCAGCGCGATCGTGCCGAAAAAACGTAAACAGCACATGGAATCGAAGCACATGCCGAAAGGTTTCTGGTCGCGTTCGAAATCGACGTTACGTCGTCGGATATCGAGTAATTACGTAAATAAAAACCGCACGACGGCGACGATGACCAATCGAGATATATTCATCGACGTCGGCTCTCCGTCCGTCGTGAATATCAATCGCGCCGATTCGGAAAATCAACATCCGTCGAATACGACGACTTCGCAACAGCATCAGCAACAGGCTGTTGTAACTAAAGGCAACACGACGAAATCGGTCGATTCGTTACCGGTATCGATAAGCAGCTCGTCGCATCGCGGACTCGTTTACTTAGAGCCGGGGAGTACTTTTACGATTCCAGTGTCGTATTCGAATACTGGAGAATCGTTTCAATCGCCTGTTAGGCCTCTACCTCCTTCACATCCGGGTCAGTTTACGAGTGAAAGTCTACTGCCAGCGAGCGCTTCGCTCTCCTCTCCTCGGATCGATATAAACCCATCGTCTTCGATCGCTGCGACGGAGAGTTTCATCACCGACTGGTCGGACTCGTTTGTGATAAACGACGCAGGATTTACGAGCGGCGACGCGCAGACGTCGACGGAGAATCCGACGACGCGGTCGCAGTTGCCGGATGAGGATCATCTGATCATGACCATCAACTCGATTGATGATAACAGCGGCAACGACCGGTCGAGCGACGCGAAAAGTAAAGCATCGTCTTCGTTGAAGAAACGTCGATACCCGACATCGAGGCCGTTTAAATGTGATCAGTGCGATCATTCGTTCAATCAGAGGATACATTTGAAGAAACATCAAAGTAAACACACAGGTAATAGATAATAAATGAGATTTATTTTGATACACAGACAAACCTGCCTAATCCGGATCGACTTTATCCAGATTTTAGTGTAATCCGGACACTATTTGCAGTCTGTTTGTATATTATATGTACAAGAAGATGACCTTTCATCGGGATTTTCCGTAAAGCGGATGAATTGTGTTGGTCCCAAATGATCCGAATTAAGCAAGTTCTATTGCGTTTACCACTATATTCATGTCATTAAAAGGGTTGTTGTCGAGGGCTATCAACCTATAAAATCCTCGCCGAAATGTGAAACGTTTCACAAATAGGTTATCTTCAATTTCACGTATTAGTTATTAGTGTATAGATGTATGATTTCTTATCTATCTCATATAGGTATAAAACCCTTTAAATGTCAGCAGTGTGATTATTCGACAGTTGAGAGAAGTCATCTGAAAGTTCATATTCGAATACATACAGGTAATCCCAGTTTATTCATTCCGATTAAACAGCTCCATACACTCAGCTTTACCTCATGATGTTTGGATATAATCAAGATTGGGTCATATTCCAGATTATCGAATTGCTCAGTCAAGTTTTGAGATCTTCCTTAACACATTTTAGTTTTGTAGACAGTCATAACATCTTAAGACCACATTTCACAATTGTGAAACTCGCTCTTTGGTTGGTTTGAATATGTATGTCATTTGTGTTTTCATTTTCATTCTCATTTTAGGGGAAAAACCATATAAGTGTACGTACTGCGAATACGCTACAGCTCAGAACAGTACGTTAAAAATACATTTGAAACGTCATCATAACCGATCGGTGTACAACTGTGAAACATGTGGCAAGAAATTCAACCAGGCGACATCGTTGAAATTACATCAACAGCAACAGCATGACAACGCAACTAGTCATCCCCAGCAGCGACTTATCGAGCAATCACAATTTCTTGATCCACAAGGAAATCATAAAATTCATACAAATGCCAGTCAATCTCCTACTTAGACCATGTTAGTCGACAGAAAATTTGAGATATTTGTATATATAACCACGATTTCTATCGGAGTGCAACAAAAATTTAGTTTCTAACGTTTAGCTTGTGACAAATTCATGTCTTAGAATATCTGGTTCTGTCATGGTTAGGTAATACCTAAACATAGTTAATTGAAGTTAGAGGTGCTGTATTAAAATTTGTGTGCTTAACGGGACTAAACCTAGATTTTATGAGTGTGTTAGATATGGTAGTTGCAATCAATCTATGTGCTTAAAATGATGATAATGTAGAAGAGGTACTATAAATACCTTCAGGGAACTAGACAATCCATCGGTAGTTTTCTAGTTTGGGTCAAAATTGAATTTTCAAGTTTCCTTGACACAATTGATTTTTTTATCAGAATATACTGAGGTTTCGTTATTTCAAAATGAATAATATATTTGCTAGAAATATGTTTACATTGAAAGAATGTTGGTGATCAAGTTCACCAGGATTGAATGTAAATCGTCCGTCCATTTGTTATTTGCACTTTGTCAACTGCTGATTTATTTAACGGTAATTCGAGTTTGCATGAATACAATACACCGTTTTAAAGAGGATCTGAAATGATAAAAGAACTCTCATCGAAAACCGGGGAATTGATATATTCTATGCGTCGATGCTAAATTCTTACAAAAAATTTAGTAAAATACGTTGTTGTTATATGTTACATTTTAAGACGATTATAAGTACGTGTATTCAGACAAATTCTGTCAGATCTGAAAACAGCAACTTGAACCTCAGGTTTTCGGCAATGATTGATGTATTTGAATTACGAGCAACAAGAAGAACCATATATATGTTTGGTTTATTATGATGTGCAAAAGATCTTGATTGTAAAACAATTAGTGGGATCCTACACTCCCTAAAAACCATCATCATTTGGAACGATACCTATTCCGCGTGATAATAACTGTTAGTCAAGTCTACAGCCTAAATGGATTCGTAGATTCGTTTTATTACGATAGGCGATGAATTTTTTGTCCAATCTAATGGTGGTCTTGGTCTAATGATAGTGTGTAGGGGAATAAGTGGTCGATAGTTTTCATGTAGCTAATTTCTAAAGAATTTAGAATATAAGGACTGGAATTTAAGCCATTTGGTATAAGGTTTTAGAGGAGTCGTGTTAACTGGGTGTAGGATAAATACAAGACAAATAGTACTTTATAGGTTAACTAGTTCATTTGACGCATGAGCTTTCGCTACTAGTGTATAGTATCTTCATTAGGTGAGTGAGTGGGTTTAGGTTTAAGATTTGGTGATTGATCTTGCGTAGATAGTGATACTATTATAAACTAATTCCTAATGGGGATTTGACATCATGGTAGTCATTCTTTGGTTTATTGGTTTATGCGGGAAAAGCATCCCCCGGCGCAAGATTACCTGAATGTATATTGGAACTGCAGTTGTTAATCAACATGATAGCAATTCATATACAGTAGAACCCGCTTAATTCGGATCATTTGGGACCAATAGAATTCATCCGGTTTACAGGAAATGCGCATTAAAAGTCATTTGTATGTTAATGAACATACGACTGCAAATATTGTCCGGATTAGACCAAAATCCGGATTAAGCCGATCCGGATTAAGCGGTTATGACTGTATTTCGTAATTTATTTTAAATATATGGAATAAGTTCCACAAAATAAATATTACTTGTATGCCAATGTATAGAGTAAGTTTGCTTATATTCTTCAGTTGTCTCTCCTCCGCCATGAGATTGTCTATCCGACCTAAGTCACTTCGACCATACCTGCGGTCACTAGGGCTAAATTTGAAGAGCTTGTCACATCCCAAAATGACTCTATGTCCAAAAAGGCAACATTAGTCGCACTAAATGTCCAAATTTTCTTAGCTGACAAGACAAAAAAGGGCAAAAATTTGCTTGACTTGTGTCTGATATTACAAGTGCCCATGGAACATTAAATCCCGGTAACTGTGCACTAGTTGAAATTTCCGAAATGAGTAATGAGAAAGCGCCACGCATTCAAAAAGAACTCAATATTATAAGATCAAATTAATTTAATACCCATTAAGTAACTGTACATTGGAATAAGCACACAAACAGATTTAAGAATTCTAACTTTTTATAAACATGCTAATTCAGGATATAGCGAATTAACAGGTGGTTGTCCTTGAACGAATGGAACTGCATTTACAGTCATCGCTGGAGTTTGGTTGTCACATGTTTGACCATCGGTACGCATTGAATACATGTTGTAGTGTGGTAAATTCGTTGGAAAGAAGTCGGCGTAGGTCGGATTTCCCAGACTGATGGTCGATGGAGATACGAGTGCGTTGCTGCAGTTGGAATTTCCGAACGAATTTTGTCCGCCGAAGTATCGTAATCCGTACGAAGCAGACGAAGTGAGTGGATCCGTCGTCGGATTAAATTCTGACGTCATGGGTGTCGACTGCGTTGTTTGCTGATGGTAATACCGCGGTACATTTCCGTACGGAATTGGTTTGACCATGGTGGAAGTGTATGGTATCGGTTGACGCGGTAAAGACGGCTTATTATAGGTAGCCGTTGGGTTGTACATAGGTGGTCCAGTTGTAGTCTGCGGTAGAGGTCGGTGATGAATCCTTCAACAAAAAAAAAACCAAATGTTGGTAAATGACAAGTTCATAGTATTTACGAGATTTTAGAATCATTTAATCAAGGGGTTACTTACTGTGTCGACGGTTTTCTCATCACATCCGAACACTCTGAACTTGGCGGTGTCAAAACGTGATCTGTACCAGGTACGTCATTGGTACTAGCGGCTACGTTTTCTTTATTAACGAAAAACTGTTTTCGCATCCAAGATTTATAATCAGCTTTCCCTTCTCGTCTCTGTTTGGCACGGCGATTCTGGAACCAGGTCTGAAAAACAACAAAATAGTAAAAGACACCGTTATTGATTTCTGGAATACATCTATATCTTTTTTTTCAATGTCGCTAGTTTCGTTAATAACCAAACCAAGGAATATGTATAGTCAATAGAATACTTACAGATATTTTTTCAACGGGCAAATTAAAATTTGAAGCTAGATCTTCGATCACTGTTATATCGGGATACTTGTCCTCGGTGAATATACGTTCAAATTGAGCCAACTGAAAGACAGGGTAAAGAAATTAAATATATACACGTCTATCAAGAATTGTTAATAGTTTCACATTTCATATAAAATGAAATCAAAACATTGGTAAAATAGAATATAACATGTCATACGTACGTGTTTTTCGGAAAAAGAAAACCGTGTCCTCTGCCTTCCTTTTGCAGTTACCGCGTTGGGGGTGGAAGTAGTTTTCTTCGATCCGTCCGATGTGCACGCATTGTTCAAATAATCCCCTAAAAAACCAAACGACGTGTAAAAACTCTGTTGTGATTCATTCTAATAAGAAAATGTTTCTCTATTTTTCTTTCGAAGTTTGTATACACGAATCTATACAACGACATCTAAAAATCTACCTCCAGGGGAAGTTTGTAATTCTATTTTACGATCCAATTAATGAACTTATTCTGAAATCTTCAATTTGTTTAGACCCCACAATCCCCGTGCATATGTTGAATTAGTAAAAGAGTACAAATATCTAGGACTTATATTTACAGCATCAGGGTGTTTTAACAAAGCTAGAGAAGATCTATTCAAATCAGCTAACCGAGCCATGTTCAGTATTCAAAAAATGATTGGTATTCAAGATTTTCCACCCGATGTATCGTTAAAGCTGTTTGACACTTTGGTAACATCCATCCCACTATATGGTTGTGAGATTTGGTTAACAAAAACGAGCACTGCTAAGAAAATATTCAAAAACATTGGTACATTCCCAATTGAGGAAGTAATGGAAAAGGATGACCTACTCAATAAATTAACTGTCAAATTCTGCAAATTCATATTGCATGTAAACAAAAAAACTACCAATTTAGCAGTACTCGGTGAATTAGGAAGACTACCGATTTATATAGATGCATTTTCCCGTATAATTAACTTTTATAACCACATGTGTACAAATGTAAATAGTATTGTAAATATAACGGTGAAAGATTTGAGTTCTATGAAAAACCAGACAAATGACAAGGACTATTTTCCTAAAAGCCATGTCTGCTACAAATAGTCTCAACCTGTTAGAAGTTGGCCAGACCTATCAGCATATTAAAAGGTTCAAACACATACTCCAAGAGCGATATAAAATATTCTGGAAAACAAAAATTCAAAGCTTTAACAAACTTGACTCATATAAGATCTTCAAAACAGAATTCAGTTTGGAACCCTATTTACTACTGAACATTCCAATTTCCTCTAAGACAGCTCTAACCAAATTAAGACTCAGCGCACACAAACTTATGATTGAGAAAGGGCGCTACCTAGGTATCTCTAGGGAAGAACGCTTATGTAGCAGATGCGGAGTAGTAGAAGATGAGTTCCACTTTGTAATGGAGTGTGCAAAATTTGTGCGAAATGGCCAAATATTTAGGGAAATACATCGAGAAAGGGTCTAACTCATGGAAAAAAAACAACTATCTGAAATCTGTAGTGTTACGTCGCAGTATCCGTTATCGGCATTAATTAAACTATCACTGATTCACTTACTGAAAACCTATTTACATCGTGTATATATGTATATTAAACTGTTATTGTTTTTGTTATCTCTATCTTTAAAATGTTATATTTTATCCCCCTGTCTTTATTGTACTTAATCTTATCATGTTTAACTACGTTACGGAACAATAAAGAATTAATTGAATTGAATTGAATTATGTTGATGCTTACCTTGTTGTTGCGTCGCATGTTTGAACTGGTGATTTAGATGATAGTCGTAGTCATGGCCGTTACCGACGTTGGACAGAATGTTTGAGATGTTGAAACTTGGTCGCTGTAGACTCATTTCAGTCACGTTGATGAAAATATTCCGTAATCCTCGCAGTAGACAATTATCCAGAGGTTAAGTGTCAGCATGAGACAGACGATTAATGTACGTGATGTGTTGTCAGGTAGATATATATTGAAGAATGAAACGTGCATCTCAAGTGTCTAACTTTCTCAATTAAATCTAGAGAACCAATCTATTCGTGACACCTAATTCAGTGAGTAATTAGTGTCTGTCTCTCATAAACTCACTAGTAAAAATATTAATTACCCCTATGATTAAATTGACTGATTTCTTTGATATGCATATGAATGCTTAGATCAAAACAATCCATCATTCGCGTTATTCATTGTACTTGTATACAAATGATGAAATTATACATATCCTAGAGCTAACTAATTAATTTACGCCAACAGAAATTCATTAAGATCAAGGGAATCGTTTTAAAGGTATACCGTTATAAACCTATACTAGCTTCACCAGGGTGATAACATATAGATGTTTGGATTAATCTAATCTCTTTGTGCAAGTGGTCTTTTGGGTGAACTACATGTATATTCTATTTTCAACGATTGTAATGAAGAATGATCTTGAAATGTTGAGTTTACAAACATCTGGATTGATTTTCTCGGTTATCGTATGAGATGTCAACTGGATTAAATCATCCATTTCTATACTTAACTTAAAGAAGAAAAAAGACAAATTTTGATACCATGTGCATTACTTTGTATTCCCCCGATAGCTCAGTTGGTAGATCGGAGGACTGCAGAGGTAGATACCTTATAGAGTCATGATTATCATTAGGTCATTCAAATCTGACTCGAGAGAAACACTTTGACGACTCAGCCGTGCAATTTCACGCCCATAAATCTCCAATTTTTTAAAAATATGCCTTCATATTACCGTCCTGGCAAGCTGATGGTAGAGCATACTGGTGAAATATCAATATACACTAACTTCATTGTACATGAATTCTGACTCTAGACCGACGGTGATGAAAGATCGAATTCATTTCTTTTCATACAAACGAAGCTATTCAATATATGATAACATAATCTTACCCAACTTTAAACTATTTGAGGAAACCAATGAAACTAGTTAAATTATAACACAGAACTGAAAACATCAGTCTTTATTGGATAAAAACATTTTATTTCATTAGTGTCATTAGTGATACAAAATTCCGGACGATCGAGAAGTTACACTTTAGTTTATGAAATTATTTTCATTTACGCGGTTTACTTCAGTAACGCGTGTTACTTTCACCTATGTCGTCGCCATTCTTAGTTTAGTGCTCTGCGACCACGATCTGCGGCCTAATGAACGGAACAGTGACGGTCATTACCGAAATCATATTTCCTGGCTTGAAATATGCCAGGACTGCCATGAAAATTTACGAAAAATATATCCTCGCGCCGAATGTATGTTTTGGAATTGTCGGCAATACTTTGACAATCATCGTGTTCACGACGAACAAGGAATTCAAGGGAAACGGTATCTTATACTTATTGTGGTTAGCAGTCGTCGATTTATTGCACATGGCCAGTTCTTTAGTTGTTCTTGGTTATCGTTACATCGGCGTTGATTTCTTCCGACTAAACAGCGTTACGTGTAAATTAGGATCGTACATAGGTAACTGGTGCGTAGGTATGTCCGGTTTAATTACCGTTACAATGACCGCAGAGTGATACGTAGCCCTTTGTCATCCGATGAGCGCTGAACGCTACCTGACGTACAAACGAACAAAAATAACCCTCTTTTGCATCCTCGCGATCGTCACACCTCTCGAAATACGGCAGTTTTTCCTCCATGAAATCAATATGAAACAGAACGGTGAATGTTTCGATGTAATATCCACCGAAAATGATCATTTGTATATATTTCGTTACGTACTCGGTATCCTAGGATATCATATCATACCATCTTTATTCATTTGTGTCTTAAATGTTATGGTTTGCATCCAACTTATCCGCCATCGTTGGAAAGGTGATAGTCTAACGGCTAAGGTGAGCAAACAGGATAGGAGCATTACTACTAGTTTACTAGTTGTATCAATTATCTTCGTATTGACAAATTTTCCAATGGTGTCAGGTCTGCTTTTCGGGTACTACTCAGTAGAACATCCGGAACTAGTATCGCATAGATACAAGCGTAGGTTAGGCACTTTGTATTGGTTCTGCGGGTACATCACACTGATCAATTATGCCGCAAATTTTCCAGTTTACGTCGCACGAATCCCTCTGTTCAGAAAGCACCTGTATAAAGTATTTTGTTCGTATATTTGTAAAACGAAATCGACAAAATGAATGGAGCGGACAAAATTCGATATATGTATGTATTAGTCGGAGTTATGAAATAGATTTGACATCTGGAATATTATCAAGACATTTCCACTCTGCGTTCAATGGTCAATCTCCGAAAAATTGTCATATTCACACTTGATGTTGTGTTAAAAGAGCCCCAACGATTGATTCAACACGAAAATTCATGTGGGGAACCAGAGATCAGTGTTATCAACTTTATCTACCTCGGTTCATCGGCGCATCATTAAACTATTTGATGCCGGCGTGATGAACAACAGTTCAACGTTTTTACAAGCTTTCTCGTCATAATGTGCGATATCAGTGGTTAACTTCTGAAGCAAATCATCGTTTCTAAAACTAAATCTATTCCTGATAGTTCTAAGGCGCGACAATGAAGAAGACTTTTTTCGATTTCAAGATTTTCCTGGGATTACATTCTCTCATCAAAGAAATGTTTTGTAACAAATGAAGTAGCACCCTGAGACTTCACTGAGGACCTGTCTTAAACGTCGGGGAAAAATCAAACTTTTTAGATTTTCAATAAACTGTTATACAAAACACAAGACTGAATACATTTTGAAAATCTGTTAAGGGTTTCCCTTTCCTTTCCTCGTGTGTAGCGTTATAAGCGCTAATATGAATGATTATATATGGTATAGAATACGAAATTGAAATCAGAACGCATCTCATTACCATTGTGGTTTCAAATCTCCAGTATTACTGGAAAAAATCGCGTCGCTCCCAGTCGCAAGAGCGCGTAGGTCGGTTGCGACGGTGGCGTCGCGTCGCAGAAAGTATAACATGTGCGACAGTCACAAGGGAGCGTAGGGTCGGTCGTCGCTGGCGGGAGCAGTGAATCGCGTCGCAGTGAGTCGTAAGCGGTCACAAGGCCGGCCTACGCCCACCTTTAGGAGTTGTGCTGCTAAGAAACAATTTCTATTGTTAATTTTTTTGCGGTATCACCAGAGTGATCTGTGATTATAGTAATTGAAAATTTGAACAACACTAACTTATACATAGAATATCAATTGAAACATTTTTTAAACTACAATTTGTGAAACAATGTATGAAAAAGTTTAATGTGGAATTAAGAATTGTCAAAGCTAAAAATGCTTTTCTCATAATCATTAGTTGATCGTAAGTAAAACCAACATACACATTCTTTTTTATAACGAGCCCGAGCCTGTCTATACACCCGGGTACTTCACAAACCAGAAATACAATCACCATTACCGTAATCATCCTCAATATCCTCCTCTCCTGGATCATAGTTTTACTGGATGTATCGGAACTCATTTTATGTCTAGCTAAACTGGTCACAAATAACGATATCACGATTGAAAGGTTTAGTACAATCAAAAATACTGTCGGCAGAAATAGAGTTCAATAGAAAAATGATAAATGATAGAAGTGAAGCGTTGGAAATCTTGGCAATGAAAGTGCACTTTGTCCAATATTCAGAAAACATCTAGCGTGCACCCACATTACTGGACTGCCTAATGGTACAAAAAATGCCCAAAATGAATTTCCACTTGTACTGGTTATAACAACACTCGAAATATTATAGACTCTAACATCTAAAAATAGTTTAGATTTCAATGGAAAGAGAATGACAAGGAGTCGGCCTAAACTTACCTGCGGAACAGCCCAGTTCCTGGACATTTGAAACGTGGGGAAAAGTGGCCTCGCAAAGATGATAAACCATGCACCGAACCACCAGTCGTCGAAACGAAAAACTAAATCTCCTAATCGCGAGTAAATATACAGCGTCCTCATCGGATACATAACAAAAACTGTCACCGAAAATAACATATCAAATACGGCTAAGATCTTCACTGGATACAAAGCGATACTCTGCATCCGACCGAGGACAATGATGGTGAGGATGTTCAACACTATACCAATAAACGACATCGGTCCATACACGCATAGATACATCAGTACACTAAATCTGTAATCCCATCGTTCCGGAGGCAGTGGTCCACATTCGATAATTGGCATCGTATCATTAACCATTTTAGTACTTTTTATGTGTGTAGTATCAGGAAAACAGTCTACGGTAACATCAGTGATTAGACAGCATATTATTCCCATATTATTCTTAATGAACCATTCGATAAACCTTCGTGGTAACCTATACCGGTATCCTCGTTATAAAGTGAAGTGGATCTGCGAAAAGTGAACTCCAGTGGTGGCTATTAGTATGGAGGAAATTCGATTTTGACACTGACTGCATACTGAACCTTAACATACATATGTTCTTCATAGTGGGACAAAATTCCAGATGAAAGTTCTTCAGTCCATTCCTCTTCCAACCAGTTAAAGCAATGCAGGGGCGTAAGCAGAGTTTGTACAAACGACCCAAGATCCGAAAAAGTCCACATTTTTACTGCATAGTTTTGTCTCGTGGTATTTTCCACGGGAGAATGTCTTTAACCATGGACTTCGCAATTTCTGATCGATTGTGAAAACGTCTCAGAAATCAATTATGTTAGTAAGTTACGGGTATTATCATTAATTCAAACCTAACATATCATTCAAACTCCAGATAATACAGGCAGTTGAAAAACAAACCAGCCAAGAATGTAGGCGATTCCGGACGAATTATTATTCATGTATCAGTACCGTCACAACAAAGTTCTTGATATATAGTTTAAGATGCATATATAATGTCCCAATGTATTCTATAGGATCTATAGGCCTACATGATTAAAGAGCAGATATTTGGATGAAGTTATGTATCATATCTATATCAACGCCTATGGTAAGTGGTCTATTCTAATCGAGATTCGACCACTTCAACCACCAGAAGTTTGCAATGGTATTTCCTATATCTGATTTGTACGGTTAGATTAATCAGCACCTCTTTTGCAAAAGATAAAAAAGCAGTTAAAGAATTATGCAAAGAATTTTCTAAATCCTGTATGAAAATTTAAATATTTGCAACCGGAAGAAGGTTGAATTTAGGGCATCTCGGGAAATCTTGATTCAACAACACTATATCGAATAATGTCCCGTTGCTCTTTTTGCACCTAAAATATGGATTGATATACCAGTCAACAGTTTTTAATGGTATTTACTATTTTCAATTAAGAACATTTTGAATTTACTTGTTTTGTGTGAATGATAGAAACACGCGTAAAATGTCAATAGTAGCGTTTTTGAAATTGTGATTTGTGAAACAATATATGAAAAAGTTCATAGTGGAATTAAAAATTGTCAAAGCTAAAAATGCTTTTCTCATGATCATTAGTTGATCGTGAGTGAAACCAATATACACATTCGTTTTAACAATAGACCCGAGTCTGTCTATACATCCGGGTACTTCACACACCAGAAATACCACCACCATTATCGTAACCATCCTCAATATCCTCCTCTCCTGGTTCATAGTTTTGCTGGATGCATCGGAACTCATTTTATGTCTAGCTAAACTGGCCACAAATAACGATATCATGATTGAAAGGTTTATTATAATCAAAAATACTGTCGGAAGAAATAGAGTTCCATAGAAAAATGATAGATTATAAAATCTTATCTTTGGAAATCTTGGCAATGAAAGCGCACTTTGTCCAATATTCAGAAAACATCTAGCGTGCACCCATATTACTGGACTACCTAATGGCACATAAAATGCCCAAAATGAAATTCCACTTATAATTGTTAAAACTACACTCGAAATATTATAGACTCTAACATCTAAAAATAGTTTAGATTTCAATGGAAAGAGAATGACAAGGAGTCGGCCTAAACTGACCTGCGGAACAGCCCAGTTCCTGGACATTTGAAACGTGAAGAAAAGTGGCCTTGCAAAGATGATAAACCATGCACCGAACCACCAGTCGTCAAAACGAAAAACTAAATCGCCTAATCGCGAGTAAATATACAGCGTCCTCATCGGATACATAACAAAAACTGTCACCGAAAATAACATATCAAATACGGCTAAGATCTTCACTGGATGTAAAGCAATACTCTGCATCCGACCGAGGACAATGATAGTAAGGATGTTCAACCCTATACCAATAAACGACATCGGTCCATACACGCATAGATACATCAGCACACTAAATCTGTAATCCCACCGTTCCGGAGGCAGTGGTCCACATTTGATAATTGGCATCGTATCGTTAACCATTTTTTATGCATCATTCATATTAAAACTAATATCAGGAAAACAGTCTACGGTAACATCAGTGTCTGGACGGCATATTATTCTCAATGAACCATTCGAGAAACCTCCATGCTAACTGATATATCCTCATTATAGAATGAAGTGCCGGTATAAAACCTTCGACGGATAAAGATTTGATGGCTAGATTCATATGTTAATGTAGTACGAGTACTTCTGTGTCACATACCTACTCGAACCAGTGCAGTGATATGACAAGAAAATAGATGAATTATAATAAATATGTGAAATGCCTCTGATCGAAATTGAGATTTGCCACCAGAAGAGTGCCCGCTACGAGATCGAACAAAATGATTATGTACCTTCCGCGCAACTTCACATGAAATAAATAATATTTTCATAAAGACATGCGTAGCGTGAATGATATTGATTTCTCACTGAATCAAAACAGTTTAATGATATTCGAAACAGGACGCACGTTGTGTCCGATTATGCCATTATAACTCAGCACGGTGGATAATCATCGTTTCAAACTATTCGAAAAGATGATCTGCGAAAAGTTAACTCGAGTGATGGTTATTAGTATGGAGCAAAATTCGATTTTGAAACTATATGCATATACAGACATTGTAATAGATGATTAACATCTTAACATTTTTCATTGTGGAACAAAATTCCAGATGCAAATTCTTCGGTTCCTCCCTGCTGCCACCAATCAAAGCAATGCAGAGGCGTGAAGTTTGTGTAAACGACTCAAGATCCGAAAAATACCACATTTTTAGTGCATAATTTTGTCTGGTAGTATTTTCCACGGGATTCACCACTTCACAATGTCGTTTACCATGAACGTCGCCATTTTTGATCGATTGTGAAACCTTTTTTTCGAAATCAGTTATGTTTGTTAGTTACTCTCGTTACCAACGACAATTTAACAAGTTTACATTCGTGAAATGGATCATATTTTTTAAGCAATGTCGTGCCAAATTGATTTCAGTTTTCCGTATGTGAGGCAAATTAGCTTCATAGCAAAGAAAAGAGGCTTTTCTGCCCGTTATATGATAAATCGTAAGCGTGAATAATCGCCGTCTCAAATCTTTTCGAAAGGGTCCTGTGTACAGTTTGGTCTAGTGATGAATAAAACAATGTTTATTCGAACCTAATTTGTATTTGTGATATATGAGATTCACGATGAATTCAATCACTTATAAGTCTTATCTCTTGAGAATATATTCTATTTTCAGTTTTTGCACTTCAGCTTATAATTAAGATATACACATTACTTGATCGTGAAACAGAAGCATTTTCGTTTGTCCTATCAAGCTTTCGACAGTTTACATAATGACATATGAAATAATCTGATTCTGAAATCATTTGCGTGCTTTATGTTAAGACGGACAGATTGTAACATTGTTATTTTCTTTCTAGTTCACCAATACGAGTTTGAATTATCGCTTGATTTTTTCTGTTTCTTTCTGAAACAGGCATGGACGGTTCCGTCATTATTGATTGCGGGTGTAGGTTTCAAGTATCAGCATTGGTTTCTTTGGGTTCTTTAGGAAGAGCATTTTTTCTTGTCTCGGTATATGGTGACATGTGCGTACAATAATCATAATCTTAAACAGAATCTATATGCAGTTATGTTTTACAGTTAGAAAATAATCTTTTATCGACTGTGATATGTCTATTCTGATCGAGATTTGATCACCTTTTACGGCCAACAGTTTTTAATGGTATTTCCTTTTTTTTCAATCAATATGGTTAGAACATTTTGAATTTACTTCTTTTGTGCAAATGACAAAAATATATATAAAATATCAATAGTGACATTTTTGAAATTGCGATTCGTGGAACAATATATGAAAAAGTTTAATGTGGAATTTAGAATTGTCAAAGCTAAAAATGCTTTTCTCATGATCATTAGTTGATCGTGAGTGAAACCAATAAATACATTCTTTTTTACAATAGACCCGAGTCTGTCTATACATCCGGGAACTTCACAAAACAGAAATACAACCACCATTACAGTAACCATCCTCAAAATTCTTTTCTCCTGGTTCATAGTTTTGCTGAATGCGTCGGAACTCATTTTATGTCTAGCTGAACTGGCCACAAATAATGATATCATTATCGATATATTTATAATAATCAAAAATGCTGTCGGCAGAAATAGAGTTCCATAGAAAAATGATTGATTATAAAATTCAATCTTTGGAAATCTTGGCAATGAAAGTGCGCTTTGTCCAATATTCAGAAAACATCTAGCGTGCACCCATATTACTGGACTGCCTAATGGCACATAAAATGCCCAAAATGAAATTCCGCTTATAATGGTTATAACAACACTCGAAATATTATAGACTCTAACATTTGAAAATAGTTTAGATTTCAATGGAAAGAGAATGACAAGGAGTCGGCCTAAACTGACCTGCGGAACAGCCCAGTTCCTGGACATTTGAAACGTGAAGAAAAGTGGCCTTGCAAAGATGATAAACCATGCACCGAACCACCAGTCGTCAAAACGAAAAACTAAATCGCCTAATCGCGAGTAAATATACAGCGTCCTCATCGGATACATAACAAAAACTGTCACCGAAAATAACATATCAAATACGGCTAAGATCTTCACTGGATGTAAAGCAATACTCTGCATCCGACCGAGAACAATGATAGTAAGGATGTTCAACACTATACCAATAAAAGACATCGGTCCATACACGCATAGATACATCAGCACACTAAATCTGTAATCCCATCGTTCCGGAGGCAAAGATCCGCATTGGTCTTCATCTGACATCGTATCATTTTCCATGATACCAAATGTTTTAATGGTTTTCAGAAAGTCGAGTAATAACTGTTAAAGTCTTCTTAAATGAAGACGATCCTCGTTCATTGATTGGCGAATCGCTATATTTGCATTTCCAAAACATTAACCGAATCAGCATGGGTTGTTAAGAGTTCATGATATAAAACGCTAAAAGCTAAAAGCAGTTTTGAGTGCCCTGGGTAATGCATAAAATGCTATGTGTAGTGAAATTTGTAACAGAATAGAGGTTTCTTTATCGTCAGTTTGAAATCTGAAATATCTCTTAAAGCAGAAATAATTGCGATTTCAAGAATTGAATAGTTTTTCATAACAATAAAAAGACAAAACACAGTTTTCAAATATTTCGTATTTCGTATTCATTCATGATAATGTATTATATAAAGTGTTCAACAACTACGTATCCTTTTTTATGATGAATCAACAATTTCATTCAGGTAAATATATCATATAAATCAATTATCTATGTAATGTTCAAACTTACTTGAACATCACTGAAAATACTGTTTAAGAAAGGTCTTAATCCACCCAATATAACGTATCAAATACAATCAATAGAAAGTTTGTTGCTGAATCGTGTAAGTTAATAGTCCAGCTAAGTAAATAATCTTACAGGTGAGTAATGATATCAATGCTTGCAACCCGAGACATAACCCTAACGTTGTTTGTAACTGGTTGATCAAGTCGTTGTTGAATATTTTCAACGACTGATGAGGGTAACGTTGTACTAGACCTAGAACTATTAGAACTCGATATTGAATTAGCTGAAGATGATGGCGTCAATGTCTCAGAATCGTCCGAATGGTAATAAGCTTTTACTTTCGCATGAACGTGACCTCGATCTTTCAGTGAACCCATGCGCACTGAATCTACATCTGAATCTCCTGACTCACTTGAAATATCAATCATCACTTCTTGTTCCTCCAACTCTTGTTGTTTCATGGCGTCTGCTGTTACCATTGCTGCCTTCTTTGACATTTTCTTTTTTAAATCGACCTTTGCGTAGATTGGCTCAGAAGCATCCGAAGCTATTTTTTCTTCCTGTTTCGAATGTTCTTTGAGCGTCGAATTTATCACATCATATTCAAAAACTGATTCATCAATATCCAATTCATCAAGTGACTCGTAATGACAATCGCCATCTGTATCATCATTCACTTTCTCCATCTCCCTGTTATCATCTGCTGCTGCTCGGCTGGTTGACTTAAGGTGACTCACTAAATTCTCGATCGAATCACAACGAGCATCGCCTTTAACTAGAGAAGATACACGTATTTCTGGAGGAGTACCTGCTACTGGACTATGATCGCTGATCCTCTCTAACTCGTCACCGCTCTCTTCGTCACCGCTATCCGATAGAACTTTGTTTCGCGATGGTGCAACTGTTTCGTTGCGTAAATCGTAAGTACCGACTCGGTTGCGGCTAACGCTTTCATGTGAATTCAGACTATCTGGAGAATCTGAACTACTCAACTCCGCCAGTGATGTCCTGAAATCACTATCCTTTGCCACAGAACTGCCGCTGCTCATCAACTCATTCACGGATGACTGCAACTCGTGCTCTTTCACTTCTTCGGAAAGACGGTGCTGTAGAACATTCTCCCACTCGGTCACACGGTTCTTCTTGATGAAACGCCTCATTTTTGTATTTGGAGCCGGTGAATGTTTCACCAATGGCTGAATTATCTAAAAAATAATTTGGAAAACAACTTTCGTTTTTTTTATACCGTAACAATTATGTTGGCATGTCATGCAGCTGATTGACGAACTATTTATTCATAAGTACTTAGGAACTCAAAAGTAAACAATAAAACAGATACCTCCTCCGATTGTGAAGGGTCTTCTTCCACAACGGTACCTAAACCAAATCGCTCGTCTAAACTATCGCACTCTGAACTATCATCACATCCTATCACATGGCCTCCGAGATGTAGACGCACGACGAGTACGCTAATGTTCTCTTTACAACCGTAACTCTGCGCTAAATCCTGTAGTTTCTTCGCCGCTAGCACCGGGTGATTAACATGAACGATCTCTGCTACAGCTTCCTGATAGGACAACTGACGCCAGAGATTTCTGTTTGCGAGGATAATGAACTGATCATCAGACGTGAGAGCGATACTGCATTGATGTGGATCGGGAATTAGTTGAGGATGCATATACGTGCAACCGAGCATACGGGTCATTTCCGAGCTACCGTTTACTTTATTGTCCTGAAAATGAAGGGCAAAATGGCAAATATCTCAGATTATTAGGTTGTTATTAGATCACTTCTTCAAAAAGAAGGGTCTCGCGTCCTTTTTGCTTCATCGGTAGTGTAACGTTTACCTCAGTAACGATTCCTCCCGTGTTGCAGACACGCTCTTTATCCTGGTAATCTTTACTGACGGTAAATGGACGAGTTAGAAGCAGAACCTCCCGACCTCGACATAAGACAGCTTCAGTATCTCCGATATTGGCCAGATTCAGAGTGTAAACGTCGTTTGCCGAGTCGGATTTTACTAAATGGATCACTGTAGCAGATGCACCCAGGCCATGGCCGGCGGATCGTAATCGCCTTAAGATAAATGGAAAAAAGGTAATGACATGATCACTTTCAATTTAAGGTTTGAAAGATGGTAATTCGGGTTCAAACAAATCCAATCAATATCATTCTGCAATATGTTTATGGGCGGTTTATATAGTACACATACCTATGAGCGCTAAGCATTGTGTATTTGAGATATTTGTCTTTAGTTAGTGGATGTTTTATTTCTCTTTCGAGCAGCCGCGTGAACGACTTCTGAAGTATAGTCGGAATAAAATCGTTTTGCCCACCGTCAAACATTGCAAATAGTGCTTCATCTTTCTTGTAACATAGCTTTTTAATTACACCAACGCATAACCTGTTGTCAACAGAAAATAAACCACATTTTTATCACAGAATTTACTGCATTATTTTCTCACTACCT
The DNA here is from genome assembly GCF_964204645.1 of Tubulanus polymorphus. Lineage (NCBI taxonomy): Eukaryota > Metazoa > Nemertea > Palaeonemertea > Tubulaniformes > Tubulanidae > Tubulanus > Tubulanus polymorphus. Next base: position 7,588,589 of record NC_134027.1, on the reverse strand, counting down.
TTTTCTGCTTACTTGTTTCTCGTTCCACTTGTTTCAGCAAGTCCCACTTGCCAGGGTAGTATGCTATCAACAACCTCGTGCTTGGAAGGATTTGCACCAGGAAGTTGTCTATTCTGGCCAGTCAAATCCACGAATGTAACCGACTTCTTGTTCCTAAGAAGATTATCAGTGGTCCAAATTTTTCTTTCTTGATATTACTTATCGATATGATTTAAAGTTATAATCAGATGCATGGAGCCGCTTGCATAATTACTTACTGTAAACTCTGAAGCTCGTCGACGCTGACACTTAGCTGTTCATTGCATGACATATCAAGAAGACTAATCTGAGAATCCATCAGATTTGGAACTGAGACGTTCAAAAACTTATTACTAGCCACATCCAGCACCTGAATAAGTGATATATTATTGTAACGTCGGAATGACTCGAGAGAAATGTGTCGAACTCTAATTTCTACAGGTACATCGTTTATTTACCTTTAGAGAAGAAGATTTAGAAAAGTCTGGTAATTCTAATAATTGGTTTGAGTGCGCTCTCAATATTTCCAGTGCTGGTAGCTGGAGCAATGACATAGGCAAGGCTTTTAGTCGGTTCCCTGACACATTCAATTCCAATAACATTTCCAATCTACATATATCACTGGAATGTATGGTAATCATTTTGAGTTATGGATTTTCATCTTCAGTACCAGTAGGTTTATTAGTATGAGTGAACTGGTTCTCGACTTTCATCGAGTTTCAACTATTACCTGTCTCGTATAGTATAAATCTGGTTGTAGGCGATGTACAATATTTTGAGACGATTGAATCCGCAAACTACACGCATGACGTCATCTTGTAGATAATTGTGAGACAAATAAAGTTCTTGTATTTTGTTCAAATCAGTGGTTGGGTTCAGCGAAGGCAAATGAACGAGCCGATTTTTGCTTGCGTTGAAGATTTTTAATCTGGAGTAACAGAATAAACAATTATACAAACTTAAATCCAGATATTTAAAAAGGTTCAATCACAATTAACCTTATGGCGTGTTTGAAGAAATTTGCTGGAACATTTGCAAGCCTGTTGTGTTGTATAAGAAATTCTTCGAGTTTGAAATCTTCGAGTTCGAGTGGAAGTTGACTTATGTTATTATGATTTACGTGGATGCTTCGAAGTTGTTTGGCGTCGCATAAAATTCTAAGAAAGAACGAGAAATATTGATTAGTTTGAACATATTCCGTTTATCAATTTCGAATCTCCGTATGCACAACGATAATACCAGGTAAACTCATGGAATTGTAGAAATATCTTTACCTTTCGGGTAGCGCTTTGAGAGCGTTGTGACTAGCGTATAACCTTTGTAGGAAGAAACAAGTGGCAAGTGCTTCTGGTAGGAATTGTATCCTGTTACTGAAATTTCAACAAACGGTGTTCTTAAAGTTTCAGAAATGGGAAAATGAGGAACCAAGGCTAAAATATCGATTCCTTGTTTCTCTTCTGCTAAGCTTACAAGTTAAGCCGGCCGGCCGCCTGTATCCTTTACAAAACAATTTTTTTAAATCACGACCAAGCTAACCTTAACTGGCCCGGCAGCTATATAAATGAACTGATTACAAATTTTACATGACCCGGTCGATTAGGAGAAACAAGGTATCATTTTTAGCCCAAATTACTAGGTTACATGAATATTGCTGAAGAGACATGACTTACTAAGATACATTCATGACCGCTAACCACTCTGGTTTCGGACTGACTGATAAATGCTGTATATCTGAACGATAAGTAAAACAGAAAGAGGATATACATATTTGGACCATCGTGGGACAAAATATTGTCCAGAAAATAAAGCAGTTTTCTCACTTATTTTCGATACGCACCGTTATGCGCTGCATATATATACTTGAGCTGTGTTCCATTTAGTTGTAAGTTATTTATTTGATTTCTTTCGCAATTCAAATATTCAAGAGCTTTCAACAACCGCAGGTCCAATAATTCACCAACCTAGAATTAATGGAATAAATCAACTCGTCTTATTTCGTTAAACTACAGCTTATGATACTTTATTCTTGAATGGTTTTAGTGTATCCCCGCGTACCTGGTTATCTCTTACATCTAAATGCGTTAGATTTTCGAAACAAGTGAACTTGATTGATTCTGTCATTGACAAGGTCAAATGATTCAATCGAAAATCGGCTTTCTTCAGATTTGACATTCTGTTTACGACTCGTGGCGGAAGTTGACTGATTTTATTTCCAGAGATAATGACCGTTTCCATCTGAAAAAAAGAGGAATGTCATAATGGCTTATCACGGACGAATAAACTATGAAAATACTCTCGGTTATACGTCCATGGGCTTTTCAATTCTCAAATGCTGATTCCTAACATTGTCGCCATATTTTACCTTGCAAACCGAGGACTCCACTAGACGAAGCAGCGTGTCTGGTATGTCGGAGAACAGGTTGAACGCTAAAACTAATGTGACTAGCTTATTCAAGCAGACCATGGATTCTGGTAAATCTGATATTCTGTTTTTATGCAAATGTAACAACTGCATGCTGGAAAAAAAGAATACAGTTCTTTTGAACAGAAGATCTCAAATCTTATGGTTCGGAGTAGGTTGTTTTTGGTCCTACTTTGTGAGATCTTTTATTTCAGCTGGAATCTCATCAATCTGATTTCCAGAAAGATTGAGTTCGGTCAATGATTTCATCTCGCACAATGTTTTCGGGAAATGTCCAAGGTCATTGTCCGCTAAATTCAAAATATTCAATCGCTGAAACCTGAATAAAAGATAGATGTCCATTTCGGTTAGAAATCTCGAATTTTGGAAAATTCGTAATTTTGCTATTTACTCTCTATTCCTTGAACATTGACATTTCGGCTGCAAAAAATATCTCATTAGCAGATGAAATACCTTGTGATGTCTTCTATCCATCCTATAGTGTAGGCGTCATCGTCCAGGGGGCGCTCTCGTAACACGTTATGACGCAGATTCAAGACTTGCAAGTCCGTATTCATAAAGACAGTATCTGGAATCGCCTCTAGGTGACAGTTTGACAGATCTGCATGCGTTGGAAGTTTGGCAGTTGCCTGAAAATGTAGATAAACCAATTCATTACAAACATAAAACAATCATTATCCGTCTCAAAATGGAGATTGAATATTATGAATTAATTTTTGTTAGCAGATTAATTGCTGGTGTCTTATGGAACGGACTGTATCATGTAACCTACAGTTAACCGATCCCTGGCGTTAGTATTGTTAGATACGTACCTTTTCTTTACTCACCTTTTTGCACTTCTTCAACCATTTTGTGAATTCAGATTCACTTCCTATCGACAGATAAATAGACCGTTCTCCTTGAACAGATGGTGTTAACTTCAGGCAAAGAGGATGACCCTTCATCTCTACCGTTTCAATCGAACCTTTTGCGAGTTGGATAATTGTTGGTTTGTAGTTTTTTGTTTTATCTTCAAATATAAAAGATCCATACTCAATAAGTTGATCACATATCTTTTATGGTAGAAAATAGGCAATTTTTACCTCTATATATCAATAATCTAGTGCCCGATATTGCACAGAATCTTTGAGTCCATTGCTTTAACATTTTCCCTTGCCGAACATGTAAGAGTCCGGATAGATGATGTCTGGAATATGTGCTATAATCGGAAATTTTGCCTGTGTTCAAAAGAGATTTGAAAGAACTAGAATTAGACAACAATATGCAAAAAGCGAGGAAGAATTTTCATTGATCATCTTACAAGACAACTAGAAAACGCCTCGTTGGGGAAAATTGTTCAGAAAGCCGGCCCCAAAGGCAAACCATTTTGTACGATTAAAAAATGTCTTTGTTATGATGTAGATTTCTAACAACTACAATTTGGAATACGCAAATGTGTGCTTGTCCTCAAGAGCCATTTCAAGGGGGACATATAAAAGTCTCGTGCATTCGTGTACTTATCTAGAAAAGGTATTGTATTTTAGGCATTACAGTAAGTACTGAAATATTTCGAAAATTCTATACCCAGTCAAATCAATGGCTTTACCCGCAACGATTGTGACAATGTAAAAAACTATTCTAAATAGTATTTTAGGGTACAAACCCCATGCCGAATGGATTGAAATATATACACGTGATATACGTGTAATACATATAGTTACCGGTAAATAAAGAAATTAAAACCGTTGAAAAATAACTAAAATATGTACATAATGCAAATGATTTTCGCATTAATCATAAAGGAGAAAGCACTTACCCGAATAGAATTTAACTAGATAGCGTAATTCCTCTTTAGGACCCTCTTCCTGTATTCGGCAAGTGTCTGTATACCCGATACTTTCTAGATATCCGCTTTGCATCGCTAGAGGGCACTCCTCGGGGTCCAGTCGTCGTATGACGTCACCGTGAAACTGTACGTGAAGGGAATTCGGTGGTTTGCCAATTTGAAGACAGATTTTATGTGCAGTAGTTTCTAGGCCGCAAGGGATCAACTCGGAATGGCGCGATGAGGCTTCCGGTGGATATATCCTTATAAATCCGTGATCAACACTAGCCTTTAACCAGGTTTGCACATCTACAACGTCCTTTTTTAATTCCGGCTGTGCAAACGATCCGGCGCGATTTGCGACATCAACCGAGTCGGACGTATGCCATTTACTCCCGTTAGCAGTTGATGAAGATGTTGAATTCTGGATGTTGGCGTTTTGATCGGATACACCATTCTCCATTTCTACTCGTATTTCCATGATCAATAAATAAAATCTGTATGAACAAAAATAGCAGCTCATTAGCTTTTGGGTTTCGTTAATTACTTTATCGAAGAATGTAAAAAATTATTACTCAAATCACGTTCTTTCTAATTACAGCGAACCATATGTCTTACTATATAATCCACCCTTTCGACGCAAATTCCTATCTAAAAAATGTAATATATATTTACCTTCAATTATACCGATGAAATCTTGGTAAATCCATAGCTGTGCTTAAACAGGGAAAATAAAATCTACTGCGCAAGTGTTTCCTACCGTGAGAAAATATTCGTGAAGTAGATAGAACCGTAGGTGTGTTTAACAAGGCAATAAAGTGAGTGCATGCATTTATTTACTATTATAGCGCGCACCTATTATTATAATTGTCTATGGGAAATCTCTTTAACTAGGACCCGGTCGGCGAAATTAGCTCCACGTAAATCTGAACAATTGAACGATTTAGATTCTCTTACGCGTACCACCTGAAGATTTTGAAACCAAACTATGTTATCGTCTAATAAACCGAAAGCGGATTGTTATACGAAACGAAAGTTCGTACGAGTGGGGGCTGACGGAAATTTCTTTTCACGAAAATAACAGTGGATTTTGTATACGATATATTTGCACTGTCGCTGGAAGAACGAGGAGCGCCTTTTGACATGTACGACACATAACCGCCTTAATATTCCAGATCGTTCCTACATAGTTAATAGATCTGCTCTAAATAAAATGTGTCGCGACAAAGCAAACACTGACATTTCGACGATACTCGATCACAATGAAAATAACAAATGATTATGTAATCCTGGATCCTCACAAATTTGCAAGTCAATATACGTAATTTGTCAATATACGTAAGTTGGCGCCGTAAGACACGCGTGCAATTGATAATTCATTTCAACCGAATGTACCACTCATGGTTGGACACTAGAAAAAAATCTAAGTTTTTATATAGTTTTGAATATGCGGCGCAGCTGAAAGTTGCCAAACTGGACGTTGACCCCCTAAAACAGAATATCAAATGGGGACAGATATGAACCCCTTTAAATATTATATTGGAATTTTATATCAGTAAGGTTTTCTGGTCGATGTTTTCCAGCAAGAAGGTTGAGATTCATTAAATTCATCGTATGATCCCAGAATGAGGGATTACCAGAGAGAGATATGTGTTAAATATATCCTAAGCGTTTAAATTGACTGGCACATTTCACCATCGACTCTAAAACGTTTGATTTCACCGAACACAAAATCGGCGCTAGGCTGGACGGGCTGTATACGACAATTCCTCAACTGGGCCGTTCACACTTCAATAGCGGGACAAACCGGATCCCGAAACCAGATTAACGAATTGCTCCCGCCAAAATACGGTACAAAGAAGATATGGATTATCATCTCAAAATATCCCCATGGAAAATGTGAAGAAATCAAATTGCATTTAAAAATTTCTTGTCGCAAATCTCAATGTTCAGTGAAATTGCAATGCGCAGTGGGAGACCCCTTTTGCGTAATCTCAAACTCAAGCGGGTACAGATCAGTCGTCAGGAAATATATTTTAAAAAATTCAACGCAGGCTTTAACTGCAAATAACCCTCTTTAACCTCTGTGAAAATTGGAAATATAGCTTTAAGAGATACTAAGATATTTTAAAATTAATAAATATTGCGATTTCTTTTACGCACGGTTAAGATATGCGGTCCTTGGTTTCACATCGTCACTGTTCTCAATTGTTGCGTTCAAAAATTCCAAGAATCGCCAGCAAATATCTGCATTTCATTTCCTTTAAAATGGTGTGTAAATTGATTTCGTCGAGCAAGGGACTGCAGAACTATATGATATTCAATCTAAACGTATGTTTTAAAAATGAGCGCAAATTATCGCAACAATGGGGACCTCGCGGGACCGCCACAAAATGGCGCCTAGAAACTGGAAACTTCTTTATTCTTTCAGTGGAATGAATTTTCAGTTAGAACAGAACAACAGAAGTTATTTATGTAAATTGTTTAATTGGGATGAGGAAAATGCGCTTATTTTCAAGCGCATCTTTGGTGGACAGAGTTAAAAGTAAAGTGTATATATATATATATATATATATATATATATATATATATATATATATATATATATATATATATATATATATATATATATATATATATATATATATATATATATATATATATATATATATATATATATATATATATATATATATATATATATATATATATATATATATATATATATATATATTATTCGTTGTAAGAGAAAAACTTCAAACGGGCAGAATTGCGGTATTTTATCCTCGTGACATATTAATGCAATAATTGGTTTTTTGCTACATTTCAAAGGCATAATTACCATACACAAACGACCACTGAACATCATTCTAGATAAATATAGCTACGTAGGTCATATCAAAATTACTGACTGAAAATTGGCTGTATTCACCATAGATCTCTGTCAAAAACTATGAGCTTAATTTGCATCGGCCGAGTTTTTGGTATACGATGTGCAACCGATGTCAGTATCCGCTCATGTTTAAAGCTGTCACCATTCTGGAATGATGGCGGTCTTCTTTATCCTGTTCTGTGTACTCGCTTTAGGAGCATGTGAAGACCTAACCAGGTAAATAACATAAGCGTTTTATAAATGTGTGAGTAAGTCAGTAAGGAAATAGGCCGCGTTACCGATTTACTTTATTCGATATATAAAAGGAAACGCTGTAGTTGACTATATGATCTATTTAGGGATAGCATATTTCGAATTTCTCCGACTTCTGACATTGAATTATCAATAGTGAAAGGATTGAAAAGTAAAAATGTAAGTATCCTTTTTTTCGCTGGCCTTTCATTTATATAGATATATTCTAAGATTTATTGTATCAATTGTATAACTTATATGAACACGAAAAAGTGCTTCAAATTTAGATAAATTGATCTCTACAGCTTTTAATACTACACCATTATTCACTCAGCAAAACGCTAAAATAATAACTCGTAATTACTGTACCGTTGATAAAATCTAGGTTGTTTTTTGGTTCGAACCGAATTTACACGTCCCAACTGAAGCGGTAATACCTACTAGCTCCAAGGATGAAGTCATCAGCATATTGGAAAGAGGAAATATTGAATTTTCTGAAGTAGAAAAAACTCTTGGCAGGTAAGATAAATATAAACAACGTGATGGTTTCGAACAGATATTCTAAGGTACGAGGTATTTCTATTTGATAGATCGAATCCGATGTTTAAGTTGAAAACGTATTGAAAGTCTATATATAAGGAACTAAAACTGAAACCGTCTTTGAATAAGAATCATATATACAATCCACTATGTTAACAGTTTAGTGTGTTGAAATCAGAATCATAAGACACGACGTTTTCCCTGTCTCACTAGATTCCATCACCGGGCGATGATGGTGTATTCTCAACGAATTGTTTCTCCTTAGTTCACACACACATATTTTTATTTGACAGAGCCGTGTTGAAAGAGAATTACCTGAACAAAAAAGAAAAATTGAAATCTACCAGACAGCATACTTTCAGCAGACCAACTTTAGACTACATTTTGTCGTATTATGCAACATACGGCGAGGTAAGGATAGTGATGATAGCTATTCGATATAACATCGCTTTCATTTCACATGTCCCATTCTGCCATGAAGCACATTTTCAAGTTCATTTACCGAGACCCCAAAACAACGATGTTTGTTACGTATGTTAACTTACTTCAGATCGTACTATGGCTCAGAAAAATGCAGAGGAGGTGGTGGAATATTGCAACAATAGTGAATATCGGAAAGACACGAGAAGGGAGGGATATGATCGTTTTCAAGGTTAACGCATTTTCAATACCGTAGCTCTTTTTTAAGATTTGATGAAAATTGATTTTATTACATTTTAGTAAATGTTTACAACATTTGCTTTTGCGTCTTCTAGCTGGGTCTAAAGTCTGCAAAACCAAAGCCTATAATATTCATAGATGCGGGAATTCATAGTCGGGAATGGTTGGCTCCGGCAACAGCTTTGTATCTCATTCATAAGGTTGGCATACATGTATATCAAACTACGAATTTACCGTTGTATGAAAAACACCCGGTAATTTTTTCAACATCTTGGGTTTTAGTTAACCGAAGGTTACTGGACAGGGAAGTCTAGATACCTATTAGAAATGTATGACTGGTATATCCTTCCCGTTGAAAATCCCGATGGTTATGAAATGACGTTCAAAGGTGGAGAGGTAACATATCATACCGGTATATCCATTCAACGCAGATCATAATATTGGTGCTGATTCGAAAGAAGGATTTTTTCTTGGGAAATTGTTGCTCAAATTCATTGGTTTTTTTTTACAAGAGTCGTATGTGGAGGAAAAATAAAAGACCGGTTAACCCAGACCTGTTGGAGGAAGGCGATGATGATTGTTTTTTTCACGGTGTAGATCTGAATAGAAATTGGGATTACAGGTGGAATGGTTAGTTATCAGGGGTAGTGGACTCATTTTTCGATTAATTAGTGAATCATTATACAATCCAAGGAAAATTCCAATGCGGCCTCTAAGGAAAAAATACACGTATGAAGTGCATGAAATGATGTTTGCGGTGATGTCCATTTCAGAGACCAACCCGGGTCAGTGTTTTGATGATTACGGTGGTCCTGCTGCATTTTCCGAGCCAGAAACTCAGAACGTACGAGACATAATGCTGAAACTACTGAAAAACGGACGACTAAAAGCCGTAGTGTCTATGCATGCCTACTCTGAACTATGGATGATACCATGGTCGTCTGAACTTACACATCCAGCTGATAGAGCAGATCTGGTAAGATTTTATGTAAATGAAATTTGGTATTGATAAAAATGCGAAATAATATCTGAACTAATCTATTACACAGAAGATTTATTTTCTGAATTCTGATAAACAGATGCAAGTTTCATTAGCGGCAACAAATGCAATATTTGAGTCAAGCGGTCACCATTGGAAAGCTGGGAGCCCACCGGAAATAATCTGTAAGTTGATACTGTGGAGTTGACTTCAAAGTAAAAATACGTGTAGATAATTATTCAACGAATTCTTTTAGATCCTGCGTCTGGGACGAAAATGGACTGGTTGAAAGCGAATGGCGTGAAATATGCGTTTGGTTTGGAGCTTCGTCCCAGCAGAAACTTCATGGGGTCCGGGTTTCTCATTAGCCCAGATCATATAAAACCTTCAGGAGAAGAAATATTCGCAGCAGTCAATGCTATGGTGCTCGAGATGCGTAAAATATCGTTGTCAAGAGGAAACGCTTGACCACTGTGCACACTGGGTTTTTGAAAAAATACAATCGAATACATTTTGCAATAAATCTGAAATACTTTACTTAGAGTTCACCAATTTTTTCGTAAGAAGACCGTTTAGGACGCCGGAGCGAGTGTGGCCTGTGGTGGTCATGGATTTGTCAGGGTCGGGAACAATTCGCATTTGCCCTTTCATTGAGTTATTGAGGAAAAACAGGGTTTTGTTATCAATCAGCACAGTGTGATTCACCCGGTGGTGCGGGCGCAGGGCCTATGCCGGCCGCGCCGGCCCAGGTCTATGAACCCGATTTCACCGAATCCTCAAACGATGTATACGGTAAACTATGGTAGATCCATTTGATTTTTCAAAAGGCAAAAAACGGAACACGAACCACAGATTCAGACAAGATAATGGAAATGTCACGCGATGCATGCGCAGGGAAGTGAGTAAATTTAGCAAAAGTGCGAGACCAGTTATTGGCGATAAATAGTACAATATTCACTTTCAAGGTCGTTGATCCATTATTTCCGGGTTCAAAAATTCATCGGATATTGGGACCTTGATTATTGATAATTTACTTACTGTGTGTTATATTACCCCTTCTGTGCCAAGCCATAAAATCCTTCTAAGAGTGGGTTGTTGCATTTTGCTAACATATGCGTTTGGGGCTTGGCTCCTGCTGGGTGGTATCTGTTGACATGTTGTAGTCTAGTAGTTGTATGTGTAGTAGAGTAATGTCTATTTCAACCTGACTTGAGAGCATTCCGAGTGGCCTAGCTCGCTCATTTTTGGTAGTACACACCTGATGATAAAGATCTTAGTAGGACCAGAAAGGACTGGCAGTAGACCTAAATCATCATTTTTAATCCATTGTCAATATTGTGTAACTGTGTAAACTGTATTGCTATTGAAGGATATCCAAAGGCAAAAAGTGTTCACTGAAAGGGGTTAAATGAAGAGAAGTGACTCCTTGATTTAAAAGGTTAAAACAATATGTTTCCATGCCTACACACCAAACTTCAGTTGACCAAACTTCACTGGATATCCTTCAATAAAGTTTAATGAGGATTAAAAAACAATGTTAAAGGTCGACTGCCTGTCCTTTCTGGTCCTATGTAGACCTTTATCAGACCATTACCTAAAATGAGCGAGCTAGGCCACCCGGAATGCTCTCAAGTCAGGTTGAAATAGACATTAGTAGGCCTTCATATTGATCTGATGTGGCCGTGGGGGATTTTCACCTCAGACATTATAAGATTAATTAACATCTTTCTATCTAGATAAAACCAGTTCCAATTACTGAATAATCGAAAGTCATCGAAAAAACGCAGTATGCCGACCGACAATTCTGGTGTTTCTAAAAAACATAAAGCTGAAGACCAAGCAGTCACCAATTTCAGAGAATATTTAAGATGTAAAACGGTTCATCCAAATCCTGACTATGGTATGAATTGAATTATGACTATTTGAGCAATTCACCGATGCAAACATTTCTTACCTGATAATTAGCTATGGATTTCTCATTTCAGAAAGTGCCGTGATTTTTCTACAGAAAATGGCCCGGGAGCTAGATCTGCCTTGCTCAATTATCTATGTGAGTTTCAGATATAGATGACTCCAGTCGCATTCAACCAGTCCTTAAAGTGTCCAGTTTGTGGCACTTAATATACCGGCATATAATGAAGTGCTCGTAGGGGTCATGATGGAGCGTCATACCACTGGCACTAAGGTTTTTCTTGAACAGTCGCATTGAAATTTGTATTTGAGCTCATTATATTCATAATGACTGATATATTGAATAGGTAACTGGTAAGGAACCTGTGGTGATTATAACATGGGAAGGTGAAGATCCCTCGTTACCATCTATAATGCTCAATTCACATATAGACGTGGTTCCCGTCTTTCCAGTAAGTAGATGAACGCTAGAATTAATAAACTTCTATCAAATTTGAATAACCAGCGCAAAAGCTGTTCAGAAAAAAGACTAAAGTTGAAATTGTTTTTCATCCCAAAGGAACATTGGGCGTGTGATCCTTTTGAAGCTAAGAAAACTGAAAACGGTGATATAATTGCACGGGGATCACAGGATATGAAATGTGTTGGAATACAGTGAGTTAAATTATAAAAAAGCTCAATCTTTGTTATATTGGTTATTGTATTATAGTTGAAATTATATTACCTGGTTTTCCTGCTAGGTATATCGAGGCTATTCGAAGACTGAAAGAGCAAGGCAAGAGATTTTTACGCACAATACATATGACATTTGTTCCAGGTAAATTGTATTAATCAAAAGGCTAAAATCTTGAATTAGTTCTGTTATTCGATCTTAATTGATTCAAGACTAAGTGATTTCTTTCCACAGATGAGGAAGTAGGTGGCTTCAAAGGAATGGCAATTTTCGTTAAACATGAACATTTTAAGAATATGAATGTTGGTTTTGCTATGGATGAAGGTGAATTGAATTGAATCAATTTTCATGTTGACCCAATCTGAAGATTTTCTTGTTGTGTTGTAAACTTCACTTTTTCAAACTGATTTGATTGAACTGGCTAACCATTTGCTTGTATCTGAGATAAGTTTGTTAAACTCTTATATTTAGGGCTTGCATCTCCCACCGACGTTTTTTCTGTGTTTTATGGAGAGAAATCGCCATGGTGTACGTAACAATGAAAACTGTTTAATTCATTCCCCACCGTTGGGAGATCTAGGTTTTGAGAGTTTTGGTTCACATTTTTGCAGGGATAACTGTGACTGCCCATGGTGATCCCGGACATGGTTCAAGATTTATTGAAAACACTGCTGCTGAGAAAATTGTAAGGATTTCACCCGAGTTCTATATATTTAGTTATATATATTGCCATATATTTTTCTATAAAGTACATATCATTTTCATCAGCCATTTTGTATCCATTTCAGCACAATGTTATCAATTCGTTCATGGCGTTCCGGGCAGATCAGAAGAATAAGTGAGCATTTAACAATAAAAATAAGCTGGAATCAGCATGATATTTCCCATTGGATATCTTAATAATATGTTCTACATATTTTCAGGCTAGAAAGTGACCCTAATTTGACAATTGGAGATGTTGTATCTGTTAATATGACTATTATAAAGGTATAATACAAATGTCATACAATAGAGGCTTATTTTATTAAAAGTATATTTTCATACATGCATATACTACCAGTACAATGAATAGACTTTAGTAGCATAATCACACACAGAAAACTCTGTTTTCTGTTTCTATGTAGGGAGGTGTACAGCACAATGTAGTTCCAGCTGAAATTTCCGCAGGTACAGTATCTGTCAAGTCAAGGAACCCACTTCAGGGCATACATACTCACTTATTTACACATACTAATTCCAGCATTCGATATGAGAGTTCCGCCAACTACTGATTTAGTCGAATTTCAATCTATGGTCGAGAAATGGGCTACAGATGCTGGAAAAGATGTGAATTTTGAATGGAACCAGGTATTTCTAGTGTTACAATATCAGTGCAGTTTTCTGAAATCAGTTGCCAGTAAATACTAGTTTCTAGTAAAAATATTTAGATCATTTATCATATATAGAACAGCATATTTAGCTTCAAGACAAGCAATAATGTTGAAAAGAGTATTGTACATTCTTTGGTCATAGATAAGATTTTAAAAGATTGATATTGATAACATTTTGCTTTTCTGGTTATTTTGCAGCAATGTCACACGCAAGTAGTAACACGGACTGATGAAGATTATCCATGGTGGCATGCATTAAGTTCCACTTGTAAGAAAATGTAAGTCTTTGTGAACTTCTTGCGTTATCTTCAGGTTTCATTTTGCACGGAATGGGAGTCGGCCTTTTTAAAAAAACACTGATGTATATTGTATAGTGAGCGTTAGTGTCTGCCTGTTTATAGGGATTTGAAGATAAATAAGGAGATATTTTGTGCAGCTACTGACTCGCAGTTTTTGCGTGAGGTATTTATGGCCTGTTTTATTCAATTAATAGTTTATTCTTTCTTGTGATATGCTAATTAACAGGGGTTTGAAAATAAGAAAAGAAGTATTTCCTGCAGCTACTGACAGCCGGTATATTCGTCAGGTATGACTAAAAAGTGCATGGCCTTTTATCCAGCCTACTAATTGAAAAATCGAATCTACAAATGATCACATCAGGACTGTTCAAAATGAAAATATTTGTACCTTATTTCACTAATTTGAACCCCTAATTACCCTTAAGCGCGTAAGTATTATGTACGTAGAAGAGTTTGAAAATTTTCAACCCTCCTTGATGGCTATGGTACTGGTTATATATTCTGATTTATTCAAATATGCTATTGCTTTTCATTATACAGCTATGAATAATATATTAATTAATAATTTGCTTTGCTTAGGTGAATGCCTATTTTATGCGATGGAGCAGTTATCCTCAATATATCAAACTTTTATTCTCTCTTCCAGGTCGGTATTCCAGCGCTTGGATTTTCTCCAATGAATAACACGCCCATATTGCTCCATGACCACAATGAATATTTGAATGAAGATATTTTCCTGCGGGGTATCGACATCTACTGTGACCTGATTCCGAAACTGGCCGGCGTGAAACCATTTACTGATGAAAACTAGTAAATTGATGGCGTAGGAGCGGTTGACTTGCATAATATTCGAAAATATAACTAAGCAAACAGTATTCCTTGCCTAGCTATCTCAGAGAAAATAAACTGTACCTCTAAATTGTTTTGTGTTAAAGCGTCTGAGTCAGAAGATTAAAGATAATCTAAAGAAACTGAAAAAAATGTTAAGAGGCCAGGGCTTATGGGATAAATTGAGAATAAGACAGATTGTGTCCGTTAGGTTTTGTGAAGTTTGATGTATATTGAATCAATAGAAGGTATTTTTGATGATTGGCACTTGTCTTATACTAGAATATTTTAACGAGTACTTCGGATATGATTATTTACACATTTTTCAATTTATTACATCATTAGTTCAAGGATAGAAATTATGAAATATATTACTTATCATATATAGATAATTTTGGATTTTCTTTGGTTTTTCTGAGGAGGCGCTAAGGATAGATTCTGATGTTTTTAGCCTATTACATTAGTATGCGTACTAATTCGAAAGTCCTAGGAAAAAATACCAACATCTATTTTTGTTGATCTCATTCGGTACATAGTACTCCACAGCCGTCCCATTTTAACCTTATGTCCCCATTTGTATATTTACGTACGTTCGAAATCTTTTCCTTCCTATTGAAATAATTCGATATTTCATAAGATTCATAGGTTGGTTTTAATTATGCGATACGTGTAAATCATGTTGATTATATAAAAGCTAGGCGTCAGATGAATGTAGCCTGTAGTGTAGGCAAATTAGCCCGAGAAAATGATAATGATGGACAAAGTCAAAAAACAAGGTCCAACCAATTCAATTCAATACATTCCCTTCTACCTATTCTGGCCAACTTCATCATACTATGGCTAACTTCATCATACAGGTAGGACACTCGATATGTGTCCTTCCTGTATAACATGGTTTCACAAAAGGATTCGAACCCACAACCTCTCGGTTGTGAGTCAAACACCCTAATCCACCAATAACCATGCCACAGGACAGGCAATGAATGATACATTTATCATTTATTGCCTCTGAATAACAAGTCAGTAGATGATTAAAATCCGAGGAGAGGTCCGATCTGCAAATGCATCACTTTGTGCCAGAAAGAATTCCCCTAAACCCTTCCCTGTCCGTTAATTCTCATATGACCCTTTTTTGCTTCAATTCCCCTGTGGCCCCTATTTCTGAGAAGACTCTACTCTTCAAAACTTCACAAAGGAAAGGAACACAACTGGAAGGAGAAGATTGAGAAGAAGAAGAAAAAGAAGATGTGAGGTGGTTCATCTACCCTTATTAGCTGAACTTGATATATAAATGGATGAAATGTATATCATTGCAGAAAAGTGAAATATCGAATGAAACATGGATGATAAAGAAAAATTGTTATCCAGTGCAGAAGGCAATGATATATCAGACAAAGCGGAAGATAATCTGGGATGGCGGGCACCATCTGCTCAGAATCAATCTGCCGAAACTGTGGCGCTTTGTGATTTTCAAGTTGTCGATGAAAACACAGATCCCGGTGTTGTTCGTAGAGCCAAAACTCCTAGCGGAACCAGTACACGCCCAAAGGTTTGTTGTAATGAAATACTCTTCTTCCATTTATTGCCACATTCACACCACTTTTTGTTTGTTGCTGCCGAATTTTTCTTTACCACTGGAGCACTAGGAAAGGTTGATTTTATGTAGCATGCTGAAAACGCTCTCTTTTAGACTTCATCTAGTAAGAAAAAATCAAAGAGCGCCAGCGCTAGCCTGGCTGAATCAAAAAAACGTGGACGTCAACTTCGGTCGTCGAAAAATCAAGGAGGAAGAACTCTTTTCTTAAGCACTGTAAATACACCTCACCCCACCACAGTGGCACTTTGCCATTGCATTATATAATAAGCATGTTGTGAATACCTTTCATAATTTATCTTTAAGTCTTTAGATGATTTAAGCAAATCTTTTAATTTTTCAGGCTATGGACAAACGGAAAGATTTTCCCTCTGAGTAGGTTTTTCATTTGACGATAGCTTCCTGCCTCCAGTTTCTTCAGTTAAGGAAGCTTTGAATTATGAATATTTTTCAGGACCGGTCTAGTATATGACGAGCAAATGGCTGCATATCATTGTCTGTGGGATAAAAACCACCCCGAACGTCCAGAAAGAATTACAGAATCTTATAAACGTTGTGTAGAGTATGGACTAGTAAAACGATGCACCAGATTAGAGGTATAATTCATACATGTCATTTTTCATCATAACACTATTCCATTTTAGGTTTGATCTCATTTTGGTCAAATATATATAACAGATGTATGACTTGGTTGCTGTTTTGTCCATAAACTGCTAGCGGTTGTTGGCGAATGATCTGTTGTATCTCATTTTTTTTTAGTCATTCTGACATGAGCTTGGTTAGGTATTTGCTAATTTGTGCTTCCTCATCTAGGAGGCTACAAATCTCTTTGGTGATCCATACTACGTTAAAAAAATAGTCCCGTCATTCGTACTTTATAAATAGGGAATTGTACAGATTGATCAAAGGTTTTGTGAACAAATTACGATAATTTTACAACAGGCCGAAGAAGCATTAGAGGAGCATTTCTTGTTGATTCATAGTCCGTGTTTATTAGACCTGGTACGAAGTACCCGTAATATGAACTTCGAGCAGCTAAGTGCAGTCGCTATGAAAATGGATGATGTTTACTTTCATAAAGTGAGTTGTGTGGCTGCTGTACCAGTCATGTGACTCCTCAACCATTCTCTAGTCTAACCTCAGAAAAGCTACCACACCTTTCTCCATGAAGTCAAAATGTAACAATGTTTGATTGCAAATTGAACTTTCTCATCAAATTTCTAATCAAAAGGCTTTTAAGCCCACTTGGGACTTTAGTCCTAGCGAGCTTTTGCATTCCCTTTCTTCACCTTTTCTCTGTCCATTCATCCATCCGTCCATATTTAGTCAACTTGGCACTTTCATTTTCAAGATCATTGGCTTTTGCATACGTTCACAAGGGGATATTGAATGGTGAAATTACGCAGGATTTCCATTTATTTTGGGATCTATGCATATTTTGCTGTAACTTGATATGTTCCATGATTGTGATGAGTTTCATGTGGAAGTTTCTGTATTTGTTCACCAGGAGGTGTTAGATATTTAAGATTTCAGATTGTCAAGCATTTCAGACCTTCGGACTAATTTCCAAGTGGGCATGGTGTTCCAGGACCCCTAGTTCTCTGAGGAGTTGTTGTTTTTCCAACGCACGTGCAATGTAGTGTTGTAAGATATATATTCTAATCTTTCTTTACCTACCAAGTATTCACATCTACAATCAATTTCTTTGAATTTGTCACTTTTTGAAAAAAGTTTGTCCATTGACAAATGAGTTCTTTTGGAAACTACAGAAAAGAATTTGAACAAGTTTGAATGAAGTTGATATACGTTTCATGTGTCTGTGGACCCGTGTAATGTCCTTCCCCTATTTCATATTTTATTTCTCTTTTAACATCCACTGTTTTATTTAATGATGTTGTTCCACAGGTGAAAACTGCTGACCTCTGTAGTATACTCTTAGGCCATGATGAAGAAATTTACGAATTGGTGAAAAAGTCCTCAGAATTGAATGAAAATGATTTAAAACATGAATCGTCACTTTTTGATTCTGTTTATTTTCACAATGTGAGTCATGCCTTCAAAACAATCATCTGAATCTGATCGTCACTCAAAATTCATCTTGCTGCAACCTGAAATTCATATTTGACACCTGCTATCTTCATGAAGTCATAAAGCCTGTTAGTCCAGGTTTGGCTCAAGAATCCAGTCCTGACAATTTGGATATCCATGCTTACCTATAGATATCAATCTATGTCCTATATCTGGTACTGAGATCCGATTATTTTTGTTGGGTAGAGCCATGTACCTTCATTAAGTGTCTTTTTATGTGCTTACTCTGTGAAATCATAACCTATAGTATATCTGCTTATAGTAATTGTTCTTATTTACATACTAAACTAACCAAAATATATTCAATCAATCGATAAATTCTAAATACTGGTAATTAATCGTGGCAATAATAGTCAAGTCAATCAATGAAGATCTTTCAAAATCGGAAAAATCATAATTCTATGAAATCCCTTATTTTCTTCGTTCAGTTAATCATTAGTAATCTGCTCTGATTTGCAGCATAGTTTCCAAGCTGCGAGTTTAGTACTAGGAGGTATCATCAATATAGTGGAACAAATAGTTGACAGCAAGGTATATATATCTGACATACACAAATTATACGAAAATACAATGTATTATGAATCATACTTACATCATTCACTTCATATTTGCAGGTGAAAAATGGTCTGACAATTACAAGGTATGTACCGTATATGCTTTCAATGTGTATGTACCCGTATTCAAAAACAAGTGTTTCATAGATTTTTATGCATCTTTCGTTTCAGACCTCCAGGACATCATGCTATGTACAATGAATGTAACGGTTACTGTTACTTCAATAACGTAGCAATCGCTGCAAAACATGGGCTAGAAAACCTTGGGCTACAAAGGTAGAAAAATTACATCAAAATCTACAGAAAGGTTTTTCACGTCTCTCAGTTGCAATTGGATGATACATTGACAGAGAATTTGCATCACTTTTTTTCGCAGAATATTGATAGTTGACTGGGATGTTCATCATGGGCAAGGCATACAATACATGTTTTATGATGATCCCAGGTTAGTGTACCGGTTATACTTTCAGAATTTATTTGCAATATATGAATTTGTCCAATTTCTTGTTACCAGTCTTACCGGGTAATGGAAATTTCATACATAGAAGCTGATCGTCTTGCTTTTCAGAGTGCTGTACTTTTCTATACATCGATATGAACTCGGATATTTCTGGCCGAATTTGAAAGAATCCGATTATGACCACATCGGAACTGGCAGGGGTATTGGGTACAATATAAACATACCATGGAATAAAACAGGAATGTCTAATAGTGAATATTTAGCTGTTTTTCACCAAATATTGATGCCTATTGCATATGAGGTAAGCAAAAAATATTAATGAATGATAAAGTGATCCACATTTCCTAATTAACACATTGTTGACAGATACGTTTCATGAATATTGGGATATGTTTGATTGTAGATGAGTGTATATCAGGCTGAAAAGGTTATATATGTTGTTTTTTTATAGTTTCAGCCTGAGTTAGTACTAGTTTGTTCAGGATTTGATGCAGCTATTGGATGTCCAGAGGTATACACTAACTTTATTTTTTTCTAATCTTTAGTTTTGTCCTGAGATTGTTCTTGTTAGTGCTGGCTTTGATGCAGCAGTCGGTGATTTGAAGGTACATTTTAAGATTGTTGAATGGACCTCCCGCAACAACATGCTCCTGCATTCAAATCCATTTACCATATGAATATAAATCTTTCAGGTGATGTGATGTCCTCCCTAAGTCAATCAAAAAAGCTTTTTATTCCTTCCCAAAAACCATTCCTTCATCACCAGCCCAATCAAGTTACAGAATGGATGTCTACCATGTATATCTTAGTATCCACTCTGGTGGTCATTTTGTATCAAATGACATTTAAGTAGCTTACTAATCATTAATGTTATGATACAATACATGTATTGTATTGAATATTCATTTGACAAATTCAACAAATTGAATATTGTTAGAGAAATATATTTTCAGTCATATCGGCCTATATGGGACTACCTCTTTGACTCATGAAATGAAATTGATTAATGCATTTTTGTGGTAGGGTGAAATGTTAGTCGAACCAGTGTGCTATGCGCACCTTACTCATCAGCTCATGTCACTAGCAAACGGTAAACTATGCATCGTTATGGAAGGAGGATATTGTATTAAATCATTGTCTGAATGCGTAGCGTTAACTCTGAGGACTTTACTGGGCGATCCATGTCCCCCACTGAAATCTTTGAATCCACCTTGTGAAAGGTAAAATCAGCATTGTTATTACCTCGTCAAAAACCACCACTGGTTATTTATTGCAAATACTTTTTTATTAAAAAGACCTGAAATATTTTTTATACTAGTGAAAGTGAATTTGTTTCAGTTATCATAATAAAAGTTGCTGATTTCATTTTCAGCGCACTTAAAACGATATATAATGCATTGAATGTATTGCGTCCGTACTGGAAATCATTAAAGATGCAAGGAATTTGTGATAATGATCGGTTTTCAGAAATAACTAGCAGCAATAATGCAGACCTATATTATGAGAGGTAATATAGCAAGCACTCATTTATTCAGACGTAGAAAATGTTACATATTTTCTATCAAAAACTCAATTGGATGTTGTTTATTTTTAGAATGAATGAAAAGTTTGACGAATATGAAATTTATGATTCCTATCCATCCCTTGATTCTGAAAAAGTAGCACACTTTGATCAAGTGATCGATAATGTGATTCGGCAGACAGATCTGACCAAGGCACCGAATCAAACTTGTTTTGTTTATGATGAAAGAATGAGAAGACATAAAGATCCTGTGAATCCGTGAGTCATGTGCCTTTGATTCTGTGCTCGGTTGACTTTCTAATACTTATATACACCTAAATCATGCCTGAAACTTATGCCAGATAAAAAAAATACCATTTTCAGAGGTCATCCCGAGCGACCGGACCGAATTTCACGTATATTTACCATGCATGAAGATTTCAATCTAGTCAATAGATGTCAGCGTCTTCCAGTAACTATCTATGGATTATTTGTTCAACAGTCAAATCCCGCATTCCACTGACGACATCGATGATCCTGGATTATGATTCTGATTTCAATTCTAGAGTCGTTCTGCAACTGAAGATGAACTCTTGCTTGTACATTCTCCAAGCCACGTCAAAAGAATGAAAGACACTAAAACCTCAAAAAACAGTGATTTGAAGGAAATGCAGCTGCAATATAATTCTATATTCTTCAATCAGGTACCGGTAGTATTATGCATCGTAGTTGGGTGATTAAATGTTTGACCCACCCTAGGTATGAATTTGTTGAATTTTTTATTTCTAATTTCAGGATTCATATGAATGTGCTCTATTAGCTGCTGGGTGTCTTTTACAAGTTATAGACAATGTTTTAACAGGAAAGTCACAAAACGGAATTGCAGTAGTCAGGTATATGCGTTTTCTTCTATTTACTGGTAATACTTGTTTTCATTAGAAATACTTTGTAATAACTTGATATTGGATATTTTTCAGGCCGCCTGGCCATCATGCAGAGGACGAATCAGCCTGTGGTTTCTGTTTGTTCAACAACGTTGCAATAGCTGCCAAATATTCACAGAAAAAATATAACCTTTCACGGTACAGAACATTTAACATCCAAATTAAGTATTAATTATCGGGCTCATTCAAGTATATTCATTTTTTGATTCAGGATTTTGATTGTTGATTGGGATGTACATCATGGAAATGGTATACAACATATGTTCGAAAGAGATCCGGGGTCAGTGTTTATTTCATTAATAAACTGTATCTGAATCAAAGTTAACATTACTGATGTAAAATCAAAAATCATATTTTTGTTTACTAGTGTGTTGTATATATCACTGCATCGTTATGATAATGGAACATTTTTCCCAGCATCGGAGGATGCAAATTTTGATATGGTTGGAGTCGATGAAGGGGAAGGTTTCAATGTCAATATTCCATGGAATAAGGTATTTTACTTGGTTGATTTGCTACTATCATTCCAGCGCAATCCTTGATATTCATTCATGCGCTAAGTTACATTTTTCAGCGTGGTTTGGGTGACTTTGCTTATATTTCTGCATTCCACCACGTCGTTATGCCAATTGCATATGAAGTAAGTTCCTGTTTCGACTTTTGAATTTGAAGCGATATGAAAATCTACTTGCTAACAGTTTGTCATTGTGAACATTTTCAGTACAATCCGGAATTAGTCATTGTATCTGCTGGTTTTGATGCAGCTCAAGGGGACCCACTGGTAAATAAAAGGTCCAAACTGTGTTTAATTCTGAGCATTCTTGTCGATTTTGCAATTTCCTTCTATTTCAGGGTGGATTCAAAGTAACTCCTGAGGGCTATGCTCATATGACCCACATGCTAATGGGTCTAGCGAATGGGAAAGTGATTCTGGCTTTAGAAGTAAGGCATTTTAGACATCCGATAATCATGTGTGTGGCATTGCAAAGATCAAACATTATTATTTTTTGATGCTGTTGTAGGGTGGCTATAATCTACAGTCGATATCTGAATCAATGGCAATGTGTACTAGCACATTACTAGGCGATGCGTGCCCCATTCTAAACCATCCTGTGATACCATGTGATAGGTATGTTGAAAATGGCAGCCTGTTGTTTTAAAACATTACATATGTCTTCGTGCGAGACTATTTTTTCTCCTTACCAAAATCTGCTTTCACTGGGTAAACAATATCTGCTATTCAAGTTCAGTATTTGAATATGATCAAATCGTTAGCCTTTGTTTATAACTTGTTTACTTTCAGCGCTGTTAAGACTCTTCAGCAAGTTTTGGATACTCAACAGAAGTATTGGAAATGCCTCAAATACAGAGGTTCGTTCAGTGTCGCATATCTGGAAGACTAATAAATTCAATTTGCGAAACAGTCAAAACACGAACTGATTGTGTCATCATTAGTATAGTATAGTATATATTTATTACTCATCACAGTTGTACAGACTGGTTTGATGGGAAACATAGTTTTACAATAGTTTTACAGAGCTATGAGAAGATTTTAGTGCTCATTAGTGCTATGAGAAGATTTTGTTGTTACTTGTAGTTGATTTACCAGCTCCAGTGAAACGTAAGAAAATGGTCCGAATTTCGTCTGATCAAGACTCGGCGGTCAGTAGTTCAACAGATGCATGGGAATCCTCAGTTGCATCGGCGGATCAAAGGTATAGCCTCACAGAAAACATCAAAATAGAAATCAGAATATAACGTAGTTTGAGCTAAACTCACGGTCAATTCATTCATGTACTTAATTTTTCAACTTTTTCTAGTACGGACGAATTTATTCATGCAATGGATCGTCTCACCTGTAAGTAATCTTCCTCAAATCTTTTCCTTCCATTAATCACTTGAATCCCCTGGTAACTGTCCATACATTGCGATAATCTGCTTAATTGAATATTTCTAGTGGATAATAGGCAAGCAGATAATCAAATAGGTAACTCGGACATGGGAGCAGCTGGTGAAGTCATCTCATTTGATATCGATGATGGTGGTATTCGAGTTGATAATGATGACGAACTAGAGGGTGCTATTGGTGGAAAAAGTAGTCCAGTAATGTCTCCTTCAACAACGATCAATGGTTTAATTGGACAGATGTGTGTTGAACATGATGTAAATGTAAGTACCTCAAGGAATCTTGGTGCAAATTCATTCCGTTAACTATGATTGAAGATTTCAATGACTGAAACTGAAATGTTTAAACCCTCATTGTAGATAAAATCATTATGCATTTCATACAGGAATTACATGCAGTTGTTCCATTGTTATGGTGTCCACATTTATATGAAGTGCAACCCGTGCCTGGAGCGGGAATAGATGTGCGACAATCTTGTATGGATTGCGGCGATCCAGCGGAAAACTGGATTTGTCTTGTTTGTTATGATGTAAGTACCAGTAGAACAATCATCTCAAAAAGCTCGTACTTTCTAGAACATCCAAGTGGCTGTCATTGAAACCTTCTATGTTTCTATGTACATGCGGATTACAATCTATTTTCATAATCTATGTGATGCTTTTTCCAGGTACATTGTGGTCGTTATATAAATGAACATATGTTAATGCATGGATTATCAACGGATCATCGTGTTGTTCTAAGTTTCTCTGATTTATCAGTATGGTGTTATGGCTGTGATTCCTACGTACACAATGAGGTAAAATGAACAAAACACTTGATTTCGTTTTCAAAAATTGAAGGTTTTTGTTTGTGTATTTACTTCAAAGCCCTCTTCATGGCTCTTTAGTATTAAGACTGCTAACATTTTCATTTTCAGTTGGTGATTCCTGCAAAGCGAGCAGCGCATATCAGTAAATTTGGTGAGGACATACCTTTGTAGTTATTACATCTATAAATGTAATTTAAAGATGTAAACTTATCTTATCATAACACTCTGAATTCAGTAATTACTTGGAGTACTTCAAGTTCTTAATTTTGGTAATTACTACTATTAAGTTTGGTAATCTACAGTAAAATCCAACAATACAGAAAAGAAAATTGAGTCCGAAAGGTATGCTTGCACAATAGCTTACCGGTATTTCTTTCTGTTTTGTTGGATTTTATTATGTTCATGCTTCAACATGGGCAGAGTGTTTCATCAAGATTTTTAACTTTGGTATATCTGATTTTGTAATGACATGTTCTACTGAAAATACTTTGCAAACTTCTTACAAAATAAAGGTACTTATGCATAATTTTGCCTAATTTTATTTTATGTGATCTAATTGTTTCCTAGTGAAATTATAGATTTGTATTTGCTGCACTCAAGGTTATGATTACAACACATGTTCAATGTTTGATGTTGTTAAGGTCAATTGTAATAAACTATCAATATACATGTACAACAATAATGGATTGTATTTGCTACAAATTCGGATCTTCGAATTAATAGGATTCGAGTTGAGAGGAGTCTACTGTATACTCGAACCTATCTCTGTGCAGCAGTTTTCTTTTTCCAATGAAGAGAGAGAATGAGGAAGTTGTCACCAAAAGGTCTAGATCCCATATGAATCCTTTTCTAGTGCTATGTTACGCAATGATATATTCTTTGACTCTACCGAAATTAATGTGAAAGGGCCATGGAAGTTAGAGTAAATGTTCCTGCTTGACACAGCATACTGATCAATGATGAAATTAAAGAGGCATATTTACTTTATGTATTTAATAATATTCATTGTTTTATTATGTAAGTGTAAATAGTTATTACAATTCATTTAAAATAATCACAAGTAGAGCAGTAACAAGATTTGAACAGGTGTACAATTATACATTGTGTAAATCACTAAAATTGTTCACAATGATATTGCCTATATCCAGTAATAATAAAGCACCTTGATACAATGAGATGACAAATATTCTTTCTTGAATACAAATCTTTCAATTTCTCACTTAACTCATCACAAAGTAGCACATATACATAAAAAAGAAGCCATTTACAAACTATTTTACAGAAGTAACCCGACTACAAAAATGTTAACTGTAAATATTTGATTGAGTTGACCCACAGAATTGGGTAGAGATTTTCTAGAAAAAGTTCAATGGCGTAGGAGGTTTACAAGTTGAATTTATTAACTTTTCAAATCGAATCTAGTAGAATTATGCACCTTTCCGATATGCATCGAAATATGTATGACTGTTTACTCTTAGAAATATCTGGTTACTTCCAAGATTCTTTGAAAATGACTAGTGCATTCTGTAAGACAGCGGTAACATAGTATTTGTATAAAATCATTAATTCAATCACTAACAACTGCACTGGTTGGAAGCTTTTTCATTCTCTGCTGTATGGCCCAGACGTATGTTATGCTGTGATTCGGTTGAGTCTTGATCGATATCCCCAAATAAAGTCATTACTTCATCGAGTAAAAATCTAAAATTTAACAAATCGTTGCGATTACCGGTACTTCGGCACAGGCCAATGTCAAAAATAGCATAATAATTTATTGAAAAAGATAGCAAAATGACTAACTCACTTCATTGCTTCATCGATCATGAGTCCATCTTTGACTGAGATTTCTGTCCAGCCAATAAAATCATGTTCTTTACATAGATTTTCTATTTCTACTTGTTCAACTTCACGATATTGTAAATCACACTGAAATGAGAGAGTTGGTATTAGCTATGTTAGTGTTAACGCCAATCTGTTCAACCGTTCTTTGACTTCTCAAATACATGTAATTCTCCAGTTTCCTAAAAATGACTTAATCAGTTGCCTTTCTACAAATGTTTACCTTGTTAGCTAAAAGAATGCATGGTACTAAAGATCCATCGGGAAGCGTACACTTAGAATCCAGATCCTTTTTCCATGTGATTGTATTTTCGAATGTCTTTTTTTGGGTGAGGTCAAACATTATCACGCATGCGTGCGCATCTTTGTAATATACTCTTGTCATCGACGTGAATCTCTCTTGACCTGAAATGTAGTCATTTGCATTAATTCTTAAGAGAAACTAGCAGTCTGAAAAAAGGTATGACTTGAACAATTCTTAGTAAGTTGGAGGTTCACATTACCTGCTATATCCCACAGTTGCAGTTTAAGCGTTTCATTTTCGCTCCATTGCACCACTTTTAATGCAAAATCAACTGAAAAGTTTAGTAATACAAAAAATCTCATCAAATGGTCAGATTTACCTCAAAAATAAAATATTGACCATCGGGCCTACCTCCAATGGTTCCTTTATAATCTCTTCGGAATGTGTCGTTTACGTAGCGCTGAACAAATGAAGTTTTCCCCACTGTTGGATCGCCGATAATTATCAATTTCAATAATCTCTCCATTTCATTCACTACGTTATGTTAGTTATATCTACAAAACGATGAATCAAGTAAATGAGAACAAAATAGCGGCGTCGGACGAGTTCCAAGCTGCTTGACGAGTGACAGTTCAGTTAAGGAGTTACACTTAAGTTGAATGAAATTAATTATCATTTGTCGTCGCTAAAGAAGTAAAAAACTCAAGTCACCACTCGAGAAATCAAGCAGCTTTTGGTCACCTTGTTGTGGCCGATGCATGAAATTATTACACGGTTGTGATAGTGGAAATGTTTTTATTCGGAGGCTGCCATTTTGAAATGTCACATGATATAAAGTCGTGCTAATGACTGCAATAACCAGTCAAATCCTCACTTGCCAAAGTCCGTATCTTGGATCGAATCGACAATAAAGATCAATAGTAGGGTAAATCTAATTGGGACAAATAATTTTATTCAAAAATACAGAGATAGATAAAGATAATATGGCTGTGAACTTTCAAGAGCGAAAGTGAACTGGTTTAAAAGATGAGAGAATTAGTGACCAATATCTTATTTCTTCAGTAACTGGCACTAGCGGATGTCATGGTAAAAACTTGTTTGCGTATATTGGCAACTTCTTTCCTTAACCTAAAAATAAAATTAATTTTACATTAACACCTGTTCGTGTAGAATAGGAAGAAAAATCACTTTTTTTTCAATGAACCTTTATGGTTCTACCTTTTGATTTCATCGTGCCAATGAGATGCAGCTTCTTGTTGTGTCAGTGTAAAAATTTCTTCACGAGTATACTGAGATAAAACCAGGATAAAAAATAGAGCATTAGTGAGCAGGATAAAAGCCTCAATTTGTTAAATTTATGGAATGGATCGATACTTACTGCAATGTTGCTTGCTTGCCTTCGGAAATTGACTCGTCCACATTCATCTTCATGCACTGGACACAGTTTCAATGACGAAGACACTAGATCCTGATTTCGTGGATCGGTAGGATCCCATTGTTTGATGATGATTTCAATGACGTATTCTGGAAGCCATTTATTCTAAATAAAGCATTACTGGTTCTGATCAAGGCCCCAGTTGCGGTCATGATTTCTTATCCAAAAAGTGAAAAATATTTAACTGACATGATTTGTACGAGCCTGACAATCTTTGTCGCACCAGCAATAATCTCTTGATCTTAGGCCTAGTCTATGCGGTCTCAACCTTAACTTAGGATCCACTGTTTTGCTACAAAAATTAAAACACCCATTCAAATATGATAAAATCCTTCTAGGGATGTCAATTGAATGACAACTATCTATTTGACTTGTACTTTTGAGACACAAACCGTTGATCAAACGAACTTTGAATAGCTATTTCATCATCAGTCGCATTCTTAGATACACATGGTACGAATTTGATCTTATATCTGTGTGACTGAACAGGAGGTGAATATCGCGACATCAGATCATCTACACTAGCCACAATATGATCCATCTGAAATGATGAATTAGCAGAATTATTCAAATATCAAGCATTAACCTAGTGGCGTTGGAAAAGTAGTGACTGCAGGCAATAATTTACTGAATGATGTTTTTTTTCGTTGAATACCACGTTTTTGAAGAAATTAAGTAAATTCGCCGTGGCAATATTTATAACCTGTCCAAAATCGGCATTTGACGGCAGCAATCAAAAATTGCTTCCAACGCGCCTCATGTATATAATTAATCTGGTTGAAAAGGTGATCACCATGAAATCCTCTGCTTTATCATAAGTAATTTAAAGAAGACTAAATTATACAGATTTCTAGGCTTTATAGTGAAATTTGATCTTGATAGGAGTACCTGATATTGAGTTAATACCATTCCTTTCACAGACCCATCATCAACAATTCCCAGATAAACTGTGCCACCAATTCCACTATTCAGAAATCCATTTATCGCCCTGTAATAAAAAGTAAAAGATAATTACCGGGTACATAAGACCAGAACTCTATTCTATTTTCAGATATATCTTTAGACTTCTATTTTTACAAATGATCCCATATGATTGGGTTGGTCACATACTTCGATACAGGTTGACGACTCGGGCGATCAGTACCAGTTTGGAAAGCCCAGGGTGGAACTTCCTCAGATGTGAAATTCTTATGACCTTTAAACTCATGTGTTGCGTCCTCTTCAAATGGCACGACTGTGTTACTAACGTAATATTTTTTAATCTTTCTTCTCGAGGATGAAACATCATTGTTGTTGATTCCTTTTGTAAAATCCATGAGGAGTGTACCCAGTTCAGTTATGAATTTGCCTAGCCCAACATTGTCAGTTGGCTGCGTGAATATAAAAAGGGAATGTACTTAGGCCTAGCAAAGCAGTTACACCAACACTAATGCGTCCAAGATAATCATCATGAAATGTGAAATTAGCACGTCCAACAATGATATTTAATGTAATTGATTGAACCGTTTACGCGGAGAGGTGCAGATCTGCACTTTTACCCGATTATGAAACTAAGTTACTAATATGATCCAGATATAATGAAATCGTGTCAAGTTCCTGTGGTTTGACCAATTATAATTCACTTAAAATGCGTTCGAATCTTGGCTTTTTTGATTGCCGCTCGACTCGACGACCTTGAGAAGACTGTAATTTACCAGTTACGAAGTGCATGGAGATTTTTGTTTGAAAATGGCGACGGTGACTATCACGGACGCCTGGGTTCGCGACAGAGTTCAGTTGAAAACTGACAATTTAGGTACGTGTTTATCGCTTATGTTCAGTAATTATGAGAAAAAAAGCACAAATCTTTCTCTTCTAGGTTCATTTTTGGATAGTTCTGGTCACCTTCACCGAGTCGAAACAAATTTTTAAAAAAAGAGAAGTCAATTACAATTCAAATGTACTTTATTTGTATCCCGTTTCGATTTTCATCACGCCTCGGTTCATCAGAAATATTTCTCCCTCATTCCCTAAGTCATCCTTTATAAAGCCATATTAGGCTGGGTTGGAATGACGGTCCCCCAGTCTGACTCTGAGTCCTACTTGGGTTCAGCTTATAAACAAATAGAATGCAATTAATCATAGGAAGTGGCAGCCAGATCCGGTTACGGACTTATAAAAGAAATTTTGCCGGATCCATATATTATATAACAAGAAAATCATTTTATTGGGTTTAGGGTTAGGATTTTGATTACTGTCAAGAGGGTGAGAAGAGGGTCCAGAGAGGGTTCCGTTTCACAACTAGGGATAGGTTTACGGTAAGGTGAGGCTATATGTAGTTAAAACATTCAGTTGGTTTTCAGCGAGCTCGGTGGTCTTGTGGGGAGACGCTGCACTAGTAATTTACTGGCCCGGGTTCGAGTATCGCTCTATCTGCTCTATTTTCTCAAACTCTGTTCTCCACACTTCCTTCGAATTTTCTAAGATGCGCACCTCTCTGCGCATGCGCGGAATAAATCAGCCAATTCACGACGATATCCGACAAAATATCCTTCAGAAGTCGGTGACCGGATCCGGCAAAATAACCACAGCCTTAATTATATGTCGAGTAGGTAAAAACTTTGCCATGAATATACATTTGGGCTAAGTACAGGTCTAACAATCATAAAGCCAAATGATAATGTCATTCCTTGATAATGGTTGAAACTCTGATTTTACGAGTAAATTTTAACATTTTGATATTTTTGGATTCTTTTTCAGAGGATGTGCGGTCATTAACATTACCGGGTACCTACCATGAAAAAATTAGCCTGCTAGGAAACGCTTTTAAGAAATTCACAAGATTGAAGCAA
The DNA here is from genome assembly GCF_964204645.1 of Tubulanus polymorphus. Lineage (NCBI taxonomy): Eukaryota > Metazoa > Nemertea > Palaeonemertea > Tubulaniformes > Tubulanidae > Tubulanus > Tubulanus polymorphus. Next base: position 7,557,757 of record NC_134027.1, on the reverse strand, counting down.
CTAGACCTCTCAAGAAATTGTTTAGAGTCACTTGATGTAAGTACAAAAGTTAAATGGTCATAATCATGGATGAGTAAATCTTGGATTAAAATTCTTGTTTTTCTTTCCTCAACAGGGTATTGATCATCTTCAACTTCTGGAGAAACTTAATCTGTATCCTTCATTCATCGATCATATTCTGAAAATAAAGAATGATTTTGCTTATCACTTGCTAGATGAAAAAAAGTTCATTCTGAGGGTCGTACATGCGTTAAAGTTTAATATTCTATGCTCTGTAACAAAACTCAATTATGTTTTTATATCTTAACTCATTGGCAGCTATTACAACAATATCGACACATTGGATGAATTGTATAAACTGCGAAGTAATCAGAATTTAACTGAACTGGATTTACGTTTGAATCCAGTCACTAGAAATGAACCAGATTACAGGCTGTTTCTTATACATATGCTGCCAAATCTGAAAATGTTAGGTAATGGAAATTTTGTTGTTTGCAATATAGTACCAGTTTCATTTTGAGGCTATATACATGTACAATATAGGGCCTATTTCTTGATAAACTCGTGCAAAGTTACTTTAAAATAGGCTGTATTGCGTCAAATTGCATATTAACGCAAGAGACTCCCCATCAAGCCTTGACTCTCTACCATTACCTTGGATTCAGGGCTCTAATAATGTAAATATGTGGATGAAATATTGATTCGAATATTTCATTGATTTCTGTTATTGTTTTTAGTTATTGCCCGTACTTGCATTCTAAATGTTGATTTAAGAGATTACCAATAGAAATGATCTATTGTGTGGACTATTGTTTGTTCAAAGCTTCTTGAATGGACATGGATTCAATATTAAATAGGCTGGTAGCTTTGTGAATATTTCATTGTGCACAAGTGAGCAGTGAGTGAGATTAACTGCTGTACTTCTTGATATGCTCCGCTTTGATTATGATAATCTCAATAGCCTTACGGTGACTGCATTTTAGAGGAAGATTTAGCCCGGATTGAATGACTTTAATAAAACACTGAGGATTGAGAGAGTGTTAATGATTGTTTCAGATGACCGCTCAGTGAGAGATGGCGAACGTAAAGCAGCACTGATTCACTACAGTACCGACCAGGCGGTCGAATTCAAAGACGCAAAAATGGAACAAAATCAAACTCCCTCCAAACAGAACAATCCAAGGGTGGATATGATCAATAACATGAAAAAAACATCAGCTCTAGATGATGATGATGTCGAATTGTTGGATTTAATCGCTCGAACCGGTGGAATAAACATGTCTAAACCTCGCGAGATAACTGGATCAAAAGCCGATATTCCAGAGATAAAGGTCTACTCGACCGATCGTAAGTCCATGTTCTAAACATTTCATTGCTCAATTATGCATCGGCCATTTTGTGTACGGTGATAATATTTTACAGAAATTCTTCAATTGGAGAAAAATCAAGACAACATCCGGTATACCCCACCCATGAAAGACGGTGAGAAACCTGAGAAGGTTTGTATTTTTCTAATGCGGGCTATTACCATTTTCTGAGGGTTGCAACAAAACAGCAAAGTAAACCATTTTTAGCGTGGTGTGAACGTGAATTTTATATTTTCAGCTTGTCGAAGAAGGGAAAAATAGAAAGAGAACGACTTTGGGGACGCAACCTGCTGAAAATGGTTAGTATTATTTTCAACGTAACTCGACAGTCATGTCCTTTTGATTTCCCAATAATCGATTAATATATTAATCAATTTATTCAGCTGAAGAGAAGTATCCTCATATCACAAGCAAGACAACTCTAGGTGACATTCAACTACAAAACTGGGCTGAACTTGCGAAAGTGAAAAATAGGTTAGTTTTAAAAGAGATCAGATTATGTAAACAATTATCCTAAGCCAAATCTATCATAATTTCCGTTATTGAATTTTATGACAAATTTTAGAGATGATCCAAATTTAAAGTTCCAAGACGAAGCTGATGCTTACAATAGAGTTAATGTCAAAGCAGAAGGCAATTTTACACCTCATCCAGGTAAACTATCAGCTCCTCTATTTCAAGCTATACATAACTGCTACAAATGTTACTCAACATTATTTTGAATTAACATAAATCTTGACAAATTGACTTAAAATGTTTTGATTTTAGGAGCTCCAATCTCGTCAATGCCACCGACGTTCCCAGCCAACACTGTGCCATACCATCCTGCAGCATTTCCTCATTATCCAGAACAGTTCGCCTCACTACCGCCAACTGGAATGCCGCCTTATTACCAATATCCTAACATCGGACCACCACCTATGATACCACCATATAACACTGAGGTAGGTTGAGTCTTCTCATTTTATACTTGTTGAAACGTGTTTAAATTGATGTATCTGTTACTTGTATCTTGATATTTGCAGGTATCAACTGGGCCTGCACCGGTGGATCATAAAGCACATGGTGAACCACTTTCTGAATATAGTAGTTTTCTGTATCAGATCTGTGATTTGGTCGATAAATACTGGAATGGATCAAAATCACTGCATAAACATCCTAAATTCAATGGTGAGTGAATGGTTACCAATTTGAATAGACGGTACATTGTATTAAACTATGAACAAAACAGTTGTAATAGTTATTTTGCTGTTTTCGTAGTTATGGCTGATCGAGTCATCAAGGAATTTTTAGCACAGGCAGCGCATCCTTCAAATGATAAATTGAAACATTTACAAACTCGTGTGTCGCAACTTTCAAATGACAACAGCACATTGAAGGAACATTCGAGGAGTACTGCAGATGACAGTCGTGAATTGAGTGATAGCCTTGATCAAGCCAAAAAAGATGTGGTAAGTCAAGTAGTGTTGGTATTTTGATTCATGTTTCAACTATTTTGGGCCATTTTATGGCGAGAATTTGTTCTAGGGGAGACCCATATGTCTGTAAGGTAAATGGATAAGCTCACTCAGTTCTTGATCTTGTAGGAATGGCTAAGACATCAACTACAGAAAACGATTGAAGAGAATAAAAACTTACAGAAAAAGATTAATGAACTTGAGTTATCTGCATCAACAACAACTGCTACTCAGATAACTAACTCCTCTGTAGCTACTGGTTAGTCAGTTTTTAATAGTTCAGCGGTAACAATTTAGCAAAAATATGTTTTGATTGGTACATATGTATTTTTGAAAATCTGTTGAATGATTTGTCCTGGTAGGTACAAACTGTATCAATAAGATGATTGAATTTTTGTTGCAGATGAAATTCAACGACAAAACCAGGGTTTGCAACAAGAAATTGAAGTTTTGAAAATCCGTTTGAAACAATATTCGAAAATGCAAGAACTTGCAAATATGTTACAAGAAAGTCACAAGTATGTTACACATGAACAAAACCTTATCTTTTTGAGTACATCAAGTAATTTCAACTTAAACTTTCAAACCTTAAATCCTTTCCAGATCTTTGGTTGAAACTAATGACCATCTGCTGCGAGAAATCGACGATAGTAAAAAGCGCCACCACGCAGACGTTCAGCAACTTCACTGGAGCTATAATCAACTGAAGAAAACGATGACATCGCAGATGAATTCATCAGTTGAGAACTCTCTCATTAATGGTCATTAGTGCAGTGCACATCTACAGAGGATGAGACATAAAATCCATTATATCGTCATTCCTAGAATATGTGTATATGGGCCGGGTGTGCGTAAATGGTTATTGACGCTGCATGCATTATCCTTAATCAAGATCGTTGAACATCAGTTGTCTTGTTTAGGCTGCATCTTTGCATGTGTGCTTGTAAGAAGAAAAATGATTGCATCCGGTGATTGAAGATTTTAAATTCCATCATGGAGGTTTTATTTCTTAAACTAAGTATTATTATATTCTTCCATTCCCACCCCCAACCATTTGATGTTATGTTATGCCTATGAAAATGTATGTAATGGTTTGAATTTCTTGTAAGCAGTAGACTCTACTTAAACTTCATTATATGTTTATCAAAATTATTATATGAGTCTATTATGATTAGTAATACCAACATTTGCATTTTATATGTGTTAATTTCTAAATCAAAATTTGTGGCAGAGAATGTAACAGTATTGAATACCAAGCACTTCATTTTGAAATTGCATTTTTGACTCCCTCCTGCTCTGCATTCTATGAAATACCCGTACTGCAATGTAAGATGGGTATTGAGTCTGAATAATTGTGAAGTGGCAGGGAAATCATATGGTCAAATATAGGTAATAACCGGATGTTCACACTACGTTTAGAAGTATATTGTACAATAGAATACAGAATATATATGTACATATGTATGAATTGTCATATTAACTAAATCTTAATTATCTCAAAGAATTCCGGACCAAAATTACTAAGTGGTGTACGCGCATGTGATTTGTGGGTAAAATTTCGAAAATCTTGCTCTTCGTATAATGTCCTGAATTCGTGATTACAAAAAGTCCATTTTAGTCCAACATAAGAAATTGTAAATACATGTAGTAGCATGCATATCGACGAATTTACTGAGCTGCAACTTTATGTACAAGAAAATATTACGTATATAACCAGCTGGACTGGTTACCTTAAATAACGTTATTATGTATCTAATGGTAGTACTAGTGGTAGAGAAGTTGTGGATGTGTCATTTTTTCAAACGATGATCGTGTAGTTTTAGAATTTTGATTGTACATGTTGTATTAAGTTTTCACTGTTTAGTATTTTCGATTACTAAAAAAGATATACAATGTACGTAAGTTCTTTGTAACATTCCAGTTTATCAATTGTAAGAAAAGTGTAGGTCTCGACGTGCCTTGTTATAGTGAGCAGTTTTGTGGGAAGAGGCTATAGGTTTATTTTGTGTTGTGCCGTGTATAATAGCCTATTAGATTTGATAAATAAATGAATTTATATCGTAACTAAAATTTGTTCCTTTTCTCATCCGAAGAATGACCGGTTATTGCTGAGAATCTGCTGGTGGTAGCACTGATCTCCACCCATCCGTTCACCTCATTGATGATACAAAACTTGATGAAAGTAAGGGCACACGTCATGGTCTTTTCACATGCCGGATTTCGAAGAATAAGTACAGTGGAACCTCGCCACAACGAACTTCTCTGGGGCCCTGAAGTTCCTTATATACAGTATGAAATAATTAGAATTTTCCTATTTGGGACGAAATTCTAGGTGTAATAACCGATAAACAGGACCGTTTGTATCCAAGGTCGTTATGAGGAGGTTCCGCTGTATATACGAAATTTATAATTAGGGAAGTACGCATACTAATCGTAAATGTATCTATTTTGTACGTACCCTCACAAGTTCAGATCGCCAGAAACCTGCTCCGTGGCCATCGGGAGATAATTGAAGAAACACGTATTTCACATTTACTATCACTATATTTCCTTTTAGGAATGTTTACACACAAATCTCAACACATTTAATGTTTTAAAACAGCTAAATTTTGTTGTAACAGAGATAATGATGTAATGCACATTTCTTGTTTGGTGAAATAATGGCGAGTCGGCTGTTTGAAATACTTGAAGATATCGTAAAACGATTAACTTTCCTAGAAATTGTTTTTGCCATGATCTATGGCTTAACTATTTTGCGTCGATTCCAACTTATCTTCTGACACAGTGGACGGAAAATCGATGAGGATTACAGTGACGCTAGAAGAATTGCATACATACTTGATAATATTTACCCTGCCAATTAGAGACGGAAGATGTCCTAAGAAGAAATTCTGTGTCTACTTTTCGAAAGATAAAGATTCATTACCAAAACCGTTAAGGTCTTATATTGGCACAATGATAAAAAGCAGATATACGGTACATAAGAATATATATGATTTTTCAGCAGTTTAGACTAAAGAAATCTATCCTTACTCGGAAGAAAGGTCCCTTAGAAAGGATACATGTATATGATATATATGCACAACTTGGAACAAATGATAAATTTGAAATTTTTGAATATCATGGCGCGGAAATATTTGTTAGTGGTATAAAATACATAACAATTTTATAACACTATGCATTGTAGTAATTCGTAGTCATTCGTTTGCAGTCATGGCTGTCTATTTGACTTTCAAATATTATCATCGCGTTTTGGCGTCCCTGTAATTTATTTTTTGTCGTATGTGCCTTCGCCTTGGTAGTTACCGACATAGCCGGTATTTTTGGCCACATCCTCACGTCCAGCAATTCCCTTGCCCTTTCCTTCGCAATCAAATCTTTCTTTGTGGGCGCCTGTATATTTCGACGTGTCCGTCAGCCTGTCTACCCCTCCAGCTTTAACAGTTTTCTGAAAGAAAAATATGATTGTGCTACCCAACAGGACCATTTCGAATGAACCGGAACCGAATTTCCAATCATGTACTTCGATTTAAACAAAAAAAATTTATATGTTTCGCTCCCGGCAGGTGTGGTGGGTCTGCAAGGGACACTCAATCGAAAAATCAAACGAAATTTGCCAGCCAAATAAACAGGGACAATTCCTATTTTAAGATTAGAAAAAAAAACATTTCTTGCGACGTTCTTGCGACGGTGGGACTTACTGTTGTACCATGGGCGGCGGCACTTCCGCCACATATCTTATCCATAATGGCTTTCTGTACATCTTCAGCCGACTTCTTCTTGGCCTTAGCAACTTCGGGAGCAAGATATTGAGGGACGAACGTGTCGCAAAATTGTGCTGCGGTCATTCCACTGAAATTAGGTTATGATGGGCGCGATAGAATCGTGAACTTGTTTCGGTTGGAGGTTCATACACACAGATTCCCGACCCCCAGAAAGATAACGCTAGTAATTCAAATTTTACCACAAGAACACGATGTGGCGTAAAGTATTTCTCATCGAAGTCGTCACCTAATCGGGCTTACCCTTTAGCGCCAATTTTGCTCATAGCTCCAGAGAATTTAATATCAAGAGTGTTCTGGTCCATTCCAGTAACCGATTGAAGTTTGCAGTCTACATTCATTTTCTTCAAACATTTCGACGTGACTAAATCGCTTTTGCCAGCCGATGCTGATTTTGTGAACTCTTTTACTTTAGCTTGAAAGTCAGACATATTGAAAACTGAAAAAAGTATTTACACCGGCATTCAGTTTATTGATTTATATCATATTATTGTACAATCATATTTATAAGAAATAATTTTTATAAGATATTTTCGAATTCATACTTCAAGAAAGTAGACTGTGCATATATTCCTTGTCAATATGGCCGTATATGTCTGATAGCAAATTCATATTTAGCTTTTGTATTGCACGCATATATAGGTAGGCCACTTGAAACCACCTGCCAACTATAGCGCAAGTTTGAAAGCGAGCGTTCGTATCATTCGAAATATTTCCAACAAATGAAAATTTAACTTATGATTTTGACCAATTTGAAAATAGCCTATAGAAAATCGATTTCAAGTCCCGAGTTTTGTATTTTGTATTTTTTATTTTGTATTTTGAATTTTAAATTTCGATCCGCATTGAATATTTTAGATTCTCGGAACTATAATGCGAAATGTTGTTTTCTGTTAGTTGAACCTGTTTTCTCTCTGAATTCATTACACAGTAGGCTATGCCTATGTCAGATCCATAAAAGCTGTGCTGTTTTGTGACTCATTGCATTTTTTTCTCTTTTTTTAGTCAAGACTTAAGTTCCGCTTTCACCTCGGAGATTTTGAATGATTTAAATAATTGAGAAATTAAGGACAGTTTTCTGTATTGATATCGTGATATAGGCCCTACATTATATCCTGTAAAATTGTAGTCTATTTATAGATATAATAATTATTATAGTCTCCATTATTAATGAATAAATATCCACCGTCGTGTTGACATGAATATCGTCTGTATTGAACGCGCATGCTATCACGGATAGCTCGTTTAATTGAGATGTATTTGACTCATATATTCATGAATCAAAAAGAAAGTGAAATGCACATAGGCCTAGGCCTATAAGCCTATAAGCACATAGCCTATAAGCTACGGGGCTATAGTCAATAAAGTTGTTTGATAGGAGAAGTAAATCTAGTTTTATCATGTCCCTCTTTCACTGAGATCACGTATAGTTTTATGTACATATAATGAATAATGACCTGATATACGTTAAAGGTAACAGATTAGCATTGGATTTTCGTACAGCCTAGATTTCTAAATCTGTAATCTAGCCGAATTGCCGAGGAAAATACATCCGTGTTTCGCTATCGGAGCAGTTTCTGTTGCTGATTAGCAGACATGAATGTTTGATGATAATTTTTATATCGATTCATCCTGTTTGATATAGCAAGTACTGCAACGATAGCCCGTATAGTAAACCGCTGGTTGCATGCTTTTTATTCATCCAGGTCAACGACCGATCGGCAAAGGACTGCACATTTAATAGGCTAGTAATACCGAATTTCTTAAGAATTTTCATTACAAATGCAAACAATAGTGTAGGAGCTCACCAAGTTGGTAGCTAGTGCGATGAATTTATAATTGTGCAGTCTCATTTTTGCTGCAAGATATCAAAATAGGCCTACATAGGTTTATATATGATCCCAGGCCAGCGAATTAAAACTACACGAGAAGAATGCCCAAGTTACAGCTAAAACTATACAACTGAAATCAGCGTAACAATTATAGATTACCTGTACGTATGGTGATTTATGTCTGAACCAAAATTTCAGTGTAACTCCTACAATTGATCCTTGTTGATTATTGCACTGCAACGTTCTGGTGACTCAGTAGGCCTACTGGTAAACAGTTTGTGAACCAATCGAACCACATTTTATATCCAACTGTCGTCTAAAACACGTTTTGTGATTGGCCCATTTCACCTGATTGTTTGAGTTTTCCAGCTGCGTCCTTAGTTTCACCTGGAAACGCTGATTGATTCTTTTTGATAAGAAAAGAAATTCGTGCTTTCAGACTATTTCAGTAAAAAGAAAAATTGCAATCTATTTTTTCAATCGTACGATATTTACTAGATAAAAGTAATATCATCGAATCATAACCGGTTTTTTTGTATTGAAATAGTTCACATAGTTTTGAACGAAAAATTTCCTGTTGACAAGTGTGTTCCGATATAGGACTATAGACGATAATCACGTGATACGAAATAAACAGAAATCTTAACTAAAATAAGCTACTAATTTCATGGAGTAAAATGTATCTTGAAATTCATGCAGTGAATTAGTCTACTTGAGAATTAGTCTCTAATCGGTGACCAGTTATTATATAAGACCCCCTTTTTAGCTTTAACTGTAACACTATAGTTAACTGGGTTTTGATTCACAAAGGTTTCGCCAAATAGATGGTTTGCGAAGCTTGTCGTTGACTGCAGCAATGTACCGTACCGATTGATGTAATGTCCAATAGATACAAAGCTGTATATCTCATTTTCCTTTTTGAAAACAGTCGAAAAATGAATGTAAACATTAGTCGAATATGTTGGTACCACGAATTGATGACAGGTTAGTAAGATACACGAAGTATTTTTGTTATACATGTATTATGTTTGAAAACCGGATTGTCAAGCTTCCAATGCGATCACCTGTGCTTAAAGGTCATTTAATTATATTTTTTCCAATAATCGTCCTATTTTCGTCATTTGCCCGTCTAAGAATCCGTCCTGTTTAATTCAGTCGTGACCTGGTCATTGGATCACCTTTATTCAAAATTGACCAATACCAGGAATTGTGGATCATCTGTGTATTTCACAGAAGCAAATAACTGCGAAATATCTATTTATCGTACCTTTATCGATGTACCGTGTTTACATTTTCAGGTTACATGGAAAAATAGACACATCAGTCTGATCCTTTTCAACACCCCATGAGAAGAAATGTATGGATATTTTCCGAGGGGTATAGTACCAGTTTTGCAATTTTAATTCACAAAAAGCAAAGCACGTTAATGTTCATAACGACAATGACTGAGAAAGCGCACACACTGCAGCATCTCCCTGGCAACGTCGGGACAAAACGAATGAAACACTTCACGAGATCTAAAAGCCACCACAAGAATTGACGAAATCAAAAATGTCGAAAATTACTAGATACTCTACTAGGGCCTACAGGTTTCGAACGAATGAATTGTGTATAAACCAAGATGATAACACGGAAATTTATTCATTAACAAAACAATCGTGTCATTGCTTCTTCGTCGAATTCATGCATTGTGTCCAGGTACATAATTTCTTTTTTGGATTGGTTTGACAATTCGTAATGATATTTAAATTTCAATGATAAAATAAAATTAAAGAAAATATATCTCGATTTGTAAAATGACATGAATTGAATCGTACTCAAAATGTACATCGGATGATAACTTTAAACGGATCGCGAGATTCAGGCGCTTCATAAGTCGTTTATTTTCAGTATGATATCGGGCGGAACTTCCGGGCCCTGTCGCCTGCTCGTGTAGATTTCCAACTGTTCAGCGCACAAATCAAAAATAACTGTAAATAGCAAGTAAAACAAATATATATCTGAATCGGAATACTGTGATCAACCACGGTGGTGCCAGATCTCCGTGATACAACCATATAGCACATCCATGATACAACCAGGGAGGCCTTGCACCATTTTCATCATCGAACCGGGATTCGAACCTGATGGCATCGAGATTGCCACGGCTCGTGCCGTGACTGAGTGTAGCGATGCCATCAGGTTCGAATTCCTGCCAAGGGAGGATGTTCCATTTTACTAACCAGTTGCCAAAGTGATGTAACTGTCTACGCCCATCACTTCAATAGGTCTAATGATCATTTTGTTCGTTAGAATCCTATGTATATCGGATTTAGTTTTCGGCGCTGGGTTAGTCTCGAGGTATGTAGTTCGTATCCGAGAACAAGGCGGTATAGCATCAGTACCCGCGATGTGGCGAAAACTACAAATTCATTACAACGCAAAATTGGAGATCGGAGAATTAAGAGTAGTCGATGAAAAAAGTTGATTTTGGGTTCTACGGAGGATACCACCTCAAAAACTTACTGATTACAGTGATAGTAGTATCCATAAGTGAACTCATCACTAACGTGTGCGCAGTTTGAAGTCTGTTCTCCGTCTTCCTTCTTAATCCCCATAATCTTAAAATCCGTTTGGCTTTTATCGTCTGATTCTTGCGTGAAAATCTCAAACGTGTAAAAGGTTTGTTTGTTAGATAGAAATGCAACGTTCATGCTGCAACGAGAACCACACGCAAGAGCTGTATTTCATTTTGTTAATCGAGAAACTGAATTGATGAATCATGACGTAGATTTTCGCGTGGAATCAGTATTTCTCTGCATACATATATCACAGGACTTGTTTTCTTTTTGAACTTACCTAACTGGGAACCCAATACCGATTCCTTTATTTCTGATTATTTCTATTAGATGGTCAAGATTTGTTGCCGATAGGGTAGCTCTTAGTAAAACATTCATAGCTGTAATGAAACATCATGGAGGTCATAACCACTGTCTATCCACAACCGTATCAATCAAGCAAGACTTCCTGCATTATACCCACATTGTCCCACATTGTTAAAGCAAAAATTCAAAACTAGTCTTTTGAATTTTTGGTTTAAGTCATATCAATGTTACAAATAATTTCGATAAAGGATGATTGTGGCTTACGAAGTCGATCATTCTTGACATGTTTTCCGACGATGTAATTGATTGTAGAAACCATACCATGAATATTGTAAGCAAAAGTAGAACCTGGAAGACCGCCTGTAAAGACGAATTTAGTTGTGAGATTGCCAAGGAAACACACTTCATCAGTGTTTTCAACAAGTAGAAGATTTAAAGGCTTCTTGCTGATATTACATACTCTTTTTATAACGTGTTGCGCTTAAATACCTGGATAACAAAATGATACGAATCTTTCCTCGGGGACTAACAGTCGACCCCGCGGGCTAACATTAAAATAGTGCGCATCTATTATATACGACGATCCATGTTCTCCCGACTCTCCATCTTCATTGTGGCCGATAACCGCCTGAAAACAATTGCACATAATATTTCTATGAATGATTCTCTTATGGGGAAGTCGATTTCAGTCGTCAGACGTCGTTAAAGGCTCGTAGATGATATACCGGTATAGTTAAGGTTTGTCCAATGTTCTCTGATATCAAAAAAATCTAGAAGTGTTGTAGCTTTGGTGTAGTTATGGAAATCTTGTAAACAGATTTCGTCTGTCCAAACTGGCGCGCCGCACTTACCGCCGTTTGTGTATTGAGGAGTAGATCCGTACATCGGAATGTGCCAAAATTACCATACAAGGCCTCAAATTCCAATAGGTTCCTAATAAATACCTTGCAATAATGAAATCCAGAAATATAACTGTAAACCGTAAGGTTGAAAAATACGGAAGCGATAAGGGGCCTGGAGATGTCGCGTTCCAATTCGACAAGTCGTCATATTTATGTCGACATATCGCGATATATCGCGTCAAGTCGACATGAATATGTCGATATATCGTGACGTTTTGACGACATATTTCGTTCTCTCGACCACTTTCCTCGCGACAAGTCGACATATTCATGACGACTTGAAACTCAGTCGTCATATCACTGGTGTCCTCATCTTACATTTAGACATGTCTTCAAATGATGGCTTGTCCCGTGGAAAATGGGTGAAAAAGCGAAATTTGTCGTGAAAACGTCACGAGTTTGAACGCGACATCTCGAGGCCCTAACGTTATGTGAACGACTGTAGGACAACTACAATATTGAACCATATTATCTCGCTGAAAAATGTTACCTGTTGACTTTCACTCTTTCCTATATAATTTGGGATATTCTGATCATTGTGGAAGTATTTTTGAATAAGATGTTTAGCTTCGGATCCCTACAAAAAAATACCTTTTTGCAAAATACCTTTCTGCAATTGACAATGCAAACATGAGACAAGGCGGCCGGTTTCACCGCAGTCGTGATATACAGAAGTGTAAATCGTTGTGTGAACGGGTCTCACGACTGCAACACGAATTCGATGGTACTCACAATTTTTCGGCCTACATCGTAATGTGTTCCAGCAGCTTTGATGAATAAAAACGCTGCTCCACCGGACTCCATAATCAAACGCTCAACGTTACTGCCGGGTCTACGTTTGAATGCATATCCCGTTGTTTCCTCGTTAATCGGTGTTTTTTGTATAACTGTCCCTTTTGCGTAGACGCACTGTCCCATTTAACATAATGAATATAGGGTTGTATGTTTGACACTAAAACTCACCGGTATGCTCGAAAATAAATTTATGCTCAGAACAAATATTTTACAAGGGGCTTTATGGTATTCTGCTACAATTTATGACCCAGTTTTCCCAGAAATGCATCACAGGCCCGTAAATTAAAAGCTAAAAACTAGTTCTAAAGCAAGCTGTGTCATTGGTGACAGGTCGTGGATGTTTTCATTTTCCAGTTATGTTTTAAAAGCCAACAAAGATGCGAATGAAGATAATTTGTAATCCCATCGTAGAACCTAGTTCATCCCATCCTTTAATGACGCACTAATCACTTTAATGACGTAATCGGTATTAGGTTTTTGTGGCGCTAGATTAACGAATACGATACAAATCATGCACCATCGGTATTCATCCACCATATAATTGACTGCTATCGTTTCGATGAGTATTCTTTGATTGCATTCGATCTTTCCGATTAGCCGATTCCTCGTTCATTTCATTCATGAATAATCATCGCGTATAATGTAGAAACCATGATTCGTATATATCGTAACCCATCCTACACAAAATGTCATGTAACCTTTTCCATGATATAGCATGTGAAGCAAAATAGATAGTTCTGTCCAGGGTCCAGTACAAGCGAACATGTCTGTCGTTGTAACTTTCACACAGGGGACGATAAACAGATTATATCATGGACTCTAAAACGAAAAGAGTCCATGATTATATTATAAGTTGTTCTATCAATTCCTCGTGCCACTTACAGAAAATTATAGTATGGATGGTCCATTTTATCTTTCAGCTTTGGCCCTTTTACAGGCTAAGTGTCGGTCATTAGTCATTTTTCAAAGCTAGATATATAAAATGTACGTACATCATACTTTTGATCTAAACTAATCTCTGACACCTCCCTAATAAAAGGCCGTATGTGACCCCCAAAAACCTTTCTGTCCAAGGACCAGTACGAGCGAATATTTCTGTCGCTGTCATTTCTATGACAAGTCCATATGCAGATTTGACGTTTACTTGTATTTATTTATTCCCCATAACTGCTAAATAAAACCACCATTGAGGCGTCCTTTATTCAGTTAGGACTCGGGGTATTGGAAGAAATGTCTGTTGATGTTTTTCGTGACATCCATGTGGTTAAGATAACCATTCACAACTGAATAACCATTGACACACAGTACCGGAAACCGGTATTTAACCTTCGAAGAATTCATTTTAATGATTAGGAGTGAATACTTTTCTCATGGTGAAAATGTGTTTAAAGAACAATTTTTTAGATTCGAGTCCGTAGCATTTGAAAAACTATTTATTTGGAGGTTCCATCGTATTTCTTTTCTTTTTTTGAATTATATTCAAGATTTTTTGCCCCTGACTTTTGCTCTGCCACTGTGAACTGACAGTTTCTATGGCAACGTTACGATGTCGTCTGAGATCAGAAACGATTGAGCGTCACTAGTAAAGGTCGAGGTCGGCCAAACATGGAAAGCTCCCCGAACGCGCTGGTTTCGAGAATTGGGCTTGCATTTTCGATGACGATAAATAGAAATATCAGGCCTATATAGTATGGATGTCAGATGGATGTACAATTCTCGTTCTATGACAACAATAATATGAATGTTTTTACAATGGATATGTGTAGTTTTAACATATTCTTTCTCGAAGGTTTCAAAGCAAAATCTGCACACGCTCAAGTTTGGTGCTTGACCTCAAATGAGGGGTTGGACGCGCGCGCGATAACTCGAGGGGTCACGTGCATATACGTTATAATAGGCGGCATCGATTGCCGGTGTTTAATACGTAGCCACTATAAAAAAAAACATCTGCTCCTAAAACCGATTTATAAACGTTGACTCACGCTTTATGCTATATCTATAAATAATGAAAATGGAATCTAGTGAAATTAGAAACGCACTCCAACACAACGGGACAGACACCGCTTTATTCAACCAACACGCGCTCTCTGTGACATCCATTCATACGTAGCATTCATTAGACGTATTAAATCATTTACAGTTCTCATTGTTGATAAACTGACTGCTGTAACGTAGCAGCAGCGTGCGGCGCCGTTGCAGCATTGTTTACGTTCGATATAACGCTGCTGCGAGGCAGCTACGTTATAACGGCTGACGTCGATTGACGGTATCGACATAGCTGATACAGTGTAGTATATAATGTATGTGCACTGATGTCAGGATGGCACTGTCGGTTGTGTTTATACTATTCTAGATGGCATAGAGAACAATCGAATGATTTTGGATCATTGTTAATGTTTTGAGAGCAGGAATAGAATCTCTTTGGGCTATACCACGGATTTTCTTTAGCGTTTTGCTATTAAAGGATCTTGCATAGTGTCTTCGATAATCTTTATTCCAGAATGGCGGCTTATTTACGTAGAGGGGAAAGTGCGAGCAATGTATACACGATAAGACGTGAACAATTTGTCCGGAATAACATGGATCCGGTTGGGATGCGACGCGGGGACAGTATCAGCAGTGTGGCTAGTGCCCCCGCCACAGGAGGCATCAAATCAATCCTTAAAAAACGACACAGTGATACGCCCCCGGCTAGTGTGATAGATCCGTGTCGACGATGTTTACGCCGCGTATATCCCGTCGACAGGGTTAGAATTGAATTCCGTTTGCTGTATCATAAAGAATGCTTCAACTGCAAAACGTGTCAAATCAAATTGACGCTCAAAAACTTCCTCCTTAGTTCCGGTGTCGACAGAGAAATATATTGTTCACAACACGTTCCACGCGCAACGTTAGGCAATTCTCACAGTTTCCATTCCTTGAGGACCTATCCCCCAAATCCCTACAGTAGTTATCATAATTCTGTCGGTTCTGCTGCTCAACAACAAAATCAGACGTATAAGACTACGCCAAGAGCTACGAATGAACAGACGAAAAAACAGTACCGAACAAGCTTTAGTGATGAGGTAAGTGTTTGATCCATTTGTTCCCACATATCATGATCACAACTAAACGTTTTGTGTTCGAATCAAATGGATCGGAGGGGATTGTAGTACATGTACATGAAATATATAATAGCAGTATTAGTAAAGACTTTGATGCGCTTGTTGTCGGTATCGTCTATTTCGTCAAAGGAATTGTGCCTCGGGATATTGAAAATTCTTAGAAAATTCGAAGCAAACACTGAATACGAATTTGGACAGCTGCAGGAGCCATACTAATCATAAGACTAGTACACTTCGAAAAGATTTAAATAATTCATGCACACGCTAATTAATGAAAGCCTTGGCGAGCTATGAGCACATCGGTCATCGGACCTATCTCATAATTAAGATAATAGTATTATTATATACATTATGGTTATGGACATTCGACTTTGGGTTGTTCCTTGCGATATAGAAGAACCACGGTCCGTTCGAGACGAAAGCTTTCCTTGGCCATTTTTACCTTGGCAATTTTTTTCCTTGGCCATTTTTCCTACAACCAGCTTTTATGGTCAATGGAAATATTGTAGCTGTGTGATTTGAAAAGTTGGATGGCGTATCAAACAGCGCACTCCTCGTATTCAGAATCTTCAGGTCGAACGAACGTCGCAGATCGATGGAACAGCAACATTCGATTAGTAGTCTGTATCTCGATAAACCTCGTCTGGCACATTTATATATACACACAGACCACAGTCATTTGTAACTTAATCTGTGTCTTCATTAGAATGTATTATGCAAGTGAACATTCTATTAATTCCGACATCTCATTACGGACCCGTGAAACGTATTCGTGAAAGTGACGTGGATAAATACGAAGAGCGACGCGAACAGTGTTGTTGGCAAGTTACGTAGCAATCGTAAGATCTCGTCTCTATATCGAGGGATATCGTTTTTCTTCATTACATCATTCACGTAAACGTATTGAGTGACGTCAGCAACGTTTTCGAATTTGAACCGATGTTATATCAATGGCGTCATATATATCATGATGATGATTTATGCAGAAGTTGAGAAGACAGGTCCAGTGAATTGATGAGGCGATAACATCCTTTAACCCAAAATGTTGCATATATATATTCGTGCGTACTGTAGTGCGGTTTTGATATAATTAATAAATCGTTGACACTGATACTGATACTGCTGGCCTAGATTGACGAAACACCTGTGACAAAAGCGCACCTTTGTCGAACATTCCAGGCATTAGTTAAATCAGCCTTTCGTGTTTTTTTTTTCAATATGCGCTGTGGATCATATGACAGTTGAAAGACAGAAAAAAGTCAGTGAACCCAAATTGCCTGCAGAGACGTCGGAGCAAGATCCAGGTCCCTAACCATCACGTTTTATGGGAAACTAGAAAGAGGCCATTTTCTTGTCTGGGGCAAGTCTAAGCTTGGAGTTAAGTGCCTTGGATTATAGAAGAGTAGGGCGCTTGGGAGGTTCTAGATAAAAGATTTACGCGAACAAATACAGGACAATATCAGAACGGCTTTTAACAATGATGCGCTTTATTTGAAGTCTGATACCACAGCATAGTTTGTTTACTATGTAAAGGATGGGACTGGAAAGGGGTCGTTGTATCATTGTGGTTATATTGACGTAAGATTTTACCTATATAACCTGACACGAGATCACCTGTTCTACATACTGATCGCATATAAATGTAAATATATCAACATGAACTACTGACTTCATTCTGTTCTCCTGATGAATATCAATTAATCAAGTATCGAATATTAAGTACATGTACGAGAATATTGACGGGTTCATTCAGGTCTTGGCTAGACCAGTTGGTGCTATATTGTTTGTGCAGAAAGAAGATGACTTCCCTTTTTGAAGATGTCATCTGACATTCACAACAAGCTTCGATAAAAAATCGAATATATATGTCTTTTTTATGGCGAAGACTGCAATATACACCCATAGCGTATGAAATACGTAGAATTGCGCAATTTTGTATTCCGCATCAAAACCAAACGAGCCAAATAACAATTTATCAGTATTTGCCACCACAGATCGCAAAACCTAAACCTTCGTTCAGGGTGAATTTTTTCCGCTGGTGAGCGAATACCCTTTTTCCAACGAATGAGTTGTGATGGAGATTTCTGAAATCGGGACTACAATTCGTGTATAACATCGATTACGTCAGAGTGGTGTCTGTACATGGATGTAATTAGTTGTCCATGTTCGCTCATTTTAGGTGTCTGACTATTATATGGGTATATGTCAGAGTAAACGAAACCAGCAAATTTCTGGCCATTTTGATGAATCGGATTACCAGGGTAAATGTCATTGTCTATGGATCATGTACACAGTGTTTGCTGGTGTACCAGCGGGATCCATACGAAATAATCATACTCTTTCAGTTCATTATTTCTGCCGTGATGTCCAAAATCAAGGCAATGTCACGTTGC
Organism: Tubulanus polymorphus; assembly: GCF_964204645.1. NCBI lineage: Eukaryota > Metazoa > Nemertea > Palaeonemertea > Tubulaniformes > Tubulanidae > Tubulanus > Tubulanus polymorphus. The sequence continues at coordinate 7,539,261 of NC_134027.1, read as the reverse complement.
CAAGGATACGTACACAGTAATAGCAAATGAATCAGCCCTGGGTGATGAGTGAATTCTACGCACATAATTGTGAATATTGAAAAGCAAGTTTGATCAAAATCATGATTTCTATATTAGAATGAAAGACTGGGGTATCACAAAGAAAAATAGAAATTCAGATCGTGAACGAAAACAAACGGTGATATGCATGGTCCATGATACTAAGCATTAGTGATACGTCGATATCTGACACTGTGACCTTTTAGCACTTATTATGTTCATTGTTGGTATCATATTCCCGTTAGGTCAGATATAAAACGAACAAAAATCTCATTATTTCTCGATTTATGTTAGTTTCTCCGCATGGTCAAGTCAATCGGTGGACCTATGAGCAGAAGAAAATTACTTCTGAGAGACAAATCAGCCGGCAGGCCTTGGGTGAAATTAGCGTATGAATCTTGAACTGTATTCGACCCTTGCACTCCCATCATTTGGCAGTGGGTGTCGCGAAGCTATGCATCCGCGCGTAATTTGGAACTTGGACTCCACGCCACGCTTCGGGAACGGTACTCTTTGAATAGCTGTCGTCAGTCGTATCAGGGAAGTGTGATGAGACTTCATCACACTTCTCTGGTCGTATCAAACTCAGATGTGTCTCAAGGCTACGTCGATAATTCCCTTTGTGTCACATTCTGGATTGATGACAATATCCGTCGTCCTTGAGGCATTGTTAAACTATATTACCAAGCACCAATAGATAAGATGCGCCTTTCTGGACGCTTGACGAAAAACACATTTATTGGGGCTGTGTTAAGAATCTCTATTTTTTACGACGTGCATTTCAAGTACTCTCATTTTCTCACTGGTTTTAATCTGAGGTGACTAAAACCATAGACTATAAGAAAAGGGATTTTACTGCGGTTCGGTAAAGATCGCAAGCATTCTTGGATTCCGAAAATCGCATCGGCGGCCGGTCGTTTTACGGGCCCATTTCTTTCCTAGAGTATATGTTCTATGGTGTATGCCAACACGATATCATTTGGGAAATTCGCCGGCACATCCTCGCGCGCCGGTATGAAGCAATCGCAACAGTGCTTGTACGTATAGTTCCCGTAGATGCCAGAATCGATCACCATTATCCTCAAGCACTGAATAATTACACTATTCGTCAATTTGATGGGATGGATTTTTTTCGATTTTCGATTGTAAATAAATCCTCTTATGGCTGAAACGTTTTGTATGCCACTTACACCAATTTCCACGTATATTATATGCAAATTTTGTACACGGATTTTTAAAAATCTTTCGGAGTTAGTTCGATTGATTTGAAAACTCCCCAGACTATTTTTATGAGACGAGCTAACATGTATCGGTCTTACTAAATGTAATGATATGTATAATCTATATATATGTATATGGCTGACTTTTCCAAACGTTAAAGTAAATTAGCAGATGCCACTAGGTGTGAATCATCGTTCGTTACATAATAGTATATGATAACAGTACTAAATTTACGGAATGAATAGCTGGATTATTGGAAATTCATTGGCTATTCTGCATATTCCTGATGTTTGACAACGGCAGATGGAAGCGAAATTGAACCGTTCTTAATTAGAATGCATATTACCCTGTTTACATATTTCGTCTTCTGCTATTTTCTTTTTGAATATCTCAGTAACAGAGCGTAGAGGAACATATTCTCTAGAGGGATACCGGTGTACTCGTCGTTTGGTGTCTAGTCGTATTTGCGCGTTCACCAAAGCCCTTCCGGTTTACGCTATGCGCGCAAAATCTCCAAACATCTTTTCCTACATTATCTGTAGCCTGTTTTCCCGACTTCAATGAAAAGGCGACTTGAATACTGTTGGCTGCTAAATTAGTAAAAATGTTTCATTTTTCATGGATCTACGCTTTTATTTGTTTTTTTCTCTACACTTTACTAGAGGTTATTTGTGTTTTCACAACTTAGTTTCACGGTACTTTTCTTTTGCTACAGTATTGCTGCTTCTCTTCATTCATACACAGATACGTAAACTTTAAAAAGCTTCACCGGTTCATGGCGAAGGAATTCTCTAATACGGCTTATCAACAACGCATTAATATCGCAGACACTATCTGGTACATTAACAACTTTGATGGTAGCAATTTACATTGCTGTTGAGAACATATGAAACCTATAGCTGGTTAACTCTAGTAACGTGTTAATTGTTGCTTCCTCGTTTGTATGCAAATGTTTTATCGTAGATGATAATTACACAAAATATCAGAACAGAGAAAATTACCCAACTATGTATGGCCCATGTATATGATCTTTAGAGGGATTCCTGCGTTGCTTTCCTACCACATTCGATTCAGGTTTCTTCTTATAATTGAACAATTTAAACTTATTTTCACTGGATAAATAATTACACCAACTGGGGTTTCCTCTGATGACATCCTTCTGCGATTCCGATTGGGCGAATCTGTTGGTGGTTCCCTTTCAGTTCGGTTCATCAGATTCTACGGATTGATTACGAAAGCAGTCTCTCATGTTTATTGTGACTTGATTATTTTTACGGTGAAAAAAAAAATCATAGGAAAAGTTGCCGATTTAATGCCTTCGCGACAACTGGTTTAATCAAAGATAACATTTAACAGGTTTCAGGAAATCTACGCGTTGTATATTATGTGTGTATTATGACACGGTAGTCGTAACAGTTCCCGTGGCGAGTTGATTAAATTGCTAAAACTTCCTAGGATGCCCATAAATTAATCTTTATTACGCTTTGTTACCGATCCAAGTTCCAATTTATTCGCGCCTAGTAACGACTCTACCATATCGTTAAATTTTCTCTCACCGCCGCGGCTCTCTTATCAATTCCGCTGGTAGGCGATTACTTTTCTGAACGAAGATTTTTAGTTGTGTTATCGAATCGAATAGGTGTGTTGTCGACACCTGCCCCGATGTAAGTGAAAAAATAGACGACTTCTATACACCATGTTATTACCACAGCCACAGCAGGTGCGGATCCTGGGAGGTAGCACCCCCTCCTTCATAATTATTTATTTTCAGTTTTTCAACGCTACTTTTCAAAGTACAATGGTCCATCTTGAATGTATAAGATGATCGAGCAGTACCTAAAAATGCTCACCGAATGCATGAAATGGAGACATATCATTATATATTTCTTGGGATGACCAGTTGAGCAACCCGCGAAAATCCTGGATACGCCTCTGCACAATGCCTCCAGTGGATATTTCATAGATGTCATGATACATGTATTTCGGTGCCTTAGAATTAATGACGACCATTTAATCACCCGCCGTGAAATGATTCATGTACATGATCCGTAGGACTACATCCAGATTGGGGATTTGTACGGATTTTAAGACCAGATGGCGAGCGAGAATTGACCTTTACAAATGGTAATGAATTATCGTCTGAATTACTATCGATTATTGATTATATCGTGTCAGTAGATATTGCAGTTGGTTACTCTGATTACGCCGACACGGAGACGGCACAAGCCTGAAGCAGAGGCTGCAAAACGAGGATCCAATAACTGTTTAAGTACTTCATCACCCGCTTCTCAATATGAAAATGTAACGGCGAGAAAATAACATCCTTCAGAAACTGCAATCGCTATAGTACGAAACTGGCGTATGAAACTGTTGGGTGAATCATTTCCATAATAAGGTTTACTAAATTTCTCTCTGTAAACCTATAAATAACTATTCAGTTAGGTTAATGTAGGTTTTATAGTTTTTAAGGAAGATTGTAACAATGAAGACCTTTGCATCGTATCAGAATAAGATCAAACTCAGAGCTTAGGATACTGGTGTCAAAATAGTACTTTAGGGCTAAAACCCACACTTAGCCCAATCTGAGAAAACAAATGTTGTTGTATATCAGCAGAATAGAAATAATATATTATACAGAAATGAAAATGTCGCCCACAGCTGTATCATTGTTATATGGTTGTTTCAAACCGGACAGCTGTGTACGGATTTGCATTTAATATCTACAGTAAATACTGTTCATCTATTCAACCAAAATATTAGTTCTAACTCATCTTTATTTTTAAATGGAATGGATTAATCAGTACGATAGTTGACTAGTTGTAGGTGAACGCAGCTGAGTTTTATAATTGAAATTGAACTTAAGTTGAACCATTGTCAAGTCCAACCACCAAGGTGACAACTTAACCGTGGGTCCAAAGTTGACATAGTTTTAAAATTCAAACCCATCTTTAAAGGAAATTCTGAACCGTTAGCAACTTTTTTTTTCGAATTCTACATATCATTTGAATATTGGACATATCAGAAGCTATACTGTCTAAGTTCCCCGCTATCAATCTCGTTCATAATTGCGTTCGAAAAAAATCAATAAATTATTCCATGCATATTCATGATTATAATGATTATACGTAGTTTATTTCTGCCCTGCATTTCCATCTTGTACATTAAACGGATAATTGTAATATAAAAACTGCATTAAAAAGCATGTTTAATCGTGATGTAAATTTGACAAATAATGTCACTCGTATACAACTCAAGTTGACATTGCAACAACCACCTATAATAAACAAGTTGCCATTAGTTTCCACTCGACGTACAAGGAAGGACTTTCGTGACGGGTGTTTTCAAATTCTATACCACTTACTCTTCATTATGCATTTTATTGGTTTTGCACTTGAATTTTTCATAGAATAATATTATCGCGAATACACACATCCATCTTACACGACTTGAATCGATGCGGGAGGGTGATTTGGGTGAAGATATGATGGCAGAAACTTCTCCATGGACGTACATGGGTCGGTGTCTGTTACAGAATCGTGTCTTGAGATTTAATGTGTCTACAACAATGTCTTTACTTACTATTTACATGGACGTATATATTACGTCTATATAAGGAGTTTTTAATTCAATACATTTGATTCAATATTACTATCGCTATTGAGCGAAACGTCCCACTCATTAAGGTGTTATCATGGCAACCGTATCATCTGAATCGTTGGTATGAAATTCACAAGCGGTGGCAACATGAGTCTGTAAATCCACGTATGTTTACAAACGTTAGAAATATTTTGTTATATCCTCGGCCAATGGGATGGCATGCCGCAGATTCCACCACAAAAATCGTCTGCAAACTATCGTCCCTCACATGTTAACTCAATATTCGTATCCAACATCGTATCACGATAAGCATTGCTTCAGGTCAACAGAAAAATCAAAAAGGGGCCAAAAAGACTCGTAATGCCTAAACGCTTGAATTTTAGGTTAATGATATCTGACGCACGTCTGCTGTAGTTATGTATTTATCCTATTTTTGTCAAATCCGTGCTATGGACTTTGCCACCAAGAACAGTGCGGGAACAGAATCGGTAATTGTATTCAAACACAATTCATACTTTGATAATGTTCAAGGAATATTCGAAAAACAGGTTTCATCGCGATGGATAGATAGACTCTCAGAACAAGTGGTAGTTATATCATCACCGGTTTGCCGAGGAACCGAATTTATCGCTGCTGGTGCATATTCGAAATAATGCGCTGCTTCATATTATTAGAACCACATTGGAATGCGAGATAAAAAATTGCTTCAGTAAGATATTGTAGGTGTAGATGGTGAGCAAAACGGGTTTCAAAGTTTGCCACGTTACACGTTGGAAGAATTTTTTTACAGATACCAGACAAGAAATTCCGTAACTCATAACTGGCGTGTTATGGATTTAATTCCACACTCAGCAGTAGTAAAAATATGATATAGAAATGTGGACATCAAGAAAAAAAATATCCCCGTGTGTTAATTGATCTCAGAGATTTTCTTTCATGTGTAGCGTTCAATTGTTATTTTGTCCGTCGATATGTAACTGTAGAAGTGGCCAAATTTAACTAAATTTTCCCCATTTATTGGACTCCTGTGCTGTGTTCAGACTTTCAGAAATCTCTCCCTCCAATTTGGTTTTCCAATACAATCTGATGTTGTGTTTGAATGCGATGCCATGACATCGTCGCAGATTCCATCCCAACGTAGATAAAATTGAAAAATGAAATTTCGTTCCTGGACAAATTTATATTTGCCATCGTCACGATACCCTTCACAAACGAGGACTGCGGTAGAAGATATCGTAAATTATTAATACAAAATGTAATCAAATGCGACTTTCATTTATTACGCTATCATCCGTTAAACAAATAGAATTTTCTAACCGATAATTGCATAATCTGTGAAACGATTTCCAGCCAAATCGTGATAAAAAGAAGACGGGTCAGTCATGACGAGGTATGACCTTGTGGTTAGTCGATGGACTGCTGATCTATTGGGCATATCCCATGTATTTTTCTTACGTCACCGATCACTCCGAAAACCAATCAATTACTTTTTCTCGGGAATAATCTGAGCAGACTCCTAATGGTTACTATTTCTGTCATAACTTAACCGTAGATATGTTTTAGTCATAATCATGGAGATCGAAAAGGGATAGACAATGTATTTTGTACAAATGTGTGGGTCGCTCAACCTACGCACCAAAAACCAAAATACCCAGGAGCGTCGAGGTTAGGTTATTTTGAAATTGTTACTAACTGCATCGCATAACATCTTACTTTTTATTCTTTCAGATACAAATATGTACAGACAACGCAGTGTTCGTCTGCAACAGCAACAACAAATCAGACACCGGAAAATCATACACAATGCCCTCCTCTTCGTTCCGATGACGTCACCAGACTCTGATCGCTATGATCGATCTCGTACTAGATCGATCCAAACTATTCGGAAGTCGCTTTAGGGCATTGTAATGGCGAAAAGAGAATTAAATTCTCATTATTAATATCATAATCAAGCATTTTGATTTGTCTGTTTTCAATTATGTGCACCCGCTGAAAGACTCATTTCATTGTCGCTTCTATGCTCATTTTTGTAACAGTATTACCATCCGAATGAAAGTTAATGAGACAATAATTCTCTGGAAAAGCCCTAAATTGTAAAAACAGTTTACATAATTGAGAGACGAAAACACGTAAATATTGTAAAAAGCCGAAATAAAGTATTGAGGAATTATATTTCACAGAGCTTACAACCTGGTGGACATCAATAGATGTGTTAATATCATTTTTGATACGTATAATGTGCTTAAAGCATCATCGTCATCCCTTGATCCTCGATTACCAGGGTAGAACTTCATTTATGCGAAAACCACTGTTGAATCATTCATCTTTCAAATATATGCGCGTCCCGTTGTTTCAAATAGTCACGTTGCTCAAATATTATATAGCCAGAGAGCTAGCTACGGGGTAATTACACCCTTCACACTCAGATTCAAGACAAGTGCATTCGATAGGTATCTAGAGCCGGCCCAGTTACGCTGTCGCGAATTAAGCCAAAAGTGGTTTTTAATCTTAACGACTGGTCTTTGTTAGATTGGCATTGTAAATGTTAGATTGACTATAGAATTATTAAGATGATCTTGATATAAGCCATATAAAAAAACTCGTGTCAGCTGGTTTATTCCTGGGGTTCTGTCCGCTATAACCCTAATTGAGGGTTTGGGGTTCATAATTACCTCGTATACCTAAAAAGACGGGCGTAATTACCACGGTACGTAGATATCTCTCTGATTATAATGAATAAATATAGTACGCCGTAAAAAGATTTTTTTAATGTAAATGCAACTCGGAAATCAGAGTATAATCATTACAAAAAGAATGAAGTTGTGACTGCTTGGAATCCATCTTTGAGAATCTTCATGTTGAAACTAACGATGGTTTCTCCAAGTAATACGCGTGCTGGTATAAAAAAGTGATTAAAAGAAGCAATTTTTACGTTGTATTAACCAGTGTTTGAACAATACTCCTATTGGCAATCTATGCTCCGTGTGCACTATCAATTCATTTGATGAATTTGACCTACAGATGTGGTGATGATTATATCAAATGATTTTAGACGTTCACAGCAATGAAAGATCATCTCATATTTCAATTTCATTTTCTTGATTATCTGATGTTTACTTTTTTGTAAGTACTTGCTGAGTGAACCAATACGATGAATCAAAAATTCACAAAGATTTGTCTTTATGGATTTTTGAATGAATAGATAGATAAGGAAGATAACTGGGTAGATCGACGGTGAGAGGGCATAATTTCAGAAAACTATCGTTTTACTTGATGTCTATCGGTATATTCTATGTCATTTACTTTTTTCCGTTAATGTAACTTAATTTGATGTGAAGATTCCATTTATGATGTAATTGAAATGTAGTTTCCCATTCGGCGGTGCAGGACCTCAATCGAGATCAAATGTCGCGCTACATATCTTGTAAACGATCATGATTGGGTATGAATAGCAAAGGTTACTCGTGGTTATTTCGGGGCTGTGTCTTCCTTACCAACAGTAAGTAGCCTATAAGTCCGGTAACGCTGATCTTGAAATATCCTTCTCGACGAGCAGATTGTATGTCTAGTTACTAGATGATGTATGTAGAAATATTCGAAAAATATCGCTTATAATAGATGAACATGAAGACTAATATAGCTTTGAATGTTTTCGCTTCTACTACTACTTGTACGTAACGGTAGATGATTCTTGGGGTTATTCAAGTGACGTCACAGCACGTCATTCAATGTGTTAGCCGCTAATTACGGAAGAAGTGAAAAGTCGATTTGTCCAACCTCTGCATGTTTAAGGTTAATCCATGAACAAGAGGAAATGCCCACGGTTGAGGCAGTTACTTCGCATTTGCACGAGAAATTAAAGGAAGAAGATCTCGCGCACAATTAGACATTCCAATCTTTATTCGAAATTCAGTTATCAATTATCTTTTCTGACAAACTCTCGAACCGGCGACGGACAACTAGTCGCAATATTGCTATTGTATTGCGAGTTTAAAATGGCATCATCCACTGTATATGTAAAAGAAAAGAAAGGTACTTTGTCGGGAAGAGTATAGTTCTGAAAATGGAATTGTTGTTTCTAAATGACTAGGAAGATCAAATCTGAGATATTTGGGTCGTTTATTTCAATGAAATTAGCATCCTTAGGGTTCTGACGTCATGTCATTCGAGTTTCATCACTTGGGACTAACGTATAGTTCATAGTCAGTTTACAGTGTGTCAATGTTAAAGCATAATGTTGTTTATTTATTGTGCAATAAATAACTTATTGATTATCAATGTATAAAATACGGGTGTATATTTCATGGTATTGAGCTTGGTGGATGTTCGTGATTATATGTCAACTTATCGTTGGAAATTTACAGAAAATCTATTAGGATCAAATGAGCATCATCGTCTGAGCATATCAACAGAGGTTAGTTTGTTGGACGAGCGAAAATGTATCAATCGAAAGCGATAAAATGTAGTAATAGTTCAACGAAGTAATGATATTACAGAATTCGGTCCAGAGCACACCTTCTAACGAATGTATTCCGGTATTCCGAGATCCATTTATTGGCAACTGAAATGGATAAGAACGACTGAATAAGGGTCGAGTATGGTGACTGATTAGGGACATCGTGAATTATTTTTTCCTGACGATTCGTGACAAAAAATCATTTATATCGTGGTATGGAAACTAGCAAGTTTTTACGTTGGTTCTAAGCCTAGCGCACATCGACACTCGATAGGTACGTTGTCTCCAGTCGTTTTGTCGATGTACGCTAGGCTTTACGCTGCACAAAAACATCGTATTTTGAGGATGCAAATTTATCTGCTTGTCTCGAATCAGCTAGAAAAAAATACCACAATGTCCCTTTCTTAGCCATTAGACATCATAGATGAGGACGCAGTAGATTTTCAAAATACAGCGCGATTACTGGTAGAACAAATGCATTACAAGGCTATGGTCATAAACGAAAGATAAGAATTCATCGGATAGACCTTGGAGTAATCACCTTGTCAAGATGATTACTCCAAGGATAGGCGAAAGTTTACCCCATTTAGAGCCGACAAGCACCGGACACCCAGAATGTATGGTTCGCTCATCGGGAGTACCGTTTTTGTGTAAGTTATACCACAATGCTGCGCTACCTTTCACTACTGGTATATGAGACCTATCAAACACTGTGAAGCCACCTTCTGGAACATCATTCAACTGCGAGACATGCAAACGAGAATGTGAATGTATTATAAAATCTAAAAAAATAAAAACTATGTCGGCAATTTTCGTGATGTTCTTACTCACATAAAACATCCAAGTGGCCAAACGATCGTCAACACCTTCGTATCCTGTACCTTCGTTATCTATCTCCAGTGATCTCTGTAACATCAGATATCATTGAAACCGGGATCCGGTTCCACAGTTATTAGTTAGAGTTAGCTCCGAGTTGAAATTAGTTCATTTTCAAAGAGTTAACTCTGAGTTAAATCTTAACTCACAACCGGAACAGGATCCGGGTATTTTAGTGTTGAAATATCTTCATATCTACGTGAATTGCATCACCATCATGATTTAGATTCGAAACTTACATAATCGAAATAGTCAGTATGTGGTAAGTAATGTCCACCGAGACCATAGTTTGCTACCTATTATCAAAATGAGTGACTTAGATAGACACAAAATTATGATAAAACGATGTTTTAACGTATACCAATTCAAAACGGCTAATTTTCTTTCCCATGATGTTCTATGTCTGGTATGTTTCATACCTGAAATGGTTCTGAGCTCTGGTAGGTATTCAGTGCCGTCAGGATGGTAATTCTATTCGACAGTTTCCTGTCCAAATCGTCGCCTTCGTCGAACCAAGCACTAAAAACACGAGGTTTGTCGTTGTATGTTATAATGCGTTTCTTGATTGGAAGTGGTATGACGGTGCCTATGTATACCTACGAACTACTTAAACGGACATCGGATATGACATCACCACTTCTGTTGTGTCCAATAATAAATGAACGACCCATCTGTAAAAGATATGCAGACGATAATTGCAGTTTAGTGTATGACAACTTATAACAATATTAAACAATGATAACATAATTCATCAAAAGCCAATGCATTGATGCAGCTTCGTTTTTTTTTTCAAGCAAAGCATTAGTTACCTTTTCACGAACTCGTTCTTTTACTTGTTCAATCTCTTTATGATGTATAACATTATGGTAAATGTAAATCTCTGGATTGGCTTGAACTATTTCTACATCTGCTGGACGGTATGGTATCAAAGTCTTCTTGATGAAACAATTCAGATGCTCTTCTAGCTCCTAAAAGCAATTTTCGGTAACGTTATATCGTGAGATTTCATAAATTCTTCCCAATATATCAATCATACTGGAAACAAACCTCCTCTCCGCGACAAAGTTTAGCATAATGAGCCGATATCTCGTCTGGATAGTATTGTTTGGTGTATGTAAGATCTGATTGTGCTTGATACACTTCGCCATACTTTGTTTTATACTCCTTTACCAGTTCATTAAATGGATCTATTTTGGATATCATTTACCAACAAATAATCAGTAAGCATCTTACCAAATTGATTTTGGAAAATCGCAATAATGATAGAATAACCACGGTATCATAGATATATTGCTTACCAAATTGCCAGGCTTTCATAATGTATTCAAACGCGGTTTTGTAGTCTTCAAACTTAAAATAGAGATAATAAAGCTTTTATATCTGACTTCTTAAATCGAATAATTTGCGCTAGCATACCGAGAATTATTGGATCGATGACGCTGATCTCTGTAAGAATAAAAGTCGGGTTACCTTGAAGAAGGCGATTGCAAGTTTCAAGTATAAGTTCCCCCGGTTGAACGTTTCGATGTAATTCTCTGTGTTGAAGTTCTTTTCAACATACAAAAGCCATTCAATTGGTTGCCAATAATCGATCTCATAAATTACATCGTCAGTAAGCTCTAAACCGAATCCCGCAATCTCATACATATCATCCAGTGTAAGTCCAGTTGATCGAAATTTCTTAACCAATCCAAAAGAAAGGTCGTCTAATCGTAACTTATACATTTGTCGAAGCCGCAAGATCGAAACCGATGCTCCTTTCAAATCTGTCTCATTTGGCCAAACCGAGATATTTGTCATCTGTCTAGCAACTGTTACAAAATCTACAATATCAAAGTGATTCGTGAACAAAGAATTGTGCCTCATTATAGAAATGGAAATCTTGCCCTATACAGATAAACATACGGTACCTGCGAGAATTTTGTGATTAGGTATCATTTCTATTATGGACAGGACTTTCCGCCATCTAATCATTCGTTTTATCAACTTGTAAGCACCAGTTGGATGTTCAGCCACTCTAACGTCTAGCTGGTCACGTAATGCATCCGTCAATATCCTGAAAAAAAACATTTCTTTTTTTCCAGTGTGAAAATAACAGGAGTCAAATATTAGTGAAAAAATGAATTCAAAAAAGAGAAAAGAAGAGTTTAAGAATATTCTTAGCTCCAACGAAACTTACCCTTTAACGTGAGTTTCATACAGTACGGGGAATTCGTTCTCTAAAATCTCAACCGCTTGCTGCCCGTTAGACAGTATCCTGCTCTCAATATTATGAGCCTCTTTGATTCGAAAAACTGCCGTAAAACATTCAGAATTTACTAATTTTATTAATATCAACGAAATCAATAGCGAATTCATGTTCAAAAGACCTATGTCCATTTATCACCATCCGTGTAAGCCTATAGTTTATGTGAATATTGGCAGTACAGGTCCCTGTTATCGCCAGGCCATCGAAGTATGAAACAAAACACCAAGATAAATATTTCAAAAATTATTATATATATGCAATTGTTTGTCCAGATGTCACTGTAGGTAAACAAATTTATATGGTAGAGATTTAAACCATACTAGTTCTTTCCTCTGCTGTAACTCCTGTAAATATGTTATACTGTCTATTTTAAATTTTATCATGTAATTCTTGTGGATTTTATTCTGTGAATTTCAGTGTTTATTTCTTTTTCCTGTACCTTTATTGCGTTTTATGCTTATATGTTTTATTGTAAAACCTTCCCTAAGTGGCGATAAAGAAAGAATTGAATTGAATTATATTCATTTTCAATCAAATAAATACAACTGTTTCTATACGTCATAAAATTCTGATTCAATTCACATTCGATCACATTGGATCATTTCTTACTTCGATTTATTTTTCGAAATAAAATTTGAATTTGGATTTGATCTGCTTTGACCGACAACATCGAATATCTACAGCCACATTTCAAAATGGCTGCCACTTGATAGAGTTGTAGTTTTGACACATGAGATGAGCAAAACTGCAGCGTCCCGAACAAATGGATAGATTAAACAATTAAGTCGATGTGAGTTTTGGATTTAAAGAATATTGATACAATTTGTTATTGTCCTAGGGGCAATGTAGTCTAGATTTTTGAATGTTGATCAAGCAGGGACGGTCCATGAATTTTCGTCCCGCCCTTTCCCTTGTCACTGATCAACGAATATTGGTTGGGGTTTGTTATAGGCTAATTATTAATAAACTCGGGGTAAAAGTGCAGATCCGCACCTCTCCGCGTAAACGGTCCAATCAATTACATTAAATATCATTGTTTCAGATTCAAAATGTCATCAGAAATTCAGGACATTGCCATTGGCAAATTCTGAGATATCTTCACTAGAGAGAGTAGAAAGATTTTAGCCTGGATTCTGTCATTCAGCAGATTGTGTCAATCATGAGAGGTGCGGATCTGCACTTTTACCTAAAATTGGCCCAGCACACGGTAGCTGATTTAGTGTTTACACTTAGGCCTATTTCATGAAACAAGGCAGGGGCACCACATCCAGAACCAGGGCCTGGTCCCCGGCCAGGGTATTTAGTTACTTAATCGTTGGTGGTAGGCCTAAGCTTTCATAATCGAATGGGCTTTTGTGAAAACATCTGATCGTGTAACTCAACCACAGACAGGTTACTGATTAGGACCCGGGGTGATGGCTCACAACAAAAACATTTCAAACAATTTAGGCCTATATGCCAGGTTCCCCCACCCTGTCTAAAACTAAAGCTACACTGCTAACCAGTGGTCAATGTGAGATAATATTTTTTAATTCCTATAATATGATACGACGTTATTATTTTGTATCGTAGATAAATTCAACAAGGTCAGTCAATTTTACTAGGATTACTGGATTACTACTGCAGTGAACAATAATGTCTTTAGAGGATATAGCAGAGACGATGCTCAGATCGGGGTCATCATTGACGCGATCTGGATCTCAACGCCGGCCGCGATCCGCTCTCAGGAGAAGTTTAAGTAACACGGATTTAAGAGAAAGCGGGTCTTATTCAACTGACGAAAGCTCGGCCAGCAAAAGACGATCTAAAACACCTGAGTCTGATCATCGAAAAATGAACCGGTCTTTCGACAAGGTATGTAGCCTTGGTTATTTACCTAAATGAGCTTCTCGAGATATAGCCTTACGTATTATCAGGGAAGTGTGATGATCTCATCACACTTCCCTGGTATTATATACTTTGAGCCTCTGTTTGTAGGCTTTAGATTTTATCTCATTAAGGGCTTTGACTAATTATATTTTTGGGTATGGTAGCTCCTTTGTTATGGGTAATTAGATTGCAATTAAAATTTGCCTATAATCAAGTCGCCCTTTGATACCGTCGAAAGGTGCAATTGTTAAACGACGTAGACTTCTGGTTTGGAAAGTCTCATATATGCCTAGCGTAGACATAGGCCTATGAATATATTTATAACAAAGACCAACCAGTTCCAGTGTGAGGAATATGAACTAGAAAATAATCTACTCCCACTTAATGAATTGAGATATGCTGTGCACGACACATTTGTAGCGTAGTGTAAACAATTGAAAGAATGTCAGAAATGTTGATTGTCAGTGTTAAGTAAAAATGAAGAACGATGATCCAAGTTGTGATTCAGCCCAAGATAAAACTGTTTTTAGAGAACAGCAGGTATAATTGTCAAAATATGTCCTTGTGAAAATGTCCGAGTACATGTATTGTGAAATAATGTTCACACAGCTCTATCTTGGACATAATGATTTTATAAGCACCCCTTGAATTAGGATTGAAAGGAAGGTCTAAGTTATTTCATAGGTTTATGTCAACTCCAAAAAGTGTCTACCCAAAATTAAGTAAAAATACGGTTTTTCCTGACCATAAATAGATAATGATTTTGCTAAAGGGAGAGCAATGAAATTGTTCAAAATTGAATAAGGCTATTAAGACTGCAGTCAAGTTTTCTTTTATAGTTTATGTGAATATTGGCTGTACAGGTCCCTGTGATCGCCAGGCCATCGAAGTATGAAACAAAACACCAAGATAAATATTTCAAAAATAATTATATATATGCAATTGTTTGTCCAGATGTCACTGTAGGTAAATAAATTTATATGGTAGAAATGTTGATTGTCAGTGTTAAGTAAAAATGAAGAACGATGATCCAAGTTGTGATTCAGTCCAAGATAAAACTGTTTTTAGAGAACAGCAGGTATAATTGTCAAAATATGTTCTTGTGAAAAAGTGTCTACCCAAAATTAAGTAAAAATACGGTTTTTCCTGACCATAAATAGATAATGATTTTGCTAAAGGGAGAGCAATGAAATTGTTCAAAATTGAATAAGGCTATTAAGACTGCAGTCAAGTTTTCTTTTATCAGTGGCTAGTAGCTGCAATAAGATCCAATTTTTTCAGATGACACTGTCACTGAGTTAAAAGTCCTATTTGAAGAATGGATTTTCAATGGTTCTATTTTTATAGATTCGGTACTCTTACGTGAATCCTGAATGGGAATATGATCCGACTACTCTTGGAGATCGACTGTCCTCTGCAAATGTTAAAGATATGGGTATACGAGATTTGTCTGGTTCATTGAAACGGAATTCAAGGATTAAATCTCGCCTGCAGGAATTTGGTGTAAGTTTAAATTTGTTTGGTCTACGGTACACATTAATTTGATGCTTAAACCCAGTAGATTGTGCTCCTCTGGAAGATGGAATATTCTATTGAAAATAGGAGATTTCTGCTGTCACAGTGATAAAAGAATTGGCAGAAACTTCCATACATGGCAAGAGAAAATATATAATAATCCTCTTCTGGAAGAGTGCAAAACGTCCTTGGAATAATTATTATTCAGTCTAACCACAAGATATTGAAATTAATCATCAACTCAGCTGAATTTGGATGTGAAATTTTAATGCATTGTTTCTTTCAGTCAATTGAATTTGGTTCTTTATCGGAACTGGTTGATAAGGATTACATTGGTCAGGATAATCTATTATATATGCTCGATGCTGAAGACTTGCCCAAATTGATGGCTCTCGAAGCTATGATGCGTAAAGAGAAGGAAGATATGATTAGGGAATTACGCGCTGATTATAAAAAACATGGCTCCAGTTTGAGAAACATAATCCAGAAAAAAGCTAACGAGTCTACTGGTGCAACACCACATAAAAGGTCGAAGCGATCGGCTCGAGAAAGTACCACTGATTCACTATTCACATCTTTATTCATGGAAACTATGGGATATAAAGCAAACCCCGACTCCGCAGTAAACAAGCCACCTTTAGAACGCCGTCGCAGTCAGATGAAAGATTCATCAATGGCTAATGAACAGCCTACAGGCTTTGGTCCACCTGCTTACATAGAGCCACCGCACAGACATGAACGACATCTTTTGATCCATGGACGTGGTGCTCATGCTAGTCAGTATCCTGATCCATCTCGTCTCAGTCCAATGGTTCCCCGTAAAGGACAAACAAGTAAAATGATGACTATTGATACAGACAATGATTTAGAGAAGACTATGATGTCCAATAAGACATTCAAGCAGAATCAGTCATTTAGACCTATTCAGGCTGACGGAAATCGAGTTGAAAATATGGTTGTTGAAACGGAATTAATTGCAGATGCCAATGATCCAGTTATTGAAGAGATGAATGCACAACAACCAAACCAAATTCATATCCCTAAATATCAACAGGCTAAGAAACGTAATAAATCAATCGAGACCAATATTGATGATGTGCTCTTGCCGATAGAACCTGTTGTTCATGATGCTGAAACCAATTTTCATAGTATGCCCAAGAATGAACCAAAAGAACAAGAAATAATGATTTATGAAACATCAATTGGCAGTGACACACCTCTGTCAAAACCAGCAGTGAAACCAATTCCAAAACAGCGAGTTCCTCTACCAAAGCCTAAACCAAAACCAAAGCCTGTGCCTCGAAAAACAAGTCAACAGTCCTCACAACAAACGCCAGGCATATTGTTGCATGAGACGTCTATTGATGATGTTCTTATGGCTGATCAACAAAATGTTAAGGATAAAGAACAGTGGCAGTATGATTCTGGTGTTGCAGAAGTTGTAGATATGAAAGGCATTGAAGAAAAGAAAAAAGCTATTGAAATAAAAGAAGAGAAGTTAAAAGCATTAGAAGAGCTTATCAAAGCCAAAAAACAGTTTGCAAAAGTGCCTGAACCAGAGGCAACGATCACTTTAGCTCCAGGTGAAACAATACAGGTTGAAAAAGTAACAGAACCGATTGATATTGCTAAAAATAATAGTGAACTGGAAGACATCGAAATGGGTGGAATGAAAACAGTTGAAGTTGAGAAAACTACTGTGAAAACGGCAGGAACTGTTAGCAAAGTTGAGATAGTTGATATGGATACTAGTAGTGATAGTGAATCTGATGGTGGTACTGTGCAGAGATTGGAGGTAAAGATACTGGGAGAAGTGTTGACGACTGTTGAACCAATTGAAGATCAAACTGTAAAACTCACCGATGGATCTTTCATAAAGATCTGTGAAGCATCCAATGAAAATGTACGTCTTTCAGATGGCAATGTCATATCTATTCTTGCCAATAAAACTGGTCGCTCAAATATGAATCTGTCTGATGGTACATCGGTGAATGTGGTGAAAAGTGATGTAGGCAAAACATTGCAGCTCACTGATGGAAACCTGATTACAATAACTGAACCTGCTGATTGTCAGACCTTATCCCTCGAAGGAGGAATGGTGCTTTTTACATCTGGTCAGCTAGAAAGTAGAATACTTGTTTTATCGGATGGGAATACAGTGAAAGTTCCTGGATCTGTGGATGGTCAGGTCTTGATGCTTTCAGATGGAAATACTATCACCGTCAACGATACTGAATCAAAGAAATTTATTCTAGAAGATGGATCCGAATTATCCGTTAAAAAGTCACAAACTGGTCAGGTATTTCATCTAGCTAATAATCAAGTAGTCTCTGCAACTTCACAAAGTGATGTTTGTCAATGGAATTTAGACAATGGAGAAACTGTTGAGGGCAGAATTACAGCTGAAGGGAAGATAATGACTCTCGCTAATGGGGAAGTAATAACAGTCACCACCAATCCTGGTATAAAAGCTGTTACCTTAGCTGATCGTAAAATGATGAAGATGATGGGTGAACCTGAAAACCGAACATTGACTTTGTCTGATGGAAATGTTCTTGCTGTTGTTAAAGTTGAAGGGAGATCCCTTACATTATCAGATGGTAGAGTTTGCTCATTGTCAGAGACTCCAAAAGGGAAGGTTTTAACATTTCCTGATCGGCGAGAAGTTGCCGTTGTACGATACAGTCAAACTCGTAAACTTCTTGATGGGGAGGTTGTTACAATTGCTGAAACAGAAGGACAGACAATGACACTCGCTGATGGACAAGTCGTGACTATTACGAGAAATAATCGAGGCAGAAAAGTGATGACATTTTCTGATGGTCAGGCAGTCACAATAACGAGTAATGTAGGGCAGACATATGGACTTGTAGATGGCAGGAGAATACAAGGAACTGATTCTGTTAGTTATGGTGTACAAACTATGACGTTTCAGGATGGTCGCATTCTAGCAATTACTGGTACTGAAGGTGATGTGATGAATCTATCTGATGGCAAGGAGGTTGTTGTAACGAAAACAGCTGATCAGGCAATGATGAAATTTCATGATGGAAAAATTGTTCCAATTGATTCTACAGCTCAGGGACAAATGGTAACGCTCATCGACAGTCGTGATGTTGTCATAACTTGTACACCAGAAGGAAGAATGATGTCTTTCCCAGAGGGTTATTCCACAGAAGTGTTACAGGCATCAAAGACACTGACTTTATCAGATGGTCAATCAGTGAATGTATCTGACTCTGATAAAGAAATAATGACTTTATCGAATGGACAAGTTGCCACTGTAATAGTCGATGAAGACGGGGACAAAATCATGATGTTTCCTGATGGTAAAAATAAAGCAATTATGATGGTTGAAGGATTTGACGTAATTCTAGATGATAAGACCTCATTAACAGTGACAAATATTGATCAAGTGCAAACAATGACATTTCCGAATGGTGATGTTTCGTCAATTACTGAAATTAAAGAAGGTGATGTCATCAGATATCAAGATGGGAGTGAAGCATATGTTGTGAATGGAATGACTGGAAAAGTTGTCAATTATCCAAATGGTGAAGTGAGCAATGTAGTAGAAATCAAAGAGATTGCTAAACTTGAAGATGGTCGATTAGTTACAATTGTTGAGAATATACAATCTTTCAAACTTTCTGATGGTCGCAGAGTCCAAGTTTCTCTAACTGAAGAAGGTCGTATTTTAGTATTCCCAGATGGACAAGAAGTTGGGCTAACTGCTATACAGGGGGATAAGTTAGTTCTTGCAAGTGGTCGGAAAGTAAGAGCTGTCTCTGCATTGTCAGAAAAAACTGTTAACTTTCCTGATGGGCAGATGATTACAGTAACTGGATCAACGGATACAAAGACACTGTCTAATGGTCAGATTGTTAATGTTTCTCATACTGCTGATAAGAAAATGATTGCTTATCCTGATGGTAAACGAATGCATGTTTGTAAATCTGATGGAATCACAATGACTCTCTCTGATGGTCAGGTCATCTCATTTGCGGGAACAGGGGGCCAGAAGTTAAACCTTATTGATGGCAAATCAGTTACTCTCACTAATACTCCGCAGGGAAAATCTGTTATAACTCAAAATGGTGAAGCATTTCTAATTAAAGAAGGTAATTCACTGAAAGCATTTAAGCTAGCGGATGGTAGAGTTGTAGCTGTGAATGATTCAAAGGTCAAAGTACCAACAGAGATCATCTTTGAAAATGGACAGGTGGCACCAGTTACTGGTAGATTTGAAGGGCAAACTCTCACTCTATCAGATGGGCGTATTGTAACTATTTGTGAAACAAATGAGGGAAGAAAAATGACATTTCCAAGTGGAAGAACTGTAACAATTACTGGACAAACCGAAAATCGGCAGTTGTCAACTGGTGAGGATGTGATTGTTACCAGTACACATGATATTAAATCGGTGACCTTCTCTGATGGAAATGCAAGCATTGTATCTCGGGTAGTTCATATTCCTGCTGTTCAGTTTCCTGATGGTCAAACTGTGAACATCCATAGTCTTAAGGATGAACATACCGTTGAGCTTAAAGATGGCCAGACATTAAACTTAGCTGCAGACCAGATACTCAATCTACAAGTTGACGAAATCAGTGAAAAAGAAATGGTGGATGAGCAAACTGGTATACCTGAAAAGGATACTGTATCTGATAGTGACCCAAAACAAATAACTTATGATGAAGTAGTTCAACATCATGAGACAAAATTTGAAAATGATGAAGTACAGCATCGTACTGAAACTGGTACTATTTTACAGCCTCCAAATAGTATTGAAATTTCTGATACCACTCAAACTATTGGTGATATGTCAACAAATGCTCCTGTTACTCCTTACAGTGAAGGCTATGAGTCAGAAATGACATTTGTGAGCCCAACTGTCACTTCAATAGATACGTCAGAATGGGGTGAAACACCTCCTGATCGTGGCAGAATACCTCAACAACAAATTCCACCAAATGATGGATCATTTACAGCACCATTAACTCGCGATAATCTGATACATGCACGCCTGATGGAAAATTCTGCCTTAGATCAGGATACCAGATATAAAAGCACTCGCTCTCAAAGTAATGCGAGTATAAGTGGTTCAGATACTGCTTCCATTGTACAGGGCCTTGTTCAACAAAAAGTAACAGCAAAACACCGTCAGCCATCACCTGAAAAAGTCAAATTGATGCAAGCGTTTGGAAGCTCTCCAAGTGAGCAAAAGAAGATGAAGAAGAGTAGTAAAGTGACCCTGCGTCAATTTTTTGGGATGAAACCTAAGAAAAAAGATTACATTGAACCTGATGAGAAAGCGATTCAAGACATGAAACATTCAAAGTCATTTTTTATAGCGGATCACCGAAACACATCTCAGCGACAATCGAGAGGTAAAAGTCGTTATAAATATGAAGAACCACGAATCGAACCTTCACGAGAAATCAATCGAAGTAATGCTGATTATGAACGTGAGAAGGCCTTCATTACATCATTGATTGAGGAGAACATCAGCGTAGCCAAGCAAAGATCGCGAGAAAATAGTCTAGAAAGGCAACTGGAAGACACAAAATTCGCAAAACCTAAATCTAGAGAACATAGTTTGGAAAGGCAACTAGATGCAAAAAAACAGAGGTCAAGAGAAACAAGTTTAGAGAGACAAATAGATGGTAAATCTACAGATACAAGAGCTAGTACGATTAGAAATAAAGAGCAGAGCGAAAAGAATGGTACATTGAATGCAGCTTTGACTTCAACTCCAAAAGTTACTCTGAAGTCTGAACTGATGACTTATGAGACAGCAATACTTGATGGGAACGATGAGGTAAAAAATAGTTCATCAACAATGACTCCAGCGAAAGTTCAATCCTTGGAAAAATCCACTGATGAAACATTAGTTCATCAGGAGACAAATGAATCTGGAGTACAAAATACGTCGGATATGTTGAGTGCGATGTTCTTCAGTCAGAAAATCAAATCGAAGAAGGATAAAACTGGTAAAATCCTTGGCGATGCAACATCGGATAGTGCGGGTAGCGATTTATCTGATGATGACGCAATTTATGCGACTGTTGATAAAACACAAAAAACCAGTAAAACAATGCGCCCTGAACCGAGTTATGAAGATTTAGATAAATTGCAAAACGAATTGGAATTTCAAGGAGAGTCAGGAGACCATGATCTCTCTGCTATTCCACGTACAAATGGAGAGAATTACGAGGGTGATTTTTCTATCACCTGGGACAGTGCAGTTGATGATGCAGATGAGGTGTTTGACGAAAGCGCCTTTAATGATATCAATATTAGTTTTGATGATGTACTCAGCGAACGAGACACACGAAGACATCACATATTTCAGATGTTACTCGAGGAGACGGCTCTCGAAGCAAAAATACGTAGAATCGAGGCCCTCGAGAAAAGGCAGAAAGAGCGTGCGGAGAAACGAGCAGCGAGAGAAGCTCTCGGATTATCTGGCGATGAGGATGATGATGACGATGACGATCTTACCCAGTCAACGGAAAGTTTAGATCTAGATGAAGGCGGTCTTCATCTGCTTGAGAAGAAAATTGAATTGTATTTCGAATTACAGAAACGCGTCAAAATCCGAGCTCTTATGAAGAAAATGATGGCAGATGAAGGCAAGCGCATGTCTAAAATACTGATGACTGATGAAGAAATATTAAGTCTTATCGCTCAGAAGGTATGAGATACATCCTTGTTATTACTTTATGAAATAACTTAGAAATGCTTCTACGATGGCCATGGTAGTTATTGAATGCTACCCTGACTACTGTCATACATTGTGCGTTTATTGTACATACACTTATATTTACCCTCAATCCATATAGTGAATGAATTGA
The DNA here is from genome assembly GCF_964204645.1 of Tubulanus polymorphus. Taxonomy (NCBI): domain Eukaryota; kingdom Metazoa; phylum Nemertea; class Palaeonemertea; order Tubulaniformes; family Tubulanidae; genus Tubulanus; species Tubulanus polymorphus. Next base: position 7,516,583 of record NC_134027.1, on the reverse strand, counting down.
AACTGTAACAGTTGAACAGTTAGAACTGTAACATTTCAGGATCGAGAACTTCACGGAAATACAAATGAAATACATCATCAGCAGCAACAGCAGCAGCAGCCATTAAGAGATTGTCAGTCTCAGACTACGGCTACTCTGTTAGAGGCTCGTCGGGAATCGATTGAAGTTCAAACGGATGATTTACCAGAAACAGAATCCGAGAAATCGTTTGAACTCAAAGAACCAGAGCCTGAGATTAAACCTCCTCAGAATCGTCGATCCGTACTGTACGTCAGTGCAGATGTGTTTGAAGAACTTGATACAAAAGTTATTGAGGTATGAATCGTGGTTTTATCATCATAGATCTGGATGAATAGCACAGTTTTTTGTTTCAGACTGGACTCAAAATAGTTCCTCTTCAATCATTCTGATAATTAGGTTTTCATCGGTATCGTCTTTCTTTTCCAGGTTGCACAACTAGAACAGAAGACATATGGTGAACTCGTAAGAGATTTAACACGAAATTGTAAGGATGACCTCGAGAAAGCAAGGTGAGTACTGCGTATATTATCATCGATATTATCAGGTTGATTGAAAACGAATATGATTGATTGAATTATTTTGTAGAGCTTTGTTCCGTTGGATCACTGTAAAGGATTTGAATCGTATTGATCTCGATGGAGAGTACAACAAGAATTCATTATTAGGCATGTTGAAAGGTATCAAGAATGGAACGGAAAGTTACCATGAGCTATTCAAGAGACTTTGCGGGTAAGTTGATTGAAATTATCATTGATAGGGCGACTATTAGATTCGTAGAGGAGCTTTGTTAATCTGGTGAAGAATGAGCAAAATGACAAGGATGGTACTTAATAGGTTAACTTGTTTGTTTGAAGTCCAAGCTTTCACTACTAATGTATAGTAGCTTCAAGTTAACCTATAAAGTATTATCCGTTTCGCTTATTAAATGATTAATTGATCGATCTAACGTTTCTGTTTTAGATATGCTGGTCTACACTGTCACGTGATCAAAGGTTATTCGAAGGGTGTCGGCTATCGACCGGGGATGAACATCGAACAGGCGTGCTTCCGAAACACGTGGACTGCCGTCAGTATCAACAACCAGTGGAGATTTGTGAATTGTAACTGGGGCGCGCGACGAGTCGAGGGTAAAGACGAATTTGAAGCCGATCGTAAACGAATGAAATACAAATGCGACGAGTTCTACTTCTGCACGGATCCCGAGGATCATATATTCCAACATTACCCGGACGATCACAAATGGCAGCTGCTTCGTAATCCGATCAAAGTCAGTCAGTTCCGGCGAATGCCCGTTTTGAAATCGCCGTTTTTCAATTCCGGTTTGAAGCCATTCACGCGTCGTTTGGAGGAGAAACTGTTCACACAAGACGGACGAGTTGAGATTCGTTTGAGAATATCGAAATATGTCGGGTTGCATTGTACGCTGGATTTAATTCGCGATAACGGACTCATCAGTTTAGGTGACGGACATTGCTTGATTAAAGTCATCGATGATTTTGTCGTTTTCGTTGTGGCGCCACCGGATATCGGACGATTCTATTTTAATATTTATGTCGCCGATGATTGGAAATCGACATCCTTGGAGCACGCGTGCGCCTTTCAAATCATTGCCGGGGATGATTGCTACGAAGCCGGCATTAATGGAATCTTCCCGAACATCGGAGTCATCGGGAAGATGCCGATGATGGAGCGAGTCGGAATGGATATACCGGCCAGTCAGGATCCGCATGTTTTGCTCACGTGGCAGAAAGAAATACCGTTCACTTTCTGGCTTCATAAAGACGCTAAATTATCGCATCAAATGAAACTTTTCGATCGACGTGGGAATTGTCTCGGGGACTACGACAAATACGTGTTCTTCTCGTACAAAGGCAATAAGTCATTCATTGCGCGATGTCCGAAAGCCGGTTATTACGTGCTGTCGATTTTCGCCGCTGAAGCGAAAACGAGCACGGCAAAGTTAGACTGTGTGCTTCGGTTTTTGATTGAATGCGAGTCGTCCGTGTCAGATTCTGTGCCGTTTCCTCGCCCGACTCGCAGCTGGATCGGGTGTCACCTGCACGAACCGATGGACGGCGATTTAGAAGTGAACAAACATTTGAAATTTTCCGTCGAAATTCCCGATGCGAAAGATGTTGCAGTTGTCGTCGGCAAGACCGGAAAACAAAAACTACGCGAAACCGAAACGACAGATTTATGGGAGGGAATGATTTACACTGGTGATGTGGCAAATGTTGCAATGGCATTGATCGCGAAGTTTAAATATTCACGCAACGAAAAATACTCGATACTGCTCGATTATAAGATAATAGAAAAATTACCCAAAAAAGCTGCATAATTTCTAAACCAGTTACTGAAAATGCAGGCTTACTGGGAGTAAGATCTAATGCTAGTATGCTAAAAAGCCAATTCAATTGTTGATATCATGACGATATGTACATATCCAGGGTATAACATCTACAATATCAATGCTATTTTTCAACCACTTGTAATGTTGGTTGTAAATGGAATGAGTAGTTCTATGGTACTGGCTATATTATATTCTTAAAAACTACCTAATATCAAAAATACTCTTCATGTATTTTTGCTAATATGCATATTGAATGTTAAAGCTGCTCCGATATGGTATTCTGAATACATGTTTACATGTAATTTATAATTTGATCTGTGCGGTGACTGATTTTATTCTATATTTATTGTTGCTACTTGTTGGAGAAATTGGAATAACGGGTGAAAATGATTGAGATGCTTTCCACAAATTAGGAATCATCAATAAGATATTGTGTAAATATGTTCATAAACTTTCCTGAAGATAAAAATTATTCATTCCATCATGTTCTCTTTTATTGAACAGAAATTTTTACTGAGATCTATATATTCTGGTACAACACTCTAGGCCACTTAGAATTAGTTTTAGAATCTTGGAATTATTTTTATTATGATAACAAAGCCCCTTTACTTATACAACAAAATGTACTATCACTAGCAAGGGGCTTTATGTAGGGGCAAGTGAATATACTTGTTTTATTCTTATCATGAATTTTCATGAATCATGAAGTTTTAGGTACTGGTCAAATCATGATGTAAATTTCTGCCCAATATTATACAATTTATGTATCCAGTATGGTACTGTACGTATTATAGTATCTACTATGAATCACAGTATTATTGCTGTTTTGCTGTGACATAAATTCAGCTTGTCTACTGTATTTCGTTCTTCTAATTACGTGCTTCGAAGCCGTCCTATTGCCAGACGTCCATGTGGTTTTGCTCACTTTTTTGGGAGTTTTCTATGAATCATGTCTAATCATAAACATAATTATGTCTCTCAGTCATTCCAAACTGCAATATATACACAAAGTGATATATGTAAATACATGAAGTGATTTTATTTTCTATCTTGTGTATAAAATATACATGAATTTCAAACTAACACAATTGATATAATGATATTATAGAATAAACATATTCTCTATTTATATTGCTTTAACTTTCTGGAGTTTTTTATTGATTTTTTAGCCGTATTTTCCGAAGAAAGGGAATTAACCGTGGATATTCTTTCTGTGATTGACTGATGAACTATGAACTAACTCAAATACGACTTGAAAGAGTTCATTGATCGATGGACTGCTGTATAAGTTTACAGAAATTCCACTAGGATTAGGATTAGCGCCACCGTATGGTCCCCTAGCGGAATTTCTGTGAACTAAGACCATGATCAATTGATTGACTGCTTTATTAGTTTACAGAAATTCCACTAGGGGATTGTACCTTGCTGCCACCAAGTTTAGTATGTACAACTGACTGTAGTACTACTTTAATGATGACGTCCTCATACTTAGACATGATTTTTAACCTCATTTCAGCATTCATAGGCTGGAATTTAGGACGACATATCCTCGATACGACACCACTGCCCAAGTCAATTATCGCGATAACAGATTGAAAAGGAAATTTCACTTTTTCAACGAAAAATCAAAGCTACTCGTTTATAAAAGATGCAGCAAACAGACCAGTCACCACCTGCAATCCTGTTCTCACTAGAGCATCTGGGTACTGGTACTGTCTTTGTGAGGGTTGAAGATCATAATATACAACCAAAAAACTATAAAAACTTGCATATATTTTGTTACATAACAAGATTTATTGTCGAATAAAATACAAACTGTGCCTTTGCATTCGACATCGAAGTATTTGATAATTACAACTGACTTAAATACAATATTGGTGCCCAACCTACCTATGTACTTAATGCCACTTGCCACATTCTAGCCAAATGCAAAGCCATCAATGAATGGATTCATCATTACGAATATAAATTATAATACAAATCTTGTCTCAATGAAATATCCAGCGCAATCATAATCTTCACAGTCTACATATTATTAACATTAGTAATTACCATCATAGTACGTACTTATCATTTCATTATATATATAATAATGTTACCATCATCATCAATAATAATTTTCTAGCATAAATAATTTACAATTGTCTCAAAATAATCATTGTTATCGATAGTCAGGGGGGGGTTACAAATCAGCAGACATAAATACCCCTGCAGTTACAAGTTTACATATGTATATACTATGAATATATGCAATAATCCTATCTGTTCCCAATTATGAAATACTTGCTTTTCTCAAGAAGGTTGTCTGGAAAGGGAGAAAGCATGATTGGCAGTGACAGTTGTGTATTTATTACAATTATTGTGTCCGTTCCGATACTACTGATATAGCCAGTAGCCAGTCTGTGTACAAAATGCTTAGTATTTATAAATACATTCTGACTTTTTGTGTTGTCTGTACACTGCTATAAAATGAAACAGAAAATAGTCACCTCGATTTGGAGTAGTTCATTTTGTACATATTTTTACAAATTCTATGTCTGCAACTTAACTACGTAGTTTCTCCCGTTCCATTTTCCCCATTAATTTACACTTATTTTTTACACAAACATCCAAAACCGATAATTGAAGAAGAGCCCTTAGTAACAACATACGAAGACCCGTTGTAAAATTCCTCAGCCTGAAGCTTTCGTAGCAACAAGGTTCAGTAACCAGTAGATTTATATCAACTGGTCGTATGGACGTTAAAGGGATGATAAAAGCTTTTACATAATATGGTATGCAGTACCGAGTTAATTAAATAATACATTTCCGTAGCACTGCACACGTTTCAGATCCTTGAAAAATGCAATAAGGACACTAGATGTGTACTAAATAATTTCTCATTAGTACTCAATACGAGAGCCCTCGCTGAATAAAGCAACTTAGAATCTGAAAATGTGAACAGCACTCATGTTGAAAATCACTCTACGTATTCAATGCTGCCAGTTATAGGTTTAATTAGACAATGAAAAAATCTCACTATGAGAATATAAATTATCCGAAAATGATATTAAATTCCATCATGGAATTTGGATGAAACTGGCAACATTGAATCCTTAAATCTAAAAAGCTACAATATTTACAATCCATGATATTCTTATTACCTGAAATTCGATTGAAACAACAAAACAATTTATGATGACATGAAGTATTCATTTCTCCAATTAGTCATGGCGATCTTCATCTAGTAGCTTTAAATAGGTTATAACAAAGTTCACTACAGTAATTGGTCGTCAATGAAACAGTTGAATTTTGATTATAAGAATGAATAAACAACACAATTTATAACCAGGGTCATAACTCCCCTGCGATGGTTGGGTAAGATACGTATTTCGATGATCCAAGGCCAAGATTACAACAAATTGAAGCGCGATTATTGAAATGAAGCGGGAAGCATTGAATAAACATCCGCTGATGAATAAAACCATATATTTTTCACTCAAATTGAATGAATTAACTGACAAACCTCCACGCGTAAACACAAAACGGAAAGCAATGATTCAATTTAAGGCCAATCGAAAACTATCAATCAAATATTTCAAGAATACTCAATGAGCTTCAACAGTTTCATTTTCACGAGTTGTTAAACTTTTAGCTTTTGGCTGCATACAAGACCTCGCGACCGATTCGAACAATCTACAAAATCAATGAAAATAGAAATAACTATAGATTCTATATACAGTATCTAATATTCATACCACTCATTTCAACAATATTGCCCGAAATATAAATATTAAGATAGCGGTACGTTTTTAAATCTTATTCATATTTTATGCACTATTACATTCAAACCTACTTAGGTAGGATTTTTTAAGCCAAATCAATGCATATCAGCAAGTCATATAAATTCTTTGGACCATTTACTATACTTCTAAGGTTAAGTTAGTCCTCAGATTTTCACACAATATTCCCTATTGCAAAAAAGATCTGACTTAAACATGCTTTACTGTATCACTAAGACTTTAGTTCGATGGGTCTACTTACGTTTCTATTTCTGGTGCACAGTGTACAAATTCATGATTCCAGAACTTAAACTGAGGATTTTTGATGAGTTCGATGAAGGTGATTAAAAGACCCCAAGGATGAGGACGGTTTACTATCAAACGTTCCAACAATACCCTGAAATACAGTATACATGAATGTTGATTTATTGAGCTGAATCGGCGAAACAAGTTTGGAGATGGCAGGAATGACGTATTGAATAGCTTACCTGGTCACCTGTTCTTGTATAGCCTCAGTATTAGCTTCAACGAATAGATACAATAATGTACAACTGAAGTAATGCGTATGACTGTTCGGATAGCGTAGCTGATTCGCTACAGCGTTCAGGAACAAATAACGACCTGAAAATCAAACACGGAAAATGATTATCGTTTAAGTTGACGAAAGGGAAATAATATCCGCATGAAATGTACATAAACGAAACGAATCATTCCCTCAATATTCTTTTCGCTCCCTCCTCCCTCTCCTTACCTTCAGTATCGAGATCCACAGCTAAATTCTGGAAGATATCCATGTGCGAAGAGTGAGCGATCGTGCTCATACTCGGTGTTAACCCTTTACTGTTAATGTAGGTTATCGCCTGCGTTCCGACGTACAACACTAATGCGTTAATCAACGCGATATTATAACGATTACCCGGTTCACTTCCAACCTGCGAGAAAATTGATGGATATCAAGAGTTATATCGACCGTTAACCTTAGGCTCACCCTGTCGATGAAAAATTTTCTGCATTCTATCGCGTTAAAACTAACCTGTAAGTTACTTCTGAGATCTGATAAGAATGTAACTGGAGATCTCGTCTTCAAATACGAATCCAAATCCTGTAATTGACATTAATTCCCGTTCAACAATTGAACATTCATTAAGACAAGAAACAGTTCGTTCAACTATGAAAGCATACCTTCTTAAACGTAACCGGTTGAATCAAGTTCACATAGTTCGTCAGAATACGTGGAGCTTGAGCGATTTCTGTCAACATGTCGACTTTGAGATTCGGCGTGAACGGATCGGGCAGACGCATGTTTCGCGGGAAAGCGCTGAGGATCAAGTTTCGCATCTGTATACAATTTGGCGGGATGACGTCGCAGAACGCGTAATGATAATCGCAGAGAAACTCCGGGAAATCGTGCAACAAGACGAGTAATACTCGTAGAGTGCCCTGAAATAATCACACAGACAGCATTTTAATAGAATAGCAGGTGAAAATCCCCTAAAAAATATTGCAAATTCCTACAAGATGTTCAAACTAAATATTTTGTCATTACCCTGTATAGTAGTTGAGTTGGTTTTGTGAGGTCGGCGTTTCTTAAGAACGGAGCCAAAAACTTGAACAAATCGATCAACAGTTGAGCGTACATTCCCCAACCCTGGAAATTAAAATGAATCGAATTATACAACCACATATCGGCCAGAATAGGTTTCAGAGGGAAAGCGGAGAAGCAGGGAATGGATCTTTACCCGTTGTTGTGGAGTGATGGCCAGCATTCTACCAATGAAGACTCGATGGGAAACCAACTCCAGCCAGGCGTATGCAAAGCCGGGTGCTTTAGCTGGTCGCAAAATATGCAGTGTGTTGCTGAAATAAACCAAAACCAAATCAATAAGAGAGCATTACACGTGTGAAATGGATATTAGAGATCTGAATAACATTTATAAGTTTCTTGCGCATCAAATACTCACCAGAAGGCAGTAAGCACCTGGAAGTTAATGCTTTCTAGAACATGCTCCGGTGCATTTAGCTCGATAAATAGCATGATGAATATCCGATGATATGGCAACTGTTGAAATTCGGTGTTACGCACTTCGTGATCCTGAAGCAAAACTCCAGCAACAATTCCCAGCACCTACAACAAATGGAGATATCAAAGATTAATCATTTAATTCATATAGATTTGCGTGGGTCTCGAAGAGAAGTTCCTTCATCTCACCTTATTCAATAGGTTAATCTTTGTGACGGTATTAGCCGTGTCTCCTGAATGTTTCACTAATAGAGCTATAAGTCGCACGAATGCATCGAGCGTATGGAAACACTTGGCACGAGTCAATGTCGGGTTGTGCTGTTGTTCTCCGAGCGCTCGGTAACACAGATCTACGCACATTTCGGTCGATAATCGGAAAAATCTCGTAATCAAATCATCAGTTTTCAATATTCCCTGTTGATGCATCTGTGAAAACATGATAATCAAAGATATAAATTTACCTGTTTTTGAACCAGCTATGTATGCGACTTCCGAGACACTGCTTTCAGTAATCATTGCCATTCAGAGGATATTATCCATTAGCCAGAGGCCAGTTTTATAGACCGGTACCAACTTTAACCCGGGGGTTAACTCAATTGAAAATGAATTGGGTTTAGCCCTGGGCGAAAGTCAATACCAGTCTATAAACCGGACCCGGGATTTTAATAATACCAAGCAGCTGGTGAAAATATTAACGCCTACCTGTCCAACAAATGCCGAGAATGCTTTTGTACTGTCTCTACCAGCGGCAGCAGAGTGATACATGTTCACCCATTCTCTAAGTAGGAATTCAGTTTTTTCGTGCAGACCCGGTGGATCGTCGAATTCACGAGCTTGGGAGATACCAGAATGCATCATTGAAGCGGGACCAGTCGGGCCAGTCTGAGTGCGTGAGTCCAACAGGCCTCCGTCATTGTGCTGTCGGATAGTCTCAATCAAAGCTGTCAAACTGTTAAAACAATATTTCAAACGTTGATCAACAATTTCATAGATAACTTTCGCTAGAAATAATGAAAGGATTGAAGACTCACCCATCAGGAGCTTGTCTAGAATGAAGCGCTATCCGTGCTAATGTTTCAATTGTATTGTACATATCAGCCTGGAAATACATACAAAAAAATTCATACAAATCATACGTATAACCCCTGAAATGCACGTACCAGATTTTCCATTTGCATACATATATTTTACCTCGTTAATTTGGGTACCATGCTTTTCTTCAACGCAAAATCGTTTTACAAGCTCCATCGCAAACGCAACAGGCACGTAACTCAAACCATTGTCCATTGACTAGAACGAAGAGAGAAATAGAGGTACTCTGTACAGAAATTTCTAACACATCATTTATAGAACAGTTTTATAGGACTAAGTTTAGGAATAAGAATTACCTGCGCAAGGTGTAAATCATATTGTTGCATGTTTACTAGGTGATGTCTGATTAATATCTCAACAGCTTCAACATTATAACGATAGTCTTCTCGACAGTCGATCAAACATCTGAATATGCAAAACATTTAGTGAATCATTTACTCGCAATGACTTTGATATTTGATTTGTCTAAGGGAGAGAATACTGTACCTGGTGACTTGTTTGTTAGTCCATTGTGGACCGTATGCACGTGGGTCTTGAAGTCCCTTCAGCACGAGCAGATGACAATCTTTGTATCTGATAACACTTTCATGTTCCAGATTTATAGATGTGATGCCATCTAACAGACCTTCAACAGCCTAAAACAAAATGAAAATAATTGAATACTGGTGTATGAAAAACTTCTTTAAGTTTAGTCCTGATAATTACGCCTTCACTGGAGCGCTATAAAGAAGCCATTATTAAAACTCATGATTTTGAAGATATTTGCGGAATTATATCTCACCTTCTGGAGCAAAGATAAAGCAGTAACAATCTCTCGAGATGTCCTAGCCAACATTACAGCCTCTAGCAGAGCAGCCAGTGGTGATGACATAATTGCGTAACTAGTCAGCATATTATTAGGCATTATAGCCTGGATATTCTGTTCAATTTCACGCACGAGTTTATCATAAATCTGCGTAATTTCATCAGTTGCGCTGTGGGTCTAAAAATACATGATAACCGCAAATAGAATGGACAAGATTAAACAATAGCGCATTCTATTATGTATTGAAAATTTTCTTCACTGAAAATGATAGGATCTCACGAATGTTAGCTACTCACAGTTTGAACCGGTTGCTTCATAAATCCTGCAGGTTGCGGTGGTTGTTGTTGTTGCTGTTGCTGCTGCTGTTGCTGCTGCTGTTGTTGTTGATGTGGGAAGCTTTCCGGAACCGTCGGTAAAAATCCAGGAATATTGCGAGCGAATTCCTCATATACAGCGATCTGTTGTTGAGTTACACCACCGACCTACACGCAAATGACACATCATATTATGCGACTTAAAATCAATGGCCTGAAACTTATCAAGACTAAAAGTCCCAACATCTGATTTCTAACATCAACGTAAAGACTTGATTAACCGATTTATCAAGAAAATAAACAAATCTTAAACTAACCTTTAATCTAATTGGTTCGGGCATTCGCTCAGCCTGATATGTCAGTACCACGGGGTCGCAATACCTGCGTCCTTCATTTCGAGCGTGTTTACGAAGTTCATATTCTGTGGCCAGTCGTTTATCTATTTCAGGTATGGCTTTCTCTACAGCTGTTTTCTGGATAAATGCACACGCTAACTCGACGTTTTCTGATGCTATCACCTGACATGCCTGCTCTAGGAGCTCTTTGGGAGGCTGTGTCTGTAAATTACGGAAATCCAGTAAGAAATCAATAATGAATAAATGTAGAATATTTTAGAATTATGAAAAGTTTAGATTATGAAGTTTTATTCAAAGAAATCAGCAAGTTTCATTGGGCCGTATCAGGGGTCATAGGCGTAACAGGTAAGTTAAATAGTCCACTAGGAACCATCCACGCAATGAGAGTGCTTAATATTGTTTAATACTTACAGCAGTTACCCGCAAAGCTTGTAAGAATAAACTCTTTAGATTATTAGTGATACTAATAGTCAGTGGTTCTCGACATGTGATCAGCGCCATTCCAGCCGTCATATTACGCACCATGTGATGAGCAGCAGCACGCATTCGACCTTCCTCAGGGTCAAGGGCGAAGTCCTAACAGATGAAATCAAACTTACATATAATTACTCCTTATTTGCAATAAGAGTAAAATATTCACAGCAACTACATATAAAACGAATGCTGATGACGATTAAGACGAACCTTTTTAACGATTTGCTCACAGGTTGTTAATGCTATTTTGATTGATCGCTCAACAACTGGAGGCAACAATTCCTGAACTGAGCGTTCAATAGCCTGGCGTATGCATTGCTTCAGTTGCGGATTTGCTTGTAGAAGCAAAGTCTGTAAGCACAGAACAATAATTGTAATACATGCTCCTAAAGAGAAAACCTAATAGAAATTTTGATATTCTACACGCTACTTGTTTATTGTAAGATCGAAGTTATACCTGGTCATTGATGTTTATATGAGGTGTTATGCTAGTAATCATACTAGTGTTGATATCTTGATATGAGAATTGCGGTTGAGGTGGAGTAGTAGCAGCCGGTGTGGTGGTAGTCACTGAAGCGATGGACGATGGGGTAGATACTGCTGGCATCGGCGGCAGCTGTACGACCGATGTGCTACTGACAATTCCCGGCGCTGTTAGAGGTACGCCGGGAGATTGCACCACCAATGACGGTTCTTCAGGCTGTAGTGCTACGGGCGATGGTTCCTTCGGTATGACTTTATTACTCGGAGGTGAAAGTTGATGATCGAGTACCATTAATCTATCCATACTGCTTAGATATCCGTTATTCTTCAGCTCCTGTATAAGCAAAAGAATTTTTACTAAGGGTCCAGGGAAAATTGAGAAAACAGAAAAGCAAAAAATATGCTCACATTTATGTCTATGTTGAGAGTTTTACATAAAACCTCGATTTCAAATTTGAGATTAAGTTTAAGATCAGGTTCATGGTGGAGTTCATACAGAGCATTCATAATTGCCATGGTCCATGGGTTTGGTGGTTTGAAAACCTGTAATGAAAAAAGACAAAACGAAACAAAATCTCAAAATAATCTGCAAATGGAAAATAACATGCCCACTAAGCAGATATAGGTTACCTTGCTCTTAGCACATGATTCGACTACTTTAGCAACAAATGGCACAACATACAAGAGTTCTTGTGATCCTTTATGGTAAGCCTCATAAAGTAGTGATTTCAAGTCAATATCCTATAAAATGGGAAAAACAACTTATCATCGTAGACATTAAAAGAACCATAGAAAATATGGGTTGCGAAAAGTCATATGCAATGCATTTATAAATACACTTCATGACTCTACTGACACTGTTATCAACTTACTGTGGGACTGAATTTCTTGAGGTTAACACATGGCATTACTTACATTGTGGAGTATCGGCTTGTTTTTAGCCAATGTCAACATTCCCAGCCAATGACCAAGATTTTTCAGCAGCGAACGATCCGAAAAGTTAGCGACTCCTTTATCACTTCGCAACAAAATCTACAGTACAAATAAGAATTGTTCATTTCAATGCAGATTCCAGATTTACCGCAGAGTAAAGTACTTGCAATGCTAGAAAAAAATCAGGCAACGAATCATAGACGAGAAATAACTGTTCACCTTGATATTACGATAGGTTTCCTTGATGACTGTTGCTAGTAGGTTATGTTGGCGGACGACGTCAATGAAGTTCGCGTAGAGAGTATGAAAGTTTGGTTCGATGCTCGCTCGTTTCATTACGAGATACTGAGCGACCCATACACAGTAATCATCTCCGACGCTTTCATTTAATTCTTCGCCCTTTATACGAAAACCAAAACCACATTTTGTTTAAACACTTCAGTTCATTACGGCACATATCATATCGATGCAGGTAAAGATGCATTGCAGGCTTGACCTACGCCAACCTTCAGAATTTTATTCGAAAGCATTACCTTCTGTTGCATGTTTGATTGCGATAAGTTATTGAAGATAAAGAATACTTTATCTTGAATGGCTTCGCGTGGAACGAGAATTTCTTCTTTGTCTTCTTCATTACCGGCGAGTAATGTATCGATATTTGTAGCATTCGCAATCGACGGCTGAAAAAATGATTGATGCAATTGTAGATAAACTGCTCATGTACTAGGGATTACACGGTATCAAACATTTGTTAAGATACTCTTCATGAGTTTTTGATTATATGTTAAGAAATCCAGTTTGTAGTCTCCTCCTGAAAGAATCAAGGAAAATGCAAAGCCAAATATACCATAATTATTAGTGCCCTCATATCATACATTATGGACAGCAAGATCAATAGAATTTTTAACAGAGCAACCGAAGACCATTTCACTTGTTACGTCAAAACATACTTTTACATTGGCCCACCGGTATTGCTTTCATCACAGTGACATGAATAAACTTGTGAAATAGAACATTGTTACTTTCGAACAGGAAAAAGAAATGTTTTTAGTACAAAAAGCAAAAAATATTGATCATTATTCATGCTGACTTAAAAGCTAATAAGCCATGAGCATAAAATGAGTTAGTTAGCCTGTAGCGGAAAAGCATAGAACTAGTCAATGTTAAACATCGGAATAGCAGAAAAATACATCCCGACCATCCCCGCTCTTAATTACATATTGAGAAGAAATTCAGCTTATTTTGAAGAGCAGTGCAAGGCATGAATTTAAGAGCAATTTAGCAAATAAACTGAAGAAGTTTGACAAGAATTTTTACCCGTCGACTTTGACTGTTTTCTTCATTCGACTACAAACAGCGATACATCGATTTACATTCATGTATTGCTAAGTAAAAGATTTCAACTGGATTCGAATGGTACTTAGTCTTAACAACAACACACCGATTTAAGTTAATACTGATGATGTGAGCTAAGCCAAATGAATAAAGTTATTGATGAGACAACTTAGCAATCTACAACTCCAAACAAAAGCGGCTATCTGACCGAGCTCACCTTAGTAACAGCTTTTCCAGATCCAACAGGTGCAGGCGTAGTAGTAGTAGTAGTTGTGGATGAAGATGAAGAGGCTATTGTTGTGGTCGTTGTTGTGGTAACGAGAGTAGTATCCGGAGATGTTAACGGACCAGTCGGACGATTAGGAGGTTCCTGAGATCGAGCACCGTATTCAATGTACTCCATCAGATGAGGTGGAAACTGATTGAAATGCGCAATTGATGCTAAATGCTGACAGTACTGCGGATAGTCCTTCAACCTGGAATATCGAATTTCATAAACTCAATAAAATTTCAAATTTGCTATCACATCATCAGGAAATCTTAACTCAAATTCACTAACCTGGTTTTAAAACGGTCCAATGCCGCTATTCCGAAATTGAACATCTTCGTTCCGTGAGGTTTTCTCAGAGCTTCCAACACATATCTAAGAGCTATTCCAAGTGACATATACCTAATCGACGAAAAATTGTCATTAAGATTTTTGTTATATCAATCACAATTAGAAGAACATACATTTTTTGGAATTGGGGGTATTTTTGTTATTCAACTTACGTAACGAGTCCCTGTTCTATGATACCTCCGAAGAGGACGGCCGTTGTGTGAAGCTCTTTATCTGGATATTGGGGGAAGAAGCGATATTCTTCAAATAAATTGCGTAGCATACACTGGAACACTTCGCGTTCCTTGCGATGCGAATCTTTGAATCGTTTCAACATCTCCAACACTTCGTCGATCGATATGGTCGGATGCGGAGGGTGGTTGTAAATTCGTTGGAAGTACGAATTCGCTTCGTCTTCGATCTCTTTCGAGAACTGCTGCGACATTTCCGGGAATATGCTCGACATGTCACCACCGGAAACCGAGCTCACTGAAACAAACACAAAAAATCACAACGTTTTATGTGTTGAATCAGGAAGTATTTTCTGCTAAATAAATACAATTGTAACAGGGTCCCTACAGATCATTCATTCCTGGATATAAGGAGTTTTAAAAGGAAAAAAATTTCGAGGGACTGTCAAATCTTTTTCCTTTACACTACCTAAACTCAGTTTTTAATTCGGTAACTGAATTTTAAAGGAGTTTTAGGCATTTTGCTCAAGCCAAATTTATCAAGTATCAAGCGCCTTTAAAAACATTTTCTATTTAGAAGGAGTTTAAAAGGAATCAAGTAGTAGGGAGCCTCCAAGGGATGTCAAGACTAGCAATGCATAGTAGCATAGTAGCCCATACAGCAACACTTAACATAAACTATGATTGATGATGAAAATGAACGCACCTGGTCGAACATTTTGCTGCTGTTGTTGTTGTTTTAAAGCTGATTCGGCGCTGAGTGACGTCAAAGATGGTGCGGTACGATTCATTTGAGTAGGAGTGCGGCCACTGCCAATAGCGCTAGCAATACCTGGGCTACCAGCCATACTTCCACTAATACTCGTGCCGATACCGCTCGGTATCCCGGTCGACATCGTTGTCTGCATTGTTAATCCTTGTAACTGTGACGCGAGTGACTGCATTGTGTTAAAGCCTTGCTGCGATTGCGACGTTTGAGGTAACGACGGGAAACCTTTTGCCGGAGATCCAGGCGCATTGTTTAACGGGAATCCGGAGACGAGACTCGTAGCAGCCGCAGGAATAGCCGATCCGACCGAACCTAATCCGAGACTATTCATCATCGTGTTGTTTGTACTGAGCGTATTCACCATTGGATTATTCAGCGAGTTATTCATCTGGTCCATCTTCAAATATAAATACAACCATACAATTGTCTAGATTTTCAAGATCTATCCATAAACTATGAGGCTATGACTAGCCTCATCAGTTGATAAATAAGACTTAGTGATAATGGATTCAAATGGCCATTAAAAGACTTACTGGGCCACCTACTGGAATTGGTTTAGAGCCGACGACACCGGGTCCGACTGACTGTTGTTGTTGTTGTTGACGAGCTTTGTTCATAAAGATGCTCGCATTGTTCACCATCGTCATTATTATATCAGACAGTTCTTGAGCAACGGATCTGAAATAATTGACATAACACCGTAATAACATGTGTGCTATCATTGCCATGTCGATGAAAAGCTGAACTCAGGTAATTTCACCGATGAGCAGTTTTTAAGCCGACTGCGAAACAAACATCATCTTATTAATAACTTACGGTGCATAAGCCTGAAGGCACACGAGCATTGTGTTTAAGGTTTCAGCGGGCAACAGTTGACTTTTATTCTGAAGTGTTTCCTCTTTCGGCGGACCACCGACCAGCTGGGGACAGCGACGTTTCAGGAAGTTGACTACTGCTTGAACAAACGGTTCCTACGAAGAAATATTTCGATATGCAGATATCAGTAAATACAAAATCTATCGTAAAATTCTAACCAGACTAATTAATATTTCTATCCTACAGCGATTCTAGTATGAAATGACAAAATGTTTCTCAGTATACGTACCCCATGCTCTCGTATCTTATCTGACATCCATTTATCAAGTTTGAGATATTCTCGTCTTGAAGCCAAACATGCCAGGTCAATCACAAATGCGAACGGAGTTGCGTTCAACAACATTGACAATGCCTAAAATTCGATGACAAAATACATAATATAACTCTTTAAGAAAGCTATTCATCCTTTCAAAAAAGTATTTAGCTAGGTTAGACTTTTACAAACAATTTCAAGAGAATGCTTCTTTATAGACTAGGTACTGAAATTAACCTCAGTTTATGAACTCAGCCTAGCATGAATTTTGAACCCCCAATCAAGATAATAGTTGAGTTTTTTTTAGTTAAGTTGGTTAAGTTTCAAGTACCCATGTATAAAAAAACCAGGCGAAGATTGAGAAATTTTGCCAGTGAAAAAGAACTCAAATACTCAAATTTCGGTAGGAAATTATCTCGCTTTGTCATTAAGAGAAAGCTAGAAATAGGATGGTGATGTACGTGTGTACAACTAGATATTAGATTAGTTATGATTTGAACTAGAAACAAAAGAACTAACAATTGAAAACTGGTGATGTTATGCTTTCAAAAACATTTTCGAAAAACAACGAAAGTAACTGAAACAAAAATAATCAACAAATCCAAAGGCCAACATATCAAAAGAACAAATAAAGTCAGAGGAGGTGTAATATAGAACATATATACCCAACCATGACATACAGAGTACTGAAACAATCAAAACATACAATTACACCTTTCAGCAGGTAAAATGATGACATTCAATGAAATGAAGCTAAATCACGTCGTCAAGTAGAAAAAAATGAGTTAAAAATCACAGGGCATACACACAGAAATTGCAAAATGCTAAATTATCATAGTCTTTAAGTCATGCACGTACCTTGAGATCCTGAGCGACATCCAGTATTCTAGATAGTCTAGTTTGGTCATGGTGCTCGCCTCTCATATACCACTCAGCCATAGAATGCATGATCAGAGTACGAATAGTAGTTGACTGACCCTGTTTTAAGATACATAGTAGATAATACAGGTAATGTTCAAATATCAAAACTCAATCAAGATCAAATGATATACGCGAGTGATTACCTGGCAATGCCACGCATAGTGCAACACAATGGCAGAGTTTGGATGATTGCCGAGGAAGATGGGCATTAATGAGGAAATTAATTCATTTTTTAAAGTATTTCTCGTTGCCTGAAAATAATTAAGAAATTTTATCAAATTATGGCATTTCGGAATTGCAATAGATTGACCGGCGTATATTGATACTTGCCAGTTGCAATAATCCAAGGACTAACATGTCGGGACAGTTTTGCATCGGAAACTTGAATAACTCTGATATCTGTTGATAATGTCCCGCTTCACTGAGGCGCAAAATCGTCTCAATCAAATCAAGCGATTTCCTGGAAATAACAAAACGATGACGACTAAGAATCTGATACGGTAGAAATTTCATCAAAAACGAGTAATTCTTAGATTACCCACCAGGTGGCGATTTCTCTGTTGTCGTCGTCCGGTGGAGTTTTCAGTACGTCGATAACTACGTGGTGACATGGGTAGTCAGCGAAACAGAAAACGTCCGGGAATTTCAATGAGTACTGAATCCACGATAACTAAACAAAAATAGGCGAAACATTACATTCAAAAACCTGATAACAAGCAGCTAACACGGATAAATGTATCTTGATAGTGTGTTTCTACTTGTTAGTTACCTGTCCTTCAGAGCTGGCCTTCCAAGGTCGGTAGATCATATCAACAGGAAACATTTCCTGTTTTAGCGCACGCTGCAATGCTTGAACTAGCAGCCTAAACCCTGCCTTACTTGGTACCATGAATCCGGGAAAATCCAGTTCACCGACAACATCTTTCCAATTGAGATGAGGCGCCTAAAAGAGAAATATCAATGAATCAAGGCAATGCTAATGTAGCATTAAGCCTTCGTGGAATTATTTAGGGAATTTTAATACGCACCAAATCTTGCACGACCTGTACAAATACATCCACGTTCCATGACCCTGTGGTGTTGCCCTCCGAGGGCTTGTCTTTCTCTGGCCACATGCTAGACCCAGTCTGGTTTACCGACTTAAGTGAAAAAAACAATCAGAATTCAGTTGTATTACAACAAGGAGACAAATATTTGCATTGTGGCAAATTTTCAAGGAATAATTACCTGCACAGATATTGAATCAGTTAAACCTGATGGATTTTTCGCCATCATAGCGAGGACTCTAGCTATAGAGGTAGGAGTTATATCACGTACACCAAACTGCATTAATGTACTACGACATTCATCAACACTAAAAAGAAATTCAAACAGGGTCATCAATTATAATCTCTCAATCCTCAGTATGCACCATCAACAATAATCACACACATACCTAGATGTGCATCCATATCCAGCTTCATGGATCATATCCGGAAGCGAGCTTTCCAATACAGCTTTCGGCATGTTGGCTGTCACGTCGATCGTTAGTTTAGCTAAAGGAATGTCTTGTCCACTTGAGTAGAGCAAAGGCGCGAGAATCACTGGAACTTGATCCTTTGGGAATTCTGTTTAAATAACAGGCAATTTTCAGATACCGGTACAACTTTTTTACAGGGACATTCAATCTATCTCCATATAATATGACAGATAAAAATAGGTTTAAATCTCTCTAGATGTAATTCATACACTAATCTAATCAAGAACTTTTTAACTCTCGGTATTATCTTACATACCTTTTCTGATAGCCTTCAGAAAGGCTTCTTTTTGATCTGCAGTGATTCCGAATTGATCTTTTCTATGTATGAGATGTACCAATAGTAAATGTAATATTTCAACAGATATATCTGTTAAACCACTCTCTTGATTACTGTTCGTATCTGAAATCATTGATGTTCACGTATTGGTGAAACTGTAAAAATGGAATTTTTTTCATAGCGAGTTATATCAATGAACACTTACCAGAATCAATGTATAGTCGAATGAGATCCGGAAGTTTCTGAGTAACGAACTGCGCAGCGTAATTCCTCGTTTCAGAATTTGAAGAGTTCAACAGCGCAAGTCCGAACACGACTTCCTGTACTCGAGACAACCGCAATACTTTACTCAATTGAGTATAAAGCTGCGGAGAAGGTTTTAACGTCTGCAACGGAACAATTTCAAAAACTTATACTAACTGACAATTTACATGAAATTAAAACTTGGAACAACTGTTTCGAAAGGTGAAACCAGCGACTAGATACAAAGGGAAATTTAGAATGAGTCAAATTTCTGGCACCTCTAACCTGTTAAGACCGAATAACTAGGTTCTGCCAAGCTCAACTTAGTTAAGTTAATGTATGGACGTATAATCTAGTTTATACGTCCATGTAACAAGTCAGAATTCATTGCAACTTAAACATGAACATATTCGCGAACTACATACGCTACTAACCTTTTGATGGTTTAAAGGTGTATCAACAGCGTAACTTAACAATGATACAAAGTTGGGCTTTTGTAACAATGAAGCACACTCTTGAATAAGATACTGTGTCTGAGAGAAAATTATACCAAAAAAATATATAAAAATCATATATATAACGCATTCACCAGTAAATACATTAGTAAGTGACGTAGATGGTTTAATATTGCCTAGGCTCTACCTGATGAAAATCCTTCCCAGAATTTTTACCATCACTGCTAAAATCAACATGTGAGAAAAGACACCTGAATAGATGCCTGTCAGCCTCAGCACCGTGCTGAGAAACGAGCTGCAAATAAATGGTTTACATTTACATTTTTGAATACATATTAGAGAGATGATAAAACTAAGCATTTTCAAGCAGGCCAATAACTAGTTAAGTTTTGCTTTGAGACTAAGCTAGGGTTTTGGCAGTGGATATTTTGCCCATGCGATATCATCCCAGTTATTGTTATTATGCTGATAACTCATAGTGATTGATGCATGCGAAAATGAGTTAAAGATACAGAAGATGGCTCAGTATTCGAACCTGTGCCAGCTTATTGCTAGCCCAATTTCCTAACCATAATTAGACCTTACAATGATGGTGCAAATTTTGCGGATGCATTAGATTATAGTAAATGATATTTTGCCAAAATCTACAAGATATGCTAATAAAAACAGAAATAAAATTATTTCATTAGACTTAAGAACAGGTCTAGGGTCAGATTTACAGCTAGGGATAGGGTTAGGTCGAGTACTGTATGTACTGTTAAAACATTAAGTCGGATTCCATGAACCTTGGTGGTCTAGTGGAAATACACTGCATCTCCGTGCGCATGCAGGGTGAACTTCAGTCGACTATAGTCGAACTAAGTAAAACCGAATGTCAGTTAGTCGGAACTATAGTTTATAAATGGTCGACCATGGCCTATATCCAAGATGGCCGACAATGTGAAATAATTTTCGACCAAAGTAAAATGCGTTCGGTCATTAGTTCTGACCACTAGTTGACAAGCTACAAAAATCTAAGTTCGCCCTGGGTGTAAATTAGCTTATCAGAATGAGCTATTAGCAAAATAACGTTAACAGGAATATTGCTGCATTGGCAAAATAGATCACCTGCCTACAATTATTATTACCCTTTACTACAACCGTGCTTCCTGGTCCCTTTCATTTTCATTTCATATCCAACAATTAAATTAACTAAGCACAAATACAAATTAAATAAAGATCAATACCTAAATGATACACTTATTTTTGAAAATTCAACATAAAAAACATTTCGAATATCTTTTGTCCTAGATTTTTTAGCATTGTTTTTGAAAAATGTTATAAAAAGGAAAAATAAAAACGAAGTCTCCTCCACCATATATCACAAGTTTAAAACTTACGTATGAGATTTCTGCTATACTCGATTTGAAGTTCTTTTTCGTCAGATTGGCCACCGAATAACTTATTTGAGACAAGGCAAAGGACAGCGAATCTAGATTCATAATTCCATAAGAACCGTCGGGTCGAAAGCCCCAGACAACGCCAAGCCTTCTTTATTACTAAATTAAACGAAATACTACAACTTCCAGGTGTTAACTCGCCCACAAACCCGAGATTGCCGTGTAAAATGTTCGTCATGAGCGAAATTTAACTGGTTAATTTGACCACAATCGTCACATCATGGCGACATTATTCTTACAGCGGCCATGTTGGATATCACTGTATGGAACGCCGACAGGGTCATTATTGAATAGCGAGCACGCGCATACAGTACTCACTTCCAAGGGTACACTATAAATCCTCACTAGGCCGGGACTCGACCCTCGAGAGTTACCGAGACTCGATACGCGACGAGGTTCGGACCCCTACCTACTTGATGTATATAATTTAGTGAAATTCCAGGACCTCGACAATGATTTAAAAATCTAAAAGCCCATTCACCAATTTCGAATAAACCCAGCAATAGTACCATTTTTCCGTGTAAGTAGGCAAAATATGAGGGTGAAAAATTAAAGGACTTTAAATTGCGGCAAATGTGTACCTACACCTATGAGAAGTAAGTAACTAAAATGAAAAAATCAGATTGCTGAAAATATATAGATTATATATTTGTATGTATTTAATTTTACAGATGATGTACACGTGTATTTACACTATAAATAGCGTCCAGGAAATTTACAAATATTTGCAATTTTTACAAAATTACTTAATTACATACTTGTATGTTACATAATTTAACATCATTAATAAAAGAAATGATCAAGAGTGTTTTGGCCACTGTGATAAATGAAGTGTGAAACAACTGTTAAAACATTCATAGAAACAATGATCATTATAACAATATCTAAGATATTTAGTCGAGTCAAGCACAAGGCAGATGGCTAAACCACAGGTTGTTCTAACACTGGTTTTGACAAGAACCATGATACTCAAGATGTCTTGACATGAAAAATCACTTAAACCGATTTTAAATTACATTTTTCATAATTCATTCAAATCAAATATTCATTCATAAGGGAAAGCGTTGAGCTAACATTTCTTTGCACTTTCTGACTTTCACTGTCCACATTTGACTGAGAAAATTATGTTTGTTTGTTTATATCAGTTTTACTGAAAAAAAAAAATGTATCAAAGTTCTATCCATGACCCTTAATGAAACCTTAACCTTCAAACAAAAGCCAGGTTTGTAATAAATATCTCATTAAACTTTCATCAAAGGAGAAATAGCACAAAGTCAACAAAAACATTCTTAATTTGAGCTGATAGCGACTATGATAGTCATACTATGATTACTATTCTAAGAGGCATTATTTCGGTAATCACGATTAGCTAAAGATTTTTTGTTTCATCACGTAGAAGTTGAGGGTCCTTGTTCGATAGTCATAATCTCGACAGCGTTCGTCGCATCCGGTACATCTGCCGACTGATTATGTTCAGAATTCTGAGGAGCTAAAGCTATATGCACATTTTGGTGTTCTTGTTGATGATGATGATGATGCTGCTGTTGTTGATCTTGAAGTTGCGAAATATTTGTCACAACAGTCGAATACATTGATACTGGTAAAGTTACCATTCCTATAGTAAGCACGAAAAGAGGATAAACAATAAACATAATCGCCCTAGGTAACCAAGTACACGAATAACCTTATTTCAGTAAACCACAGGGGCCAGTTTTATAGAATGGTTATAACTTTAAGCTGAGGGTTAACCGGAGTTAATACCAGTCTATAAAACTGGGCCCAGGGTATTAGGTGCATAAATCAATTCAAAATAACAATGTCGTAAACAATTACAATACATTAGACTTCAGGTCAGATAAGAGAACAATATGAGTATTTGAATCTTTATTCTATTTCTTATATTTTCAGACAATATATATCATTTTACCTAATCCTGAACCATCACCAGTTAAGATAATTTGTCCAGTTTCCTGATTTAAAGTAGCCTCAGTTAGCGTAGCAACAGTAGTTCCAGTTTCTGACTGAGAGGACGCAACCTCGGCTAGAGTTTGTACGGCTTGATTTGCTTCATGGGCCCCGTTCTGCTGTTTTTTAGTACAAAACATCAAATCGTTAGTAAAAATAATATTCACTTAGGAAAAAAAGTAAGCTAATCTCAATCCTTTCATACCTGATAGATATCACCGACTTGGTCGGTCTTCAATTGCACTAACTGCAATCCATGACTATTACCAAACATATGATCCTAAAAAGGAAGGCAATATCCAGTTATCAATCTTAACAACAAATAAGTTAACACCTCAATATAGCCGACAGTGATCATTTTGTCGAGTTCTTAATGAACATTTTACTTCTGTAGTGGACAGTGCAAATCTTTCCAAAGGTAAGTGGGTCTATGAAGTTTTATTCAATTAATATAACTCAGACCCTATATAAAACTAAGTGAATGTTTTTTTACGGAACCAATAGCATTCACTATGGAGAGGTTTACTACCATCAACTATACTCACAGCTTGAACAGCCTGCACAACTGTAGCTTGCGTTCCATCTCCTAGTGTTACCACAGCATTACCATTACTACTAGTATCGATCTGTATGATAGACACTGTGCCATCAGGGTTATTGATTGTTTGCACCATCGTCGGTTGAGCAAATGTAGCGACCGAATTAGAACTGATGTTCTCGTCAAATGCGGGCAGTAAATCTTCACGGCCATGATGTTTATAACAGTTCTTCACGATTTGTCTCAAAGCATGTGTCCATGAAACCTGTCGATAATACAAAAGGAGACACCACGATCTTTAGTATCTTCTATACACTTATCGAAAAGACGAAATGGTAAAATGTCAAGTTGAACCAAATTTCGAAATTTGCCAAAACCCCACTAGCATTGGGATAGAAATCGGAGAGGTAGATAGAAATCGGAGAGGTAGATTAAGAGACAAGATCTATTGTTATCCTCTTCAGATCAACAACAAATTCTAGCTAACAGAATAGTGCCTCTTACTTTTTTCTTCTGATCATCGGACCGGACATCACTGCGTACATTAGCCCACGGTAAATCAATTGGCCACCAAACCGGGCGATATTCAGGTTTACCCCAACCAGGTTTCGAACGTCCGGTAGAATATTTCAACATTTCAGGAATAAATGCACGTAATTGAGCCTGTAAAAAAAAACAAGTATGTAAAATATAAAACACTTAAAATATCTGACAAATTGCAACTCAATTATAAGAAACATGCACCATTAGAAGTATTCACTTCATATATTTCAGCAGGGAAATGAACCTTGAAACTTACTTGAGTCATTTTATCAATAGGTGTAGGTATACCATCTACATTTAACGGTGGAAGCTCGTGAAGACTAGATGTATCAGCAGAAGGAGGTGGCGCTTGTTGAGCTAAAGCGCTTTCAAGATCTTGCATAATCACTCCCTTACAATTGCGAATCTGGGAAAAATTCATGAAAATTCAATTCATATAATTTGTATGATTTACACTATAAATCAAGCACAAACTACAAATGACAAAATAAGATTTATAGTCTAATAGAACTTACCACATTTTCAAGCGGTTGCGATCCAAACACTTTATACGAAAGGCCATGATTAGATTTACCAGGAGTGACACCCAAAACAATCGCCTGTTGTCCTACTCTAGTAGTGTATTCATCTATTGTCTGTTTCAACTTCCTAAAAATATATCAATTTACAATGACAAAATATTTCAAATTTGTGATCTAGACTTTCAAAGCTATACTGCACAACTTCCGAACCAAAAACTTTAATCCGCCGGAGTATTTTTTACCTGAGAAGTCGAGTTTGTTGACGTTTCCGAATTGAAGGATTTGTTTCAAATGAAAATGGGCGTTTACGCTTTTTCCCGGTAGCAATAGCAGCAGCCGCAGCGACACCTATTGGTCCTGTAATCAATCGATTTCAGATTTCTGAGTTGGTACCCCATTAGATACTTATAGAGTTGCAAGGCAAGAGTGAATTTTACAAATTTTGAAAAACTTCATGTAATTGGCCAAGCAGAATCGAATTCGTTGATTTTCATGCACCATGTGCTACAAACTTTTAGTTTTGTTTGCTGCCACTAGTCTTCGTGCTGAACTGATTACCTAAAACTTACCAGCAGCAGCAAGTTGAGCAGTGACATCGTCATTCACAGCATGACCCAATAAATCAGATTCATCGAAAGCGCTTTCAGGCGAACTGGGCTCACTCATATCTTCAGTCATCATTTCCATACATGTACTGTTTATACCAGACATTTCAGAATGTGATATAATCCGACTGTTGTGTGTTGTCACTATGTTCATCATCAAACCTAATATTTGAATAAACCAAATAAGATAATTATTTTTGTCAAATCTTTTCTGAGTTGATAATTAACTGGTATTAATTTGGCTCTAGCCATGATTGATAATATCAAGAGGATTCAGTAACATCGTGAGCAGGGGTGCATATAGGGCTGATTTAGGGAGGGGTGCAACCTCAAAAAAATAGGGCATATCATATAATCAAAAGGACACCCCAAAAAAGAACTGATTGGAGAACAATAACACATTTTTGGAAATACAGAACAAGCTTTGACATTTTAACTTGTTTAGGTGTATCAGTTTGTTAAATATTTTTCATTTTCCTGTTAAATTTCGGGGCAATCCACTTTTGACACTGGGGGTGCACCCATGCAACAGAAAAAGTTCTTTGTTGTAATTTATAACAGGGGTCCCTTTTTATAGGGGGTCCAATTACTAACTACATAATATAAATTGAAACATAATTCAATTCACATTTTATGATTTGTCGTGACCAAGTGTTTAAATCTTTTGACATATAGTGAGCACGTGTCGATTGTAATTGAAGATGGTGTTTGCGACTGCGCCGAACACTGAATGAAAATAATAACACGATGCGTGCGCGTCACCCCGGCCCGGGCTCGAATCTTACGTTCGGTATCAAATGTAATCTACCACCGCTCATACAAAACGAACTGAACAAAACAATACATTAGGTTCCTCAGCAGAAAATAACGACTATATTTCTATCGCAATTGTTACGATTGCAAATGTACGTGGAGATCAGAAATCGACAAAATATATCAATTTTTCCGTCGTCTTCTCCGCCATGTTCCATTGCGACTGCGCGACTCATGCGCCGTCGGGTACCCGACGCGATTGAAGCCGATTTTAACACATAAATCACCATTAAACCTACAAATAATTACGATATAACCGAACTATTTATGAGAAACTGTGTATTACCAGATTTTCAGGCGTCTACGGAGTTTCTAGGGGTGAATAATCGCCTCGAACCTCGACTGTCGATTCGCCTCCGATCTGCGCAGAAAATATCAAAATGGACACCACATTGAGCACCTTCAATTCGCTAGAGGGGGATGTGCGCTATTGAGTATCCCGATCTAATTCTTGCGTCCATGAAAGTGGGTTCGAATCCCGTGTGAATGTTCGGCCTGTTAGCCACTACAAGTGCGTTCGAATCCCACGATTCACACAAAATATCAATCATCAATCCCAGATTTTATTAGAATTTATTCCAAGATTTCATAATCTAGACATATTTATTATCGCCAATACCATCATATTCACATTTTTAAAACATAAATATTTTACAAATACATTATCAATCATGATTTAAATGCATCAATCATATCAACGAGCAATGATTATTTCTTAGGTGGTCCCATACAATTTCCATCAGGATATTTTTCTCTGAATCGTTTTACGATCTCTGGATCCAATAGCCTTACACCATCCAGTTGATTTCCTAAAGTTATCCTAGAAAAGATTTAGTATTTTAAAAAATTTGTCTTATTTATTAAATGTCTCAACATTACACCATGAAGTTCACTGTACCAATTAGGTTGCGCATTGTGTGGTCTTCCAAATAATTCCACTTTTCTGGTACCGGGTGAAAGTCTTTCAATGATACCATATATTTCATCCGGTTTATGGCTTGTTGCTCGAACCTGAAACAAAATTTATGAAAGAGTCACATATCTTATTCTATTTTCATTGAGAATTCAATAGTTAATATGAGCGTCCGCAGATGATTTACCTCAGCCACAAGTATGTCTGCATCAAGACCACGATTAACGCCTTGAGGATTTCCTTTTACTCCAACCTACAATTTTCGGAAATACATACATATTCATAAAATGTGTCTGATAAGGCTAAAAATTGTTTTTCATTTCTGCTGAGCTAAAAAGTTGACCCAGCCAATTGCCTACTGGGTAATTTCTTTTAAATTAAACAAGGTATTATTTCATCTTAGCTAAGTTGAAATTCTTGCTACATTCATATTCATTGATAACTAGGGGTCCAGGGACACCATGCCCACTTGGGAAGTGGTTCCAAATGCTCAACAATCTAACAATATCAATATTGAACGCCCCCTGGTGACCGTATACAAAAACCAATGAACTTGAAACTCACCACAATCATAGAACATGTCAGCAGCTACGATTTTGTAATTGATTGTGATAACAAAATATGCCTCGTTACCAATTTAATATGGAAATACTAAGTTATTCTACTATTTAACGCCCCCTGGTGACCATATTCAAAACCCAATTACCTCGAAACTTACCACAATCATAGAACATGTCATGAACTACAACTTTGTAATTGATCATGGTAACAAAATATGCCTAGGTACCAATATAATAAGGAAATATTAAGTTATTCTACTATTCAACGCCCCCTGGTGACCATATAGAATAAATAATGACCTTAAAACTCGCAACAATCATAGATTATGTCATGAGCTACAACTTTCCAATTGATTGTGCTTACAAAATATGCATAGGTACGAATATAATATAGAAATGCTAAGATATTGCATTATTCACCGCCCCCTGGTGGCCATATATAAAATCCAATGATCTTGAAACTCACCACAATCATAGAACACGTTATGAGCTACAACTTTCTTAATGATTGTGGTAACAAAATACGCTTAGGTATCAATATAATGTGAAAAAACTTTTTCCCACTTACGAATGAGTACTGGTGACACCAAGATGGCCGCCAATTGCGTCATAATTGGCTGATGAAAAATACCTGTCTCAGGTATAAAACATCCCTTTCCAAAGAATACCCATCACAAATTGCAATGAGAAATGGTAAACCAGTAGGAAGCTACAGGACTCAGAATTTGGGCCAAAATTAACATTTTTGGGCACTAAAAAGGTCATAGGACGGCCATCTTGAGTCCGATCGACCCAATTTTTGATATGCTGATGGGCCCTGGAGGGATTCACATATAACCGAAAGATCAAGGTAATTGATCAAAGCGTCTTCAAAATTTCCCTCAAAAAGTTCAAAAATGTGTAAAAAGTGCTGATTTTGGCGAAGATGTGTCTAGGGTAGATACATGTGTAACCCAAATATCAAGACATTACCTTAAAGTGTCTTCAAAACTTCCCAAAATAACTGGATTCCGTCTACGGACGGACGGACGGACGAACGGACGGACGACGGACGAAAAGTGAACGCAATAGCCCGCTGGGACTAAAGTCCCAAGTGGGCTAAAAAACAGGACATACCAGGCAATGTTCTTTTCCATGGTTTAACCAATGACCAGTCCTTCCTGTTCTGATAATTCTTTGTAACTGATTGGTTTTCACCCAGATTAATTCATCTATACGTTTATACCCCCAAAGTCTTAAACATTCACGGCCGAGCTCCATAGCCCTATTGAAGAGACAAAAGACCAACACTTAATATATGTGTACAAATTAATATGATAATGAAAATAGCTTCCTGATTGAAAATTACCTTCCAGTCACCCATAAAAATATGAAGCCATCATCGGACAAAGCAGGCAGTTCCAATGCTCTCATTTCATCATCACTCATTGTACCGTATGGAAGTTCCATGTGTATGTCCCAAGGCGGATCAGCCATCACAACAGCGCATTTTCCCAATACTCGTAAATCAAAATATCGTATATCACTTTGAATCCACTGAAATGTAAATTTCTGAATGGTCAATCACATAGGTCCTATCAATATGGTATATAGGTCTTGCATATGACGTCATTGTTTGTATGTCAACCTGGAGACATGCCATACATAGCAAAAAAAATAATCCAGGGTTTTACTAACTTCACGGGTCTATGACGTAAACCATGGATTGTGTTTGAATAAGAATAGGGCGTAGGTCACAACGAAAAAGTACATGTCTGCATGACCTCTCTTCATATATGGATCAAACTTTGAGTTTTTCGCATTAGGCCTATACTGAAACAAATTTTACTGAATAAGTTTCCTTTTTATGGTCATCACTAACCTGTGGTGGGTAGAGTATTGTGTCAGTGGCTTTGGCATCACTTCGCTTTACAACTGGAAGGGGGCGTTCAGGTTCCTCCTCAGGGTAATCAATTTCATAGTGAACATACTAAAAAGACAACCAGGAATTATCCTGTAAGCCAAGTTTGCTGTTGTAACCTTAATGGATGAATTAATCTTACTTACTTTACAGGTATCCATGTGAAAACATGTATTCAAGAATGAGCAATCTCCAAGAGATTCTGAAGAATACAAGAAAAACAGTGTTTTATATGAATTCACTAGTTATTCAGCTGTAGCTGAGTAGTAGCTTAAGTAACTTACCATCTGTATGTTTATGAATGATTTTCCTGAAATGTAATTTACTACAAGCTTCTGTTGTTTGTCCGATCTTCTTGCACTCATCTTTAGTTCCATACGGACAAAACTCTTTTACCTGAGCTCCTGTTGTTAAAGTAAGGTGTAAGTTAATAGCAACATATTGCGATTCCATGCAAATAAAAATATGAAAAATAATCCATTTTCATGCGTACCTCCCTGTGATTTGAATTTCTCAACAATTGATTGTTCCTGAAAAAAGTAAATTTCAACTAAAACATATTGCAGGTACAAATCAAATGGAATTATTCAAAATTTATACCTTGGCAGTGGGTTTACTTAACAGCTGCAATATTTCTTCATTTAGTTTTTTGTTTTCACGCTCTTTTGATGACTGCATCGATAAAAGACTCTGAGAAAAAATCAGGCGTAAATAGTGATGATAACTAATAATCTATTTCAAAATAAATACATGACAGCACCCACCTCCAAGCTGTTATCTGTCTTCGTTTCCAGTTTAGCTGCTTTACTAGTCTTGATTTCGGTGATTTCAGCAATATTTCTGAGATAAAGATGAAATTGAGATAACAGCTTTTGTCAAGTTTCACCAAAAAGCTTTAACTTAAAACAATTTTTTTCAATCTTTAATCGTTGTCATTATCTAAAACAATGACATCAGGCCTACAATATTAATTCCTTTACTCACTTTTCACGTTTTCGTTTTCTATGGGTATGTTGAGCTTCTCCATCTGCTGTGACTGCAGTTAACTGTAAAGAAATCTCATTATCAGTAATTTCGACTTCTATCTAAAACCATGTGGAAGGAGGTGAATACAATAATTATAATCACCTTTGCATGATCTGTTGATGTTACGGTCAGTATTCCTTTTTTCTTTTCAATGCTAAAATCAGAAAAGATCTATGCTTTTCAATTCTTAAAATCGGTGGTTTGGGAAATATCGTATTTTTACTGTATTTATTACCATATTAGACGCTGAGCAGAGAATTTCTCGAGTAGATCCTCTATGGCTCGCGATGATACGTCTGTATCGATGACACGAGAAACATACGATAGAAGCGTACGCGATTCACAAGGATAAACGATATTTATATCACATAACGTTAGCAAGAGCTGTTTCTCAACTGCAGGATTGACAGGAACATGAGGCTCATCTTGTTTTACGCCCACTAAACTTGTGTCAGTTAGTATAGCAGCTGACGAAGATGATGCCGGACTTGTACTTCTCGATCCAGGCTTCGATTTCAGATCAGAAAGGACCGATGGGCTTAGTTTTAATTCTGAAATAAACAGATATCAAAATCACCATATTCCGTTATTCGATTTGTGTTATTGTTTAATTAAAGAATCAGTTAATCATTTCGCTTAGATAATTTTCTAATAATTTTAAAATCAAAAATTATGGATGGGTGAGCAAAAGAAGGGCATACCAGGTTTAACATCTTGAGAACCTGAAGAAGTTGCAATTGCTGATGTGGAATGAGTGGAAGAAGAAGTTGAAGAAGTTATGTCTGCAACAATTCCTTCTCTTTCTCTTCGACGTCTCAGTAGTTTTTCACGCAAACTACTTTGCTTGTTCTTGATAGCCTGGATATCACTCCATGTGTCAGACATGTCTTAAGATTATGAGAAACAGTTCCCAATTTTGATTTTCTTCTCCTTCTTTTAAATTTAATTTCTTTTTAAAGTTCAATGGGCGCAGACATCTTGGGGTTTCTGCAAACCATAAACGACAGAAAGTACGAAGGATCGATCATCGATATTCTTTACATTGAAATCTATTTGTCTGAATCAACAAACAAACAGTTTTCGAAATTAGACCCATAGGTCGGAAGTTGTTGATTGAATACCTACTTATTTCTTTATGCGCGTCGTAAATTAATCGCAGCCCTGAGAGAGAGATTCCGCGCACCTGTAGATAATGACGTCAATGATTCGTCTAGCGGGTTTCCCACTTGTCAAAAATCTAGAGAAAATGCGAAATAGGCTAAATCGATGAAAAAGGAAGCAACGTCGACATATGATGATATTCAGAAATGGATGACCGCAACAAGTTTGATTTCGATACAGGTCCGCGTCTCCGCCGTTCTAATGATGCATTTGAAAATGATGAAGACACTCCTGTCCTGATGTCGATGAGAACTGAACAATCTACTAAATCAAAATGTGCTTCATGTCGAGCGAAAAGTTTTAGCGCCAATTTACCCCCTCAGCCGGCTCATCTCGCTGCTTTAGCCGAGTATGACGATGATGATGAGGGCTGTGAGTGTGACAAGCTACGAACGGGGGCTGCGCAATGTCAAAAACAGAAATTTGCGTTTGTCGTTGATGGTAAATTGAACGTCGGCGAAGATAAAAATCCAGTCAGAAAGTTCATCAGATTAACACCTGAGGATGAGAGTCTAGCTAACGATCGCAGACCGTATGGTTCAATTTACGGGTGCGATAATGACCGATTGTTACTTACAACGAAGGTCGCGACTGTAACAACGTCAGTGCTTAGCAACGATCACCTGCCGATGATATCCGAGGCAGCTTTAGGGTCGCATGTAAGCGTCGCTCCGCCAGTGTCAGTAATGAAATTAGCGAAAATTGCGCATCTACTACAGAAAGATCAACTTCCGAATCGGAGAATCTACGTAAAAAACTTCATTTTCATATGTATGACATTTTCGTTGGCTTTCATGTCTTTTTTTTCCCTGCGTACATTGCAAAGCAGTCTGAATCCGGGCGGCGGGCTTGGTTTAGTTTCGCTGAGTTGTTTCTACGGAAGTTATGTCATCGGATGCGTGACAGCGCCAGCGATCATGAACAAGATCCGACCGAAATGGACAATATTCTTCAGTTTATGGGGACAGTTGATGTTCAACGCGGCTAACTTTTACCCAAAATTCTACACAATGGTACCTGGATCGATTCTAGCTGGTTATACATGCGCACTTTTGCTTGTTGCTCAAGGAACGTACCTCGCTAGCATCGCAGCTTCATTCAGCATTGTTACCGAACGCAATATTGAAAATGTGATGACTATGTTCTTCGGAATTTTCACGCTGTTTCTCCAATCCGGACAAATTTTGGGAAACCTCATTTCGTCACTGATCTTGCAAGCTGAGCAATTTATTGAACGGTCTCATCTGGTCATTACTGTCGATGCGGATGCTGTTAATTCTACTGAACACATAATCAATAAACATGTCTTATTCGACGAAGAAAGCACCAAATCTTGGAACAAATCAATCTGCGGCGCGAGGTACTGTCATTCTTACAATCTTGACAGTTTAAGCGATCACGTTTCGAGACAAGCTCTCTATGTTTTACTCATTGTCTATTCGGCTGCGATTGTTCTTGCATTGATTATAAGCGCATTATGGCTCGATAAATTAGATATCATCTTTCAAAGTTCCAAAACGACAAAAACGATTGCGCAACAGCTGCGCAGCATGGGCTCATTTTATAAGAAAGTAAAGATGTTACTGATGCTTCCATTGATCTGTTATTCATCATTCATGCAGTCATTTGTATTTGGTGATGCTGTAAAGGTATGTAAGGTGATCTATCATTGAGCCTTTTTTCTAAAATCACATTATAGATTATGGTGCTAGCCATTTTAGCCAATCGGTTTTCAGTTTCTTTGCCCTGTACTGATTCAGGATGATTTGATTTCTAGGCCATAATCTAATCTGCTATTCCAGGCATATATAACATGCACAATTGGTATCAAGATGGTTGGTTATACGGTGGTATGCTATGGAGTTTCATCATCAATATCTGCTCTGTTTGTCGGTTTGATACGAAAATATACCGGCAGACCCTTCATCATTTTATCTGGTAAGAAGAAAAATAATCAACCATGCAACTTTTTACTTATCATTATCTGATATGTTAATATATTTAAATTTCAAGCTGATGCTTACATCCTATATTATTTCTAAGAATAAAGTCTCTTTTCCAGCGAGTCTCGGCTCAGTGAGTCTTCATATTGCGATGTTATACTGGATACCGCACAATGTTCAGCCGTATTTTGTCTTTGTCTTGTTCGGTTGTTTGGGAGTCATCGATGGAATATTTTTGACAGAAAGCAATAGTATGTAGATCATTTCATCAGTAATCATTTCACTTTTATAAAACTGCTTTATACATAGATTATTCTTTAGAAAGTGATCTTTGATATTTTCCTATTAACTAGGTTTAATTGGTAATACGTTCGAAAGGAAGGAATCTGCGTTCGTGTTCAGTAGAGTACACCAAGCGTTGATGTTGGCAGTAATGTTTGCCGTTTCGCGGTTTGTTTGTGTCACCGATAAGATATATATTGGCATGTATTTACTAGGTATTCTGCAAATACCATACATTATCCTCGAAATCATACTTTGGAAAGAAAAGAACTCGCTGAATAAGCAAACAAACTATGTCAATGTATAACTTGAATAATTATTGTGAATTGATGATTTCAAGATCAATATATCAGAACCTAATATCATTGATATCTGATCTGAACAGAAACAGAAATATTGTCAGATATTCACAGGTGAATAGCTCATCCAGGGTAAATCAAATATTACTCAATACATGCACAGCGTTTGATAGCAATGTGGCTTTTATCCCTCTGTTGTGAATGAGCCTTTTAAAGGAGAATTCATTCTTTACATACACAGTCAAAACCGTTGAAAATTAATCACTTTTTTCAAAGGTATAAATCCTCAAAAGTGTGTTGAGAAAAATTTTCCATGTACATGTATTAATGACTGACTCTAACTTTACTAAAAAGGTTCTAGTGTATTAATGAGGGTTGAGAAACATTAACTTTAATAGCTGATGCTCATATCGTCAATTTTTTAGCCCAGCCGTTTTTGGTTTCTGTATACAATATGTGTTCAGCAGGGGCGTTGAAGATTGATATTGTCAGATTGTTGAGCATATCAGACCAAGTCAGGATGGTGTCCCTGGATCACTAAATGTTAAGAAATGACTTATCTACATACTCTTAGTACATTTGAAATTTTACAATCAAACGTGCAATAGCAACAACTCGGAATAAATGATTATCTGTGCAGTTAAAAATTGAGTTGTAAAATTTGGAATGGGTGTTGATTTATTGATTGTCCAAAATGGTAATCAATTTCTATGTTACAGTGTATTTTGATAGCATTTAATGCTTTCAGTGGTCTATAGATTATTGCATTTGTCTCGTCATTGATTTGCGTCCTCTTTTATAGCATTTGTTTATTCATTTTAGCTCTTCTGCTACATTTTTGAAATGTTGTATTTTTAAGAATATTGACTATTTATAATAAGATTTTAGCTGTAAGCATATATTTTAGTCAGACACAATTAAATCAGGGTAATTTACATAATTTAGACTTGCATTTTTTTTAAAATTCAGTGATACAGAATGATATCAAAAATTTGTGTTTTTTTAATAATTCGAGTTTTATCAGTTCGCTGTTGAAATTTGTTTGATAATGTTATAAACATTTGAATTATAAATGTATTTGATATTTGGAACTATTTGACTATTTGAATCTCGCACCATAGATCTAATGAACTACATGCATTCATAGATAGCCATGACACGATATTAGTTAGGGATTTGTCACAATTATTCAATAAGCATTATGCAAAAAACCTTTAAGTAGGGGATGAAATAACTGCATTGAGATAAATTCATTTTATGTTGAACTTATCTAGTCTGCTCGCTTTGCAAAATCCGTCTGATGCAAAATTATGTTTAGATGCAGCTTTGTTGATATCGATTATGGCTTATCTTTCATTGATAATGGGCTTATCAAAAGATATTCTTTTTTTAATATTAGCTAGATGTGTCTGCCGTGATCTATGAATAAAATACTTATGGTAAACAAAAATATGGTGTTTATACTAGTATGCTTATTTCGGGAGATTTTAACCTAACTCAGTTAGTTGTAGCCGGAATTAGTTACAGTTTCACTTGATTTATTCTTGAGTTTAACAGTGTCAGTACTGTTTGAGACAGTGTTTCAAGGATTTGCAGTTTTTCAGTGTACCCGCCGCTAGACTGGTGCCAGAGTGCCGTTAAGTGCTGCCCTTGTATGTCCCATTGACGGTGAATGTGTGAACTAACCTAACAAATGGGTGTTTCTTACTTCGGCATGCGAGTAGATAAGATTAAGGGCAGCACGCAACGGTCCACGGCTTGTTACATCTTTCAAGGTCGTTGAGCTCGAATGATTGGTTTTAGGCGTCTACTAGTGTAAGTTTGAACTCATTTCGACTTCACTGTTTTGCTTCGACGAATTCCATCTGTGGCTTGCTACATTTGTATTGACTTATAGACACTTTTTAAGCCGATACGATATTTACTATTAACTTTTTTGATTGATAAGCATTGTTAATTTGTATAACCAAGCGGTAGATTCAAAATGGCGGCCTTTTCAACCGCAGAAATTCAGGGGCTAGAGGTTACAGTTCAGAGGGTTAGGGGTTAAGAGTATAGATGGTCCACATAGTTTAGGGTTAAGGTAAGCTTATGCCTTACATAGTAGCTAAGAGTAAGGATAAATCTAATGAAAAAAGTATGGTTTCCAGCAGTTCGGTATAGGCTCAGGTGATAAGAGCGCTATGCGAGCACTCGTGTTGCATGTTCGAAACCCATTTTTTAAGTAAGTGCCTACAGCCAATGGGCATGTGCAACTGCTCCAAACTAACATCAGCCATGCGTATCATCTATGTTTCAGGAAAATGACTTGTGAACTTTCAAATGGTCGACTTTCAATAAAACTTACAGATGGAACACCAGTTGTTCTGGGAAGGGGTCCAGAAACAGAAATAACTGATAAACGATGTTCAAAGAAACAAGGTTTGTTAATTTTCATTTTAGAAATGGTAGAAGCGTATCGATTTTGAGGACATTGATCACAGCATATCATGTATTCTTTTGTTGTTGATCTTCAGTTGAATTGACTGCTAACATACATGAGCAACACGTTACTATTACACAACTTGGAGCCAATAATTCCTATAAAGCATCTGACTCGATCGGACGAAAATCTTCGATGATATTCAAACATTCTGATGTTCTGTATTTTCTGGAAGGGCAATTTCCGTTTACTGTTTATTTTCATCATACTGATTTTAAGTCCAGTGCTGGTAAAAAGAATAAGTTAAGACAATTGTCAGATGATGGAAATAAAGATTGGAAGAAGCGAAAATTGGATGAAGATTCTATCACACTGAATGATGATGGTGATAATGAGAATGAGGAGGAAGACCTTGAAGCTATCAACGAAAAACTTCAGTTCATGAAAAAAAACTTTGCTAACACAGACACACAAGAATGTAGCTCCAATGTTACTGATAATGACTCGGACAATGTCATAGATAACAAAACAAGTTCTTTTGTTAATTTCCGTAAACCGAATGCAGATTCTAAATGGGAGAATCCTGAAGATTCTCTGTTGGTCTATACAAGCACCGGTGTTATTAGTAGAAACAAGGTTAGATCTTTTTGGGTGACATTTGTTACAGGATACATGTATGTATATGTAGAAAATAAACTATTGCAATTATTCATGATGTTCTTCGGTTCTTAGGTTGCAGCATTCGATATGGATGGTACAATTATAACCACAAAATCAGGGCGAGTTTTTGCAGTTGATTTCAATGACTGGAAGTAAGTACTCATTCAAAAGTTCATCAAAGTTTTTTAAACTGTGCATAAAGGATTTTTCACTAGCATGGCAATATTTCAGATTTCTGCTACCAGAAATTCCAGGAAAACTGAAGAAACTTTTTGCCGATGGTTTTAAGATCGTGTTTTTTACGAACCAGGTACATTCGACATTATACATGTGTTTCGAAATGAAGGCCCTGTAAAGATTCTGAATACAGATAACAATATTATTAAGATTGTTAATCTCATTGATAGATGGGAATAAGCCGTGGAAAACTCAAGGAAAAAGATCTGAAGACTAAAATCACGGAAATAGTCCGGCAGATACCAGCCCCAATTCAGGTTTTTGTTTCGACTGGCCCAGGTCGCTACAGAAAACCGGCTCTTGGAATGTGGACATTTTTACACGAAAAAGTAATTTATTATCTGTAAAGCATTTACTATCATCAGTCAAACCAACTCTCTTAAAACCATTTGTTGTTCGAAAGAAAACGAATCATTTTACTCTTGTTTCAGGCGAATGATGGCATTGATATTGATGAAAAATTGAGCTTTTATTGTGGAGGTAAATGCAAACTAATATAGTTGCTACCTGTGCATGGTTAAAGAAGGTTTAATTGTGCTATGGTTACATCTAGTGTAAATTTATATTTAACTCATTCTAGATGCAGCAGGTCGTCCTGTAAATTGGGAACCAAAAAGAAAAAAGGACTTCTCATGCAGTGATCGACTGGTTCGTTTAACATAACTCTATTCAATCATCAAGAAATGTTCCAGTCCATATGTATTTATTAATTATTTACATTATTTTCAGTTTGCCATAAATGCTGGTCTTGCATTTCATACCCCTGAAGAATTTTTCAAAAACAGCAAAAAAGCTCCTTTTAATTTGCCAGAATTCAATCCTGTAAGAACTATGCGAATGAACTGAATGTTCATTATCTCCTTTTGCGATATTCTGTTCTTAATTTTTCTGAGCCAAATACTTACGTTCATTCTTCTATTAGCGAAATCTAGATTCCAATGGTCCA
The DNA here is from genome assembly GCF_964204645.1 of Tubulanus polymorphus. Lineage (NCBI taxonomy): Eukaryota > Metazoa > Nemertea > Palaeonemertea > Tubulaniformes > Tubulanidae > Tubulanus > Tubulanus polymorphus. The sequence continues at coordinate 7,477,764 of NC_134027.1, read as the reverse complement.
CTTACTGACCCAGCTAATGAAGAAATTACTTCAACAACCCAGGAGGTACTAATATACTGGTGTATGTATTGTATATATGTTGCAAATTTTCAACTTTCTCTGTTCATCATTTCCTTCTTCTGTTTCAATTTACAAGCTTATCGTGAATGTTGGATTTCCGGCATGTAAGTCTACTAATTATAGAAAAACCGTATTGATCTATTCAATCTAAAATTCATCTGAGTACTAGCCACGAGCAATAGGTATGTTTTATATCCATCTGCAGCAGGAAAATCATTTTTCTCTGAAATGTATCTGATACCGGAAGGATATGTTTACATCAGCCGAGTAAGTATAACAGGGTATTCACAACATTAATTGGTTGTTTATTCTTTGAGCTTGTCTTCGAAGAGGGCTGCTGGTTCAGAATCAAGACTTGCATGATTATTTTGTTCCTGTTACCAATCAAATTAGACTGGTCTGCAATTAAAATTTTTATTACCAGTATTTGATTTTAAGTATAAGTATAAGTATTTATTCACATAATAGATTGATACAAAGCATTTAAGTATACATGTATAATAAAAAACTTTTACAATAAAAAATTTTTGGTAGTAGATTATAAGCAGGGTATGTGTAATTGTAAATCATGCTTTTATTTTGAAGGATATTCTTGGCAGCTGGCAAGCTTGTGTGTCTAAGTGCCTGAAAGCATTAGATTCAGGTTTGAGTGTAGTAATCGATAACACCAATCCAGACCCCGAGTCCAGAAAAAGGTTCTTTAATATAACATAGAATTTTGCTTATTTCATCGTGTTAAAAAGGAATGTGAACTATTACTTATGTTATGAATACTTTTGGTCTAGGTATTTGGATTGTGCTTCAAAGAAGAAAGTTCCCTGTAGATGTTTTTATTTCAATGTGACATTCCAGCATGTTCAACACAATGAACGGGTTAGAATTTTTTGCAATATTTTAACCTTTATAGCCGAAATCGGATTTTTAAGTACTCACGCGCTATTGATCCGATACATTTACTTATGACTGGTTTATTGCAGTTCAGAGAAATTACAGACAAAAATCACCAGAAGATAAATGAAATGGTCTTGCATTCATTTAAGTGAGTGAATCTGTGCTTGTTTGAAAAAAGGGAAACTCTGTTGAGATAGAAGTTTATTTAATTTCAACTATCGCTTCAAGTCCTAATGACTTTCTTTTCGTCTATTTCAGAAAGAAATTCATTGAGCCTGGCTTATCTGAAGGATTTACTAAAATAGTGAAAATCAATTTCGTGCCGAAATTCGCTCACACTGATTTAGAATCATTATATTATCAATATTTGATGGAAAAATGAAATTGTAATTTCTCCATTGATGACAATAAAACATATGTATATTTGTTTCATATTCTGCATGTTGTAATTTTGTCAATATCTATACGCTAATATCATTAAGGAATAAAAAAAGGAACATACACAATTTGCTGGATAGTTATTCTTATAAGAGGACGGTAGATTACAACCACAGCTTAAATAAGATTTTGAAGGTTTCACACACAAGTACCTGAATACCCCCACGGTTCCACAATGATGTAATTTATTGAGGGAAAGAGTTAGATAAAGTTAAATTTGGTCACGGTGCAGTAGTTTTCTGCAACACTACAATACAACCAGCCATCATATGTTTGTACTCGTCGATCTCAATCATTTCGTATTGGCATTTTCCATCGCTTTGCAAATTTTCCACAAATTCGTCGAAACCTCGGAAACTTTCCGTTTCTAAATAGTCTCTCCCAAAACAGGCGAAAACATAGCCGCCTGGAAAAGAAACAGCACGAACGAATTAATCTCGTTATCCGTCCATTCCTCCAGCTGTTCTAAGTTTTTTTTTTTCTGTTCTAAGTTTTAGATGCAGCCAATAACGCGCACCTGTCCTGCACATTCTCAACATCTCTGTCAGTGCCTGGTATTTTATATGCCCAGGAATTATAGCGCCACAACTCACAACGTGGTCATAAAACCCTAAAATGCAAGCTGATAATAAAAATTCTATCATGGAATATCATAAATAAACATTAAGGTCAATTTGTTTCTTACCTGTTGAAATGGAACATGGTTTGTCGACGGTAACAAACTCGATGTAGCAGTTCTCATAGAAACTCTTTCGCACCGCTAGATTCGCCATCTGCTTCGATGGTTCAATGGCGTCAAATTTTCCCGTGAAACCTACCTTCCTCAACTAAGATGATAATGAACAAAACAGATTTTGGGAAATCTTTCACCCACACTATGCGGTCATTGTTACATTATACACAGTAAACCAAGCCTAACCGGACAAACAGGGACGGGCAAAATTAGTCCGAGGTAAGCGAAGTCTTGAGTTAAGGATAGGAACATACGTTAGGATGTCAGAAAAATTATTTTGTTTTTTGACCGAGTCCGGCGAGGTTTTACTGTAATTTATTAAAAAACTATTTTTTCATCCTATGGTTGTGTTATTTAACATTCATAAATCCAATCGCAGCAATGAATAATTCTGTAAGGTTGACCAACACGACCAAACTGAAAATATCAAGTTTAGTTAGAATTACCAAATAAGGTCAAAATCTAAATATCATCAACCCGGATGATAAATTCATATAAATACTCCAGGGCCCGGTTTCACGAAAAATTTAAACTCTAATTTTTGATGTAATTGCTATTGGTTACTTCGTGTTTTCAATAAGGACAACAATTCAAACTCAACCGTTTTAGGCTTAAACGTTTTTGTGAAACTGGGCCCAGACTTTTGACAGTTAAGTCGAGTTGGGATAGAGCGTTGGAGAGTTTTGGAAGAGGTTTGTAAAAGTAATGAGAGCCAGAGTCTTGCAGAGTTCCGAGCAAGCTCTATGGAAGTGAACGCATGGTACGTACGTACATTAAGCTGTAGGAGAAAGAAGAAGAAGATGCTGAAACATCAAACCTTGGAAATTTCTCCAAGATCAAACTATGCTGAAATACTATATGCTGAATTGTTGTTAATTGGATTAGCAGTGTTACTTTGTTGGTTGCTGATTGGATCACTGATGTCGGAAAAGATTGATGTCATACACGCCACTATTATCTTTCACGATAATCATCATATTACCTCCTCGGCGACGAGTCCAGTTCCGGCACCGACATCGAGAATTCTACAATCTTTATTCCGCACATAATCATCGACAACCTTCGCAAGCTTTTCTGGACCAACGTATTTGGCGATCAATTTCATATCCTGTTAAAAAATACAATGACTATGTGTGCAATACTGCGTGCTTTTTCTCAGCAGTTGTCATCGGTGTCTCATGATAGCCGGTCGGAAACTACCTCATCGTATGATGTCCGTTTGTTATAGATTGCAGCAACTTCAGCTGGGTCGCCAGTAGACTCTTGTAATTCTTTCACCAGCGATTTGTAAGCGCTTTCGTTCTCCATTGCATATGTATATATGTATACGGTTATTCACGTGGGCCTGAATATATTACCCTAGATTACTATTCGCAATATGTGCCAGTCGATCCGATTATCTAGGAAAGACAATTCACGCATATATATATATATATATATATATATATATATATATATATATATATATATATATATATATATATATATATATATATATATATATATATATATATATATATATATATATATATATATATATATATATATATATATATATATATATATATATATATATATATATATATATATATATATATATATATATATATATATATATATATATATATATATATATATATATATATATATATATATATATATATATATATATATATATATATATATATATATATATATATATATATATATATATATATATATATATATATATATATATATATATATATATATATATATATATATATAGATAAAAGTGCTGTATTTCTAAAAAGGAATCCTTTCCGCACGCACGGACAATTTTCCAAATCAAAATAAGATTTCCAGATGCCTAATCATTTCTTTGTTCGCGCGTGTGAACGATTAACCAATGATCGATTTGATTTTTTAACGGTCATTATTATATTTCATTTGCTCGAAAAGTTTTCATATCAGGCTAGAGATTTTCAACCACGGCACGGCCGACAACAGTCACAATCATTGTGAATGCCAGAAAGTTGGTGCGATGAATACAAGCGTGATGAATAATTCAGATTCATCGGAAGAATTTATCAACATCTGCGACAAATGGAAAGTGTTACCCATCCATAAGTATCACGTATTCAGTGTCCTAGTGTACACGTGTTTCTACGGACCAGCTTCCTTGTTCGGTGTACTTTTAAACGGATTGACGCTTCTAGTTTTGCGATATATGGCGACGAATGCATCTTACTATCTTATCAAAGTAGTAGCTATCTACGACCTTCTGTATTTGCTCTGCATTCTCATTATGTTTCCTCTTCGGACCCTGCACGTTTACGCAGTCGTCGGAGATGTCGTATTCCGTAAAGATGACTGGGGTTTCGGTTGGCAATTCACCGTGTTTGCTCTCGGATTTTACTACGTTTTTCAGTCGATTAGGAACTGGTGTGTCGGTCTGTTGAGCTTCGAAAGGTTAATTGTGGTAACGTTTCCACTGAAATCACGGCTGTTTTGGTCGCTGTCGAAAGTTACGCTTAATTCTATTTATCGTGAATTTAGTATCGTTTGTTTTATTTCTGCCTATTTTTCTGCCAAACAAAGGGTTGAAAGCGTTCCGATGCTCGAGTACCGGAATGAGAACCTGGATTCTATCTAATGAGTTATCCTACTATTATAGCAATCCTTATCTACTTGACTGGAATGCGAAGATGAGCTCGTGGGTAGGTTTCATTTATCTTTCCGTTATCCCCATGATTTCTCTACTCGTCACCAATACATCTCTCATTCTTGCATTGACTTTACAAAAAACGGTCAAAACCGCAAAAAATATTCATTCGAATTCGAATTCTACAAAACAAGGTAAAGTCCTTCGAATGGTTATTTCTGTTGTAATCATATATATCTTATTTGAGTCGGTGTCGTTTTTGGATAGGGCCTTTTTTGCCAGAATTATAGAAATACAGGGATATGATTATCACACCTCGATGATGGTACGGAAAATTGGCATGGGTTTAACTGTTCTCGATTCTTGTGCCAATTTCATCGTCTATTGCTTCACGAATAATATGTTCCGAACAACGACGCAAAAGATGTTCACCTTACCATACTATAGACAAAAGAGTAATTGTTTTGAAAAGCTTAATCCAACCTTATTACGCCGGAAACACCAAGCTCCGTTAGAGAAGATATATCGACAGGGCCCAGGGACCTTGAAAACTTAATATTCAATCAATAACCAACAAGAACAAAAGTTTTAAAATGATTTCAGATTTTTGAGCTTCATGCTTAAATATGTTTTAGACCTTTTTCCTCGTGCCATTATAGTTGATCAACCCTTATCTTATATGCATTCAAAAACTGTAATGAAAAACAATTCGTCATTTGTTGTCAAGCCCTTTGTCTAACAATCATTCAGAATTACTTTAAGGTCGATCGTTATTTTAAGCCCAACAGCATATTCAGCATACCATTTATCATTCAACGCTCAGATACATCACGAACTGAGCACTGAGCTAGTAATTCTTTAGCTTCGCCTCCCGTTCGGAAAAATGAATGATGATTACAGTATTTGTGGACGGTAAATTTCTATGATAGTATTCAGAAGTGGAAATATTGAGAAATGTTGCAAAGACGAATATCTTGAGGAGTTTATTCGGAAGTTTTCTCTAAAACCACTACGAGGCCAGGATCAGAAAAATGATATTGGTCGATCTCAACGATTTCGGATTTACATTTTCTATCGCGTTGAAGTTTTTCTAAAAAATCGTCGAAACCTCGGAAATGTTCCTTCTCTAAATAATCTTTTCGAAAACAGGCCAAAACGTAACCACCTGAAACAAAAAAAAACAAATCCAATGCTATGATCCCGTTTGATGGAAGTATGATTGTTTCGTTGTTTTTCAACCTTCCAAACGCCTGTTTACCTATTTTACACATTCTTAACAACTCAATCAATGTCTGGTATTCAATGTGCCTGGGGATAATGGCTCCAGAAGTCACAATGTGGTCGTAAAAACCTGTTTTAAATAAGCATGTTTTCAAAGTATCGCTATTTTCAGATTTTAATAACTTGGATATATTCTCCTTACCGGTTGAAATAGAACACGGTTTTTCAACGGTTACATACTCAGAGTAAAAGTTCTCATAACAACCTTTTTCTTCAGCTCGTTTCAACATTCCTGGTGCGGGCTCAATGGCGTCAATTCTACCTTTGAACCCTGCTTTCCGCAACTAGTGCAAAAGTAATTCAAAATGATTTATGTCATTAAATATCTATTCCACCAGCAATTGCCACCCATACCTAATGGATGTGATTTTCATGAATTGTTAAACCATCGACTTTTAAAAAGAATTTCGTCTTTAGAGTCCATAGTTAAACTTTATAACATATTAAAAACGAAAATGCTGTGTAAAATTTTACCTCCTCACCGAGAAGCCCGGTACCGGCGCCAACATCAAGAATTTTACAATCTTTATCCTGCACATACATTTCTATAATCTTTACCAAACTCTGTGGAGCAGTATAGCGCCCATATGACTTTACATCCTCTAGAAAAATGATTCAAGGTCTGAACGATGTTTGATCTTAAAATAGGGATTGTCCCTGTTATTTATTTGGTTTGTAAATTTCGTTAGATTTTTTGATCGAGTGTCCCTTACAGACCCACCACACCTGCCGGGAGCGAAACAGGGGGTTTGATTTTGAAATCGGAAATCGAAGTACAGATATAGTTGTTTGCTCGGCGGTCTAATTTACAGAATTTTCTTTTTTAAATCGAAGTACATAATTGGAAATTCGGTTCCGGTTCATTCAAACAATCTTCCAAGCAGTCTGAACAGGCAAGCGACTGATTGGGATGAATTTTTCTGGCTGCCTAATTTAATACATCAAGATTTTGGGAATAGCTAATTACAAGGGTGAAGATCATTTTGTCCATTTTTATATTTTTTTGGTCGTTTTCTACGTGTAAATAGTCCGATAGTTTATTGTGGTTTTTTTCTCGGGTAGATGATGTTGATGTAGAAGTCCTCTAAGTTGATTGTTCCGCGTGTTGACTAGATAGAAAGGAAGCACATTTCGAAACGCAAATTTTCCAGATGAGAATATGGTCCTTGGGTATCCGAAGTGTAGTTTATGACATCGACGGTGCAGCTCCGATGAGGATGGGTTTCTCCGTCAAGGGGAGCGCAATCGGTACTTCACATCTGGTGCTGAGTTTGCCTAAAAGGAAAAGTTTTTACACGGGAGCAGTTTTGTGTTTCTAATATACAGTGCATAGGTAGGTCTGTGGATGCGTCGCAATCAAACGGACAGTGCTATGCGCATTGATGGACCGTCAGTAAGAAAGCGGCACAGGCACGTGAATATTGAATACATATTTGTACACTTACGAATATACAGTCTTCATCGGGTTTTATTTACATTGTCACGATTAGGTTTTTGGTAGTTTTTAATGAGACTGATGTCAAGAGGCAACTTTCCAGCCACCACCACGCGCAAATAGACTGAGCTTGCTATCCTGAAGCCAAAAAGGAGGCAGCTTTCCAGCTATCGCGGCAATGAGACTGAGTTTACAGTCAAAACATCAGAAACAGTAAACTTACTGTAATGCGTATGTGGTGAAATAAAACAAAAGTGGTCAGACAGTTCTATGCGTATTGATAGACCGTCGTTCCGGTTCGATCCATATCAGAACATACCTCAAGTGTCAAAATCGAAGTATGTAGGTGTAATTAAAAAAAGAAAATGGCGTCGGGTTTAATTAATAGACTACGCTAATGGTATCGATTGTGATTCTGTTTACTGCATTCAGTCCGCTTGCGTCCAGATGTATAAGTATATTGTTAAGACTCCAAATATGAAGGTTTTGTTGAAGTATGATTTCTTGGTTTAGGCGATCTATTAGTGAGTTTTTGAAATACATTATAGTGTTGATGCGGCCAGAGCCTTGTTCTAGATTGTAATGATTTTTACGCCCATGTTTTAAGACAAAGTAAGGAGATATCGGATGGTTTTCGGTGGAATTTAGTTTTTTATTGAAATTACTTATGAACGGTCATTTGTTTTATTCCCCCTAAAGTCTGTAATGTAGTTTACCTGTATATTTTACCTTATCATATGATTCCCATTTATCGTACAGCTCAGTCAACTCAATTGGGCCGTTGCATTGGTGAACTTTGGTGAATACAAATTCGTAAAAACTTTGCTCGCTAGTTATGTTCAATGATTCCATGTCGGCGCCAGGAGAAGTGCTAAAATTCGTAAAAACTTTGCTCGCTAGTTATGTTTAATGATTCCATGTCGGCGCCAGGAGAAGTGCTAAAAGGAAGCAAACTGGTCCAGGGGTGACCTATTTTTAGGTAGTACAGTAGTCGATAAACTTGAACTTGAACTGATATGACTCGATATGATATGACTCGTGGGTTGTCGTCAAAATGGTCCAGGGGTGACCCATTTTGAAAGCACAGTATAGTCGACCCTGCCGTGCATACACCCGTCGCCGGTCTATCTGGTAGCCGTCTTCGGCGAAATAAAACTATCATTTCGGTTTGTTACATTGATTGCGCTTCTTTAAACTGGTGATGGTCACCTAATTCGGTGGAAAGGAAAGTCCCCGGACGCAGCCGAAGCCGGCACCTTGCCTAATCTCAAAATAATTTCAAACTTTTCGAATTCTGAAATATTCGAATAATTCTTAATGTAACGTCTTTATAAGGGATAAGATTTTCAAAAGCCGTGTAAAAGAAATGGTTTTCTTATATTTTCTGGCCAGAAGAATCAGCGCCGGAGACGCCCCGCTGACAATCAATATTCAGCGGTTTATGGATTTAATTAGTCCAACCAGTAGCGAGACGCGGCGCTGGAGAATTGTTTGCTCGCAATCCACAATCTCGAGATCGTTGCTTAAAGATGGCGTCGCTTCTTCGATTTGTAGGTGGACTGCGATTTAGTCGGAATTGTGGTGGTACTATTGCTGCCAGTGTCACTCGACATAAACGGGCTAATTTAGCTGCTCCGGCTTGTTTTATTTCTACAAGTCAGAAGAATAAAGAGGCTGTCAGTGTTACATCCGATGCGTTAGAGAAGACGAAAGAGAAGATTGTATTTCCTCATCCGGATGCGATACCAGATGAAGAACACAAGGTTAGCCATAACTTATTTAAATCATTCTATACTATTGCCATCATATGCCTTATGACAATAATTTCATTTCAGAACTGGATCTCATATGGATACAGTTTAACAGATAAAGATGAAGATGAATGGGCTCATAATATCATCATGTTTGCTGGAATAACTCTATGCCTTTGCGGTGGATCGTTCATATTCGCATATCTACCCGATTTTCAGTAAGTTAGTTAATTTTCCACCTACTTCGGAAGGAATTTTCATGAAAAGCCAAATTTGATGGTATCGTTTTTCTCTTTTTAATAGATTACAGAACTGGGCGCAGAGAGAAGCGTTTTTAGAACTAGCACGGCGCGAAGAACTAGGCTTACCCCTCGTAGATCCAAATGTAATTCCAGTAGAAAGGATAAACCTGCCTTCTGATGAAGAGTTAGGAGATATGGAAATTATCATTTAATAGTGATAATGTCAACGATACTTTAGTGTGGAAAACTTTTCATGTATATACTACAAACTATCATTAGTGCATCGAGTTTGGAAGCTTACTGATACAGTTTTTTGTCAATTCATTCATTCACGATTGCTTGGATAGGAATCAGGTTTTTCTGTTGTAGAAAATGGCTTTGTATTGCATGAAGTTGGCAAATGTTTTGTTGTTGTAAAAGTAGAAAATAAACAAATATTTATAAATTGTAAATGCACTGCAAGTCTTCCTCATTCATTATCAGGGCTGGCAGGTTTATCTCTGGTATTTACCAAAGGGTTCTTGATTGAAAACATCATCAGGATACCGACAGCAATCGGCGGAGGATGGCACAAGCTTGTATTTACTTACCATCATCACTCAAAACAACTTTTAATTTTGCTGAATAAACATTTATTTTCAAAATAGCATAAAATTATAAACCACAGATTTGTTTTTAATTACAAACTTTTTGAATCATTGCCGTTATTACCAGTACTAGCTTATTGGAAAGTAGATTCCATCCACTTTTTAGGTTACTGGTATACATGTACAAAGATGGATACAAGTAGTTTTAATCAATCAGACAATAATCATTCCATAAGTAAATAACGGTATCTGTCTGATTCACTATGACCTTTGCCGGATTTTTCCAGGAGCATAACTTGACAGAGCTACCGGTACACCTAATACGTTTTCCTTCATTAAGCTTAAAAAAGTTGTTAATAGGAACAGGAATGAAGGCACGTGTTTTGAAAGTTCAGTGAATTTTTTGCTTCCTAGCTGATGTCCATTGGTACTTGAGTTACTGAATCCTCCTCCTGTGAATTCTCTTCAACATCAGCCGATTCCCATAAATCCTGTAAAAGTTCACCTGAAACGAGACATATCTTATCAAGAGACAAATTCATCATACCTATACATAGTCGGCTTTAGCAATTGTCTTTTTGTCTCAATCAAAATTGGGGTTTGTACGTTAAAGAAAATGTGCATTGACCAATTAAGTAGTTCACTAACTCCATTGAATATAACAGTTTCCTGATTTTAGAAGAAACAACCCAGGCAGGTGTGTATCAACTTACGCTCATAGTGGGGAATGTTAGGAAGGTTTTTGTAGATCATTTCGAGTTTACTGATGACACTGATGTATTTATGATCATCGGCTGCCGAATGTTTGACGAAGTGTTGATCCCATTCAGAGAACCAGTGTAACAGCATTAGTCCGTGCCGTAGAACTAGGTGACTCTGTTCGCTGTCATTTCTTAACTCACGATACATCAGACTGAACACTGCCTTTATCACCTAAATTTAGGAAAACGAAAAATGTTGACACTATGTTCAGAAAGATTCGAATTTTACCTAAAATATAAAAAACTGTACCTCGGAACTACAATGACATTCAGTTTGAAGTAACATCAACGCGCCATAACGATGCCGCCTCACTAAACACATCAGTAAACAGACAATCTGAAAACATGGAAAACTCAAACTTCCAATCCAAAAAGCTTTTTCATAATCAGGACCATTCAGGTACCGATAAAATAAATCTTATTCACTAGAAATCTGGATCAAAATGATATTCTTCATACATTAAGCCCCGGGTAAGAACGAAATCTAGATTTAGTAGGATTATTACCGGTATTGTACTTTTAGCCAAGATTCCTTACCTTATGCGAGATTGCTGTAGTACTTTCCACTGGGAATTGTGATGGTTTGATGCAGATCCCATACAAACAGCTCAACACACAATTATCTGTTTATGATTATAAGAATGAATCAAAAATCAAATGAATTAAAACAAATTTGAGGAACAAATGAAAACTTTTCACTCATGTACTTGTGATATAGACATCAATTACCTGACGGAGCACAGAGGGTTGACACGATTAAAGGTGATGCAAGGAGACAATTTAACAAATTTAATGTATTCATCAGAAACTGTGGTTTATCCGATAACAATAAACAATCCAAAACTGTACCATCTTCTAACAATGAACTGAACCTGTAAAAAATATCAACCCATTAGACACATGTAGGAATTGTTTCTTTTTTGTGATTGTTGATAATATCATACCTTTGTAAGTCATTAGTTGCACTTTCCCTGGCTAAAGCAATGAGTACTTGCAAACATTCCTCTGATAAAATAGCCTTACTCGTCATTCCCTAGGAAAGAAAAACCTCGCCTATCATTTTCATCATTCACAAATGGTCATTCTACGAGTGAAGAAAATATACGAGTACCTCATCATTTTTCATCAAAAGCAACTTTTGAAGAATGCTGAAAATCGAAGATCCACAAAAATCAGAAGTTGAATCCTACACAAAAGAAAAATAATGAATGCATGAAAATATCGTATCATATTTTTTTTAAAGTTTTCGAAAATAGATGATACATGTATGATCAGACAAGGGTAATACTGACCCGATTACAGACCAGGCAGTCTCGTATTGGTTGACAATGAATTACAAGTTGCAGCAGCACATGTAATGAATTTCTGGCTAATTCACAAGCAACTTCTAATGCGTTATCATCGGTCGAAGCATGTCCAGCAACTAGGTCGGATAAACTATCCAAACTGCTACCGTGAAATGAACCAGTTGATGATTGAGTTCGTAATAATGGTTTGTTTCTACAGTCGACACAGTTTATATAATTTTGTAAATAATCCTTTATAGATGGTAATACTTTTAGAGTCTCCGCTATTTGACAGTTAAACCAATACTGCCCACATTCAACGGTCGAAGCGATGGTGCTTTTAGAATTGAGTAAAACGTGGAACGCCTCATAAGCCGACAGCCTGTTCTCAATGTTGGGGTTCGAACACACGCCGGTTTCAGATCGATCATTGAACAATCCAATCATTCCACAATTTGAACTGCTATGATCATAATTCGGCAACAACTTCGACACAAGACACGGACCTGGAATTTCACCTACAACAACAAGAAATAAGTGATAATTTCATCATTTCCATGTATGGAAAACGATCTTAAGCAATTGCTCGGTGGGTCATGATCAACCCCAGCAAGACTATGCTATCTGATTAAAACATAAAAGACTGGCCATAATTTACAAGCGTTAGGGTCATCAATCATTTTCAGGGTGTCTCCCACAAAATCTGTATGGACACTTTTGTCAGCTTTTAGTACTCACCACTCGAAATTTTCAATCGCAGGTGATGTTTTCTATGTTTAATTGGTCTTTTCGAAGTAAGTGGAGAATTACCCATTGACACATCGCATTGAACTCCACGAGAGTCTGTAACTGGTTTAGATTTTAGACAATCGCCGATGAATGATTGAGCAGTAGGGAAATTTGCGACTTCTCCGAATTTGCTCGGTGAATTGCCACTGTGTCTAGGTGACTGACTATCACGCATTGGACCTTTAGGACTGCGTACGCTGATGTGATTGTTATTAATTTGAACTTGCTTCTCCAGATTTTTATTTGTCGTCTGAAGCTCAACGATTTCACGATCTTTGAATAAAATATCCGTCTTCATTTTCGACAACTCCGATTCGAGTTCTTTTTGTTTCATTGATAATTCACCATCCTTTAGTCTTAACGAATCTAATTTCTCTTGTTTTACACGAAAGAGTTCCGATTCTTTTTGAGTTAAAGACTGACGAAGCATGTTTATTTGTCCATCTTTGCTATAATTTTCCACTCTAATATGTCTCATCTTGAATAAATGTGAAATAGAAAAGCCTTAATAATGATTCAGGATCCATTTCCACATTTGAGCTACAATTTGATGTCAATATTAGAAAATATTATGTCCTCGCCATTATAGGGGTACTGAAGGGAGCAGACATGCTTACCTGTTCTTTGTATCCAAGTACTTCTGTTTTTAATCTTTGCACTTCTTGCGCCAGTGATTCTGAATAGAGTCCATGTTGTTGCTGATTAGTCTTATTGACGGATGGAAAAGTGGGAGTACTAATTCTACTCTCATTATTTCGCAACACTAAACCGGAATTGAATGCTGAATTATTGAACTGTGGAACGTTAGATTGTATCGATCTCGATTTCATCGATCCACCGAATTCATCATTGTAAGAATGGTATCCTTCAGAAGCAGACAGCGAAGAACTGGCTGTCGCTATCATCGTTTTCGGACGCACCGATGATGCATTATTCTGATCAGCTATACCTAATGCTTGCGAAGCCATGATATCGATCTTTTCGAGCTGATCGCCGGAGAAATCATCGCTCTCATCCCACAGCGAGTCGGGCAGTTCACACATTGTTGTATTAGCGCAAGTATTGGCTGATACCATAGGTATATTCAAATTTAACTTTAAACCGGATCGGGTTAAATTCTCATCATCAGCTGTTGCCGTGCTGGATTGTTTCTGGTTGATGTAATAGATCTACACTACTAATATCTTTTTGTTTACTACATGTATTGTTTTTATTTGAGTTCATACATGAAGACTTTAAGTTTACACAACCGGTGCCGATTGCTTGATATTCCCTTTTCAAATTCGAACTACTATCCATTCCATCTCTTCTGCCATGTCTGCACCACCTGACGTTGTCGTTAAATTGTCTTCTTCACTTGTCAAGTGAAGAAGATACCAGCTTCTCGCCTTCGGATAGCCTTGACTTTATGTTTATAGGACGCCTACTACTGTTGTTTACAGTTGTGTGAATACCACACAACCTACAGACGGGTTATTTGTAGAACGGGAACCAAAGTCAATGGCAAGCTTGACGTTTCCAGCCTCTCAATAAAAAAAAAAAGAGCGTTCGATTTTCGGATTTCGAGCTTCCCCAGCGGAAGTTCGACTTCTTGCGAATACGCGGATGGAGCGGATGAAGTACAGTTTAGACTGGTTGCCGTATTACTGCAAATGTACGGTGCCACAGGCAACCAGTCTACCCTCAACCATCCTCGCTTGTCAGGGCTTGTTCCATCGGAGCTCACCGCGGTTTCTGTGAACAGTTTTTGTTTTATACTTGATGAGATACTCTGTACTCCGAAGTCTGTGTACAGATTTGCTCTAAAAGCATTACGAATGAATTGAATTGAATTGAATTGACTATAACCGATAGCGATTTTAGTAGACGTTCAATTCAGTATGGAACAAGCGCGCGCCTGCGACATACGTTTTTAGCGCATCGCTATGTACTTGGCCTTTAGTGTAAATTGGGTATTTAGACTTTCAAGCGTACCGGTAGTAGCATAATACGTTTTTTACTACGCGCCTAGCCTAGGCCATCGATTATAGGAAATTATATTGACGTTTGTGTGAGTTTATTGGTTACTAGATTTTTGGATTGCACGATTGTTAGACTCGTCCGATTTTTACTGTCAACATCAACAAGTAGGAAGATGATGTTACCTAGTGGAAGATTTCTTAAGATCCTGTATACATTCTTGGGCTTGGTTTTAGCCGTGGTGATCTACATAGCTTTTTTCTATTTGCGTTACATGTATCACGGTATGATAGATGCTACCGATTCGGACAACGCCCAAAGGCTGACTTCTATAGATATTAAAGATCTTAAGAAATTGTTGAAACCGTACTCTATCGGATCACACGTTAAGATATTAGATGTTTACGAGACAACACCAGAAGAAGAAAGATACGAATGCGTCTCGCTGAAAACATCAATTGGCACCACCCCGATATGTATTTATCCACCAGCATTGGATGGCATCATTTCGCGGGAAATTTACAGTTTCGGGATCTGGGAACCAGTGAACCTGAAAACATTAGAAAGCATACTGTTGGAAGATCGGTCATTGCATTTCATAGATGTGGGTGCTAATTTAGGTGTATATACCCTGACTGCTTTGAAACATCTACGGAAAACTGTTTCCGTAGACGCAAATCCGATAAATGGGATGCACCTGAGACGTTCAGTTAAACTGGGAGGCTACGAGAGTCTTTCTACGATCGTCATAAATGCGGTTACCGATGTTCGAGATCCAGTAATCTTGGCATTACCTGATACCAGAAATGTCGGAGGAGCAACTGTCGTTAAAACTAATGATACAGATTTAAGCAGAACGATAGCTACTGACGCGATTCTGATGAACGATCTATTGGATGTAATTCATTTCGATAGAGCGGTTCTAAAAATGGATATAGAATCTTCAGAGTACGCTGCGCTTAGATATTCTGAGAAGATATTTCAGCGAGTTGACATACCGTATATATTTATGGAATTTAGGAATCGGGATTTGATCTTGAAAAGGAAGTTAGAACTTATGGGATATACCGCCTATAGGATCGACGATAGAACTAAACCACAAAGTTCCAAAATTGAAGAATGGGAAGAAGATGTTCTTTGGGTTAAAAATAAAAAAACACTATAGCCGGTACAGAGGATTCGTTTGAGGGGACTTCAATTAGACCAAGGACATATTTAAACTAGTTAATACGTCATTGATTAGACGAACATATCAATGAAGACATATACAGAATATACGCGTCTTTATTAATTTATTAATGTACAGTTGAACCTTGTTAATACGATTCTGTTATACGTAGACTAAACCCGTTTATTGCGATGAATTCCAGTCGATGTCTCGGCTAACATATCAATCCAGATTTGGATAACCCGTTTAATACGACGATTTCCCTTTTGACATAAAATTCGTATTAACGGGGTTCCACTATATAAGCCAAACACGAAGTCTGCTGAAGAGTGCCTTGTAAATACATATATGTGCTAATAAAATTTCTCTAAAACTTGATTTTTATTCGCAAGAAGAGGACGTTCGTGCAATTTGTTTAGTGTAGTGCCCGAGGAGGAGCAAGAATAATCAAATGTAAACAAATCAACAACAAAAATCGACCGTACGTATGCTGATGTAGCCACAAGTATTTCAATTGATTCATTTACATAAATAATTGGTACATAGATTGTACACAACGAGATATTATATTTGATAATGTACATTATAGTAACAGGGCCGTACGTGTATTTACAAATGTTAGGTACGACCCTGAGTAAGTGCTGTAAACTACAATTTATGAGAGGAATTTAATTGGAAGAGCCAAAAAGCGTCCTGATCACTCGCCACGTGTACACTCATTCGCGAACACCAACGCGAATACGTACGGAAGCGATTTTCGGGGACACCATTAAGAAAAATGAAATGTGATTTAAATGTCGAGTTATTATCTCAACATAAATATACAATTGATAAAATTTTGTATCGTTATGAGAAATATTCTAATTCTCTAAAATTCTAAATTCGCTTTTCTGTCGAGATCCACTGCCGTCTTATGGAAATCATTTACGAAAAATCAAAGATTTTATATTACTCCTAGATACATGTATTATCACGACATTCATTTACGTACACGAAAGTGCTGTCCCCAGGACGCTTCCGTGAATGGGACAAAATACGATACGTGGTGTATATCAAAATATGATTAAAAAGTGCTATAATGCATAGAACATAAGATATGTATGTATTTTGGATAGAACTTGAATGAATTGTACAAACGACAAAGATAATGTTCACGCGTATGTCTAGCAGTCCCATGCCGAGCTTTTTTGAGGGGCAGTTCTTTTTCATGAAAACTGGCACTTTTTACCGTGAAAAGGGGAACTTATATATTCAAAAAGTATAGATCTTAGATAGGAAGTGCCCGGGTACCTTGAATAAATCATTTGAGAATGGATTGCTTTTTATTTTCCGAAAAATAAAACATGAAATTTCTATCTAAATTTCGAAAAATCATGTCTCAAATTTGTTTACACTGCCGATTTTGAAGGGCACTTTGAGAATTCAGGAGGTTCGATCGCTACCCCCCGATCCTCCACCCGGCATGTGCGGGTGGGAGGGGGGGTGGTACTATGCCCCACCCGGCATGTATACGTACATGTATTATGCGACCTATAGGTCTAGTGTGCTCAGAGTTTTAAATACTCTACGTATGATTTCTTTACCTACTTTTTCGTTTTGTCCAATATCAATAGCCAATATTTGCACACGTGGCCCTATCTAAATATAACAGAGGCACGCATACGCATATTCTCTGAATACATGCTCGAACGACTTGCTTTTTATCGGCTATTTAACGTATTTTCTGATATGATGATGCATTAACAGAATTGATTGAAATGAATTGAAGTGTCAACGGAACGTAATATATTCATAAAATGATGTGCGTATGCATATACAATCTAGATTTGAAGCAGCAGCTGTTAGTGTACGCACTGTGAGTCATATATAATTACATGTATATTTCAGGAATGCTTTTTGGAACGATTGACATGTGTTATGCACATTTTGTGGATTGAATTTTACAAAAGTAGAGATTTTGGCAATTGTGAAAATCCATCGTTGGATCAGTAGGAACAGGTGCAAGAGAAGAGCTCCAAGCCCGCTAAAAACTACGTTCACCATAAAGAAACGCAAACCCAACCCACACCTTACACCATTCTCACCGTTACCGAATACACGCTTTGTTGGAAAAAGAGGTCACATTATAATAGAGCCTACTTCCACCTACAAAATAACGATTTTCATACAAGTATTTCACGCACCTATGTCGCGAGCACGACTGTAAGACCGAAGCAGTTAGTGAACGATCGAAGTAAATATGTTAAAGACATTTTCCATTGATTTCAGGAAGAAGTGGCCAATTTTTGCCCAATCCCCCTCTCCCCGATGCGTACCCTAGTTGAAGGGACCGCCATACATCAGATGTTCACCAGTAGCTGTGATTTTGTGAACGTATTTTTCAGGACAAACTACTGTTGGGCATTCATTTTTGTATGAAGCTGATTCGAGGCCACCGCGAAAGTTTGTCGCTATGAAAATTAAAGTGACAAAACGCCAAAAAATGGAAAACTATTAGAAAAACCATCGACATTTTACAAATGAAAAATCGATTTGATTTGTTAGCGTTTTGGCGCGGTCATTTCCGGTTTTGCACCCACAACACAACAAACCTTGAGAAAATTAGTTTTAGAATTTGCGTGTTAGCGGAAAAACGCTAAATTGAAAAATAGTTTTACCGTGGTTGAACAATTTGTTTTGGAAAATGAATGCGCCATAACGCCGAAAGATCCGTTGGCGCACGGATCTCATCATATTCGTCTAGAAGCACCAAACCGGATTCCATTATTCGGTCTTTTTTTTCGGAGATTTTGGCGTTTTTTCAAATATTTTTCAATTCAGGCATTTTGTCGCCTTAACCCGTGCATGCATTTTGGTGGTCATTTTCGCTTGGCTCTGCGCCGAAGATTCCGTTTCAAACCCGTTGAAGACGGAGCCTTCTACACGAGAACAGTAGTCTCGGGAAGTAAATCCGAGGCTATTGAAGCCGCGATCGCACGAGCATTTTTGGCTCGACCAAAATTGTCGTACCAGGCCAAATTTTCTCGGCTATATTTGTCTGTAGCATCTACACGTTGACCACCCACCCTCATTGGTAAGCGAGTGTCGTTTGTTTATTCTGGGTTTGGAAAAATACTAAATCAACGTCGAGATGCAACCGGATGTAATCAAAACCAGTGGAGTATCTATCGTGGAGTTATAACACTTAAAAACCGAGACACAGTAATAGACTCGAGACTGAATAGTCCCGAGACTAAACGGCTCATGTAGACGTTTATTTGTTTCTACATAGTGTATTCTATTTCATCAAACAGTGAGCCATACCCTGTTTTGATAGATGAAAGAGTCATTAAGCCATGGTTCTCGGTCGCAGCTTTCCAGGATTCGAGGCAGAGAGTCTGACGCGATTGTGTAAATCACCGAGGTTATTTGATCTAACCATTGGCTCTAAAGCGTTTTGGAGTCAACATGATCTAACGCGTAATGGTCATGTAACGCTACAAATTACTCATCTTTAACATCGGATGTCATCACCTCGTCGAACCAACAGATATGAAGACCATTATGTATTTATAGCTATGCAAACACACTATTATAAGTAAACGTCCCATCTAAGTATCAGTTGATAATTATATCACCATACACGTTACTCATATTAACATCCAAGTACAATGCGACTAGTGTCCGATAACTACTTTCGGCATTACTGTGCTGCACTGATGGGTTATAACACGATATTTATCAATTATTACATTTATCACCACCTGTATCCATCGACTATACTCGTATCGTGCATTCTCTTGTATTCCACCGCACTAAAAAAGAAGATCAGAAGTTTCCTGGCAACCAGCCGTGAGAGTGAGTCTTAAGGAATTTTATTTTTCATGAACATTTTGAGGAAAAATGATGAACGAAAGTGACAATGATCTCCATAATCATCACATATATACGTATGCATGCTACCTCGGTGAGAAATACAATTTTTCAATTGCTCACGATTTGGTTTCTGGCTGGTCGTACGGAGACAAAATAAACTCGTTTGGGAGAGACACAATTTGTCGTAACTCAATAACTACACCATGGCCTCAAGCGCCGATGCTCCGGACTAGACCTAAAGACCTTTAAGTGAATGGCAATTTATCATTCCCAACTGGTTTGGTATAAAGAACGATATTGACTTGCTTGACTATGTTTTTGCTATTCGAAATTTTCCTTTAATAAACCTCCAGTGTTACAACAAACGTGATATAACAATCCTCGCGGTATGTATAAAAGCGATAAATGATACGCTTAAAATTCCCAATGATACATACATAATTCTCCCAAGGCTAATTAGAAAATCAAAATAATAAAAATCACTATATATATATATATATATATATATATATATATATATATATATATATATATATATATATATATATATATATATATATATATATATATATATATATATATATATATATATATATATATATATATATATATATATATATATATATATATATATATATATATATAAGCCTAGTGATTTTTATTTGTTTATTATATATATATACACACTTCACGTCACATTGGATTTATCAGGGAATTTCTCCGCGATGGGTTAAAGGCATTCTATTATCATAATATTGGATATAAAAGCAGTAACGTGCTTGCTTCTCCAAACAAAGAGCAAGCGAAATATTGACTTACTCGTCCAATTTGTTTACAATAGTGTTTGTATTAACGACAAAATAATGAACGACGTGAATGGCTCTTTGATAAACCGCGGCAGCGCAGATTCGGCTGTCGAAAAACATTGGGTTTAGCGTATAATATAACAATTGCTGGTATGATTTTTATGAAATGAAAGAACTTAAAGTACGTAATGCACACTTTCGGTGGGTATATGGCCGCGCGCTGATGTAGCCTGGCTTTTGTTTCTGCAGTGATGGAATATGTTGTATCTTTTAATACGTAGCTGTAACAAGACGAGCTCCAGTGGTTATGAGATAGATTTTTTGTATGCTGATAGGTCTACCTGAACTGGGCCCAACGATTACATTGTCAATTGATGAAAAATTACGTGCCCCCGAAAACCCGGATTACAAATTCCGGTGAACGGAAAGAATGGCCAAGGAAAAAATGGCCAGGAAAAAATGGCCAAGGTATTTGCCTATAGGAAAAAATGGCCAGGAAAAAATGGCCAAGGTATTTGCCTATAGGAAAAAATGACCAAGGAAAAAATGGCCACGGAAAAAAGGCCATGGAAGATTACATAGAAAACTAACCATCCATTTGCAGCAATAACGACTTGTTGCATGCCGTCGTTGCGGCTCAAGTGGTGGAGCACTTGACAGTAAGTATATATGTGAACCTCGCGACGACTTCTTTCTCCTTGTTGGAGACCTGTCCATGCGGGTACTTGTAATCCGAGTTCGCTGAAAGAACCCGCATGAGATCCGCAGGCACAGATGAAATAACGTCATTACTATCTAATGCTCACTACTTAATAAACGGACAGTTCTGAGAACACCCGTGGAAATACATATCAAACACAAATAGAAAATTACACTTTTTCATAATTCTACGGTATGATGACGATTTTACATCATTAGAATTACTGTTTGATTTAGACCGTATGCAAATATTATGATTCGATTCGATTTTATTTTGCGATACTTTTTTATGCATACTTCATATCGAAAATAAAAACTCGTAAATGAAAATGATTATCTGCACTGCGTAATTTTGCTTTGTTGGGACAAGGGCCGATTTTGATATGATGTGACAATGCTTTCATATTAAATTCCGTACAGTTTTGGGTGGCAAAATGTTAAACATGTTAGATGCCGGGCCGCCATACGTGGCCCGGTTTTTTAGAACACCCGACCGATTACTCTAGCAAATGCAGGAATGCGTGCGACGAGCTTAATTAAAAGATCATCGAATTCGATTCGGATATGAATAATCTTTGTACTGAATCCATCCGAACGAATGTAATTTATAATGGGACTGACGAATTATTCTATCAAATAATTTGACCGAAAGAGAGAAAGGGAACTAAATGTGAGAAAAATGACAGTCCTGTGTGCGAATTCCCCCTGCGACAATGTACGGTGATGGTGATGTACAATATTTGCAGCGAAACTACATAGA
Organism: Tubulanus polymorphus; assembly: GCF_964204645.1. Classification (NCBI taxonomy): domain Eukaryota; kingdom Metazoa; phylum Nemertea; class Palaeonemertea; order Tubulaniformes; family Tubulanidae; genus Tubulanus; species Tubulanus polymorphus. The sequence continues at coordinate 7,455,619 of NC_134027.1, read as the reverse complement.
GCAGACAATATGAAGCTGCATCAAGTCGCCGACGAACTGCGGTATAACCGACGTCACATTAGCTACAGCCGCAGTATCAGACGTACAACGCACGCGCGAAGGAAACGGGAACGAAAAACTCCATCTAAACTTTGGTGGTTTTACCTACATAGGGTCGTGAAAAAGTCGTGAACAAGGATAAGCGCGCGTACTATACAGGTAAGATCAAAGGAAAAAAATACATAGAAAATACGCATTCTTAATTGATATAGATTTAGAAAACCGAAATTCCTCCAGATTCAATAATTCGTAGTCTTCCCCATTTATATGTACAATCAATGTCACGTTTTTTCTATCTATTTCTATTAATTCAACTTCGCTTTATTTGAACATGTTTTTTTACGACAGCGTTCACAAGAATATAAATCCTAAACAGAATTGCTTCGTCAATCGAAAAGAAGATTAGGCACTCCCGAGAAATAGTTGATTTAAAGAAATGTTTTTCTCGAAACTAATTCGTGAAAATTCAATCATCTGTTAGGTCGAACTATCTGTCGCCCGCTACGAAAATGCCGTAGATCAAGCGACTTTGCGCTTCGCTTGTTCATTTGTTGTTTCTATAATTTTCTTCACCGCGTATGAAATCATCATTCATATTTCAAACAAATGAAATTATTTAATTTAAAAGCAAACCCCGTACTCTTTGCATTTCGTGTTTGAAAATTCTATCGCGCTTTGTCGAATCATCTTATTTCATGTCGAGCTGAAGTTGAAAGTGCCCGAGAAACTTCTATGGTAACATCGGTTTTGCGTCCGCAAGAACTTAAACCTATTTAAACTGCTTAGCCAGAAACCCCTCCGCGAAGTCTTACAAATTGCCGGGATTCGCGTCATTCATAATCGAATTAATTGATTTTTGTTTATCACGGAGAGAAAACCGAGGATTTTCATAGAAGAAAAGATTTCTGAATTTTTTCTCCTGCGTATGATATTCACATCGCACATACATATAGAGGAAACCAGTATACATTCACCCATATATTTCCGAAAAGCAAACAAACATCACCTTCAAAAAAAAACATATTGTGTCTATCAGGTACATTTTCAAATGTTCGTACCCATTCAACATGTTATATATACTTTTGTCATTTTTGGAGGAAGAGCATGAAATGAATATTTAAATTATATATTTCTTTTATTATTCGTATCAGACAAATTGCCTTTAGGTCTTTTATTATCACTGATGCTTTGATTCAGATATTTTTCGCTGCAGGTTTTTCTAGAGGCAACATTGATTGCTCCCCCCTTGTACTTCTAACTTTTTTTGTGGAAACATTTTGTTAATGATTTTATCCGGTATCTGGCTTAGAGCTTTTCACGAGTGATAGATGATGATTTTGTACAGCATTTCGCGAGTCATTGAAAATTGAATATGTAGATCTTCAACTTCCCACGATAGACAAACTCCACGTAACGGAGTAGTTCTGTCATCATTACTGAAAAGGATTTCGTGTTTACTATTGTACGGAAAACAGTATCGAATAGAGTCACTTAAAAGAACGTACCGAAGAAGGAAACACTCAGCGACGTCATCGGGGACTACAATATTTTTAATCAATTTCCTTCCGCGGTCTAGATTACCATATATCGTGATGAAAGTTTTTTGTATCTCGAACACTGATCATTGGTCTTATTCTTCACAACGGTAGTTTTTCTTCCTTGATATTCATGTATACGTATGGAGCATATTCGGGATGGAAAATATTCTCACCTCTTTGATGATTTTGGTTTTAATAGTAGTCAAGTACAGATCGAATATATATTTCCTGATTAAAATAGATGTTAAGTGCCACAGCTCGGCAGACTGGAAAAGAAGTAAGACATAAGGCCGATGAACGATAAAAAACAGCGCCTTTGAGAACTTAATTCGGTAGATGTTTATTCCCTCAAGTGCTAAGTGCTAAATAGTCATTAATTTTTGATCGAGTATTTCTCGAATCAATACCTAAAACTTATATCTTATAAATATCTCATTGAAATGATGTTGTAAAAAAGGGAAATCTTGTAGCAACTGACATAATTGGAGAGAACATGAGTGATCAATCCATTCATGCTGACAAAATATGGGCTCCTAAATTCTAACGCTATGTATAGTATATGGCTATGGAGGGTACGTAATAAAAGCAACATAATTATTAAACTGAGGGCCGCGGGTCAAACTAAATGGGATTTCAATCATGCATCCAAAGTGCAGGAATTAAAACTCTTAGAACACAAATTGAGTAACTGACAGCAATTTCCTGTTAGAATGTCAACTTAAGCTCTCCTTGATTATCTTAGATATTAATGTGTAGTGGTCTAAATGGATTTGACGCCGACCACTGGTGGTCGCGGCCACGACGTCAAAGAAAGTAACAATTCATACTGCAATAGAATCTTACTCTTAAGTCTATACTGTAGTGCAATCAGGGAAGTCCTATAGAAGTCGCATTATTTGGAAGAATTCAAAAGATAAGCGAATTGATGATCTATAAGGGAGCTTTTTATTTCGAAAAAGTGACACAATTTTAGCTGTAATGTGATGCGTTTCCACAACATTCACTTCAATATCAAGTACGCATATTCTTTTGATATTGAGGCGAACCAATGAATGAAAGTTTGAAAAATCCTCTGAAAAATGTTTGACCGGGGATAGAGATCACAAAAAAAGGAAAAAATATTTTCGTATAAATTCTAAGATTCTTTGAAAAGATTAACGGGCGATGAATCGAAAAAATTCACATGCTCGGCTAAACCCCCTCCCCTTCCCCACTGTGGTTCCACGGGTATTTCACTGGTAGTTTATAACATGGATTTCTCCACAGATTAAATTTCGATCGCGTCACCACGATCTTTTTGTTTTCGATAAAATGCCAACATTTCCGATATATCGTATGTCTAATCGGAATCTGTAAAGGTAGACTTCTTTTCTTTGACGCCGCCGCAGTTTGGGCGGATTGGAAAAGGTGTTTTTCCTGCGACGCCGTGAAGGGGAGTAACGTAATCTTGTTTCCGTCGTTCTGGTGAGGATGCATTACAAATTCTTTATCAAATTATCAACTCCGTTTGTTTAGCCCGTACGAAAATGAGTCTAACTCCTCGAGGAGTTTTGTCGTTAATTCCTGACGCGTGGAGTCGAATACCTGATCGGGCTTCGTTTACTGTGTAATACGTAGATACGTATCGTACCGTCTAAGGTGCAATTTGATTCCGTGTGTATTATGCTTTACGTGAGCTCTACTGTGTTATAAGACTGAAAATAAAGTATTTTCCTGCTGATAAATCCATTCACCAGACAAATCAGTGCAACAGGTGTAAAGCTTTCAACGTTCTACCGTGGAGAGTCGTTTAACTCCAAGTTACTACTCAGTAAATACTTCGATCCTTCTTAAGTACTATTCTGTTTGCATCTAGTTATTTCTACAATATCAACTAAATTGTCATTGTTTCAATTTCTTCAATATTAAAGAAGAAAAGATACTCTGAAATCTGCCATTGCTATATAACGGTATCGTCGTCGTCGCAAGTGTGGGAGCGCATTTATTAAATGCAGGCCCCTGATGAAGCATTTCTACCATAAGTAAGACAAATCCTCTGAAGGCAGGTATAAATCTTCTAATACGATCCCAGGACTCTACAAGTAACGGATACGAATCATCTCTGGATACATCTGTACACCAAACCATTGAATGGTTTGGTGGATCAGTATATCTGAGTTGACGTAGGGTTGATTGCATCTTTGCTAATTTGCCGCCTGTCCAAATCAACAAGAAAGTGGTTAGTAATGAATATAAGTATACAAATTATTATTGGTCGATTATATTTCCATTACATTCTCGACGATTTTAATTGAAAAAAATCTGTTTCTTATAGCAGCCGGAATCTTATAAATTCAGTTTATTGTGACAACCAATATTCGTGCGCAAACATAAAAGAAGTTTTAAAAAGGAAGTATCGCCTCATTGAATTGTTCTCCTATTCATTTCCAGAAACATCGAAGTAATGCTGTTTGCAAAATTCAAACTATTTAAAGTCATGATTATCGTCAAAGATTTATTTCGAACACAATAAACATTAATTTCTATCATGCGACGAAATAAACGGAGTTCATTGTTTGCATGTTTACTGAACTTCTGATGATCGAGTACAAAACTGAACCTTGACATTGACGCGTAATATTCAACAGGGAGAAATGCTCACTGTGATTAGGTCACTTGGGACTTCAGTCCTTTTGCTTTCCGTCCGTTCTTCTGTCCGTCCGTTGACGTAAACTGGCCCGATCAGAATCAAGACGGCTGACTGACGGTCATAAACGAAAGCAGCCATTTTTATACATTTTGTTTTTCTATTTTTTCATCCACTTTCCTAATTTTTCTCAATATTACGTATGTGTTTGTATCCCCTTAGGGCCATCATCATAAGAAAGTGTGGGTTGATTGGACACAAGATTTCCGAAAGGTCATTTTTAGCCTTAATTCCCAGACCTAGACTAGCTTTTTAACGGTTTGCATTTCTTGACATGGTTTTTGAATGTATCTACATGTATGTGCGGATGTGTATGTGCGTTTCTGTGTTTGTGTGCATGATGCGAAGTGATTTCCGTGGGCGCCATGGATTTTCCTGTTATCCATCGACTTGAATTACATAATCTTGTTATCATCATGCAATTTTCTAATGTAATTTCTTTCTTGTATGAAACATTACAGTAATAATGATAATGATGATCTTCAAGGTCATATTGGCCATTTTATATGTTATATAAACATATAAATATATATATATATATATATATATATATATATATATATATATATATATATATATATATATATATATATATATATATATATATATATATATATATATATATATATATATATATATATATATATATATATATATATATATATATATATATATATATATATATATATATATATATATATATATATATATATATATATATATATATATATATATATATATATATATATATATATATATATATATATATATATATATATATATATATATATATATATATAACCTCATTCAATTGCAAAATTGTTGCTTGCGACATTTTGTATGATTGTGCGTAATCAATTTTCGAGCTCATTGATTACGTATTTGTTCACCGGGGAGTGTTAAATATTGAGATTGTCAGGCATTCCACGTGGGCATGGTGTCCCTGGACCCCTAGTTTACCTTGCATGACATTCATGCCAATTGCACGTTGAGAAAGATACACGTGCAAATACACGCAAATAGATTGAGATTATTACATGAATGATTTGTCGATGGCTAAAACGAAATATTGTGTTGATAGCTTGATAACCTTTATGACCTATTGAAAATATATTTTGTGAATTTATTGATTTCATTCTAGATGATCCTTGTCGATCATTAACTTCGAGGTGGGTTCTCTGCTCGAAGGGGATAAAACAATTGAATTAGACAAACAATTACCGCGTATTAAGCGTTTAATTAAAAACCAGCTAGGGTAATCTACCGTATATGCGGATTATGTACGCACATCATTCCTACTTGTCGACAGTCTTTGAGCAGTTAAGGAAATAGCATTAAAGACGGCAACAATCGTCTGCGAATCAATTAACGTGTGGTTTCTAGCCACTCAATCAAATTCGTGCCGTAAAATTAAGTTAAAGACTTAAATGGGATCGATGAAGCAATACTGTTGCGTTGCGTCGTTTCCAACAGCTATAGCGAAAATTTTCATAAATCTGAATCTCAATCTCGAATTAAACGAATTCGTTAGATGATGTTAGATGGTATGGTACCAAAGGATGTTACAATCAGAATATAGATAGATTTGACGGTATTCTTAAATTTTCAATGAATGTTTTGAAGATCTTACGTACGAAGTGTTTCCACTCGGAGGATGTTTGCAATCATATTAACGCATCATAGACGAATAAAATCACCCGCAAACCAGATTAGATAAGAGAATCATGATCTTCTCAAGAGATTTCGTTCTGACGATAAAACCAAAATTCAAAAACAATACTATGTTTTTCAAAAAGCCATTTCTTTAGATGTAAACGTGATAACGCGACATTGAAATCTTGAATTTATGCAAACCCCGGTGTTAAGAGATTAATTGAATTAGAAACCATTCCAATGGTTCATATATCTATTCTTTCCCCATAACGACATATTTCATCAACCAAATTCCATCGCTAAGTAACCGGTAGTATAGGTACCCATTGATCCGAATGATGTTTGAAATAGAAATCTCCTGTTTATTATACCGCGAGAGACATTAGCGACGGAAGTTTATATAAGGACGGTACAGCCACGTCTGGCGTTACGTTAACATTTACCACAAATTATTATACTACATATTCGGATAATATGTCAGTGTACAGAAGATATGGACCTGGCATTAATATAGCTTAATTATGAATTGATTATTAGAGTGGCAAATTTTGCTATATACATATGAAGCAAGTTAAGTTACTTCAGTAATTATATATTGATGGCTGATGATAACACGAATGGTTTAACCGGAACTTACATTCAGCCTCCCACGTTTCTGTATTGAGAAGATTTGATTAGTTGTTCCGAACACCTTTTTAGCCGATCGGACATGATATGATCACTATTCCAGTTGCTAGAAGCGCAATTGATATTCGATACCTTGTGAATTGAACTCCATGCCCAAATATTGATATACAGCTAGCCAATAGCAGATGCACATCACATTTATTCAAAAGTCATTAATTATACTTCCCCCATGCATATATAGATCAGACGCGTCTGAGACATGACATGACAGAGAAACCGATTTCAATGAAGCGCATCGCATAATTATATGATAGGATATCTTGTATTGAAATTCTGCAATGTGAATTATCGTTGGGGAAGGCTTCCTCTATTTACACGAACTTCTCAATTCGTGCACGGTGAAAGGCTAGTGTCGTTACCTGATGCTGTAATTGCTCTATGTACAGCTTCTACGTTTCTTTTGAGAATCTCTTATCATTGATTGTGTTTCAGCCGCATTGCAATCAGGGTTTGTTCTGTAAGAGGCTACATTGTCAACTCTATTTTGCGAAAACCTTCGTTACAGCATGAAGGTCCATGGTTACAGTAACATTCCAAAGTAACGTGCAGCGTGGAAAAAATTTCTCGAACTTAAAAAACCATTCATTCTTAGCCAAGAATAAAACAATTTGAAATGTAGTTTTATTGATGAACGTGAAGTAGAATTTTCATACATCTTTAATATGTAATGCGTGCGTTTTAATAATGGAATGTTCCTTTGGATTAACACCAAATCAGATCAAATTTATCATTATAATTCAACTGAGATAAAATCTTTCAAATTTTTTCTAGTACAGTGAATATTCATATTGGTAAGAAGGGACACGTTTTAACAAGAAAACTAACTTGGCGCCTTGAAAAATAACACATATATTGTCCAATACAATGTGTCAGCAATAAATAATAAGTACTAAATTATTGAGGATCAATAAAGGTTTTTTTTCATTTGGATATCGATATCGATAATTGAATTGAATCAACCGGTTACCAGTCCAGCCTCGATATATTCAATGCACATCCTCTCAAAATAATTGTAGATATTCATCAAATACAAAATAAGAGTTATGAGACATATTTGATTAGAAAAGAAACGCAGTGGTGTAACGTAGTGCACATCGGCTCGCACAGAACCCCTAAAAACGCATACTAGGTATCAAAATCAGTATATAGATATTATATTGTAGCGATTTTTGCGGCTTCAAAATTGGCCACAAATGAGCTCTAATGTGTATATCTTTATAATTCTGTTCACTGCAATCAACAAATAATGATGATTTTGAGAATTCACTTTTGTTTCCGTTTCAGAACATGAAAATCGTTAAAAGGTTTTGTTGCAAGATATGTATATGTGCATTGTCCGTAATTGACTAATTACACGAGTTTCAGTAGAACGGATCGATCCTCGTCGCGATTCTAGGGAAAATCATTATGCTGCGGCATTGTGAATTTTTTTCTAAATATCGCTACGGTTTTAAACGTTATGACACCGTATTACCTTGTCAATTTGCATTTATTGTAAATGAAATGCGGTAAATTTGCACGAATTAGTTCAAATTCCCAGTAGTCCGTTTCCATGGTGACATCACTTCAACTATAAGTGCATTTTCGTCATCGAAAAAGTTTCGAAATATAGAGACACTCCATTTGATATTTCCAAGCAAAAACATCTCGCACTTTTAAAATTTGGTAAAATATGAGACATACGTAGCACCCAAATTCAACCTTTAGCAAAAATGTCAGTGAATCTTGATCACGAGAAATGGGTTTCGCAATTCCACGAAGTTTGCTGCAAGAAATCATTCGTTCAATACACAGACACATTTGTTTTTGGTGAACACGAATTAGTCTTGCTTCAATTCGTCTAGGATTTCGTGAAATTCAAGTTAAAAGCCAACTAAGTGTAAAATTTCCACCCACCGACAATCCCTATTAGGGAAACACGATCCCCTTGTTATCACGGATTAAATAACAAACGATGAATGAGGATTCTTGAAATTCTGAAATATGTTCGTCTTTCGCCGGAAAGGAGGTAAAACAGGGACACAAGTATTAAGATTTGAATGGGCTTACAATATCACTTATCAGGGTAGTGACACATAGTGGTAGTCGAAGGAAAGTGGTTCTAATGATATTTGATAAGAATATTAGGTGGGAATGGATCATTAAGATACCATGTGACGCATGTAAATGATATGCCATTTTTAGTAGTTCATTTATTGATATCCAATTAAACGGCGACGAGCAATTTAAACGACGAAGAATGGTTAGCATCGCCTATGGATCGGAGTGTTGCACGAATTAACGTGATTCAAACTGAGCATGAAAAAACTAGTGAGGTTTAGATGAAATATTACGATTTCCTATTTTAACAAAGACAATGCCTTAGAGAAACGATCAATAGAAATTCATCTAAAATATCAATCATCACAAACATGCCCGCTCCACCACCATCGATTGGTCTTTCGGAGAATATTTTAGGAAAACGACCTTTAGGCAAAAATTAAGCAAAATGAAAACGTGTAATGGTTTGAGCGCTGGAAATTGCCGATAACGAATAATTATTTGCTTATTTCAGAATTTTCAATACAGTTTTTATTGTCAGTCATCAATTGTCTAGCAGATTATGACGAAGGATTGATTCGTAATTAGATACAGATAAAACTTTTAAAGTAAATTCGCCGTTTGCTACAAAAAAAGATTAATTGATACTAAATGAAAAGTCTTAACGAATATTCGACTCGGGGTTATTGAAATATCATTTTTCAGATTACTTCTCTTTATATAGTTGTAAATCTACGACCAAAGCCACCGATGTTGAGTCTGTTGATGAAATCAATATATCTGTGAGTATGTGTGGATATAAGTACCGTCAAAAATACATATATATATATATATATATATATATATATATATATATATATATATATATATATATATATATATATATATATATATATATATATATATATATATATATATATATATATATATATATATATATATATATATATATATATATATATATATATATATATATATATATATATATATATATATATATATATATATATATATATATATATATATATATATATATATATATATATATATATATATATATATATATATATATATATATATATATATATATATATATATATATATATATATATATATATATATATATATATATATATAGGATTAGAAATTAAAAAGGAATACGTAATCAAAAGTATACAAATATATATTAGTACAGAACAAATACGTCTGAATCTATTAATTAACTAAGAGATCTGTGTTCTCCTTTCATTTTACTTTGAACTGAACATTGTTTTAGGTACATAGCCTTGAGCTTTCCACAGAAGAATCAATGGCTACGTTGTTCGCTTCGGTAGCCAAGCGAACGATCGTGCTTTTGTTTCACACAGGGCCTTGGGCAGGGAATTGGAAATTGGAAATGGCTACATCAACGTATTAATCGATCCACCAAATTTGTGGTATGTCGGGCATCGTGAAAGAGGTTTCAAATTGAATCTTCGGAGTCATTCGGATCAGGTTTATCGCCCTTTGGGATACTTGTATTTCTCGTCATCGACGATTGTTCACCTCTATTTGAACCATATACGAATATGTATGCTTGACATCCTACCTGGACGTGGTGGACCTAGTCAAACTGATCAACAGCTATTGATAAATCGTAGGTCTCATTCAAAACACACAGTCGATTCCTTTCCATTTCCAGGTGTTCCCCGTGAAATGGTTTTGCTCGACAAACCGGGCATGAATTTCCTTCGGGAACCGATACTGCTCTGAAAACGCGTCACTTTAGTCAGTAACTCTAATGAATTGTGGTGCTTTCTGTAATATACATGCCCTCTCGTAAACCATGGAGAATCTGTTATAATTCGTGGTCTCATTGAAATGTCAACTAAATCTCCGAGGCTGTGGATGAAAGACTATTTATGACAGCGATCGTGTATCCCGACGTTTCCCGCCACGGGGACTATACGAAGTTAGATATACCACATGACATAATACTTAGTGCCAAAAATACAAGGGATAGTCGATAGGGTAGACCGAGAAAGTCGAAGCATTGAAAAACAAAGATAATCATACATAATGATACCGTGGCTATAAATCTTTGCTGACACGCGTCGGGTTGGATTTTTGACAAACGACGAATAGAAAATAAGAAAAAAATATCGTTACATAACGAAATACGTAAATTACTTCAATCTGAGCAAACAATTCTGAATTTCAGCTGTTAGCAAAAGGAAAAGCTACAAGAAAATTGTTTGATTGGAAATATCTCCCCATTTAAATATTTCAGGGGTCTTCCATCACCAAGGCTCCATCGCCAAGGTTGTTGGCTGTCAATTAAAATCAAAACTAGGCATTCTTGTTCGAGTGCTGGATTCAGTTCTGTTTCATTAACGTTATCCGCAGTGTGGAGAGAAAATTTGTGTTCCATGCTAAATTAACCTACGTAGTATAGCCTACGTACTTCGATATCTATTAACAATAATCATTGATGAAACACTCTGTCCGTGTTATAACGATATTATAGAAAATCCAGCACTGGAATTCAGTATTCTTGCAGATGACTGTGACGATAAAGTCGAAACAATTTGAATAAACGGCTAGCTTAAGGAAACATTACGGACTTTATTGAAATTTTCTAGAATTTTCAAAGTGCACTTCAAAAGGTCGTGATTTTTCGAAATTTTGATACAATTTTAACAGTTTTATTAGTTGTTTAAATTTTTGTTAGTTATGTAAATATGTTATTGTTGAATATTAGAGATGAACATTTTAAATTTAACGTCATAAAATCATAAATTAGACGTTGTTTAAGTTTAGGTTATCGAAAATAATCATATCTATTAGTATCTTGAAACAGAACTGCCCCTCAAAAAAGCTCGGCACGGACCAATACTGATATAATGATACTCATCATATTCTTTTTGTATGTATTTTAATGATTAACAATAGCAATTCTATTGAGATACAATGAACAAGACACTTGGGCGGGTATGATGATATTTAATTCATAGTTCAATGAAAGTAATCAAGTAATTGGCGCGCGTGTACCACCGCCGTGTTTAACTTCAGCCTCGCTGATGATAGCATCGCAGTAACATCGTCTGCACGGTCAAACAGATTCTACTGCCTGATTATTATAACCTTAAACAGCTTATCGACGAAAAATTGCAAATAGGAATATCTGAAATCTGCCCAAGCGACTAAGATTTCCCGTTACGAACACTAACATTTTAATCACGTAATAGAAAAAAAACCGGATACCCGAGTTTTTGAAAATGTCCTATATATGTAAGTATATAAAAGTCACGGATTTCATCGTGGGAAATGGCAATTGAGAATTTCATGTTACCTTTATCGCATCGCATTAGAAGGGATTTGAGTAGATATGTTAAGATTCTTATTCAAGAATTCGTTTTTATAAAATTCTTCAAACGTAGAAAGTTCCTTCTCAGGGTCACAGAATTCTAATCTATCGTTTTGTATTTTCATACGAACTACTTTTTCGAATCGTTATACTCTATTCTGATAGCCATCTAGCATTCTGTTTAAATTGTATATTTCTATCATTCTAGTTTGTAACTGTCAGTAGAGTATGCATAAGTGGGATCACGTCATATTTGGTCCGACTGACGCACACGTATTCATTTTTTAGGAATAAAATAGAACAATTTCTCTTAGAATTGAAAAAAAAATTTACATATAGTGTGACAAAAACGATTCGTGTGAGCGTCGCGCGCGAATCTGCTGGCTAAAATGGCAAGTCAGCTTCAGTGTAAACGACAGCGGCATGTCAAACCCACGTGTACTAATACAGCCAACTCATCTGCATCGGAAGGTCAAAGAGGATCATGATCGACACCTTTTTTGTTCTTTATTTATGAATTTGTATGTTCCGTCTGTACATTACTATACGTACAGTACTTTACCCCTGACTTCATTTTTTAGAGACCCTGGTATTACCCAGCTAATCGCTCGGTAATAACTTGACAATGAATCAAGTCAGAATGAAGTAACTTGTTCGTTTTATGTTTTACGAACTGTGCCGTCTATGCGTTGGCACGTATTCAGTTAAGACGGATCTTGCAATTTTTGATCCGAATTAGACGTACGGAAATGCATACTATAACCTATCTGGGTCCGACTAAGTCGTACATTTTGTACTATATTATACCCAAATGATCCGAGACTTGTGGACATAGTAATTTACCGATATATGCGTATATACGTATCCGATTTACGCGTTTACTGTACTATTACCATGTTATACTATACCCATTCCGTTCTATACTTATTTTCAAAAGGCAGACTAAATATGCGGACGGAATGATTCCGATGTATACACTTAAATTTTATTCCATCCCGAGTGAATAATTTTGAATGCATATTCTTCTACGTATTAATAAGTAAATGATAGAGTGGTTAGTTTCCCGCGGCTAGACTGTGAAGTATCGCCTACCCGCGAAGATTACGTCTGCTCTAAAGACCACAGAAACAATTCTATTAAGTGTTAGCTTATTAATTATGAAAAACTAAGCCTCTTTGAGGTAGAGGTTATATTGAATTGAAACGACTTGTTACATGTTACATTAGTCGATGCTTCGACGTGACTAAATTCACCGTTGAAAAGTAGGAAAGACCCCATCTTGTATAAAACACAAGTACTGCATATGGATAGGAAAAATTTTGAGTCCAGTTTAGTTAGTTCCAGTTTTATGTACGAAAACATATATTTTTGACATTTTTATTCAAATTCATTGAAACGTCTCCGCTTTCAGATGCGGGAGGCTTCGTGGCCATCCAGCGAGTTCTAGCAAATTATTTCGCTGGGTTCAGTTTCGGTGTTGATAATTCGCCGCTTAGAAGTAAAAATGAAAAAAATATGGAATGTTTGTTGCAGACGATCCGTCCTTGACGGTGCATATGAAAGTCGAGAATTTTGTATGTAGGAGCGTCGCGATTAGCCGGTTTCACGCGATAGGATCAACGACGCAATTTGTACTTGAAAAATCACTTCAAACGATGCACGTAGGTTGAGAAGAAGATTTGTGTAGAAGATGCTTGTCACCGACCACGCTGGAAATCATCAGCGATATCTTTATCCATGAAAAATTTCAATCTGTAAATTCCATAGCTATGAATAGACTTTCAAGCCGAAAATGTCTCTCATTTCGGCCTTATTCTAATTCTACTAAAAATGTTTATGTTCTTTTTGGATTGACGTGCCCAGCTATCGTTTGCAGAACAATATCAGTCTTATTCCCAATCGTGCTTTCATAGATTAATCCCCGTATGACAGTTCAATAGCTTTATCTGTGTCTATTATTTCAGTTGTTTTTGTTCGCAATTTGACTGTAAATGCTATCTAAAATAACATCATAAATCCATGATGATAATTGATTATTTCACTCATTTTTCTCCCTGGATTAAAATATCGTATCGCATGCCTCATCTAACATAATCAGCTTTGATTTTTTTCAATATTTCTTCAAATAAGCTTTCTGATATTTTTCCTATGATTTTCTTTCTAAATCACATCGCACGAGTGTTTGACGCATATATGAAAAAGTGTACATTATAGGTGTCAATATTGCGCGGTCAGATTCGATGTCGAACAAAAATGCACGTACGTAACTGTTCGAAAATTGATACAAAAACCTATCGACAGTTTGCAAATAGAATAATCCATAATCTGGATAATTCGATATGGTTATTCAGGCGTTTGGATAAATGAATATTTTCGAAGAGTTGCATTCTAAATCAGGATTAGCGGTGCTCATCTGTTTCAAATGCGATATGCAACACTTCATTCATCGTCTGCTAAGATCGCATGACTAATTGCCGATTATTTGTCCAAGCAGTGATCACCTCCATTATATAAAAAAAACTGAGTGAATAGCCTGCGAGCGACGTTATTAACGGACCCAATATCAGTATTTCTTAATATTCGAAAACGATACATTTTGTATATGCGGCCGTATCAATTTATACTGATATTCATATTGATATTTATACTGGGTTTAATTATAGATACGTAGATCTCTCGAAAAATTATTCTAAAAGCCCAGAGCATTTATCAACCCGTTACGCACATTGTTAATGTGTCACAAGAGAATATTATCTGACACAAAAAAATAGACTATTAATATCATTATTACACAGCAAATTGAAAGACGGACATGAAACTCAGCTAATGGTTAAAACAACTTATCCAACGCCGTTTAATTGTTTGTTCAATTCAATTAAAATTTCATTTAAAACATATTTTCATCTGCATATCGTGGAATATGACGGATTATTTGAGTGGGAAAATGAACTAAAAATTCTCGTCAAAAGTGAACTGAGTTTAGAGAGTTGTTGAAGTGAAACTTGTCCACACTCTACTTCGCGATATTCATTAGACGAACTGGTCGAGTTAACTCACATCTTTTCATCGGGGTTTATTATAAATTTACATGTAGAATATTTCCAATAATGTTCGCCTAACCGAAAATAAACAGTCATCTTGCATAAAGCGAAAATTACTGTAATGATCATTGAATATCTCACGCTTGCGGTTACCTCAGTCGAAAAAGTTTTTTTTCGGAATCTAATGACGTTATTGTTTTCTATTCTAAGTTATCGATATTAATTTTAACTTTTCGCGATTAAAGATCAACTAAGTAGCTTCGATTTCCCATCTACGCAGCCTCGAGACTCGCGATAAAAAGCTTTGACAATTTTGTAAGAGAAGCTAACGGCACCAGAAAACAAGCAGAAATTTACGAAATGAGCATAACGTGAAATAAATGATAAATGTCAAAGTCAACTTGGCGTGGTTCGTGTTGGTTTCTCGTGCTGTACGGAGATGTCGTCAAATATTTGACATTCTATTAACCAGACACGAGTAAAATATTAACCAGACACGAGTAAAGACTTTACTCCGCTAGATGGATACCGACAAATGAAATTTATCAACAAACGTGAAATGCGTGACACGCTCTGATGCGTGTCGGGCATCGATGGAAATTCGATTCGCAAGAAGAAAAACTCATGTTACATAACGCGATTGCACTCGATTTATAATCTCAGAATGAATCGTCACCCGTCGGAGATGGCAAGCACAACAAGGTGAAGGCACGAGCAAGACGCTCTTTTCGAAAGTAACATCATCCTGTAACACTATATCTTACTTAGAAAATAAAGTCATTGATTCGTTAAATGTCTGAGTTGGTCTTTTCTTTTTTTCGGTCTCTCTTTCATCGCCGGGAGAATACGTTTTGAAGAACAACGCATCACAGGACTGCTCTCCTATACCAGGTATTTCTTCCTCCTAGTCGCACGACGATGCCATGAACTACATTTTAAACATTTGAAAAATGTTTGAAAGTCTTTTTTTACAAAGGTTTCATTCTTAACAACGATTACAATTCAAATCGAGAAAGGAAAATCCTATGCGATTACATGGTAATCAAAATCAAGACTTATTTCAGAAAAATTATTTGATTGATTTTGTAAGTTGGTTTGATCAGTGTATGAAATATTTAACATTTTTGAGTCAAAGGATTTTATTCCAACCCCAGTGGCATATTTGAATCCGTCATCGCCCCGCGACGGATTCAAAATATACCCTAAAACCCATTTACTCGACCGATTATGAATATCTATTCTTGTCGAATCTCATCATTTTCTTTGAAGCCAACAATTCCACGTACCGGTTAACACAAAGAGGGGATAGATTATGCAGAGGTTGGAAGCAATGTTGATTTCTCGGGGGAAATCATAACAAGCCATATCAATTGACTTTATATGTGGGACACGGGTTGAGTGATAAAACACTTATTTCAAAGATATTGACATCAACAACATTCAAAATTCCTAACATTTAAATGATTTTGGTGATCATCGCTGATGGTGACAGGCAGAAATTTGAATAAAAAATCTACAATAATTTCAATTTTACAGCAGTACGTGAAATTTTTCATCCGGCAACAAACTAGAGAAAACTGACTTTTCTCATTTATCTGTTTTCTGGTATAAGGTTACTTTTCTCTGAGTTGTTGGATTTCGATGATGATTTTTCAAGATTCATATAAACGCACATAGAAGGGTGGTATTCAGATGTCAGCGCCGTCGCTTGACAATTTGACACTAATTTCTGATAATATGTCAGTTCTAATAATTGCAGATGACTTCTGATAGTCTCCGTGAGACTATTACACCATATCAGCTTTTTTCTACATCGGATTTCGTTCATATTTATATATGCTTAGCTATATTAAGTATTTATTAGAGCAGTGAGTTAGTGCTACGTCCATGGAAGAAACTAGATGCGCTTTTCGTCGGGGGACGATTTCTAGTCTGTTCTTGCGCCTGCCACAAATGAAGTCATTCAGGGATTGGCTGCTGAAGACGAGTTTAACGCTTACATCTCCCCATTGAATTGTCTGTTTGAGTCATACGTTAAAATGAATTAACTGAATTAGATGTGCAAATGCATACAATACGTATATATATTCGACGCGCTATATCAAAGTTTCGTACATTATTTATTAGTTTAGAACTGCTTGTCACAGAGGACAATATCAGTAAAGTCTATATGATAATATTCACATTATTTTTTTCGCAGAAATTCTTATCATGTGCAAAAAGTGGAAAGTTAAGCGTGTTAATTTGCTACTGAATGTAAGTGCTGAGACGCTCTTACTCACAAAATCTTGTTAAACCCAACCTAATAGAATATGCATTCCGCGCTAGAGTTTTCTCAATGGACCTACGTTACCTAAACATTGAGATGAATTACTATTGGCATATTCGATTTGTTGAACGCTGCTACAACTTTAAATCATCATTCAAAAAACGTACCCGGCCTATCCGAAACTGGAAATCACCCATCACCATTTACATTTTTGCACAAAATATAATTAGCGATAGATTAGTCGGTAGAAAAAACTTAGGAGTCCAACACCTCCATCCCCAGAGATGAATTTCGTCCGGCCAATTCATTCACAGGTTTTGCGTCTGAAGGAAACGGTTTCTCTCGCGGGAAACTCAAAATAGAATTTAAAACACCTGATCTGCGGGTGTGACGCGACGGGAAAATGATAATTCTATTTAGCGTATTTAGTGCAGCTACCTGTGTGACTGATACAAAAACTGAAATCTATTTATCAATTCTACGGAGATTTCGTTTCTTAATTTACCGTTAGAAAGCACTTGATATTTTGAACATGTATTCAAGGGCGACACTTGGGTTTTCATTACCATGTAATTTGGGAAACGTTACATTGTCGTTTCTGAATCCACGCGGAATTCGGAGAGAGATAACGATAACTTCATATAGAGAAACCGCCTCGAAACATGTTCCACTGGTCCTGCAGATAACAAAATATTACTCATCACGTAAATCGAGGATACTTCTTGACAGTGTACTCGAACAAATCACGGAAAATCGATGTGAAAACATTATGAAATTAGAGCCATATTTTGTGGAAAAGTAGAGACTGAAACGGGTTTTTGCAACGGAAAGTAAGGCGAAACTATACGTGTTCATGCGAAAAAGGCCAAGCACCCCAGCTGCTTGACATTTATTAGAAATAATGAAAATACCAAAATGTCACAGAAACGGGGTTGTTTGATCCAGTCTAAAGTACAAAAGTGGATCTGAAAACAAATTCATGTACCCCCACGATTCATAAACAATTTCGATTTACGTAAACATTGAGTTTTTATGTTTTTTTAGAAATGGACAGGCTGTACTGGTGGCTGACTATTTTTGTCTTCTGTGTAGTGGTCTCAGTCAAACAAGTTTTTCCGGCCAAACTCGACGACGACTTGTCTTCGGAAGATGATATTTCAAGCAAGTATACATTAGTAATCGAAAAGCAGCTACATATTACATGAAATATCAAAAGACACTTGATCTCTCTGAAACTCCTTCAAAGGTCAATTGATAAAAGAGGTCGATCTAGCGTTTTGGAAGGGGTGCAATTTCTATAAAGCCTCGGAATATTTTGAGAATGTAGGTGCATTTCTGCACATTCTGGGAGTATTTTCACAATGTATTTCACAAAAAGTAGTTTGATCTGCAAAAATGAGGGGAAATGCCCCGTACGTCCACGCCTGCTTCTTATAAAGAAGCGACGCGATATCAGGCGAATGTCCGATTAAATAGTATCAATTATTTCAATTTGCATGAACTGAATTAGCTCGTGTATTGCAAGTGAAATCTGTAATCATTAGTTGATAGAAAACAACTGTAACGAAAAGGAGTGTTCGTTATGGGCACTCATTAGTTTTAATATTTAATCGGCTACAAGTAAAACTATTCGTGTATAAAGTATATTAATTATTCTATTGCGTGGTTCCCTCGAATTAATGAACGTTAAGAATGCACTGAACGTTGTGTACTAGATAAATTCAGATTGACTTTTTATATAGATCGAGTTGTTTAAGTCTTTGTGTAACTGGTCGACGGCATTAATTTACTAATCGATTAAGACACAACCCCTGGTTTGCTCCCAGCAGAGTGATTGGTATGTAAGGAACACCGAATCAAAATAAATCAAACGAAATCTACCAGTCAAATAAATAACAGGGTCATTACCCTGTTTCAAGATGAAAAAGACCAAATAAACGTTTGATGCGGCCATCGAAAAATTGAATCGCAGCTATGAATGCTATTTGATGTGAAAATGTGAACAAAACGACGGTGGCGTCATGCATGGCAAGTCATGTATCCCGTGGCCACGTAGATTCAGGATGGCCGATATTTAGGTTAATGTTAAACTGTGGTTCAGATATTCATCCAATGTGTTAACTGTGGTTCAGATTTGTTTCAGATTTGTGGTTCAGATTCATCCAATGTGTTTTATCCGGTTTTTTCAGGGCAATCTTTGGATGACGAAGCTGTAAACGTAGATGACGTGCTGAGTGGTCACTTGGATAAACGGACTGGTTTAGTCCCTGTTGTTTATAGATGTTCACCGTTTGATTCAAACATCAGATGTCAGAATGGAGGACTGGGACCCAGAGTTAAAAACATGGCTCGTGGACTTCTCTGCGTCTGCTTCTGTCCTTCGAAATACCGTGGGCCCGGCTGCAAAGCACAAGGTCGAAGAAAGCGATTCCACGCAGATTGGAGGTACTAGAAATCTGGGATAATTTTGGTGTCGATCGTAAAACCACAAGCATATTACGAAAAAAACTGTTTCGCGCTTTGTACAAAGTTTTTTTTTATGCACGAAGATGCAATTCCACCGAAAACGGCAAACACCCTTACACTCTCTGGTGCACGGTTCGCTTAGATTGTTATGATTAGTTCAGAACTCCATGATTTTATCAAATTTACAGATGTGCTCTTTTCCAAGCTGCACCGTTGACTATAGAATAAGAATGAGAATACCGTTAAAAGAATGTATCACGTTAAAACACAATAGCAATAATTTTGAGGTGTAAGCGCATCGTGTATCATTCGAAATAAATGAAATAAAATTCTCAAATATTTCATCGTCATATGTTTCATTTTAATGTTTCTGTATTCCCCATTTTAGTATCATATATATAGGTAAAACATGTAAATTTGTTTTTGAATCGTTTCTTTATTATTATAAATCTGGGATACATGCAAATTCTTCTCAATACTACATTATTCAATTATCTATATGTTCTATAAATACACGTTACTGCCTTCTTAAAAATCATTGTTTTCTTGATGGTATAAAATCGTCATAGATTTTAATTCATCAACAGAACTTGAGTTATCTCTCTCACTCAGAAATATTCCCCCTCAGACCTCAGAAATTGTCGACTCGTGACGGTTATCTACAAAATGTGATTGCCTTTAAATGATAAACCTGTTTTTCGAGATGACGGTTATTACAGTTATACAGTTATTGAGTTTCATATTTCATTTTCCATTTGAACGGCGTATAGATATGAAAATTCTCAAGCATATGATATTGAATATAATAAGGGAGTTGCTTTAATTAATAAAGAATTGCGAGTAAAGCTTCATAAATTTATACGATCTCCTAAGAGCTTTAGGGTTCCATTCGGAGTAATAATGATTTACAGTCATAAATTAAATAGCTAGGTGTGGTCTGGAACATAAAAAGAACCATTGTAGTATCATCTATAGTCCAACACGGACTCGGAAGTACACGACGATATAACAGTGTGCAAATATAATTTGTACATTTCCTAGTAATAATTTAACATTAATGAAATAAACACAGATCAAGCATTACGCTTTATGGCGTCTGCATAGAACATCGCTAATTGCCCTGATAGATTTTGATTAATTTGGTATATCGTCTTTCACACCCGTTTTTTGTACAGATCACTAATTTCATGACTGGAATTGATCGCCGCGCGTAATAAATCTCTCGTCAGGTTGCGTTGCGGTGTACATAACGTAAATGAAATACGATAAAACATCAATGAAATATAACGCCAATTGATTGAAGTATCAAAGAACGCAAATGCTTTCAGAATTTTCATGGGTGTTTATTTCCAGGTCCGGTTCTTCGACTATGTTCTTCGTTTTATCACTATGGTGATGCTCGTTTGGGCAATAGTTTAGGTTCCACAATGCAAATGACCAGTCCCAATAGTGAACAGTTACCTACGTCTGACCAGACTACGTATTTTTGTGTGTAACAACACCTGCATACATTATCCTTGGCGGCCAAAAAGGACAGATTGAAAAAGGCGCAGTAAGAAACACGAGAAGGGAAACCACAACAATTAAGCTGTAAGTAACCCGCAACCTGCAACAAGTAACCCGCCACAATTGAAACGATTTCCTGCAGAAGTGTGATCAATTACAATCACACAAGAGTCAATTTGAGGAACAACTTGGTTCATTTTCAAAAACATTTATTCTTATCCTACATTCTAAAGCTCACAGACTTTGTTTCAAACGGAAGACAACAGTTATACTACAAATGAACTTGTGATGCTATTACAATAGAAAAAATAATCGGTGGTGAATTTCTGAGTATTTGAAATACAGAATCGCATGATAAACAGACATTCAGAAGACTGAAGACCAACTGTGAATATGTTCAAGCAATATATACAATTCTCTATTGGGGATTCTAGATAATAGGCTGAGGATTCAATTCTTTTGTTTTGCATCATTCATGCAACTTTAGTTCACATACCAGCCTGCCAAACAAACAGCATATCAGTAGGCCTACCTGACAGCAAATGTGGGGAATGGTAATTTTTTTTACATATCTTTTTACGATACATACAATATTTAATCTATTAACTATTTCAAACACTTTTGCATAGTCTACCCACAACAGCCTTGGTTATACAAGAAGAGTAGATTAAAAGGCACATCACCACATATTCTATGTACGATCTGGATTTAAATGTTGTGTTTCCATGTTGCTTATTTTCAAAACGATGAATAGATGCTCATCAAGAAAGTGGTTTAAGATAAGAATAAATATACATTCCTATGTACACGAGGGGTGGGTTTACAACATTTTAGCATATCTTAATCGCGAATGCTTTTCAGAAATTTGTCCCAACCAAATTTGCTCGAGGTGCTGGTTCTGCGATAATGTCATTAAATTTGATACTTCGCCTGAATAACCGAATTTCTATCCCACTACTGAATTTCATCCTTGGGAAATTATCAAGATAACTTCATACATTAAGATTCTACTGACATAATTCAGATCTTCAGCGATAGTTTTAAGTAGATTGAAACACGTGCATGCCACAGGAAGGGAGACAGCTATAATAATGATTGTAGGTGAAGTGAACAACAAAATCGGCCGGAAATTCGACCAAGATGAAAAAACCAAGCGTGTGCTCCGAATACAATATATAATAATGAGTGTCTAGAATTATGTCATTAAGTAAAATAGAAAACAATTGAGAGATTAATATGCCAATAAAAAACATATGTCTACTCCAAGTCTTACAGGTGGAGTACTAATAAATGTAGTAAATACCCAAATAAAGCCTTAATATTTGAGTTTACTTCGTTAAAATATCAAATTTCATTTAACTCTCAATTACATCCAGTGGTTTAGTGGTCCACAAACTTTTTACTGTTAAGTTTAAGGTACGTAAGAATATAGATATTTTCTGAAGTTCAGCTGTGTCGAATGATATGTTTTCGTGAATTTTGAAACACGCCGAAAGATTCAGTCTCCAAAATGCTCGATCATCTCCCAAGCTCCATCTATCTATCTACAACTAAACCTAATGTAAAGCAGCAGTGCTCGTGAACACCTCGGAATGCTTGAAAAATAACCAGCACCGATCATCTATACAATTCAACCGATCTCTACGATAAGAAAAATTAAAGGCTTTTACAAAAAATTCATATACAAAATTTTTTACGTATTCGCGAATTCTTCATCATCAATTTAACAAAATATTTACAGTAACAAATCTTTACAATATACAATTCATATTCGTGCAATAAGAACTCAGGCTACTGATCTACTTGTACTGAATCCACGGGATTTCCCTATACAAACTCCACTTGTGCTCGCAATGTGCGACACTCCTCATTAGCATGACACGCCCATTTCACTACATACCTGGGTATATCATTCGTATTTCATGTAATGCTGGTCTCACTTGTAGTAGAATTTGGCACTTGTGTATAATGGAAATTATTCATTATTTCGAAAGTCATTTTCTGAACATTTGAGAATCTGCCCATTTATTTTTTAACCAGCGTTTTAAGATTAATTACCCCCAGGCCAGCCTAAGAGGCTGAATTTCTGTTTACAAAACGTATCTAAAACTTTGTACAGTCTAATTCAATATTGTATAATGCTATAAACTACTGCTTTTGATAAACTTTGTATTTTCAATATAATTCTAATGCGAGTATAAAAAGCTAAGACTATGAATAATCATATCACACCTGAAGTGCTCTTGCCCAAGAGTACTTAGAAGGCATTCAATTTTCAGTACGGTAAACTCAAGAACCAGCCCTGAGTGCTAATATTTGAAATAAAGACAAACGACATAATGTACGTACATGTACTTCAGTGCTTAAACCTTAAAACGAAAACCATGAGGAAAAAGGATTTTACCTTTTCAATCTCTAACATTTGGGGAATATAATCCATATAGCAATTCACAGAATAAATGTACATAAATGATAAGTCCAATGATTTATTCCATGTAAAGTCTGAGAGGATGTAATCAGCTATAATCAGAAATACACGAGTTCTGATCGCCAGCATCTCATACGTTCGTTTTACAGGCCATAGTTTGAGCACACTAGTTTTTCAGACTCTTCAGACATGAGCTAGTTGCCTTTTATACAATAAGTTTAAGTGACAGTATCAAAGTCTACGGATGTTTCTAAGAAGGTTTTTCAAACTCCATCATGAGCTATATATAATATTACAACATAATTCCGTACATTTGAAGTAATAATTCTGTCAGCCGATATATCACTAAATACATACCGTGATAATATATCAACAGTAAATCAGAGGTGAAATTATATACAAAATAAGTACTCAGTATTTGTCCTAACAACGACGACAGTACAACACAGATCATGGTCACACATCAGAGAATAACCCTGAAATGTATAATATAATGCAAACTGGCAAAATACTCATATTATTAAACACTAACCAACGAATAACCATGATCTATTTATAGACCCTCCAAAGAAATTTGGTCACTTTCAAAAATCCCCATGAGGCATTTGGTGATGTCAAAACAGATTTCATCGAGGCAGCAATTATCATAGGGCCTATACCAACTTTCTCATACCAATACGAATGATCCTACACACATTGATGAATACAGGCACTGTTGGCTCATGATCTCATTGTTATGATTGTCACAGTCAAACACATACACAACACTCTTTGGTGCCTCTCTTGCGCAGTCATGCAAAAAATACAAAATTTTGTTCTATTGCTAACAGAACGGTGGAATTTCAACTTTCAGAATCATTCTTAATAAACACTATACAAAAAGATATACTTCGACTTTGATAATGTTCCATGGAATAATCGCAACAATGTCTGTCAGTTATTTATCCGAATGAGACTTGTCCTACACTAAAGATCTACAGATATACGTCTTAATTACTTGTAATACTCATTAAAATTTACGCTTAAGTCGTTTATTTTCTTCTCGTAGCTGCTGCAACTCGGCGGTGACCTGTTCATTGACTGAATACTGATGCAGAAGTCCACAAATCTCAGCCTGAAAAAGACCCGTCAACAGATATAAATTTTCTATTAGATACATGAATACAATACGTATAATTAAGCAATGTGAGTGTAATGGTTGTTTACCTGCTGTACTTGAAATTGTCGCAGCATTTCCATTTGTAAGTGTAACATATCCGAGCGAACTTGATCTCGGAATTCCTCCATTACGTCTTCGATCGTGTTACGAATAAATTCCATATGAAACTGATTTGGAGCACCACCACCGGGTGGAGCCACCGGTGCCTCATAGGCAGCTGCGCGGGCTTTATCAACTACAGTTTGTTCGTAAAGTTCTGGATTGAGAGAATACGGCGATGGTTTCATAGTCGGCGGACTGTTTGTTGGAGTTCTATTTGATTCTGCAACCTCAGGTACAATCGGGGTTCTACGACCTTTCCCCATGACTGGTGTTGAAGCACCACTTTCCAGTTCATTGACCGGTTTTCTCAAATTACTTTCTGTAGCCACTGCATTTAGATCCTTTGATTCAGCATTTTTTATTGATGAGGATTGATAAGGTGAACCGTTAGGTAGAGACTGGTCATTACTAGCTTGCTCCAACTGTTTTAATGCTTGCACTACGAATAGATAGGAGAGAAATCTTTTTTAAACATAAATTACTTCACTAATCGTTACAATATGGATCGAAATTCAATGGCGCTTACATCGAGTTGCAACTAATGAACTGGGAGTATTATTTGTCTTCAATAATCCGTTAGTGACACCGGGTAACCGACGAGGTGTTGTATTACTATCGCTAGAATCACTGCTGCCATCTACGATCGTCTCAGGACTTGCACAAACGCTACTCTGAACTGAATATATACTAGCTGCCGTCTGTCCAGGTAATGGTGTCACCTACAATACAAACATACGTATGATATACTTTCTATAAATATTGTCAATCTCATTTTCTCTCGTTCTTCATCTTCCGCCAGTCATCAGTCTTTATTTTAAATCGAAAATACTGCCTAATTATCTTAATCAATACCTATTAGCTAAAATCATCGTTCCATGTTCATACTTACAACAGCAAAATCTCTTTGCTGTTCTCCATTCAAACAGACATTACTCTCACCGGCTGATGCAGCGCTTGCTGCGGTCAGCTGTTGCTGATCGTGGTTACTGATTGGGCTAAATATTTGCCTAGATAAACTGGGCGATTGAGACGCGCTGCTCACATTCGACTGTTGACTGAGATTACCACGTAAACCGGATACATTCCTCCAGTTTTCATTCAACGGTGAAAAAACGCCGTCTGAAGCTATCAAAATAAAAAAATACATAAAATAAACCAAAAGAGTTCTTACAAGTACAGGAGAAATTTCAAATCCCAAATGTAAGTTATTTATAAATCAGCATTCAACTTTTACTAATGTAACTTACCCATAGAGGAGTTTTTGCTGGCCACTGATGAGACAGAAAGACGACCAACCACATCAGGCCGATTCTCCGAGTTCATATCTTGGTAATCATTTTTACTCGGCCCTACATCCACAACAGAAAAATCAATATAAAGCATTTCAATTCTGGAAAATTTGTAAAAAGACAAGTAGGGGCCCATGGACACTAAGCCTGTGCTTGACAATCTGACAGTTTCAAAATTCAATGCCCCATGGTGAACAAATACAATAATCAATGGCCTTAATCCCAACCCATAAACCCAATTTTTCTTTAACTGATGGAGATTTATATATTTGAATGAAGATGAAAATCACTGATTGAAGCATCTTCAAAGTTTCCCTACTTCAAAGGCCCTCTGGGACTAAAGACCCAAGTGGGCTAAAAATGGATGAGTACATGAGGAAACTATTTGTACCTTCCAGATTGCTGTTAATATCGGCATATTTATTATCAGTAAGTTGATCTTTTATTGGCACTGATGAAGAGGATGATGAAGAGGTTGATGACGAGGCAGTTTTACGCGATGATCTTGAATCGCTCTGAAAAATAATGTATTCGCAATAATGTATTCACAAGTAAACAGGTTTCATTGTTACATTATAATATTTGCACCACAAATATGATAATAACGTAATTATAATGGTATGATAACTGAAAAAATAGAACAATAATTGCGGCTAAAAATACTTATTCAACTACAACATCGTACAAGTAAAAACTGACAATCAATCAAATCATATCAATAGTATTATTCAGTTGACATAAATTCCTTTGGACAATGAAAATTTGGAGCAATTACCATCGGAGAATGCGAAAAGAAAAGCTATTGAAAATGACAACATAAGACATGTATTTCGAAACTAGTGCTATGATTCGCAGACAATAGAAACCTGCGGAACGTTTTTGATCAGCGAGAAAAACAACGTTTTTGTAAACGAACAAAAAGCCAACACGAAGAATTACCAGGTGGTTCTCGAACTATAGAAATCGAAGTTTGAAATAAACGAAAAGTACAAATAATACAACAACATATGTATTGATAAACGCATGCAGTGTTCCAGCGAGAACGAACCCGAATTCCAAGTTTTTTGTTCGTCGCTTCGTTGTTGTTTTTCATCAGTAAATATCGCTCTTTTAAAGATGGTATGATCTCCGGATCAGAAGGTGAAGGGTGATCATCTATCTATCAATAATAAACGATCGATCCATCTTCAATCCATGTGTCGCAATGTATAATAATTGCCTCACGACAAAAACTTGTGAATTGCCGCGTGAAAAATATATTTTAATTGTGCCCTCATTGCTAAGACCTTCAGTTTGAATCTGTTATCAAATTCAAAATGGGTAAGTAAAGTCACTGATGACATCGATTCATATTTCAATGCATGCCCAACAAATCAAATCAGCTTTTCTGCGGAAAATTTGACAGCTCTCTAACAAATCTTCTCAGAGAATGTCTGCGTAGTGTACGTTGCCGTCGTTAGTAATTAAATTTAGTTAATCAAGAACCCTTAATGATGGTACAAATGCGTGTTTATCATTTACCTTAGGCGGTTTGAAATTTGATTGAAAGACGAGTTTATTAACCGCCTCCTTGTGAGCGTTAATCGTCGTTATCGGTTGAGTTCCTTTCCTCAGATCGTAAATGAACACGGTACCGCGCACGGATCCCGTCGCTAACGTTACGCCATCTTGCATCACATCGATACACGTTAACCCATTATCAGCCGTTATTGTTTTTACAGCTCTGAAAGAGATAATCGCAGCCAGGAACTATGAATCTCTTACCGAAGTATTGTCAGAACAAATAAAGCCAAAGGTGCAAGAGTATGTATATACATAAACCGGGCCTTTCGGGGTGGCCACTTTAATTCGACTTGCTTTTCCCCCAACTTTTCCCTGACTACACCCTGATGTGCATGTTTTTTTCCCTGACTTGATCTGTTAAGATTCCAATCAATTAACACAGTCAATTAAGTAAGACACACAGGGGTATATATATACATGTATATTGATTGGTATGTATATTGATTTTACGCGCGATCTAGCAATCTCAACAAATTTCCCTGACTTCTCCCTGATTTGCAGGCAAGTGGCTACCTAGTCTTTTCTAAGCGAGATTACTTACGTGTTTCCAATAACGTCGTAACAGACTATACGTTTATCCAATCCAACACTCATCAGTAACATTTTATTAATCGGCGAGAAGGCAAGGCCCATCGGACACGCGCAATGTTTATCGGTAAATGAATGCATCAATCGACGCGTGTTAGTATCCCACAGACAAACAGCGCCATCTTCTGACACTGAACCGAGCAATGATTTCTTATAGTGGCTGTACTGCAACTGTGTCACAGCCTACAAATATCAAATATAAGAGTTTTCATTCAATCTGAATCAACGCAATTCTTATTTTTGACCACTTTAAATAGCCTCATAGATCTGCTATATTTAAGAAGAATTTACTTCGATTCAACAGAATCAAACTGTATACTGGTAATGGAATAGGACTATAGTCAATTGATTTTGTTGAGATGCCTACTGTACTTACCCCTT
The DNA here is from genome assembly GCF_964204645.1 of Tubulanus polymorphus. Classification (NCBI taxonomy): domain Eukaryota; kingdom Metazoa; phylum Nemertea; class Palaeonemertea; order Tubulaniformes; family Tubulanidae; genus Tubulanus; species Tubulanus polymorphus. The sequence goes on along the minus strand of NC_134027.1, from coordinate 7,426,838 downwards.
CATTAGGTATATGCATAGGACTCGAGCCTTGCGCTGTGACAACATTGTACAATATAATCTCGCCATGAACCGAACCTGATGCGATGTATGTGTCATTCCAATTAAACGTTAATGAAGATATTGCTCCTTTATGATCCTATAAAATAAGGCGAGTCTAAGCGGTATTAATCATGAAATATTTTAAATGATTACAAAAGTATTTGTCAAGGCAGTGGTAGCTTATCGCCATGATAAAAACCAAAAAACTCCACCCAGGATCTAGTTCCTAAGTTGTGAGTTACTAAAAAGAATAGAGTAAAAGCAAATATACAATCCTATATAGTTTTTAATGAACTGACCTTGTATGTCTTCTTTTGTTTCTGCGTTTTCAAGTCGAAAACAGTTATGAGTCCATTTTTGCCTCCACTCAGCAAATATCGCGAATGCGAATTGAAAGCTACGCAAGTATGATCACCCTAAAATTCATAATAAATTGTTTATCAGGCATTACAATTACAACAATGGAAACCTGTCGAAAAACAAGCTTCAATCAAATACAGATTACAGCGTACAAATAATTGAGAGTGACTGTAATAGTAGATAAATACTATTTGTATTGGCACTACCCATATACAAATATATACTTTGTTAAAGATGTATTGAACTGTTTAAATGAATTGAGTTTAAACAAACAACTGAAATATTTCCCCTGATATAGAAACATTTCCACGGTGTATATAGAAGAAATGCATGGACAAGAATACGTCAATTTTCATCTAAGATTTTGCACATTGAAATGAATAACAAACCTTGACATGAAGATCTTTCATCGAATAGACGTTATTCTTGCAGCACGTAATCGTCACTTTGTCGCCAACAGAGGATGACGACGCCAAAAAATTATCTTAAATATTATGCTCAGGAAGAATATGAAATAATCTTGCGACACGTAAATATTCCTTATTCTCAACTATAGGCCTACATTATCCATGGATATATTTAATATCTTTTATAGATATTTGAGGAAAGGAGTCTAAACTATCCTAAAAGGACCTAAAACTATAGATAGCCTACTGTTCGGGACTGTTCGGGAAGTGAATGTTGATAAAAGGATACTGTCATGGCTCCACACAACGGAAGAAACTGGGCCTGAATGCGGATTGAATTGTTTGATAATGCTATAACCATTAGAGCAATCCCAGATTTTGATATCTTCAGCGGCGGTCGCTAAATTCAGTCCACCGAAGTCAGTCGACATTTTGATGATTTAGCATTCACAGTACAATCACCTGAAATATAACGATTTTAGAAAATTATAAAGAGTCAGTATGGCCTTTATATTATGATTGGGTTTGCTGGTTCAGTTAGGTTAGGCTAAATTTATACTTTTAACCCTTTCAGTGCGGACTAGTTAATACCCTTTAGTGCTAGAGATAATTTGAAAACTTCTAAAAATTCCACCCTAGTGTGTTTAATAACGGGAATACCACTATAGTGCGCCTACACCGCGGCGCAGTGTATTGTTAGTTTCTAGTATTTCACTATGTTTGACAGGTGCTGCCTTTTTTCAAGAGAGATAATTACTAATGATTAATTACATCAATACACCGCAGTGCGGTGTACTAGCAAAATCTATCACTGATTTATACACCGCACTGTGGTGTAGATGCACTGAAAGGGTTAAGCTCATGCACATTGAGTGGAAGTGATGAAAGTACATAGGTAACATTTTTTGGAATTTTTAGCTTGCCGGTCAAACAAAGCGGCAAAAATTCAATTTCTATCATCCCTACAACGGATCCAGAGGGGGGTTTCAGGGGTCATGACATCCCCCCTACTCTGCTACCAAAAATATTTTTAAATCGTTTTCTTGAAGGAATGTTCTCAAGACAAAGCGGGCGGACAATACCACATAATAGGTACCATATTATCTTATGTTTGGCCAAACAATATGCATTTAGGCCCCCTATCAGAGATTTTAGTTGGCAGTCAACATTAACATTTTTTATGAACCCCTCCTGGTAAAAACCCTGGATCCAAGCCTGCATCCCTCCAACCTATATAGCGCCACTATTAGCAGGTACAAGGTTTTTATTATTGCAACAGGAATCGATAGCTGTTTGACAGTTTGGCGCTGTACGTTAACGGAACCCATAGGCCTACAACATGTATTCACACTGGATCGTTGAGTAATCAGTGAAATTGGAAACGATGAATAGAGCAAACAACAACTCCTCGGACACTCGGACCACTGCACCTCTTTCATTCAATTCAAATCAATTCACAATTCAATACACAGGCACAGCAAGTACTGTAAGTACTTGTACGAAGTTACGTACTGTACTGGCCCGCACTTACTTATCGTACTTTGAAGTATGCTGAACCCAACTGCTGCTAGGCCTATAAAATTAGAATGAATTCAAGACGAAGAAGTCGAAAAGTATAAAATGAAAAAGAACGGATTAATTTTCCTTTCTTCCGAGCGACTTTCGAAAAAAACAACATTTTCATGATTTTTGAAATTTTGTTGTTGTTGTCTGGTGCCGTCGCTGTTTTCTTTGACTTTATGAAACTGAATTGACAAAAATTCGAAAATATGTCAGAATAACATACGATAATGATTTAAAGAACCAGAAATGTACGTCAGCTATATCACTAAACATCATGTTCTCGCTGTACGCCGTTGGGTTTGTTTGCACTGATTTTATTCGAGTTTTTATTCAAGGCCCACATTCTGCAGAAATTGGTGATAAGCATAAGAGGTTCGGGAAATACTGAGCGGCCAGATGAAAACTTTTACCCGAAACGACGCCTGAATTTAACAAGCGCTTTCCGCATTCTTTAACAATAATTTTGTCTGCAGTTTCCAAATGTCATTTACAGGATTCTGTTTTATTGCGTATTATCCGATACGACACCAGGGAGAATTTGATGAAATAGGGCAGGTAATATTGTAATTGAATTGAATTGCTGAACGGGCGCCCGGAAAAATTTTATTTGGTCGAGTCATTGACATATCAATGAACTCCGTGCTCGCCGCTTAGTGAACTCTGTGAACTCTGACCAGTTGACCCATGACAGTCGCCTTGTTTTCATCTGGATAAGAAGAGGAGAAACAGCGCACAGAGCGGGTCTGTGGTGCGCTTTGCAGAAACAGTCTATCCAGGCGCTTGTGTTTTTGGGATCAGATTTGGGTCTGATTTTCGCCCATTATTTGTTCACACAGAAAGAATTAATGTGAGTACAGTTTCTAGGTTTAGCCAAGCATGCAATGATGCAGCATGTATGTATTTTCTGTTGACACCCCGCGGCCGGCACCACCACACTCACACAGCCCTCGTCGGCCTGGACTGGGTATTTCCAAGAATTTTCTGGTTTGATGAACCCACATTTTTATTTTCTATGCAATTTTCGATGATACCTGGTACACCTGTGATATCATTCTTACTGAACCTGTACACGCTGTCCAAAAATTTTCATTTTAGCATCGTAAAGATCAAGGTACCCGCCATAGCCTATCCTAAGAAAGGTTGTGATTGGTGTCTACGCTCTTCTTATTCTAATTCTGGAAGAATAGTATTCAATCTGTAAACCGCTGATTGAAGAGTTACTAATCAGGAATGTGTTACATTTCTACAGTAAAAACATTCAATCGAAACCTTGCTTAGCATGGTTCAATTTGAGGGGGCGTAAATTTGAAAGAAATGGAAGTTGCCAAATATTTGATAAAAAGCGAGCACCATACATAGGTGTGAAGTCCATGTAGCCTATGGTGCATCAGCATGAGAAAGATTGGGTCGATTGGACACAAAATGCCTGTCCTGTGACCTTTTTTTGTGCCCAAAAAGGTCATTTTTGCCCTGAATTACGATAATTATGACCCCTGTAGCTTCCAATTGGTTTGTCATTTTCATTGAAATTCATAATTGGTATACCCTGGGAAGGGATCTTAAACATCAGACAGATGTTTTGATCAGTCTAGTGTGACGCAATTGGAGCCATCGTAGGGCCTAAGTGTCATCAGTCCTTGTTGATAGAAAAAGGTTTTTTCAGGAAAATATTGACAGGTTATAATTTATAATCTTAATATTTAATAAATGTTATCATTGTCATAGGATTCATCTCACATGGAATTGGGGTTACCCAGTTTTTTTGTTCTCGTCACCAGGGGGAGTTGAATTATGTACAATATGCCTGTTTATATTGGAACTGGATATTTTGTAATTGCAATCAATTGCAAAGTTGTAGCTAATGACATGTTGTATGATTGTGTTGAATTTCAAGGTCATTGGTTTTCGTATTTGGTCACCAGGGGGCATTGAGTAACCAAATAACTTAGTATTTTCATGGTGTATTGGTCCCTTGGCTTATTTTGTAACCACAGCAATTGCAAAATTGTAGTTTTGTGACATTTTCTATGATTGTGGTGAGTTTCGAGATCCTTTCTTTCACCAGGGGCATTGAATATTGACATTTTCTGATTGTTGAGCATTTCAAACCACTTCCCAAGTGGGCATGGTGTCCGTGGACCCCTAGTTAGATTTAGATGCTCGAAGATGCCTTCTCAGGCGGATGGAGCTAAGGATAGCAATCAAATGAGTAATAATAATAGTAATTGATTATGATGATATATAATGATAGTAATATATATAGTAATTAATGAAGATTAGGGAACTAAACCTAACCCTAACCCTAACCCTTAACCTTACCACTAGTCCCCTATTCTTGAATCTTACCCACATTTTCTGGCCTTGTGTTTCACTAAGCAGTCTTTGCTTCAGTAAAATGTCATCTACTCAGTGACGTATCCTTAGTTTTTCTATTGGTCGAACCTCACTTCTGATAGGCCGACTAGCTACTCAAAGTCTTCTGAACCGAAGTTAGTTTAGGTGCTTGAACTTGAGTGCATCATTAGTGGTATCAAAAATTCGATTTTTTTTTTGTGGTATCAGCAATGAATCAGAGCTGGGAATATTTTATGACCACAATATTGTCTGTGTTGTTTATTAAGATTTCCTAATTGTTTAGTAACTATTTCATTGATAAAGAAATGTATTGTTTGAACTTTAAACGGACAGTAGGTTCATGACATGGCAATCCAGAATATGAAGAAACAATTGCTTGAGATACTTTTTTCAGCTCTCTGTGCATAGCTCATATAGAACGCTGTTGCCGAATGACTTTTGACTTTTCCTATTTTGCAGATACTATTCAAAGGTCACGTACGTAACTCGTGCTAGTAGGTTGTTGCCATGGCAACATTAGAAGAGCCGGATCAGCAGCCAGTTGATGCAGAGGTTGCCGCCGCCGACGCTGGCGAAGTTGGTACTTCAGCTGGAGAAAACATTTCCACGAAGGTAATGATGATTATAGTCAGATTTATGAAGTTTTGTGTATTTCAGTTATAAATATTCAGTTACCTATTGATATTATACTGGAAAATCTCAGTCGTCATTCATCTGAGAAGATTGCTTGTCAGATTTGGAAGCTTCCAATGACAAATATAATCTCAGAAGAAGCTTGATAATAGCCTCTAGAGGTTATTATCATTAATGCTAATAACTATAATATGTTTGACAGGTATGAACTAGAAGTACTGATATAATTCAGAATAGGTTTCATATGAGATTGCTTTATGATATTATATTTTTCGCCAGATGTTAATGTCATTTAGATTTTAGCCTACTTTTCAATGACCTTTCGATGGCCTCACATTTCCAGCATGTGGCTATATTTGGCTTTGTGAGGGCATTTAGCCTGTAATATTTGTTCAATAAAAACCAACTAACACTATGCCACTATGATTATTTTCTTGTGTGAATGAATGGTGCTACAATTTTAATCCTGATAATTGAGCTTTTATGGTAGGGCATAGTTTTCTGATATTTTTTTAATCGAAAAGCAATAAGTGGTGTTGAATTCAGTATATTTCAGTTTGGTCAGATGAATTACCCCGGTATATTTTCATTAATTTCAGGCCAAAATTCATATGGCACTGTATTTATGCGACATTTAACTGATCAATGATCTAAAAATAATTATGAAACTTAGTTGACATTTGAAAGGTCAACATAATGCAATTTTTTTTTCATTCTATACAGTTTTGTGGCACTTGCACTAATTTAAAATTTTATTGGTGATATCTGAAAAAGGATGGCTTGAGTGAAATGAATGTTCATGTACTAATTTTGTGCTGGGCCCTAATCAAGAAATTTTCATAACAAAATTATACAAATCTTGTATAATTACAAACTGTTGAATGATAGGCCTAATGAATTACAGCATCCTAGAAGAGTGGAACGTTGAACATACCCTTGAAATCCTAGTTAGATGAAAATTAGATGTTTTCATATGATGTCTTTTGGTCCCTACTCAAGAACAGGCTTCAGGCCTATAGAAGACATTTAGTTTTTTAATTCGCCCTTCATGTTTTAAGGGATTTTTTAATTTTTCAGGCACGTCTGGTTAAAGCGGAGATTCTAAAAACGGAAATTCTATCATCCGATGGATCGGACGGACAGGATGGAAGTCTAACATGCACGGCTCGAGTTCAACCTGTCATTGCAGTCGATGAAAATAACCTATTTCATTACGTCAGTGCCACTCCCAATCCTTGTACGACAAACGTGATATCTTTAGCTGGTGTCCAGCAGCCGGGTCAAAGTTCACCGCAAACGATTACACTTTCCACAGGGGGATTGACGATACCTGTATCATTAACAGCTGGTTCAATGGTAAGCATCAAGTGTTAAGTGTGAGAACAGTTTATCACTTGTTGACCTAGGAAAATATAGCAAATTCAGTGTCATGTCTTGATAGCCAATTAAGTATATATTTAACTCGAGTCATGCAGGATGGACAGGAAATTTTTAGTAAGACGGTCAAGGGTATCTTGGTGGGAGTTAGTTGTACATTGCGGTACATATGATTATTTCAGGCAGGACAGGTTGGAATAGCTAGTGGTACTAGTACTGCTACTCCTCAAGTTGTCATGGCAGCTTTTAATCCGACTGATTTAGCAGCCCATCTGAAAGGTGGTACAATACATACCCCTCTATCTGCCTTGCCTCCTGAGTGGGCTAATAAGCTAAAGGTAGGCCGTATGTTTCAATATTGCATGACTTGTTCAAGGATTCTTTAATTTAGTTTTAGTCAGCTATTGTGTTTATGAAAATTACTCGCTTTGCTGCACTATCTAGAATATTTATAATGTATCGTGAGCTACGATGATTATATTGAGCTACTAACCTGATAGGTGATATGTCTCAACATTATCTACTGTCCTTACATTAAAAAAGCTAGAAAGGGAGCATTTTGTTATCTATCCATTGGGGTATCAGTCTTATTAAACCCCTGTCACTTCTGCCATTCTTCAAGATTCAGCGCTAGTGCTTGCTTCCTGGCTTAATTTGTTACTTACTAACACCAATATTTTATGCAATTTACTTAACACTAAGAAGGATTTAGCATCGGATATGGGATAGAATGTCTCTCAAAAAAACAAAACACCTTTTCGGTGACAAACATGACCTAATAAGTTCAGTGCTCTTCAATACACCTGACAACCTAGAATTATATGTATTTGCTACTTAAATTTCAGGAGACGCATCTTCAGAATTTGGTTGGTTTTCCGGGTGTTATTCAAAAAGGTCCGGATGAAAAGGCATTTGAACCTTGCGTTGTCTGTGGAGACAAGGCTTCAGGTAGTTAATTGTCAGATATCGTTCACTGTTGTCATTTAAAGACTGTGCTCGTTGTATCTTGTATTTGTTTGGTTTATAGGTCGTCACTATGGAGTTATAAGCTGTGAAGGATGTAAAGGCTTTTTCAAACGAAGCATCCGCAAACAGTTGGGCTACGCTTGTCGCGGAAATCGTGATTGCTTGATCACAAAACACCATCGTAATAGATGTCAATACTGTAGGTTACAGCGGTGTTTAGCTGTTGGCATGAGATCAGAAGGTCAGTTGAAAGTCAATAAGTCATTGATTTATCTAATTTGGTCAAATATCAAGCAAAACCTTTGCAAAATGTGCAGTTTATCGGATTGAGATCAGTTGGCTGTATATGTATATCATTATATTACCCAGCATTGATTTGAAGGTTGTTCTGTATTACAGCTGTCCAGCATGAACGTAAGCCCAACGATAAAATGAACCAAGAAAAACATGATCCAACAATGGTATCATCAACGTCCACACAAAGAATCTACATACGTAAAGATATTGGAAGTCCTGCCACTGCATCTCCTACATTTGCCTTTAAGGTAAATCATATTTCTTCTCTTAAAGATATTTGTCAATGCATTGAATGATTCTAATGCTACATGGATGAAGGGAAAAGCTGTACTATGTTCTTATCGTAGGTATCGGTTTGTTTTCTGTTTTTAGGATCAAAAAGGAGAATCGTTACTCGCAAATTTACAAGAGAGACTTGTTCAAACTGACCAGGGTACTGTAATGTTAGGCTCTGAAGCAGAAAATAGAACTGTAGTTACCCCCCCTTCCAATACAGGTGATCAATTCTTTCTCTTCTTGATGATTTATTGTGCAATCCCAATTGTATTGGAAATTCTCGTTATTCCCGACATAACGCCTAATGTGGTTATCAAATTATAGATCTGAGTACTTTGGCTAACGTAGTGACTACTATGGCTCAAATAGACAAATGCGTTGAAGGTGATGGTCAGCAGCCAAGTCAAACTACATCCGAGGTAAATGGATCTCAAAATGAGGAAGAAGATGGAACAGAAAGTGTGGCTAAAGCATTCGACACGTTAGCAAGAGCTGCACAACCCGATAATTCAGCTAACTCTAATCTGGTAAGACCAGTAATGTACTGAGGCCTAGTTTCATTGAAAAATGTAAAGCAATGTTGATGCCAACCTTGGTTTGGGATGTTATTTTTGGGATGTCCGGGGATATTACTTCTGTTGGCAAGGCACATACGAAACTCAAGTAATAATTTTGCTTTGTGATATGACGCAGCCAGGATCAGAATATAGTGCATCGCTATTTCTTATTATTTCAGGATAATTCGATGGATTCATCAAATAATGATTCAACATTGGAAGGTGAAATGATTATTGATTTTCAAGGTCTGTACATTTACTTGTAGATGCGTATTAATGATTGCTTTTCAGTATGCTTGTACTGACGAACGTAGGTTTTAGGTCCAAGTAAGATTCCGATAACGATGTTGAAAATCTTTCATCCGCAATGTAATTTTTTGTAGGGAGCATGTTAGCTGAGCAAAGTCTTCAGTTCAGTTTGAGTGCACCATCCCCAATGCCTGCGTATCTGAATGTGCACTACATTTGCGAAAGCGCCTCAAGATTATTGTTCTTATCCCTTCATTGGTCGAGGGCTTTACCTGCGTTTCAGATACTCAAGTAAGTCAAGCGAAGTACAGTTGATTTAGACACACCTCACCTCAAAATGATTTGTAAGGACTATCAAATTTTGATTTCTGTTTTATTTATTTCTATCTACAGGCAGACGACACAGATAGAGTTAGTGAAAGCTTGTTGGTGTGAACTATTTGTGCTTGGACTATGTCAGTGTTCACAAGTGATGTCATTGACTACAATCCTGTCAGCTGTTATCAACCATTTACAATCAGCAGTTTCACAAGGTAGTGTATGACATTTTAGAGGAGTTCAATTCATTTGAACTACTGGTAACCTCCACACAGGTCAAGTCATGAACTTAATGCTAAGGTCACTCTACGACTATGAGTTGAGAGCATTTCTCCTGGATCAGATGCTACTATTTACTGGTTCTTTAGGGTATGTAAGGATTTTGATTCGGGGTGCAATTGCTAGAATTATGGTGTTGTCTAATAGACACACTTAGTCAATTAACCCAGTCCTTGAAGGTTGCACTATCACTGCACTGTAGAATTCTACTTGTGCTGTCAAGTTTTAAATCTTTATTTGAACTGCATGTATAACAACTAAAACTCCGACAATGTGCTACATTACAATATATCAGTGACTCAATAGATCAAGTATTTAGTTAGTTGGTCAAATATAGTTGTCAGAGTTCCTGGTTTGGGCCTGTAAAATCCTACAATTGTATTAGAGTTCCGATCCAATGCCAAGATGATGATTCATTAACTTTATACACTATAAAATGGTAATGAAAAGCGGTGTAGAAAAGCATCAGTGAATTGAATGATCGATTGCAATTTCTTTTCATTTCGTAGGAAAATTAACGGCGGAAAGAGTGAAAACTGTTATTGATAACATCATGAGAATTCAAGAACTTAGTAATGTTTATCAACGATTGAAAGTGGATTATTCCGAGTATGCTTATCTCAAATGTTTGGTGCTATTCAGTCCCGGTACGTACATCAGACTCACAGTTCCATAAAATGATACGGATCATATATAGCTATGTTGTTACCGGTGTTTATATTTTGTAGATCACAATAACGTATGTCACACTCGCCAGATAGAACACTTTCAAGATCGCACACACACCGAATTACAGGAATACATACAAAAAAACTCACCCGATTTGCCGAAGAAATTCGCGAAACTTCTCCTGCGTCTGACGACACTGCGGCGTATATCGCCGAGCGTTATGGAGGAAGTGTTTTTCGCCGGACTGATCGGTAGCATACAGATTGAGAGTATCATACCATACATACTGCGTATGGAAACTACCGAATATAACTCGCAAATATCACAAGTGATGGAAACGACAGCTGAACTGGGAGGACAGGCTACAACTTCGGCGTCTAGTCTCTAATGTGTACTAGGGGAGGAACTATGACTTTTCTATTGTTTATACAACACATCATTAAAATCGGACCAAATTCAGTGAATCTCACGTATTCAATGAATGAAAAATGAATTTGAGAAAAGTGTACGTCTGCTGCTATTTTGAGCGAACGTGCCTTTCTTTAATAAAACGTGCTTTACTTAAAACTCAAAAAGATGGGCATTTTTACCATAAAAATCTGAACAATTTTGAATTGTTATTGTTTTAATTGTGCTACTTTACTAATAGTACGTAGGCACCATGGATTCAATCCGCATTAGACTCCTGCAAAATATTTTCACAATACTTTAAAAGTAATACATTTAAGAAGCATTTCGAATTATGACATCCTTATGCGGGAAAATTTCCGCCATGTCAGAAAGGTAATATAGATTTTTTTCCGTGCGCTGTCACGCTAACAACTGTGCCAACGATATATTCATCTTCAGTTCGTTGTAAAATAAACAGGATTATTATTATTATTGATATTGAATATTATATTGTGTATATGCATGTAATGGCTACAGTTTAGAGTAATTGACTTCTCTTGAATGTTAACGTTTTATTATTTTTGAATATAGTGTATATTGAGATCTATATACAATGAATAAATGAAATAAATTATGTATCAAGAAAAAAGTGTTTTATTTTATTTTGCAAGCCAAAGGGCTTTCTGCATCTCTGGCAGAAAATCATATAATTTGGCGTGGGATATTCAAGTTTAGTGTTTAGTAGGAATGGATTTAGGAGTGTGGTTAACTTACCGGTAACAACACTTGCTGTGGAATCGAGTCTCAAATTTTCCAGAGGGGATGGATGGCATTTATGATATGCTTTGCAGTCGATAATCCCAATCATGACCTGACCGGATATGAACTGTTGTCAGTGAGAATAAAAGCAGAAGTACCGCCACAATTGGGCAATAGAAACCTGTCATGAGTGCACTTCAATTGCAGCGGCACTATTGACAATGGGTCCCAAGAGATTTCCTAAAAGACTTGTCCATAGTAGAGACTTTCCAGATGTAGTCATGCCTCTTCTTCCACAGAACCAGAAATCATCTATCCATAGGTTTGCTACACGCCAATATTCCATTAATAGAACATGTCAATAAGCCACAACTTTTCATCTCAAAATATCAGAATTATAAAGACATAAAACTGAAGCGACTTGAAACTTTATTTCACATAACCAAGATAATTCAACATTTACCGTATAATGTATTATTTACAACAGGGCTAGTAGGTTATCCAATCTAAGCACAACATACATACAACATTATGTACTAATGATTACAGTTGAACCAACCATAAAAATTAAGACAATTGTCCATCATCAATTTGAAAATGAAGGTTTCATTCCGAAAATAGTCCAAATAAAGCCTTTACGACTTGCCAGTAATGCATGATTACTTTCAAGGTAACATACAAATCAATTTCTTCATTATACATAACAATACTTGATTAACTTGGTATCTTCTATTAACACCACGTAGACTAATGGACCGAGAGCCTCAAATAGTACAACATAGGTACATAGTGCTTTACACTATACAAATCTAGGTGTATTAAAATTCCTGTATGAATACTGTAAAACAATGAGACATAACTCGAACGACGCAACCATTAAAAATGGCCACATCCGCTCGTAGCAGTGAAATCTAAAAGTTATCTGACTTCATATCAAAAAAAAACTCGTAACATATCAATAGTGACAAACGCAGCAACAAAGCATCAACACCTGAATTAACTCACAATGCGACTGCATGAGTGGGCTAAAAAATGCAAAAAGTATACGAACAAATTTAGAAATACATACAGTATATGTTTATCTATAAGACAACATGGATTAGACCACACCCACCATGAACCTTTCATCCATGGCTGCAGATGTAATATAAATATTCATATTGCTAGAACCCAATCTACTTCAGGTTTTTTCTCGACGAGATTCATCTAGTAGGTATAATTGAAAAATTGAAGTAGAATATGCACATCTGTTGCAATTTCTTATACTGGTACATCTATTCGTGAAGAGCCAATAGTGTACCATAGCCGCATTATGTACATAAATATAGAATTTCTACATAAACTTTAATAACCAGAGCTAAATCATAACAAGAGTCATCAGATAAAAGTCTGCAACAGTTCAATTGTATGGCACATAGTTTTAGAGGACCTCATGACAATATTTTTGTGCATTTTTCTTAGTGAACAAACAACAATGAACCCAATAAATAGGGGTGCAGGAAGATGGACCGATTACTCTGGAACTGGTTTTTAAGACCAGTGGATTACATACTATGGTAACTAATCAACAAGAAGTACAATGCCTATAAATCAGGTTCCAGGCGTTCCAGAGATTTCAGAATACCTCAGCTTATTTCAATTAACCAGTTAGCTCATTATCTAAATCTAAGACTGAAATCGGCCCAGGGCTTCTTTCTTCAATACTGGATTAGCGAAACCATACTATTGTTTGAAGTATTCATACAGTTTCATAGGCAGCTACATCAACCACGGGACCAACATGTATGGGCTTAATACAACTCAACATTGGTTTACTGGAAGGTAACGATGTTACGATAACTCGCGAAGGACTAGCAGACGAACCAATTGTCGTAGTGCTTGTAATCGGAGTTCGTGATATAATATAACGCGGCTTTTTAGCGTACGTATGCCCCGAATCTAGTACGAGATATTCACCAGAACCTTTCGCGGGCAAGATCGTCACGTACGTCACTTTCTGTCCATTGATTATGTCCGTTTCGACCTTCGAACCGCTCGGACCGCGTAAGATCGTTCGTTCACCCGGCGATCCGGTGTGAATCCCGCTGATGTAGTTATCCGATAATTGTCTATCGTGCATCGACGCCTGCGGGAAACTGTACGCAACCATTTCGCTCTGCGAATGTTTATAAGCCAATCCTGGAGTTTTCTGTTGTTTCTTGGTGTAAGATTTTAAAGTGTTCGGGGCGCGCTTCACTTTGTTTTTCGATCCCTTTTTACGGCCACGTTTTTTCGGTTCAGCCGTTTGCACTTTCTGCGCAGGAAGAATCACATTCTTATTAGGAGAATGATAACCTTTGATAACCTTTATTTTTGGACCTTTTTTCACCGGCAAAGACACCTTCAGCGTATTATCAGGATTATCCTGTCCAACAACCGGTTTAGAAAGTCCTGTTATTTCCAGTTTACCGACACTAATTTGCTCTGATTTTTCACTCTTCTTAACTTTGACTTTCGATTTTTTAACGATCTCATTTGTTGCGGCGTCGATCATTTTTTTCGAAACGGATTCCGACTCTAAAAGTTTGACGCTTAACTTTCGTTTACGTGGCGACGATTTTAATTCTACCGGATCAAACACGTTCACCTCGCGTTTAGCTTCGACCGGTTCCTCATCTGACGACGAGGCGCTCGATTCTCCATCTTTCAAATTCTGCGGTTTATTTTTAGCTTTTTTCACCGGCTTCTTTCGTTTCAATTGTTTACGCGAACGCGTTTGCTTGAAATTCATCTTTACGACGAGTTTTGATGACGAAACCGCCGACGACGGCATCTTCGACACGGATTTCTTCGATTCATTCGGCTTCACTTTCGGAACCTTTTTTCCTTTCTTTGAAACCTTCTTTTTTTCATCAACTGCATTTTCCGGGATCGTTGCTCCTTGGCGTTTGACGCGCAGGCCAAAATTAGAACGACCTCGAACGGTGAAATCGAAATCCTCAGCCGTATATTCTGTGATATTTTTTCTATCGAAATACGACTGTAACTGACCCCTCGATTTGAACTTTCTCCCATCCGGACTGAAAATATATCAAAAGGATGATATATTAGTATATTCATCAATTTAAGTCATATACTACATATATTCGATAATAAATAAATCCAGTTGAAATGCATCAATTATCTTAGATGTGACCATCACCTGATCAAATAAACATCCCATTTGCCAGCTGAGACTCCAGCAGCACGCTGAACGCATCGTCTTCCCCAACCTGGGGGTAAACTATCATCAAACTGCATCGGTTCCAATATTCCGTCCTCTTCATCTTCTCTGTAATTTAGAGTAAAAAATGTGATTTTCATGACACTATTTCAAGTCAAAATCTGAAATAAGCTGTGTATGTGCAAGATCAAAATACAAGGGGTTGTGGCATTAAGCTGGGACCACAGTCCATTTCAAAGCTCTACTGAAGATTCTAGAAAAAAGGAAGAATCTCGTTAATAAGGATGACCTTTCTCTGATACATTTTAGAAGAAAACATATTTTCAATTTTCTAGGGTCCTTTGCTTTTCGACCCCCAGCTTTATTCGACGAGCCCCCCATGGAACCTTCCCCGGTGGCTGTGATTCAGGGCAAGGATCAGTGATTTACAGTATACAGGGGCATTACGATTAGCTACCTGGCACTTGTATCATCCATAGCAGATTCTGCAAGCGCAACATCATCAGGTGAATCATCCATCTTGACTATATTACTGTTTTTGCATTAATTATGAGGCAGCACAACCAATTCAGTATTTTAGTTAGTTAGTACAACATTAACAATGGAACCTCCAATGTTCGGACACCAGCCAGCAGGCAAAAATCTCATTATGTGAATGCAGCAAGAGATTAATGTACATCATCAAATTCACCAACAGCCATTATTCAACTTGCAACGTCACAAAACAAAAAGAGCTGTAGGATTAGGACAATTACACTATATTACAGTCTACACGAACAAAACTCGGAACGCGGAAGAACGGCTTGATGGTTGTTGTTGTTGTTGCTGCCGTTGTTGGCTGCTGCAACCAAAAACTGTTTCTGTCAAGTTCAAAACACTTAATCATCCAAACTTAAATCGTCCATTTGAAGCTCCATGTAGTCGAAATTATTCCGGTAAAAAATCCTGTGACGACAGACGACGACTTAGTATTAAAAAATACGTTAAAACGAATTTAGCTAAAACATATATGTTTTCCGCTTCGACAATCGACTCAAGATATTCGTCAAGTCGCAAGGTGGCAGCACCAGCCGATCACGTTGAAAAGTTGCGGGAACCGGACTAGCTTGTCAGCTGTGACCAGTGCACTTCAAAGAATCATCACAATCCATCGCAAACCCATCACGCTTCAGAAAAAAGAACTAGAAAACTATAATTTAAAATAAATCTAACATTTTTATTATTAACATAAAATTCCATTTTTTACATTTCTAACCTACTCAAGGTTTATTCATCACTGATGCCAATGGTCAAACAGAATGATACAATTCATGGTTGAGAGACTCAAATTTAAATTTGAGATTAAATTCACGATTGAGACAATTCTAGATATACTGATTTTTTACATTTATAGATCAAACAAGCGAATGATCCTCCGAAGAACAGATTGTCAAGACTTAGAATACAGGATCTTTTTATCAAATGTTAACTGGAGTTGTTGCCCCAGAAGACTCTGGATCAACTTCCGCCAATTCGGGAAATATTTCAGCCAACAAACAATCGAGCAACGTATAACATAACTGGAAATAGATAAAATGCTCAATACAATCTGCATTCTTCATCGAATTTTCAATATTCATCACTTGATTACCTGTTTGTTAAGTTTAGGATTTTGCACTGCCCCAAATACTAAAGTCACTCCATTCGCATTGACTTTTTCTCCAACCAACATTACCACGATTTCTGCAACATCAAAGTTAGGCTTATACTGTGTTAATCAATACCGTAAATCAAAATTGAGACTGCTTTCAAAACGGAGCTACCCTGTATATGAAATTAACATCAAAGCTTTGTGCATTTCTTACTTGGAATGTACTCAATCAGCCCTTTCAAAGCTGCTTCTTTGCGTGCAATCTTATCTTTATCCGTCCTAGAAATAAAATCAAAACAAATTCATGGAGCAACAAAAAAATTTACGATACTGAAAGTTTTCAAATATACAATTATACAACCACCCTTACCTCGGAGCCTCTTCATCAAAGAACAAAACATCTACAGAATGAAATCAACAAAAAAATTATCAGCGTTATCAAGGGTTAGACATCAAAGCAAAATGATTGAAATTATCATTCTACCTCTTAATCTATGTATTAGAGAGACAACTCTATGCTCAGCTGTAACCTGGTCAAACTTCTGTCCTAATAACCAATCAATATAATGTTCCAGCGATCGTTTGCCCACCATTCCGAAAGCAGCCAAGGCTTTTTTCACCCAGGGTTTCACATCAAAAACAGATTCGGCTGTAAAACAATTACAATAACCATTCTTTTACCAATTAAAATGCGAACTCTTCAAATGAAGTAAACTTGAAATCAATAGTCAATCATGAACGTTATTCGTTGCCATACCTAAATACTTGATCGTATCAAATATGCCTTCTACATCTGCTGTAATACTATTTCCATTAGTGTTTTCAGGCAATGGCAGATGCAAATCTGTATTTGCATTGTTTTCATACATTGGATTAGCTAGCTACAATGATAATACAGATTTCAATGTAGGCAATCCTATTAGATAAGGTAGCGACCAATGTGTTGCGGTAATTGGGGATACATCCATCGTAAAACTTGTTCGGTATCTGAGGAGATAATAGTACAGATTTCATTAAGACTACAACAATAGTTAGTACTTACATTTTCGCTAGAAATCGACACAGAATCACTGTCTTTTTCGTCATTACTGAAATTACATGATCACAAAGTGAAAGTTCGAATTAACCCTTTCAGTGCGTCTACACCGCAGTGCGGTGTATAAATCAGTGATGGATTTTGCTAGTACACCGCACTGCGGTGTATTGATGTAATTAGTAATTAGTAATTATCTCTATTGAAAGATGGTAGCACCTGTCAAACAGTGAAATACTAGTAACTAACGATACACCGCACCGCAGTGTAGACGCACTATAGTGGTATTCCCGTTGTTCAACACACTAGGGTGGAATTTTTGAAAATTTTCAAATTATCTTCAGCACTATAGGGTATTAATTAGTCAGCACTGAAAGGGTTAAAACACAGATAATTCAATCATATCAATCTTGTGCAATATTGACTAATCCTTCTCAGGAATCATTGAGATAGCTAGTATCTACCTTGGTCGAGGTTTAGCTGCTTCTGTCGACGTGAAAAATGAATTCAGAAATGGATCTAAATGTTGCCCTTTCTGAAAAGCAACAAAATTCACGAAACTCAATAAATGATATCCAAATACTGAACTCTCAAATCTTCGAACATTGTTCTTACCTCTTTGATCAATTTTAGCGGAACAGATTTGAACATTTTACCAAAATTGATGTCCGGCAACAAACTGGTGGTTATTTCCTCCTCAGACGTCAGAAACGTGAACAATAATTGACTTCCTCGTAGTTTTGGAACCGTCAATAATTTCTACAATTTATGATCACAAAGTGAAAATTTTTCATCTCATAAGAATCTTAAATCAAACAAGGGAAAACCAGGCTATTTTCCATTTACCTGTAGGTACTTCTCAAAAACGAGTCTTTTCGATTCGAGGAATTCAGCGCTTTTTGTGCCAAGTGATTTCTTTGGTGGTGGCTTACAATCTGGGAATTCACCTGTAAGTGAAGATAGTGATACAGTATACATTCTACCTAATGAAAACACATCAATAATTAAGTACGACTTACCATGAAATTCTCGAAGTTTTTGTTCCATTGCATAAAACTCATTGTATCTCCTGAAATTGTAAGGTTAAAAGAATTGTGCATTTTTCTGCGAGTGAATTTTCTTGTCTGATCATTCTCCACATGCCTTACCTATTAACAGTCCAATTTGATGATTGGAATTCATCTAAAAATAGGAAAAATTTCGACATATTTTTTTATCTGATTTGATACTTACTGATATCCCAAGGTGTTATGATAATGTGTCAAAGGAATTTTTTGTGATACCGTAACTAACACATTTTCTCACTACAATACACAAACCTTGTTCCAGGACATCAAGTCGTCGAACTTCTATCGAAAACATATGGATGACTTTTTTCAGATTTTCAGGGTCCGGTGAGGTTTCTATACAAGGTATATTTACTCGCCATGCACTCAAATCATGCATTGGCTGCTCTGCATCTTCTTCATCCAGGAATGGTTCCGTTGGGATTTCTGTTCCAGCCTGCAAAGAAATGCATGATTATCATCGATACATGTATATCCCGGCTGTGTGTGGCTGGCCATTACGTTCTAAATGATATGGTAATTTGAAATGCTAACAATTGAAATGATATTTGAAAATGTATCAATAATTCAAAAATTCAAGTAAAGGCCATATATATCCATATTCCTACCAGTATATCCTCAGCAGAGTCAGTAAACAGAAAATCAGGATCTATTTTTCCATCGACTAAAAACAATATATATCACTTGGTTACAATTAAGAAACATATTTTGAAAATGATTTTCCATGGTTTATCACCATTTTATCATCAGTTTTTCGATAGCAAGCTTTTTTCAACAAACCTGTCTGACTTCTGAAAACTCCTTTCAATTTGTTTCCAATTTTAGATAAAGCAAACTGTTCTGATGCCTTTGCTTTCCTACCGTCAGAAAAAAAAGAAATTAGAAGGATTACAGTAATACATGTATACCTATCCAAGCTTCCATGCAATACATAAGTCTCAACAGATTTTCCTGATATTTTGTAATATGCGAAGTCAAACAAACAATCAAATATGCATCGACCAACAAATTTCTCCACCAAACCACCTCTCCACAAACCTAACCACAACCTAAACATATATTTTAAGGAGAATGAACCTAATACATTTTTAATTGATTTCATTTCCACAAATTTTGATAGGGATCGTTCATTGATCACATATGCATAATATCCAAGTATTTCAATCCAACCTCAGAGCCGGGGAACTTACAGAGAACGGGGGCAGCAGGGGCGGCTTTTGCTAAACAAAAGTTTTTCTATGCTTTTTTCAAAAGCACGCTGTTCCGCGTAGCAGCTCGTCGTTCTCTGTACTAGGTGGTTGGCTCACGACTTCTCATGCTTCTGTGAATGAGACCGTGAAATGGCCCCACAACGCATCTCCGGCGATTAAATTTGTGTACATACGTAATTAATGAATGACCCAAAAGATGTACTTTGTTTGTGAATAATTTCTTGTTTTTTTACACATCAAAAATGTTTCATTAATGGTTTGAAAATGAAGACATGAAATCACATTAACCCGAACCTTTGAGTTTAAAAGTGAAAGACAATTGGCAATGTTTTCCTGAGCAAGATACAAATCAGGTATATTTGGGAGAACAAAGACAGAGACCAATATTGACACACCCCTCATTGCTATTCAATTTCTTTTACACTATACCGTACACGTATATACAGACATTCAAAAATGGCAGTTTAGGAAAAACAGCTACAAATGTACTTTAGGGTGTATACAACAAATGTTTTTGTTACAACCATTTCATTACCTAACAGCATTGGCGGGCTTCGGAGATAGCGAAGAGCTTAAAAAAAGAAATCCATTTTTTGGAGATAAAATCATAAAACAGTACATATATATGTATGATTGAATATCACGTTATAGCAACTGTGACCACCTTGAACCATAGTCAGACCTACATCTCAACAATGAAATATACATATATATATTCTATGAAGCTAGTAATAAATAAATGCATATTCCTATGTAAATTTTGATACTGTGCTTGTAATCTATATTCTACTAGCAGAGAAAGGTTCAACACAGATGATGACAGCAGTTTTATTACCGGTAGTTCATTATTATTGAAAAAATGAAGCTTATATCAAAACGAAGCAGAAGTTATGCACAAAAATATATATATGAGTTAGATATTGATTACTACACATATAATATATGAGATAATATGTACAAAATTAAAGTTTAAATGATTATTTAAGAATTGGTGAAAAGCTGTAAAGAATTGATGCCTCGATATTACATACCTTGAAGCCGAACGCACCGAACTAAATGTATGTCTCTTTCCACAAAGCCAAATGTAATACTGAAATATCAAGACAATTCTTATCACTTCTCAAAATATCCGTATTCTGTCTATGGATGGGCAAATGGACAAACAAATGAATAGACGACGGATGAAAAGTGAAGGTGAATGAAAAAATACTTACATCGTCGCTTTGATGAAATAGGGGTAGGAACGTTTTTTCAAGTAGATTATACGCCTGCTCATAAGCTCGAAATAAACAAGTTGTTCTCTGTAGTTTAGTGATCTCATTTGGTGGACAGTCGCAGACTGCAAATACACACATCAAAACTTGTAGTTTTCGCGGAGCAGTTTTATTTTAACTCACTGATTTTCTTCTTCAGAATTTCTATGCAAGGTTACTCAGGTTCAACATAGGAAGAACTAACTTGTTTTCAGTTCCTGAACGATTTCATCATCAAAGAGTATCTTATCTGGTGCAGACGGAGAAAAATAGATGTTATACATTTCATTTGCTTCTGTGTGCAGCTGTTGTTTAGTCACAGGCGATAGGTCCGGATTCAATATCTTCTGATTGAAATCATCTGAAATCCAAAACAATTTTCTCACTTGATTTGAAATCCAACAAGCCGTTACCGGTACTCAAACTAAATCGCATTAGATCTATCATACCTGCAGCCAAACAGAACATTAGAACATTGATAGACGCTTCCTGTTTCAAAAACTGCATAAATGGGAATAAAGCGTCTTGATTTTGTAGAATATCCGCCAATCCTCCAATACGTAAGAACTGAAATTAACAGTTGCAATAATGTCATAGACTTGCCACATAATAGCCATCTCGGAGATTATCGCCAAAAATGAAAGGGAATCAGAAAAATTGTAGGTAATTGTTGCTATCAGTGAAACTTCAAATGACAAATATTTCTGATTTTAGGTCATTCTTACCGAATTGTTGTTACTAAGTGGAACACCATAGTCAGCGAGTAATGTCACATCATCTGAGAGTGGATCATTGCAAACTGGTGGCTACAAAAATTATATTCAAATCAGCTTTTCTTGCTGTACAGAATATCGAACAACATTTGATAATCACTTACGGTAGGTACTCTTAAAAATGCATTATATATCATTTCAAAAGATTATTGATAGCAATATTTAACTTACTGGAGACTCATCGATGAGAAGTAATATCAGTTTGTTAATGATATCAGGATCAGCTAGTAAATCCATCAATGGTAATAGTACAGAGCCGGATAATATCTCACTCAATAATGAACACAATGACCTGTGAAATTAAAAAAAGGTAAATATATACACATGTAATTAAATAGTGTACAACTTAAAGAGGGTAGAACAAGCCTTTTACCTGCATCTAAGAGACTGTTTAGATAAAATGTATGGGAAGAGACTTTCTATAAGTTTACGTAAATAATCCAATTCAGTGTTACGATTACGGACAGCAATATGTAAATTTGTTCCCAGCGATTCAAATATTGCTTGCTGGATATCGCTATTCTTTCCTCCTGAAGATAAAAATATAAAAGTCATTCAATTAATAGCTTCATTTTCTTCACCATTGCAATGTCACGACTAACCTTTCTTGAGTTCTTCAAGATAGTAATGTAAATGTTTGACACCAGCATTTATCATCTTCTCAGTAACTAATGTCGGCAAATCAATCTTAAATAATATCGAACAATACCATAAATTTGTCATGAGAAGCTTAACCATGGTCAGCATCTTCATAGGAGTACGGTAGCTCTTTGAATTAACATCATTTGAAAATATCTGAATAGTAAATCAGGTGTCAGTTTTTTCAAACGCCTTATTTATTATATAGTATTTACATACCTTTTTTAATCTCCTATATAGTATTGCAGCCATAAATCTCATGCTTGCCCGTAATTCATCAACAAATGCTTCATTATCACTAATATCTCTGTAGGAAATGGAAAGAACCGACAGCTTACAGACAAATACAAATGAGAATTATTTTCATAGAAATTGAATAACAGTTAGGCCTAGCTGCTGCTTGTAGGGGAAAACTGAAAAATATTCTTCTACATTTTGATTAAATCAAGCCGATTTTTCAGAATAAAATATTGTCAAATTATGAATTAAAGATATAGCCAAACCTCCAACTCGAGTGGCATCATCTTAGCCTAAAACATAGAAATTTGCCTAGTCGCATTCTATTACTTTTACTTACCTGTACCATGTATATACAAAATTTTTCAGAACAAGACTAAGAAGCTGAAATCGAAATAAAAACATGTTTGGTTTATCAAATAAGAAATTAATTTCCATGTAGCCAATGGGAATACCAAAACATACCTCTTCAAAAGCAGTATCAATTCTACTTGGAAGTTTCAGATCTGTCCATGGCTGTAATGCCAGGATATTCAACTCCGGCCTAAAAAGTTTAACATACTGTTAAATTGTTGGCGCCTTGGCAAGTAAATCAAGTTCTTTTTTTAATTCTCAAATTGAATATCAAGGTCAGTGTTGTAGACATAACTTACCTATGCCGAGGGCAGTTCCTTTCCCCACAGACAGGACAAACTTTCTTCAACAACAAAAATTCATCATCATCTTGACATCGATCCTAAAATGCGAAATTCTTATTTTTATATGAAAAGACAAATTTTTTATCTACAACCAAATTCTATCAATCTTACCTTTCGTTTTCGCTCCAAGAAAACCAAAAGATTTGGAACCTCAGTGCGGTGACTTAAAATAGAAGACCTTTATTCTAACATCAGGCAAATAAAATGGATTTTGGTACAGTCAAGTTCAATTAAGCGGACTTGACTGTGTGTTAGAAATTTACTGGTATATTCCAGTAATTATCTTACCCAAATGCTTGATAAGCGCACAGCAGACCAGCTAAATAGCCCCAAATAACCATCAATAGTTGCATGTAACTGAAAAATAACAACATTCATAGTAGCAGTACACTGAATTTGGCGGCCTTTAACTGCTTCATAATATTCATATTCAATACAAGAGGTCACGGCTCTTGCAGAATACGATGATAATATTCCTTAAACTTAAAAAAAAACATCAAAAGCACCCTATAGGAGAACAATGGCAAAACCAAAAACTATCCAACAAGCTTTATTTTAAGTTGAGTTGGGGGGATAGTGGTCCCGTAACAAAATTTGATTGACGTTTCACTTGTTTGATTTGACAGCCTACCGCCATACCTGAACATTCTAAAGAAGCAGCAAAGCACCCCGACAACCATAAACACCGCCAATACCAAACATCTTTTGCTGGCAAACATCATTATCTTTATTTACGAGGCTACTCTAAATAGAAGTTCTAAGTAACAGCAGTCATATTTAAGAAATAATTTAGATGTGTTTAGGCCTATGTTGATATTTGCACCATTGCAATGGCAAGTGAGGGTCAGAAAGCTCTGAGAATATGGAGAAAGGGGTTGCTCCGAGAATATCCGTTTCTCCTCGAACTAGAACTGGTGTTTCTTTATGGAAAAATGTTTGTCCGTATTCAACTTCAATTATGTATGGGACCATCAGTCAACAGGAATGTTTACTAGTAATAATGCATTCCTCCAAATGTTTAAAAGAAATATCATTAATCAATATGAATTAAATTGGAAATCACCCGTCTCCCTCAATGATGGTAAACTTAAATCATACAATTTGTTCAAAAAAGACTTCTGTTGCCGGGAAAACTATATCCTGTGTAACCCTCTTAGCAAAAGGAGAGAATTCTCGAAATTGAGAACAAGCTCTCTTGAATATTGAGATTGGTCGTCATAACAGGCTTGATCGTAACGACAGAACTTGTAGATTTTGCAATAATGGATCTGTTGAAGACGAATGTCACTTTTTTCTGGATTGTTCAGAATTAGAGTCACATCGTAAAAGTATGTTCTCTAAACTAGACTATACAAATTTAAATAATATGAGCCATGAAGATCAATTCATCTATATTGCTTCATATGGCCACGGGGACACTGAAATTCTACCAGCTATTATCGATTTTGTAAATGACTCCATTAAAACTAAGTTTGGCTGAGATCTCGAATACACTGTACATTGTATATTTAAACGCATGTCATAGCCAGTGGCGCCGCACTAGCGGTCA
Organism: Tubulanus polymorphus; assembly: GCF_964204645.1. NCBI lineage: Eukaryota > Metazoa > Nemertea > Palaeonemertea > Tubulaniformes > Tubulanidae > Tubulanus > Tubulanus polymorphus. The sequence goes on along the minus strand of NC_134027.1, from coordinate 7,402,052 downwards.
ACTTCGGAGATTTGATAATACATGTATTCAGTTTTTTTTGTTGTTGTTGTTGTGTTTCCTTTTGTATTCTCATGTCTGTATACCCTACGTTTTATATCTTCTCTTGTAATTGCTTTATTATTATTTGTATACCTATATAACTCGCATTATTTGGTCAATAAAGCTAATCGTAATCGTAATCGTAATCGTTGCCGTAGCTCAAGCTCAAGGTCGTTGCCCGATGTTGAAGAAAATATTTTTCAATCGAATAAACAAGGCGAATAAATAATTATCTTAGGGGATAGGGCCAACTAAATTTAAAGAAAAATAGGTGCTTATTCCTTTAAATCACATTAGCATGGCTGTGTTATTTGAAAATGACTGCGGTTGGTTTGTCGATCAGAAACTTTGGTTTGATCAGAATTGCACGCAAGATTATACAGTTAAAAACGACTATTTCGAAATTTGGGAGCAATTTCTCATGGACAGTCAGTATGTTTGTAGTAGCAGAAGCCTTTCAAAATCTGAAGAAGAAAATGGAACCGATCTGAAAGCATCAGTAGATAGAAAAGTAAGAGAAAAGGTTAACCGGGTCAGTCTTGGTGGCAGTGGTATTTCATCGTGTGTACACTTTTCATGACTAGACGGTAGGGTATGAAAGCCGGCCGTGGCCGCGGCCACTGTATGAACTGCAGTCGCGGCTGCACAAAATGTGGCCGCAATAATATCCCGTGGTCTTTATTTTATAACTTAGTGATGTAAATTATTCTCTTTATTGCGTGAATAGACTTATGTATATATTTCTAAAGTGAAAGGTTTTTGTTGATTTAATCATGAATCGCAAAGGATGGTGATTAGTGTCTATATGTGCGTAATTAAACTTATTTTTAGCAAAATGATGTGTGTTGATTACTGTAAATTGAAGAATTGTGAGTACAATCAAAAATACATCCTCTTTATGTATTTTTGATACAATTTCAATAAATACGTTGTTACATAAATGAATGGAAACAACAAACAATCGCAAAACAAAAATAACTTAAGCTTTATCCAAAGAATGAAAGATACCACTGCCGCTAAATCAGTAGATACAAAGTTAAATGAATTAACACAAAATCAAAAATATCTAATTACAATCATAGAAAATGTTTCAACCAAATATGGTGATAAATAAATTGTACTTTTAGACAAGGCCAAAGTAAAACACATACCGGTACATTTAGAACATATTTACTAGATAGATTTAATAGGATATCCAGTGAAGATATTGAAGATTTAAGATCAGATAAATTTTATTTGATATCAATGAAAAGATGAGAAAAATCATCATTTTATAGATTAGGCCTAAGAATAAAAAATATTTATAATTCACTTATCATAAATGGAGGAATTGAAAGAACATATAATATATATTGATACTGCATTTCATACCATCGGCCGCGGCAGCAGCCGGATTTCATACCCTACCCTTTTCATGTATGTACTGTAGGCCTAAGATACAGTAAAAAAAGATTTTTGATGACACATCTTATTATAAATTCTAATAGAAGAAGAAGAAAAGAAAAAGGAGAATAGAATTTCAATCAGAAACCTACCATTCTAAGGTTTGTAAAAAGCCGCTTTCAATCATACATTCATATTATTCGTTTTCTTTAAAAGCCATTGTCCATTTTTAAGGTAAAAGAAGAGATAAGATGCAGGTCTGGTAGTCTCCTAGATTGGGCTCGACAAAATTATTTCAAACCAAATAAGAAAGCAGGCAATAATCGCCAGGCGAGAGATGCTGCCTTAAATAGTGTTGGTTCGAAGGTTGATATGATAGAAGTTTGTAAATCTGTGGATGATAAATCATATGGAACTCATCCAATTTCTATCCAAGAATCAGGTAACCTATCAGACACTTTATTTCAAATTAGCTCTTGCATTAAATTTGTGAAAAAGTTGTGTTATAACTAAAATCCATTTACGTTTTAAACTTGCGAGACAATTATTTTTTGAATTTTCACAACAGATTTGACTGTTTTCCCATGTAGCAGACTTTACTTCAACCAGAGTGATAAACCAGCTATTATGCGTTACCTGGATGATGAATTTCTGATCCCAGGCGCTTCAAAGTTCCTATTGTCAGATATTCAGGACTGCAAAAAATTAATCAAATCTGGTACACAGAAACTTCTGAAAACATTTTTGAAATTTTTCTGTAATTGCTGTGGAATTTCGTATAGATGAAAGGTAGCACAAGCTTATCATAGATGTTCTTTTCAATTTTCATTGATAGTTTCACCTGCCAATCTGATAGTCATTGATCCACCTTGGGAAAATAAATCGATCAAAAGAATAAAGAAGTGAGTTTATTTGTATGAGAACATTAGTAATTGTATAAATAGTGGTTCATACCAAAGGTCGAAGGATCGAGCTCATAAAAAATAAAAATAAATTCGAGCGCGCGTATGAACCCCTATTTATACAATTACTAACATTGATGTAGATTAAGAGATACATGAACACAGTAATGTTTTTTTTTTTGCTAGATATAAAACGTTGACTGATTGGGACATGTATAAACTACCTGTGAAATCGCTTAGTTCACCAAGTGGATGCCTCATTGCGGTTTGGGCCACAAATAAATTAAAGCAAATTAAGTTTGTGAAAGAAGGTTTATTTCCATTTTGGAATGTCAAGCACATTGCAGATTGGCATTGGATGAAGGTCAGATCTACGAGCAACAAATAAAGGCAGATGCATCACAGCAGTTTAAATATGTACTCATAACAATTTCATATTTCTTTTTTTTTTAATCAGGTTACGAGAAGTGGAGATTTGGTGTGCGATTTCAATTCTGATCAGAAAAAGCCTTATGAAAATATCATCATTGGATTATATGAATCGATGTGTGAAACTGAGAGTAAATTAACAATTCCTGATGTAGAAAAATTACAGCATAAAATCATTGTAAGCGTCCCGAGCAGTATTCATTCTCAAAAACCAACATTATCTGGTAAGAATATATTCAGGCAGCATGTGCCCTGTCCCAAAATTCAGTTCATTCTTTCCAATTTGCAAGCTACTGGATTTTGAATTAGATTTCATCATCTTCATCAACAGAGATATTCAAGCCATTTCTAAAGGCAGATGCGGTTTGTTTGGAACTATTTGCAAGATATCTGACACCAGGATGGATAAGTTGGGGCAATGAGGTAACATGACAGTTACTTAACTAGAAGATTCTGTATTTTGATGTTTAATTTCATAATGTATTTTTGTTTTTTTTTTGTCTCTTCTAAAGGTTCTTAAGCATCAACACGTGGATTACTTCGAAAAAATTGTAGACTGATATTTTTGCTGACTGATAGACGTTATGAGGAATAGATACATATACATACACTTAAACATACCTGATACTTCATCCACTCTAATGGCATGAGACCCCTTTGAGTCTTAGTAAGTAGTGTTGGAAAATGTCGATTTTCTACAGGAGAATATTTGTAAAGGGGTAATTCAAAAGTGAAAGAGATGAGGAAATATTTCTTGAATTAAATTCATTCACTAACTACATGTTATTTTTCATAGCAGTAATCTTAGTGAAGCGTTGATTCTTAGTTTTCTGAAATTGAACATAACTTTATGAATAAATCTAATGTACCGGTGTTATGTCATGTTAAAATATTCAAGGAAGTTCAATTTTGTAAGTATATTGTAATTTTTCAGATTCATCCTCATAGATTGGTTGTCTAATGAGGCAGGCACTCCGTAAATTTAACTGAAATTCACAAAACAGTCTAATACTTCATTGCAACTGAAACTTCATTGAAAGAGATCCCATCTTAATCCTGGGCTATAACGTTGATAGAAAAAGACTTCACATTTTTTATTCATGGTTACACGTAAAAGAACATTCTATTTTAATTGAAAAAAAAGATAGAATTTGAATACATCGGAAATTCAGGACACCATTTTGTAAATAAGATATTTATTTATGTATTGTAAAATTGTACATCTTGTAAATTAGAAGTGAAATTGTAAATATCTTTAAATAGATTCGTAAGATGTTGGAAGAAGAAAAAAATTGAAATATCTCTATATATTCAAATTAAGATCTGACCATAACATTTGCATGCAACTTACATGAAAATGCAGACTCCACTCAAGTTGTACCTTTTATGACTGTAAAAATGATATCAGAGTTGGATGTGATGTATTTCATAAATAGGGTCCAAAATATATTTCAACAAACATCCGAGTTGAATGGTTATCCTAGTTGATCAGATTCGATTCAGCAGTCTCAATCTACTGTATAATTTACCTGTTGAAATCTTTGGTCGTGACTTATGAGTGTTGACTTGTTATTTGTATTGTATGTATTTAATGTTTCTCCTTCAAAAAACCACAGCCTTTTTCCAGTAGGTGTGGTGAAGTTTTAAATAGCCGAAAGTTTTAAAGCTTATATAGCCGAATTATAGTAAAATAAATAAGAGATGAAAAAAATGAAATAGTTATGAGACTTTTCAGTGTTTTTCTGAATGACAACATGATGCATAGTGAAGGAAAGTTCCATGAATAAACAAATCTGGTGAATCTGAAATCTAGATATTCTTAAGAAATCCCAATCTTTTCTATTTTGTCAATACATGTATGTACCGGTACGTATCGACAACGTATCGTTATTATATAACAGCAATATTCACCACTGGCTCTGTGGGCCTTCTATGGCCGACTATGGGTTTCCTGCCAAATAATTTTCAAATAATGAACTGATTAGATAGTGAGAAAACTTGATTCGACTGGGGAAAAACATCATGCGATACATGATACATGAGAAGACGAAAAAACAACATGTGCAATATTGCAAACTTTTTCATTTTAAGGAGCTGTTTTTGCATCATCAAATACAAACATTGATATGATAATCGAAAGTACTGTTATGATCATTCGTGGCTGAAAATAAACTGACAAATATACAATGTAGATTTACATAACGTCGCTCTACTTCAATTGGTGAAGTGGTGCAACCATTAGGAATGAGGACCATCTATATACTAGCCTCACGAGCAGATCTCTGCCTATATACGTACAAATTAATGGGTTAGGCCAAAGTTGATGATTTTGTTGAGTGAACAAGGAACGCACACAAGAGTCGATTATTAACTTCTTTTCTATGTTACTATTCAAGGATTGTATCAATTCCGGAAGATGATTGATTTTGCTGTAGCGCGGAATCTATCGTTTGCCAAGCAGTAAACGAAAAAATTAGTGGACGAATCCATGATCGGGAATATTTCAGCAAGAAATTTTTGGACTCTCCTGTCACCGAGAGACAGATGAGGAAATGAAAAGAACTGCAATAAGAAATCTCTATAGGCTAAAAATGACGAGGGTAACTCGAAAGTCATGAATGTTACTGAAATGGCTAACGTCATCTTAACTACTTTGTGACGCATGTTGTCCGCTTGTACAGATGCTGTAGTGTCACTAGCCATCCTATATTTCCTTTCTCGAGAAGCTACCCAGATTTTGTAACAAATGAATATGTTCGTGATGACAAGACAAGTGAAAGGGACCGCTTCCTTCATCATTGGATTTACGGAACGGTACAAAATCACCCAAAGGGTATCCCATATCCCTTTATTGTGGTATGTACCTTTACGTGGTTTAAGCTGACAAGGATCAATTCCAACAACGGCACTAGCCTGACCGAGCCCGTATAAATGAGGTACATAAAGTATCAGAAAACACCCGGTGATAAGCAGATGAATGGTAAGTAGACGGGTTTTGGTTATATTTCTACGAGACCAAAACGGATGAGCGATCGTTACTGCTCGTTCCGTACTGATAAGGACCGTTAGCCAGTTTCGAGCTATGTGAGTCACGTACCGGGGATAGTCTGCCCATAAATACAAATCGGGTATCAGATAGTGCGATACGGAACGTCCTTTAAATTTGTCTAAGAGGATCATTTTCTGGCGGAATACGTAGTCGCTGTCGTATATGAAAGCTATCCAAATACGTATAGGTTCACGTAATCCACGCGTTAAGAGAAATGCCATGTCGGTATACGCCAAACATATCAACAAAAAAATCGACGTATGGGTCGATGACTGTCGTCTCAAAACAACGATATTCAGAACGTTCAAAGCAATGCCCAGTAATGTCAGAAACATGCCACCGATCATCTTCAGTAATGCGACGTAGGTTTGGTACTCATCGTAACGACAGTCGCGTGTCTTGTTGGCGATACGCCTTCTCAGCATTTCCAATTCAGCCTCCATCCTGAGCTGTTGCTGGCATAATTGGCTAATTACCCCAAAACTAGCTGCTTGCGACGTGAACCCCGCGTATAAAATTCAATGAGCAAAATTGATATTCAATTAATACGTATATATGCACATAAAAAAAGTTTTGAAAATATCGGAATTCATACGTATGCGACGTATAATTGGAATATTAGCAAGAAATGTAAATTTAGTCTAATAGTCCAGGATACAAAATTTGTCGAACACCAAAATTTGAACAGAGAACATTTCATAAAATTGGCAATTCCGTCAAACATAATACAAGATGTAGGCTTACTCGTTTTAGAGTCAACGCTCAAGTTTATCGCTTGTGAAACAACATATAAATAGCGATGGTACGAAGGTTGGAAATAACAAAAAAATTAATAATGTCAAAATAGATTCCTTTGCGCTCCCTCGACGATTTAGTTGAAGTGATAGATTACATTTTATACGTATTGAATTCCAATTAGTGCTAGTGCCGAACATACGCAGTATTTTATCATTTGATCTGCCACACGTTTGGAGAGTCAGGTTTAATCTGTCATCTCATCGATCAAACAAATTAAGCATATCTTTACCAGAGTTATACCCCAATTCTTTCCAGCTCCAAATCATAGTTGAGACCGATCCTTTAACTATACGTACGTACGGATACGAGTTTGGTACCATTTTTCCCTTGCAAGACCATGTCAATCTGGATTTTAGTGATGGATATTGCCACATTCGCCGGGTGTGCGGTGGACTCGCTGGATGCGAACTTTCGTACGAACTTTGCGCAGCGCAATTTTCGCTCACGGTGGCCCTAGAAGCTTTCTACCCTTGTCACAAGATAGGTTTTTGTTCTAATAAGCTCGACACCAGGTTCTATTAGATCTAAAGTAAACAGGATTTGAACCTTTGACGACAAAAAACTTTCTTTGAAGACAGACAATCAACACTATCACCAGATGGTGATAAAGTAATGATTTCCTACTGATTTATGGTTTCATCCCAAATTATACAATATTTCGGAAATCTATTTGTCATTCATATCGAGTACTTCTCATGTATTCCGTCATGATCGTTTTCGAGCACGAGTTGCACTATTTTTCTCTGTTTCGTAGAAACCTATTTGGAAATTATGGTAACCTATTTGTTCATGCATACACTGATGCTATAGCCTGCCACTACACTGTTTACGAATAGTAAAACATTGGAAATGGCGATTGTTCAATTGGCATGGTTAGGAATACTGTTCCTGATAGGTAATTTGAATTTCAAACGTTATGTATATCGAATCGTCCGATATCGAAAAATGCACGACCTGGCGTCTATATATGGGGTACTTATTTACGTAATGGAAGATTTGTATTGTACGTAGGTTCAGTAACCTGTGAAGATGGACATTGCACGAAGCCTTTTTCGGAGTTGTCAATAGATATCGAGCCGAATCCAGTCATATTTGGGCGAACTGTGTATCTGAAATGTAACGTAGCATATTCGGAAGATTTCTGTGATGAACCGATCATGGTTGTCCACATGAACTACGATCGTAAAGTGCTGCGCGAATTGAAACTTACGAAATTTAACTGTAACGTAAGTTTAATTTTGGTCTCTATAGTTTTGCGCTAGATAAGGAAATACAGGAAGTATTCGGTTGTATGGCGAAAAAATATCTCGATTTACGGATCTTGTTATTTTTTCTTTCAAAACAACTACAGTGGATTTGATGGTCTCGGGGACATAGTATAATTTAAAACCGCTACAATTGATGATTTGGTCGTCGAGCTTTTCGATGTTTTAACTAAACCTCTTCATCAGAAATTTCAACATCATCAAGTTTATTCATCATTATAAGTGAATGAACGCATGTCCGGTTTGGATTTTTTCATTTTTCATGTTGTTTGTATATGAACTGCTGCAGGGTCGCGAGGTTGGACACTACGCAAACAGTGATATATACGAACATTGTCGGTGGTTTTATCAGAATATGTACGGTATAATGATAAAAAGTACCAGCACACTCCACGCTGGTTACTGGATGTGCAAATACAATAACACCGTATTCACTGAAAAAAAACTACTTAATGTAACCGGTAGGTCCTGATTCATAATTCAGACAAATAGGTAGAAAAATACATAAAGGTTTAAAGAATATGATATATAAAGGAAATTCAAAAGTACATTTGATATCACCTGAGGCTCAATATAGGGGGAAAAAGCTTAGCACTTTTGTCATATTACTGTAATATAAGTAATATGAGAAAAATTATTTACATCTCCAACAAAACAATCCTGTGACCACCAGCTAATTTGGTTATTATAATATCGTGAAAACGCAAGAATCTGAATACCTTCTTTTTCCGTCAGTTGGCCCGTCAGGCTCAGAAATTGATTATGAGCCGAAAATCCACAGATCGTTTATGGGTAGCGCTGATGATACAAGGAACATACACGTCGAACAGGGAACGCGTTTAGTTTTAAGATGTGATGGGGACGGTTATGGAGTTACTCAACCGGTTTCATACAGATGGTGGAAAGGTAATGTTGATGAAAACAAACTCTTCAAATAAAGAATGAATATGAAATCATATGCAATTCGATTGAATTTGTTTACAATCAAGGGCCAGTTGCTCCAGAGTTGGTTAAGGGAATTGGTGGATAAATACGATCATGGTAACAAGAAAGAAGTTTCCAGTTTCTAGGCGCCATTTTGTGGCGGTCCCGCGAGGTCCCCATTGTTGCGATAATTTGCGCTCATTTTTAAAACATAAGTTTAGATTGAATATCATATAGTTCTGCAGTCCCTCGCTCGACGAAATCGATTTATACACCATTTTAAAGAAAATTAAATGCAGATATTTGCTGGCGATTCTTGGAATTTTTGAACTCAACAATTGAGAACAGTGACGATGTGAAACCAAGGACCGCATATCTAAACCGTGCGTAAAAGAAATCGCAATATTTATTAATTTCAAAATATCTAAGTATCGCTTCAAGCTATATTTCCTATTTTCACTGAGTTTAAAGAGGGTTATTTGCAGTTTAAGCCTGCGTTAAAATCTTTTGAATATCTTACCTGACGACTGATCTGTACCCGCTTGAGTTTGAGATTACGCGCAAAAGGGGTCTCCCACTGCGCATTGTAATTTCACTGAACATTGAGATTTGCGACAAGAAATTTTAAAATGCAATTTGATTTCTTCACATTTTCCATGGGGATATTTTGAGATGATAATACATATCTTGTTTGTACCGTATTTTGGCGGGGGCAATTCGTTAATCTGGTTTCGGGATCCGGTTTGTCCCGCTATTGAAGTGTGAACGGCCCAGTTGAGGAATTGTCGTATACAGCCCATCCAGCCTAGCGCCGATTTTGTGTTCGGTGAAATCAAACGTTTTAGAGTCGATGGTGAAATGTGCCAGTCAATTTAAACGCTTAGGACATATTTAACACATATCTCTCTCTGGTAATCCCTCATTCTGGGATCATACGATGAATTCATTTAATGAATCTCAACCTTCTTGCTGGAAAACATCGACCAGAAAACCTTACTGATATAAAATTCCAATATAATATTTAAAGGGGTTCATATCTGTCCCCCATTTGATATTCTGTTTTAGGGGGTCAACGTCCAGTTTGGCAACTTTCAGCTGCGCCGCATATTCAAAAATATATAAAAACTTAGATTTTTTTTCTAGTGTCCAACCATGAGTGGTACATTCGGTTGAAACGCAAATTAGGTTCTCAACTAGGCCATATTTGCAACCAACACAGAAAGTCCCCACTCTTACAAGAAATCCTTTAATTTCCCAACGCTACAAAACTCGAATTCATCAAAGCACTCAAAGTCCATTTTCAACCATACGAAAATAAAGGTAGTATATAACCATCAGAAGCAATATTGATAATTACAAACCAGTATAAAATCTAATTTTTGCGATTTCTTTTCACAAATCTCAATGTTCAGTGAAATGGCGGTGCGCAGTGGGAGACCCCTTTTGCGCGTAATCTCAAACTCAAGCGGGTACAGATCAGTCGTCAGGAAAGATATTCAAAAAAATTCAACGCAGGCTTAAACTGCAAATAACCCTCTTTAACCTCTGTGAAAATTGGAAATATAGCTTTAAGAGATACTTAGATATTTTAAAATTAATAAATATTGCGATTTCTTTTACGCACGGTTAAGATATGCGGTCCTTGGTTTCACATCTTCACTGTTCTCAATTGTTGAGTTCAAAAATTCCAAGAATCGCCAGCAAATATCTGCATTTAATTTCCTTTAAAATGGTGTATAAATCGATTTCGTCGAGCGAGGGACTGCAGCACTATATGATATTCAATATAAACTTATGTTTTAAAAATGAGCGCAAATTATCGCAACAATATGGACCTCGAGGGACCGCCACAAAATGGCGCCTAGAAACTGGAAACTTCTTTATTAGTTTTTGATTGTCATTATATTCTATCCACCGGTTAACTCTAACCTATTAGAGTTTAGATAATTGCTCGTAGCTCTAACCAACCTTTGAGCAACCGGCCCCATGTCTTAATATAGTACAATGAAAGATACTATCAGTACACCATGTTTCCATGTAGATAAAAGAATACAGGGATCAAAGAGACAGCGCTCAAAAATGTTAGGAGGAACGAAAGATATCGTCATCGCAAACGTCAATGGTTTGCACGATGCTCGCTATTCGTGTGAGAAGAAAAATGTTGCAGGGACGGTCATTCGACGTATAAACGTCCGCGTATACTGCATTTCGCCTCAAGGGGCGTATTTAAACCTATGCGCAGGTATTTAATCCATCATGTTTTTAATTAAGAATTATATGATAGATTTTCCGATACAGGTACATTTATAATTTTCTCGCACGTAGTTCCACCAGTTATCAAACACGAAAATTCCACATTGAAAAGAGTCGTTAACGAGGGTGGAAATGTGAAATTCAAAGTTGAATACAACACGAAAGTCAACGTCAAATACCTGGAATACAACAAGGAGTATTCGCGAACGCATTTACTCTGTACGGCAGACGATAGAGATCTAAATGATCTCGTAAAATCCTGTCGATTCGTACTGAAAAACGTAAACAATACGTGGTTGATTCGGGTGAGAGATGTAACTCCAAGTGATTATGGCACATACACATGCTTAATACATAATACAGTCGGATTTACGGACTTCAAAATTAAACTGTTACGACCAGGTAAGCGCTTTTTGATGAGTCGTTAAAAAACTGTAATATATATCTATGCATTGTAAAATCGTGCATTTGCCACGAATGAAATAAATCCCTTCCCACCTGAAAGACGCGCCACGTTAAGTGATTTTTTACCCAATCCCAAATAATGTGCACCCTTATTTATATAATTCTTGTTACCATAAGTACAGGCTTTGCATGGAAATTTCCTGGAATGACACTATATTTTCGTCAAGCACTGCTTTCATTATCAGTAGTTTTATAGCACATATACACAATTACGTATTCTATTTTTAAGGAGCTCGACACCGCGTAAGCGATTTGATGATCTCAACTGTAACAGCAACATCAATTTCAATGTCATGGTCGTCAAATCCAAATGTCACGGACGAATTTTACATCGTTGAATACAGGAAAGCCAGATCAGGTTCGGGATGGTCACAAAAGACAATTCCAGCTAATATCAGTTATCCGAGTACCCGAGTAACTGATCTAAAACCTGATACACGATACGAATTCAGAATTAGAGGATTCAACTTAAAGTCAAGTCCAGAAATAAGTTCTCCTCTAAAATCAGTAAGGGTTAAAACGAAAGGTGAATACGCTTTAGATGGTTTAGATTGATTGTCTAAACGTCACACAAATTTGTCGCTGTATACACAATCTGGTATTATTCCCAGGTATCAATGGATTACTGCGATGGATTAAACGAGTCAAAGTTTCTCAATTAGTCGACAGCGTCATAGTGGAATTGCCAGGATTAAGAACGAAAAATTACGTCGTCAATTTCAAGCTCTGTCCCAAATTCAACAGATCACTTTGTCAATCGTTTAATTTCACCACGTCTATCAATTACGTACGAATTCCTGTCGACAGTAACTCTACTTATAATTACCGTTTTGATATTTTCGATGGTGACGTCATCGTTCACTCGGACAATCAATTTCAAGTGAAAGGTGGGTGAATCTGATGAGATTTGTGTTCATATACTCGAAGTATGTTCATCTAATTTGCATTCATGTAAATAGCGGTATACATACAACGAATGCAGAAATTACAGATTACGTTTCTGCGAAAATACGTCTCTTAATGTATATTTGATTTCCAGCTATCACCGACGATGATAATTGGATCATGTTGATAGTGTGTGGCATTGCGTTGATCGTTATGTTTATTGCCGCCATTTCTATCATCTGCAGACGGCGATGTAGAAGTGACGTGTCAAAGAAAATCGCGTCTCGTGAAAAATAGAATACGTATGTATGCATGCTGAGAAACGTTTAATTCTATAAACTTCGATATTGATGAACGAACGATGTTTTAAGTATGTTTGTAAATTCTTTTTGTAAATAAAACTCACTACTATTATCATTGATTAACTACTCGACAATGTGCGGGCACTCATTTTGGAATATCTCAATGAACATAATAATTAAGCCTAACACCGACTTCCTTTTTTCTCATATTCTAGAAGAATTTTAATTGTACCCCTGATGTCTGCTTTTGAGTTACATCGTTCCTATCGTATCTCGTATACATTCATACAGACATGATTTAAAGCGAACCATATCTTTATATCGTTAATTGGTTAGGCGGTGTATAAAGCCGTATCTCATTTCATCCGAATTCACGGAAATGTGATATCGGTATTAGCTACCTGATATTGCTGAAACATACAGTGACTTTCATTCATTTATGAATTTGTTGGGTTTTGTTGTTAATGCAATTTTGAATCGACAGGAGATCATCGCAAATCAACCTTTTTCACTTCGATCGATTTGGATCTTCGAAATTCACATTTTAGAGAATCATTTCTATCGCCTTACATATATGTGTCCGGCTATTCTACGGTTAAAGACCTGATTCACACGAGCCACATAACTTTGGTGCTCATTAGTTAGTAAGTATCCTTAATTGTTCGACGTCTTGATGACATAGTGACTTGCGCGAGTAGATCAGGCGGCTATGAATAAAGAACCTGTCAACGATACACTTTTCGGACAAGGACGCTGGGAAATGAATGCTTACATGTTTACCTCCGTTTATTTTATTTGGAATCACGTTTAATTCATTAGTAATCATCGTGTTTGTGCGTTTGAAATACGACCATCGTTCCGCGTTTCTACTGACACTCTGTTGGCCGCTATCGATAACTTATTCTTGGTAATACAGTTCATTTTGGAACCACTTAGGTATTTTCTACTGTCAGCTCGAATTGGCAGCGCTGCTGTGGACAGATATGGACCCTAGAATGTTGACCCAAAAGTGTACATCGGCTCGGTTATTTTTTACAAAGCTTTTTTGTTGTTAAGAAACTGGTTAACCGTCTTGACAGTAAACCGACTCGTTACCATCATAGTACCGTTAAAGGCTGCAATAATGATGACGAAAGTGCGCCTTAAAATTGTGATATTTTTCCTCGCTTTATTTTTCTAAAGTTTTTTTGTATTACTCCGCGACACTTACCATTTACACTTTTCAGGGGTATTTATGCGTTCAAGAAGAAACTATCTTCAGATCAAGCTCTCATCGAAAGATATTTCGAATGTTTAACTTTATGTTCGACCCGTTACTACGAGGAATCATCATACCCACGTTTCTGGTTTTCCTAGCAAATATTCTTCTGTTGGTTGTTTGTACGTGAAATTGCAGAAACGTAAATACATGACAAATCAGCAAGTCTCAAAACTTACCGAATCGAAAGCAACGAAAATGGTAACCCACAATGAGCATCGTATATTTTTGATATTTGAAATCCCGGGTTCTGTTTCAAAAATGAGCGAATATATAATTGGAAAACGAGTAGAGGCATCCAATACAGCGTACAACATTACATCAGTTCTCAACTCGTGTATCAACTTTCTATTATATTACGTTAGTCAACGAAAATTTCAGAGTGACAGCTCAAGGTTTATTCACTTGTAGACAATAAACTACACCAGTAAAACGATTCAAGTACAAGTAACAAGCAATATGACAAACTTCATGTACTTTTTATAATTTTTCACGGTTTTCTTCTATTCTCTATGATCTTAATCTGCTTCGTTTGGATTCTCTGATCAACGAGCCAGCACGACGATGCCAAGTTTTTAAGCTACTGATAAGCAATCGATAGGTTTCGTAACAATAACGTGGGTCGTCATTTAACCTCTTCTATCTGCCAAAACCAATTCAAATGCAACAACAAGTAATTTCTCTGCAATCATCATATATATTGATATTACATAGGAATAGGTTCTATAGGAATGAAGAAATCTCAGGTTGGAAAAGTTTCCTTCAAGATAACTATGAAGGGGAATTTCAGATCGGTCGACCATTTGACATGTTTGAATAATATTTGTCGCCATATTTTTCTTCATTCAGCAAACTGAAAGCAAACTCAAGAAAGCAAACTGGTGTGAAAGTATTTATCATCGTATAGTGTGAACGCAGCTTTAGTGTTTTCTTTAAGACACAGCTTTTTGTAAATCGCGCAGTATATAGGAAAAACTGCATTTTCCAAAACATTATGCTATTAAAAACTGTGTCCGAATACGATAACTGCATCATCGAATCAAACTCAGCAACAGAGGAACTCGAGATGTATACTCGGCGCAACTCGGTAAGAATCTTCAATTTGACAGAAGAAGACAATGAGGATTGCCTATCGAAATGCATTAATCTATTCAAAACAAAACTAGATATAATAGTCGAACCTCTTCAAATAGATCGGATTCATCGCGTCGGAAGAAAATCCAGAGACCCCCGGAAGCCGAGACCGATGATTGTCAAATTCGTTCGACACTTAGATAAAGTGAACATTCTAAAAAATCGACGCAAACTAAAAAGTACGAAAATTTCTATATCCGAAGACCTGACCAAACCGAGAGCTGACTTTGTTAAATTTCTCTACAAACACGAAAAAGTATCGGCAGTGTGGTCACTCGATGGGAAGGTATGGGCCATCATCGATGACATCAAAATTCATTTATGTGGTTATGCGGACTTCGAGAAAACAATACAATCAACGAGCGAGTAAACTGTAGTGTCTTTATGATCTTTACGATGAACTATTCCGAAAAGCGTGTATCTATATAAACCACTGAGTAGGCCATTCAGTCGTAGATCAATATATTGTGTACCTTGTAAACCATGTCCATAAAGCAGTCATGCATTTCTGACCTATACTCATACATCCGAGTTCTGGAATTGTATTTATATTTATATTTATTTATTTATTTTATAATTATTCTTTATTCTTTTCCCTGATTCATAATCCTTTTTTGACCGTGGTATAAATTAATTAAACATGTGTCTCGGTAACACAAACTTTTTCACGTATTTAGACAGATTAAAGGAAAATGAAAATTTTCATCTCAACAATTTATTAGATAATGATAGTGAATTGGAAATGTTCAGTAATCAATGCCCGTACCTCGAATTGCACGAGTTAAAAAACCATTTCAGTATGAATACGAATAACCTTAATATAATTCAACTTAACATACATAGTCTTAACAACAAATTTGACCAACTCAAAATATTGATTGAAAAACTTAAATCCCAAAATGTTACCATTGACATCATTATGCTATGTTGACTGACTACAATTCAATGTTATGCAAAATTCCTGGTTATCAATTAATAGAGAATCACAGAGTTTTGAAACAGCGTGGAGGAGTAGCAATTTATATAAGTAATAACTTAACCTATAATAAGAGACCGGATCTAGAAGTGTTCATTGAAGGTAAATTTGAATCTTGTTTTATTGAAATTGATATGGCTTTTCAATCTAGTAAAAGGACAATCATTGGCGAACTCTACCGTGTCCCAGGAACTAGTGAAATTGAATTTCTTTCCGAATACGAAAATTTAATACGCAAAATTAAGAATGAAAAGTGCGAAATGATATTAGGAATGGACCAAAATCTAGATTATATTAACATTAATCATCATAAAAACACTTCCAAATTTTTGGATATCAATTTATCAAATAATCTTTTTCCAACTATTTTACGGCCAACTAGAATAACACACGCGACAGCCACGTTAATTGACAATATATATCTCTCTCCGGCGCTGAGTTCTGATCATCAAAGTGCTATCCTGATTTCACACCTGTCTGATCATTTACCATGCCTCGTGACCGTGCGTTATAAACGAAAACCTTCAACAACCAGTAAACATTATACTCGGAATTTTAATACCCAGAATATCGATAGGATAAATCGTATGCTTTCACAACTAGACTGGACTCCTGTCAACCTGCTCGATTGTAATGGTTGTTACGATTTCATTATGTCGCATATAAATTTAATCATAAATAACGTATCCCCACTAATAGAAGTTAAGAAGAAAGTTCATATTTACGAACCATGGATGTCTAAATCAATTTTAAAATGCTCTAAGAAATGCGATCATCTTTATAAAAAAGTATTGAATCTGGACAAATCTGACCAACGTTATAAAAACTATATTCTTTACAGAAATAATTTAAATTACATTAAAAGGCGTCAAAAGAAATCGTACTATGCAAACAAAATTGTATTATTTTCCAATAATAGTCGCAAATTATGGCAATTTTTGAAGCAATCCACAGGTAAATTAAATGACAGATCGGGGATCCCTAATAAATTCATCATCGATAATAAACTTGTTGAGGAACCTAAATCAATAAGCCAACAATTTTGTAACTTCTTTTCTTCGATTGGTAGCTCTTATGCAAACAAATGTCCAAGTTCTAAAAACAATTTTACAACTTACATGGGGGCAAGGAATGCCCACTCAATCTTTTTAAATCCAACCAACAAGGAGGAAATCTTGAGGATTATCAACAACCTAGCCCCAAAAAAGACCACTGGTGGTAATGACTTACTGAATAATAGAATGCTTAAACTAATTATATCCAATATTATCGATCCTCTGACAATTCTCTGCAATAAATCCCTTCAGGATGGTATATTTCCAGATAGTATGAAAATTTCTCAGGTAATTCCTCTATATAAAAATGGAAACAAACAGCTCCTTAATAACTACCGACCAATATCTTTACTTCCGGTCATGTCGAAAATACTAGAAAAATTTGTTCACAATAGACTTTATAAATTTCTATGCAAACATAACATACTGAATAACAGCCAATATGGATTTAGACCAAAACACTCTACTACTCACGCAATCACAGAATTTACAGGCTCTATACTACAAAATCTTGAAAAGGGGGATCACTCCCTTGGCCTCTTTCTGGACTTATCTAAGGCTTTTGACTCCCTCGATATCAACAAATTATTATTTAAATTATCCCACTATGGTATTCGAGGTCATGCCTATAATTGGTTCAAATCATATTTATGCAATCGTAAAATATTTGTTAAATTCAATAATTCCTACTCTTCCTATAATACCGTTTCATTTGGTGTCCCACAGGGATCGGTCCTTGGGCCCTTACTTTTTCTTATTTATGTCAATGATCTTAATCACAACCTCTGCTACACTAAAGCTGTTTCCTTTGCAGATGATACTAACTTACTTATTTCCAACAAACATATGAATTTACTATTGCATAATGCTAAAATTGATCTCAATATTATCATTGACTGGTTTAACTCAAATAAACTCACTCTTAACATAGATAAGACAAAGTACTTACTTTTTTCAAAAGATAAAACCATTGACAAATCATTATACAAAATAGTATTTGGAAAACACTCTCTTGAAATAGTAAACTCTACTAAATTTCTTGGTTTGCTAATTGATGATCGTCTAAATTGGGAACCTCATGTAAAACAATTAATTAACAAATTAAACAAAAATTTATATCTTTTAAGAAGCTTAAGAAATCTCATTCCCTGCTGGACTAAAAAACTGTTATATATAAGCTATATCCAAAGTCACCTAACGTATGCACTTATTGCGTGGGGGCCATTGTTATCATCTAGTCAATCCAAAAGTCTCTTTACTATTCAGAAAAAAGCACTAAGACTCATCGAAAACTCAGCTTACAACGCCCCAACAGGTCCTATTTTCAAAAAATATAAAATACTTAAATTCCATGATCTGATTCAACTGGAAATTATCAAATTAGGATTTCAATACACTCATAACTCCCTCCCAACTCCACTGCTAAATTTATTTCATCATAATTTCAACTTCCACTCCCACAATACCAGACAGTTTAACTATGCGAGAGCTGCTTTCCATAAATCCAAATTATACAGTAAATCCTTCTTAGCTCAGATGCCTAATATTTGGCGAAATACTCCGAATGTTATCCGTTCATCCACCAGCATAAATTCACTATCATTCCAATTTAAAAAACAAATATTACTGAAATACGCGTAATTATTCATCTCCCGTTGAGGAAAAACTTGGTATGTGTTTAGTCTTAACTAAACTTGACTAGACTGCTATACTAGACTATCTATCTTTGTAATCATTATTATCTGTGGCATTTGCTTTCTCCATATTTGTAATCAATCATTATTATTATGATTATTATTATTATTATTATTAATCAATCATTATTATTATTATTATTACTATTATTATTATTATTATTATTATTATTATCATTATTATTATTATTATTATTATTATTACTATTATTATTATCATTATGAGTATCTTTACCTAAATTACTGAAATATTAATGGTTATAGTATATTGCCGTAATTATGATTATCATTGTATTTGTATTTGTATAAGTTATTGTTGTCATTATTATTAGAATTTGTATTATTATTATTAGTATTATTATTATTATTATCATTGATTAGCATTACATGTATTATTATTGTTAGCATTATTATTATTATTATTATTATTATTATTATTGTTAGCATTAGGATTATTAATAGCATTATTTATAAGTATCACTGCACATTCCCCTGCACTCTGCACAAGGTTCCAGCGCCTTAATTTTATGTACAGCCTGTTGGCTTGCACTGGATACCTCGTAACCGGTTTACGAAAATAAATTATTATTATTATTTTTCAAAAGTTCGTGTACCACGTGTACTTTTCTTACTTCTGTATTCTAGTTCAACATTGCCATCAATAAATATTCACGCCAGTGCCCCGAATTTCTAAACGTTACACTTGTTCCAAGAACCAAATCACTCTCAAATACGACTCCAACAGACTGCAAAATCGGTGACATCTCTGGGGATGGGGAGCCACCATATGACCTACAACAAGACAATGCGGCAATCATGCGTTCGATGCTACTGGATTCATTCCTAGAATCCAAAATAAAAAAATATTTGCTCAAAATAGGTATTACTAACGGTTTCCATTGCCTGTAAAGTAGAAATGCTTTACTCTGATTATCAGTTGCATGAACACCAATGACGTCGCCTGGTTCTACTGCTATCTGATCAGCTTCGGGAACTTGTTCTACCCATGTCCCAGCTTCACCAGACGAAAGTATGTTGTAACCAATAATCTTGTATTTCAGGCTATCATTTGTCGGTCGCCATATGGAGACATGAGCGTCTTCGGCATTCGTACTATCTCTGTCATATTTCCATCTTTTAACTTTACCATAACATACAAATGCTTTCTTTGTGAATACAAGCAAGGTAGAATCGTGCTTAAGATACTTCGTATTACTTATTTCTGATCCATTCCAACCGACGCGCAAATGGGAACAGCCTGGAAAATGTTTGAAGAAATTCAGAGCAAATAACAAAGAATGTGACTTGATAGACAATATCTGTAAATTCACCGGAAAATCTACAATCAATCTTCTTTGAAAAAACCAACTTACTGTTTAAACTACTGTGAATAAATAACTCTACTGGTTGTTCGCCCAAATCTGATGGTACATGATCATAGAGCTGGCATTGAAGTAAACCCGACGAGGTTTGATTAGATAGTGAAAACGACCGACAAATATGTCTTTCGTTTGAACAATAAGAAGCACAACGTATTTTAGAGCGTTGATTTTCGATCGTCTTGAACGGTACCGGATTTGCATTTATCACTCTTCTCACAAAATTTCCACTTAATTGTTCACTTACTACAAATAACCTGAATACCAATATAAATTGGCACATTTGCAGCATCATCATCTCAGATGATGAACTGCCGTCTATCATCTATAATACCGTAAAGTTCCCAATCAATGTTATACCACAGGAAATAATTGATATATGGAAGATCCATGATGTACTATCGTTTCATTTGACGAAAGTTAAGTCCAAATTCCAATATTCTATCGAACATTAATGGCTTCGGGTACATATAACGGTCATTATATATTTATATCATTATATAATTCAATTGGTCTTACGCGATAGCCGAACCGTTTGTCTGGGGCAAGGCTTGCAAAATCAACTCTCAGTCAAAACTATTCTATCTTAGTCAGGGATTTCTAGCAGATGATTTCTATGGCCATTTTATGGTAACAGTGCACTGGTTCATCACTAAGGTTCATTGCAAAATCTTTTTCGCTCAGGTCCATGGTCCGGTTTCATGAAAAAGTTTAAGCTTAAATCAGTTAGGTTTGAATTGTTATCCTCATTGAAAACATGAAGTAATCAATGGAAATTACACCAACAATTTGAGGTGAACTTATTCGTGAAAACTGCGGGATCCAGCACACCGCGAGTGTCAGATTTTCTACCGTCGCGTGCTGCCCCATGATATGCTTACTATTCTTACTGTGGGATGCAAGTAATGGTTAGTATTCGTCGTCAACGACAAACATAGCGGCAGCACCTGACGGTTCATCGTGTTATCTAAAAAGATGTCGGCCCGAAAGAAAATTGTTTGGAGCGCTGTGAAATGTGTCGATTTACCGAAAGCGCAAACAAAACTTTTGATAGGAAAAGTTTTAGAGTATGGGGGCAAAGACAGAAAAACAGTGAAAATAAGGGCATTGAAAATGGTGCTGGATGACTACTTGAAAAAGGTACATAATTGATCTTTTTGATTTGCAAGAAATTGATGATGTTTTCTACTGTGTACTACTACTGACGGGTACTGTACTGTTTCAGTTCACACGATCGATCTGTTCTATTTGAGTTTATAACCTATTTTTACATTTCAGTACTGAGTATTACTGAATAATAGAATGCTTAAACTAATTATATCCAATATTATCGATCCTCTGACAATTCTCTGCAATAAATCCCTTCAGGATGGTATATTTCCAGATAGTATGAAAATTTCTCAGGTAATTCCTCTATATAAAAATGGAAACAAACAGCTCCTTAATAACTACCGACCAATATCTTTACTTCCGGTCATGTCGAAAATACTAGAAAAATTTGTTCACAATAGACTTTATAAATTTCTATGCAAACATAACATACTGAATAACAGCCAATATGGATTTAGACCAAAACACTCTACTACTCACGCAATCACAGAATTTACAGGCTCTATACTACAAAATCTTGAAAAGGGGGATCACTCCCTTGGCCTCTTTCTGGACTTATCTAAGGCTTTTGACTCCCTCGATATCAACAAATTATTATTTAAATTATCCCACTATGGTATTCGAGGTCATGCCTATAATTGGTTCAAATCATATTTATGCAATCGTAAAATATTTGTTAAATTCAATAATTCCTACTCTTCCTATAATACCGTTTCATTTGGTGTCCCACAGGGATCGGTCCTTGGGCCCTTACTTTTTCTTATTTATGTCAATGATCTTAATCACAACCTCTGCTACACTAAAGCTGTTTCCTTTGCAGATGATACTAACTTACTTATTTCCAACAAACATATGAATTTACTATTGCATAATGCTAAAATTGATCTCAATATTATCATTGACTGGTTTAACTCAAATAAACTCACTCTTAACATAGATAAGACAAAGTACTTACTTTTTTCAAAAGATAAAACCATTGACAAATCATTATACAAAATAGTATTTGGAAAACACTCTCTTGAAATAGTAAACTCTACTAAATTTCTTGGTTTGCTAATTGATGATCGTCTAAATTGGGAACCTCATGTAAAACAATTAATTAACAAATTAAACAAAAATTTATATCTTTTAAGAAGCTTAAGAAATCTCATTCCCTGCTGGACTAAAAAACTGTTATATATAAGCTATATCCAAAGTCACCTAACGTATGCACTTATTGCGTGGGGGCCATTGTTATCATCTAGTCAATCCAAAAGTCTCTTTACTATTCAGAAAAAAGCACTAAGACTCATCGAAAACTCAGCTTACAACGCCCCAACAGGTCCTATTTTCAAAAAATATAAAATACTTAAATTCCATGATCTGATTCAACTGGAAATTATCAAATTAGGATTTCAATACACTCATAACTCCCTCCCAACTCCACTGCTAAATTTATTTCATCATAATTTCAACTTCCACTCCCACAATACCAGACAGTTTAACTATGCGAGAGCTGCTTTCCATAAATCCAAATTATACAGTAAATCCTTCTTAGCTCAGATGCCTAATATTTGGCGAAATACTCCGAATGTTATCCGTTCATCCACCAGCATAAATTCACTATCATTCCAATTTAAAAAACAAATATTACTGAAATACGCGTAATTATTCATCTCCCGTTGAGGAAAAACTTGGTATGTGTTTAGTCTTAACTAAACTTGACTAGACTGCTATACTAGACTATCTATCTTTGTAATCATTATTATCTGTGGCATTTGCTTTCTCCATATTTGTAATCAATCATTATTATTATGATTATTATTATTATTATTATTAATCAATCATTATTATTATTATTATTACTATTATTATTATTATTATTATTATTATTATCATTATTATTATTATTATTATTATTATTATTACTATTATTATTATCATTATGAGTATCTTTACCTAAATTACTGAAATATTAATGGTTATAGTATATTGCCGTAATTATGATTATCATTGTATTTGTATTTGTATAAGTTATTGTTGTCATTATTATTAGAATTTGTATTATTATTATTAGTATTATTATTATTATTATCATTGATTAGCATTACATGTATTATTATTGTTAGCATTATTATTATTATTATTATTATTATTATTATTGTTAGCATTAGGATTATTAATAGCATTATTTATAAGTATCACTGCACATTCCCCTGCACTCTGCACAAGGTTCCAGCGCCTTAATTTTATGTACAGCCTGTTGGCTTGCACTGGATACCTCGTAACCGGTTTACGAAAATAAATTATTATTATTATTTTTCAAAAGTTCGTGTACCACGTGTACTTTTCTTACTTCTGTATTCTAGTTCAACATTGCCATCAATAAATATTCACGCCAGTGCCCCGAATTTCTAAACGTTACACTTGTTCCAAGAACCAAATCACTCTCAAATACGACTCCAACAGACTGCAAAATCGGTGACATCTCTGGGGATGGGGAGCCACCATATGACCTACAACAAGACAATGCGGCAATCATGCGTTCGATGCTACTGGATTCATTCCTAGAATCCAAAATAAAAAAATATTTGCTCAAAATAGGTATTACTAACGGTTTCCATTGCCTGTAAAGTAGAAATGCTTTACTCTGATTATCAGTTGCATGAACACCAATGACGTCGCCTGGTTCTACTGCTATCTGATCAGCTTCGGGAACTTGTTCTACCCATGTCCCAGCTTCACCAGACGAAAGTATGTTGTAACCAATAATCTTGTATTTCAGGCTATCATTTGTCGGTCGCCATATGGAGACATGAGCGTCTTCGGCATTCGTACTATCTCTGTCATATTTCCATCTTTTAACTTTACCATAACATACAAATGCTTTCTTTGTGAATACAAGCAAGGTAGAATCGTGCTTAAGATACTTCGTATTACTTATTTCTGATCCATTCCAACCGACGCGCAAATGGGAACAGCCTGGAAAATGTTTGAAGAAATTCAGAGCAAATAACAAAGAATGTGACTTGATAGACAATATCTGTAAATTCACCGGAAAATCTACAATCAATCTTCTTTGAAAAAACCAACTTACTGTTTAAACTACTGTGAATAAATAACTCTACTGGTTGTTCGCCCAAATCTGATGGTACATGATCATAGAGCTGGCATTGAAGTAAACCCGACGAGGTTTGATTAGATAGTGAAAACGACCGACAAATATGTCTTTCGTTTGAACAATAAGAAGCACAACGTATTTTAGAGCGTTGATTTTCGATCGTCTTGAACGGTACCGGATTTGCATTTATCACTCTTCTCACAAAATTTCCACTTAATTGTTCACTTACTACAAATAACCTGAATACCAATATAAATTGGCACATTTGCAGCATCATCATCTCAGATGATGAACTGCCGTCTATCATCTATAATACCGTAAAGTTCCCAATCAATGTTATACCACAGGAAATAATTGATATATGGAAGATCCATGATGTACTATCGTTTCATTTGACGAAAGTTAAGTCCAAATTCCAATATTCTATCGAACATTAATGGCTTCGGGTACATATAACGGTCATTATATATTTATATCATTATATAATTCAATTGGTCTTACGCGATAGCCGAACCGTTTGTCTGGGGCAAGGCTTGCAAAATCAACTCTCAGTCAAAACTATTCTATCTTAGTCAGGGATTTCTAGCAGATGATTTCTATGGCCATTTTATGGTAACAGTGCACTGGTTCATCACTAAGGTTCATTGCAAAATCTTTTTCGCTCAGGTCCATGGTCCGGTTTCATGAAAAAGTTTAAGCTTAAATCAGTTAGGTTTGAATTGTTATCCTCATTGAAAACATGAAGTAATCAATGGAAATTACACCAACAATTTGAGGTGAACTTATTCGTGAAAACTGCGGGATCCAGCACACCGCGAGTGTCAGATTTTCTACCGTCGCGTGCTGCCCCATGATATGCTTACTATTCTTACTGTGGGATGCAAGTAATGGTTAGTATTCGTCGTCAACGACAAACATAGCGGCAGCACCTGACGGTTCATCGTGTTATCTAAAAAGATGTCGGCCCGAAAGAAAATTGTTTGGAGCGCTGTGAAATGTGTCGATTTACCGAAAGCGCAAACAAAACTTTTGATAGGAAAAGTTTTAGAGTATGGGGGCAAAGACAGAAAAACAGTGAAAATAAGGGCATTGAAAATGGTGCTGGATGACTACTTGAAAAAGGTACATAATTGATCTTTTTGATTTGCAAGAAATTGATGATGTTTTCTACTGTGTACTACTACTGACGGGTACTGTACTGTTTCAGTTCACACGATCGATCTGTTCTATTTGAGTTTATAACCTATTTTTACATTTCAGTACTTTAACGAAAGGTGTCATCTACTGGCAATGGATACAAAACAGATATGCAACATCGGTGACCTAGTGTTGATAAAACAACTATCTGAAGAAGTCAGAAAAGATGTTCTCCATGAGGTCAAGGAAAAAGTCTACAGCACAGGGGACTATACCGACCCCCTGACCGGTCGAAAATGCAGCGGACCAAACTATCGACCTGAGGAGTGGCCAAACCCAATAGAAACTTTGAAGAGATATGCACCTGAGGAGTATAAAAGACTGTCTCCGAGTTTAGAAAATTTCAAAATGGAGCCGATCATCGAAAAATATAAAAAACAAATTGAAAATAATGATAACTCTACGTAATATGAGCTATACGATTTTATATATACGTTGCAGTACATAGTGTAATTAATAAATTGATTGTTCATTGAATTGGTATATTTTTCAAATTTCTGTCTCAAATTGAAGTCCACGCCGCAGACCCATTGCTTTATGGTTGTTTGTAACTTTAAAATCCTGTGAATTTTTTCATCGAATAATGAAGGAAATTTTGGAAAGTGTAAAATGCCACTGTTAGGACTGATGAAGAAAAATATGGCGTTATAAAGAATGTGATTATTATTAAATAAGAGTTGAATAGAGCAAATTTGTTCTCGGGGGCGGGGCGGAAATGTTTGCATCTAGAGAGCAGTGGCATTTAAGTTTTACTCGTCTGCTCTAAGAGAAACCCTTATTGAAAAACAAGTAACAAAGAAAATGTTTTCAAATGTAGGAAATTTGGGAATGTTTGGATACAAGGCAGTTTAGTTGCATCTGAAACAAAGGAAGTCCTACTCATCTGCTATGAAGAGCAGGAAAAATCAGACTTCAAATAATTGCTATATAACACAGAATCATGGATTCAGACACTGAATTAACATTTTATTAATAAAAATTTCATTTGACAGCTTTAAGGGAGGGAAAATACAATTTTTACATCTTCAATATTCTGCACACATAAAACATACATGTATTGGCAAAGGAAGCAGACAAAAATAAAGCTATTCAATGCACTATTCTACAGACAATATTCCTCATATTGATGATCTTACAATAGACTCTAAGGCTTAAAAAAATTGATACCTTGTTTCTCCGCTCTGCTGAGCTTAAATGTTGACCCGGCCGGCCGCCTATCTACCCTATACATTACTTTTTTTAAAATCGTGATCAATTTTACCATAACAGACCCGGCCGCTATAGAAATGAACTGTTTACAAATTTTATCATATTTTACAAAATGACCCGGCCGCTGCGGAGAAACAAGGTATCATTTTTGTTTAGCCTAACTGACAAGGAATAGTAAACAGACAAATTTAAATTCCAGTAAACATTATTTTTTTGTGCACTCCACATCTGCAGAAACAAAATTCATGCCTCAATTGCAATTGCAAGCAGTATCAATACTGGTAACAACGCACAAAAATATACCAAATATTTGGTATATCAAATAAATAGATAAATTCGAACAATCTGTATCAAAAATTTTCCTTTCTGTCCTACCTCAATTGTACTGCTGAAATCAAAAATTTATTATCTTTGGCCCTTGACTTCACGGAACAAGCATGAAAGATCTCAATCATATCAAGGGATGAGAACATTGTCGGGTACATCATATTATAGTGTGTTCACTAACCAGGCATTGAAGCACATTTTTCTTTATATCTCTTGGCCAACAATTTGGAAGAAGATAATGCTGACTGTCACTTGAGTACAATGCGGGATACAAATTTAGCTGATTAGCCAACAAAATTGATAACCAATTCACCGTCTAATTCTAGTCTGAAAAGTTTTGAGATTTACAAGACAATTTACCAATACTAGTAAAATATATCAATTCCAATAGTTTAAATAGCATTGGATGTGATTAATACCGCTATAATAATTACAGACTTTCCGTTTTTTGCACCATCTGGTTATCCATGATCAAATTTGATCTCTAAACTGGAAACTATACATAACATTGTACATCGTACTTGTATTCCCCAAAATATCAAAACGTAAAAATCAACAATTTACTTTTATCAATAATCTATTTTGTTATGTTCGCGCCTTAGCCTTAGCACATTTTGAAATTCTAATGACCACAAAATACATTGAATAACACGATGGATTATATCAGATTAGAATACACACTGTAGAATTGACTATTCTTGTATTCCCATATTGTAAAACATACAACATGCTAGTTTCAATAATTTGAAACCGTCAACAAAATACAAATAACGCTTTAAAAGCAAATGAATTATCATCACACAGAGTAACATTGGAGCCAATCTAACCGCTTGCAAAATTCAAGACAAAACACTTAGAAAAGTAGGCTCCATAGTTGAACTAGATTTTTTTCAGTGACAAAATTTTTCTCAATTTGGTCATTAACCAGGTTATAACCATAATAATATCCCTGCAATTTGTATATTCATCATATTACCGGTATGGAGAATCTGTCTACTTCGAAGGCTAAAATAGTCTTCACTGCTTGCCAATATTGGCTATGCCTGCCACAAGGGTGTTCGCTACGAAGTATCTTTCTGGCTATCACCATCTACACTTTTTGTACATATAGGCAGCTCGCCTAGATTCACTAGCTCATTGTAACTGTCCGATCCATGTTTTACAAACAAACTAATCCCAGCTAGATACACAGCAGGGATCAATATGTGAGATGTCCATGGTAATTTGTAACCTTGAAAACCGGGTGCATTTGCTTCACGTAGCACACTGACTACTTGACCTGCAAGTGAAGAAAAACTTAATTACTTACTAAATAGAGACACGCATAATATTTCCCTCATTTGTTCTATTCATTCTATTCATCTTCTGTATGATGGAAAGTAAATTCATTGAATAGAGCAACTACCGAAATCGTTCAAAGATCCTTTGTAACATACCTAAAACATTGAAATCCTGCCATCTTTTATCCTCCTGCAGTAACATGGTGTTAAGATCGCAATCTTCGGTCCAACGAGCTACAACATCACTTCGTCGCACCAACAATACCGAATCACTGCACAATTGCTGCTCAATAATACTAAATGGCACTATCTCCAACGGATTCGTTAAGTAAACCCCTAAAAGCGACATCAAACAGTTTTACAAAATAAAGCGTAAGTTCAAAGACGTGGCTAAAAACATTGATGAATCATATTAAGAGTATTCTATATTAGAGCCTCAGCAAAAGTTACCTTTAGGTCCTACACCATACACCATTTGATGATGCCATGCATCTGGAGTAACCCAACCTGGGGGTACTGCCTTCTGTAAGTTTAATGTAGCAAGAGGAACTGCACCTAATGATAAACAGAATGTATGAAATTCTTAGAATGTGATGAATTCAATAGGACAGTCCTAAGCAACAGTTTTAGTATGCCTGGGAATCAATGCAAAAACATGAAAAAGGTCTTCGAATAAAATCTTTGAGTACCGTTCATGTACTTCACCTTCGGCAAATATTCATGTATCCTTACCTTTGCTTATCCAATAACCCAACCATCGTGATAAATCCACTTTTCGTTTCGGGTAGAAACTGAAAAATCTTCCATATATAGCACCATCAGTTACTTTATGTACCCCATCGATGAGGTCTATAGCTGTTGTCCCTACAAATGTTAACAAATCAACTATTGTTAACTTAAGAACTCTTCTGACATGAACTTTTCCTTATATTTTGATGCTAAGCAAAACTCTTTTGTCTTTTGAAACAACTCTGATCAAATACCAAACTAAGAATTTAGAGAATAGTGACTGACTCCACAAGTCTGGTATGAGACTTATAATTTCCAAGCATAAAAGATAACTTTTAATTTTCAGCATAAGGACTTACCAGCCACACTTCTCGATAGCAGATATTCTGGCACCGATGCCTTTTCTGCCCTTAGGTTTGCTTTTATCACATAGTTCACTTTCTCTTTATCACAGAAAATATCAAAGGCTTTCTGTAAAAGAAATCAATCATCTTTTGATTTGCAACAAAATCAGCAGAATTTGAAAGGCAGCAAATTATACTATCAGTGCCTCAATGCACCAGTGGGATTTCGAAGTTCTATTTACAAACATGAAATCACATTTTTACTATGCTGTTATAGAATTGTCAAAGAAGAATGATTTCATTTAAAAAACTCACCAATATATTAATAACAGCAGTAGGACCACATGCTGAGCGACCTATTTGTTTAACTTGACTGATATATGCTTCATATTCACTCCATACCATTACTTTTTGGATTGAAGGAACTTTGCGGTGTTTTTGATGGTGACATTTACCTTCATCCGTCTGAAAAAAAGCAACAAAACATTTTACATTGGGATTTGGACACAGACGAAGCTAGAATGTAATTAACATGAATATGAGAAAATCATTTGAACCTTGGCAATATTTTCATCACGCTGTTCTGTATTACTGATATCATACTGAGGCTGTTCCTGTTCAGGACTCAAGTCACTGCTTAACGGTTCATCGGATGCATCAACAAATATTGGTTCAGATGCTTCTCTGCAGTAAATAGATAGCATAATGCATAACAATCTCAGAATCTCCCTTCCGATATATTCTGGAAGTAAACTACTGCTTTCCCATAATAGAATCTACCTAACATATAGCCTAGCTTGCAATGCAAAAATTGTCTAAAAATTGGCTACAAAACTCGATATTCAATAAAAGATCTTTACGAAACTATCTTCATAGGTGAAATCAAATTAAACACTTACCGATCAGAACTGTCGTCATCATCATCTGAAGCCGAAGGGTTATAGTCTAGCAGACGCACGTATCGACCATGAGATGTCACATCAATGCGTAGCTTCTGATGGAATTCCTGCGAGTAAACTTCCCGTCCGAAAACTGACGCGATAAATGCATCATCGTACAAACGATCCTCATTGTCTGTATTACTGTGATCGTCGCCTTGGTAACTGTTCTCATCGTTATCGAAATTCGAAGTTGACGTCTGCCTCGACACGTTGTAAAGATCGTCTTCCGACGACTGGTCGCTGGACGAAACTTCGTTCAGATTATTCGGTATATTTGGAATATTAAAAGACTGCTCTGTCGGACACAAACAGATATCGATGCTTTCGACGAGATTTCGTTCATCCTCGCGAATGCTGCTGCCGCCGTCTTTATGAACATCGCAGTAATCTTTACCACGTGAACACGACTCGGAAACGCCGCTTTCGATCGAATTTAGTTCGGGATACTCGACGTCCGGCGACCACAGCGATAACGATTCCGGTGTTAACGCGCATGTATCCATACTACTGTCCGACGTGTGCGAAACGCTCGTGCGCATATTTCCGCCGGATAACGTCAAAGTTTTCGAGTTCGTATCGGGCGAATTCGAGCCGTCGATTAAATTTTCGTTATCGTCGTCGTCCTCCTCGTCGTTATCTTCAATCGACGCGTCGCTGAGATGGTTCATCCACTCGCGGTTATTTCGACATGATTTCGACGAGAATACGGCGACTTCGTCGACGATATTACCGCGCGTCGTGGTGTGTAGCACCTTTTTCACGGAATCCTTCGCGACCGTTAACGTTTTCGTGTCCAAATTGCAGCCGTCGTGACCTTTACGCGAGACGTTGACCGTATCGTACATGTTGGCGATAACGTGCTGCGAATTGTTCACGTCTTCATCGGATGAATCTCGTTCGTCCGTCGAATTCAAACCATAGTTTTCCCTATTAACGAAATCCGTTTCAATAAAGTCACCTTGATCGTCGTAAACATGAATCTCACCGTTACCGCCACGGTAACTATCAACGCTGATGTTATTATGAATGATTCCGTTGGTATTGATACTTTGAAAGACTGGTGCGGAATCGTTTGTGCTGTGGTCGCTGCTGTCTTTGTATTGATAATTGTACTCGTAGAAGTCTTCGTCCGACGAACACGACGTTAAAGCCGACGCCACGCGGCGATCGAGTTGCGACGCGCCTGTTATCATATTCGACTCGGTCGGCGAATGTGACAGCGACGAAATACCGTTCATAACTTTAATCTGCGTCGATTCCGAATCACCCCCTCCTTCGTGGCGGCCGTCATCCTCGTTTAAGTGCACTAAAAGATGCGCGTTGGCAGTAATATAATTATCCATGTCATCGCCGCAATCCCTTGTCGCTATCATTCCATTCGTGGAAACGTTTTTGCCTAAGAAATTATTGGCCTTTTGTTTCGCCGTGCAATTCTCCGGAGACACGGATTCGAAATTGTTTTGATGACAAGTGCAGTGCGCCTTCGAGTATAAAGCGTCATTATCGCGCTGGTGTTTTGTTGAGTGGATATCTTGTCGATCGTCACAGCGGATATTCAAACTATGCTCTTTTTTCGATACCTGAATTATGTCACCGGTTGTATTGGTAGTTTCTCGTCCCTCGTGTGATGAAATCTTGTTTGTTTCTGTGTTGTCAAACGTTCCGTTACCCCCATTTCCGATCGACAAGTCACCTCCATTTTCGACACGAGATTGCGGGTGTTCAATACTGGATATAAACTGGTTTCCGTGCGCGACAGGAAGGCAATGATGATTATCGATACATACACCGTTCGGTTTTAACTTTTTGATATTTTTATCAGCTCTCATTTTATCCATATCTATCGCCAAACCTGTAATATGCGATTAAACGAAGAAACTTTAATTGAATGAGGGGGCAGAATCGAACAAATCCATGATGGTCCATGAGGAAATGAATTAAAATAGACAACATCAACAAGACTTTTGCCTTTTTGGAACGGAATAGAAAACCTTGAGATGCAAATTGTGGTTATAACTAATGTAAAATTATCTGTACAATAAAATGAAACTGGAGGTGTAGAAGATCCAGGGGGTCCATGATGATTCAGGGAAGAAGGAACAGGAAGCAAGGAAGTTTCAGTTGAAGGAAGGGTTATTTTTTGGGGGAGGCTTTTTTTAAAGTTAAGATAATAATTATATTCGATGATTAGGCCCACATAAATGTACAATGTACTACAACATATATGGTTGATTTCAGGGTTAGTAAAACTGCTTACATCGATTGTTGTTAACGAGATTTGAGGAATAAATGCAGCGAAATAAGAGAGAAATTTATGAGAAATGCTACATTTCGCTTGATTTCCCAGAATGCACTACTGTCATTTCAGTGTGGCATTGATTATTGATAGGGAGCGCGCTTTCTTTGTAGTAACATGATTAAATGGTGCATATAATCATCTAAATTATTTTTCTAGTAAACTAAAAAAAAAAATACATTTTCTCTGGTGAAATTTGGCTAAACGTTTTGTATTTGAAAATATCTGGAAAACTATTTTTACGCAGCCACTAATTTCCGGGTTGTTGAATTGTATTGAATAAATTTCGCTTAATAATAGAAATATCGTGGAAAAGTCGACAAATCTCTCTTTTAGCTCGACAAAAAGTCGTTACAGTGCAGTCAGGTACAAGCCAGTTAGACTAGAATAAAAAGTCAGACATTTGATTCAAATTGAAGTAGAAATAGACATCAATATACAACTTCATTACTACACACAGAAATAATTAATAACTAACTTCTTCCAAATAAATTCAATTCAATTTAATTGACTGTCATTATTCAATTAGTATTATGTACTGCGCTCCTTCTTAACCGATTATGTGATAAATCCTGATAGTTATCCCATCAAAGTATATCCCATCAAATGTATATCAGAATCTAATATTTGATCACATTGAATCATCAAGATTCAAGTTAGTACAAAGTCAAAGACAAAGTCAAAATCCTGTTCCTGTTGAGTTTGTATTCTATAAGTGAAACAACGTAGTCTGTGGTTAATTTTGAAAATCAGTGGTTTTCTTAAACATCCAATTGAAAAAAGACCACCAATGGTTAGATTACTAAATAAACCCGGCCGCTATGGTCTGCTTGCCTGCAGGTGGCGCGTAGGCTTTAGGCCTACTCCATTCATTTATTTACGTCCTTCAATACTCAAAGGATGATAATTTCAAATTTCAGATTTCAATTGTTATGTATCCACATTCTCACAAAACTGTAATTGTACTAGACCACGATCCTCATCTACTTACATCATCGAAACAGAGTACTGAGTTTGATGTCTTGCAAAAAGGACGAGCCCCTGGAATCATTCCTTTAGCACCCGTTACGAAAACCTTATGGACCGCTAATGTCGAAGCAGCGATTGAGTTTGCGCGAATCATCTGGGATATTTATCCATGTGATAAACTTGTGAGTTTGCGATTCAATTTGGTGTCATCAATTAAAAAACCCTATCTGGGAATGTACATTGTTTACTGATTTACCGGATAGTTTGATACTTTCGAGTTGGAATTTCAGTATCACAGATAAGAATATTGAATTCTTGAAGAATGATAAATATCATGAAATCCAAATTTATCTTTTGAATATTGTCAATTGGTCACTGTCAAAATACATTGAGAATGCAAGCTTGGTATGCATGATTTTGAAGCCTAGAAGTAAAGATCTTCGATAAAAATTCTCCAATTAAAAGTGATTGCTTCATTTCAGATTCAGTTTATTGTAAGTGACTCGAAATCTTCCAGTTTGAATTCTTGGGCACCAAATGAACAGAATTTACAGCAGGTTTGTTGTTCCATCTTTTTATCATCATTAATGATCCGCAAATTTTATACCCGGTACTTTGAATAAGCTGCAGCACTGAAATAAAAGATTTCTTTGATGTAGGTTTTATTGAACTTAGCCCAAGTAGGTCCACCATCGAAGTCTGCAAAACGTCATGAGGACAATATTCTAATAGGATTGAACCAGGCAGTACAATGTCTCTCAGAGCCAAGCATATCACAGCACAAACTGCGCACATCAATGACTGAAATTGCATCTGAAGTACTCAATCGAGGACGAATTATCTGTTTGTCACCAATAAAAAGGTATCTTAAAAGTTTTATTATTTTAAACTGAATGTAAATTTTATCTAGGCCTACAAGCTCTATGGTTTCTTTCCATAATTTCTCCACATAAAATCTTATTTCAGTGATGCCTATGCAAGAAAATTATGTGATAGTATGATGAACTTCATTCATCAACAAAATAAACTGGCGGCTAATACTGACAAGTAAGTGTACGCGGGTGTACAATAGTTGTTAAGTGATAAAACATTAGCAGCATTTTGTGCAAGGTATTTCTATTTCATTTCACCGGCATTTATTGAAACCTACATTCATTACATAACAGTTGTTTTTCCAATATTGAATTGACAGATTTGAATGGCACATTTTTTGTAAAATGTAAAATGAGTCAATATCACATAATTAATCTTAAATATCTATTTATAAGCATTGCCAAGATAATGTTGATGAATTGCAAGATATATCTTTATTTGTAATCAATTTCAGTTCGTAAAACTTATATGCCAGGCTCTGTCTTGATTTCGGCAATTTCCTCGTTGGGATTCTTCATTTCTAACTAATTCGGCACTGCCATTGCCAATTTGACCGCAAGCTTTCATCACAACTTTGATCAGCAATTCTATGAGTTCAATAATGGTAATGATTGAAACGCCAATCCAGAGTCCTAAAGTTCCTCCGATATCTGAAAACAAATTCTGCAGTTCGTAACCTTGTTTTTCGCGGCGTTGTTCGACACTCAATTCTTGCATGAAAATATTGAAACGTAGAAAATTGCGGCGTATATGTCCACCTTTAATCAGTTCGTCATCGGTGAAATTACTCAAGTTTTTGTAGGCTTTCAGGCCATTTCGGTTCGGATTTTGTCTGACGTAGGTATTGAAGAAACTGGCCTGATAATAATCAAGTGGCCAATATGAATATGAAACATCAGTGCGATAGACACTTTCCAAACATCGTTGATTACAGTAGCATTGGGTCCGTCCTGTGTCATTGCATGCAAAATCTCGCAATGCAGTCATTACGCATTTATACTTTTCATTCAGTCGAGTTAAATTGAAGCCATTGCCGCAGTAATCGCTTTTAATGTTGAGAGGTGTTGGCAAAGTCGACGTTTGACATCCACATTTTTTCATGACATATTCTTGTTGACAAAGAAGCATGCATGTTTCACGGTTGTAGTAAAACGTTGGCAGTTTTGGCTGATAAACTTGATTAGTACAGTTTCCAACTGGAGCTGATAAACGTTCCATGTTGATGACGTTAACTTTGGCAGACGTTGAATATCCTGGGGGAACGTCAACTCCACTGTCTACTGGGGCTGGTCGAGTCTGTGGACTATGCACTACAACACGGAGTCCTCCTACAATGATTTGAATTTAGTCATAGAATAATGTTTAGCCTACTAAATATGATTTACTGTAACTGTTTGATAAACTACAAGAGCTATGATTGAGACAAGTAATTGAAGTTCCACATAACGGTATGTCCCATTATTGGTTATACTGGGTATTATGTTCTCTCCCTCCATTAGATCATTTTGTGTGGTAAGAATTATTTATTTCTCAAGTAATGAATTCTGAGTTTGTTTAAGAATCCATTAACTCACAATCTATTGAATATTTACCTGCATTTTCTACTGGCGATGATTTATAATAGCTTCCATTGAGTATGCCATTGACGTCAGCTTCCAGATAAATGATTAGGGAAAGTCCAGCCATCGGACCTGTCGTTCTGGTCACCAGACTGTCTTTGGTCATTTTTCCATTGAACGTATAGCAGTTATAGAATGTCGGATGTTGGTAATACGTGAAATTTTGCCATGAACAAGGCATAAAGTTGAACTTGCAACTGAGTATCATATCCTGGGCAGTTTGTCCGGCTAGTTTTGCTTCTTCCGGTCCGATATAAGTGAAATATCCTTCAGGTGTACGCATAGCTTCATAGAGATTTTTCAACTTTTCCAGTTCTTTACTTCCAATATGAGTGGCGTTGTTTTCTAAGAAATATGCGAATTCTTTCAATTTTTGCGTGTAAACATAAAATTTCGATGATGTATTTCGTAACATTACATCATATTTTTGCGTTGTCGACATCGCTTTAATGTTACAGAGTGTAACCGATGGAAATTCGACCCATCCGTATTGTACCTTTGTCACCTCCTCGGATGGAAAACGTAGATACTGCGTAACTAGCAGTGATAAGTGCATCAGGTTCATCATAAGCGCGATGAATATGATGCAAATCCAGAAAACCCGACGATAAACCGATTTAGCCGAAACCGTTCTGGGAACTCCGTGAGCAGTTGTGTCTGTCAGAAACTGACGAATTGTTTTACGAATGCTTTTCCACTTTAGTTGACGTTCTCTTTCTTTCGTTTCATTTTCCGATGGCATTTTCTTATCGACATTTTCACGTCCGTATTGTGAATAATACCCATCAGGATTATAGGAGAAAATCTCCCTTGATTCGGTTTCGTCTTCGGTTCGTCTCATGCTTTCGTATCAAAGTTGTAGGCCTATCTTATCTGTGTTCATACAGCACGTCATTCGGCGTTTAGAAACCATCTGCTGAGTCGCTCTACTGCGACTGGTTCGTTCTCCTTTTTGCGAATGGTTCGAATTTCTCTCCTTTGCGCACCTGATAAATAATTCACTAATACCAACTCGAATTATATTGACTCGGTAGATGATGAATCCCATTTCCCGTCTGCTTACTAAGTGCTCAATCATCTTCAGTTCATTCCTTTGGCGACTTTTTCACGTTCCCCGCAGTTATTATTAAAGTAGGCAATGTGTGCTTAGGCAAAACAACTACTTGATAAAGAATTACGTCATACTCGTGTACTTTTAAAGTTTTATTAGTCCAACGCCCATCCAGATTGTGATTAAGAAGTAGTTTGAACTCAGACAAATTTCGGAAATTATTGCCGTGAACAGAATTATTTTCAAGGTTTACCAAATTAAGATTAGTAATTTCATCTAAATAGGTCTCCAGTTTACACTGGCTCGAAGCTTTATATCACAGCCCCCGAATTATCTTTTTGAATAATTTTTTTCTGTTCCTGAAATGAAAATTGATAGATAGGCCTTGATAAATGAATACAAAGTGATGTCACAAGTTTTGTTTATGATGATCATGAAATGAATAAAGAAATTTATAACTATTCAGGAATCTAGCATATCAATTCCTGTACACTTTTTAAGGTTTTCTTCCGAACCTGAATATAAAAAAACTTTAAATTCAAATTATAAATACCAGTATTTACATAATTGGGAGAATTAAATTGAATTCTCCAGTCAGCTCACTTAGCATTGGGGATGAAATCAGCTCTTTAGCGGAATTTTATCTTCATTTAGAGTGGCAGATGCAAACATTAATTTCCATAGACTTCAAGGTTATTCAGCATTTCTGCATGTTTGGTTTGTTATCCATAGTTTATCGCTTAATCAATACTGATGTATAGTGCCCTTTGCAGTGAATGCACCACCTTTCATCTGTTGATGATAAAAATGTGTAAAGGTTGCAAATCATAAGTCTTCTCATTATATTCTGATACATCAAGTAAAGAGAGATATGTATTTTAATGCATCAAGTAGAGATATGTAAGGGCTATTCTTTCCAGCTCTGGAGCTGGTTTCAGGGATAAAATAATTTTGATGCTATTATATCAAATCTTTCATCACTGAGGGCAAAATTGATTGAAGTAAAATATTGTCCCTAGAATTAATTAGCCAAATGCCTTGGAAATTGTGAAAATGTGAAAAAAACAAATTTTTATTTTGCTGTTCAGGGTAAAAACAGGGAAAAAGCAAGTTAAATAAAAGTGGTCACCTAAATAATGATTTGTATTACCAGATAGCTATGATTTGTTTTTTTCTGTTTTTTACAGTTTAATGCCGATTCATCATTGCGAGTTTCATCTTATTCATGTGACACCATTCGGTACTGAATCAGCAGTATCAAGCCGTGGACAACTGGAGGTAGCTTTTAAATTTGTGATTTCTAACAAATGATATCAGTGAATTAGTACTAAACCTTTACTTTGAACATTGCTGTATTTCTTCAGGCTATAGGACTTGTAATTGTCCAGTATTAATGATTCAAAGGTCAATAAAAAGATCATTTTAAATTCCAGCTATCAACTTGTCTGTCAAGTGAAGTTCATGTGAGCCAATCTGGTAAATACATAGCTGCCAAGATGTTACAGCTTGCACAGAAACATTTTTCATTAGCTTCAACGACAGTGACAGGTATCCCTATGAAGGTATGTAGAGAGTTGTGCTGATGTTGCTTTAGCACTAGCAAAATTCTGAGCCAATTATTCTATAAACAACTGGAGATATGTTCAGCCCGATTGAATTCTTTTACAGGAAGAACAAAATGCCAGCTCTTCAGCCAACTATGACGTAGAATTATTTCACTCTATGGATGCTCACAATGACATGATTAAAACTGGAATGGCTGATTATCTGAGAACACTTACTCAGGGTAAGTTTAATCTGTGTCTGCATTGAGCAAAGCGGCACGTGAAATCATTATCTTATAGTCATTGAAATGTTTTTCAGCCTCTCACGATAGATACTTCATGAACAATTTACTCAATTTCAGGTGGATCAGCAGAAGGTGGAGCAATGATTGCCAGGGATGGTTTTAATCCTGAGACAGTGACACTGAAGTGGTGTACACCGAAATCAAATACTGCTGGTAAAGTACTGTTTCATGGCTGGGCTTAAATAGTTCATTTGATGCAAATTTTGTCAAAGGTTTCATCTTGTACAATAAATTCATATCATACAGGTTTCATTAAAATGAGATTTTACTTACTTTTGTTGCAGAACTTCATCATTGTATCGGTGCTTACAGAGTGACACCAGTTGATGTTAATGGTAGACCATCATTGTGTTTAACCAATTTTCTTCTAAATGGTAAGGACTGGTTCAGGTATCTGGTGTTGCTTACCTCATACACAGTAAAAATAGCGATGCATGTGGTATAATTTCAGTTTATGATATCTTTTATGAACAGGTCGTGCGGTAATGCTAGAACAACCGCGTAAATCTGGTCTGAAGGTGATGTCTCATATGCTCGCTAGTCACGGTGGTGAAATATACATCCATGTATTGTCAACATCTCGATCGATACTTGAAGATCCTCCCTCCATTAGTGAAGGCTGTGGTGGCCGCGTCACTGATTATAGAATAAATGTATGTCAAATAAATGGATAAAAGACTGA
This sequence comes from Tubulanus polymorphus, assembly GCF_964204645.1. Classification (NCBI taxonomy): domain Eukaryota; kingdom Metazoa; phylum Nemertea; class Palaeonemertea; order Tubulaniformes; family Tubulanidae; genus Tubulanus; species Tubulanus polymorphus. The sequence goes on along the minus strand of NC_134027.1, from coordinate 7,362,286 downwards.
AACCTTTTAAAGTATAAAGAGTGTCATCGGTTCTCCCAAGTCAAAATGGATATTTATCAATTTTGATAAATTTTTTGCAGCATTTTGGAGAGTACATGCGGGATAATCGTCTGGCACCAGCTACCGATGTCAATGAACAGGAAGAATCGCCTTTGAATAGAGGTGTGCATTTAGGAAGCATGGCAACCAGTGCTATATGATTATTAGCCTATCAATTTATTGAATACCCAGTAGTTCCTTTGCTTGACTAGAAAATACGCTGTGTGTACAAGTTGCTGGTTTTTTAAATTTGTTTTTCTCCTGGACAATTTGTTTACTGCCATGGTTTCTTGAATTTTAATTTCTAAATTTCAGCAAAAGGACAGTTGGAACGAACTACAAGGATGTGGCCTATGACAATAAGTGAAACTATAATCTTTAACATGATATCAGTAAGTTCGAATCAGGGTTGGATTTCCAGATCTTTCTCTTCAGGCTAAGATAGTAATTCAAATCTCAATCCAACTACATAATTGATGCTGTCTTTACTAGCTGATAATTTGCTTAATGCCAATGTGACATAATGTTATTTACAGCATTTGGATCCATTGCCTTCATTTATAACAAAAGAAAGGCTAGAAGACGATGACGTCATAGAATGCAAAAAAGCTATATATCATCTCGTTGGTACTGAGAGTCGCAATGAAGCATTACCAGTGGCCACAGTTGGAGCACGAGGCAAAGGTCCAAAGAGGTTTGTGAAAGCTAATATTTGATATGAGTAATGATTATATTTAAAGCGTCTATATCTAGAAAATATTACTGAAATCATTGTGAAACTAGACTGGTATTTCATGGTATTTCAATCTTCTTTTCAGGGATGAACAGTATCGTCAAATGTGGTCTGAATTGGAGCAGCTGATTCGTTCACATGCTGAATCATCTGATGGACACCAACAAGTACTTGAGTGTCTGTTAGAATGTAAAAAGCCAGACGAAATTAAACTTGGAAGTAAAAAGGCTCATCACGATAAACAAACAATTAAAGATGAAAAGATGGACACTACAAGCGTGAGTTGGAAGGAAGTGGACAGGTTAGAAGCTGTTTCTATATAAATCATAGCAAAAATTCATAAAGACTATGAATTTTGATCATTGCCATGATGAAATTAAATTAATTATGACTTAGCTTTGTTTTACCTGACTTAATTGTCGATGAATAAAGTGTAGCACTTGAAAGTTTGATGATGTAGAAGGATCTATCGTATATTTATATATGTTGCTTAAAACTTGTAGATATGGCAAGGCATTAGAAAAGGATAAACAGGATCAGAATGAAGTTGCAAAAGTGAAAGAAGAACCACCACCTAAGAAGTTCAAGAAGAGCTTTACAAGCATAGGTAAAATTGGTGAGTGTTCAAATACCATTTAATTCAAAATGTGCATTTTGTGGAGAACATAGATTCCCTAATCTTGTGAATGATAATATGAAATTTCTCAATCAAGGATTACCATGTTTTCATAGGCACTAGACTAGATACAAAAACTGCCAAAATATTTTGTGTGGATCGATTTAATTATTTAATCATTTTCTTATTATCATTTGGTGCCTTATATCATTACAGGTTCACAATCATTGTTATCTATATGGAAAAATAAAATGAACACCTTACATTCTCAACGACATGCAGAGTTTGCCGGAAGAGCTGAGAGTTTGACAAACCAGGCTCAATTGTACATTCATCTCAATGAAGACAGTGGGTAAGATTTTCTTTAATTTTTATGGAATGTTAGAATTTCATCATGTTCTACGTACAGTGAACCCCCGATATACTGCCCTCCCATTTACCCCTGCTTACCGCCAGGTTTTCTCAATGTACATCTCTATACAAATACATACCGGTAGTAAACCACCCCCGCTATACCCCATACTCTCTATACCGCCAAAATCGTTCTGCACCGATGTGGGCGGTATATCAGGGGTTGACTGTACATTTGTTTTATGACTTCCCCTCCCTGTTGTGTCTAAATTTAATTTGTATACCTTATTACATATTTGTTCAATTATATCTGGGATGCACACAAATTTTGAAGAAACTTCACCTTTGATTCTTGTTTCGTTTTACAGAGATATCAAGCTGAAATAGCAACAGTGTACTTATAACGCATCGTTATTAAGGCAGCATTTTCACCACTAGTGTATCCAGGGCGCTCCATAATATGGTTAGCTCGAGCACAATTGGCAGTTCTTTGACGACAAAGCATTTTCCGTCAAAGATAACCACTCAACCAGATGTCATTGTTTTTTTTTTTGATGAACTTAAACGACTGGATGATATAGTGAGAAAACTCGATTCGACGGATGAATAAAATCATGCGATACATGATACATGAGAGGACAAAAAATATCATATGCAATTGCAAAATGTCATGTAAAGGTCGAAGCAGTATTTGCATCATTATAGATACAAATATTGATAATCACAGTACTGTGATGGTTATTTAAGGCTTTTTACAATATTCCACACACATTTTTGTCATGAAATCGGAAAGAAAAAATAAATTGACAATTACTATGAATTTTACATGAATTGTGTTTATTCCGATTGGTTTAGTCGTGTAAGCATTAGGACTGAGGACCATCTACAACCGCACACAAAAGCAGATTGTCGTGCCTATCTAAGAATTCTAGGGTTAAAATCTCATTAGAACTGTACATATACATGATGATTAGGTTGGATGAAATCAGCCAGTACGGTATTATAATATCCCAATAATACACCGTAATTCATTCTTTACAAAAATGTATATTTTTGGCCAGTCTGTGAATGCTATTGGAGATTACGATCTAAAATTGACATCAAATAATAGTACAGTCGTTTTTCGGAAATCGCACTAGTTTCTTCGATACCGTACTGGAATAAGGCTACATACATGTATATTTTATATATTAATTTTATATAAAAACATTGTTTTTCTGTTAAAATCTATTTGAATGTTGATCAGAATATGAATTTTCAGTTTATGTAATGCCAAATTATTGCAAATTTGTGTACTAGCACTTTCATTACTTTACAAACTAGTTTCATAATGAATGGGTTTCGACTTAAACAGGACCGTATTAACGGGGTTAAACTGTAATAGAGAATTCTGTATTTTTCAATTGCGTTCACCAGCTTCACTGACGACCTTGGTAAATTCAAAGGTTTTCGCAGAATCTGAATAGTGACTTCGAATTAACGTCGGGTTATTGGTTCGTACAGCTTCGAAAAACGCCTGTAACTGTTTCCGGTACATATCAGCTTCAGCCGTTGTATCGTATGAAGAAATCACGGCAGCGTCAGGGTCTTCGTCTATCTGGCTTCGAACACGCAACTCCGCATACGGCCTGCTAATGGAGAAACTTAAACCATCAAGTTGAACGTCCATGTACGTCTCAAGGCGACATCCAGGCAACGCCAATGAAAGCATTAACGTCCCTACTCCGGCATCTTTGAACCGCCATTGGGCAACGGTAACTCGTGGAATTCTTTTCTCAAATGGTATGCCATCTTCCGTACCACTTGGCAAATTTGCAAGTTTTCCAGCTCCATTTCGGTCTGTATCCTTGACCGTCAGACATTGAATAGACGAATGGTCTATTTCGCTTTCGGTCAAATAGCGCGCCAAATCAAAAAAGTGTGTCGCCTCTTCACATAATGGTCCGCCGAACAATTGAGCGTTAAATCGGGACTTGTTAACAGCATCTGCATGAGCGATATAAAACCTAACATTGAATGCCATCACTTTTCCACCGTGTTGTTTAATCATCTCATTCATTTTTTCTATCGCGGGGTGATACCTGCGATGGAATAAATAAAACATCACACGTGTACTTCCTAAAATTGGAGTAATGAGCTCCCATGGAGCAATATAGACTTACTTCGACACTTCTGGAAAAAGCGACCTTCTAGGGCACTTCCGTCTAGTCTACAGAACCTACCTGAATACATATCCAACGGATACCATCACATTGCGTTTTTCGGCCTCAGTCGTAACCGCCCTGGCGTATTCTTGAAAATGTTCCGGAGACGACGTTGATAACGGTTTCTCGACGAGAATATGAATTCCTGCCATTACGAATTGAAGTTCCATATCTCTGCCGTCTGTAAACGAACCTCGGACACCCGGTGGAACTCCAATGATGACGACATCGGGGCGTAGAGCTATCAACTGCATGTAATCGGCCAAAACTTCGCAGTTTCCGTAAAGATGCCCGAACTCTTCTGAAGAGCGCCTCGTTTGCAGCACAGATTCTGCTTTGGTCGTATCTATATCCACTATACCAATCACCGTGACATCTCTGATATACTTTTCTACCTTGGAGGCGTGGCACCAAGGACGAGAGGGACCAAAATTAGCGCGACCTGCACCGACAAAACCAACCTTCAACATCGATGACATGTTGGAAATCTTAGGATATGGAAGATCTTGACTTCAAAAGGCCTGTTGGCGTAGAAGGGCACACAAACTTTAAAACTTGTCACAATTATATAGTATAATGTACATACCGATTCTTGGAAACAGAATTTCATTTGTTCTAGTTCTATAACTTTCACCGGGTTCATGACACAATATACGTCTACAAATCAAATACTCTCTTTTGTCGGGATGTGAAACTCAAGTATAACTCATGAAATTAATCATATCCAATTTTACCAAAGGTATTCATGTCACTAACAACTATTGTGAACCTCACCATTTCTGCATTTGATAAAAATGGAACTAAATTCGAAGGTGAAAACTCGTTCTTAAAGAATAGAATTTTCGACGAATTTTATTGAAATCTTGCTAAGTATATTTTTTCATGCTCGATGGCGAAAAATGCGAAATATAGAATCGGTAGCCTTTGGCGAGGCCGGAGACTCGATGGCCGCGGGCGTGGCTTTCTAAGTATTTTTAAAAAACAAAATAGAATGTACTATAGTATACTATACTATTATAGTACTGTTTAGACGTCTGACCAATAAAGTCAGCATTTCATAGGAATAATGCCGTGAAATTCGGTGCGAAATACATGTAATGAACAATGAAGATGGCACCGCCGCCAATACAGGCGGTGGACGTAACCGGCCTTTGGCACCGAGTTATGTCTATCAAGATGTCACCTCAGCTATTTGCTCAAGATAAGCCGTTTAAGCCAATACAGGTGCGACAGATGATTAAGTCAAGTCAATCATCGAACCCATTTAATGTTTAGTTATGCATGTGGGTGCCGGACCGACCCACCGCCTATTTTCGGTATCAATTAAGTACCGGTATTTCAATTTGAATTTGTATTCATCGAAAAACGAAAATAATTAGATCTGCATTCAACAAAATATTCTTTGTGCAAATTATTCATTTTCAGCTAATTTTCAATTTATTCACTTATTGAGTTTTTTATGGTACTTTTCGCGATATTCAGCTTGAGCTGTAAATAATTGATTCTCCCACGCCACCAGGCAGGGACTGGCACCGTCCACATCAACATTTAACAATCTCACGACCTCCTTCGTTCAAGACACCAGATCATCGTTTGGTTGGATATACTCCTCCTCCCTCCGACCGACCTCTCCTCTCGAGTCAGTCCGAGTCTTGCCTCTCCTCTAATAAATATGGACGATAACTTGGACTCTAAGAAAAGAGGTATGATATAGAAATGAGATGAGCAATTCACCTTGAATTGAATGAGTCGGCCGACATTTTTCTTTCACACTGTTCTCACAGGGGTTTGGCGATGGGCTTGGATTTTATTTCCGGGTTGTTGATAATCTCGCGAGAATGGGGGTCCTCCTTATTACCGAGATGACGTAATTTACCGAGATCAACCGAGATGACATGAAATATAGCATATTTATTTACTCCTTATTGATTTTAACATTTGAAATCATATTATATCAGTAATAAATGCCTTCTAATCTAGAGACGTAATCTAGAGTCATATTTTTCCGGATATTTTGTAAAATAAATTTTGACTTCAAATACGTAATCTCGGTTAGCAATAACATTTCATTGAATTTGATTGATCAACGATCTCATCTCGGTAAAGTTAAAAGTTATTTTTCTACAAAAATATCCGACAAAATATGTAAAATATGACTCCAGCAGGCATTTATTACTGATATAATATGATTTAAAGTGTTAAAATCGATAAGAAATCTATAAATATGCTATAGGCCTATTTCATGTCATCTCGGTAAAATACGTCATCTCGGTAATAAGGATGACCGGAGAATGGCGCTAAATATGAACTGTGAATAAATTCAAAATATCACGGATATGCCTTGTGTTTATATTGTTTATTTATCCGCTATAAAGTTCTGATAAACAATTGGTCGCTTTACTATATGAAATCAAAAGGGATGAAACACCTTCAAGTCGTGCCAGCCAGAAAGCTGGGACAGTCACATGACTTAACGCTTCTTATTTGACTGAATGCGAACCTGAAGCATCTAAGAAGGAAACTATGATACGTGACTGTCCCAACTTTCTGGCTGAAAATTTAATTACAGCGGAGGCCTGGCGTTTCATCCCTTGTGATTTTATATAGAACCCCTGTGACTGTTCTTACTTGCTAGAATGATAGGTAACGTTGATAGGTATTAATGGCAATGCCAATGCCAATGGTTAACCATTTATTGTATTTTTTCAGAAGTAATTGATCCAAAAATCATTGATAACTGGCACCATTCACGTCAGAAACTTGTCTGGAGACATAAGGTAAAATAAACATGCAGTGTGCTATGTAAATGTAAATGTAAAATCTATGACAGATTCAGTGTTAATTCAATCACATGGTGCTTGAGCTGTTATTTAAGTTATTATTTCTATTCATCACTTTCAGGTGAATTTAATCGGTGAGAAAGTAGTTGATCCATTGATCCACAGCTGTGACAAATGTCGTCTTCCGATACTGATCTATGGTCGAATGGTCAGTATATGGTTTTATCAATGATCAAATAATCACATGAATAAATTATGAAAAACTAAGTCGAGTCAGTTGTTCGTAAAATGCAATGATTTTCTTTGCAGATCCCATGTAAACATGTGTTTTGTTTGAACTGTGCAAGGAAGATGGGAAAAAAGTGTATGAGGTAATTTTCGCCGTACCATGTTATCAATCGTCCTCCAGCAGGGATAGAACCAGATGGCAATGAGACTGCCATGTTACGAAAACCAGCCACACTAGACGACCGGGTGCACACCCGGTCTAGGGTGGCAGGGTTTCAAACCAGATTGCGTCGCTAAACTTAGCCACAGCATGAAAACCAGCCACACTAGACGACCGGGTGCTAACATGGCAGTCTCATTGCCATCTGGCCGAGGGAGGATGGCTATCAATATGAATGATCAGACATTCTGGTAATAGATTTAAAACCCCACTATTTACTAATCTTTATATAAAGTCGGTTTTGATTCTATTATCCTCATTTGAGTGTTAACTAATCTACTATTCGGTCTCGTAATAATCCTTCTTGCAGAATAACTGGTCCATTATGATTCTGCTTCTATTTTTGCAGATGTGACGATCCGGTTATGCGCGTAGAACAATCAGCATTAGGTACTGTGTTTATATGTACATGGGGTGGAACCAGTAAACACGACCTGGAAGGATGTAGACGAACGTATTTATCGCAGAGAGACTTACAAGCGCACGTAAACCATCGACATTTGGCATCAGTTTCGGCGAGGCGGCCCGAACAAAAACCGATGAAACAAGCCCCGCCTCAACAACAAACACCTGCACAAATCCAGCAGCATCAAGATTTTACACATCGTGAAGCGATGAATACGATTGTTCAACCTCAACAGCAGCCCGTCGTTGCCCCGCAAGGGCAATACCAACCGCAGGAGGTGGTTTATATGCATCACCAACAAACAGCTGCACCAGTGCCACAGCAACATGCAGTAACTGCCCAGCCGGATTATCGTCCGGGAGGTACAGCAATCACAGCCGGTCGAACTAATCTAATCACCGTACAGATACAGGACGAGAATAGTGGTTACCAGCAACAGGTTGTCAGCGGTTACCCAGTAGCATCATTTGCGTCGCATGTACCCCCGCCGATAGCCGGACAACATCATTATCCCCCACCTCAAGTCAGCCACGGTCAACCGCAGATGCAGGTACCATCAGCGGCTTATTCGAACTCTGCTTATGCTGTCTCGCCAATGACCATGCAGCCCCCGCAATCAATGGGGCCTCCACAACGATATGCTAGCCCTCATACAACTTATGAAGAATCGACAATGTCACCTCGCTTTCCATCGCCCGGGCAGCAGAGTCCAAGGGCGCATTGGCCAAATGCTGGGCCACAATCGAGAGTTCAACCCCCGGCAAATGTGGCTAACCCTCCCCCTGTACAGAGACAAGATTACCAACAGTACTATTAGCTAGCAGTATGTCATATCGTAACAAATATTTTGTATCTATTAATTTGATGTTGTAAAATGCGTCAATGTATTCATAAATAAAAATCTTGGGAGTCTTCCAAGCACTGAAGAATATGAAGCTTCTATTCTTTTCTATCCATCTATCATACAGAGGTATCGGAAAAATGATTCTAGACAGAGTTTTAATTTGACTACTGACAGGCAAAATAATTGAAGGGATCAAAGGACTTAGATTTGAAATGGATTCTAGAGGTTTGTGTGTTGACCATAAAAAAGTACAGTGAAACCTCCAACTTGGGGCGCCCAGGAAATCTGTTCTTTCTAACCTATGTGTTGTCAGTATCCGGTATGAGATCAAATAGTCTTAGGATGAATTCTCGGATTTTTATGTCTCGTGAATCATATAGGTACCGGTTTGTCATTACGAGGTTCCATTGTATAAAGATGATAAAATCTTGACTATTGCTACAATAGACTCTGCTTGACCTGTCAATCGAATTATTCCCTGTGGTGCAAAGATTCTAATGCAGTCGTTGCAGGGAGGCCACAATAGTTTGGAGTAAGAAACTACTACGGTCTACTGTATCAACAGATCAATGCTTTCTCAAGAACAATGGGCAAGGTAAATTATTTACTTCAATTAAGACACTATGTCTAAAAAAAGACGAAGCGAAAGAATAAATATGATTTATACGATTGTTTATGTTTTATTTATACAAATGGTAATAAACTATGATCGATACACAACAGTAATATATTATATGAAAAGCCATATATGACTATACAGTATATGATTACCAAGTAGCAGTACCAATTCAGTAGAACACTACCGGTACTAATTACTTATTGATAGTTGATTCCAATTAACAGACTGTATTCCAAAATCATTGAGGCAAAACCTAACTACACAAGGTTATCAGAAAATTCATACTTATATCGCGTCTTCAAACAAATTACAATGCATTTTTAACAATTTGAAATTTATCTTGATAAAATTACTACTTCATGGAATATAATTTCATCATGCCTGTATATTGTTACTCTTAGTATGAAGGAGGTGGAATTGGTGGAGGTGGTGGCGGCGGCGGCGGTGGCGGCGGTGGTGGCGGTGGTGGAGGTCCTGAACTTGGTGGTGGTTGGGGTGGAGCAGGCACTGATGACGTTGACGCAGCACTTTCACCTTGACCTAAAGATATTGACAAAATTAAATCAAATTAGGCTACTTATTCACTAGAGCTAGAAAACGAGAATTATTTGCACAATTCATTAACTTACTGGGATTGGAAGTTGATGTTGACTCAGATGTAACCGCTTGACTTCCTTCTAAAATATATTACAGTAAATATTATTCTCAACACTATCGCTATCTAAACATTCAAGATGGCATTTATTTTGATAATCGTAAAAGCTTTTGTAAGAATAAATACTATATTAATGTAAGCCCAAATCATTTTGCCTTTTATGACTATAAACAAGATGGATAAAATAGCAAAGTGCAAAAAAATGAAGACCAAATTTAAGCAATATCTCGGGGGAAAAATATACACCACACTAGCTGCTGCAAACAATAATACAGAGAAAAAAGAATCTTCACCTATCCTAAGAAAATATGTTTCTGCATGACATGTTTTCAAACTTAAGCCAAAAAGATATATGTGATTTCCTCATTAAAGGAAGCAACAGTCTTGGTCATGCTGTCTACAAATATGTGCATCTTTTAACACAGCATACTGTCGCCTTAAAACGACCGTGCGTTACTTGAACATTTATCTTCTTAGTTTAAGCATATTTGTTTATTCTATAATGCCACAGACTTCTTAAAGACTCATGCGGTGTTAAAACACCACCATATTCTGAAAACTTGCAGACCTGTAGAATGTGGACTTTCAACAATTACGTAACCGCTATATTCAGGCAATATTATTTTGTTTTTCTTCTCGTTTCGAGACCACATATAATGTCCCCGGACCATTTGTGGTTGTCCATTCAATATAGTAATTTTTATGTTCACAATAGAATTTCAATGGTTAAAGAGAAAAAAACGAAAAAAGAATCATCTACAACAGAACTACCCGTTAAGACATGCTAGCCAATAATGTGACTTTTTAATACGAAGCAATGAGCATCTAGCTATTATGACAATTAATAATGTATGTACCATATGAACTGTTCATTGATGATTTGTTTCCTGAGATCCTGGTGTGAAAATATGCCATGCATAAGTGTAAAAATTGAATCAGTTATTGCAAGTAAAAGGATTTCATTCTTATAAACAATTTCATATCACATCATTGTGTGCAATTCTAATGTAACTGTGTATTTTTGATGTGATGTAGTTATAACAACTCACCTTCTTTTGAGTCTTTTTCTTTTTTGTCTTCGGTTTCTTCTGATGCGGTTTTATCTGCCCTAAAGAATATCCTCGCGCTGCTCAGTGAAAAGTGTACGAGTTTAAACTCCTGAAAACAGAGGAAAATTTATACAACCTATATACCGGTTTTAATAGATAATGGAAGCTAAAACTAAAATCTTTCGATTTATGAAATCTTTCATTCACCTGTTGGAATGTCTCGAGACGTTTCACTGTCAACGTCATTGTTTGTTGCAATTTGTCATCATTTCGATTACTAGCAGTTTTCGTTGCTTCTTGCTAAAATTGGGAATGTCACATTTAGAAATTGCTTACCGAACTCTCACTTGAAAACATACAAATTACAAAAATTACATGTGCAAACCTTCTCTTTCCTGTATTTTTCGGCGACAGATTGGAACCAATGTAGCGAATCGAAATCATGGTACTGATCAAGTAGTTTTAATATGAATGCCACACCTTGATGAAATAAATTTAATAGCTGAAGAAACATTACATACAATGAATTTTTCACTTTGGATCATGAAAGTCTTGTATACCCATGACAAAGCCATCATCCGTGAAAGCTGCTCCTACTTTGTTCTTCTTGTTAAGCTTGTCTTTGCTGCTTGTGGAACATTCCACAAAATTCAAAATCTGAGGAATGAAAATAAATACTGTAAACTCGATTTGATTCATTAAGATTGGCAGCGTTATCTCCATCTCGAAAAAATGGAACTTCACATTTTTTTCTTACCAGTGGTGGCAGAATCACAAAGAACTGGCGTAGATGCATATTCTTTGTATTTCGAAACTCTGGAGCAAAAACATCGACCAGCATCTGCATAAGATATCAAATCACATTTAATGATTCTTTCAGGAAAATGATATCAAATAAATCAGAATGCAAAGAAATAAACGCCTTTGAAAACTCTAACTTCTCAATGCAAATATATGGTAATACAAACGTGTTATTACTTGCCTTGAAATATTCAGTTCCTTCAGCAAAATTCTTGTTCAAGTTTCCAATTACATGGTCAAGCGCCCTGAAAGATTATAAAAGTATTTTCAGTCATTATCTTCAATCTTCTAAATTCTATATGCAAATGAGATATTCTTATATCTTCACCTGGCCCCCCTTTGGCATTCATCAGAGAGCTCTTCTTCTTTGCAGAGTTCTTCAAAGTTTACTATGTCGCTCAAATCCGGAATGAATCGAATGGCATTACTACAGCAGTGAAGTCCTCCAGATCTGATCATACGGATATAGCCCATAGCATTACCTAAAATATATGATGAACATAGAGCACTAATATCCAAAGAATGTGGGATGAATACCAAATCGAGATATTGTAAAGACTTACCAATCTGAGTAATCAGAATACGGAACTGATCCAAGTAACTCAAACCTTCCGGATTCAATCCAAGTTTTCTGATACCTTTGTTGAATTTCTCTGCCCTTTCAAATGGATACTGAAAATGGATTCAATTCTAATCATTAGGTATCAATGAACGACACCATAAGATCACATACGAAAATATTTCAAAATAGTCAACCTTCTGATCGGTTTGAGCATGATTCTCCTTGAAAAACCTCCAATCCTGAAATCAAGAAAATCAATAATCAACTTAATCTGAAATACAGCTCAAAGACTGCATTATAGTCTAGCAATAAGAAACGTTGGAAGACCTTTACCTTGATCAGTCTGGCTTTTATGTGTTCATCATACATGAACTGAGAGAATATGAAGAATTTCTTCCTCAGAAACTGATAGGTAAAATTCACCTGTATAAACAGACACAATCAAAATTAAATCTAACACTTGCTGATACAAAGAAAACTCAATGGTAATCACAAACATGTATAAATCTTTTACATCTTTTCAAGCAATTTCCAAAATGATCTCTTTAGAGCTAAATGTCACGAATAACTTACTGTTGTATTCATGATTCCAGTTCCGTGAGTCCTGATCGAATTCGCTATATGGCGAATATTGATTGTGTTCAGATGTTTATTGTTGCTCGATTTCTCGACGAATATCTGATTGTTCAAGTTGTACATGTATTTCGAAACAAATACGTGTATGTTCCGCATAATCTCCAAAACATCCAAGCCCTGTTTTAGAACAAACCAAAACATGTATTGATATTAGGGCACAAAGCTTCAACAGAAAATCAGGATACTAAAGAAAATATCAATGTGTACATTCTTTATGCTTTGATTCAATTCTTCCTAAAAATACTGTTCCTGACTTTTGGAGTGATTTTTACAGGATGAATATGGATTAATAACCTGTTCCAATGTTTGACTAGGTAGATGTGATTCTTGTAAGTACAACTCATATTTCTGTTGGGCTAGGTTTCTCATTTCCCCATAAGTTTTCCAATCGTGCAGGGCAACAGTTGTTAAATTGTAGAATGTCTTGTCAAGATAATGTTCAACGTAAGCTGGAAGCAAATGAGTAACAATGAAATGAATCGGAGAGAAATATCGATTTGTTGAACCGAGGCTGAACGTTTGTCCAGTTGGAAGTATATACAAAATGACACTCTCCTTACTTACTTCTGACATTTATAAACTTGTCAAAGAATCTAATGGGCTGAATTTTTAGGAAACCTGATAAATCTTTCAGGCCACATTTGAACGGGTTTCGGTCATCAAGTTGAAGATGAGAATGTATAGCAAGTCGTAAGTCTGTTTCAATCTCGCGACACAACGGATCCAGAAGATTCTGTAAAATTTGTAACAACATTATGTTGTCTATGAGAATATTGTTCAGTCTCACGAAAGTTCAAATTTTTTGATTTTGTTAACATACCTCTTTCAGACCAGTGATCATTTCCTGCTCAAAACTATCCAGCAGTGTTTGCACGTTTTCATGATGGCGACTGACTAGCAGCGGTGGAATGCAATCTTTCATTGCAGCAAACATATACTGAAATACATGTAATACAGTAACAATGAGTAATCAAACAAGCCCTTTTTAGCCTGTATATCTTTATACATCTACCGGTATTTCTATTTCAACCTACAAGTATCTTATGGGTATCAGTTGCCGTTTCAAACATGTCAGCCAGATAAATAGGAATGATAACACGATGCCAGTACATAAAACTGCAGTCACACGCTTGATGAAGACTGAAGGAGAAACAATTAAAATAGATTACCAGGTTGCAAGATTATTGGTTTCAAGTACACTGTATACATTATTTTCAAAAACTTTAAATTCTATATTGGTAGGTTAATTCTGGTACTGGTACATACAGTACTATTGTTAATTACCTACATTACCTATCTAATTTTGAAGGTTGAAAGTTTATTATTACTGATATTAATAACTCAAGTATATTCTAGGCATACAAACCTTTCACGGAGGTCACAAATCATTGCTAGTTTCTTCAGGGTCCCAAAAAGAGTTGAAAGTTCATCATCTTTATATGAATGCTGAAATGTTCATATACCGTATGGCTGTATTATCAAGTATAGGGTAATAAATGATTGAGTAACAACATACAAATCAACTATACTTACAAGCTTTGTACCGACACATAATGCCAGATTTGTAATCAGTCTTCTTTCTTTCGAACCTAATGTCAATAACATAAACCATAAAAATAGAAATATCCAAATACATGTACTGCATTTTTGATACACATCTTCATCGTAGAATGTTAGCACTGAATTCTTGTGATTCTGAGGAATGTATTACAGAAGGTGTTTTCCGGTAATGAGACATTATGTACCTGGTCCATTGAGTGTATTCTCAGCTAGCACGAGTGCAGACAAAACATCCAACTGTTTCTGACTGTAACGTTTGTCTGATGTTATACGTTTCTACAAATGAGTAAGCATAGTGATAAAAGAATATCATACTTTTGATGCATATAAGAATTGCAGTTATGTCAAAGAATAATCCAAAGATTTTCTACCTTTGCAGTTGAGATGGAAGACAGAGCCTTATAACTGAGATGTTGAATGATATGATTCAAGGATTCAGCAACTAACATACTTCTTCGATGGAACGTGTGCTCTATTGCCTATGAATAAAGACAGTGGCTATAAAACTTATCTTTAGAATAAAGAGTGGTTTATTACTTTCTCATAAAATCATAACCATACTGCACCTTCAACATTTCCACCAGTTTACACAAAGCAAGAACAACTGTTTTCGTCATAGGCTTGGACAATGCAACGTACATATTCATCAGATTCTTAACCATGTGATTAAGGTTATGTGCAAGTAAAAGACCCTGAAAATATCATTGGGAAAAGTAATGTAAAATGAGTATACACTATTGTTGTTACATATCTTAGCTCAATAACAAATTCTATATTTACCTTGATGAATAGTTTGCAGCGTGTGTCTAATCCTTGCAACAGGGTATTTGTCCGACTCAGGTTGGATTCCATTTTTACCATCCACGCTGACACTTGTAGGTATATAGCCTGCATATCTCTAGCAAAAGATAATTACAATATAGTTTTAAAATCCGAAAGGAGAACCTGCCACAAATCATTTACAACCTCATATTACAAACATTACAACATTCGATTTACAAACGCATGTTAGGTGTTCCATAATTGGTGCATAATTCCACAACCCTTACCAACCATAACCATAGAGAAACATGTGCAAAACCATTGAAAATTAAATTCAATCTTCCAGAATAGATGGCTACCTCCATCAATATTCCGATGGACCAGCAAATGATCTTACACCTCAATACTACAGATATTCTGAAGGAGGCTATGAAGGCAGCAACCTATTCTCGAAGTGTCTATATAAGCAACATCAAATGAAACATATCTAGACAAAATAAATCCAACAATGAATCGAAGGTAACAAACCTTTTCCTTTGGAAGCAAAAAAACAACAAGATTTTATTTTTCAAAAGTTACCGCTACACCGATATCCATTAAATTAAAAATCATCGACATGAGTATAATTGCTATCCTAGACATAAAGTTTTCTCAATCATTTCTCAACGAATTAGTTAAAATGTAACTCAAATACATATGTTTTTATATCAGGAATTAAATGTCATTTTTCAGAACTTAAATTTGTTTTTAGCTTACCTGGTAAGACTTTGAGATTTGGACACTAACCAACTTTGACGTTGTGCTAACACTGCGTTCATTGCTTTTTTGTCTAATGCTTTCGCCATGTGGGGCAGTTTATTCTGTAAAAACTCATTCGCAAACCAAACTACATTGCCAACTAATGTTATACCAGGTACCTGCAATTGAGAGATACCAGTATGTATTTAGTGGGAGGGAAAGACTAGAACTAGCTGAATACAAGAACACTTCTCAACAATTAATGATATTTATGCGTACGATATTTTACCTTTTTGTAAACATCCCATAGTGATTTGAAAACACGTTTATCAATAACACGGAATATCTGGAAGTGTAGAATATACAAACCGCAAATATTGACATAGTGTAATCTTTGATCAGTTTCAACCGAATCACCTGAAATTATAACAGATTGTTCTTGATTAATTGCCTGCCGAAGAACCATTGGTTGCAACTAGTTTTTGACAACCTATCACTACAAGGAATTCAATTCATGAAAGATATTCTTACCGATAGTTGGTTCGATCTGATTGAAATAGTTCCGAATGTTCAAAGCGAATTCTTCAGCAAATGCACTATTTTTAGACACCATCATTTGAGGATCATCAAACATCTGTTCAACGCAGTTCTGAAACCATAAAGTCAGAAAAACTTCAAAAATAATTCATGGAGAATTGGCGTTGCTAGATCTTTTATTACTCCTGATAAATTTCAGCCTTACCTGAAAGATCATCCCATCTAGTAACTGTCCTTCCAGAGTTATCATTAATTTTTCAAACTGCCGCAATTTGTCAGCTGATAAACTGAATCTGGTAGGGTTATGATGCACAGAGTTCAGCATTCTACGCACCGGGAAGAATAAAAAGACAATATCAAGGAAATGTATTAAGATTAAATAACTTTAGTAAACATTAATAGATTACTAGTGTATCATCTGTCAGTAGTGGATTCCCTACCGCTTATACAATGTCCAGTGATCTTTCAGAGTGCCATGGGTTTCAATAATCTCATCCAATGTGATCAGGACTCGCAGTAAACTACCCAGATGTTCGTATAGAGGCTAAAAAGCAATCCATTTTTCATTTAAGATTCATTTCTGAACGAGATTATACGAAAAGTTTGATGAAAACTAAGTGAAAAGTGTGTACCCTCACCTGAAAATGTACGTCTGTAATGTCAATGATCTTATTTGGTGTCCTACAACGGAAATGAAACAATACTACTGCTATATGGCCGGCTGCAAAAATTATGAATTGCTATAATTTTGTGTTATATACAGTACTTTGATGATGAATGCAGCGAAGACAACTGGTGCATTACATTCTTGACAGTATCGTAGCAACGATTGACGAAACATGACAGCTCCTTAAAACAACAGAAATAAACAATCATACTTCACTCAATTACCACAAAGTAATTGCTGACCAAAAACTACAAGACATCTTGTAACTGTCAGCTAATCACCATAATATTCAAAAAGAAATTGTCTACCTGAAAAACAGGCATCATTCTGCCAAGCATTAATTGTGCCTCACAGTCACCATCTTGTGAACCATCGCCACTTTCTATAATATATCATATACATATTCATAAGATGTGCACACTATTCCAAAATATCAGAGTACATGTGTGTGATATTGGCATACCTCCTTCAGCATAGCACATGAGAACTGGGTAGAATTTTGTTTCAGCTTCTTTCTGAAGGTGGTCCATCTCACAACTAAGAGCAGCAAACACAGTAATCACTTTATTAAAGACTTTGTTGTTTGTGTTGATTAATTCAAGTAAATTTGTCTGTTCATATGGTAGGAACTGAAGAAAAAAATCCTCATTAATAACAGTGCCATAGTCAGCTCCTTTAGTCAGCAATGTTTAATGTCCTTAATTTCAAAGGAGAGCAGGGAATATGTGGAACTCACTTGAAGAGAGATCGGATCCAATGTCATATCCCAGACATCACCCATAGAATCATCAAGTGCGTCTTCGATATCCTTCAACTGTATGGAATACTCTTCCATAAAAGCTTGGTACTTCTTCAGTTGTACTTCACCAACCAGTTCTTCATAAATTGATGATAATATTGAAAAGTTGAATAAGCTTTCAGTGAAAGATGAATCGAATACAACATATAATGCAGTTGATCAATCAATAGTCAAAACACTAGCTGATTATCATCCAAAAGAGAGAATACCAAAGCTTTTCAGTTTTTAGAACTGATTTGTGATGAAATATGATACAGCGATGCATGCGACTAAAACATAATTTTCTTCTAATGAATTAACAGGAATACATACTAAAGAGGATAGTCAGTAACCTGACTGTGGTTTAGTTTCACAATCAGATATTTTCACAAACCACATCGTTGGTAAAGCCATCCAATTATAAAAAGCTTACCACCAACGATTAGGTAACTAACTATAGAAAGGAGTAATCAATTAAGTTTTGAATTGAATTGGTAACCTATTTGTAACCTATTTCAATAATGTGCTGTCTGTGTATAATCGATCAAAACTGATTGAATTTCATGTCGACGAAAAACAATCGGCATTATGATATAAACGACATGCTATTCAACATCACTTACTAAGAGACCCATCGTCAAACTTATCAAATTGCCAATCAGTGGTGGCAAAGTTGTTGACGTTCGACGCCATTTTGACGCAGTCACATGATCCCAATTGGGCCATTATAAAAATTGGGTAACCCTTTTTTGGGTTATATCGTGGTAGTAAATGATGAATCTGTTGTTGTACTGATCCTCAGTGCTTTACCTTATTATGGGTGGATATAAACATTGTGAAGAATATTCCCCAATACAATGTAATTAGACAGAATACACTTATTCTTCTATTGATATATTCGTTTATTTTTTAACCAAAGCCAATACAATACACTACTACACAATGAGGAAGATCAATTGTTGGCAAGTGTCCATATCAAATGTTTCCATTCGTTTCGCTTTGCGGAAACTGCTGCAGGGCTCATAGCATCCTTCATGGTCTTATCATTGTCTGCAGCAGGCGACAATTGTTGCGCTAAGTACTGAACAAAACAAATACAATAAACACCACAATCGTGACTATTTACTTGTTGAGGTGCATCGGAAATTTCTTTATATTTGGGTTTACATTCTGTCGCTAAATAAGTCCAAATTTTATGAACAAGTGTTGCCGCAATTGTTGAGTTACTGCCATTTGACGAGTCGTAATGTTCAAATTGGTTACTACGGCGATGATACAACAATAAACTCCAATGCGAACCACCTGTGTGATTCACATCTGCATTGTCATTCACCGCTAGGAAAATGGCTTCTTTATTTGGCAAATCCAACGGTTCTAAAAACAATCCTAGTTCGGTCACATCAGCAAATTTCATAAACTGAGTCACTTCGGGTGACACAAAAGAGAACGGATGATTGACAAATTCCTCATTCGAAAAATATTCAAAACAGAATCCGATAATGGCATCGTTCAACCAGTTGGGCGGATCCAACAATTTCACATCAGATTCACGCAGCAAACTGTCCTCATAACTCAAACAAACACGATCATCAGCCATTTTTATACACAAAATGATTTCCTTAAATGATAAAAAATAATATCACAATTCAATCTGTTTCAATCATCCGTTAGAAAATAATTCACAAGAAAAACCAAATTATTATTATTTACCTAAAGACAATTATGAATCTACTCCCATCAAGTTATTCAAAAATTTGCCGAACAATTCTGGTTTACCAGGTTTCAATGGCTTTAGCTGACTTAAATCCATAGATTTCATCAGATCACCCAGTTCACTGCAAAGAGTTATCAATCATAATCAAACAAATTCATTGAAAATGACATTTCTGTGTATGCCGTGTGATTTTAAAGGAGTTTTAAACTTCAATCTTAACTAACCTACAGGTGCAGTAGTATAAGTGGCCATCTTTGTACATCTGATTTGCTAATTCTAATTGATGGTTGTTCATTAATTCCTCATTGATGACGACGATCATATGTTTACCAGCCTCTAATGTCTCTAGAACACTTCCAGCACCTGTGTAATATTATACATTATGATGTTATATTTAGGTTTGGGTTCAGAGTGATAGTAAAGGGTACACCGAAGATGCATCTAACATACCAGCATGGCTTATAACCAAACTTGCGTTCTCAATATCAGCTTTGATCGAATCTTTATATCTGAAGAACTGCAAGCTGAAATCCTCCTCAATGGACGATTTTGGCTCATAAGTGCCCCTGCCAATTTGAAGAACTTCTTTAGTGTAACCAAGAGACTTCAATATCTGAAAAAAGATTTCTTAAGCTGCCAGTATTTCATTTTCTTCACTCCATTTTTCTCCTTTATTTATACAGGGTTAGTTTCTAAACTTTTGATGCTATGTGGATGTAATGTATTCATATAGCAATATAATGATTTAGTATGTATTGCAAAATATGAATAACCGGTAAAAGTACAGATCTGCACCTCTTGTGACTGACGCAATCTACTGAATTATAAATCACTGTTCTAACTTCAGAATGTCTCACAGAATCCAATGCAGTGATTTATTTTATGATATCTCTACTAGAAAGCAGATTTTTGGCCCGGTTTTATCTCAGAATCGTGACGATCTTTAAATAGGACGCCATATTGGATAGGGAAATCTAAAGTGAAGATTTGTCTTAAATAATTACTGAAACGATGTGAGGGTAATCAGTGCATAAAACTAATCAAATTTCTGTCAACTGTCACTGGGGTACTTAATGCTAACCAAATTGTCAGATATCATTGTTGAGATTAACAAGAAATTTATACTTTTCTTCCTCAAATTGAGTGGGTTATGAACCATCGTTTCAGCAAATATTCTTAACAAATCTTCACTTTAGATTGACCCATCCAATATGGCATCTGGTTCAAAAATCATGACGATCTCGAGACAAAATCCAGGCTAGAAATCTACTTTCTAGTAAAGATACCATAAAATAAACCAGTGTACTGAACTGCTGATGACATTTTGAGTCTAAATGAGTGATATTTAATGTAATTCAAATTGATTGAACCATTTACGAGAGGTGCGGATCTGCACTTTTACCGAAAAACCACCTAGTCCTATAGGAGCCATCAATGCCAGCTGCGCACACTGTAAACTTAGTTACTTCCCCGACCTTATATCATAATGCATAGCTTAATCTTCTCTGGACCCTCTAGACCAAATCTCTAGGACCACTGAACCGTAAGCGCGGTTGAAAAAGCCGCCATTTTGTTTTTGAAGTGAACCTATGACTATGAGATTGAGTGAGAAGAAGTGCTGTGACACATTGTCTCCGGCCCCACCACGAGCACGATTCTGGTTATTCATCAACTCAATTCTTATTCTATTTACCTGACATATATCTGAACTACACACTGTCTTGACAAGCCTATCAAAACTGGTCGTTCCAACAGTAACAAATACAGTTTTCTCGGTCATCGCCAACAATATAAAAAAGTATTGAATTGATTGTGGAATCCACACTAACCTTGGACGTCAATGTAACCGATTATTGGACACTCAAATTCAAATTCAAAATAACTTCAATAACGGTTACATCCATCTTCACCCGTCAAGGGATTCGAACCCACTACGCTAAAGCTGTTCCCCAAACTGGTGGAAGCGAGTTCGGGAGTGATACTGGACCCCTGGCAAGCGAGGGTGGTTACATCGGTTAATAGTATGGAAGCCCTGAGACGACACTGCCAGTTGCTTTAGTAGTTGCCAGTTGCGAGTTACAACTATCGAGTTACAACGTTAACAACTGTCAACGGGCCCAGCGTAATGTGCAGTGTCGGAACGTATGGTTTTGTGCTGTCGATATAATCGCATCTAAAGCTTGTCGGCAGACCAGTTGGTGGTGGGATTATTTTTTTCGGTTGAAAAAAAGAAGTAGAACACATGAGTTTCATAAAAGGTTTAACTCTTAAATCGATTTCATTTCTTCATTAATTCAGTTTATCTTAAGCGATTTAGGTCTCAATCCAGGATTTGCTATATCAAACTTAACTAAACGAATGACAAATTTTAAAATCAATCATATTTATTCTCGTACAACAATTATAGAAAATGCCAGGAGTGCTCGAGGAATTATAATGTAAGCTCATCAAACACGTGGACTTTAAAAAGCAACTTTTGTCCAACCACCATAGGCGTAAACGAGAGTTTCACTCATGTAATGGTTCAATTGACATGAACATGTCGTTTTATCCCACAACAACAATTATACCTAAATGACGTATTTATGTACTTGAGGAAGTGCCTCATTTACAAAAAGATGACCTGTATTTTAAAAAAAGTCTCCAACATAAAAAATTGAAAATCAGAGATAAAAATACAAATTTAAACTGGAAAGCTTATGATTAACTAAACATTTGATTTAATTTTCATAAACTTTATTTAACAAGATAACTAGAGTCTTGCCACCTTTGCTCAGACATGATCAAATTGGTTATTTTCTCACATGTTACATTTATACAAAGTATTTTGGAGGTATCCTCTTATATGCAATCAACAAGATAGAGTTTTTCACCTGTCAATTTGAATATAGCTAGCACAATCTACTAATTAACACTTCACTTCAATAGATATTACATATATGCTTGCCCCAAGGTCAAGTGGAATTTATTCCTTAGATCAAACCCTGCAAACTATAATATAGGTCTTTCTTCGTGGCAATTCAAGATAAATCAAGTACCGTAACTTCAAACAAATATGGTTTGACTGACAAAGCTACAGTTACTTCTTATTATATTATTCAACTTGATAGGTAGATATAACAACTCTAAAGATCAGAAATTCCTTGAGTCCAGATATTACAGGCCCCACACAGACGCGGTTAAACCGATAATCAAAACAAAGCTAGGACAATTGACCAAAAGCACTGTATCCTAAAGTTATCAAGAAACTGCTGCTATTTTAGACAGGCCCTTAATTAAATCAGTATTTTATGAACCACTGAAAAGCACCACAGTGCAATTGTTGCTATAAAACTTAACAACTGAAAAGTTTCAACATGAGAGATGAAAATGTACATCCTTTTATTCGCAATAATACAACAAATAATAATACAACAATAATATCTTAATGGAGGAATCATCATGAAAGTTCCTAATAGTAATTAGAAGATGGCGTTTTCATACCAGAGTACTAGAGTACTAGACACCACTCATCACCACAAGTAATTTGTTTTCCTTATAAATGGGAGATAGAAAAGCATTCTTAGCAACAATAAATAACAGAATAAAACCAGCAAAAAAACAATTTGAAATAAAAAAGTGAGTTGAAGTTACAAAAGAAATTGAACATAAAATATTGAAATTAGAAAAGATAAATACTAGATATGGAGAGAAAGTATCAGCTAATTTAAGCTACTGTAATGTTAGTACATCGCGAGAATTTAAAGTATTTTTACCTGATAAATGGGTTTCATTGAGTACAGAGGAATTAAAAGATTTAGAAGGATTTAAAATAATCTATCATGGAAAAAATGAAGATGGCCATCATGATTTAGAAATTGTTGATTAAATTTTAAAAAAATAAATTAATAAAAATAATGAATATCTAGAATCCGAAATGACTTATCTGGACAATTTAATTGCTCCGCATAGATAGACAAAAGTAGTGAGATGGTGCCGTATGGCACCCACATGGTGATATTCAATTAATATTCAATTAATTAAAAAAATTATTTTTTTTGCTTTTTTTCTAAAATATTAATCCATTTTTTTTATTGTCAATTTTGGAATTTCAGAATTATTTTCATTTTTGATAGCAGTTGTTTCAGAATTATTAATATCATGAATTTTATTTGATTTCTTATACCAATTACACCCAATCAAAATGAATACAATTACAAATCCAACTGTAAAATATAGACATTTATCAAATATTCTATCATTAGAAGGAGTAGAAATAACAATATTTTCACCATTTTTATTAACATTTTTATTACTTATTTTTCTTTTACAGCTTTTTTATATTCTTGTGATTTAATTCCTAATTGCCGAGACCATTCAATTTGTTTCTGTGATCTCGGTTTTTTCTTTACAGTTAATTCCTTCACTTCTTCCACCTTGTTCATTTATTATAGAAATATTTTTACTTTCAATATTTGAAAATGTTATAACCCCAGTTGATAATAATGTCATAAATCCACCTAATTGAAATGATAAATATCCAATCCATTTATTTAATTCGGTCATAACTAAATAATCATTTTTTAAATCAGCATATAATCTATTTTCATCTTGAATTGGCAGCATATAATTACATAATTTACTATAACCTTTTACTACATTTTCTGATATCGCGTCATTTATTCTAGCTGTTCTCGCAGTTTCATAAATCTTAAATAATCTAATAATTTCATCTGATTTCATTGTATCTAATTCATTATAAGTTAAATTTTTACCGACAAAATTTTTACATTTTCCAGATGCTATTAATATTTCTAATTGATGTTTACAATAAAGATAATATTCATAATTAGTATTTGTTGTAACATTATTTAAAACACCATCATCTGGAATTAATTTGTTTTCTGTTATTCCTAAATCATCTAAAGTTTTTTCAATTGGAACATCACCATTTTTAGATTTTATTTTCTTTTCACCTCCCATTTATATAACAAATAAATCAGTTGTGTTGTTGCAACTAGAATTCAACTAGAATGCAACTAGAATTCAACTAGATTAACAAGCTAGTTGAAATATTGTTGTTTTTATTTATTTCTTGTTAAATCTAGTTGATTTTTGTTCCAACTACTAATAACTAGAATTCAACTAGAATGTAACTAAAAATATACTAGATTAACAAGCTAGTTAAAATATTGTTAAATCTAGTTGATTTTTGTTCCAACTACTACTAACTAGAATTCAACTAGAATTTAACTAAATATGTAATAGATTAACAAGCTTGTTGAATTTAAATAAATTCATATTTAAATGGGTGTTGTAATCTAAATAGTAATTTTGATCTTTTAATATTTTTCAACTTATCCATATATTCATTATGTAAATCATGTGGAATTATATCATTTTCCTCAAGTGCATTTTTCATCAATTTTCTATCTTTATTGTAGAATAAAACTAGAAATCTAATGTTTTCTCTAAAGTCTTTAACAATTGAATTATATTTTTGATTTAAAATCCAAGTTGTTATCCCAAAATGTCTGCCAGAAAAAGCTAAATAACATAACTCACTCTCTCTAATTTTTGAATCATGTAAATTTGCACAATCATCTATAATGAATAATGTATTTGATCCTTTATAAATATCTATTGCTATTTTAATACAATTATCTAAATTTTCTTTTACTGTTTTAGGATCTAATATAATAAATTCATTATTTCTAGTAATATTTCTATCATAAGTTTGATTAAATTCATATGTTGGACAAAATAATACTATATTATCAAAAAAGTTTTTATAAACAGTTTCTAATAAATTTAATATAAAATAAGTTTTTCCACAATTTGTTACACCAGAAATTAACATATTATAAGGCTCAAATATAAATAATTCCTTATTCATTTATATATTTTTAATTTTACTTGATAATATCCATTCATTGAATTTATCTGGCCATCCAACCCATTTTACTAAAGAATATTTTTTTCTTTTAATAGTTTTTGTTGTTAATACTTTTTCAATTTTATATTCTTGTTCTAGATTTTCAGTAGTTAAACTTAATTCTTCTTCATAAAAATACCCATCAACTTCTTCACCATTTAAATCTTCTAATTTATAGACATATGGTTTTGTTGTTATTACCTTTTTTATTTTATATATTTCTCTAGTAAAATTTCGATCGTATCCTTTGTCAAATATCTTTTTATACTTAGAAATTCTAACATTTTGACCAACTTTAAATTTAGGTTCACCAAAATCATTTACAAGAAATGCTCCATATAAATTATTCCAAACAATTTCAGCATTTTCAGGTTTTCTAGCATCAATAGGTTTCATTCCAATAGAAGAATGATAAGAATTATTATATCCTTCTGTCAATTTTGGTAAAACATCAAACCATTTAAAAGTATTATTTGCTGTAAAATATTTCCACATTCTTGTTCTTAATGTTCTATTAAATCGTTCAACAACTGCTGCTTTTTTATCCGATTTTGTTGAAAAATATTTAATATTATGATTATCTAAGAGTTCATGAACAAGTGAATTATCAAACTCTTTTCCATCATCAAATTGTATTTTTTCTGGTTTTAGTTTTATCATCCGAAAGAAATTTTCTTAAAATATTTGATGTTGGTACAGCATCTTTTCTATAAAGTGGGAAGCTCCATACATAACGACTAAAAATATCAATTATATTCAATAACCACCAATAATCATCATTATCTTTCTTAACATTTTTCATATCAATTAAATCTCCTTGCCACTGTTGATCTACATAACTTACCATAGTTTTACGAGTTTTATATTTTCTAACAATTTTTTTATGTGTTGTATATGTTGGTTGTTCTAACATAAATTCATTTATATCTTTATATTTAACTAAATTTTGTGGGATTATCTTATCTAATTTATCTTGTTTTACTTGACGCCATATATTTTTGGTACTCTCAGGGTTGTAATATAAATTGCTTAAATATTGTTCTTTAGTATTAGGAGTTTTTTTACCACCCATTTATATATCCTTAATTTTAACTTTATATTTCTTATATTGAATACTATCTAATTGTGAATTTACAATATTTAATTGTGCGTCAGATATAATATAAATGTGCATTTGGAAATTTTTGTCTCCTCTTTTCTTTGCCATGAATAATTGTATTCCATCTTTAGTGTTCTGTAGTTTTTTCCCAGAACCATGTAATGGATTATCCTCTGTTGTTCTAAAATCTAACCATAATGCATATTTATTACCGGTATAATAATCAATTTGATTAATATCACAATTTTCAGATGATTTTACTTTTTCATTCATAAAATGTTTTCTAATTTCTGGCCACTGATCTATCATTCTCATTCCTTGACAAAATATTTTATTTGCTATTCCTTCGATAGTTATTTCTACTTTTGTTATTTCAGGATTATAATAATTATCTACCTTTATTGCACCATTAGAATATGTTGCAATGGTAAAAAATATTAATATACCTTTAATAGATCTTCTTGGGAAGTTAATATTCTCAAAAATTATTTCATCATTTGCATTAATAGTTACAGTTTTAAATTTATCAATATAATCATATAATAATGAAAATCCTTGATTGTATTGAGTTTGAATTGTGCTAGCAATATTTTCATTAGTTACTGTGTCATATTCTAAACATATATTCGATAATTTATAACCCATATCTTTAACAACGCTAGATAATACAATTTCATTTACAGGAGCAAATGTTATCTCAAATATAATATCTTCTTGAATTGCGTATTTATATAAAGGTGCATTATTATTTATCAATTCAAAGTCTAATGGAATTTTATATTTGCTTCCATTAATCTTTTTAATCAAATTATCTGTGGCACGAGTTACTATTGCGTCATTAGCTCCTGATCTTAATTTATTATGGTTTTCCGATTGAATACCCTGAAATATCATATTATTTCTATTTTCTTTAGTTAACCATAAATCTTTATAATGCATAAATAAATTATAATCATCTAATGAGAAAACTGTTTCTGGACCAATCTTTATAGTTAATTTTTTAATCAAATATCTCCCAACATTATCAACAACATAATTATTATCATGACCAGTTACTTTTATATCAGCTGATAGATAAATACTATTTGGAATATAAAAAGTATTTTGTGTTAATCGAGGAATTCTAACATATAAAGTTTCATCGGGATTAATATAAGAAGGGTTATGAGTAATTATATGATGTGATCTTTCTGCTTTAATAACATTAGATATTCTAGAAATCTTAGAAGGACTTATATAACTCCCACTCATTTATTTAACAAAAAAATTAATTATTTATTTTTAATCATATTCACTAACCCAAAAATAATAGCACTTACAACTGTAATTAAAAATAAAATAATATGTTCAGCGGCAAAGTTAAGAATATTCCCAGCAGATTTCAATATAAAACCAACAATTGATGCAATAATTCTTGGTAAAGCTGCAGCAGATTTTTTAGATAGTTCCCATAAATATTTTGCTAATTTCTTTAAACCATCTTTAACTTTATCTTGTATAGAATTATTACCTGGGGGTTTATCCGGTTTATTTGCAGTAGGAGTAGATTTTAAAGCATTTGATATTGCTAAACCAATTGTTGTAAATAACATAGTTACAGCTGTTAGAATTGAAAGAATTGTTATTCCTTCTAATTTAAATAATAACTTTATTCTATCTTTCAATGATATTTCAGAATTTGGTTTTATCAATAAATCTTTAAAAATAACTTTTAATCTATTAATATTATAATCATATGATTTTAATAATAATTTAATTTCTTCTTTTTGTAATTCTATGTTATATTCTAAATCATCAATTTCTTTTTCTAAATATGCATTTCTTTTTTTAAATTCAATTTCTTCAATAACATTATTATCTCTATCTAATTTTAATTGTTCTATTTCTTTATTTTTATCAGTTAATTCTTTTTCTAAAGTTCTAATTTTAAAATCTCTTATACTTTTATCATGCGCAATTTTATCAGATGCAAGCCTTATACTTTTAATTTCTGTAATTGCTTCAACAGAAAATATATTATTTAAATCTTCTAATTGTTGATCTGTTGCATCAATTAATCCATTCGGTAAAAGTTTTTCAATTGAAACTTTATTTGATTTAAGTTTACTAGTTTTGGAAGTTATATTCTGTTCAGAAGTTGTTTCTGTTTCTGATTTCTTTTTGATTATTTCAAATAATTCATTAATTTTTTGTTTAAATACGTCTATATTATCATCTATTTCTTTTTGTGTAACATCAGTTATTTCATTACTATTACTTATTCTTTTAATTCTATCTGGTTTTAATTTTTCTAAAGTTGATTCTGATATTTTATTTTTATTATTTTTATAAGTGATATCAATATAATAATCACCTTTCAAACGATAATAACATTTACCATTATCTAAAAATTTTAATTGATCTGCTAAAAGTCCAACGTCTTCATCATTTATGTTAAGTTTAGATTTTTCAATTAAATCTTCTAATTTAGGTATTTTGTTTAGATTATCTAAATCTTGTTTTACTAAATCTGGGTCTAAATTTTCAGGATTTAATTGTGATTCTGCATTTCTAATATAATCAGGCATATTTAAATTATTATTATATCCTGACTCATTACCGTCATTAAAACTTGTTTCACTAAAATCAGGTTGTTGTTCATCAGTTATACCAGGTTCATCTAAAGGATCCATTCCAATATCTTCTCCACCTTCTACATCCATTTATATAATAAAAAAATTAGAATTTAAAATATAATATTCCTCCTATAACAATTCCTGTACAAGTTAAAGCTAATTTAGTATTTTCATGGAATTTATTATCATTATCAGTTTTAATTATATCATGTTGAATATTATCAGTTTTTATATTTTCTGATGTATTGTAATCTTTTATTTTAGAATCATTATGCAATTTAATATTTTTAGTTTTAGTTTCTGTTGATTGAATGTTTTTTATTTTTTTCACCTTCCATTAATTTTGGAGCGGTAATAATCTTTTTATTTATATCATTTAATCCAAATGAATTATTTATTGTTGCGGTTTTAATTAGATTATTGTAACCAATTATGTTTCCCATCTTTAGTACTAAATCATTAGAAATAATTAATAGATTAGGGCCTATACAATAATTTAGTCTTACATGAGATTTATCTAAATAATTTTGATATCTTACAATGTTTTCTGGAATCGATCTATTTTTATCATTATGAATAGAATCTTCAAATAATACTTTGAATTGTTTCTGTGTATCAAATGATGTATTTAAATTTCCAATTATTGGGGATCTTGTTTCAACTTGCGCACCTAAATACATATCAAATAAGTTCTAATAGATTGATTTATTCTTTGTATACCTGATTTTGTAAAACCTTCATTATTTTCTAAAATGAAATAAACCCAACCATTATTGTTTTCTTGTTTTAAATTATCATAAAATGTCGGTAATTTATTGAAATTTAATGTTTCTAAATCCTTAGTTTCTATTTTACCATAACCTAATTTATTACTATAGATATTATACAAACTATTAGATGGTATGGGAAGTGCACAATATTCTGCAATCTTTTTAGGGCAAGGAAGTGATCTTATTGTTCCAATTTTTGTTCTAAAATCAAAATTATTCATATCTATATTAAATTCATTACAAATTTTATAAAACTTTGTTAAATTAATATTATTATCTAATTCTTTAAAATACCTAGATCCTGGTAAAGCGCACTCTAATTCATTTAATATTATTCTGATTTGAAAGTATGTATGAAATCTAAATAAACTTTGAATTAATTTATATTTAGAATTATTCAAATGATCATTCCAACTAATTCCACATCCTGTTGTTGCACAATAAACAGCAAAATTTAATTGGTTCTGCCAATACTTCATATTAGATTTTAATAACCATTGTTTTTCATCTTTCAATTTTTTAAAATTAATTAAATATACATGAAATATATTTTCCATCTTTGAATTAAAATTATTAGTTTCAGTAACATAAATTTCTAAATTAGTTAATGAATCTAAAACTTCATTTCTATATGTAATATCTTTATTAAAATCTATTGCTGGAATATTATATTTAATTGATTTATTATATTGGAAAGCTTTTGGAAAACTATCTACCATTTATATAATTAAAAAATTGATAATTTATTAATTCTTTTAATAATTTATCTTATTCTTCAACTGTTATATGACCATTTAAACTTATTATATAATCTAGTGTATTCTTTAATTTATTAATTTCTTTTATATTAGTTTTAATTTTTTCTTTATTACTTTTTATATTTAATTTTGAACTTATACCAGTTAAAACACTTGAACTTAATCCTAATACACCAATTGAAATAGCTAAAGGTGTTAATGGACTGAATATTGCTAGAAATGTTATTACAGAACTAATTGTAACCGAACCACTAATAATAAGATAATATATAATTTTACTTTTTAAATAATTTTTCTTTTTTGTCTTTAAGTCACTTTCAAATTCTAATATTTGTTTTTCTAAATATATTTTTAATTTAGTTTTATTTATATCATGAGGAATAATATCAATGCTATCAACTTTATCTTCCATTTATTTAGAAAAAAAATTACTAATTAGTAAATTTATATGCTACAAATATAACAATAACAGTTCCACCTAAAATCCATATTATTTCATATTTCTGTTGTTCTTTACTTGGGGTATAATAATCTGATAATTTAGGTTTGTATAGATGTAATTTTTCTTTATTGGTTACTGCGTTATATAAACTCATTGCATCATCAACTGATTGAAAATCTCTATGTGAAATCTTCTGATCATATAATTCCTTGTTAATATAATCCATATAGTTTTGTCGTTTTTCTCTGTATTCTTCTGCTGCTTTATTGTATTTCTCTAATGCTAAGTTATGTCTTCTTTGTTCTCCTAATGAACTATTTTTATCAATATGCTTAAATAAATAACCGCCAGCAGTAAATGCTAAAGCGTTAACAATTGCTGATCCTATGACAGTTATAATTGCAGAAGCCATTTATTTAGTAAAATAATTACGCATTTATATGGGAGGAATATATTTTTGTTTTTCTAAATAATCAATAGTTAAATTAGATAAAGTAACTGCTAATGTTAATTTTAAAATATCATTGATATCAAATCTATCAGCATTAACACTTCCCATTTTGAATACCTTTTTTAATACCATTGAATAACCAACAGTTCCAACTGATAGTAATGCTCCATTATATAATCCAGTTATTATCCACTTATTATCACTCATTTATTAATCAAAAAAATTAACATCTTTAAAATATTTGGTTATCTTAGTGATGATTATTTCAACATTTATTTCATTACTAGTTTCATTTGTATATATTTCAATTATTATTTTTTTAATATCATCGATGATAAAATCTTCATCTAATTCATAAAATCTTAAAGATTCTCTAATCAAATTAGTAATCTTTTCTACATTTAAAGTTTCTTTATCTATTGTTGTTTCATACTCAAATGTTGTTTCATTAGAAAATGCAATATTTTTGACATGTGTAATTACATCATTAATGTTAAATTTCATTTCTTTCTCACGTTTAAAATCGAACCCAAAACATATACTCGGTCCAACAGTTATATTCATTTATATAGTGAAAAAATTACTCTCTACATCTTATAACTAATTCATAAATTACAGGAAAGTTATTCAAATCAATTAAATAACCATTATGATTTCTTATTTCTAATTTAAAATTATTGAAATGTGGAATACAAGGTTTAAAATCACATTCAGTTAAATTATAATTTATTTGCGTTCCAAATTGTTTAACATTTTTTAATGGTAAAATATTTAATATACTAGAATTACAAATGGTATCTTTAGTTGCTTCAAATGTTTTTGTTGGGTCAATTAAATTGCAATAAATATAAAAATGTGTGAAAGGTATTAAGTTTGATCTACCTTCTGGGTATGCTGTAACAATATCTGGGTTTATTTCCTAACAGTTTACCTAAAGGTTTTCTTACTGTAAATTTAAATTGTTCGTCATTAGCTAACCTAATCTTTATTTTATTAGAACTATCACTTTTTAAAATTCTAATACTAAATCCGGAATCACTTCCTAATTTAGCTCGAGCTTTTCTATTAATTTCTTGTGCTAATGTATCTAAATTATATAATCCTGGTTTTAAATATATAAAAAACCATTTATTCCTTTTTTTGTAAAAGATTGAAAAAATTAAATGTTCTACTTTTATCCGATACATTGTAAAATGAGTTACATAAACTTATATTTACTAATTTTAAATCAATACAATTCTTAAATTCTCTATCTAATTGAACTATTAAATTATGTGATTTATAATTTGTAAGTTTTCTAGAATCAACAAATATTCTGTATTCTTTTAATTTACCATTATTTATAACATAAAAAAATTACCGCTCATCACTAAAAATTAATTTTAATAAAATTTTTCCTTAATAAATGGATGAGAAGATACCATGCGAAATTTGTGGTGAATTTCTAAGAAAAAGTAATATGGCTCGACATATGAAAAAACATGATGAAAATTATAAACCCCCTAAACTAAACTGTCCAAAATGTAATAAATTATTCTCAAGAAATTATGTTAAAAAACATTCAGAGAAGTGTAAAATTAATGGCGCAACGGCTAATGTTGATAGTAATGAAAGTAATAGTAATTCTGTTGAAGTTGAACCTGAAATTATTTGGAAAAGACCTTTCTTATTCTATGACAAGGATAATATAAAAGATCATTTCTGCGAGCCTTGTCGAGTAAAATATAGCCCTGAAAATATAGAAGATTGGGAGAATCATCAATTTCGTAAAGTACATATAGATAAAATTTCTAATAAATTTGAAACTGAATTCAATGAAAGAAAAAATAGTTTATCAGAAAAAATAAAATATGAGAAAACGTTACAAGATAATAAAGAAACAGTTGAAAAGTTAGAAAAACAATATAATGAATTAACAAGAAAAACATATTATTGTAAATATTGTAAATTGATTATTACAACAAATAATTCAAATCTACATAATAGAACAATAAAACATAAAGAAAACGTAAGAAAATACCAAGAGCTTAATGAAGATCTATTACCAATAAATTATAAACGAAAATGTCCACAATGTAATTACGCGACCTTAAGACAAGAAGGTACTGTGTTATTTTGTGTTGATTGTGGATGGCAAAAGAATTTATGGGGTGAAGAAAAAACTAGAAATTTTCTCATAGATCCAAAATTAAATTATCTAGATGAAATTTTTAAAATATTTTCTATAGAAGATCATACACCAGAATATATGCAATGGCTTGAAAAAATGAAAATAATAGAAAATAAAAATGGTGAAATAACTAAAAAAGATATTATAAAAACAATTATTCCGTCAAAATTTAACACAAAACAAAAGAAAATGTATTTATATTTATTATTTAACGATTATTATGAAAAATCAAATTAACAGAAGAAGATATGGAAAATATAAAAAAAAAATATTTTAACAAATATTAATGTATCATTTGGAAAATAGAATAACAGATTCAATAAATTATGAATTCTTTTTAAATAAGATTGTAAATTATTTAAACATCGATATCATAATTCCATTTGACGAATTAACAAACAAAAAGAAACAAAGAGAGCGAGATGAAATGTGGTACAAGATAGAACTTTATTTAAATGAGAAAAATGAAATGGAAGAACCTAAACAAATTATACAAGAACAATTAAATGAAAATGAAGAAGCCAATAGTGATTTCGAGTATGATGATATTGATTTTATGTTTTAATGGCCATAAGGTAATGTTTTTATACCATCATCTAAAATATGCCTTTTATCATCAAATGGATTCTAAACTAATTTTTTCAACTTCATTAATGTACATCTCGTGATTTTCTGATCTTAAACAATTCATTTTATGTTTCATTACAATTGAGTTTTATAAACACTTTATATAATCTTGAAATTCTATATGTTTATCAACCACATGTTTTGTTATTCCTTTTAACTTTTTAGCTTCATGATCTTTTGTTCTATAACTATACATTTTACTTCTTATCCCAACAAATTCAATCATTTCATCACCCCCTAATTCATCTTTAAATTTACCAGGAATCTTTTTATTATCATTGTTAAATAGTTCATGATCTTTGGGATAATTGCTAAAATCAAAATGATGTTTTAATGTTTTTAAGTCTTTTGTTATGTCATTTGTCTTGATTTTTAGTATGTAACTGTCAGTATTTTTTTGGATTAATGGGAACCCAGAATTGAATGTTCCATCATCTGTTGATAAATCATAAACATAGTCAGTTGGGTTATATATTTCAAATAAATCTTTAACTTCTGTTAATTCTTTTTCTACATGCCTTAAATTAAAACAATTTGGTTTAGATTTAATTAATTCTATATTCATATTAAATATTAATGAACTGCATAATATATTTAATCCTGATATAGCAACTTTTCCTTTCTGTGCAAAGGTTATCTTTTTATCCTTTGTAAATTTTTTAGTGCCATCTGCGGCATAGAATCCAATGAAGAACCACTTTCTTAAATTATTTTTTGCATTTAATACATAATCTGGTACTATCTTTTCTTTAGTTGAAGTATTACTTTTCACTATTGCATGAATATAAAATTCATCATTATATTTTATAGCAAAATCTTTAGGATTATTTACAAGTATTCTATAAACTGCTGATGATTTCATAACATCTATGATTTTGAATGTTTAATGTGAATAAACTTCTTCACAGAATTTCTTAATTCTTTCTAATAATTTTAAGTCTTGATTGCATAATTACCAACAATATTTATTACCCCAAACATAATTATACACACCTGCTGAACCATCTCCCATGAAAAATCCTTTGATAAAATATTCTTTTTCTTCTAATGTTTCGGGTTCTATGTTATAAATATTATCAATAATTTCATCAAATGACATATGATTCATTCTTTGGAAAAATCTTTTATGTAATAATTCATCTCCAATTTTTATATCAGTTGGTTTTATTTCATCACCATTTCGTTTAATTAAACTATGATCTTCTGTAACATCTACAAATCCTAATTTAGTTCTAACTCTATAGATTTTCTTATTTGTTTTATGTCTAATAATATTCTTTAATTTTTTCCATCCATTTCTTGTCCAAACATCCATTAATCCATTTATTCTTTTTAATTCTTTTTCACCATATGAAATATAACATTCATTTTGTTTTGGAATTATTTCTGAAATTCTTCTTATCAATATTTTATCATTACATTTTAATAATATTGGGGTGTCAGCTGTTACAGAATCAAAATATAATATTTCAATATGCTTTTCCCCAAAAAGTGGTTGCAAAACATTATAATAAAAATCATACATTAATAATTTTGATACTTCTAAAACAGTTGAACCAATAAATATAGGTTTATTAAATTTCATTGACGTTCTTTTTAATTTAACTGCTGTTAAATAATCTTCAAATCTTTTATTTCCTAAATGTCTAGGACTTGATTGTAAATGTCTTAATCTTTCAGAATTATTTACTAATTCAATATCATTTCTATTTCTAATATTTTCACATGTTTTACCATAAAAACTATTGTTCATTAATTTGAAGAAATCTTTTTCAAAATCTGTTTTTGATATGGTTCTCTGTTGAGTATTAAAATCTATATATTTTTCTTACCACTTCGATTGATTAAATTCAATATATCTATGTACTTTCTTTAATTTCATTCCTTGTTTTAGATAAAATTTTAACATTCTATAATGAACAATGTAATTGTATTTATTATTTTGAGTAAGTATTAATTTTTCTGTAAAAACATGATCTTTCGGTTTTATTTTCTTCTGGTATTCACTTAAATAACTATCATCTACAGTTAAATGTTCTGGGCAATAAGGTAAGTTTCTTGTTTTAAACTTTATATTTTCAGGATATTCTAAATCAACTACAAAGAAATAACCAATTGGTGCTTCATCTTCTAAACTCATAATTGCGCTTTCCCAATTAGTTTTATCATCATTTTCAACTTCTGTTAATATAAAATTTTTATACGGTTGAGGTTGCATCATTGCCCAACCATATAAATTATTGGCGTCAATATATAATAATTTATATTCATCATTTGCTTTAAAATATCTATCTCCCATAACACCACTAATTCCACCTCTAATTGATTTTTCAAATAATAAAACCATATCTGGTTCTTTTAATAAATCTAATTCTACATTTGTATATTTTAAACCACATTGCCAGGTTAAACCTGGACTAGAGTAGCAATAATAAGGATCAACATTAAAATGATTCAAATTAACTTCTCTAAATTTTTCAAATATGTCAGCCAATATCATAACATCTGATTTTAAATATAAATCAACTAATTCCCCATGATTTTTCATCTTAAAATGGTTCCAAATATTTAATGTTCTATTAAACACTTCGTCTTTCACATACTCCTCTTTTAATTGATCATAAAATTGATCATTTAATAATTCTGTTACATTAAAATCATTGTGTGTTTTATAAAATGAATAAGAAATTGCACCTTTAAATCTCAATAATTTAAAATCTTGGTCATTTGGATAATAATATCGAGTTATTATAAAATCATTATCAACTAAACTTTTTGATAAATTATCTAATGAACTTGCTAGAAATCTATAAGAATCTAAAAATCTAATGCAACCAAATTGAAATGAAATATAATTTTCAGATGTTTAAGCTAATAGTTTAAAATCATATTTTCTTACATTTACACCATTCATAGCATTATATTCTTCTATTTCTTGATTAGTTGTGCCCAATTTCCTTGATAATTGTTTTATAAATAGATGGGTATCATAACCTGATAAATTATGAAATAATATTGGTACGAAATTTACTTTTTTAGCTTGTAAATTACAATCTTCATGAGCAGCTCCACGATATTTTGAATTTAAATGATTATGATCTCTAACTTTTTTATCAAATGAATAAAAACGTTTTTCACAATAACAACAATGAGTTGAGTAATTAAAATCAACTTCATCTTCTTTTGTCATAACTATTCTTTTATTTCTGTTTAATAATTTTGCAAAATCACTTTTTAATTCAATTATTTTGTTACAAAAATCATTAACTACATTTTCACCTCTAAAAGAAATATATTGACTTTCATATAATTCGGGATAATTTGATTTTATATAAATTCCATAAGCAGCAGCTCTTTGATGAACTTTTTTAATTGTATTTATAATTGGCGGGTCTTGTGTTGTGTCTTCATTTAATTCATTTCCTTTATCCATTGATTTTAATAATTGCTTTTTGTTATATATTTCTTTTCTATCTTGATCAGTTAATTCTTTATTCAACGATTCAAAATCCCCATAAATTACAAATGGAACAATATTTTTAAATTTATGATTAGTAAATTTCAATTTATAATCTTTTTCTGTTGGCATTATTAATTTACAAAAATCTTTATTATCACATAATTCTTTATATTTTAATAATGTATTCTCAGTTCTAAATTTAGATAAACATTTTCTACATAGATAAATTTTATGACTGTTAAAATCACTTTCTGTTCTAAAGAATAAATCAATTTGTTTTAACCACATATAATGTTCATTTTCATCTTTTTTGTAATTTAACAAATCTATAGCATTTTCATCATCATAATATTCTGTTAAATATAAAGCTTCCAATGTATAATCTTTAATATTTTCACCTTTTGTCTTTGGTAATTGCATTAATTCGAATACATTTATTTTTAACTTATTAATTTTTTCTATTTTGGGTATCATTTTTATAGTTACTGGATATTGATCAATTTTATATAATGTTTCATATTTCCGGTAATTTGTTATTCTTAAACTATGCGTAATATCTTCTGTTGGGTGTAAGCAACTAATAATTGACCATAGAAAACATTTATTATCTTCATTTTGAACATTTATTACTGCTTTTGTTGTAAATGGTAATTTAATATAACTTGATGCTTTAATATCCTTTTCTGTTGTAAAGTTTGAGTCATTTTTAAACATTGTTTTACTTTTTGATGTTTTATTCCTTTTTGTATTATAAACATTTAAATCTAAATATATAATTTCATTCAATGTTAAGCCAGAACCCTCAAAATATCTTTCTTCAATATGACATTTAAATTAATTAAATATTTTTTCTAACTACTCTTTTATTTGTGTTTTTGAAATTATTTCTTCAGAGTGTGTTTGAATAATATAATTCATTTTTTCTTCTGACTTTATAAAACTTACTTTCCCAGAGATACTAATTTTTGGATATTCAACATCTGTTATCAAATCTAGTTTTTTTTCTATTATTTCATAAAATTTACTATAATGTTCTATTGTTGTTCCTTTAAAGAATCTAAATATAATAGCCGCAGGACCAATTTTACTATGTAATGTTTCTAAAATTTCAATTGTATCTTTTATTTCTAGTGAATCAATATAATTTCTAACATTTTCCATGTAAGGTTTATTTGAAATGGATTTAGTTTAATCTTTTCCTAAAACATTATTACTCAAATTTTGATGGTGTTTTTGTGATTCGAGATGTCTTTTATAATTCCTTTTTACTATAAATTCATTACAAACTTCACATTTTATTTCATCCACATTCATATTTTCTAATCGTTCTTTTCTTTCATTGGAATTTTCTGGAGTTTCAAAATCTATTACATTTTTTATATGATTTGCAGATTTTTCATGATGAGATTTATTAGATTTATTAATGTATTTTTTACAATATGGACAATGATATTGATTTTCATTAACATTATTGTTTTCTGGCTGGTGTTCATTCTCCCCCATTTATTAGGAAAAAAAATTACTTGTGGTGATGAGTGGTGTCTAGTACTCTAGTACTCTGGTATGAAAACGCCATCTTCTAATTACTCCTTATTTACAAACATGCGAACTGTGTTATAATAACAGTCTCCAACATAGAGCATTAAAACTAGAGATGAGACACTCGGATTCACTCTGGAAATCTTAGTATCAATTAATCAGTCTTAATATCATTTTCATTAACATTACTTTCACTAGAAAACTAGAATTTGGCAACCTTGCCCTGACTTAAAGATTTCCAAACACCCTGACATTACATACTAAGTATTCTGACGTTTTTTCTTCCAGCTTCGAAAAGATCAACGTAATTTTACAATCGGTAACTAATCAATAACATCAATAACTTAAGTTTATAGCTGCTTAACATTCTTTTAAAAAAGTAAAATGTATTTACCAAATTTTTAGACAGTAAGTCTACCCCAGTATAACAATAAACAGTCACAGCCGTGATTGAGCGCGGCTAGTTCAAAGGATGGTCGATCTTTCATCACAGTTATTCAAAGCATTCTATCATATCAGTTATTTTTTTAAGTGTGTTCGATTTAGTTAAGGTTTATAGTTATTTGTTTTGTCAATTAACAATTGAGTCCGATAGAATGCTTTGAATAACAACAGAAAAGATATCGGGTTTTTGGCATACTTTAGGAAAGTTGTTCGATAAATGAATAACCTTGTTGATAAATATTTGAAAAAATGCCTTTTCATGTGAATAGAGTATTAATTTGTTGTTTGTTTGTATTGTTGTTAATTATTTGCATCTAGTTTTTATATTATCTTTTTATTTATGTGCTTTTATTTTGTATTATTTACTATTTATTATTTATTGTTTGTTTTATTTATCTAATTTTTTATTAATTTATGTACTTGTAGTTTGTATTATGTATTATATATACTCTATTTACAACTGCAGGCATTTCTTCACCGTAAAGTTTTTAATCCAATTTAAAAAAAAGCACTACCGATTCACTGCCACTCCTTAATAATCATTATACACCCGATTTGAAGCTATTAAGTGATTATTCATGAGAGCCATCTTGTGATGGATTTACCCATTACAATAAAAGATGTTCAAACAGCTATAAACAATGTTAAAACGTTCAAAATAAGTCCTAGCTAAAACTTTATGCCTCGTTACTCCTAGCTTTACCTCTCAAATGTAAATAATGGTCTCCTTAGATGAAGCTTTTGTTTTCCAATAGGTAGCTATGATCATCAAACGGATTGATGGAGGGTCAAAGTTCAAACTCGATGTGAAAATTGACATATACGATTCATTTGTCAAATTAGTTACATGGGCCTTTGAAAAAATATCATAAAATGCCATCAAATTAATACATCTACAATTCCGCAAATACTTATTTGCACATAGAACACTGGCCTAACGTTATGTTATATGTTTCCTAACTATGTGATATCTAGGGCAAAGCCAGACAGGGGCATAGCCACTGTTGACTGTTTTACTATGGTAAGCACGAGGATAAAACTCACAATATCATGTTGAAACTATATCTCAGTTTAGGTGTTAACTCAACAGGCCTACGAGTTCAAACTAGGCGCTCGACGCCGACATTTACCCCTCGTCACTAACCTAACTTGACTTATCTTCCATCAACCAAGGATCAAAGATCAATATCTTGAATTAATGGAGCTTAGCTTTTATTACTCACATATTGCATGAAACATTATAATATCCTCGAAAAAACTGTATTATTTATCAGACTGATTTGAAAAAGGGTGATAAGTAAAAAAAATCAATACTTTACTACAGAAGTGCGCTATTATCTTCGCCGCTCCTGGATTTCAGTGTTTATAAGATGCACTATTTATGCTGCTCCTCAATTTATAAGATACACTATTGTCTTTGCTGCTTCTAAAACAGTGTTTATCCTGAATCAGTGTTAATAAGATAATCCATTAGCATTATTGCTGCGCGAATTAGTGTTTATAAGATACACTATTGTCTCTGCTTCTCTTGATAAAATGTTTTATAGAAATCAACCACCGATTGTAGAAGAATCGATCGTTGAGTGTTTCATTCGTCGCAGGCTCCTCGACTTATCACCTGGGCTTCTGCAGTTTTCATCAGCAAATGGGTCAATCAGTAATCGTTGTGGGTATCTTCTTGATGATGTACGTAGTTTGGCTGAAACAAATTGAAGAAAGCAAAACATTTCAGACAGATTTATCATAATTTACGTCATTGACGTCAATTGCCGATTTAAACCCCTATAATTAATTGCAGTAGTAGGACTAGTTCATCATTGTTCAAGACTAGTAAAGATAAAAGATTAGTCATGTGGAGCGGTAAATAGATTTTGATGATAGTAATTTATCAAATGATATTCATATGAGGCCTGAAATTTCTATATACCGGTAATAACATGTATATCAACTTACCTTTAAAGATTGCTGGGTTCAGTTCTGGCCTTATCTGTGCACTGTTCCAGTTTGTAGATTTTGGACGAGTAGTTGATCTTAATCTGGGCTTTTTCGTATAGTTGAAATTTAGCTGCAATGATCATTAGAAGATATCCTGTAATGACAAAATATGTCATTTAGATGTGATAATAATAATATTTCATTTAGAATGAATCAAAATTTTTCCATGAACATTAAGTTACCTTTCATGGTTGCTGGGTTCATTATCGACGTGTTTCACCGATTGATTGGGGTTAACTTTTTTCTGCCTAATTTAATACATCGAGATTTTGGAAATAACTATATTTTACAATATTTGGTCTTTTTTTCATGTAACTAGTCCGAAAGTTTACAAGGTTGAATAATTTTATCTATTTTTTTTCTGCCTAATTTAATACATCGAGATTTTGGAAATAACTATATTTTACAATATTTGGTCTTTTTTCATGTAAATAGTCCGAAAGTTTACAAGGTTCAGCATTTCGTCTAACTACAATTTTTTGGTCGTTTTCACCGTTTAAAGAGTCGAAGCACATAAGCGATTGATTGGGGTTAACTTTTTTTCTGCCTAATTTAATACATCGAGATTTTGGAAGTAACTATATTTAACAATATTTGGTCTTTTTTTTCATGTAAATAGTCCGAAAGTTTACAAGGTTAAGAACTTTATCTAACTTCAATTTTTTGGTCGTTTTCACCGTTTAAATAGTCGAAGCACATAAGCGATTGGTTGGGTTTTACTTTTTTCTGCCTAAATTTAATACATCGAGATTTTGGAAATAACTATATTTTACAATATTTGGTCTTTTTTATGTAACTAGTCCGAAAGTTTACAAGGTTGAATAATTTTATCTATTTTTATTCTGCCTAATTTAATACATCGAGATTTTGGAAATAACTATATTTTACAATATTTGGTCGTTTTTTCATGTAAATAGTCCGAAAGTTTACAAGGTTAAGAATTTCGTCTAACTTTAATTTTTTGGTCGTTTTCACCGTTAAAATAGTCGAAGCACATAATCGATTGATTGGGGTTAACTTTTTTCTGCCTAATTTAATACATCGAGATTTTGGAAATAACTATATTACAAGCTTTTTTTCAAAATCGAAGTACAGATATAGTTGTGTGATCGGCGGTCAATCTAACATAATTTTTTTCGAAATCGAAGTACATAATTGGGAAATTGGGGTTCATTCAATTCTCGGGTATATGTTGATGCCTATATCCTCCAAGTTGTTTGTCCCGCGTGCTGACTAGGTAATGATGTTGTTGGAACGTCCAAGGGTGCCATCGGACTCGGATTCGGATTCCCGGAGTCGGATTCTGGATGTGGGAATCACCAGACTTCTCACCATCGGAATTTGTTCTGGCTAGTGAAATGACAAAAGAGCATATTATATATTAAGTCAAGATGTTTGTCAGACAGAGCCTGACCACTGCGGTTTGAGAAAGCTTTAATTATCTCATAACCATCCCTATCATTAGTAGTATTAACTATAATTGTGCCCGCTCCGTTCGTGCTTGGGTTTGGTACATGTACAGCCAAACCATGTACCTCTTCCCCACATGATAAGCCAGTTTTTTTGAGAACGGAATTTCTGTGCTTTTTGCCTTAGAGAGCTTCTAAGAAATCAACACCAACAGGCTTTTTTTCTGAGAATCGAACACCTGTATTTTGGAATTAGTAAAAATTAACCCCTGATATACTACTATTGCCCCAAGTGGGCTAGATAAAATCAAACTGAAATTAAATAGTACATAATCATTAATTAACAAGATGATGAGATGAGGGAAAAGATGATAGGCCAGGATGAGGGGTCTGAAACAGAAATCGAAACTACAGAGTTAACGATATATTTGAAGTACACAAAAGATGTTCGAGATTACAGAGTTCACGAATACAATATAGACGTTATCATCTGCTGCGACAAGAAAAATTGGGAAAGATTTTGATGGAAGGGAAAAGAACCTTGGATGAAAAATCAAATTTCCAGAGTTTTAAGGCTTTTATTGAAGTACAACCAAATAGACGCTGGTAATACATAGTTTTAACGGCTTTACATCATATTTGATCTAACCTGAGAAAGAGAAAGAAGTCAGCACAGAACTTCTGGCTGATAACAGCAAAGTCTAAATTCTCAGGGTTCCAACTGGCAGTGGCAGAGTCGGAGTTCTCTAACGTGGCCCCGTCCCAGCTAGTGGTAGGGTGCTGACGACACGGGTGTTACTACGGAGGACCCGCATTAGAGTAAGATGGGAAGCGACAAACATCTTCGGCTTCGGGGGATATCCGATCTTCAAGCATCAACACCAAAAGACAGCCGGCACCCAGAGAGAAAACTGGGTGAACGGGGGACCCAATCGGCAAGATGCCAATGGGTAGCCTTAGGCGAAGAAACCAGCCGATTCAGACTAGAATGGACCAAACTGGGGACCTAATTGAGCACACCACCTAAGACAACCGACACTCAGATGGCAGAAGCCAACTGGGTGAACGGGGAACCCAATGGGTAGCCTAAGGCAATGAACCAGCAGATTCAGAAGAGACTGGACCAAACTGGGGACCCAATTGAGCACACCACCTAA
The DNA here is from genome assembly GCF_964204645.1 of Tubulanus polymorphus. Classification (NCBI taxonomy): domain Eukaryota; kingdom Metazoa; phylum Nemertea; class Palaeonemertea; order Tubulaniformes; family Tubulanidae; genus Tubulanus; species Tubulanus polymorphus. The sequence continues at coordinate 7,317,937 of NC_134027.1, read as the reverse complement.
GACAACCGACACCCAGATGGCAGAAGCCAACTGGGTGAACGGGGAACCCAATGGGTAGCCTTAGGCAATGAACCAGCAGATTCAGACTGGAAAGGACCAAACTGGGGACCTTAAGATCCAACAGCCCCCTCAGTCGAAGATTGCTACCACCCCCATCTTATTCTGATCGCAGGTCCCCCGTTGTAACATCCGCATCACCAGCACTCCGCCACTAGCTGGAACGAAAACCACATTAGAGAACTCCGACTCCGCCGCTGCCAGTTGAAACCCTGAGATTGTGAGGGCAGGGGCGAGGGACGAATGAAATGAAAGAAAAAATGAAAAAACCAAAATAATATAGAAAAATAATGAAAAAAATAAGATATAAAATATACCACACATTCATACGACACATATAAACTCCATTCACTCCTCTTGCACACACCGCGCACACAACTCCATCCACTCCGCTTGCACACACCGCGCACACAACTCCATCCACCGCACACATAAATCCATCCACCGCCGCCACGCCACCACTCCGAAATACTCCGCGCCACAAAATCGCCAGGAAACACAGCAAAAGCTGAAGAGCTCGAGAAAACGCCATCTGATCGTGTCAAAGACTAGTACTCGATATGAACGATTGTGGAGAAAATCCGCCTGGAGCTACGATCAAATGCAAACCCAAATGTAGATATTTCATTGAACGGATTGATTTTCAGTCCACGTCAGTTGAAATCCCACTTTGATCGATGTTTTAATGTTTATTTTAAATACAAATTAGATTTGCGACCTAGGGTTATTGACTAATATCTAATTGTGAGGGTTAGATAAAAAGGATCGCGGATGAATTTCCTGCTCGCATGCCACAGTTCTGTCAAATCTCAATCGTCTAGTGCTGCCCCTAGATACTGTGGCGAATATCATAATTTTTAGTATTCCCTTCAATACGTTCCCTGTAAAAACATACATAGCCAACGCTAGCTTGGCCGGAAATAACGCCAGAAATAACGACTTTGAGAACCCGTATAGTGGCGCCCTCAACGGGAGATCCACCATCTTTTTACGCTGGCGTCGGTTCGAGCAAGCTGCTTGAATTGTTTGGTCGGAAAATCGGTTTAATTTATCGGTCTTTTAACGCCCATCTGGTCATAAATATATGATTATCAGTCACTAATCGAACAGAGAAGCGGAAGATTGTCGATATTGGTCGCGATCGATCGGTTGGGGGATCGAATCCATTGATTTAGATTCGTCGATTCTCGGTGGGGTCGCACGTGCTCTCCTCTCCGGTTGAATTCTTTCGTCGTCGATTCGGTCGGTATTTTTTAAATTTCTTCCGGTTATCGTTGCGATTCTATAATAAATATATTCATTCTACAGTAGTATATTTTTTCTCTTTCGAGAGTGTATTTTCAAATATATTTTGTCACCAATATTACATATCCTCCGTCAGGAGAGTTGTTTGGTATTTTCTTTCAGATTATGGCGGACAGTGGTTTTTCCGCCCCTAAGGGGCAAAAACGCTGTTCTGGTGTGAGTTGCACCAGGTTTTTCGGGCAGTGGGATTCGCACCCCACGTGCCAGAAATGCCGGGCGACCTTACACGGAGCTCCGTGTTCTAGGGCTCAGATGTGTGCAACATGTCTGGAGTGTGACAAAGCGACCTGGAAACGGGCCGACAAGTCTCGCTCCTACGCTTCTCGGAAAGAGAAGTCGAATAGTAGCGCTGGCAATACGTCAATCGTTTCTAACTCACCGAGTATTCCTGCTCCCCCGGCTCTCAATCGGCCGGTCACGCAGGTTTCGGACCCACCTACGGGAGGTGCGCCGGGTTCCGTCCCGGCGGATTCTGTCTCCACGGGATCTCAATCGCGCCAACCGACCCGGTCACGTCTGATTTCCCGGTCCCGGTCGCATTCAAGAAGTCGGTCTCCGGTCCGGTCACGAGCCCGGTCATCCGGTCGCTCCCGGTCGAAAGTCCGGTCTCGGTCAAAAACCCGGTCCCGGTCAGGAACTCGTTCACCTTCAGGTACCAGTACCCGGTCCCGGACCCCGGTCAAGGTCCGCAAGGCACGCGAATACTCGATCTCTGTATCACCTCGCAAAGGGTCTACAGCGGATTGCTCGTTTAGTGCGCACAGTGAGCGTCGTCCACGAGAGCGCCGTAGGGAAACGGATAAGCACGGCGGTAAGAGACATCGATCTCCGAGTAGGAGCTCCGTTTCGCGCGCGCAACGCCGGAATGATAATGAGATCTACCGCCGGAGAAGAATGTCGGCGGTATCGTCGACCTCTCGGTCACGTTCCCGGTCTCCGGTGCGACACCGAAGGAAGCCTAATTCCAGCCTCAGGTCGGCTCCTTCAGGCGAAGTAAGTGCCATATTACTAGCCATTCAAGCGCAAATGTCGGCCCTCAATGAAGAGCTACAAGCACTAAAATCGGACCGTCATCCGCGCGGTTCTCCCTCCGGTTCAGAGCGCGACTCCTCTCCAGAGTTAGTTCTTGATCAAAATAATGATTTCGACTCGGAAGCCCCAGCGGATGGCACTTCCCGGTTGCCTCGTCCTGGGGCAGGGCCTCGTCAAGCCGGCGAAAAATCCGTCCCGTTGGACGTTTCCAATCAGTCTACGGAGACGTTACGGACGAAAAGGGCAACCTCGCCTGTTCCTTCAGTGACTACGGACGTCTTGACGGCTGGAGAGATGCTACAGTCTTCAGCAAAAGCGATCTGCCATCAAGTGCCGGTGGCAGTCAGGTTACAGGCTAATCTGGCCCTGATAGCTCGGCACACCTTGCTAAAGGATGCCAAACTCCCAGATGCGATTAAACAAAACTTATATAGGGCCCCGTTGGGGCCGTCAAGTCGTTTGTTTTCGGGTTGGTGTGGGCCGACAGCTCAACAGGCCCAAAGGCTGAAGGATTCGCAGCAAAAGACGGCCCCTTGGCGTATTCCTAAGAAAAAGGACGTGACCAAGCCTACGGCGTCTTCGTCCGGGAAATCAGTTTTGGTTACGGTACCGGACGGTGCTAGCCGCTCGGCCCAGTATCGACGGGCCGGCTGGTCTGCAAATGGTTCTAATGCCTTAACTTCGAATCAGAAGTCGGGCATGAAGTTCTCTGCTAAGGGTAAAGGTCCAAAAAAGGTCAAGCCCTTTCGGAGACAGATTAATCAAACGCAATGAAGGCTCCGTACCAGTGGGAGCATGCCTAAGAAGCTGCGCTTTCCGCTGGTACGAGATCTTTGGCGATACCTGGCTGACACGAACCGTCTCGGCCGGGTACCGGATTCAGTTTCGGAAGAAACCTCCCTTGGGAAGGTCTCCTCCGGACATGCGACCCAAGAAAGGTCAGAAGCAACACATTACCCCGGTGATCCGGGAACTAATCGAAAAAGGAGCCCTGCGTCGCGTTCAGGGTCATCCCTCTCGGGGATGGTACTCCAGGATCTTCACCGTCCCCAAGGCGTCCGGTGGCCTTCGGACGGTGATAGACCTCTCTCTCCTAAACAAGTTTCTCGACTGCCCAAAATTCAAAATGACGACCCTCAAAGAAGTCATTCAGGGCCTGAAACCCGGGCAAGGGGCTGCTTCTATCGACCTGAAAGACGCTTATTTTCAAGTGCCGGTGACGAACCTGGAGTCGCATAATAGCTAGGACGAAATCCAGTAATATGCGGCTCCGTACACGAAAAGAACTTTAGGTCTTTGATACCGGATTCGAGAGGAGGCCACGACCAGTCCTGAGAGGAGCGAGGGGCTCCCCATACCGTTGGGTCGAGCGAATCTTTGCACTCCTCCAAGTAGGCTGGGTGTTGTGCTAACACCACAGCCGCGGGGTCCTCTGGTTGCTGGAAAATACTAGATGCCAGCCCGCGTGGCTGCGTAGTTTTGGGCTTAGGGACTGTGCCCTTGTATTTGGAGAAGACGTCTCGAATGAGTTCGGAGAACGGCATCTCTCCAGCCGTCAAGACGTCCGTAGTCACTGAATGAACGGGCGAGGTTGCCCTTTTCGTCCGTAACGTCTCCGTAGACTGATTGGAAACGTCCAACGGGACGGATTTTTCGCCGGCTTGATGAGGGCCTGCCCCAGGACGAGGCAACCGGGAAGTGCCATCCACTGGGGTTTCCGTGTCGAAATCATTATTTTGATCAAGAACTAACTCTGGAGAGGAGTCGCGCTCTGAACCGGAGGGAGAACCGCGCGGATGACGGTCCGATTTTAGTGCTTGTAGCTCTTCATTGAGGGCCGACATTTGCGCTTGAATGGCTAGTAATATGGCACTAACTTCGCCTGAAGGAGCCGACCTGAGGCTGGAATTAGGCTTCCTTCGGTGTCGCACCGGAGACCGGGAACGTGACCGAGAGGTCGACGATACCGACGACATTCTTCTCCGGCGGTAGATCTCATTATCATTCCGGCGTTGCGCGCGCGAAACGGAGTTCCTACTCGGAGATCGAGAACGGTGTCTCTTACCGCCGTGCTTATCCGTTTCCCTACGGCGCTCTCGTGGACGACGCTCACTGTGCGCACTAAACGAGCAATCCGCTGTAGACCCTTTGCGAGGTGATACAGAGATCGAGTATTCGCGTGCCTTGCGGACCTTGACCGGGGTCCGGGACCGGGTACTGGTACCTGAAGGTGAACGAGTTCCTGACCGGGACCGGGTTTTTGACCGAGACCGGACTTTCGACCGGGAGCGACCGGATGACCGGGCTCGTGACCGGACCGGAGACCGACTTCTTGAATGCGACCGGGACCGGGAAATCAGACGTGACCGGGTCGGTTGGCGCGATTGAGATCCCGTGGAGACGGAATCCGCCGGAACGGAACCCGGCCCACCTTCCGTAGGTGGGTCCGAAACCTGCGTGACCGGCCGATTGAGAGCCGGGGGAGCAGGAATACTCGGTGAGTTAGAAACGATTGACGTATTGCCAGCGCTACTATTCGACTTCTCTTTCCGAGAAGCGTAGGAGCGAGACTTGTCGGCCCGTTTCCAGGTCGCTTCGTCCCACTCCAGACATGTTGCACACATCTGAGCCCTAGAACACAGAGCTCCGTGTAAGGTCGCCCGGCATTTCTGGCACGTGGGGTGCGAATCCCACTGCCCGAAAAACCTGGTGCAACTCACACCAGAACAGCGTTTTTGCCCCTTAGGGGCGGAAAAACCACTGTCCGCCATAATCTGAAAGAAAATACCAAACAACTCTCCTGACGGAGGATATGTAATATTGGTGACGAAATACACTCTCGAAAGAGAAAAATATACCACTGTAGAATGAATATATTTATTATAGAATCGCAACGATAACCGGAAGAAATTTAAAAAATACCGACCGAATCGACGACGAAAAAATTCAACCGGAGAGACCGTGCGACCCCACCGAGAATCGACGAATCTAAATCAATGGATTCGATCCCCCAACCGACCGATCGCGACCAATATCGACAATCTACCGCTTTTCTGTTCGATTAGTGACTGATAATCATATATTTATGACCAGATGGGCGTTAAAAGACCGATAAATTAAACCGATTTTCCGACCAAACAATTCAAGCAGACTTGCTCGAACCGACGCCAGCGTAAAAAGATGGTGGATCTCCCGTTGAGGGCGCCACTATACGGGTTCTCAAAGTCGTTATTTCTGGCGTTATTTCCGGCCAAGCTAGCGTTGGCTATGTATGTTTTTACAGGGAACGTATTGAAGGGAATACATAAACTAATCGATGTTTTCCGCACATCCTCGTCTCCGGACAATGTTGGTGGGATTGGTTGAAAAAAGAGGTGGATTGCAAGATAATAAAAAACCACTGACTGGTCAACTAACAAAATTCAGAGTAGCTAATTAACTAAACAAATAAAATAAAGAATTTCAAACAAACATATTTATCATCATACAACAATTATACAAAATACCAGGTATGTGCTCGAGGAATTATAAAGTAAGTTCCTCAAGCACGTGGACTGTATTTCAAAAACAGTCCAACCATGGACGCATAAACTATAAACTAGAGTTTATACATCCATGGTCCAACCATAGACTCTATAACAGGTCTATGGGCCACAACCATGGAGTCTAAACTGTAAGAGTCCATGGCTCCCCGCACTAAAACCAGAGGTAAACCTGGCCAATTACCCTGGAAAGCGTAAGATTTAATGTTGAATCAATCTGATTTACATTTTTACTCTTAAAAGTTGACCCTGCCAGCCGCCTAGGTAGATACTTTAAAATCATGATAAAGCTAACCATAACAGATTCGGCAGTTATAGAGATTAACTGAATACAAATTTCATTGTTATTTACAAAATGACAGCTGGCCGATCAGGAAAACAAGGTATCATTTTTAGCCTTATAATGAGCTATCCAAAAAATAAGATTACCGTACTAGCCTTTAACATCACAATTGCTACTGCAAGGTATTTCAATGTTTTTATTCACCAAAAACATTTCGACTTCAACTGATTCAGAAAATTTGAATCAATAGGATAATAATAATATAACACAAAGAATTGTAAACTTTGATCCATAAAACACCGACAATTGGGACCAGTCTGAATGTCTAAGACTATTAATTTGACAATTCATGAAGTCACCAGGCATAAGTGACATTTGGCTATTTCATGAAATATGAAGCATTTTACTGTATCAACTCTTCAAATGACAATGTAAGAGATATTTAGGATACTCTGTTTATGTATCATCAATCATCAAAGAACTACATAACATATCTCAAACATATAAACATTAAAACTCCATAACCTTCAGATTCAATCTTAAAAGCTTGAGATGAACTATCAATCTTTATTTTTTCATTTCCATTAACATTATTTTACAAGATAACTAGAGTTATAAGTAAGATAACTAGAGTTTTGCCAAACTTGCCTGAGGTTTTCAAACATTATCAATGTTATTTTCTCAACATTGTTACGTTTAATGCAAAGTATTTTGAAGGTTTTTTTAATTAAGATATACTGAGTATCATCGTATAGATATTTCATCTATCCATATATCTAGGTAAAATACAAATAACTGATCGCTGAGATATCTACAATTAAACTGAATTCGATAATTTTTCGAGATCTGGAATGCATCGTGTGCAGATTTGAATCTTGTATATTGTAAAACCGACAATAGCTATCAAAACATAGCTAGGACAATTTACTAATCAACACTGTTTATATATCCTCACTTATAGTAAAAAATGCTCCTCCATATTTGATAGGACCTCAGTTTGATAGTTGCTATAAACCTTACTAAACAGTCGAAAAATTTTAAGATGAATAATGAACACATATGTGTCGTTTTATTCTCATGACGAAAATTACACCTTGCTAAATGACAGGTATTTACTCGAGGAATTATCATCTAAGTACCTTGTTAACAAATGGACTGTATTTTAATAACAGTTCAACATAAAAGCATTTAAACAAGAGACAAAACCTACAAAGTCCCACTCCGCTGCCCCTCGTCTTAACTTAAGATTTTCAAACATTATCAGTTCACTCATTTAATACTACATTATTTCAGGGAAAACATGACAATAATTTTACTATCGATAACTAATCACGTTTATAGATGTTTAACATTCTTTCTAAAAAAGAGTAAAATGTATCTCCCAGATATTAGCCCTAAAACAATCAACAGTAACAGCAGTGACAGGGTGTGCTATAGGGCGGGCGATCTTTCATCAGTTATTTGAAGCATTCTATCAAATCAGTTATTTTTTTTTTTAAGTGTGTTTGATTTAGTTAAGGTTTATGGTTATTTGTTTTGTTTATTACTAACTGTCCGATAGAATGCTTAAAACAACAACAGAAATGATCTCAAGAGGTTGGGAAACTCTAGAGAAGGCAGATAACGCCCGAATCGACTTTTGGTAGGGGCGCCGTAACATAGCGCCATCTGGCGAGATGCCATCATCTTTTTGCGCCAATAATCCCTCATCGCCTGGGGGACAGCTGGGTGGGAATACCCGTGTATTTTCCCAGGTAAGTATTCCTCGTAAATACCAATTTTTCAACAAAATTGTAATATTTACTTCGAATACATTCCCTGGGAAAATACACTATAGCCAGAATCCCAAAGAATGGAGGAGGGAGGCGACCAAAAGTCGATTTAAATTCTCTACACTTACACTCATCCTAAAACTCTCTGCAGAAAACCGCAACAAACCCCAGGTGAGCCAGTGGAAAACCAAAAATCAAGGAGCTACCGTGCTGCTTTCTTTTCAGTTCCTAACTGTACTAGTAGATAATAACATGCCTATTATGACCCCGTTACGTTTGAGTCGAAAAAAGGAAATCAACAACCCGGTGTCAACTGACTCCCGGATACCTTAGTAAGGCACTGACTGCCATTACCTCGATATTAACCTAAACCAGTAGGTAAAAAACTTAAACTCTAGACGCAGCCTTGCCCAGGCTATATAAATGAAATCATGATTCATGTCTAAACTTAATACCTATAACAAAAGGAACCCTTACCACTAACTGTCTTAAGGTAACCTAGGCCCTGTAAAAGATGCCCACAACTTATATACATCAACTTTCTTATAGCTGAATACAGAAGAAACCCTTTAATCCCCAGGACCTGGTTTAAAAAGGTCTAACTGGGCCCGATGCTTTTTGGGTTTTTGTACGCTTATTCGTTGTGCAGTAACAATTGGACCCAACGTGGACAGTGAGCCTAACTGTCCAGAAACGTCCTTCAAATAAAATGACGAGAAACTAGATGGATTCCAAGGAAGCCCCCGTGAATAATGACCAGGATGTGGCTAATGCCCTCACCTGATGAGAATGTATCCCGAGCGGAGCCTGGGACCCCTGAGAATGCAGAGTTTCTTTAATTAAAGATACAATCCATCTAGCGATTGTGTCCCTTGAGATATCTCTCTTATCCCCTTGTCGGAGAGGAATAAAGAGCCTCTCCCTATCTTCTCTGTGGCGAAGTGTCCTCTCTAAAGTACTCCTTTAAAGCTCTTACTGGACAGAGCGACGTATCAGGAAGATCGTGAGATACCCTATGCGTCAAAGCCTCGATCTTCCAAGATCTGGCTGCTACGGAAGCCTTTTGATTCTTGGCAATGAAACTAAGACCAGGCCTTAAAATGACAAACCTATCTTGTGGACCAAAGGAAATATGACCCGGACGCATCGATAAAGCATGAACCTCTGAACGCCTCGCGGCCATCGCTAAGAACAGTAAGAACACCGTTTTCTTAGATAAGTCTGACAGGGTAGTATTGCGGATAGGCTCGAAGGGAGTGATCATAAGAGCTCTAAGAACCACTGTTAAGTCCCATGGCGGGATATCTGAAACCTGTTTGGGTCTCTTAACCCCAAAACCTGATATCAATTGAGCTATTTTCACATCCTCCGTCACTACAGGGACACCCGCTGAACGAAAGTATGCCCTATTGCTGATCTGTAGCCTTTAATGGTTATAACCTGTCTATTCTTCTCTTCGAACAGGAAATAGAAAAAATCTATTAACTCTGACACAGAGGGGTGGAGAGAATCCACCGCTCTCCTATTACACCAATCGGAGTAACATTCCCATTTGGAATCGTACAATGCTCCGGTAGAGGGACGTTTGGATTCCACGATAAATCTGGCTGCCCCCGAAGAAATTCCTTGGTTTGAAAGCTGTCGCTTGACAATGGCCAGGCGTGTAGATTCAATTGGAATTGATTTGGGTGTAACTTGAATCGTCCCTGGGACAGTAACCCGGAGTAATTGGGCAGAGTGCGAGGGAAGTCCACCAGTAGATGAAGGAGTCTGATGAACCATGTCTGAGTCGGCCAACAGGGAGCCACTAAGACCACATGACAGTTGACTGCCCCCTCTATCTTCTCCAACACTCGATTGAGTAGGGGAGTGGGGGGAAAGGCATAAGCTAGCAGGTTGTCCCAACTCAGAAATAGAGCGTCCACCCCCCACGCCAAGTCGTCTTGAAATGGGGACACAAACACCGGACACCTCGTGTTGAAGCCAGTGGCAAACAGGTCCACGTTCGGACTGCCCATCAGGGCCCGGACTTGATTGGCTACCCTGACTGCCAATGTCCACTCGGTGGCTACTGGCTTGTCTTGGCGAGACAGAGCGTCGGCCACCACATTCAGGCTGCCGGCCAGGTGGGATACCGAAAGAATCATCCCTTGAGCCTGGACCCAGGTCAGAATCTGAGCTGCTAAGTTGGATAATGTTGGGGACCTGGTCCCTCCCTGGTTGAGCAAATAAGCCTTTACTGTGGAGTTGTCCGTTGACAGCCACACATGATGACCCCCTAACCTCCTTTTGAAGTGTTTGAAGACCTTTTGAACCGCTAACAGTTCCAGGTGATTTATGTGGAGATGAGCTTCTGCTCGAGACCAGTTCCCGGCTTTCTGAAAACCTTCTACATGTGCTCCCCAGCCCTGATGGCTGACATCCGTGCATAGATGAATCGGGGCCTTCAATGGTGCTAGGGAGGTGCCTCTTGTCAAGTTCTGCGCGAGAGTCCACCACTCGAGGTCGGGGATTAGGTTCACCGGTGGTACCGGCAATAAGGTATCCCACTCTTCCCCTGCCAATCTCCAAGCTTGCTTCCAGAATCTTTGAAGAAAACGGCTGTGTAAACGACCGAGCGGAACTACGAGTGCAACGGAACTCATCTGGCCCAAAACCTGTGACCAGGACCGAGCCGATCTGGGCGCCCCCGTCAGGAGACCGAGAACTGCCTCCCTCAGCTTCTGAACTCTGGCCTGTGCTGGTCTGACTAAGGCCTGCGTCAGGTCGAAGTGCATAGCTAGGTACGTGAACCTTTGAGAGGGGTCAACTGGGACTTCTCTAAATTCACTATGAAACCTAATTGACGGATCAAGGCCAGTGTCTTGTCTAAGGCTTCCTTGCACTATGCTTTCGAATGTGCCACAACCAGCCAATCGTCCAGGTAACAGAAAATGCGAACTCCCTTCGACTGAAGGTGTTTCTAAACCCTTTTGACAAGTTTGGTGTAGACCCATGGGGCTGAACTCAGGCCGAAGGGCAGAGACCGAAATTGGTATGTTCTTCCCCTCCAATGAACTCTTAAATACTTTCTTGAGTTCCTGTGTATTGGTACTTGTAGGTATGCATCCTTCAGATCTATGGATGCTGCCCATTGGCCTGACTCCAGCCCCTGAATCACCTCCTTGGGTGTTGTTAGCTTGAATTTTGGGGCTATGATATAACGATTTAGAGCTGACAGATCTATTACCGTCCTTAAGCCCCCAGATGATTTTGGAACGGTGAAAATTCTTGAATACCATCCCGGGGATCCTAGAGGGATTTCTTCCAGCGATCATCTCGTTGATCGCTGGCATAACGTGGGACTCCTGCCCCCACTTTGGCCTCATATCCACCGGGTGATGAGATAGATGCGGTTTGTGAACGAATTTCAGTCGGTATCCTTTGGAAACGATCTTTGTAGCCCAAGTGTCGCCAAATTTTTCTAGCCAGTGGGAAGAGGCGTCTTGAAGGCAAGAGCCCACTGGCCTGACATCTTCAACGGGTCCCTGTGTTGGCGCGGCCACGAAAGGGTCGATTGAAGCCCCTACGTAATCTAGCCCTACCCCTTTGGGGATTGTCACTGTAAGAACTTTGAGAATAACTGACATAGTTCAATTTTCATCAGTCAACATTAAAACTATTTCTTTATTTCCGTCTCTTCAAATAGACAGTGAATTTTAAGACGCATTTTGAAACCCATGTTACACATCAGACTGGTTTGTAAAAAGGTAATACACAAAATAAATCAATACTTTAAATATTCTACTGACGTTGCTGCTCCTGAACAAGTGTTTATAAGATACGCATTGCCTGTGCTGCTCCTGAATAAGTGTTTATAAGATACGCATTGTCTGGTGCTGCTCCTGAATAAATGTTCACAATATATATACATTGTCTCTGCTGCTCCTAATTAAATGTTTATATATAACACACGCATTGTCTCTGTAGAAGACCAGTAGAAGAAATCCGTCATTGGGCGATAAACCGCTGCTGGCTGAATTTCTCATCTGGACTTCTAGGCCTACGCAGTTGAATTCAAGTTGGACTCTTCTGTGGTAGTTGATGATTTCAATTCAAGTTAAAATCTTCTGTTGGCAGTTTTAATTAGTAGATTCTAGATGACGAGTTGATCTCAGGCTGAGCTTCTTCTTATAGATGTGATTTAGCTGAAATGAATAAAAGAAGATATCCTGTAATTATACAATATCTTACAATATACACAATTTTTCATATAGCATTAATCATAATAAATTCCATGTAAATCAACTTACCTTTCAAGATAACTGGGTTTAGTGTCAGCTAGGAGTTCTAAGTTGGTTGATTAGTAAAATTCAAGGTGCATTCTTCTGTTGTCTGTTCTAATCAGTAGATTCTAGATGGTAAGTTGATCTTAGTATGGGCTTTTCTCATAGATGTGATTTAGCTGAAATGCACAAAAGGAGATATCCTGTATTCACACAATATTTCATAAAGCATTAATGATAATAAATTCCATGTGAATCAACTTACCTTTCAAGATTGCTGAGTTTAGTATCGGCTAGGATCATCTAAGTTGGTTCATGAGTTAAATTTGTTCTGTGGTAGTTGATGATTTCAATTCAAGTTGGAATATTCTGTTGGCTATTCGAATCAGTACATTTTTGACTAGTTAATCTTAGGCATTTTCTTATAGATGTAATTTAGCTGAAATGAATAAAAGAACATATCCTGTAATTATACAATATCTTACAATATACACAATTTTTCATATAGCATTAATCATAATAAATTCCATGTAAATCAATTTACCTTTCAAGATAACTGGGTTTAGTGTCGGCTAGGAGTTCTAAGTTGGTAAAATTCAAGGTGCATTCTTCTGTTGTCTGTTCTAATCAGTAGATTCTAGATGGTTAGTTGATCTTAGTATGGGCTTTTCTCATAGATGTGATTTAGCTGAAATGCACAAAAGGAGATATCCTGTATTCACACAATATTTCATATAGCATTAATGATAATAGATTCCATGTGAATCAACTTACCTTTCAAGATTGCTGAGTTTAGTATCGGCTAGGATCGTCTAAGTCGGTTCATGAGTTAAATTTGTTCTGTGGTAGTTGATGATTTCAATTCAAGTTGGAATATTCTGTTGGCTATTCGAATCAGTACATTTTTGACTAGTTAATCTTAGGCATTTTCTTATAGATGTAATTTAGCTGAAATGAATAAAAGAAGATATCCTGTAATTATACAATATCTTACAATATACACAATTTTTCATATAGCATTAATCATAATAAATTCCATGTACCGTATTTTCTGGTGTATAAGTCGAGTTTTTGAGACCAAAAATCCTGTTCAAAAAACGTAGGTCGACTTATACACCGGCTACACTTTCGATATCGTTTTAAACTGACGATGTTTAGAGTTCGGGGTCGCCATGATGAAATGGAATATTAATTTATGTTAGGCTACACTCATATACCAATTAGAATTTAGGTTGTTGATAAAAATAATTTCTTATAGTTTGGAAATGTTTCAAAATTAACTGATATGTTAAAAATCAAAGAGAAAGAAAACCGTGTATATTCATTGTACAGTGTTTATATAAGCCACGATGCTGTGGCAGAGTGCCAATAATCAATACACAGTCAGTCTAATACTAGACTACAGGCGCGCGGCATTCAATGTATACACTATACATTCAACATGTGGATACAAACAATGAGCACTAATCCGGTAATTTAATATCAGAAACAACAGATCCCAATAATCTAATAATACAAACAGTGGTAAAGACTCTCAACAGCTATGAGAATGACATCGGCACTGTTTTCAATGTGACATATGTAAACACATGAAGAAGCGACTCGACTTATACACCGACTATAGCCCTAGCAGCACAACTTTTTAAACTGAAAATTTGACCTCGACTTATACACCGGGTCGACTTGTACACCGGAAAATACGGTAAATCAATTTACCTTTCAAGATAACTGGGTTTAGTGAAGTTGGTTGATTAGTAAAATTCAAGGTGCATTCTTCTGTTGTCTGTTCTAATCAGTAGATTCTAGATGGTTAGTTGATCTTAGTATGGGCTTTTTCTAATAGATGTGATTTAGCTGAAATGCACAAAAGGAGATATCCTGTATTCACACAATATTTCATATAGCATTAATGATAATAGATTCCATGTGAACCAACTTACCTTTCAAGATTGCTGAGTTTAGTATCGGCTAGGATCGTCCAAGTCGGTTCATGAGTTAAATTCGTTCTGTGGTTGTTGATGTTCAAGTTGGAATATTCTGTTGGCTATTTGAATCAGTACATTTTTTACTAGTTAATCTTAGGCATTTTCTTACAGGTGTAATTTAGCTGAAATGAACAAAAGAAGATATCCTGTAATTACACAATATCTTATATAATATAATATACACAATTCTTCATAGAGCATTAATCATAATAAATTCCATGTAAATCAATTTACCTTTCAAGATAACGGGTTAGTGTCGGCTAGGAGTTCTAAGTTGGTTGGTTCTAAGTTGGTTCTAAGTTCAAGTTGCATACTTCTGTCGACTGTTCTAATCAGTAGATTCTAGATGGTTAGTTGATCTTAGTATGATCTTAGCTTTTTTCTTATAGATGTGATTTGTGATAACAGGGTTTAGTGTCGGCTATGATCGTCTAAGTCGGTTCATGAGTTAAATTCGTTGCACTCTTCTGTGATAGTTGATGAGTTCAATTCGAGTTAGAATCTTCTGTTGGCTTTTCTAATCAGTAGATTTTTGAGTAGTTAATGGCCTATTTCTATAGATGAGATTTAACTGAAATGATTAAAAGAAAATATCCTGTATTCACATAATTCTTTATATAGCATTGATCATAATTTCCATGTAAATCAACTTACCTTAAACGATTGCTGGCTTCAGTATTGGCTTGGATCCTTGGTGTGTTCGGACATTAGTTTCGAACCCCAACTGCCTAATTATTTGTTGTAGTAGTAGCATTAGTTCATCACTGTTTAAGACTAATGACGGCCGGATATATATCAGATCAGCAATGTGGACCGGTGCATAGATTTTGGTTATTAAATGCCTCTTCTGTGCGCTGTTCTCTAATCGGCAAAGTTTAAACGAGTTGTTTACCTCAAGCGCTGCAGTTTCATATAGATATTACTCAGCTGAAACGAGTTAACAAAGATATCCTGTAAATACAAATATTTCATTCAGAATTAATTATAACTAGTGGAAAGCCCGTGGTTACCATAGGTGATTTTTGAACGTAGAACTTCCGGCTTATTAATCCATACACCATACATCCAGTAACGATGGAGCAGTCAGTACGGCAATTCAGTATTATTATATAAGATAATTTCATGTATATCAAGTTACCTTTCATGATTGCCGGGTTCATTATCGATTAAGATCTCCTAAGTTGGTTGGTTGATGTTGAGATCAATTCAAATTCACCTCTTCTAATCGGCAGATTTCAAATGAGTTGTTGATCTCAAGCGCAGCAGTTTCATATAGATATTATTTAGCTGAAACGAGTAAACAAAGGTATCCTGTAAATACAAATATTTCATTCAGAATTAATCGTAACTAGTGGAAAGCCCGTAGAAACCACGGGTGATTTCTAAACGAAGAACTTCCAACTTATTATTTCGTTGCATGTTAATTGAGTATTTTGGCATTTTAAAGTGGTCTAATTTATGTGGTGTGATCAGCTGTGCCCATATAAAGATAATACGGGATCTCAGGACTCACTTGACCTTCCCATGGAGGCCCAAGGTTACAGAACTATAGATAGAAACAAATATGTAAAGTACCGATATGATCATTTCATAATGTATGAATTTCGTGACCCAGCAGCTGGGTCACAAAGGCAGCAGTAGCTCGTACTGTATCAACAGTGGCTGTTTCTAGTCAGTGGCTATGCCAACTGACCCATGCACCCTCTGTGAACAGTAGGAGAGACTTCAAAAATTTGGAAAGTGGTCCACCACATAAATTCCAAAATAATTTTGAATGGAAACAGTGCCCAAGCGATAAAAGACGTCGAGATCTACCGCCGGGCAAATTTTCAGGGCAATACATCCAATAACGACGGAGCAGTCAGTACAACAATTCGGTATTATTATATAAGATAATTTCATGTATATCAACTTACCTTTAATGATTGCTTTGTTCGCTATCGGCGAGGATCTCCTAAGTTGGTTGGTTGATGTTGAGGTCAATTCAAATTGGCCCCTTCTGAGTGCTGTTCTCTAATCGGCAGATTTTAAACGAGTTGTTGATCTCATGAGCAGCAGTTTCATATAGATAGGATTTAGCTGAAAATGAGTAAACAAAGATATCCTGTAAATACAGATATTTCATTCAGAATTCAGGCCCCTTCTGTGCGCTGTTCTCTAATCGCTAGATTTTAGATGAGTTGTTGACCTCAAGCGCGCGTTTGTGGCTATGCTAGTCAGTGGCTATGCCAGCAGACCCATGCGCCCTCTGTTTACAGTAGGAGAGACTACAAAAATTTGGCAAATGGTTCAAGTTGGTCAATTTTGGAAGAGTAGTTGATCTCAAGCTGGGTTTTTTCTTATAGTTACAATTTAGCTGCTATGATTAAAAGAAGATAGCCTGTAATGACAAATTATTTCATTTAGAATTCATCATTATCATTTCCATAAAATATCAACTTACATTTCAAGTTTGCTGGGTTCCGTATCAGTTAAAATGTTCTATGTTCATTGATGCATTTGATTTAAGCTTGGATTGTTGTGTGGGCTGTTCTTATCGGTAGATTTATGATGAGTTGTTGATCTCAAGCTGGGCAGTTTGATAGGATTCAGCTGAAGAGTAAACAAAGATATCATGTAATCACAAAACATTTCATTGAGAATGAATCGAAATAACTCCATCTATATTACGTTACCTTTCATGATTGCTGGATTCGTTATCGGCGTGGATCATCTAAGTTGGTTGGTCGATTCTAGTTGGCTGTGCGCTGTTCCAGTTGGTCGATTTTGCACGAGTGTTTGATCTCAAGCTGGGTTGTTTCTTATAGTTGAAATTTAGCTGCAATGATTAAAAGAAGATATCCTGTAATGACAAAGTATTTAATTTAGAATTTATCGCAATAAT
This sequence comes from Tubulanus polymorphus, assembly GCF_964204645.1. NCBI lineage: Eukaryota > Metazoa > Nemertea > Palaeonemertea > Tubulaniformes > Tubulanidae > Tubulanus > Tubulanus polymorphus. Next base: position 7,300,812 of record NC_134027.1, on the reverse strand, counting down.
TTAAACTATATTAAGTTACCTTTTATGATTGCCGGGTTCATTATCGGCGAGGGTCTCCTAAGTTGGTAGTCTAATTTTACATATCTTTTGTTGTTTCTTCTGTGTAAATAGTCCGAAAGTTTACAATGTTTGAATTTTGTCTAATTTTACATTTCTTTGCTTTTCTTTTCATGTAAATAGTCCAAAAGTTTACAAGGTTAAGATAATTTTGTCTAAGTTTTACTTTTTACTTTTGCTTTCTCCGTGTAAAGTTTTTTCAAAATCGGAAATGGAAGTACAGATATAGTTGCGTGATTGGCGGTCCATTTTACATAAATTTTCTTTTCTTGAAATCCAAGCACATAACAGGAAATTCGGTTCCGGTGCCATCAATTAACCTTCCAACCAGTCTGAACCGGCAAGCGTCTGATTGTGGACTGCCTATTTTAATACATCGAGATTTGTAATATCTATATTACAAGGTTGAAGATCATTTTGTACATTTTATGACTTGTTGATTAATAGTATCATATAGTGCAAACCTGCTAGTAATATTGCCCCTATATACATTTCAATTCCCAGCTAAACTATGTTTTTATTATTAAATTAACTTCATCGCCAATTAATAAACTTTAAAGAGATGTGTATTCTTCCAACTTAAGATAAAATCACATTTTTAGTGGTAAATTAGAAATTCCCTTACCCGAATTGCGATATAATCATTATTTCCCTTTTACAGTACACTGTGTATAAGGATCAAAAGACCTTGTTATGACCGGACCTCCCTGGTGCGGTGCAAGACATGATGCTGGAATATAGTTTGAAGGAGAGGGGTTAGTAAAAGAGAGCTATTAGCTAGAGGAATAAGACCTAAGTTCAGGATATCCTGTCAGAATAAGGCTCTCAATCTGACATACACAGTGAAATTGAAATATTCCCCCTCCCAAATTCAGGAATGTATTTGTGCACGTACGGATTTGTTTTATCTCCCTTCGATCGGAAGTAAATCTGCATTAAATGATTTTGGCAATATGTATCAAAACTAATACAGCTGTATGAAGACACAATAGGTTCACTTGAATTCAAAATAATTTCACATCATTGAATTTACCTTAATTGTAGATATCTAAGTAGTACCTTAATGAGTAATTCACCTTAGTTATATCCTTATTCATCCTCCAAGTTGTTTGTCCTGCGTGTTGACTAGGTAATGATGTTGTTGGAACGTCCAATGGTGCCATCGGACTGATGTTGGTAATACCACTATTATGGATGTTGGTATCACCAGACTTCCCACCATCGGAGTTTGACTTCTGGCTAGCGAAATGACAAGATGAAGAGAGCACATTATATATTAAGTCAAAATGTTTGTCAGACAGAGCCTGATCACTGTGGTTTGAGAAAGCTTTAATTATCTCATAACCATCCCTATCATTAATAGTATTAATTATTTTTGTGCCACAGATTTATGCCAGCTCCGTTCGTGTCTGGGTTAGGTACATATACAGCCAAACCATGTACCTCTTCCCCACACGATAAGTGTTTTTTGAGAACACCTGTATTTTGGAATTAGTAAAAACCAGCCCCTGATATACCACTATTGCCCCTTTGCTCAAAATGAGCTGAAATTAAATAGCACATAATCATTAATTAACAAGACAAAATTTGCAACTATATCTAACTTTGATAGTGGATGATGAAAAAGATGAAAGGCCAGGATGAGGGGTCTGAATCAGAAATCGAAGATACAGAGTTTACGATGTATTTGAAGTACACAAAAGATGCTCGAGATTACAGAGTTCACGAATACAAAATAGACGTTATCATCCGCTGCGACAAGAAAAATTGGGAAAGATTTTGATGGAAGGGGAAAAAACCTTGGATGAAAAATAAAATTTACATAGTTTCACGGCTTAAATCGAAGTACAACCATATAGACGCTGGTAATACATAGTTTTAACGGCTTTACATCATATTTGATCCAACCTGAGAGAAAGAAGTCAGCACAGAACTTCTGGCTGATAACAGCAAAGTCCGGTTCTCAGGGTTTCAACTGGCAGCGGCAGAGTCAGAGTTCTCTAACGTGGCCTCGTCCCAGCTAGTGACGGGGTGCCGATGACACTGGTGTTACTACGGAGGACCCGCAATCAGAGTAAGACGGGAAGCGACAAACAACTTCGGCTTCGGGGGATATCCGATCTTCAAGCATCAACACCAAAAGACAACCGGCACCCAGATGAGAGAGAAAAACGGGGAGCCCATCAGCAAGATGCCAATGGGTAGCCTTAGGCGAAGAAACCAGCCGATTCAGACCAGAATGGACCTAACTGGGGACCCAATTGAGAATTGAGCACACCACCTAAGACAACCGACACCCAGATGACAGAGGAATAACTGGGTGAACGGGGAGCCCATCAGCAAGATGCCAATGGGTAGCCTTAGGCAATGAACCAGCAGATTCAGACTAGAATGGACCAAACTGGGGACCTAAAGATCCAACAGCCCCCTCAGTCGAAGATTGCTACCACCCCCATCTTATTCTGATCGCAGGTCCCCCGTGGTAACATCCGCATCATCAACACTCCACCACTAGCTGGTGCGAGGCCATGTTAGAGAACTCCGACTCTGCCGCTGCCAGTTGAAACCCTGAGATTGATAGGGCGGGGGCGAATGAAATGAAAGAAAAAAAAATGAAAAAACATAAATAATATAGAAAAATAATGAAAAAAATAAGATATAAAATATACCACACATTCATACGACACATATAAACTCCATTCACTCCTCCTGCACACACCGCAGAGGCGGATCAAGAGGGCAAAAACTTGATTGCCTTCCTAGATTTAATAGGGCATATTATTGTAATCATAAGAGAAATTGTCTGCACTTGAGTCAGCGAGCCGCGCAGCGGCGACGCCCGAATTCCATCGGAAAACCACCACTTCGTTTTTCGAAAGCATGCCAGGGGCAATTTTTTTCTCAGAGTTTAAAGAAAAATTTATTACTTTGATTTTTGAGGGAACCTAAAAATTTTGACTGCCTTCCGGAAGGCATGGAAGGCAACCTGGATCCGCCCCTGCACCGCGCACACAACTCCATCCACCGCACACATAACTCCATCCACCACCACCACCGGCGCCACGTCACCACTCCGAAAAACACCGCGCCACAAGATCGCCAGGAAACACAGCAAAAGCTGAAGAGCTCGAGAGAACGCCATCTGATCGTGTCAAAGACTAGTACTCGATTGAACGATTGTGGAGAAATTCCCGCAGTCTACAGTATCAAATGCAAACATAAATGTAGATATTTTATTGAACGGAACTGATTTTCAGTCCACGTCAATTGAAAACCCGTTTTGATCGATGTTCTAATGTTTACTTTAAATACAAATTAGATTTAAGACCTAGGATTATTGACTAATATCTAATTGTGAGGGTAGGATTAAAGGATCGCGGATAAATTTCCTGCTCGCATGCCACAGCTCTGTCAAATCTCAATCGTCTAGTGCTGCCCTAAATACTGTGGCGAATACATAAACTAATCGATTAATATACTCTACCTGTATTTGTACGGAAGCCTACCGTTTACTTATCTTGCTTAGCTTACGTCGTTCGTGTCTTGTGGTATTCCAAGACTATAAATCATATTGGATCCATTTTCAGGGGTAGAGCTAGATAATTAAATGATAATTATCCGAACAGTAGATTGTTCTATTTTTCTCCACGTCAAAGTTAATAGTTTAAAAATTCAAAATACAAATTATGTTCAAATTCAGATTTCACAAACAACAACTCGTTGGCCCACTGAAAGATAGAAGCGAAATAATCTTCGGGTAACAAATGTTAGAAAGAATTAGGTTATCCTCTCGGGGCCTAGTTAATTGCGTTACCGTACCGTAATGGAAAAAGTAACGCAAAGGAGGTAGGCCTGACCATGTAGGCTTACATTATCCAACTACAAAAGCCTTGACGCAACATAAACAAAATCGAAAAGGAAAATATGAAAAATGCAGGATATCCCATGCTTGAAGTAGCTTGGGCTTGAAGCTAATTACACCACGAGGGCATATCTAGGCAAAAATATCCGAATTTCAATTGCTAGACTTGAGAGTGTGGTCGAATGAGAGAGTATAGCATCTCAGGGAATGTCTAGTAGTTCAAATCACACTGCGTAGATTTGTTCACGTCAAGATTCATATCAAACTCAAACAGTACCATAAAAATGAGCACCTAAGTCTACACCAAGGACAGGGGGCCATTTTATCAGAATCTGGGAAGAAATCCGTTGAGAAAGCGATGGATAAAGGCAAATGCATCTGATATAAAAAAACATGTTTTTAACATAGTTTCCATAATATTGAAAGTATGCCTAGTTACAATATTTCTCATTAAAAAACCAAAACCGACCCTGAAAGATATATTCCAAGGAGGTTGGTTTGCAATTTAGGTGGTAAACTATTGGAGATTTGGCTGTGGAAGGTATGAATCACATTATGTTTCATTCAGTAGCCTATGTCCCACGTCTTTGCGGTCCCAGATCCGACGCGAGTGGATTGAGTGCATGATGCAAAACCCCGGCAATCGACAGATTTTAATTCATAAAAATTCTTAATCAATTGAGTGGAGACACATTAGGCTTTTTAGATTACTTGCAGCGTGGATCCTCAGGAAATTTAGCCAACAACTTCATTGCGCTTACCACTCATAATTTGAAAAACCCAAATTACTTTCTTAATTTTTGATACTGGATTAAACGGTACATCATCATGTAAATCTAGGAAAGTCCATATTAAGAATTTCGTTTCTTGTTTTCGGTCTTAAAATGATAGTATCTGTTTTTTTCCAAGGTATTTTAATGCCGTTAACATGTAAATGTTTGCCTATGGATAAGATTGGTAAGGGAAAAAATTTATTTGAGCCTTTCTTTTCGAAGACAGAATAGGTACTCAAGCAAGCAAACTGAGTTAGCAAACAAGAAGCATTTGGCAACTGGCAACTAGCAACTGGCAATTTCGTCTCAGGGCTTCCATATAATAGTCCGCCGAACATCCAGAAATAGGACTTATCACGTTTTGAACTTTAGCAAGCTATAGTTCACTCCCTGATGGAGTCGCAACACCTCAACCAAAAAACATTGCTGTGCTGTAATACTATGATATAAATTTCCTTTATTCATAACTATCAAAATCGAAAAAAATACATGTATTGCATTATCAATGAAGTCATAATAATGACTAAATAACAAAAATCAACTTTTAGTAAAGATTTCTCACTTTTCAAAAAACTATGTATAGACTATTAATTGTATCTCACAAGTATTTCAGAAAAAAATATCTATGCTGCTCTGAAAAACCTTTCCTAATGTAAACCTTTTTCTCCAATACTGAATTATTGCAAACAATTGTTGTTTTTACTGATTATAAAACAAATATAGATTTCTTATTGTAGTTGGTTTTACTGTTTATATGAAAGCAAATTCTGATACTACTTTGCCAGAACCAATTCCCTGATATATATGATGATAATATTCCTTCAGTATTTTCTTTATACAAAAAAGAATTCACATTTTACATAGAACATGTTGATTCAAAAAAGTCAGTAGCACCGATTTTAGACTGATAACAATGAAAACATTTCCAAAAACTAAATTAGCCCCACAACCTGTCTGGATACCAATGATTTCCAGATCAAACTAAAACTCTATCTCTTGCTACGGTATCAAATGAATCTTTTTCAAAAATCTCATTGACAAAAAAATGTTTGCGTACCAATAAATCACCAGAGAGTTAAACTTCTGTGTAAATTAGTTGCTATAAATGCATGATTCTATAATTAACACTTAATATATTAGATATATAATAGTAAATGCATAAAATACCTGTTTTTTTACCAGCATATAGATTATCATTGTAATAATGAAACAACATATGCAGTATAATGATTAATAGATAAGCAATTACAAAATGTAGACATTTAGTCTTTATCTATGCATTTCATCAAAAATTCATAGAATTTTTAATTTCATTCAATAAATAATGATACATCATTCATATATTTGGCAATTCTGCTTTCAATTATAAGTTTCTATAAATTATGAATTTTGTTAAGCCATATTCACAGGATCATTGACCCCTTCAATGAAATAAATCTTCATCAGAGAGAAAAATACTGATAATTCGATTCTTAGATTTTCCAAAGTGATTGTCACTAAGCCCAGTTTCAATACCTGCCCTGAGTACTATCAAAATGTAATGCTTTCATGTGCTAGCTTTTTAGACTTAGATGCTTGAAATTCATAACCAAACATTTCAAAATCCAGTCGAAAAGTATCCCATAAAGCTTTCAACTGCCACATCGATACGTTACGATATGCTTCCTCGACAAGTTCAGATGTTTGCGTGTATTGATAGTTCAAACTTCGTTTCGGAAACTTGATTTGATCAGCCACATTAAGAAGTTTGAGAATATGTCGCGCATCGGCAGCCAATGTCTCATACTTCGCGATGAGATTGTATTTCACGACACACGGCAAACACAGGTCGTAATAAGTTTTCCAGTGAGCATTTGATTTTTGCTCATCACCTGTTAATGGATCGACAACAAACTGCACAAATTCGGCAAATGAAACGTCAGCACCTGTATGCATATCCTGTGAAGATGGATTTTTCCGATATAAACCGATTATCTGACGGCCGTACGTATGCGGAAAGTAAGTATTATTTTCATTATGAAACTTGTTCCGATACGCGCTCAACAATCGCTCCAATGGATCACGCACAACGACAAACTTGAAATAATTCTTCAACCGATATTTTATCCCTGCTGCTGAATAATGTTTCAGCGACATCGATTCTAATCCTCTACGATACTGTTTGTCGAAATCGTAGATTTCTGTCGCTGAAACATTGAAATCGACATCAAATCCGGATAGTTTTAATAATAGTTTTTTCCAAGTCGTCGAACTGACTTTTGGTATCGCACAATATAAGAACTTGTATTTATCGTTGACGAATATATCTTGAAGTTTGGTGGCTTTAACGTGTACACGTTTGCCATATTCAGGTAGTGTTTGACAGACATTGCGAACTTGTTCAAGACGAGCTGTGTAGTTAATATCCTTTAAAGAAAGAAGATGAATTAAGAATGTAATGAGACGAAAAGCCGTTTGTTCTGGGTGGAATTCATCGCTGCATTGAAAAATAGAAACATACAATGTTAAACCCCATCAACTAATTCCTTGTGAACCTACCTTATAGGATGTTTCATCTTGATCAAATGAGCCAGTGTCTAAAAAGATGAGTAATCATGATTCATAAACTAGGGGTCCAGGGACACCATGCCCACTTGGGAAGTGGTTCCAAATGCTCAACAATCTAACAATTTCAATATTCAACGCCCCCTGGTGACCATATACAGAATCCAATGACCTTGAAACTCACCACAATCATAGAACATGTCAGCAGCTACGATTTTGTAATTGATTGTGATAACAAAATATGCCTCGTTACCACTTTAATATGGAAATACTAAGTTATTCTACTTTTCAACGCCCCCTGTTGACCATATTCAAAACCCAATGACCTTGAAACTCACCATAATCATAGAACATGTCACGAACTATAACTTTGTAATTGATCATGGTAACAAAATATGCCTAGGTACCAATATAATGAGGAAATACTAAGTTATTCTACTATTCAACGCCCCCTGGTGACCATATAGAATAACTAATGGCCTTAAAACTTGCCACAATCACAGATGATGTCATGAGCTACAACTTTGCAATTGATTGTGGTTACAAAATATGCATTGATACGAATATAATATCGAAATACTAAGATATTGCATTATTCAACGCCCCCTAGTGGCCATATACAAAAACCAATGACCTTGAAACTCACCACAATTATAGAACACGTTATGAGCTACAACTTTCTAAATTATTGTGGTAACAAAATACGCTTAGGTATCAATATAATGTGGAAAAACTTTTTCCCACTTAGGAATGAGTAGTGCTGACACCAAGATGGCCGCCAATTGCGTCATAATTGGCTGATGAAAAATACCTGTCTCAGGTATAAAACATCCCTTTCCAAAGAATACCCATCACAAATTGCAATGAGAATTGATAAACCAGTAGGAAGCTACAGGACTCAGAATTTGGGCCAAAATTAACATTTTTGGGCACTAAAAAGGTCATAGGACGGCCATCTTGAGTCCGATCGACCCAATTTTTGTTATGCTGATGGGCCCTGGGGGAATTCACATATATCCGAAAGATCAAGGTAATTGATCAAAGCGTCTTCAAAATTTCCCTCAAAAAGTTCAAAAATGTGTAAATAGTGCTGATTTTGGCGAAAAACAATGACCGCCAGTCGGCCATCTTGATTCTGACAGGGCCAGTTTTTGGGCTGAAGATGTGTCTAGGGTAGATACATGTGTAACCCAAATATCAAGACATTACATTGAAGCGTCTTCAAAACTTCCCAAAATAACTGGATTCCGTCTACGGACGGACGGACGACGGACGAAGAGTGAACGCAATAGCCCGCTGGGACTAAAGTCCCAAGTGGGCTAAAAATAAGTAGTTTGTAAGCAAACTTCGAATCAATTGCCGTGATTGAGCCTTTCAATACTCACTTGTAATGGCAGCGGCAGGCCCACGTGTAAGCTGTCTTTGCCAAACAGGAAAATAATTCACACCTAAGAAACCTAGGTACAAGGTGACCAGTATCAATAGAAGCATAATAAATCTACACGCTTTATTTCGTTTCATCTTTCCCAGCCATCACTATTAAGCAGGAACTCTAGCCCACATGTAGGTCCTACTGATGCGTATTTTTCTCAGTCAGTATCCATCAGCTTGAAAACAGAATAATAAATCATCATCTTATCATCCTGTATATTATTTTCTCATGTGCCACTGTAATAATGATAATAATAATAATAATAATAATAATAATAATAATAATAATAATAATAATAATAATAATAAATTATTTGTTTTAGCGCTATACTATGAAATAATCATAGCGCTTTACATCAAAGAGGTTACAATAATAGTAATCATAATCAAAATACCATTGTAATACAAGAACATATAACTTATTGCAAGAGTTATTCAGTGGTAAAAGCTTTCTTGATTTAGCCTTAGGTTTCGTTTTAAAGCAGACCCAACATCAATAATGGACAAAAACACTCCATTAAGTGCTGGGGCAGTGGACTGGGGTTGAATTCTGTATATTGTATGCCAAATCCAAACTGTAACTATAAAAACTGGATTCAGTTCATATTCGTAAATAAAGTAAATCATTAACCTTTATCGATACTTCTACAGAACGAAACTTCGGCTTGATGAGGTTTCAGGTCACAAACATTACAAACGAAATTACTGTCCCCAAATTGTTAAAACAAAAAAGGTGGTCAAAATTAATTGATAACACTCATTTTTTGCTTAGAATAAAAAACAAATAATCCATAAGTCTAGTTTCATAGAATTGGTTTATGGTTGAAACATTTGTTACAATGTTTAGAATGTTTTATTTTGATACTTAGTACAATACACCTTTCGTTTCACGCGTCGAGTCCTTAATCTGTTTATTAAACTAGTCAACAAAACAATATAACGTTAACAATAATAATGCGGACTTAACTGCAATCAAAGGTAAGGAGGGACGGTATGTCACAAGCTTGCGTAGTATTGTATCTGTCATATAAGTTGCCTCAATAAAGCATGGGCGTTAATTGATAAGAAAGACGAAAGTGGACGTCATGTTGGCCCCAGGCAGGCCCACAGGTTGCTACCTAAACTACTAAGTTTTAGTTTTACTACTTAGTCTTATACCACTTACTAAACTTTATACTCGAGTCTTGTCCTGTCCATTTTGAATGGTAACATTGTCGATCTTGACATCACCCTGTTTTAGTGTCAATTAACATATTTCACGTTCAATGTGTAAATGTTGCTTCATTCATAGAAATGTTTATAAGGCATTCAAGTTTAATTGTTGCGCCTCGTCTCATAAGGCGGAGAAGCCAATCAATTTCATTTTATATTTATGATTCTTTTCCAGAGATATTGAAAACATTAGTTACACGATGGATACAATACAACCAACTATACAGAAATCAGTACCAAGCACCATTGTTAGGAGGATCAAAACATTGTCATCTGTTAACTATGGTTCAAAGATTCTATCTGGATTACGCAGACTTCAGGAGTCTGGTATTTTGTGCGATCTTGTTCTAACAGCTGGTGGCACAGCCTTACATGTAAGCATATTAACTACTGGTTGGTTACCTTATCATTGTTGTAAACTTTAATAATCAAATGAATTTATACTAATGTGGTTTGTGAAAGTATCTGATTGTGGCAGGTTACTGACTAATGAATCTCATACTTCTTAGTCCACTTTGATAGTATTAAAAAAAATCAATACAGCTGTTTTCATGCCTCATGCTTTTATTCTAAGGTACATAAAGCAGTGATGGCTGCTTGCAGTGATTATTTTTGTGCTATGTTGACCAGCGATATGGTTGAGTGTCATCAGGACAGCGTTGAACTACATGGTGTTAGTTCAGAAGGTTTGAAAGCGGTAGTACATTTTGCTTATGCTGGCATTCTGAAAGTAAGTTAGATTGGTAAAAAGTGGCAGTCACGTCTTATTAATTGATTTTTGCAGCTCATCACATGCATGTTTCTCTAAATTTACAGCTGACCGTTGAAAATATTGAAGATGTATTATCTGCAGCCTCACACCTGCAGATTACAGAAGCAATGGATCTGTGTTGTAAATACCTAGAATCTGCGATAACCGTGGAAAACTGTATTGATATACTCAATCTGTCTGAACTTTACACTTTAAAATCAACAGGTGAAAAGGCGAAGAATTTCATCCTGGAATCATTCGAAAATTTAGCTGATAATGAGCAGTTTGATAAACTGAATAGCCACCAGCTCGGCTGGCTTCTTCAAGAAAATAGTCTCAAAGTGGAGTCGGAATACAAATTGTTCGAAATCATACTAAAATGGGTAAATAATGACCCGCAATGTCGGGAGGAACACCTACCACAGTTGATGGGCGGTATTCGCCTGCCATTGTTGACCGGTGAAGAACTGGTCGAAAAGGTTAGCAAAATTGATGTCATGCAGCAGAACAAACATTGCACAGAGTTATTGACAGCAGCCAAAGATTATCACATCGTTGTCAGTAAACAACCGTTGTTACAGACAAGTCGAACTCAAGTACGCTCTGATAAACCGAGTTTAGTCATGTGTCATGCCGAAAATCTCGAGTCCTATAATTTAATGACTAAAAAGCATGCGCTGTTACGCGACTCAATTGTGCCGTTGTACAATCCGTGCGTTTGCGTCGTCAATAATTTCATGTACGCGTGCGGCGGAAAATACGACAACAACGACTCGAATGAGATAGCAACGGCGCGTTGTTTTCGCTATGACCCGCGGTTCGATACCTGGTACGAGCTCGCCTCGATGAACGAAGCGCGTAAAGATTTTTCGCTAGTAGCGCTAAACAGCGGCAACGCTTTGCTAGCAATCGCCGGCCAAGACGAAAACATGGTCATGTGTTCGATGGAATATTTTTCAATCAGCAGCAACGACTGGGGCATGCGATCCTCACTGCCTCATGCGACGTACGGACACGCAGCGACCGTTTGTACGGAAATCATTTATCTCTCCGGCGGACAGAGATTCGACGGTTTCAGCGATCAGCTATTCGCTTACGACTCGGCCACAGATTTGTGGCAAGAAAAAACGCCAATGTTCACCTCGCGCGCAAATCACGCGATGGAGACCGTTAAGGGAAAAATATACATCATTGGCGGGAATGTCGAGGATAGTTATTTCTTCGCCGTACCGCGCACGCGTATTGAGTGTTATAATCCTACGCTGGACCAGTGGACCGTGTGTAAAAGTTCACTCGCCGTTCGCGAGGCCGGTTCTTGCGTGTTGAACAATCGGATTTATATCGCTGGTGGTATCAACGGTGAACATTATTACTCGAATATCGTCCACGCGTATAACGGCGAAGATGACAAATTGGAAATTGTCGAAAAGTTTCCAATGCGCATAATTGGAAAAGCTTGTTGTGTGCTGATTTTACCGCAATATGTTTAATTTTGTAATTGTTAATAACTAAATAAGATTTTGAGAAGTCGGTGATATTTCAAACTAGTCTTGATTTTCAGCGTAGAGTGATGGTTTTAGGTAAACTGGGGTGCGAGCGGTTGTCCCCGGTATAAAGAATATTTATTTTATAGATAATGTACATATTTAATATAGTTCTCTGTTTTGCTTATTGTTAATTTTGATCAAGCATAAATTCTTGTTGCTTCTACAAAATATTTTTACATGTACTGTAGATTCATGAATGCACGGAATAAAATTGAATTTTAAGAATTAAAATGAATCATCAAAGTACTTAATTCTTTATTATGGGATTGTATTTTCAAATCGACTGGACCTGCTAATTGTGCATTTCTCTGACTGGGTTAAATTTAATTTTCAAGAGTGTCTGAGAATTAATTAACCTTGACTTTCGTTAAGTTTTGCTGGATCCAGAATATCATATGTATTTATAACCGTTTGAGGAAAATGGATCCTTGCTCTGATATCCAAAAACAATTGTGGAATTGGGCCCTGGATATTGTGTGTTTTGCTGAATAAAATTTGAATTGAAATTGAAAATGACTCACCGCCCACACCATGCGCGCTGTTTGTTTGTAAACAACGACCGTAGTTTTCCGGAAACACCCGAGCGGGTCAGCCCATATAATCTAGCCAATCACAGCCCGGCGTTTGTAGATCGGAACACGGAAGTGATTATTGACAAGAAAGTAAATAAATAAAAATTCATGTGAGCACTATTATTCTTTACCTAGCGCGTGATTTTAACGCATTTCGGATGATTTTCTCCAGATTCTGTGACAACTTCAGTGAAAAAAGGATCAAGAGCATCCTCAGAATCGATTGATATTGCTGTTTACTGAGAATGCAGAACGGATTGCTGTTGTTTTGATTGGTGAATTCATTCATTCAGTGAGTGAGTTTTTTGCCAATTCAATAAAATTTATTTAATTTACAAAACATTGTTACAGGTGCTTATCATTATCGATATGGCTTATTTGGTCTTTTCAGAGACTAAATATTGAAAGCATTCGTTGAAACGTCCGTAAAAATGCTGGTTTCACGAAGTTCTATGTATAGATTGCACAGCCCAAACCGATGGACATATCGAACTGGATCGACGACATCGCAAATAGACCATCATTCTAAAGGTATCAGACGAGGAAGTTCTTCCATAAACAAAGATACTAGAAATAAACCCATGTCGCCAAAATCATATCAAATTCAAGGTATTGAAAAAGTGGGAAAATTAGTAAAATTCTATTCGCGAAATGTTCGAACTTTGACCAGCAAAGAAACAGTTATCAATAATCCCGAAACGCATAATAAAAGTTGGTCGGTGTTACGAGATCTTGTGAAAAGTGTTTCAGCTCTGAACCTGGAACTTCAGAAGAGAAGAGCAGTCAATTTCTTATCAGATTATGAAAAATATTTACCAAGCGCATTTAGAATGAAATCCCCCAAGAATGACGTTTATCCTTCGGAGAGAGGTGAAACAAGCTTAATTGACACAGTGGGTGATGTACATAAAAAAGATACAGTTTCTGACGACATGAGCAAATGCACTGGTCCGAATACTGATATTACAAATTCTCCAAGAAATGAAACAAAAGCAGTAAAAAGTGATATAAACATGCAGAGTGATGAGACATTTGTCGCCAAACCTGAGAAAAATGATTTCATTCGAAAAGATCTCACAGTTTCAAGCAGGGAGCAGCATAATTTCGAACAGGCTATGTGCGAAATGGCAGACTCGGATATAAGTGATTTTGATTGCGGCCCAAAGCAATCGGTTCACCTTTATTTCACCAAAGTCTCTTCAATGAGCAATTCTGCGTCATCTTCTCCCTCAGAATTTGGAGTGAGACAATCTGCAAAAGTGGATGATGAGAACAGTGATAAGAAACCGAAATCTACGACTGGAAAATCTGGCGTCTTAGCAACAGTGGAACCTTTCGTCGAAAGAGTTCGTGATATCATTCCTTCGTTTAGTGGAAAAAGCTCGGTGGATTCGTCAAAGCCAAAAATAGTGAAAAAGAAAGCGAATGTGGTGACGAAAGCAGACTTGAATCGAAGGACACGAGCACTGGTGACTGCTTTAAAAACAACGGAATCCAATATGTCTAGAGTGACCCGTTTAGAGGAACTTTCCAAACATCTGTTGGCATATCCTGAAGCTAGATCAGCAGCTCTAAAGGTAGGCAGATGCTCATGTCGTCGATAACTATGATTTAATTAAGTTACTGTTTTTTTGGGTTTGAACGATTATAAAAGCCCATGAATCTAATGCGCTCTATGCTTGTATCTGTTGAGAGAAATGATTTTGAATATTTCTGGTTTTTTTTGTATGTTCAAGACAAATATCACGTCCCATTTGCTGCGCATTCGTCACACAAAGGATAAAGCTTTGTTAGCTCAGATCAATGAAACTCTTGCTATTCTTGGACATGTTGATCCAGTGAAAGGAAAAGGTATACGTCTTCTGACACTAGATGGTGGCGGCACAAGGTAAGTTCTCAAATTCAGAGAATGTAAAAGATTTCATTTCAGCAGACTAAAAGTTTAATTGCTTTTCAGAGGTTTGATCGCTGTTGAAATTTTGCGCAAGATTGAGGCTCAAACTGGCAGAAAGGTGTACGAGCTATTTGACTACATTTGTGGCGTCAGCACTGGTTCATTGCTCGCTATATTTCTGGGTGTTTATCGTTTGCCATTGGATAAGATTGAACAGATATATAAAGAATTTAGTGCTGACATGTTCTCGAGAAATACACTAATCGGTGCTGGAAAACTTTTCTTGAACCATGCCTACTATGATACAGATCTCTGGATTAAAATTCTTAAGTGAGCTATGTTGACAATTTCGAAAGTTGAATTGCTGTATCTGCCCTTTGGTGAGCTTTACATCTGTATTATTTGTTTCAGGAAAAATATTGGCCATGAAAAAACTCTGATTGAATCTGCCCGGGAAAGTATTTGTCCAAAGGTAAGCATAAACAGCTCTGACATGTGTCGCCATCTACTGTGAGGAAGTATTAACACTAAGATGTTTATGGAATTACGAAGTTTACAGCACTTTCGACTAGACCTAGTCCCACAACGTCATATTCATTTTAACTATACATATCGATTTTTTTTCATTTCAGATTTGTGCTGTTTCAACGCTCGTAAATGTTGCGAAATTGCGTCATTTCATTTTCCGCAACTACAATCTACCATCGGGTGTGCAGTCACATTTTGATGGTACATGTAAATATCGTCTTTGGGAAGCAATTCGGGCTTCGTCAGCAGCACCCGGATATTTTGAAGAGTTTCCACTTGGTGATGACGTGCATCAGGTAATCTACATTCAATTAAAAAGCAATTTCTATTACTTGCTGCTTTTGTGTTCACTTTTCATCTGTCATCTGTTCGTCCATAGACGAAATCCAGTTATTGTAGGAAGTATAGAAGACACTTCAATGGATTGTCTTGATATTTGGTTTGTGCATATAGTATGTACTCTAGACACATCTATGGCCCAAAAACTAGCTAGATCAAAATCAGGATGGCTGACTAGCTGCTATTCTTGTTCACCAAAATCTCGCTATGCCCTATGATTGTAGTGAGTTTCAAGGTTCTCGATTGCTGTATTTGTTCTCCAGGGGGCATTAATTATTGAAATTGTGAGATTGTCAAACATTTTACCTAGTGGGCATGTTTATGTGACCCACTTAATCTACATTACTCTACGATGCAGAAGATGTGCGATGATGTAGACCGCTTCTCATGAGAATAGCAATGTATTTTTTCAGGACGGAGGTATTTTGACAAACAACCCGACTGCTATTGGAATTCATGAATGCAAACTGTTGTGGCCAAACGAGGACTTTCAATGTGTTATGTCTATTGGAAATGGTCGTTACGAACCGACAGACCAGGGAGATGATCCAGCAGCCTATCACAAATCTGTTACAGGCAAACTGACAAAAATCGTTCAGAGTGCAACGGATACAGAAGGTAGCAGTCTACATTTTTGTTTTTTCTCTTCATTCCCTTTAATGTTTTTATCTCGTGATGATGTCTCTTGGTTGTGGTAGCATGTTACAAGTGAGCAATGATATCAATTGATCACTTGAATGTTGCACCACATGAATTATACAGTTGATTAACGAGAGCACAGGTATTGTCTTTTATTAATACAGTAAACCTTTCCTAACTCGGACCAAAATGATTTCATTTTTGTCCGAGTAAGTCAAAAGTTCGAGTTGGCCATATCAGGCACTGATCCAGAGGGAGTTTCAGGGGTCGTGACCCCCTGCTCAGCTACCAAAAAGTGTTTTTAATCGTTTTCTTGAAGGAATGCACTCAAGACAAATACGGACAGTACCACATAATCAGTACAATATCGTCTTATGTCAAACAAGGCCAAACAATATGCCATATAGGCCTCCTATCATTAGAGATTTTCGTCGGCAGTCGAACATTAACATTTTTTATGAACCCCTCCTGGAAAAAATCCGACTAAGGCATGGTTTTTCTGTAGTGCTGTTTTGTGGGTTGGTTTATCAGTTTCCTCATTTGGTATAGGAACTTTCATTACCCACTGGAATCCTTTCTTTAAAAAATGTATTCAATTTAAAATGAATGATAATAGTAACGAATGGATATTATTGGTAGGTGTTACGATTAACATTTGCGTCAGTGTTGTTTTCAGCTATATCAGTCTTCCTCTGTATAAATGTGTAAACATGTTGTGCATTAATAATTAATCAGTGAATGCACAATGAAGTACAAAGATGGCATAAAAAAGGCTTCGATTTGCGTATGAATGCTTATTCAAGTCATGCTTGTCAGACTGCATTACTTTCTTGATACAAGCGCCGCTCTAGTCGATGATGACTGTTGCTGCTTTTCCCCGGAGAAAAGGCACATTATGTATGGGTCTTTTATAAAGATGGGAAATCTTTTTTTCATTATCGATCTTTTCTTGAATTCATCTTCAACCCAAAAAAATACGTATCCATACTTTCTTCCTTAATTGAAAAGAATTAGATGATTTGATTGCGAAGTATTGATTCTTTCTTCCTGAATCCAAAAGAATCAATGACTTGATTAATGATTACTGATTTAGAATTCTGTCCCTGAGAATGATAGCGGTTATATTTGTTTAAAAAAATTGCAGTTGTATACATTCGTCTGAAAATCATCACATCCACCAACAGATTTCAGACGCAGTATGTATTCATTCGAAGAACTGCATTTCTTAAGAGCATCGCCGCTGCTTAGGAGAGGTATATGTCATTACGTGAATGGGTGGCAGACTGCATTGAATTCATCGACGTTTACATCAATAGATTTTACACGCGCCTATCATTTACTCGACAATCAATGAGCAATGTTTCTGCGCTGATAAGAAACTGTTAGTCGTTTTATTAAAGCCTGTCTATGTTTCGTTAAATCTCTCTTCTTTTGTCGAGCTGTTTGATGTGCTTACTGGGGAGAGAAACACGATTGACAATTTTCGTCAATGATTTCTCTTCATCTCTGTTAATGTTATCGCTGTGATCGCTTTTTCAGTTGAATCTTTTTATTGAATCTGATAGCAGAGAAGTTTCACTCAAAAGTTTGAAAGATCGAATTAAGCCTATTAGGCTTATCTAGGTTAAGAGTTTTGATTCACAAATCTTTTTAGCCAGACTTGGATCCAGATCTGTACTTGATGATATCTACTTAACTTGCTTTCAATTTCACATCTTTGAACTGTGTCCAGCAGTTATTCTATCCTGAGTACTTCCTGGCATTTTGACTAATGCTTTTCGCGAAAACATTGACAATCCCTTATCACTTGCAATAGAAAAAGCAATGATGAGGAGAGTTGATGGATTGTTGAAAAATTCAAATCGCACATTATCTACAGCCCAATTATGGTCGAAGGAACATCCATGGATCTGTTCAGTTCTCTAATAATTTGTTGTTAGGTTACTAACTAGTAGTCCTCTTGAATACTAAGCTTATCATCTCATACATGATAGATTTTTCACACTGCTATCCTAGCCAAAACTATGCTCGCGTTAAGGTACTTTTTTTTAAAGATAGTACTCCTAGAGACTGGGTTGATTAAAGATTAAGGGCTTTATATCGTGCTTTATCAAATTACTGCACTGTTCTGAGACTTTTCTTTCCTCTGATTTCCTGTCTATTACTGAAGGCTGAATGCTTATGACTCATATTTTTACAGCGAATGAAATATCATGTCCATCCTGCGCCCCAAGGTTATAATGTATTCCTTCATCCTGTGTGTCTCATTCATGTTCACAAAAACTATGGAATTTACCTTTGCCAGAATCAACATATCTTTGATAACCGTTGTTTATTTTCCAAACAATTTGAATCAACTGAGCCTGTCCGAGATATGGTGTGTCGTTTCCTGTATTTTCAGTAATTCATGTTACGCAGTGTATGCTGTTGTGATGTGAATTGTGTCATGTACATTCAGTTGATTAGAACGAATACATTCCTTAGATGGCGATACCGTTTCCTCTGGGGGGTAACGTTGAGGATGCTTTGACTCATAGCCCTTCTGTTACTATATGCATTGAATAAAAAACCCGTACATCTGAATTAACGTTTCTGTCGTTTGGCTGTAGATCTCACATGGCATAATCATCGAGAATGACGATAAGAAATCACTTTAGGTTATTAATTTGATACTTATCACTTTGAATTGCATTTCTTTATGATAATGACTTTAGTAAGAGTTAGTGCCAGTATCCACGATGTGAATATGATCAGAATCAATCCTATTTCTCAAATTCCTGGGTGGAAATAGCAATGAGCTACTAAATCTCATGGTAGAGAGAGACAGGTACACCTAAAATGTTATATATGGTATTCTATTGGATTCAGCCCAAGACGCGGGGTAGAATGCTCTTAACAATTTACTCTCACTGCCTATTTCAATTTCGGATGTTTGTTTGCATATCAACAAACTTGAATTCAGCCCAAGACCATAGATTGCTCCAACCATTCTAATCACACAGAAGGACCGCTGACTTGGAAAACTTGGAGAGTCAGAAAAATCTAGACACAAATCAGGAAAATTTTGAAAAAATCCTGGAAAACTCCTGGAATTTGGATATGGATTTGTTAGTGACCACGCGTTTTTCCATCAATGGATTCACAAAAAAAAATCAATAAATTGTAACATTTTAAACCAAGAAATTCTTCTGATTTACTCGGGGAATTTTCTCTTAATTGGTTGAAAGAGGCCACCCTGTACACTGCCTATTTCAATATGGGATGTTTCGCTGATATATCATCAGACTCGAATTGATTGAGTCGCTTCCATGTAGAAGATAGTGTACTTTGCTTGTCTTAAAAGCGAAGTACTCCGGCATCTGTGATTGTGTTACTGGGGCTTAATGATGAATTTCTCGGATGAATCATCAGGTGGTTGATCAATCAATGCGGGGCCCGCGTGCGCGTGCAGCTGGGAACGCACACGACAGAAAAACATGACTACACAATTAATGACAAATTTGTATTTCGGATCAGTTGCTGGCGACGTTGAATCGACCCGACTGACGCCGAGTGAGTCTCGCGGTGACTCACAGTTCGATAGGTAGATAAATTTTCCCGATGTGATTCCCAATGGACCGAGAGGTGCTGCTGCTGTAGACAGCTCTATGGTCTTTCCTCTGTGCTGTCTCTTCATAGACCTAGTCGATGTCTTAGATCTCAAGTTATTCTGTCTCATATAGGCCTACCTAATTAATACAACTTTTTACGGTAAAAGAGATTTGCCTCGGCTGCTTCAATTTTATGTGACAATTTACATTTCAATTTACACAGCTACACGGATAGTTGTTTCACCCACAATATAGATTCAACAAACAGTTCTTGATACTTTTGTTCCGATGTTTCGGGAGGATTACTTCCACCCATCTTCAGAGATATATCGAGATTGAAAATAGTCTCTACTATCTACAGCTACACGGGTATTGATACATTTTAAGCCTGGAGTGAAAACCTACCTTTTTAACCAACATTTTATCGAAATCTAATAGGATGGTGTATATATTTCATATAAATGCTCTAATAGTTGAAACAGTTGAAAGCGGTATATAAATAAATCATATTGTTATCATCATTAGCTTCTATGTCTCTAATGAACGATTCCCTAAATGATGGCCGGTCCTCGTCGAATTATATAAACTCATTACTGCTGACTGTCATTTCATTTCGATCAATTACATTCAATTAAATGTGAATGCGACCTGGATTCTGTAATTCTATCTATGAACGACCGTACACGCTTTACGAGTTTCCACTCGGATATTTCGCTTCCTAATGAAATCGCTGCTTATAAACCCTCGGAGATGGGTCTCGATTTGAATATACAATCCCGGATGAGATGGTTGTATATGTTTTTGCGCTGTACGCTTATAATCAATGAATCAGTTTTTCCCTAATCCGGCATGGCTGTCATTATTTGTTGCTAAAATGATGCGTAGGAAGCGCGAAGATTATCGGCTGCAAGTTTGAAGTATTCGAGTGAAAGATAAGGATGAAGCCTCCATCAACGGAATATCGAAAATGATTCATTTCTCGTCGCTGCACTCCAATTTTACTTGTGGCAGATATTCATACACAGTGAATAGTCTAAATGTGCTTTCCTTTAATTTCCGAAATATTTCATTTTACCGTACAACCGCGTATTTTGGTTGAAACTATCATTTTCAACCGGTGAATGTTTTTACACCCGACGTCCACTGTATGAACACCGTGATCTATCAGGTTTTATACATCATCTAAACCACTTTTGATAGATGAAATTTGATAGCAACATTTCTTTCTCATAAACTGAACCATTAACTCCCACTGGTCGTGGTATTGGTATATACCCGGTGACTCAGTGATTGATTTCATATCAACAACCATACTGCGGGTTTCATGGGTGCTCGTATTGCAACAAGTTGATAGATCTGTCTCAGAACTCACAAAATCCCAACGGTTCGAAATAGGTGTGAGTACACATGGCTCGCTCTGTCATTTTACTTTACAATCACCCGTGATACTTCGTCAAGCGTGTCTTGAAAAAAATATCAATCATTTCTTTAGTGGGGACCAGAAAAATCTTCCTCCATTCTCAGTATGACTCATGCCAGATTCGATGTAACATCAAAGCTTCTCGGCTTACGATGATCGCTTTAAGTAAATTGACTTGTTGATCCTCCGCAGTGCGAAGGTTATTTCGATGCCCAATGTAGTGAGCCTTTGAAATATCTGGTAAAAAGACTTCAGAGACACTGCAATTATCAATCAATGAACAGACTCATTTCTTCATAAAAAAAGATTGTGAAACTTCTAAGAAGGAAGACGTGAAGACCCTTTGAAATGTTGAAAATAGTGGTTTTCATTCACTTTTCTGTGTGTTTTATCTTAAAACTTGATGATTTACATAATTCAGTAAAAATTCTAACCACCTTACAATACTGATGACATTGTGCGCCGAAGGCCAAAAATTATAGTGTAATGATGAAATGAGGAGCTGTAAGACATTAGAGTGTGTGTCTGTGTCTCCTGAGTATGTCTGTCTCCTGGTGAGATATGAGAGCTTTTGCAGATCCATCGTCATTCAATTTATTAATTACAATCGATTGTTTCACAGCTATTTGAATTCTCATACGAGGAGGTCGTTAATCAAATTAATAGCGATAGTTCATTCCTAGAGCAAGCGATAGAATTTCTCTCTGTGAGAACGCTTCTTCATCGACATCGCTGTAAACTCCGTCTGCCAGCCGACCATCCCTGATAATCACGACAGATTACATCGTTAGAATAATATCAGGAAAACCTTTCCAAAGGAGACGGATATGTAAATCAGTCATCTTTGACTGACAGGGAATGTTTTCATGAAATAATTTTGCTATCAGTTTGTTTATGACAAGATAGAAATTGAATTAGTGAACTGGAATTGGCATAATTTTTCTATTTGCATACCTGGTTCAAAAGGGAGGACCAATACATCTTTGAGTAGGTTTACCTAATGTTTACTAGTGGGAAGCCTTTCTCCGTGCGGATTGTTAGCATTGCTCATCTCATGAACTCAATCATTTCCCAAGTTGTATACCTTTCCCTGAACTTATTCATATAATCCACGTTTTGCAAATATCTTCAATTTCAGATTGGCTGTATAATCATTGTCAGTAAATATCATAACAATTATGGGCGCGATCATTTTCCTTTAAACTCCCAGTGAATAGGAGATGATTTTGTGGAACTGAGATCAGGGATCAAAAAAGTTATTCTCTCCAGTTTTAGTCTGTGTGGCTCTCGGCTTTCTACTCGAATGTTTCTATAGCAACCGCTCAAAAGGTCTTGTTACAGGTGCCTGTAAATAATAAACCATCCTCTTCCGTTTTTAGGGGGAGTTTGAACAGATTTAAGGTACTACTGACAAATATTTTCAAATCAGATTGCAGAGAGATTTCTTCCTTTGTAATGGGAATTGCATCAGCGATTTTTTTTGAAGCCATAAAAACTGTTACAATTATGTTTATCTATATACATTGATACTGAGTATGCGTTATTAGGGGTTTGATGGCACTAGTCATCAATATTTGCGTTTCAAAATAACAATTACAATTGTGAATTTTGGCATTTATTTTGTAATCAAATATATTTCATAACTCATTTTATTTTTGATGAATTCTGATAATCATTTTTGAGAGATTGTGCACTACGTCATCAATATATCGGGGCTAGACTGGTTGCCAGTCAGTTCAATTCAATTATCGATATAAATCAAATGAGAATGATTTCATTGACCCCTAATATTATTTAATTCATATTATTCATTGTCGACAATATTACGAAATATGTGTTATTTTTCAAGGGTTCACGTATCATCCATAATAGGACAATTTCTAGAGAAAAGACTCAGTTCAGGAACGATGATATTATCAATTTGGATGAGTCATTTTTATTGCAGATGTTGTGTTGATATAACATGTGGAACACGGGCTGAAATTACCTTACCATGACATTAGATGCATCCGTGCAAAGTTTGTCGGTCGTCAGTCCGTCTCAGTCGTTTAATTGGGGCAGAAATGAATCATATCATTAACAATAAACAACTAATCAGTGGTTTTTTCATGAATTTCTAATGAGATTATTCATCTATTCCATTCACTCTCTGATAACGGGGAGCTTTTTATGTAGCTGTGGTCCCCAGCAGTTGTGGCACAGATTAGAATTAAAGAGACCATATGGACTTCCACTAAACTGCTGCTACAGTGACATGATATACGTACACCTTATGGTGGGTGGAATTTTGGACATCAGAAGTCATCAAAAGAAAGTATAGTATGGAGGAGTATCTACCAAAGGCGGACAAGAATAGCGTTTAAAGAATATGACATAGATACTAATGTCATACATCCAAATATACCAATAGTCAAAGCCCAGCTTGATCTCTTTACTCAAAAAGATTATTCAAATAATTTCATGAAAATATCAAATGATCATTCTCATGATATATGTATGTATTTATGTATGTTGTATCTATATAATCTAGTTGGATGATATCATGATTATGATTTATCATTAATTCAGCCCATAGTGCTCTCCATTTATGAAGTATTGAGTATATTTACTCAATGCTTTTAGGTCACCGGGCGACAGAGATAAGTATGTCTCAAATTACCAAAACATTTTTAGGGATAGCATGTATTGGGAGAGGGTGCCTTGAATATATTCTAATAGAAGTATGGTTTGAAATGGAGAAGTTTTTAATCGAAACATTACTGCCATCAATGTTAACATAATTTTTTTATTGGAAATTTTTACGGTCATTGTGATCCTATGACATCGATAATGTCCACGGTACCTTATAATAAAGTTATAGACAGTACACATTTGAACAGGTACTAAACTGCCGCA
This sequence comes from Tubulanus polymorphus, assembly GCF_964204645.1. Lineage (NCBI taxonomy): Eukaryota > Metazoa > Nemertea > Palaeonemertea > Tubulaniformes > Tubulanidae > Tubulanus > Tubulanus polymorphus. Next base: position 7,276,758 of record NC_134027.1, on the reverse strand, counting down.
CGTGTCAAATAAGTAGCAGCAAAAATATATATTTTTGGTAGCAGGTGATTACTTAGTACCATTTATGTAATTCGTAGGTATTTAGGCTAAAAATGATACCTTGTTTCCCCTAATCGGCCATGTCATTTTGTAAATCGCACTTACATGTGCAATCACAATTCATTTCTATAACTGCCAGGTGATTTATAGTTAGTTTGATCATATCTTTTTAAAAAGTAACTTAGGCCTACAGGGTAGCTCTGCAGAAATGAGAGAGACGTAGTATCAATTTTTAGCCCCACCATTATGTATTTGCATTTGATGTTCCAGATGTAGAACTTCATTGACTAGCGACGCAACTGCCCTCTTACCTCATATCTTTGTTCCTTGGTCAGATTTCTGTTTAAAAATCATAGTTTTGGAGATTCGTTTCCTTCTTCAATGAGCTTAGTGTTAATTATGACAAACCACCAGCTACTTTATAACAGGTCAATGATCATCTATTTACCTCATTATTCAACTGTGTTTGCTATGCAATTTGTTATTTACCACAGTTGTTTTATTGTCTCTAGTTGAAAGCTGCTGGTATGGCATTTATTTGTTGGAATACAGTAATAAGCTGGACTATAATAAATCACCAATTTGGTCAAACATTTCTCAGTCATGTATTTTTCCTTTCATTTCTCATACTGTCTAGTTCGATGTTCAATCTTTCCTATTCTTGTGCTTGTTGATCTTGATCTCCATGCAATGGAGATAAATTATTTCGATGACATCTTTTATTTGAGAAATATGTTGGTATTACGCTCGAGGTATGCCCATTATTTGTTCGTGAAAGGAAACATTTTTCATCTTAACTGTTTATTGCCACCGTCAAGCCAATGATTTACTTTTTTGAATTTGTGTGGTGTTAAACCATGGACTCTAAATGTTTTAGAGTCCATGCTCGAACTGTCTGGTAAAACAGTGGAGCCGCATCACAACGAATTTCAGGGGCCAGAAGATATATATATTCGTTATAACCAATATAGTTGTATTAAGCGGGTTTCATATTATCCCAAGCTTGATTGATATGAGTTTTAGCCGGGACATGCTGAAAATCATGGTAATTAACGGGTTTCAGAATGATCGTATTAATGAGGTTCAACTGTATTTATGTAATTTGTGATGAAATTCTACGTTTGTAATATTTTACCATCATTAAATCATTACATGTGAGCTTGGAGTATTACTCCAAGATCTGAGATCGCGATAACAAGGTTTGAATTTTAAAAGATTTTATATATATCCATTCAACACAAAATCACAAACTGATTGAAACATATGCAAACTCTTGTCAATTTCAACTTTACAGGAAAGTGACATGTTTTTACTCCTTAAATTGATTGCTTCTAATTTTGTCGATACTTCAACTTGATATTCTGTATATTTTCAGCTGTACATACGATGATGTACGACTTGTTGCCGCCGTCGATATATTTCCGTTTCAACCCGTACTTGTCGGAGGAGTTTCAACTCGACGAAATACGACCAGACAAGCTCGAGTTGATGAACTACGAAACGCGATTTTACTGTCGTAAAAACGAACAGAAACTGAAACGGGCTTGCGAGAAATTAGCGCAACCTCGACAACTTCATCAGAAAGCTACTGATTATGTCAACCTCAAAGTGAAATCTTTGAACTCATAGTCAATCAATAAAGAAATTTCCAGTTTCTAGGCGCCATTTTGTGGTGGTCCCTCGAGGTCCCCATTGTTGCGATAATTTGCGCTCATTTTTAAAGAATAAGTTTAGATTGAATATCATATAGTTCTGCAGTCCCTTGCTCGACGAAATCAATTTATACACCATTTTAAAGGAAATGAAATGCAGATATTTGCTGGCGATTCTTGGAATTTTTGAACGCAACAATTGAGAACAGTGACGATGTGAAACCAAGGACCGCATATCTTAACCGTGCGTAAAAGAAACCGCAATATCTATTAATTTTGAAATATCTAAGTATTTCTTGAAGCTATATTTCCAATTTTCACAGAGGTTAAAGAGGGTTATTTGCAGTTTAAGCCTGCGTTTAATTTTTTTGAATACCTTTACTGACGACTGATCTGTACCCGCTTGAGTTTGAGATTACGCGCAAAAGGGGTCTCCGACTGCGCGCCACCATTTCACTGAACATTGAGATTTGTGAAAAGAAATCGCAGAAATAAGATTTTATACTGGTTTGTAATTATTGATATTGCTTCTGATGGTTATATATTACCTTTATTTTCGTATGGTTGAAAATGGACTTTGAGTGCTTTGATGAATTTGAGTTTTGTAGCGTTGGGAAATTAAAGGATTTCTTGTAAGAGTGGGGACTTTCCGTGTTGGTTGCAAATGTGGCCTAATTGAGAACCTAATTTGCGTTTCAACCGAATGTACCACTCATGGTTGGACACTAGAAAAAAATTCTAAGTTTTTATATATTTTTGAATATGTGGCGCAGCTGAAAGTTGCCAAACTAGTTGACCCCCTAAAACAGAATATCAAATGGGGGACAGATGAACCCCTTTAAATATTATATTGGAATTTTATATCAGTAAGGTTTTCTGGTCGATGTTTTCCAACAAGAAGGTTGAGATTCAGTAAATTCATCATATGATCACAGAATGAGGGATTACCAGAGAGGGATATGTGTTAAATATGTCCTAAGCGTTTAAATTGACTGGCACATTTCACCATCGACTCTAAAACGTTTGATTTCACCGAACACAAAATCGGCGCTAGGCTGGACGGGCTTTATACGACAATTCCTCAACTGGGCCGTTCAAACTTCAATAGCGGGACAAACCGGACGCCGAAACCAGCTAAACGAATTGGCCCCGCCAAAATACGGTACAAACAAGATATGGATTATCATCTCAAAATATCCCCATGAAAATGTGAAGAAATCAAATTGCATTTAAAGATTTCTTGTCGCAAATCTCAATGTTCAGTGAAATTGCAATGCGCAGTGGGAGACCCCTTTTGCGCGTAGTCTCAAATTCAAGCGGGTAAGGATCAGTCGTCAGGAAAGATATTCAAAAGATTTTAACGCAGGCTTAAACTGCAAATTACCCTCTTTAACCTCTGTGAAAATTGGAAATATTGCTTCGAGAAATACTTAGATATTTCAAAATTAATAGATATTGCGGTTTCTTTTACGCACGGTTAAGATATGCGGTCCTTGGTTTCACATCGTCACTGTTCTCAATTGTTGCGTTCAAAAATTCCAAGAATCGCCAGCAAATATCTGCATTTCATTTCCTTTAAAATGGTGAGAAATTGATTTCGTCGAGCAAGGGGCTGCAGAACTATATGATATTCAATCTAAACTTATGTTTAAAAAAAGAGCGCAAATCATCGCAACAATGGGGACCTCGAGGGACCGCCACAAAATGGCGCCTAGAAACTGGAAACTTCTTTATTGCCATGTGGTTTGTGCATTTTGTTTACAATAAATAAATCCATGCCACGTCTTCATGTTGAAAAATTGCTTTATTGTTTGATTATATCTAAATGATATGGATCCAAATTATCATTTTGATTGAAGATTCAACCAGACTCGAGATTTCAATTTTGAAATGTTTAACATGAAGGTGTGAAGCAGGTTGTTTTATTCTTAAATATTACAATTCGCATTAGAACTTAGTTTGTGCATCGGTTAGAATGAGCATGGCATGAATTGTTTCATTTCTGTTCAAATTTGGAGTAATCATTTGACAGTGATCAAATTATTGCTCCAAGGTTTGAAGGTTGCTTTTCAGATCTTCTCTAGTCAAATTGTTTAAATAATTATGTTATTTGAGATAAACTTATGTTGAAATGTGCTTACTAGTAAAATGATGTAAATGTTATTCAGTTGGGAGTTTAAGATGAAATAGATTCTAGAATGATAATAGATGTACTAGAATGATTGCAGTTACTACGTGTACATCAACTTTTGATATTTTAGCTTATGATAAATATATATATTGTAAAGAGTTTCATAATACATAGTAACTGCCAAAAAACAATGGTAGTAACTCAAATGTTTACCTGGATTAGAGTGGGCCACCATCATACTTATAGAATTTGCACTTATTCTATTTTCAAATGAATCGTTTCAATGAGAATATTGATGTGATTGGCTCACCTCAAATGTTCCAATGTGATGTCAGTTTTTATAATGGTTTCAACAGAATTATTTTCAGATAAATCATAGAATTACATATTGAATCGCTGTTAATTGTCTTTCATCATAAAAAGTAGTCAATCGCACGACCATTTAATATGATGCTTTTCATAGCGATAATTATGGCGATATGGAAACCAAAGTCGAATCAAGATCTGTTATCCGGTTGATCCGAGTCGCAGCAAGTGCAGTGACTCATAGTCTGCAGTAATTCGCTCATGCAGGCAACAAATTTCTAAAACTTATGAGATCTTTGTGTATTCAGTATGTTGATTTTTTTTTTAAATTCCCACTAGTGTCATCTGCTAGTTGTATATCAGCAATTCTCTGCAAATTACAGGATCCATTCGTGGTATCAGGCCATAGTCCAAAATTGGTTTTGCATTAATTTTTTTCAAAGAAATTCAAATTTTATGTGTATAGATGAAGTTGATATCAAATGAACTAATGTCTCATTTTGAACTGCAGTCAAATAGAGATGTACTCAGTTCAACCAAAATAGGTAATGTCATAGATGTTGCAGAGATCACTATGAGCATTTTGTCCAAACTGCTACTAAATGTTTAATGTATGTTGCTATCAGCTGATGTTACTGCCGCCATAAATGTATTAAAAAGCAGCTATTGAATAAATTATGTTTTAAAACGAAAGTTTACTAGTCCAAATTTCATATTTTTACTTGATGATCAGATGGACCAGCATACAAAGAGACATTTCCGTGACAGGTGTGAGTACCCCTGATGATGGCTAAATATAGTCTTGAGCTGAAACGTTGCTCAGATATACATGTATTTACAATTGAAGAATTGAAGACTTTGGCTAGATTATTGTGGGATTTCTGTCGTATTCATCTTACGCGGATAGTGTGTATCTTCTCCACTTATAAAAACGGGAAATTCACAGTGCATTTATTGCAGAAAAATATTTATGGAAAATAAATTGGAAGTGGACAGCCTGAATATGGCGTTATTCTTGTAAACGCTATTTTGCAACCTCATTCTGAGTGGATACTGATATCGCACAGGTACACTTTCTTTTTTCAAGAAAGGGTCACATGAATTAGTGAAAAATCCTGAAATCTTGCTCGAATCCTTTCTTAGTTAGTGCAGGGCCAAGATATGGCATAGGACAGAATGGAGAGCGATTAGATTGAGGAGAGGAGTGGGTTTTCCGCAGATCCAAATATTCGATATCTTTCCCTAATTGGTTTCACTTTGTCACTGACGAAGCTTTCTTACCCTAATGGAATGGTGAAAAAAGAAATTGATTGTTCAAGTTATCAGAAATGTTATATAAGCTTTAGTATTATTGGAGAAATAGCGTGCTCACAATGGCTAAGTCCACTTCCAAATTAATTCGCCAGAAAATATTTTATGTCCCGATTTTCTTTTGGATTTGCATGTATCGAGATTTTCTATTTTTTTTCCTGGATCGCAAGGATTCGAACACGGTTTTATGCTGTCACAGGTGCGATTGGAGGACGCTATGGTCACGTGGACGATTGATTGGCAAATGACGTCACTCAACAGAGTTCCCACTGAAGGTGTGTGAAGAGGGCTTTCCTCGGATTAGATATTTCTACTCATTACCGGATATTTAAGAAAACGGTAAGGCTTAAACGAAATGTGTAACTGAACAGGTTAATTCTTATGTGTTAAATCATCTAGTTGCCTGGTCAGTAAACTTATTTTCATCACAGCGCGCTGTTCGAATAGAATGTCAACGTAAATGTTGACATTTACAATTCAAGCATCGGGAAATCCAAAATGGCCGCCGCCATTGCATTTTCGATTCTATGATTCATTTAGGCATATCGTAAATACGGATCCGCCTTTGGTAGATTCAGTTTTAATTGTTAGTGGCTTTTCTCAAAAACTACAGTATCAGGAAGTGAAGGGAAAATAGTAAGTGCTTAGGTCGAGTAAATAGTCCTTTAGTCTCATCTCACAAACTAACTAAACTAGGCTAGGGAATTTAAATAGAAAGAGTAGGCCTCTATCTCTAGTGTGAAATGATCAAAGGGTGGAAAAGGAAATGTCACAAATAGTGAGTTGTTTTCTGGTGAATCGAAAATAAGAATGCAGATGAAATTAAACAGAAAAAGGGTACTGGGTCTGGGTGGGTGAGATATAGCCGTATAGGTTGGCTTTAAGTTGGCTTGAAGTGAAGTCCTAAAAATAACTTCATTGTCTTGATCAGTCCAATCTCTGTTTTGTGCACTGTGATTGGGTTTCACTTCCCTATTTCATTAGATATTTAGCTGCTGTATAGTAAAAGTAGTAGGCCTTCAACTGGCATTGGTCAGTGGCCCAGAACACATTAGGCCTAGTAAGCTAAAAACTAGTGGGTTTTTATCTTATTATCCGTTCACCATGTTTGAGTGTGCTTGTCGTTACATTAGGCCTAGGCCTATTGCCTTTCAAATCATGAAGCTTAACATTTTTGGTAAATGCGCACGTTTTCACAATTGATGATTGATTGGTTGTTTTGGATAATTCTTTGTTGTGGGCAAAACAATAAAGTAATCATCCATTATAGAACTAATTGACCAATTAGGCGTGCTTATGAGGTAGTTACAGTTATGGCAGGCTATAGACACATAGCAATTCAATGACAACTCAATTTTGCTTAATGTCGTATTTTAAGTTCTAACCATCTTTTTGGGTTACATTGGTGCTAGTTTATTGATCATACCATAATCATCAATCAATATACACTCAGTGACTGCTTTTATCATTGATTATCGTAGTTGGGCCCCTACAGTTAGATAACTTGTAAGGCTATGTATAAATAGTGAAATACCCGCCGAACCACAGGGATTTTTAAGCTGATAACGTCAAATTTTTGTGATTCATTGTCCATTAATTTCGTTGGAGAATTTTAAAATGTATAAATATTATGGGTTTGGCTGGGTACTTCAAATATATTACAAACAAATCTAGTATGCCGAGTATTAACAACGTCCCCTTATGAAATATACAAAAAATATAGGCCCACAGTACAAAGAAGGTGATTGGGGTACCGGCACTCTCAATGTGGTGCCATAAAACTCTGGGCTATTCATAATTATTTCATTTTCGATGAAATTTGAACTTGATTCTTGGCTTCCAAATCTCAAAACGTCACTTGAAAACTTGACTCTAATCTAAATGAAGTGTAGAAGGAATTTAAGCGCGGTAAACCAGTAACTACTAGCGATCCTGGCAGAATCCTCGCTTGCCACAGTACTGTTGTCGGTTTCCCGTTGAAGCGCAATAACCCAATGCCATTAGCGGACCTGCTGGAATCCTCGCTTGTCGCAGTATCCTGTTACGTGACCCTCAATAAACCCAGAAAATTGTTGCGTACTCGGTTTACCTGCTGGTGAGACGTACACGTTGTAGTCGAGCGATAGCATCATTCAATCATTATTGGTTGCTATAGTATTAACAGCGTGGGTGAAATTTAGTGAACGGCAGACTCACTTCCTGCAGATGCGCAGGCACAGCGGACGTACTGTCAGTGAAACGTTTGTGTCACATTTCTTAACGTTTTAGTCATTCATTTGCGTCATTTTGTTGTGGTTTCTATTGGACTATATTAGATTGTAGTGATTGTGAAATGATGTTGATAACAGGTTTTAGTGAATAATTCATTTCAACTAGTGTGGTGTGATTTTTGTCTCACCGAATTACGTTGGTCTATCAAAGGATTATCAACTACCTGTCTTTAAACTGATTTTGAGGATACAATGTCTGTGAGCGATGAACTGTTGGGATTAATGTGACGATTAGTTTGGGTATTTATTTAGAAAGATCCATATCTTTAAGGAGTATTTGCATTATTCATTGAATTAGAATCAATGGATTAAATGGCTGTTTAAAACAGGTAAAACCTGAATGAATCGATCAAATTTTTTGTGTGATCTGTTGAGTTATGTAAAATTCCAGCTTCGGTCACAGATTAAGGCGTTGGTTGTTTTGAGCTGTCAAAATTTGATGATGAAATAATCTCGTCGTTGAATAATCTCATCATTGAATAATCTCCACCCCTTTATATAAAAGGAAAGTTTTTTGCAATTAATCATTTTAGTAGTAATCTCTACGTTGTAGTAATAGTAATCTCTATTTTGCTTATTAATTGTTGATGTACGAAGTCTGTGCTCTCTGCTGGTTTTGAAAACTCTGCTATAAAGCATAGCTGTGTTTTATCGGGTGTAAATAATTCAGCGATGAACGGTGCTGCCATTTATTGGGTATTACTAGACTAAATCGAGGTGTGTCCATCCGTCTAGTGTCTGTCCAACATGGTGACCAAAAAATGTCTGATTTATCGTTATCATCGTGATTTTTATCTGTTTCGTCTTCACTAATGTAGGTCTAGCTTCTTTTATCAAGGCTATTACAGGGATATGCATTTTGTGGACAATGGCAAAATAATTGTTTTGATTGCCTTAAGATAATTCTGTATTTATTTGTATTTTTTAGGGAATTTAGAAGCAGGTTACGCGAGGAATTTATACATTTATATATGGTATGTATTACTATTAACGTTGAATTATATTTGAACAGCTGTGTTAGTTAGGCTTCGTGTTTTAGCGTTTTGTCTGAGCCGATGATGGATTTTGTATGTTATTTAACAGATTTCCAGCCGATCCCCTACTCTGTCTCTCAGTGGATTTAACCCGGTGACATATTCGCCAACTTCTTTTTCTCGTAAATGTCAGGCACATCGAGTTGTCGAGTTGAGGTTCACTCTTACCTACTATGATTACTGATAAGTTCCAAATGTTCCGATATTTTTACTTCTAAGCGACCCTCTGGATCATACTTTTTTCAACATAAGTAGTTGTGTAGTCCTCATGGATTTATTTTTCAGAGTTGACAGGTTGTGAAACAGAATGACGAATTGGAGACGAGTCCCTTTGGGTGGACTGACACTCATTGTTATAATAGCATCCACATTAGCAGGTTAGTGTTTATTGCTGCCAGCGAATAAGACAAATATTGCAAACGTCAATTTATACTGTTCACGTGTTTTTGCATTAAGCACAAGTGAAACAGAAAATTTAAAAAAACGTTCCTGCCTTTAAGTTTCTCGGACTATTTTTTACCATCGATGGTCAAGAAAAGACAAAAATCTGTTCTCATGCCATAGGAAATGTACCAATGTCCGGAGTATATATGTTCATATCCTGGAAAATAGTTTTTGCACTGTGTACTTAATGTTATTTGAAAAAAAAAACACTCACTGTTGTGGTTTTCGTTAGTGAAATGGAGAATGGATTATAATACAGACCGTAAGTGGCAGCATGACTGTTACACACAAATTCCTCCCAATCTTTCTATGTCCAGTGTCCAACATTATATCATGTATGCATTGTATAGGGTGGGGCACTTATGAAACCCATAGCTACCATTTTCAAATGCAACTCATACATAAAGGTTGTTGATAGTGTTTGGAAGTTATTGTATTATCTCGTTTGAGCTCTGTCGGGGGGGGGGGGGAGGGGGGCTCATTTAATTAACGTTAAGGTCATGGTCGTATTTGATAAGTCTTGTTGGTATCTCAATTGAGAACAGGGTAAAGGAGGCAAGTGATAGTGATTGTGTACTATCTGCAGGGATGCCATTAGTAACCATTCTCACTTCGGCTGATGAATGGATTTTGTATTTGGCTCTAATCGATATATTTTCTGGATGAAATTAAAATCTGTAAATCGTTTCAGATTCAATGATTGAAGATTAATGCCTTAAATAGGAACCCATTCATCTAGTGATATGAATCTCTTCAAGGTGGGCATAGGTCAGCCTTGCGACTCGCTGCGACAGCCAGTGATGACCGCTTCGCAATGACCCGCCGACTTATGCTCCCTTTTTGACTGCCGCTGATTGTTTGTGACTACCAGCGATGCTAGTCATCATGAGTCGCACGTGTTCTACTTTCTGAGACGCAGCTAGCTCCCTCAGTCACAACCGACCTACAGAAAATAGTCGCTCACTGTTGTTGACACTAACACCCCACTTGTGAAGCAATGTGACGATCGCATCATGCTGCAAGGCCGACCTACGCCCGGTTTAATGATCACTAAACATCTGGGGGGAGAGCCGTGGTACATGCTCGATAGTTACCCCGGCCCCTGAACACGACTGTTGAAATTTGTTCCTGTATTTCTTATACACTATAGAACTCACTTAGTTCGGATCATTTTGGGTGGGTCTGAACCGGATTAAACATCATATTTTATGTACATGTTATGATCCTGATTAAACAGGTTCGATTGTAAATGCATCGTGATATAATGCTAAGTGGACGATCTATCTACTGTCCTATCTCAATTGGACTGAAAACACAATTTTGTATTTTCGTGGATGGTTATTCCTGTTATCATTTTAGTAGTTATGTATGTCAGTTGTTACTGTACTAATAACATTAGCTCTGATTTAGCGACATGAAACATTTGATTGGAGTGAGCCAGATGAAAGTGCATGAAGAGTTTTGTGTCCTGGAATTATATATAAGAATTTGATATTCATATAAAATGGTGTGTGTTTATCCCTTAGTGTAGTGAGAATGATTACTTCAGAAGCACGTGTTCAAAAGTTATTTTATGTGTCAGAATATTTAGACTGTGTAAGATATATGCGTAAAAAACTATAAAACTATATATATTGCGTTCAGTTTTCATCAGCTAGCAGTTTCTGCCATCAAAATGAACTTTTTTATGAACTATTATAAAGTACATACGGCACAGCAGGCAGTCTGCTGAAGTGAAAAAGTTATCTTGTAGGCCTACATAGTATTTCATCATCACTGAAAATCTGCTAATTGGATTTGGTTAGAAAATTCAGCCATCATCATTCATTCAATTTTTGTATGAGATTTTGATAGATATGCATGTAACCAGCAAGCTCATTTCCCTCTTATTCAACAATAGGTGCCGGTAGTAACTTTGTTCGATTTCTCAAATGTGTTAATTCTAAATGTTTCACTTATAAATATTCATTGGTTCAAGATGAAAATTCCGATAACGAGACCTGCATGCTGATTTGTCATGCTCAATGAGAATTAATGAAATTTCTGATACTACGAAACTTAGAGTAATACCCGTGGAAATCAAGGGTGATTTTTTTAGCACAGAACTTATCGATTTTTTGGCCATGGAATTAAGTCGCACCATCTAGAAATTATGTGCTATGCCCGTGCCCGTGGAGACCAAATGAACTTGATAACCTGTACCGGTGGAGACTGGGAACACACCAAATTTTACAGCCCAATTCTTCTCCACTGCGAGAAAAAGCAAATCTAACATTAGTGGCCACCCTGTAAGCATTATTTTGCTGGCTAGTTATTTGAAAATTGCTCATGTACTGATGATGATCGTTGTTTGGACTATAATTACCACCTCCCATCCCTGCTCTTCATCTGTAAAAGCACTATTACATTCGAAGTAGTTGCAAACACGTCGATTACCTGAATTTTTAAATTTATCATTTTGATGCACTAAGTTCGTTATCTATGTATTTAGATGTAATTTGCACAACTCTTCAATGAATCTCCTGACTAACTAATGAATTTAGTCTGAAATTGATGTTATTCGTTCGTATTAACCCTTTCAGTTCTTAATCCTGGTTAAATTCTACAACATCATTCACATCAACCTGAGAAACGAGTTCAGCAACCGATGGCTTGATATTGAATGATTGTTTTTTGTTTCTTTGTTATTATGGAATAGAGATTGAAACGAAAGATAGTAGTCATGAAATATGTTGAAAAACTAACTTCTTTACTAATAACTCATGAAAATATGATGTAAATACGGTATGTACGGTATATTTTGGCTTTACAGAGCAATATACATCACAAACCTTAAACACATCAGTTGTTTAAGCATTTTGATTGCCACGTGAATATCAGTTCACTTAAAGATGGTGTACTTGCGTTTAAATTCATAATGTAAGAATTTGTTAGAGCTATATCTTTAACCAATCAGAAAATGAAAATTAACATATTCTTGGATTTTACTTTTCATTTAAGCTTCAACCCCACCGAAGATTAAGAGTCGTTCACGAGAAGTAATTGCGTATCGTTTAGGAGAAAGCGTTGAACTACCCTGCGTCGCTATAGGTGATCCGAAACCTCGGTAAGCCATGCATAGAATATTTCTAAAATCGTAAGCTCTACCTGTCGGACGATAGACGTTTGATCGTTATAATCTTCATTTCAGATATGAATGGAGACTAAACAACAAACCGTTTGATGTGAATGGTTTGGCAGGTCGTCTTACGCAACAGCCGGATTCCGGTACAATCGTGTTCAACCGTCCATTGAAGATGGATGAAGGTGTATATCAGTGTTTCGCGACGAACGAATACGGAACAGCGGCCTCATTACGAACCATTCTTATTGTAGCCGGTATGTTCATTAATGATTGTATTCTTGGGATCGGCTTCATAGACTGGTGTCAAAGTTATCCCTAGGAATAGATTCTCAATCTGGGTAACAACCACCATAGTAACAATAAGAAACCATGGTTATAACTGATAAATTTCAAAATGTTCTGAGGGACTATTTTGCTTCGACATTTATGAAACCCAGTCCTGGTATCTAAATATTACTATTAAAATCTACGTGTTTGGTGATTGTTCATGGATGTTACCTGGTGATATTATCTTTTGTTGCCTATTGATTGATTGATTTTTCTATTCCACAGTGCTACAGCCATTTAAAGATACAAGTTTGAAGACGTATCGCGTACAGATCGGTAAAGCTCTGTCGATACCGTGCGCATCGCCGAAGAGTTTCCCTCCAGCTGACATGTTCTGGGCTGTCGTATCTGAAACGACGGGCTTCAAACAGTTGATTTTAAACAACCGAGTAACAATGGATCAGGAAGGTATGCCTTCGAACAACGTCCACTACAAATCTGCCAGATTTTATCTATTTTTTTAATATAAGTAAAAATTTCGTTGAACTCATGTGATATTTTTCTCAATAGATAATATTATATATTGAATGAATTTGGAATATATTGATTAGGCAATTGTTAAGTCACTACTCATTTGTTTTTTGTAGGCGCCCTTTACTTTACAAATGTGAAAAAATCAGATCAACTTCCCGATGGCAGTAAATATGTCTGTGTCGCAGATAATACAGTGCTACGTACTTTCGTGCAAGGAGCAGACAGCAGAATTATCGTCGAAGGCTGTAAGTTGTAGAGGACTATGTTCATGTGTTATTGAGATATTCATTCGTGAAAGTTATTTGTTACGTTTAAGTTATGTTATTGTTTGAGTGAAAAGCCAGTGAAGTAGACACATGGGCATGTCGATGAACAAAAAATTTTCATTAACATTATTTCATATTACAGCGGAACCTGAACGATCGACTCCAAAACGTCTGTGGACAACGCCCAGTACGGAATGGAAAGCGGTCGCTGGCAAACCTTTTAAGCTCAAGTGTATCTTCTCCGGACAGTAAGTGACTTGAAATATCATCAAACATTTTGAATTAATGTTTCAATAGGTTCAACCCTTAAGAGTAATTACTTAATAAGTACCCTTAGCAAAGATGCCTCTGAAACCGGAACAAAATTTTCTCCACAGACCGACCCCGAAGGTTTCTTGGTTCAAAACGGATGGGACGATGCCTGGCAAACCAGAGGTTTACTACGAAAGCTACGGACAGGAAATGATTTTCCGACATATCAAAGTGAAAGATTCTGGGACATACCAGTGTCGTGGACAAAATGAACTGGGCAGTGTTCCAGAATCATTTTCTTACACAGTTAAAGTTGAAGGTATGCATTCAATGGAATTATTCTGTATTGACTGGATGGCTACAATTTAGAGTTTCTGCTGCTTTAAAACAGCCCTATTATTTTCCTTGTGTTTATTGTTCTCAATTTTCCACCATTCCACACTCTTGATTAATGGCATAGGCGTGACCGAAACCAAATAAGATTCAGACACAAATTAACTCTAATACCATAAGTTGTCATAAAGTTGGTGTGTTGCTTTTGATGTTAACCTGTTACAGTGCCGTCTACATAACATGACTTCCATTCCATCTCCATAACTCAAATAACCTTAACAGAAATCCTGTTATTGCAACTATATTTTCTACGGTATTTATTGTTTTCAGAGGCGCCATTTTGGATTACAAAACCAAGTGATCAAATTATGGCTGAAACTGAATCAGCATCGTTTATTTGTCGAGCTGGTGGTCGCCCGCAACCTACTATAAAATGGTTCATAAATGGAGTTCCCATAAACCGTATGTATTCACTGTCAATAAACAATGATTGACAAGCATAACTCAATAAAGGCTTTAAATTCTCTTTCATAAAAGTTATCATTTTGAATATCCTATTCAATACTGAGTTCTAGGGATAATCATCACTTGTATGGGCGTTAAAACCATCTATGAAATTACCCAAGATCCAAAATGCATGTACCCATGATCCAATGCGCACCCTTAGTCTAACTTTACTATACAGAATGGCAGGATCCCATCTCTGTAATACTTAGCTAACACCCACCGGAGTCGGGACAACTGACATCACAGCAATCCTGGAGATGAATTTTGGTATTTCCCAATAGTGCCAATGGGTAGTGCCAATGACGAGCCATTATTTCTATTATCTAAACCTATATTCAAAGTGCCTGTGGGATAATTCATTGTTATCTTTAACGCTTTCAATTCTGGATTTCAGAATCGCCGCCAAACAATCGTAGACTGGTGAGAGGTCATAACATCACCTATGTTAACCTTTCAAAGACCGATGCGCAGGTATTACAGTGTAATGCATCCAATAATCATGGTTATGTGTTTGCCAACGCATACTTGAACGTACTCGGTAAGTCAACCGCATCAATATCAAATAATTGTAATTGTCAATTTTGTGGTGATAACACTTCTTCGTTTTCTGTTTCTAAAGCTGAACCTCCTAGTTTCACTCTGCCACCGGCTAGAAAGAGCAAAGTTGCAGAAGGCCAGGAAATAACGATTACATGTCAAACATTTGGAGCTCCTAAAGCGAAGGTTTCGTGGTTTAAAGAAGGTACTCCCTTGACTGGTGGACGCTATTTAGTACAGTCTAGTGGAGATCTAGTGATACAGGTCAGATATAAACCTTAAGTTTGTTTTTTGTTGTTGTCAGAAGCAGGTCCTCTATTCAGTTGGATCCTTTAAATTAAATTTTATGATTTCTGCTTATAGCTTATATGGTAATGATTCTTCATTGTAGAATGTAGTGGCAACAGATGCTGGCAATTATACTTGTATAGCAAAAAATAAATTTGGTAAAGTGTCTAATTGGGGAAT
The DNA here is from genome assembly GCF_964204645.1 of Tubulanus polymorphus. NCBI lineage: Eukaryota > Metazoa > Nemertea > Palaeonemertea > Tubulaniformes > Tubulanidae > Tubulanus > Tubulanus polymorphus. The sequence goes on along the minus strand of NC_134027.1, from coordinate 7,261,283 downwards.
GGTGCAAGTGCGACGTAAGTGCTTCTATTGTTCAATGTAATAATGCTCTGTTAAATCATAGAATAACTTCGAATTTTGTTTCACAATTTGAATTTCAATTTTTCAGAACGAACTACAATTCAAACGAAACCGCAGGATATTAAAATCATCGCTGGCGAAGAGGCGAAATTCGTTTGCACGGCTACTACTGATCCGGAAGAGATAGGAAATTTACAAGTGAACTGGAAAAAAGATGATGATTTTATCAATTATCAGTTGGTTCAACGTGTGTTTAAGAATACGCTGGATGATTCTCTGACTATCAGTGGAACTATTGTGTCAGATACTGGACGTTACACTTGTGTAGCTTCAAATGGTTTAGATTCGGTGGAGGCCAAAGCTTATCTTACAGTTCAAGGTATCATGCAGTGTTCTAGTTCATTACAATCCGTTGCTGTGGTTGAATTTGTGTGAAGTATTATTATTGTTTACCATATTTGGTGCCTTATTCTAGAATTTTATTGATAACTATCAGGTAAAACATTCCAAAGCATTGGTCTGCACACTTTCAATGAGCGGACACCATAGTTATTACCGGGTATACCATAGTTATCCGATACTAGCGTATTAAACTTAATCATTTAATATTCAGACCGTCCAAGACCACCAATTGTTGATTTCGTCGATTGCCAGACGTATAAAAAGGAAAACCAGGCGTTGATCAAATGGAAACCGGATGGTGATAATTACGCTCCAATACTGGAGTACATCGTGCAATACAATACCACATTCACGCCAGACCAGTGGACGACGATGTCACCAGCAAACAATCCTGATTATAACACTCCTGAGGGTAATCAGAGGACTGAGATGTTGGTGCAGCTGTCACCATTCGCTAACTATACGTTCCGTGTTATCGCTAAGAACCGTATCGGACCAAGTCCTCCGAGTAAACATAGTTCAAAAACGTGTCGAACGCTGGAAGATGTACCGGATCAGAACCCGAAGTTTGTACGGGGCGAGGGTGACCAGCCGCGCAATATGATCATCATGTGGTCTGTAAGTATTATTTTCAATCTGAAATTTGTCATAAGAAAATGATGAAAGTACAAGTATATATTATTTAGGCTTTATGGAATTGTTCAAGTGTCATAAATTTTTTCTAGCCTATGCCTATGATCGATCGAAATGGTGTTGGATTTTACTATGAAGTAGAATGGAAATGTATAGATAACCTTGAAAAGTGTGATCCAGCCCTAAACAACAATAACGAAAACCTGGAAAGGATAGTTAAAGTGACGGACATGCTGAATAAAGGTCGTTATGTTGTCGATAATTTGCCCACGTATACAAAATTTGAAATAACAGTTCGAGCTGGTAATTCAAGAGGTCAAAGTCGAGTCACTCCTCCTATTGTGATTGGATTTTCTGGTGAAGATGGTATGTGCTAAATGTGTTACTGACATGATTCAACATCAAAAGGTCTAGCCCTTGTTTAATGTTCTATGTAATTACTTTTTTTAGAGCCCTCGGAAAAAGTACAGAATTTCAGACTTGACCTCTCTTTTCCGGTCACTGACCGAAAGGCTAAATTCATATGGAACAAGGTCGACCCGAGTCCGGATAAAGTCAAAGGATTTTTTGTTGGTTATAGGGTGAGTTTGAAAATGACATACAGTACATAGATTACCGGTATTATGAATTTCCTAGTTTTGAAATCCTCATCCCACTCCACGTTAGATTCTTTTGATTGGAGGTAGTTATAGCAAAACAGCGATCATTTAGTAGACATTTTTAGTTAGTTATTCATTGCAGATTGAATGTTTTTTTGATCTAAAGGTCCAGTATTATAGACAAAGTGATCCAGCTGATAAACGCTACACAGACATCATAATCAACAAACCACAGTCATTCAGCGGACGTAACAAACGAGCAGTTGACTCAAACCTAGAGGAAAGAATCATTGAAGATTTGCCGCCGTATTCCACAGTTATTGTGACCGTCATGGTGAGAAACAAGCGTTATACTGGTCCACCATCTGATCCCGTTACTGTCGAAACAAAAGAAGGAAGTAAGTATTTACATAAGATTTTTTCCATCTAAAAGCCAAGTAATCCATGCCATATCCTTTCACTTCAAATCTTCTATGTTTCTGATCGCGCCAGTGAGTACAACAATTACAGTGAGTAATTTGTTCAAATAATGCAGTCCTATTATATTAATGATTGACGTAATGTATTTTAGAGCCTGGTCCGGTCATTGGATTCCAGTCTCTTAGTAGAAATGCTAACACGTTGACATTCAAATGGAATAAACCCGAAGAACCTAATGGTATTTTAATTGGATACAGTCTTTATTACCAAAAAGGTAAATAACATATTACCGGTATATATAAGTGATGATTATAAATCAAAGAATGTATATGTCACATCAGTTGTAAACATTCCCTCTTCACAGTTAATGGACTCGATGTTGAATATCGGGAGTTGGCAGACAATATCAATGACCCAAATATTCTTACCGGAAGGATATCGGGACTGCGACCTGAACAGACATATCGCGTATTTATCGCTGCCCGAACCAAGGTGGGCACTGGTGCTGAAACGTTCCTCGATGTTCCTACAACACCTACTGGACGTAAGTTAAGCTTTCTGATCACTTTTGTATTGTTTACGGTAATCTGTTAAACTTTGCACGGGATCAATTTTTTTATCAAACGGTTGTATAGTATTGTTAATGGCATTTAGGCACACTTCGACCCATGCCATTAGCAGTCAACATTGTCTAAATGAATCATGCAACAGGCAATAGCTTTAAATTGAATTGATTTCAAACGATAATTTTGTGGAATGTTGGGCAGTGGTAGAGCTCATCTGCTCATCCTGTTGATTACATGATGAGTGTCAATGAAGCATAATGATTGTCGGACTGATGGATTTAACTCTTTATAAGTGGTTAGAATGTTTGATTTCTACAAAGCATCCTCGAATGAATGTTATATCATTTGATCTGATGAAAACACTTCGTTAAACATGTAGTTCTATTAATACAAAAAGACTTAAGGAATTAAGGTAAACTAATTGATCAGTGCATCTGGTTCTCAAGGACGTAAAGGGTTAATTTCTCATTAGGATGAGACTAGCCGGTCTCATGTGGCTTTTTACATGGGTTGTTAAGGATAATCTGTAATTAGGCATATTTGGTTATTAGCTTCGACTCTATATCGACTCCATAATGTCAGCTTGATACGCAGCCTGTCTGAAGTATTGGAATTTTCATATGAGTTGATTTCATGAAAGTATAGTTCATAAGAAAACAAAATTTCTGGATTTATTTTTTGTTTGATACGGTGATTTTATTCACATAAGGAAATAGTGGGAGATTTGTGCTGTTTGTGCAGAGTTGATATTGTGTCAGTGAAAAAGGTTTACAAACCTTTACTGTTACTGATAGAATTGATCGGATTACAAAATGTCTTTGATAAATATAACTTTGACAACATTAGCTTCTTTACTGGGAGGTAAGCATATGAATTGACAATTTAATTCAAACAAGAAATTGCTCGATATTTTTAGTACATGTACATGTATATTTTTTCATTGGAGTTGTTGAGTTCATTTAGTCATATTGGTAGTCAATCTGTATGTCATAAGCGACACAAGTGTTTATCCAAGTACTTGGGTCATATAATCTTTTGTCGACATCCATACTAAGAGTTGCCACCTAGTTGAAAGCGTTTTTTTATTTTAGATTTTTCTCTTATATTCTAGCGCCTAACCCACCAAGTTTCTCCATCATGGATGTTGGAGAGTCTTATGTTAATGTAAGTTGGACTCCATCAAGGACTGGAAATCCTGGAAGTGTGTTTTATACCCAATACAGAAAGAAAGGTAAATGTGCTTAAGATGTTATGTACGTGTATACATGTATATATCCTACAAACTATCTGTGAAAAAACTATGCATATTTATGGCTGATGAGTAAAATTTGAAGATAAGGCTCTCTTTGTGACTGCTTGAAATCACAGGAAAATGGATAGTTAATTGTGGTTCTGAAATATTTTTCCAGGATCATCTGTTTGGTTGAACACTGCTGCTGAAACCATGCGTAACTGGATCAATGTGACAGGCCTCGATCCAGGCGTTGCGTATCAGGTACGTGTTATCGCCCGTAATGGACAGAATGAAGAAGCACCAAGTGATCTGCAAGAGATTACATTACTCGGTTATTCTGCATCGACCGCAAGCATCGGCACGGCGACGTGGTTCATCATTTTGCTCGTCTTACTCGCATTGTTGATCATACTGGTCATAGTAGTATGCTTCATTCAGCGTAATCGCGGTGGAAAATATCCGGGTAAGACTCCAAATGTTATCATTTTCACATTTTCATTGATTTCAGTTAATGATGAAGGAAATTGTTGCATTTGTTATTAAAATGTCTGGTGGAGGTTTGTTAGTGTGATGGATCTAATGCGGTTTGTCACTGAGAAATACTGCGGCAGATAATGCGCCTGGTTATGGCCAGCTATACATTACTATTGCTTAAAGACCTCGGTATTTCATGTATTCGGTTTTCAGTTCAAGAGAAGGAAATGTTACGTGGTCGTGAAGAAGCACGTGAACGGGCACAATTTGGAGAGTATGTACAGGAGTAAGTGGCAGTGTTTGCTACTTTGCTTGTTGTTTGCCTCTAGTTCAGTTTTAGTTCCTGTCTTTTTGTACCAGTTCGCTAGGATTCCAGTACAATTTTTTTGTTCTGTTTAGTCATCTTATTTTTAGTGGTCATTTTGTCAGATCTTAGTTTTGCACTTGTGTCATATGTCCATATTTTGTCTAGTTTACATGATTCGATGAAAACTTATCACCCTAAATTAGCCATATTTTTTATGTACATGTTTCATGTAATTTGTTATTTTGATGTAGTTTTTTACATACTGTAAATGTCAGTTTTGCAATAATAAGCTGTTTATGATAGACACTGAAGGTTCCACTCAAGTTGATTTCGATCAACTCGATTAGACTAAGATTACTTAGATGTAAAAATGATTTTTTTATGATCCTGCGCATGTATCATATATCGCATCTAACTTGGATATCGCTCAAGTTGAATAAATTCCTACATTCCTAAGAGATTAGACTTGAGCGGAGCCTTCTGAACATGTATTTCCTCAGAAGGAAGCTGTAATTTGTCATACTATTTCAGGAATTTTATCTTGTACAAAACGATGTTTGTCTTTTCATTTTTTGTAGCATGCATTGCACCCTCACTACTAAGAACATGATGTCCATCATGACTGCTGAACTTTTGATAGCTGATTAAATCCTGATTTTATTGTCCTTTCTCTTTTAGACACGAACGCGACAATAACTACATGAAAAGTAAAGAGTCCATCGACAGCATCTTAAAACCAGTGGCCAGCGACACCGACAGCATGAACGAGTATGCCGAGAATGACCCAAGTAAATTCAATGAGGATGGCTCTTTTATCGGGCAATACGGTGGCAAAAAACACGAGGGTTCCGAATATATTCCAAGTCCGAATGATCCAAATGCTCCGTCAGCATTATCAACATTTGTCTAGGGAATTATATCTTAACTTCCAATTGTCCGGTTCCTCAGTGAAACAAATAACAAGGTGTTTTCAGATCGCGATTAATCTACAGAAAGAAAATGTCGATCGTGGAAATTTATTTTTTCACCAAATAAAGCTGCTGCATTCTGCGTGAGTGTAGGCTTAATGGATCCATTTACGATGTCTCAATAGAGTTTTAAAATTTTGATCAGCCTACTGAAAATAGACGTCACCGTTGCCGCTATCATTGCCTGGATCATTATCTAGCATCATTCTTGTTGCAGTCTCAGATCTAACGTTATGTGCTTTCTCGATGTGCTGCCTCTGTCATACTTTAAAAAAATGCTGTCGTCAATCATATATCAATTCCATTAGTAAGAAGTATGGTGCATTCTGTGCAAAACTCTCTATCAGTGGCCACAGTAAAAAAAAACTCTTAGTGAATGGGTGTTGTTGATGCACAGTGCCGTCGTATGAATGTTTTTAACGACAACCATCTCGTGAATAATTCATTTATATGGAAAAAACTAACATCAGAAATTTACTTATGTCTGCAGCAATTTATATCGAGTGTGAGAGCAAATGTTTATGAGTGTGAGATCTCGGTGGTAGTAACATTCCTTCGTGTCGGATTATTAGATCTCCCGGTCTATTCAATTGAACGACTGATTTTGACGGTCAGTTAGATTATCATTCCTCTTGTAATGAAGGAATTTCGACTATGTCTCTGTTCTTCATTTGCACTCCAATCGCACTCAGTATTTTCCTTCTTTGTACGTATTTTAGGCCGTTATGATTTATAATATACATATCAATATTGAGTGGTGTCATAAGACAATTGGATGCTTGTTGAGGTATGGCTGTGTACTACTGATGTATTAATTCCATTATGCTGATTTTATATATGAAAATATTGTTTATTAACGTGTTTGAAGATTTTGTATCGTTCATCTTGACAATGAATATTACTGTTTGTGAATTGTTAGTATCGACGCCCCGTATAAGATTGAAAACAAAATTGGTTCCCTCAAATTCTTTTCATCATTCCAAGAGCTTATTTATTGTATAAGGGCTATAAGTAACCATATTAGGATTATTGCATTTTTGCCTTAGAAAATATTGTTATCGGAGATAGAATTGTAGTTAATATTTCTAACCATCTTCCATTTCTAATTGTCTTAAGGGTTGATCTCGATAGATATTTTTGTATGAACAGTTGGTTTTGAATCATGCAGTGTTTAGTTTTCTTGATCATGTGTTAAGTCCGGCTTTTTGATGACGTGATTAGTGTATTGTTAACAATCATTCGATGTAGAATTGATGCATGAATACCAGTACCTGGTAAGGGTTCTTACAGATCAGGACTTGGTTCCACAGTTTTCAGGTAAGTTTGACCATGAGTTAAAATCAGTTATTTTCGAGGAGGTAGCTCACAGTCAAATTTTACTGTAGAACTAGGTCTAGAGATTCCAAAATTTCCTGGTCTTTCCTTGACCCGGGAAAGAAAATTCCCTTATGTAATCATTAGATGATCCCACAATTGATAATATTTCATATTCATCAATCGAACAGTTTCAGGATTAGTCGAAATCTTATCATCAGAGATTTTTCCCTACAGAAAAAATATATCCGGAATTCGAGGGCCAGTTGCTCAAAAGTTGGTTAAAGATAACCGGCCGTTAAATACCATAGTAACAATAAAATCTCAATTGTCACCATATCAACTATCCACTGGTTAACTCTAACCAACTTTTGAGCAACCGGCCCTGATCTTTAAGAATCCTGCTAGCAATTGCATACTTACCCAGAGCCTGAATTACTCATTTTGCACTTAGCATCTTGTAATTATGATACCTCTGTACATATAATCTTGAAATGAAAAATTAGCTGTCAGTTGTATATTTACCTTTCTATTCTCGCCTGCACTAAAAAGCTATAAAACCACAGTGTATGTTAACAGTCATCAATAATTATGTACATGTATATTATAGGAGCTAGTTGTATTAACCTCAAGTTATATATTTTTATGTATACTGTATTAGGGAAATTAAATAGCTTAGCTTAATACGTATAGAGTAAGATGTAAATTTTGTAAACAATGAATATTTGATGATCATGAATGTTTATTATTATCCATTATTAATTATTATTATTATCACCGAGTGTCTCACTCGTGAATCGTGTCATGAATGTATTGTAATAAAATTACATCAGTTTTACAGCACGTATGGGTGCGATTGCATGTATGTATGTATGAATGTAGAGCTGTACGCTTTCCTGTTCCCGCAGATGTGTACATTTTCTTTGATTTAGATACTTTTCCACTTGAAAGATTTCAAGTTCATTACATTCTCGTTAAAAATGGTGAAAATGTTGCCCTTCATTTTTTCTCAACTTCAGACGTTTTGACTTCAGTTATTTTGCAAAAAATACCATTGGTATGTAAAACCATTCAGAAATGTCATTCGAAGGAATAGCCACCACTTTTGAAGAATCTTTAGGGTAAAATGATTTTATTTGGCAACGTTTTGACCGGTCTTGTATCCTTGTACACAATTCCATTATGTTAACCATATTTATGTTATTTATTATTTTAATCCTTACAGATTATAATTATTAATATTATCTTATGATCAATTATGTATTATTTAAAGTAGTAATTTTATTGCAATTATGGTTTTTAGTAATGCCCGAATACATAAATGATACTGATTTGTTACATATATAGGCTATACATATATATTATGATTTTTTTAAATGAATCGCCAATCAATAATCAAATCAATATATGATACAGTGATAATTTTATATGAAAGGGCGGACACACAATTGGTAGATTTTGCCGCTGGGATATAGGACTTCTAACCAAATTCATTTTGAGTGCTTTGCACATGAACTATTCTGTGTATATCATCAAACTCTAAACAAAACAGTGGCGTTGGAAGTGCAGCGACTGCAGCGGTAAAAGCTGCGGAAATAATTTACTGAATGACGTTTTTTTCTTTGAATACCACGTTTTTGAAGAAATTAAGTGAATTCGCCGCGGCAATATTTAGAACCTGTCCAAAATCGGTATTTGGCCGCAGCAATCAAAAATTGCTTCCAAAGCGCCTGCAAAAACATAAATAAGATTGGCAAAAATGCAGTATATTTTATTTGATTAGTTCTTTTGTGGATTCATTTTACATTGGTGATTCAGCTATTTTATACTGTTTAATAATTTTTTATATACCATATTAAATGGCGTGACCTCAAAACTTTTTTACCCCTTCAAGAACCACTTGTAGATGTATTCCATATGTAGAATTAGCCATCTCAGTTTTTTGTATAATAGAAATCAGAACTTTTATTTTGATAAAGTTACTCAACTGTTGGAGTCATTGAATTTGTTTTTGAATGAAATAGAAATTGAAACATTGCCTGCTGGTCTTGGATAATAAAATTGTGTGTCGCGTTTAATTAGTATTTGTCTTATAAATACTTTTTGTTTTGGGTAATTTATTATGCAGATTCTATTTGGAAAATTTGTCTGTCATCAAGAAATTTATTGCTGAAAATTCTTGCTTCATGTGTGCTGAGTGTCTGTTGAGATAATCGAACCTAGGACATCAGACTACCAGGGAGCAAGCAGTGCCAGATAATATTTCATTTCTGACAAGATGACTGTTTCAAAATCCACGTTCATGTAAAAGATAAGACCCAATTTCAAATCAGAAAAAAAAACAAGTCACAAAAGTTTTCCTCTAGAGTTGATTGAGATTCAAGCCTTGCAAAGTCCCCGTTTGGTTTTGATCCCAAACACTAATTCATCGTCATCGTCATCATCATCATCATCAATTGTGAAGGATCTGTGGTAGGCTCCTTCGAGCCTGTGGTTATCCTCCTCGTTGTTTCTCATTTCGTTGATAGGTTTCCCGTAGTTTGGGTCAAGACAGAGACTCCCTTCCCTCTTGGTTATTCAGTTAACTCGTTGAATTAGTAATTAAAATCAACATGATTTGTTGTTAATAGGTTTTCATATCCCATTAAATATACTGGAAGTCTCAGACGTCTGCCCTTTTGAATAATAGAATAGCTTTCATAGCTTTATCATAGAGCATTTTTTTTGCTTTAGCGAAACTACTGTTCCAATTGAATTTCACTCCGAGATACACATAATCCTCAACTATCTCTAACTTCTGATTACCAACATGAATTTCGAAATTCGTTTAATCCCACTTTTACTTCGAGCGAAGACTAATATTTTAGTTTTATCAACATTCACCGTGAGGCCGTTGTCGGCGCAATATTAAAATAATGTATCTAAATGTGACTGGAGAGATTTCTCATCTAAAGCAAGAATGACTGTGTCATCCGCATAAAGGATAATGATTAAGTTAAGTAAAAGTCCCTAGTTCTGGGTCACAATTCACATTAAGCTTTTCAATAAGCTTATACGACAAAGTTGGTTTACCGCGCGTAGCAAAAAAGTCTTCAATATCGTTTAAGAATAAGGAAAATAGGATAGGTGATAAATTTTCACTTTGTCTAAAACCTCTATCAGCAGCAAAATATTGTGATGTGTTACCGTTAAATTTAACACATTATCACCGAAATGAGGAGAGAATCCCACAATCATCATCAGGAATATTCCTGAAGATGACTTTTAGGATATAGTCGAAACGTTGAAATAAACTACTATCTCGAAGTTTCATTTTCGGACTTTTTATTATCATTGTGGGATTCTCTCCTCATCGCGTCAACACGGATATAGTGTTCTTGCACCGTGATCACCGAAATATAGATATTTTTAACCACCGCTAGGTGCTCACGATTGGTAGATTAATTTAATCGTTAATTACTACGTTAATTTTCCTTTAGTTTGTATCATCTCTGATTACTTGAATTAGTCTCTTTGTCTCTGGATTGTATATATATCTCAAAATTTCTGTAGTATCTCATTATTCCTGAAGATGACTATTAGGATATAGTCGAAACGTTGAAATAAACTACTATCTCGAAGTTTCATTTTCGAACTTTTTATTATCATTGTGGGATTCTCTCCTCACCGCTAGGTGCTGCCCCCTATGCCATAGACGGAGAAAAGGCAACCAGTCTACCTATGGTGCTGCCACCAACTCGATGACATCTCCACACGAGGGCGCCACCAGACGATGATGTCCACGAATTTTTTGTTTTTGTGGCGCTTTGAAAGAATCTAAAAGAACCATCAACTTACCGAATAACAGAAAGTGAATGATAAAACCATGAGTAAAAAGAATATTGGTAAAAACTTTGATCTTACTCGAATGAAGATAATTCACAGTAACTAATTAATTGCGACTTTACTTGCGATGAAATGAATCCGGATAATTTTTTGTGGACTGATTGATGATGATGCTGATGGTCTGTGCGACTGTGGAGTTTGACGTCTTATTGTTGTCAAACCAATACCAATAAGCGTATTATCTCAAGGCTGATTTGTCAATCGATGTACCAAAGTGGATTCTACACATTTGTTTACTTAATTTTCAATTTCAGCTTTTCAAAAAAATTTTAGATTCCGCTTTAATAATCATCCATGGCTGAGTGAAGGAGCATTTTATAGTGATTAGTCAAATCAGTTTGATTAATCAAGCAAATCACTTTATAATCAGATAAACTTATCAAAATATCGGATTGTGAAACTAAACCACAGACAGTTTACTAACTATGATGGTAGTAAGTAATTAGGCCATTTACTAAGGTGTTACTAATATGGTTTGATCCTCCTTGCTTTTTAAGGTGGGGCTGAAGTTTCAAGTGCAAGGAGCAAGTTAGATGGAGTTTTACAGACACTTGTAGATAAGAAGGATGACAGGTAGGCTTTGGCCATTAGCCTAAAATGCCAGCAGATGCATGTCCAAGGTGCCCCCTACCAGACATACGGGTAACACATCAGCTGTCAATCCACTTCATTGGCAATTCCATACATAGCAAAAGTTTTTTGAAATTAAAGCCAGCTTCGTTCATTGGTCATTCCAAAACAATATAATACAAGGAATGATGCTCATTTTTCAGTCAAGGATCAGAGGATGAAACTGAGTCTGGTATCATGTAAGTTTGATCGAACCTTCCATGAGAATCAATGTGTAGTTTGCTCTGTTTTGATGATGGTGCTCTGTTTTCAGTGATGTCGGAGTTTCATCACCGGTCGGATCTCCTCGTAAACAAACAAGCCGAACTCCTCGAAAACGCAGAAGACGAGCAGATGATAACGCATCGATGGAGGCTGGCCAATATCATCGTAAGTTTGCGTCATCCATGTTTTCTGTGTTGTGTTACCTAAAAAAACTAAAATTTTAATTTTATTTCAATATCTTTCGTATTTTAAGATACATATGTGCTGAAGTTATTCGATCGGAGTGTTGATTTGGCACAGTTTGAAGAGAACACACCTCTGTATCCGATCTGTCGTGCTTGGATGAGAAATCAACCACTTAATCGTAATCTCGGTTCAAGACCTCGTTCATTGTCTCCTCAGCCACCTATTGAAGAAGATGACGAGGTAACTCTTCTATGAATTCAGTCAACCCCGGTTAATCCGTTGGCAGAAAAGCTTAGTCCCAAGTGATACTGATTAACTGAGGTTGACTGTTTACTTTTTACAGTAATCAGACTTAAAGTTTCAAGACTCCTTGTTTAGTTCACTCTTTACCACCAGTCTTTGTTATGTTATAGGATCCTGATAAACTGAAAAACATATATAAAATGCCCGATCAAATTCCGCGGAAAAAATCTGGCTCCGACCTGAGGATTCCAACCCCTGTGCCTCAGTCTAAAGACGAGTTGAATATCTATGAGGTAGGTGATCGTATTTTGATAAAATTGTCTTAATTCTAGGCTACATAACAGTTTTCTTAATATTTGCTTAAAATGTCAATTTTTCATTGGTAGACAAATGTACCGGCACCAGAACAGCTTTTATTGAATCATATGTCTCGATGGAAAAGTGTGCGTTTAAGGTATATTTATAAATAAGTACCAGTACATCAGATTTTATGAACTTTAAAAAACCTAATTGGTACTTTCATTTGCATATTACAGTTGGAAAAAGGCAGCTAAGAGAAACGAAGCCCAGTTTAAGGACAGCTACAAAATCCTCAAAGAAATGTACGACCGAACTATGAAAGAAAATTAGATGTCATAATCACTATAAGTTAATATTAGCATTTTACTTGAATGAATTATTTACAAATTTTCTGTATCATCAGTTTTTACATGGAACCAGTCAGTCAGACTGAATGAATGTATATGTATAATAAATTTTCTAGGTGTGAATAAGATAACCGGTATCTTTTTGTTAGTTTGATTGAAAGTTGAAGGATGACACATTATTTCAGCGCTCCTCACAAAGCCATCGAGGCCGAGGGTAAAGCATTTGCATTGGCTTCATCAGATTTTTCATATCCTGAACGTGTGGAAAGGCTCATGCATTCGTGAATTACTGGATCGAGGAAATTGTGAATAGTGACTGGACCATGACTATTTACTAAAAAGTGAAGGGATGCCTTCAAGAACATATTCAGGATTCGAACCCTAGAGCCTGGCTTTGAGGAATGCCAAACACTTCGTCTGCTTCACTTCCGGGTGTCGTGAGAGGGAAATTTAAATCATTTCATTTACGAAAACTATATCGTTTACCATCCACCCATCCAATGGTTTACGAATCTATTGGTTTATATATTAAGATCAAAAACTTAGATAATGAAAAAGGGTAAATCATCATATGTATTTAGATGAGTAGTAGAGAATCATCGGACACCACCATATTATTATTGGCAATCCTAGCCTATTTGTGGAGAATGAATGAATGAAAAGAACGTTTCTTTTCAGTTTGATAAATTAATTATCACCCCTTGATATATATTTCAGTCGCAATGTTTTTGAATCAGATTGGTGGGACTGACCTCTTCAACCGAAATGCTGGTGGAGGAGGGTGAGCTAAAATTAGTAGAAAGCCGTATTTGTCGGTAGCTTAAATTAAAAAGAAAAACATTTAACACACTCACAGTCACACAGCTGCCTTTTTTTAACGAAATAAAAAACATTTTCAGAGTTCTCAACAACAGTGGAAATGATCTTATAATGCAGCCGGGTAATCACTCTCAATTCGAATTGTCTCAAATCAGTTCTCAAGATATTTATTCACAACAATTATCTGGAAATTCTCAACAAAGTGACGTAAGTTTGGTTTTTTTCTGCGCTGCGGAAAACGTATGAATCATCGAGTACGGGACATTTACCACGTGCATCATAAAGTCTGTTTTCAATTTAGAACCTGCGACCGAATTATTTCAATAAATTTGTGGCAAAAACGGCTGAAAATAATAAATTCAGCAATGCAGCAGCTGTGGTGGCTCAGACTCAGTCGAGGGAAATGTCGTTGTGCGAACGAAGAAATAAAATGCGTGAGAAAGATGAGAGGTGCGTGATTAGATTAGATTAAATATCATATTCTATCAAATTCTCCTTCAATATTAACTTGTTAAACATTCATTTATACAGTGTGTAAACTGACCACGATAACCTTGAAAACTCAGGCAATCATAAAAATCTGACTATTTTTTGGGAAAAAGTCAAGGAATTTGACAGATTTGCAAACACAACCCTGTTAAACTTGTGTTCATAAAATGGGGGAAAGTACGTTGCCACTTACCCTGAATAGTTGGTCATATCTTTTTCTTTTCGTTGTAGAGATCTCATGCTGACTGTGATTGACATAGTAAAAGATTGCACTAATGAGGTATATATAATACCCTTGTAAACGTGCATGAGCAAAATATCAAATGAAATGTAAACTATTTATTCTGGTTTTAGGTTAACAAATCTGTCGATCAGTTAAAAGACGTCACTTGTCAACAAAATGAACTCGATACAGGGCGATTCACTTCATTTTTAGACACCTGTCAGTATAGCCATGTCGTTGTCCAGTTCATAATTTCTGTATAATTTCATTCATTTTATTGCATTCATTTTTCCCCAATTATGAAAATTGTAGTATGAATTCATTTCTTTAGTGAAAAAGCATATGGATTCGAACTGCGCCTCTATACTGTCCGAATTACAGAACAACAATGAGCGAAAAACCGAAATTACGGAACTGAAACAAGTTATAGCCGAAGTAAGATATCATCAGAGAAATGCGATTGCACGAAACCTCGTTTAATTCACATTCAGCCCACAATTCACCCAAATACATTGTATGTATACGCTGAATGGTTTGCTTCGCAAGAAAAAAATCTGAATCAAACAATTTCAGAAGGAATCGAAGATCGATGAGATATCAAAACAACTGAAAACCCTACAAGATGAAAACCACGAGAAAGTGATAGAATCGTTAAGAGAAAGTTACAGCGAACAACAACAGTCAAATAGAGAAGAGGTATATATATATATATATATATATATATATATATATATATATATATATATATATATATATATATATATATATATATATATATATATATATATATATATATATATATATATATATATATATATATATATATATATATATATATATATATATATAGCCAGCATTATTGCATCCGTAAATATTGATCGGTTGTGATATGGACACATGGATAATATCAAGATTCGATGGTCTCAAATTATTTCGTGATTCTCGCTCCACAGATTGGTAGATATCACCAGCTTCAGTTGGAAGAGCTGAAAGCGCAGACAGAACTTCAGAAATCAACTTACATCGAAACAGAACGACAAACGATCAAATATCAAGAGCAACTGAAATATCAACATGAAAAACACATTAAAGACATTATGGAAAGGTAAATGACCTTCGATCAAAATCATGACAGTTTCCTAACTTAAGCATCATAGAAAATGAATATTGGAATAGGCCTGCGTACATAATGAATAATCATATTTTTTTGTATAGAATTGGGAGCGAATTAAGATGTTTCCAAGAATATCAGGAAAATAGACGTCATGAGTTCCAGAATCAGTGTCTGGAAAAACTTAACCTTTTCCATCAAAAACAAAAAGGCGAAGTTGAGAAACAATTACAGGAGAAATTGGTCGAGTTGGAAGGCGATAAATATGTTCAACTTCAAGTTGATTTTCAGCAAAAAATGAATAATTTGCAGCACAAACAAAAGGAACATTTCGAAGCGATGTTGAACGAATGGGCGAAAAATGAGTTGCACTATCAGAGAAAACGTCACCAGAAAGATCTGGAATATCTGATGAGTGCTCAAAAAACTGAACTGGCGAAGATTCGAGACGATTTCAGCAAGTTGAATTCCGAAAAGCTTTATCTACAGGCAAATGAAGAACTGGAGGGAATTAACAAAAGCGACGATGGTGCAGAACCTCATAAGATTGAGTGCGAGAAAATGCTCATTGATCCCCCCGCGAATACTTCAGATGTCGTTGCTCAAAGGAACATTGACAAGGTAAATGAAGAACCGCTCGATGATACCAGGAATGGAGTGATTAAAAGACTGCCTAGATGGGGGTTTTATCATTCTGCAAAACTGGATGGTATATCTGAACTGCAGGGAGATGAAAAAACCACTGAGGTTAACGAGATATTTGGTGCTGAATACAAAAACGACAATCCAGGAACTGTTAAACCGCAGAAAGGTATCGCGTTTAGTCCAATGGATGATAACTGTAACGATACATCTAATGGAAATAAGAAGCAACGACCTGGTGGAAGTGATTTCCTGACGAAGAATTATTCTGGATTCGTGGCTCACAAAACGTTCACCGGAGTTGATGCACAATCATCCAAAAATGAATGGAATCCGTTGTTAATGCGCGACACTGCTTCACAAGGTTTTCAGAATTTCTGGCAACGACGTAGTAACGCAGATTTCGAAGAAATTGCCGCGAAAAAACGAGTGATCAAAACGTATTCCATGCAGAATAGTCAAGGATTCGGCCCGGTGAAGAGTTGGAAGCCGGAATTAGTTGAGTCGACGTTTGATGTCAGACGGGGCGCGAAAAAACCAGATCCGTGGTGGGATATAATACGAACGAATAAGAATCCAAGCGACGAATTAATGAATTTTACTCCGCAAAATCAAGGCATTGAGAAAATGAAATTCAACAGCGAAAATCTGGCTTTCGCTAAGATACAGCACCGATTACCAGAAACAAAAGGTTCGATGACGCAACCGATGAAACCGCTGCCATTCACCGATACGAACAAGAAACTCGAACCCGAAGATCCAGTTGGCAGCACACCGTTATTTTCTCCATCGATGCGTAAAAAGTCGCCCTGGTTTTCGAGTAAGCTGACGAATATGGTGAAGCCTTCGCCCGTCGCAACGGTGTATCCCCGAATTCAGGATAACAAAGATACCCAAAATTCGCGGTCAATTAATGATGGAGGTCATGATATAAGTGGTCGCCAATTACCAACAGCAGAAAGAACTGGTAAGTCAACATAGCATAATTTTAAACAGGGTTGTACTGTGTCCGCAGCCGTTAAATGCTAACAAGACATGAAATAGAAATTTGTTCAATCTGACTTTAATAATGATACACAGTACATGTACATGCATAGGCTTCTAAATATTATGTATTTATGTAGTTCATTGCTTCCCGGTGTCGCCGGTGAGGATAACAGGAGCTAATGACGATGATGAAGATGATGACTGGTCGAGTAACAAGTCTTCACCGTGTATGTCTCTAGATGATGTCATGAGCGTAAAACGTAGATTAAAAAATTCCTCTTCCGTTCAACTGAAAATTCCTCCCCAGGCCAACACCAGAAATACTACACCTGCCAGTAAGTATATCAACCTATTCTTGATTGCAGTTTTAAATGGCGATCAATCTGAAGGGATATTGTATGACATATGATACATATATCTTAAAATAAACTGTTGTTTCGTGTTAAGAGATTTAAGTTTAGTCGTCTAGTGTCTACAGTAGGAAGCCTACTTGGTATTTGGATTCGAGCTGCTCGAACGCGTTACTGCTGGAAACTGGATTCCCAGACTGAATAATGCATGCTTTCCCATTTCAGATCAGGTAGAAAATCAAGGCGGATGTAACATTTTCTCCAGTTATGACAACGAATTAACTGGACAGAATGATGTTGAGGTAACCTTGATTAATTGATACACCCAGAAATTAATTATCTTTAGAAAAAAAAACTTTTTCATTTTTTCTTGTTTTTCGCAGATCGCGGATATAAAGAATTACGGTAAACGCAGGCGGCAGACTTTAAGCGAAGGACGTACGATAAAAACGCGTTCCTCAAAGAATAAATACATGTGCAGTCTGTAATTCACCGGGAAAGTGACAGTTTCAAAATGTCTCTCACTCGTTATGGTTATTGATTAATACGATTAATCAATTACGGTTATTGATCGCCTCTTCTGATCCTCAACTCGATGAATCATTTTTACGCAAAATGTTAAGCTATTGATATTGAGCATACTATGTGTTTTTTTGTTATTTATTACATTGAAAATCTGAATGTAATTGAATTTCTCGCTCATCGACTTTTCTGAACAGATGATGAATAGCAATGTAGCCATATATTACCAGAAGCTAAATGTGATGTATTTTGTTTGTTATGAATTGAATAAAAGAACTATATTAGTTATGTTGCAATTGAAAATACAGCCGTAATTTTCTGTTAGCGTTTCGTGTTTGTCTCTTCAGAGGAAGGAATGCTACTAATTACCGGGTATAATGAAAAACATCCATGGAGCATTCAAGTAGCGGAAGTAAAAATATTTGGGTTTCCATCTAAGTTTGATCTGCTTTGGACATCGATTATCAAGCCATTTTTAAAAGAACTCCTCTGCTAAGCGACTCTATTTATCGGGTAAAGCAGCAGGTAGTGATGACTCGCATACCACAGGAAGAATTTAAAGCAATATTAATTATTCTCCAAGATTTTCAGATCTTGGATTATAATAATCAGTAGTCTAATGTATTTCCTATCCTCGGACAATTAGCTTACCTAACCTCAGATCAATTTTGCCGGTCCCAGTTTGTCGCGAGGTTTACTGTATAACTCTAGTTTGCACTTTACTTTGATTCCACGGGACCAATAAACCTCACTCATGTCCTTGTATGGACAACTGGTAATTGGCCAGAAATGAAGTTTGGCTTTTTGGATTATTTGATCTTCCAAGTCAAAGAGCACGAATCAGGGACATATTCTTTTTCCCCAAAAAGTAGCACCGAGACTAGCTACAAACTATACTAATAATTGGTAGGTTAAAATCCTGCACGAGGGGCATTATTCACCAGTCTGTACTTCAGTGCCAGTATGTTTATTGTTAAGATAAGAACCACACGACCTCTCACACAAGGAATTTAACATGAACTAATGAACTTAAAGAATAGATATTTATTATATTTATACATGTTATCAATTGGTTGAATAATTATAATCAAAATCATTAAGATATTCCAGAGGAATAATTTCTGTATTTTCATACTAAACTAATCACTATACATACAACGAACTAATTCTTATATATAAATGCAGTATTCATATTAGTACACGCAGTACTGATGATCTCAGATATAACATACCGGTACCTTGTTCAGGATTGTAAAATCTAAAATTATTGAGAAATGAAATCGTTAGAAGTAAAAAGCTACACAATCAATTTCAGCAAGTTTCCACCCAAATCACTCAAATCAATCATCTCTAATAAAAGTCAATTGAGAATTTGTATCTAAATTCTATGAAATCTAAGGACACCTGAATCCAGCAGGTGTCTTCACACAAAAACAATAGCGTCTACGCTAATGTGTAGATGAATACAGAGTCTATACAGTCGGTTTGATTTGAAGTGTTATCTTCTGCTGGTTGTCAAGACATTCCCTCAACTTGTTTTCCGTAAGCGTCAGGCGTTGCTCCAAAATTGAAATTGTCTACAAAGCCACAAGACACACATCAAAGTCAAGAAATATACCAACATACTTTGAATGAAAGTTGATCTAATCTATAACCACAAAGTCATCAGTTTTCATCAACATACCTGAGTGAGAATATCCATTTGACCGACGAGTTGTTCTAAAGTAGTCGCTAATGCTGGTGGTATGGTTCGTTTCTCTAACGGTTGAGTCATTGCCTGGTGGCATCCGTTATCATCGGATTTCAATTCTGTGGTTGCTGCTTGCTGTTCCCGGCCGTAGACTTTCTCTGAACACATATTCATTGATTCTTGACGATCATCATTCATCAACGTACTATGTGGCTATGTAAAGTGAATAATAACAGAAACTGAATGATTTTCTTAAATTTCTGCATCTATATCGGTAAGAAATCTCAATCTGTCCTGTATATACGTGTGTGTGCGTGTCAGATGGCCACTGCTGATTCATCAATCAAGATCAGGTGACTATCGCCAAAACGAGGCAACCATCACCGAAATGCATTAACATCATCATCCACACAACTAGACACTCGATAATATTCAATTGAAAAAAACAATTTTTGGGCCCTGCTGCGCAGACATAATTCAAGTTCTAAAGCCTAAAATCATGACTGGACTAAAACCCCCATTCTTGTCCAAAGGTTAGAAAAAGATCTGTAAGGTAAAATCAAGGTTAGGGCTAAAAAAAATTGATACCTTGTTTCTCCGCTCGGCTGAGCTTAAATGTTGACCCGGCCGGCCGCCTATCTACCCTATACATTACTTTTTTTTAAATCATGATCAATTTTACCATAACAGACCTGGCCGCTATAGAAATGAACTGTTTATAAATTTCTATCATATTTTACAAAAATGACCCGGCCGCTGCGGAGAAACAAGGTATCATTTTTGTTTAGCCTAGATTGAATGGATAGATTAAGAGCCGGCACCGAAACCATTAAATGAACTCACCATTGGGTGTGAAAATAAAGCAGGGCCAACATCAGTGACAGAAGGTTGAACATCAGCCATATTTTTAAGCGCAGGACGACCTGGCTGTAAATAAGTCAAAGGCCCCACATAAATCTAAGTTGCGATTTCTCCAAATGATGGATGATGACATGAATATATTTTGAATTAAACTAGGGGTACAGTTTTAAAGTTGCGAGTCAAATCTTAGCTCACAACTTTGGAACTGGATCTAGGGGTCCAGGGTCATGCCCACTTGGTAAAAACAACACAAATGAAATGGAACCCCTGGAACTAATCAGTGGAGTATTTATCAATAAGTGATTTTACCTGAGGAGAACGTCCACTTGGAGACTTGTGAGGGGATTTAGATCTCGGAGGAATATCGCGTATTGTTGGAATTGCTTCGTTTTGACTACGAGCCTGGTGCATTTGCAAAACCTCGTTATATTCTTGTTGATCAAAATTCGTCTTCCAAACTAAAACCTGAAAGTAAATAATCACAATTCATGCTCTAGTTCTCAACCTGGAGTCATTTGGCGTTTTAGACTCACTGACCTGTTCATCCGAACCACCTGATGCAAAATATTCACCAGTCCGCGAGAATGCAATAGACGTCACAGGCCCCTTAAACACAAGACAGATAAAACGTTAAATAGAATAAAAATCTGGGTTCCCGCACATTTTTTCATCCCAAATTTCCTGATCGAGATATCAAATTCCCGGATCTGATATTCAAATTTCTACAAGAAGCGTATTGGTCAAGTGACAGGGATACTAGTCAAAAATCATCAAATGGCATATCATACAACTAACGCTTAAAACCTGACAGGCCTTCCCCCAATTCTCGATCCCCAGGACAAAAAAGAAAGTAGTAAATTTGTAACTTGGTCATGAACACATCTCCAAATGAAACGAAGGAAGTGTATCAGATGGCCACTGCAGAATCATCAAAATAATTCAGGTGACTTAGCCAAAACGAGGCAACCATCACAGTACGCAATGTTTTTCATCATTTACACTATCAAACAACTTGTTTCGTGCTTAGCAGTTCATGGGACATGGAGACATTAAGAAAGTAAGCCCTAAAAACAGTAAATTTTTATAATCAAAAGCATTCAAATAATCGTACCTGGTGACCGTGTAAAGTGTAGAATAAACGACCCTCTAACAAATCTAAAATCTTCAACGTGGAATCATCGGATGAAGATATCAAATAGTTCCCACTTGCGTGGAATGAAAGACTATTTACTGGAGCCGAGTGCACTGAAATAATTCATGTAAAATCCAAATTCACAGCTGTGAAAAATTGATTTGAGATAGATTTTTCTATAACTATGATCATCTCAACTGCATACCTGTGTAATGTTGGAGTAACTTGTTCATTCTAACGTCCCAAACTTTCACCGTTGAATCAGTACTGGCTGCAGCTATACACGTGCCGCTCGGATGGAATGCAACTTCGTTTACGAAACTACAATCGAACTATCATCGATACAAACTCAAAAACACTATCTATGAAATTTACTAAATTGATCTACGACTTACCCTCCGTGTTCAAAAAACGTATGAACGCAATCTTTGCTTTGTCGATCCCACAATTTCACCGTTTTGTCATCGCTACCGGAGACGATCAATCTTCCGTCAGGCGAGAATTTAGCGCATCGCACCCAGTTCATGTGCTGCGTTAATGAAAATAGAAACTTCTGACGATGCACCGTCCAAACCTTCACCGTTTTATCATCGGAAGCCGTACATAGATACTGTCCGTCGCTTGAAAAGTCTACGCTGCGTACAGTAGCGGTATGAGCTTTATACACGGTTGACTCTCCTTTCCTGTAATTAAGTCAATAGGTTAGATTAATCAATTGATTAAGATTAATGTATAATACTAATTGAAATTAAACTTACACGCTGGGAACCCATAATCGAACGGTTTTATCACGAGATGAAGAAGCTATCAGGTGACCAGATGGAGAGAAACAAACTGACATAACAGCGTCCTATAAAAAAATCAAATTTAGAGGAACATTTTCATGATAGATTTTAGGTTAATTCTGACTAGAAAAAGCTATCAATAAAAGTACTTTTCAATTCAACTATCGGTATAACATTTCACTTGTCTTGTATTGTATTTTGAGGCGGCCAAAGTAAAGGTTTTACCTTGTGGCCAACAAATCGATAGGCCCTCATTTGCGGCTTGAAATTCCACACCATTAACGTTGAGTCCATTGATCCAGAAGCTATACAGCGGATAATGAAAAAAGTGTGATTGAAATAAAAAAGAAATGTCACAAAATGACTGACATATCGTTCTTACCAAGTTGCTTCATAGTCGGACTGAAGTCCAAGCTGGTGATAGTATCACGGTGGCCTTTGAAATGCCGCTCTAATGTTGGATCGCCCTGAGATCGAGTGAAAAGAAAATTAATCAATTAATAATGCCAATGGTAGAAACTGGAATGGAAGTTGAGACTCGGTCTCAGGAAAAATCTGGGCAGAGGACGTGTTTGTGACCGGACTAACAGATTTTCAGAGCATACTGATAAATGTGTTGTAGCATTACCAATTAAATTAACAGTAATAATTAACCCCCTAAAACCGCTAGGTGGCAGCACTTTTTTCAACTTGCCTTAATTTGAAAAAGCTTTAAAACGGCTGTTATTTCGAAATTAAAAGTCTAAATTTGATATCGAACGAGAATAATATAGTAAAATACATTACCACACTTGTAGCCATTCTGTAAAAACGTCTAAAACAATTGAAAATCAGTAAAATTTCGGAATAAAATCTGTTCAGAACTCGCAAACACTTTTGTATATGGCGGTAATAGCACTTGTACGCATGCGCGATTTCAAATAAAATATCAAATATTTGGCTATTTAAATATATTTTTCAATGGATATTGAAAAGCAAATGTTTATGAACTTAGAAAAAGGAATCTATTTAAAAAAAAATACGTATGACATTGAAAAATAGATTTAGATATTCAATTGATATGAATATTTAGACCAATCAGCGATCGTGTTCTAGTGTAGGGATTTGTTGTCATAGCGCTATAGCAACTATTGACACGAACCAGGAAGAAGTGTGAGCGCGAGCATCCACAACTTGAAGTGTGTCCAGTACTCGTTGTCGCAGTGTTTCTGTTCAAATTTACGCCAAGTTTGTTCATAAAAAAAAAATCTACTACGTTCATTATGTATAAGTTAGATCTTCCCATCGACCACAAAGAATATGCCGCTATTGAGCGTCGTAGGAACATGGAAGCTCAAAGACAGAGCAGAATTTTCAATGCAAGAGTTCGCACAATCGGGGTAAGAATAATATTTCACTCATGATATGTATTCTCACTTAGTGAACTGCTAATATTATAAATAAATTCGGATTTGTTTGTATTGGTAGGTTGACTTGGATGCCATCGGTCAGCAAGTTGCCGATAAGCAACAGATGGAAGATTATGAGAAGAGACGTGAGGAAGCTTTCGGTACGTTCAAGGCCAAATTATAGTAATATCTTCAAATTAGAAAAACTAAATGATACTTAATCTAAGCCAACTTGGTTTCTTCCACAGCTGCTGATGCGGTGAGGTATGATAAGATTGCCATGTTACTACAAAAGCGCCAGGAGCACGATATTCGAGAACTGAATCAAGCACTAAATGAATTCAGAGCTCTGCATCAACAAAACGACAGTCGTCGCGAATGGGATATGAACGACCCTGACGCCCTGAAGAAAGACAAACCAGCGCGTGTTACGGACGACGATCCAAGATGCGGTATTTCCGGCATGCAGAAGTTCGAAGGTGAAGACCTCAACAATAAGGCGCGTAATAAATTCATATCCGAGCAACGACGCGCATGGTCGGAAGCACAGACGAAAGAGAAAATGGAGGCAGAGCAAGCACAGAAAAAGGCCGAGCGTCTTCACGAATTGAAAATGCGAGAGCTGGACCAACGAGCGATGCAGCTGAAGGATGCCGAAGATAAATGTCGAAGGGCAATAAATTTTGCTACCACGGATTTCAATGCTGCATTGGTAAGTGTTAGAAGAATGTTAATTGCTATTACTAAGATTTTATGCATAATCCAGACCCTGGGGCCTATATGGTATATGTACTGAGATACCCAATGATTGTTAGTCTTGATGAGTCCATGGCTTCCTACAATGAGATTATTGAAATGAATATATACTCTTTCAGGCCAGGGAAGCAGCAGAAAAAGAGCGTCTCCACAAACAACAGGAGGAGGATGACAACGCGACCGAAATATCAAACAGTATTTTCGGTGATCTTCTCACTGAAAACCCGGGACAAGCTCAAAGCGCATTTGGTGCACATCGTGTTATTCCAGACAGATGGAAAGGCATGAGCCCGCAGCAAATTGAAGATATCAAAAAGATTCAAGAGGATCAAATGAAAGAAAAAGAGGTTCATTATTTGATTCAACTGATTATTTTGAAAAAAAATCATGTGAAAAGGACACGAAATATTTTTGCTAATTTTAGCCATGGAAAAAATCATTGGTATTTATGCTAATACTGAGCATGTATTATGTTTTATAGCGATTACGTCAAGAGGAAGAACTGCGCAATAAAGAATGGGAACGACAGCAAATGGTAAATGCCAGAGCTGGAATTTTAATGGAACGAGAACAAGATCGAACCTTGAAGGAGCTTCAAAAACAACTAGCTGATGAAAATCAACGATTAGCCGCCGAACAGAAAGCTAATCTCGACTATATGGATAAAGAAGTTTACACGAATCAACCATCAGCCGCTTATTTCATGCAATTCAACAAAACTTCGCGATAAATTTCACTGCATGTTATTTCGAAACTGGATTCATTTTTGCTTTTTCAATGTCAACTTTTCTTGACAATATCAAGATTTCCCATGCAGACAATGAGATGATACTTTCGAATGAATTGGTTTGTCTTAGTAAGACTATCCACTCCTTGTGTATCCATCCGCATGGACTCGTAAATTTACCTACTTGTACGATACTAGAAAATTTCTAAACGTGTATTATCCGAGGTAATAAGATATACATTGTACTTGTTAAAAGAAAGCTCGAGTGTAATGATCTTGTTCATTGCCCAAGATAATATAAATGATGTTAGAAATTATGTTATATTTAAATTTAAAAATGTTTTACTTTTTATGATTGTGAAAGAAAACGAATAAATTACATTACTATGTTATTCTGTTAAAATCATGGCTCGTTAATTGTTTCGTTATTACATGCACCTGTGAGGACTACATCTGACAAATTTTTTAAAATGAAATTGACTTCGAATCCCTTAATCGACTCAAAATCTGGCTAATTCTGCACAGTTCCACAATAACTAACTTCATTCAGACAAAATTCCATTGGTAAATTTTTTTATTAAAATGAACACATATAAATAAGTTTTACAGAACCTTTATCAATATTGTAGATATTCCTACGATACACAGACAACGATCGTATCGGTATGAACATTCAAAGGTAAATCAGAATCTAGGAATTAAGTGAAAATTATTTTCTTTTAGTACAACATATCACAGATCCTTATGTATAAGATTAACAACAGAATAAAAAGCAGAACGAAGATATACTCAACATGATACGATATTATTAGTCCCCATACATTCATTGATTCACGTAGCATGTAATAATCTAATGAAGAAATCCTGAAAACCAAGTAAAAGTCAAACCCACTTGATTTGGATCATTTGGGAACAATGAAATTAGTCAGGTTTCAGAGAAATAAACATGTTTTACATACATTGATGTGATATAGGTGGAAAAACATCCAGATTGGATTAAACTCCTGATTGAACTGATTCGGGTTGAGCAAGTTAGGATGAACACTTATCGAAGTAATAGATAATGCAGGTGATGAAAAACAATACTTTGATTTCTTAAGTACAATAAACTCATCAATAACAACATAAATTCATTGGTCCAAAATGTATTATAATATATTCAATAATGGGGAAACGAGACATCTGTTTACTGGTAAACCCATCACAGTCAGTCTACTGCTTAACTATATACAGTACAACCAAAGATGGAGACTAGTATTTTTCTATTGCAACATTAAGTGTTGGTTTTAAGCATTTCTTTTAGATTCATGGGCTGGTCGTCTTCAGTTAGATTATGAGGCGTATCACCAGGTGCATCAGCAGCACCTGTGCTGGCATAATCTGAAACAGTTTCCTTTCGTGTAGCTGCCACAAATTCGTCGACATCACATTTTGATTGCGATGTGTCAATCTGAGCACTGAGAACGCTAGAAGAGTTCTGAGCATTTTCACTATTTTCACTATTCGCCGGTAACGTTTTGACTGTTCCTATTCTACAGTTTAGGTGTGCATCAGCATTTCCAGTTTGTTGTGGGCAATTTTGCACTATTTCAGCAGAAACGCGAATATCATTTGTCTCTGATCCATCGATGTCAATGGCATTCGTCGATTTAGCTCGCACGATACCATGACTGTTATCCTGCTCTGAGAATTTGCCAAGCTCGGAGACATTACTCGATGTTGCCGACCGTGTGAACATAGCACAATTGGTCGATCGACGAAACCGAGCCCAAAACCCTTCATTTTCAGTTACTTTTGGCGGTTCAAGTTCTGGAAATAGAAGTAGATTATTTACTTAATTATCTAGAAACAAAATCAAACTAACCATACATTGCTTTAATCAAGTTTCATTTACCAGGTGGGGGTGGTGGAGGACGGTTTTCAGCTTCCTCACAGTAGATGAGTCCTAACGTTTTAAGGTTGAGTATGGAATCGGCTATAATGCGCGCAGTTGCTCGTTGATATCCACCGCTAGTTACCATCAATAACGGAATACCCCTCGTTCGTACGCGCTGAAACACTATCTGATCTCGTTCTATTATACCCTACAAAAATTCATTCAGTATGATTAACTTTGAGGTAACAAGTTCCACCTGATCTTCAACTATCATGTCAATGAAATTAGGAATTTAGGTACTACAAACAAAATCTACTTACTTCGGGTGAAATTGACAAACAACCGAGTGGATCTCCATCCAGGATATCTGTGCCGGCATTGTATATAACTATATCAGGAGTAAATTCATTCAAAGCACCATCTACGTGTCTGCAAGAGAGTACTCAACAAATATCAAAATAATAGACTCCAGTCAATGCTTTAATGGAGTGTAAATCAATCCTAAAATTAATGTCACTTACGTTTTAACTAGTCTTAGATATTCTTCATCCTCAGTGAAAAGACCTAATTCAACTTTTCTTTTGATTGCACCTATATGTAAAACCCCCCACAAAATGATAAAATATCAGATGTCAGCCTCGAGAAATGTCTTTCGAAATTTCCACCATACATGAGAAAATATTCAGTCTGTTTCACGATGTTTTCTTAATTTTCTGATGTAGCTGAATTCAATTCATATTTCAAGGTGATACGTTGAAACTTCAGTCAGAATAATATAACCATTATAAGACTTACGTTTTGCAAAACCATCATGAGGATAAATGCCTCTGTTATAAATATCTAATATATAAACATTTTGATCTCCCATAAAATCTCTTTCGTGGCCATTACCCTAAAGATACAAAAAATTTTAAAAAAAAGTTGAATAATGTACCGTATGGCAGAGGTTTTCTTTATGGGAGAGGTTTTGTAGCTTTGGATAAAATTTAAACTGCATTTACCTGATGAGCATCTAAATCGATAATCATTATATTTTTCACGTTCTTATCTCGTTCCAGGAGGAACTTAATCGCCAATGTGATATCAGCGTACGCACAAAATCCACCACCACGATTCGCGGAACAATGATGAAATCCACCTCCTATGTTGATAGCCCAACCTCTTTCCATAGCAAGTTTCGCTCCCTGAAAAAAAATGAAAATTTTGCTTTGAAGTTAAGAATGTACATGATTTCACCGAAAAATACAAGCGAAGCAGCGCTCACCATAATCGTTCCACCGGTTTGAAAGCGGAACGGTCGCAGGACCTTGCGCTGTACAATGAAATTTGGCACCAAAGCCACTGGTGGTACTTCAGTTATACCTGCAACATTCACGCTCCACTGCAGAATAAAATTATCGCAATGAAATTAAGTTTCAAGTCAATACGTTTTGTCACCGACTTAAACAGAAGAACGAAATACACAACATAAATCATGGTGGGTATATTATACATTGTGAAAGTCTGAAAGCACAGCATCAACCCATTATAGGCAAAAGAAATAATCAATCATGAATGTTGAAACAGTTTGAAGTGCTATTTCGACCATTTATAAAATTCTTGTAGTTCACAGAGTAAAGGTCTTACGTATGCACCCACATTAGAAATGAGATACAAGTAGATTTATACACCATCAATAAACACCCATCAATGAAATGCCAAGAAGTTAAAAATTTTCTTAAAACGCTATGAAAAGTAGTCGAATCAGGCTAAAGGGCTGATTTTATAAATGCCAATTTGGTTGCTTTGGGAATTAAATTACACATGCAATTAAAGGCAGCCTTCCGTAAAATACTCAGTCATCTTTCTAGCTCAGATGAAGACCGTCTTTAATCAATCACTTATACCTCTTTGATCATTGTGCCTTCCAAAATACTTGTGAGCTTCAAAAGAAAGAAACAAAGCGATTCGTTAGTTTTTAAAATTCTTCGGCCAAAAGCGCACTTCATTTATTCAAAGAGATAACATATACAGAGATAAAGCCGCATTAGTGAATAATTGTCTACCATCACCCCTTGCCATTGCATACAATAGTGTACTACCGGTAGATAGAAAGACAATAGAGATTGAAATATGCCACAATTCATATTTTTTCACTCACATAATTTTCACTCACATAATTCAGAAGACTAGCGACTGCCCAGATTTCTCAGAATTAAGTAAAATCCTAATTATGAATAAAAGTTTACATGGTTCCAGGTTAAATGGAACAAATATTTCATCCAAATTAAATGAAAATCCGGATTGAAAAATCTGAATTAAGCGAATTCTTCAGTAACTTGCAAGTTTAATTGTGGGATTTCATCATCTATAGCTTATGTATTTTGTAAAGCAAAGCTCTGGTAAGTAAAACAAATATGAAAAAAAGTTTCAGACAGAGCATGCTGCATGCAAATCAATTAGTGAAAAATTCGGCATAGAAATTCAATAGCAAGAACAAAGAATTTATACCGACAGTAAATCAGTGATTCAGAAAAAAAGTAAATCTCTCAAGTCTTCATCAAGTATAGGTCTTTCCATGCTTAAATCCTTTCACACAAGATTTGTATCAAAATTAGCAGTTCCACGGTATTGACCTAGGACCCAGTTGGGTGAAATCTTTGGATATGAACTGATAGTCAAAC
Organism: Tubulanus polymorphus; assembly: GCF_964204645.1. NCBI lineage: Eukaryota > Metazoa > Nemertea > Palaeonemertea > Tubulaniformes > Tubulanidae > Tubulanus > Tubulanus polymorphus. The sequence goes on along the minus strand of NC_134027.1, from coordinate 7,231,532 downwards.
TGAACTTAGATCTATGGAAATTAGTCCAGAATTCTAAATGATACCATCAACTTACCTTTAAACTGTTGATATAACGCTTTGTATGAACCACTAATAAATCATTGACGGTGGCTTCAATAGGAGTGGTTGTCGTATCATCCCTCAGCATGCTGACTTCTATAATAATGATGATAACATAATGATAATGCGCTCATCCAGAAAGTGTTAGTCCTGAAGAGATGCACACAACTAGAGTGTTCTGTACAAAACACAAAACTTCATTCATAAATGGTTGGACAGCTTAACTGTTAAAGCCTATTTCATCATACTTTTATCAGTTGGAGATCTAAAGGTAGGACCTACTTTGGATTTAAGTTGTGGATTCTAACTAGCCAATGGTTTTGTTATTGCATATTCATGTAACCAGGAACATTACTGCTTACCTTTCAGGAAGGCATGCACTTTTCCCCATTTGCCAGCGTCAAATGGGTGTAACTTTTCAAGTCCAAGGAATCCGATATTGTATTCCATACAGTAAATAATTGGCCATTTCCAACTTTCAACATTGTTCCATAATTGTGTACCCAATGATGAACTGTAAGATACACATCATCCAACAGTTCAATTACAGAGCCAAAATATGAGAAATTAACATAATGTAAACGTGTAGTTTCTATCTACTACATTGTCATTGTAGCCTCATTAACTAACTTCAAATTCAATACGTACCTATTACTTCGCTGGTTTTGAATTTGCTCATCTTCTACCATTCTTTTATTACTCCCAGCCATTGCAGGTTCTTTTATTTAATTGTATATTTCTTTTTTGCTCAGCACGGGAAATATCTATACATTTTGGATGTTTTGCCATAATTTGAAATTATTTTGACAGCATTTTGACATTTGTGAGTTTATTTCCGGGTGTACTATTTACCACCTAAAACCGACGCATTACTAGAGCAATTCGCGGTGCATAACCGGACAGTTTTCGGAAAAGTTGGTGCCCGGACTATAAAAGGAACAATAATCAATGAAAAAGATCTAAATATATATTTCAATACATTTATTTCTTTTAATGATACTACAAAAATATGGCCTAATAACAAAAAGTCATGCATTTCAAATCTCTTGAAATGTTCAATGTGGCACAGAATCTTGAAGTAGTACGACTAATACAGAATTACTTTAATTCAAGCATTTTGGTACAATTACCAAACCTGTATATACAAGTTAACCAAATGTTACAAAAAAATCACTATCATGTACCACTTTTCACTACGTAACAAAACGAATAACTAAGCATATTATTGCATGTTTAAAACCTCAGAAGGTACGGAAAAGTGTCGAGGAAACTTGCCTAATAGAACAAATTTATGAATAATTGGATTAACTAATATAACTGTTGCCTTAAATACGAACTCTCAATATAAATAGGCCTAACTAATATTGTTGCGTACATGAAAAATAAAAAAGTTTCTGATTGCAATAAAAAATAAAGATATGTTGAGAAAATCAAATTACATGAGGTTAAAAATATCTCCTGTTTAGACAAATTAAGCATTTCAAAATATGAAAATTTTACCAAATGCACATCACGAGGATTGCAACAAACAAACCTTTACATCAAATAATTAGGAAAGTTTTGGAAAGTCTTCCGGCAAGAGGGTATGATTACGACATACTGGACAGGTTGCATCTTCCCCATATATCCATTGCTTTATGCACTGAAATAAAGAAATTAAGCTCATTAGGTCAAAATCTTTTACTAGCACTTCAAGCACACACATACTAGATCTAGTGAATTACGGATACAGGGTCCCTACTGATCAGTCATTCCTAGATGGAGCTTTCGAGGAGAAAATATCAAATCTCAAGGATGTTTTTGCATCACTTTCATATCCAAATGTAAACTACCTCCTTAATTGGTACTGTCAATTCTCAGTAAACCATTAATTTGGTGGATTTGTCAATGAATTTCTATCCATTGCACCAACTTAACTCGGTTTCAAATCCAAATTCGGTAACCTAATTGGGTGAAGAACCAATTTAGGCGTAATTTTCTGTACAACTACAAACATGTCTAAATGCCTATTTCTCCAAATAAGGAGTTTTAAAGGAGTTTCAGACATTTTGCTCAAATGAAAGGAGTTTCAAGAACCTTTAAAAGCATTTTCAGTTTAAGAGTTTTTAAGGAATCAAGGAGTGGTAATCTAGACACATGAAAAATCGTACCAACTCATGATATGTATGGCCGCAGTCTAATATTCGCAGTGGAGCTGATGAAAGGGTTTCAAAACATATCGTGCATTCATTTTGCTCAAAGTTGATGTCGAGTTTTGACTTGCTCGATACCACCTGTGCAGAAGATTGATTCACAGCTAAAGGATGAGCTCGTTTTGATGGCTGCATCATAGGACTTGTGCTAGACTTAGCAGGTGCCAAATTTGTCACTTTAGCCGCTCCAGGTTTCTATAAATGTTAACAGTTTTAATAAGACAACTATATTCAACCATGCACAAGATATAAAGATATACCGGTACATAAATTGAATGCCCAATACTGACTGTACTCATAGTGGCAAAAACAGAATCAGCTTCTTTAAGAATGTCGGACATGGTCATTCCAACGAGTGTTCCTTTGCGACGTTTCCGAACTTCTTTTATCAGATCAACGGCTTCGTTTCTGAAAAAGAGAAATCATGGAAATTAAAGCGTGTAGGAAGAGTTTTAGTTTGTCACAAGTACAATGTGACTTCATACCTCTTCAGTGTAGGAAATTTAGTAGCAAGCTTTCCAACAAGTTTATCGAAGTTAGTTTTACTAACGGATGGCACAGATTCACGTGCTGTCCGAGATGGCGGCAGTGTGCCTCCACTTTCGGACTGACTTTTCGAATCATTTCGCTTTCTCTTAGTGACCTAGAAAATACAATTTGCAGATTTTGAGCTGAAATACACCATTGATTATCCGGGATCATGAGGCAGTTATGGTTTTTCAAATTATCAAACCTTTTCCCAGCCGCCGTCATCTTTGGCTGGTTTTGATTGATTATTCACAGATCTAGAAACAGCTTCTTTAACACCATTACAACTTTTTTCTTTCTCTTCCTACAAATAGGAATAAGTTCAGATAAGGCGCATAATACTTAAGGGTTAAAAATGAATTGCTCTCCTCCCTCAGCGTTGATTTGAAACTGGAAGGTATCTACCACAGCAGACAAACTGATATTGAATCATCATCACCTCATGCAATGCTTGTACCGGAGATTTTCGCTCCATCACTGATTTCGACTGAGTATTATTGTTATCGCCGGATGCAGTCATCACATCACGATAGTTCATCACGTCCCGTTTCTGCGGTGAACGCCAATTCGTTACGTTACAAGATTTCGACGGTGAGCGCCAATTCGAGTCAAGCTCACTACGCATCAACGACGGACTCGGAGTTCGTGAATTACTGCGTTCTTTACGCTGCCAGTATTCGGGCAGAAATATGTCCGAGTTGATAGGACTGTGAGATCGAGAAGAAGTGGTCGACGAAGGGGGTTGATTTTCTGGGCAACTTGACGAAAGTGTTCGAAATCGAACTCTATTCACAGATCCTGAGCGATATCGTTTAGCAGTCGGTTCGGATGAACGAATCCCATGAGATTCAAGTTCATCGTCCACTGCAGGCAAACTTTTGTCAACACTGGGCGATGGCTGAAAAAATAAACTTACTTCAGTTCTCATCTTATTCACATGTAGGAATCGTACATAAATAAAGGTATTCTAATTTACTTGTGTTAATTCTGTCTCGGTAGAGGCTTTTTCCAATTCTTGCTGTTTAGGTTTCTGTACACGACTGTGTAACATAGCTGCTATGGTAGACGGTTTTGGACGTCGCAATTGTTTCGTGCGTCTAGTTGATTTCAAACTGGCACTCGCACTTGACTGATATTCTGCTTGATTTGCAGAGAACTGTACCACAGAAGGTGCTCCTAAACTCGCACAGCTACTGGTAGACGATGTTTGTGATACGGGAACGGCATTGAACACATTAGCTTTTGCCAGTGTACCCATCACTTCCTGCAATACGAGCATCTGCAACAATTGCGGATTTGTGGCCAACAACGGGTTCTGTTGAAGTAGCCTCGCCATAACAGCTTTCTGCATACCAACTGGATCTTGAAGCATGTTACCAACTGGATCTTGTAGCACGCTACTGATTGGATTGTTAATCTGAAGTTCATCAAATGATTCCTACAATGCAATTATACTGATTATTTGCATTAAAACTTTGACCATGATTCATTTTTGTCTAGAGCTTGAAAATCAATGGAACTTACAGCAAGGCTGCATGATAGGCCCGGGGGAGGGCTTGGACGTTTTGGTTGCTTTTGACCTGTAGTCAATTTTGGTTCATCTAAGCAGCGTGCTGCTGCTGCACCGTTATCCAAGTCAGGGATAGCAATATCAGATAATGCATGCTCCACTTCTTTATCCAAAGTACTTTGTAGTGAATTCCTCTTATTTTTCTCCGACTGAATTTCACCTTGAGTTACTACTTTGACATTGGAAATATCAGACGATTTCTTTTCACCAACAGCCTGTTAAATCAAAAAATCTCCATTAGTGGATTATCAAGTTTCACAAGTGCGATTATGGCACATGAAGTTATTGAGCCTCATGCTGTTGTACCTTGAATAATTCTTCAATATCAGGTTTGACATAGTTTGAGGATATCAATGGTAAATCAGCCAAACAAATGCTTGCGGTGAGCTTCTTCTTGTTACAGAAATAGGCATCATTGATTCGATTGATTTCTACTTCAATATTGGATATCATTGTAGAAAATTTTGCCTCGATTTTAGTCAATTGTTCATTGCTGAAAAAACAATGTCGTAAACTACGTTTTTGACATTATAATGAACAGAATGCGTTAAGCCAGTGACAATACGAGGACAATTACCTGATATCGATACTGTGAAGTTGTTTTCTTTTGTTGAATTCAAGATTCAAATCACATTTCGTACGGAGATGATCAGCGATACACTTCTCAGCCTGAAGTTCTAAAACCTTCATCTACAAAAATAATAACACAAATAAAATGTACATTTGACATTAATAAAGCAAAACTGCTCAAAGCTTATTAGCTACCATTCACACGATACTAACCTCTGCTTTTATGGATCTTTGCACTAGTTTATCATAATCCATCGTCGGTTTGGTTTGAGTGGATCTGTGATGGTCTCGTTTCATTTCTCGAGTCATTACTGCACGAGATTTTGTTTTTATGATTCGAGTATTTGTGCCGATGTCGCATGTTTCGACGGTCTTCGACTTCTCAGTGGTGAACAAGTAGTAATCTGATTCTTCATCAAATACACTCTCCACAGTATTGACAGTAACGGTGGACATTGATGGCTTGATATTCGAAACTTGTGTAGAGAAATCTTTCTTTCGTATACTAATTGTATTGCACGACGCATCATCGTAGGAAATATTATTTGTTGTAGTCCCTCGAGACACCTTCATCAGTCCCGGACCTATCGCAAATGAAGATACGTCATTAGGAGACGTGAATGTAGTTGTAAAGGATGTTCCATCCTTACATCGCTTTTCATCTCTCAATTTTTCATTCGAACCAACTTCCTTATACGACTGGTTTTGATGATTGCCAAATTCAAATGCTTCAGATGCTGGGAAATTAAAACTGGTCTCCGAGGAAGCAGAAGCAGGACGTGTAGAAATGTAAGGTGTGATTGCTGCCACAGATGTCAATGAATTCGGGCGATTAGCTGTGACATTTGGCATGGGTGTGGCTGTCTTTGGAAGCGTAGAAGGGAGAATGGGAAAATGTGATGATACTGGTAATGAATTAAACGCTGATGGATTTAATACAGGTAGAGTCTGTGCATTAAACTTTGGAGCTGGATGTGGGGGAAATGTTGGGTTCACCTGTTGATTCAATCTACAGAAACAGTTCTCATGTGGATTACATGTGGTTTTTGATTGTGGAATGAGAGTAGGATTTGAATGTGGTACAAATGAATGGTTGGCCTGTGGAGTAAATGCAAGATTTGAGTGCGGCGTAAATGAAGTATTTGCTTGCATGGTAAATGGTGACTGTACCGAATGAGAAGAGAAGTTAAACGCGGATGGCATTTGTGGACTTAATGTTGTATGCATCTGTGGATGGAATGACGACATCAACTGAGAGTGTTGTTGAGGAGCAAACATTGGCATTGACTGGGAAGTGAATTTCGTAACCTGATGATGAGCGAAAATAGGTGCTGGTGTACTGAATGTTGGAACCGATTTAGGAGGGAATGATGGAAGTAGGGAATTCAATCCAGGTGCAGGAGCACTGAACCTATGCTGCATTTGCTTTAAAACCATTGTGCGATTTGGTGTACACATATTAGAAGATTCAGTCATAGAGTAAGAATGGAATTCAGGTGAATTCACGTTGAAATTAAATGTCGTGGCAGGCGTTGAAATTGAACAAGATGATGAAGCATTGTTGTTTGAATTTCCACCAAAATCTTCGGTAATCAGTATTTTGCTGATGCTACTACTACGTTTTAAGGGTTTCAATTCACTGACAGAAGATTTCTCTTCATGAAAAGAGTAAGACCGCTGGCGAATTCTACCAACATTTTCTTTGTTCAAATGAAGATCGATTATCGAAGCCACAGAGGTATTGAAGTCACTTTTCATTCGAGATGTTTCTGATGACGACTCAGCTCCGTTCATAGATGTTTTTCGAAGGGAATTATCAGCACATTCATCGATTATTGTCGCTTTTACTTGCTCTGACCTACTATCATTATTATTTGGATCAATTGTTGCACTAAAAATATCGGACATATTTGACTGTTCTATAGAATATGAAGACGTTTCGTCATCTGCCACACTTCCTTCATCCTGAGAACTATCACCACCGATTTCAACAATGATTTTGTTACTGTTGCTGGTGATACTAGTATTGCCAGGAACTTTCATTGTTTGCGTAATTTCGCCGGAGTCGCCTGGTGGTTGCTTAACACTAATACCATGAAAACTTGCTGCTCGTCTAAAGGTTAATTCTCGTCGCTGCTTTTCTAAATCTTTTGCATCTTTGCGGCCGACCACACCGATAAAAATGCCATGCTCCATTGCCCGTTCCTCAAAACTCCTATCATGGCTACCGATATTGACTTCTGATGGTGGATTCACGATGTTGGATGATGTCTTCGGTCCAGTATCATCCCAATTCTCCAACACATCCGAGTTCGAGTTGCTACTGACCGAGCTATGCCTTGATGGTTTTTCAACGCGAATACCGTGCTGTAAAGCTCGATCCTCAAATTCCTCAATGTCTTCTGAAAATACATGTACAAGCATTACTATAACTATACAGGGGTTATTGTTCAGGGGTCGATTTTGGCAGTATCGCAGTATCCCAAAGGTATTTGATTATAGTGTTTTTCAGCGATAGTTTTAGTAGTGCAAATATGTATGATAATTTTATCCAATTAATCTTTTGTAGAATAACAGCTAAGAACAGCTAATAACAACTAGTGAATTGTAAACATCATGGTGGGTAGGTGCAACTTACTCTCAGAGTCATCCTCAGCGTCCGTTAAACCGGATATATAACCGCCAGTGTATCCTGGGAAAACTTCATCTGGATTCCTAAAATAGACATCAAACAGACATTAGGCTAAAAACTAGGTCCAGGGACTGATTGGGAAGTGGTTTGAAATGCTCAGTTTCAATATTCAATGCCCCCTGGTGAACTTATACTAAAACCAATGACCTTGAAACTTACCACAATCATAGAACATGTAATGTGCTACAATTTTGCAACTGATTGTGGTAAGAAGGTATCATTTCTTAGCCTAAAAATCGTAAAATGCAGCAATCAGTAACAACAATGATTTAGGGAAACATCTTACGAGTCAAGTTCAGTTGATTCATTGTCTATATCGAGTGGAGGATGAGAAGGGTTTAACGAGACACGGTTAAAGCGCTGTTCAATGTATGTACACTTTGATAGGAAATTAGCAATTCCGCCATTCTGCTTCATTATGTAATTCCTTTGCGAAGCCTCGAGTTTTATGAACACATCTAATATCGGTCGACTCGTCACTTCTAACGAGCCTTCCTGTTCCAATACACGCCCAAATTTCCTACAATATACATGAGCAGGAAAAAATGCATTATAGATTTGCATAATAATAAATCTTTAAAAGATAGAGAGTTAACTGGTGAGAGCCCGTAATCATAGACAATAGAATTTAAATTGATTACAAGCAAGCCACATTATCATTGTTGAGTCAATTTATGAGGTGCATCTATTGATTCCAAATAAGTATACTTGTAGATATCCTTAAATATCTCATTTCCAGGGTTCTTTACGGGTTTCCCAATTTCATTTTCCATCACTTTTCCATACCTAGATTATAAATTTTAAATTACCCCTAAAGTTGCATATTGCTAACCTAGAACAGGCAATGTATAGGCCCATTCTAATAGGGCCAATTATCAATTCCATCCGACAGCATTTTCGTAAAATCTAAATATCAAATGTGTAGACAGACATTTAGGTGCATAAAAATTAAATTCAAAACAGAAAGAAAATTTCTTCAAAATCCGCAAGAACCCTGCATCCTGTACTTTGATGAATAGGGTCTGGGCATCTTAATAAATGATAATATTTGATGAATCACTGAATCACAATCATTAACTCAACACTACTAAGAATCTACTCACCTGTAAATGGCAATTAATTCATTTTGAGTAGGTTTCGATGAAGAAGAACCCTTACGACTGGGCATATTTGGATGTTGATAAATACCAATGGGTCTCGCCGGTTGCCTGGGATTGCGTAATGCAGAACCACTTGAAGGTGAAAATTGTTCAATCTTAGCCACAGGTGATTTATCATTCCATGGATATGAACCTGGAGAAAGACCAGGACTCTCAATATTTGCAGAAGCGGAGCTACCATCAGCGGGCCAACCACCAGCAGCCTTGGCTGGTGACTTAGTTGGAAACATTCTATTCTTCTCACTACTGTTAGTTTTTTTCAACGGTCAGCGAGCCAGGGCAGAATATCTGAAAAATTATCAGAATAGTTTGTAGCCAAAATGCAGGCCACAGGTGAGTTTCACCCGATCCATTGTATTCCAGAATAGCCAAGAAGACACTGTCTAAAATGTACTGTATGTTTTTCTGTGAGTTACAATTTTGACCCTTCTTCCGTTCCAGCCACAGGGGCTCGTATCAGAGTTGTAGATTAATGTAAAAACGATAATCTGTTAATCCAATGTCTATAGTATATAAAATATAATACTATTGACATTGGATTAACAGATTATCGTTTTTACATTAATCTAAAACTCTTCTGATACAGGCCCCCGTGGTTCCAGCACTACCAAAATGCAAGTTCGTACATGTACTCAACATCATATCGTGGCGTACACAAAAATGTCTCTCAGACCAGGATTCGAATCAATCTATTTTTTCCAAAATTTCCTTGGGGAGAACCCTCAAATGACAAAAAGTTAACATCTTTTTTGACGTTAGTTTTCTGCCGACTTCTGCAGGTGTGATAAGGCGAACAACGTAGTAAGTATACCTTTATACCAGAGGGACCTTACAAAATAACTTTTGACCCCAGTATCTACAGGTACTACATGATATAAAAAGACTTTTTTATATATAGTAGGCCTACCTAGGATACTGGGGTCAAAATTTTTTTTTGTCAGGTCCCTGGGCTTTATACTCAAAAATGCCGCTGGATCCGCTCTAGGGAACTTTTCCCCTTAAACTCCACCACGTGAACTCCACATCGTGAAAAAGACAGGACATGAAGATGAAGTAGCTTACAAATGTAAATAGAGCGGCGTGATGAGAAGAAATTCTACCCAACGCTTGTTCGCACTACATGCAAAACACTGCAGCAGATTTGGCCCCTGGTTGGTTGCATTGCGCTGTGTGTACGAGGACGTGCGCTGTGTGTTACACTACTCTTTATTTATCAGGGTGCTAAATTTAGCCACAAGCCTCCCATACAACACGTGAAACGTCATTTTAATTAAATAATCGCATCGAATCCATCAGTTTTCCTTCTAAGTTATCTATCGATAGAGCTACTCACACTGAGAATAAAGGATTCGAACCCGCGTTGTCCATGCGTAACGCAACACGTGCGAGCGATGATCGAATTCGCAAACCGCGCGCTGTTGATCATGTGACCAATTTCAGTTACAAAATGGCGGCGCCCGTGGAATACATCAACCACCTTTTGGCATCCGGAAAATATCGTGTTATTCTTTCCATGATCAAGGGTTTTCGAAATGGGGCAGTGTAAGGAATGCATAAATCTATTTTCGTTATGCCTGTATCTACTTAATTTAATCTCTTAACTTAATCAGGGCCGTATTCCATTTTGGATTTTTTTTTGGGTGGGGGCGGAGAAAGTCAGAACTCGACTAATGTCTATTTATTAATGGATGAGACCTGTTTTTCTGGGATATTTTGCTTACTTTTTGGGATAAATACCTCATTTATGTCTTAACAGAATGCCAAAAGTCGCGGACAACAACTGAATATCCGATATATTTCCAGTTCTGTACCGATTAGATGGATTGGCAAAAAGACTCCTTAAGTCCAGTTGAATGAGAGAGAAAATCCTCCATTTTGTGAAATTTCTTGAATTTTTACATTGTTACCATGCCTACAAAATGAAGTTATTTCTGTTGAGGGGTCTCAACAACTAAATCAGGGTGGCGTAGGCATGGTAACAATGTTCAAATCCAAGAAATTTCACAAAATGGAGGATTTTCTCTCTCATTCAACTGGACTTAAGGAGTCTTTTTGCCAATCCATCTTATCGGTACAGAACTGGAATAATATCGGATATTCAGGTGTTGTCCGCGATTTTTGGCATTCTGTTAAGACATAAATGAGGTATGTACCCCAAAAAGTAAGCAAAATATCCCAGAAAAACAGGTCTCATTCATTAATAAATAGACATTAGCAAATAAAAAGCGGCTGCAAAAAGGGTACTTTCCCAAAATTTCAGTGGAGGGGCAAGATATAATGTATGGCCCTGTTAATGAACATTTTATATATTAGTAGTTGTAAGTAACAAGTTTGGTGTCAGGGGGTGGTAAGATTAAAGGTTTTATTATCGGATGCATCCTGTGAAAATCACAGGGGCTCGTATCAGAGTTGTAGGTAATGTAAAAACGATAATCTGTTAATCCAATGTATATAGTGTATATGAAATAACTATATACATTGGATTAACAGATTATCGTTTTTACATTACCTACAACTCTGATACGAGCCCCTGTGGTGAAAATATCCGTTCGTGATCGAAAATCAACCACACTGACTTCATTTTGCCCAACTCAACATTAAACAAAGTCGTCAAGATGATAGAATCAAATGGCTGCAAAGTGAAATGTTTTATCACTCAATATTTCAATCCGAGCCGCCCTCTGTGCTACACAGTCACAGACCAGCCCCCTTCACTTATTTATCTCTCTCTCTCTCTCTTGTCATGTGTATCGCCACATTTGGATGCAGCAATGTACCACACAGATGCACTCAACCAGATCCCTGAGAGATAGCCTAAGTCCGCTTCCATTATCATCATCATCATATCATCAATTGACGGATCTTTTGAAGGCTTTTCAGCCAATTTTTTTTCAATCTTGTTCAAAAATCTAATATTCAAATGATTTTTCTTTGAAGGTATGGATGTAAAATCAGATTCCCACATGCTTTAGTGATGGCATTCCTCTTTAAAAATGGCAGGTAATATAACAAACTGAAATTCAAAATCTAGAACAGCCGAATTTTCTCAGTTCATTGATTCTGATATTTTTATTATTATATTCAGCCTAGCTTCAAAATTCAAATTCATCTTGGAAGCCACGTTGACACATGCTAAGAATTTGGCGCTTTTAACAACTAGCTATAAAGGTCTGAGCGGTATATTTGAATGGTTACAATCAGAGAAAACACAAGTGCATACATTAGTAGCAGCGTCAATTTCTGGATATCTTGTGTTTGGTAAATATAACAAAGTAAACGAACAAGTAAGTGATTCCCTTTGTTGGCTGCTACACTGAGATTATTACCAGATTCTTGATTACTGTATTACTATCAGCATGACATCCTATCTACATAAGGAAATATGAAAATCTACTCATCAACTCTCTCTGATTTTTTACTATTTTTTCGTTTCAGGTAAATCTTTATCTTTTATCTCGGATCTTATACGCAGGCGTTAAAGTCATGCAGAAACGCGGCTATTTTCCACAAACTGAACGTCCTGTATTTCCATGGTTTGCCGCCTTCGTTTGGGGAATTGTTTTGTGGTTGTTTGAAAATGAAAAGGAAACTTTGCAATCATCTCTACTCTCATCGATGACTTATATCTATTCAGACAGTAATTATTGGACAAATATATGGAACTTCTTCGTATATAATGAGTAACTAAGGCACCTCACTGTGTCTTCATGTTTATAAATGGTGCAATAGACGGTGATATTATTACAAAGATTATGAAGTTTTAAACCATGATTAAATATTGACCCTATTTTTTGCAAAATGTGTTCAGTGTTGTTGTTTTTGCATTTACAAGGTGGATGGTACTCTGGAAATTGTTACTTTAAAAAGATTATTTTACTTATGATATTCAGCACTCCCTGTGTAACAAATCTATCAGAAAAGATTCCCGCAACCAGTTAGAAAAAGACTAGTTAATAGCAGAGAAGTAAATTTTATCCGAACACAAGTTGTTTTCGGGAAAAAAACCAATTGCATAAAGAAGAAATGATAATTTCAAGAATTCTTATGAACAAGTCTCCCGGCTTCGTTCTCCGGCCGCACCGCCAGCAAGGTTCTTAATGGATTACATCGATACTTAGCTTAACTGCATAGTAGTATAGCGACAACTAAACAATTTTGTTAAATTAAACATTATTTACATTTTGGCCTGACATTTCCTACATTTTTCACTTGTATATTGATCAACACTTATTTTGCTGCTACGCGTAGTTACAAAGTTACGTGATACCGCTGGGTTTTGACCCCAATACCGCTTTGACCGTTTGGTAAGAAAACTATTGTGCCTGTGTTTGTGGTGGTGATTCATGCGTTTTTTATAGATCGCTCATTCACTTTTTTTGTTAGTTAGTTAGTTACCTAATCGTTGGTGGTAAGTGTTTTATAATCGGATGGGCTTACCAACATGTGGTTTGTCAAAATATCCGATCGTGAAACTAAACCACAGTCAGGTTACTGACTATTTTTTTGTATGTTGACGTAACACAGGCACTTGAATATGGGCTTTGTCCTTGTTGGTGTGTTGAAGATGATTAAATTTACCGTTATCTACGATATGAAATCCACCTTGTTCGCCATCTGAATCATCCATATGATGCAACTGTTTCACCCATCAGATCTAATGCCAATCAATGCGCGACCTTCGTTTATCTATAGGCTTACTTTACAGATAAATCAGGCAATGCTCACCTACATGAAGTGAGCCTGTTATTCCAGCCTCGTATTCAGATATAGTGTATACACACCGAACAGCTGCATGTAGACACTGGTTGATGTGAAATTATCTCTTTAATGCTTAAATAGACGAGCAACTATAGACGAGCAAGGGAAGCCTGTTGTATCATGGGAAAATTCATTATGAAACCTGGCAGATGATCGAAATAGGAATAACATATCACTGGTGACAAAATATTTATCTGTTATCAAAGCCCATTTTCAAGTGCCTGTTGTTGTAAACATACATTTTTTAGAAACACTAGGCCAATTATGTTTACGCCGCTGTATTCAACGAACTATACTAGCTAGATAACCCATTTCATTCTGTTTGGCTTATTCACATTGTGGTCTATAGGCCGTGCGTGACTTGAAACATAGAAGATTTAGTATCCGAACCTGGGTGGAGACTCATTGCATCCCAGAATGTTTAGAGTGTATAGCACTAACCCTAAACCTAAACCCTAGCCCTAAAAAGGAACCTATACCCTCTACTAGGCCTACCCCAATCTAGCTAGATCAACCACCTTTTCAGTACTTCGTCACTATCTTTGTCCCAAGAAATACTGATTTCATTTGTTTGATTGATGTTAAAGATGTTAAAGATGTTAGCGAGGGCCCTATCATAGATTACTGATTGATTTGGACATTTGGATTGATTTGGACAATTTCACAATTAAAGGATGCAACATGTTATTTTCAGAGGTTGGCAGCCGTGCTTTAGCATGAAGGCTCACTACAGTTATTCTCATAGATTTTTGAATATATTTTTTGCAGACTTCTGTAATAAATGGAGCAATATACTATTCTTGGCAATATTGGAGAAGGAGCTCACGGAATCGTGTTTAAAGCTAAACATGTTGAGGTAGGATTTTCATGCATACTCGGCCAATCCGATAATGTTCTTCATATTATTTAAATCCAGAACTTAGTGGAACAATGAATTTCTTTTTTATCATGTGACACTTTCAATTTATATACATGTCTACATTTAAATTCACTGTGATAACTCTGTTCAGTAAATACAGTCAACCTCGCATAAGTCGTACAAGTTGGGCCCAATCAGATTTATTCGACTTACACGATGTACGACTTGTGAATAAGTCGAATATCTAGAAATTTTAATGAAATGTACAACTTAGAAGTTATTATCCTTCAATATTGACATCGACTGTTGCGTATCCGATATAGGTTAATGAGCCGTATGAAAAATCAATACACAGACTACGCGACTTTCAGGTTCATTTCGTGTCATCTATATTCATGCTGTAGAAAATCGGTATGATACATTCATTCTAGAGCTGCGACTAAGACTATTAAATTTGAAGTAAAATAGAGAAATGGTACCACATATTTTCGTGCTCTGAGATGACTTACGATGTACAACTTATAGACATATTTTTATGGTATTTGGTGCGTGAAATAAAACAGGATTTTGAAATTTGTGCGACTGGGACTAGTGTCCTAGTTGCAGCGAGGCGATTTATGCGAGGTTGACTGTAGTTGTTCGCATTCAACATTCATAGAGCTATATATGATGCTTTAGCAAGAAACATTGTGGGATCAATGATCACTGTATTGGTAGTTTCCATTGAAGTCGCTCCTTAACACTATCACTTTTCAAAAAATAGCACACAGTAATTACTCATAAAGATGACATTAGTAATACCGTACTCGACATTCAAAAGAAAAAAGCTTGCTTCATACAAGTTCATTTTTATTCAAAAAATAACGTGCACAGTAAGTAATGACATCATAAATGTGGTAGGGCAATAAATTGTGAAAAACATTCTAACAGAAGACTAGGGTGATTTAAAGACGTCCTCATAAAGATTTCGTTAAGCGTAAACAACAAAATTTTATTTTACGAACAAGGCAGGCAGAGAAAATTTTCCAGGGGCTTGTTGCTCAGAAGTTGGTTGAAGATAACCGGCGGATAAATACCATAGTTACAATGAACTCTTAATTGTTACTATTTCATCTATCCGCTAGTTAACTCTAACCATCTTTTGAGCAAGACCAGCCCCAGATTTCTCAAAACTGTTTTTAGGTGAGTTTCCTGGCTCATCCATTGTCTCGTTATTAACGAATCTTAGTCGAAATCTCATCGATGACCGTGAAATGCTCTGCCAAAATGGACTTGAACGCTCATTAGCACGATTTGCGCTACGCTTGTCATAATAGCCATACCCAGAACTGGATTGACAAGTTTCAGTATGTCGGGGGTTTTGCGTTTCGTGAACCAGTTTTGGGGATCAGTAAATGTTTGGTGAAACAGTGTAATTTGTGTGGTGTAGATTATCAGCAGAAAACAGTTGAGCACTATCAAGGATATTCCATAGCCATAGGCGATGTATAGCCATCTTTTATCTACGTAAGCACCGACGATGATCATACCCGAATAAGCGATACATAGCAAAGGGACTATGATCTGATGACACAAATTTAGGTCCAGTGCATACAACAAAACCTCAATCCCAAAACCAAGCACAGCGAACGCGACTTCCAAACTTGCCGCTATAAACAATATCTTCTTCATCTTTTCTTCTGTTGTGTCGATCTTTTTAGTTGATTTTGTCCTTTCTACATCGACTTTGTTCATCTGGAAAAAAAATGGTATTAAAATCACATCCTCGATACAAGTTCAGAAACAATTGGACTGGAACTGGTTCTGAATGTGTGGTGTTTTCCCTTTGCTTATGAAATTTTATTGTTTTAACATATATTGAACAATTTGCTAGATTTACTGATTGAGTATTTCTTATATTATGAATCCATGTTTATTCCTGGTAATCACTGATTCCCCTGATATTGGGTGAAAAAGAAAAAAAAAACTTATGCTAGATAAATCTGTTATGAGAGTATCCTGTGACTGTTATATTGAGTAATGTATTACACTGACCAAATACGTATATATGGCATTCAAAGCATGACCATGACTGAAAATAATACATAAGGCAATTTAAATAACAAGGCAAATAGCCTATAATATTAGATTTCTCAGTTGGATGGACGTTACAAGCTTAAGACATCTAAATGTATTAATTAGATGATATAAAACACAAATGTATCCTGTGTCAACGGGGCTCCCGAGAAATTAAAACAAAATTATTTCTAAGCCACTATTCAGTATGGATGATAGTGTTGTGAATTGAATTCTACAGCATAAATTACAGTTTAAGATGAATTATCAGAGGTTCGTCAACAAAAATAATCAGCAAATATATAGCACCTGAAGAATCATAATTAAATAACAACAATTTGATGAAATAAAGTATCAAATCGAGAAGATTACAAAATTATACTTTATCAGTCAAAGGGTGATTAATTCTTAAGTACAGTTAATTATTGACAGAAGTTCTTACCTTGGATATGTATACTGATATACTATTTGGTTCTCAGTAAACAGAATATGATTCATGCATGACGTATTAATTCATACATATTGTAGAGTGGCGAAGTCGTGGCTTTGAAAAAGGTTCCTTTGGATCAAAGAAAACTTGACGAAGGCATTCCCAACACAGCATTGAGGTATTCATGTTTCTCAATCATGAACTTGAATAGCAATGTATTATGTATGGTATAGAATATTTTTGGTTTTATTAATTACATTTATGAACACCCTCCCAAGACATTGTTTATTCAATGCAATATTTACGTATTTCTAATTTTTGTTACGGGACAACTGAAACCAGATTTGCTAATTGGGAAATTTTTCTTTTCTTTTTCTGTGATGGGAGGTAATAAAGCTTATAATTTGTACATTAATTAGTTTTTAATGCTTGTATTTTACAGAGAAATAAAAGCTCTGCAGGAAATTGAGGACAATCAATATGTAAGAAGATATTTTTAAGTTCTATAATTTACATCGTTTGATGCAACAGAAATTTTTGTGTGACAAACATTGTATGATTATTATTGAGAAGATGTGGCTGATCACTCATTTCTGTTTCAGGTGGTGAAATTACGTGAAGTTTTTCCTCATGGTCCTGGATTTGTGTTAGTGTTTGAGTACATGCTGACGGATCTATCCGAAGTTGTCCACAATTCAGGAAAACCGTTGACAGAAGCCCAGATCAAAAGTTACATGCTTATGTTACTGAAAGGAGTAGCATTTTGCCATGAAAATAATATAATGCATAGGGTGAGATTGGAAATTCTTCGTAAACTGTATCGGTTTTCATATCTTTTGGCAATAAGGAACATGAAAAATATAGCTAATATTCTCCTTTCTAGGATTTGAAACCAGCCAATTTACTGATTAGTTCAACCGGACATTTGAAAATAGCAGATTTTGGATTAGCGAGATTATTCCAAAATGAAGGAAATCGTTTGTACAGTCATCAAGTGGCCACGCGGTGAGCAAAATCTTGAAAAGAATTTATTTCATCTTTAGAAAAAAATCAGAAAAAATCATTGTTTTAGACAAAATATACATAATTCACTTTTAGGTGGTACCGCGCACCTGAACTATTGTACAGTGCAAGAAAGTATGACGAAGGAGTTGATTTGTGGTAAGAAAATGATCACCCTGATAGACATAAACATGTTCACATGCCATATCTTACTTTAAAACTCTTTTTAATGTGCATTTGTTAAAGAGAGATGTCACCACTATCGTGTCATCAGTAGGTTTACTTTCCCATGATTAATTTTCACTGCATGTTGCGCTTAATCTGGCAGTCCCTGATGCCATGCACTATGATGTATAGCTCTTCCTTTAGGGTGCGATTAAATGGCAATCAAATATTCCCCACCACCACCACATCCCAAACATCATGTAAACAAAAATGACTGAATAAGCATAATTTTATTCACAAAAAAACTCATTGGTACTCTATATCTCGGCTGGGAAAGTGTTGTCTTGATGATTCGAGCCACCATACATGGAAATTTAGAGTAGTTTGCACACAGTGTGCACACATTTTGAGTGATATTTCAGACGGAATAAAAAGTCCATTCAATCAGTGATAATGATGTCAAAGCATGTATCTGTGTATTTATTGTAGATTGAATAACATATCACAAATAGTGAATATAACAAGAGGGTTAAGAAATTCTCTTTCCCCAACACTTTAGAAAAAATAGGTATCGTTACTTGATTAGAATTAGTCTGTTACAGCATAGAGATACATGTATATGATTTTGAATATAAGCAATACCACTTTCTGAAAATCTTAGTATAACCCGGGCCGAAAATAGATTACATTCTTACATTCTGGGATAACTAATTTGAAGAGACCATAATTACAAAGGTCTTCACATCTACCAGTTGCATCAAATAGCTTCATTCAGGGGACATTAATTTTTTTGTGAATACATAAAGGTTGATTTTCTGATTGCGAAAATGAACTTCAAGGGCTTCTTCATAAAGTAACGTTTGCTGATATTCAAATTCAGTAACCCTAGAATATAAATGCTAGTATAATACCGGTTATGTTTTCATATGTAAGTGAGTGTGGCACCACAAAGTAACTTTTCCCATGAATTGATTAAGATTATCTCCGGTAGAAACATTATCAAATCAATGATCAATTACCAAGCATAAGAAATTAGGATTGTCTTGAATAACACAGCCACCTAGGACAAGAATGTTAAAAAACGTATAACATGATAACAATTTGCAAACCAAATCTATACAGTATAAGATTGATGAAATTTAAACCAACCTAGTAAGAAAGTTACCTAATCATTGGTGTTAAGGTGAAAATACTTGATCATGAAACTAAACAGGATATCGACTTAAGCCAAACAATAATTTCCCACCCCGAAAATAAGCTTCTGCAAAAACTATATAATTGAAAATGTCATATTACATCATGGTGGTATTTCAATTGGCTGTTGCTATGGTTATGCTACCGATATATGTATCTTGCAGTTGCTTGTTCGAACAAACAAAATATGTTGAACCTAGGAAGAAAATCCATCTTCCATTCATCATCTTCCATCGATTTATACAAATTTCAAAACAGGAAGATCATTTGTTATTTTACACTTCCTCGTTTGATAGAACAGTCTATTGTAAAAGGTGACTCATGACGAGCAGTTTTATCACCAAAACATTGCTTGACATTTGAGTTTGTTCAGTATATTTTGTAGAAGGGACGTCATGACTCCGGGTGGAATTCTGGTATAATGATTTGGGCTTTCATTATGACGGTCTCGGTTCACCCAACGCTCGTAGTGTAGTTTGCGCCAGTGCGCCATCGCTTTGAAATGAATGTTACTTGAGGCCCAGTAGGCGGGATAAAACTCAATAACTCCAGCATGTTTCGGGAGAAACAAAGTATGTGACAAGCCAGCTCCATGCATGCCGACAAGAATATCAGCCTCGTTCACCATTTTAAGCTGAGAAGCCATATCAAATTTATCAATCTGAATAGCCTTTATGCGGATGTTGTGATATTTGTTTGTGATAGAATTGACAAGTTCTTGTTCATTTTTTATCTTTCTCGATACTGAACCGGACGGGTTTCGTGGGTGTGCAACATAATCATGTCGCCATATGAAAAGCAGCTGTACATTTGAACAGTTCAATGGCCGAATTCTTGCCGTGACATTGTGGCGGGCGAGAAAAAATTCACGAAAGTCCTCGACGAGGGGTATGCTTTTTAATTTATGATGATTCATCGGACTATTATAACCTTGTGCCGCCCAGACTAACTCGCTATACTTAGTTAAGTTAGACATGTGTCCTAAACGTTGCACCTCATTAAATAATTTAGACCAAATGCTATCTAATGATCCTTTCGGGTGACCGTCAACGAACAGAATGGTCGTATCATCTGGCTTTTTATTGAAGAACCTTATCATGAGAAATGCATTGTAGAAATCAGTCATCGTGTGGTAAAGATTGGCGAACTCGTAGCGTGTGATGGCAAGCGTAAATTTCTTTTTCGTTTCTGCAATCTTCGATTTATTGTAGTAATCGTCGTTGCCGTCGACGACAGATATCCATTGATTGAGGTGATTTTTATTCGCAAACTTGTACGAAGGGTCAGCTTTGCACGGTAAACGGAAAAACCCTTTATCGAATTTGAAGTATTCTTTTTTTTCCGGTTGATTGATGACTGACTGTAATTCCTCACCGCCTCGCCGACCATGCGCTCTCGTCCGGTCAACGACTACGTTTTCCAAAAACGCGAATTCGTTGGCGAATGCGACCAACTTGTTTCGACAAAACGTGTTGTTACGCATCTTCCACACGGCGAATTCAGGAACTATCGCGTCGATGGTTATTCCTCGCGGCAAATTGTGGTGGACGGAAAACTCGAGGGTTAAATTCAAACTCATACGTGAGATAACATCTTTCGGTAAAGACAATTCGGCGAGTTCATTATCGTCGTTAAATATAAGATGCACTGTATTATCATTTTTATCCTCTGCCACATTCAATTTTAAACGCACTCGCTGCGGCTCGTCTTTCAACTGAAACTTCGACGACCGTCTCCTCTGTTGTATGATTTGCTTTTGCACGATATCATCCATGCCGAATGGAGACCTTTGGTTGACGACGACCTGTTGGTTTACCATGATCAGCGATGACAGGGTGACCCAGGTGATCAGCAACATCGTGATCAACCCGATCAACGTTTTGTAACGTGACTTCAGCTTCCTCGTCAAACAGGACAACATCGTGCCACAAATCGTCCTCATCCTGGAAAAAAAAAGTATAATTCATTACTGATTTGATGAAGAGCTCGAAGCAGTTCCACAGTGACGATTTTAGTAAAACCATTTAATCTGAAATGGTGATACAATCAAAAATGCTTTGTTTTCTGAGTTTGGGCGTGTCATTATACATTCATTTCATTCGCTCTGTCTCTGATTAGTATTAAGTATACTCTGCCTTATTTGGTAATGGTGTGGCTGTAAATATTTCGTCGGATGAACCAAGTAAAAAATCAGTGAGATTGAATGTTTTTTCCTGTTAAATTCGAGTAGAATTCAGGGAACTACTGTGTCCAAGTGCCAAATTAACATACAAGAGAATGATATTTGCATGTACCTACGAGCAATTGAGATGATTGCTCGTAGCATGTACCTACATCACTAACTTGATCCTCCTTTGAAATCTGAATTAATCAAATTTCCCAGAGAGCCGCCATATTCTACCAAATTTAGCAGCTTATCTCGCCCCAATGAGGAATTTATAAATTTCAAAAGTGAAAATATAAACTTCCGTTTAATTTCCGCACTTGACAAACTTACATGTGAAGCCGCTGATTCAAAAATAAGAAAATAAAATATTTCATACATGCTGGGATTTACTGTTAAGCTTGTATATTTATGATAGAAAACTTGTAGGTTTAATGAGATTTGAAATGAAACATATGTGTCAGTGCTTTTAATAAAAGCACCTGCATTTCCAGCTGTGCGTTGTTGTAGGTGAAGTTTCACGTATCATATTGATATGTATATATTGAAATATAACGTGTACTATTGATGTAATAATTTCACGTATGATTTCTGAAAATTCAAACAGTAGAAAAATACTAACACTGTATGCCTGCAGGCCCGTGCCGAGGGGGGGGGGTTCGGGGGTAGTGAACAAACCCCCTAAAAGGCCTGTCAAAAAGTCAGTGTCCACAAATTTGGGTGAAGATTTTTTTCAGAATTTAGATACAATTCCCATGTTTTTTAAATGGAAATTGAAAATTATCCATTCTCAAATGATTTATTCAGTTACCCGCCCCTTCTCTCTGTCCTTTTTCAACTGGAGTGCCCCTTTTCGTGGTAAAAAGTGCCATTTTTCTTGAAATAGAACTGCCCCTCAAAAGAGCTCAGCACAGGCCTGGCCAGTATTCCTTTCAATCAAAAAAAAAGTTTTTGCAAGAAAATTGTCTGATAGCCACACATGTACAGTATCATTTAGATTCTCATGGATCAGTTGACAAGTGATGCATTTGAGTAAGATATGCTCTAATCATGTAAGATCATGAGAGTTGATAATTTTGCATAAGGGGTCATTCATTTATTTACGTACCCATTAGGGGAGGAGGGAGTTGTCAGTGCAATTGCGCACTGTTATGCTTAGTGTATATGAAAAAATTGCCGATTTAACGTACAGAGGGGGAGGGGGGTTGAAAAATTCAAATTTTATGCGTACGTAATAAATGATCGATACCTAATAGTGTATTTATGACATTTCATTCATGTTTTGGTCACGAATCAAACCCACAATAAAAAAATTTATTGAGTTATCAAGTTGAAGCCTCGATTTTAGCAATGTTTGGTAAATGGTTATTCATTCTAACTTAATATTAAGAAAACAAATTATTTGACACATGATTTTAAGAGCAACCATATCACCTACCTGAGATGGTTAGGCTTTGATTTTTGTAAATGTCTACTGTAAAACTAGATAATCCGGGTGGTAACAACTACTTCGCACAAACAAACCGCAATAGCCATCTGTTTGCGGCAAGGCAACCTTAGTGGATTAAAACCGCAATAAGAGCTGCCAGTAATACTCTACTCTAGAGCTTATGATATTGAAAGGTAATCTTTGTCAAACCCTGTTGTGTGAGTGCAAAAAACTATGAATGCTGAATCTCTTTGAATGCTTTAATCTTCTGCTGTCTGACCACACCCTTACATGCTTACGCCCATAGAATTTTGATATTATCAATCAATGATATAAGTGAATACAATAGACTAAATGGAAAAAGAAATCAGCTTTTTGCGAGGCCTTCTTATGATATACAGTACTGGATAATCAGCTTACATAGAGGATAAAAGATGATTTGATTTCCATACCTAACACAATCTTCTTTTTCTCTGGATAAGATGATAAGAGTAAGACAAGCCCTTATAGGTTAATATTCAGATAAGAAACTACAGATGGTAGACACTGTCAGAGGAGCAATTAATTAGAGATTACTGCATGGTAGACACAACCTATTGTGATCATTGGCACTAATTGATAAATTTTATTGATTTTAGGTAAAATATTTCATATTTATTATTGATCTAGGAGAACAATTTTATGCGAAAACCTATTGCACTAATAAATAGCCTGATTCAGGAGCCAGGGGGCACTTACGATTAAGGGCGAATCTGTATTCCAGAAATTGCAGAAAAAGGTTTGAATATTAGATATGATCTACGCAGCAGAAATTGTAGAATAAGTTTTACTTTTGAGAAGAAAGACTTAGATATTTTAAAAAGGGTCATTTTCACTGGCTGCATACAAAGCACTTGTTTGTAAAAGGATCGTAGGGACAGAAAGATTATCACGTACAAACAGGTTTCTTACCAATATCTGTTACGTGTTTGTGTATCAAAGCCTTACTTATCAGTCACTCATGAATAACAAGAACATCAAGAAGGGCACCAAAAAGTTCCAAGAAAAGAGTCAGAAATCTTTATCTTTTTCAAGCTGGTAAAAATGATTTAGGTCTATTTATTAGGGGCTGTTCAAAAATTACGTAACACATTTTTGGGGAAATTTAGACACCCCCGTCACCCCCCTAAATATTATGTAACAAAATCAAATACCCCCCCCCCCCTCCCATAGGAGCCCCAGCCATTACGAGTTGAAGCAGGAGGCCCTGTACGCGATTAATGATTAATGATGGATTACCTCAATGGGAAGATGAGGATTAGTTTCTGGTCGTTTAAATAAATGTTTAAAGTTCATGTTGCCGTCAGTGGTCAGGACTCTTAGTGTTGTTGTAAATAAGTAAGTTATTGTCAGAAGGTTTAAGTTCAATATATAGTTCAGCTATTGTTTCAAGCATATTCTATAGTTCAAAGGGTATTATGAAGAATTTCATCCTTCTGAGATTTCCATGTGTTTTGTTATGTAACAGATGTACTGACACCCCCCTCCCCCTGTAACAAGCTGTAACAAAATGTGTAAGACACGACCCCTCACCCCCTGATGCATTATGTAATTTTTGAACACGCCATATCCAGATCCCTGATTCCCCTGATCAGTAGGCCCAGGCCTGTATTTAGGGGGTTCAGAGTTTCAATGTCATTGCTTACTGTTCACCAGGGGACGCTGAATGATAATATCATCCGCCTACCCTCTCCCCTCAGCATGCAACCGGTACAACATGACAATTTTAGATATTCTTGAAGTTCTGCTGATGGGCTGACAATAATACTGGATAGTTTTTCATTTCAGGCCGAATTGACAGGCCTTGCTGCAGTTAATTATCTAAATCCCCAAAAAAAGTTGATTAGACTTAAGTATGATAATGAAATTATTGATTTGATAGTCTATCGGTATATATAAGTTGAGTTCTGCACTATTCATGTATGTAGAACATGTGAACTTGAAGATGATTTGCATCCAAATAAGTTAACCGCGAGACATTATTACATGGGATCATAATACTATTTGTAAATATGAAAATAATTCAATGCCAAGTTCTATTGCATATTGTTCATTGATTCTTCAAACACACAATTAATCAAGTTTCAAATGATTTTCTTAAGCAGTCTTAGTCTTGTCTTAGATTATTCAACACAAAAACTGCTGCCATAGCTTACCCAGAATTTAAGCTGGTGAGTGAATTTTGGAATAATTATTCCGACTGATTGAGTCCATGGTTATAGATCCGCTGTGCATATCTGAGTGTATAGTGAATCCATTGAACAAAAATGTTGTCATGTTTGATGATGGTGTGTAAATATGATGCATCTCGCACCGTTACCTCAGCAACTGCAGCACAACATCAGCAGCAGGAATACATTATCTCAGTGCGACACTCAGAGGCACTGCCTTCATACGGATTCGAGTTGAACTAGTGTCGTCGGTCTACAAGTCAGAAAACTACACCGATCACCATTCACATTTATAATGGCATTATGGACAAGACATAAATTCTTAGCTATAAATAGTTCATTCAATTTGTATAAGTAACTAGGTCATTCCTAAACCTGTTTAGAACAATATGGTTTTGTTCTCAGATTTTGTACAAATCACCCCCAGGTACTTTCATTTTGTAGACGGTACAAATGTTATATCACTTCAGGAATGAGTTAACATTTAAGTAACATAAAAAAAATACACATGAATAAATGTTCCACTTCATCTTTACGATTATTTGAACAACTTATGAAGATTTTTATGACATTTTTCTATTTTTCTAATATTTCTAGGGCAGTCGGATGCATATTTGGGGAACTGTTGAACAATTCACCCCTTTTTCCGGTAAGTTTTATCACTATATATGTCTCCAACTCAAACACGAAATGCTTTAGTTATAAGATATGATTTCAAAAATCCTTGTAACCAAAACAAATTGTTCACAAGTACATGCCTAGGCTAAGACTATCTGAACTATTTGGCTATTAAGTCACGTAAAAATTGAATAACACAGATTAACACAAACTCACTAGTTTGAATGTCAATAAAGTATATGGAGAAATATGCTTAAATCTTACTTCTATTTTCAATCATATTCCATAAATGTACAGAAAACATGACTGGATTTATTAGTCCAAGAAATTAGAATTTGTCCTTTTCTTCTTCACATGTAGACTTCATTGAGGACAATTCCCTTTATCAGATTCAGGCGATTGGAGCAATGCTCTGTCTGAGGCTCACTGAGGATTCATTGCTTCGCGCTTTTGTTCAGTTTAGAGAATCTCCGATTACCGGGTATATGTTCCTTGTGGTATAGAAGAGCTTAACAACGATTGTAAATTTCTACGCAGTTTTACAGACTTGAACCATAGCTCCTCTTTTGAAAGATGTAAATCTGTCGATACTGTTGTTCGAGGAGTTTTCTGCTACAAATACTACAATGATGTAAAAAACTATCTCGTTACACCAGATAAAGAGTATCTTTGAGATAAGCAGTTTTCCACGGCTCAAACTTGAAAAACCTTACTCCTTTCTCTGATAAGAGTTAAAACGCAGATAGTTTTTCACCGCTGGTGTGTTCTGGTGTTTTCTAGCTATAACAAGAAAGCTCAAGGAAATGGTGTATGGAAATCCTAGCATTATTTTGTATAAAACCAAGTGGACATCAGTTCTAGTGTAGTTTGACATGATATGACAACAAAAAAACGGTTTTAGATGAAGGGGTGGTTCTATGATCATTGTTGACCTGTAATATACAAGTAACCATGGGCGACACCAGAGGGGGGTACGTCAATGTGTCGTCAGCAGTCACAATCCAGCCTCGGCCAGCAATTTTTATGCGTTCCACACCCGAGCAGGCTCCGCCCTTCGGCAATTTTAGTTAAATATTACGTACTCGATTCCTGGTGCCGATCATGGTAACAGTAGTATACAGATCTAGATCGAGTATCCAGTATAATATTAGGTGAACTGGTGTGAACAGTCATGGAGGAGCCACATTAACCTGATATCAACTCAGTAAATATAAAGACAGATATATACCAAATTTTATTAAAATATGAGCTTTTGTTAATACTACTGTATAGTAACTAAACCAGCTTTACCCGATGCCTGGTATTATTATTATTAATAAATTCAAGTGAACCTACAAAGTACTGTCATCTGTCGTCAGGTTGACTGATGTGAATCTATGTACAGGATCTTTTCCTTTTCAGGGTGAAACAGATATTGATCAGCTTGGTTGTGTATTACGGGTATTGGGCACTCCAAATGAAAAAATATGGCCAGTGAGTATCTGGAGTGGAAATATTATTGAAAAAATTGAATGATGAATGATACGATGCTGCAAACATCAGAGCCTATCTAAAATTTGAAAAATTCGTAATACATGTAAGAACTTTCAATTTCATTGGTATGTTTTCAGCCACTTTCTCTGTTGTTTTACCCTTTAACTAATATTATATAATCTTTAGGGATTGACTGTTTGAACAATGATTTCTCATCAGTGATTTGTATGAATAATGTATGAAGTAGTGTTTGCACAATGTGAAATACATCAAGTATTTCAAATATTCATTAGTTTCACCAGTCGTTTATTTATTATAACAGCGTACAGTTATTGTTTGTGTGAACTTAATTAGATATGCATGATGTACATCTTGACATGTTAACAGTATTAGATCACTACCCACACCGGATGATATCGGAATCATATCTTTAAATCATCATACTGCAGATAACGATAACCTTTAGCAAAAAAGCTGTCCTTAGGAAATGTTCTCAGAATCAATCCCAAGTACAGATTTATAAACCTAGACCCTACATTCAGACTTCATTTTCTAGGGATTGTCAGAACTACCAGACTATCATAAGATAGGTTACACAGAGAAACCACCGATACCATTTGAGGAGGTTGTCCCGGACGCGTCACCAGTTGCATTAGACTTACTAAAACGATTTCTAGTGTATCCTTCCAAACAGAGAATTTCTGCTAACGAGGTAAGATCAATATGCTCCCCAGCGATATCGATGTCAAGCATAGACGTCTAAAATGGTGCATCTGAATCATTCACCAAAGATAAACTGTTCAAAGCAAAGCATTGAAACATTTAACTTCCTGGCACTATATTCACCATAAATCTACTTTGTATTTGGTATATGACATCGATGTTAGTTCAATGAACAATGAAAAATAATGAATCAGTGTATAGCTGTGTGAGATCATTCATTTATTACGGATGCATAAAATTTGAATTTTTCAACCCCCCTCCCCCTCTGTACGCAAAATCGGTAATTTTTTCATATACATTAAGCATAACAGTACACAATTGCACTGACCCTTCCCTCTCCCCTAGTGCATACGTTATAAATGAATGACCCCCGTGTATATTATATATCTGATTTACACTTAATGAGTTTCCATGGAGACTTGGCGTGTGTCTCGAATGTGGCTGAAAATTATTGAAAATTGTTCCTGCAGTGTTTTCTGATTGTGTATATAATTAATAAAGTACCATAGTACTGCCTGCTACGTATATTAGGTAGAATACATTATATTATCTGGTGTTCACAGATCAAAATCTAACTTGTTATGGTAATAAGATTATGAATTGTGGTTACTAATGCGCAGAAGAACTTTCAAACATTCACATGTTCACTATCGGATATTCCAAGTTTCCTACCTACCTTTTCAGTACTTCACAAGCTTGATATAAGGTCCATTTGAACACTCTCTTGGCTCAAAATTGGGTTAGGAATGAATGACTGCTACTATTCATAATATCTCATAACCTGGACTTCACTAAGGCTGTTTATGGCTGTTTACTGTTTATGACAATGAATAACAATAGGTGTAAAGCTGTTTTTATATTATAAGCAAGGAATATCATAAAATCATAGATTTGGCACGGCTAATTAGGATAGAATTCGTTTTAGATCTGAGAAATGCATAAATCTATGCGGACATTATTTGAATTCTTAATCCAACCTTGGAGTAAAGGCGATGTGCCGATTAAAACATTAAATCATGGACTTTGTTTCAGAGTCCATCATTGAGTGAAGAACTGCTTTCTATATATGAATAGATGATTTTCCTATCGAAAATCTGAATCTAATTGAATGAAATGAATTTATTTTGTCAGGCGCTGCTTCACCCCTACTTTTTTACGGAACCACTGCCTGCACATCATTCTGAATTACCAATACCACAGAGAAGTAAGAAACTGCGGCAGATACAACAAGCACACGATTTTAATATAGATGTTCCATTGCAAGACTCATTATTAGATCCTGATTTAATATCACCGTATGTGAATGCTTTGTAACTATAACTACAAAGACATGTTATTACATTCTCACCGTGTGAGACTAATTCATCACATATCTTGTTACGGTTATTGATAATATCGACTGTGATGAAAGGGATTTCATCACCAGGAAAAATCAATTGTTTGATTGCTTTGATATACAATACTTGTGATGTACATATTTAATCCTCTTAAATTTCTCTTAAAAGACAAAATTATGTACGGCCCAATTTATTCGGTTAAGAGAATTACACTATTTTTGTATGTTTTGAATTTTGATTATGAAATTTATGAAAATATATACATGTATGTGGTTTTGTGTATCCAGTTATTTAGTCTTTATTCAATTAACATGGAAAATGATTATCTGCTACACATTGAACACGTGCGGGCCCGGAGGATTGGAATTCACTAATTCCGCGCGGTTGGTGGAATTGTTCTATGAATTATTGGGCGCATGTAACCACTTCTATCTAAGGAAAATATCGTTCATGTGATCCGGGGTTAACTTTCTATAAAAAAATCAAATGTATATTTAATCATTCAACTCCGCATTGTGCAACGAGTCGCGGCCGGCGTTACGAAGTTGCGATACCGAAGGAGCGAATCATTCAAGCTCACCTGTCCGTTTCCCGGTCCGCAAATTCAAGTCCATCCGCTGCTGCCACCTATGTCACATGACATACTCGGTCAAAATGGCGGACGATCAAAATGATCGAATTGGTTGAAATATCGACCCATGTATTGATACAGAATCAATAATCAATCGAACGAAGGGCATAGCCGATATTACATTAAGGTACTTTGGTATTGAAAATTGACGTGTGTGTTCCTAACAACTCTTCATCAGGACAAATTTATAAAAATGTTTCAAAAAGGACAGTCACAAAAAACTTTTTCTTGAGTTGATCTTACAAAAAAATTTTTTTTTTGTCATATGAATTTCGTTCAACAATCAATCATTTCATGTATGCCACTATATGATAGAGAATAAATCTATCTTGGTTTCAGATGACTTGTCCACCTGAACTGTTGACATGCAATCTGTCTGATTTCACCAAGTCGGTCAAGTATATGGCTATGCAGGTAATCTGTGAAATGAACCCTGATTGGGGTATCGAAAGTATAGGAACTCCAGCTTTATGCTTGCATATACATGGATATTACTGAAACTTTTCGATGGAAGTATCGTTGCCAAGACTGATTTGAGAGCCATTGACCTTCATTTTTTTAGGATCTGATTGCAATAATATCCACGTTGGAAGATGAAATCACGAAAGATCAGGAGGAATTTGCGCGCATGAATGACCAAATAACTGATGAGAATTCACCCGAATATCATTCCATCGGAGAATTACATGACAAGATTAAGGATCTTCTGGAGAAAACTCAAATTTGTTTCAATCGGGTAGGCTGACATTTCATGTGAATAGACCTGGTTAGAAAACGAAAGGAGAAATCCCACAGTAAATTCAGCCAAAACAAAAAGCTTGAATAGATGAGTATATATATTTGCGCAACGTTTCGGCTAAAGACTATTAGCCATCATCAGGCATACTGATGATGGCTAATAGTCTTTAGCCGAAATGATGCGAAAATATATATACTCTTCTATTCAAGTTTCTCGTTTTGGCTGTATCTATTGTAGGATTTCTCTCATTATCATCTTACATGGATATTGTGTATTTTCTCGTCTCACCTGGTTAGAATAGGCTAATAGTTTTTTGCCATCATTTGAGTTTGCTTAAATACAATGATCTCTTGAGTGATGATCTCTAGTGAGAGTTCTAAATGTCTTTTGATTTTAATTTTTGTCAAATAAATTCGTTATAAATTTTCTATGTAGTTGGTTCTATACATATTACCGGTTTAAACTATTATTATTATACATTCTTGCTTCAGCGAAGTGATTTTGAAAATAGAAATGCTGGTATAGCTGGTACTCGAAAGAAAAATTCTGATTCATGGATCGTTAGAAACGCTGAATGCAGTCAACAAGCTTCGTTGAAAGGCACTCAGAGCCATAACAATTTGGTGAGTTATGCCTCAGCTGGATCGATTAAGAAAAGTTCATCAACGGCCTCCTTACCTTCGCAATCTCAAACGCAAAATACTAGTAAGAGTTCCCTGACGCCAAAACTGAATTCTTCCGTGACGTCGCTCACCCCAAAAAATGTCTCTGATAACAACCTGTCTGATCAAAATGGATTCCAAACACCGTGGGGGATAATGCGAAGAAAATCGGATACACCAAATTCAAATTCGCCAAACGTGGTCTTTCAAGCGTCATCCAATAGTATTAACAATTCAGCAACTGCTTCATCGCCGCGGGCAACAACGAAACCATCTTCGAGGGAATTGACATTTCAAGATGATAATACCTTCACGATAAATCTGAGGAAAACTCCGCAACCGAAAACCAGCTGTGATGTGTCATTATCGGAGGAGGATAAGTCTTTAACCAATAAGAATATAGAGGGTGTGGATGAGGGAAATGATGTCTCTTCGAAAAAAAAGGACACAGATTCTCATTCACAATGCAAAGTTGAAATACAGTTAAACTCTCTTAGCAGTGAGTATCAAACTGTGTACATCTGGAAGTTTAATAAATAGCGTACTCATCTTAGTTGATTCACTTTTCCTATTTTCCATTTTCAGTTGTGGACAATTCAGGAAATAGTTCTGTCATGAATGCTGTAGTTGGTGATGATGTTGTAGATAACTCTTCACATTTCGAAGTGAATCATATCTTGAAAGATCCCCCAATTGGTGAAAGCAATACAGATGATAGGAATGTCACTGAAATTACCGTCGATACTCTGTCTACCGATGAATATGAAGATGAAAAGGTTGAAGACAGACCATCAGTTATCAACTGGGATCCAGTAAGCATGCCATTTCCACTTTTAAATGATGGGGTCCATTTCTGGTTTATAGTCACCACACCATTACACCTGTCAGATACAGTATTCATTGCAATTTTCAGATATACATAAAGTTTATCATTGAAACATATTGATGTATTTTAGATTAAGCTTTTAAAGGAACTGTATGAAGTAAAGCATTTTGAAGAGGTATGTTCATAGTAAGGGTTTTGTAGTCAATAGATTTATATGATTTACCGGTATATACAGGAGACCACTAATTTGTTGTTTTCTGTAGAATATTGTGGATGTGTCAAAGCATTATATAAATATAGAAGGCGTACTTGAGAGGCTTCCAGCGAACAAAAAAAAGGCCACACTTTTGAAAACATGGCGAAAGCAATTTTTCCGAGCGAAAGATGGTTTCTTATATTTCTTTGAAGTAAGCAATTTTGTTTATTAATTGTTCTTAATGAATTCTATTGTGTCCAAGTTGGTTCTAACACTGTGTACATTATTTTGTATAAACTCTAGTCTAGTAATTGTAATATTGAAGTTGGACATATACAACTTATGGGTGGAGTAATTGAAGATAATGGTTATCAACTTATCGGAATCGACGACCGGGTTAGTAAGCAAGCATCACTTGGGTGTATCAGGTTTCAATATTGCATTCATCTAGGTTATTTTCATCTGAAGCCAGTTTCAAAGTTATTAGCTAGATTTGGCTCTAAAGCTGAACCCTTGCTATTGGGATATCACCAAATCTTTTTCTATTCCAGAGAGGTCATTACTTAGTTGTCAGATGTGCCTCCGAAAAGGATCAAGAACAATGGATGACCGCGCTGAATTCACAAACTGTTGATAATGCGAAGATGAGGTTCGTACGACCAGTATTAAATCCTAAGTCTCACGGACGTAAGGTTAGTATATGTTCCGCTTATGTTTCTCTCTCTGTTTGAATCCAGAGTCTGAAAGCTGTAGCTTTTAATTGTTTCAGAAGATTGTCATTATTGACATTGGTAGTGCGTCAATAAGGGCTGGTGTGCTGGGTGATCAACGTACGTGAGATAATCAAAAAACGTTAAAATAGCTCTTTCTTAATGAAATATCTCCATGGAAATTTAAGAATGAATTTTTACAATTCCTCCAATTTTTCTTTTAGCTTCTCTTCCAACTTTGTTCTTCCCAACTGTAGCGGCAATCAGTAAAAAATCGAACAGTATCGTGTATGGATTTGATGCATTTAAACCAAATTCGAGGCGTTTTGCTGATGTGGTTTATCCTCTAAGGCCATCATTGAAATTCAATGAGGTAGATTTGTTTAGTTTTGCATTACCTGGTATATCAACTGAAATGTCATATGACATAGGGTACTGGTAGAATTCTTATTGTCATATCATGTAAACATAGATTTTTTGTGATTTTAGCTCACTGCTAAAACTATACCTGGATTTGTTGATCTACTGTTTGAACAATTGGACATTGAAACCTCTCAGTATAAAGTAAGAATGAGAAATTGTTGTAATTGCAATTTAATGTGCAATGTATTTTTCCTTTCTCTTTGTGATATCGGTACTCACAATTTGAATTTCAGGTCATGCTAAGTATTCCGCATCAGATGAATGCCAAAGCACTTGAGATAATGATGGACACACTATTCAACAAGTTCCATATTCAAAGTGTTCAAATTGCACATCAAGCAGTCCTGGCTCTACATGCATACAGAGCAAAATCTGGTATTGTCGTAGACATCGGTGATAGATATGATGTCCTACCTGTAATTGATGGTAGGTTATGAAAAACGTTTTGCTTTTGCCAACTTGGGACTTCAGTCCCAGTAGACCTTTATGTTCACTTTTTGTCCGACGTCCATCCAACCATCTGTTGACAGAATTAGTTTTCTTGGGAAGTTTTCGATACACATGTAGTGTATGGTCTTGATATTTGGTTTATGTATATATTTACCCTTGCTGCTTCTAAGAGCAGTACAAAGAAATATTTTATATGACACTAGTTCTTCATGTCTTACTTACAGGATACTTAATGGCTGGTGGATTAACAAGGCAACCGATTGGAGGAGCAAAAATAATGGAGTCTCTAAACCAAAACCTAGCTGAAAATAAATATAGATTTTTGGTGCCAGTTGAACAGTTGCTCAGCAGACTTGTGATGGAGAAGGTCAGCGCGATTATTTGTCACTTTTTAGATGAAGAAATGCTTTTTGTTCCGTAATTAATATTTTGATTTTACCTAGACATGTTTTGTGTCCAAGAACTTTGCGGAAGAATTGTCAAATGGTTGCAAAAATCAAGATCAATATGAAAGAAGTGTTGATCTATCGGAATATGATCTTCCGTATAAAACTTGGAGGTATGTTGACTTGATTCGAGTAGCTAAACTTCAGAATCCTTTATGCCTTAACTTTGTCAATTTTACTACACTAGTGATGTTTCCCTTGATGTTGGTCGATTCACTGCTACGGAGGGTCTATTTGAAACTGAACTTTGGGGTCTAGATCTACCATATTTGCACAAAGTGATTTATAAAGCCATACAGGAATGTCCTATGGACACAAGGCGAGAACTGTGCAGGTAAAATGAACGTTTAATTATATTTATGCAACTGGATGATAAGGCAATTTGTTTAGTGTCGTTTTTGTGTTTACAGAAGTATTTATCTGAGTGGAGGTGGAAGCATGTTGCCGGGATTAGCTGATCGTATTCAGTATGAAATAGAGAAGATGACGCCAGAGTCGTGCGTAGTGGAAGTTCACGCGATGCCAAACCGTTATCACGCGGCGTACATTGGTGCTTGTATACAGGCAGATTCTGATCACTATGATGAACTGTCCATGAAACGAGATAGTTGGATTAATGATCGGAACTACTGTCTCCGACTTCTGAATAGTATTGTTTAGAGAAATAT
Source organism: Tubulanus polymorphus (assembly GCF_964204645.1). NCBI lineage: Eukaryota > Metazoa > Nemertea > Palaeonemertea > Tubulaniformes > Tubulanidae > Tubulanus > Tubulanus polymorphus. Next base: position 7,196,592 of record NC_134027.1, on the reverse strand, counting down.
CAGGTTTCTAGTAATTAGTAGTACCGGTATTTAAAAACCTAGTATTGTCAGACTTAGGAAAGTAATTGTTATCAAAGTGCTTGAGTTCTTTAATACTTAAATACTTAATTCATTCTTGTACTGTAAAAACTAATGAAGATCTTCAGGCATTGTTTAGCCTGAATGATGAGTATTCATTGATATATACGTCCACATAATGGTGCATCTATTTATCCTTATATATATCTACACCAACCAAAATTATACACAATGCATGTTTTCGTTCTAAATAACTTTTATATACTGTACGCATCCATCCTAATTTTGTTGTTGTGCCAAAAATTATGTAAATCCCACCACAATTCTTAATGAAGAATAGTCGTGCTATATTCAAAATGGACATCGCATGGCATGTCCGTTTGATAAGATGGTAGACAGGGTGTTTTATTTATCAAAATTACAACCAAATGAATTTGTTAAATTTTATTACATGTACTAAGATATAATGATTTACCTATAGGCAATGTGTGTCTTTCATGTTAGTTACATTAATTCATTGTGTGAATATGAAAAAATAAAAGTGATGTTAGATTATAAATATGGGAAAAGGCTTTTCCTAGTTAAATGATCCAAATCCAAAGTATTGACAAAGTATGCAGGTGAATGTACCGATGTTTGTATGAATTAATTTTTCAAGATTTGAATAACGAATAAGTTACGTTTCTTTTCATCAGATTATGTATATGTTTATATTTTTAATTGATATTTATTCAGTAATGTCTCCTGTCTGATGTAAATATTTTTTCAGCGTAGTCTCTATTTTGTATTCGTGTGTATTCATGGGTTTTTCGGTAGTTTGGTAATCAATATTATACATGATTTTACAAATTGATTGTGCAGATTTTTAGCATAGTATTATATACATTCATTTACGTGTATGCATGTGGTGGTACAACATTCCCTTACAAGTAGAGGCCTATTTTATCTATAATTCCAAAATAATTTGTAGATATGTTTTCATTTAAATTGATCTCTGCTCATGAATAGTTCACTTATGATATATCTTGCAAATTAAACAATAATATCATTCTCGCTATTAGTGGAAAGCCTCCATGGATAACCAAACTTAAGTGAAAGACTTTAGGGGCCTTATATTTCTTAAGAATTAAACAGTACTGGTCAAGTGTGGTGCAAAAAGTCGTAAGTTATGACAATCTTTTCTCATCAGCTTTTTAATTTAGATTAATTCAGGCTGTAAACAGTTTTTACTAGAAGTGGTATCAGAATTATAACCAAACAGGTCTACAGATGAAATTCTTGGATTAAACTGGTTTAATCAGTAGCTTGCTTTTTAGAATTAAAGCACCGATTTAACCAAATGTACCAGTTAGCTATTTATAAGATTCGCAGCTACGCATCTGCTGAGGTTTACAACATGTCGTGATATCATTCTTAAAAACACATTCCAGCACAAGTTATCTTTTTGAAATTTGTATACTAATATTTATATTTAATATTATACGACTTGTTCCTTCTACTTGTAGTCATATCATTCCACTTCGATGCAAGTAAATAAATTTATTGCAGGTTGTCACCATAACACCTCGTCTTTTCTTGTCTTTGTTTCAAAGAGAATAATGATAGCATAATGATCACTTATCTATGGATAATGGAAGGGATGTCTTATCCTCATGATCGATACATGTATATCCAATCCAAGCATAACAAGGCATCTATTGTTTCTTTATCATAAAGATTGTTTATAATCTTTTAATACAAAATTCTTACACTATTCATATGATTTCACTTTACACATTAATGCAACTATGATTAGTCTTTATCCGTTGCTGTGAAATAGTTTTTAGTCCGCTGTAAAACGGTGACAGTTGCACTTAGTCCTCCAATATTGATGCCGGTCATAAATACACGTCTCCATAAATGTCCTAGAGCACCAAGACTCTGAAGAGAGGAATGCGATATTCATTAGATGTACATATTGTTTTGTTAAACACAATAAGAGAGTTATATAAGGCCATGAAAATTTCAAATTTTAAGCGTATGTAATAAATGAATGATTCCTATTACAGATTCAGTTGCCATACCTTCATTAAATTTCGAGAATCCTGGGTTAAGAAACAAGCCCTTCCAGTTTCACGTTTACATGTTCTTGCCATTTCTTTCAACGTTTTTGGGTATAATTTACGGTTGTCATATTTAGATCCGAGCCTTTTACCAAATGGCTGAAAAAGATGAGTGAGAAAGTCTTTCTATTTGTCTGTTCCTACTCTTGCAACTAGTAGCAATAATCCAGGCACTGCCACTGAATTATCTATTTATTACCTACCAAGTCTGTCACATATATGTCAACTGCATCATCTTTCAGTGGAAGGTCAGTGACATCCCATTGCATCACATCAACTTTTATTTGACTCCTAAAGAGCAAATAAATGTATACTGAAATTTATGATATCTTTTATAAATCAAATGCCAACAGTGCTATGGAACTCAACAGTTGACTTACTTCTTGAGATTTTTGCGATGCACATTCAAATCGCACACATTTTGAACAGTTCGATTACATCCAATTTCATGAATATCACCAGCTAAATGAACACTAGAAGGCCAACATACTGCAGCCTACAGTACAACAATAAAACAATCATTCTCAAAATAAGCAAGATCTTACCAGATAAGTCTATTTTTTGACCTATGTCTGAGCAGTGAGGTCATAAAAATCGACACACATTGTCTTGTCAGTGGTAGATGTACTTACTTCAATAGGAATTCCTCCACTGCCACACATTGGATCACAAACAACATCCCCAGCCTTTATCTTACACAATCTACAAAATGAATTGAAAATATTAGAAGCACTGTGGAACAACATCAGGACCGTAGTCCAATAAACATAACATTAAATGAAATTATCAGAAGACTGTGATATGTAGGCCTACTTTGGATACTGTTATGAGAGGAAAACTTACCTGAGCATGTTATAAGCAATTGTAGCTCTCAGAGTAGTAGGGCCAAGGTTGCTCATGTTTCGTCTATGTAGGCTTTTTCTAGTGAGGGGAATCATAACCGATACATCGTTATCATTGATGTTCAATACGACCTCGATATCGAAATTCTTTAGATTCACGTTCCATCCGAAATAGTCCTGAATTAAACCACCAAACCGTGCAGCTGCCTGCATCGATTGAAACACGTGATTCTTACCGGTTCGATAACAGGTCGCTCGGAAACCCGGCAACGATGGATTATAAGGAATTGTACTTTTTCTGACAGGGGCATCCCCTGCAGCTCCATTTTCGCTGGTTTTCACAACTACATCTGCATGAATGACAGCATCCATAACATTTTCAATACGTTCGCAGGGTTCACTTTGTGTTTTGTGATCAGTTGCTTTAGATTCTTGTTTCGCAGATGGGGAAACTTGTTCTGCTGTCTCATTATCAGAGTGAACAACATCATCTACTTTAGATATTTTGACAGGAGGTTCCTGGTATTCTTCAGCTTTCCACAGCGTTTCGTCAGCAGGTAAATGGGAAATTGGGTGAGCAAACTCGAAAAACTGACCCCAGACATCAAGTCCCAACTTCCAGTTGATTTTCGAAACAAATTTCTCAACCTGAGTTAATGCTTCTTCCTGAAATATTACAGAATAATCCATTATAAGCACCATGGCGTAAATGATTTCTAAATCTATTTAGATCTTTTATTGAGGGAAATAGTTTACCAGATCATTTGAAAATGGAAAATCTTTGAATCTGTTCAAGACGATATACACATTATCAACAGCGTGCAATTCATATACCTATGAAATAACAGAAGTTGAAAATACATTGAAATATAGAAGTCAGTTGTGGAGTCATTCTGGTGGTATATTTTGCTACTTAGTACAACTTTTGGTCTAAGCTAGCACCGAGTGCGTACCCTTTTCACGTGTTCAAATGGAATTGTAAACACGACATTGCCTCTAAATGGTTTCACAGGAACTTTTAACTTTTCTTCTATCTCTTCTTTAGCGACGCGTTCGAAACCAGTCGCAACGGAGGCTTCTATTTCACAAATACTGGGATAATTTTTCACTTCCTCGTTCTCTATGGGCGCCGCCATGTTTTTACGACGATGCTGCCACCTATGTAAACATGTCAAGACCTGTCAAAAAAGCTTTTCTTTGAGAAAGTGCCTCTAAAAGTTTATCACATAGGCCTAGAAGCACCGGGGTTCTATTTGATATACTAAATAGGAATGGCTAAGGTACTGCTTACTTTTAGCATTCACTCTTTTTTTCATAAATTGCAATAAGCCTTAAAATAATTTAAGCATTTTCCCCAAATTTATCTCTGTCTGTGGTAGGGCTACATCAGACACTAAAAGGTTCTTGGTGAAGACTTGCCCTGCTATCCCGAAAGATGTTGATGCGACTCCCGCCAAAAAGGCCTTCTTTTATGGGATTGATATAAGAAACTTTGATTGAAATGAACTGGATGATAGTGAAAGAAAAGTTATTATTATTAATCGAAATTATTATTATTAATCGAAATTATTATTATTAATCGAATTTTCCATAACACACTCTTTTCCTTTCTCTTCTAACACAGACGCGCACGCTCCAAAAAATACTCGCGAATGCGAGTGTGCTGGAGTATTTAAATGAATGAATGAAAAAGTAATACACCTAGCTAATATTTTTCATTATAGGTCAAAGCTGTATTTAAGACTCCGATGGTTTTTACGCCGAGGGAAGGTGCGAAACCTTCACCATCGCGTGCTGAAATATGGCGTGAACAACTGGGTCTTGATGGTAAGAAATTAGGCCAGGCCTATTGTTTGTCCTATAATAAATCTTATTTGGGCTTTGATATAAAGCTTTCACACTAATTCAGGTTCATCACCTTAAAACCCACAGGGACTTGACACAAAAAGATTTTGACCCCAGTATCCTAGGTACTATATTTAAAAAAGTCTTTTTATATATAGTACCTAGGATACTGGGGTCAAAATCCTTTTGTGTCAAGTCCGTGTTTAAACCCTGAACCCCAGCTGATATTACATGTCTATATCATCTGTAGCTGATGAACTGATTGAAGATGTAAATGGTTCTAAAGAAGATCTAGCTGAAGAACCTCAGAAGATAGGTAGGCCTAAGTTTAATGACAGTTTTGAAGATACGAGTTGAAATTAACATTGGCCTGTAGCTCAATGTCTTCAATGTTTTTAGATGAATTGACGATGATAGAATATCATGCTATACAGAGAGAACTAATTGAAAGAAATGCTCAAAGAGATGATCTCCTTTTCAGAATTAAGGTAGGCCAATCGTTTTTATGTGCAGCCAATCATAAGTGTGATCATACCTAAAAACCACTCCCTCAACCTGTGTTTGATCATTTTCTAGACGTTAACAGATAAATGCAAGCAGTACAAACAAAAATTAACTCGCGAGGAGTTCACCAAAAAACAACAGATCAAGATAATGAGGAAATCTCATGAGGTGAATTTGGAAGAAAAACAAGGCATGATTGCCCATCTAGAGGAGTTGTTAGAAGAGCAAGAAACAAAAATTGGGGAGCTAGAAAAACAACTAACTCAGTCATCAAAATCAGGTAACAGTTGATGAGAAATTTTCTTCAGAGCTTACATAACCCAGGTCATATAGGTAATTATCAACCTGTTGTTTACAGGTAGAGAGTGTCCAATAGTGCGTACACCAAGTGGTCACACACAGTTACTGCAGCAACTCAAAAGACTGCAACAAGAGAAAGCTGACATGACTGGTAAACTGATGGCATCTCAAGCACAGACGGAGTACATACGCAATGAATACAACAATGAGATTGTCAAATTGAGGGAATCAATCACTCTATTGGAGAAAGTGAAAAACGACCTGCAAGAAGAAATAATAAGTTTGCGCAATGTCCAGGTAGGTAGTTCATAACTACATGTATTTGATAATTTCTTTTCATAAGGAATCGTTGAATATTTTTGATTTCAACCGGCATTAGGGAATTGCAAATACTGATACGGAGAAGGCTCTGAAAAAACTCGAAGAAGAAAATGATCGACTTGAAATGGAGAATTATAGATTGCAAAAAATTTGTCAAGAGTCAATCAAGTCTGATGAACACCAGGTAGAAATTACCCTAGTAAACTAGTATTAACACATACATGAATGGTGTGCATTTTCAAATATACTACCAAGTCCTATTGTAAATAATTCTCATAACTAGAGCAATGTTCATTCTATGAAAACTCACTGGCCATCCTACTAATGTACAAAGACCCTCCTGTTAACTGTTACATGTATATGCTTACTCTTTGTATAGGCTAACTATCTTACTTGAACTACTTGTATTTCTAAAAATATTGGCTTTCAACTAACCCTTAGTGTGTGCAGCCTAAAGGTTTAACAGTTCATGGTAAGTACCACAGGGTACATTGTAGTAGGCCTGGTTTCAGACTAGATGATATTGGGAACATTTCATGGCATGTTATTCTTATTGTATCCTAATATAGATTTAGAATTAGGTGATGGAATCATTCATGCTCCCTACTCAGTCTATGAAACAAGATCTACATAATTTGTAAATCATGAACATAATAGGCTTGACTTATCCTGAAAATATGTGCGAGTAATAATTATCTATTTTTCGTTTGTCAGCATCTCCTGGATGTAAAAGAAGATCTGAAATCGCGTGTTGATCAACTTGATGAAGAACTGCAAGTGAAATCAAAGAAGATATCTCACCTGGAGTCTGAACATCAATTCAAGGTTCAGAAATTGCAGGAAGAGAACAAAGCAATCGCTATGAATCTGAACAGCATGATGACTGAATTAACCACTTTACAATCTAGAAAACCTGAGGTTAGTGTTATTCAATCATTTCAGAATCAGCATTCGAAATATCGTCAATTTTTCGCAGTCATTCTTACTTGCACGTATTGCATATAGGTGATAACAAAGATCGAGAGAGTGGAAGTTGAATCTACTGCAGATAAACAAGCACTGTCAGAAGCGAGAAAAGAAATCATTGAAATGAATAAACGTTTGAGAAACATGCAAGAAGCGTGTGTATCCAGTAAATCACAGCTAGTGAATGCTGTCAATAGATGTAAAGAGCTAGAGTTGAAGGTAAAAGGTTAATCTAAGATCTGCACATTCATGTTCGTTTAGGTATGGTAGATATGTAGTAATTGTTGATATTTCCTATAGGTTACAGAGGCTGAAGAACAATGTATATCTGCTGAAGCCCAGTTGCAGCGCCAATTCCACAAAGTTGAAGCTCAAAAGCAGGCAACTGTTCAAGCTATCAAGCAACAAGCAGAAAAGAAGTTGATTTTTGCTTACAATAACCTAGCGGTCATGAGAGAAAAAGTTACCTGTCTTTACCCAATTATAAGAGAAATTCTCATGGAACAGAAGAAATTAAAAGATGATTGTCAAGCTCTACCGAAATTTGTCTCAGCAGCAGTGAAGAACACCAGTCAACATGTATGTTTTTAGCCCATAGTTGGTTTTATTCGATGGTCAGAGTTTGATGTGGTTAAGTTTATGTTGATTGTATATTTTTCTTTCTCATATATTCATACATAGATCACCCGTCTTATATCAGGAGTTGATGACAAAAATAAAGAATTGGTTCAAAAATATCGTAAGGAGATGGCACTTCGCAAGAAGTACCATAACCAACTCGTCGAATTAAAAGGTATTTAGCTAGATATGCTGAGTTTCTCATGCACATGTACACTTCAGTACTTGTATTGATTGTAAATATTTTATCTGAAGGAAATATCAGAGTTTTTACGCGAGTCCGTCCCAAAATAAGAGAAGATGGTGGAGGTATCATGGCGACGAATTGTTTGAGCTATGACGAAGATGATAATGCTCTGTTAAACGTTCAGTTCAAAGGACGAAGGCAGGTGTTTGAAATGGACAGAGTGTTCACCGATAAGAGTTCGCAACCAGAGGTATGGGACACTACAAAGACTGACCACTTGACTTGACTGACAAATTATATGGTCATGTGATATATTTTCATACCACATTTTCTATGCACCTAGGTATTTGAAGAAGTGAAACCTCTAGTGATTAGCGCAATTGATGGTTACAATGTTTGTATATTTGCTTATGGACAAACTGGATCGGGCAAGACCTATACCATGGAGGTATGTTCAAAAAACCAAATCAATTCTCATGTATTCCTCTGCAACTGTAGCTATCATCTTTTTCAAAATACTATATGTTTTAATCAAACAGGGTCCAAATGATGATCCTGGCATAAACCAGAGGGCATTGATTGAGTTGTTCAATGAAATGGAAGAACGATCAACTGACTGGGTTTACAGCATCAATGTCAGTGTTATGGAAATCTATAATGAAATGATCAGGTAATTTATAGAATCTGGAGAAACATACCCTCTTCAAATATGACTATTTTATCCACAAAGATAAGTGCCTGTATTAGGAGCATATTCTCATATCATGTTTACAGAGATTTGCTTAGTAATGACCCCCTTCGTAAACTGGATGTAAAAATGAACCAGGATAGCTCATTGTACGTACCAGGATTAACAAGTATAGAAGTTAGCAATGTTTCTGAAGTGAACAAGGTACGTTTCTTCCTAATACGATTGTTCAACTCTGGAAAAAGCTCAGTCACAGGTCTTGCCGGTTTTCTATTGGTAAAATATTTTTGTGATAACACCGAGAATTCTATTCAATTCAGACATTTACTGTTGGTCGTATGAATAGAGTTACAGCCAGTACAAACATGAATGAACATTCATCGAGGTCTCATGCATTGTTAACTATAAACGTTCTTGGTACTAACAAAACCACTGGTGTCCGGACATTAGGTAAATTGTATACTGGTATTTTTTATCCAAATAATACTTGTAAGGAAAGGATGAGTTTCATTGCACATTGCTGTTTTGTTTTTAGGGAAACTGAATTTGGTCGATTTAGCTGGTAGTGAAAGAGTATCGAAGTCGGGAGCAGATGGTGCCCGTCTAAAAGAAGCCCAAAATATCAATAAAAGTCTCTCCAGTCTCGGCGATGTGATCCATGCCCTGAAGAATAAACAATCTCACATTCCTTATAGAAACTCAAAACTGACGTACCTTCTACAGGATTCATTAGGTAAAGTCTTCTCTTTCAGCGGGGTAAATCTATTGTAAGATTTACTTTATGGAACAATGGGAAATAATATCATACACCAATTTTGATTTGATTATACCTTCTAGGGGGAGAAAGTAAAACTCTGATGATCGTTCAAATTGCCCCGGTTGAAAAGAACGTCAATGAAACTTTATGTAGCTTGAATTTTGGTCAACGTGCGAGAACAGTTGAGTTGGGAACTGCTACGAAGAAAGCTGTCAAACTTTAATTTGGCATCATACCAACCAGTATTCACTCATAATCAAACGTCTCTAGACTTCAATGAATCAAAATCAATATTAGTTACGTTCATTAGTAAACAGCATTTTATCATTTTTTGTACCGGAATATTGTAGTATGTGTCTGTCCCATTCTTCTGTGATAATCTATTCTTGCCAAATTAATTTCTAAACACATTATCATTCTCATCTACTTATTTTTAGGTTTTTGTGATTCTTTGAATACATTTTTGTGAAATTTATTGCAAACAATATGTAATGTTTACTGTGATACATTTTATGAATGGTGAATCTATCCATTTCAGTTCTATTATTAAGTTTTTTAAGTGATATGTTATTACTTCTCCTAACAGAATATATATTTTTGAAATGCAATTGATAAATACATGGTAATGTTAACAAGATATGTGTTACACGAACTATGCTTTTTTATGTATATCATATTCTGTTGTTACATATGTAGTATAGAATAAACTGATTTGTACCTATACTAGAAAGAATCTTTTCGTCACTCATTCTTTTCCAATCAATGTCCAAGGTTAGAATACATAAGATCCCAGTTTCACTGTTGTAACTCTATTGAAATTTGATCTGTAGGATTCTTTTAACTTGTAGAATTGGGTCCAGCGTGGCATTCAGCTGTATTATCACTATCCAGCATTAGGTTCAACTGCATCACTCCATTGAAGAAAAATAATCAACAACCTAAAAGTTTACTGCAAGATAATTTTATTGTAAATCTTTTAAGTTTCCATACATATACCGGTATGTATACACTTTAGTGTTAGACATAATCAGTAACTATATATAGGCGTGTACTATTTTGTTGTAAATATAACATTTATTTGAATAAATGAGCATTAACGATATATTTGATGAATAACGTCTACTGAGCCCAAGCATATGTAACATCAACACACTGGTCAAGGACAAGGGAAATAGCTGGAAGTACAAAATCATTTAGGACGTACGTAGAACTTCTAATGTCATCAATGATATGGGTTACACATTTACTGAACTATTAATATAACATCTTTGAATGATGCAGGCAACTAAATCCAATTATGATGTATTCAAAGAATATTCAAATACCAAACGAAATTTTGGTGATGAAAATACCGTAAAAAATTATATTGGTGTTACAGCCTTGACAAGTGCAAGAAGCCAAGTTACACTTACGAGTTTCAAAATAAATGTACTTTTTAGGGACCAAAATGATAAACAACACAACAGCAGTTACTTTTCGTGGCTTGTATAATAAGGATGAAATACAGTAACACAACAATTTGTACACTTAAGGAGATTCCAGTCTAATTTGACTAAATTTCAAAACTGGCCTGAGTCGTTACGCCATATTCAATTAGTACACAAATGCTTATAATAAATAGAAATAAAAGTACATATACAATCAAACTAAAATTGCAGAGACCAATGATATTCAATTCTTCAGTAAAATTTGTACTTTCAAACCGCCTTTCTAAGTTGAAATAGGTTCTCTGATAAAATGACCTATGATTCACTTGATTCTGTCAGACAATCTACTTAAAAATTCAATGATACGGCGATCTAGTTAGAAGATGCATAGTTGACAATAACACGGTACTGAATTTAAAAGGTAATTCTAATACGAGGAAATTTATCTACAAGCTTGTAGCTTACACTAACAACAACAAATCTAACATTTCTTTTTTAAGCCATATACACACATAGTAGAAACTAGCAGCATCTCTATTCAGTTTTTTGAGCCCCTTCTAGAAAAAGCCAACAATTCTACTATTACAAGGAAAAAACACTATCATTCTCTAAATATTTCAACCAATGTGTAATAAAATTCAATAGTTTTTTTTCTGGCCGTCACTCCCAGTATATAAGTCAGTTGTCAGATTTTGGTTTGTCTACCAGGGCTGGGTTTCATAGATGTGGAAGCAAAATAGTCCCTGAGGGAACATCTTGAAATTTGTCAATTATAACGATGGTTTCTTATTGTTACGCAGATTAAGGAGTTACCCCTAGGGATAACTTTGATACTCAGTATATGAAACCGTGCCCAGATGTATATGGCTTAATTTTACTAACGGTAGCAGTAATTCAAAGTTGAATGTCCCTGAAAAAAGTATTCACGTATAATTGATATTTCACACACTTTCTTATAATCATAACCAAAACATTAACAAATTATTGATTGGATTGGATTTTTTCCCGGACAAATGGAAATGTTAACATCAAATGTAATAATTGCTTTTGAAAATAGATTCTATATATACAGATATCTATATTACAAATATAAACACATCAAGTCTTCGAAAAAATGCTTAAATAAGACAATAATAAATATAGCACAACAAATCCATTCAGAAAGAAAGAATGGCTAATCTTTCAACTTAATAATATGTACATTTTTAACAACGGTTTCCAACATATGACTTTCATTTTGATCATGCAAAGTTTATCTCAACCGTATGCAGATCTATATAATCGAAGCTTTCAAAACTCACCGAAGTTAGTTTTAACAGCGACGAAAATCGGTTATTGTATATTACGGCTACTATCCTCCCAAATATCGACTGTCATGTCCTCCTGAGTTTTACTGTCAGGATCGGGTTTCACATTTGATGACAGAACAGCTGTTGATTTTTCAGTAACTATTACAGGTGGCTTTGTAAGTTCCGATTTCCCCACGACGGGCTGTGGTTCGATTTTTATCGGCGATATTCTAATCGGAATTTGCGCTAGGGGTTTCACCGGCAGGTTTGATGTGACAGTAACTGCTTTGTACGGTGGTTTCGAGTGAGAATGTTGTACGCCAACAGTTTTCGAGTCTTTAATCTGTAATTTTATCGACGTTTTATCGTCTTTACTCGAAGAACATTTTTCCGCGGAAATACTTTTCTCAATTTTATTTCCGTACTCTTTCCCGTGTAAAGTCCGACTCGAATCAGAATCTTTTGAGTCATGTTTCGATTTCACAGTGACTTTAATGCCGCTATTTTCAGGTGCTGCCTTTTTCGGCTTCTTTTCTGAGTTTTCAGCCTTTCCAGGAGAGGAAACCGCTGTGTGAATTTTGTCTTCAGCCGAATGTCTTTCTTCGCTTACAGACGACGGCTTGTGCATCGATTCCACAGAGTTAGACACTACTAAATCGTGATCGTAATAGTTTTTCAGGCGTATATGCCAAGCGACACTACTGACAGCAGAGACGGTTTTGAACTGGTGAACGATATTCCTCGGTATGAAATAAATATCATCATCGTATAGTTTAATCCGAGCGTAACGTATGCCTTCGCGTCTGAGTTGATTCAATTTTGCGTCATCCAACCAGGCTATACACTACAAAACGTAAAATTCTGATCAACAATCGATTCACTTCATACAAGCATTTATAGCAATAGCAACGCAGTTGAACTATACCTGAGAGACCGGTGGCTCGTGGAGATCAAGTTGTAACTTATCAACCACTTTGAGAAAATCAGCTGCGTTAAATGCTACGACATCTTTGACAATTCGTCCAGGGAAATGCCTATAACGTAAATAGCCTTCATTGTGAGATTTAGGTTAAAGCTTTGTCTAAATCTCATGAAATAAAGTGTTATCATTTTATTAGAATTTACAAATAATACGTACGGAGCTCCTGCATGGATCGCTTTGAGCAATCCAACTGCGGCAGTTGTATGTCGATCAAACCCTTGGCCAACATGATCAGCATGCGCTCTAGTTCGATCTTCTACAAGAGTCTCTCTCGGTCCCGAAGCTCTCGGCAGGTAGTGCAGATTTCGTAACTCATTCACACCTCTGCGATATCGAAGATGAAAACATAGGCATTATTAATGAGTTTCACACGCATTATTCATTATATAAAAAAACCTTATCAATGCTATTTCACTTTGATAATTTCATTATGATCCTTGAGACTTCATAGTTTGAATATTTTAAATCTCAAATTGTTTATGAAGTGTTTTATTCAAACACAATGAAAAAACATACCTTTTTCGTTTGAAAGGAGATTTTGGCATGTCAGCAGTCGGAACCATTTGCTCACCGGGTCGTGTCCACAGAATTGGGCCATCATTGCTTTCATCCGGCGCCATACCCGACAATTTTGATAAGTAACCCCAGGGTAGCGACGCTTTCAAAAATGGATTTCGCTCCAATTCCATTAAAAATTCGGGGAAATAGTCACCAACTTCTTCATGAACGGTTCCAACGATACTTATCTGAAGCAATGGGCCAAATCGGAATGTCCCGTAATCAAACGATTTCACCATGTTCTCACGATATTTCAACATCGTCATTGTTTCTATATCCGACTTGCCGAGAATTCCGGCTTTAACGATCATATTCGGATGATTTTCAGAAAAATAGTCAACAAGATCAGGCAGGTAAGAGGCTGCTCCGTGAACGATACCCATAACGTGTTTCGTAACGCCGGGAGAAATCTCACCGTAAACTTCATCGAAATATTCAACAACAAATTCATCCATTTCAGAAGGACTCAACTTGACCAGTTCATGTTGATACGAATGAACCAAAGAAGCGCCTCCATTAATGCTGAACTCAACGTGCATGAGATCCTTGTATTTTCGGTTACTTGATATACTGAGTTCTTTCGGCAATACACCATTTATCAGTGATACATTAAACGCTTCGATATTATCAAACTGATAGCATTTCTTTGGTGATATTTCAAGATTCTTCGGTGATACAAGATTTTTTGCAGACGCACTTGCACACTCGTTAGCGCCTTCCTCCGATTTCACATTCGGGGAGAATTCTAACTTGCGTACAGCATTTTTTCCGTCGGCAAAAGTGCCATTGGTCGATGAACTACCGATACGGAACTTTTCAAAAACGCTTACACGTTCAGCGACCGCAGGAGATCTTAGACGTGTACTATCGGTTTGTGTGCCCATATTGCGTCTCTTTTTACTACTAGACGAACGAGATCTATCTTTATCCCTGCTGCTACTACTACTACTGCTGCCATCTTTTTTCACACTCGATGATATTTTATCCGAATGGTGAGAACTACTTCGGTGTGACCTATGCTTATTGTCTTTCGATGCTGATGATGAAGAGGAGCTGCTTCTGTGCTCTGAGGAATTCTTACTGCTCGATTGTGAAGGCGTAGTTTTACTGCTTGTCGCACTACTCGACTTTTTATACGGTGTCTGACTATGTTCTAATGATTTATCCCTATTAGTTTTTTCATTGCCTTTATCTTTACAAACACTGTGAGAGTCTGATTTCACAAGTTTTTGCGCATCACTATGATGGTGATGGTGGTGATGAGCGACGGTTTTTGTCTTCGAACTTGACGATTTAGTACTAGAACCTGGTGGAGTACTTTTCAAATTAGTTTTATGCGATTTCTCACTAGATCCAGGAAGTTTTTTCGAATCCGATGCAACTTTCGACGAAACTGAATGTTTTTCCTGCGTGGACGGTTCACTTTTGCATTTTTCCGATGTCGAATTCGTAGCTTTACCCGCATTACTGGTACTCTCCTTTGGCTTAAGTTCTTTCTTTAAGTTAGGGACTACTGGAGAGATCTTTTTCGAACTTGCAGTAACTGATTGGCTAACACTACTCGATTTATGTGTAGTTGATGACTTCTTCGCACTATTACCACTAGATGTATCATCTTTGATTTTTGGTTTTGGCTTCTCTTTGTCTTTGTGATGATGGTGATGTTTATGTTTATGAGATTTGTGATCTTTATTTCCATTCTCCTTATGTCTTGTTTCTGTAGGTTTAACTGCATTCACTGTAATGAAAACACGAGGGTCATAAATCAAAATGATATCCGTATAAGATGAATACAAGAGGAATCCCACAATAATTCAGCCTAAGATACAAAGTTCAATAGTAAAAGAGTATATTTAAGCAACGTTTTTGATGATGGCTAATAGCCGACAAGTTGCTTAATTATACTCTTTTACTATTGGAACTCTTGGATACTCCTTTACTATTGGCATCTTTGGCTGAATTATTGTGGGATTTTTCACTCATGTAGGGCCTAAATGAAAGTTATAATACAAACGTACAGGACAATTGAAAAAGGCTACTTACATTTAATAACTTTCTTTGGTGGTTCGCCATTAGCAGTATCAGGCTCATTTTCTTTCATCGGTAACTTAATTTTCACAGGATTCATTTTCGACAGTGATGGATTATTGTTGTTATTGATAGAACTTTGGTGTTGTTGAGTTGGTGTTGTCGCAGCAACAACAACCGTTGCTGAAACTGTTGTTGTCGATGTAGATGTAATAGTTACACCACCAAGTGCGTGTTTCACGTCAGATTCATTGTTAGTACTGCTGCTGAAGCGTTCGCAGTGACTGGCTTCGTAGTCGTCCAAATAACCCGAACTTGACAGTCGACGATAATCGTGTAAAATTCGGCGTCGTTTACCGGCCGACTCCGGACTGATACTCGGATCTAACGTATGCTCAGATGGCATCGTAAGCGGGACTAATCCATCATCACCCTTCGAAACGACGTCATCGTCGTCGTCGTCTAGCGCCGTTGATTGATTATTGACACTGTGGCGATTCTGTCGAGCGAGTCGCGCTTGCAAACCTGGTAAATTTCGAAAACTGTTTAGATCCCGCTTCGGATTCACCGATGTGACAGCAACCGAATTTGTCGCGCTGTCGATAACCGCATCTTTGACATTTGTTTCCGCGTCATTTTCCGGTTGTTTCGAAAGTGAATCGTGGTTATTTTCGCTGATTTCTCGTGTAGAACACGACGTTTCCGCGTTTGAGTCAGCCATCATTGTTAAATCTCCCGGATGTTGAATTTTCACCGATGTAACGCCGATTCTGATTGGGCGTTTTATTATTAGCTGTTTTTGTCAATGTCGCTGACAATACTTATCTATTTTCCAAATAAAGCTTTAATGTTGCAATCTAACTGATATTCAATTTAATATTTGGTGCCTCACATTTAACTTTGTGACCAATAAAATTTTCTTTAATTTAATTTTTCCTTTCAAAAAGCAATTCAACGTAAAGTCAGTGTTTATTGATTATTTTGTTCAACCAACTGGATATTTCCTAATTAAGTACATGATACAACGATAGAATACAGACATGAATAGTATGATCAGAAAAAAAATCAAATTCACAATGAATGATTGAGATAAAAATAAAAACACATGTTCATAATCGTCCAATCAGATGACCCGTTATATAGTCGCTAGCTTGGCGAAAGTGGAATCGACCAATGAGAAAATTCGTTACATCGAGTAGGCCGGCTTTGGATGCTGATCGCTTTCTTTCGCGCTCACCATCTTGTTCACGATATCCCCGGGTGATTTGTTCATTTTTGATAAGTAGCAGCCAGCTAACGAACATTTTAAGGCAAGTATCTCTTTTTTATTGACGGCATCGACAATATAAAAATGGCCACAACAACAGACTCTGCGGGAACGCCGACGAAAAAGATGCGAAAGGCAGAAGATCTCGACGACAGCCGAGATTACGACGCCGAAACTCAGAAAGCCCTCGAAGATATCGACTCGTGTCAGAACGAAATCGACGCTCTGAACGAGAAAGCCAGTGAAGAAATATTGACCGTCGAGCAGAAATATAACAAACTGAGAAAACCGCATTTTGACAAACGCAACGAACTCATACAAAAGATACCGAATTTTTGGGTCACTGCTGTATCCTTTTATAAGTACGAAATTTTAATTGAATTGATTTGGCAGATTTTCCTGAAAAAGCATAAAAACTTGCTTGCTTTTAGAACATCTATCAATTGCTATCTAAATATTACCAATTAATAAATTCACACACTTGATATTAGAAAGAAGTTGAAAAGTAGCGTCTTTGAACTTACAATATCCCTCTTAGTCTTAGTCTATTCTGTTTTATTATAAGACTTTAGAAACTTAGATTGAAAATCCAATAACGGCATAACATGAAATAAGCCCTATCAAATATGAATTTGACATTATAATTGAAATAAATTTTTCACGTAGAGAAGTAATTCGCTTTAACAGTAGTTTTCAGTTTGTAAACCATCCACAGATTTCAGCAATCTTAGATGAGGAAGAGGAAGAATGTCTCCATTACTTAAATAAGGTCTGTATTAGTATTACAACTAAACCAAAGTATTTTTTTCTGGGATATATTTTGGGGATATTTTGCTTAATCTTTTGAAGGCATACCTTGCATATAATCAACCGAATGTTTCTCATTTCAGGTAGAAGTAGAAGAATTTGAAGATATAAAGTCAGGATATAGGATAAAATTTCACTTCGCTCAGAATCTGTTCTTCGAAAATGAGGTGTTGTGCAAAGAATTCCATCTGGCCACGTCAGGTAAAGATTTGAAATCAGTATTTTCAATAGCTATTTTTACCTTTTGAATTCTAATAGCATTTAAGCGATCATGCATAGTTGCCTAAAGTTAGAAATACTTTTAAATTGATATCTATTGAATTTTTGTGTTTAGGAGATCCAGCATCGCAGTCATCTCCTATTAAATGGAAACAGGGCATGGACTTGACGAAGAAAGCAGTGAATGATGCCGCTGGTCGAAAACGAAAATATGGTTCAAGTCGGTCATTCTTCGTGTGGTATTTAGACAACTCGGATCCATCTGTTGATGATATTGCTGAAGTAAGTTCAGTAGTAGCACCTGCTTGGTTTGGGTCTTTTTGACTGACATAATTCATCAGTATTGCTTATGTTTTCTTTACAGGTGATTAAAGATGACATGTGGCCTAACCCTTTACAGTACTTCCTAGCTCCAGATATCGAGGTAGAAGAAAATGGAGTAGATAGGTAAGCAGCTGGCATATATATTTATAGAAATCTGACTTGGATATTTATTTCCATCCTAACCAAAAGTGTGAGGTGGCATCTGAGAGCAAATAACTCAAAAGAAGAATTTACATGGAAATATATCATTGGAATAATTGGTTCAATTGGCATCATTGTTGATGTTTGCTAATAGCGAATATGATTGTTGTAGCGATGATGAAGATGACGATGTCGATGAATCGGTAGTTGTTGTAGGTGAAGATGATGAAGATGACGATGATGATGAAGATGGTAAGTTTTTGAGTTGATTGTGCCTCTGCATTCTTTAGAGATAATTTCCATTTCTTAAAGCGATTTCGTCAACTCAGCTAATGGGGATGTACTGGTGTTGTTGTATTTTAGTTGATGAAGATGAGGTGTTAGAGGGAGAAGATGAAGATGATGATGATGAACCGGGTAATTATCATTCATGTATTATAAAAAACTAATTTATAGATTTTTAACAAACTGCTTCCGGAGAAGTTATTAACCTATTAGCATTCAAGCTGCCTGTATATACTACCCTACATATTACAGTTGAACCTTGTTACAGCCAGCCGGATGATATGTTTGTTATAATTGATGATTTTTATATCGTGATAAATGTGGATTTTCCCTGCAATTTTCTGAGGCGTAAGACAATACATAATGAAATTCCTGAATGCTAATACAGAAATATTGCAAAGATTTGTTTCAGGTTTTATTTTTCTTGTTAACATTAATAGCAGTCCTTCCCAGCAATTGTTCAATATAAGTGTTTTAATTTTCCAGAAGAAGTAGATGAAGCTGCCGATGGTGATAAGGAATAAGGTTCACCGACAAACATCCCGACAGGTCAATAATATCAGCGAATGGAAGATTTCACAGATTGTTCCAGAAATTTATACCAGCATAGACAAACGAAAGAATTCGCTGTGCATATGTGAAATTTATTAATTGAACAAATCATTTATGGATATTTTCCCATCGTCATTCATTTTGCGCATGTTATTCAAACGAAAGCATATTTTTAGAATTTCATCGGAAATCATCGTTATTTAAAAAGAGGTTGCACGTCATTCATTTCATCTGCTGATTGTGGTGGTAAATTTGTGATCGTTTTCGTCAAAATTTTGTCTGTTTTCAACAGAATTCAAATATTGAGAGAAATGGTGCGATCATAGTCCGGATTCTCTGATCAACGCATTGTAAATTATCAAATAAATGAACCCTGCTGGAA
This sequence comes from Tubulanus polymorphus, assembly GCF_964204645.1. NCBI lineage: Eukaryota > Metazoa > Nemertea > Palaeonemertea > Tubulaniformes > Tubulanidae > Tubulanus > Tubulanus polymorphus. The sequence goes on along the minus strand of NC_134027.1, from coordinate 7,177,183 downwards.
ATGCATTTTGACATTTTGATTAATGTCGATACAAAATAACATAAGTGTAGTTTCGTTGATTATGTACATTTTGGTCGATTTCATAGTTCACACGTCACAGATTTGTTGTGTGCTCGGACCGACTAGTGGTGAAAGATATGTTTCTTGCGCATACCATATGTACTTGTATGTCATACGTTTGTGAACTGAAAATGTATTGTTTTACTATTTATTCGATGGTAGGTTTTTACGCTGTACATTCCCAATGATGCTGGTACACAACATGCGTGTTACGAAAACAACATTTTTACGGTCCTTTGTATACATAGCTATTATCATTGGTAAACCGCACTTATCTGTACACAAACGGTTGCAACTGAAGTTTTTGTCAAATTCCTTTGGAGATTGATTTTTGTCCATCCTCACACTGTAAAGACTTGAAACTCTTATCGCATTTCAGAATAAGTCATATCTTTCCATTTCGCATAGAACCAGTCATTGAGTTCTTATTCCTTGGATGACGGGACTTCCGTTGCAACCATAGTCGCTGTAAATTTGTGCATATGTTTTTTGATGAGTATATATTTGACACTGATTGCGTGTGATTTTTAGACTGTCTCCGATCTTTATTGGTCGGTTGGTATTCACCCTTTGTCAGTCATGTCACACGGTGTACTTACTGTAAAGTAATTTTTCTACAAAATACATTTGTATTAAAGAAACCTATTTTTGATGCTTGTTTTATTTGAGCAGAGCTTTGCATTATTATGAACTATTTGTTGCTTTCGTACTTAGCAAGTCAAGGCTGTCGTCCTTTAATCTCTGGTGGATCATGTTTGGTTTGGAGAATTTCTTATGAATGGAGTAACCGCCTTTTTATTGTCAACCAACAAAGGAACTAAGTAATTACAAACAAGAGAATCTAAGTCACTGATTATGAAATATGCATTTTATTATGCAAAGTATAAAACTAAAAATAAGACGTAAGATTATGTAACAATAAAGACGCAGGCGGTCACCTTACTAATGTATAATAGGACGAGAATAATTCTTCACCTTTGTGGATGTCCCTCAGAGATACCAGAACCACCACTCTCAGCTGCCTAGAAAATAATATTTCATACCTTCAGTATACCGCGGATCTACAAAACTTATCGAGCTCGAATAGACTCACTGACCTTGGTTGATCGAGATTGACGCCATAACATACATTAGGAAGATATTTCCACAATTTGAAGTAAAAGCTTTCATCAATATCCAGCTCTTGGTATGCCACATTAGCCGCATATGCTGAAATATTGAGAACGGATGGAGTGCAATGATTCTTCGGATGACACAATTAGAAGCTTAGTGTCTATCCTTCATTTCTAATATAAGATCCTGCATCATCATGGAAATATTGAACTTTATGAAAATGTCTATAGAAGTGGAAAATTTGAATCGGTCAGATAGCAAGGTGATGTAGTACCTCTTGTGTGGTTATTCACATATTGCCCTACAGCCATAGGATTGAGAGGGTATTTAGTAAGCCAGGAGGTATCACTGATCATGTATGGACCGATTCTATCCCTATTGCTGCAAGACCTGAAAAACCATTGTAATTATGAAAATATGTCCAAATTGCTAGAGTAAGACTTAATGAGCTTTGGCTGTTACTTACTTGTAAACGGTCTTCGATAAACCCTTATTATTACCATCTATAAGCATCCTATCGATGCATCGAAATACAAATGGATTGCTGATGGATTGGAAGAATATTGGTTCATATGGATGATAAACGGTCCCTAAAACAAAGTCAATACAATGAACTATTTGGAGACAAGGTGTAACTTTTCTAAAATATGAAGAATCTGAAGGTTAACCTGGGTATAGTGAGGTGACTGTAAAAGCAGGAATTGTGCCATCTGTAACTCTAACACCTGTCCCACCACCTTTCACAACACTTTCTGCCCTCTCAATACAAAATCCAAGGCTTTCTTTCATCACTCTCATATTCTGAAATAAGATTTCCAACATTTCATAGGGCCATGTCTGACAGTATCAAGAGCTTCAATCAGTAAAGTTAAGTACCGTTTGGTATTGTATTGCAGGGTCATTACTACTATATCTGGACTTGGCAGTTTCAAATGCTGTAAATAGCTTGTACATACACTGTTGGGCAGCTTCATCGGTAATTACTTTATCGCATGATCCTTTCGGTACATTTCTTATTTGTCTGAAAAAGATGACATTTTTTTAAACAATCAACATGTCAGTCATAACAAACAATAAACATGTCATCTACGCCTAAAATCAATTAATTAGCAGATCAATTGATTAGCAGTAGTGAACTCTGTTACCTATCCTTTAGATTCAATGCTAACCAAGGTACAAATCTGTATTTGTAACTTGCCCATCTCTTCAACATACGCTTAAGCATTACAGTCCCATACCATACCGAGAACAGACTGTCACCCTTTTGACAGATAGAAGCTCCGCAACCTTGAATGAGCAACAGCCCGGAAAGTGCTGCCGCCTACTAGCAGCGTATGACACTAACCCAAAAATAATTGCTGAAGGTCGTTGCGCGGCAAATATGGACAGGTAATTTCTTTATGAAACTCGGTGACATACATCTACATCTACTGTCTGTATTTGCCAAAACAAGATCACAGTACTCCGTTCTGAGGCTGTAAACTGCTGCAGTAGGCCCACGACACAAATCTGATGTGATAAATGAAGAAGTGCTTAACCTGTCCTGGCTCACCCACCCGGCCCAGCACACACACACACACACACACACAGCCATGGCACAGGCTGACCAGGCAGTATAACTCACTTGTGCCTGCTGCTGGCTCTGTCTGTGTGTGGCATGCACCACCAACCACACTATGGCACCAGCATCAGTGATTCAGTGATTATGAGAACACCCGACAAATGCCATTACCCAAAGAAATCCGAGTGTAAATTAAAAGAACTAGAATTAAAATTGACCGAGGCCTAGCCCTAGGTTCTATTCTTACACCTCTTTGCTGATTAAGATTTTTATCTTCACTACTACTATGTCTACTTCTCTTCAAAAAAGGAAGTGGATATGTGTCCTTTGCCTGCCTTGAGGCAAATCGAAATCACTGAATGGCCCGAAAAGGGTGTGCCTTTACAATTCTTACAATAGATTACCCAACATCGATTTACTTTAAAATGAAGCTTTTTATCAGTTTGTGCAGAATTGTGTGCGCATGAATTGAAATTTTTAATCTTCCACTCATTACTGGTATCCAATTCAACTGTCCCACTATAAAGGCACCCGTTTTGTACAATAAATCCAGTCTGATGACATGCACGCACCGTGCGTTGGTCTCGAAATAGAGATCTTGATGGAAAAAGTGTCGCAACGTGAGTCAGCATTAGATAATAACAATGGCTTGCGGCATGTGTGCATGAGATAGATTTGTAAGAAATGTGTTAAAAGATAAAATGGAATGTGTTGTCTTTTTTGTATTCTCTGACTGTAAGTTTGGCATTGCAATTCTATTGGCAATAAGTATCTTATTTAGGACTAATGCGTGTAGGCCTATTGGACATGGCTTCTTCCAAACTAATAGGTTACATTACATCTAGGCCTATACTGGTAAGTGTCATATTGATTTTGTTGGATTATTGAATTCCATTCAAGGTTCTAGCTGATGAAAATCATTCAAAAATTTTACTGAGAATTTAAAACTTTACACAAATGTTGTAGATTAGTGAAAATCTACACTCATGCATGAAATGAAAATCTAAGGTTGTTTCTGTAGGGAACTTCTTAAGATATTCGTTGAGGTTCACAGATGGATGTAATTTTTCATATCCTCTTTTGAATGCAAAATGTACAAAGCAATCAAAAAAATTTTATGTAAGAATTTGTTTGGAAGTGTACTGGCAGCTAATGATATGGCAAACTTTTGGTATGTTGTGTTCTATGACGCACTTAAGTGTCACACAATGAATTTACTCGATACTAAAATAGCAAAGTACCTAATTCAAATATGAATCGTATTTTTGTTAACCGGTATTTCAGCCTGAGGTTTTTTATTTTTATCTCAGAGTTTCGACATTGCTTTAAGTTTGTATACGTCCATATAATACGTGTATGTATTTTGCTATCTAGCTTCAATAACACTGTTCAAAATCTAGATTAGATTTTGATGAATTGGGAATACATTGGGATTACTATGAAATTTTGAAAAAGGTTTCAATTAATTCATCTTTGAATATATCAATGCATTCATATATTTGCAGGTGATAAATCATGTATGAATCGACTTTTAGGATGGATTGAAATTTTCGAATGAAATTTTCACCTCGATGACTCTGGATATTAGAATGGATTTGAATGTGACATATCCTGGCAACTTTTATCGGGTAAGTACACAGGTTTAAGGAGCAGTGTACCTATCGCTGTTATTTATGTAATAGTTAGATTTTAATTGAAAGGAATCATATCATGTTCAAAAAATAATCTTGATCTTGCACAGCACCACCTGATAAAATTGTTATTGCAGTTACACGCATTTTATCAGAACCGCCATTCGAACCATTCTTGGCAGGTGTAATAAATTTGTCTAAACAACCATAACAGCATATATATATATATATATAAGCGCTTAGGCGCGTGCTTGCTCTGATAGTTCGAATCTGAGCCAGTCAAGTATAGAATCTATGAATTAAAGAATTTCAGAAATCCGTATGCGTATTTTTGGAAATGTTACGGTTGACCTCACACGGGGTTATATGGTGAAACTTTACGACTCTACGTGAATTGTTTCTAAAAATGACAATGTAGGAGTTATGGTTAAATCAATTGAATTTCATTGTACTATTTAAGTTCAACTACTATAAGTCTGAACTTGAATCTTATATATAATATATTCGATGTTCTGAATATTTATTTCAATATTTCATACTGCTCTGATGGATTTTTATAGACATATTTACGAAGGGATATTTAGGATGATGGTGACTTCTTGTCACTTATGATGCTGAGTGGATATTTGGAATACTATCAATTGGTTTTTGGAATATACGACCAGAGTGGATAGGTTTAAACCAGAGTGGATAGCTTTATATTGTTTTACTAAGAGGTGGAATGATTTTTTGTTTTTAAGACCAGAATACCTCTCTCTCTGTAGACAGAATTGTCTAATCAGGTGTTAGAATAATATTGATGTTGTTGCGTGGAAACTAACATTCTCTTCTCCACGTTCTCCCAGTCGTAACGCGTGGCGTTATCTTCGGCGAGAATGTTACGTTTTCTTTTTCCAAAAACCAGCCGTCACTGTGGTAGCATTGTTGTAGAAGATGCATGTTGTACGTTGTAAGCCTGAATCGACTTCATTTCGCTGGACCTATAATAAACTTCGTGCTACGAGACTTATGTGGATTTGTGATGCCATTTGAATGCGTTTTCGAAACGAAACTTCACTTCGAATGTTAACATTTCGCATCTACATGACAGACCACTGGGAAATAAGCATATAAACATGCACGATTGAAGATAAAATACGACGATATTGGTTTCGTCATTTGTTCGAGTATATGTTGCTTCTCATGAAATAACAATCAATTGGTCATCATGTGGATGCAGGTAAGATATATACCTTACTGGTGGAACTGCTTTTTTCAAGTAGCCTGTACGTTTTCGATTCTTAACGAGAAAAGAGATTTTTTAGTAGAATCCACTGTTTAGTTTATGCACTGCTAAGTTCGTAAGAAACGTTTTCATATATCCAGATTAGATGAAAATTTGGATCAAACTGATCTGGATTTAAGGGTTGGTACTTAATCTATAAACCATCATGTATTCACAAATTTGTGAGTTATAGATTAATGGTTGTAATTTTAATTCAATATCTATTCGTGTTAGGATTTTATCGATAATCTATAGATTTATCTCTATACATTCTAGTCCTATATACATACACACGCGTGCGCATCATGCGTGTATGATATCAATTATATAATTCCTCCCAAAGGGTTTCGACATGTTTGTTGTTTCGCTGTCATAGCTTCGTATTGATTCTGTGTATGGTGATGCGAAATATAATGTTTTCGTACCGATACACATTCAGATCAGAAAAGACCCATTAAAAACTGCTGTTCATTCAACTGACTGGTATACCGGTAGATCGTGTCAATCGGTTTTCGAAGAAAAACTATCGCTACCGGATTCATGGATTAAGATTTCTTTGTCAGAATTTATGTACTGGTGGCCCATTCATTGCACTTCCTCTGATGTAAGACCAGCAGTTTCCAAGCATTTCTGGTGATTTCTGTTCTGTATAATGATGATAATATATATTTCTCATGCACTGCGCTCCAAATACATTTCAGCCGTTAACAAATGAACAAATTTAAAACAGTCCATTAAGATATTGCCTAAATAGGAATGTTTTTAACTCAGTTTTTAAATCAAACAGTACAGAATCTAATCTTTAAAAATAAAATATTCCATAAAATTGGAGCTGCTGAAGATGATGTCAAGAAGATGATTGCTGATATTGTCTCGTCGTCTGGATTGCTGTGAAATCAAATTTGGGTTTTTTTTTACCTATGGGGGATTTTTACCTGTTACCGATTTGAAAAGGTCACTAATCTGGTCACTAATAAGATGAACATTGCAATATTACCGTACATAATTCCGTAAATTCTGCACTTAATAAGGACATCTCTTGACCTTTGGCGACCCGCGGGTGGACACATACTTCGTATTAATGTATGTGGGTACATGTATAATAATGATATTAGTTTAAATATTATTGTTGTATAAACCGGGAGGTGGTCTGTCCACATACGCCATTCATTATTGTCATATATCAACTTAAATTGATCAGGTATTGATGACAATGATAAACATAGTTGACATCATGTGGTGATATTATGCTTGACTGTTAGATGAAGGTCTTAGAGTATTAGAGCTAATATTTCGATCCTTGCACTTATCCTACAGTTCAAAGTCCCGAGATGATATCTTATTTAAAATCTCGGGGAAAAATACAATTAATTGTCAATCTAAGATTATTCGGATTATTACATTTAATTACTAAATCTTTATCATGTAATAAATGGGTTTTTGTCATATATCACACTCTATGGGAAACTATGCATTTTCTTGTCCAATGTCATACAAGTATTTTCCAAGTTGATATATACATATTTTGGACACATGTATATTCGTATGCGCACACTTAAATTCAAAGTTTTTTTATGCCCCTGAAAAAAATTCTTCATTTATTGTTTTCATCTAGGCCAAGAATGTTGATTTGTTATGGCTATGAATGCGTTTTTTAAAAAGTCTTTTGATTGTCTCAAGGCTATAATGGATACAAAGAGGCCTAGTATTTTCATGGTAAAGGCCAAACTTTCTGTATGAAAAACAATTTGCTTTGAAGCTCCAAAATTATGACAATTTTTGTTTCAGTTAGCTTTGCTCACACTATTTAGGAAATTTCATTTTGAATTTGAAATTTTTTGTTGTGAATTATCGAACAATTTCAAGTGTGCTCGAGTAAATGAACGTTGAAAAAATTTGTGATCAATAACTTAGATATTCATAACTGCAGTACTGGTATATTGGGGCATAGTAGGTCACTACAGGAAAGTGTTAATTAAGAATTCATATAATTATCATATACATTCAACACCTGTTGTAATCAGCTATGTATGATATATATGTTGAATGAACTGCAGTTGTAAAATGGAGCTGTTCTGTTAAGCTTGTGGACAATGGTAGGAAGTATTTCTTTAGAAAGAAAAAAATAATAGTGGAGGAGGAAATGTACACAAACTATCCAATGGTTGACATCGAAGTTAGCGTTCTTGGAGAAACTAGGTGACTCCTTATGATTGTGAAGGTTTGATTGTTTATCGGTGGTGTTTGTTGACGTATTAAGAATGCGTGATGACTATAATTACTTTCGACACACATACATGTGATTACAACTGACAGGGCCCAGCCGACCGTCCGCGTTTAATCTGATGATGCGATTTCTGTATCTAATGTGAACTCTCATTTAGGTTTTTATCGTTGCGAAACGGCGGATGTCATCGGCTGATGCAATTGTGAGCAAATACAGACAAAATACCGTATTTGTGCAGTGTTGCTAATTTGGAACTGATCGAATGGAGTAAATGGAGAAATCACTGTAGCAAATCTAGCTGGATTGTGTTATACACAGGAAGAGCTGATGGGAAAATGGGAGTTAGAAATGTGACTATTTCCGCTAGAGGTTTTGCACTTGTTGACATTTTCTAACCATCTGTGTTTGAAATTGTGGTTTGGGCATGGATCTGTGAATGAACTACACGGGATTCTGTTCGTCATTGTATTGCAGGAGTTGGCTGCGGATTTTAGTCGATTTCAGGACTCATAGTCTGAAAGACTAAATCTACAGATGGAGAGATTTCAACATTACGTTGAGTGTTTGGATATTGCATTGAAATAAGGACTAAGTCTCAGGTGTTTCTGTTAATTCAACTCAATGATGCCGCTTTATACAAACAAGTTTTTTGCTGCGTTGAAGGCTCGCAGGAAGCACCATTCATACCCGGTCAGAAATTGTCGACTTTACTCACCACTAGGGGTACGTGTTTTAGACTGGTTTGAAAAATTTCTTTAAGTTCTTGAATCTTGTGCTCGTTCCTAGCATAAGTTTGATATTCTCGTATACCTCATAGAATTCTAGTATACCGATTGCCAATTTGAGTCAAATACTGGTGCTTTCACCTATTTTTGTTGAATGTGACACAGGATAAAGCCAGGACATTGGTAAATGCTATCAATTTCTGCATTCTGATGACTAATTTTTGCAGCTATTCTGATCTAGTTCGCAGTTGTGTTCACCAGTTGACCCCATTGTTTCCAATAATTAGTGACACTAATCGCTATTTATTGTAACTGTCATTAAACAGTTTGCTGATGTTTGCAACAGTGCCGAACCAGAAGACATAAGCACCCATTGTTCACTTGAATAAAAGCATCAATGTCGATAATACATTTGTCTTCATTAATTTGCAAGCTTAAATATGATACCATTAGTTTCCTTTTTCTTGTTGATGAATCAGAGGGAGTCTTTTAGGGTCACATTTTACTTCGCTCGCAGGTTTTGTCAATGGTTTCGTTAACGGCCGCGCTGCTTCAGGAGGTTTTTTCTTGAAAAGGTTTCCATAGTTTCGATGAATAGTAAATTCACCTTTGGTCAAATTTCGAGCTGCGAACAATGAAACAATGATGTCAAACAGTGAATGAGAATAGTGGAGTGTAAATTGCCGACACAGTTAAGGCCACTTTCTATTGATTTCAACAGATCCTGAGAATTATTTCATTCACTTTTGGTGCCCAGTTAAGAGTTTTCGTCGTGATGGTCATTCAGCAGGTATGTTTTTTCAAAGATTACCGATTGATCGAGATATTTACTCCTAGATTATACACAGATCACGTGGCCTAAATTTGCGATGCTGTGATTCATATAACCATGGTTCTATAAACGTCCATGATATAACACGGGGAAATCCTCTGCTGAGATAACTTTTCTAGGAAACAGTGATTTTGAACTTTGGCTTCTGTGAAGCACTCAGAAATACCATTCCATTACGATGACAGAAACAGTGTAAAATGTTTTCATTCAATATTCATTTGTACTAGAAAAGGAACGTAGCTAGCTGTAATGGTTTTTTGAATTTCGAGATGTTGATTTATGTAAGTAAAATTTCTCTAACTTGGCTCTTGTTTTTCTATGAGATAATCTAGTTCCAAGTTTGGATGAGCTAATTTTCGTGTAGTCCGTTACTTCCGTCTATGTTTAGCGAGGTCAACCACTTGGTGTCCCATCTTAATGGACGGTCCAATATACTGCCGTGTAACTCAGCGAATTATGTAACAATTTTGTTTTTGTGGTCTGGATGATGTTTTCCTAACAGTTTTTGGTTATTTATTCAACGGGGAGTGTGGTATTCGCTTGGTTTTACAAAAACATCCAACACATTCCACCGCTGGGGAAATATTTGCACTGTAGTATTTATACTGGCCATAGAGTATAATATATGACTTGGGTAGCTATTTCATATATATATATATATATTTGCTACAGACACTCGATAGAGTATAGTTGGAGTGGACTGAGCACTCCTATGGTACTACCCGTCGGGGTACAGTGCTGGCTCTTAGATATTTGTTCATTACGATGGTACCGGTAAGTTTGAGCTGATTGAGAAGAGAATTGTGGATTGTCCACATGTTTTTATCAAGACACCCATCGACAGACAGTAATTTAGATTGTAATAGCTGGTGTGACGTACCTTGTATTAAGTTATGTTTGACTTGAATAATTCATACGTACATGTAGCATGTTGTATGGAATAAGCATGAATAGACATCGATGATGATGATATGTAGTTTATTCTTTGCTCAGGTGGGTTATCAAGGTAGCTAGAGAATGGTACGTGCTAATGGATAAAACATATTGTATGTATACAGTAGGTGAATTTAATTGAGCTATGACAAATTGCCACCCGCATTTTGTACCAAGCGCGAGTTATGACGTATTGCAAAATCAGTGAATGAATCGTGGGATCTCCGCTGCTACCAGTACTTTTTTGAGGAATTAAACATTGTTGCCTACAGACAACATTGGAACTTGGACTAACCATATTACTCCGAAATTATTACTCCAAGATTGGAGCCCGATGAAGCTACTATACATTATTAGCGAAAGCTTGTGAGTCAAATGAATAGTTAACCTATATAGTACAACTCATCTCATTATTTATTCCAAGATTGGAAGCAGCCTATTCTTGATAAGATTCAACGATTCAATCTATAAAGATCTAAAAAAAAACTGATTGTAGGACAGACATTCTGTTGCTAGTTTCTTATCGGAATGGTTGCCAACATGAACTATCAATGGATATCAACTCATCAAAATTAACTCTTTCACTCGTTGAAGCTCTGAATTCTGAATGACTCTGAATGACTCGGGTAAAGTGGCGTGTGCCATAAAATATGATAATTGGACTAATTAGGTTGATAATGTTACACTCATATGATGTAAAATGGTGATGATATTGACTGTAGACGGCAATTGAGATCAAGGTTTTATGAGCCAATTGATGCCAATTCGAAGTGTCTTCCAATATATCAATTACTCTCTGTTTAGAACACGTGTCTAAACCATGTTCAAATTTAGGCTAAAAAAATTGATTACTTGTTTCTCATTTCTGCTGGGCTTAAAAGTTGACCCGGCCAGCCGCCCATCTACCCTGTACATAACTTTTTTCAAAATCATGACCAAGCTAACAATAGAACCAGGCAACTTTGCCGAAATGAACTGATAACAATTTTTAGGCTACCGCAATTTACAAAAGAGGTAAAACAAAACAAGGTATCATTTCATTTTAACCTTATGCGAAGTGTGAATTTATTTACTAAACTCAGGTGCCAGGGTGAAAGACAAATGAGCAGGCCATTCATATTTTAAACGTGATAGGACCATTGATCATAGTGAAATCAGCTGCCGGACGCAAGTTTTGTCGGTCTCATCTTTTTCATCTTCTGCAATTTCCTAAACATTATTGATAGTCTGCGAGATAGTCAATATTATTGATTCATCTGTGCATTGTTGAGATACGGCGCTGTGCACTGATTACAGGGGTCACTAATCCGATAAATCCTCCCTAATCCAGCGGATTAACTGTCTAGTTTCCGCCATTATATGATGTCGAATTTCTTCTTATCGTTGTAGACGTGTTTGGCTAAAGCGCTGTACGACAATGTCGCTGAGACGCCGGAAGAACTGGAGTTTCGTCGCGGTGAAGTTTTGACGGTCGTACAACGTGATTATAATGGAATCGATGGATGGTGGCTTTGCTCTTTGCGTGGAAGGCAAGGTCTTGTTCCCGGTAATCGGCTGAAAATGATATCAGGGATGTACGACGCTGGCAGCGAGGGTCACAGAAACAGTCTCGATTCCGCTACGCGTAATATCAATAACGAGGTGAGAATGCTTTGAATTATTTTGTTTTATTTGACGAAATTGGAATGAATCGAACATGGATGTCTCCAGAGGTTGTGTGGATGACCCCCTTTCAAAATCCAAATTCCCCATTTTTTAGTTCCAAATTTTAATTTTTTTAATTTTTCCTGAAAAGGTTCAGAAAATGCCCTTCTCAAGCTTTGTATTTTCAAAATTAAGAGTATTTAAGAAATTCAAGCAATTTCAAAGATTCAAGGTTACTTTTTTTCCTTCAGCGCTCAGACACGGAGCGAAGTATGGCTTAGAGTTCCACTTGTATTAATTTTGACCCCCTTTTGAAAATCCTAGTGAAGACCCTGTTGAAGTATTTGAAATTGGAAATCAGGTTCCTATTAAGATTTACTCCTACTCACTATCAGCCAATTTAATAGCGCAGTATCTGCTCAATGTTTAGGTTAAATGGCTCCCAGTTTCATACAGTGTTTATTGGTGATAATGATTACAGGTAAAACTGCTTTACTTGATTTATCAGGAAACTGGTTTCGATGGTATCTTATGCGGTTAGTTAATAGGATGGTGAACCAACCTAGTGCCCTGCGAGACAAAGACTTGTTTGTTTCTATTTTCATTTTGCATCTCTGTCAAATGAAGAGTTTAACTCTTATGCCATATATCGGAGTCAGTAGTTCATTTGCTGGTTAGTAAGTCAAATTTCTGATATGGGTTTCGACATAAAAAAGATGTCAGTCATATATTTATTTCATCAGTGACTAAAAACCTAACACTAGAACAGGCAACTTGACACTGATAAGTATCTCTTGGTTCCTAGAACATGTAGAATATAACTTTGCTTTATATTCCCTCTATTGTCATGATGAGCTCTGATATGTCAAGAGTCAACAGGTGGCCACAATGTGTCATTTTCTTTTCAAAGGCATCCACGATAGCTAACATAAAAACATGGAAGGTGGTCCTTGTTGTTTTGTGACGACAACAGCGACGTGTCATGTCTCAACTCAGATTTCTTAATGAGCTGCATGAAAGTCATAGGATGCTGAGTATAGGTTTCCCCATTATATATACCCCTTGTAGCGTGATTATAAGGTTTTGAGGTTGGCCAGGCTGACTTTCTGACCACATTAACCGGTGCATAATTGTGAAAAGGATTCTTGATGGACTGAAGTATAATGGCGAGTAAATGTTTCGCTTCAGCCGCAATGCGCTAGAAAAGGCATTTTTCATGAAAAAATCATCATCGACAATAGCAGCACTTTACGTGTCTCACCAATGACTACTAGAGCGCGATTGATGATTTATCCAAGATCAACATTTACAGTCATAATTTCGATGGATGTTTTTTCATTCAATCTCGTTCATTACTATATCACAATCGGGAAGAGTTTGACTCATTTTATGAATTATTCAATGAAAAAAAATCGATTCTCAATGACGAGAGTGGTTTAATGTTGTGTTTTTTCCCGCTGATGAGCATTGTTATTACGAGAGAGAGTAGGACCGATTAACAGTTATTGGCTGTACACATTCCAGCTTTGAATGGCAGGGAAGCTACGCCACTTGACAGCCATCATCGGCTGGTATTGTCTCACAGTTATCGCATTGTTCCAGAGCTTATTGCGCGTTTAATGAAGCAACATAATCCCGCGCAGTCTGGCATCAGCGACGTTATAGAATGCACCGATTCCTGAATGAATCAGACGAAAACATTTCCTCCAAAATCTCGAATAGAATCAGACAGCAAATATTTGCTCATTAATCCTAAAATGGTTTTCCACATCATTGAGTGAGGTACCTCCATCACTTTATTAGCTAGTCCAAATATGGACAAAAGGTATTCATTTTACTCAATTAGTTTCCTACGTCACAATGCATCTGTAGAGTGTGAAATTAATTATGTTTCTGATATATTGCATGATAGGACTTGGTCAGAAAAACTCATTCTTCGGCCATGTAATTACCTTCTGTCATAGTAAAAGCTCCATTCAGGCAATGGTTTCAATTGCCTTCACATCTTAGTGGAAAGGGCTTATTCCAATATAAAAGGTCCTGCCAAGCAGTCAGTGATATGGTTTTCGGAGAAGATTTAAGAATCGCATCATATATGAAGCATGTTTATTCTGATCACTACAATTCTGTAAGTAAAATATATATGTTTTGGAACGGTTTGATGTGTTTCATATTTTATTTTCCCTTATCTCCCAATAATTCAACCATTTTCTCAAGCTCTTATGTCAGACTTTATGATCAACCTTCATCATTTTGATGGCATTCATCATAGCTGCTTCTTGTAATCAGTAGAAATCAGGGTACCTTTTATGTCAAAGCTCGGTTACGTTGAACAAATAAGGTATTTTCTAATGGCGGAAATTTGCTACCTGATCCTATTTACAGGTAACTACTGCGTGCGCATATTGTACTCACTGCGATTACTATGGTAACGTATTTGGAAAAAATATTGAACGTTGGTAAAGAGGTTGATTCAGCTTAGGTTTGTGCTAACTCACATCAAATCATAAACTCTATCAAATTTGCAATGCAATGAACAAACGGCGTGTCTTTTCCTAAACCAGCCCTGAAAAAACTCATTTCCCATATGTGTAGCCCAGGTATGATATCGCAGTCCGATGAGTCATGATAATAACTACTACTACGCGATAATTACTATTTATGAGGGTCAATAATAATTTTCGAGGGCTAATTAGAGTTAATCAATTAGCTCAATGCAAGGGGTGCAGTTATGATTTGCTTCACACATTAGTGGCTTTTGAAAAAGGCGTAATAAGAACATTCAATTTTACAAACTTCATCGAAGTATGGTTAAGCATCCTCAGTGTTCATATTGTATTTATGGCTATGATGAATGATGGAACCTTGTTTCATTAATTAGCTTTACTGCTATTTTATGGTGTTCATCATCAGGTGTAATAATGATGTCTACCTTCAATCAGTAGTATTCCCGATGATCAAACATCATACGAAGTCGCTCGAGATTTGAAACGATGAGTGGTTTCTTATCAAACTCTTGTCAATCAGATTTTTAATTAGGTTTCTCATAAGTAGCATCAAAAATACATAAAGAGGACCCCCAATCTTTATGTATTTTTGGTAGCATTGATGTTTGAGGGTATTTTCAGCTCAACTCGGCGTGATTTTTACTGATGGCCAGCCTTGTATGGGCACCATGCTCCTATATTAAGGCAACTCTTCTTCAGTCATTTTCTTTCTGCTTATTTTTGACGTTTTCTTGTTAACATTAACGTTCTGACGTCTATAAATTCTTAGATGAAAATTCTGATTGTCAGTCATTTCTATATTCTATACAATCGCGCTGTATTTTAGTCAATGACTGTAAAACCGAGACTGGCTTATTATGGAGTTGCTTTAGAGTCTAAATTCTAGCCCTGAAGCTAAATGCAGTTGAATGACAACAGGTTTTACAATAATTGAACACTTGAAGCTTAAATCAACCACATTTCATTAATTTTGCTTGGATGAGAGGAAGCAATGAGTGACAATATTGAGAACAATTAGCTGCAAATAAAGTAGCTCTCGAAATGCTTCTAGACGAGTATTATAATTTCATCGAGCTATCTACTGCACTCTCGACCGGTTATTTCTACGAATTCCTTTTAATGAAATTTTACACTGTTTTTGCCGACTCTTCTACAAAACTGATCTAATAAGTTCTATTAGTAGCTATGGAAACTGCCGATGCAATTCTCCTCCTTGGTTACGGCTTTGAACGTCGAATCCCGGCGGATTTCGATGGAGTACATGTCATAATTTGACATAATTACTCGCGTCGCACTGCATGCATCATTTGACGGATTAAGTGAATTGCAGCGGTCTTCAAGAGAAACTGGTCCATATTCAATTGACGCGTTATAGTGTCGTCGATATGTACGTCAAGCACCGATCTGCCAAATCACATTTGGTAAGTTCGAATTTATTAGGTTACCGTTCGACAGCTTTTCAGACTTATTTTTTTCTCATCCACTGATCGGCGAAACTGAGTCATACTTGTTCTCGTTTTCAGTTATCATAAGTGGTTTACACACAACATGTTATATTTATCTGGAATTTTATAGATGAATCCGTGGCTGGTTGAGTGTACGAGAAGTTCTCATGTTTTTTTATTCTGCGATAAGATCCAGTTGTCCAGTTATGATTCAGTCAGTGATCCAGTTATTATAGCCTTTATTTGTTTCAACACTGACTGTGGGTATTGTTTTGTTTTGTTTCACTGTAGCCTACTATAGCGCAAATATGCATCAAATATTTCATATTTTATGCAATTTCCGAGCATAAAAATGTGCAGGTGAACGGCAGATGTTGAGTTAGTGTGCATGGCAGGTGAGAGTGAATGTAGCTGTGTAATACACCTGCAAATCTGACTCACTCGGTTTTCCATCAGCTTATGTTTTATTTCTCAAATAGCCTCCTCACGCTGAACTGATCAGGTGTCACTATATCAGATGATTCCATCAATCAGATTTCACTGTCACAGATAATTGAAATCAGACTGCACATATAGCTGCACGTTCACACTACCAATTTAGATGGACCAAATCAATGCAGTATGTCTAGATGCATTTTTGAATTTTATATCAGCTGTTATCAGTAGTGTGGCTAGACACTATTATTGACAGGTAGTTTGAATAATGTTTCTATTCAGGAATTGTCTGTTTTGAAATTTATATCTGACCTTGATCAGTCTTTTTGGTCGGGTCTGAATAAGTCCCTCTTAAAATGGAACAGACTTTTTAGAACAGACTTTTGGCTAGTGTGAATGCTTGCTATTTTTCTAATTGGAAGGGACTGAATTCAGAGTAAAGCAGTGTGAACATAGCTTGTGAGTCAAGGGGTCCTCCGCAAATTTTCATCTATTTTCAAGATACTATTGTCCCGATCATCAAGATTGGACACAAGCCCAATATGCCAATAATTGAACCCTGCATTAAGCAACCCAGATTATGACCTGCATTGCTCATCTAGCAGTGGACTCCTCTTCAATGACTGTTGAGGGCCAATTAGATGAAAACGTAGCTTGTAAATCAATGCAGATATGCTTCTATCATATAACATATAACACATGATGTTTGGAGTTTGCTGTGTTATATTGTTGTTAGATGTGTAATGTTCTTTATGTGTCTATTTCACTACGACATAGAGCTGTTCATTTCCTTGACGACAAGAAGCAAGGAAGTTCATTGTCTAGAAAGTCAACTGCCCGCGTCATAACTGCATTGCATATTGATAAATGTCATGCAATATTGCACACTGTTTGCCTTCCTTAATTTCATCTTGTTCGGAAGCCTTACTTCATTCAGAAGTACTTGGAAGTTACTGATATACACTTCAAAGCGTAATCTGTTTTTTCCTCCTGAATGAATTAAAGGATACACGATGATGATTAAATGCCAGGGTGTTTTTCATGTTAATGCTTGCTTTCATGTATTTCAAAGGTTTTATCACTTTATCACAGCTTTATTGCGCAGAAGAAGAAATGCTTCATCTGAGCTGTCTGAAGAACAGAGCCGTCCAAAATCAAAGTTGTACTGATTGACTTTTGATTGATTTGTCCTGGTCAGCATCTTTCCAGTAATTCTGATTTATTGTTTTAAGGTTGTCACCTTTGACGATGAACTCCTTAAAGCCTATGTGAATTAGGAATGTCTAATCAATTGACATGTCTTCTGATTTAATAGGTCACATTCTAGTAATCGCAGGACCCAATTTCGCAGTATTAGGTTAGATTTTATTTCAGAACTAGTTATTTTTAACTGATTACTGTAAAACTGGATGTAAAAAAGGACCAGTTCAAACTTGTATATCACTCTTTTTTCTGCTTCTCGTGTTGTTTTTTTTGCTCAACCTTCCCATTCATTTTCTGGGTCAAGTTGTCCCCAGTTCCGATTGGATGAGTTAGTGACATTTGATCCGCATTGCATTAAGTTTATCTTGATTTGACAGCAAATCTTGAAAACACACTTAATTTCCGCTTGGCATTTTATATTTTACTTGTTTGGAGTCGATGCTCGACTGGGTCATGCATGCAAAACTGAATTATTTATCCAATCCATTTTCCCATTTTCATTTCTTCTATAAAAGCCATGTACCCGTAATGGGGGTTAGATTGCGGTTATGACGTTTCTATAAGAATATCCAGATTTCTGTTGATTACTGGCATTATTCATACAAATTACATCAACGTTATTGGCCGACTGATAGCGACTGATAAGCGATGTTTCTGAGGAAATTGAGAACTGTCTGTTGCTTCGTATTGGTTGTGAGTCATCTGCTCGCCAGCCGTTGTGCCGTGATGCCGTGATGCTCCTGCTGGTTTGATGAGGACAAATCAGAAGTTTCGTTGGTAGTTGGATTTAACTGAAGCAGCAAAAGGATGGATCAATGCGGATGTGTGAGTATATATACGTATCATTTAAGACGTTTAAGAACATTTCGAGTTTAGTAACAACCTAAAAGCTTGTTGCTTTTATGAAAGAACTGATGAGTCAAGAATTTTTTTGCGTAGATTTACGCGTATACGTATTACAATTTCACTATTTATTTCTCAACAAGATCAATTCAAATAACCAATATATGGGAATTGTTGCACAAGGATCTGTGAAAGATGAGATGCATTCGAGTTTTTGAAATCAAGTTTTAATCAATGATGTGTATGTATGGAACGTATTCTCGCTATGACGGGTATCTACTGACTGAACTTGTATCATGATGATTGGATGATTCTCTATTAGTTTAGTCATTGCGGTCGGTTTAATTATTCATTCGCTTCAAATCTCATTATGGAAGCTGATGAATTCGTAATTACCAGTTCAGTTTTCTGCATGATCGTATACACACAAGTTTTGTATGTTTAGTTTAGTTCCATTCTATCTAGGCCTGGTCACTTCAGTTTCTTATTGTTAACTGCCCATAGTTTCTCCATGATGAGGCCCATCCTCACTAATGTTGAATGAACCTATCAGAATTTTCCACCGGTTCGACTGAAAGTTAAGCTTGGTCGTGATCTTTCACATGTTTGTTAAGACTTTTTCGGTTTTCAATGTTTTCTGATTTCATTGACATACACTGGTAGACCTTGTGGAAATACTTGAGCCTATGTTCTACTTGGCTCTCTATTCTGTGTCTAGACAAATATTCATAGACAAGATATTATTGACTTGTGGTTTTGAGGGGAAGGATAACATCTCACACACCCATTCTGCTTCTTATTTTCCGACTCAAATTTGTCATTGGTTTGGAATTCGCACACTTTTATATCTCGTTGTTGAGAGGTTGATTTTTAAAGATTTCAAGATAACGCTGCATGATTCATACGTGCGCATTAAAATCTATAAACTGCTTGAGATTTTGAAAATTTTCATTCACTGATTGTGTGGAGATCTATTCAAAGAAGTCTATAATCTTGTGGACTATTTCTTATACTCTGATATTTCGCCAAAGTAAAAAGAGAGAATGTATGATATTTGCTGAGTTATGTAACATTGAAAGTGCCTCTTGCCCTATATCTTAAAATGTTTTTATGCAGCGATACAGACAGACCAAGTTTTCCCAGACTTTAAAAAAAAAGCCCGAACTGAGACTAGACTGCAACGTGGAATACTAAATAAGCGCTACAAAATAAATTTTTAATTCTTTTCTCTCTTTTGTGAAAGAAGAGAACGTTTACTGATGCTTTTGATGTAGAAGTAATGAGAGGATCTTTTGTGCTCAAAGTTTGTTATTTTTTGTGCTCAGTTTGTTTCCGCGCTCTTATTTGAAGAAACAAACACAGCTCTACATGTACATTAGCGGAAAAATTATACTTTTGGTTATAACGTGACTAACCCTGTTGTAGCCAGAGCTACTTCTCAGAATGGAGTTCTGATGTTGTTTCCTTCGTTCGTTCATCATTTGACACGCGTTTTCGCTATTAGTGGCGATCAAATTGCTCGATGTGGACTTTACTCGTAGCAATCAGTTCATGGCAGGACAACTTGATATCCACAATCAGCAATAATATCCGCTGTGTTCAATTTCTATGCGCGATAATGTTATATATCTACATTTTATAAACAACAAATGACTTCAATTGACTTAAGTATTCATTAAGACTGGATATGATCGAGGAGTATTTCTTGTGGTTCGTCGTGGTGTGTGTGTAAAGTGTGTGTAGAGATTTCCAATAAACGCCGTCAGCGTTGAGTCTCTTCATTCATTCAGCGAGGAGCACTCATAGCTGGCTGTGCTGCCGACTGGGACAGTCCGCCGAACTTCCAACAGCTGGCAGTCGACTGATTATGACATAACGTGAACAAACGAGCTTTCGTTTCTCTCCTGGATGATTTGCTTAATGCTAAGTGAAAATTAATGGCAAACTTTTAATTGTGTTCGAGGAAGAATTCAAAGGCTGTTTATTCACTTCTAAGTTTAGGAGTAAAGTTTGACGTAGATGTGTTGAGGAGTTTGTCGTAGCTTGTTGTTGTTGTTGTTCTCGCAACTCAAAACGCAAGTGAATTTTCATGGATTAATTCGAAATGTTATGAGTTGATTTGTGTTCGTTTTGTGATCGGAATAATGAGTAGCTGGGGTTGTATACCGCTTTGTGGTGTTAAGAAAAAACAACGGACCTCAAAATCTTCCGATTCTTCTTCGAAACGCAATTCTCTAGTAATCAGTTCACCTAAGAACGTATCGGAAACTAAAGACAAGGTAAACAACTTTTTCTTTTTTCGTCAGTGTGGAGTTCAACAGGAGTTTCATTTTCTCCAAAATCAAATCAGAGTCTCTTAAGCTTAATGTGCACTTTTGATTTGTTAAAACATGGTAAATATTATGCACTGATTTAGATATGGCAGTGAACAATTCTTGGTCTTCACTTTGTATGCGTACAAGTTAAAAGTTCAAAAGAATACCTAAAATGTTAAGTATGGGCAGATCTGATCTGACAGTAAGGCAATTGCTTTCCTACCCGATTGTTTGTAAAACATTTTGATAAAGACAATATTCATGTTCATTCCTTCTGGTAGTGATAACTGCAGGAAAATCTTTCCATTTGGCTGAAAAAGTAACTGTTGTCATTTAATCTTCAAGTAGTTATATTCTAGGACTTTCTTATTAATAGGTTCGGTGTATATCAGAGCTGTTGAAATCTATAAGAAACAAGATAATGAATGCATTGTCCCAGATTCACCAATTCACCCGATTTTGTTTTATACCTCTTTAATTACCGTATTGGCAATTTGACAATATTGTTTCACAAAGATTCTTGTGTGTTCATATGTGGAAACGCACCAAGCCTCTTCTACATGAGAGCCTTGCTTGCGTTTGATAAATGTTATATTATTTTTATGGCTCTTGATCAAAGGAATGTTAAAATTGCACGAATACGACAAACTGTCAGTGATTGAATGAGTGAATTTCTCAGTGTTCTTCCATTAATTTTTGACGGATTTAAAGATGCTTTGGGTGTGATCAATAGATTAGACTTCTGGCATTATTAGCGAGCAAATAAAAGATATCAAAGATGAGGTCAAAAAATACCAAGAGGGAAACTTGGCTACTTAATTTAGGAAGATATGAGATGCCACAGGAAGTCTATGTCATAGCCTTTACCGAGATAAATTGATCATACAAATTTACCAACCATAACCATCTGATCATTATCTTAATTCCGCCTTTCCTGCCTCCGAAGGAGTCTTGTTACGATGATTTAAAAAAGAACCTTTCTCCAACCATCTGCAAAACAGTTTTCGGCTTCGTTTTCTGATGACTTAGACTTAAAAAGTCGAGCCCTACAAACGTTTGACCCTATTGTGGTAGACTTCAAACTGAGGCCTGCAAGTCTAGCAACCACTCATCAACGCTATCTCATGTCTGTAAAAGCAACATCGAAAATAGAAAATGACGTTTTGCATTAAGCCACAAACTGAAGTCATTACAAATGGAAATATGAGGAAAATATAATGATGATGATCATGATAGCTACTTTGTTTAGAATGGCATGAATTCATCGCAATTACCTTCATGTACAACTGAATTTGTTTTGTTGCGTTAATTGCAGACATAGCTAAAAAAAGCAGGAAATAAGAATACACAACTGAAAATCATTAGTTTCAGGTTGTTGCACCATACATAAAAAGATGAATGATTTAAATTATTTTTTTTATTTTTTCGTTTCAGGTCCTTACGCCACAAAAAGTTGGTAATGTCTTTGTTTACGATAAACAGCCAACTCCCGTTATTGGAGGCGGTGACTATGATGTTCCGCCTAGGAGGAACAGTCCCATGCATCATCAAACACCAAATAGACAAACGCAGCCGATGGACTCGCAGGGAAATTACGACGTACCGCCGACGTCACAACGTAAATCTGTAGAAAGTAATCCGGATACTAATCAAATGTACGACGTTTTGCCATCGCAGAAACATCGTAATTCAGAGGGTTACGATTCGAACCGTTCGAGTGTGATGTCGACCGGGTCCGGTGCGTCGATGTCCACGAGCGCGTCTAACACCAGTTTTAAAGGTCAAGGACACGCCGGTTCAGATAGATCGAGTTTCGGATTCGAAGTCGTCCCGCAAGAAGTGTATGATATTCCGCGACCGGCGCGAAAGATCTGCGCCGAAGAAAATACGACGATTCTTCAACAACAGAGTCCCAGTCAAAAACAACAGATCACCGATTTATATGACGTGCCACCCGCGTTGCGATTGAAAGACGATCTCGATTCGGGCGTTTATGATAGCTTGCCGGCGAGTAAGACTCACATCGGCGTCGATCGAAATGTAACGACGAAAGTTTCAGTACAATCAGATGAGTGTCCTAAAACATCTGTGATAAAGATTGACGATCATGATTATGACCTTCCCGTAGACGGAGCTACCGGTTCATCTCGTAGCGCACGTTCAGGTGATCCGGATACGTACGATACTCTGCCGAACAAAAGTTTAGTCGGTGGCCGCGCGCAAAAAGGTGAAATGGGCTCGGTTTACGATATACCACCTCAGGTGACTAAAGATGTTCCGTTGCGAGACAACGCGCAGTGTTTGTTGGAGGGTTTGGAGGAGCAGATACGTCGCATGTCGACTTCGAGCTACGATTCAAGTCGGAGTTCGGATTTGCCGAATATTCCGTACGATGAGTTGCCGATCGAGCTCGACGCTGCCATGGATTTATTAGTCAAAGTTCAACAAGATCTGACGACGGCGACGACTCGGTTGTTGGGTTTCATAAACAGTTCGTGGCGTAAAAGAGCGAATTTGGAGCCGGTTATTTACGACGTGCGACAAGCGTGTGTACACTTTTTATCGTGTTTAACGGAGTTCGTTAGTTTTGGCCAGGGAGCGTTGGCGAATTCGACACGAGCCGCCGATAAGAACTTAGTGCGTAAGCTTTATAAATCGTTGCAGCCGATTTTAGAGTGTCATCAGACCGTATCGAAAGCGGTGAAAAATCAAGAAAATGTGAACTGGTCAGTTCCCGAATTAGTGCAAGATGTTATCGATTTGAAAAGCGAAGATGATCTAACGCTGATTATGACATGTGCTCGTAATGTGAGCATTGATTTACGTACTCTCGTATCCGTAATACAAGGCAATTCATCTCTCTTATTCAAACGGGTTTTGAAAAATGATGAATTCATATCAGATGGGGTAAGACTGCGATGTAATTCACCAAACCGATCGGGTATCCAAGACCGGCCGTTACCAACTCCTCCATCTAAGATGAGGGCTCTCAATGCAAGTTTGAACACTTCAATCGGTGCTGTGGAACCTGATGTACCACTATCATCATCGACACCGATTAAATCTGTTCGATCGAAAGAAAATGCTTTAGACGATGATAATGACTATGAAAACGATAGTCGCGAATGGTTGGCTGATGATTATGTTCAGCTTGAATGGAAGGAAAAAATGGAGCGAAAGTTACTGGAAAAACGACAACGCGAGGCCCAAGAACGCGCAAATAGTCAGACAGAAAATATTTCAATTGATTTCGATAAAAGCGGAATTAAAGACGCGTTGACTCCGCAACAGAAAGTGCAATTCGAAAAAGTCGAAGAAGAATCGCTTAAACCAGTCGATACAAATGTGCCAATAACTGAAGAACCTGCTCAATGTAAGAATTCACCTGTATCGGAATCAGGGTTAACTACCAAAGATAAACAATTATTAGAGTTTTATTCGAACCAGATGGTTACGCATGCCGGACTCCTAACGAATGCGATCGAAGCATTTTTGAATTGCATCGAATATAATCACCCACCGAAAATATTCGTCGCGCACAGCAAATTCGTGTTGTTGAACGCGCACAAGATTGTCTACATCGGCGACACACTGACGCGCAGTCTGAACCATCTAGAAATCAAAAACAAAGTGATGCTCTGCGCTAATCATCTGTGTGAATGTTTGAAGCAGACAGTATTGGCTACTAAACACGCTACGTTTTCCTATCCATCAGTTACTGCGGTTCAAGAAATGGTTGATCGCATTGTCGATGTGTCTCATTCAGTTAATGAGATGAAGCAAATTATCACAAAAGGCGCTTCTTTATGATAAACATTAAAACTATTTTAAACTGTTCCTAACATTCTTTGCTTTGATTTCTGCGGTATAAGTTACTGTGCTACACATACCTAATTTTATTAGATGACTGAATGTTCTAAATAATTGCATCTTTCCGCGTTCAGTATCTAAAATGTGTCAGCTTTTTTCTAACAAGTTTCTTTAACCAGGGATAGATGTGCTGGTTAAGAATACACTAATCTACTGAAAGTTCATCACACAATCAATCTCTGAAATCATTATTACACATTATCAACATTTAGTGATTTACAAATAACAACTAGAGAATGCTGAGTAAGATTAAGAATTTTTAATGTGGTTTGAGTCAGCGTTAGAAAATACTCAGTTGTATGGTCATTAGTTATTCAGAAATGTTTGATAAACCGGCACTCAGCACATCAGTTAGGCTACTGTCAGTTACCGTACCGGTAATAATCCCCCTGAAATATGCAATAATTACCTGCAATAACTAACTATAATAAAGTAAAAATATCTGGCTTCTATTATACATATTCATACATGTACTTGCTTTGATATAGACACATACATGCAAAGTTTTTCCATGCATATTTCTGATACCATTTTTATCTAACATTTAGATAATATATTTGTTAATACGTATTTTAATTAGAATGCAACTGTTCAGGAATATTGCAGAAACAATGAATGTTTCTTATATGTGTAATTTTAATTGCTCTTCTATCTTTTTTTAATCAAATCTGGTTTTATTGGGAATCGTCATAATGTTTTACTACAAGCATTATGTTTTGTGCAATGAACTTATTTGAACAGACCTTTCGCGTAAATATTCATACTTGTACTGATATAGCCCTACTAGAGTTTTATTATGATGTATACTTATTGTCTGTCTATAGAGGGTGCAGTCCAGCAATGCTGATGATGTATGATGATAAAGGTTATAAAACCATTATGAATTAATTGTTTTGACCTGTCTATTATCATCAAGTTCTTGGAAATAAAAAATATGGAAAACGAATATCATAATTGGGGTATATACTATCAGTAGTATGCACAAAATCATTCATTAGTACATTGGGCGACAATCGGGACTTCTTTTCTAAAAGTCGTGGTTGAACATCAGACGTCTGTTTATTTGGCTATTTTAGTGTTCAACCTACATTCGTTGAAATACTAAAGCTTGCACAATTGAAGATGTCAGATTTGGTTATTGAACATTGGTGAATATTTTGTTCCAACTCTAGGCATTTTTATTTGTGCTATTATTCTCAGAACTGTGAAGTCATATGTTATTACTGTGCATTCATCGATGATTGCAATCTTTCATTTGGTCGATATAAATATGGCGCACTTAAAAGAAATCCCATTCCTTCCAGTACAAAATAGAATTTAATTATCTCTCTGTGAACTAGTTGTGTGCAGTTTTACTGATGAGATACTTCTGTAGTTGATTATTTTTGACTAAGCTTTTCAAAGAGATTTTCTTCAAAGATTGCTTACATCTATCTATACATACAATGTGTCACATATCGGTTGCATTAGAGATCAATGATATTGGTGCTTCCATTTCCAGATGTTTTTTGCACAGTAACAGGTGTTTTTATGCGATAATCCAACCTGTTTTTTCCGGTGAAAAAGACTAACTACCACATTTATGTATTAAAAAGATTTTGAACAGAATTTCCTTCAAACACCAAAAAAGTTTTATTAACTGAGTGCTCATCTGTTGATACGTTTTTATGAGAATTTTGTTCAGTTTACTTACACGTTGAAGTTCTATTCTCGCTGTACATAGAATGCTGATTTTAATGACGATCAAATGAATGGTAGTGAATTCTAGAATGATGTTTATTTTTGTAAATACCAACTGCTGTATCATATGAAAATGACAAAAACATTTGTAAATTATATGTGAACTTGTTTGCATCAGTGGCACATCGTACACTCGGCATTTTAAGATTTCCATTAAAGTTTGGAATTTATATGAAAAGTAATCAGTGTTCATGTTACATTCTATTTGTTTCTTCATCATTGGATATTTTGGTTGACTTGGTTATCAGAAGTCGCGAGATACTTACCCATAAGTCTCATTGTCAAACTATTGTTTCCATTTCTCATATTCAAGACTGCTGGCTGTGAGACTACTGGTAGTCAAATGAATGATTAAGACAAACCCTTTTGTACACTAGCCCTGGGCCAAGCAGGGATTTTGGCTTCTGGCTTCTGGAATTGGATTCAAATCATCTAGCTCCCACAGTAGCCTTTCCTGGTTTCAGTTTGAGTAGGGCAAGGTTTACCACATTTCGTTAAGAGATTGCATACTACCACCGAGCATCCATCCTTCCTTTGTCAGATTCATTTTAAAAGTGGGACTGTCGTTTCCTTTCTTGTTCTGAAGCATTCTCTCATATAAACTCGTCATCCAGTTCTCTCTTGACTTAAACGGAATCAAAATAATTTCAAACGACATTTTATCTTGAAAACAATAGTATTCTATTTTATTACAAAGGAATTACATTCATCATGATTATATTAAAAAATTCACATTTCACAATCGATATTCATGGCTTGATATGATATTACCGCATACCAGTAGTGTCTATTTCCAGAATATTTGCTCCCCTGGACATAAAAAAGAGTTTGTTAAGAGTGACTAAGAGATAGACAATTAATTCATATTTACTTCTAGTCAAACCTATACTGAGGAGGCCTATGCTGACAAATAAAATTCTAGCTATAAAGCTTCCAATACTGATTTCATCAAGATTTTACTATAAAAATCCCTTTAAAACACCTAAGTACTCCAGCGGGTTACAGTCTTTTTACAGTAGTTGTTCAAAGTTCCGATAGATGTCAGCACCATCTGTTGATAGTTCACGCGCACAGTCGTATATCACCGTTTGTTCAAGCGAAGATTCTTTTCTATTTCAAATTGTCGCAGATCAGTCCTCTCTAAAAATGCTTTTCTTTCCAAGTAACTAAAATGAATATTTCATGAGATTCATTACTGTAACGTTTTTTCTTTGATTAATACTATCTTAAAAGACACTAAAAGAGAATTAATTCAAGTTACCCTTCTTTTCCACGATTGTGTGTCTGCAGTTCTTCAGATATTCCTTCTTTTTCCTTAAAACTATCCCAGTCAAGCTTTGATTTGTTCTGAAACAGTAGAGCATTCATAATTGATCAAAATTTATCGAAACCACTTCTTACACTTATACACTGTACTGCCCATTGAAAAACTTACCAATGTACTTATCTTAGGTTTTTTGCTTATCTTGCCCAAGACACTTCCAAGTCCACCTGCGGGTCTTTTTATCCTGTACAAAGACAATTGCAATAGCAAAATCATAAATACTTTTAGGAACCCACAGAACCAAAAATATGTAAAACTTACCCAGGCACAATTGGCGATTTTACAGTTTCACCAGCATTTTCTGTAGAGCTACTACTAGCACTAAGTTCTTTTGCTTCCTTTGAATCTGCATCAACCTTTTTTGTAATCCTAAAATTTTCAAAAAAAACCATACAGAACAGGAAACTAGACACAAGGCTTTCATTCGCTTTGATTTCATTGACTACTTACTCAACTGCCTCGCCAGCAAAATCAAAGACTTTTGTAATCGTGACTTTTTCTTTCTTATCTTTAGACACCTCACTTGACTTCAATGACGATGACATCGATGTAGAAACTGGCTAAAAAGCAATAATTAAATATTTCTATAAAATGTACTGAAAAAAATATGTTGGAGTTAATTATTTAGTACAAATACAAACCTTTGCTTTAAAAGTTAGTGAACTCAGGCTAGAATTACTGGCCGTAGTTTTAGGCTTCGGTTTCGTCCCAACATCACCGAGGAAACTTGCCCACAAGTTGTCGGCTTTCTTTTTTTCAGTTGCTTCCTTTTTCAGTACTTTCTCAGCCTCTATCTTCTCGCTGAGCTGTTCTGCTTCTTGAGCATCTTCACAAGTATCTTTCTCTGATTCACCTTCTAATCTTATACCACCAGTTCTTTTCCTGAAAGATTATTGAATGAAGCACTAGATGCATTTGTAAATGCACTTTGTAAATGCACGTCACTGCATTCCCTTGAGCCAGTTTAACAACAACAAAAATTATGATAAGTTGCAGATAAAAATACCCTCATATCCAAAAATCTAAAATAAATTTGATTAGCTTGCTAGACCCAACCAATATAAGATTTAAGAAATATATCATTATTCTACTTTCTTATTGTTATTCTCATTCACCATACAGGCCAGTTTACCTCGCCGTTCCTGGAAGCTGTTTTGAATTTATCTTCTTATTTATGGGCTGTTCTGTTCCTTCATCTTCTCCAGAATCTTCCTCTTCACTTACAGCTTCACCGGCTGCATAACATAAACATTTTAATTTAGAAACAACCAAAATTGAAATGGTTCTCGTCGGTAAATAGTTTTACAGAAACTAGATTTCAAGAGAATACAGAAATTATCTCACCATCTGGAACATAATCTTCATCATCACTCGACATATCATCATCACCATCATCCAGGTGCAATAGTTCGGACATATTAGACGTCTTAAGCCGTAATTAACAACGATAATTAATCACAATACAACACAGCGTCTCTATATTACCGCGCATGAACACTTCAAGGTCGCGTGGAGTGTAATAACCTCCGAATTTCTTATTTTTCCAGTTTTTTGGCCCGATTTTAGATCATGGGAGGGAATTCTAGTTCAACTCGACGTATTACAATTGAAGAGGATGATGGACCAGGAATGGTTAAGGTGATTTTACCGCCCGTATCCTCCTTGATGTGATAAACAAATCATTTATCTGTTGTCCCTCGATTCAATTCAATTTAAATCAAATTGATTGTAGCGAGCTGTGTAGTGCGAGTACCAGTTGGGCCTAATAATTAGTCAGTATAACATATTTTTTACCTATTTTTCAGATTTCATCATCGGTTGTTAGACGTCTCAAAGGTGAAGCAGAAATACATGGTATGTTATTCAGTACAGTAAGAAAAGATCAGTTGATTTCCAAGTCGATGATTAACTTTACTTAAGTGTTAACTGCTGTCTGTGCTATATAGAATTGTCAATTATCTTTGCACTTTTTCAGTTGTTTCTGCTTATTTTATAACTTAGGTGATGATACCTCACCTAAGACAGGAAAACCAAAATTAGCCTCCAAATCAGCACCAATGCAATCTGTGGATGATTTGAAAAGAATTGAGAATATGTACCACTCCAAGTTTCAACAACTTGAGAAAAAGGTGATAAGTTTATCTTATATCGTATATCAATATGTTTTACTGTTCTTCTTATATGATGTTAAACTTATCTCTATAATGTTTGTTTTCGTATGTTTCAGCAAGCAGAAATGTACCGCGATAACAAAGATCAATTCACACAGGCTGTTGAAGAAGTTGAGAAAAAGTTTGTGTAAGTATTTAATGTGCCCAGAAGATATTAAACTACAAGCATTTTTGTTTGATGATTAAAACTGTGTGTCGATTCTCTATCATTTCAGGAAACAAACGTTCAACCCAGTATGCCAAGACTTACAGCAGGCTGTATTAGAATGTTACCAAAAAAATCCGAAACAATCTCTGCTTTGTTCAACTCAAGTTAAAGATTTTATGCAATGTGTGGAAGACACTAGAAAGGTATGTATATGTTGGCAGGGTGTGAAATTACTCAGTATTTCAAAAATTCATAAAGACTAAGACTGAAAAAACTCAAATTGGTTTGATCCTTCCAGCATTTGTCTTCCAAAAGATATCTGATTCAAAATCTCTTCATTTCAGAATGTGCTAACGAGAAAAGGATAGTGATACGCTGGCTAATATAGTATAGGACATATATAGTATTTAATGAGATGAAAATTAGAATGCTGTGTGTGATATGTAGCGATGTTTTATTGTGCGAGGCAGATCATCACCCTAAACTTTAGTACTGCTGTATTTTAACAGTGTGTGTTACTCTTAGGGAGAACTGTTATGATGTTAAGAAATAAATTTGTACTGAATAATAACTGACTTGTTTTTGATTAATTAAACAAGTGTTTTGACTAAGAAGGGACTATGGATTTGTCACCAGAGATACATGATTTGGAAATTCTTTGGAAAAATTCTACACGCTATGCTTAGAATTGGTAAAGCTCTATCAAAAGCTTAGGTCCAGAAATTTGGTAACTAGCAATTAATGGTAACTTCTAATCATGATAATAACACTATATGGAATTCTGTCATCGTCGATAAATAGTATGCTTTTTACTCAAGGCCGTTGACCAATCAATTCAATTCTTTATTGATACTGATACGTGACGGCTTGCTGGCTTGCTGAGTGGTACGAATTATCGAATTGGTAGATATAACCGATGATAAATCTTTTAAGAAGAAAGTGGTTTTATTCTAACTTCAAGAGGTTGGTAACTAGCACTGTTTTGTTTTATGAAATTCTATCTAACACTGAAATATAACAATCTTACTCTCCGGCCATGGCTGGCTTTTGACCTGGCACTCTGCAGTCACCATAATTAGTTACCTAATCGTTGGTGGTAAGCTTTTTATAATCGGATGGGCTTATACTTATGGCTTGTGGTTTGCAAAAATATCCGATCGTGAAACTAAACCACAGACAGGTTACTGACTACAGTCACCACAGTAGTAGTGCCACCTCATAACCTCAATAACTAACATCATCATCAACATTCTCATCATCAACTTTTGTTTATTGTACTTCATTATTCGTTAGATTGGTGTCAACAACAAAAGTCTTGATGGATTCAAAAGTTAATGGTATTGATGTCAACAGCAATAATGATGATGGCAAGACAACCGCAAAATGTGAAATAATAGATCAAGAGGTTGGTTAGCCCTGGGCTTATCCTAGTTTAAGAATTAATGTTCTAACTGCAGTTTAGGTCACCTTCCATCTATGTGACACTAGTATTTCTATGGTTATGGTTAGGTTAGGTACATAACCATTAGGGACACATAAACTGCAGTAGCTCCCAAATTACATATGATAAGTATGTATTTATATTTTTCAAGTATTCTGAATTCATAATTGTAGACGATTGCATCGGGTAAATGGCTTTCTCTAAATGAAATATCGTACAAAGACACTACAGGTAAAATAAGGTAAGATAATTTCAAGAATGCTTGTATTATAGTTTTTTCTAGTTGGAAAAGGACCTACTATTTGATTTTTTTCACTCTAGGAAATGGGAATCGTGCGAACGCACAACACGGAAAACAAATGGTGATGGTGAGTTTGATTATTATAAGGTTATATGATGAAGTGGTTTGTTTTCATTGGAAGTTGAAGATATATTCATTCTGTTATATTTCAGGAGTAGTTATTATCGCTGTGTTGAAGCGAGTTTTGATGTACGACTGCATAATTCTGGTAAAACAGTTTCGTCCCCCGATGAAATGTTATACCCTCGAATTTCCTGCTGGTTAGTTTGGATTGTGGTTTTCTCAACGGGTATAAACTCTTTTCGTATATTCTTCATCAAATTTGATGCGATACAAATTTCAGGATTGATAGATGAAGGAGAAACATTAGCTCAAACAGCTTTGCGTGAATTAAAAGAAGAAACTGGATATACTGGCACTGTGAAACATGTATCACCTTGTAAGTAGACTCATGCAATTCTTCATATTCAAAATCTTCACCTCCAAGACATATGTACCAATATGGAAGTCAATGTCATTTCTAATTCAGTTTTAACTTTGGATCCCGGTGTAAGCAACTCAACTGCAGCACTGGTGTCAGCAGAAATAGATGGAAATGCCCATATCAACAGAAAACCGACTAAATGCTTGGACGATTCAGGTGCATTGTTCCGTTTAGAATTGTATTGTATTATTTGCAAAATATTGATTCACCAGAAATGAACATGGATGTGAACTTCTTTTCAGAATCCATTGAAGTCATCCTCATTCCAGTAAATGACCTCATGGAAAGATTACAAGGTGAACTAATTTTGCACTCGTATACCCTTACTTTTATCTAAGTTTTATCAATCATTTGATAGTCAAAGTATTGTCGTCTTATCATTGTCTGCTTCCAGCATATACCAATAGCGGGATAGTTATCAATGCTGTAGTGTATAACTATGCATTTGGACTGACTCAGGGATTATACCATCCGAAATTAGAAACTCTCCACAACAAATAAATGTCAGGAAAACCAATTTCATGAACTGTTTTTGCCGTTTTATATTGTTATAATGTTATGTATTCGTACTGAAATGTCAATAACAATAATGTATATATAGGAAACAATAAAATAACCAAAATATAGTCCGCACTATTACCGTTTGTTTTCCTGATATTTTGATTTTTAATCAAATTTGATCGGTTTTATGGGGTATCTTGTCGTCGTCCAAGTGTTCCATCGAAATTTTAAGGAAATCTGTTGCGATAGAGTGAAACTTCATTACAATAAGCTTCGGGAAAACAGTTAATTCAACTGATAGTTATTTGATAAACAGTTTTTTGACTTCGAAATTCAATGAAATCAGATTTTCGTATCATGGAGTTCCACTGTATCTCATCGCAATGAAAATCTTTGAGGCAGAAATTAACGTTATACAGTTCTTTATTCATATCATGTGTACTCGTATATTAAAATGCTACAAAAATGTATTCGATGAATTACAAAAGAACAGAAAAATACTGTGCAATAAAGTTTTATAAGGCTCCAAAAGGGAATGCATATTTCACGGAAAAATAACTGTCTCCAGTTTTTAAGCAATATTAACCAACAAATCACACAAAGACCATCAGAAGTAAGCCCGAAGATAGAGATTCGTGACAAAGACCAGATATTAGTTCTAAGATGTGTCCAACAACATTCTACATCGCTTTATAAATAATTAGCACGTCTAATTACTGGAAGGCAAGAGATTAAATTTCTAGAAGCTTTTTGACAGCTAAATACAGTAAAACCTGCTTTATCTCGATTAGTAAAATCATGGACTCTAAAACTATTCATTTTAGAGTCCACAGTAAATCAGATATTAATCAATGCAGAATCAGACAGGTAGAAAATGATTTTCAATCCAGGTTTCTAATAAAAACCCAAGACTTAATTTTCATCAGCCCAAAATGATCCAGATTATGTATGCCTTACTGTACTGACAGAAAAAAGTTTTGATTTTAGATTTACACAATAGTTTGATCATTTCTAAATACTGATGAAAGGTTTGTTGATCAGTTTAGAATTCCCCAAAGTTAATGTGACGAGTCTCTTGAGCATGTTGCTGAGCTTCGACTTGGCCTTTTAACGCTTTCTGGCAGATCAAACAACGCAACGTGAAATTCGTGACGTCAGTGTACTGCCTACTAGCCTTCGCTTGGGCAGCGAATTCCAACGCGAGTGCCAGGATTTTGTCGTCATTTGTCGAAAATTGAAATCCAACTATTTTTCCGTCACTTTCTAAAACGAGCGGATCGTAATGAATTCCGTCGTAAATCAACAAAACGCGTTTCGAATAGTTCATATTTTCGCCGAACCGGTCAACCCGCACGGTCTGCGTGTCGATAACGTCTATTTCGACTCCGTAACATTTCGACAGAATCGAAACTTCTATCGCACCGCCCCAAGTTTCATCGCTCATTATCCAATTGCAATATTCACTGTTCGATTTTTCGAGTATAGCTTCATTGTACATTTCAGGATCGCTGAGCACGACGCCAGCAATCAGTTCTCTCATGTGAGGCGCACAGGATAAATCCATTCTACCTTCCATGACGAAGAATACGCTAGTGAACAAACACGAGTTGTTAGCCGGGACGACTTTGCGAACAATGGTCTCTCGTTTGACGGAGGTAAAATTTGAATTCAGCGTGTTCGTGTCAGTTTTGTTGCTCCTATCTTCCTCAACAATTATGGTATCCCCGTAACGTATTGAGAGTGTCGACAGCAGTTGTTTGCCGTCTTGCGTATCCATCAGTTTTGGAGGAAAACCGCTCCTCAGTTTCAAACAATCTCGGTTGATGTTTGTCAGTTGTGCAATATTCTCTTTCAAGTCGTCAACAGTGGACATTGTCGTAAGATTCTTGATGGTGTACTGCCCAGTTTTAGCTTTGCATCGCAATAGAAGCTGAGTACTTGCCATGTCGATGTTGCAGACCACGCCGTATGATAATGATATCAGTTACAGATTTGAATGAAGGACAAAATTTCAATGACAGCTAAAAATAGAAATGAAGAATGATATTCATCAAATGATTGGTAAAATCATGATTTTCAGCTCCTTTTATCATTTTTGCGTTTCATTAATACTTATACCCCATACGATATATATGGAATCGACATAATTGCATCAATTCAAATATGATACTCTATTCACGCGTAGTTTAGTAATGTTACAATTATCAAATTAGAGCCCATCACCTGATTAAAAGCTACTTCTGGGTTATATTACTTCTGGTGCTGGAATTGTACACTGCAGACAGCTCTTGTGTAAAACGTCATCGATATCAGTGTGGCAATTTGGAAACCGTATATTTGTTACATTGTATGCTAAATAATTTGGTTTTTGAGATTCATGTTAGACTGGTCGCCTGTCCAATTCTGCGCCACCTGTATTCGCAGTCAGGACCCTGTTCCACAGTTGTTAGTTAAGGGTAACTAAAGGTGAATGTTTGACCGTCCGAGGTTACCATGCCTACAAACCATTGAAGTGTCGACAGATTGGAGATTTAAAACTGTCTCATTTTTTCCACTCGAGTGTTCAGTTACCGTCGTTAAGTGAGCACTGGATTCGGTATCACTCGATTCAAATTTATTATAAATTTTTTAGTGGTTTTTAATGTGTATTTTTTCACTGTTATTGAATAAAAAGATATTTTACGTTAGAAATAAATTGTGAATATACAACTTATTTCATTTGTAGTTGTTATTGTACGGACACGAAACCGGACTCGGCGGCAACGTAGACTGGTTCCCGGTCTCTATGTAGACATTCTAAAATAGAGGGCAAATTTTCCCGAAATTTCCATCGAAGATAGAGCTATGCAGGAGCTACAGCCCGGTGTTTATAATTTTCACCCGATGCAAGGGCTCCTTGGGGGTCTAATTGACGCCCGAAGACCCACAATATCAAAAATAGTTTAGAAATTCATAAGTAAAATACAAAACGGTCAAAGTCTCTGAAACTTTCAGAAAAGATAGAACTTTTCAAGAGCTACAGTCCAGTATATAGTTGTTGCCCGGTGCAAGGGCGCCTTGGGGGTCTAATTCACGCCCAAAGACCCCAAAATATCAAAAATATTGTTTAAAAATTAACAAGTTAAATACAAAACGGTCAAAGTCTCTGAAACTTTCAGAGAAGATAGAACTTTTCAAGAGCTACAGCCCAGAATATAGTTGTTGCCCGGTGCATGGGCTTCTTGGGGGTCTAATTGACGCCCAAAACCCCAAAATATCAATAATAATGTTTAGAAATTAATAAGTAAAATACAAAACGGTCAAAAACTCTGAAAATTTCAGAGAAGATAGATCTAAACAAGAGCTACAGCCCAGTATACAGTTGTTGCCCGGTGCAAGGGCTACTTGGGGGTCTAATTGACGCCCAAAGACCCCAAAATATCTAAAATAATGTTTAGAAATTAAGATGAAAACCTCCATTCAGCATCAGGGCCACTCTGAATCAGTATCAGTAATTACTGGGTTCGAACCCGGGACATCCCCGTACATCCTCTATTCAGCATCAGTACCGCTCTGAATCAGTTATCAGTAATTGCTTTTGTTAAGGTATCAACATTTTACCGTACGGTGCTGCCTCTATGCTCACTGTTAGCGGGATTTTTATACACTAACTAAAGTCAACTCTGGCAAGCTAAGGTCACGGAGTATAACTGGACAGCACGTCGAGTTGACTTTAGTTAGCGTATGAAAATCCCGCTTACGATGAGCATAGCGGCAGCACTGTACGGTCGGGACACCCCTGTGGATCCTCTATTCAACATCAGGACCACTCTGAACCAGTATCAGTAATTACTGGGTTCGAACCTTAGAGATGATCAGGAGGTCATCGGCTACATTTACCGAAAGCATGAAGAAAATAAAAACAATGATTTTTACAAGAGAAACACAAATCTCATGTAATTAATCATGTAATGTTAACACCAATAGAAGGATACTGGGTGCCACTTTTAAAGGCAAAGTTTACTATTCAGGACTCTGCTTCTGTATATAAAAATCAAACCGATCATCAGAGTGGAAATATCAAATAGCGGGTGGTGAAAAATATATGCCGTCACAAAATATTACCGAGGGGCA
The DNA here is from genome assembly GCF_964204645.1 of Tubulanus polymorphus. Taxonomy (NCBI): domain Eukaryota; kingdom Metazoa; phylum Nemertea; class Palaeonemertea; order Tubulaniformes; family Tubulanidae; genus Tubulanus; species Tubulanus polymorphus. Next base: position 7,140,352 of record NC_134027.1, on the reverse strand, counting down.
CTTAAATTTTAGACCGTACAAACAATGTATTGGGCAATACGGTCTGGATCCGCCCCTGATGGCTATAGTGACAATCAAAAAGATTGCTAATTTCGTAATTACTCTTCGGCAGCTCAACACTCGCTTCTAACCGGTCAACAAGTGTTAGTGTGTCCGGGTTGAATTGGTAAACTGTATTGCCAATATTCGATTATCATGTTTTCCGGACATCCTCGTCTACGCACAATGTTGGTGGGAATATTGGGTTGAAAAAAGAGGTGGATTGCAAGATAACAAAAACCACTGACTGGTGAACTAACAGTTCAGAGTAGCTAAACAGATAAAGAATTTCAATCATATTTATTCTCATACAGTGTACAACAATTATACAAAATGCCAGGTTTGTGCTCGAGGAATTATAACGTAAGCTCCTCAAACACGTGGACTGTATTTCAAAAACAGTCCAACCATGGACGTATAAACTATAAACTAGAGTTTATACATCCATGGTTGTAGGCCATAGACTCGCCCACAACCATGGACTCTCGAGTCCATGGCTCCCCGCACTAAAACCAGAGATAAACCTGGCCAAATACTCTGGAAAGCGTAGGATTAAGTAATCAATCTGATTTACAGTTTTACATCATTTTATTTTCACATATCATATCATTAACTTTTAGCTTATTTTCTCAAATTTCAATAGTAATTTTATTTCTATTACTATGAATGAAATTGTAATAACTCTAAACCACAAAAGTAACATGTAAAGTATTTCGAAGTTTTAATATACAATACATTTCCACTACTACTGATTTTATACAATTTGCATCAATAGGAAAATAACAAAAATACACAAAGAATTATAAACTTTTATCCATAAAATACAGCAAATTGGACTAGTCAGAAAGTCTAAGATTATGAATTTGACAATTCATGAGGTCAATATAACCGACACTTTGTTATATTTCATGAAATATTAATCTACAGTGTCAACTTTTCAAATGACATTTAATTATCAAGAAAAAGCTCATATAAATATTTAATATTTTATAAACTGTTTAATTTCTTTCTTAAATAAATGGATGGTTTCATTCCAACTGGGAAAAGTGATTTGAAACATTATTTAGTTGCTGGAGGTTTAATATTGGCAGCATTATATTTTTACTATGAGAATATTTCAAAAGATTTGATGAATGAAAATAAAAAATTGAGTAAAAAATTAAAGAAGTTAAATGGAAACAATCACAGAAATAAAAAGAAAAAAAAAGTTAATTTAGAAAATGATTTAGAGGATTAAAACAGCATCTTATAATTTCATATATTTTGACTATAAAAATGAGTGAAAATATATTAAACATATTACATCTAATATATAAAAATCAACTGAATATTAAATAAATTATTATGCTTACAGGTTTATTTTCTTTTTCAATTTATAGTATAAAACAGTTGTTAGAATTCTATGATAGTTGTAAAATTAGATATACAGAATTGAAAGAAAATATAAATTATCTATCAGATCGAATGAATTATATTAAATGCTGTGAAATATGTAATAAAAGATATAAAAATAAAAAGAGTTTGAGAAATCATAAATATATTCATGAATTAGATGATAAACTGTATAATTCAAATTCAATATCAAGTGCATCTAATTTATAAAAAGGTTTAGATTTTATATTGTATCTCTTTTTTAAAGTTGTAAAACTAATTCCTGTTTCACGCAATTTAAATCTAAATATAAATTTATTCAATACTGTAAACATTGAATTAGTTGAAGATATAACAGTTGCTCCTTCAGTTTTAATATATTTTTTTGCTTCAATAATGAATTCTGATTTTATCATCATTTTGATTAATTGTGAGGTATAAACATGGGATATTCTTAATTGTAAACATTGATAAAATAAGTAAAAAGGAGGACTCTTCAATATTTTTACTTATCCTAGATTTATACCCTATAAATTTCCTTGCTAATAAATCACCATAATAACAGAAATAAAAGCATTTTTCAATCAAATCATAAATACATACAGTCTGTTGAACCTCATCAAATAATGATTTAAGTTGTAAATATGCAGGTGAATAGTAAATATTTTCTTTTTTTAAGTATTGTTTTATTTTTTCCATCACTTTTAATCCTCTTTTAAATGAAATACTTGTTATTTCAATTCTAATTAATCCTGTTTCAATTGATTTTTCAAATGATTCTTTTAACCTCTCTTGATAGCAATTTATGTAACTCATTAAATTTGAACCGAAATTTATATTTACACCAGGAGATTTGAATTGACATGCTGTTTTATTATAGATCTTTATTTTATCATCCTTATGTAATGCTGAAACACAACTATTGGAGAATTCTTTTAGAATTTTATATTTTCTATTTTCGAACATTGATTTTATTTCATCTGAATAAAATGATCCTTTAAAATCTTGTGTAACATCTACATCTAATATATTATAATTTTTTTCATTTAATAATTTTTCAATATTATTCATTTTCTGTATTAATTCATTTAAATTTTGATTGCATAATGAAATTTTAAATACAGCATAATCTGTTAATTTTAATTCTTGATTAATTCTACTCAAGATATATGATTTTGAATTATCATCATGAATTGTTAAAACACGTGTAATTTTTATAGCTAAGTTATCCAATATAATATCTCCTTGATTAAAACATTCTTTAATTTCATAATGTGTTATCTTTCTCTGATTAACGTTTAGAAAAGTTGTTCTATTTTCTTTAATAATTTCTTTTTCTAACATGATTTTATATAGCATTATATTATCGCAAAATATATCTGATGTTTCAATTAATTCATTATTTTCAGATTTATAATACTTATTTATATTTACTCCTGAAATATCTGCTAAATTATTGTTAACAGTTAAATAATATAATATTGAATTTATATATTTATTACTCATATCTTTCGCGGGAACTTTAATTAATCTTGAGCACATTTATATATCAAATTTTTATTAAAATAGGTTAAAATTTAAAAAGAGTTAGAGTTCGCTGAAACCTTACGCTTTAAAATATTTTTTTACCCTTATTGGTGTTATACACATGTAAAGTCATAAATATTATTTCATCAAATATTAAACCAGATCCTTCAAAATATTTCTCTTCTTTTTTAGTTTTTACTTCATTATAACATTTATCTAATTTATCATCTATATGTTGTTTTGAAATAATATGTTGTGAATGAGAATTTATATGATATATTGGTTTGTCTTCAGATTTTATAAACTTTACTTTAACTGATATACTAATTTTAGGATATTCAACATCAGTTATTATTTTTGTTATTTCTTCCATATTTTCTAAATGTTTTTTATTTTCTTCTAATGTTTTCCTTTATGAAATTTAAACTCGATAGCTGCTGGGCCAATATCACTTTTAAATGCTTCGGTTATCTCTATATCTTTTTTATTATCCAATAAATTAATATATTTTCTTACATCTTCCATATATGGTCTTTTATTGTTTAATTTATTTTTTATGCTTTTAATTGTCTTCTGTTTCTTATCATTATCTTTATCAAAATAATCTTCACCTAAAATATCATTATTCTTATTTCTAATATGACTTTTAGATTTTAAATGTTCATTATAATATCTTTTATCACTGAATGATTGATTACATGTATCACATTTGTATGTTTCTTTTTCATTCTTTAATTCATCTAATTTAGTTTCTAATATATCATCTTCATATTCTAATTTCAATTTATTCTCTAAATGTGTTTTAGTTTTATTGTGTCTTGATTTTTGGGATTTATCTATATTGATATTACATGTTGGGCAGTAGTACTTATTTGCTTCCATTTTAATACTAAATTTTTTATTAAAATTGATTTTAGAAGTTCAATGATTTGTATATGTATTATTTCAATCACACTTTACTAACACTTTTAATGTTTAAAAATCTAACTCATACAAATATGAATATTGAAATAATGTTTAAAATATATCTATCTATCTATTCTATAAGAGCTCACACTTTTATATTGAATAATCTATCAATTTATATGTTATTCATATATATGATCATTTTAAGAGTAATAGGGGTTTAGTTGTTCTAGGTTAAAGGTTGAATGGTTGAGAAATTTTCCAAATGTGAAATAATAATAATTTCTACTTGAATTAGGAGTGTGCGCCCCTATTACTTACACTGTGTATAAGGACCAAAAGACCTTGTTATGACCGGACCTCCCTGGTGCGGTGCGAGTCATGATGCTAGAAAATAGTTTGAAGGAGAGGGGTTAGTAAAAGAGAGCTATTAGCAAGAGGAATAAGACCTAAGTTTAGGATATCCTGTTAGAATAAGGCTTTCAATCTGACATACACAGTGAAATTGAAATATTCCCCCTTCTAAATCCAGGAATGTATTTGTGCACAGATTCGATCGGAAGTAAATCTGCGTTAAATGATTTTGGCAATATGTATCAAAACTAATACAGCTGTATGAAGACACCACACTTAGATACAGATAAATAAATGTGCTCAGATACACATGTATCAGCTACATTTTAAATGTCCATGGAATTAGAAATAATTTCACATAACAATTGAATTAACCTTAATCGATCTAAGTAATACGTTAATGAGTAATTCATCTTAGATTCTAATTTTCAGTTAAACTATATCTAATATGCGTCACTTGACACACAGTATGGCTTTTAGATATTAATTGAATCAGTTAGGTTTGAGCAAATTTTGCCAATAATGAAAATCATGGCTAGTCGTCGTAAGCGCGGCAGTTGGCGATACAGAACTGATCAGTCAATGAGACTGATTCATTTATAGATGTGCTCAAATATATTATATATTTCAGCTTTATTTCAATAAATATTTATGATATAAAAAGTTTTTGATCTAACATCAAATATTGAATTCATCTTAATTGTGAATATCTAAGCCATTTTTCCTGGCTGTATGCTAATTGTCAGTCAAACAACAATTATCATGCGTCGCCCAAAACAAGACGCAGTGTTTCAGGAATGAATTAAATCAATTAAAGCTTTGGTTTATTCTGGATTTATCAAAGTGTTGAGACCAAATCACTGTTTCATAAAGACCCGTAGTCCATAGTTTACCCCATATAACACCAGACCTCGATAGAGCCCTAGACATTATCTTATGAAATTAATTACTGTTATGTGTGAGGCAGCACACAGTATATATTGTAAAGTATAGCCTTAATCTTAATAAATTTATCAATATATTATTTGTAAAGAAAAATCTATTAACCGACGATAAAGTTTAATTGATATATCTTTAAGTAAAGCCGGCCTAAATGTATATGGGGCCTTGAAATATCTACACCAAAAGAATGTCTCATCAAACATTACAAGATATTCAATGATTGCTAATTAGTAAATTGTCCTATCTATATCTTGATTGTCAGTTAAACAATAGTCATATGAGGCCTGAAATATCTACGGTACATTCGAATAATTTCAAATGTCACATAAGATATTGAATGTACCTTAATTGTACGTACGTACAAAATCTTTTAATCAATAACTGACCAATCTACATTTTAATTATCAGACCAAAGAATATTTAAGGGACCTCACTCAATCATTTCGTCTAATATTGCAAATATTCAAGCAATCATTGCCTAGCTATATTTCAATTTACTACCGGCCACAGACTTTCAATAAAGTAGTGCGAAGATGATGAGCTTGACCAGCGCCTATGCATTCTACCCCAGATATGAAAAATCAACTTAGCTTTATGTATGTATGTATTCCTGTTGCCATGTAGGATGAGGTCAAGACTGCCAGGTTCGGTTGCGGCAGGTCTTTCGTTGTTTGGTGGTACTTCAAGGTGGAGTCTTTTGTGGGCACTTCTGGTGGGCAGATTTTAGATGGGCCTTTCCGCATTAACTTGAAATGAGTAAAAGAACGATATTCTGTAGTTACACAATCCTTTCCGTATCACGCATCGTAATTTACACGTGTATCAACTTAACTTTCAATATTGCTGAGTTCAGTGTTCAGTTTTTTGGTATCGTCTTCGTTGTAGTCGCCTTCAGCATCTTCTTCTTCATCTTGGGAGTCCTGAAATGAAAAAAAGAGAAGAGCGATGAAAACCTGGTACGGAACAAAACTAATGTCTGAAAGCTTTTCAGCTCTTCGTTGCCGGTCACATGCCGAGAACACCAGACAAAGAGCCAGCCAGGAATATACTGCCCTCTACACGCCCTCACACAGAACGTGAAAACCAAGATGACCACGCCTTACTTTTACCATTTACCGACAGGGTGTGCCGGGTGACGTCAGTAACTGACAAACCTATCAAATTGCCCAAGCCAAAAATAGGGCAGCGCAACTGGATTGCCCGCACTAGCACTCAAAGGAAGACAAGACTTAGCCCTGCCCGAAGCAACCCACGCGGGATCAATGAATACTAACACTCAAAGGAAGACAGGGAAATTAATCCCTGCCCGAAGCAATCCCTTAAAAGGAATCAATGAATGCTAGCACGCAAGCGATCCCGCAGTGAATCAATGAATCCTAGCACGCAAAGGAAGACAGGGAAATTAATCCCTGCCTGAAGCAATCCCTTAAAAGGAATCAATGAATGCTAGAACGCACAGGAAGACAAGACTAAATCTTTGTCCGAAGCAATTCCTGAAAAGGAATCAATGAATACTAGTAGACAGTCCAGCTTTACCACTCCACTTTTAACCCGTGCAATCCGACTGACTTGTCCGTCAATGACGTCACCAAGCACACTCTGTTGATACGTGAGGAGAGTGAGGCCTCGTCATCCTGGTTTTCGTGTTCCGTATGAGGGCGTGAAGAGGGCAGCCATTTCCTGACCGACTCTTTGTCTGACATCCTCGACACGTGACCGGTGAAGGAGAGCCGACGCTTTCGGACATTAGTTTTGTTCCAGCAAACGTTGAAATTCGACGGAGAAATCGGCCCTGAAAAATAGAAGGGGTTAAATCCTGAAAAATAGAACGGATTAATTAACACGGAAAAGTACAGGACAGCACGGAGACGAACAGTAACACATAAAACATAAAGACGTCGTTCCTCAGGAAGCAGGAACAGGAGCAGGAGCGGGATCGCAGCGAAGGAGGAGAATCCACGGTAGCATGTTCACAGTGTGAGTAAGCTGAGGTGAATGGCCTATGCTTGTGTACCCCGTGTTCAGCCGGTGACGTATTCAATAGCGCGTATTAATGATATCAACAACTCTGAAAAACCGCAATTGTGTCTCTATTGTTGAATGGATTTACATTATGAACGGTTCCACCAGTCCACCGCCGGGTTGAATACGCGACAGTAGTCAGCTGAACAATATAGTGGAGGAACTTTAATAAGGCCATGAAATAAATTACTTGTTTCCCAACAGCTACTTCCGAATTTATTAGTCGCCGCCTGTTTGTTTTCTTAAATTCTAGAATAATTTATAAATTATACCGACCGATAGCACTTCAGTTAAAGATTCACACCAACACAGGTCTTCATATACGGAAGCCCCTAGGTGACATATGAGATATGATGTTGATTATTATTAGTGTTTTCTGACTTTCGTCGAAAACCCTCTTGAAATTCTGTTGATTATTATTATTATTATTATATATTTTCCGCCGATTTCGTCAAATAAAATTCATCTTCATTCAGATTCGGCAACTGACAGCTTCGAAACGAAATGTATAAATTGATACTGTAATAACGGTCTCTCTGAACCAACAGATTGTCTGAATGTACTTTCCATCCTATTTGAAACTTAAAATTACTTATTAGGTTACTGTAAATAAAGAATTGAATTGAATTGTTAGACAACAAGCACCGGCGAAATAACAGTTTGTGACGTCATTTAGTAAGTAAATAAAGGAGGGCTCCGAGAATTTCCAAATCACGGGGACTATACTGGGGTAAGACCATTCAACCAAAAAGAGGATTGCTCCGATAATATCCAAATCATCTCATTTTATTTTTTCCATCGAATACCCGGTAATTAATTTTTCCTTTCGATCACATGCATCCAGAAAACCCGTTATCGCTGCCTTGCAGCTATATTTCCATTTTGTACTCTTTAATAACATAGGGCTATATTCGCATCACGGGATCGCGGATATCGTTATATATGTCTAAAATTGTTTATTTTGATACTTAGTGCGTTTCCTTATCGGGAATAAATAATTGAATTGGTGAAAGCAAAAGGCGATGCTGTGATCAGATCTTTGATATGGTTGGATGGGCGCAGTAGCTGAGGCGAAAATTCCGTTTAAATTTGAGGCATCGCAGCATGTCTTTCAGAAGACTTCCCCATAGAAAAGGTAAATATTCTGAGGTTATTATGTCTAACGTTATATCTTCAACTTGATTTGAGTATGTCATGACTGATTGATAGATAGTGACGTCGTCGATGAGTCCAAAGAAAAGTGTTCTGGTTACTCGACATCATCTCCATCATCAATCATGCTGAGACTAGAATCGACTCAATTTTGCCTCACTCACGACTCAGACAGTGTAATTCTGGTTTGTGGTCAGGTCGTGATTTTATTTAGGCCTACTAGTAGTAGTTTCACTATATTTTCACAAACTAGCCTACGATTATAAAAGCATTCCAATACCCAGTGGTGTTGGAAGTGCAGGGACTGCAGCGAAAGCCGCGGCAATAATTTACTGAATGATGTTATAGGTAACTAAGTTTTGCCTTGATGACCGTCTTACTTAAAAAAGACTTAGGACCACAGCAAAGATGGGCACTTGAACTAAAACATCTATATCTGTATCTGTTGATAATATGTCGCCATTGTCATTAAGCCGGGCGTAGGTCGACCTTGCGACGCGATGCGATCATCGCGTTGCGTCACATGTGGGGGCGTAAGTCGGTTGCGACGCAATTTCCAGCAACTGTGTGCGACTAGTTTCTCCCAGTCGCAAGAGCGCGTAGGTCGGTTGCGACGGTCGCGTCGTGTCGCAGAAAGTCGAACATGTGCGACTCATTGCAACTGGCGTCGCTGGCCGTCGCAACCCGTAGCGTAGGTCGGCGTGTTGTTGTGACACGATCGTTGCTGGCGGTCGCAGTGAATCGCGTCGCAGTGAGTCGCAAACCATCGCAGGGCCGACCTATGCTCGGCTTTAGACATTAAATGAATTGGTTGAATAAAGAAAAGTTAGGCCTACCCCATAATTTGAATTTTCAACTGACTTCCATGCCTACATAGCATGTGTTTAGTTAATTAGAAAAATTGATTGTTTTAGCCTACAGTAGATGTAGTATTTTTAAGATTTTTGCTAGACTAATTCTAGTTGAAACACCTTAACAGGATAAGTGTTGAGCATAGTTAGGTACTTAAAATGGGGTTGACCAGCAGGTTAAAGTTGAATATAGGTTTCAGCTCTGCTCTATAATACTGAGTTGGAAAATTGAGGTGTCCATTCATTGAATGACTAACAATCGGCCAAGCAGAATAATTAAGCCAGCATTCCTTCAGGCTAATCTGAAAAAGTAAGAGGCCATGTTTTAGGCCTAGGCTTATCCAGTTAAAAATCTGAAATGTTTTGTTAGTGTGCATACATTTATAATTGTAGAAGCCCATGTGTGGTTAGACCTAGATGTTGTGATTGTTGAGAAATATAGCACTGCTGTTGCCACCATTGAGGCATAACAATAGGTTCCATATGTCCTTGTTGATTAAGGATTGAAGCTTATCGGGTTTCGTGCATCGATTGTGTTAAAATCCATGATTTAGTTAAATCTGTAGGCCTACTTGGATCTAACTTGGAGTAAAATCCTAAATTTGCTGAATGAGTAGTCAGATCAATTAAAGCTGTTAATGTAAGATCAATTGGGTTGTAGACATATTTAAATTTCTAGTAATGGATGATCTGAAAAATAATGAACTTATTTTTGAAATATTTTCTTTGTTACTGGTAAATAGTCTAATTTACTGTTAATTACTTATTCGATTTATTGCTATTAATCTGTCTCAGGGTTTAGTACATTGTTTTCCTGATAGATGTCCTCACAGTTTATTGGTTTAGTTTATTGTTTTCCTGATAGATGTCCTCATAGTGCAATGTAATTTTTCTGTAGGCCTATATTACCCCAGTTTTTGAACTATTTTCATTGCATTCAACCTAAAATGAATCGGTCATTTATATTGCATTTCAATTACAGAAGAACTTACAATCGATGAGCCGTGTTGCTGTAAGTGTTTTGAATACATCGTTAGTTTCAGATTGTTTATCACATACGTGTTGACTAAAATCACTAACTGTTTGATATCCAGTGAAACCTATAACATCCAATGATTTTAACTGCAGTGGGAATATAACCGATGCTGGTGCTGGCTTCAATTGTCAAAGCGATGTTTTTTCCTGAAGCCACTAAAATGATTGATCGATTACGCACACTTGAATTAGGTCCCCGGCTATTGAAGTCTACGTCATGTTATTTCCTTCAGCGAAACTTGCAACTGGGCCATTTAGCCATGAATGATGCTATCATTAGGGAAAAAACAATACTTATCCATAGGCTAGATTGCTTATTATTAATTATTTAGTAGACCGACTGTACTGAGTATAGTTGCTTGTAAATACCTGCTGCCTGAATTAGTAATTCATTTGTCGTATTATGGACTGTTTTATGTGTACAGTATCACAATACTTTTGCACCTCCCCTAGGACTTAAATGGTTGCATAAATTTAGTACGTAGTTATTGGATAGTGATGTACATAGTGTGCATTGGCAATTGATCGTTGTGAACTATTTGGATGTCTGCACGTGCTTGTGGATGGGAAATAGACAGGGAAAAGTCTTGTGCTGTTCAGATTTCAATTTTGCGTGTCTAGTGCAGTAGAATAACCGATAGCCTGCTGCTTGTTTGCTGAAAAAGGGTTTTTTACATTTTTTCTGATTAAGCTGAGCGTCTGACTTGTGCGGCGTTTTAATTTTAAAACCGAGAGAAAATGGCGATCAGGAAAGATAGTTGTTTCTCGGGCGATATGGGTAAATTCCCGGAGAAATGGGAAACAACGTGGTTTAGAGAAGGAGGTAAGACTAGTTTAGGATCTGAACTCTACATCTGCTGTGTGTAGTGCTAACAATCAATGCTGTGTAGTGCTAACAATCAATGCTGTGTAGCGCTAACAATCAATGCTGTGTAGCGCTAACAATCAATGCTAATATCGTTATATAAAAGCAGTCTAATCAAAATTACGGATAGCTTAGAACAATCATTACTACACAGTTACCACGCAATTTTAACATTTTGGTTATGGTGATTGCGGTTGGCCTAATGTAGTAGGTCTCTTTATTTTCTCAGTTGTGAGTTATTTTTGGAAGTAAGATCTATCGGTAGTGAAGAAATGTATCGATGTATATTATTATGAATCTGAGAACAGGCCCAACCAAAAATGTCGGACCAGCCCCATATGTCAAATCATTGCATGTGAACGCTTACTGGTTCTGGAAGTGCCTTGCCTTGTGACGGTATTTTTTAGTATCAAGTGAGCTTTCTGTGTGAAGGCGCTCCCTGATTAGACATTGGCCAAATTTATCTTGGATCTGATCCAGGCCAATTTGACACGGGCCGAATCATCCGCGTGCGATCACGGCTTATATCACATGCCCTGGTATGTAGCCCCTGCTCGTTGTATCTCAGTATAGAGCTTATTAATAATAGAAGTCTTGTGATTCATAGATTCTCAGATTTCTAGAGCCACACGGCAATTATCCTGATGAGTTTATACCATGGGCTCTCTGGTTCCGTATACTGTCAATGATCGGGTTGAAATATGGCTGTTTGAATTCTTTGATTATATTGCATAATACAATTTAGATTTGCCCTGTTCAGCTTTACACCATTGAGTGATTGATGTGGATTCAATCGAATTTCTTCCTGTATAGGCGTGCAGTGGAATAATAATTCAGTAGCCTATCTGCCTATGTTACAGATGATAAGTTATGGCATATTTCATACAGCTCTGAAATCGTGTTATTTGATACTTCTTGTCTTTTTTCGCATGATGAATTTAAAGCGTATGTTTGTTTCATCAGTCAGTCAGGATAGAACTCGGCTTCTTGTCTGCAAATTCGTGCAATTGAATTTTATGTTCTTTCAACAATTGATTTGAAAAAAACAATTTTAGCTATTTTTAGCGATATCATGACGAGAAAGCTAAGCATACGTGTTTAATGAACAGAGTCGATGATAAGAAGACACACCTATTTTATCAATCGATCAAAACTCGTAGTTCGTGTGAGGTGTGGTTTTCTACTGCGACGTATGAGGTGAATAAGCTGGGTTTTTGTGAAATGCAGTGTCGTGATTTCACACCAAGTTTTACCATAAAACCGGCTCCTTTATGCCATGCTATTCTCATAGAACACTTCTATCGGCGACGTAACAGTCTATAGAAACAAGTGCAAAAAATGGGATCTCACACTCGTCGGATTAGAAGCATATGTAATGCCATGAAATAAAGCACGCCAGGATCAGCCACCTATAGGTGGGCAATCGAATTTTGGATTATTGCCAATCTAATCAGATAGTAAAGTCAAACAATCGTAAAAGCACATACAAAACTGTCTGGTAGTTATCAATGGTTAGTTTACAGATAGTCTTCTTACTGGCTGGTTCGCCGGGGTATTAATATACCAGTGTTTATGTACAGATTGATGAAGGTGTTCCGTTAATCGGTGCCAAGGTTTCTGTTATTTTCATCGTTCATAAAGACGTGTAGATGCTGGAGGAGATGCGAGATATGTAGAACTGTGCATCGCTGCAACTCCAGAATACGCGCTGTCCGCGTCGCAGTTAGGAGCCACCGAGGAGCATTATATATCGGGTCTCGCTAGCATTTGTTGTTGTGCACGAATAAAACATCGTTTCATATTTACGTCAACAAAAACAATAAATCATGTCATCGAAAAAGAAATCCACTGATTATAGGCGCGAAAGTATATTTTCATTCCATAGCAGTACTCATACAAGTTCGCATCATCAATGGCATACAGGTATGTATGTTCTAATTATCAGTTGTTGTCATTATCATTAACTTTCTTTCGGGCATCGGCCTCTTCTATGAGTTCAGCCACTAGGCTTGTCGATGTCCTCTCTAATGCATTGATTGCCATTATCATGTTTTGATTAATTATATGTAACTTATTATGCTTAGATAAATGAAGATTATTATCATGTAACATTTTTATCGCGATAAGCTCCTTGAAGTAGATCTTGTAGAGTCGAATTAGCGACAGTTCTAGGTCATATTTTGTAGATCGATGTTTTTCTCACAGTGGGCATAGAAATATAAACAGTTTGCATTTCTGTGCGCCGAGCGAGCGTTATTATATATTAACAAAAGTACATATATCTTTGTGTATATTTGATATTGCGTATTTTCATCTAGTATGGAAATGTCAAAGTTTACCCGAGGAAAAATCCCTTTGCTGCGTTTACATAATATACGGTAGGGGCACATTAATTTATTGTTTCCCATGGTAGAGACGGATGGCGCCATTGGTTGTGAGAAATACACACGTAATGTATGTTCCCTTTATGTAGTTTTGATATATGACATATTCTATATAATTCAGTTGACAGCAGTTAACTATTGAACAGGTCATTTTTTAAATGCCAGGTAGAATATTTACATTTATGCCTTGCATTTTTTATCTGTCCTATGATGTTGTCTGCTAAAAATGCTATTCGAGTGACTATAATGCTTTCATTTTACTAGTGCGTGCTATAGCCTACTGAATAATGTTATTGAAATTAAACATATATTATTTAGTTTATTAAATTTGTTGGCACTGGTTTAGAATCATGCAGTACAGGCCAAAACATATTTTCAAATGGGTATACATATATTATTAATTGAGTGATCCGTTCCAGTTGAGATCACACACAATTTGTCTATCTGTCTTTCTTTGAGTATGTTGCTCTAAATGTGGTAATCAGTTAGCGTTAGAGTTTTATTGACAATTAGCCTGTATAAGAACTAGCAATTCAAACATAAGCTACCATTCAAAAGGTTTGACAGAAAATAACTTGTTTTGATTGAGCATACTGGTACTGGTATACTTATATTTAGATACTTATATTTAGACTGGATAACAAGTGTGTTCATTTTTGATCATGAAGCAAGTTAAAAAATATATGCGCAAGAAAGGTAAATTCAAATAGTTTCTTAATCCTAATTACTTTCACGAATTTGGGCCTAGTTATTTAAAGTAAGATTGGCGCTTAACAATCAAATTTGTCCTTCACGGCAATGATGAAAATCACCTGATAGACATGCGCATGCAGGCTTCGAAATAATGTTTTTATAGCAATTCATTCGGTAATGAAATTGGTAACGATGGTAAAATGAGTTTTGAATATTTCTCTATTTGATTCTCTTATTGATTTTTGTAACATCATGATCCTAGATTAGGCTATAGCCTTTTGAGTGACCGGTGTCCACCATATTCCTGATCTTCATCATTGAACTCGAAAAATATTGCAAATCAGTCGTATTTGTTGGTTAAACTGAATAAATATTCATTCTGAATCATTTAATCGATTCACTCGGTATCATACAGCTGTTGGAATGATCAATCTGCTATTAGACTATAGACTGTGTGAAACATAAACTCGGATTACAGCATATTTTTTCCTGTCAGTGTTCGCTGTATTTTGCATTCGCCATATAGAATCTATCACATATTTCTTATGCAGTGAAAATGAAAAGCAAACGGCTTGGTAAGAGTTTCACGTTGAGTGATATCTGGCTGCAAATGGTTTGTTTAAAAATCAACCTTATATATGGTTGTTATAAATGGTGACATTGACATATTTCATCATCAATATAAACACAATATGATACAGACATATGGATAGTGGGGTATATCATAGTACAATGTATGTCCGTGGTTTTATTTCTATAATTCACTCTGTTATAATTTTTTTTGCAAAAACCTGTATATCTACATAGCTGTAGATGCCTCTAGAATGGTGTTTATCATAAAACAGTATTTCATCATCTTTTTTTTTTTCAAATTTCATGTCATTTCAGTCGTCAGTTCAAATGTCATCAAAGCGCCGTTGGTCATTGCCATGGTGGGCCTTCCAGCCCGAGGAAAAACGTATATATCAAAGAAGCTGACGAGGTATCTGAACTGGGTCGGAATTAAAACGAGAGGTAAGATCCCATCTCACTGTGCGGTATGATGGTCATATTGAGCGTTTTGAAATTCTAGGTCGCGGGATCAGGGGAGTTGACATTTCGAGGTTGTTTCTAAGAAAACAATTTTATATTTCAGTTTTCAATGTCGGCGAATACCGGAGAAATGCCACGAAAGATTATCAGTGTCACAACTTCTTCAGATCAGATAACGAGGAAGCCATGGAAATAAGGAGGTTTGTTTACATCAGTTATCTACCGGTTGAGATCCGAATCGCTATGATTCATATCGTCATCATAAAAAGTACCCAACCTTGGAACTAGGTCTTGTTCGACAATTGAAATTTGAAATTGAAAGCACAAATTTGATTACCCGATAAGCTTGAGATTATGGTAAGAATGGTACGAATTCTGACAAAATGAATATAAGGCAAAATCTTTTCCTTTGTTTTTCTATAGGAAATGTGCGGAAGATGCTCTGCAAGATATGTGTGAATGGTTAGATGAGGAAGGAGAAGTTGGGGTATGTATAATATGTAACCCGACCATAAGAACAGCTGCAAAATCAAGTACCTGTACTGGATCACGCCAAGCGATCACTTCAAAATTACAACTTCAATCATAGTTATGCACATACATTATACTAAGCTGTAGTTCTGTAAATCTAGGAAACATTTCTTCCTATCGCAAACATTTGAATGTCCCGACAATGATTGTGTTCTACACTGACGTGATAATTGCAGGTGTTTGATGCGACTAACACTACACGAGCTCGTCGAGAATTGATTTATGAATATTGTCACATTGAAAACGGTTGTCGAGTGTTCTTCGTCGAGTCGGTGTGCGACGATGAAAGTATCATCGAAGCCAACATAAAGGTATGATTTTCTGGGATGCGTAGAAATACTTTAGTTGACGATTTGACGATTTATTTTCTGACAGTTTCAAAGGTTTTAACTTGAACTCCATCATCGGAGAAACCACAACTTAAGTCAAAACTTCAGAAAATAAATTGTCAGAAAGTCAGATATTGAATTATGAAATCATCAACTGAGTTTCGTTCATCAACTCTGAAATACTGAGATCAATTCAGTCTACCAGGCAATGCGTTAGTTTGTTTTCAGTTGTTGTAACTATTGTTTCTTATAAATCTACAGGAGGTGAAAGTAACTAGTCCGGATTATATTGGAGTGAATAAAGACACTGCTGTGCAAGATTTCCTCGAACGCATCAAGCATTACGAGGACACATATGAGCCATTAGACGAACAATTTGACGATGATTTTTCGTACATCAAAATCTACAATCAGGGTGAAAAATATCTGGTCAACAAAGTTCAAGGTAAATTGTGGCTGAATATGTGGTTGTGCTTCTTGGTGCTATGTATTAAATAGAAGTAGTTTGAAAATCGATGGTGCAAAAGATGTTCTATTTCTGCGCTGCCCTGATTTGGTTTTGGAGTGATTTATATAGGCTAAAATTAGTCGGCCTTTTCAAACCACAAAAGATAAGATAAACTTTCCAGATTGATATCAGGACCACTAAAATTAGAACACTGAAATTTCCAGCCTGAAACCAGGGGCAGATTTGTTATTCATTTATGGATATAAGTTTAAATCATCACCTGTAATATTGAAAACCTGGTGAATTTTTCTTTGCAGGACACATTCAAACTAAAGTGATATATTACCTCATGAACATTCATCTACAACCGAGAACAATATATCTATCTCGGGTCTGTATTGTAATTCCTCATGTACATGTAGTGAAAAATAATTCGCTATTTGAATGTATGGTTTGCTAATAGTGGTTTGATTTCTTTTTTCAGCATGGTGAAAGTGAATTAAATGTCGTTGGTAGAATAGGAGGGGATTCTGACCTGTCTCAGCGGGGCAAACAGGTATGACTTACTTTAGATCCATTAAAAACGCTTTAGCTGCAATTCTCAGTCATGAATATGATTGTTGTTATAGGATTCAATGTTACAATGATTGTGTTTACAAATAAAAGAATCTCTCAAGTTTCCCTGCATCTGCACTGAAGGTTTAACGTATATCCTATGTCAATTCCAGTATGCGCATAAATTAGCAGAATTTGTCGAAGATGAAAAAATATCGAATTTACGAGTTTGGACGAGTCATTTAAAACGTACGATCCAATCCGCAGAACATATCAAAGGCGTGAAAGAACACTGGAAAGCGCTCAATGAAATAGATGCAGTATGTATTCCCATTACTCGCAATGTGACATATTATTACTTTGATTCAAATGATCTTTTGATGGTCTAAGATTTTTGTTCTGAAATAGTATATTATTTGATGCTGGTGTTTTGTATTACAGGGCACATGCGAGGAACTTACGTATGAAGAAATACAAGCGAAATATCCGGAAGAATTCGCCAATCGGGATCAAGACAAATTTCATTATCGATACCCTCGGGGCGAGGTGAATATCCATTTCTATTTTCGCTTCATCGCAAACATAACATAACAATAACAACAGTGATATATGTATTTCATTTCAGTCGTACCAAGATTTAGTGGCGCGTTTAGAGCCAGTTATAATGGAATTAGAACGTCACACGAATGTAATGGTTATATGCCATCAAGCGGTCGCTCGCTGTTTACTAGCTTATTTCCTCGATAAGAATTATGGTACGTGATTTTCTAATTACATCCATTTACATGGTGTACATTAATGGCAATACCGAAGAACAAATTTTATGAAACGGCGCAAGCCAAAATCAGGGGGAGAAAGAAAAAAAGAATAGAAAAAACAGGTTAATCACAGACAGGAGAGTATACACATAAAACTACATACCTATATCCAAAATTAGCTGGTTCGCTTCTATAAATTTAGCAGTATTTAGAATTATGTTTCTATTCACTGTATAAGTAAAACTGTTGTTTCGGAACACTAAAATTTGACATTTGGATGGTATGTTTTGACTCATAAAGTAAGGTTCACGAGTAGGTTTTCAATATTGATTTTATGAGGGTTATGCTTGCATCGTATTTAAAAATGCTTGTCTATAACACCGCGTCTTGCTGCTGTCTTTTATAAGAGATTTTATTTGTTTTTAGATGAACTGCCATATTTGAAAGTACCGTTGCACAATGTGATAAAACTAATCCCAGTAGCATATGGTTGTAAAATGGATATGATCAAATTGGACGTGGAGGCTGTTGATACCCATCGCTCAAAACCGGCTGTAAGTTTCATTTTCATTCTCCCATTACTCACTCCCCATGTTCGATATAGAAATTTTCCGCTCTGTGCCAAAGGCTAGATTCAGTGTTAACAAGGATGTGGTGAACAGTCGAAAATGAGCTTAGAAATATGGCTGACTTAGCCTCACCTCAATTTCATCAGCATACACTCCTTCTCCAGAGGTGGTTACAGACCGTATTTCCCGATTGTAAGTGCCCCTACCTCTGCAAGTAATGTAGCCAGCCCTGGATCCACACCTGCCCGGAGTGAGTTCTGTTTGAACCATGCAGAGTTCGCTTCTATGAACACATTCTAGCAATAGATTCAAATTCACTGACCCACCAAGCTATTTAATCACTTCTACATAATTAGTATTATTTGCCTGACAAATTTGAATACACCCTTCAGATCTTCGCAGTATGATAGTTGTAATAAGTGAACATGAGCTGTAGGCGATTGTTTAAACAATGTTTTTTCTAACCGGTTGTTGCATAGTTTACTGAATACAACTGTTATTATCCTGTTCACCTGCTGTAGACTTTTGTTGCTTTTTATGGCTGCCTATTTGCATCATATGTGCATTTTCCGCTTAGTTTGGTGGCTTCATATTAGCAACACCTCTTACATCCGCATTCATGCAGGGTAACTGCAGAAAATAATGTATGCACTGTGTGAACGCTGATCTATATTTTGTGGCTGTTGTGTAAACTCTTATTTCTATGTAACTGTCGTCCCTTTCTGCTGCCAGTGATGAGAAATAAATAGTGCATCAGTTAGATACATTCATATTCATCCAAATTTGAGTCACAACAGCGAAGAAGACAAACCATATTGATATTTCCATCGAGTACTGTACCCTTTCCTATGGTTTTTGCCAATATTTTCTAAATTTGGATTTATCGCCAATGGTTTTTCTATACGACCCGGCCCTGCGGTATTGCATTTAGCCACCGGCGAAATCCGCCATCTTTTTTCTTTTTTCTTTTTTCTTGGCGTTCTCGCAGTAGAACGCGTTGGATTTTTTCGCCGTAAAAATCTGGGAATTAGGATATTAGGGAGTTTTTCACTCTCGTAACGGTGAGTCCGTTCGGTTTGGGGGTTATCCCTGATTTCTTTTTTTCCGTAAGAATTTTATTTACAAATATAATTTGATTGAATTGAATTGAATTGTTTTGATTTGTAACAGGATAATTATGCCACCCCCTCCTAAGGGTCAGCATCGTGGCGGGGAGGGATGCGGGCATTTGTTTGGCGCCTGGGACAACCACGATTCATGTGCGTCGTGCAGGCGCAAATCCGGTCAAATATGTGCAAGGAGCAATCCTTGCAATATTTGCGTCGTGTGGTCCGAGGACCTTTGGCTTCGGGCCGATAAGGCTCTTAAACTAAGAGATCGTCGTCGAGTTAGCAGGGATTCGTCGGTTTCGGCCGATGTGCCAACCGACGTTTCTAATCCTGTTTCTTATCGTAAAGCGGAGCGGTCGCCGGTCGTTCAGGTACGATCGGCTTCCCAACTCCGTTCACCGGGGAAGAACGCTGGTTCACCAGCACCGGTCTCCGGTCATTCACCGGTCTCTGGTCGTTCACCGGTTCGGCCGGTTCGGCCGGTTCAGACTACATGTTCGGAACCGAGCGCGCGCCGCGGTAGTCGCGAACGGCCCGCACCGGTTCGGTCGGTACCGGTCCGGTCCGGGTCGGGCATCGGTCCGGTTCGGTCCGGTTCGGCCACCGGTCCGGTCCAGACGTCGTCCGGTACAAAACATCCGGTACGTTCATCGTCTGATTCTGATCGTCGCTCCGGGGATAGAGCTCGCTCTCCCACTAGATTTAGACGCCGGGAGCGTAATAAACGAGCAAGATCTCCTTCTCGCAGATCAAGGTTTGATCGCGAGAGGGACTACGATCGTTATTGTCGGAAGTTTCGCCGTCGGTCTTCTCATCGTTCGTCGACGTCGGTTAGCGATGAAAGCGATTCTTCTAGTAGGTCACGATCCCGTTCGAGGGACCGTCACCGAAGTCGGCATGATCGTCGGGATACTGGAAAATACCTGACTCAGAAGGATTTCCATGTATTTGAGGAGAAAATTTTAAACTTGTTATCTTCGTCGCAACAAGTCGCTGCAACTTCTACAACAGGTAAGCCTATTCCTGATTGTCCGGTTAGAAGTTCGCCAGCCCACTCAGTTTTTCGGAATTCTGACTCTGAATTCCTGGATGCTGCGGTAGGGTCTGATTTCAATGAGGATCCGGTCCCAGAGGCGGCAATTCCTTCTGGGGTCGTTCCTGTCGCAAGCAATTGTGGGTTGCCCCAGACGATGGGGGCTTCCCTGGCTCGCAATGTATCTCCGTCCCGTTCAGTTTTATCCGAACCAGCGGGGGACATGCCATTTAGAGCGATGATAAGTGAGTTCTTTGTCAAGCACGGGGCAACTCGCGCTAAGCCCACAGCAGCTCCTCTGGTCGGTGAGTCAATGGAAGCTTATCGCCCTCCGGACTCCGATCTTAACGTTTTACGGGAATCGTCAGCGGTTTCAAGAGAATGGGCTCGATTGGATACGCAATTATGGGGTGAATGTCGGCCTGGAACTTTTTCATTTCCCCCTCCAGAACGGGGTATGAAATCTGGGAAATATTTTAGTTCAACCGATCCACCTATAGGCGCATTTCGCTCGGCGTATTACGCAACTCCAGGTGCTGTGGATCACAGTCATAACTGCCTGGATGCTGATTATACTTTGATCAGCCCGGATACTGTTACAGCACAGTCGGGTATTCGTTTGCCTAAGTCCGGTTTGGTGGCCATGACGTCAATCCTGGACAATCTTACCAGGGTTGGTTCGTTTCAAGATATGGCACTTAAGGTGTTGACGGGTGAGCTTCGCGAGACTCACGCCGCCGTTCATGCGGGCTCCGACCCAGAGTCAGTTGCCCTAAAACTGGAGGGAATGGACCGGATTATCCAATCTTTGGCTCGGTCTGTTTCGCATGTAATTCCGTTGTCGGTTCGGGGTCAGGCTAATCTGGTGTTAGCCTCCCGTCAGTCAGTGATGGACTCCAGTGCCAAAACTCGTCTACCGGATATGGTGTCCAATGCTTTGCTGAGAGCCCCATTGGGGACGTCTTCACGTCTCTTCTCCGGTTGGTGCGCTCCGGTTTCCGCAGAGCTGAGGAAGATTCGGGAGGTTCAGGCCAAGTCCAACCCCCGAACTCCGTGGAAAAAGCGTTCTGGTCCGACGCCGGCGGCGCAAGGTTCGGCACGGACGCAAACAGGACCATCTCAAACTTCAGCGCTTTCTCAGGCGGCTTCGGATGCCGGTTGGAGAACTAGCGCGCAACTTCAACAATCGTGTCAAGCCTCGTCCGGTCGTAACAGTTCCGGTTCGTATCGAGGCAAGGGGAAGGCTCCAAAAAGGGGCTCTTCCTTTCGGAAAAACTCGAAATGAATTCTTGGGACCAGTGGGAGGTTGTCTGCAGCAGGCAGCAACCCACTGGTCCGACCTCTTTGGAGACGGTTGGCCCTCCCGGGTCGTCTCTCGGGGCTACCGTCTCCGTTTCCTAAGGCGACCGCGCCTGATGAGGTCACCTCCCGACATGCGGCCAAAACCAGGTCAGGAGGCCTTAATCTCTCCGGCTCTCAAGGAACTGGCAGAGAAGGGAGCGATAGAACCAGTTTGCAACGAAACTTCTCCCGGCTGGTTTTCTCGAATATTCATGGTACCAAAGGCCACAGGGGGTCAACGGACAGTGATAGATCTGTCATCCCTCAATCGGCACCTAGACATTCCAAGGTTCCGGATGACCAAGCCCAAGGACGTGATTCAAGGGCTCCGTCCGGGTCAATGGGCGGCTTCATTGGACCTGAAAGATGCTTACTTTCAGGTTCCAATTCACCCAAAATCTCGGCGATTTCTCAGGATAAAGTGGAAAGGCCGCCAGTTCCAATTCAGGTCTCTTCCATTTGGCCTCAGTACGGCCCCGTGGGTTTTCACCAAGTTGGTCAAGTCAGTTCAGAAGGTACTTCAGTCAAGGGGTGTTCGACTGTTCGTTTACCTCGACGACTGGTTAATAGTCGCGAATTCGGCTCAGGAATGTCGGGAGGCAATGACCTCAGTCTTGGACTTAGTCCATCAGCTAGGGTTCCGCGTAAACAGGGAAAAATCTCAGTTGACGCCGGCCCAACAGTTCACTTATCTCGGCATGGACTTCGATCTCCGAATCGGCAAAGTCTTTCCGTCTATGGTTCGAGTGGCCAAACTTCAAGAAGCTGTAGCGGGAGTGTCCACAACCCCGAGAACAGCTCGTTACTGGTCACGGCTTCTAGGCTCCATCAGCTCCATGGGTCTGGTGGTGCCCTTAGGCCGCCTCAGAAGCAGGCGCTTGCAACAATATTGGAAGGTCTTCTGGTCTCAGTCGAAGGGCAACTGGGAGGCCTTGATTCCCGTACCTCCAACCGATCTAAGTCCGGATCTTCAGTGGTGGGCGGCCACTACGAATCTTCGGCTCGGGGTGTCACTAGCCCCGTTAGAGGCTCCAGTTCGTGTATTCACGGATGCCAGTCACCAAGGTTGGGGGGCACATCTGGAGAACCGAGTCAAAGCCGGGAAATGGTCTCGCTACGAGGCCACCAACCACATAAATTTCCTAGAAATGCTGGCCGTGTGGAAGGCCCTGAAGTTCTTTCACAGGAGAGTGGAGGGCCACCACGTTTGGTTAGCCACAGACAATTCAACAGTGAGGGCTTACCTTCAGAACCAAGGGGGCACTCACTCAGAAACCCTCACAGGTCTGTCGGCCAAAATTCTTCTTTGGTGCCAGACAAAGGGCGTGTCCCTGACTGTGGCACATTTAGCAGGGAAAAGGAACGTGATGGCCGATGCTCTGTCTCGTCGAGGTCAGGCTATTGCGACAGAATGGGTTCTCCACCAAGAAGTAGCCGATCGGGTTCGGGGCATTTTTGGCAATCCGCTGCTGGATCTGTTTGCCACCCGGTTCAATCGGAGGTGTCCTCTGTTTGTGTCCCCGTTTCCAGACGCGGAAGCGTGGGGTGTCGATGCCTTCTCTCTGGACTGGTCGGGGATGCATGCGTATGCGTTCCCGCCCACACCAGTCCTGCCGCGCTTACTGGATCAAATAGAGAGATCAGTCAAT
Source organism: Tubulanus polymorphus (assembly GCF_964204645.1). Lineage (NCBI taxonomy): Eukaryota > Metazoa > Nemertea > Palaeonemertea > Tubulaniformes > Tubulanidae > Tubulanus > Tubulanus polymorphus. The sequence goes on along the minus strand of NC_134027.1, from coordinate 7,116,857 downwards.
TGCAACATAGTTCTGGTAGCACCATGTTGGCCGGCTCAGAAATGGTTCCTACCACTTCTCAACCTACTGTGCGACAACCCCAGGATTCTTCCGAATTTCCCATCGCTTCTGTCTCAGGGGATCTTTCGGCATCATCCAAACAGCCAGTGGTTAAATCTGCTCGCCTGGCCATTGTCCAGCGATCCTTGTCAGCTTCAGGCTTTTCAGAACAGGCTGCCTCCTTTATCGCAGGATCTAAGCGGCCATCAACAAGTACCATTTACGATGCCAAGTGGAGTCATTTTGCGGATTGGTGTGCTGCAGGGGAAATTGATCCATGCTCACCCTCTGTAGCTCAATTGGCAGATTTTTTACTGCACCTATTTGTAGCAAAAGGTTTACAGGTCATAACTATTAAAGGTTACCGCTCCGCGATTTCTCATACATTGCGTGCTTCTGGATGGCCAAATGTAGCAGGGGATCATCGGATATCCCAGCTGGTTGCTGGGTTTTCTATTTCCCGGCCTCGGGTAACAAGGACAGTTCCACCATGGGATCTGTCTGTAATTTTGAAGAAGTTAATGGAGGCTCCATTTGAACCTCTTTCGGCAGCGTCTTTTGCAAATTTGTCAAAAAAGACTGTATTTTTGCTGTTCTTGGCTTGCTCGGCCCGTCGCTCTGAGATTCATGCGCTTTCAGTCCGACCAGGTCACATTGTCTTTGGGCCAGCGAATGAATTTGTTTCGCTGCGGCCTGCTTTGGAATTTTTGGCAAAGAACCAACGACCAGGCTCGGTTGGGCGTCAATGGCGCATTGAAGCCCTAAAACATCGAGTGGAACCGGGCATCCCGGACAGGACTTTATGTCCTGTGCGGGCGTTGTGTTTCTATTTAGATCGCTCTGCTTCACGGAGGGGTTCACGGGAGCGGTTATTTATTCCGCTGCTGGATCACCTAAAGGGTGATATTTCGCGGGACACAGTAGCCCGATGGGTCTCTTCAATGATCAAGGACATTTTATTGAAGGAGAATCTTTCCTCGGAGGGAGTCGTTTCTCATCAAGTGAGGTCTATGGCTACTTCCTGCGCAGCCTTTTCGGGTGCTCCGTTGGAGGAAGTCTGTCGGGCCGCCTTTTGGAATTCACCGTCGACATTCACGTCATTTTATTTACGGGATGTTTCAGGCCAGTTAGGCTCATTAGCTTCACTGGGTCCTGTTGTCATGGCTCAAGGTGTCCGTTCTTTCCGATCGGACCCTTTAGTGTAGAATATTTATGTAGCATTATCAGGATCACAGGGGGTGTATCCTTGTACATAGTTTGGGCTCATATCTGCAAGTATTAATTTCGCAAAATTCTGGGGGGGGCCCCTAAGCTGGACGGACTCACTGTGGCCAACCGGTCTTCCCTGTGCTACAGTGCTCCATTCCGTGCTTGGGTAAGTGCTCTCTTTTTCCCTCTTACCTTGCGTTTGAGCGGTGGTTTTTCTATCTACCTTTCCCACCATCCTTGTGCTAGGCTAGTCTAGCAAAAACCATAGGAAAGGGTACAGTACTCGATGGAAATATTACAATTTTTGGAACTAAAATTTGTATTTCCGAGTAGTACTTACCCTTTCCTATGGTGGGAATCCCGCCCACCTGCCCCGCATAGCTGTTTTTTTTTTTTGGTCTGCTATGACGAAAAAAGATGGCGGATTTCGCCGGTGGCTAAATGCAATACCGCAGGGCCGGGTCGTATAGAAAAACCATTGGCGATAAATCCAAATTTAGAAAATATTGGCAAAAACCATAGGAAAGGGTAAGTACTACTCGGAAATACAAATTTTAGTTCCAAAAATTGTAATATTTCATCCATACTTAGTACAGACACTCTCATTTTCTCTCAAAGATTTGATTTAGGAGTTGCCATAGTTGTTTATATGTGTTATAGGCCTATATAGATGACTACTCGCCTCCATACAGAAAGTACACGGAAAAATTTCATTCACATACAGTGCATAAACACTTTAAAATGCTGCATTCACTTCCAGATTTCAGAGGCTCCTGTTCCCTTACTGTTATTGTCAAATAGTCGTGGTTTCATAAATTCTGCAGAAGGGGACGACCAAGTATATACTTTTCCTCTATATATGTCTATTCCATATATAGGCCTAATATATGATATATTTTCATACTTTTCTACTACTTATCTATTTGGTTTTCTGGGAAAATTCAAATCACTCTGCAATTATAGCAGTGCCTGTCAATTGGATATAAAGATCACGAATCACTTTAGATCGATACAAAATCACCTTCTTTCCGAGATAGATATTCTAGTGCAGGCTTATTACTGTTTTAGAAGCCGAAGCTAGTTATTAAACTTAGACAATCTCTCTCATTAGACTGACGAGGTAAATTGATTACCAGAAAAGATTATTAATATATTTTCTCTCCTTTTGCAGAATTTGCCACCACTACCGCCGCCAAAAAATAAAGTTCTTCCACCGTTCCCACCTAAACCAAAAAAGAAACATCACCAAGTGAAAGATGAACATAACAACGCTCACCACACACCATGTCCGGCAGATCTAACAGAATAGAAAATATTTATGTTCCGAACCACTTGGAATATCTATCATTATTTTGTTCTAATGAACACGCTGAAAGATACCTGCTATTATAGTGAACTTTAGTGATCGTCCTCTCTGAAATGTCTCACATCCAAAAAAACATTGTCTCCGGTTTAAAGCTGAAAACATTACTGATGCTGCTCAGATGTTGGGTCATTCTCGCTAATGATAACTGTGAATATTGAGAACAGCCAGAATGAACATGGAGCAGTAACTTAGTTAGTGAATACGAACTTGTGCCAGTCAGTGAAGATGGTTAGGGTTTACCAGTATATATCTAATAAGGCTATTGACTTTCTCGATTTTTGACAATCATCTGAACAATGTTTTATTCGACAACTATGTCCTTCATTCTTGAATAGGTGGTTGGACTTTGAGCTTTAACACTTTATCGTAAGAATTTTCATAAATGGGCATTTGGACATGTGATTTACAGTGGTACTACCTGTATATATTTGGTATGACAGTGGTTGGGACATCCCTGATGATTACAATGCTTGATGAAGTGCATAATTTGCTCATTAACCTTGATCTATCTGTGATATTGTTCAGATTAATATTTCAAAAATTACTTTGTTTCTTTTGCACTTTGATATGCAGTATTACCTGGTAGACGAGCATTTTTTCTATGTTAATTGACCCTCTGACTTGTGTGTGGTTGAAGTAGACATACCATTATGTCAAGGGTTTCATCGTGTTGTTGATTGTATAGGTGATGCACTATGATAGAGACCTGTGATTCTGTATTCGATTTTGAAACCGGGGTTTCAATTCAGAGGTCAAACATTCAAGAGTCCTTAGCACATACAGCTAAGGTTGAAAAAATATGGAACTGGGTCCTCAAGTGCATTGGAAGACAAGTCGAAAGAGACTTGCGTGACATGTCCCTCTTGTCAGGCTTAGTCATTTCTACACTGCTTATTCGTTGTACATAGGATAGAAATATTTAATTACCCATCAGGTATTATCACTTAATGGTCAGATATATAGCTATAGAAATTATGATTACTATGCCTTAGACCAGGTATTTATAATCAGCTGAAAATAATTTTTGGGGTTCGGAAGCAGTTAATTGCATTTTCAAGAAGTTTTCTTCTCATTTTCGAAAAGTATCTATTTATTGACACATGATTACCGCCTATTTACATCTATATCTGTAAGTGGAATACGTAAATACGTAAATATTTCAAAAACCAATGTGTATTACGAAATTTAAATAGAATGTGGCTTCGAACTAAGACCGTCCTACTATGGATAGCTTTATGAATATTTGGTTTCTTGTAAAGCCAGTATTTGACATTTGCATTCTTTAATGACTGAATTCACAACAATATTTTGTACGCTATTTTCTCCCATGATCATCCCAGTGTTCCTTTTATGTCTACATAGACAATTTTATTTCTGAAACCTATGATGGAATGTTTTCTGAAATTGCCTGTTCTAGTGGCAATGATATATCATTCATAACGAAGAAGAATTTTAGGGATTTCAAGGTTTCTTCACCTTTTTTCTAATCATCAAATGTGCTTCTTAATATCATGTTCTAGGCTTTTATTTTGCTTAATTGTTGTTAAAGTTTTTGTGTATCTAGTAAATGGGTAAAACTGATTATTAGTTAGTGATTTTTTGGATACTTAATTTGTTAGCGATGTTGTTGATAAGATCTTGTATTCCTGTAATGATATTGAATGAATAAAAATTCATATATTATACATTATTCGCTTCACATTTCGTATGTTATGATTTTTTGAGTGACTGAAATATGAACTTTTATTTAGGATCAGGTGTACACAGTACATGTTGTTAATTGGCAGCTACCATCGACTATGATTTATTCACTCATGGACTCGTTTTTTAAGAGTCCATGGATCACTCAATCGATTGGATGTCTTTGTTGTTCGGTTCACATCTGTGAAATACCTTGGTTCTTTTAGGCCCAGAAATGATCATTTTTAAGGATGGCTTTTTGCCATTGAGTTCCTTTCATTTCGAATGAACTTCTTCATATTGACGACTCACCTCTATAGATAACGTTTTTGATTTTGTAATTTTTTTCTATTTTGTATTGCTTATTTTCACGAATAGGCTAAAACAACTGATGCGGCAGTAAGTTCTCAAAAAATGTCTTCATCGTTATTAGTTCAGCTATACCTACCAGGCTTTAGATGTTGCTTTTCCATTTATTAGAGAATTGGGGTTTTTATGCAACAGCGAAACGATGAGAATTAGTTTAGTGCTTAATGACTCACAGATCTAGTAATATCGCAGATCCCTTCTAATGGTTTGAATAAATGACCTGAATAGACGAAAAAAAGTGATTCCACACGCATCAAACTCGGGCATCTAGTGAATTAGTTTTTAACCACAATTTGCATAATTTGCGCAAGAAGAGCGTCAAAAATAGACTTTTCTCAGAATTTACTTGATTGTATTGCATGTGTATGCAACACCTAAGCGCTTGGCATGATGAAACATAGAAAGTGGATAAAAATGACTGTTCAACGTGCATTGAGTGGTAGACGTATATGTTCATAGAAATATCTCAAAAATAAGCAATTTAACGTGCATTCATTTGACCAACTACGCCATCTATGTACTGACAGGCGTTTCCTTGTTTTTCTAGATTGACACTGATTGGATATAAGAACAGTTGACTGTGGAAGCGACACTTCCTGTGAGATAATCAAAATACTCCCAGCAGCTACAACTATATTTGTTATTTTCACCATCAGACCGAAGAATCAAACGTTTGATTGGTTTTTGGACTCATTTGTGTTCAATGAAGAGAAAATATCTTCAGAATTTCATGCAGAATATTTTGTTTTAAACGAAGTATCAACTTAATTCTAGTTTAATATGGTGATTCTTTAATGATACAAATGAATTGATAAGGACTACTGCCATGATAAGTAGAAACTGTTCTAGCAGCCCTTTCTTTAAATGTTAGTTGGCTAGAGCCTGGTATATAAAGATAGATAGATAGATATATACAGGGGCGGTTATTGAAATTTGGAAGGCGGGGTTCAAGAAGAAAAGAAAAAGCATTCCTCAGATAAAGTAGACATGTAAAAGGCCATTGGCGGGGTCTCGCACTCGGTATAAAATACTTTTGTACATCTGAAAAATGTAATTTCCCAGAGTGAGTATGAGTATCGAATTTGCAGGTTTTAACATAAGGCATCTCAGTAAAAAGGTCCGGACCTAGAGACCCCCTTAATCAACCCCTGATATATGGTTTGTCTATTATGTAAAACAGTGGCAGCCGTATTCTTACATGTAAATTGCACTTTCGTAAATGTTTCCACCGGTCTCTGTTTTTGTTATGAATGCTTCTACCAACCGTGAATGTTCGTCACATTTACGTGACACAAAAAAACAATTACTATCCATAATGTGTATGTCACTTTGTATGAATCTCTATCGTCGAGAAAGTTTGTCATAACCTATAAGTTTGTCAGGGCACATATTTATATAGAAATTTATATTTTGTCGAACTAGCAGGAATCCTTTAGACAATCATTTTTTTACAGATGTGATTAAGGATCAAACCATAGAAGTTTTGATATCAAACCAAAATCAAAAATGTTTTACTGAGCTTTCAAATATTGCCCAATGAGAAAAGTATTACTGGCTGACATTCCATCAAATTCTTAAGTGGAAATTGTGCCTTTCTATTTTGGCAAATACCTTTTGAAGACTTCTTTGAATGAACTTTAATTCACATTAGACTGGCTGCTGTATATATGTAAGCAAAGAAATGACAATATATAATTGTTTTATTTTAGAGAACATTTAACTGCTACTGTTTAAGGTTTCTCCAGAATTATTCTTATGTTCATTTTTTATTATGGAACATTCTTCTGGTATGGAAATTAATGCGTCTGTGCAATAGATAACAACTGCTCAAAACAGTTTTCTTGCCCTCAGAATCTGCTTTATGATTGTTTTAATTTTGAAAGATTAACAGGGTCCTTACGAACCTGTTATTCTTTTAAAACTCTAAATGGAAAATGCTTTTAAAGGTGCTTGAAACTCAAAATGCCCAAAACTCATTTCAAACGCTTTCAATTTGAGAAATAGGCTATTTTATATTAGATTACACCTAAATTATTACAGTTGGGACCAGGATATTTTTTACCCAATTAGGCGGTTACCGAATTAGAAATCAAACATAGAAATGTAAAGGATAAACGTTGCTCACAAAACCACTGAATAAAGGGTTTACCAAGATAAACAGCACCGATTCAGGAGAAATCAACTGTAATTGGGGTATGAAAGTGATGCAGACGCTTTCTTGAAGTTGAAACCCCTTACACCTTGTATCCAGGAATGACTGTTCTGTAGGGACCCTGATTAACCTGAGCGAAGGGGTGCCACCATTCACTTTTATCATTTGGTTAGTAAAATGTGCCATCGAATTAAGACCATCCTAGAGAAATGTTTTGTTGTTAGAAGAAATGTATAAACCAATTTATATAGAATGATACATTTGTTTTGCTTGTTTTGTATTATTTTGTATTATTTATTTGAATTATATTGAACCTGAGATATATTTGTTTATTGTTTAAATATAGAATTAACAATCTGCTTGTTTTGTTGTTACCAATTATTTGCTGCGTATCCAAAAGGAACTATGATGTATCTAAGTTTTGCACCAAATTTTAAACAAATTGGAGGTTTTATGGTATTTTTAATCCTGCGACTAACTTTTATGGATATTTGGCTTCTTGGTTTTATAAACCATAAATCTATTAATGAAGATGTTTCTGGATGAAGGAGTACGGGGGTGCATTAACGATGTTTCCTTGGAATGCACCAAAGGTTTTAAAGTTTGGACTAGGTTCCAACTTGTATTTGAATATGCTGAAACACTTTTTTCATAACCACTTTTTTCATCGCATGAATGTGTTCGATTTTTAAGAAATATTTATTGAATGATGGACATTGCTTTTAACATTTTATGCCAGGAAAACCTCACAACCTAATTTCATGTTTGAAATTTCTGTTGATTCATTTCAGATTGTTTCGACTACTCGATCATCCACAGATGCACTGGCTACATTACCACCACATTACTGATGACACATAGAACTTACACTGCTACATTAGTTTACTTCAACATTGTGATAAATATTATCAGTAGGAATTTTGATAAATTGTTTAACACAAATTAGAACTCAAAATTATGACGCAGAGCCATTATTCTTCAAAATTGGGAATGAATTTTTTTCACATGCTTATCACACGCTAGGTTGGGAATGGTTGATTTCGCTCTGAGTTAACTTAACACCAGAGTTTAAGGAAATACATGTATAGAGAATTTCGTCAGGAGTGGAAAATCGGAAAGCAATACTGCCTGATTATGAATTTTCAACTCTCTTATGAATAAGCAAAGCATAATTTAAGCTATTATATGGCAGAATCTGGGCGGTGGAGAGGATCTCAGACTCTCTGGTAGAATAAACTAAGTTTCTGAAAACATACCTTATAGGTGATTAGGCTTTAAGCCATCAATGTTTTTAGAATGCTATTTTTAAGTACAGATTTGTATCTTCACTATGACATTGATGGTACATTTCCATAATTAAAAACATGTTATCTATGTTGATTTTTCCCAACATAGAATTTATCAAGAACATTTTGTGTTTGTCAATAGAATTGTGCCAAAAGGTTATTAAATGAACGAACGATTTTAAAGATTTAGAATATTTGCGATTGTGTTAACATAAATCATTAATTCCACATCTAATGATAGCTCTCGTCTTAAATTACATTGTACCCTTAAATTATGCAAGGTCATCCAGAGATAGTAAATTGTAATCTCGTATTGTTTGACAAGGCATATTATTTTAATAAAATATATATTTATGGCAACTGTCAATATAGCCTTATCTTCTTCGAAAGGTCCTATATCCCCTAGGTTGCGCTCAGATGATCCCTCCCAGTATCCTGGCCGACCCAACACCACATGGAGACACTATCACCACTGAACTGTATCCAGCTGGTCTAGGACCAAGCTCAACAAACAGCTAACGATTGGTCCAAGTGTAAGAATTATGTCATGGCCTTATGCTCAAGAAGGCAGGGTCCGATCTAAGGAATGAAATCCACTTGCCCACGAGGCAAGCATATCTGAAATTTCGCTTGCCCCCCTCCAAAAGCTACTTGCCCTTCACGGGCAGTCCGATTGGTGGCACTATCGTCCGTTGTATCAACGGGAAAAAAGCTTTGTGACATAAAATTGCACTAGCCCGGTGGACAAGTGATAATGATAATTTACTTGCCCTGATGAGAATATACATTGTACTTCTCTCGGGCAATCGGACAAGTGCTTAGATCGGACCCTGAGAAGGGCCTAAGAAGATTAAGTTAGTGTAGCAGAAATGTACATGTAGATCTGCATCCATAGACTTGCACCAACATAAAAAAAGAGAATGATGCATTGCCTTCTGAGTATCTCATGTACATTTGTTGCATGAATAATCCTTACATGAATAATCCTCTGATATTTTGTGAAACTAAATTATACAATATTCATCAAATTCTCAGCATCACTGCAAACAACGAGCAATTTTACAGAACGATTAAAATCATTTATAATTATTTTTTTATTAAGAATAATAAAGATATATACAAACAACAAATACGTAAAACTCCATGAATAGCGTTTAATTCAGTTATGAGTAAACAACATCTGCACACCCTGATCACAGCTCTCGATTACATCCTAAAAAGAAAATTGATAATTCGTGATTGGCTTTGTGATTTAGAAAGAAGGTAACTTGTGCTGTAGAGGACAGGCTGGTGTTTACCTTAATACACCCAGAGCTTAGTAAAAATTACCTTAGAAATTTCAGTTCGGTGACTCTTTGGTAATCGTGTTATTAATTGCTTCACAGATTCATAAATCTTGACCATAATATTTGATGATTCACACGCACCCTGCATAAATAAACATCGACAAGGAACTGATTACGTTCTACATTTGATGAAACAGAATTCTCCGCATCGTACTGATAAAGGTATAAGTCCACATACTAGTAGCCATCACCAGGTGATCCTACCTGTGCTGGTAAGCCCGTGTCATATTGGTGACTTATATCATTGTAAAGGAGCAAAATTCGTTCAATTGTCTCCACTGGTAGAACTGCAGCGCAACTATTCAAATCGTAATGACTCAAATGCGAAAAACATCTGTAATTGAGAAATAAGGTAATAACATATAATCTGGATCAAAGTAATATTTGTCAGATATCTGCATGAAACTACATTACAACAAATCTATTAATTGGCTCGATTTTTCAACAAAAAATCCAGTAATCGGATTGATTAGATTGAATGCTAAATAGTTCTCACCTGAAGAATGTATATGGCAGCAATGAGAACATATGGTCAGAGAATATTTTTCGAGTTGGGTGTGATATATGCTGCAGAAGTGAACCAATCACATTCCACTGTGTCTTCACAATTTTAACAAATAACTGTACGCTCAAATTCGACAATGAAGATTCCTACAATGTAATGACACATAATTGTAACTCACTGTCAAGCTCATTAATTATGAGTGATATGATAGCTAATGAAACAAAACTGCTCACTTCATTTGTAGTCATACATTGCAAGTAGACTAGATTGCAGATCATCAAATGCACAACGCAGTCCAACTCTAAACTAGTCACTGTGATCAGTAAATATTGTTGCAACTCAACTAACCTACAATAAATCAATTAATGAAAGGTTATCATTAATCATTATTCGATGAAACAATGTATGATTCTCCAATCTCTAATCTCAATTCATACCTATGATTTGTACAAGACAGATTGCAAAAAACCGCAAAAAGTGAACATGCTTTCAGCCAGGGTTTCGCCAAGTTCTCCTTGACAATTCCTCTCAAACAACTGAAAAGAAATCAATATGAAACTGTAATAGAATGTTAGAATAAATGCATATACCTGTTGTCAAATCTAGCAGATGACAATACCTTTCTGCCCAATTCCACATATCATCCATCCAGCCTTGTTCCAACTTAACTGCGTTCTTCAGAGCTGGCCAGTGTACCTTCAAAAATATGAATTCATTGGAAGTTCATCTTTATTTGAATTTGGGTTTGCGCTGCTAACTGAAATGATTTCAACGGTCCTATTACCATGAGCGAAAAACTGAGTGACGGCGGACACCTCATCAGAAATGCATGCATCAGTCGACTATCACAGTGAATTGCCTGAAAAACAACATGAGTGTTTAGAACAAAATGCCATCCATGCAAAAATCAACAACTAGATGCATAATTTGGATTCATAATGCTGAACAGAGTCCAATACATACTTTTACAATAAACAATGTTGTATGATGTTGCAGAGACCCATACTTTCCATTTGTACAATAGTTTCTCTATAATAAAGTACATAATTCTGTAAGTTCATTTGGCCACACATATCTTTACATGAACAAAATTGTCCTTACCAGATAAGTCTGAAGCAAATCGCCAAGCTGCTTAGCTATGTGCTTATCAACTTCATCTGATATACGCTTCTTAAATAGTAAATATGCTGGCAACTTTGACGCAATCCTATAGCATTAACAATAAACAAACACAGTGATAATATCCATAAAATAATAAATCTTTATCATGTTTGTATTCACATAATAAACGAACCCAACACACCTGAAGAATATTTGCAACTCAACACCAGTAACAACTACTGCGCGATTATTTGCTTCTTGCTTTATCACCAAATCTATACACCAAAGTAACTGCTCAAATAACCACGACTGACCCTCGCCTGTTTCATATGGATTATGTTGTAACTCATACACACAACTCTAAATATGAAAAATGTGCATAATTCTAAATTCAAAGTTCAGCAACGACAACAGGCCAAATATACACATCCCATTTGCTTCATTTATCATACCTGAAGTAAATTGAGCATACAGGTTGCACTAGAATAGGTCAATGGATCACTGCTGCTATGATGAGAAACGATACTTCAAAGATTTGAAATATTGTCAAAGTAGTTTTTTAGGAACGAACATATGATGGAAGCATGAATTGATTTAGATTACTTTACCTTTGGTAATGGGTAACAAGATTTTGGAACATAGCTGATAGAAGCTTCCAGGGATTGTCATCACCCTGCATCCTAATTGTGATGTACCAGTTGCGATACAGTTGCCTGAAACATTAAGTCACACATTCTATAAAGGACTATTACTGGTAGTTGCAAAGTAAGACCAACTATTTACCTTTCAATCTCATTCAGGAAATCATCCAATGGATTCATACATATTTCATATTCAAGCCATTCATTCACTGTTATTCTGTTGACTTCGAATAATCTTTCAAATTCATCAAAACTTTTTATTTCTTCTAACAGTTTTTGGTCCGACCTGTTGAGAATGTTAAATGTAGATGACCCTATCCAGTCGTGACGCAACTCCGGGCAAAATCGTTCCAGCATATAGTTCATCTGAAATATCATTCAACCTAAACTTAATGCATTGATCATACATAATTGAACAGAAATATTCTGAGTCCTCCTCAAACCTGTGCTGCAGGTCTAGATAAGTCAGCAGTTACTGAACGATGAGAAGCCAGACAGAAAAAATGAACCAAATATTTCATACGAAGTTTCTGTCCAACTTTACTTGTCATAGGTAACAAACTGAGATGCAACTCAACCAAAGACAAGGTTTGATCATCAGCACCAATAAGGGATAGTTGTTTTAACAACGGACATGCCAATAACTCAGCAGCAAAACAAGCATAACACTCTGTATTTTCGTCAGTCAATGCAGTGACCTATAATGAGAACAGAAAAAGTTGATTTGAAAGTTGAGCAAAATTAAATCAAAGAACCTAATCAACCCCAGTTTTAACGAAATACCTTAGTTTTGATAGAAACTGTTCCTAATTTGCACATACATGCAATCACAGATGGATACTGCGAGAGCATGTTGATGAATCTGCTACTGAATTCATGAAGAAAGCCATTGATCTTTGTACCAGTAATACGTCCATAACTGCTAAATACTAGCTCACTAGTCTTTAAAGAGTACAATACCAGTATATGAGTATATCTTAAAACATCCAAAATTTAAGACCAGAAGGTAAAATGGAATATTTTTACTTTGATAGTTTCTGGTGAAAATGAATCGTGTTCATGGACAGCTATCTTAATGCATTCATTTTCAGTGCATGGCTCTAGTCCTGTCAAATGACTGATACTTGTAGCTATTGCCGCAAGTTTAACCCCAAAATCTGAAAGACAGATATCTCATCATCAACTAGCCTAGCAATCTGATTTATCAACAAGTAAAGCCACAATGATTGTAAGTGAAATTATAGAAAGCTTGGTGTATATCTGATATAGATTTCTTACTTCATTCACTAAATGGACAAAACCTTTCTTACCAGACATTTTTGAAGCACTACTGTGGTCTGACAAGATGATAGCTTCCAATTCTTCCAGATGATACCGAAGTTTTGCAAGTGGTTCGACTGGTACAGGTAGTTCTGTTATTGATTCACTACTTTCATATCCTAGAAACACACAAATTTCTATTTTTAAAAATCAGGTTTATTCACCGCACATATCAACATATCCTGTCTATACCTACCATTGGTAAGCCTTTCCTTACACTTCTGAATGTATGCGTTGAACATGTTTATAGGCAACTTTCCAAGTCTACAAGGATATTTCTAATTATATGTACAAATTTGAATTCAACTTTCTTGTTTCATATCTTTTAATTAGTGTGATCACTTAGTGAACTTACTTGTGTAATGCCTCAATAAATTTCATTTTACTGTCAGGATGTTTTGGAAGCTAGAAAATATAGATGCTTTAATATCTTAATTGCAATATCGGATTTTAACCTAAATTTGAAAACTTACAACTCTTGGTTTCAGAAGTTCAGGTAGAAATTTCCCGACATAGTACGGTCTTCGGAACATACTGAAAAAAGAAATGAGGATCTGATGAATTAATCACAACTGATTTATTTTGCTTTGGAGGAATGTACAACTATCTGATTACGCACCTAACTTCTAAAATTGCCGATGGGACCTTCCCAGATTCTTCAAATGCAACCAGAGCATTCTCAATATCTGATTTGAGCTATTGGAAAAAAAACAAGTACATACTTATAAGTATTTACTGTAGTGTAAATGATGCTGGGGTAGTGTCTGAAATAGGAAATCATACCTGACTGTCTTTGTCTAATGTTGATCTTTCACCTCTTTTGAAAATAACAACCTCACCTTCTACAGTCTCCTGATTTACAAAAGAAAATTTGCAGCATAGTCTAACATAACTAATCATTAGGAAGTATACCGCATTCAAATTTAAGTGTCACTACCTTCAGATCACTAAGCCTGGTTTTCGCAAGAGCTACGTATTCGTTGTAGATTTGAGCACATTTTGGAGGAATGAATGGTGGTTTCAGTATATGAGCCTGTAAAAGTAATGAAATACCCGTGTTTTTTTATTAATCTCTGTTACTAATTGATGGAATGGAATATGTTACTCACACGTAAAGTAAAGGCAGGCTCAAAAGGCACAATATCACTAAGAAATTTGCTGAGAAAAGTAAATGATTTTCTGTTGTTGGCAAGTGAAGTAGATTCTGTCTGAAACATGTCCTGAAAAAAAAAGAAATTAAAATTCCAGTCAGCATTTTATGAAAGTGAATGAAATAAGTGACTAAATGCTAAGATGATTGATAGATAGATAATTGAATGCGCCGAGTAGAAGGCAGGGAAAATTGTTATAAGGATAACAATACACACCTGAAACCAGCTTTGATATGTAGGAAACACTTGAGGACCTTGTAAACTAGCTTGTCTCACCAACAACATTGCTGCAATCAACCGATCCGATTCAAGGTTATCAAGAGCTCCAGAAATCAAATCTTTTACCAAATCTGACAAGAGAAAAACATTTTTCATTTCTATCCAAATTTCATGGTCTAGATAGAAAATATACAACAGTTTTTAATACCAAGGAAGGGCGCTCTAGCATCTTTGAAGCAGATCAAATATGTTGCAACAAACAAGAGGGCTGCCTTCCAGTTGACTTCTTGATTCAATAGCACTCGTTTGAGTAAGCCCAAGATTTCACAATGCTCGAATACCACCAGCATCTGGAAATAATTTCAAAAATATGAATACTCTGACTGGTAAGTGTTAGTGATAAGAAATTGCAGGACTCTGAATTGTTAAATTACCTGCTTAAACATCGTACTGACACCACCAGCGTTTTTTGCATAAGTCCATTGATCCTGCTGTGCAATAACATCCAAGACTGTAAAAACAAAATTTAAGAATCCAATGAAAAATACAATCTGTTTCTAATGTTACATATAATAATAATATTCAAAGCACACTTACCCTTGTAGTGCGGATTATGTTTTATTATGGTCATCATCTGATGTGCAGCGAATTTCTTCAAAATGTTCATATCTATATTGGCAACATCTCGAATCATCATGAATGGACTTTTTATCGTATTATCAAGACTACCTATTTCATCACATAAACCTGAAACAGCCCCACATCAGAAATGAGATGACCCTTAGAGAGAGGAGAGAGTACCGGAATGTAATGAATTATGGACAAGAGAGACATTTCATTCACTCGCGAGTCTTGAAAAATCAATGTTCAATCAGTTAACATGACAAATGACAATAAATTTATGCTGCTTTACGGCATAATTACCTTTTATTAATTTATCCAATATAGCAGAAGCTACCTTTTTAATCTGTGTTTTCTGACCATCCTTATTTGAGTCTGTATCATAAACGTGCTTCACAAGGTAGAGAACTGTGTCTGAACAAAACAGTGGGAACATAAAATAGATATATCATACATTCATCAGTTTATGTGTTATGAATCTCCACCAGACTTTTACCTTTAATGACTGTTTCGGCAATCTGTTTGTATTTCTCATCACTATCATCTACTTGTAGGCCTACGCGAAGCAGTAACGTTTTCAGATCGTTTATCACATTGATGAAAATAGAAGAATTCTGTAAATTTCTGAAAATTATCCAAAGCAGTATGTAATACTCAAAGTGATGAAAATACTCTTTATTTTTGGAATATCATAGTTAATACCTGGTAAAGAAACGGTCAAATGATACCAGCTGCTCTTTGTCAAATAGCCAACAGATCTGCAGAGGTAGTCTGGTATTCTAAGAAGAAATATCTAAATAATTATCAAATTAGGAATTACGGGGTTAGCCAATTTACAGGTAACATTTACAATGTTAGAATTACCTCATTTTGAGCCAATTCATTCAGGAAAACTTCCCAACTGAATTTCTCATCAGCTTTCAGTACATCAATAGCAACTTGCACCCTTTGCTTAACCAGATGATAAGAAAGAGATATTTTTACCAATTCAATTTTTGTGGTACTCTAATGATAAAAGATCACCATGAATACTTATTTTTTCTAAGAATATATGTATTGGAAACCTCGAGGAAATATCAGGAATCATGAAACAATTGCATGAATATTTTCATTTCATTTACGACTAGGCCTACCCGTTGATCTGTCTGTAGAAGAGGCTCATCATGTTTTAACGAATTCATCACCTCACAAAGTTTTTCTACCATGGATGAGCGAACTTGATGCTCATTTGCATTTCGTTTACCATGATAAATTGACAGACTTTCAACTAAAACAATCATCATGAATATCATAAAAGTATTGAGAAAGATTTTTTTTGAAAAACAAGAGAAATTTTCAAGAAGGAACATTTTTAATTTCAGATCTACGATAGGCTTATGTATGGAAGCCAGACCGGTAGGCATGTATGAATGCAACTCTCTTATCCGACAATACAGTTCAACAATGCACACAATAAAAGGTGTAACTCACCAGCAAATCTCTTCTGTTTACTGCAATTATTTTCTAGGGTTTCCAACTGAGAGACCTGCATTAAAATAAATTCAAGAGCAATGATTTAGCAGAAAACTCATTAGTAAACCAAACACGAATGAATTGTGAATAAATACTTGACATATTCAAATCAACATCGTTGTCATTGGCTAACAGTGATATTTGTCCAGATTCCTTTTGTAGATTAGTTAATTCTATAGGAATTCTATACTAATGACGTTATTTATATTGAAAGACATATTTTATATATTTTCTAAAAGACATTTTATTTCAGGGCCTCATCTACTAATGTTTGACGCTAATACTATCATACAATTTACCAGTTGACAGCTGTTCAATTTCAGGAAATTCCTCAAAATAAGTATAGTACGGTATCGAATGAATTGACAGGAATCAATTCAACATTAGAAAACCGAGCAACATTTTTTTTAAAATTATTATAGTTTTTCACTAAATAACAATACACAGTAATCAGGCCTACACGGTATATGATGATTTTGTGAAATATATTTTAGTCACAGATGGCCAAAGAATTTGTTCACAACAGAAAGTTCATCTGAAAAGATTTTTTTAGTTGATAAATGGCAATGGCACATTCTGATTCTGCATACAACTGTATTTGTTGATTCAATTAGCCTAGTTTAAGTCAGTGTGAGACATTTGCGCACTAAAATTCTAGGAAATTGCGGAGAGCCGGGTTAGGAGCAGATAGAACAGTATTTGAACCCAGGCCAGCGCTGCTAGCGTCTTTCCACTAGACCGAGGCTCATGGAATTCCACTGAATGTTTTAACTACACATGACATAGCACTCAACCTAACCCCAACCCTATCAATAGGGTTAGGGTAAGGTTTAGATTTAGGTTTAGACTTTGTCTTTGACTTTGGGGTCTGTTTACAGCTAGGTATCTAAAATTAGCTGTAAAACGGACCCTCTCTAGACCCTAACCCTATCGAAATCTTCACTATGAACCTTAGTGTCAGTGGTATATATGGCTATCCACGAGCTCTTAGTATACCCAGTATACGGAGCGCCGCGAACTGGACACTCAGGACTGGGTGGGTGAATCGAAACCAGAATAATTCTATCAATATGTGTAGTTCTGGTAGTGTATCTTATATATAGAGGTCGTCAAAATAGCGTTGACTAAAATAATGCCGCTGGCAAAATATCCACTTTCTAAATTTCTAAATATTTTTAGTTTCCATCCACAGGGGCTTGTAAACTGGCTTGGATTTTACTTCCGGGTTGTTGATAATCTCGCGAGAATGGCGCTAAATTTAAACTGCAAATAAATTCAAAATATCACAGAAATACCTCGTGTTGATGTTGTTTATTTATCCACTATAGAGTTTTGATAAACAATTGGCTGTTAAGGATCAGTATCAGCGGGCGCGACACCTTACTATATTAAAATAACGTTAAATAAATAAAGTTATTTTAATATAGTAAGGTGTCGCGCCCACTGATACTACTGATCCTTAACAGCCAATTGTTTATCAAAACTCTATAGTGGATAAATAAACAACATCAACACGAGGTATTTCTGTGATATTTTGAATTTATTTGCAGTTTAAATTTAGCGCCATTCTCGCGAGATTATCAACAACCCGGAAGTAAAATCCAAGCCAGTTTACAAGCCCCTGTGTTCCATCTTCCCCAAGTTCCTTCTTTCTGACTGGCTATCTTTACCTCGTCAAAGATAGAGGCATCATCTTGGTAATGATTGATCAATTGTAGAACAGACGCTTTAATTTCATCCGTTGAATATTTATTTTGTGATTTGGCCATGTCAGAATATATTTTGAGGAATTGGTAAAAACACCAACAAAACCATCAAAACGTAAACAAATTCATAATGGGCCATGGTCTGCGACCTTGGGCATTCTCGTACCTTGAGCGTCATCGCTTGCCAGGGGTTGTCTCTTTCACCGTTGCCGGCGTTAAAGCGACGGAATTAAATCCACTCAAAGACTAAAAGAATGAAATTGAGATCATGATTTATTGAAGTGATATATTATAGTCTATTATCAAATAATGATGTATAAATATCTCGATGATAAGATATATAATCAAATAGGCAACGGGTAGTCAAAAAAGTTATGAAGACGGCGGACTGTTTGCACCCGGCCGATATAGTGTGCTGGATCCAACAGTTAATGCAGTGAAGAATAATTAAAGTGGATGGAAACTTCGGCTGTTAAAGCAAAAGAAATGGTATTCTAGTTTTAATGTCCATAAACGGTGTTTATTGTTTTTACGATAAATCTTTTCTTCGGATTAAATTTCTGAAGGCATTTCCATATCCACTTCGAAAGTCTATCTTCGATCAAAATTGCGGCGTCCAATCGACGTAGTTCTTGAATGAAGTCTCTCATCTCGATGCTGGTGGTCGCTTCGACCGACATAGCCGCGATCAGGTAATTGATAAGCAAAAGTGAAGCCATGTAGAAGTATATGACGTAGGCTATACCGATGTGCAAACGTGGTTCGCTTGTAAAATTCAGCGTGCCATTTTCAAGGAAAAACATCTTCAATAGACCCGGCCAAAACTCAGTGAATGATACAGTTGATTCTTTTTCTTGTGAGAAGTAATAATAGAAGACGATCTTTATGAACAAACTTATCGCCATGAACTGAAACAAAACTTCGATCATTTTACGCAGGACGATGACGAATAAACCCAAATAGGGAAATAGTTCGACCATATACATGAAATTCATTATAGCCAACGGTAAATAGATAGATTTTAACAACGAAACAATCCTGGATAGATTTTCGTTGCCCATGTCTGAACTGAACATGAAGATCACAGTTACGGACACGAATACATTCATGATAAATTGCATGGTGCGGTAAAAATAGGTGAACGCCAAGTAATATCGAGGATCCTGTCTGCATCGTTCGACCAAACGATATTGCTTGTCAGTAATGCGAACAAGTGCTTCCACCAAATCGAATACGATGAAAAAGAACGACAAAAACATGATGGATGCAAAAAACATCGTGCTATCTAACCCATCATCTTTTATGATCGCGCACATAGATTGTTCAATTACCGAAGACGAACTATTCACGCATTTTGGCTGCCGATGTGAAGCCATCATAAGAAAACCCACCGGGTTGATGACGGTTATGCTGACGAGATAAACGAACCGAATTACAAACCACACGGCGATGAACGGAAGATTCTTCATAAATTTCATCCGAATCCAGTTTTTAATCACGGGACTATTGTATACCCCATAATTCTTCAATGAATCAACTGATAATGATTGGACATAAATAATTTGCCGTATAGGGCTTCGTAACTCTCTTTTCCAGTCATTGTAACTTTCATATTCGGTAAAATCGAACGACGATATTCGTTGGAGGCCGCGATCTTTTCGTTCAATCAAATGCAAGCCAGGGCAATCCACGTAAGCCATCATAAGACCGTATGTGGACTTGTGCGTTGCCAGTTCCAACGGACGAAACGCGTTCAAATCTTCATCGAGCATCAATTGCCGTTTCTTTTCCATTTTCAACGTCGCAAATATGATATCAAAAATTTCTATGCAGTCATCTTCCATTTGCGGAGCTACGCTAGATATTTCCACTAACGCGTGAAGGAAGTTGCGATCGTGTGTGTCTTTAGCGCCGACATCTACATCATCGGCGAGCAATTGACGAATACAAGATTTCGAGGCGAAGACAACAGCGATGAACAGGACCCTGCAGAAATCGAAGCCGTTTGGATCAGTACACTCGCTATCACCGTAAACAAACGAGCCGTTTATTAAACTGGAAAAATCTTCACGATTCATCGCTCGTTTCATATTGCGATATTCGGTTATGTTATCTTCCCGTAAAATGTCGTAGAACTTCGAGAATTTTGGAAATGTTAACGACAGCATCCCATACGCAGTACTCATGTTGACTTTTAAGCCGTTTATTATCTGTATCTGGAATAACAGAAATTTATCTCATCAGCCACGATATCTCAAATCAACGACATAAGGCAAAATGTCATTTGAATTAACTTATGGCAAGCAACTGTTTTTAATCAGATGAAAATTCGTTGCGGTAAAAAGAAATAATTCATTCAAATTTCACAAATTTCTTTAGGATTTATCCATTCGATATCCGCATAAAATATTACGTTCGAATAAAATATAGCTTTTATCTCACCTTTGAAAATTGAAGTTCTGGAACAGATCAGTGCACTCGCAATAAAATAATACCGCCTAGCCGGATAGCAATCCCTTTTATTCGCCACCCAATGAATCAGTAGCAACCTAGTGTTCAGAAATTCTCAACAAATGTAAACGCAATCAATACGCGAACAGGCAGTTGAAACATAAACCAAACAGGAAACATCATTTCCGTAAATGTAACTTCTATTCAAGTGTTCACTGGGATCCATTAAGGTATCAACAAAACCAAATAATCGCGGTAAAACGCGCTGTCTCGCAGTACCGGTTAGTATAATGAATAGAATAGAACTTTATTGCACTCTAAAATGTTATCAACGATAAAAATTAATGTACAATTGTTGACACTGTTGACTATGAAACGAATTTTGCATTAACAGCCCTCTGCTGCCACTCGAGCTCCTGCTGCTTTTGTTTGCATGACCGTTTCCATCGTTCTTCATTATCCCTTTTCTGTTGCATGGGTCTCTGGTGTTCCCTAGTGTTTGAAAATGTGGGGACTCTGTGCCTTTGTGTAGGTCGACATGCGCATTTTGCAATGTTCATTTTTCTAGATCCTGAGACTGAGACCGATAGGCATATTCAGTGCCGGATGCAATTCATCTGCGTGTGATCTAGGTGAATCTCAGATCCCGTGGAAGACTACGCGGTAACTTCGAGCTCAGCTTTTGAAGGCCCCCGATGGATGTGACACAGTGTGAATCCACAAATACTTTACACTTCTAATCATTCTTGATAAACGAGATTATATACAATGTCAATGGAGATTCACAATTTATCATGTAGCGTAAGGTCAGAGCAGTCCGATGTCGGCGACAGAAGGTACTCTTAATCAACAATAAAGAACATTTGATTTGATTATGTAAACGGCAACCAGTCCATGTGAACGTGAGGCAGTGCATCGAGAAGGGTCATTCTTAAGAATCCGCAGACCTGCCCTGAGAGGCCACATGGCTTCTCAGGGCAGGAACCTGCCCTGAGAGGCCATTGGCGCAATTAAGCAGTATAAATGGAAAACTCGGCTATAATTCTGATGAAACGGCGAACTATCTCGCCGATGTTTGACATGCACATTGTCGAGTCATGAAATTAAATGGATTAAAATGAAATATATTGAACGTATTGATATATCGACACTTAACAAATAAAACGAAAGTAATATTTCAATGAAAATTCATTCATAATAAGAAATGTATTTTTAAAAAGTCATGTAGTTAACCGACGACGAAAAGTTATGGTGATTATATAAATTTCAAAGCATTAATTTAATTATTCAAATATCCTATAGGCCTACATAAACAATTTGTGTCGTCCACTGATATCAGTGCGTTTCAATATGCTGTATATTCTAATTCAACAGTGAATTTTTCGGGGGTTTCTACTGTTTTCGCAGAAACTCTATTGTAATTCTGCTGATCCTATTTTTTTCTTCTCCGGGGTAAGGGTTGGTTGATCACATGTCATATTATTTTTCTTTATGTTAATTACCTGAGCGCAGGCCAACTTTAATCAGTTTTATACTTTATCTAATGACAATGGCATAATTATAGTTGCCACATGCAATAAGGCATACGCAATTGAATCTAATCTGATCAGCCCTGCGGGTGCAATTATATACGTAGTCTACTGTCGTCAACCTGCCCTGAGAGGCCAGTTTCATTCTGCAGAAATTAACCTGCCCTGAGAGGCCAGTTTAACTGCTGCAGTTTGAGTTCTGCAGATCACCTGCCCTGAGAGGCCAGTTCAACTGCTGCAGTTTGACTTCTGATATCAACCTGCCCTGAGAGGCCAGTTCAACTGCTGCAGATTGACTTCCGATGTCAACCTGCCCTGAGAGGCCACTTTCATTCTGCAAAAATCAACCTGCGCTGAGATGCCAGTTCAACTGCTGCAGTTTGACTTCTGATATCACCTGCCCTGAGAGGCCTGTTCAACTGCTGCAGTTTGACTTCTGATATCAACCTGCCCTGAGAGGCCAGTTCAACTGCTGCTGTTTGAGTTCTGATATCACCTGCCCTGAGTGGCCACTTTCATTTTGCAGATATCAACCTGCCCTGAGAGGCCACTTTCATTCTGCAGAAATCAACCTGCCCGGAGAGGCCAGTTCAACTGCTGCAGTTTGACTTCTGATATCACATGCCCTGAGAGGCCTGTTCAACTGCTGCAGTTTGACTTCCGATATCAACCTGCCCTGAGAGGCCGCTTTTATTCTGCAGATATCAACCTGCCCTGAGAGGCCACTTTCATTCTGCAGAAATCAACCTGCCCGGTGAGGCCAGTTCAACTGCTGCAGTTTGACTTCTGATATCACATGCCCTGAGAGGCCTGTTCAACTGCTGCAGTTTGACTTCCGATATCAACCTGCCCTGAGAGGCCGCTTTTATTCTGCAGATATCAACCTGCCCTGAGAAGCCACTTTCATTCTGCAGAAATCAACCTGCCCGGTGAGGCCAGTTCAACTGCTGCAGTTTGACTTCTGATATCACCTGCCCTGAGAGGCCTGTTCAACTGCTGCAGTTTGACTTCTGATATCAACCTGCCCTGAGAGGCCAGTTCAACTGCTGCAGTTTGACTTCCGATATCAACCTGCCCTGAGAGGCCACTTTCATTCTGCAGATATCAACCTGCCCTGAGAGGCCAGTTCAACTGCTGCAGATTGACATCTGATATCAACCTGCCCTGAGAGGCCAGTTTCATTCTGCAGATATCACCTGCCCTGAGAGGCCAGTTCAACTGCTGCAGTTTGACATCTGATATCAACCTGCCCTGAGAGGCCAGTTTCATTCTGCAGATATCACCTGCCCTGAGAGGCCAGTTCAACTGCTGCAGTTTGACATCTGATATCAACCTGCCCTGAGAGGCCACTTTCATTCTGCAGAAATCAACCTGCCCTGAGAGGCCAGTTTCATTCTGCATAAATCAACCTGCCCCGAGAGCTGCTGAAGTTTGACTTCCAATATCAACCTGCCCTGAGAGGCCAGTTTCGTTTCGATAATACAGATTTTTCCTACATTTGCAATCTAGGCTAGGCCTCACGCATGTTACCAAAATGAGTTTAGAAAATGTGTCGAATGTTTTATATTGACGTAATGAGCAATTGCGGCGTGCTCTCCTCATCTCTTCGTCACCTCCCATTAATGTGTGAGCAAGCCGATAGCCAGTTTAATTACGATGCGATAAGGACTTTGTTATTTAACACAAGTGCATTCATATTTATTGATGCAAACAATGCATATATAGAAATACGTATGCAAATGTAACACAAGAAAGTGAAGTGCAAAGAAATTAGAAGAAACATATAGCACGTTAATCGTAAATTATAGATTACAAATAAAAACAGCGCCGCTTGGAATCATATAATTTAATTTTTACAAAAACTTGTATCATCGTTATCATTAATTACCTTACATAGCAGCAAAATTCTATTCCTGAGAATAATTGTGATTTTTCTTCTTCATTAAGTTATAGATGAAATTTTTTATGATGTTTTGATAAGAAATGTTCCCACAGAGAAAAGTTTTTTTCATTTCTTTATTTCTATGAAAAATATTAGTATTTTTTAATTTGTTTCTGAAAAATACCAATTATAATTCTATTTTCTTATACATTTCAACAAAAATTCATATTTTGATTTTAGGTAACTTTTTTTTCCCTTACGTCTTGACTATTTAACTGTTTTAGCTTAATATGATTAAAAGCATTTGTATTTCTCAATTTATTTCTATAGAATACAGCGTAGTCTTCTATTGTATGATCGAAAACTTTAGTTTGAATCTGAATATCCCGATCACCTTGCCACCATTTCAGCTCACTCTGTTGAATGGGTTTTCATTTTCTATTGATTCAAACGACTGGCCTCTCAGGGCAGGTTTCTGCCCTGAGAAGCCATGTGGCCTCTCAGGGCAGGTTCTGGAAAATCTGCAGAATGACTCATATGAGTGCATCTAGTGCATCTAAGAGAATAAAGTTTTGAATTGAATTCATCCAGTAAAGCTTAGAGAACGTATTTCTAATTGCATTTTTATCGCTATAGAATTTTATGTCGAATATTCTGCGGAATGGATATGATTCTTGAACAGGTGCTACTGCTATTTTTCATAAGCTGTTCGGTTGACATCGGTTTGAGTCGCAGAATCGACCCTGATAACTCAATAGTATGGGGACCCGGCTTGGAGGCTCAGTTTTCCACCCCTGCGAGATTCTTCTACATCCAGGCTGTTGATGATGAAATGAATAAGTAAGTAAGATAATTAAACTCTATTTGTCAATGTGAATCAAAAACATATTTTTAAATGGATGTGTTAAAAAGCAAGCCAGATCAAGATCAGTAAAACCAATTGCAAACTGGCACTATATACAGTGCACTTCTGACACCCTCTCTCTGATTGATAATTATTGATTATAAATCATAAAACAATTTTGGGAGGAAGCTACAAAAATGCAATAGCGCCGTAATACTTAATCAAGCCTAAGCCTTCTAGGCTTAGTAAAAGAATTTGTTTAAACAATGGTCTCCTTTTATCACTCATGTTTGTACTTTTAAGAGTTTTTTCTATATTTTTCAGCATCACAGAATCTGTTGGTAAGGATGCCTTCGTATTTACAATTGAAGAAAAATTTTCATCTGGAGACAGCGTTGGTATCTGGACGCAAGTATTAGATCGGCAAGATGGTAGTTACATTGCAAGATATAGGTTGTATGGGTCAATGAATGATTTGGTACTTAAAGTTAAGCATCAAGGGAAACATGTGGCTGGATCTCCATATCTTCTTTCAGGTGATCCATTGCTTGTGTACAAAACACCTATACTAATTACTTGTATTGCCAATACAAACACTATTTATACATTCATAGGTTCCTTGCATGGTAGCAACTGTGATTGTCCAGAGCCAGATATCGACAAGTGGTCCAGGAATTTACATTGCCCACAATCATTCAAACAGATAGCAGATGATCTTAGTTTATTTCCGAAGATTGACATGCGCAGAGTGAATACTGAATATCGTAGACGATTTAATCAACCTGGCAGTATAAGTCTCTGTCATTATACTGTCATCGATAACAAGGTATTTAACATTGAAGGTAATCATCGAGATGAGAGTTATAGATTTTATGGGTATCAGTATTTTAAGTTCCAATTGTGTTATCAATGATGATCACGTTGGTATTATTACCCCTGACCTATATCTATCAGTAAATATCAGTCATTCCTATTGCGCTTGGGTTACGAGCAAGGATAATTGTCTGGCAAAATGTGTTTTGAGAGTAGCTGTTATGGTTAGAGTTGCTATCACGAAGTCACTGTTAACAAATGGTTCGTTTTATAGTTGACTCTACTGCTAGTGTGCACTATCGAAACCAGATGTTTTAAAACAGTCACTTTTCAGAAGTAGAATCAACCACAGAATTGAAAGCTACTAAGTAAAAGTAGACGTTTGAGCTCATAAGTGGGATTGACATTCTTGGATTCAGCCTTTCATATATGCAAGACAGTTATCCTTACCATTATGAAAACTATGGGGGTATGAGGGTTTGAAACCAATAGCCTCTTATCCTGGAGTCAAATGTTCTAGTCACTCCACAACCCAGCCGTGATTAGATTTTAGATAACGATTCATCAATTAAGATATAAATTTTCTTTTTGTCTCCAGATATATCGTCGTACGCAGGGTAAACATGTCGGTTTTAAGATGTTTTCTGATTCAATACTTCTGACACTTGCACGCCAGGTAGAGACATAATGTGCCTCATATAGTTTTAGATGGTGAAATGAATTTGTTAAAATTGAATTTCGTTATGGCTTCAGGTAAAACTACCAGATATGGAATTTCTCAGCAATCTCGGGGACTGGCCTTTGGAGTTTGAAAACGTGAATCCTCTGCCGATATTGTCATGGTGTGGTTCAGATGAGACTAATGATATCGTCTTACCCACTTATGAAATGACAGAATCTGCACTTGAAACAATGGGAAGGTATAAAATGACATGAGTTGTCTTTTGTATATTCTACTAAGATCATGATCGTGTACTCTTATTATACATACCAATATTTCAGACAAATGCTAGACATGCTTTCTGTACAAGCTAATGCCAGTCCACGATGGGAGGACAAGATTGCAAAAGGTTTTTGGCGAGGACGTGACTCTAGACAGGAGCGTATAGATTTAGTAAAGATGTCCATTCAAAATCCTGAATTAATCAATGCTTCACTGACTCGAATGTTCTTCTTTCCTCATGACAAAAATGAAGTAGGAGAACTTGTGGAACATATTTCATTTTTCGACTTTTTTAAGGTGAGTTTGGTAAACTCTCTCAATTTACTTGAAAGTTATGTCTTATGGATGATTTAACCGTCTTTTAAGGAGGCATTGTGTCCGTAGTTTTCCTGATGCTACCATGAGGGTTAATCATTGTCTCATTCATTTCCAGTATAGATATCAAATAAATGTCGATGGCACTGTAGCGGCATACCGCTTTCCATATTTGCTGGCTGGAAATAGCGTTGTATTTAAGCAGGAATCGAATTATTACGAACATTTCTATCGCGAATTACAGCCTTTTACTCACTACATTCCCTTCAAAAGTGATCTGAGTGATTTAGAACAACACCTCCAATGGGCAAAAGATAATGATGATGAAGTGAGTATATTATATGTTCAACCTGTAACAAGTATGGTCCAATGAGAGCTGACTGAATAAGAAATGTTAAAACTTTTCATCCATTAATTGTATCCGAGTTTGGATAACTGTGATTATGAAGATGTGGGTTACCAATCTTTATATCTTTCATACTTGACTATTACTTTCTAACATTCTTATTCTTTTCAGGCAAAACGGATTTCACGTAATGCTCAAAACTATGCCCGAGATTATCTTCAAGCCAACCATATTTTATGTTATTATGTGCAATTGTTTAAGGTAGATATTATCCATCAATACATATTTGAAAATATTTTTCACTTTCTGATGTTATGAACTAGCTGGAGCTTTCTGGATGTACGACTATCTTCCAGGAATATGCAAAACTTATGGTCACAAAACCAAAGATTTACCCAGATATGGAACTTGTTCCTCAGCCTTCAACACCTCATGAATGTCGATGTGGAAGTCACAAGGTATGTCATGGTAGACAACTTCACTGAGTGACCATTGCTTTTGATATTGATTTTCAGTTTTCTTTGTCTTTTTAGGTGAAAGAGGAATTATAGAAATGATATATGAGATTAGTGTATTACATGGTGCTAAATTAACTGACAAAAAGTTCAAAGCTATTTGTTATCTTAATAGTTATGAAGTTCTCTTTTTAGCCCACTTGGGACTTTTGTCCCAGCGGGCTATTGCATTCACTTTTCGTCCGTCGTCCGTTCGTCCGTCCGTAGACGGAATCCAGTTATTTTGGGAAGTTTTGAAGACGCTTCAAGGTAATGTCTTGATATTTGGGTTACACATGTATCTACCCTAGACACATCTTCAGCCCAAAAACTGGCCCTGTCAGATTCAAGATGGCCGACTGGCAGCCATTGTTGTTCGCCAAAATCAGCACTTTTTACACATTTTTTAACTTTTTGAGGGAAATTTTGAAGACGCTTTGATCAGTTACCTTGATCTTTCGGATATATGTGAATTCCCCCAGGGCCCATCAGCATAACAAAAATTGGGTCGATCGGACTCAAGATGGCCGTCCTATGACCTTTTTAGTGCCCAAAAATGTTAATTTTGGCCCAAAAAAAGTCCTGTAGCTTCCTACTGGTTTATCATTTCTCATTGCAATTTGTGATGGGTATTCTATCTTTGGAAAGGGATGTTTTATACCTGAGACAGGTATTTTTCATCAGCCAATTATGACGCAATTGGCGGCCATCTTGGTGTCAGCAGTACTCATTTGTAAGTGGGAAAAAGTTTTTCCACATTATATTGATACCTAAGCGTATTTTGTTACCACAATCGTTTAGAAAGTTGTAGCTCATAACGTGTTCTATGATTGTGGTGAGTTTCAAGGTCATTGGTTTTTGTATATGGCCACCAGGGGGCGTTGAATAATGCAATATCTTAGTATTTCTATATTATATTCGTATCAATGCATATTTTGTAACCACAATCAATTGCAAAGTTGTAGCTCATGACATCATCTATGATTGTGGCAAGTTTTAAGGCCATTAGTTATTCTATATGGTCATCAGGGGGCGTTGAATAGTAGAATAACTTAGTATTTCCTTATTATATTGGTACCTAGGCATATTTTGTTACCATGATCAATTACAAAGTTATAGTTCGTGACATGTTCTATGATTGTGGCGAGTTTTAAGGTCATTGGGTTTTGAATATGGTCACCAGGGAGCGTTGAATAGTAGAATAACTTAGTATTTCCATATTAAAGTGGTAACGAGGCATATATTGTTATCACAATCAATTACAAAATCGTAGCTGCTGACATGTTCTATGATTGTGGTGAGTTTCAAGGTCATTGGATTCTGTATATGGTCACCAGGGGCGTTGAATATTGAAATTGTTAGGTTGTTGAGCATTTGGAACCACTTCCCAAGTGGGCATGGTGTCCCTGGACCCCTAGTTTCATTTGAAACTGCATTAGTGAAAACAAGTCTTTATTGTATGCAGTGAAATCTTTTCAATTTATAGAATATTCTTACATTAAGAAGGGCTTACAAAATTCAAATAATAACTGTACCACATATTATACAATGTACTATAATTCCTTTACTTTCATATACATGCACAATTTCTTTACTTTCATATACCAGTTCTTTGTGTATTGATTTTAGGTCCGACTTTATGAACTGTCAGTGATTTCTACAAAATACTCTTACTGCAAAAAAGTGAAAAATCAAAACCTATATATTTATATGAATATATTTTCTAACACTTGAATTATGTAATAAAGATTTTTACTTTACTGTCTCGTCCTTGTTACATTTGTTTGATATGCACTGTGCTCCCGAGGATACTCTTGAACCATGGTATAGGAGCAGAGCAAGGAACTACAGAGATCAACCTTCCTCTCAAGTTACAATGTTTGCAACCTGGCTAGATGCCATATGTAACTCTGTGCTTCCTTCAAATATTGTGCTGAATTAATGCCATTAGCCGATATAAAGCCATTTGTTATTTGCTTCTTGGTTACATTGAAATCTGCTGGGCTGGCGGAAGCAGTCAACTGACATTGGCATCTCATACGGTGCGAGGTGTCAATCATGCGAAAAGTGTGCAAGGGATTCAGGGGAGGACAGGTGACAAATGTACCAGTACGTTCATGTACGTTATCTGCACCTTGCATGGTAGCATTTTGACTTCATACAGAGTTGATTAAGATATTCCAAGTACACCATGTTAGGAGTTGGACATGATCTGACCACAAAAACAGAGAAAGACTTCAGATGCAATTAGAATATTTATTATGACATATATTTTTACAAAGCACCAAATGATTAGAGATGTGGTGTATATTTAATTTTACTTCCAAGGAAGGCATGCGCTCCTTTTGTTAAATGAAAAGTACATGTACTTTGCTCCCCCAGCATTCATTTCATATACGAATAGGAATGTTGAGAGAAATCAAAACTTGATCATCAAGAGAAATTATCATTAAACATCTTAGTAATGTAGTTCATCTCTGTATTGCTGAAATAATTTCTTATTACTGTCCTTTGCGAGCATCAGCCATGAACTTCTCAATTTCCTCAACAGTTCTCGGAACATCTGTTAAATTTTCAATTCCAGTTTCAGTAATGGTAACTGTATCCTCAATCCGTACCTATAAACAAACAGAACTATTTAGTAACTATTTATTATAATTCTGATACCGTATGATTCATTTTTCATCCTGTAGAATGCAGTTCTGATAAAGGAACTAACATACCCCACCACTTCCTCTGTATTCATCAATTCTTTCCTTCACCATGAACTTAGCATGTTTTGGGTTGGCAAATGCAGCATCAAGTTGCTTTAGAAAAATAAAGAGACAAATACCAGATAACTTCAACCATGAACTAGGTGCTAAGTGACACCATGCCCACTACATGAGATGCTTGACTATTTGACAATTTCAACAAATCAAGCAAGGCCCCCTAGTGAACAAATACAGTAATCAATGACCTTAAAACTCAAAACAATGATAAAACATGTCATGGATTCTGCATTGATTTTGTGATTACAAAATATGTATAGGTGCCAATATAGATAGACAAATTGTAAATAATATGAAAATTAAGACAATCCATTGAAGCATCTTCAAATTACTGGCTTCAAAAGACAGTAGTCTTGACTAGGGAGCTGAAAGTTCTTTCACATTCAATAGGTGCTAATCTATTTACTCACACTTTCTATGAAGTAACATCCTGGTTCAATTGTGATAACCATACCGGCATCAAGTGCTCGTGTGGTTCGCAATGATTTCAGTCCAGGCTTTAGAATACGCTCTGTTCCTCCCTGATAAAACATAATTAGAATCCACAGATGCATGATTATGTTAATAAGACATAACAGGCATGAACTTCTCGGTCTTAGATCCAGCAGATCAAAGGTTGTTACTAGAGAGTTTTTCTTCATCACATAGGCAATATACTTTGAAAAGATTACGTTTATATCCCTGACAAGGTAATTGTCATTCTCAATGTACAAATGTTATGATTTACCTTGGGATAACCAGCGACATCATGAACGTCGATACCAAGGAAATGTCCTAGACCATGAGGCATGAAAACTGCTCCGAATCTACAGTCCATCATGTCATCAAGATCCCCAACGATTATACCATTGTTCTTCAAATGTGTAAGGATTGTCCTCTCGGCAAGGTAATGCATTTCAAGCCAACTTACACCTTTTAATGAAATATATCCGTATTAATCATTACAACGGAAATATATAGATTAATCATTTTCTATTTAATCTTACCAGGTTTGCACGCTTTGAATACACTTCTATTTGCATCTAACACAGCGTTGTAAATCACTTTCTGTTTTTCAGTGAATTTTCCATTTGCTGGGAATGTGGTTGTTATGTCAGATGTATAGCAGTAGTACTCGGCACCCAAGTCAAAAAGACTGTTGAAAAAAAAATAAGATAACAATGACAATGTATCAACAACACAACAAATTCAAACGGGTATTGCAATAATTCACAGTAAATGGGAGATATCAAACAGTACTCACCATAAGTCACCATCACGAATTGGCTGGTTATTTGCCGCGCCGGCATGACCATAATGTAATACTGCACCACTTGGTCCACTATGAAGATGAAATGGGTGTTACAATATATCATGACTAACAAATATTGATATGGAATTTTATCAAATGAAACAAATTTGAGAAAATGTAAGATCATACAACTATAAAACCAAAAACTGACACTTACCAGGCACATATACCGGTATATGCCAGCCATCTCATACCACCATTACGATAACAATAATCATGAAAAATACTGCAACAAAACCAATGAAATAATCTTAACAATAGACAAATATGAATTCAGTTTTTACACCCCCATATATAAGATACTAATCTAATCAATAGCTACAATGAGATTCTTGTGTGAAACAATTAACGCCTTCATAAAGTTGTGCATCAAGTTACCTTTCCATTTGAAACTCATGCATTCCTGGTTCAATTCGTCGCATCAGCTGTAATAGTCAAAAGAAGTTTGGATGATTAGACTTAAGAAACAAGAAACAAGAAAAAGAAACTGAAAAAAGGATACTCATCCCCTTTCCTTTAGAAATTGTTACCAAACTACTAACCTCTCGGTGCGCCTCGCTGCTGATTTTGTTGGCATGTCGGAGAACTTCTATTTCTTCAGCTGATTTGAAAACTCGGCTTTAAATAAATCACCAATAGATATGATAAGCCTAAGAACTGGTTTACCCTTAAACATACTTTAATAATGAAATGCACCAAAAGAAATTGTATATTTGATACAAATTCAAAAGAGCAGTCAATCTTACCATTCAGACATTTCGGGAAACAATGATGTATTGTTTACTTTAAACTTTTCAATTCCATCAAATGTAGCTTCTGGGTGGATAGTGTCGCTATCAGTGTTTTTCCCCCTCTATAAACAAAAATGAATTTAAGGACAGTGTTTTAGCATTCATCAATTAGGCTATATTCTTGTCTGGTCAAACTATGCTATTCTGTGTTTCTGAATGCTTCAGTGAATTTTAGAGTTCTCTCACTCACCAATGTTAAAACTTCAGAAGGATTTTTGTCGAATAATACACGAGGCATCTGCAATATAAGTCAAGATACAATTTTTTAGTCTTTGATCATATTCACCAATGTTCATTTGGAATCATCACCACAAAGTCTGTACAGTTAAAACGTAAATGCATATTTTTACAGCAGTGGAACTTAGAGACTTATTTCTTTTCGTTGGATTTTCTCTCTTCTGTTTCATTTCATTGCAAACCCAACTGACAACTGTGAAACTGGGATTTGGGGTCTAACTGATAGTTCGAGGCAATTTCACATATGATGAAAGATGTTTTATTGCAATTTGATGTCCTATTCAGACGACGACCTTCCAAAGCATACCATATTATAGCTACCATAATAAAGAGACAAATTCAGAAATAATTTTCAGGTCATGTCACAATAGGACGTTATTCACCCAGCATCATTAGCCAGGTTATATTTACATGTGAGTCACATGATCTATTTACATGTGCACAACATGTCTGGCTGAATGCCAGGTAACATGAGGCGTGTTCATGAAAGTCAACGTCAACTGGTCGTACTCACTGAATATGCACAAGTTTTTTCTACAAGCTACTGTGTGCATGTTTACAAAATTTATCAACTCGTATGAACTTAAAACAACCTTAGAATATATGGCTTTATTTTCTACACATTATACTCTACAGATACACCCACCCGTAGTAAAGGTCATATACAGTTACCAAAGCGGTTCAATGATCGGTGTCCTTTTATTTATTTCCTATCATTGGTGAAGCTTTGATATAGGATCATTGCTCAGGTCTCAACCATGATGAAACAAACATATCCTGGTAAATACACTACAAGGTATCACAGGATATTCTTGAGGTCCAAGAAAAATTCGCCAATCCAGAATATGAATACATCAAATGTGAAAAATGTAATAACATCACCATCATTCAGTATTTGGGTGAAATATTTTCAATAAAGTAAATCTATGTTTCACCTTGGAGTGTCAAATGATTACTCCAAGGTTTCACTGTGTAAACCTCATTGGATGCGTATCTATCAGGCTGAGGAGAGGTACTACTGCATGCACAATCTAGTCTCTTGTGCAACGAGCAATCTGCTCAGAAAAGTAGTTCCAATTGGGTAAAGTGTCCTTTAAGGAGCTAGAGTGCATAGCTGTCAAATCTAGATCATGAAAAAATGATCGAAAGAATCTAGATTTATTAGGTGGGTGGAAAAGTTCACGCTGCACTGTTTATGTTTGCGCAGCCCAAGGTCATCTGAACACACAATTGATTCCATTCTTTTTATTTTCATCCATATTGTGATGACAGCACAATCAAACCCGATTCATTCAAAATGATGAAACTTATAGATGACACTCTTTCATTTCATTCAATTTCAGTAGATTTCAATCAAATAGCAGACAAGAAGATATGATTACCTCACAAACCCAGTGACAATCATCCACTTCATATTTGGCTTTGAAGTGATCCTTGTCTTCCAATCTGTAAGTGAAAATGAGTAGAACAATTCTTGTATGATTAATCAACAGATTAACTTTAAATTTTCTTCAAATAAGTAAAACCTTTTAGGTTGGCCTTAAAGGACTTGAATAAGTTCCTAAAAATATGTTTCCCTCCGTTGATTGTCAAGGAAATTTTTTTGAGAGCCTCATCAATCTATCCAAATATCTAAGTCGAACGCATGACTAACAGGCAAATAGTTAAAATTGGAATGACAAAATAATACGATTACTTACTTTCCCATCCATACTGCATAATCAGGGTGTAATTTCGGGAAGAATAGTTCAGCTTTGCCAGTATCTACATCAATTGTACCAAAAACATCTGGTTCCAAAACACCAAAGGCCCAGTGGAAGTAAGACTCCTAAAAAGAGAAACATTAAATAGAATATGAGAGTTGCGACTTGACACGTAATTTGCACCCTAGAGTGTCTGTCAGCTTTGGCAAAAACATTTCCAAATGGAGAATAACAATGTAGGCTGTATTGTGAGTTACACATGGGTGTGGCTTCTGATGGCCTTCGACATGAAAAACATTAAATCAAATGTCTGGCATTTTTATTTATAGTGTAGGCAGAGGTAAATATCACCAAAATAAAACAAATATTATTTTTTTACCGAATCTAGACATTTAGAATGGATTTTTACCACACCCAACAAGGAGAGGCAAAATGTAATATGCGTAAACAAAAACAAACAATTGTGCGTTGATTTTGTTCCTGGAATCAATCCCCCTGACAAGTCATCGACATATTGACATCATGCAGGATATGCAGTTGATATTTACTATGTTCTCCGAAGTTTGTCAACGCAGGACTTGGCAATGGACATCTGGAGCATGTGCCCCTGTCCAATATTGTCCACAACTCGCGTGGCAGCGAACACAATGACTCAAACCACATGCATTACTATTTATACCACATGACATGATTACACACGTTGCATTGAGGCGCATTTAAAACAACCATGCCAGCTCATGTGTACGATTATAGTAGGATTTATAACTTCGATTGGCATAATTTAAGTACTGCACTGGCTCGATGCCAACCAGCTCGCAGCATGTTCCAGGAACTAGGCATACAGAGTCTAGACCGAGCATTATTGGTATGCCAGCCAACAGGAACTACTTTCTTTTGCCAAACCCGGAACGTGCACATGTCATTATACGTATAGGCTATTCATAAGATAGGGACAAGATATGATATTCATATGAAACAGATAAATACATATAAGATAAAGGCTGCCAAGGCACTAGATTTGTTGCTGGCGATTTGTCAAGCTGAACTATAAGACATTATATATGAATGGGAATTAGAGTTCAGGGGGTCACATTTGCGTAGATGTTTGTTGTTTATTTTCAATCCTTGAATGAACTTGCTCAAAACATTTACATAGTGTTAATTTCACGTCTCAGTCATTATTTCAATTGTCTGTAGTTAAATTTTTGCTGTCATATAAAATTATTTATAAATATGATTCCATGAATGACTTGAGGGTTAATTCTATCCTATTTCTATTTTGAAAGTATGCATTTCAAACTACAGCAGAATAATCAATGTTTACTTTTCAACAAGAATTCTAATTACAAAAAAATCTAATTCAACGAAATGAAAGGTAAAACCACCTTTTCTTGAACCAAACTTGATACGATCCTGTCCAGAATAATATTGGCAAAATAAAATCATCAACATCTTAAACTTGCTCCCTTTATTTCATCTGCATTCTCATTATCTATAAAACTGCGCAACTTGATCAAATTGTCATTTTTTCCCTATCAAGATTCCTTCGACCAGGTGGGCGTCGACACATGATATAAGACTACAGTAACTGTTGTATTGTTGACAGAATTACGATTGCTTGCCTGGAGATAAGAAGTCCCAGATGTTTTTAATATACCAAGTGTCAGTCCACAACCCCTGGGCCAGGGCTCGTACTGGTATAACGTTAAACCTATGCATCAACAACAGGCCCTGCTCAAAACGGAGGAGATCCTATTGGTAAGATATTAACCGACAACAACTCCGCAGATGCCGTTGAGAATGAGAAGTGTCTTACTTTCTATTAGAAATCAATGTGTTTACATTCGCGGCAGCAGTACTGGTGACTCGTCCTTCAACCCGCGTTATTGCGGAAACCCGAGTCTCATCCAGTCCACTGGTACTTTTTTATTGCTGTTTACATATTGCACACCCAAAACGCCTCAAGAAGCAATGGATTAATTTACCAAGCAGTAATTACAAGCTGTTAATTAATTTCACGTTCAGGTTTTTTATAGTTAAGTTCAGTTGGCAAAGTGTCAAAGGGCAATAATCTCGAAAAATAAAATAGGTTTATTTATCTAGTTTTAATCTCTCTGATTATGTTTATGTGACGTAGTTTTATGCTGGCAACCACACTTTATTGAATTGCCAGGGATAACACCGGGGCAGGCAATACACACTTTAACTTGGAAAATTGCCACATATTTTGCAATGATTTGGTTTGTATAGGTCTATCTATGTAAACCTTGAACCATTGCACCGGTTTAGTCGGCTATAAATTACCAATTTTACCAGCGACTCTCCGTATGAATACCATTCAGGAAAGTGGTTTACCTCCTATATAGCAGAGAGCTCGAAAATAATAATCTTATGAGCGAATTTTTATCACGTTGAACAAATTCTAAGAGGTGACTTTAGAATATTTAGTGGATCAGTGGATAAGATGTAAAGGGTACAGCAAATGATAAAACAAAATCTCAAAATCACCATGACCATTTCATTGTCACATATCTAGTAAGAAGATGATTTGTCATTCTCAACACTGATGATACAACAGCACTAATATCATTTTGTACCAGCAGGCCTATATAAAAATGCACATCTAATTTTTCCTTGTATACAGTAGAACTGTGTTTGTAAGCCAGGCATCATCTCTATCTAGTATTTGGAATATTTACAACGCAATTCCTATTCCTACTGCCTGGGTCGTAATATTGATTGTGTATACACAAGCAGTCAGCAGCACCCAGGGTTGCCTGATTCCAGGTCCCTGAAGTTATCCCGACTCGTTTATTCACGCAAAATCCATATCTAATTCTTTTCAAAATCAAACAAAAATCCCATTGTTCAGGAGAAATTTGTTTTAAATTTCTTTTCGCTCCAAAATACAACAAGGCCCATATGGCACAGTGCCAGGTGATTGAAATGGCCATTCAACAAATCAAATACATCCACTTTTAAGGAAATCATTGTGTCATTCTACCGAATTAAAATCTCCTGTCGAATTCCATTGGTTAGAAACCAGAAAACCCCCATTCACCCTACGTAACATGCTTTTTTCTATGCTGTACAGAACATATGAATACCAAAGTATTTTGCTAGTGTACCATAGTTGTGAAATCATGGATTTCCCAAGTTCCCATTCATTAATTACAAAAATGACTAATACATTAAAAACCAAAAGGTAGATTTGTGGCTAAACAGGGCCGTACCTAGCATTTGAATTTGTTTGATGGGGCAGAGAAACCCGAAAAGGGCAGTTCTAGGCCTATATGATATAACAATAACATTTGCAAAAAGGGCACAACTTTTACAAAATTTCTTGGGGAGCAACTACCGCCGCTGAATACAGCCTAGATAGATAATGCCACATTGTACCACAAATTACGAAAGTCTTGATTCATATTACTGAATATTTGAAAATATTTCAATTAACTTTTCGGTGGCAATTAAGATGATACCGATTGTTTTGAAAGCAGTAGAATAGCATTCATATACAATGATTCTAAAAGCTTAGCTCTTGTTCAATACGTGTTGACTCACTAAAACCCTGATATGACTCAAAAATAAAGTCTGCTTTAGTTCGTATGACTGGTGGTACACAAAGTCTGCTGTATTGATGAACTGCATTGAACAGAAACCTCGAACCACGAATCCAAAAACATGTTAGAGATTGAGATCACTACTATTGTGTAATTCCATGAAATAATTGGTCATAATGGTGATAATTTTCATATTCCTGTTTCACTCAAACTTCCTTCAGTTCATTCGGCCACAACTATTGAGGCAAGTCATTTCTGAGGCAGTTTCAGTGAATTATTCTAGATGATTGCCATTTCATGCATAACAAACATCTGGCCATCAGAAACCAGGAAAAAAAATTTCAAGTTCATTTCTCATGCTACTCGATATATTTGATTAATTCATAATAACAAACATGAAAGGAAAGGGGAACTTTGAAATCTCTTTCTTGCAACAATGAGTACTAGTTCACTAATGTATATAGAGTATATTGATTCAGGAAATGAAAAGCTCTTTAACGATTACCCAATAACATATATCATCAAAAATTCATAAAGACTAGTCCGTCAGATGTTACCCAAACAACATGCATCACAGTAAGTGTCGAACGAGGAAAGTCATAAATCGTCTTATTTAACTCAATCTGATGCCAGGATACGTGATTGTGATGCAAGAACACATTCTGCATGGAACCTTATCCAAAAATGAGAACACAAAGCAAGCCACGTCAGAAAATTTATCATATCTTATGAATTTTTGATAACATGAATGAGAAACATTTCATAACAAGAACCAACAAGAAACCAAAATATTTCAGATACATAGTTATATAGGTTGCATAGGTCACGTTAAATGACAACTCGGGCACAGGAAATACATTTCTGTTACCTTCATCGTTTGATAAATAAAGGAAGGTTCAACTTTAAGAAAGGTATTCACAGTTTGAGGTGCCGGGGAGGCTGTCAAATTTGATCCTACTATTTTTTTGAAGAAAATGTGTTATAACAGACTCCACATAATTCAGGTTGGGACTGTTAAAATTCCACCAAGTCTACTGTCAATAACTAGAACAAGATTGAGGGTAAACATGGTGAATAATGTAACTGAAATAAGTATTAACTACATAATTTAAGTACAAATTAAGACACAAGGACGCATTTTGAGTACATGTCAATGGCAACCTTTTCATCTTGAACTATGAAAATCAATGATTTTGTAAATTGGATGCAGATGAGATAATAATTAACAATTTCATTACCTGCCTGAATAGTAGCTCGCGGTCACTACTATAACGGCATTGCGTTTCTCCCCCTTGAAGTAGGATCACTGATCCACTTTTTACATCATCGCGAGCTTTTAAACAATTGCACAGTCGTTGACGATTATTTTTATGTAGTCTTAAGGGAACTTTCAGGTTGCTCCCTAACTGGTAAAAGGCCCTGAAAAAATATAGTATAGCAGAGTATTGATGAGGGGCTTTGTTAGCCTTTGCATCACTCAGTATTCTCATTTTGAAAGTGCAACATGCAGTGTGAAGGTTCACCGTCCTAATGAGTATCTATAAATAATAGTCATACAGCTACAGGGACTGTTCAATAACCCAATTTTTTGTCCACTCCAGCCTATTTTCGAATGCATAAGTGCACAACTTTGTTTTGATGATTGGATGTTGATGAACCCCTGTGACTGAAGAAGCCCAATAATTGGAAAGGTTACCGGTACTAATTGCGATGTAACAAAATGATCATCATCAAAGACAAAGCTCAGTCTGATTCTGAATGACACTTGAGCGATGTACCCGGGCTCATCATTGTTTGTTAGATACTAGATTTCACGGTAAAAGTGCAGATCCGCACCTCTCCGCATAAACGGTTCAATCAATTACATGAAATATCATTGTTTCAGATTCAAAATGTCATCAGCAATTCAGTACATTGCCATTGGCTAATTTTAAGATATCATCACTAGTCAGAGTAGAAAGATTTTAGCCTGGATTCTGTCATTCAGCAGATTGCGTCAACCACGAGAGGTGCGGATCTGCACTTTTACCGATTTCACTTTTGATTATCTTTTTTGGAGTAATCATTGAACTGCAAGCTACCACACGCACTGTCTGAATGACTTGATTGAGTTCTTCACTTCATTCAATATTCCATTTCCAACCAACAAAAGTAAATTTTTTTTTAGAATAGCCAAAGGTACAAAACCCGAGCTGAAGAGAAAGTTGATACTGGCAATGCAATCTAACCTCATAATCAATAGACTAAAGGGATGCGTTCATGTGTGTCGGATTCTTATTTCCAGGCAGGTACTACTTTCATTTTGATAACGATGTACAATGAATAGGTTTACTTACTCGTCAGCAACGGACGCCATTTTAAAGTGTCACATGATCGACGTGCTCATGTGACTTAGTTTGGTGAATTTACGTTCGAATCCCGAAATACCTGTACAGCACCCGGGTGGCTCCTCGCTGACTGTAGCCGGCATGGAATGTCGCAAACCACAGTGACCAGGGAAACCTTTGCAGGAGTCCTGCATCCTTCATAAAAAGGGTTACAATTTCGCCCAATGCCACGACGCAGCTAACATTGGTGAAAATTCGACAAAAAGAAAATGCATTAGTATTAGATTTTTTGTTTTATTCACCCGTGATACGGGTTTTCACATAACAACTTCATTATCATCAATTCAAGGAGGAAATGAAATAAATGCGCTCAACACAGCACCATGTTTAGCCTATCATGTTTACATCTCGCATATTTTACACATGTTCATATAAAGTTTATATTTTTTTTATTTTTCTCTATGAAAGACTTTCTCTTTGGTACAAGTGACATTTTACAAGTACAGTCAACCCCCAATATACAGCCAAACGCCTGATTTTTACCGAGAACGTAACATCTGAATTTTGTCAGTAACCTTAACCCAATGAAGGCAGTGTATCGGGGGTCGACAGTAAATCTGTACAAAAAATGCAATGTATTCACAAAACAACATTTCAAAAACTATCTACAATAACCGGCTTAACGTTACATACGAAATAAATCTGCAAAATTTTGATCTTTCTAGAAGATCAATTGATACTAGTAATTATCGTCAAAATTCTATGTACATTAATTAATTGCAAACGATTCTTTTAGTCCAAAATATGCCAGCAAATGGATATAAATAACTCTAAAAAATATACCTCGCTTCGAAGCAAATGAAAAGAAATATGATTGACCTTAAATATCAAGGCTTTAAGTTTTCAATGTCAATTGTTCAGTGGATTGTATGAGATTGATATAATACAGTACATGTTATTGTTTATATATATATACACACACTAATTTTCGAGTGCTGCCTTATTATTTTCATCTTTTCCACTGGCGAATTTCGAATATATTCGACACGTCGCCGTGGCACCGAGCGGTACAGTACTGTGCAGCAGCACACGTGGTAATAATGGCGACATTTCCCGCTCGACACAGCTGTCGTGACTCACACTTGACAGACTCCTCGCGCCAGGGTCCTGCATAGTCATGATTCCTTCACGCTTTCCTTGATAGTCCGAGGTAAAGAATACGATTGATTTACATAAGACGTCGTCCGAGAGTCCATGGTTCACAATATTTATACGATAACCGCAGCGCGACCGCCATTTCGTACTTTTCAACGCATAACACGCTCCAGTGCCAGGACAGATGGTACCGTATATACCCTGGTCATTTTACAGTCTTAGATATATAGATGATTATTACCCGTTTTAATGTAACGTAGATATATATATACGGAGAAAAATAATGCCCAAATGAAATCCCTGGAATGATCAACGTTCAATGGATGCTGCACTTTCAAATGTCTAAATCATCGTCGTAATAAGACCTTTTGCGCACGAGTTCGGGGGAACCCGGACTTATTAACCTATTTACGGCTTCTTTAATAAGGGTGCCTTCCCTCAATAATTCCTGTAATAGTTCGTACGGTTCGGACGATTTGCCGCCGCAATCAGTCTTATGATGATGTCGCGGATGATGACAATGACACGAAGATGAATTGTTTAAAATATCCTGTGAATGTCTGATGCCGTTGTGATGATGATGTTTACACGGAATGGAGTATGGTGAAGTCCTATGAACGGAGTGGCTTTTCCTGCTGCTGTTGCTGCTGCTACAGTTATTTTGTCCGAATGCACGTTGTTTGTGTTTGGCTTTTAGTCGCAACGTTTCTGTAATCTTTTCTACCAAATTGTCTATTTCAGCGTTCGCGGTCGATGGTGTTAATTCAGAGAACACCAGTTCCTCCTTTTTGATGGGCATTTTGGCGTTAATATCCACACAGAGTCTGCCAGAAAACTGATGTTTTTCGTTATTTACAGTGAGTTAGCCCTCCACGCCGGCGAAATGTGAATGAATGGGCGACGATCACGCTATCATAACAAATATATAAACCCAAGGTGCGGAAATAGTACCAAGCGTTTTGAAAGTTTTATAGAAATATAGCATAATTTATTCCTGTAGATTTATCAAACAAGTCTCTCACAATTGATCCCAATACCAAAATGTCACTCCGAAAGGCCGAAGCTATGGAATTATTGTTGCTGAAGACGTGACCTCGTAAACTCAGCGCATGGATACAGTGATAGAATACTCGCGAATGGTGAATCGCCAGCATTGTAAACAACGTGTATATTATAATGTCTGGATAT
The DNA here is from genome assembly GCF_964204645.1 of Tubulanus polymorphus. NCBI lineage: Eukaryota > Metazoa > Nemertea > Palaeonemertea > Tubulaniformes > Tubulanidae > Tubulanus > Tubulanus polymorphus. The sequence continues at coordinate 7,073,991 of NC_134027.1, read as the reverse complement.
CGCTGCGCTATTGAACATAATTCTACCCAAACAACCAAAACCACGGATAACACGTATACATTCATCGAAGCGGTATTTTACGCTTGATCGAATCAGAATTATGAAATACTAGGAGATAATGCTGAAATTATATACTCGTGTATCTCTTCGGATCTCCTCGGCGGGAAAACAATTCAAAACGATATTCTATTGAAACACGTGTGTATTACCCATACGTATTATCGATTCGATACATGAATATTTGCGACAATGAGGCCCGTGCCGAAAATGAATACAATTTGTTTTTATGTATATAAAGTATCTTCTTGTGGCGAAGATTTCGACGCAGTCGTGGTATTACATGTATATACAATGTATAGTATCGTCGGCCATGAATGACACGTGGAAAGTCGTTAACATCGAGAATCATTCCGAAATTAATCTAGTAGAATAGCCACACTCAGCGATGTAGAGTAAAAAGAGATTAAAAACATATTACGTACATCACACATTTGAAAGGGTGAACGGGAAAATGGCCATGAAAAAAGGCCAAGGATGGAATGGAAAGAAAACTAGATAAGAAAAAAATAACTACGTACCATTCCATTAATATCCACAGAATTGAATGTACAGATAATGCACCAGGACGTGTCACTTTCTGAGATTATTAGGTAAATTAGTCCTCGCTGGAAATGTTAATTGTTAATTTTCTTGGATCAATTTTCTTACTATTGGAACGATGCTCTTCCACTCAGTTTGAATATTGACTCCAAAACGAAAGAGTCCATGCATGGTTTAAATGATAGGGCAGTTCGCTGCCCATGAACGATTTCCAAATCAACGTGTACTGACTTATATGATTCTGGAATATGGATGATTTCAGTGGTCTTGCATTTAACATCCACAGGGGCGGATCCAGGGGGATGGGTAGACAGTATTGGAAGGAAATTTTAAGGGCACCTTTCTGATCTTAGGGCACACCCAGTATCCAGGTCAATACGAGTGCCGAAGGCGCGAAGTCCTTCGAAGGGGGTATGGGGGCCCTCCCCCAGAAAATTTTGAAAATATGGTACCATTTAAAGGCTTTTAGAGGGCTTCTAGAGACTAATTCAGAGCTCTAGAGACTAATTCAGAGCAATTCAGAATAAACGACCCGGACACGGAATTAGCGGTTGCTAAAATAATGCCTTTTAAAAATATTGCCGGTGAAATTTCGAAGGGCACTTATCAATTCTAGACCGTATTGGGCAATACGGCTAATACGGTCTGGATCCGCCTCTGATCCATTGAATTCATGGAATAATTGCTTGCTTGGTCTGCATTGTGTAGTACCCCGGTATCACATATTCTCAATTAATTATAGGAACTAATGTATTTTATTTGTTTAACTCGAGCTATGTACAATATGCCTCATGAAAAATGAATAGCCGATATGTCATTAGATATAAAGATCAATATCGATATCAACATTGCAGGTACGTAGATAGTTTCATCTCCATTTCTTATAACTTTTCCGTGGCCATTTTCTTTCTGAAGATTAACATGTCTTTTTTATTTGTTTTTAACAATACATTTCGTTTTTAATCCATTTACGTACAGTCGGTTTCAATGTTATTACGTACCTATCCGCTTTTCCGTTCATTCTCTAATCCAAATTGATCGATTTACTAATCCACACGACACTCAAGATAACACAACAACACTTATTTCAAGATGTGTTAATTATCAGTCTTTTATTCATCTATCAGACTCAATCGGATTAATTCTCAAACAAAGATATTAAACGTGTAGGCCTACATCGTGCATTCATTAGGATTTGCCAAGCATGAAATTTAGAGAACTTTCATCTATCAGAATGTGATTCGCCTTAAATACGCAGCATGATCCTTATGTCGGCCGGATGTCTGTCGATTCTTGGTGTAATCATTTGAATCAAAATGGTATAGTTCTGGGCTAAAAAGCCCCGTGGTTTCCACAGGAATTTCAGCTAGTACATATACATGTATATAAGAACGTCCAATTTTTTACCAAATTTCACATCAATTTTTTAGATCTCCTTTGATTCGTCATTGTTATAAAACTTATAACCACCAGAATCCATTAGTCAATCGGAAACTGATCAAGGCTTCAAGTGAATCGCCAAATTTGGTACCAGTTCCTATGAAAACAAGAAAGAAGAACACTTTGTTTCGATGGGTTCAATTCATAACATTATCGGGCAAATCTTCACGGAATATTTACCATATGATTGACAACATTATCAGGTATTTGATTTGAACCCTTCACCTTGTTAAAGAAAAAGAAATAATCAACAATATGATTTTACGTATGGTTCCACTGTACATCGGCAATAGTCGTGCTTGTATTCGGTAGAAATAAGTGCATCATTATTTTATTTTCCTTGTAGAGCAAGCAATGAATAAATATAATATTTACAGATGATTAAACAAAATTATATAGGCCTAGTACCATTTGTTTTTCTTTAGCGGATAGTTGTGATTCTAGTGATTCGACTAATTTTGATGACAAATTCAAAGTTTCAGCTTGGATTTTGCTCACGGGAAACGTTCGTAGAAATTCCTTCAGACTCTCTTCATCGACGTTTACAGATTCTAGAAATTGCATATTGGCAACCTTTATCTTTTGCCCAACCTCCTGTAAATGTAATGCAGAACATATCATTTCTGATCAAGCGGAAATCAATTACGTATTAATTGTGGAATTGTGATCGCTTTCAATGAACCTGTAAATCATATGCGGGACAAGAATCCGGAAAATATGTATTTAATTCTTCCTTCAACTCGGTTAATGAACATGACTGCTTCAACCTTTTCACAACAACCTTAAAAAGTTTCACCATATACGATTTTAGATTAACGGTATTTACGTAGAAAGGGAAATTGCATTTTCCTCTATAGAATAAACTTACCAGCATTTTTAAACCTTGGATTAATTTCAAAAATGATGGCAATGGAATGAGTGTTGGTTGAGATTTATAAAGGGCCACAATTATGTCGAGAAGTAAGGGGGATTCGTCAATATTTTCAAATCTTAGGAACTTGTGCAATGCAGCAACGCATAGCATATTATCTGAAAAATCTGCAACTAATTTGAAAACAAGGCTTAAATCCTGCACATAAACCAAAAATATGAGTAATGAATTAATTGTTTTACCATCATACAAAGCCATTTGTATCGAGTTCAGGACGGATGAATCTGAAAATATATTCGCCAATTCGTAACTCAAATCATCATTTTGGAGGTTTTAAAGCGGGAAATGTTTAAGGCGGCAAATAGCATGACCAAATTTCCTGAAATAATGGCCTACTTTTGATTACCACATTGGGATAAGGCATTTAGATGAATATCGATTCGATATGTAATTTCAAGATTACCGCTATTTGCTATTTTCGGGTTTATTTTTATCTAACGATCCATAGAAGGTGTTGCTGACAGAGGCTCCGATTCACTTCGCGCCACGTACGTTCATTTCCGTTTAATCGGGAAAACCCTTACCAAACAGTTGCTTCCGGGTTCAGATATTTCTCGTGAGAATGTGTCCATATACACGATGAGATAAGAGAGAAAATGTCTTGATTTAAGAGATGTAATAGAAACCACATACGTAGGCCTTGCCTAGTACGGTAAATATGCCTTCACCATTTTCTAATCTTTTGACGGAACAAAACTAAGGACAAGGTTGACAATCCATTGAAATATGTCCCGACCCGAGTAGTGAGGTCCAACTGGTCTGCAGTTTAGGTCACCTTTCCTCTGTGTGGCGCTAGTGTTATCATTGAATAGTGTTTTGGTAATAACATAGCCATTAGGCGTAGGGAGGGACGCCTAAATAAAATCGCTCCTAGGTCAACTGTCTAAATCACAGGAGCTCGTATCAGAGTTGTAGGTAATGTAAAAACGATAATCTGTTAATCCAATGTATATAGTATATATGAAATAATATATTCTATATATACTATATACATTGGATTAACAGATTATCGTTTTTACATTACCTACAACTCTGATATGAGCCCCTGTGGTCTAAATAAGCACCTACTCCATGCCTCCGGCATCATTCAGTCACTAACCGTCTTTCTTTCGAATTTCTTTCAGATCTTTACAAGTTCAGCATATAAATCTAAATAGCAACAGAGCAATGAAGATAGTTAATTTGCTATTACAAATTGGCGTTATCATCATGATTCACCAACATATTGGACAATGCTGGGCGAAAGGACCACTCAAGAAGATAAGTCAAGTTTCAAACTTAACGCGAAAAAACAGAGATGTGTCACGGCATGAACCAATTTACCAACAAATTACTAACACTTCATTGAATTTATCACTGAAATTGGAGTCAAACTCCATCACTGGATTAAAGCCACAACCTGAACCAAAAACTGAACCAAAACCAGAACCAGAATCGACTTCAGAACCAAAACCAGAACCAGAAACAACTTCTAAACCAGAACCAGAGTCAACTTCTGAACCAAAACCAGAACCAGAATCGACTTCAGAACCAAAACCAGAACCAGAAACAACTTCTAAACCAGAACCAGATTCAACTTCTGAACCAAAACCAGAACCAGAATCGACTTCAGAACCAAAACCAGAACCAGAGTCAACTTCTGAACCAAAACCAGAACCAGAAACAACTTCTGAACCAAAACCAGAACCAGAAACAACTTCAGAACCAAAACCAGAACCAAAAACAACTTCAGAACCAAAACCAGAACCAAAAACAACTTCTGAACCAAAACCAGAGCCAGAAACAACTTCTGAACCAAAACCAGAACCAGAAACAACTTCTGAACCGGAGCCAGGAACTGCTGAGCCCTCATCAGAACCACCATCAGAATATCCATTTGCAGAACCTGTTCCCGATTGGGATGTGGCTAAAAGATTGTGGGGTGCAGCTTGGGACTTTCATATTTATTTTGTTGGTATTGCATTCTGCATACTGGCCACCTATTCATTGATTAGTGTGTTTCGCTTGTATAAACGTAAACATCTTCTCAGTCAAAAATTCTTCATTTCATTGAATGTCATAATTTTCATTATGTGTTCACTGAGAGCTTTGTATTTCATGATTGATGGATACAATTCTCACAAAACTTTCAAACCAATTGCGATTGACTATTTTTTCTATACAAGCGGATTTCCATGTCTGACGTCAGCATTTAGTATTTTGTTTCTTGCGTTGCTTCAGACAACAAAAGTGCAACTATTGCCGTCAAAGGTACAGAAGACACGATACCTTGTGATAATAGTGGTGGGACATTTTACACTTTCAATCGCTACAGATATAGTTGTCGGCTCTATCGCCAGTGCTCGCGTGATGCTGTTGATTTGTCAACTCGTGTCTGTGATATGGGGATTGTTTCTCTTTATCGGATATTTCTACATTTTTAGTAAACTGTACAAGGCGGCTCGTCGGCGACAAAAGGAAATCTTACAATTGACTTTAGGAAAATTGCGTTTACCAGGAATTACCCCGATTCGAAAACCACCACGCTTAACTTTATGTCTCGGCGTGAAAGTGACCTTTGTTACATCTCTGTTTGGTCTCGTAATCGCTGGATTGCATATTTACGCAATGTCTGGTGTGTACGGTGTTTTTTCCAGCAGTCAACCAGAGCCATGGCCGTGGTATATGCTGCATTTATTCTTGCGTATCACAGAAATCGTAATGTGTTTCTTAATGAGTTACATCGCGACTCAACCGTTCCGATATCAGAAGAAAACGCAAAAATCATGCTGCGATTATTACATAGTTGCGCCGTGCCGTAGCATTTGCGTTGCGAATGATTATGAAACGCGAGAAGAGAGCATCTATTGGAATGAAATTCATGGTGTTTCTGTTTCGTATAGCCCGGATGATGACTTGATCAACAGAACAAATCGTTATACAATTGAAGAATCTTCTCCTTTAAACAGCGAAGATGATATGTTGTCTTCAAATCGTGCACAACCATTCATTAGAGAGGAGGAATACAAGGATATTGAACTCGGGCATGGCCCTATTGTCTTAAACCCAAATGTTTTATACCATAGAAACTCTGATCTGAAAATGTATGAAACTGAAGAACGTACATTACATCTTCACGACGAATTTGGCGAAACTGCCGATTTCGACTTTAATCCACCCACTTCCAGCACCAGCAACCTTTTGGATAATATGGATCCAAGGAATAAGATTTTAGAACCGCAACGTTCCACATCTGTAAATAACTCCGTTGATCCACTCGGTGTCATGAACAAGAGTCCTGTATTGAAGAAAAATTCTGCTCCCGTAACACCAAAATCATTGACTCCTAAATCCCAAACTAATTTTGGCTTTTCTCCGAATTCTATACGAATGCTTAAAAGAGGGTATAGCAACTTAGAAAATGTTGACGATGATGATGATGATGATAAAAGCGACGATGATGATTTCGATGTTACTGATTTTAAACATCGTGCAGTACGAAGGTGCATCAGTGAAATACAACCGTCTTCGAATTCATGCAGACCTGTTGAATCGCAACGCGCTAAATCGGCACAAGATTTGAACCGCAGTAGTATACCAGAATGTGATGATGAGTTGGATGATGAGAAACCACGTATACCACTTCAAGTTGAAGTACAAATAATTAACAAAGATCCAAAAATCAATACATAGTAAACTACATAAGCGAGTTCTGTAGTTGTTCAGCAAGTTCTGCAGTTAAAACTTAAAATTTATTTGAATTGAGAATCAGATTTTACTAACACATGTGTGGAGTCTTGATGCATCATCATTCATCTTTGACTGGAATTCTTTTATGCCCATTGTATATGTCTTGAAAATCCGGCATAAGAGGCGAAATTGTAAAAACAAAAACAAATACGCTGCCGGTTTTACTTCACCTACTCAATGATGATTGCTTGTTATACCTCCTTTTTATACTTGAGGAACGTTTCTTTGTTTCCTTTTATTCCACTAAAAAAGTCATTTTTGAAAAAGGTTTCGGCATGTAGAGCCTACTTGCAATTCAGTTCACTAATAGATATGCAAACTGGAGTGCTACCCGGTATTTCAAAAATGTCTTTTCACATCTTAAATGTACATGTATTATCTTTATCCCCTATTTTGATACTTGCAGGATTGTTGAACAGTTATATATTCAACTTTAATACTGGTACGTGTAATAATATCTCAAATGCAATGAATGGAATGAATAAAGTTTGACTTTTCGATCAAATTTTTTCTGGATATGCCTTGTACTCAATTTTATTTTTATTGAAAATGTATTTGGAAACTTCATGTTCTAGCCACTTATGCATTATTTTCTTAAGAAACGAGTCCTAAGAGTTTTATCTATGTCACTTATTCTACTTTAAACTGAAATGTATGTTTATTGAAAAGATTGCAAAGTTTTCAAGTAATTTCATAAGATTGTCTAAATATCGCTAGTGCATTTAGTAACAGATTTTACTATCAAACTATATATTTGTGTACAAGTTTGGAAATAATTTTGTGAGACAGTCAATGTTTACTCATGACTTATAATTGGTGCTTTATTCATCCATTTTTGAAGGTTGTACATTGCACTGCACAATGTATTTGTTGTACATGTATATATGTTTGTTGATCTATTCTTCTCCAGTGTGTATCCCATGGATTGATGCATGTGTTTAAAAAAGGTTGTTGTCGTTGAAGTTGTTATCATTATTACTGTTATAGAATTCAAATTACATATAAACATGAAATACATTCACTAGATACAATTTACTTTTCATGAACGAGCATTGATACATCAAGGAGTAAAAATAAATGGACAAGCATATTGGTTATTTCTTGCTTACATTAATGGGAATTTAGTTTTTACTTGTACCGTTTTCAGTTTTAAACTGTATTCGTTGAAAAGTGTAGGAAATTAGGTAGTCTAGGTGATATTGTTATGTTGCCTTGATTTTTGTTTTGTATATAAGAGGTTTTCCTTTGTTTAGCTAGAAACAGTTCAGTTTTCATGTACTGTAGTGTCTGCTATAGTATTGATTATGTGATAGTTTGATGTGTGATCTCCATGAGGTCTGTGTCTACAGTTTTAATTATGGGGAAACGTATCTCAGAATGTATTTCATCAGCATTTTTTATCTCAGCATTTTTTGTGAGAAAATGAATGTCAAATTTTGATAATCAGGGGCCTCCTGTAGACACAGAAGTACTTGTACATGTTATACTCATATTATGAAAATATTGTATTTTATTAGAAGAGTGAATTTATCTGACTGTTTATAACATAAAATGTGAGTATTCTCTTTTATAGAAATTACAATAAAGATCTGTACATTTTTCTATGAAAAGTATCATCTTGACATTCTGCATTTCTCTCAAGATCTTTGTTTGCTCTCCATAAAAGCTTGCTTGCTAGGGTCAAAGGTAAATGATCTGGGATCCCTTTAACTGCTTTTAACCATCCATCTAGATGAAGCCTTAATCCATGCCTGTTTTCAGGGAAAACAGCCTCCTGACAACAAAGAACCAGTAGCAGATGTATAAGAAATGTAACAGCTGATAATTCCTTGATTTTAGATATAAATTTTTATTTGTGACATAGATAGTAACATCAGGTAAAGTACAACAAGTTTCATCAACAAACCAAAAAGCAATTGCTTACACTTAATAATTGGTCATCGTTCTCAGCCAACCCATAAATTAAACTGTTAGTGGTGCCTTAATGCCAGTGTAAGTTAACTCGTGACTGCTTGCATAATGTGACTTCGACATGTGCAAAATGAGCTGGTGATCATACTAGGGAATCCTGTCGCAACAAGTGACTAAGCTGACCTGCACTTGGCTTACAAGGCCGCAAATTGAAATCCATTGCCAAATTTAGTTATCAGGTGCATAAATATATTCATAATAACTAAGTAATTACATTTTATCCATAAGTTAGTATTGTAATGTATTTTATAACCACACTCGTTCAACTCGTTTTTGAAAATATTACAATTCTAAGAAAGAGAGTGAGAAAGAAGATTGGTATAAATGAATAGTCATTGAAAAGAGGTGAAGCTAGCTCAATCCAGATTGGTTTAAAGATTAAGATGTATTTCCATTATATAAGTGAACATCTTAACATCAAACCATAGTGCATTCTTCTGAACACAACATTTGATAAACTAACCTAATCTAAGCCTCAAGTAGCCTTGATAAATAGACTAAATTAATGTTACAATGTAATTCAAAGGGAAATAACAGGATACATTTTTAAGCAATATCAAGTCACTTTCTTGCCGAGCATCATCTTATTATTTGTATGTACATTCTAACATAAAGTCTCACACGTGAAGTTACAATAATGTAATAATTTGAACTTGCAGTCCAAGACACTACACTATAACCATACTGTTATGAGATATCATTGATCTGTCTCTAATAGGTATGCACGCCAGGTACATACTTTTCGTTGATAAACAAAATATTAATCACATTGTTATAAAGAAACCACCACCGTCATTCAATGTAGATGTACTACACAAACTATAACATAATTATCGAGATGAATGAGCATTTGTTTAAAAAAATGCAAATTTTAGGCAAACAAAATTGATACCTAGTTTCTCCGCTCTGCTGAGCTTAAAAGTTGACCCGGCCGGCCGCCTATCTACCCTATACATTCCTCTTTTTAAAATCGTGATCAATTTTACTATAACAGTCTCGGCCGCTATAGAAATGAACTGTTTACAAATGTTATCATATTTTACAAAAATGACCCGGCTGCTGCGGCAAAACAAGGTATCATTTAGTTTAGCCTTAACGCACAGTTTTCCAGTTTTACCACCAACTGAAAGAAACTGGGGTCCATACTTAAAGTGAACGGGGCATTGGGCATTCAGTGGCAAAACAAACCTCCGTACATCGTGGTATTGCTTAGGGGTCATTCATTTATTACGTACGCATTAGGGGAAGGGGGAGGGGTCAGTGCTATTGCGTACTGTAATGCTTAATGTATATGAAAAAATGGCCGATTTTGCTGAGGAGGGGAAGGGGGGTTGAATAAAATTCAAATTTTAAGCGTACGTAATAAATGAATGATCCCTTAAAGTAAATTTGATCAATTTTTCTGGTAAACTTGATCTATATTGATTGTAACGATTACATTTTCTAATCCCATGTTGTAAGTTACAACACAATGAGGTAACACTGTTCATAAGCTGAAATGTCCGAAGTAAACCCATGGTCTAGTCTGAAGACCAGGTACAAACTTAACCCTAATGTCATCATTTCAACAGAGTAGTACATACCGATAAGCTTAATTAATCAAGGGATTAACCCTGATGTTAATTTATATGTACAGCAAACAAAATCAAATTCCGGCGTCAAGAATATACACTGTAATACAACGTTCAAGTCATATCATAAATATGTTACCACAATGCAGATTTATTCATAATGCAAGGAATGTATTGTATTCCTTAAGATCTTATTGAAAACAGACTAATTATTACCGTGGTGTATACCTGAGATTACCCATGTACTTCTCCATTAAGAACTTGGGAGTAACATTACAAACCAGGCAGTGTATCATAACGAAACATTGAGAAATCTGTTAGAATAATTCAATAATGATTGTGTTATTGATTCAAGTTTTATGGATACTCGAGGCAAGCTATGATTGCTGCAACTCGTTAACCTGTCTAATGCGCTGACACCAGTTTCACCAAGTAAAACTCATTTGCTATTTACAACTGCAGTTTTTCTATACGGACAAAAGACAGGGACTAAAATAAAATAATATTCTATCAGAGAAGCGATAAAAGGCCCAGGCCTGATTTAACCAGTAGATATTTTTACAATATACAGTAGGGCCTACTATATTTGTGAGTATCACATATGAAATGAGTTAATATAAATATGCCTACAAAGAAAGAAAATAAATAGAAAGTACATAAAATCCCAATTACAGAATCAAATAACATAAGTAAGAAAAAAATCAATAACACAAGCAAACCAAATACATGTATAAATATGAGAGAGAATTCTACCTGGAGAAATTTATCATAAAGCCCTACAGTAATGACTTCATGGTCTCTAAATCTATTGGTTTCTCTTAAGGACTGAAATGGGCTAATGGTGCAACCATAAGTTTATGTCTATCTTTGTGATAATAATTTTCCATCGAACTAGAGAAACCGACACTCGTACAAATTTTGTCCTAAAATTTCTTATCAGACACAAATTACCAGTAGGGCCTATGCTAGAAATGCGAACCACTTCTTACCACAAGACTATGAAGATTCATCCTGACTGATCGGCCAGGCGAAAAGTAAATACATGTTTTGACTTATTACTATCATCAATACATATTTTCTCTAAGTATGTAAAAAATAAATGGCAACAACTAGAAGCTTAAGATTTTGGTAATAAGTTAGGCATCATTTGTATAATATTAACAATATAAAATGTAATTCAATAACAAGTTCCAGAAGTTGGAGCAGTCGCTTTTCACACAGAATATCGGTCTTGTAAGTGGTCGGTAACCGACAACTTGATGCATTCAATATCTCGAAACGAGAGTCTACCGCAAGACTCAAACAATGAACAATCACCACACGAGTTTCAAATAACATCACGCGATCGTAACGATGTTATTACATATCGATGGATCACAGTCGAGAAATTGGACAGAGAAGGATGTCGAATATACAGATCTATCTACACGGCGTGCGACTCACTCCACTTCTGGCGCTACACAATCACCACTTGTTAGCCGATAGTTAGCAATCTCGGTAATACCGTGGTAGTGAACAAATGCAGCGGCAACGACAAAAATATGAAAGATCTGATGACTCTGAAACTGCAAAGGAAATACCAAAATTACGAGCAAGTCATAAACAAGACATCGAACAAATTTCAAACTTGTACACTGTACGTACCCATATATCAAATTTTCCTGGGAACATCCGTTCCGGAAATCTACACGCATATATAAGAGCACCGAGTATATACAGGAAAGCCATAAGCACTAACCAACCGAGTGCGGCGTATTCCAATGCCTTAGAAAAACCTTCCGTGATGACATAATGCATAGCTGGTATTACTCCGCTGAGACCAAGAGCAATGAATACACCTAAAAACGAAGAGAAAATCTTCTTGACCAAATCTTAATTTGCTAATAATCGAAAAAGTGATGGGTGCAAAAACCCATACATGCAAGAAAATTTCAGTTTTATATCAAAGCATTCTCGTGCATTCACTTTTTGTGCTGATGGAGGTCCTTTGAAGACAAAATACTTGATAACAAACTCACCTGCTCTTACACACCGGTATTGTGGTTCAGAAAATTTATCCCATAGTGACACAATGATGCAAGTCGTTCCAAGGATGAAAATGAGCACAAGGTAAGCGATTTTGGGTGCCATGCTACAGTAGAAACTGTAATATAGCCAAGGTACAAATGATCCCATAGTTAATAAGGCAATACCGCAATAGTCTAACCTGAAATAGAAAAATACACATTCATGTGAATGATTGAATGAGCAATGTACGGGATTAACTTTGACATATCATTCAGTTAAATCAAATTAACTAGGATTTCTAAACTGATTAGAAAAACAAACTTACTTGTTAAACAATTTTCCAACCCTTTCTGAATGACAATAGACTGTATGAAATATCCACGAAAATCCAAGACATAAGATAGCTCCGGCGAAGAATGCAGAAAACACAGCCTTCTCTTGCCATTGCACTTCAATGGATGACCGAGAAAGGAAATAGACAGCGACGCCGATGAAAGCAATGAAGCCTGTGAAATAAACAGTAAATTAAAGGTTTTATTTAAAAAGTAGTAATGCTATTCATAAAATTTATCACTAATGAATGATAAAATACGCAAACAGCTGCTAGCTCAAATACTTTAGGTCACAACTGAGGAATAAGAATTAAGTTGTAGGCGTTCATTCACAAACACAAGCATGATAAGAAAACTAAATGCAATCGCAGAAAAAAATCGCAATAGTCCAACGGAAGCAGACGACAGGCCTCATTTAGGTACATATGTAACGTCAGTAAAAGCACAACACTATGAAGTAGTCAATCGAGATCTTAAAATTGATAAGATGATCAGCCATATCTGGCGGTATGTCTGGAATACCAGACACCTTTTATCGGTTAAGTTGAACGTTTTCATGTAAAGTTCATAACTGGTTTCTATATTAACCTACGTAACGTGGGTACACAGAATGTTCCTACCCACGTCTTCCATGAAACTAAGGGCAAAATGTCAATGAAAACCATTTAGAAACCATGTTTCAGACTTTGAATTTGAGTCCAAAGTTCATAAAATTGTTTTGGATATTGGACTAAATCTAATTAGAATTTGGTAAAAAGATAACAGCCTCATAACATCATACTTCTAAAAATGCTATCTGAAGAATTTCATGAAATGAATCAAAACCAATCACGACCTATATAATGACTGTTTCAAAATTTGAATGGGGCCCAACAACTTTGTTCAACCCCTGGATTGACGCAACAGATCAGATGATTAGAACAATGAAATGATTGGGTCTTCACATAGGTGACAGCTGTCCAACAGAAAACAGTATACACCGTTGAACAGCTGTGTCACAAACACACCAACATCACATAATCAGCTTAGTTCGACGAAACTGTTTTCATTGGATAAAGATTGATTGACGTTACATATAAAACTGCATTGTACACCTGAAATCATAAATGAGAAATGATTTCCGTAATAGGTTTACCTAAAAGATGCGTCCATATGTTTCCAGTTTCGGTGTGAATACGAAATATAGATTTAAAGCAGGCCATGAATGAATTGAGCTCTGGCCGATGGCCTCTGTGTAGAAAATCGTTGTCTTTCAGCCAGTCCGGTAAATGATGGTGATGCACGACTTCCCAGCCGCGTCTCCAGATTTTTTTGGCGAATTCCTCCACTTGTTCGGCAGCTCTGTGAGCGGCTGCTAGTATCTCTACATTGTGAGCATGTATACTTTTGGGATGTTCGTCTTTTACGGGTGTCTGATAGAAAAAAGCAGGGAAAATATATCATAATAATGTAAATACCGAGAAGTCGAATATCTAGATGTGATTGAACAAAATTTGAACATTCAAGGCCTATTTATCAAGTCGATCAGTTGAATTCAATCTAGGTCAATTGACTGCGGTTCCAACTCACAGTCAATTGTTAATAGATATCGGTTCTGGGTTATGTACCGGTATGTTTGTAATAAATGAAAAATCAGATAAAGGTCTCTTTATTGTTTTGATTTCAATTCATCGAAAATGAGTTAATGAGAAATCTTGGCCGATTTTATTTAAAAGAGATTATCAGCATATGTGATAGGCCTGCGTAGGTAAGAAAGATTTGGCAATTCTAAGCATAACTCTGTAACATCCCTGCAAATCCTTTAACTTTGATTTAACTGTACTTACTTTGAGCATGCTTTCTGCTTCTTCCTGTATTTCAACTTCTTCTTGTGGCTGTGGAGAAATTGCATCGTCTTCATTCACAATTTCTGCTGACGTTGTTGCTTTTGTCGCAGATGAATCGTTGACAGAGCTTTCCGCTGACATTTTGTACTGGTTGTCATTACTCGGAATCGACGATGTCGGCATTATCAGAGGATCGGGCAGGTGGTCAAGACTCGCTCCACCTACAAGATCCATGTCTGCGATCTTATTGATGGGTCTTTTCCTTAATCCGGCTTCAAACGAAGAACCTAAACAGGAATATAACGCACAAAGTTACACATATGACGATTAAAAAACTCCACGTAGAAAGGTTTAGAATGTTATGATTACAATTTGAATCGGACTTTATATTCATTTTTATCCTCAGTCTGGTGAATCACTACTTTCACAAGACAAAATATTCTTAGCCAATAACCAATCTTGTCAAAAAGTTCATATCTTAAACTAATCAAGTGCCTGGACTTTGTACCCCCAGTTAAGAGTGGATCAGACCACAACTAGACTTTGATTGGGTCATGAACATTACGCATGTTTCACTTCTTCAATGGAATGAGATTGCGCGAGACTATTAGTCTTTGAAATATGGGTTTTCCCACCAGTCTATAAATAGACATTCAAAATATTTAAGACAGCATCCCAGGACAGTAGTTAGTTACCTAAACGTTGGTTGTAAGCTTTTTATAATCGGACGGGCATGTGGTTTGTGAAAATATCAGATCGTGAAACTAAACCACAGACAGGTTACTGACTACTGACTGCCTAGGATAGGTGTACATCACTCATGATACACACTACAGTCCTAGGATACTGACTCACTCACAGAGACACTGTCAGGGTAAATTTCTGATTCAGCACCCTTTCCCAGCCCAGCTTTTGTGACAAGGCCTTAGGAAGTTGGTATTACATGCATGTGGTCACATTTTGACTGATGCCATTTTGGTGAAACAGCCGAATGCTGTTGTGGTCATGGGCTTCATGAGAGGGTGCAGACAGCCCGGCATTTTCAGTCATAATTTCGGTCCTTTTCTGAATTTTTTAAAACAAATTTCATAAATATTTTGCCCTAAAAGGTTGACCAGAATACGCTCCTCTCAAGCTTCGAATATAAAAATTACACTTATTCAAGAACTTTCAAGTAATTTGAAGAAATCAGAAATGCTCGTTTGCCTTTTTAAGATCGGTGAGCGCCATATCACTTGGCAGATACCGACGGCACCAAAAAATATGGCACGCAAAAGCCGCTTTATATTATATTAATTCCGACCCCTTTTAAAAAATCCTAGTAACACACTGGTTGTACTCTGTAGCTATCATAGTGTAAATGTGTACTGTAAGGTTACTGTTTGTTGGTTGTGTGCTGCCGCCTGCTGTGCTGCTGCTGCTGGTGACTGGG
Organism: Tubulanus polymorphus; assembly: GCF_964204645.1. NCBI lineage: Eukaryota > Metazoa > Nemertea > Palaeonemertea > Tubulaniformes > Tubulanidae > Tubulanus > Tubulanus polymorphus. The sequence goes on along the minus strand of NC_134027.1, from coordinate 7,058,152 downwards.
TGTAGAGTTTTACTTTAAGTTTTAGACCCAAAAAAACGAAGGATCGATTACGACCACGCCACAAACTGCAATGAATTAGCAATATATCACGAAATTATACGAACCTTCCACTGTGTATGGTTACTATATCGGCTTACAGTCGAGAAGCTCTCTTCAATTCGATGTTAAATATGCGCAATCCCGAGTTCTATTCCAACTCTGTAACGAAAAGTCAATGGCTTGTGTGTGTACACACTTTTTGCGTACGTCACCCGACGTTCGTTTCAGGGTAAAAGTAAAATAAGGATCTGGCTAACCATGTAAGGCATTAATTGAGCGGATAGCGATCACGGACGAACGGACGGCAGCAACTGTGAACACCGGCCAGTTCAGTACTCCAAATAATCGGAATGATAAGTGATCCAGCCCTCACTATTGTGTGAGATCAGCGAGAATGTTTTCTGTTCAGTCTCCGATGTGCTGAACCCGGCCAGAAAAAAACAAGCCAGAGGAATGTTCAACGCCGGTCCCTGTCGCCGTGCACCAATGATTTAGTTAATTATACCAGTTGCAGGCCAAGCGTGTCGATAATCTGCAATTCGCTTTAACAGTTACTATATTTACAACACCTGGGTAAAGGCAGAAAGATATCCAAAACAATTTAAGACATTGTCGTAACCACCCGGCCTAGACTGAAGTTTAAAAGATGAATATTTAATTCATTCTTGACGTGGCATAGAACTTAGTGGATATATATAAATTATGTTGGGCCCGAATTCAGACATTGAAGCTAACACCCGAAGAACATATCACAAGGTAAAAGAAACTAAGAAAAAATATATTTATGTGTTCTAACTAAAATTAGTCAATGTGCGATCGAAATAGAGGGTAAAGTGGATATCTAATTCATTCATTTACTTTTGTAAAACATTTTGAACGCTAATGTGGAGGTTTCAATGAAAAATCATGAGCGATTTTTAGATTGATAGTGATAGTATAATCAATACCTGACTCGGGAATTAAAGAGCCTGCGTACAAGTGAGAACAACTGTTTTGATCTATAAATCACAACTCATTAAAACAGTATTAACAGATATGAATCGTTGGCAATGATAGAATTCAGTGAACGCGGAGAGAAATCTGTAGATTTCAAAACAAATAGATATTGTCTTTGCTGATAATTTCAGATGATCGGTTTTTCCTTAATCTGACCAAACGCTCGGGTAAGGGGGTAATCCAAAAGTACCATACTATCTTTTTCAGCCGGAAAAGCGGCAGAATAATACAAAACCGTTGGTTGACCGATCTGAATTTCTTACCAACGACAAAGATCAGGAACGGAAAAGGATTCCGCGTAATTCGCATACCGGCGTCAAAGTGCGACCGTGGACAGCCTCGGATCATTTCGATTATGACGCCCTTGTTACAGGAGACCTAATACGCAGTGAAAGCGATTTTGGACACGTTAAACAATATGATGTGGATTACCCGCAATCAGAACGAGCCAGTAGTGCACTGTGGATTCACGACGGAACACCATGGACCAATGATGGAAGAACATCGGTTTTTGCCGAGAAGGGTACCGCTGAACCTCCAGGTAAATGTTATTTCATCGTATATATTACATATCGGAATTTTAGTGGGTGTGGATATCATAGTTTATATTTCATCCTTACACAGCTGACGTTAACAACGGAAACCAATTGAACACAAGTTTCGGACTGAATAGTAATCTGATAAATGCGCCTCTCAGTCCGCGACTGACCCCACGACAAATTAACAAGTTTGCTTGGGAAGAACTAGAAGCTGAGAATGGATACAATTCAGCAGATTATGACACAGATCTTGAAGATGATTTCCCCGTTGGTAATATATACATCGTATGAATTGTATCGATTGATTGGATCTATTATTTTCATATACATTCAGTCGAGATTTCGATAGTAATGGGCCGATAAAAATCGTATCAATATCTACTTGGAGTGTGGTATGAATGAATCAACTAATAAGCAATCATAACGCAACGTGACAGCCGTTCAATGTCGCCAATATTGCTTTACGAATGGAAAAATCTTGTTTTCTTTTATAGTAAAAAACCATTAGAATTTGATTTATGCCAAAATTGCTACGTTTTTCTAACCATAAATAATGCATATTCAATCCCTATTCCGTGATGGAAATAAATGCTCGTCGTTCGGTGGTCCTGCCTTGATTAATCAACCTATTCAACTGATCACAATGACATTCACTTATCGCGTTTATCATTTATCACTTATTACTGATCGATCTCTTTGGACTGAAGCGAAAAACTATCAGGATTTCTTTACGTAAATTTTTCATGAAAATGACGAAGCCAATAGCATTTTATAAACCATATGGAAATTGGCCATTTTCAGAATAAATAATCAATAGGACAAAATAGACAGGTATAATAACGATCATACCGTTTTGTATATATAACCAAAAAATGACACTTACAAATTGATAATCGGTCGTAACCGTAATCTGCAAATAAGTCAACCAACTAATCCCCTAATATAATGTCTTTATTCAAATATAGCTCGTAAACGGATAATGACCAAGAACAAATAACCTCCATGCAGGTGGTCTAAATATTTCGCGAAGACAAGTTGGGAGCTTTATGCACAGTAGGCCTACAGGGGAAATATAGATACAAAATCCTTTGATCATGTATCATGTAAAGTTCTCAAGAGGCAATTTCATTTCTGACCACTGAGTTAAGTTTTTATCTTTAGCCATCGCGCGGGTTGACTAAGGTCAAATATTTGTATAACAAATACATAACTTTAACCATATTGTTTTCTTTCACGAAAACTAGACATCGAGATAATAACGAAATTCTAATTAGAATATTCATTCATTCGAATTTTTAAACTGTTTAATCAATAGATAATCCGAATGATTACGACGCGGGCGGAGTGTACATATATGAATCAGAATGCATTAATAGGAAGGTCGTTCCAACATCTTATTTGTCGAAGAATCTGCAGACCCCTCATCTTCGCATGAGACACCATTATATTGGCGCAAAAGGAGCTATTCCGTTGGCTGGCGCAATGGCGGTAGGTGCTTGCCCACAAATCAAATAATTCGAAAGTTGGTAACAAAAAAGATAAAAAAAAGTTCCCCGTTATTCCATAATTGCAATAACATTTTAACACGATAGAAAAACACGATAACCGAAGTGCTGGACATACACGATAATTTCATTGGAGAAGAAGGCGCGATCTACATGGCAGATATGTTGCGGGAAAATATGTTTCTCATAAAACTTGTAAGTATATCATTCATATAGAAAAAAAGTTATCAAAATTCGTCGATATCCTTCGAAAAGTAAATGCATATATTTGATAATTACATTCAGTAGTTTATACTTTTGAGACACCGAAACGCGGAATTTTATTACCTACACTAGAATGTTTGTCGCACATGTGGATTTCAATAAATTCGTTAATGACTTCAAGTAATTCATTCACAGATTTAAACCTCTGGAACTCTTATAATCGATGAAAATATTCATTAAACGCACAATGAAATATCAAACGATTTATCCCCTGACGCAGTAATGTTTGCACTATTTTCCAAGCTAACGTCGTTTATACGACACATCGCAATAGCGGGTTTAGGGGGGTGGACCGGGTGGACTGGTCCCCTTCGAATGTGCCCGCTAAAAAGTCTAGAAACATTTCAAAAAGACTAAAAATAAATCCAGTTGAGCCCTGAGCAAGAAAAGCTCCTGTTGGGCCACCAGAACCACCAATGTTTCGCTTGCAGCCCTCGCATTGCCAAATCTACCCTTAGATTAAGTACCTATTCCAATTTCAAGGTCCATCCCTTCAAATAAGCCTTGATCTGCCCTTGAACGTTACGTGAAATTTTCAAGAATACACAATGAATTGCTTTTTGATATTTTACAGGACATATCGAACAATCATATCGGTAGGCGCGGTGTGCAGGCTTTCGTAGACGTGCTTGATGTGAACACTACTTTAAAAAGTCTTTCCCTCAGTGGTATGATTTCAACGATCAATGAATTTGAATATGAATATGAATTTTATTTCTCAATAGATATCAAATTGTGTACATAATTACAATATAAAACATCGACAAATTGCAAATTCTAATCAACGTGAAAAATTAGTATAAATGTATATCATCTACCACGCCTCAAATATCGGTTCTGATGTATGAACGTATTTCCAGGGAATAATTTAACGGATGCCGATGCAAAACTAATCGCCGATGCACTTGGTAGTAATTCCTCGTTAACATGTCTCAATATAAGTCACAATCAAATAGGGGATATCGGAGGCGGTTATATTGCTGATGGACTAGTAAGTTTTACTGGATTAAATTTCCCACGCATCAACATAATAAATGCTCTTTCCCTTGAATCCTCCCTATTTTCCCTTTTCCATTGCATCCTTTATGGCAACCTATGGCTAAATAATTTTGTTTTTACGTTTGACTAGGAAAATAATATAGGTTTGATGGATTTAGATTTGAGTTGGAACGCCATCCGGCAAAATGGTGCGGTTGCGATCATGAACGCTTTGAACGTACGTTCGACGTTAAATTTTATAACTAGTGGTATCTATTGTATTATACGCAACTTAGGTAATAATCTTCGTAGGTTAATAAATGTCTGGAAATTTTGGATTTGGAATGGAATGGATTGTCTCTAAATGGAACTGTGGCACTGGGAAATGCTTTGAAAGTAAACCATACATTACGTGTACTGGATCTCAGGTAACGCGTCACGTACATAAGATGGTCGGTTTCGCCAGCTGAAGATTCTTGTTATAAAAGCCATGCTCATTATTCAATTTGTAGCAATAACCGACTAACCGATGAAGGCACTCAAAACATAGCGAATGGATTAAAGGCGAACATTGGCTTGGAAACACTTTTGGTAAGAAAATCAATTTCGTGGTTCCACTCGCCGGTATGTTATCAATCTGTAACAAAGCAATATTAAACATTATCTTCTAGATAAACATGAGTCCTATTGGAGAAGTCGGCATGAATTACGTATTAGATGCCGTTGGACCAGATAACAACCAAACGCTTAAATTACTAGGAATTGAGGTTCGTTGAAAGCAGCCAAAAAGTGGTAAAGTCTTATAAGGGGTAAACTCAAAACGGTTCCTTATTTACGATTACAGGATATAGCGCTGACAGGAAAGACCTATCTAAGAATTAAAGAAGTCGAAAGGGAAAAAGATATTACTGTGCTACACGGTGGGCTTGGTGGATATCTGCGTTCAAGGGTAATTTATGAATATAAAAAATCCTGTCTAAAATAGTAAAGTACCTGTATATTCGTTGGCAATTTACCAGGCTGAACATATTCCTTTCGTTTCAGACGGAGGCAAATGTGTATGCATTATTTGACGAATTTGTTAGTGACAACAAGGACAATTTAGAGGTTTGGTTTCAACAAATGGATGAAGACATGAGTGGTGATGTTTCGACCGAGGAACTTCGTCAAGGATTGAAATTGCATGGATTAAGGCTCACCAATGTATGCCATTTAATGCCTTTAGTATGATAACGCAACTGTAATCAACCTGTCGTATCTCCTTCTAAGAATCTTACCTAACCTCCACGTACATAAAATTCTGTTCGAAAGAAAGAGTTAAACGTTTTTAGAAATAACATTCATAATGCGCACCTGCAGAAAGAATTCTTTTCCTTTTTTCAGAAACATATCGATATGTTACTAGACCAGCTTGATACCGATCAAAGTGGTGCTATGGATTACAAGTAAGTTATGATAATAATATAATAATATATCTATTTATCAATATATGTACAAGATCTTTATAATGATTTAATGAACACTTGTGCTACATAATTGATTTATACATTTGTACATATATTTGACTTCGTTTCATTTTCTAACCTTTGCCTCACAGTCGAATTAAATTCGTCAATTTCAGTGAACTACTTGAGGGTCGATGGAGAATTCATGAAAAATGTTCCAAATTGAAAACAGAAGTCGCAAATTACAATCCAGACCCAGAAAAAGTAGCGGAAATTTTGGAAAAACAAATGAAAATGATGCCAGTAATTACAACACCTGAAAAAGTATCGAAGGGAAAGAAAACGAAGGTAAAAGGAGGAAAAAAGCCTAAAAGCAAAAAGAAATCAGGAAAGAAAGGAAAAAAACGAAAGTGATGTTTCCTCTACTATGTATATATAACTGATGTGTTTGGTTTAATTGTAATCGTGTGATGCCTACGTATGTAAAAATAAAGATGTAGATAATTGCATATAATGTGTTTCGTTACAATCATATAGAAGTTTTTTTTCTGGATTTAACTGCGATGAGCGAATTGAAAGATGGGGGTCAAAAGAAATGGGAAATCAGGCACAGCATTCAGTCAACCTCTGGTACACGCAAACTGATTTTATGAGTTCGCGGCTTTTAGATCGGGATCAGCATGTTATTTTGATGTGAGTGAACTGCCGTGGAATTCACCAGTTTGTGAGGAATCTAACCCCCCTCCATTCGACCGGGACCATGTGAAATCTGAGTACATATCAAATCGATGTACTGTCAAATGTAGTGTCAAATTTGCAGATTGACAACCGCTGTCTTGACCAAAGTTAGTGTTTCCTCAAAAGTCCTCGCTTCCTCAAAAGTCCTCGACTGCGGACGGAACCCGCCGTTGTACCCGAACCGACCGCGTTTACCACGATCTACCGTACTATACCGCCATCTACTGGATTTCCTTGTTCCATGAACCGTGAACTTTGAACTCACTCTTTCAGTAGCGAGTGAAATATGGCTGGGGTGTTGAGACACGCTTGTAAAACTGCTTTTTCTGGAGGTTTACGATCTCTGAATGCAGTAAATACGTTGCCTACCAAGTACAGAGCAATTAGATGTTTCAGTGCATCCATCAAACTTCTATCAGAAACGAGAAAAGGTAATGTTAAGCCTATTTGAATAGTAAGATTTTTTTACACTTCTTGAGGTCGAGGAGACCCCGGAAATTGATTTCATACTTCTTTCTAATCTATTGCATACCAAATCTCTATATTTATTTTATGTTTCTATTTTTTGCTTGCAGATTGTCAATACTCTGAACATCATGAATGGATAAAAGCTACTGATCAAGAGAATGTATATGCAGTAGGAATTACAGATTTTGCACAGGTATTGAATTCTGTCAAATTCTACACTTAACTTGTCATGTCTTAAAAATGTCTTATCTTGTCTGGTTTATGTACCGATCCTTATATTCATTTATGAACTCTTCAGGTCTCCTGCTGACTTTTTAATTAAAGTAGTGACAATGATTCTGAATAAAGCAATTATTTATACAAGTATTGTATGTAGTCCTATAGACACTTGATAATGATATTCTGTAGAAAACCTTATTATGTCAAGTACCTCTTGCTCATGGATGAAATAGACTGTTATTGGAATACTTTGACTGTTGGTAAAAATGACCCAAGGCACTAAACTAGTAAAAGATTACTTGTTTGAAAGAAAATATGATTCGATGCTGTATCTTTGTAAATCTTAGGGTGAATTAGGAGATGTGGTATATTGTGAATTACCAGCTGAAGGCGATTCGTTTGAGCAAGGCAGTGAGTATAATATCAGTTCAAAAACCTATTGATAGGCCCCAGTGGCTCCATTCAGGGGCGGATGCGGCGTACACGTCCCCCTCATCCAAAATCCTGTATCCAACCGTGCCATTCTCCAAAAAAAATTCTGATGATTTTCTGGAAACTTTATACTTCAGGTGAAGTTGGAACAATTGAAAGTGTCAAAGCAGTTAGTGATTTGTTTACGCCTGTGTCTGGAGAGATAGCTGAAATAAATAACCAAATAGACGGAACACCAAGCCTTATCAATAAATCACCGTATGATGAAGGTATAATCTCTTGAATAATTACATGAGGAATACAATAGATTAATATGAAACATCCCTTAATACTGCGATAATATCTAGAATTGCAACCAAGTTGCACCTTAGTTATACTCCCTTTCATACCTCGTTAGGTAAACTGATCAATCAATCAAATTTTCAATCAAAACCACCAAAAATATCATTGCATGATGTAGCTGTCGAAATCAACTGCTAACTATCTTTGCTTAGAAATAGTCTTGCATTACGTTTGGAACCAACTTTCATCTTTTGCTATTTATAGGTTGGTTATTCAAAGTGAAGTTAGAAAAATCAGAGGAGTTGGATTCTCTGATGGACGAAGAGAAATATAAAGAATTTCTAAAATCCATTGACTGATGTTGATACGATTTAGATTTTTAGAAAGAAAATTTGATAAAAAGTAATAAATAGTCAAACGTTATACATATATTTTACATTGCTTAATTACCATTATTGTATCGTTGATCAAGTGTGATATGTATTATTGTATACATGTACATTTATGTGAATATATATAATTAGAAAATAAACTTGTGTTTCCCCGTGAATGGTGTGTTTAATTACCAGTACTGATTTGCTTGAAGCTTAAAAATGGTGGATTTATCTCGAGGTCTAGTATTCCAGTAAAATTCTTATTACTACATCTATGGGTGATCAGTTATAGATAATGTTGACATAAGATCTCTATGGTTTAAACGTGTCTAGGCTATTGTAAGGTCAAATGATTGTAAATCAAACTACTGATCTAATGTGCACTATCTGATAAAGTAAAGTATCTATGCAATGGCCGAAGCCAGTTATTCTATCGGGTACAGTTGAAAATATAACGATTATCTCGTATATCTAATTTATAGTGAGCAATTTCCACTCCAATAGTTAGAATATCGTATATGATATGATTTCCCAATTCATTCGGAAAAGCACTAAACAATTCTGCAGGGTTTCTCGAAAGGTTTATGAACAAATATTAATTTAAAACAATTGTATATTTATAGAACAATTAACTTTTTTTGGAAATATAAATGCACATGATACTGACATGATATAATTGTTCGTTTTGAATGGTTTTTCACTTTGCTAAATAATGGAGCTGCTGCAAACGATATACCAGACATGGTACCCGTACAATTTGATACACACATCTTAATGTGGGTAGCAAGCCAAAACAGTGGAACCTCGTTACAACAAACTTCAATTATGGGACCTGAAACTATGTTCGTTATAACCGGTGTGAAATTGATTACCCGGTAAATTTTCTTGGGACGAAATTCTCTGTATTAGTTATATCCGATGAATCGTTTTATCCAAGTTCGTTATGACGAGGTTCCACTATATCTTGGGGAAAAATGTTCACTTTGTTAAATCTAGAAATTTCCTCCTGTGTCTGAATTATTCCTCGATATCTTCATCCACGATCAAGCCAAGTGATAAGGGTTCCATTATACTAACGACGATCGTATTCTTGTTATCAAATATTTATTATTATAAATATTATTATTCATTTTTCTGACATTCAATAGATATAATTATATGCTAGCACAATGATATTTACACCATATCAATGTACACCGCGAATATGGAATCAGTACTTCAGCAGATGCTGTATCCTATAATCTATTGACATGACTGGATATCAGTTTGACGTTATTCAAATGAGTAAAATTGGCGTGATCAAAAGTGAACCCGTTAAATCGAGCAAGGTAAAAGTCCAACCAGTAAGAGTTCGCCTAACTTTTTTTCAGTTTATTGAGTTCTATCTTTAATTTCATATTTTCCTGAAAATACATGAACAAAAAAGTTCAATGACTCTTGACTATTAACAACACTTTTCATACATGCATTTCAAAAGTAACCAAGGTGTACAGATGTATTAAATAATAATCATGATTTTATTTTTCATTTGAATACATTAACAAGATACACATGACTGTGTCAATAGATAAGGTCAAATAGTTAATATCCAACATGTGAACCCACAATGAAGACCTGTGGTCGATAGGTTAAGTCCACTAATCAAACTATTATCGAGAGGTGTAGCCCCGTGATAGCAAACATACCAATTTTATTTTTCAAAATATTTGCACTTTACATAACAAATCAAAGTTCAACCATTTAAATAAACATGTTCCAACTTATTAATCAACTGCAGCCATTGTTCACTGTTTTATAAGTAGGTTTTCTTGCGCAATGCTGCAAATGGGAATAAACTCATCTCTGGCGTTTGAACTGTTCGCGGTGGTCGTACAACAGTTGATTCATCCTGAATGGCAGGAGATGATATTACACAGTAACTGTCATCTTCCGTCTGAAAGTTACAGACTCTATGAAACTGGCACACATGGCCTGATAGTGCTCATAATAAATATTCCAGAATAGGACTAACTACCCCCTCCAAGTGACGTTAAATACCAAGGTAGACTTTATATTATAACTACTAAATAATTCACTGTACATTTGGATCAAATTGATAGTACCGTAATTAGCAAAATATGAAACAAAATTACTTCTACAAACCTCTTGAAGTTTATTCTTTTCCTGTTGCAGCGACGAAACATAGTGGATTTTTTGATTCAAATTTTGATGACCAACCAACTTAGCATTCTCAGCTTTCACATTTTCCAAATGCTAGTAGAATGATAAAAATGTTTATTTAGAAGAGAATGATATTTGGTGTCTTCACTTATTGAAGGTGGTTAAATGACATTTCAACACGAAAATAACAAGACGACATCAGTACATCAAAATTAACAGAGGTCTTCTTACCTTCAGAGTTTTAGCTTTCTCCTCTTTCATTTCCTCAACTAATGACATCAAGCCCGATATTTTTTCTTGATCATGGGCGGCTAAGTCCGATATTCTTTCCAAGTTAGTTTGTTTGATTTGCAGATCATCTCTTAATGTTTCTAATGTTACATTGACTACTGCCAACCTATAATTCATAAACTCGTCTTACTATTTTCCAATGTATTGTCTTTGAAAATTCATATCTACCAAAATTTATTCCATTCAAAAATCAAATAAACATACTCATTCTGCATGGATTCCTTTTCTTTAACTTGATCAACAAGCTGCATACTGTTTTCTGAAAAAGATGCTTCCAGCTGATTGTATTTCATCTGCAAATCTGTTAGTTTTTCCACCATATCTTGTTCTCTGTAAGAAACCAATAAATGTATGCACATATTTTTCTAATTTCACTTTGCCAAACTAGTTTCCAAATCGGTCGAATCTGTGGTACAAGGAACCTGTTCACTGCTAATCTCTGTTCTCTTTCTAAAACTTTACAACCGATTTCAAGCTTTTCATATTCACTTCGAAGAGTTTCATTTTCTGATAATTGCATCTGAAATTTTGAAGAAAAGACATCGAAGAAGAACCAAACGAAGACTAGATGCTTTAATGTAATCAATTGCCAATCTGGAGACAAACCTTTAACATCTCAATCTCCTTATTCTTATCTTTCCGAACTGTTTCAAATTCTTCGATATGTTTTTTCAATGTTTCTGTCTGACTGATCTTATATGTGAGAAATGTCAAGGAAATCAAAGACCTTGTTACATTTCAGCGAGAAGTTTTTAAAAATTAAAAGATGACCAGAAGCCTGTTTGTGCGGCATCTTTTGAAAAAGGATATTTAGCAAATTCTTCTGAGTTTCTTTGTATGACTAAATGAAGCTCTTCCGCAGTCTGTTTGGTTTCAGCATGGTCTAATGAACGAGCCTGCATCGTTCTTTCAAATTCCTCCAGCTCTTTGCTCTTCTGAAGTAACTACAAACGGTTTGAGGTTTATTGACTAAGAACAATCATATTGCAACTGTAAGAATAAAACTGATATTTTGAACTACCTCGTGTTTCAGTTGTTCGATCTGTTTTTTAGATTCCTGTAATTCTTCCTGTCAAACAAAAAATACATAAATGTATAAACCGATCGGAGATTATTAAGCTATTTCTCAAAAGAAGGGCGTCTGTTTCATGTTTGATGCATGTTTTTCAACATACCAGCGTCTGTTGGCGTTGTATATCTGTCATCGCTGAAGACTCTTGAAGGACGCTATATTGAGAACTCATATCCTCCAATTCATCTTTGTAAATACAGATCTGGAAATTTTATGTTGCACATTATCATAAACAGTAACTGCTGACAGCTTAAGTTATTAAGTTATATCCGAAATTCCATCAGTACCTCAACTTCTTTAACATTTATCTTACGAGTGAATTCAGCTTCACTTTCGTTGAATTGCTGGCGTAAGGCTTCATTTTCTCGTCTGATTTTTTCGTTGACATTTTCTAGGTCATTCGTTCTCTTATGGCAACCCTCGATTTCGTCATGAAGATCGGTGATTATTCTATCCTGTTGGTTCAGTCGACTGTTCTGATCCTGAGATCGCTGACCGAGTTGGGATAGTAATTCCTAAAGTGAAACATTAATTTTTCAGGTTTCGGTCAAAGATCCTAATGTCTTGTTGAGTCAAATGAGAAACAAATTAGCAAATATATATTCCAATGGAAATTTGACAGGAATCGTGTAAATACCTGTTGTTCACGTGACATTTTCTGAAGCAACGTTTGCTCTTCTCGTAATTTCTCAATTTGTTCATTTGATTGAATGAGGCTACCACTTTTTTCTTCGTACTGCTGTTGAATGCTGTACAGATGATCACGTAACATCTTGTTCTCCTCGACATGTTTTGCGAATTCTTTTTCCTAAAATGCAGTAACAACCGCAGAGAGTGAGTGAAACTACTTCAGGTATACGAGAAAATCCCACAATAATTCAGCCAAAGATGTTAAGTTCTTGAGTAGAAGGTTTATGAATTGAGCAACGTTTCCGCTAAAGACTATTAGCCATCATCAGGCATACTTATGATGGCTAAAAGTAAAAGTTGCTCAATAAATTGATTTCTCTGGTAAGTCCATCTTACATGCATATTATGTATCTTCTTGACTAATTGCTACTTTACACACTGATATAACAATAACAAACAGAAGTATACCTTATCTTCGCCTTGCTGTGTAATTTGTTCCAGTAATCTAGCATAGTTTTGATCATCTATTTGTTGCTTCTCAGCTGCGTTCTATGATACATAAATAACATTTCTATAATTTTGAATCTGTAGTATCTTTCTTCAGATGCAACTCTAAAATGAAAGTGCAGGATTTTGTTGTTGTGTGTGAAAATGGATAGATACCGTACCTGTAATTCCACATGAAGATTTTTCACTTTCACACGCTCTTCAAGTAGTTTTTTTTCTAATTCTTTCATTTCATCTTCGAAGAAGCTTAATGTTGCATGAGCTGTGTCAAGGTTTTCAACTAAGGAACCCTTCTCCTCTAAAGCGATGTCACGATCTCGATTCATCTTGGAAAGTTCATCTTTCAAACGGGACAACTACAAAATTATGATTATAAGTATTCTTTTCTATGAACATTAATCTAATCTTTTTTTAAGTCCCTCAGCCTTAGTACCTCCGTTTCTAGACTAGCAACCTCTTTATCCATAGTTGTCTTTTGGACAGTGACCAGACACTTGGCTGCTTTTAATTCATTGTCTGATGAGCCCAATAACAATTTCAGATCTTGTACTTCTTCCTTCAGAACTGAATGTAAAATAGAAAAAAGTATGAACAATGCAAATTTCTACTTTCTTTCAGATATAAGCACACAAAAATCCTCAGTATTTTTTGGTTATCAGGTATTGTAGTAGCATATAGTGGGTAAATTTACCTGATTCATGAGATTTAGTTACATTCAAATCCTTAGTGATTTCATCCACTTGTTTAGTCAAACTATCATTGAGAGTCTTGAACGATGATCTCTCACTTTCCAAAATCTTAACATGATATCATTGCATTAAGAAATGTGATTGAAACTAGAAATTGCAAAATGAACAACATAACAAACCTCATTGAGCTGTTCAATTTTCGTCTCATGTTTAGAATGGGTCTGTCGAAGTTTTAAGTTTTCACTTTCCATTGCTTGAAATTGCTCTTGTAGGGAACTACTTTGCTCCTGAAAAAGATACGCTTAATAAATGTCCTAATATTGTTTCAAATATATTAAAATCAACCATGAAGATGAATGAAGTTTTCCCCAAAGCAATCAACTTTCTTATTTCTCTACCTGAAGTCTTTTTATTTCCTCAGTAAGAGCTTCTTTAGCTTGTTCAGCCATTTCAGGAAGTTCTTTTTCATCAAAAATGTTGTCCTCCTCTTCAAGAATCATTTCAATTGGTCCACCGAGACTCTTCCGATGAATATCTCGATTTCTGAGACTGTACGTAAGTTTTGTAGGGGTGGTAAACGTCTGAAATACCGGAAAGTCCATTTTTAGTTAGCTGCCAATAATACATCAGCCATTCAAATGTTAAAGTTACAAGCTTTATCACCTGAATCGTATGTAAATGCATGTTGTTCATTGAATCAATTTCCATGCGACTCTTCAGCTGATGAGCTTCTAGAACTTTCTCTAGCTCAGAATTTGCTTTTTGAAAAGACGTTAATTCAGACTGAAGGTCAACATTTCTTTTTTCAGTTTCTTCTCTCGATTTTCTCGTTTCCTCTTTTAACTGAAAGTATGAATATCTTGAAATGATGTAGACACCTTTTCTAGCTGTCTAACTGATATTATACATATATTCAACCTAACTTTACATTATTTATTTCCTCTTGAAGCGCCCGTATTTGCGATTCATAACGCTCAATTGTAGCAACGGAAACGCTTTCACTAGCTTGAGGAGTACATGAACGACAATCGGATATTACTGTAAAAGATATGAACCAATACCTTGACACAGACACATCGATTCAATAACATAAAGAATCGGTATGAAACATGGTGGACTTGAAAATAATATACCATTGTTATTGTCTCCATCTCCTTTCTCTTGCATGAGCTCTGTGTAAACCTTTTCCAAATCATTCATTTTCTCACGTTCGATTCTGAAACCAGTTGCGACAGCTTCGATGCTGCGAAGACGTTTCACTTCATTACGTAGATGCTCTTTTTCAAGCGCAATTTGAGTCAGTTTTGGATTATGCTGTAAGTTGTCTTTCAAACATTCGATTTCCTCTTTCATAGAATTCTATAACAAATTAATTTAAGAAGAAATTAAGAATCAATGTACAACATAGACAAACCTGAGACAACATGAAGTTGACTGGTAGGTGTACATACTATCATCAGTTGGCTATCGATTTCTTTCACATTTTTCTCAAGTTGAGCAATACGGCTTTCTTTGAATTTCACTATCATTTTCTGATTTTGCAGGAATCTTTCTTTTTTGCGCACTAGATCCTCTAACTCGAGAGACTTGGCCTTCAGTGTTTGTTTCTCTTGTTCGGATTTATCCCTGAAGTGCATTGCTTCAATGAATTTTCGTTTCCAATTTTCCATTTCTTCATGATCGCGGGACGACGGCATGATGATATGACTAGAAGAGTTTACGCCTTTTGAAACAACAGGACTCATGTTCATCTGAGCTATTTGTTCTTTTAGCCGACGAATCTCATTTTGCAGATGAGCTATATTTCCCTGAGTATCTTCATTAATAATTGCCTAATTAGAAAAATAATGTAACAATTCTCAACCATGGCGCCATCAAAACACCGATCAACTTAAATCAGTTACAGGGGTACTTACCTTGTTTTTAATCATTTTTGCTCTTCGAGCAAAATGAAGTGTTGACAGAGTTTCGCCAAAGCATCTTTGAAAACAAAAATTACGAGTGAACAGGTCTATATCAGTGCATTACATAAAACAGATTGCACTAAGATGAGCTGGTTAAGATATATTTGTTCATGTACCTAGAACTTGGATGTATACACGCTATTATGCAAGTCATTGCATTACCACCCAGAGAATCCTGCAAAAATTGAAAAAAAAAATTTGAAACAAGATTATCAATCATGAATTCATACTAACGGTAGTAACATGTAAAATCTTGAATAATTTCAATATTTCAAATTCGATCTGATATTGAAACGCTCACCCGCAACAAGAAGCTAAGCTTTGAATCCCGGTAAGGAACGTATCTGTCTTTGCCTTGAGCTATATCTACGAGGGACATTATAACGTGTCCCAGCACTGATAAAGATTTGTTGATACTGCCAGCTTCCTATCAATAATGCACAGAAAGTTTTCAAACGAAACCATTAGATTTAATCGATATCACTGATTGTAAAATTGATGTACCTTGAGCCGTTGCCCGGCAGTGTTAGTGTCTTTTTGGCGTTCACTTCCAGCCAAATCAACCAGATGAAGTCTTGACAGACGTATGTTTTGAAGGCCTTCATTTTTTTGCTGTATCAAAGAATTTTGAGGTGAAAAAACAAATTGTACTTTCAAATCTAAAGTTTAAATTGTATCACATCACATACCTTCGATTCTATATGAATAGTGAATACAGCATGACTGCGTGAGCTTTCTCGATTCATCGATGTTGCTGCCACCCGTCTGTTTTGCATACCTCCAATAAGTGCCTTTGTGAAAAAATTTATACTTGTTTGTTATCAAAGCCCAACGAACAAGTGTGCGTTGAAGTAAAAAAAAACAGAAAACGCCAAACAGAAAAACGTTTCGTTTCGTTGAAGATATTTTTTGTCCCGGTGTGTTGGATATTATTGTGTTTGACAAAACATCTACGGCTTAATAACCAATCAGGGAACATCACTAACATTTTACTGTTAGCGGGTAAAACTTTTACTCAAAATGTGTTTTCTGTTTGAAACAAACATGTACATTTTTGCCATGTGCGCTGGGCTTAACACACATAAGCTTAATGTATAATAGGATTAAAACCTTGATAAACTATAAGTCACTGTGTTACTACCTAATTTCCTTTTAAACTGACCTCATACGATTCCATCGAATTTTTCACCGTTACTTCTGTCAGATTTTCAACATAAACGCCATGTTTTATGTTTTCTCTCAAATGTAGCGGCATTGCCGAAGGTTCCAGCAGATCGAATATCTGTTCATTGTAAATCTCCAGAAATGAACATCGCACAAGAAATTCTACATTTTCTCCTTTCTGGAAATTATAATAAGTAATCAATTGTCAAAATTTCTGAACCTTGTTCATTACATCAACATAGTTAACAGTCAACTGATTTGTGGCTTGTAATTACAATTCAAAGATCTTTTTTGTGGCAAAATGCATAGACTTACACTTAACTTAGCGACTATGTTAATTATCTCTCAAGTTTATATGTGGAAGCTACAGAATATTTACCAGTTGTTGTTCTCTTTCTATCAATGAGAAGAGGTATCCAAATGTACGAGGTATAACCCCGCGCCAGTCATGTTGGATGTTATTATCTTCCTGCGGTCCCAACATTGTAAACGATTTTCCGGATCCAGTCTGGCCGTACGCGAATATCGTGCCGTTGTATCCTTTCAATGCACTCTCGATGATATTCTTACCAACATTTGTAAATACAAACTCCTATAATCATTAAGAATAATTTGAATGCCTTTTAAACATATTGAAAGGAGGGTTCTCATGTTTGATAAAGAAGTAGCAATCCTATTTTAATCAGTACCTGTGTGGTTTCTATATCTGCAACCTGATCATATGTGAAAACCTTCTGTTCAGGTTTACAATTCATGATGACTGCATTACGAGCTGAATCTACTTCCAGGCATTGAGTTTCCAAGTCTGATGACTCCAAATTCTCCGGTGGTCGCACTCTCACAAATACTCGTATATTATCCCTGAAATAAAATGAAATAGAAGTAATAATTCTCTCCAAACGACAATGAGTGAATCTGTAAGTTTATATTTTATGTACAGCAGTATAGATAGAATATGGGATAACTAATTGTAAGCAATCATCATTTAACTTACATTGTCATTATCAATTAATTGCCGGTTAACCTTCTTACAAACTGAAATATTAAATGTTTAAATGATAATACGATGTTGATGGTAAGTAACATGGTCTTGTTGAGGACGAGTGTTGACCATTGGCAATTCATGAACATTTGAACACATGCCATTTACTTGAATTTTTTAAGTCACACACAACTTGTCGCAGTGTGCGACTTATTGGATTAGAAAATTCAAGGAAAAGGTCAAAGTTAGATTTTGGAGAAAATAGGTTGGTCAAAGCAGTATTCACACCCGGGACAGCATATCCACTAGACCCTCCCAGTCCCAGGTGTCATCTGCTCAAACTTCCATCCCCCAGCCAGGAAAAAATGAATAAAAAAACCAAAAAAAATACTAAGGCAGACGCAGCTACAAAAGAAAGGGGGGTGACCTAGGCCGCCTACTCTTGTCTTTTGTTATACCTGATAGAGCCCTATTCTTCGCTACTTATCTCTTACAATTGATCGCAGCGTTTATTACTTGACAGGCTGCTAATTAGCTACTATCGTAACGTTAATTTGGAGATAAGTAGATCCAAATTTGCCGCATAATAGCAAGAAGCGACGCCTACTTCCCGGTAGAGTCGAGTCCAATACCGAGGATTAGCGATAACCCGGCTGAAAAATTGAATCTATTTTGAATCGATTGTTGTTTATTTTTTGAGCATGAATTCAGGCGATCAAAGTGATACAGAGGAAGAGGTTAATATACTGATAATGATCTAATGAAATTTGATGAATATCTCGGTTTACTTTGTCCTAAAAACATAGAAAGAATGAAATGAGTCGCACTATTTACCGAAATGTAACTACATAAGTTTTGGTTCATCGGTTTTTTAATTTTGGAGCTCTCAGTGGAATCACTCAATGTCAGTGTTAGATTCCCTCTCACCGAAGCTCATGCCAATACAAACTCTGGCCGCAGAAGATTATTACTTTGGACAGGTGTACAGGGTGCCGCTCGGCGGCAATCCAATCAGATGCGTTGTTTTTCGACAGATTTGCTCTAACCAGACATCTGTTTGGTTAGATATATAAGCTTAGACAGGTGGCTGCTGAGTGGCAACCTGTCCACCTAAGAAATCTTGGGTGGTCTTATAGACTAATCAAGGGTCTGGCGGCCAGGGCAAGCGAGGATGACTCAGATTATGGTGTTGTTGGTATTATGCCTTGGATTTCGGCAAAGACCCCCTGTTACTGACAATAATTTTGGATTTATAGATTCTTGATTTTCAATTTTTTTTCTAGGAGACGTTAGTTGTAATGGAGTTGGCTGGAGTGATTGATAAAGATTTTCTTTACAAAGCTGGAGAGACCTGTACAATATTGGTGTGCATCATCGCATTCAAACTGTCTTGCCGCCTCAAGTATTTGTATGTATAGAAATTGAATGTATATTTTCAGAATCTTGATGGTGAAAACCCGCTGTTGGAAATCGGAGGTGCTGTTTACTCAGGAGAATACAAGGATACAGTCGGCTCAAATGTCTTATTTGAAGAAGAATATCGCATGAAAGGTGAGCAGCAATGAGAATGTAACTTGATTTGAATTTAACTGAAACTGAAATTTAGAGGAAATTGAAGCGTGATAACCCAGTTACCAATAGCGAACCTGGCAGATCCACGCTTGCCACAGTGGAGCGTACTTCATTCTATCATCAACAGTTTTAATATGAAACTTCATTTATATTTTAGCTAAAACATTTGGGAATTGGAACTTGGCACCGGGGAAATCGGTGAAAGGTCCAGAACTCGAAGTCAATTATTACGGTCATACTCATAAAAAACTTGTTATGAACCGTGTATTTTTAACACCCAAAGGAAGTGAAACAGGTAACATATCAGTTTAAGGAAACAGTTTTCCTTTTTGTTTCGTTCGATTCATTCTTCAGTCATTTTAATTTTGGTTCTGCAGAAAAACCAATCGTTATTGATGATGACGCTGATGAAGATCTTGTTGAAGATGATGACGATGTAGATGATGAAACTACTAAATTACCCGAAAATGTGACTGAAGTCTCATGATGAAAGCTGGCTGTAACTAAGGCTGAAAAAATATGCATTTATTTTCATTTATCTAAGTCTGGATTGAAATAAATATCTTAGCCGAGACATGCTGGAAATGATTGAAATGAATGGGTTTTGTCTTCAACAGAATGGTACAGTCAAACCCGCTTAATTCAAATTTTAGTCTAATGCCGACTTTTTGCAGGCATCACTAATATACAAGAAAATGACTTAATCGGGATTTTCCGTAAACCCGATGAATTTTATTGGTCCCAAATGATCCGAATTAAGCGGATTCTACCATATAACTGTACGTTCATCTGAAGTACAACATGTATATATCATGTAAATACCACTGCTATATACAATGATGTCTCATTCTCTCATAATACAGAAATACGATTAATCAATAAAGAAATCTTTATTTGATTATTGAGGCTCCGAATCGTCATAATAATCACTCTCATAATCCATTTGTAAATGTTCATATGATGTGTCATTGTCATATTTCCTTCTTGATGATGTCAGACTTTCATAATCGTCAATAAACGCTTCGCGATCTATTTTTTTACTCTCTGTTTGCAGTTTCTCTTTTTTGCTGCGCATGCGTTTCATTTTGGCGAGTTTCATCTTGAAATCGTCCAATGATTCCGGTTTAATATCCAGCGCATCGAGTTCATTGTTATCGTAGGATCGATCTGAAGTCTTTTTCTTTGAACTTATAATCTTCTTCATAATTAATGAGTGGTCCAGATCCAAAATGTCATTTTGAAACGAGGATGCAATACTAGATGAATCGACATTAGATTCCTCGTTATTTACTGTTTGCTCAATCTCATCAGGAGGGCCTTTATCTACTGCAGCCAAGATTCTATCCAGTTCTAACAGTCTGGCTTCTTTGTAATCTGGTACAAACACAATCCTCGGGCATCTTGACGTGACATTGTAGCCGGTCAATATCGACCTAAAACAGATCTTATATGGTTAAATTTTGAGCACAGTAGAAATGAGAAACAAGGTAATAATATTATTTAGCCTTAAGCTCAATGTAAATAGAAAATCTGATTTACGACCAAGAGTTGAAAATATTTTTTGCTATTTTTATTTTGGAAATTACCTCAGGCACCATGCGCTGCATTCGAATATTTCTTGATTAATTTCATCTTCTTCAGTTCCACTAGCCAACCATTTCACTGTTAGTTCACTGAAATCGGGCGACATCGTTACCTGAAAGATCAGACAGAATTATTAGAATAGAAATAATTCTAATTCCAAACTGAACTCAATTGACAATTGTGTTTTTCTACCTTACTGATAAAAATTTCCTTTTCTGCAAGTGATGAATGCAACTCACCACTGTTGATTATGTCAGTAATATATTTGTAATAAACAGTACTGAGTTGTTGAGCGCGGCGCAAAGTACCTCTCGTAAATACTGACTTTTTCAGAAAATTTGGGGTAATTTTCACTGGATCTCCAAACTGCAAAAAATAATGTTTAACTTTTAAGAAAGTGTATTCGGTATTGCCGACGCGTTAAATAAATACTCCCCAGACAACCACCATCCACCAAAAATAAAATAGTTTTTTTTCTAGTTTGAGCAGTTCTATAGTTTAGTTATGTTACTTACTGTTGGACTTATATCCCACTCGGATTGTCTGAAAAATACAGGATGAGGGTCGGATTAGCCCGGCCCGAGGAAATTACGAGCTATCATCATATGCTGCCACCTATACAGTAGTGACATGATTTAGAAAATGTATCTTAAGGGCTTACTTCTTTTTCAGGATCTTTCTTAGCATCCGATCTTTTATTTCCAATGGAACTTTCGAACTTTTAGCATATTCTCGTACTTCCTTCAATCCGAAATAAGGTAGAGACAGACGTAAATGGCTAAATTTAACACCGAGTTCCGGGATTTTCGAAATTATGGCAGCCATCATGGAATGTAACGCAAAATCTTATAGATTTTAGTAGATTTTCTTAAATTCACTGCTGAAATCATTTCAAGGAATGCAAAATTAAGTATCTGAATTTTCTATGAAGTTTCAGTGAAAAGCTGATAACAGGCATGCAAAACACAGAAGCATTAGCGCCGATCACAGATGGCAGCACGAGACGGCAACTGATAGCAACGGTAGATAGTTTATCATCGCTAATTGCACCCGGCGTATTCAGGTGACAGCAGTACGATGGATGAATCTGAGAAGATCGAAAGATTGAAAAAGGCTGTCATAAAATATCAAGATTGGCCGAAACCTGGAATATGTTTTTGGTAAGTAGTCCAACGGCAATTTCCAAATCCAATCACGACTTGACTTTGCACAGGTTTGTAAACTTCTGTTATTTTTACTTTGGTCTTTTAGGGATGTATTCTCTTGGTTGAAGGATCCATCCATGTTTGGGGATATTATAGATTTGATGGTTACTGGTATCCAGAAAAGACACGGAAAATGTAAGATAGATGCCATTGTTGGTTTGGAATCGAGAGGCTTTCTATTTGGTCCGATAATTGCTTTAAGACTTAGTACATCATTCGTTCCATTTCGCAAAAAAGGAAAACTTCCTGGAGACTTGTTGAGTGTCAACTATACATTAGAATATGGAAAGGTAATAACTTTTTTTCTAAATAAAACAATGATATTCATGATCAACAGTTCAAGTAATGTAGTGAAAAATGATCTTGCAAACACTTTCAGGATGTAATTGAAGTGCAGAAAGATGCAGTGAAGTCTGGGGACAATATTATAATAGTTGACGATCTGTTGGCAACTGGAGGTAATATCCTGGGTTACACTATCCTGGGTTGTGTGGTTTTACATAGCCATCAGTCAGGGCATAGAGAAAATATTATTTCAGTTTTCTCTGTTTCTATATTCTCATTAAATGTGTGATGTAAAGCCAATTTCTTAGAGCATATTTTAAATGGATTTAAGGCTGAATAGAAAATTATTTCTTTTATTATTCTATGTGTTGTATGCATGATCAAGTTATTTCTTCCTGCTAGGTACAATGGTCGGTGCTTGTGAATTAGCTGGTCAGTTGGGTGCCAATGTACTGGAATGTTTAGTGGTCATAGAGTTGGATGCATTGCAAGGCCGTAAAAAGATAGACAAACCCTGTGAAAGCCTCATACATTCTAATGATAACTGAAACGATCAGAAGTTCATGAACTACAATTGTTGATACAGTAAACGCTGCTTACCTAGGATCTTGCGAGATCATTACATTTTAGCTGTTTATATAAGAAGTCTTATTGGCAGAAAATATTCATCCCAGGCAAGTGATAATCTGAGGTACGCAGTTCCGAGGTAAGCAGAGAGTTTACTATGTATATGATTTTTATAGAATTATTGTATAAATTTATATACATGTATTTGAATAACACTATAATAATTGTTTATATTTAAATAAATTAAGCTTCTACAAAACAATCACATTTGTTTTATTGTGGTGTGGTCTAATTGAGTAAGTAAAACCTATACTTTAAAACTGTCAAATAAATCAAATGTAGAGTGTCGGACAAATATGGAAAAGCCTGCTGTTAAAAAATGTCCTAAATGAGAACTAGAATAAAATTAAATATTGTACAATGTAAGATTTATTTCATTCATGATCTCTACATAACAAAGGACAAATACCATGTAACAGTAATCTTTTTCAAGATCAACACACTCGACCCATTAGATTTATATGGAACAGTCGACTAAAATTCATATCTATTATCTCTCACAGACGTTTCAACCTTTGTATTAAACGAGAAAGTGCTAAAATCTCTACGAAAGTATTTTTACCCTTTCAAGATCAATACACTTGCTTGAAACATTAGATTAATATGGAAAAGTTCTGACTAAAATCCATATTCATTATCTGCTGTCCATGTATCATAAAAATGACTGGTGCTGTGACAGATGTGTTAACCTTTGTTATGCGAAAGTGCTAAAAGTATGCAAATCTTTTACCCCTTTTACCAGATTTACCCACAAGTATCGGCATAAGTAATACTAGTATATACCAGCTGCTTCTGTATTATAAAATGATTTTTGCACACGTTTCTATTCAATATATAAAGCACAGTAATTTACAGCTTACAGACATACACATGATAAAGATGCAAAACCGGTAGTTAAAATACACTCCAACTGTAGGTATATACAATTTTTTTACAATCACACGAAATGGTTGGACTGATACAAAAATAAAATATCAAATATTATCATTACAAAAATTCACTCTATTTTTACAAAAATGAGCCCAAATGCTTGTATTTACACAGAATTATATGAATCACGAATGGATTACAGAGAAATGATTAATAAATATTTGAATTCAGAACAAAACACTAAAATTGAAGTAAACCAGTTTAGAACAGAAAACCCCGACATTTTTTTGCTCCACATTGACACTTAATTCGTATTTTGTTGATAGGTGACTGCAAGGGGCTTGCAGCACTTCTTGATGGAGCCGTATCTCCCGGTGTCGGAGAATAAGACGATGAAATGATTACAGCAGCTTCTGAATCGGGCTGGCTGTCTCCCATTATTAGGCTTGCAGGAGGTGTAGGCAGTAATGATTTGCTCTCCGTATCTTCAGACAAACCGGATAAAACATGCTCTTTTAGGCTTGGCAGAGGCTCCCCATTGGCTTTACTTTCAACTTTCACCTTAACTTCATCTTTAGTAACTGTAAAGATAATTGTCAATACAGATAAGAAAAAACAGGTCTTATATCTTCAATAAAAACTGGACTCCTGATATCTTACATAATAAATAGGGATTCAGCCACAAAGTTCAATATATATATATATATATATACATATATATATATATATATGATAAAATATGAACTAACTCTGAATTCTGAATATCAACATTAACTTGTGCGATACAGTTGAAACATGTTGCGGATATAAACTGTTAAAATGTTACGACCAAATTTCTGCGATTGGTTTTAGCAATTTGAATGCGAGATAACAAACCTTCTGTGGAAGATTCAAAGATATCAGAAACAGATTTGCCAGAAAGTGACTTTTCAGAATTTGGAGACTGCACTTCCGTCAGCAATTTGGTATTAGACTGGTCCACAGCAGAAAATGACCTATCCAACTCTGTAAGCGACCTATCTACACTTTGATCACGATTTCCAGCTGAAAACGAATTGAAACTTATGAAATTGAATATGAGCGCAAAACTTGAATGACCGACGATCTAAGAATAATCAACCTACTGAACATTCGGTAGTCAAAAGACAGCTCTTCACCGCGGTCTATGTCTTTGGTGGAAAATAAAGCTATTCTTGGAAGATGTGGGTCCAGGGTGTTGATCCAAACACAATATACAGCGAGGTTAGGCTCACACTAGAATTAAGAATTTAGAAATGTTTCAAAGTATGATTTGACGGTGTGAGTTAGAAGCTAAAAATATCACTTACAGAATGATTGACAAAATGAGAGACGTTGCCGTAGACACCAGCATCTACCGTGTAAGGACAATCCAGGCTTTCTTGATAATCCAAATCGAACAAGTAAGTCAGTCCTTCGCCATCATAAATTTTGCCCCTTCTTTCAGCCTCTTCAGTAGTGATAACCTGAAACGTGTAGAACATATATCTCGATACAGAAACGCACGTGAAAAGAATTGATGACACATGTGACAATAGAAGCCAGCCATACCTCTCCAACATATTCCATCACAAATGAACCTCGCTTAATTTTCTGTAAAGCACGAACTCCCCAACCTTTCCCGTTCGCAGTACGGAATATTGCCACTTTGAACTTACGTCCTAGTTGTACAACACGATTAGGACATTCAGGGCCGCATTTACAGCGCTTGTTGCACTCGTATATCGGCGACCGCGGAGGCAGACGCACGCGCTTTCGTAGATAGTACGCGAACTCCGTACCGCTAGCTGACGGACAACAACCCGTCGATTTCTCTGCGTAACAATCGTCGCACGTACAGCCAATCATCGGATCCTGAGGTATGACGATACCATCTTGCGGCAAGTAATCATTTATGTACACGAAATTTTCAGGAGGACCCTCGAGATCAACCTCATTTACGACGGATATGGGCGCCGGGTCCAAACTAATCCTATTTATTTCTTCTTCCCACTCCTTTAATCGCTTCTGCACCATTAGATGTTTGTTTTTATACGATTTGCTTTTTTTATTCGCATAATTCGGAGCTTTAGGTTTACGCTTGCGAGTGAACTGTAACTGACCACTGCGGTCAGTGAGCAGGCCACGACGAATGAACATTTTCGACATTCCATCCAGATTACTCATCTCTTGTAATAACGTAAGAGGGGTAATCTGTAATTTAGAACGCTTTAACGTTTCGATAAGCTCTTGAATTTTATTCTGATTCGAATTTTCGCCATCTAACTCAGCTTCGTCCCTCTTGCGTTTTAAAGAGCGCTCTTTTCTGCTCATTTGCAAAGCTTGATTGTATTCATCGATAACGTTGAGGCAACCTATCAGATTGTCGGCTGGTTCCCACGTATTGTGTTTGTTATTCCAACCTTTCCACTTAACAAAGTAATACATATCCTTCTACAAATAAAATGTTGCAATTTATCGACAAAACCATGAAAACATGAAAAAACAATCATCATTATTCTAACTGCTAAGCCTGACAACAGCTGTTTATGCATAATCTTTAGCAAATTTTTTATTCAAAGAAGCAAAGCAGTTTTTAATTCAGTGTAAGAATTACTTACTCTATCCTCAACCACTCTTTTTCTTAAGTCGCGCACCTTAATGCACGCGCTGTGTAAATTAGCTGACAAGAATGAGCCATTGGCAAAATAAGGAATAATGCCGCATTGGCACCAAATATCACTTGCTGCAAGATTAAGAATTACTTACTGTATCTTCATCCATTTGATGATCGAGAACTTTTTCAACTTCAAATTCTCGATCTTTATCATCTAACAGAATTTTCCCTGCATCTATAACTGTAAAAATTCCATATTCATGTTATTTCACTGACTGACAATGAGCACCAACAAAGATATTTTTGAAAATTTTTTTTGAATACTTACGTTTCATCACCACTTTTTGTGCCATAGTTGGTCCCAGTTTCTTTAATGTTAAATGCAACAAATGCGTATTTGCATCCTCTGATAATGTGCAACGATGAGCAGCGGCGCAATTTTGTATATCAGCCACTCCGGACAGACAGGGTATGCTCACGTAATTTACAAAACATTCGTCTATATGCGCCATAATTATTATCAAGTTATTAGGGATAAACGAGTAAAATGATCAATAGACAATGCACAACATTAACAACGACATAACATCGGTTGAATCGATTCGAAGTTTTTACGTATGCGAGAGGAAAAAGAGAACAATGCGACGCTTGAGTTGTTTCAATCAAATCGAGAGCAGGAGGGCGCCATTTTGAATAGTGGCTAGTTAAACGCAACGGCGCAGATTCACATTCAATTTTGGGTTCGAATCCGGTAGAGATCATTCAATACTTTTGCAACTGAAGCATCCATTACTATTTTTAGGCTATCTTTTTAGTCACTTGTCTATTTTTCTGTCTTGTATACTATATTTATGTACAACGCAATCCGTATAAATATATTCTAAAAAGTTTATCCAATTTCATCAGATATGTCCAAAAAGCAGGCCAGTTCCGGCGATTAGTGATTGCCCTATACATTCCGGCTATTTTTCAAATTTGCTTCAGCCTCTACTATTTGCTACACTATTTGTTGAGAAAAGATGCCACTGCGACCAGAGAAGGTGGCTGAATTGCGACAGATAGTCCATGAGCAGTTGGCCCAGGTACAGTAATTTCGGTGGCCCTATTTATTGACTACTCTCGTAAACAACGTCAAAAAGCTCAATATTTTGTTCTGATTTATTGATTGTTAAATCCAAGCAAGTCAATTAATTGATTTAAAACTATATATAAGCGAGGGAGATAAGTTTCTGGAAAAACATGTACTTACAATTGCAGCTTGATATCCAGTCTTGCGTCCGTGAGCTTTTGCCCGAACGAGAAGAAAGCAACAATGGCGTCAGCGAGGCAGATCTGTACAACGCTCTGAATCGAAAAGGAATTGTCGATGAGATCATGAGTAAATTACATCTTGGCGATGAACAGAAGGAGAACAGAGAGCAGAAGAATCAAATATCTGGTCAACGGGTTGGAAAAGATGAGAGAACTGGAATAAAGAAGTGTAGGTATTCAATAGCCTTAACCCTTTCATAGGCCTATGTGTCCTAAATCTTGGTAGGCCCAGGCCAGCTATCTAACCATTTTGAAATATATTTTTAGCAAATATTGATTCAACTCGTCGTTACCTGTATCTACAAATTGTTGGAGGTCGAGCCTTTTTGGAGCATTTGCAAGAACCGGAGTCGTATCCCGGAGGAAATTTTTCGGCGACGTTCACTCTTCACATTCAGTTCCGTGGACAAAGATTTACTTCACGGCCAGTGCCGTGCGCATGTGATCCTGACATACAGGAAACCTTCATACTCGAGTTACATAAAGAAATGGCTGGTAAGTTACTCTGTGCTTAAAATCAAATATATCGAATAGATTGGTCTTTTTTATGAATCAGATGTTCAGGTTCTATCTAGATGAAATATTTTTCCAATTTCTACTTTTACAGGTGATGCTGCTCGTATGGCTGACACTACTACAATGCTGTCACTGTGTGATCCTATTCATATTGTACTCATCAAAACAGATATGTTGGGAGATACAACACTTCTATCATCGCATTATCTTGAATGGAGAACTGTGTTAACTTGTAGAGACAGTCGAATGAACACAGCAATAGAATTAAAAGGCGTTGGTAGGTTTAAGCAGGTCTTCTCCCCTTAACACATTTGGCGCCAGCTCGATAATACAGTGCTGCCCCCAATTGGAAGATTTTACAATTTTTCATCACAGGTACGGAAAGTAAAGTTCCTATTGGCATGTTAGAAGTGAAACTTGAGCTTTTACCGAAGACCGAAAAATTGCTGACAGAAGACGTAGTATCAACTCAGATCAGTCTAGAACGCGGGAAACAGGCAGAGAAGGAAAGATTATTCTTAGTCTACGCGAAACAGTGGTGGAAGGAATTCTTGCAAATTCGAGACTCTCACAGTTTAAGATTAGTGAAAATTTTCGCGCAGGTAAGCTATACTGTTCCATACAAATTCAGTTTCATTGCTCAAAGAAAAAATTGTGATAATATTTTTTGCGTGTTCCAGGATGAATGTGGTACAAATCGACCGGTGTGCTCCTATGTGAAACCGTTGAGAGCTGGACGGTTGTTAGACACGCCACGACATGCATCTCGTTTTGTTAGTCTGATCGGTTATGAAAGAGTTCCAACTGTAGGTGGAGGGCGTTCGGAACAGTGGACATCTATGCATGCTTCTCTCTGTCGAAATAAAGGTGTAAGTCCAAAAATGAATAACCGAAAAATAATTAGTTAATCCACACCTGTTTTGAAGCACCATTGATGTTTTTGAAATTTATGAAAGATTTTGCGATTGTTATTGCAGGACAGCGAAGATCATGCAGTTTTGCTGTGCAGTCTTCTACTCGGATTTGGTCTCGATGCGTATGTTTGCGTTGGCACTAAAGCGAAAGGTGTTCCACACAGTTGGGTGATGACTCGGGCTCCTGATGGTTTAACAACCTTCTGGGAATGCTTAACTGGACACAGGTTGGTTCGATGCAGAATTAAGTTTGCTTGTTACCTAATTTTCGTTTAAAAAAAGGTTGAACTCAAGTATTAGTTTGAAACCACCTCATATTTTTGATCAGCACAACAGTAGAACAGTTGTGAACTGTATATATCTTTTCAAAATGTTGAGGAACTGATAAATGATTTCAAATCAGTGGATGATTACTAACCTTATTTCAGATATGTTCACCAACCAATTAATCCAAATGACCCACCGTCCGTACCCCAGCCTAAGCCAGAATACCCCTACAGAACAATTGGTTGTGTCTTCAACCACAAGAACTTCTATGCTAACAGTCAGGTAGGCTTATTACGAAAATGCTAACATTTTTGTATTTTCGTGACTCGATTACAAGATGTTTTGTTTTCTGTTCTTTCTTTAAACTACAAGCCGTCCGATGCTGTTGAGATTTGTCAGTTTCATCTGACCGAGGAATCTTTGTGGAAGGCTATGTCTGAAGATGCTATAAAATCTGTTTGTATATCTGGAGCTGCTCCCTCATGGCCAACACTACCACCACTAGCTGCGCCGAAGCTGGGTTCAGCCGTTCTCAGTAATGATTTGGAACAGGAACTTCGCGTTCTTGTGTCACAGCATAGACGGGTTTGTATACATTTATATAAAGAAGTTTCCATCGTCTTAATTAAATCTTTGAAAATAGCTGTACATAGATTAAAATACATTATTTTGCAGGATCAAGGTTTGAATACAGTGTGGGAAGACCATTTGAGCTATTTGCTTACACCAGCTCTTTCAGCGTATGAAATGGAACGAATATCAGGTCAGGTGATGTTGCATGAAAATCCTAGTACATGTACAGCAGCTACTGTGCTTACTCATGTGCATTTTGTCTGTTGTTATAGGTATGAGTATTGGTAACGAAGAGTTCCAGCAAGCTATTCGTCGTGCAGTTCCTGATGGACATACATTTAAAGGCTACCCAATACAGTTTGTGCATAGAAATTCTCGGAAAGCATTTGCCGCTTGTCTCAGGTACATTAGAAATATCGTTTTGGTAGTGAAAATGATTTTTTTGAGTAAACTGCTTGATTTTCCAGCGTTCTTGAAAAATGCATTCGAAAAAATTTGTTTAAGTAACATCACTCCATATATCTTCAATTCTTTTAGGGCTCCAGTCTGTGAAGAAATAATTAATTGTCGCGGAGATCACGTTAAACTGGCTGTACGTGTGCGAGTTTTCACTTATCCAGAGTCAGTCTGCGCGACTTGGGTAATGTTTGCGTGTAAATACAAATCGGTTTTATGAGTGTCTGTAGTGGTGTAGTACATTAAATAGTGCAGTATTGCGAAAAAGAATCCGCAGGAACTTTTACTTTGAATGAGAATTCATATTCTTGTTGAATACGATGGCTTTCACATATTATAAAACTAAAAGACTAAAAACAAAAATACTGCAATTCAATTTAATGGTGTACGATAGAATATGAGGAATCACTTTTCATTACCAATAAATTATGTGATTGATATATGGAAAAAAATTAGTATCAATGAATGTAGCATACACAGAATAATGTAGACTGTAGACTAGGAAAACTTGTATTTAGATTTATATTATTTTTCTGGCTGGTCCAGTAGAATGCCAACTAAAGAATATCTTATATCGTTTGCATTAGATCTAATAAAAAAGCCCCGGTGGCTTGTCATTGTAATCATTTCAATACTGATTCCGTTGTTTCGTCTGTGGTTTTCCGAATGAATAGATGAAAGATTAACATCCATTCTTTCTTGTTAGTCGAGGCGCTTTTACACTTTAACGTTGACGTGGTTACTGCGGATAGCAAATACAACACGAGGCGCTACGTATTGCGGGGTGCGAGTTCGCCACCACAACCAGATCAACGCCGCAGCTACCACTCCAATCAATCCCACTATACAAGCCAATGTTCCTATCAGAACATTCGTCAATTGTTCTGTAATAGAATTATACACAAAAAATTGTAATGACAATTCGTTTAAATCATGTTTTTACAGTGAATTAGAAATTATCTTACCGTTTCTTGGGAGCACTATCTCGCGGTATTGTTTTTGATCGTTTTTGCTGATACTAGCTTTTATCTCAATTTCTGCCTGCATTGTTTTACGCGTTGTTAACGCACCTCTAACTTCCCCCGAAGATCTACTACAACTGTGAATCCAGTCAAATCGCTTTTCGTTAGATATGTTCAAATTTGCTTCGCAAAGGTCGTGGTTTCCTCTTACATCGAGGGTTCGAAGCGCCGGGAAAAGTTTTAAAATCTGGTCGACATCGATGGAATTCAAATGGTTGTAACTGAGATCTAAATAACGTATTTCCGTCAGCAATAGTTTATCCGGGACTCGAAGGACAGTCAAGTGTTGGTTCGAACAATCCAAACGCCATCGACCCTTTAGTTTGCAGGCAGTTTTATCGCTGAATGAAGACGAACTTTCACACAAACATAAAAAGACGAAACAAAATAGATTAATGCGTAGGAAATCCATTTTTAGATAGCAACATCCCCGGCAAATATTTCCATTCTTATTCCTTTGAATTTGGAGATCAATCCTAGATTGATTTTAGCAGATACTATCACGCTTACCCCCAGCTTATCAGATACAATAGCCGAGTGAGTATGAAGTATGCTGTATCACTATAAACTACTTCAACTGTTGAGAGGGTTACTAACAACTGTCAAAGCACCTGTTGGTTTCGTCATAACGTATAATGTTAGTTTCAGCTAACGACCGAGAATTACTCAATGAATATTCGATTGAAAAGGGTTTCAAAAACGGCTACTGTGCAATACAATTTTTTGTTTGAAAAAAACCACTCCGAGTCGTTAACAAACGTCCACTCACTGCCTCAATGTCAATCGTATGACTCAATGTCAGAATTCCTGTATTCAGTTTGAACATGCATCACTCGGTTTCGCTTTATAAGCCAGGGGAAAGTTCTTCTCTTTTTGAACCTCTCGTGCACAGGATGTGAGATTACATCATATTACATATATATGAATAGCCTATATGAATTACAAACAGTATTTTAGAGTATTTGATAAATCAACCCAAGTAATTGATTAAAAGGAATGCGAGATAGTGAAATGGACATATGTCCATTTTCTCGGATGGAGCCATGTATAAATTAACTCCCAACAGGGTCGCTCGTTACTTTTACCTTCCACCATGAATCGTCTTTCTCTTCTTCTGTGTTTTGTTATGTGTGCTTCGGTAAGTTGCGAATTACGTATGATGTCTTTTGGACAGTTTTTTCAACTATTTCATAATTTCGCGCATATTGGATGCGCCCAGCAATTTTCGTAATTGATAAATTCGTATTTTATTCATAAAGTAAACCTAATGCCTAACGCAGACGACGCAGGGAAACACGAAATAGGTGACAGAAACATGTTTCGGAGATTTTCCCGTGTTGTGTGCGTTTACGAGAAACGAAAATCCCGGTTTTGGAAACAGAGTTTCCGTGTTTCCCTGCGTCGTGGTGCGTTGGGCTTAATCGTGCCTTTTAAGCCCATATATATACGTTATGTAATTCAGGTGTCGGCGTGGTTCTGCAAATCTAACAACGACTGTAAAGAAACCCAATGTTGCACACGAGTCGGTCTGACAGGATGGATTAAGAAATGTATAGATCGCGGCGTCGAGGGCGAGATTTGCTCGTCTAGAGGTGGATTTCGTGGTATCTGTCCCTGTGCGGACGGCTTCGTTTGTGAAAAATACGCCAAAAAGAAGCCACTTCAAAAAGGCGAAGGAAAATGCCAACCAGAAGAATCCGGTTCGGGATATATGGACTTTACGGAATATAACCTTTAGAATGAAATAAAATCTGAAAGTATTTCGAAAACCCTAATGATAATATCTTTTTGTATGCTTTTCGCGATGGGTCATTGTTGAGTTGAAGTCGAAACCATCGAACTGATCCAAGTGGAGCGATGCTCGCCATTTTGGTTCACGTGTGGAGTGAAAGGTCCTTTCTGATGGGCGAATGGTAATCTACGTATATCATTTTCCCCGTATGTTATCAATGGCAATTATTCAAAATGATAAATATGACGCGTTATTTGTTCATGGGCAAGTGTGTTTTAGTTCCCACACAGTTTGACAATGGTACATATAGTGTCGATATTTTTTTAAAGTTATCGTTATGACGGCATATATATTTATCATATAAAACGCCACGAAACGATAAGCTGCTGCGAACTTTTTCCCAGACAAACAGTCACAGTAAGCATCAATAATGAAGTGGTTTATATCCGTCGCAATACTCTCCGTCTTATGCCTTTCAGTAAGTAGACACAAAACAAATAATGATCATAAATTGCGACTAGTATAAAACATATTGTCTAAACGTAAATACGAGTTGCTATTTGAATGAACTTTTAAGATGAATGAAAAATCGTATGGATGGTTCGAATAGCATGTGCTATGATTGTCTTTAAAGGTATCGGCATGGTTCTGTAAAGACGACAATGATTGCGAATCGAATGAATGTTGTGGTAAATATGTTGTTGGTTGGGTGAAAAAATGTTTTGACAAAGGTGTCGAGGGTGAAGCTTGCGCCTCGAAGGGTACCTTCTTTGGAGTATGTCCATGCGCAGATGGTTTCTATTGCGAGAAGAGAGACAACTTCTTCCAACGAGGCGAAGGTATCTGCCGAGAAAACGAAGGATCCGGTTACGTGGAATAGTAAATGATGTAACAGTGCACCTAATTGAAATAATTACTGTTCTCTAGAAGTCGTTTT
This sequence comes from Tubulanus polymorphus, assembly GCF_964204645.1. Classification (NCBI taxonomy): domain Eukaryota; kingdom Metazoa; phylum Nemertea; class Palaeonemertea; order Tubulaniformes; family Tubulanidae; genus Tubulanus; species Tubulanus polymorphus. Next base: position 7,023,929 of record NC_134027.1, on the reverse strand, counting down.
CATTTGAAATTTCACCGTTTTATCGCCAATCTACAACAAGGTATTTCGACGGCCTTATATTTTCGCGTCGAATATAGTCTAAGTATATGATCGGTTACGAATTTTTTACGTCGAATATTCTGATTGGGGATTTTTCGATCGAATGAATCATAATAGGTACGAGCATCCTCGAGTCATCAGTCAGGAAAAACTAAATGTGATTTTATGTCGTGTTACTCTCTCGACATTGATTCATTTATGATAGATAAAAACTTTTCCCGATTTTACGTTACAGTTATTAACTAGACACAAATTCATCTAAGATCAATGAAATGTTTCGCCGAATTCATTTTATGTCGAGTTATTATCTCGACTTGAAAGCAGAAATCTTCTTCTTCACTTCAAAATTCGATTTTATGCGGAGAAAAAAATCGGGAAAACCGATTAATCGTAAATGATTTCATGTTGAGCTGAAATAGCTCGATACAAAATCTAATTTTTATTTTTTTTCTAGATAATGTCCCAGCAGTGTCCTAGGGACACCCATGAGAAAAATAAAAATAATGCAAAATTTGATTTCCCATCGAGATCCGCTGACGTACTGGGACATCATTTATGAAAAATAAACATTTAATTTTACGTCGAGTTATTATCTTAACACAAAACCATTTACGATTAGTATAAAGATTTTCCCCATTTCATCTGGAGTTATTATCTTAACATTTATTAACTTACGATAAGTACAGTATTTATCAGATTTTATGCTATCATCGGAGTTATCATCTCAACATTTATTCATTTACGGGAAAACTTTTGTTAAATGTAAATGATTTTTGTCGAGCCAAGCTACGATTCAGAAAACCCGTTTATTCGGTACATCAACAGTAGCAGTTCAGAGCCTCGAAATAGGCATGATCTATACATAACTAACATAACTCAAAATGTGAACAGACAATGTTAGAAAAACTGTTTATTTGATAGTAATAAGTAATTAACATTTCAGAGATAAACAGATAACTATTTACAATTACATTATCACCTATGCGAGAGATTAGAACGGACATCGCAGAATTTACGAATTTACTCCCGGAAAATGTGTTAATAACTAAAGATCAATCAATGATAAAAAAGCTTGGTAAATGAAAATAATGTTGAATTGACTGACGGCCAAACATGTTTAAACGATCCGCATACATATATCCGATCAAACATTATCGTTTATGTAAGATGCATCTGCTTAATCACATAAATACAAATATCTTATCTTCCCATTAATAAATTCGTAAGAAAGGACACTTGATAGAAATTTCAGGTGTACAGCCATATTCATAAAACAAAATTCTTCATTCTATTTCTAATTTTGTTATCAAGCAGAGTTATCAAGTGGAGTTTACAATCGAAAGCTGGTTTTCAATACATAACAAACGTAGGCGTTTCGAAATAGAAAATGACGAATTTTAACAAATAAACATAGATTTCCTTTTCCGAGCTGCAAACCCGCAAACAGAATAGGTCGCGGCGAAGAATATTCATTCATACAAAATCCACGTAACTAAGTAATTAGATTCTTAAATTTTAAATTACAAATTACTTTTAAGTTGTTATAATTGAATATCGGTGTTACCATGGTTCCAAAGCCGATATTGGATCTATATATTATTCAGGTACGAATGATACATTTGCAGGAGAGATAATACAATAAAATGAGCCGGAAATGTGCGTTGCAAAATACATAATTGATAGATATGTTCTCCATAGTTGTCAAAGACCAGACGCGTACGTACGACGGGTATGGGGCGTCGCTATTGCAGCTCGAGCGTGCTTCACAAGGAAAAAAAACGTTTAATCACTTCATGGCGAGACGTCACGAACAAAACACATAAAACAAACAGCTACATAAGAGAGGAAGAGAGACCAGGCCAGGAGTACCAGTCTCTTACATATAATTCTGAAAATAAAAATAAAACAAAAAGGTAAGGAAAATGTTCGTGCAAAATCAAACATTTCAAAAATCAAGCATAAATAAACATATGCAGAGATGAATAAAATGTAAATTTACTCATGAATCTCAATTTCAATAAATATCAAAAATAACTCGTAGAAAACAAAAGACAACTCGCAACACTTACAACAAATAACACGCAATATACGGTGGGATATATGGAAAAAACTAAGTTGTAAAATATATCAATTCAATGTATAAGGTTAAATATGTAAATTCAATGCTTGTGATGTATATTAATATATCATAAGCTTAGCATGGACTATGAAAAATGGAAAGTTCGTGAAAAATCCATAAGTATTCGCGCGTTGTTTTTTAATCGTTCATACGTATGTGAAAATCTCACAGAGTTGTGAGTGTCGGTAGCTTAGCAATGAGTACACATTTCTCCATCCTAGCGTTTCTACCTTTGAGCGTCCAAACTACCTTGTCTCACTATATATGTATTTCTCTCCGATATTGCTATTTGAGTAATCTTTTTCCACGATCCTCCACAGAGCATATCATTTTTCAGAAATCGCAATTTCGACTCGATTATCGTATTGTCTTATACATTCCAATCAATTCGTAACCACTCAAGGACAAACATCGAAGTTCAGTTCACAGAGAACCTCTCATATACAAATCGATGAGTATAAGGAAAAATCATGGAATGTGAAAATTGTGAAATAATTCTAAAATATGTTGAAAAACCGTGTTCCCTTTTATGTTCCTATGATCGTCGTGCTGTAATGTTATCACGGGAAATGAATTCACAAGTAACGTCGTCTATATCTGAACGCCCGTTTTTCCCTGTGCTCTGAAGGGTGTATTTTTTGCAGAGGGAAAAGAGCGGATGGTCTTTGACCAGCGTGCGCGCGAATTGCCCTCTCGCTTATTTCATGCAGATTCCGTAAAACGTCACTTTCTCCATGATGGCGCTTCTGGAAAATCTCTTCCTTTCTCTTACTCGTGCTGTGTCTCTTTGGAGATTTATCGAATCGTCGTTCAATCAGCTCAGCATCCGGATACATTTCATATCTCTTCACATCATCGTGGTCTTTCCTACCTTTACCATGAACTTCAAGGCTTTTATCGTGGTGTCTCTTCAATGCTTCATGGTGACGCTTTCTGACCATCTCTTCATAAGCACGTTTTGCATCTCCGTAGCGCTTCTTGTCGTCCTCATGTAGTCCATGTCTTTTGTCAAATTCGTGGTGTCTTTTATCAGTCTTATCATGCCTTTTATCTGCCAAGTGATGTCGCTTTACAGCTTCCTGGTGCCTCTTATTTTCTTCGTATTTACCATGTTTCTTATCAAATCTCTTCATTTCGTGTGTTCCGTGTCTCTTTTCATCCTCATGAGTTCCGTGTCTCTTTTCATCCTCATGAGTCCCGTGTCTCTTTTCATCCTCATGAGTTCCGTGTCTCTTTTCATCTTCATGAGTTCCGTGTCTCTTCTCATCCTCATGAGTCCCGTGTCTCTTTTCATCCTCATGAGTTCCGTGTCTTTTCTCATCCTCATGAGTTCCGTGTCTCTTTTCGTCTTCATGTTTTCCGTGTCTCTTTTCATCTTCATGTTTTCCATGTCTCTTTTCATCTTCATGAGTTCCGTGTCTCTTTTCGTCTTCATGAGTTCCGTGTCTCTTTTCATCCTCATGAGTCCCGTGTCTCTTTTCATCCTCATGTTTTCCATGTCTCTTTTCATCTTCATGAGTTCCGTGTCTCTTTTCATCCTCATGAGTCCCGTGTCTCTTTTCATCCTCATGTTTTCCGTGTCTCTTTTCATCCTCATGTTTTCCGTGTCTCTTTTCATCTTCATGAGTTCCGTGTCTCTTTTCATCCTCATGTTTTCCGTGTCTCTTTTCATCCTCATGTTTTCCATGTCTCTTTTCATCTTCATGAGTTCCGTGTCTCTTTTCATCCTCATGAGTCCCGTGTCTCTTTTCATCCTCATGTTTTCCGTGTCTCTTTTCATCCTCATGTTTTCCGTGTCTCTTTTCGTCTTCATGAGTTCCGTGTCTCTTTTCATCTTCATGAGTTCCGTGTCTCTTTTCATCCTCATGAGTCCCGTGTCTCTTTTCATCCTCATGAGTTCCGTGTCTCTTTTCATCCTCATGTTTTCCATGTCTCTTTTCATCTTCATGAGTTCCGTGTCTCTTTTCATCCTCATGTTTTCCGTGTTTCTTTTCATCTTTATGAGTTCCATGTCTCTTTTCATCCTCATGTTTTCCGTGTCTCTTTTCATCTTCACGAGTTCCGTGTCTCTTCTCATCCTCATGAGTCCCGTGTCTCTTTTCATCCTCATGAGTTCCGTGTCTTTTCTCATCCTCATGAGTTTCGTGTCTCTTTTCGTCCTCATGTTTTCCATGTCTCTTTTCATCTTCATGAGTTCCGTGTCTCTTTTCATCCTCATGAGTCCCGTGTCTCTTTTCATCCTCATGTTTTCCGTGTCTCTTTTCATCCTCATGTTTTCCGTGTCTCTTTTCGTCTTCATGAGTTCCGTGTCTCTTTTCATCTTCATGAGTTCCGTGTCTCTTTTCATCCTCATGAGTCCCGTGTCTCTTTTCATCCTCATGAGTTCCGTGTCTCTTTTCATCCTCATGTTTTCCATGTCTCTTTTCATCTTCATGAGTTCCGTGTCTCTTTTCATCCTCATGTTTTCCGTGTTTCTTTTCATCTTTATGAGTTCCATGTCTCTTTTCATCCTCATGTTTTCCGTGTCTCTTTTCATCTTCACGAGTTCCGTGTCTCTTCTCATCCTCATGAGTCCCGTGTCTCTTTTCATCCTCATGAGTTCCGTGTCTTTTCTCATCCTCATGAGTTTCGTGTCTCTTTTCGTCCTCATGTTTTCCGTGTCTCTTTTCGTCTTCATGAGTTCCGTGTCTCTTTTCATCCTCATGAGGTCCGTGTCTCTTTGCATCCTCATGTTTTCCGTGTCTCTTTTCGTCTTCATGAGTTCCGTGTTTCTTTTCATCCTCATGAGTTCCGTGTCTCTTTTCATCTTCATGAGTCCCGTGTCTCTTTTCGTCTTCATGAGTTCCGTGTCTCTTTTCGTCTTCATGAGTTCCATGTCTCTTTTCATCTTCATGAGTCCCGTGTCTCTTTTCGTCTTCATGAGTCCCGTGTCTCTTTTCGTCTTCATGAGTTCCGTGTCTCTTTTCATCCTCATGTGTTCCGTGTCTCTTTTCATCGATATTTTCTGAAAGCCTTTTGTATTCGTCAAACGTGACCGGGCCAACAGCATGGTTAATGACGTCATATCGTTTGCTATGGGTGTGTACTTTATGATCGAAGGAACCATCGTGGTGGTGATCTACAAAATCTTTTCTTTTTCGAAGATCATGGTGGCGTTTACTTGCCTGCTCAAATTTACTGGCGTGGCGTTTCGATCGTTTAACTCGTTCCAACACGTCTTCTTCTGCGAGATCTCGGCGGCTTCGTTTTACTCTTTGCAGCTCCATGTCCTGAGCGGCGTTGAGAACGTCGTCAAATTGCTGACGTTTAACGCGCTGTAAGATGGCTTCGCGCTTCACACGTTGCAATACTTTCTGTGCATCTTCAAGCTCACTGCGTTTTACTCGATGCAACTCTTGTTCTGAATCCTGGAACGAAAATATTTACATATTAGAATACGTAAAATATGAATATGAATTTGATCCCAAAATGATTCCCAAGAATTTGTATTAATGTTAACTCAACACCGATGTCAACTTCTGAATCGTTATGACGCAAATCAGGGGGTGCATATATATTCTGTAACCATGGTTGTATACCCAGGGTGGCCATTACACGGTAAAGTAACTCGATGCTGTTACCAATTCATATACCAGTCATTTGTATTCCATACATATTCGTCCATACCAAACGCATTACTTGATAAGCCAAGCTATGTATATCTAATTTGATAATAGATTACTGTATGCTGTTCGTATTTTGTAGCGAAAAGTTCACCGGTCGCCATGAAGGCGTTCAGTCATCAAGTCTTAAAGATTCTCATCGTTTCTGAAACTGTTTAAGATCAAAGTTAATGATACCAATAATGTTATAAGGATTAAATGGTCACACTATTTATATGTTGTCGTTACTTGTCTATAATCTTTTCACTTCCTTTATATTACATAATACATAAATAAGTACAGTTTCGTGTGCATAACGTATGTGGAACGTATATTTTAATATGCAAATATATAGATGGTATTGTGAATACTAGAATTATCGAAAATCTCCCCGAGCTTTAGCGGCAGTTATTCGAAGATACATGCTATGAATACAGCTGTCAAATGCATTAACGACTCTGGTCTCGGGTTGCCGAAACCTAAGATGTTCGTTCGTGAATCCGATATGCTTGCTCTATCCAATACGTCCCAGTATTTGACGGTAGACCTGTAAGCCTAAATCAAATTTTTTCCAAAAACCATTTGCTAATTTCAACTTTCCATGCGGTAGATAATGGGTAATTTTTCGTCGGATTTATGTAAGACCCATTTATTAAACAGTCGGTGGTATTAATGGCTGCTTTCGCTTGACTCAATTTAACGTATTTAAACTGGCGCACGCACCTACCACATAACCGAGTTAAGTGTTTTTCTACAAAACAATATTCTAAATTGGCGTTACGAGTGCTTTTTACGAGACAGAATATAAAATGCATTTTCGAAAATGTATACTGTTATTAAAATCAAGCGAACCGAACCAGAATAAATAATGATATACTGGTGCTTGTACCGGGCATAGAGTTGGACGAAATTATCGGTTTGATAATTCTAGGTAATACGGTAAAAATGTTAAGGCACGGAAATCTTTAAGAGTCACTCGATGAATGAATATCACTGTGTAAATAATTTTCGACGACGGCGCGATATTCTTCGTCGTATTATTGCGATTCTGACATAAATTGCGGATTATTTTGTTGAACGGCGCGCGTGAAACACATACGGAAACGTAAGAACGGTTTAAGTGCCATAAATTCGCTAAACGTCCATTAAATTCATCGTCTGCCGTTCATCTCGGGATTTCAGAAGTTCTGCTCGTTGAGTGTTCTCGTGGTCTAGTGTTTCCGCGACGCGCGTTAGTAACGGGGCAAGAAAACTAAATCACGTAGTTCAGCCTGTCGACGGTGCTACATTTTTCTCTCTCTCGCCGCCCGCGTAAGATATTTTCGAAATTCAAACCATACAATATTTTGAAGCTTTTGAATTTATAACACGCATCTGGTATATTAGAAATATATTGATATTTAAGTCGAAATAGAGCACCGTTTAGACACCGGTTTTAAATGACACGTCGTTCCATATGCCGACAATTTATACGTACGTACGTACATCAATAGTAAAGTGAAACACATGTGGCAGAAATCAAATGAAATAACAAACCAATGACATTCACTTGAAATTATTCAAACAGTGTGTCGTTAATTGATACTAAAATCAGAAGATCTTATGCGTTTTTCGTTACGTTGGCCACCGAGTAGGCGAGCTTGAACCCGTTCATACAGTACGTCCAACTTATAAGCATCAGACACCACCGTTCATGAATATCTGAATCAAATTGGGTAAATTACACACTCGTATATTTTAAGACGGGAATTTATGCAACTCGTAACGTCGTGCAATCTCCGCTTTGTAGAAATTTATTCAAGACTAGAGCAAAAATTGGGTAATGGCGGCGTAGTCGGCGCAGTACCCGTGAGGAATGAAATTCTTTGTGTTCGCCTTGAGCCCGTTCTCGGAATGAATCAGCGCTGATTTGATTCTCAAATTGTCGAATAAGAAGAATAGGAATACTGGCAGAGCAGACGTCAAATCAACGTGGGAATATTCTGAATAAATCTGAATTAAAATCGAATATATAAGATTAGATGGAGTGGTCGAATTTATCGGGCTTTATGCAATTATTTGTCTGATTTCTTCCCCCTAAAAAGACTCAAGCCGAAACGATCTTATCAGCAATCATTATTTTGGATGAATAAAACCATTACTTTAACAGAGTGGATGTTCTGTCAGACTATTTCAAGACTGAGTGAGAGGTTCTTCAATACAATACAATGCAATACGATATTACCATTAACAGGATGGCTTATGTAGCGTGGAGGCATACCACACGTGAGCATGTGACGTCATAGCGCGTCATATTGGTCATCACGCGAAAGTGACGGACTGGGATAAAAGGTCAGTGCTGACTGCCTTAGCGCTGAACAAAAAAGCGACGTCGTAATTAAGAACCTGTCGTGGACAATGCAGTTTTAATGGATGACAAAGAAATGGGAGACTCACCCTAGAACGGAACTGTACACCAGACATGGGGAAGAACTTGAAATTTCATCTGTGTCTGTCTTTTACTTACATAGCAATTTTTGTGGTGATATCGAAAATCATTTTATTTACCTCAGATCCGACTACCCGCAATGATTGCTGTGAAGTGCGTACATTGTTAAGCCTACGTTGAGGCATGAAACGAGCTCCCGAGCAATACAAAAAACCCATGATGAAATCCAATCCATTATACAATTATACGACATGCGAAGAGATGAACATTTTGTGATGGCTTCTTGGGGCTCTTAAACGTAAAGCGTCATGATATATTATCATTTTATTGACTATGAAGTACTCGGGCTATTCATTAGATGCTCAGTTTGTTGCAGAATGCTGCTGATTTATTTCATACAATATTCGTCTCAGACGCATGACTCAGCATGCAAATAAACTGTTACTTAGCAACTATGTTAATATGTTTAAAAAAATCTCATCTGGCGGATTTTTTTCGATTGTTATTGAAGTAAAAGTCTGACTGGGACAGCACTGTCAACATCAACTAATCCTATGAATTCTTAAAACAAATTAAAAATATACATTTCCTGAATATCGGGCATAACAGCAGCATTCATACTGACAGAACAATTACTCCATGTCGTAGAACTGCTTGCATATCCCGATCTTTGACAAGATTGGAAAAGGCAGGAAGTGCTCACGACTCAGACGACTGGATCGTAATTAGTCAATATCATTCATCAGTCGGCAAGCACGTGTGTCCGTTCCCAGCTGAGGACACTTTCCGTGCATCGAAACAGTTGATACTGATGCTAGAGCTGAAGTAGGTAAACTAATTTTTTAAATGCCCAATAACTATTGAGTTGGATACAAAGAAAGAACCCGATAGTCTATTCGTTTTGAGGAGTATACGTACGGACGTAGTGAAAATTTATGCCATTACTGACTACATCTTGGTAAAAACACTGCCACTAAATAAGGAAAAAGCAGTCGATTTGAATAGATTCATTTATTATCGACGATGAGGTCGTCAAATGGCAATTACATTAATCCGCCGATAACAGCGCAATAAGCCCGCAACACCGGTCAATGCGGGGATAGATGTAATTGCCTGTGCTATGGTCCCAGTGAAACGTTAGCATATGGAGACAGAATTGGTAATCAAGCGTTGACAGATCACGTAAACGATCAACGCCATCGATGATAGATGGATAGACAGACACACAGACAGACAGATACTAGCATATATGATCGTATGTATTCACATCCATTTGTGAAGTTATCGAGCAACACCATTAATATGTTGATTGAGGTCTTTATTGCCATGTGGCGATTTAGTCGACCTAACAATGCTGCAGTGATTAGAGTGCTATGTAAAATTGAATATATATTCAAGAAAACATAAGTCATGTTGGATTGTTTTCTTTTAGAAGCCAAACCGATGTTATCATAGGCTTATAAACATAAATGTTATGCTCTACTTTCAGCATAAACCTTTCTACTTTCAGCATAGAGTGGCGATGTTCTCAGCGTCGAATCACACGCAGCCGTTCCCAGGTTAGCGGACGTACCTGGCCGCAGCTTGATTTTCACAAAAACACCTTACAAGGTTTCATGCCACATCTCTCTGGAAGATGACTTACTTTATCATCTATCAGACCACACAACTAGCAGAGAGATAGGTCCCCAAATTGAAAATTGGAGAATCTTTGAGAAAGAATGCAACAGAAACATAATAGCGATATCTTGAATTTGATGTAATTGATGGAATCATGTCTAATTTCATTGAAAGACATGCCATTTGTGTTTGGAGTGTTAGTTGATATGGATGTGTTTCTGTGGATAATGCACTCTATGGGTTTCAAATGCATCAAACACTATTGTCAAGTTATCTCGTCTGGAAAATCTAATTAATAACAACCACCGTTGCGGCTGTAGCTTATCGATTGTAAAAATGAGATTTTAGCGGTTTTTCTGTTTTGCTTCGACAGAGCAGAAGCCGAGCGCCGGCTAGAATTAATCATCGGCCGCGTCCGCAGACATCGCAGTCATTAACTGTATTCCTTTTCACAACACGCAGGTCCCATGAGTCGCCCACGGAAGTCGTGTTTTGAATTTACGATTAGCTCCGACAAAAATATATATGCGCAATATAAATATGTCCGATTGAGACTGCCTAGCCTTATAAACCAAAAAACAATGACTAATGCACTAGCACAGATATGTCTGCAACTCGAAAGGGATACAATGATATCTTCGTGATGCGACCACGCCCTGGGAACGCTTTCTATAGATAAAAGATAAATCAGAAAATACAGAGTTAATATTGCGAATTATGTTTTTCAAATGTCCTCATCACAGGCCGTTACGACTTCCGTTTTCACCAAACTTGATGCCAACATTGCGCAATTATATACCGAGAGATGAGAGGAACCTTCCCTTGTCGTCACTTTTTATCGAACAGTTCATGAGATCGATAGTATCGAGTGCCTGCGTAAGTGACCGGGATCTCCTGGCACCGCCAGATTCGAGTCGTAAACTTTCGAAACGTTTCAGAACGAAGAAAAAGAAACGGACATAATCAACTTACAAACCGTACACTATTGCTGATTGTATTATCAAAGATAACCATTACGGTCGCATATTATATACATGGGGGTTGTTGCATGACAACTCTAGATCTCGACTCAGCTCAATGACGTATATAGACTGTGTACAGTTGATTTACCGAAATTGCTGGTAACCTCATTTTTTTGGAGTGAAAATGGTATTCATCCAATTAGGACATTGTTTGCTAACAGCTCTTGCACCACATCGCCAATGCGATTGTTCAATATAACCCGTTAATCTTATTTGGCTTCCATCGCGTCACTAGAATCCGAAAAAGCTACCGATTGACCAGATTATTGTGCAGATAAGAAAAGTTGCCCTCAGATTGAGAGGAAAATTGCGTTTACTGGATACCGGTATATATTCATTGGTATGCGAATGTTTGCTAGAAAAAAAAATGATTACGTACTACATGAATAGCACAATAAATTCTACTTATGTGAATTTCTCTATATATGTTATATCCCCTTTAATCACCTATTCACTTGGTTTTAATCCTAAAATAGCTAGCTTTGGTGAGGTATAATTGATTAATCTATACGTGTAGAGGTAATCCTTCTTAGGTTATCAAATATTCATTTTCAATTCTTGTTCATTTACACTTCAGAGGCCCAGATCAATTTATTTTTTTGTGTGCTAAATTCGCTTCATGTGCGCATTACATTCAAATAACATTTCTAGCGTATTCATTTCAACTGGCTAAAGGTAGATAATGAATTCACGAAGGAAATTAACAGAAAAGCAAAGAACAAGAGATCATGTATATAAAATGTCATTGAGTGTATATAGATATATATCCGATGGGCAGCATCTGATGATTCTGATGGGCAGAAGTTAACTGATGAAAAGCCAGCTATTTAAACAATGCGCAAGCACTTGCGCGTAAAAATCGTATTTATATGAGTCATTGATGACTGACTATAATTTCAGGAGCTGCAGGTGTTCGCAGTGAAATATAGTGGGGATTAGTTTGGCAAAACTGCGTATAGATCCTGTCTGTTGGATACATAGGGTAAATCCTGTTGACATTAAAATTACTTCACTCGTACACGTGTGGAATTTTACGAAATTAGTCATTTATTCACGTAAAATCCTTTGATATAGAATCTAAAATCACTTAATCAAATAATTTTTCGTATTATTTTCTTTAACCGGTCACCAGGGATTCAACTTTTTTTTCATAGCAGCGCCTTTGATGACTGATGGATATTGAATCGTATTCAATTCATTTCACCTCCATGTCATCGATTCATTCTGTTCGTTAGGGCAAAGTACCTCCTGCTTGCTGGGGCACAGCATCTAGGTTTGTACTGTGTCCTTCATTATACTGCCGGTTATATTATTACATCATTTATTATATAATCTTGTATAATTTATATATTGTGTGTAGCATTGAATGTATGTATAATAACTTGTATAATGTAAATAAGATTCAATTTAATAAATAAAATTCAATTGCTAACATATATAACAGTCACTTTATAACAGTAATTGGTCGGTGATAAAAATTATATTTGTACTGCAATCACTTTTTTATGGTCGAAATGGTGATTAATACAGATTGTCCTAATCGTGGTAAAACGTTTATATTGTTTCGGCGAAAGTATGTTTAATATTTCAAATTGAGAAATACTTTTTCTGAAGTGCGTCGTCACCTCTATGGCTTCGTGCGCGTAGTTGTGACTATTGGGATTGAAATTTTTGCTGGCGTTTTCAATATAAACTAACGGATACAAATTACAATCATCATTAGTAATACTCAAAGTTGTCTAAAAAGCGTTACTAAATTATGAACCTAGGGGAACAAACCATCCCGCGTCAGTAAATATTTAATTCGTCGAGAATCCCACAGGGTTGTTCCCCACTCAGAAGCAAGTCTGGCTTGTTTTCATGTAGCATAAACATGACAACCCTCGTACATACCCATAACCAACATGCATTTTCTGACGCCGAATAACGAGGCAAAATTGACGTGATATTATTCAAACGATGCCGCGGCGAGAATTTTTTAAATGCACTTGCATTACGAGCCAGAATTGATGATGGTGATTATTATTAGATGTGCGCTACTTCAAAACCAAACGTTAGCTGAAGAGTCGATAGTGAAAAATAACTGTTTTTCGTACACAGAGCCCATTAAGTATAATATATTATTCGCAGTATTCGCTGTAACTGTTGGCTAGATACGTATAAATTCAAGTGTCAAAAGTAATTTTAGAAATTTGATCAAAAATAATCGGAATATCACGAATAAAAATGTGTGCGTGCGTGCGCATGGGGTATTTTATAATGGTCAAAAGGCATTACTTTAGAACAAGTAATTTGGATAGATCTTGGGGCCAGTTTCATGGATCAGACTTCATCTTTCGGGGCTGTTATCATTTAATCAATCTATATTTGTGGGGATGTCGTCTGAATTTGTTAACATATGATAATAGATACAGCTGTGGATCCCATTGAAAATCACTGTTCCACTATTTGATGCGGTTAGATAGATAATCAGGTGACTGTGACTGGTGTTTCGCCAAATATCGCATCCCGTGCTGGCCTACTAGTGTGAACGGCCAATGATGCGTGGTAAATATGTTGCCGGATTGAACGATCGAAAGGCTGGTGAAATAATCATTTTCAAACTGCGCAAAAGAATACAAATTATCATAATCGAAATGGAAACCATGAATTTTAGTTAAAATGTATTCGATACAAGTGAATGAATCGCGATATTTTTAGCATGATTTTTCTAAACATGCTACATAATGTAAAGGAATGAAATAATTTGACTAGTTGAAGATTCGTTTTCTACGTTTCATTATATTTGCCGCTTAGTTCTCAAATACATCTCAAACTAGTGTTTCGATTGAACTTAATTCTGTCGGATTTACGAGTATGTTTTCGTTGTTTTGACGCTGTGGTTCTAACTACATTAATAACTTACCCGCCAAAACTATAGACTTACTATTAGATGCAAATTACTTATAAAATCGGAAAATCTTGTGATAGGAATCGACGACGATAAAAAGCATTACTTACCTTGAGTGCATGTCCTAGTGCTTGTGAAAAAATAACGGCAATCACCAGGATACCAAGGATGCTGGCGAAATAGGACCGCATTATTTCGGTCAGTTTTCGGAATCTGATTCTAGAGCGTCTCGATCGGAGACTGATGTTGATACTGATGATGTTGTGGTGTGTTCGTTCGCTGTCTATGTTACCGTAGCAATGGTGTATATTGATTGAAGCGGGCGGCACATAATCCACTTTCTGTCGCTAGTCGCTGTTGCGCACGCGTCGCAACGGAGCTTGATATTGGTGTACCAACGTAACTGTTCCTAGTGCGAAGTAATTAGCTTATTCTGGGCCCGATTTTATGAAAATCTCGTTTCATCAAACATTGCTAGTGTGACCGGTGCTCCTAAAAATATGTCAAAAGGTATTGTCGAAAGGTGCGAAATGTTCTATACATCGATCACACTTAATTTTCATGAATTTTTCGTTTAGGTCCGTTGTTGATTCTAGTTGATAGAACTGTAAACGAGTGATGGTTGGATCGATGAATATTCATCTTACAAAATTGATTAAGATATCAAGCGGCATATCTCGCAATTTAGTGTGGTTCGCGGATGTGAGACTCTCACTTGAGTCTGAGACTCAATTGCCCCGATCTGGCGATTGTAGAATGACTTTCACTGATATCTGGTGAGTGGTGTCATTATAAGACAGCAAAATCCAGTGAGTCCGTTGGATGCAACTTCCTGCCAATCCAGGACCACGTCAAGGGTGACCGCTCGCAAAGCCCGCTCTGTGATAAATTACCAGAACGGTATTTTTCGATAATTAGTACTACCAATTCAATTCAACGTGAGAAGCGTCCGCTAGCTGGCGCGAGAACCAGGAAGTGAAAAATCGAGAATTGTACTTTTTACTTTTGGCCTTTTCAACTACTTTGTCATCGCGATTTGTTCGTGATTCTGAGTCATTGATCTTTCTAACATAACCTTTACTTGCCGAATTAACCTATTCGATAAACAAAGAATAATCGAATTGAAGGATCCAGCAGCTAACAACAGCAACAGCCAACATCCGTCACGACACAAAACTGAAAATGAGCAAACTCGTTCAAAAACTCTTCGGGACTGGAAAGAAAGATGGAAAGGGCCCCAGTCCTCAAGAAGCAATTCAGAGGCTCAGAGAAATTGAAGAAATGTTGGCAAAAAAGTCAGAATTTTTAGAGAAGAAAATAAATGAACAGAATGCTGTTGCGAAAAAGAATGCCCGTACAAACAAACGAGGTAGGTAGATAGTTTAGAAGTAGTAGCCTAGGCACTATGGTCTAATAGTAGGTAGACTGGCATTGCATAGGCTATGGCGGAGAATTTGCAGTTTAGATGTCCCTAATGGTTATGTACGGTATCTAACTTATGGTTCTCACTAGCGCCACACAGTAGAAAGGTGACCTAAACAGTAAACTGCAGTTAAACTGCACTATGCATGGGCATGCAAATCTTACTTTAATTCATTTAGAATTCATAAAAAGATTTTTGTTTCTTATCTTAGTTGCTCTGAATGCATTGAAGAAAAAACACCGTTTTGATAAACAGTTAACGCAGATCGATGGTACTCTTTCAACTATTGAATTCCAAAGAGAAGGCCTAGAAAATGCTAGTACGAATACTGAGGTGTTTAAGGCTATGGATTATGCTGCGCAAGCTTTGAAAGGGGCTCATCAAGGCTTGTAAGTTCGACTCAGTTTAGATTATTCAGAATTTGAATAGCTTGAAGATGAAATTCATTGCATACATTTTTTGTTTTCTAGGGACATAGACAAAGTTCAAGACGTTATGGATGACATACAAGATCAGCATGAATTATCACAAGAAATTTCAAATGCAATTTCTACACCTGCTGGATTTGATATGGACCTGGATGAGGTGTGTAATGTATCTTCAGCCCAAAAACTAGCCCAGTCAAGAGTCATGAAAGGCCGACTGGTGGCCATTTTTGTTCGCTGAAATCAGCACATTTTACACATATTTGAAATTTTCAGCGGGAAATTCAATCTATTACCTTGACCTTTCATATATGTTTGTATCCCCCATGGCCCATCAGTATAAAAAAAGAATTAGGTGAATTGGATGTGACCTTTTTTGGTGCCCATTGGTTTTTGTATATGGTCACCAGGGGCGTTGAATAGCGCAATAACTTCATATTTCCACATTATATTGGTACCTAGGCATATTTTGTTACCATAATCAATCACAAATTTGTAGCTCATGACATGTTCCTTGATTGTGTTGAGTTTCAAGGACCTTGATTTTAGCATATGTTCACCAGGGGGTCTTGAATATTAAAGTTGTCAGATTGTTGAGCATTTCAAACCACTTCCCTTGGGACCCAAGTGGGCATGGTGTCCGTGGACCCCTAGTTTATATTGTATATTGGACCCCATTAATATTGTTCATGATTATTTCTGCAATTTCTTTCAAACGAATGTGTGTATGTACTTTCATCTTTTATGCAGGATGAATTGAATGCAGAACTTGAAGAATTAGAACAAGAGGAACTTGATGAGCAGTTATTGAATGTTGGTGGAACAGTGGATGTTGATGAGTTACCCGCTATCCCGAGTAGTGATATACCAGTACCTAGTAAAGGTATGTGGATTTTTCATTTGCATAGTTCATGTAGTTTCACCCAGGATCTTTCTGTATGTAGTTTTTTCAAACACTAGTGTCTTTTCCTATTTAATTTGAATGTTTTTGTACTTCTTAGTAATTTACAGACATTGCATCTGGTTCCTCAGTTGTTCCACATACTGGTTCCGCTGATTTTACTCTAGAGTCTAAATATGTACATTTTCAATTAAACGCAAGACTCGACTCCGAGCTACAACTGTGGAACTCAAAGGATTTTCATATTCTAAACCATAACTATTTCATTTCTTTTACAGCTAAAGCTGAGGATGATGACCTGAGAGAATTAGAAGCTTGGGCCTCATAATTGATCAAGGATGAGACATCATTTTGCCACTGAATTGCCTCAACTTACCATCTGTAGATTTATTCATTGTGACAATTGCATTACGCTTATCAAATACATTAATGCATGAAAGCATTATGGAATTATTTTGGATAACAGCTTAAGATGATCGAAATATCATAGTCACCTTAAATGGTTTTTGTATTATCCTGTAAAGTAGTTCCGGTACATGTAGATTGAAGTACAAATGAGTTGATTAAGGTGGTTTGATTAAGGTCATGTTTTTCATGGGTATGCATGATATAATACATGTCAGAATGATGATACCGGTACTGCATTGATGATAAATACAATAGAGGGCCAAAATTACTAAAGGAATGTTTTTATCTAAGTCCAATCATAGAATTCTCGAAGAAATTGTTGATGTCAGCAGATATAATCCATCTACATTTGAGGTTTTGCAATCTTCTTGTTATCAGTTGTCTCATATGCATGAGATTCACTTATGGTGTTGATTGAGCAAAAAAATAATATAAATACATGTACGAAAAATAAATAGGATCAACTGAATTTTTTTAAAAAATTGTGCAACATGTATTATACAAGTATCCGAAATAACTAACCTAGGACTTTTGACGAAGCTCCGTTCTGCAATACTCAGAAGGTTGACTAAAGTAGTGAGTGAAAATTGTATTGCACATCGATTTCTGAAATTTGTTGGTCCTTCTAATAACTGTGATGTATGCATGTTAAAAGTACAACGGTAACAAATAGTCTCATTTCAAATGAAGAAGGAAATCTTAAGATTTGTATGTCTCATGTTGATTGAGCAAAAAAATAATATAAATACATGTACGAAAAATAAATAGGATCAACTGAATTTTTTAAAATGATTGTGCAACATGTATTATACAAGTATCCGAAATAACTTACCTAGGACTTTTGACGAAGCTCCGTTCTGCAATACTCAGAAGGTTGACTAAAGTAGTGAGTGAAAATTGTATTGCACATCGATTTCTGAAATTTGTTGGTCCTTCTAATAACTGTGATTTTGCATGTTAAGTATCATTTCAACAACGGTAACAAATAGTCTCATTTCAAATGAAGAAGGAAATCTTAAGATTTTTATGTCGTTGAATGACTTGCCGGAGATTTACTCCGTCTGCAATTCGATTTTATCGATAGGTGAAAGAGTCTGGCGTAATCTTTCCAATTATTCATTTATCGATCCACATACCGGCAATATTTGATTATTTTTCTCATTAATGAATAGAGAGAGTTAATAAAGCACGATTTCTGTGGGTTTTCTGTCAAGAATACATACTGTTGCGAAGAGATGGTTTATCGAAGAGATGGTTTATCGAAGTAATTGGTTTCTTTTATAAATACACATAGGTGTTGTTAGTGGTGACTACTCTTGGTCCGATTGTTATTGAAAACAATCATTTTTTGTTGGAAGAGTTTTTTTCTGAAGGAATTCGATCCCTCTCCAAGTTGTCTAGGGACGCAGCATTATTGTTATTATTTCGTGTTCATTTTCTTGAAAGGAGTTAATTCTCTATATATAAATGCACACCACAAACCATAAGAGAGCAATTTAAGTTATTTTCACTTCAAGGTTCTGTAAATATATCATATGTAGCCTAATGTTTAACTTTCAATATAGAATTGTTAATGAAATATATGAAGGCTTGAATCTATTCGAACTTTGTTTGGTACTGTACTCAAATTTGTTTCTTATCCTGTCATTTTTGTGGCATAATTCCGTTTCTCTGTGGGACATCAAAACGCTGTACGACCGATTGAATGTTGTAGTACTTTAATGAAAATTGAGGCAGGTTCAAACCTCTTCTCCAGCACCTGGGTGCAAGATTGGGGACGTATTTTGAATATGGAACTGGAAATAGTCGTGGAATCTCTTAAGTAGTAGCTGTTGAATCGCTGGATTTAGGAACACTCCGAAGTCAGCGATTATTGACAAGTCGTAATTAAAGCACTTCAATGATATTCATTTATTTCCAAATATATCGTATTTTTTACAAAGCAAGTTGTTGTAAATGATACAAATTCTGATAACAATTCAAATATGTTTCCCATCCAGCCATAAAAACGATGTAAATTTACATATATAAGTATACGTATTTACAATAATGCTTCAACAGTATAATTTAATTTCATCCCACCGTAAAATCTACTTCTTATCTATGCGAATGCGCTAAATTCACGCACGAGGAGAATCATTTAATCAGGGGTAAATAACAGGGACCAGTTTCTAGTAGAATCTCAATGTTTCTTTGGGCCATCTGAAAAATGGGTGTAATAAGCTGTACATAAACATATACTTATTTGCTATTTGTCATTTTAAAACTCGCATACAAAGTGTATATGATTTACATACAGGCTGCTTCATTCGACCATATGGCTGAATTTCCCGTTGCGTCGGTTTATAACTTATGATTATACCTGGGCAACAGAAGTAGCTTGCATGCATGTCATATAACATTCGTATTTAAACATGCATGGTGATTTCACATAAAACATGCACATGTACTACTCATCAACAAAACACAAAATGGCAGGATACAATGTATAATATTTGAATGAACAAGAAAACCAATGTTTTATGACATCATCTTTCTCAATCATCAATTCATCTGTTAATTAAAACCTGGTATATATACTAATCATATATAAGGTACAGCCAGAGAAATCTATGTACACACAAGCACATAGATATATTTGCTTTATTTATTAGCGGGGTTATATAGAATGCGATCACAACACTAGGAGATTATCACACGATTTGGAAACAGAGTCTTTCCGGAATAGTTTATCGAAGAATCCACGAGCCGCTTTATTCACACAGTTTTCTTTCCGTTTCGAACGTCGCGAAGCTCTTTTCTTCTGCTTTAGTTCTTCACGTTTTGGTGCTAGACGAATCTGTTTAAGGATTCCGACCAGTAGATCGTCGATCTGATGGTTCAACACGGCTGATGTTTCAATGAACTTACAGTTGTACTTAACAGCGGTTTCTTTTCCTTCTGTAAAATTGAATTAAATGTGATGAATAGTTTGGAAATGTGTCTCTAGTGAGGACTCGGTTGATGAAGCTAGTGATGACAATGTTCGGACAGTGAAAGTGGTATATTTATAGACTTCTTGGGAAATCTATTTCTATTAGAAAAGTATTCCTTTAAGGTCTTTATCTTGCTGATTCTGTTTTGAATACAATGTGCTAGCAACATCATATAAAGATGGCCGCTCACACCATAATTCTACAAATTTAGTTTATAGATCTTCATCTGCCGTGCTGAAGGTTTGGTTTACGTTTTGAACAACTTGAATTTGAAAGCTTATGACTAACTTGCGGTCATAATTTGTACTATGTATATGCGGTCTCTTATTGGCTGAAACCCCTGCGCTCAGTTCCATCGCGTCGCAGCTGAGCTTATGTCGGTTGCGATCGAAAGCAACTGTCCGCCTACCGTAGGCCAGAGTAGAACATGGGCAACTAGCCGGATACGGCTTGTGACGAGTCGGTAAGGCGTCGGGTTGCCGTCGCAAGCCGGCATATGTCGAACCGATAGAGCAGCAACTGGTGGCCTCTCGTAGGCCGCTAGTTGCCGCTAATCGGCGCTAAACCCAGTTGCATCGGTAGGCGTCGCGTTGCTTGTCGACATAAGCCAGTCGACATAACAACACGCGGTGCATGAAAAACAAAGTACTCAATTGGTAGCACGCTGATTAGGGTAATCAACAAATAGGCTGATGCATTAAGTGTCCGAAATCCATTTCCTCGAATCACATTCGTGCAGAGACGGGGTAATCATCTTGATGGATTCCTTAAAAGCAACCAGCATTTGCCGGAAGAGAACCCACTAAATGTATACTTCTATAAAGGTTTCGGCGTATTTCGTTGCTTTTGGTGCAACCATAGGCGTATACGCTAGACGTCTTTCGGTGCATCCTACGTACATGCGTCAGTCAGTACCTCCGGTCCAACCGAAAAAGGTCTGAAGTATGCCTTGATTTACACTATAGCAACCTGTAGTCTTTCGACATTATAATATTTTGTCCTGGTGAAAGTCACGTTTTCTTCTAACAGGTCGCATTATGAACACGATTGCGATACGTGCATATGCCAACCACTCACTGACTACTTACCGTCGGCACTGATTTGCCGTGACCTGACGTTGTCACTTTTATTACCGACTAAAATTGTCGCCACTTCACGTGCAATATGTTTTCGCAAGGAAAATAATATGCCCACGGCCGAATCGAAAGTTGAGCGCTCTGTTATTGAATAACACACGACGTATGCATCAGCTTCGTCGTAATTCATGAAATCCTGAAATATGTTTGAAATACATTAAATCCTGAAATATGTTTAAAAGATAGCAATACATGAACTCGGATTATTTAGAGATAATCTGTTTATCGCCACCTGACGATGGTAGAGAGATTCGGAATCGTCTTTTAATTTTTCATTTTAATTTCTTTTATAGATTTTGTGTTCTATTCTACTATGATACCCGAGAGATTTATTCAGATGCATACCTCTTTCGATCGTGTGTCGACGAAATACATCGTGGATTCCTCACCATCCAACAAAACCGAAACTGACTTCTCAGTGTCATCGTCGTCTAAAATAAAAATAAATCTTGGACAATGAATTAACTCCCACGAGTTGATGACGTTGATAATATCCGCCGTCAGGGGCCACACGTCTTTGAAAATAACGGCGAGGGCGTGCATGGCTTTGTTTGTGTCAACCTTGTCAAAGCAAGAACTGAATATGATGTCCCAAATGATTCAACATATGATTGATATTATTTATGCAACGCGTCCAGTAATTGTATTGTTTACACAATTGACGAATCGGTAAAACAAAAAAAGAGCAGCAGTGCTTGGGGAACGAGGTCATCGTTAACTGTGACTGAACCCGCGCGTGACTCGGGGGAAACCATTGCAAGGACAGAAAACAAGGTATGGTTGCATCGACTGACTAACACCACACGGAGGTAGTAGAGTAAATCCGTTGTTCCTAGTGGAGCTTCTGATGCGTGTACTGTGTAATATGCGAGCGATACTATAAGAATAACCTTTCACAAAAAAGCTAATTATTACAGACAAGTATAGATCTAAATGACTCCATTTGGTGGTTGTGATTGGTAACGTAAGGTAATACGTCCTTCATGAAAATTAACAAATCGCCCCGAGCTTCGGGATGTACGTACGTAGTGTATAAACTGTACATAAATATATTTTTAGACATGTAAATATATATGTGAAATATCAACAAACACGCTTCGAAGCAGAGATTTTTCATTTCACCAGCAAGCAAAGTGGAGTCTTAAAAAGCGGAGTCTTTAAAATCTAATTTACTTTACTCTTATGCCTTTTGGCCAATTGGTACAAAGTTATAAAAATGAAGTGATACTGATGTGTTTAACTGATGGTGTTTGCATTTCACAGTTAGTTGCCTGCGTGTATCGATATGCGTGTTTGTAAATCCCACAAAACAACTAACACCTCACTCTCTTTTCGCTTAATTAGGGAAGTGAGCGGAAATAAAAATGCCCTAGGCTAGAAATATTCGATTCATTAATTAGATCGGACAGATTCCAATTTACTAGTGAACAGAGAAACACTTTGTGGTTATTACGAAAAAAATTAGGATTGCGTACCCAGTTTCTGTACGTCGACGAGGCACATGATTATACGTTTGGTATCTTGTTGACTAATTGGAATCGTCTATTTTCCTATGCAAGATTTAACCGCTAGCCATCTCGTGTTGGTATCGTAGATTTACGATTGCTTTGTAACGCATAAGGCAGCAAGTATTTTTTCTCGCACATAACATATAAAGGCTTAACTCCTAGTGCCCTTTGGAACCGTTGGCAAGCACATGGTATGGTGGGTGATTCGGGCAATCTCGATTTTTTCTTCGGTATACAAATTAAGGAAACAAAACACCAAAATGCAAACTATCAAAAAACCAGCCGAAATTTCACAAAAAGAATCCAAAACGCGCCAAACCGGCGTTGTGGCAAGGTAATTTTCGTTATGATACCCATGCTCGCTTTGCTTTTTCTAATGGTTTTCCATTTTGGCATTTTGTCGCCTTAGTTTGCATGGCGAAGACTTTTCACGATGGTCTGAACCAGCCACCATTCAAGCATATTCCTCACATCATAATCTTTGGTAATCTTGTTATTTCATGGCTTGGAACTGAAGTCAAAGATTGCTCGAGCACTACTGAACCATGGCTACTTGGGTTATTATGAAAACTACTTGAACTAAAAATAACGATATCATATTGCCCGACGCCATTCAGCCCTGTACATTGGAATGAAGACCGTACTCTATAAGCATAATCCGATATTCCGATAGTCATCGTTTTACTACTGTCGGCTCCTTTCCGGAGAGGAAATGACTCGTACGTGAATAGTTTCTTCCATTCATTAATAAAGGAAATGGAAGAAAAACGATCAGATCTGAGGCCAACTTTCTGGCATCAATAGACGCGGTAAACGATCTCGGAGGCTAAAGGTTAAAATAGCAAATCTGAAATAGCAAAAAGGGTAACTTCATAATTTTTACCTCAATTTCCGCCACTTGAAGTGCATTTTCACGTCTGAAATACCGTTTATCATAATCTCATCATAGTTAATTTTGCCACTCGCTCACGGGCAACGTACAAACTTGCCCAGTGACATATCGAATTCGTCGCTTGTCGCAACGTTGATCTGATATAGCGAGGAAGCGGCAATAAAATTAATAAACATATCAATAGAAAAGGGCGCCTGTAGGTAGAGTCTTGAATTGACGTTCGATCAAAGGCATTTCCATCGAAATTTTGATGTCAATATCGTGAAAATGTAATTAATTTGGGAAAAAAACTGTAAACGACTTACATAGATAGCGGCGTTGACTCAATGATACGATTGCAATCAACAAACTTTGGTAAAATTAGATCAAAATTCATTTTGTTTTGTCAAAATACGACGATGTTTAAATTATTACTTAAGCAAGTTTCGGCAGAGGTTATATCTGGAAAGATAATGCCTTCAAGTCTAGATACATTTTTATGTTGAGTGATTATTGGTGCCACTGAGAAAGGTGTGTATCACTTGATATTGATCGCGTTCGTCGATGTCGAGGGAAAATTGTCATCATCCCTAGAGGCAGTAGAATTTCTTTCTCCGCATTGCTAGTTTTCAGCAATACTTTACGCTCTCTTCGTTTACATAACAAAAGCTCGGCTGAAATCGGCCGAGTAAAATTTCAAAAAGTTGCAGTTTCTATTCCCAACTGTGCGGTAATGTTGAATATTTTATTTGTTATAAAAATTGTGAAAAATTCATTTAGTTCTTCATGCATCACAATCATTGAAATGTAGAATAAAAAACATAATGTAAAACACAATAGGAAATTGAGTTTTACGTTATGACCATAAGACCATAAGACACAACACTAATCTATGGTGAAAGGTGTGATTAGTAAAGCGACCAGGGCGTGTGTTACGAGCTAGGGACCCAATTCCAAGCTAACAAATTCAACTTCGTTCGGGTGAGATTCAGGAAAAGTTAACAGACTCCAAAATCATGGGGTATGTTGCTCAAACGTTTGGTAATATTATCCATCTGATCAATGCTATCGTAACAGTGTAGTTTGTAATTCAGGTTGATGATCACCTACGTTTGAGCAACCGACCTTTGGCCCTTGGTTTTCACAAAATTTGCTGGTTTTTACCCAAATCCATGTTATTTTGATTGCAATTGAAAGGGCACTCTTTCAACCCGAACGAAGAAGAACATCAGATTGACCGCAGGTGTCTACAGTTAGTCTAGTTAGAGTATAGTGAGGCGACCAATCACCGAACATAAACCTACGTCTGAATCGGACGGTTCCACCTGGGGAAGTCACTGCAACTGGCGTCTCGGGGGTCAATTCTGGTGTCAGCAATCCTGGAATTTAAATTAGAAATTTCAGAATATGCGTGAGGACGCGAGTGACGATGCTGTACGTACATGTACATTCTCAGACACGTGTATACTAGCAATGATGTACAGCAATGTAGAAAGAATTATGGCTGGCTGAAATTAATAGAAATAAACCTAAACGCATGTGAGAGCTGGAATATAGGTTTATTGTTTACAGGTTGTTTAATCTGATATCTAATTCTCGGTGTGGAGGTTTCAGCCGTTTTGCGCCGTTGATTGCAGAATGAAATAGAAGCCGTATATCGATAAACCCACGATACGATATTACTGTTCAAATTTCTGTGAATATTTCATCATGCATTATATGGCTTCGCGTACGTACGATCAAGGTGTTATACGTTTCAGCGCATATTATTCCTATGATAATAAATCCATTCCTGTTTAAACTGTATAATCTGTTCTCCAACAGAGGTTTTGTTGTCTACAATTTAGTCCAACTGGCCAATATCCAATACAGGTTCATTTGTTCTCACTTATTTGCTATTGCAAAAATGGGTCTACGTGTAACCTTTTCATGACTAAAGGCCGATTTCACAGAATGTCTCAATATTTCATTAAAGTTCCATCAGTATTTTGTTACAAGGACTAATAAAATCGTAAGCCACACTTATAATATCAAATTCCCCGGGACACATTTTTTAGATAGAATGCGAATTCTATATATATGCGAATAGTAGCAAAATATGATAAAATATCATCTTTCGTATTACTGAAAAACGTGATATTTCCGTCAGGTTTCCTAATCAAGAAGTGTACCTAAAAATTTGCGGTGAATTTGGATTAATTTGGATTAAACTGTCGCATGAGCCATTATGATAATTGATGTCTTCCATTTCCGTGCGTGCCTGTTTTCAATCAGCACAGATACAGCTCCGGTATATGAAACAGTTAATTTGCTCAGGGATGGAAGAAATGTCAAATGCAACGTGCTATCTTAGGGGAAGTTGAATTCTTTTTCATGAGTCATTCGCTCAAACACAGTTGCTAACACAGTCGAAAACAACAATTTGAATTTAAATAGAACCTAACTCAAGAACTCCTGACGTATGCACACGAAAACATAAAACTTTTTCTTTCGTATTCTTAACGACTGTGTAGACTAAACGACGTGTTTTTCCGACTTCTCTTACCTAACGTTCATCAAACTAATGGCAACGTGCTATCAATCAACGCTTGAATCGAGGATAGCGAGATCCCAAAAATAAACGATAAGATAACCGGGTTGCCGGTTAAAATATCAAACTCTAATCTCCCAGTTGAATGCGAAGACGTGTTTTCTAAATTGTGCAGATTCGCCATCGGATTTCTCTTGACAACAAAACCGATTAAGAAAAAAAGAGCGAAAAACGGCATGAATGTCTCACCGGGTGATACGTTCCGGTGATTAGTAATAAAGATCATGATTTATTAGCTTAATAACATCCGTAATAGATGCATCATTGTCGTTTAATTTTCATCGTCAATAACCAGCGTGGCAACGACATTTTTGATGATGATATAGAGTAGATCTTTCCCATGTATGATGCCTGAATATTTTTCTATACATGTCCGACCTATACTGTTTGAAATAGGAAATAACAATTGACAATAGGGATATCTCGATGTGGTGATGAAAATCGATGCACGCACACGACATGATTACTTTTTGCCTGTCGATCGCTGGAAATGTTGCTCATACTTATATTCCTGGATTAATCCATGTTCGTGTCATGTTTACATTACAACGTGCTACTCGTGTATGTATGAAACAATTGCGGGAGACAATTACAGATTACTTATGAAACCGGATTCGATGACACATTCTATTCACTCGAATCAAATTATAGTATTTTTTACAATGACGAGTTTCTTTGCTTTGATGAAAGCACAATCTTTTTAACGCGTCAGCCCGTCGTTCGTTAAGTGCTTTACGACAAGACGAGGTTGTCAGCATCGGCGCAATTTAGGGTTTCTCGCTCTCTATCTTTTTCTGAGAACGCTAGGTAGGTAATTCCATGTGACATGTATCACAGTACTGTGAAACATATTGGCGATGAATTACTTCCACCAGAATGGACAAACATTGCAAAGACGGGAAAATCGTCACAGTTTATTTGTCAGACGACATACGTAGAAATCGAGCATCATGAAAGATTGCATATAGATTCTTTAGATAGAATTTTGCCAAAGTTTAAGAAATAAAAATGTTATTCACGAGACACTACAAAGAGGAAAAGAGGGAAAGAGAACACTTGAATACGCAAAATTGACACTATTCTGGCAAGATGTTTAATCGGAAAAGAATCTTGAAAACTAGTTCGTATCTAAGCAAGGAAGAATCGATCGATAAAGGCAAAAACTGATGATAGAAAAAGGCAGACACCTGGGATTGAGTAGAGAAAACAGGCTTTGTGATACGCGTAACTGTGTGGAAGATGAGCTGCACTATCCTAACGTGTAGCAAATTCAACAATCTCAGGACGAAATCTAATTTGGTTAATGCTGGTGCAAATAGATATTATAAATAGAATTCACAATGATGTAGGTAGTCGAACGGAATTGGTAAATTTAGGGAAGTATGTTCAATCGGGATTTGAATATTGTATTCAATTTGATGCTCGAAGTTATATTTGTACGGTACGGTACTTCTTGTCCCATACACTTTTTCCTGTAAATATTTTTGTAATTCTGGTATAGTATGTATGTGTATATTGTTTTCTTTTTCTACTGACTCGTTGTTCATTGACAATCATGTCACTTGATTATGATGAATAAACTAACTTGTAACTAGTAACTTGTATGAGCGTTAATTGATGACCAGATCCTTAGATTAGATGCGTACATCTATTGCAAATGAAGCTAAAGAAGTATCAGTACGTTGAGACATTATCACGCATCTCATATTGATTTCGTTCTATATTTGTTGATCTTGAAAACAATTTTTTGAGAAAATGCGCTGACTGGTTGTGGTAACGATATTTGTAGGCTATATGCCGTCCCTTGGGCGCAGACCGCGTTGCCTAATAGTGACATAAATCTTTGGAACTTTATGGATGGTTGGAGAACTGCAAGCACTCACAGAAAATCCCCACTCAATGCAACTTGAGGTTTACGCCGATGAAGAAACGATCATTTTCAATATAATTTCGCAAGATAAATCCTACTTCGCTAATGCTTCTATTATTTCTTTGGTGACGTAATTCATTTTAATAAAAGCCGATCGACTCAATGTGCGCGCTGATCAAAATAATTAATATCCATATGCAACTCCCCGTCAGTATTAATAAGCCAAATGAAGTTATCGCTTATAATCCCACACGATGACAATTATAAAGAATTATATCGAGTAAAGCTTCTTTACATTAAAACATGCGATGCTGACTTCATATACAGCCTACATTGAGCGCACGTCTAATTCCACCCATCAGTCAGAATGCCCCAATCATGGACGTATACTTTTTTTAGAAAGCCTTGTTTATCTTCTTTTACAGGTGAGATTCTCATCACAAAACCTCGATGCTAGCCGATCTACAACAGCTCTTCTGTCTCGAGGGACATTAAGAAAAATGCTTAAGCGTCGTGCGCTGGCCGCTTCAGATACTTCGCCTTTCCGATCAGAAAACCCTATTTATTCCTTCGCTCGCAGAAGCGTGATGAAATACTAAGAAAACAACACTCGAGAAGAGAAATCTCTCCAAAAAAAAGTTCCCCGTAAGCATCAATAATTGAATGAAGGTTGCAATGACATAATGGGACCTACCTTCCTACCAAAGCCATAGAACTGTTACCTCAGTGCTCTTGGTGAAGATTTTTTATCCCCCCTCCAAACAAAAACTCCACGTTACAAAAGCTGCAAAGCAGCGATGACGGATGCATATGAGTGTATTCACTAGTCGCATGAACTGATAGAATGAACTAATCTTGCCGAACGACATTTTGCACATATGTATTGGATATTCTTGAAGCCAGTCCTTTCTCGCTCCACCGGCTGAATTGCAGATGGCGTCTCATCAGATCGATATCATTCGATTCGAATCCTGGAATTTATTGGTTTGGCAAAAGAAGAAAGACGACTACTTTCCATTGATTGGCGGTTTGAATCGGTACCTGTGTCGTTCGAATTTCTTCGATTTTTTCAGCGCCTTGAGACTAAGAAATCGGAAGATACACGATAGTAATAATAATAATCTAGGGAATAACAATAGGGTTTTCTGCCGAACGGACAGAAAATCCCAATGAAGTTAAATACAGTCAACTCCCGATATACCGCCCACATCGGTGCAGAATGATTATGGCGGTATAGAGAGTATGGCAGTATATCGGCGGTGTTTTACTATGTATTTGTATATAGAGATGTACATTGAGAAAACCTGGCGGTAAGCGGGGGTGGCGGTAAACGGGAGGGCGGTATATCGGGGGTTCACTGTAGTTTGAAAAAGAGCATACGAAAACGTTATTTTTTCTGGAAGCTTCTGCAATTATTGAGTAAATATTCGGGTGTTATAATAACTCAGCAACCTTGCCTCAGTGTAACGATTGTCGTGGTCTCACTCGCATATGCGACATTTTGATTAATTATTGACCGATACTTATCGAATTCGGACCGGATTAGGACATATCCGTAGAACAATTTATGTTCCCCATCTATTAGTTGCGACATCGATATACAATGGTTCCAGTATATCCGCGGACAGAAATAAGTATTTATTTCGTTTTTATTTTTGAATATAAAAACGCAAAATGTATTACAGAAAGATTGTGCTGTGGAAACAAATGATGAATGCAGTGTGTCTCAATTATTTGATAATTAGGATCCGCACGGTCTTTTTGAACCTGGACTAAACGTCTCAGTACATGGCAGATCATCAGTTAAATTGCGCGATTTATCTTATTTCCTTACGAAAACAAACGTGGAGCTGCCAAAACACTACAAATACACGAGTAACAGATAGAATTTCTTCAGATGGTTATCCTTTCCCAATCACTTACAAGTTGTTGGCCGAATCTTTGTCACAAATTTTTGATTTGAATAGATCAAAGCATTCATCCCGGCGGTTGTATCATTTTTTATTACAAACTATATAAGTAATATTCAATAATATATTGACTATTTTCAGGATCTACTTCCGATTTTACATATCCCGGAAAAAAGGAAGAGCAGCATTTGCGTACAAGCGTCGCTTAACTAGGAAGATATTGAATTAACTCGCTCATTGAATTAGCTTTATTTGTGGTGGTTGTGCGTGGTTTCGGATTTAGGTTCGGATAGACTTATGCTATTGCCGCTGATTTATAGGCTTCCCTCCAACGTTCTTCCCCATACCATCTGGAAACTACATGGACGCAACTTGCAAATGTTGTTCCACGCTACTTGCTTATAGATTCGAGATTCACCGTATGAACTCGGGGATAAAATAAGCCTGCTTAGTGTTATGTTATATGCTAAGCATGAATTGCAGAAATAAAATTGTTTAATAGCACATACGCTGCAGTTTTCTGTATTCCCTTCGGGACATTTCCATATTATATTAAACCTATGTGAAAACTGATAGATCCTTTGATCAAATGAAAAGGAAAAACAGATGACATTATGAAAGACATACGTTTCACCGAACATTCATTAAGACTTATAGTCTCTATGAATTTTACATTTTACATTATGATATTCACCATTACACCAAAGTAACATATTACTCAGAATCATACGCTACACTGCGTAGTAAGAGAATAGTATAGAGTTGCAGCTTCGAAAGAGGTTTCCTAGACAAGAGAAGAATATTTTGATCGAGTACACAAGAAACTGCGCACATATTTCAGGCGGCAATTCGTCTAAGGCGAAGGCATTCCTAGATATCGTGAAAATATATACATAAAGTTTACGAGACCTCCCAGTTACTGTTGGGATAAGTTGTCCCGACATGGGATCAGTAACACTGACCCGAACATGAAGTCTGGCATCTAATACCGACCCAAATAGTTAGACGTGTTTTGCTTGCTATTGTCACCGCTGGTGCGAATATTCAGGTTTATTTCAAGGCGGTTTTTACACTGGGCTCTGGAGATGGGGAGCACTGAATCAGGCCAGGCGCACTTAACAACCAAATGGGATCGGTAACTCTAGTCTTTGGTATATTCTTCCGGATTTTTTTGATAAAACAGTATTTGAATATATTTCTTATTTAATCACTGAGGTTCTAGACCAATTCAAATACTTTATTGACACTAATAAATTTTACAATAAAACATTTTAGTGATACGTCAACAAAGTTAAACAAGACAAAACATATAGACCATATATCCCAACAACAAATGGCGTGGATTCATTCCTGTATTTCTTCTTTTCTAAACTATTCGAGCAAAGTTCATATAATGTGTATATAGCTTTATATTTGGTATTGTTCGGTAGAACCAGGGAGGTCCCACCTCCCTGGTAGAACCGAGTAGCTTCAGTCAGACACGCCCTCTCCACCAGAATCGACAGACTACATATCATCAAAAATTCATAAAGACTAGTCTAGAATTTTTGATATCATACATATACTTCTCTAAGTAAATTCGACAATCGATGAAAAGCCAAATAAATAACTGTTATTTTCACATAGGCTTTTCCAGTTGTATTCGCCATTTGAAGAATTTATTCGATGACATATCCAATTCATATTTCATACAACTGTTGAAGGGCGCACTGCAATTCACAATTGTAATTAAGTCAGTGCACGTGATAAGTCGAAGACACATCCCACGTAATGGAAAGTAATGGTTCAATCACGCATTTCATAAATTACCACACGGAAAGTGTGTATATATACAACGGTGTAACAAATTACTTATTTCCAATTTAACATTTTCTGCGAGAGATGCCATCGATTCAAATATGAAATTTCCATCTTGATTTGAATGATTGATATTGTTTACCACATTGAAGACTTAATAGCATTTAGTAAGAGACAATGCTGATTTCAATCGTCGGCAATAATGTATATACATTAAGGTGTGAATAATGCCATGACAGATATACTAACGTGTCAGATGAACAGAAATGCAGCATCAGAAACATAAATTCAAAGAATCCTGACTTTTTTTTCTAGCGCATCAGTTTTTTTAATCCCCTTATATCGGTTCATCATATATAAATCCTTACATTGATTCCAATCCTGGATTCGAGTAGTAAAACTTTCCTATCTTTATGACGCGGGGTTTGTTTCTTTCACATGTTGCAGAATTACTTTTTATGTCCAAATTATTCTTGCTGTCTGAATTCAATTTAACAATTCGTACCATTTCGAGTAATTGCGAAGATAATGAGGGATGTCTCCCTGAGTGAGGAAAATGAATGAATGAATTCTTTAGAATCACACGAGATTTTTTTTTTCGTGCAGCGGTTTTCGACGATTTTTATTTCGTGATAACTAGTCTTAATCGCGCCTCGACAGTGGAAGCGACAGGCGGCGCGATGCAGGTGCTTGATTCGTCGTCGGCTTTCCCGTTTTTCTTAATGAAGAAAGTTTGGATTTTTTTCCAAGCTCTCGGTAGAACTCACTTCAAATTTGTGTCCAATGAGAAAGGAATGCAAATAAGATCTCAGACAGCCACATACAGAACAAAAAGACTGCTTACGAATATATTAAACCTCAGACGGCCCTCATTTTCAACATATTGATTACATGTATTCGTATCTTATTCGTTAGAGAGCTTCAAATGTTTTATTTTTTTGAACATACAAATGCGTTATTGTGTTTAACCTCACTCGCCGGATAGGTAAACAATAATTATAATGACGTAGCTGAACCAGGGCCAAAAGGCTGCCGGCTTGAATTCTTCGAAAGCACACATAGGCCTACGTATATAACATTTTTTTCGTTTCTCTGGTAAATGTTGACTATTCAGTTGTATATACCGTTTAGATATCACGTATTTTAGAGCACATGCTATTGCCAATCGCATTTACGAAGAGCTGCCTTGGTAGACGGTACTGGGATTTGCGAGTACATTAAGACAATCGTCAATAATGATACGGGGCGGCACATTGCTCTTGCGGGAAGGATCAACATTTTGTAAAGAATTGATTTTTGTCTATGATATGCGTTGTTTCACACGCAAGTTTAGGAGATTTCGACGGGAAACCTGATCGATGAAATGCTTCTCGTTTATTACGGAAACTATATTCGATATTCTGACGCGGTTTAGTTGAATGAATGACACGAGTATGCATCCATATGTCGCACCGAACATCTGAGATTTTCTTTCATGCCATATTGAATGAATTATGAGTGACAAGAATGAAAGATGAAAAGTCAGCCGAAACATCGCATACAAATTATAATTCACCATATCACGCTTTAGTTCTTATATTCAGATATTTGTGTTCGCTATTACTAATCTTCTAATTCTAATTCTTCGATGTTTTGTTACTTGTTGATTTTTGGGAGGAGTAAAAGGTATCAAATATCATAGCATCATATTAGATGATTCAGAATAAAAAGCGCTCTGAGTTTAGATTCTATCACGATGTGCAATTGTGCCACGCCGGTTTTCGAAATGATAAGCTTTGCTTTTTGTCAAATTTCTAAAACTATCTTTTGTCAACATTAGCAACCTATCCTCGGGTCATCACACAATGATGTCATTCTATTTTACGAACGACGGGAGAGGCATTCTATTGATTGAAGACCTTTTTCTATTAATTAGTAAATTTTCTAATCTGAAAATTACACTTTCAGAAAATCTCACATAGCACACCTACGTAGTGTATATCCATAAATATAAAATTTGAAGGCGAATTCCATCATTCGTTTGTTTTAAAATGTAGGCTATTTGGGAATTGATAATAAAAATTCGAAGAAATTAGAAGAAATTGAAAGAAATTCGTCCACGCTGTTCGGGACGATTGGTTTTGAGCGTTTCCAAAATTCCTCATCCTTCATCTAATGGGAACCTCGGCTTGAAAGTCTCATGGGTGTCACTTAGTGGGAAAATGGTTCTAGTTGATAGTACTATAAGTATGGATTGTGTATGATACGGCATTGCATCATGATTTCCATACATTAAGATAAGTCTCGAACAGGTGCTGCAAAGTATGAATGAAACAGCTGTATTTCTGAATATGCGATGACGGGGAAAATCGTTAAGAATTAATCACAAGGCGTAGCATACTGTCGAGTCATACAGCGTTCTACTGTTATGAGTATATATAAATATTTTTTTCTGAATAGACTATATATACATATGTTTACCGGAACTTGATAACCTTATATAAAAGCGGAAAAAAATCCAATAAAAATCAACCATTTTCAATAGATTTTTGTGGATCATGTACGTTATTTTTATCCTATCCACTTTCTATGCGTTAGTATTAAAACCCTGGATTGTTGTTTCACTATCAAAATTCTGCGTGTTAATAGTAATGTGGACGCAGGTTTTCTTTTTGTATACCAACGTTTTCTGATTCTCTCTCATCTCGTTCTCGTAGATTCTCATTTGCTTCAGAGTTCGAGTCGCTTGAACGTGAGTTGTGTGTAAATATATGCTCAGATAACTGATTGAGTTTATTGATAATCGACGTCGTATTCGATGTTATTGACTCATCAGTCTGGATAAGAAATTATCGCTTTCTTGCGTATTCGATTCGGAGGATCATCCAAGAAACTGTATAGTATCGTTATCACTACACGCCGTCTCGGTTAATCTTTCTTCGTTAATACTCTGGCCAATGCGCATCTCAGACATATCATCTCTGCCAAGTGCCAGGTGCAATTATTTACCACCTCAGTTTTTCATCATGCTAATTGATACTCGGAATCGATACGTTAGAAATATCGCTGGCAAGAAATATACCACGCAATTGATGAATTATATCAACGCTTGGTCACAAAGATGACAGAAATGGAATCTACCATTTTGAGTGGCGGTTATGATATGTATTTACCAAAAGTTCACTTACCGGTTGTTGTGTCGAAAGCGCCCATATATTCTGACGTCATGAACTGTTTGGTTATTGCCGTTTTGCCAACACCACCAGCACCTAATATAATGACTCTGTATGCCGTTGACCCAGTTGACGATGCTACACTGTTTGCAGTACTTCCGTGTGATTTGACACTTTCTGAGCATCCTCCTGCCCGACAGTCATCCATAGAATTACTCAGACGGCTTGTACTTCCCAAACTGCCCGTCGATGCTACACTGTTTGTCGAACGGGATTTGAAAGAATCCCCGCGATTTACAATTCCTTTCGACGTTGTCCGGAAACTTCGCACCCGGTATAGTGGACAATGATCCTCGTCCTTTTCTGAAGAACGTTTCATGTACGATGTCGGCGATGGAGGGCTTAAAAAGTCAGGCTTCTTGAAATCGTTTTTGGTCGGCATACTGGAAGTTCTCGGTCTTATTGGATCAAAATCTAACATCAATTCTCCTGGTCGGTTCCGTTTTTTTCGTAAACTGCACGACCGCGTATGCCCCGGTGATCTGGCCGGAGACGTACTCATTTTGGGCGCTACGTAACTGCCCGGTGGAGTAGATTCTCTAGACGCTGGGGCTGAAACTGAACATTCTTGTGGCTGCGCGTTCAACAGATTTGAGATATTCTTACTTTTTAAAACATTCTGTTGTGCCCTTTCGCGTTGTTGAAGTCCTATAAGATAGCTGTCCACAGAGCCACGCTTCGCTCTGGCTTTAAACTCCTCGAATTGATCTTCGTACATGTCCAGCATATCTTGCGTTATTTTATCGAGAATGTGAAGTATCTCTTTAAGTTCGTTTTCTAATGTTATTACACGTCAGGTAAATAGATTTACTGCAAGACCCTCACGATGCTTGGCTGTTCAATACGTAGAGCAATGCGGTTACGAGTAATCCTGATGTGCGTGTAGATCTCTTTATCTGCTGTTCGCTCGAGGTTTACCGCCAATATATAAACGGCAACAGATGATAGCGTACAGCCAATCACAGCCAGCGCAACCCAGTCGAACGGGGAATTCATTACAGAAATAGAATTTAGTCATATAGAGTGACAGATTTAGGTGTTATAATTATGGGCGTTTCATTCTGAGGTTTATCTCAACAAGTGTTCTCGGAAACAAACAACGATTCCGATTCACCTAGCATACTTACGTACTGATGCTTTTCCTGTTTGTGATGAAATCACTTTCAAGTAAATGACAGAAAGACAAGTCACCTGTTAAAGTACATTATTTGAAAAATGGTTACGTGCTGGATGATATGTACTCTTTCAGTCTGGTTTATCATTTTATTGGTATTATAGCAATAGAATCAGTGCTGGGAATATCATCCCTTAATGGTCAGTACGAGTTGCATCTGCCAATCATCGAAATAACCTTTCTCGATAGGGACGGAATCTGTAAACAAAATTATGACCTATCAAACATTCACTTATAGGTGTGTCCACATATTTACTCAACACAAAATCCCGAATATAGAATGTTATTATCGTTATCACCGTAATTTCAACAGTGATTTACTTCATTACCGTCGGTGTGATATTACATTAGTGCATGCCTTTTCTTAGAGTTCCTCTATATCACATGTACCCGAGTTGTTTGGACTATTTTGGGCAAAATCAAATACGGTTTTCGAGAAAGATGACGAACAAACATAACCTTGCGCAAAAGGAAACAATTATTTCCGGCTTCACGGACATGAACATCAAAGGACCATTAAAAAACGGGTGATGCACGGGTGATGGGTGATGGGCAGCCGTCTTTCTGATCTAATTATCTGTACCCAAGGGAACAATGTCGAAACTCTTGTTAAATACTATACTACACGGTTGTAGATGATTTTCTATTTATAGCAAGCATTATTTTTTTTCTTTTTCTCACTAATGAATTACATAAACCGGAAATTTCAATATAAAGTTGTAGTAATCCAAGGCTGTTTGGGGGCTCGTTTCATTTCCTTTTTATATGGAAGACTAATGAGGACTGTGACGATAGTTTAAGTGCCTGAGGTAGATAGGTTCCTGTGTCACGAATCGTCTGCCATGTTCATTAAGTCCTCAGGTTTTTCTAGTCTTTTTCGTCATATCCTTATATCCCCGATGACCATCGAGGAAGGATCCCGATATGTACGTATGAAAGGTGCATTGGAATCCGTTCGAAAAACGAAAAAGAAATTTTGAAAAGTTCTCATTTCAAGTCTATAGAGGTTGAGTCATAGAACTACGTTGATAATGTAATCGATCTTCTTCGGTATGGTATTTGAAACGTCGCAGCCGTTTTACGTAGCACATATAAAATCTAAAAAAAAGACAACGAGAAAAAATCATGATCCTTGAAAAGAATTTCAATTCATAAAGAAATACCTTTATTCGGTATGTCAAAATGCGATGGTTTGCTTACATAACGAAAAACTGTGCGACAACCACAAAAGCGAAATTCATCAAGAACACTGTTCTGGGAGCGTAACTCACAGTCATCCGATAGACGGCGTTGTTGGAAGGTGAAGCTATCAGTCCGCAAACTGCTTCTACCAGAGCAACTAAAGCGAATATTTTACCTGGAAAATATCGAGGAGATAGATTAGACTAAAGTCACAATGAAGCTGAATGTATAATTCAAATATACTTACCCCGTTCATGTGACTCGACAATTTTAGATAACATTGCACGGAAAATGGCGAGGGTCATCATTGAAAATCCGTTTACTGCACAAGCTGAATTGAAAGCCAGTTTGGACACAAGATTATATTCTTCCTTGAGAATATGATTCCTAAATACGATTCGAATTCTTTTATACCTTACCTAAATACATCCCCCATCCTGCAGTAATAAGGTAAAGAACAATAAACGACGCCATACTCGACATGATTCCGATGCAAGATATTGAAATTTCTGATAAACAAATCTTGAACATCTTTATTCCGGGTATACTCATTGCAGGTAGTATCAACGCATATACTGCTTGGTAGATCCCAATTTTGAGTGGCCCCCAACAAAGCGGGGTATCCATCATTATCAACATTATTATCGCAACAGAGGAAAATGATGGAAACACGTACAGAAAAACCAATATGTTTAGAACTATAATTCTGACTCTACGGCCGTTTTCATTTCGCCGAAGAACTGCAACAAGACTTCTAATTCTTTGTTCGAACGTGCATGAAGACAAAACCGTCCGATCTACATTAGGTGCAACTTCTAAATCTAAAGTCTCCGGCACTAGAAAATATACGTACAGCCAATTTAAACCCAATAATGCTGCCATACATATACAAGGATATAGATAACCGCTATTTTGTATCCAGAATCCGACGGCTGCTTCCGAAACAGCTGTAGAAACGATGTAAATCCCCTGGGTTATTGTCATACGTATGGCTCTTTCACTGGGTTTCGTCGTGTCGGAGAGTAACGTATACATGACCATTAGAACAACCTCCCACGACCCAATTCCTTGGAGCAGCTTAACGAACACTAAACAGTAAACCGGTAAATGGAAATAAATGATGACCGATAAAAAGATGGATTGTAACAACGCGAAAAAACAAGGCACAAGTAATGCGACTCGTCGACCCGCAGTATCGACGTAGGTGCCGATAACTGGTACCAAAATACATGCCAGAGATGAATACGCGATCTCTATATATTGCGACCATTTTGATGTTTCCTCTTGCATATAGTCGATTTCTTTCTGATGTGGATTAGACGTATTCTCTGAACACTGACTCGAGTTTTGCAAATATGACATGTTACCGAATCTAGAGTATAGGTACTGTTGGGTTATCGGTATCAACCCGATCTCCGCAAACGTATACAGTAACATAATCGGCTCGATTATTACAAATCGCCATTTTTTACCGCTAGCACAGTCTCTATTTTCTTGAACGCCACATTGATTCCCTTCTATTAACAGCGCGTTCTCTTCTTCCAAAGTCGACATTTTCATAAAGTGGACTTCATGTTGAATCGGTGCATTAATGTGAGAAATAAAAGACTTGTCACTAAAATATACAAAGGCCGTTTGACCTGTGGGTACGAAATTCTTTCTGTTATTTTCGTGATGATATTGTTTTGTTTTTAATGTATGTATATGTATTTGATGTCGTTACATACCCTTAATGACAATCGAACCAATGCTCCAGTACCACTATCCCTCGCCCGCTAACTTGGAGAGATAATAACAAACACACGATTATATGATATGCAAACATTAGTTCTATTTTTTGGGTCGTGTCATATCACACAAAGACGATAAAAATTCCAAGGTTCATTTTCTTACAGCCAATGTTCATTGTTTCACATTTCTTAACGTCGGCGAATCGGGGTTTTGGTCGGAAAAATAGAATACGAACGTTTTGAGGCTAACGACATCCTTCTTGACTTGTTTCATTCACATCATCTACTTATGTAATGTTTGGCTGAATTGTGATGATAATGAATGTATAAACTTAGCATCGACTCTGATACGTTGTTGACGTCATTTGTATCCTCCAGAATCACATACATACGTCAGTAAATTTGAGTAACCTGTTCTTAACATCAACAACAAGTAAAAACAGTTCTAAAAACATTTTGAATATCATCATTTCATTCGGAAAGAGGAAACCTGTTTATTACGTAAAATCAAAGAATATCAAACGGTAGGTTGGGCCCCATAGATTGAAGCCTATACTGGCAAGTTGAATTTTACACGTTGGGTCCTACTCGTAGGATGTATTAGGCCTATTGTTCTACGATTGATATGGGTATCGCTAGAAGGTTAAGTATCCGCACGTGTCATATGGAGACTTTTTAACTCTCTTTTTCGTTGTGGTCATTTACAGAGTGTCGCAGTCGTCTCTCGTGGCACACGTACAATCTAAAAATAAAAACATAATATGGTACTACAAGTCAAACTATATGTATTAGTTGTATGTCGAAGAAAAGATGTATTTTGTATGAGGTAGGATCTTTTGGGTAAAGTTTCTAGTTAGCTTACATAACGAAGAACAGTGCAAGAATCACAATAGAGAAATCCATTAGGAAAACTGTTCTGGGGGCGTAACTCACAGTCGTCCGATAGACGGCGTTGATGGAAGGCGTAGCTATTAGTCCACAAACTGCTTCTACCAGGGCAACCAAAGCGAATATTTTACCTGGAAAATATCGAGGAGATAGATTAGACTAAAGTCACAACGAAGCTGAATGTAATCCGAATATACTTACCCCGTTCATGTGACTCGACAATTTTAGATAACATTGCACGGTAAATGGCAACAGTCATCATTGAAAATCCGTTTACTGCACAAGCTGAATTGAAAGCCGGTTTGGATACATGATTAAGATCTGGTACGTATGGCGTTTCCTAAATGTGATTTATAAGTTTAAAAGCCTACCTAAATACATTCCCCATCCCGTTTTTATAAGGTAAAGAACAATAAACGACGTCATATTCGACACGATTCCGATGCAAGACATAGACATTTCTGATAAACAAAACTTGAATATCTTGATTCCAGTTATACTCATTGCAGGTAGTATCAATGCATGCGCTGCTTGGTAAATTCCAATCTTTAGTGGCCCCCAACAAAGCGGGGTATCCATCGCCAATAATATGATAATTGAAAGATAAGCATTTGTTGGAAACACGCATAGAAAATATAGTATGTTATAGTATGAAAATGTAGTATTTTCTTGAACGCCACATTGATTCCCTTCTATTAACAGCGCGTTCTCTTCTTCCAAAGTCGACATTTTCATAAAGTGGACTTCATGTTGAATCGGTGCATTAATGTGAGAAATAAAAGACTTGTCACTAAAATATACAAAGGCCGTTTGACCTGTGGGTACGAAATTCTTTCTGTTATTTTCGTGATGATATTGTTTTGTTTTTAATGTATGTATATGTATTTGATGTCGTTACATACCCTTAATGACAATCGAACCAATGCTCCAGTACCACTATCCCTCGCCCGCTAACTTGGAGAGATAATAACAAACACACGATTATATGATATGCAAACATTAGTTCTATTTTTTGGGTCGTGTCATATCACACAAAGACGATAAAAATTCCAAGGTTCATTTTCTTACAGCCAATGTTCATTGTTTCACATTTCTTAACGTCGGCGAATCGGGGTTTTGGTCGGAAAAATAGAATACGAACGTTTTGAGGCTAACGACATCCTTCTTGACTTGTTTCATTCACATCATCTACTTATGTAATGTTTGGCTGAATTGTGATGATAATGAATGTATAAACTTAGCATCGACTCTGATACGTTGTTGACGTCATTTGTATCCTCCAGAATCACATACATACGTCAGTAAATTTGAGTAACCTGTTCTTAACATCAACAACAAGTAAAAACAGTTCTAAAAACATTTTGAATATCATCATTTCATTCGGAAAGAGGAAACCTGTTTATTACGTAAAATCAAAGAATATCAAACGGTAGGTTGGGCCCCATAGATTGAAGCCTATACTGGCAAGTTGAATTTTACACGTTGGGTCCTACTCGTAGGATGTATTAGGCCTATTGTTCTACGATTGATATGGGTATCGCTAGAAGGTTAAGTATCCGCACGTGTCATATGGAGACTTTTTAACTCTCTTTTTCGTTGTGGTCATTTACAGAGTGTCGCAGTCGTCTCTCGTGGCACACGTACAATCTAAAAATAAAAACATAATATGGTACTACAAGTCAAACTATATGTATTAGTTGTATGTCGAAGAAAAGATGTATTTTGTATGAGGTAGGATCTTTTGGGTAAAGTTTCTAGTTAGCTTACATAACGAAGAACAGTGCAAGAATCACAATAGAGAAATCCATTAGGAAAACTGTTCTGGGGGCGTAACTCACAGTCGTCCGATAGACGGCGTTGATGGAAGGCGTAGCTATTAGTCCACAAACTGCTTCTACCAGGGCAACCAAAGCGAATATTTTACCTGGAAAATATCGAGGAGATAGATTAGACTAAAGTCACAACGAAGCTGAATGTAATCCGAATATACTTACCCCGTTCATGTGACTCGACAATTTTAGATAACATTGCACGGTAAATGGCAACAGTCATCATTGAAAATCCGTTTACTGCACAAGCTGAATTGAAAGCCGGTTTGGATACATGATTAAGATCTGGTACGTATGGCGTTTCCTAAATGTGATTTATAAGTTTAAAAGCCTACCTAAATACATTCCCCATCCCGTTTTTATAAGGTAAAGAACAATAAACGACGTCATATTCGACACGATTCCGATGCAAGACATAGACATTTCTGATAAACAAAACTTGAATATCTTGATTCCAGTTATACTCATTGCAGGTAGTATCAATGCATGCGCTGCTTGGTAAATTCCAATCTTTAGTGGCCCCCAACAAAGCGGGGTATCCATCGCCAATAATATGATAATTGAAAGATAAGCATTTGTTGGAAACACGCATAGAAAATATAGTATGTTTAGAACAATGATTCTGACTCTACGACCGTTTTCATTTTGCCGAAGAACTGTAGCAAGACTTCTAATTCTTTGTATGCACGAACATTTTAGCGAAGCCGTCCGATCTCCAGGCACAACTTCTAAGTCTAAAGTTTCTGGCACTAGCAAATATACGTACAGCCAATTCAAACCCAATAATGCTGCCATACATATACAAGAATATAGATAACCGCTATTTTGTATCCAGAATCCAACAGCTGCTTCGGAAGCAGCAGATGATACGATGTAAATCCCCTGGGCTATTGTCATACGTATGGCTCTTTCACTGGGTTTCGTCGTGTCGGAGAGTAACGTATACACGACCATTAGAACAACCTCCCACGACCCAATTCCTTGGAGCAGCTTAACGAACACTAAACAGTGAACCGGTAAATGGAAATAAATGATGACCGATAAAAAGATGGATTGCAACAACGCGAAAAAACAAGGTACAAGTAATGCGACTCGTCGACCCGCAGTATCGACAAAGGTGCCGATAACTGGTACCAAAATAAACGCTGGAATCGAATACGCAATCTCTATATATTGCGACCATTTTGATGTTTCCTCTTGCATGTAGTCGATTTCTTTCTGATGTGGATTAGACGTATTCTCTGAACACTGACTCGAGTTTTGCAAATATGATGTGTTACCGAATCTAGAGTATAGGTACTGTTGGGTTATCGGTATCAACCCGATCTCCGCAAACGTATACAGTAACATAATCGGCTCGATTATTACCAATCGCCATTTTTTACCGCTAGCACAGTCTCTATTTTCTTGAATACCACATTGATCGTTTTTTATCAACGGTGCCGTTTCTTCTGACGTCGTCCTCATTTTCAGATATCTCAATTAAGAAAATCACATATACATCCATATACATGCATTTAACATGCTGTATTCCGGTATTCGAAAAACGCCTAATGAAAAACACCGAATCGGAAAACGCATAACGCCTAATTCAAGTAACATCCAAGAAATTGACCTAAATCCCTACGTGAACTATGTACACAACGCTACATAGTTCACGTCGGAGTGCGTGGAGCGCCGCCTGTTCCATCTTCGTTTCTACTGTCTTTGGTTACGCAGGCTTATCTGTGTTATTATTTCATATTAAGACAGAGTATTATGATAATAAAAGACATCATTTTATGGAACATATA
Source organism: Tubulanus polymorphus (assembly GCF_964204645.1). Classification (NCBI taxonomy): domain Eukaryota; kingdom Metazoa; phylum Nemertea; class Palaeonemertea; order Tubulaniformes; family Tubulanidae; genus Tubulanus; species Tubulanus polymorphus. Next base: position 6,980,548 of record NC_134027.1, on the reverse strand, counting down.
GTTTATTATTTTTGTTCAAGGAAGTTCAGGGGCTGGACATTATTTAGTCTCTCATTGGTTCGGTAGGTTCGGAAGATTAGCGTGGTTGTGAACATTTTTGGAGGATAATTTTGAGAATGGCTATTTTATCAGTCTCTGTGTGCGTTGTACCTACGAGCGAAGGTTGTACCATATTTATGCATTCCGGTTTCAAAATTCAAGAAAGCCGGTTTATAACCGCGGCGTTTGTTTTCGCGTTATCATAGAAGTGTAAACTGTTTCAGTTTACACTTCTATGGCGTTATGTGATTGATCGCTTGCACGGCGGACATTCTATCATCATCCTATAATGAAGTTTATTAGAGTAGTAGTCTCGTTTCGTGAAGCGTAAAACACATGTATTTTCAAACTGTTCCGTTGATGAGTTGGATTGTGAGTCTCAGTAGATGGTGCAATTACGAAATTAGGTCATTTTCTAGGAATTAGGCGTTATGCGTTTTCCGATTCGGTGTATTTCATTAGGCGTTTTTCGAGTACCGGCTGTATTCCACATTCCCTGCGCAGTACTGCTGTATTGTAAAAACCAATTGGGTCGTGACACACACTGATATGGAATTCCTCATGGGCCATGCGACTTACGAATTACGATTTACGAGTTACGTTTTACGAGTTACTAATACATTTCCTTCAATACGTTACGACTTACGATTTACGACTTACGTTTTACGACTTAAGTTTTACGAATTACGAGTAGTTGTTTGGCATTTTGGTTCATATCACCGAGAGTTAAAGGACAAGTGAATTAACATTGACACGAGCTTTTATGAACGCTGTATGTGATGGGTGTAATTTTAGCCGAATTTTAATTATTTGTAACGATGATGGGTGGCTGTATGCAGCCCAAACGATGGTATCTTTAAAAATACACAGACGAATTTTTGCTTATCGTTTTTGCGGAATATATTTTATCTCTCGTTCAAGACCCACAATCGATTATGCATGAAGGCATTTTAGAGCTGGGTGCAGGGTTAAGTAATTATAAACCATATCATATTGCACATGTCACTATAATAAATAAATAAAGTATATGAAGTGGATGATTTAAAGGTTGTGATGCGATAGTCTCTGGGAAAGACAAAGGGGTAGTGTTCATTGGCTCGCGTTTGGTTTGTCGTGTCATTTTTATGATAACATCATCTATCCATATGAAGGGACACGGTGAATTCGTCCAGTTACTTATTTTTTAGAATCAGTTATAATGAAGGTAAATTTCTAGTCGGGTGATATATGTATGATAAATCTAATGTGTTTTCAACACGACACGCTTTCACACGCAAAAAAGCTAGAGTTAAATCAACACTTGTTTTAACGTGAAAATATTTTTGAAACATGATCTACAACAGTGATTTATGAAGGACTTTGAGGCTTTCCATGTTCAAAAATATTTGGCACTTCAATTCACCTTCAAAGATGCTGTCCGCAAAATATGTGTCTCAGAGCAGCTCTAAACTCACCCCCGGATATTACATACAGATAGAAGTTGCACGAAAAATTCAACGATTTTACGGCGTACGATACGATGAATGGTAATTGCAATGTCTCCTTCAAGGATGGAACAAGCATCAGCGCTCCAACAGTGTCGTTTGGTAGCGTCAGTATTATGAACGCAACGCATACAGACATCGACATAATCGTTACCTGTTTTACTTTCGTCGAAGGTACTTTAACGCCCATTTTCTTTGATATCAAAGAACCGTAAATGAACGCGTTGAAAATGACTAGAATTAATATCGGTAGATAGGACGCAGTGAAAGGACCGAGAATGTTCTGTACGTTTTCGCCGAATTGGGTTATAACGCAACCGTTTCCTGGCTCGTAGGTAACCGATCGGAAAATGAAAGCAAAAATACCACAATACGATACAATTAGCATTGCGGAGAAGGCAGATGTCCTGGCTGTCGTCCAGAACTGTCGGCTTCTAAATGGAAATCGAACAAGGCAGAATCGTTCTATCGAAATCAACATTAACATCCCAGAACTACAAGACAAAGAGATCTGAGCTAGAAAACTTAAAAATGCACAGGTTATTGACAGATTTAGCTCAATAATCGAACCACCGTATATCGTGTTAACTAGAATAAGCGATGTCCAAGATAAAACGAACGTATCGCTGACGGCGAGTGCGACGAAAAAGCGACTGTAAGACATTTTCCAACACCTTTTTGTAAACATGACGATAACTATGAGAACGTTCCCAACCATACCGAGGCCGATGGAAGTTCCGTACAGAATACAGATCGTAATCCTTGCCGAACTGTTCACGAGAACACGCGGTACGATTTCCATGGCGATGAAAACGTACGTGAACCGAGGTACTGCTGGGTACGACGTGGTGTTGAGCATTTTCGTCGCTGCAACTGTTCCTCCAGAAAGTCCGCAACGCAACGATGTTATATCGAATATGTACAAAGTCTTCAAAAGACGTGCTTTGATTGGCAGATGATGATCATCATACGACCTTTTTTACAAACAAAATTGATTACAGATATGCTGAAATAAAATAATTTGCCTTTTTCCACGATTTTTCTATGATATAGTTTATATAAAGATGATTTTATGAGAACTGCCCGGAGGAACATTCAATAAATCAATAACCCCAGTTAAAACGATTCATTATATCTAAATATCGATCAATCCATGAAAAAATTCTGTTTTATATATTCTATTTGTATACTCGAATATATGAATTTGTATACTTGTATATATATATGAATATGACCGCACAAAATAATCATCGATAAGAAGTGTACAAATGTCTTTCTGCAAATATCATTCGATTCGTCTATTGCGTTAATCTAGGAAATATTTTGAACGCTAAGTGAACATCGATGGTTTAACGGATTACTGAACAACATCACAATACATATGAAGGCTTACTCAAATGCTTACATTTAGTTCTCAAGAAGAAGCAAGTTACAGCTTGTACTACTAGCTAGATGAGCGTATATTGGTAAGAAAAGTGTATAGAGCCAGGCAAACGAGGTGGAATTCGCACCTTTTATAGCTCCAATAGTAATGTAATATGAAGGCGGAGGGATGCTCCATCGTTCCAGCAACTGAGGGATGGAAGATGCTGATGTAAATGAACCACGGCTATCTTGTATTTCGGGTATCCATTCATTCACATGCAAATCGATCGCAGATTCTTCAAAAGTTTTTTTTCCATACATACATACATATGGTTTATCTTTTTAGATAAACGAAAATGTAAACGCTGTGCATAATACACAAATATCTTTGAATAGAATAGGCAAATATGCCCCCAAAATTTGAAATTGAATTCCCGAAATAAAAAAGTTGTCGATCGTCACTAAATAACGTGAGGTTGGTTTTCTTATGATAAGTTCGGATTACCTCGAATTGTTCTACTCTGCGTATAATACCTTCCACCCCCAATGTGATTGTTAGTCTATTAAACGTTATACAGGTGGCGTTACTAGCGTCTTGTTTGGTGCCCTCCATTAGCTGCACATTACCAAGCAGCTTTTCGCTATTTCATCGAAGGTAAGCTTATTTATATATTTTGAATTAATCCAAATTTCTAATCTTTCATATAATTTTCATTTTGTCCAGCCAATCGATTTTCAAAAGTGAAATAACTTGCAAGTAAACTGAGGAAATGTCAGATATATTCAAGAACATGTACTATGTAACTTGATACTTGGAAAAAATGGGGATACAAATTGTCAAACTACATGTCTACATTGCAAATCACGTTTAATAAAGACTATTACGCGTTTTATTTGGAAATGAATTTCTATGTTAAGAGTTCTTTGCGTAAATTAGTTAGGTAACTTAGATTAGTGCTAGGCGCTTTCTATATATATCTCAAGACGGGTATACAAATCTACGGTGGTATTGTTGTTCAGTGAGAGAGGGGAGGGGGTGATATGGAAGAACTCGCTGCAGGAATGCTAACGCCCATTTCGAAAATAGAATAGAACTTATCCTGAGCGATTTGTTCTCGTGTTATACGACTGAGTAAATGTGTGTCACATATCTGAAATTGATTACGATTCCACGAGTATCTATCCACCTACCCACCAAAACTAACTTATTCATGTCGATCCTGATAACGAATAGCAAGTCATCGAGGGATCTTGCGTAGTACGAATGTATTATTTCTTTCCAGTTAAACTTTTTTTGTCTTAAGATTAACAATCATAATCGATTATTCTAAGTTAACAGTGGACAATGTAAATAATTTTTTTAGATTGTTTATGCACAATTTACATTTTCACTTTAGATTATTTCATTTTCAGTTAAGCGTTATTTTATAGCGATCATTACCCTGCACAACATTTATATGGCCTGATTTTCAGTATCTCCGCCCGACCCCACGAAGAAAAAGATATATCAAACCAAATCTTGAGTCTTTAAAAGTTGTGTATGGTTTATTGACTTGTAGGTCTCTTGTACCTCATGTACCCATGGTAACTAAGAAAGTCCGTTTCTCTGGATACAGTTCCAGTTATGGGGTAAGGCGCTAAGTGCTCAAACGTGATTTTATCTTTCTTAGCGTATGAAACCATTTGAACGAACCAGAGAAAACATTTCGAAGCGTTTTCTTTTAGAAATCGAAGAATTGTTGCAGATAAGATCACGCTTGTACTGATACCAAATCCCCTGATGCATTTTTCGACAACCCACTAGTCATTGAAAACCCAGCAAAATAAAGCTAAAACAAAAAAGCATGGTTTTCAACCCTAACTTATTCTATGTCTCTTCCGAGATCTAATCACCTAGAAACTTGGTTCCCCTCAATATATTCACATTCCATTCCGAGACCTAATCACCTAGAAAGTTGGTTCCCTCTCAAAATATTCACATCCATAACACCATAATATACAATATATATGTGTCTATCTAACGTAACGTCACCTTTAGGGTCTTTAAAATTTTCCTATCTTCATAAACATTACGTTTGCTGTGCATTTATTAATTGATGTTTGCCGTATGCTGCCCACATTAGTTTCAATCCAATTTACATTACGATCAATTCGGCAAAATGGTTTATATATACATATATATGCAGCCATTAGATTTTACATACATTTGAATGCATTGGAAAACTGTTTTTGAAGCCAGGGAAGGCATCGTGGGAGGTCAATTATTCAAACACGGAAAAGAAGTCGGTATTATATCATCATGTGCGCTGTATATGATAGTTGCTAATGTTGTGATATCATGAGAAAGAAATATCTACCACAAGAGTAATTTTAGTTTTTGCAAAATTATGCAGTCAACCTTCTTACCGATCGAACAATATGAATCATGCGTTGATTTATCTTAGATAGGCTATAACCAGCCCAGGTGAACGTGATTTTATTTATAGATCTTTTCTTTTACATTTGTTATGATTCTAGAAGACAAGCATCAAATTGTCTAACTATGTGTCACACATAATCATTTTTTCGAGTATTTGACGTCAGAGTTTCTTTTATCTGGATTAATTTGAAAATAAACAAAAAGTGAATCGCTAGAAGGAATGATTTTGCGTGGTGAGTGGCATACATTCTGCATTTGTTCTTGTGTTGGCGTGTCAATTCGCACAGCGCCCAACAAACGAACTGCGGCAAGCGTGTATATGCATCGTATGTAAAACAGTGATTTCAAAACACATAATGACTGCATCGAACATGGACTCCAATTATTCCAATGATTCACTAAATAGATTTTCACATTCACCCCACCTGTATGACGTCACGAGTAACTGGTCACAGTATGTACGTACGTACATATATATATATATATATATATATATATATATATATATATATATATATATATATATATATATATATATATATATATATATATATATATATATATATATATATATATATATATATATATATATATATATATATATATATATATATATATATATATATATATATATATATATATATATATATATATATATATATATATATATATATATATATATATATATATATATATATATATATATATATATATATATATATATATATATATATATATATATATATATATATATATATATATATATATATATATATATATATATATATATATATATATATATATATATATATATATATATATATATATATATATATATATATATATATATATATATATATATATATATATATATATATATATAATATATATATATATATATATATATATATATATATATATATATATATATATATATATATATATATATATATATATATATATATATATATATATATATATATATATATATATATATATATATATATATATATATATATATATATATATATATATAATGCCTGATTGATGGAGCAACCGTGACAGATGTAAGGTATCATTATGCTGAAATATGAAGCGCTGTATCTCCCTCGAAACACGCGAAACAATTTCCCATTACTTATCGGATATATGAAGTTTACTGTTTTATCAGTAGCACTAAAAAGAACACAAAGTTACATAGAGTCTGTATGCTATTTGGTAATATTCATCATGAATACAATCTTACATCTTAAGATGAAAAGATGATTTCCCACAGACATTGGGACTATTTTCAAATACAAGTTTTCGATTTATCTGAAAACTAATTACTTTATACAAGATATCGTGTTTAGAATCATAAATAGGGAATTTTTTCGTAGTTCGATTTTAAATACAAGGGCTAGGTTTTGAAAAAACTCAAAGATATCGCGTAAGAAACCCGATCACGATCACGTGACTTTTATAGTGCCTGGTTTTAATGACGTCATAGTCTACTGACGGCCGTACAGCTACAAACAAGCATTCGAATACTAGTTCAAAGCAAGTTCGAGGTCTACCTGTTGCACTTTTAGAATCTTAAATTCAAAGTTAGTAGATAAACCATGGACTCTAAAACGAACAACAGTCTCGTTTTGTCCATGGATTAACGTATGTTCGTTACTTGCAAGATAACCTAACCCTTTATATCTACACTGTTCTACTCATTTCCTAAATTTCCATTCTGGTTGCAAACTGAACCGTTTATTGGTGGAATGATTATATTTCAGATGTCGAAGGGTAGATATTCATCGCCAATTTGCATACATTTTGAGTCCAACGCCTTAAGACCATGAGTGGGTCGAAGTGGACCGTTTGTTATTTCTATTCAAAACGGTTTTTCATCTTTAAAAGTAATAACTTTTAACTAAGTTTACAAACAGGCTTTCTCCGTTAATACAAGAACGCTATACATAAACGAAAAATGTTTAGTCCTTATTGCGGAGGCAAGTTCAAAGTTATTCTAATTGGAACACGCGAGGAATAAACTCATTGCCTAAAGATACACGGATAAAATCATGGCGCATAATCTCGGCTATCGTTCTATCGGTTTCAAATCAAAATTAACGAAATCCTGGGTGAGTTGAGCATATAGCAAATGACTAGTGAATGCCGACTATCTCCCAACAGGTTACGTATATTTTAGTCATCATATGAAAATTATTTTTTTCGAGCACGATGTGTTATTCATCGAATCGCATATTTGCGCATTCGTTGACTTAGTTAACTGATATAAATTCCTATGCTTCAGCAAAACGGACAAATAATTCCGTAACAAAATGTATGCAATGCCTTAGCTACAATAATTGATATACTAATTACAAAGATGTACTAAGTTGGCTCGTGGCTCGGCTGAAACAGCGAAAATGTGATAGATAACTATGGTGGCTGATAAGGGCTATAGTGAACGCCAAAACGAAAAAAAAAACGTCCAATTTTCTCTGAAAGTTCGTTTTGGCGCGCCAAAACAAAGAAAATTCCGTTTTGGCGCCCCCGCCAAAACAACGAAAAACGTCGAAATTTCTCTAAAAGTTCGTTTTGGCGAGCCAAAACAGAGATTATTTCGTTTTGGCGCGGTTATTTCCGTTTTGGCGCAACCGCCAAAACAAGCATTCATCCACAGTGAAATTATTTTTCAATTTGGAGCGTTGATCTTGTGTGTAATTTGCATAAATTTGCATATATAGAATTATTTTACGTGGTTGATAACGAACTTTCAGAGAAAATTTGACGTTTTTTTTTCGTTTTGGCGTTCTGGCGTTAAGGCGCCCTCATTTACATACCAGGAATTTTACACTATGGCCCTTATCAGCCACCATAAATAACGGCACTATGGTCCGATTTTGTATACCAGACCAGGAGTTTGTGTTTTTCTACGTTAAAATCGTTTGGATGACGAACACAACCAACTGCTGATTGTGGTTTTACTTCTAACTAACAGTGAACTAACAGTGAACTGTCGGTTTTTTAATAAGGAGCCCTTCTTGCGGCTTGTTTTCACCTCATTTACTCGTACTTGAGAAAAGGTCACAACGTTGTTAAGAGCCGATTACGAAGGAAACATCCTTCTTAAGTTGTTGTAAGAAGATGATGATTTTATGTAAATCTAGTTCACCCGGATGCAGTAAGCACTCATCCGTGTACAACCGAACCCACGTGACCAATGCGTCAACACTCACACACGTTATAAAGTATTAACCCAGACAGTACCAATACTAGACACTTCGGGCTGCTTGTGAAGGGCTGCTTGCTCGTTTCTTATCGATAGAGCGGGTGTCTTGCGAGGGCAACATGGATTCAGGTTTTTCACGTTGTTTTTGTTTAGCGATCGGATATTAATTACATGATTTCGCCGGAATAGTTTTATGGATTTTCAGATTGGTATCGAAAAAGAGCATCGATTATATATCATAGGAATATTATTTATAAAGCATACATTTTTGTCAACGTTAATGTTGCATTTTAATGTATATAGACTTCAAGGTATTTCATATCCATCGGGACAGTTTTCATAGTATTTATTTCGAATTACCCTATTGATCGATCATGTTCATAATTTCAAATCATTTTTGAATAAAGTGTAACAGATAAGGCTTTTTCCCACAATCATTTTCGATAGAATTTAAGGAATACAGCAGAATATGGTTGTATAATCTAACTCTAGCGAGAATAATTCTCATCGAAAAAAAGTAAGTCAAGGATCACAGAATAAACATTGTGCAACGTAAGATAATCGTTATTTGGCGTTTGTTTATGCTAAGTTTATACTTAGATCAAACGTATATTATCATTTCCGTCGTCAGTTTGATGTCTGGAAAAACTACGCTGAACGTTCCGTCTTCAAATATCTATAGGTATTTTCATGCAGCAAAGCTAGACAAAACCCTGGGAGATCTATCGCCTAGGTTTATGCAGATGGCTATACAAATATCTCGTGGTGCATGCGATAAAAGATGATTATGATGAATTTGCCATCAACCTTTGGAGTTAAAACATAAAGTACTTAAATTCTCTGTTGCGAACTTGTGCTGTTACTAAGAAAAAGTTAATATTGTTTGTACGATAAAGCTGCATAAAACCTTGCGTTTACTGAGATATATTGGGTCATGATTTTTGGTATCTTTTTTTTCTTAACTGTCAGTCTTATTCAAATCTAATCTTGTTACTTCAGGGTCCGAGTGGTAGTAGGGGACAATCTATACTTAAGAACAAGTCAACCACCCAGACGTCCAACAGAACGAAATCAACAAGTACCGACTATAGTCCCATCTCGGAACCCAAAATGGTCGATTTTTACCGAACTTCCACCCAATATCACCGACGGCCAAATGTTGGTATGTATGTAGGACACGGGTTATAGATCCAAAATCAACTATTTTCATATTCATGATTCATATCGAAGAACTTGATTTTTTAGGAGAATTAGAGTAAGGTTTATACTGATAATGAATTTATGGATAGAATATATTGGGATTAAGACGTTACCAAATGTAACACTTCGTAATATATGAATTACGAATGTAGAATGTATGCAAATGAATAATAATGTAATCCCTAAAGGATAAAATATAGCAGAGTAATAATGTGTTTAAGTTAGAATGAAGTTGCGGTACAAGGCTTCTATTAACAAGCGGGTAAATCAAACACCTGTTTACAAGTTAACTTGCAGGTAACTCAATATTCCATTGGGTTTTTATACTAATACACGTACAATCTCGGCATAGTGGGAATCTTACATTCTAGACATCTACCAGACGTTGCGTAGCTATTTTCATCTTGTATGTTAAACAGGTCTTCTATCGCGTTCGGTCGCTTTTTTGCGCGCTGTGAAAGTCTGACTCATTAATTCACTATTTATCCATTTTGCATCATTATAATGTATTTCAAAATGGAATTACTGCATTGCTAAAGTAAGCGAAAAGCACTAAGAATAAAATGCAGTTATTAGAGAACAACAAAAAAAAACAAATTTTGTATACCGCATGGTTTGGTATAAATTCTGCTGCTCAGCGATTTCTATTTTGGGGTTGAATTTGCACTAGATAACCGACTTCCGTAGCTGCATCCAGATCTCCTGTTGTGACATGATGAAGAATGCAGAAATAAATAACACTACATTTTTATTCAGCTAACTATAGAACTATAAAGAACTGAAATGAACCGTTTCAACGGCAACGTTTCATTTTTCAAGGTTACATAAATCCCCGGAGAAAATGTGTTGTTTAGTAACCATGTTAATAGACGTAAATTCTATTCCTTGCGTTCAGGTTATGATGACGATTTAGATGATATTGATTATACAACGCATCGCAAGGCCAACCGTCTTGTAACTTCAACGCTCGATGACAATGATCTTCGGCTGAGAGCGAGCCGTGATGCCGATGCCCGCCTTTTGAGCGACATTACGTCAAAGCTGGTAAGTCATAAGCTCATCCAAGCATGGTTTGCGTACCTTCTGGAATTAAAACGGTTAACGGATAGTTGAAAGTGCCAAAATAACATTAGAACGAGTGTGATATATATAAAGCTCAACTAACTTATAAACAGATGAATTAAGAATGTAGATATGTGAAGGTAGTGCACAAAGTTGGATTTGAATTGAAGCACAATAAAATCTCCAAAAATGATTAAGAATCGGAATGAGAAAATTTGCGAGGGTAAAATCACATGATTCACATGCTTTGTAGTCAAACAATGCACACTGCTGGCCAAATTCTCATATATAGCCATGAACCGCTAAAAAGTACAGTTGCGTAGATAACATAAAAACTGTTGGGTATGTTGAAGTAAGGTTTAAATTCAGACTAATCCAGGAGGTACATCATTTTTCTTTTTTTCTCGAATATTAAAGCTTCATCTTGCAACCTTTATCTCATCTTTCATCCAATAATCAACTCGGCTTTTGCGCGTTTTTCACCGAATAGTTGGACTATTTGGGCCTCTTTTATTTCCATTTTAATTTTCACAACCCATTTGCGCAACAATAATCAGACTTTGTTATTGATAAAAGATAATTTTTGTCTTAGAATCAATACCACGCAGAGGCAGAGAGGGGTACACGGCCACCATATCTAAAATAGCCCAGTACACCAGAACTAAATTTACTTTTAAAACAATTATACAAAGCAACATGAAAGGTATTGCTTATTTAGACATTAGTAACTGGATATTGAATTTAATTTGTCATCAGAATGAATGGAAAATGGACTCCGTCAAGCCTGATACGGATGTGAGCAGCGCTGTTTACAGACGCAAGGTCTATTCCTCGACTATATCTCCAGAAAGGCCCAAGATCACAGATGAGGATCGTCGCCGCGTCCGCTTGAGAAATCCAATCTTGTTGAAATATCATCATCAAAATCTACGCCGAAAAAGTCAAGATGATCTCGACTTCAAAAGAAACGAATTGGATACCTACGTAACTGCAGCTACTACCCTAAAACCCCAAATGAATTTTCCACCGCCGAAAAAAGTTTATTCTTCGCGGACGGCCAAGTATCTCGCCGAGTTGGAAGATAGCACAAATTTGCACGTATCACTCGGTAAAGGTCTGGTAGATCGGGCCGAGAGCTTGGCAAAGGACCATGCGCAGGAACGTTTCGAAATGGAACAAACTATTGACGCAATATGCAGTAAGCCAATTAAGAGCAACCCTTATATCGACGAAGATGAATTGGAAGATGAATGTTTTGATGACGAAACAACATCAAATCACCGAGAGCTGACTACGGATCACTCTTACTATTTAGACTCGGATGACGAAGAAGCCACGGGTGATGGTGAAGTATGCAGCCAGGTGAAAGCAAATGTCTCTAAAATTCTTCACGATCTTCGTTCCGATGATTTCGTCAATAGCAATCTGGATAACGATATATACAAAGGATATGACAAAAACGTCAATCACAAGGAGAAAATTGAAACACGTAGCTCGGATGTTACGGGCGATTTGTCTCTTCCTGTTAGGCTTTACGCGGATCGGGCATTCGGCTATAACGATATGAAAAGATACACGGAACGTAAACACCTTTCAACGCCGGCCTATACGCCATACACATCATCATACACTCCTTTTAGATCCCGTTATAGAAAGGCAGCTTCTCTGGATGAAGATGTTGACGATGTAGTCCTGTCACCGAAAGTCATGCGAAAACCTCGTCTGCCGGTAAATAACGACAAACATTACGAGGCGGAAATCGACGATCTAGAAGATAAACACACCGACCGGAAATCGTCTGCTTACAATACGTACGGTGTTTTGTACCGCCATAAGGATTACGATGCCGACATTCTAAAAGCGCGGGAAGAACGTCGCAAGAGAAGACGCGCTTTGAGCGAAGGAGGCGAAGATCAAATGTATAAATATTTTGATAAATATTACAAACCGTCGGAATCCTACGGTAGACGCTCGGCAATTGATTACGATTTGTATTTCTCCGATCACATTCACCCTGGCGAATATTCCTCTGTCTTTGACAGAATTCGTGTCAAGGTAAAAAAAAACATAACTGCCAACTTAATCCATTACTGACAATTCCAATACGTTCAAAATTAAAAGGCAGCCATGGCGCTCAAATCAATTCGATGCCATAATTCTCATCTCCCAGACTAGAATCTAATTGCTCCCCTTGTATTGTATTAGGCCGCGATGATCGAAAAAACCTTGCCATCCCAAAAGGAGAAGAGGAAGATTAAGGTATTCACAACGGGGGCTTCTTCTCACGCTGAATCGCCAAAGAAGACGTATCGCAAGCATTACGATGAGGTTGCAGAAGATGATGAAGATCACCACGAGAGAGTTCGTGTACAAGCTAAACCACTGCAGTCGGGTGATGAGCCCGGTCCGCAGAGCATATCGATGAAAGACCTCGAGTCACCACCTCGAAGTATTTCGCTTAGGAACGTCGAAGACGAGGAAGATAAAACCGATGAGCCATCGTTGCAGAGCACTTTGCCCAAAGACCAGGGTGATGCTGAGGATAAGCTGGATGAAGCGCCAGCAGTAAATGAAACGACGGCAGACGATACAACACAACAAGAAGCGCCGCCTGCCGAGCAGGTAATTGAGGATATAGTTCAATCTGTCGGATGATAAAAGTTTAGATAAAACTCACGGAATTCACTAATCGCGTGTGGATTAAATCATTAAGACTCATTTCTATAAGGGATATTAAAACGCGGTACTTTCGATGCCCTAAGTTCTGAATTAAGTTCGGCTTTATATAATTTTGCAGTCGGCGGAGTGACGTTTCTATCAGTCCCAGCGAAATGCCTCTGATAAGGTAAAACCAAGCTGTTCCTTTCACAGTATAAGTGCGTTTTCTAGCACCGCAGCATTTTGCTTCTTCGTGAGAAACCCTTAAACCTTGTGCGGGTGAATTGTGATCTAAATTAACGACCTGGTATAAAAAATGTGATAAATCAAATTAATTTTGATTTTATATTTGAGGCTCAGACTACCTTGCTCGAAAACAAGCTTATTTTCAGTTCACCTGCAGAATGATTGTTAGAATTATATTAATAATTACAAAAGAAAGAAATAATGTTCGTGACAAATGTCTGCATGCAGAAGGAACCTCGATGATTATTCGGATAACATACATGTTATGCATGTCATTTTCGAACATTTATTCTTTTTTGCGTATAGAAAAAATGATATAAAAAGGTGAAATATGTTGTGTAATTTAACTTTTGGGTGGATAGAAGTGCTAAAACATTATCACCAATTACTGATCCACGTAAGGAATACATTATAGTATATACAATAAGAATACCAAGAAGAGGAATATTATGTTTAACGATGAAACGGTGTTGTTTGCAGTGTGAAGTTATTTTTCATGAAATCGTGGAATCTCTTTGAAGTCAGTTTGATATGGTTGCTGTGTACCCTGTCACCCTCTCACCTCAGCTCTGTTTCGATAGATACACATTACAACAAACGCTCCCGGATTAGAAATACAAAGGCATTTACCTATAACCGCTTCTTACCTACCACCATCGTATATCTTATATACTCGATTGAAATTTACGTCTATGTTTTACACCATGACTACATTTGTTTGGAGAAATTTGCTTTGCACCTCACTAAAATCCATTCATATGGCTTTTCTATCTACCCAACGAGTTGAATATCATGTGTTTTGCAAGAGAAAATAACATGTTTCTTATATCATTTACATTCAAGCGTTTAATAGAATAATTGTTATTGTCATCCTCGTTCTCCAATAGAAGTCAAATATTAAAAGCTTAGTCTTAACATGATTTTGTTTGATGCTTTAGGTGTCTAACCAAATTATTGCCATGCAGGGGGACAAATTATAAGGAAATTATTATTCTTATTATTAGGAGTAGCTTACCCATATATGTACAACGCATTCACTAACAGCTGCTTAAACGAATTGAATCTACGCGTTGCGTGGGTTCCGTTTGCATGTTGAACGATTTGTTAGATCTTCATGTATGAATTTAGTTTTACTGTTTCAGGGCGGTTTGAATTTGTCATCACACCAGAGTTATCATCCTGATGAACATTGGAAACCACGACGAAGACATCAAAGAGCTAGCGTATGTATAACAAGCATTCGAAGAGACCATTCATCAAAGCCAAAACCACGTTTATCAATATTACTTCTACCAACAGATTCATCATATAAAAATTGGAAATCACCTTTTGAAACTTTTCAATCCTTCGTTTTTTGAAACTTTCACTTTCGATGTGTCCGACAAAGTCTTCATTGTGGATCTGTAGACCTGTCCGGACACAACTGGCATGTATCGATACCTTGTAATCATACGTAGTCTCTCAAACTGCCTGGAACACCTAATTTCTTGCGTTGAAGACTCAATGTCCTTGGACCTCATTGAGCCTCATTGAGTCCTGGGACCCTGCCTTCCCTTTTAGTTTTCGTGAAGGCAGAGATAGTTAACACCTGCAGATTTTACACTCATCCGAGGAATTTGAATCTTTCAGGATGAATTTCTTCAAAGATATCTTAACACCGAGTGTGGGACCCCACTCGTGGCCTTTGACATGGCTGCTTTATCCAAATAACGCCTTATCTTTCTTTCCGAACCCCGGCCTTCCTATTTTCCTGGATGCACCTCTGACTTGTTTAGATAATACAATTCGTTATTGAATATAATTGTAGAGTGTTCCTCCGTTACCTGTATCGTATAACTACTATCCAAGCTATACACCTTCTGGATACTTCGATTCTGGTTACGCTTATATGGGAAGGAAGTTCAAAGATCACCCTCTACATATTGAAGTAAGTTTAAAACAAGAGTCTAATGTCTTTGTGTGAAGTGATTATATAAACGATTATTTAAAGAAAAAACAGTTTACAGTTACGTGAGTCAATTACATGACAGACAATTCGATTGAATGACGGCCTAACATGCCCCAATACACTTACCGTATAACTCATGTAACTGTATGCTGTTCAAAGAACTCCACTCCCAATCATGATCCAGTTTCTCGTTTTGGATTTACGTGTGATTCCGAAACTAAGAAAAACGAAAATGGACTTATCCTCACTCAGTGGGCATTAAACCCAGCTGGACTGAGGGACTGGGTCTAGATACGCTTGTTAAACCCGTTACAGTGATAAATGACAACGAGTCTAATGAAATCGAATAGATAATGAGTGGTTCACGTTTGTTTGAGTTTTATCAATGTGAAAAAAATGTTCAATGAACATGCATGCGTCGCACAAACAATATCTTAATCATTGTTATATGAATAAGTGAAAGCATTGTATTACTGTGATTGCCTTATTGGATATGAGAAAAAAACGTAACGTACGCACTGTTTTAGTCGAATGAATTTGGCCCCCGCAAATCAGGAATCTATGAAACTGTCTCCTACGTCCCAAGACGAAGAATCGACACAGCTCCTGTTAAGGTAAACGTGGTCTGAATGTATAATTCATTCAATTACGCTTATTTTGATGCTTCGTCACTTTATTAGAATTCCTCATAACATCGCAAGCTGTTATGCGTTGTCTTCGACATTTATTGATATTTCATTTTCAGTCATTTTGATTTTGAAATTCGCAATGATAATAATTTCAATACGTTGCGTATGGATGAAAGCATGGCTTACTATTGCGACTTACTATTGTGCATCGAAATTATAAGTTTGTTGATACAGCTATGCAATGGAACATTCATCATTTAGAAGTTTAGTTACAGATTCTGGCAATTCAAATGAGAATCTTTCATTCTTTTAAATCTAACAATCATATATTCTTTTTCATAATTGCAGAAACGGCTTGAACAACTGGTGGATGTTGATCTACCAAACGCGTCTAAATCGTTGTCGCAAGTTCGATCTCATCTACAAGACGTCAACCTCGGCCTTCGTTGTCATAAAATGCTGTTGGACAGACATCTGGCCCTAGATTTGGCCCCACCCATGGATGTCGACTGGGAGGTCGCGAAAAAGTACTACGAACTTGCAGAAAGGTGATGGAAATTCTTTGTGTATACCTCAGAGTTTCTATTTCATGTCAGAAATTATGGAATAAACCGTTAATTGATAAGGATGAATGCCACCAATACTTATATATGTCTTTGTTTCTATTACTTTTTTAAGAATGCCACACCTTGAACCGAACAGGAAATACTTTCATCCGACTTTCATGTCTTCAGAGGGTGGCAATGTGAACCCAGTGGTAAGTGCTGGTTCACGATCAGGCATGTCAACACTTCATCCTGCTAACTCCGTAAGTTTTGCTTGCTTAAAGCATTTAATCGTTTTAGATTTCATCGTCATCATTCTTATTTGATAAAATCTAGTTTCGAACGAAACGAATTGCCATTTATTTTTTCCGAATAATGCTCCTTTTCCATATGGTAATTAAACATTGCATTTATTCCGAATATCAAAAATTAATTTTTGATTTTCTCATTCAGACTACATGTATTACCAACAAACTGATTCATGAGATTCTATCAGTGCAATTGCTTTTTGTGTTTTGTATAATATGAATAGGAATGGAAATACGCTTTTTAATTAAAAATGAAACTTTTAAAAAAATCGGTCATATCCGTTCCTATGTCCATGCTTCTAATGTGCGTTTGTGCTATTTTGCGTCATAGAACTGCTCGCAACGATGTATGGCTTCGATTGTGATAAGCATCGCTCCAGAAATGCTTTGCTGCATTCAGACATATGCCTTATCAAACCTAAAAAATATTCCTAAATGGTCACTTTGTCGAAAAGACCGAACATTATCTTAATCCAAAAAGATTCCGTTAAAACCCTGTTTGCTTGTACATTTCCTTATCCAGTTATTGCCAGTGTTGTTTAAGACCTACGTTAATTGCAAAAACTAGTGTTTTCGATTTTTAAGTGTTGTGCACGTTTGTGACATTTTATCACATGTCTTCAAGAATAATAGGCGTCATTAATAGCTTATGAATCTGATTTGACTAATCCACCGTGTGTATGTGTGTCCCTGCAGGGCTTTCAGGACCGAGCTTTCCTACCGGCAACTCCCACCTCCGACGTCCGCAAGAGAATTCGTAAGGTGCTCGTCGGTGCACGCCACGGCTCAGAAATGATGTAGAAACTATCCGAAAAAAATTTCAACGATCTGGGTACGAATTTTCTATGAATTCGAGTATATATGTATATCTACGTATATTTCATATTATACATTTTAAATTATTCATTATGTTACCACACCAAACGCTCGCTACCTGGCTGTTTTTCCAAAATAGTCCTCACGATTTTGGCCGCTACGTACCGAGCGTTCCTTTATACATTTTGTCAATCACTTTACGTTCTTATGTTTAGAATATACACAATGAATAGACGTAACTTATGATTTTCATTCAAATCTTTTTTCTCTTAAATTTATGTTACGTATATAGATGTGCATGAGTAAAAAGACATGATACCTACGTGCACAAAATTTCATAACTGATAACATTATACACCACAATTGCCAATATAAGGTATGTTATATGCGGCCATGGAGCTTCTGCACCTTCGCTGACATCTTTATCGTTGTAAAATACCTTTTACGCACTAGCGAATCTTTATCGTCAATCCAACCTTGGGGTAATAAGACTAAGACTGAAGTCTTATAACTCCATGATCCAACCAAGTAAAACACTAGCTCGTAATTATTGCAAGTTTTTCTGCTGAGATACGAGTAACACACTTCTGTTAGTATTGTATTTGAGTAACCGCTCGTTAAGAAGTGACTTTGCACAATACACGAATTGCTACCCCATCGAGTGGTTTGCTCTTGCTATAAACGTTTGTATATTGAAGGTATGGACCAACAAACTATGCTACATTACTTAAACACTTGAATCAGTAAAACTCTTCGACAACCGAAAAACTCTTTTATTTCTATATTTGCTTTCACATTTCTGACTATATTTCCATTTGTTCATTTGATTTATTTAATCGTGATTCATAAAATGAAAATCTACGATGCATAACTTGGGGTACCTATATTCATAAAAATGCATTCTTTCCATTTCAGTATTACGGACGGCGATATTAACGCAAACGTTTTCAAGAGGATTATAAGAGAATCGGTGGTTAAATTAAACAACCAAAAAAAAATTCATTGCTTTATTCTCGCAACACTGCTAACTCAAAATGACTCTGGTGTTATGACGAATTATTGTTTGAATGTATGTACAGTAAATACTTCGGTCGTTATCATAATACATCGTATTGTAACATTATATTAAAAGCGGCATCTCGTAGTTGACATATTTCATGATCATTGTTGGTAATGAACTTTAATGATAATTTTTACTTGAATATGACTGTTGCAGGTGCTATCTATATTCTTTCGTAAATTATGTTTCGTTTCACTATAGAAAATATAACGTATAGCTTTGTACTATTAATGATTGTATAGGGATTGAAATTCACCGAATATGAAAAAAAAATCTACTGTAAAATTGTATTTTGCTGAAATCTCCTACCAAAAGTTTTTCATTCCGACAAACTGGCCTTCATTTCAGTTCAATGAAAAGAAATTTTCAATTTATTTTTGGACAAACGAAGGCCGGCATATTGGAGTTAATTATACGGCCATCAAAAGACAAATGATACTACTTTGAATGAAAGCTTATGGTTGGATTTATTAATTGTACAGTTGTTATGTATGTGCTTTTATTTGTGTTTATTGAATCCTGTGCTATATAGTTTATAATTGATCATTTGCCTGTTGTATTGTGACGTCACATTATTGGACCATTGAAACAGTCACGTGACTACTGGAGGGCACAGCGGCCACGTTTGAACAAACCTGTGATTTACTGTTTTTTGATGTAACATCGAATTGGTACCAATTTAATGAAATAAAAGCAACGGAATTGTTCGAAATATTCTCTTCATTAATCTGTTCGCTGTAACAGGGCCCGGTTCCACCGTGCAGGAATCGAGTCGTATTTCAAGTCTCCCTGTGGAACTATGGTCCCTCACACCAGATACAATGACGTCACATTAATAAATTTTATAGGTACATGCTGTTTTGGTACGACTAAGTAGATACAATATATGCGTGATAAGGTTTTAGTCGGTGTTCAATTTGCGGAAAGAACCAGCGACTCCACTCATATCTTTGTCCTGGTCGCTAACGTTAGTCTTACTCCAGTCCGAAGATATTTCGTTGTCGTTCACTTCGAGGATTTTCAGCAAATCGAGTTCATCCTTGTTCTTACACAGTTCCAGTTTCCAATTTTCTAGAAAAAAGGAAATAGTTTTGTCATCAAAAGAAATCTATGCTGTTATCGATAGATGGACGTCAATTGACTTACGATTGATTTCCTTTAAAGGTCCAGCAACTCCACCGTATTCATTTGGAAGTGATTTCCTGTTCACAGCATTTGTCAATTCATCCAGACTTTTATGAAAATGAATCTAGGAAGGCAAGAAAATTAGAGGAAACTCAATATCACTTCAACATATGTTCTTTCCTTTAACAAATATTTCGTAAAGCATATGATGAAAACTGACACACTTACGCGTTTCTTTAGTTTTTCTTTCATAAAACCGCTCATCATAAAGTAAACAGCGTCGAATATCCTCGGCGCTTTGTAATAATGGACCCCCTTGTTACGGTTTGGGTAAGTATCCTAGGTGGAAGAATGAATTATAAAATCTAAAGCGTTCGTCTTTTAACTGATTTGGCACCCGTTGAAATGGGAAATTCAGTTCATAGTAGGCACAATCGTTTCAATCCGAAAATATCGTTCATACCTGCCAGCAATTCATGGCATTTTTTACGATCGTATAGGTCCAATAAGAAGCATGCGACGCACTGAATCCTTCGAAATCACAGATGATCGTGAATCCATGTACTTGGGTTGCCTCGTCACGCAGACAAATATCGGTAACCATAAGACCATACCGAAACAAATTTTCGAACATCTCCGGACGCTTTGGATCCCAGGCTCCTGTGAAATATAACGAAATGTGACCTTCAGTAAAATCGATAAATTGATAACAGAATTTTCAGCCTTTTGATTATATTTACCGGTTCGTATCAGTAAGATTTTCTCCCCATTTTTATCTCTGCCGGGTAATGGTGTGGTATATCTGAAATATATTACCGTAAATATTGAAAAGTATAAGTGGTCTCAGTCGAGCCGATTGAAATCATTTTTGTTCGTTTTAAGAAATAACAAGTATCAATGAATTTGAAAATTATCATGATAATAGCAGAAACATTCTTACAGAGTATCCATTATTTCCATCATGTCTTCACTGTATGGACTGACGCCATGAAACCATTTCGGAATACCGTGTTTTTCCGAAGCTCTTACGATGACAAAATTTTCTATCATCTTCTGAGCTGCGATTACGCTGAATTTGCTTCGACGAAGAAAGCGAATAAGGAACTTGGCATCTAGAAATTATTTTTAGAATCGTGAAAATAAAAATGTACGCCACCACTTTGAAGAGTACATAATGGGAATCGCGTTATGAATTAAGCATTTTCGTAGGTTGCCTATTCAATAACATGACTGCTGTTTTTAGTTCTTGTGTTTGTATTCAAAACACACTAAATGCACATCGACTTTTAGATAGCGTCCGTAAAAATGACGTACATACAGATATATAAGAGATCTTTCTCACTTCAAGATTTTCAAGAATAAAAATTATATAATGTTACTCTTGTGAATATCTCACCTGTTCTGCAGGTTATGCCAGGCTTTTTCAGTATCAATTCTCGAAGTTTTGCTATCTGGCCTTCTCTCTCTTTCGGGACTTCATTTAGTTCCTTTTTCGCTTTTGCTAATGCAGCATCATCAAGCGTGCAAATATACGGTGCATACGTTGTCGCCATATTCGCCGACGAATTGCTATGAGCAGTTGAAGAGGACACGTTAGAAATGTATCTAGCATAAAATAATGTTGTTGTGAAACGGCTAGTTTAATTCACGTTTGATTCCGACTGTTAAATACTATTGACAACTTACTGCGAACATGAAATCTTGCCCGTGCCTGAAATTTCAGTGGCCCTCCTTTTGAACTCGAAAAGAATATTTCGTTCAGCTCCAGATACCTTCAAAAGAGGCGTTCATAAATCATTGAAAAGATTTCTTAATCGGTTTAGAACGCTCTCCGGTTCTTGAAAAACTGCCCTGACACCTATCGTATTCTCTCCCAGCCCTCGGCTGTGAAAACCATGAGATTCTTTGCAGCTTTCTGCGTGTATATTTTTACAACGTCATCCTGTGTGCCCCACAATGAATCGAACAGACTGGTGACCATGGAAAGGCTCTCAAGGGGTAATGTACGTGATGTCACGGTTTGTCATATTGGACGTTAAGCGCAAGCAGTTAACTGAAGCAAAAGGTCGCGGTTCATTGCTATTTGATGTCCGATGTGACGCGATGAGTGAACAATAAGAAGTCTGTGCTTTACCTTTATAGCCACCGGAAAACCTCGTCATATATTTTTTTCATGCCTCTCTTAATCGGATGCCTATCTATATTTATACATATATCATTTTCAGAAACCATCGAGCCTATCTATATTCGAACATATTCTATCAAACTCTTAAATCTTGTACTTTTCATTCGGTTTGTTAAAATTACATTGGCAACAGATAGACACAATCATTGAAATATATATAAGATGAATCAAAAGCATTAGCAGCTGCTAGTTTCCAGTGATTCTAAAGAATCTAATCAAAGAATTGGAAATATTACATTTCTAGGTTTTTGGGTCACATTCATGGATCTACACTGATCAAAAGAAAATGACCTTTGTACTTCGCTTGTATTTTATATACGCGTAACAATCTGGGCAGTTTGCCACGATAAAATATTAGACGCATTGTTATTATTTCTATGCTACGTCAAGTGTTGAATTCAACTTGAGAATCCGCCAATGACGAAAAGTACGGAGTGTTTTATTTTTGTTAATTCATTATCATTATGCGAACAAATATTATCATTATGAGAATTGGGTTATTTTTCCCTTAATTAGCAAATCAATCGGGATCACAGTCTACTGTCAGCAACGCAGTCTCAAAACGACGCAGTACCATAAAGACGGATCTCAGAACTGCGCAGTATATGTATGTATGTAGTACCAGCAAAGCCGGTACGTTTGACATCAGGATTGCGTTTATTAAACGGATTAAACCGAACTGTTAGCGAGAGGGAAATCTTAGAATAAGACGTAATCGAACAAGAAACTAAACTTGAAAAGTACGAAGCTGCTGATGAGCTCGTGAGTAAGAAAGGTATGTTCACGAAGGTACCAACATGACTTCATTTCCATCCGATTTGGATATAACATCCATTTGATCGTACTTTTTCCAAAAAATTCTGAATTTTTGCGCAATCGGTGAGAAAGTATCTATATAAATCCTCAATCAAATATTTTTGTAAGTATCAACGTTTAAACTATGCGAGTAAGCAAAAGCCCGAGTGTCAAATACATTTATCACACTAAACAACCCGGTGTATTTAATAAGAGGAGATTTTCACGCATGAAATTTCGCTTTTAATCAATGATTATAGATCATCGCGATCTGGGGACTTTTTATTTGGAAAAAACGAAGAGTAGGTCGTCGTCTCTCTCTCAACCCAATTCAACACAATTAATACATTAAATCGTTGCGCTACGAGCTAGACACAAGTATATGATACGACAGAACTGCACGACACACATGCAATGCAGTACTGAATTGGTGTACCATTACATACAGACCATTCGCTATCGGCTGAAAAATATTCATTATATATATATATATATATATAGATTCATTTATGTATATTCTACATATATCGTAAACAGCAATAGCAAGTAGCGGAGATGGCTGAATCAGGTAGGAGTCATCTGTGCTGATGTTGATTACATATTCACACATTTGAATTATAAATTTGAAAATGATTCTTGTGACTATTTGTGATTATTTTTCAGCGATTATTTCTGTAATATTTCATAGTGTAGGCCTAGTCGTCGCGGGGCTTCCGCGCACGAGGACATTGCTTAACAGACCTGTGCATGGGTGCCAGAGATCTCTACCTGAGAGTTGAAATAACTGGTCATTCATTTTACAGGATATAACTCATTTTCTAATGAGATAGATACCGTGCTGTCTCTATGATTAATCTCTGTCTTTCATACTGGTTAATCTTATTTTTATTGCAGCGCAAACGAAATTAGTCGATTCCTCTTCGGAGGCTCACAATTCGATCAGAATGGCAAGACAAACGTTTCTCAGAATCGGCGAAAACATAGAATTGATCAAGGTTTCAGACGAGAAACACAAATATATAAATCCACAATACAAAAAGGTTGGTAGCATACTTTTTAGCCCACTTAGGACTTAAGCATTCACTTTTCATCAGTCGTCCATCCGTACACGGAATCCAGTTATTTTGGGAAGTTTTGGTTTATATCAAGCTCATTGGTTTACTATATATTCTTTTCACCAGGGAGTGATGATTATTAAAATAGTCGAATTGTTAAGCATTTCATTAAGTGGGCGTGTTCTTCGTGGACCCCTAGTTTCATTGCCTATTCATTTCACGTTATGAATGATATGATTTACGACTATTTCATACCCTTTCCGGTTTTATAGATAAGGCAAGTGATGTACGACTATACGTGCGACATCTTGTTGAAAGTGGAAGAAGAGACATTTCGCGCCCATCGAGAAGTTCTTTCGGAGGCCAGCGATTATTTCGCCGCGATGTTCAGCGTCGATATGAAAGAAAAAGATCAAGAAGCAATTGAACTTTACGAGATAAGCCCAGTCGGATTTACCAATTTACTGCATTATTTCTATCACGGTTACATAACTCTCGATACGGCTAATATTGAGGATATTCTCGAAGCTGCACGTTTCTTTCACGTTGAATGGCTATTAGAAATCGCCTGCGATTTCCTTGTTCGTCACTTAAGCATCGAGAATTATTATAGTGTTTTACATCTAGCTGATAAGTACTGTCTTGGCGACCTTAGCGAGGATATCTTCAAGCATATTGGCGAACATTTTTTGATTTTGTCCTCGCAGCCGAAGTTCTTGATGTTATCTTTCGAACTGCTACACCAGTTGCTTAGCAACGATTACTACATCGCTGCATCTGAAAAGTGCATCCTCCAAGTAATTCTGAAGTGGGTTGACCACGAGGAGGAAGCGCGCAAAAAACACATCGTCCCTTTGTTCAAAGAAATAAGGTTTGCGTTATTAGATCACGAAGACATCGTTAATTTGCCGGCACAGATCACAGAGAATGAGGAACTACAGGAAGTGATCGGTAAAGCGCTCGAATATGCGGCAAATCCTTTCATACAATGTTTGGTAGAACCGAGTCATGCCAGCGCCAGGGGTAGTAGACCTGTAATAGGCCTTATGTCGGGAGACGAAGAGATTGAGGCAATTTCTTACAAAGTGCCAGGACGGGAAACATGTTACGAACAGCCCATGTTAACGGGAATGTTGTACACGGATGCCGAGTACGCATCTGTGGCAACGTTAGGCAACTTCGTGTTCCTAGTAGGTGGCTACGACGGCGAGTACAACAGTAGCGATCTGGTTTACAGATTCGACCCTCGGAACTCAACATGGATTGACATCGCTTCGATGAACGAACCAAGGGTAGGTTTCGGATTATGCAATACAGAAAACGCTCTTTACGCGATGTGCGGGGTGTTCCATGTGATAACAGACAACATACTTAACGACCAGGACACTTACCTTTGTACTGCCGAAAAGTACGTACCCGAAGGAAACCGCTGGGAGTACATTCCCTCGGTTCCGTATAACTGTTATGACCTGGCAGCCACAGCCTGTAATAACAACATATACATAACCGGCGGTATTACCGATAACCCGGAAGACGAGGTACCAGTAAACTATAATCTACGATACGTCCCCGGCGAAGATTCTTGGACTCACATGGAGCCAATGCTTAGCAGTCGCAGCAGCCACACGATGGTGACACACAACGAAAAAATCTACGTCTTTGGAGGCTGCACTACAGCTAACATGACGGTGATGGAATGCCGTACGAATGAATGCTATGACATCATGACAAACCAATGGACACAGATACGGTCAAGTCCAAGATCATTCGGTCGGTTTCAGAGAACAGTTGCCGTGTTGGATAATTGTTTTTATCTACTCGGGGGAATGGTAGGTATGAGGTACCTCTTCGAATATGACATCGAGAGCGATACGTTTTCGAGCAAGCAGTGCGGCTTGGATTTTCACAAGGTTGTATCGTTGCGTGTCGGTCTTCCGGAGACAGAAGAAGAATCTGTTTAAGGCATTTACATTCTACAAAAAAAGGCTAATCTGTTCTCTGCGCATTGCTTTTCGGTGCCCTAAATGTATTATGTATAAATTTGCAAAATAAAATAATATCCGCCGCCTGCTTATCAGAGGTTTCATATTTTAGTGAGATTTTTTCTGTGTCGTGTCGGTAAAGAAATCAGCTGGCCTGGTAATGTTGAGAGCAATGTTCAGTGAAACGAAACGGATCGAACGAAGAACGAAACTGATGATAGTCGTCTCTACAGAGAACATCGCGTATACATACATTATCTATGGGGATTCTATTTCGGGTTCTATACTCATTCAACGCAATGGCTTGATATGCACAAGTTCTTTTTATCCATATTTCTACCCATTACATACAGAAAACAAAACTACATGAGTTAAAATTTATTTGTTCCTAAACCTACATACACACTTCAAAATCAGCAATATTCACAAACATAATCTGGGCTTCGTAAATCGAACTTCTGATTCCAGGTCTTCGTATCAAATATAATTGCGCATATAGTTACGACATTCGATTCGGTCCGAAAAATCTAATGAAAAGCTTGCGGAAAATCGGAATATCGGTCAGGAAACAAAAAACACATCTGAACGTTTTCTTACATCATGTATATATCGAGTTTTCTATGGCTAACTATGTTAAAAATCTTGCTTTTTTGAATTTTTGAAAGCAAAATGAAAACACCTCTCATACATTTCGTATACAGAATTCTATCCCAATAATTCCCAATATTCCTATAAATATGTGTATTACATAATGTAGGAGATTCGGCGAACATTTCAAAGAATTGAGAAGCACTCTGTCAGTTCTTTACATTAGCGCACGATTTGAACGCAACTCAAAAGCAAGCGGTTTAAACCGCTTAAACTTGCTACTAAAAGTAAATGGTGAAGTGTCTCATTTATTTGGGCCAGAATTTATCGAACGGTGTTTGATGTTAGGCCAGCGCGCCGAGCTCTCAAAAGCAATCACAACTACCGACATTTTCAACGCCCACCTGGAAAGCGAATCGTAATGGACGCGATCATGCACTGTTTTCCCATTTCGGCTGCCGACCATCATCGGAACAGTGCTCGTGTGTTTCACATAATTTATTATCTAAGTCCGATGGAAATCAGGCCGACCGGCGTGGATGTAGATGCACTTAAATGCCCGTGTTATCGACTTCAGAGTAATCAAAGGTATCAATCAACATCTGCTATACGCGAGATGCTCGAATATAAAATTATGCATTCAATCATCGCGAGTAAACGCGATTCTGGCGTTTCTCTATTTGGTTAGGCCCTCAAGAAATCACTGATCAAGTCAATTTCCTTGATGGCGATGCTCGTAAATCAACTGCCGTGACAATTCTCGTAGACAATTGATGCAAATATTGTATTTCGTTACATTACATATTGATATTTTGGTAACTCCAGACTGTACTTAATAGATTTCCATTTAAAACGGTTTAGTATGTACGAGAATTTGTTTAAATATGGGAGTTTGGTTAAAGAGTCAAAATAATATTTTTGTGAAGCAACTTTATTTATCTTTATTACAATGTATCTGGAAAGTGTTCGCAAATTCCAGGGGCCAGTGTTGCTCAAAAGTTGGTTAGAGGCAACCATGCTATATAACTATGATAGTTTACATGGTGAATATGAAAGGTTCATTCTTACTAAGGTATTTATCCGCCGGTTATCTTTATCCAACTTTTGAGCAACTTGTCCCTACTGATGTGTGTGTTACTATGGAAAAAATATACAACACATATTTGGAACGATTTCCGAAGCTCGAGGCTCCAAGGCATTCATAAGGGCTTAATCACAACCATGGAATCCGATCTGAAAAACACATTATTTACACAATTTGAGTTCTCCCTTCTATTAGACAAGTTCTAGTTCCATCGTTATACTTTCGACTCTCATTTGACGTAGATTTCTGGGTATACTTCAGATTGAGCTTTGTGAGCATTGTCATTTTGATTCGCGTGCAACTGCATCACCGGGGAATCGTCGAAGTCGTCAAGAATACTATTTCGAATGTAAACTGGACGCGACGGAAACGGTCTGGAAGTGTGTTGAAGCACAGGCGAAGGTGTTAGGTTTGTTTTATTTGCAATCGGAGGATTATGAGTTATTGGACTATGCTGTTGATTATTAACGGCTGATTTTCGAACTGCTGCGCGCGTTTCACTCGTCGGGCTATAAGTCAACGGATGACTGGGCTGGTTGGCGCTGTACGAGAACAATCTCAATCCACCGTAGAATGGCCGGTATCTGGACCTCCAGAGAAGCAACACGAACCATAACGAGACTCCGCTGGCGACAGTGTTTAACGCACATTGTAATATCAAATAATCCTTTAGACTGCTAAATACTAAAGTACAACGTTTCATCCCTTCGTACACGAACATACGACGATTTACCGATGGCTCGGGTTCCTGCAGAGAGCAAATACACGAGCTATTTAAACGGTCACATATCGTGTATGCGGCGATACGATGTCCGTGAATACCAGTGAAAACACTACCGACAAGACAGGCGACAACGCACGTCGAGGATATCACAGCACAAACCGCCTGAAAATAGAACAAACCAAATAAAAAGCAACCTGTCAACACCACTTTGTATATAGATTCTGCACACGTTCTGTTTACCAACGGAGACATAAGAACGAAGGTCGTGTCCGACTATTCTTGAAAGTAATTGTTTTGGATAAACTATATATATATATATATATATATATATATATATATATATATATATATATATATATATATATATATATATATATATATATATATATATATATATATATATATATATATATATATATATATATATATATATATATAGGGTTATTGTAGTCTTGGTAATTCAAAACTCCGAGTATAGAGATTGAAAACATTCAATTTTGTTCTAAATTGAAAAACCTTCATTAAAAAGCTCGAATAACCATGAAATCTCACTTTCTCACCTTAATAGAATATATCCTCTTTTTCCCCGTATAAACTTTGAAGTCGTAAGCGCACAAGTACATGCCGATCGCACCTGCCAACGATAGCTGCAAAATAATAAAGATGATAATCGTACATTAATAATCTCATATCGAGCAGCATTAACAATGTTATTGAACCTTCTGAGAATATCGAGTGAAAATAACGACTTCGGGAAACAAGATAGTACTATGACATTATAACTCTATAAGAGTACCAGATGCTGTCCGTAAGCGGGATTAATTGCTGTTTCGTGTTGATTCTGGTAGTTTCCGGGGTAGTTTCTAGGCGTGCTGGTTAGAAATAGATAGAATTTAAAAATCGTGCCCGAAAATCTTGCCTGATTTCAAAACATTTGGAGAACAACGATCCGAACGGTGTTCTGATTTTGTGTGACCGATAGGAATAAAGCCAAGACAGTTTAGATAGCACACAAAATGTCATATTTTTTCAATATTCATCGGAGAAAATACGAAATGATTCGGGATGGTTATTCGAACTAAGCAATTTTTTCCAGTTCGTTATCGATGTAACAATGTGCCCAGGGGAACGCATCAGAGCGAGAATGTTTTGACGCCAATGATTAACTCTGACCGACACGGCCACGTCGTTCACATATCGAAAATGTTCGTCTGAACGCGAGTTTTTTCCTCAGTCGCAGATTCTGTTATTCGTAGCGAAACGAGCTTTCAAGAAACTACAACCGTATAAAACGATGTTCGCTCGCAATTAACTGGTTGGTTTCGGAGAAAATTACGAGTGCTGAAACAGGTTTCCTCGCGACAGTCTCGTATAGCTCTCCAGTGCACAGAATCAATCATGATCTCAGTACCAGCAAAGACTGGTTATATATCGCTGACGACAATAATATCGTGCGGTTGTTTATGAACTGTCAAATTTTAGACGATCTACCGGTGGCTTTTCGCACTGCCGCCATAAAAAGGCATATTTCATGCAAATGGTTTTTGCGTGAACGCTCTTCTTCGGATCACAGAGCATGAAAAAGCAACAGGCGCCGAGCGATTCTACACGGCGTATAGCTCCTATAATCCATCACAAGAAAACTTACTTGAACGTTTATTGACACTTTGAAGAATAACATATATTGCTTGACATTGACGACAAAATATATAATACGGTATGGTATAAATTATATGCGTAATATTTATGATGAATAAAGTTATTTTGGATTTGAAGTGACCGATAATTGAATTGAATTGGCTGGCAACCAGTCTAGCCCCTGACGTAGGGCGCATCCTCTCAAAAATGATAATCAAAATTTATCAAATATGAAATATATCTAATCACAAAATGAACGCAAAAATTCAATTGTTATTTTGAAACGCCAATGTTGGTGACGAAGTGCACATCGACTCACACAGAACCCCTTGACTATCGCATACTGTATATAAACATTGTAACCGTTTTTATGTTGCAAAAAGAAATTCTAAACGCATGTGCACATTGCTTTTGTGAGTACATCCAAAAATCTAATATACGGACTAGATTGGCGAAAGATGAACAAATGGTTCAGCGCGATGAATTACTCATTTTAACAGACATCATCAACATTCGATTTCTAAACGAAACATCACGAGTAATTGATGCTAGACTATATAGCTTCACTCGAATCCCGTGTCGAAGTCACGTCGCATCAGATAGTTTCTTCTCGAAATAGATGATTTCATCCCCAATTTTCTTTTGTTATTGATTTCTTATCTATTAGGCGCGAAACAAGTGCGTCGACTTAATGAATCCGATAGTGAGACGAGAATAAAACAAAGATTACAAAAGCTATACAAATAACTAACGTAACAGTGATGCCGGACACACAGGATCACTGTGCCCTTTACAAAACCAACAACAGTTTCATCGACAATTTATATTTCGAAGAAATTGTTCTACATCGATGACTTTCCGATTTTGGGCCCAGCTTTGTAAGATTAGTATCAACTAAACCTCAGCATCCAGTCCGTACGCGTGAGGCCAAAATGGATTTGGATCCTTAAAACTTACACGGAAAAACGTCGTTCTGTGTGCGTGGCCTGATTTCAACGCATGCGGCAAAACGAAATCGCCGAAAAGCGTTCATCGTTCGCCCTATGCAATGGGCCTAAGACCGGTTTAAATTTGTTAGATGTATAGTAAAGCTCAGCCATGTTGGTTTATATTTTGGATCAGTGGGGTCGTTGTTCATTTCGTTTATCCCTTGTTCGTCACAAGAGTCCAATGCTCGCTCTGATCTGTAGCGAATATTTCGTTAGTATATATAACAAGCGAAGTATATATATGATGTCAAGTTACATCCCTTGACACCATTACATCGATTTTACAGATTTCATATTAATGGCATTGTTTACGTCTGATATTTTGAATAAATTTTGCATTATTTCTTGCACGCTGGTGACATTCTGGCCTCATCTACAAATACAAGGCGTCGCACCGTAGATCACCATGTGACGTCTATTCGGATTTCGACATCAAACGCACAACAGACGAAGGTATTGTCAGCGCGAGATCGACGTGCCTGACAAACGTTTAATTTCATCAGCAGGTCGACTTATTATGCCGTCGTCAAGTACAGATGTTGGATATGCCTCCTCGCAGTGAAGAATTTACATTTACACACAGCTCCAGGACTGATTTTAGAGTTTGCACGATCGGGCGGGAATTCGATTCGATTGGATGCGAGAATGTGCACCGAATATTTACGCAAAAAATATTCGCGTAATTTATTCCGACGTTTAAAAGTTGTTACCGGGTTCCAGGGGTGTGAGACTTAGAATGAAGAGTTTTGTTTGATAACCGATTCGTTTTAAGGTTTTGCCGTCGGTCATGACTTGTGAAATTTAATTAGAAGACAAAGGATCTTTTAACTACAAATTATTGGGAGATGATATTCTTTAATTGATGATTTGGGCAATTTAATTTCAGCCACCTTTTTCTATCAGAGAATATCTTTATTCGAAATCTAAAAATTCGATATATAGCGCAATAGTTATCTTTCGTAATTTGATTCGAGAAGCGCTGATCTATACTGCTCAGTACTCGCATCCACGCAACGGTAACCCTCACTTTTTATTCGGAATATGACGCTTTTATCTCGCGAAATACTGTCGCTGACGTACATTTATCCTTGTGGCCGACGACGACACGAGACAGTGTCAAAAACTGGGCGATGAATATTCATCATGTAGCGGTCTCATATTACAGATTCCCTGCCGACTGGTATCGCAGCCGTAGCGGAGAGTTAGTTGCATCTCAGTCAACTCAACTCCCTGGGCATAAATATAATAATACTAAATGTCACGGATGAAGCGACTGACCATGCTTACAATATCACCCACCGATCCCGATCAGTTCAAATGCCGAACTTCGTGTATAAACGTTCGACATTTGAGGTTAAATCGTTGCGATTCATTTTGACGCAATTTCAAGAATTTCAAGAAATACTTTTATCGAAATGAAGATTCTTCTACCTACTTTATCCAAACTTTTAACCGACCAGTTAAACCTCCAGCTTAGATTCAAAATTCGATTGACATACAAATAGATTATTTCCGTCATCAATATTCGAATTTCATGACACTTCATAATGATAAAAAGAATTGATGACAGGAATCTGGACAGTGATCAATGATATCTAGAATTGGAAAGAAATTCGGTCGTTGTATTTCTTATGTATCAACGCGTACGTATTTGACCTTAAAATACGCATAATGATCGAAAACTAGAATTGATACTTGGAAATATCAGCACATCTCTCAGATCTCTTTTCAAGTGAAGGTTACTTCCAATATTCTCCTAATGATAAGTCGAAATGGCAGATCATCGAATCTAGATTTAATTGACAAGAAATTTCCATGCATTAAGTAGGGTATAATATACCCCGCTTATCAATTAAATTGTAGACCTTTGGCACTTTTGCTTGAAAATGTAATCAGTCGAAGCTGGCCTTTTCTGATGTCTCGAGGAGCCTGATAGATTAGACCTCTGGGGGTTTTGTGATGCTAAATGACTTGTTCAACGTTTTTCCTAGCCCAGCTTCGATAATTACTTCACTTGAAGCGATCAGCGTGCGTCGCATGCTAAAAACAACAAACATCAATTCTCTATCGAAGGGAATTTCGAGCTAGAAAAATTATACCGTATCGGCTCGCAGACGGTTGCGTTCTTTTTCCGTTTCAACGTTTTCACTCTTCGCGCATATCAGAGAAGGCGCAGGAAATTCGTACGCAAGGAATCATTCGGAGAATTGAACGCGAAAGCTGTATTGGTCAGTTAGTTTACTTAGTCATCGCTCGAGGATTGACGATTCAGTAATTTTGTAATATTCATTGTATATTTGTCGACTATTCAGACGTTAACTAGATATACATCGTGTGAATGCGATGGAAGTGCGTAAATTCTCTATCTGCGATCTTATTTGTAATTTTAGAAATTAATGTAGTTTTTCACGCGGTAAATTAGTCCTGTTTGTTCATATATGGGGCAGTTGTCGATTAATCGAAGGAATATATGTCTGTAACATATACTCGCTAGGTTTCTGATTGCTTTATTTATGCGCGTATATATATACTGCAATAATTACCACGAATACGCGCGCACAATGGGATAGATTGTCACCCATTTATCCGGCCAGTACAACCTCAAACAATGTCCACCGTTGAATTAATATGGGCCGTTTAGCCATAAAGCGCTAATGGCTACTAATGTACATCTTGA
Organism: Tubulanus polymorphus; assembly: GCF_964204645.1. Taxonomy (NCBI): domain Eukaryota; kingdom Metazoa; phylum Nemertea; class Palaeonemertea; order Tubulaniformes; family Tubulanidae; genus Tubulanus; species Tubulanus polymorphus. The sequence goes on along the minus strand of NC_134027.1, from coordinate 6,946,719 downwards.
TGACTACTTAAACCGCCTCGGTGCATATATAGCCCGGGATTATAGCACCAGAGGTTGGCAATGTGGGTGAAGGGTCGTTATGCAGATATAAACCGATGAAAATAACAATCTAGTAGATATCCTTATCTGATCAAGAAGTTCGTGTGCGTAAAATTCTGCTTTCGTCTAAAACGCGTAGTTGATTGACACTACGACCGATTCGCCTTCTGAAGCCTCCACTCGCGTGATGACGCCATTGGGTCAGGATTTTCCATTTTTATTCGGCAAAACAATCACCTGCACCTTATACAACTTATAATTAACTTACATTAAACGTATACAACTTGTATAAACGTATGTAATTCATTATCAACAGTTGATGGTTATTCAATTCAATAGTCTATTTATTGTTATACGTACTTATTACACCATTTCGGGTCGAGATGTACAGAGTGATGCATGTATTTACAAGTCGTATTTACAACGCATAAACATTTTACATCAATAACAATAAGAGGGTTATATTCATCAATATTGGTTGAACTATTGAAGAAGTGGGCACGTGGAGGGATTCGTTGAGAAAGTATAGGTTAGCTTCGCAGATCATAAAACGAGACTGCCAAACACACGCACTAATTAACATCGCATTCAATTATTCAGTATAGTTAAGGCCCTCGGCGAGGAACATTGCGAATTTGTATAACATATAGGTAACACGAAATGATAATAAAATCGGAGGACACGTGGTGCATTTCAATATATGTCAAAATTGTAGTTCACCCAAAAGAGTCGACGCGTTTATAAACTCTCGCGCGCCTCAAACGCAATAATCTCGGTGGACTTTTTATCTCTGCACAATACGTAGTGAACTGTACAAAGCGTTTATCATTAGATGATTAAATAAAGATGAAATTGAAAACGTCTATCAATGAATTATCGAGATCTATTCGCATGGTTCATCGCTCTAATTTGCGGATTGCTATTATAAAGATGGATGAAAAGATTCCTGTTAGCAAATAATTAAAATGCGAAAATCCTATCAGTATTCACCGAGGAAACGATCTCGCACATGGGGCAATGGATATTGAATATTCTATATTCAGAATATCTGATAGTAATTGCGCCATATTGCGTGATGCCTCCAGTGGTTTTTACTAGAAAACGCGCACGGAATAGCCCCTAATAAAACGGGGTGAAACTCGCACGCAAATCGTCACTGGTTTCCGTAATAGAAATCGGGTGTCAGAATTACGCATAGGCCTACATCGGGGCTCATTTTTATTCCTCAATCAGGTTAACAAGAACAAAAACATTTTTGGAATTCGGATTTTACCATCAAAGAAGTCATAAATCCCAAACGTTTACTTTTTTCGTGTTTCGTCACGACGTGTCAGATAAGTTGTGTCGATAATATAGCCACATATAGGTTCTCGACGCATCCGACCCACCATACCTACCTGTGCATGAATTTTTCCACTTGAGGAAACAAATCGTGGATTAATGACCTTTTGTCGACGCAGTTTCTCGCCCGATTTTCTCAAGTCATTCGCAGCATAGCGAATCACTTATCCTGAACCTTTCGTCAAGTGCACGCGTTGATCATAACGCGATAAATCGACTACGACGCTTGATTAATTATAGTTTTCACAAGCGCAAAAATTGAAGTGACATTAATAACTAAAACACGTTAGCTGCACCGTCTTACAGCGGTACGACGGTATCCTCTAATCCTGCCAATTGAATTATAGAATTTTCGCAATTTTCGTGGATAGAACTTGGTTTCCGAGAGGTTTATCATTTCCACCCCGATAATCTCGGTACGTAACCTGACCCAATTAAAAAAGGGCGAAGAGAGGGGCATCGGGTTACTCGATCCAACTTAGGGGCTCGCCCCGTTCGTTTATTCATCACTGGATACATGGAACAGATTATTCACAGTTGAATCCCCACAGATGATGTTTCCTATTCTTATCTGACATTTTTAGACTTACCGGAATTCCAGCCCAAAACGGCGTTTCGATCAGTGGAATAGACAAAGTTAGCCTTCGTAGGTAAAATCCGAGAGCAGTAATTATGATACCAAGGAATGTCTGCATGATAACCAGCAGTACGGTGATTCTACAGCAGCGAAGCTCCATGTTCTCTTTATGCTGTTGTAAAGTTGATTGTCTTCGAGTAAATCGGCGACCGGTCGTGGCGCCTCGATGGTTGCAGACGAGATCGTGCAGGTGACCGGTGGAACCGAGGTTGTTTCGAGAGACACTTTGGATCTGTTGATATCCACCGGCATGAAGCGGACTTCCTCTGGTCATTTTCCCGCGAGTGTTCATCAGTGCCACCGATGGTGCCGAGTGGGCACGCGGACGGATTGGCTCCACGTTCATATTATTCATCTTTTCCCTGTATCATAAAAATGCAAAAATCCATTGAAGAATCTGATTACGACGTCAAAGTAATTTGGTATATAAAGAATGCACCCACATCATAAATGAAATAATCACATATAGCGTTTGTAGCCAAGGCTCTTAACTGAGAAATCCACGGATTATATTTTTCCTTCATCGTTCAAATACGTATTTCCCTTCAACTACATACACTACGTTTGATCTGCCCACTACCCAAGTATAGACATAAATGCAGTCTTTGTACCCCAAACGGCGGCGGGGATTAGCCGACGTTACGATGTAGGTGGCAGGGTTTATACCGCGGTAAATATTACCATCCAACAGTTCATGTAATCATAAATATTGCGAACAAACAGAGAGCACAAGCAAAAGGTGAAATGGCAGTGAAATAGGTAAACATACACATAACTTCCTTTAAACAAATCATCAGTGGGTTCATTTTGGTTTAGCGAATATTTTCAATTATGTACCCGTCAGCAAAAAGCGGATAATTGTGTCTTCAGCGCTTATGGGTGAAAAGACAAAGTTCACGACGTTGTCAGTCATTGCACGGTGGTATTTACAGAGAGAAATCAGAAAGAGCATGTTTTACATATCATCGTAAGATGAAATTTGACCATGACCTTAAATGTGCTACTGTTTAAAATCATATAAACTAAACAACTCCTAAAATGTACAAGTTGACATGTTAGTCTATAGCGTATCCCGAAAGATGGTTCCTTCTAATGGATTCAGTATTTATCACTCTAAAGCAATTTGATTTATCATTTTTTGTGTGGTGTTTCATCAATCATTAATCTGCATCTCGGGTTTCTGTTGACGAATCAAAGATCTTTGTTCCCCGCGCAGTCCAACTCATCTACCTGCCCATTTACACTTGCATGATGGCTGCTAATGACAAATATTCGTTGACGTGAACCGTTGCCAGGAATTAAACAACCGGAAATATATCAACCACGGGAATAATACTTTCGATACTGAATTGTAACGACCTGCCCTCATTCATTGAAATATAACACTCCACAATTACCGTGTCAGATACTGTGGCAACTACATTTTTGCTTCTGACATATTGTACAAAATTACCAACGTAACAGTAGAAGAAGATCTAGTAACGACTAGTTAAAATGTGTTATTTGTAATGAGATTTTCCATAATTGATGATGCTTTCATGGCAATAAACTCTTAAAATATCAAATTCCTTACTTATTACATATAGTTACATAGTTTTCATGAATATTCATGAATATATAACAAAGAAAAATCTTCAGGCCCCACCCATTATCTTCGCAAGAAATTTTTGAAGAAATTGGCTGCGCAACCGGTCATCAAAAACATTATGGAATCTCTGACAAAAAAACATTTACGTTTGATTCTATATTTCATCAAACGCGATCTCTGTGTTAATGAAAATGATTATTTAAGTCGGTTGGGCATTTAACATTAGTACAAGTGAGAAACGAATTTCAAGATTTTATCTTTAAACTATTGACAAGTCGCGAAAACAAATCACAACGAATCAGATGAAAATTACCTGCTTGAATCCGAACCTCTATAACAAAATCCGTCATAAGATTCGCCGTAAAACTATGAAGAAAGCAATAACCATCTTCACAAATAACGCTGCTGGCCACGCAAAGTACCGCAATATCCGAAATAATATTGTCACAGATTATTTTTCCCTTTTGCCGTCAGCCGGCGTTCGACCCTGTCTGCGTCAGACAAGCGCGTTGTGACAGACATGCTTTGCAGTATTCGGCTGGTGTGGCCAATCAGGCTATTCGTTTTATAGAATCCGTACTGCCGTTCGCATGACAACTCGAGAATCGATGAGCGTGCGCGCTCTGGCTATGAAACAGCTAACTTCTTTCATTTATACGGATCAAAACGGTTGCGTTACAAGGCGATGAATCATTTTCGCCTCCGTGTAAAAATTAATCTTGATTTCTCAAATATTGGGCTTAAATCTGATCCCGTTGATAAAGGCCATGGCAAATTAATTAAAAGCAACGATAACAACATGCATCGATCTATATTAACCTATTGGCGGATCTTGGAGAAATCATCGGACTGTTTGTTGTTATTTTTAGTACCGTGTTTCAGTCCTGCAATTTCCATAATTCGCTGAATGATTTATTCGTGTTGCGAATATGTCCGTTCAATTTAGTGCGTCAGATTGCAACGTTAAGATTGGAAAAGGAGAAATGTCAAGAACCATCGTCAGATTCCACATTAACAGGTCTAATTTTTATCTGACGTCAGAATGTCGTCGTTTGACACTTATCGAAAATGAACCGCTTGAAGCGTCGCAAAAGTTAAGATTCCACCGACCTTCACATAATGTGGAGGAAATTACTGATGTTCGCTGCATAGTCAAAATAACATGCTCATTTACCGTTTCACGAACCAGCCGGCAGTATAGACTCGACTTAGCGAAAAGTAAAACGGATCAAGTGCACCAAAACAAGTTGTCATCATAATATTTTCTTTAGAGGAATTTTGTTTCGGTGACCTTTAAGTTGTTTTGTTTCTGTCACCATAATAAGAACAAACAACGAAAAGAGAAGGATTTTACTGAAACACCATAATAATACTTCTATATTTCACTAATTAAATCTAATAATGATTCGAAGGCTACTACAAAACACATAATGCATTATCAAAGGGCATTACATACACTCATTCATATCAATCAAATTTAACCGATGAAATCTAATTCAAATTACAAATCGAGCCACATTCAATGATATCGTATTAATTACCATCATTTATTTACAAGTTTTCTTTTAATCATAGCCTTCAGATATTAAGCTTTACAATAATAATGATACTTATTATATACCCAAAATATAATAATAATATTGATGATTATATATATATATATATATATATATTCACAACATCAGACAAGTTGTCTTTTGATTTCCCTAATCATTTTTCATCTATGCTATTTTTCTACTAATGCTGTGCAGCATCATATGTATACGAACACGTTATAGACCCCTCAAGTTTCCATCGTGGAAAAAGACAACTTGTCCGTCCTCGATCCTTTGATTAGAATAACAATTATAAACAAACTTTACAATAATGTTGCATTGTATGTATCTATGTATATACGAATTCACATACAGACATACATACATACATACATGCATATACATATATATGTGGCCAGACATGTCTTCTGTACATCCCTGCATCTTCATACGTTTAATGCCCAAATCACTTTACCAACGGAGAAACTTCAAAAAAAACAAAAAGTTATAGAGTCCCATAACATGCTGTCAGGATTATCTCTCATCTAAAATACAACAAGCCGTTCAGAAACAAGGGATCGTAGACCTCATGCCTACTGCCAGTTGGCCACAGCAGCGAAGAACTAATTTACATGATGTGATTTCATGGAAGATAGCACAGCAGCCATATTGAATCAGATGGCGCTTTTACGTTACAGCTAGAAAATAATCCTGTCAGTCAGCGAATAGAATTTAATAATACTAACGTTCAGCATTCATAAGGAAAAGTTCCCTCTAACCTTAGAAAAAAATTACAAGTTATTATAAAGACCAAGACTCGTGATGAATTTGTGAAGGGGATGTATGTGCCTATCATAATTCATTTAACAGATATAACCATGAAAAAAAAAAATGAAAAGCAGACCATCAAATTTATGGTTAAAGAATAAAGTTTGAGTTAAATGAACAGGTTAAAAAAGTGATGCTATAGCCCGCTTGGCCAAAAATTTAAACTAATCAAGCTGATTTTGAAATGCGTGTACCATAAAAGGGTGGTGATGCAGTTTTTCCAACCTTGCAAAAAAATATGATTTCTCGCCTTGTCCAATTATCACTCTAACATTTCCGCTATAAAACATGCTAGCATACAAAATATGGCCCAAATAGACAGCATCCATCAGCACAGACCAAACATTCAACTTACCGGGTACATATTTCATTCTCAACAATATTACCGCATGCATTTTTCATAAAGGCATAATTTGAAGTAAAAAATATATAGCTCAATACAAACTAGAAGCTGAGAAAAGGCATCTTATTAATAAAAGGTATCATTATTATTACCGTATCATCACTATAATTAGAGACAACAAACTTTTGTCTTTCATGTAAGCTACGTCGCATTTTGACTACAGAAGTACAATACAATATCTAGCATACTACAAATTCCATACCTTAATGTTTTAAAAGCACATATTTGTTTAGGTACAAGCGTGATAATCTTGAGTCGGTAGTAAGTTTACTAAGAAATGCGAAGCTGGGATTTGAAGCAAGTAAGTTAATCTTTTCTTTAAAGAGCACACTTTCACGCGGTTACAGGCTGAACTAAGATCATGGTCGATCGAAGGCTAGTTCCCAAGTTACCAATCCATCACAATGAAAATTACATATCGAGGTAGCAATGGTAAGACAGATATATTGGACTCCATCTATCTATATGCGCGGAAAGCAATACCAAAATTTACACGGGGCAGTAGAATCTCCGACGAAGGGTAGTTCAATGAATGTGCATGAATCATGATAGATCAAATATTTTCAAATCTGGATATGGTGGATGGGAACCAAGCGATATCAGCTAAATTCTTTCTATGTACAATCATAATCATAAACGATGATGAACAGGCAAACGGCCAATAGCTAAACAACATAAACTTGAACTTTAACAAATGCGTTAATCCACATTTAAGCTGGCTTCAACTTTGCCGCGACGATGAAGCCAAGTTAAATAGTGCATCCATCTATTAATTTGGAAAATTCTCTCAATAATACACTTGCTTTACTTTACAGCATCTAGACACATACAAGATGTGGTTGAAATCAGGTATTTGGTCTCAATTTTGGAATGAAAAGATTTTTTTTATTTTCAAAAAGGTTTTCGCGTTATCGGATGATAACTACAACAACATACTCATGAACTATGCTGTAAAATATGTCGTATACAACCTACAACTTGTTTTCTAATCAATAAGAAGATACAGCTTCTCACACACGCACACAGGTGAATACAGCTCAAGAACATTCCAACGCCGACCGATGAAATGGCTCCGACATGGATTGACATTCGTCGTTTGATGGTCTGAGAGGCATTGTCAAGTCAACTGCGTGCGGAAAGCGTTGATGATAGCGCTCTAAACGCAGAAACTTCACCGTAACTAATTGTCCTGAAAAAAGCAATGATTTTGACACTAAGGTACACGAGCGTAGTGAAGATAAATTACCGAATTCACAAAACTTACGATCAAACCACCATCCATGCAAAGATTTAAAACATCTTCCAGCTGCCTCACATGAAGAACACTTTATGTAGACACACCCCTGTTAAAAATAATACAGACAATACACGTATGAAAGAATAGGATAATTCAATTCGAATGAAAAGCTGCCCAAACCCATACGTTAAGCTTCCAAGAAACTAAGACAAACCTCGTTAGAGTTTTTATCAACAGCAATATGAACTATGCCATCGGGACATGTAGGAAAACATTTCTCTAGAATAGCGTCTTGTATGTAAATATGCCAGTCCTCTCCATATTCCCTGCGATAATAAAACACGAAAAATACTTAACAATAGTAAAGCGAGTCTAATCACACAGTACTGATAATTGTAATCGCTACTTACATTTCTTGGTCGAACATACTTCGTACTTTCAGACACGGGGTCGGACTATATGGAATAGCATTACTGTTATCAGCATGTTCACCGAACGCTGAATAAAAACCAAAATTTCGTTATCATTTACAGTTCTTTGAAAGATCTAGATAGACCTATGCAAAATTTTGCCAATTGTACAACGGTAAGAATGTAAAAACATCTACAAACCTTGTCCTTGCCAAACTCTCCGACCAGCAGTTGGACCAGCATGTAACCATTTCCAGCATTCATACTCCTCACCGTCAATTGTTTGAATGTCAATGCGAACTCTGGACTCATTGGCATCAAGAAAATGCACTGCTTTCTCCCATAGACCCATCATCTTCTGTCTGCAATTTGAAATGCAATGGAAAAAAATCAAATCATTCACTTGTGGCTAGAATTAGAGGACAATAATGGCAGCCAGTGCTGGTCCAACACAGACAAGTTTCATAGTCGCTTACCTATCTTGCATTGGAATAAGCACATCTCTTGCGTGGGGAATCGGAACATAAGCACTGATTTCTTTTTTCTCCAGACTATCCTCATACTGCTGTTTCAATAAATCTACAAAATCATCCACACAAAAAAAATATATACAAACGTTCAGCAGCTTCAAGAAATATCATTGTCAATGCCTCCAAGAAGTACTTACAATACACACATGAAACATTGAGTTCAGTCAAATTGAGCACTTATTTTTCTTCAGAAAACTTACCAATAATGCGTTCAACTAAATTGTACACCTTCTGCTTTTCTTTTTCTTTGACGAACTGACGATATCTGACTATAGCGTATACGGTGGCTACTACGAATATAACTACAATAAACAAAATAATTAAATCATTCATTTCCAGTAATATCCACGACTTCAAATATGGTGCACTACAATATGAGCATTATGAAAGCCACTATTGCAGGGATAGTATCATCGCTTGCAATTTAGGGGTTGCTATTTTGCTTAACTTACAGGCAATAAAAATGAGTACACCAGTGAGGACTTTTTTCATGGATTTCTTCAAGCGGCACATAAGCGATCGATGGGGTGGTCGTACATCTGAATCCCACTCCAGAAATCGGATTTCATCCAACTTTGTAACCTGCAACTCATCTTTATCGGTCAACCTAGCAAATAGAAGATTTTCATAATATCTTAAAAGTCTAAACCATTTTCTTTTAAAAATAGTGGAGAGATCCTAAAGCCCAATGCACGAAACGCAGGGAAAAACAGAAGCAACGCGTGTATTTGGCTTTATCAACAAATACGTACCTGATATACTTCGCACCATCTTTGATTTTTTTCAAAACTAAATCCCAATCTTCGCCACCATTGCTTTTTGAATCGAATGCGTAACTGCTTTCGAGGAATCGTCTCGCGTGCAATTTGGATAATTTTGCGTCATCAAGATAGCCACATTCTGCACTACCTGTAATCATAATAATTCAATAATAATCGAAAACTGAAACAGTGAACTAACCTGAACCACAATTCGGTAAAATCACAAAGATAAAACTCACCTTTTAGCTGACTCAGATGGTCCATCAAAACGGCAGCATAAAACTCAGGCTGAAATATCAGAGAATATTCTAAATGATCATTTCTTCGTTTTTTCAGGGTGGCCACTTGTCTTATTTGACGTGCTTTTCCTATCTTTTCCCCAATACGCACATTGTTTTCCCTGACTTAATCTGCTAAAATTCCCCGACTTTTTTAAAGAAAAGTCCCTGGCTTTCCCCCAGTTCCAGGTAAGCGGCCACCCTATTTTTTCTGCACACGATAAAACTATCTAGTATACATACAGATTTATTCACTGGTTTCTGAACGATTCCGGAAAGCACTCCGCCGTGACTCCACTTCAAATAATACGCAGCTCCGAGCAGAACGAAAAATAAGGCGACGATAACGACGAGCACCAATGAGAAATATTGAGAGTACGACGTCGACGAATCCTCCTCGGAAACTTTAAACCCGCATTCGCGAATTTTCTCTTCATCCGACAACAGCGCTTTCCGCGGCATCAACGAATCGTGATGATTTTGATACGATCTCCGTCCGCTGATCAATCTCTGCCGAGCCGGCGCGATGTCGCTCTTCAGCCAATCGCGTGTATTACGCAATGTCGCCCTCGCCGAGATAGACGGCGGTGTGTAGTTTCCCGATTCATCGTTGCTCAGCCAGCCTCGTTCGTTTTCGCGATCATTGCAATGATTCGACAATGACTTCGATGGCGGTGGCGGACTCGGGAACGTTCTGTCTAAATACGGACTCGTATTCGTTTCGGCAGTGAACATAATCGGAGGAGATCGCGCGATATCGTCGATATCTGTATCATCGGCGTCGGTCGAATCGAAGTTATCCGACGGAACTTTCGGCAATGAAAGAATGTCGTCGTGCGAATATCGCGATTTTGGTTTCGTTGATTTCAGCGACTGATCAGAATCGATGGCAAAATCGCTTGTTACAGCGTTACCCGACTTTCTTGTCGCGCGTGTTGAATCGATATTTGCGGGCGTTTTGAAATTGTATGAATCATTACCATTAGAATTGGACGGTAAGGAAGAATTGGTAGTTTTACTTTGGCGTCGTTTGGCGGTTGTAGAAGAGCTTTTTGTCGACCTTCCTTTTTTCGAGGCCGGTTTCTGCGGCTTCTGCTCGCGTTCGGCGGCGTTATCATCGCTTTCATCGGAACTAAAACCGATTAATTTTTTCGAGATTGGAGCTACTTTAGTCTGTTTTTTATCAGCTCTCAGCTTGAGTAGTTTCTTAACCCAAACATGGCGAGTTGCATCCGATATCAGTCCTACATCCTGACCATGGGTCACTAATTCCTGGCGTAGTTCATCGTCCGTTAATTTATCGGCGTTCGCCATTTTGCTTCATCTACAGATGGCGTTGGTGCTGTTGAGGAAAACCCGGAAATCGGATTCGGAGCTTGCCCATTTTGCGTTTTTTTCACAAGAGAGTTTCCGCCATTTTATTCCCAGTGCGCATGCTCTTGCTCAGTATATTTGTAAACAAATACATGTGTTCGAACAGGGGGGGGGGGGCTGCCGCAGACCTCACTGCTCGTGTAAACTAGTCGAATCAAATGGAAACCCACCCCATCAAACTCCAATGATGGAACCTACTAATGATAGATTTGATATCTTTTATGATAACACTTTCCGTGTTCGAGCAAAGTTTGTTTCTTTTTTATTCACGACGAGTGTGTTCCCCGCCGGCCGCGGCAGTTCAATTTTGGACACAGCGACGGGATGGAGCAGGGCAGATGAATTGGACCAGAGCAAAGAAACATTTGATCAATGCGTGACCGGGTCTCATGGACAGAGCCGGCCTCATCGTCCTTTGCAAAACTGCGTATCTCTAATCATAACTTGGAAATAGAGAGGCAGGTACAAAAAACCAGCAAACGAAAGATTCTGCCCGTGGTGCCCGGGAGTTAACGAAATACATTTCCTATCTAGATGCATCAATACCTTAAGATATAATCTCTCCCAGTTTTAATGATCTTGATGATGGGTGTAAAAGCGTTCTTCTGGTGAGCTCAGAAGAAACTGACATCCTGATACCGTCAATTCAATATTTCAGGTGATTGTTTTAGGGCCAGGGTAACCATTAATAATAATAATAATGTTTAATAGTCCCTAATAACATTAGACTGGTTACCGGTGTATATCTTCAATTAGAGGCCTTTTATGAAGGCCTTTTTATGAACACTCGATTAGTATATTCGAGTATGCAAAACGTTTTTATGAGCATGGATTATGTCATGATCCGTCATTTTTATGAACATTGGTTATCATAATCGATTAGCATACTCAGCATACTCGCTCGGCGAGCAAGTATGCCGATTATCTACTAATCCAACCGATATGGTGTTCTCGGTAGAAGTCGCTGCTGAGTAGGCCATAATTGAATAATTTCTACCTGGCGTTTTTATCAACCAACATACCCGGTTATGCTAATTGACACTAATCGGCTATATAATCTAAATAGCTAATCTATTTCGATTTTGCTGGTTCATAAAAAGGCCGGTATATTGAATGAGACAGGCAACCAGTCTATAATAACATAGGCCCTATAGGCAAAGGTCATGTGATTGAACAAAATGGCCGCTGGCCGTGGAACTGAGGGACCTGTTTTCAAAGTAGTTTTATTAGGCGAAGTGGGAGTAGGGAAGACTTCGCTTTTTTATAGACTTCGCGACAACGATTTCAAAGAATCGGTTAAAAAAAATAACGTCGTTAATAGTTGTTCCAAGATAGTGACAGTTGGTAATCATAAAATTTCGGCAAGTGTTTTCAGACTTTCTTTCATTCTTATTCAATTCAAATGTTCTTTCTATTCTAATATACTAGGCCTACGTCTATTTCAACTTGACTTGAGAGCTCATCAGGTGGCCTAGCTCAACCAGTTTTGACGGTACATAGGCCTACCTGATAGATAGTCTGAATACCAGTCGTTACGGTTCCCTGCGAGGAACAACGGCTAGCCTAGGTACTGTTTTAAGTCGACTGCCAGTCCTTTCTGGTCCCATTAAGACCTTTATCAGGTATGTACTACCGAAAATTAGCGAGCTAGGCCACCCGGAATGCTCTCAAGTAGGGTTGAAATTGACATTAGACATTTATAAATAATACAAGTCTTCAATTTGTACCTCGATCGTGCGGGTCATCTCGGTAATAAGGATGACCAGATCCTGCAACACGTATTGCATTATTCTATGTAGTTTACCGTTTGGGATACAGCTGGTGAAGAGAGATTCAGAACTTTAACACTGAATTACTATCGTAATGCTCATGCAGTTGTTGTCTTGTACAGTGTTGACAATCCATCATCATTACACTTTCTGCCGAAATGGGTAGATGACGCTAACGCCTATGCACCTTTTGGTGGTAAGATAGACACATTTTAGTTTCCAATTCTGTAACTCCTGCCCCCTATTTTACTATAATTTTTGTTATCTGTTGTTTTTTTCCAGCATTAAAACTTTTAATAGGAAACAAATGTGATCTTGGTTCTGAAATCAAACCAGATGCCATAGATGATTTCAAATCCATTTATTGTATTGACTTAGCATTTACTCTTTCTGCCAAAACAGGTAAAGACTGATATTCATTTAATAATTTTCCTATTGCCTTGACTAAATTTTTAAACATCGTTGAATTTCATTGAAAAAAAATAATATCAAAAGTTAACTGATTTATTGTACTCGCTAAAAGCATTCTATTATATTACATGCAAATATACCAGTAATTATGTATCCTCAATTTGTTTGAGATTTTCTTAGATAGGCTTACTCATTAAGTTATTGTATTCGTGTAAATTCTAATGAGGTTACGTTACAATTTGATTTTTAAATGATTTATCTTTAACAGGCGAAGGTGTTGAGGAAGCGTTTTACAAAATTGCGGAAAAGTTACTCATAGACTTGAATGCCAAACATGAAATGCCAGCCTTTTTAAAAATTCAAGGCGACCGTGTAATTGTAAGTCATGCCGACGAAACAAAGCAGAAAAACTCGAACTGTACATGTGGATAAGGCAGTATTTTTTTCATCCACTTGAACTTTGTTATTTCTGTTAAGTTGATAAAATACACAATATCTGTGCAAGATGAATATATGAGAGAAATCCCACAATAATTCAGCTAAAGATGTAAAGTTCTTGAATAGAAGTGTGTATACGTTTGTATAGAAAAGTATTATTCTTCTCAAGAATTTAAAATTTTAGGCTGATTTATTTATTGTGGGGATTTCATTGATGAAACGCATTAAGTTGGAACTTTTTTTAGATATACTGATCATGGCTATTTCAGCGGAACCTCGTTATAACGGTTTTTACGAACGTAGATTTTCACCACATTGATAGGACACTTTTAATAATTTCATGCTGGATATAAATGAACATGTTTTCTTGTCCCCTGAAGTTCGTCATAACAAGGTTCCCGCTGTAGCGTGTAATCTTCACTTATTATATGTAGCATTTTACAAGTGTACATGTAGAGTTAGTATAGATCAGTTTTAATCCATATTCCCATGTAACCTTGACTCAATTTACATTTTAATAAGTACTTTAATACATATTATTACCAACGTATAATTTTATAATTCTAGATAACTCAGGAAATGTATAAATTTTTTTATTTATTAATTTACTAGTTTATGAATCCTGGGGAAAGGGGAGTAAACAAGATTATGCAATTCTGTAATTTTTTAAACTTAGAAGCTGCTGACAGCAGACAAATTATTGTTTTGGTGCTAATTATAATGAAAAAGTTATCAAATAACAAAACATTCCAGAGAAATCTTAATGATATAAATTATAGTGTACTTAACCATATTTTGCAGTTTGAATCATATTTATGTTTGAGTTTTATATCAATAAAATCTGTTCATGTATGTACGCGGTTTGTTGCATTTCTCCTGGCTGTCAATCCCTATGTCTAAGATCTTTGTTATTTTGTTTATTGTATTGATCAAATTGGCTTCAAAATTATCCAAGTCAGCCACCTTGATTCCAATAGATAGGGCCAATTTTTGGGCTGCAGATGTATCCAGGGTATACATAAACCAAATACCAAAACCATACATCAAAATGTATTGAAACTTAGAACCCCAAAAATAGATTCACGGATGGATGGACAACATGCAAAAAGTAAACACCTCGCAGTGCGCTAAAAACAATAAAAACCAGGAATTACAAAATACTGAATAAATATATTCCATCATCTAATTACAACAATTGATCAAGAGTGCGAGAACGAATAATAACATAATGTGCTACAGCTGCTCATTCCACTACAAATGTAAACCCACTCGATACAGATCAGTTCAATTTGAAGGACATTATCTAGATGGCAATTGCACTAGAACGGCAAAGATTTCTTTATAAGGGATCATTCATTTATTACGTACGCATTAGGGGAGGGGGAGGGGTCAGTGCAATTGTGCAAATGCATACTGTAATGCTTAATGTATATGAAAAAAAATGCCGATTTTGCGTACAGAGGGGGAGGGGGGTTGAAAAATTTAAATTTTAAGCGTACGTAATAAATGAAAGATGAATTAGCTACAGTCGGTTTAAAACAAGGTAACATGAATTATAACAAACAGAACATGAATCAAGGAAAATAAAGAAAATTTTAAGAAAATCCAAAACTAATTGAAACATTTAACGTGCACATATCTACTTTTCTGGTGATCATAACACTGCAGAAAGTTTTATTGTATGATTCATTCCTCATTGTGTAAACAGCATTCAAATCAAAAACCTAAAAACGATCAATTCATAGAACAAAAAATATCATTGCACAAGTTCATACATTGTTTAGTGAATCACAATTGAAATATACGGTGTACATAGTGAATTGGCAGTTGTTCAAGCCAAAGGGAAGGCTTTAATACTATGTTTTATCATCTTGCCTGTTAACTTAGTGGCTTACATGTGAGTTACATGTAATGAGCTTTGTCAATTAATGCAATGGGTTTAAAACCAAAATTATCTAATGTTTCATCTCCCCCATTTCTTGTAATGTAAATGACAAGATGCAAGACAAGCATCCAGGAAGCAGACATAATTTCACAAATAAGCCTTGTTTTTTTAATGCACTATTATCAGTGAAATAAGAAACATTGTTATGCATGTTCTCCATAGCACTCATTCAGCAGTCTGAACTGAGTTCTCCGAGACATTTATTTCGGTCTCAGCAACAAGTAAATGCCTTTTCTCTTCATTGTTTTTTTTTTCGGTAGATTCCTGTCTTTCATTAGATAATTTCTCTTCTCCACTACCGGTACTAGATTGCGGTGCATCAAGTTCTATAGTTGTATCTTGGTCATATTCTATTGCAACAGTTTCGTTCAAGAAGATTTCATTACTAACGTCATTAACTGATTCAACACTTTTATCCAAAACGGTACCGTGATTTTTCATTTCACTAACCACATCATCGCCATCAGTTGTGGTACAATTGATTGTCGGCCAATCAGAATGCGACCCTGACATTGTTCGCTCCAATTCTGCCCAATTCACCTTTTCTGTTGTTACAAGTGATAAACATTCACCGGTATCAGTACTCGTTTTTTCCAACTTTTGATTTGTAACATTTCTGCCATTTAATTCAGTATCATCAGCTGAACTATGTGATTGTTGAGATATGCAGTGATTCAAATCATCACGTCCCACTTTAATACAAGAATTCTTAATATCAGACACCCGTTCAGCACCAATATATTCAGTGGTATCACTGATTTTCCTGTTTGTATCAATTTCGCTATCAGAATCCGAATCTAACACAATAATGCTATCATCATTCACATTCGTTGAAGGTTTAGGCAACGATCTGTAATATTCTTTACTATGGCTTTCAATCGGCCGTGTATGTTGTCCATATTTTTCAGACGCTCTGATCGAACTATATGAATTCCTGTGCTTCGCTAAAATAGACGTATCATCGTCATGATCGGTGTCATAATCAGTTGAATCAAACATATCATTGTCCGCAACAGCATTAACATAGCGACAGCAGTGTGTGGATATGAATTGCTGTGAATTGTCACTTTCATCGTCATCCATCGTTAGAAATTCATGTTCATTCAAATCTGAATCTCCTCCCTCGTCACTACTAATGCAATGCATACCTCGATCGATTCTGCGAGGAAAATTTTGAGTTCCTCCATCTGCTGGTATTATCACCTCATTCGAATAAATACTCCCAGGCGCTTCTTCATCCGTAACATCGTGTTCTTCCTCGGCATCGAAAAACGTCAAATTTTCATCTCCATTTTCGGAAATATCATCCGAATCTTCAGTCAGATCGATGAAATTAGGTTTCGCTTTATGTTTTTTCACCGATGGAATAACAAATCCCTGTTTGACTATGCGTTTACTAAATCTATTACTTTTTATCAAATGTTGAGCAACGCTTAAAGGAACTAACTTATTTTCATTTCCAATAGCAATACGAACAAACTGAGGATTGCCTAGTTTTTCACCAGTGCACATAACATCATCATCTTCATCACATATTGTCATGGAAGTCCCTGGTTTCACCATTTCCGTATCATTTTTAACAGTATGACTATCACCTTTTTTTTTTTCGAGTTCATTATCCTTGGATTGCACTGATCCAACAACTTGATTCACATTACTTTTATCAGTATCAACACTGTCGTTTACAACCTTTGAAAGATCAATCTCATCGCCAACAATGCTACCATTATCCTTTGGATCACTTTCAGTAGTCACCTTCAACAATTCAGAATCATTAGTAGAAATAGCATTTTCATTCTCCTGAGACTTATTATCAAAATCCATGTTATATTTACCAGTTTCATAATTAACACAACGACCAACCTCCAAATCATCCTTTATACACTCATCTTGACAGCTCTCCGAGGTGTTAGAATCTTTCTGAAATTCAATTCCATTTCCATCAATTCCAGTTTGTGTCCTCTCGAGCGATTTCCTTTCATTACATTCAGCATTCCCTACAGCATTATCTATTCGGTCTAGGCAGTCCTCATCATCACTTATATAAGCTAGAAGACTTTGCTGACTTGCTGACTTTGCACCAGCATCTTCTTTCTCTTCGTCGCTGAACAAGTCGAGTTCACTCCCACTGAACGATCGATATTCCGACCCAAAACTGGCCACACTTTTCGTCGGTGAAATGAATAAATCATTTTCTGTCGAGGACTTTTGACATACTCTCTTATTGCTGGAGATCACTCCTGAATCAAAGTCATCGTCATCGTCACAACTTCGATATACAACACCTAAAATTGTGAAATGATTGAAATAATTGCATATCTACCGGTAACTACAAACTACAGAATTTTGTTCATTTTGGAATGCCTCACTTACCGCTAGAAAGCCTACGCTTCCTAATCATCCCAAGAGGTTGTTCATCTTTACAGGGAGTAACAGGAAGGTTTTGGTCAAAATTTTCAGTAGTAAGAAATTTCTGAAGTCTTTCTTCCACCTAAATCAAACAATGATTTAAATCAATATATTTTTCCTTGTCAAGCAGTTGGTTTTGTAGCAACTAATATCAGAAAGAACAAGTATTTCTACATTGTAGCAAAAAATACCCTTTGCGGACCACCGCATACATACATAAAATAATTACCGTATTCATTGAACAAGTAGCTGGTTTTACATTAGGATAGACGTTATCTGGTTTCAAGTATGAAACAAAATCTTGAATCTCGGTATCGGACGAATGGAAGCAGTAGCAAACACGATCAATTCCTGTAGTATTCACTATTATATCATTCCTTGACACAGCACGATTAGTGAACCACATTGTTGAAGGTTTGATGAGACGTAATTTCAAATCAGAACTATCTTTTGGTACATGTCCACAAGGCAAACGATCTTTCGTTTTACGGTCAATTTTCTAAAATGAAATGGATAAATCTGATGAGTAGTTCTAATAGCCACCTCATATTTCTGCTTAAGAATTAATCTTAATTTCTAAACAAAGGGTAATTCAATCAATTAGTTAGGTGCCGGTAGATGTAATAGCTTACCCCGCAATAGCATGAGTGGATCTTGGTCTCTGAGGGATCTGTGGTCAAGAACTTTGAAACAAAGGGTAAATTTCCATATTGGGCAAGTTGAAACGGCTGAACGTGAACCTAAAAAGGATAGTTTTATCATTATTAAGTTACTAGATTTACAATGGGTCCATACAGTACACAGAACCTCTCACCATTTCTCTTGAACTGAACTAACCTTCATCTTGAATGTATCATAGAGTCTTTCGTATAAGTATTCATAACTGAACCTTGCTCGACACTGCAGATGAACAGAGTGACTGGGACTGATGTGTATCCATTCATCAACCAGAGAAATAACAGCGTTAACACTTTTGTCTCTTTCTGGAATGTGACGAGCTTCAGGAACACAAAATGTTGTATCAACGTACATACTTTTTAGAGATTTTGGTCTGAAACACAACCAAAGAAAAAATTTGTTGGAATTAATGAAAGTTTTGTATCCCCGTGATACACCATAATTCAATATTGAGATTTTATCATAAAAATCTTGGGGTGTAACGTACCTGCTTCCTGAGTGAAGATGTTGAATTCTTGAAGCGCTTCCAAGAGGTAGTCTAAAATCACCTGTATATAACACGGTGCCTTCACATCCTTCAAATAGGAACCTAAAAATTTCATTCAACTTTATAAAACTTGATATTCATACTTAACGTCAGTTTTAGTTTGTGATTCATACTTACATCACTGATCCAAGACAATGCCCAGCTGGTATCAATGTGACTACAACATCCTAACAAAATAAATAGCATCAAATCGTATTTGTTCTGAATGTTTGATGTAAACGAAAAAAGGTTAATTTTGGACACAAACATATTTGAATCATAACTGGGGAAATGATTTGAAAGGCAAATTGAAATATGTACTACTACATAGGCCTACCTGACCAATGCAACTCTCTAGATCAGGTATCTTGATAGTTGTCGACTGATCAACTGGTAAGGCCACCTGGAAAACAGAAAATGAAAGGATTTTTGATAAAAACTGTATCAAATGTTCGGTGACTTATATTTCTCTTTTTAGAAAGTTTTTTAGCATCTGTAGATTTTTTTTATACTACATTTTGGTGCACAACACAGTAGTTTGCTATAAACACTTACAATATGTGGTTTGATAGGTTTGTAATCGTCATTTGCAAGAATCAGCGTTTTCGTAATATCAGAACAATAAAGATGGAAATCGTTGCTGGAAAACAGATGGAAAAATAGAAAAACATTGCACATGTACCTGAGGCAATTCTTACTGTGAAGGATATTAGAAAACTGGTATGCGTTATATGCAATTTCTAATTTACGCTAAGAAGGCTCGGTGAGACTTACTCTTCCTGCAATCTCCTGACAAATTTCGGATCCGACAGACCAACGACATGATCTGAATTAGAAAATCATAATATATGATTACTATAAGAGCCGGGCATAGACTAGCATTTTGAAATACATTGAATGATCTTCCTAACTGATATGTACTGGAGAATTAGGCTAGGAAGAGCTTTTTCTCACAGTACTTGATTTTTCGGTTTGACACTTATACCATTTTTTTCTATCATGCACAGATTGCTAGAAAATATTTCTTCCCTTTTTACATAGATTTAACACTAAAATTCCAATGTTTTCATGCTTTATATCAAATGTCAAGAAAATAATGTACATACGACAGCAACGATTTACTAACTAACTAACTAACTTATCAGTGGAAATTTTCCATGGCTAGGTGTTCATGGTTTTTGCACTACCGGTACTCCCAATTCATAAATCTAATGGCACTTGGTTCTCTATATTCAAGTAATTCGAAGGCAAAGTTCAATTATTTCCCGACTAAGACATTAATGGTTTGAATTGGTTCTATCATTTTCCTATCCAGTTTAACCATGGACTTCGTTTTAGAGTCCATGGTTTAACCAATGAGGATTACGGACAAAGGTTATTGTGTTTGGTTCCAGTCATTCAAAGTCTACTTGATAACTGGTTTTAAGCCTATATAATACAGCAGGTTCAGTTTATATACCATCTGGTGTCAAACACATCACAGCCATCATGTCGAGAACTGGTATGGAAACCGTAGATCAATTCCACAAACTCATGAAATGCAAAGATCATATGGACATGAACAGCATCTATGATGACTGGAATAATGGCTATAATAGGGTAGGTTAGATCAGAATGTAACAAATGCACTTTTAGGGTCCTATTTATTCATTCCTAATGACAGACTTCGTATTCATTCTAGAGGAAGCTTGAACTAATTTAGATGTACAGCTATCAACCGTATTGTAACACAAGAACCAGGCCTATCAATACATCGATATCACATAAAATATTTTTCTACAAAATTTCAAATGCGTCAGTGTTTTGGGAATTTCAGGATGTGAAGAGCGCTTCATACCAGGCACCATATCACACTGCGCAGATGGTAAATCAGTATGTTTCTGATAAAAACTGTTCGCTCATTGATGTTGGGGCTGGCACTGGTCTAGTAGCAGAAGAGGTAAGCTTTGCATGACAAGGTCTGAAATATTCTATAATTAACCAGTTTAATTCAAATACTTTCAAACTCAAAGGTGTCTAACATTTTCAGCTGAGAAAGTTAGGTTTTGATGGTCGTATGGATGCCATTGATCCATCAACTGGGTTGGCAAAAGTGGCGATGGATAATGAACTATACACTAAATATTATAACGAATATTTATCAGCCGATAAACCTTGCACAGTTGAAACAGGTAAAAACATATTATACTAACATACTTTGTACATATTCTTTGATATTCAAACTTGTCATGAAAATTAGTGCACAGATAATATTGGCCTTGGAGAAGATTTCAAGAGTACAAAGTATCCAGGGGCAGATCTAAGGGGAGGGTGCAGGGGGTGCATACCCCCCCCCCCTCCTAAAAATGTCTAGTTACCAAGAAATTTTACAGGAAAATGAAAATTGTTAAACTGATAACTAAAAAGTTTAGATTCATAAGCTTGTTCTGTGTAATTCCAAAAATGAGCTAATGTTTTCCGATAAGAAGTTTATGACATGCCCTGTTTTAGGGCTCCACCCCTCCCTGCAATTCAATTTAATTCAGACCCTAGATCCACCCCAGATATCCTTGGAAATTCAATGGACAATTTCAATTTCAGAGTCCTTTGATCATGTGACTTGTTGTGGTACAATAGTTCCAGGACACGCTAAATATAAAGCCATTCGGGAACTATTGCGAATGTGCAAACCAGGTAGGATAAAGTAGCTATAAAAACTAGTTGAAACACAATGCTCGATTATTCACAATCAATAAATGACTATTTTATCTTTCTAAAGGGGGCTATGTTTTTGTGTGCTTCCGCAAGGACTACCTCGAACAAGAAGAATTCAAGGGCATGGAAACATTCCTGGAAGATTTGGAAAAAGAAGGCGCAACAAGTGAAACTAACAAACACGAATTCCAGCAATATTATCTACATTACCAAGCTCTGGTTTTTGTTGTTAAGAAAAAAGCTTCCGTCAAACAGTAAAATATATCTTAGTCCAGTTGTTTAGTTCAAAGCACTTAAGAAGTTAAGTTTGAACTTTTTCCCCATTGAAAACATGATAATGTAACAATAGCAACCAAACCACCAAATTTCAGTTTACTTTTTCGTATGAAACTACGACCCTACAATTCATTCCATTTTCAAATTTTCATTTCATTATTATTCATTGTACGAAATAAAATTTTGTAATATAAGTATCTTCTTTGAGTTTTTCTTTTTGTCCTAACCTGATATGTGGCTGATCCTAATGGCAAACGCTCCATGCAGAGATTTGTACACACTATAATTAGTTAGGAACATGACAAATTTAGAACAGCCAAATCAAGAGTGCGCATTCACATAGCCTACGCGTTGCTACATTGGCAACAGATAGTTATCACGTCGCACTTAGTATTTTGAATGGACCTTGGTCAGTCTTTTAGGTCGGTCCAAATTGGAACACGTCGTAAATGGAACGATTCCATAAGATTCCCTTTCTCACTCAGTATATTGATTTCACTGAAAAACGGTTTACTAATCGGAAAAGTTGACTTGGATTGAAATGTAGAAGGAAATTGAAGCGCGGTAACCCAGTGCCGCTAGCGATCCTGGTGGATTATCACTGAATTCTCA
Source organism: Tubulanus polymorphus (assembly GCF_964204645.1). NCBI lineage: Eukaryota > Metazoa > Nemertea > Palaeonemertea > Tubulaniformes > Tubulanidae > Tubulanus > Tubulanus polymorphus. The sequence continues at coordinate 6,924,000 of NC_134027.1, read as the reverse complement.
CTTCCCTCATTAGCCTTCCTGGTATCATATACAATTGGAATGTACCAAATTTAGACCGTTCTAAATAATGTAATGTGAACACTACTATTGTTTGCCTATTCAGTTTAACCAATGAAGATAATGAATAGAGGTTTTTGTGTATGGTTCCAGTATTCAAAGTCTACTTGATAACAGTCTTTATTTACAGGGCGTCTCAAAAAATGTGTTAAGTTTCATTATTCTATGATTAAAATATATTTACAATTGCCCATAGGAAAATATCACAAGGAATGAAATCCAGTGATTTTGTGAGATTTCAAATCAATGTCTCAAATGGCAGGCTGGTCATTTAACGATAAAGATTCTCGACGGAAAAATCAATAGTATTTGGTTCGACTCCATTCATATGGCCATTCAGAAAAAATGCAAGTGCTCAGCCATACATGACGTATCATTGCATTTCAACACTTCATCTTCGAACAAACATCCAAGTCTACCAACCTCACCCCCGAAAAAAAAATAAAAACTATGGTTGATGAATTTATTAATCCTAAAGCTTGGGTAACACATTTTCTGAGACACCCTGTATATCAGCAGGTTCACTTTATCACAAGCCTTCTAGTGTCAAACACATCACAGCCATCATGTCGAAAACTGGTCAGGAAACTGTAGATCTATTCCAAAAACTCATGGCATGTAAAGATCGTGCAACCAGGAACAAAATCTTTGATGACTGGAATGATGGTTATAATCAGGTAGGCCTATAACAAATGCACTTTTAGAATCCCATTCATTCCTACTGACAGACTTCATCTTCATCTAGACACTAAGCTAGAACTGGGGCAATTTGCCCAGAGTCTGGTTGACAGCTTCTTTAGATCGCAATAGTCCCTGTGACAGAACCAGGTCGGGTATAATACACAAAACATATACTACATGTAACATATTTTTCTATAAAATTTCAAATACATCAGTGTTTTGGATATTTCAGGATGTGAAGAGCGCTTCATACCAGGCACCATATCACACTGCGCAGATGGTAAATCAGTATGTTTCTGATAAAAACTGTTCGCTCATTGATGTTGGGGCTGGCACTGGTCTAGTAGCAGAAGAGGTAAGCTTTGCATGACAAGGTCTGAAATATTCTATAATTAACCACTTTAATTCAAATATTATCAAACTCAAAAGTGTCAAACATTTTCAGCTGAGAAAGTTAGGTTTCAATGGTCGAATGGATGCCATTGATCCATCAACAGGGATGGCAAAAGTGGCGATGGATAATAAACTATACTCTAAATATTATCATGAATATCTATCAGCCAATAAACCTTGCACAGTTGAAACTGGTAAAAAATATATAGTATGCTAATAAACTTTGTATATGTTCTTTAATATTCATACTTGTGATAAAAATAACTTAAAGAACACTGTTGGTCCTTGAGAACAATTCAATCAATCATAATGAAAAGTCAGAGTGCAAAATATCCATGGAAATTTGATGGATGATTTTAATTTCAGAGTCCTTCGATCATGTGACTTGTTGTGGTACAATAGTTCCAGGACAAGCAAAATATAAAGCCATTCGGGAACTATTGCGAATGTGCAAACCAGGTAAGATAAAGTGGCAACAAAACAAGTTGAAACACAATGCTCGATTATTTTCAATCAATAAATGACTATTTTATCTTTCTACAGGGGGCTATGTTTTCGTGTGCTTCCGCAAGGACTACCTGGAACATGAAGAATTCAAGGGCATGGAAACATTTCTGGAAGATTTGGAAAAAGAAGGCGCAACAAGCGAAACTAATAAACACGAATTCCAGCAATATTATCTACATTACCAAGCTCTGGTTTTTGTTGTTAAGAAAAAAGCTTCCGTCAAACAGTAAAGTCTATCTACTCAGTTTAGTTCAAAGCACTTAACTTTGATATGTTTTCCTATTTATTGATGAAAACATGACCAAAAAATATCAACACTTCCAAACCAAACCACCGATTTTTAATTTAGTAGTAGATTTTGTGTGAAAATAAAATTTTATCTCAATAAAGTATTATTCCTTGTTTTTATCTTTCTAAGACCCACTAAGTGATACATAAATTCGTGACTAACCTCCATGATAATGCGACAGAAAAAAAGCGGTCGACTTCAAATTATCACCATCAAAACGGTCGATGCTGATAGCAGCATACTCCTGCATGCGTCCGGGAAAGGAACTCATATTGGAATATTACTGGTAGACTGGTCAAAATCATGTGTAACGTCATGAACTGGACAAGAATAAACTACTCGAAGAAGCCGCCATTGTTTTGAAAAAGTGATCTCAGAATTTATGATGCGGCTCGTGGACGCAATGATTTGGATATCCTCGGAGCTACCCTCTATCTGATCTGTCATGGGATAATAATAATCATGGCGGCCTCCATAGTCGAAGATACGGACAGCGAGGATGAAATTCCAGCTGGCTGGGAAGAAAGGGTCACATTAGACGGTCGTGTCTATTATGCTAAGTAAGAAGAGTATTTATTTTATCGTTTCGTAGTCAAAGCCATCACGTGGAACGCTTCATCTTTGAGCAATCCGTCCCGTTATCGACGAAAATAGTTTACTTCCGGGTTCGACAGCGGTGCCATCTATCCCGTAAAACGGTAACTACTAAGTTCACATAGGGTTTCTTTCTAATTTACAGTCATAATTTAGAAATTACTCAATGGGAGAATCCAAAGACTGGAAAGAAGAAACGAGTTGCTGGAGGTTAGTATTGACATTATTAAGAAACAACAATCCATTTGAAACCAGGCTATTATTGAACTGTTTGCAATGACAATAATGTTAACATTTTCAGAACTTCCTTATGGTTGGGAAATCAAAGTAACTGATGAAGGGATTGCATATTTTGTTGAGTATGTATCATTCGTATTTTTCCACGCCATCCTGTTGAAAACATTTATTCTCAATCGAATGATAACTTATGATTTATTGATTATTCAATTATTTAAGTCATATCAATCAGAAGACAACATTCACAGATCCACGACTAGCATTTGCCATTGAAGACATCGATGAAACAAAAATTCGAGAATTACGTCAGAAATACGATGGCAGTAGCACCGGTTTACAGATTGTTCAAGGCAGAGACTTTCATTCAAAATATGTACTGATTACTGGTGGTAACTGTGGAATTGGTAATTGTGCATTATTATTCATCAGAAAAATCTAGAACCTGGAAAACTCAGGGAATTTGGATAATGCTATTGACTGCGTGTATATTTATCATTATTGAATTGTAATATTCTAAACCTAGACATTTCTCAAATTCACTCATGGATTTTTGTGTAATCATGGAAAATACAGGGAAGACTCAGGGGATTTGTATATGGGTGGAAAGTGGCCAACCTACTTCAGACTTTTCAGAATTTTGTAAGCGACACTTATCATTCTTGGGTTGAATTCAAAGAAATAAAACAGAAATTTTTCCTTTTAAGGATTTGAAACAGCTAGAACCCTGGCATTACAGGGGGCGCATGTTGTATTGGCATGTCGAAGTGAAGCCAAAGCTAGAGAGGCCATCAATGCAATCAAGACTGAGCAACCGAAAGCTCGTGTGGAAAGTTTACACATAGATTTGATGTCTTTGAATAGTGTCAGACAGTGTGCCGAGGCGTATAAATCAAAAGGATGGTATGACAAATGATACCCTTATTCAATCGGTCAATTACCGGGTAATGTATTCTAGTAATATTCTCGAGATTTTATTAAAGTTCCTTGTTAATTATTTATATTCCAACAGGCCACTGAATGTATTGATTCTGAATGCAGCTGTATTTAGCTTGCCTTGGCAGCAAACAATCGATGGTTTTGAAGCGACATTCCAAGTGAATCATCTATCACATTTCTATTTGGTGAGCTTGTTACAAGATGTGCTCATAAGTTCGTCTCCATCTCGGGTTGTCTGGGTTTCTTCTGAATCACACAGGTAGGCTTCAATCTCATGAATCAAAAATGGATTTCCATCATGTACCCAAATGATCTAAACTTAGCAGGTACATACATTAAAGGATTATCCAATTTCAGATTCACCGATTTAAATTTTGAAAATGTGAGCCATGAAAAACTATCGCCATCAACTGCGAATGGGTTCTGGCCAATAAAAGCTTACAATTTGTCGAAGCTCTTGAATATTCTTACATCGAATCAGTTGCATTCTCGTTTATACGAACGTAATGTTACTAGTAATTCATTGCATCCTGGAAACATGATGTCAACACAGCTGAGTAGAAACTGGTGGCTCTACAGGTTACTCTTTACAGTCGTTCGGCCATTTACTAAATCTATGGTATGCTGTGAACCAAAACCTTAGTCCAAACGATAATTCTTTAAAAAAAATTTCCTTTAAATTAAAGATACCCTTGAAGACAATTGATATAATTTTTTTTTTTCAGCAACAAGGTTGTGCGACGTCGGTGTACTGCGCAGTATCACGAGATCTAGAAACCGTTGGAGGAAAATATTTCAACAACGTCTGTCAGTGCGTACCCTCCGTCGAAGCAGGAAATAGTCGACTGGCAAATGCTGTGTGGGAACTCAGTGAACAAATGTTAACAGCTTGGGAATTGAAAAATGTTAATCAGATCAAGGATGTTTAAGAGGTTCAATGAAAATACTTTTCCATGTTTTAGTTTTAATGTATCCTGATCGTTGTCTTAATCATCTAGTCCTTTGTCGTATGCTTTGCATACAACTTGTAAGATGCAAATAATTGTCGAAAATATAAGCCATAATGTCAATTAGCGAAACTGCTTTTTAATTAAAATAATTCCATAGATTACATCATATAGACTATTCAATAGTATACAATATACAATATATACATGTAACACTCTTATAACTAGGTATTTACAAATGTTTTCGCCATTAGTAGCAAAATACTAGATTTTCATTGCAGTACAGATATTCCTGATTACATTCAATATTTGTTGTGAAACAGATGTAATACATTTTCTATATCTAATTTGACCTCGTTTGCTACCTGTTGCTCCTGACCTGGTTTTTATGTTGGGCATAATATTACATGCATGTTCAATTACAAAAAGCCGCAGTCATTTCTTTGTGAAGCGCATGTGCGTTTATGGAACATATCAATTATGACATGCTCTCAAAAATGGGATACCAGCACTCACCAGATGGCGCAACAAAACACTGGGTCATTCGTAGTGAAATTCAGTTCATTTTCAATGAAATTTGACCTTGATTTTTCCCTTCTCACTCATTGTATGGTATAGATTTCACTGATAATTGATTTACTTATCAGGAAAAGTTGACTCAAATTTGATTAAAATCTAGAAGAAATTGTAGGGCAGTTACCCATTGCCACTAGCGATCTTGGAAAATTATCGCTGAATCATTGCTTTACTCGGTAGCCTTGCCGGTATCCCATTGGGCTATTGACATGAGTAAATTTTACTAATGAACAGTTTTTAATTTCATATTACAAGTTAACTTTAAATTATTTTTGAATAAAAATAATGTTATATTTTAATTCAATCTTTACTTATTTAAGTACAAGTCTTATAGTTACTCTTTGGTTTACCAGATTATAGATATCTATTGCTAAGATTTACATCACAAGCTGTGTCTATTTTTGCATTAGGCTTACCTATATTCTATGCATATTTCATATTCATACTTCAGATGGTACAAAATAGGAGTTCAATTTTTGGACAAATTTGTTCACTTCAAGATTGGAAGCCACTGCAATAATCAACCTGATTGGAAACTAAATTGCACATACCATAATCAGTTCTGTCCTAGATAATTTAATTGAGATATACAGACTTATTATCTCTGGCCTCTGTCATCGCAGACATATATTTACAACCGATTATTCTTCCTATCACACGCTTGTAATTATTTACAAAAATGGTTTTTCTCTTACTTAAAAATGAGTTTGTGTACAATTCATTACACCAAAATGCACAACTACATAAATACAAAACTTTCTATGTTTGCAAAAATTACTGAAAAATCTAGCTTTAAACGACATGTTGTAAATTTCTTAAATTTTTTGTTTGGTTGATGTTAGGCTATAGAATCAACTCTGATGGTTAGTGATGAGACTTGCTTTGCTTTTATGTAGCGGTATCTACTTTTTGATTATCGCAGGTAATAGCAGGGCCTACTTAAAGGTCAATTACAATGATGAACTCGGTAATAGAGCTTTGCCTAAACTAATCCTAAGATAACTATCAGATACACTTACTTTTAAGGCACATTGCCTTGATTTGAATCTTTATGGAAAAAATACATGCGTATTTTTAAATATACATGTATTATTATGCGTCCCTCATTTTGACAAGCAATACGACCTGTATGTGTACAATACTCAACAGGTGAAAACTACAGCAAGTTCTAATGTGATAGTGTTATCGATCCTTGCACTGAAACAGTGCTATAATACCTAAGTGCTATCAAGTTTACAACAGCATTCATTTGCCGAAGCATGTTGAATATTTAAGACACGCAGTAACATAAAAATAAGCTAATGTAATAAGCCACATGAAGTGTCTTATTTGGTGCAACAAAAACAGTCTACACTGTCTTAAGACATACCCGATTATCTAGAATATAGTGGTATTTTCTGCAAATTTCATGTCTAAAAGGCTGGAATGCTACAATATTGTACAACAACTTTGCTTGGTAGAATCACCACCTACTATTTCAGTGTTGTGTGCTTTGAATTTCCTGAGTGGTGGGTCTCCATAAGCCGGTGAAGGAGGAATAAAATATGGAGTTGGCACGACCGCGTTCGTCTGTGCATTTTTGTTATTATTGTCTAAATGAATTAAAGGCGTTGTGCCGTTTGATGAATTGATACTGTTCGAACTTGATTTACAACTTTCCGTCTCAGACTTCTCGAGGGAGCGCGTGCGCTGCATGCTTGCTGAACGGTGTCGCTTTAAATCGGACAACGTTCCCGAGTTTGCATTGGTGCTCCCGGACGAAACATGCACCTCCATAGATCCACGACGATCTTTCAAAGTGAAAGACGGCGACCGAGAGGGCGTTTTGTTCGATTCTTTGTTCTCTAAACTACTCAATGATGGGGTCTTGTTCAATGGCGGTTCTTCGCTTGACATGACATCAGCGTCAACTCGATCGACTTTCTTTTCGCTCTCTTTTAAAGAATCGGTAGTGGAGTCAACAGTAGTTACTGGGTCTACTTTGAAAGCTACTGTAACATCGTCCACATTGACAACTGCCTCTGGTTTAACATCAACGTTGCTTATTTGTTCAGGCATTTTACCCTATTCCAAATAGAAAAAAAAAAAACAGAATTGAATACCACACAAATAACTAGTAAAGAATGCATGGTTCCCACAGAACAGGGAAATTAGGAAAAACTTCCCAGTTTGGAAATGTTTGGGAATTTGAAAAATTTTCCTCAAATCAGGGAAATACTTGGGAAATTCATTTACATTTCATGTATGGCATTTGCCAAGGGCAACTTTCTTCAGCGATTTCCCTCGAGAATCACCTTTATCAACCAGTCACCACTAAAATGTTGACTGCAACAAACATGATTGTATCTGTTCATTTCCATTTGGGAAAATTTAAAAATCAACCATGAAATACTTGGGAAAAACCTGGGAATTTTTAATTCATGGACATATGGGAACCATGAGAATGACTTTAATCAAAGTTGTTTCCAGCGAGAAGCTACAAAACGAAGGCGATGATCGATCAACAGATACATCAGCGAAATCACTGCTGTATAACACCTAGATACACATGTAATCAGTCTCAATTTAAGTTTTCTGAAATGATGATGTGCATCGGTATCCTCGTTTTGTCGAGTAGAAATTAAATTCTATCCATCAATCATGCTCTCAATAGCAAATTGAAGCGGAAAACCTTCAGAGCTAGTGACAAGATGCTTCGTTAATCTACTTTGAGACTACTAAACAGCCACATTCATGATATACATCCACAGCTTAATTTTGAGCGAGAATTCATTAGGAACTGAACCCAGTATGAAAGTACCTGTGAAGAATCAGACGTAGAAGTAGTGCTCATGTTATTAGTAGTAAGTGTAGTTGTTGTCAGCATGTTCGTTGTCGTTGTAGCCGTTTCGCTGTTCGATGTAGTATTGTCCTCCTCATCCTCGGTCATCGACGATCGAAGTTTCGCCTCTTCTCGCGCCTCTTTCCACGAGATCAGATTCTTCTCTCGCATGCTGCTTCGCCGTACAGACGCGCTGAAACAGACAAAAAGAGAAAAACCGTATCGTAATGCTACATCGGTGCTAATTCATGGCGATTCGTTGGTGGAGTTTAAGTTACGATTTTGAAACGGGAAAATTGCAACATTTTCAGAACAGTTATTCCTGTGAGTAAACTGACTGATACTGACTATCTATAATGAAATATTTACTTCCAAATCAAATTAAATTTACTACTTGTTCGTAAAAAGCGATGTTATTGCTTTACAAATAAATGTTAACAAGCAGTGGACAAAATACTGTGCTCAATAAAACACTGTCCATTTGTACCGTGACTGATCGGGTCATCGAAACGCCATCAGTAGTCACCAATAAGTATTGAGAATAACTTGGTAAAAACTACGAAAATCATCAATAACAAGACATTGAATATGACAAATGAATTAATATTTCAAGAAATATCCAGACTGTCAACAAAAACTATCAAGAATATTCTTTAAAAAGAAATCCAAAAATTGTGTCAATGAGTGATATGTGAAGGTCACTGTTTTTTTTTTTTCATAATTATTATATTCCTGAAAACAAACTGTGAGGTGCCTCTAGTGTCAACTCATTGTAGCAAATACAAAACCAGTCATTTAACAAAAACTCTCAGGTTCTGGAGACCAGAGAACTCGCAGACCCCTGGTTGGATCATCGTAAAAGCTGCCATGGATATAGCAAGAAAATTATTTCATTACTCTAATGCAAACCTTGACATTTGCCAACTCTCCACGAATTGAATTATTGATATTCATTTATTAAAACACCCAGCCATCCTCAGACCTATGAATGATGAATGAATAGTTAACTGACTGGTTTTGTCGTGCCAGAATATCCAAGTTAAAAGCAGCGTCACTGAACATCAACTTAAAGCTAAATGACTTGTAAGGATGTTGAACGTGTACATTTTTCTGTGTTCATTAAAGTATACAAAGATAAATTCCATCCGATTTCATTGAGGAAAGCAGACGGTGTAGTTTGATGAATGAATGCACGTGAGCCCTAATGAAACTACTACAATCATTCAACGCCTACGTAATTGTCTTCAATAATTATCCAATATCATATTATGCACAATACTGAGCCAGTGATATATCGAGTAACACTACAATAATCCTGATCACGCAATGTCGGCCAATCTGCCTCTTGTTAAATATGGACATATATTTTGGCATCCTTTTAAGAGATGTTCACATTGCTCTCAATGACCAAAATATACATCAATTTCTCTTCCTATGATGAACACAGATTTTAATTGATAAAGTCAAATATGTTTCATAACAAGTTCATTAGAATGTGTGGTATATAAATACACAGTATATATATTCATATTGCATATACCATTATTTCTTGTTTACTGTCAGGTACTGATTACATTCTCAGAAACAAGAAGAGCTCAAACGAGTGAACAAAGTTTTGTTGCCCATATTTTCATTTTTTTCAGTTCGTTCCAAAGAAGCGGGTTTTGAGATAAAATGATTTCATTTTCAAATATGAAACATTATTGAGTCTAATCAAACCCACAGATTAGGATCTATCCAAATGCTGGGTTGTAGAGCGGCACTTAACATCATAAATTCATCATAATCTTATAATTTCTGAGAGTGTCACAGAGTTTAGTCTGAATTCAGAGAGCACTCTGATTTGAGACCAAAGACCCTTCTAGGTAACCCTGACATGCACGGAAAAAACTCAAAGTGTAAATTAATCCACACGCATTTGTTGAAACTTACAGCGCCAAGATCTTATCCCTAAAAATGAAATCGACAAGTACATCTGTGAAAAACGAACAAGTCAAATAAATCATCTTTTACGAATGATCATATATGGTAAAAGTAAGCCACTTGGTATACCAGTGAACTGTATGAGATACACTGAAAAGCACCCCGGGTACAGAAATAGATCAATAATACAACCATCATAACAGGCGATCAGAATTTCCTGTTTAAATGAACAAGTCATTAATCATAATAATCCTGATGTTCTTACATGCACCGAGCATGCAACTGACTGAAAGTAATTAATAATTGTCGATGTAAGACTGTCTTCGGAATCAATCCAGGGCAGTTCGATGCACAGTAATCATTTCATTTGGAAAAGCCATTATATTCCATCAGTATATGTAAGAAAATAATTGCCAATCTCAATTTCATTAACAGCCCAGAGATGGGCAAAAATAAGTTTTACTTTAAATCTGCCCTTAAAATGATTAATCTCTTCGGGGCTAAACAAGCATTTTCAGAAAAAAATGAGAAAAAAAGTTTCTTGAATATTGTAGGATTTGACATCATAAGCTAGTTGTAGAGTCATGACATAGACGAATCTAAGCCCATTCAAGTGCTACACGCAGCCAGAAAATCTTAAACTTTCAAGACCATTTTTCTACGTAAGCCATGTCTAAGCCATGTCAGTACGGTATTAAGCCTGAAGCTGCAATCTTTCAACGTAATGATATAACTTCAGAATCAAAAGGTTTTGATTGACAAGAATTTCCTAAATGTTTTAATTGTTTTGACAATTTTTTTACTGGCTTCCAGTTTTAACAGCGTAGCATACAATGTAGGATAATTTCTGCAGATGGAAGGAGTGTTGTCGCCACAGTCATTATGGTAACAACATACTTACATCTCCATACAAAATACCTAATTCTGATTTCTAATCATTCAAATTATTTTTACCAAACCCGCTAACTATCGTGAATTATGTCAGTAGAAGAGTCAGTAAATCAGTATTAATTATATGAAGATAGCACAGGAGAAAGAATAATTCAGTAAAACGATTAAGGTTAATAGAAGTAAATCTATTCAATGATCTAACACTAATCTAGTGATCTATTGCCGGAAATAGTTTTTTTCAAATACTATCAAGGATTATTTCTAGTGTTCTGAAAATTCAACTAATAATCATGAGCAAATTTGATATGTTTTCTACCAACTATAGATACAAAGTTTTGTATAGTTTGTCCTGGGATACGAGTTTATTAGGTAACAACCAAACTGAGGATTCTTAGTTCAGACCCTGTCCAAAATGGGTAAAATGTATTTGATGAAATGAAATATTGCTTTAAGGCTTTTTTGAAATTGATACTTGGGAGGTTTACTAGAAGACATATATCATTAGTAATTTGTTGAAATTGAAAGATCCTTTAATTTGAAGCACTTTTTACATTGTTGTTATTTCAGCCATCACCTTCTGTTAATAGTTGGTTGATTAATATAAAAGATGTTTATCTTTTGAAAATAAGTTATAGCTGTATCTCCAGAGGGCGCTAACCTGCGAGATGTGTTTCTGTCCGACAGCGAAGCCGTTGAGCTATACAATGAACCGGTGCTACCATGTATGACACTGAAAGAATTTAGTGAGAAAAAAAACATGCAAACAAAGAACATGCGAATATGAAATACATGAATCATTTCCAATATGATCTTCCATAAAAAGCATCTTAGAGGAGATGAAGAAATAGCGAGAAAAGTATTTCAATATTTACTGAACTTCATGACGGCCGTACAAAATGATTCGACTTAATTTTCCATCTCGTCACTAATTCTAAGAGGAACCGTTTCAATACAATGTGAATTCTAGACATAGCAGAATATCAGCTTAAAAAATCATCGGTGGTGGCAGTTTTCACCACGCGATTAGTTTTCAGTTCAAATTATCGTGAATAAGTGAATTGTCAACACTGATTTTGAACAGTCGAGTAAACCATCAGCAATATTGTTTACTTTTAATAACCTTTCGTCAACGAAGGCAGAAATTATCCAAACATAAGTAGTTTAACTAATGCACATTTCCGGCCACGAGTGGAAATGTTTTCTTCGTTTCTTTTTTACTCAATCGAACCGAAATTGATAAAAATTCAAACCAATATTTTTCTGGGTATACTGCAAGGAGACGAATGATGAGAAATGTTTCGCTGTTGTCACGCAAGTTATGCCAGCTTTCAGCAGCAAACTAAAGCAAAATTGTTTGGACAGAAATTGATAGAACCTCATAGTAATGGTGTAGTTGAATTACGTTAATGTATGGACAGGACGTACCATGCAGATTGTAAATTTCACGGAAGAGAAAGATTATATTAGTGTAAACCATGAAAATTCGGAATCCAACAAGAGTTGTGTTCATTTCAGAAAAATTGTTTCATCGATAATGTACTCTCAGGATTCTAAATGTACAACACACCCATGCTTGCCAGCTCTGTAGAATGTTATTTTTTTTCTGTTTCGTTTTGGTTTGCGATTTAAAAATTAGAATGGCAAGCGAAGGTATTGAAAATAGAACAACAACTCAAAAATCTAACTGTACCACCAACGTACACAGCCATTGAAAAGAAATCCCTGAAAATGAAACATATTCAATCTGAATATTTCAGTTTACATAGTATATGATATATACATATATATATTTATATATATATATATATATATATATATATATATATATATATATATAGATATATCTAAATGAAAGCTAGTTATTGAGACCACCTTGTTAACAAAGAAGGATGTAAGCTTATAAGCGTACATGAATAAAACTCCAAGCATAAAAAATGTTATTTGAATTTGAATATTAGCGTATCAATCTATAGGCCAAGCTTTCGGTAGATGACATTTCTTTAATGCCCATTTTATATTCACTTATCTGATTGACTCCGGTATAAAAATTAACAAGATAAAAAGGTGTATGAATTCATATTGGGGTTTGTTCATACGAGCACAAGACATTATCAATCTATCTACATCACTTTTCACTTAACTTAAGATATATCCGTTATGTGAATATCATAAAAACACTAAAAATGTACATTATTCTAGTAAATACGAGTTCTTAAGGACGAGAAGAGTGGTCCGCAAACAGCAACATCAACTAAATCATTCTTAGAATATATTGAAGCCAGTGCCATTTAAGATATCAGAAATTTTGGTTCAGAAGTTCTCTTCTCAATGTTGATGCTGATCTGATGCAGAAATCGAGGTCCTTGCAATATGAAAGAATCGACGGGCGAGAATGACTACTCCGAGTCTGATAAATCTATAATACATTTACTGTGGATCATCTACTGGAAAAATTAAAATAGTCAAAGAGGTTTGATATATACTATGATTGTGATTATATGATGGAAATTTGGAATTAGGGAAATATTTAGCGTGCATTATTTGAAATGATGATTCGTGTCGGAGTGCATGGATATAGACTCAGAAACACAGCCAGCAAGGGTGCCACAAATATGTGATATCTATTTCTACGCTTGAAGTTAATCTATTGTTATTCGAGGACATGCCGCATTATTATTGTTGTAAACAACAAAATGATTAATGCAGTTTTGATTCGATTACGTCTGCCACATCGGACATGCCAGACGACAATGCTTAATGAAGTTTAAGCGACATAACCGTAATTTCAGCATAATGCCGGGAATATATTGACAGCTTCCTCCATGTCGATATATAGATCCCGATTTGTCTCATGGGGACAAGATCAAAGTTAGTGAACTCTCTATTCATAGCTGAAACCAAGCCACCGAGTACGATATATAGACATAAGCTCTATGGTAATTCTAGCCGCCAATGATATTGCCTAGTTAAAATCCATACGATGCCCAGTCCAGTGGCTAAATACTATACTACCAAAAATACATAAAACTGATACAGGTATTTCACTTTTTTCACCATGGATACTAAAATAGGCCCTTTGCTAGCTGTGAATAAAGGGTTCTTACCTCCAAGATGTGGGATGGTGAGCACTAAGCATAATAAATACAACTTTTCAATTAATTGATTGATTTGATGAAATAATTAATCAAGGTGACTTGAATTACTAGCTTATTATTTCTATAATTACAGAATGCTGTGGAGAAAGGAATGAAAAAATTTTTGACAAGCCACTAAATTCTGGAATGTGATTTTGGGAACATCAAGACCATAAGTGGCTTTAAGTGGCTCAGTGATTATGAAAAAATAAATTGAAATAGATTTTACCAAAACAAACCACAAATCTTAAGACTATGAAGCAAGAATCAATCATTGCAGGCCAGTTTGATTATCACTACTGAAGTGACGACATTGACAACAACATCTAATTCTTGGAAACGAGTGCATATGTGTTTCACAACAAACTCGTGTCATATCAGCAGGAAAAAAAATTGATGAAAAATAATTCGTGATGAATTTATGGCCATCACGCTATGATATTCATTCATTTATGCCCTATCAATTTGCCTGAATATAACTGAATGTCATGGCAGGTAAAGAGTGTAGTTTAATATATTCCATACCTTCGAGTATTCTGACTTCGAGTACGCGTCAATGAATGTTTAATATTGATTTTGTTATTAGCGATCTCATCTTTCAGATCGAGAATCTGCTGTCTGAGTTCCATGTCTTCGCATATGTCTAAAAACAAATGAATAAAGTAATCAGTCAAAAAGCGAAAAACAATCAAAACACAAAAATCAGGTGCTTTATCAATTGGGCAACAGTGAATTCTCAAGAAAGTTCTATCCAAATGTACTGAGCTGGTTTGACTAGTTTGATCTACGTTGAACTGGTCAATTCGGTTGACAGTGCATGAAGGACTGGTTAACAAATTGGTTAACAGTTCCTTTGGGTATTTTTGCCCATTTAGCATATAGTTCATTTAGTGTAGAACAAGATTAGAGTGAGCTATCGAAACTACGCCCAAATCAGGCATTCAAGCGCACAATAAACAAGATGAATTGGAATACCTAGAACTCCTTCGCCATTACGAGTTTTTGCATCAATATCAGCACCATGCTTGACTAAGATTTCAATGATTGCTGGCTGAAATTAAAGAAGACTACAAAAAATGAATATAGATGAAACATTTCTAAGAACAACATCAAAGAACAACACATCGTAAACAGATCGAATGTGCATCTATATCTGGTTTATCATTGAAGCGATGATGACATACCTGGCCCCAGCAGGCTGCTGCGTGGAGAGGTTGCCACGAATCATTGTCTTGTACATCTAAGGAAACATTTTGTAGCAATAAAAACTCGGCTGCTTGAATATAGCCATTTGCGGCTGCTATGTGAAGCTGGAAAAAAATGAATAAGTCATAATCACACATAACAGCCTGATGAATGACATCGGTATCTTCCTGGCCTCGACGATTGTTACAAAATAACTCCAGTAATAATTCCCTTGGCAATTATTTTTGTATCTAACAATGCCATGTACACTTATTTCTGACCAATTCCAAAGACACAAAACTCCAGCGGCCGGTTGCTCAAAAGTTGGTTAAAGATAACCAGCAGATAAATACCATAGTAACAATGAACTTTTGATTGTCACTATGTCAACTATCCACTGGTTAACTCTAACCAACTTTTGAGCACCTGGCCCCTGGGCATTTAGGCTTTATAATTGTACTCACCGGGCTGACACCATTTCTGTCCTTGAAATTTAGGTCCTTGCCTTGCTGGGCTAATTTCTTTAAATCCTCTAGCATTAGTCGTTCATTTGATAGCCGAGTCTCATCGATTAGTTCCTGAGTGACACCTTTAACAGATGAAAAGCAAAATGTATGAAATTTCCAGAAGAAGTCGAAAATAGCTAAGCGTTATGCATTTTGGATGTCAGTCAAAGAATTTTACAATTATGTCTTATGGGAATTCTTGCGGCGACAGAACTTTTCCAACATAAAGTAATTTCACAGATTTCTTCGATTATTTCACTAGCTTAATTCAAATACGTAACGATTGCGATGAAGAGTTTGACCAAAATCATCGTATCGTCAAGAATCAGATGCACTCTGGCATTCCAACGATGCCCGCGGTGTCAACAGTCACGAGCTAATGAAAATGCCATAAATACCTCTTTTGGCCATCTCTGATTCGATGTAATCTAATGTGACTTCATCTTCACAGATATCGTATGGCATGTTTCCATCTGCATTTACGGCTAGTAAATCAGCACCTCTGTGAAAGATTAAAACATGAACATCATGGTGAAAATGATGGCAATATCGAATATGATTCAGGCTTTTACGGCCTGTGGGAAATGACCTTCATGCATCAATAACAATTCATGATTCATAAATTCTGTTTTAGTGATTATGATTATAATGCCTTACAGCGGGGTATACCCAGTATACATTGAAAATTTGTTGCTACTGATAACTTCACATTTTCATAACCTGATTGAATAGGGTTCTTGGGGAATGTCATCATGTCTCACCACTTATTGAACCCTGTTATAAACTGATTCAAACTTCTCGACATGCGCAGCAATAATTGAATTCCTGCCATGAACAATCACATGAAGATGTAACTAATTAATACAATTAAGAAGCGGTATACATTGAATATCAGCCCTTCTACCAATACGATATCTGGAAATTCACATCAAATGAGTTAAAAAAACAAATCCTCGATGCTGTATTTTTGGCTCGTTCTTCCAGGAAACTGACTGATTTCCATGACAATACACTGGACAAGTCTTGCAGGGAATGGCAGCAAAATCAATTAAGAGACTAATGAACAGGATCAAATAAGAGAATACAGGACACGGGATGACCAAATGACTTAAGGCTCAAATGGCTTAACAGAGGTAACTAACTTCCATTGAAAAGATGGGTAAACTAGCCAGCATTCTCAATGGCCTGCTGCATTGACATAAGCTGATATTCAGTCCAAGATATTCTGCGTTCTCCAAAGCATACTAAAAAGAAGCTTGATCAAATATCCCTAAGTCTAAATCCGTCGGATTATGTCTGGTCCGAAGAATCCCGAGATACAGTAGCAGAAAAGAGAGCTGTAGCTGGATGCGGAGGATTAAACCACATGCAACACGAATCTACGCATTGAACGTACTAATGGCATGATACCGGTTTCCTTTGCAAAAAAAGACGGGTTTCATTGGCAACAGATGAAAAGTTAGATAGGGTAGAAAGGGACGCCAAAATAAATAATATGGCAAACTCATGCACCAAAGCAACCCAATTGTGCTACTCCTTCAACTGTACAACATTCAATTCTGCAGAAACCAATTCTTTGCATTTCACAATATAGACAGCCAATGAATAATGAATCCTCATTTTCAAACTAATCCAATAAATGACTTTTTTTTAGAAATGATTGTCGCAGGATGAATAGCACGCATTATCATGCGGCTATGCCTACAATTGATGAGCTTAGCATTATACGCATCTGGACCTAAGAAAACCAATTATATCGACAAAGCCATATTTGATAGCAATTCGAAATAGCATACCACTGCGTGGTGAATAGAACTCAACTATCGCGCTGCTGAATCTTTGATAATCTGACTACGAAGCGGCACAAATTTTTCATTAAATCAAATACCATCAGAGCGTCAAATGGATTCGCAGCACTGGTGAAACCAAAACCCCATCCATCTCCTAAACACACTTTAGCAGATTCCACAATTGATAAAAAGTCAATTAGGTGACCAGGTAAGGGCATGACCGAGTATGAAGGTTATTGCAATGTAATTTTAAATTCGTCCACTTTATCCTATGCTCAACAACTTCACATTTGGCAATCTCACAGGCGCACCCGATGAACTGACGAATTCCCTATACTTCCCAAATGCTCTGCGTGAATCTAGGTAGAATCACGGGTTTCTTTTGTCACCTGCTAGAGATGCTATCAACAGACTCCATACATTGATGCACATGTTGTTAGTCGAGCAGTTGGCTTTGACCTCTTCATACCAGGTTAAAAACATGAGAACTACAAACTACTTCGTTAGAACGAGTTCTAAGAAACCACACTGACACACGATGACAAAACCACTACCCCCCAGAGTAGTGGGAAGATTAATCGAATGTGATTAAAAAGGTTCCACCGTTGGATCTAACGCAAATTAATTCGCGCATTTTGTTTACCATGCTCGATGGCCTTCTACCAGTAAAGGATGATTGACGTATTATCTTTGGCCAGCATCTTATTGAGGTTAAATTCACCCCTCATCGATGACAGCCACTATAAATCAGCACGGAATATTCTCCTGCAGAAATAAACTCGGTGACAAATCCTGCCTCAAGGATAACGCGTGACAGCCTATAAATCTCCTCAATTCTTAAGAAGCACACAGACAACATACGTATCAATTAGAACTTGATAATTGGGTCTCCGCAATTTCGGTAGGATATCTCAAATTAGTATCTAATGACATTCATTAAAACCGATCCTTTTACAACAAAAATATCAAGAACACATCCGAAGAGATACTGCATTGCGTCAAAGATTTTTGTGAGAGTACCCGTCGTGTTACCCATCTCACCACAAGTAGCAACATATTTCCCTTAAGGCAAGATGGCACTGAAAGTTAATATCTTTCATTCTACCAATTCCAAGGGTTTCACAGACTCAGAATTACTCAATGATGAAACTTCATAAGGTTTACCAGCGGTTGATTTCTACAGCAAGACGTGTGTGGACTCTTCCGGTCCCTGCCAATAAATGTACTCAAGTAGCAAAAACTGCTTAGCAAAATGTTGATTGGCAATTTTGCTCGGAAAGAGGATGAATCCATACCAAAATCACCGGTCTTGATTGGATACATCAGGTATGTATTTGAAGCTGTGAGAGATGATGATGGAATAGCTCGGTCTGCAGTGGATGGTGAGTTGATGATATAGATATGCACGAGCTTCCCCAAGAGATAACAGGTATTTCTAGCAATTCAAGCATCTTAGATCCAGAAGATAATGACTATCATTGACAGCCAGTTGTTAATGGCGGGTAAAACTTACCTAAACCGGTATGAAACGGGTAATTTACCAACAGATATTATGTTCTAGGTGAACTCAACCTCGGTGGACAGAATAATGAGATGAATGTCGTTTATGTTTATGAAGATGATATGATGAAAAAAGATACTAGATTTGGAAAAAACGGTAATGCACGGGTATGAAATTCCACCGCTGGTGGGAAGCAGAAAACTGTAACACGAGCTGAAACTGTGTGGAAAAACATTTGACATTTCCACCAAGGAAAGTAAGCTTAGATCGATAATATGGTTCGGGAGTGTGAAGAGAAGCACTTTGATCAAATAATGTTGACAATATGGTGAATGTTTAGCTGGAAAAGACAGCCGCATCTACTCGAGATTTCACGACATCAAACTAAACGTCAAAATGTGAAGAAGTAGTCGAAATAGGGCATATTAATGAACAAACGGACTGTGTAGGTTTATTACACATCAGTTCATATCATAATCAGCGTCAATCAAGTTTCAGAAAGACACCGATCTGCTGCTCCTCCATTTACAACTCCATTTACCACATAGAATGAACGTATACAGATCTGCTCCGTGGCAGGATTTATCACGAAAATTGGTCTTTCTATATTTAATGAAGTGATTCGGTCGACGATCACGTCACTCATATACGACGAGCGGGGAAACGAAAATATTCATGTTTAATTTCGAAAGCGAAATAAATGCAATCATCGGAGCAATTTGTGACATTTAGTATGACTTCAACTCACACCGGCGCATCGTTCTACTTACTTTTCAATTAAATATTTACATAAATGAACATGACCGCACGTCGCAGCGGCGTGTAAGGGTGTCCATAGTTCGCTGTCCTGAGCGTTCACGTTTGCCGAGAAGTCGATCAGAAGACGTGTCATATTCTCATTATCGTCGATACAACACTGCAAATATACCAAATCAATGTGTAAATAATACATATACATATACATACAGTAGTAACTAATAGTACTTGTCCATAATGATACACATTAGTGTCATGCACCCATTTTGCTGACATCGATGAATCCAAACGAAATATAGAACTTAAGGCTAGCTTATATCAGGCTATTCTGGGGTTATCAGCAACTAGTGGACAATGGTGTGCCGCCAAATCCACCTAGGCCACTCTTGACAGGACTTGACTCAACACTGGCCGTATCCTGTGAGTTGCCCATGTTGTTTTCGGGATACCGCATGCGGTCAGTCACATGACCATATACAGTTGGTTCAGTTGCCAGTGATCGTAGCTGACATTAACAGGGAAGTGACAGGTTAGAGATCATATCCCACTAGTTGCTGGAAATCAAGCGCAGCCAATAACTTTTTGTCCATCCCAGCATAGTACGACATAAAACAGCCTTTATATGCTGATCGCTGATGTCATCAAAAATACATATATATTTTGGATTTCATGCAGCATTTCAATGTAAAACATATATTTTTGATGTCTTATAACAACGGAGACTATGAAATTGCCAGCCTTATGTGTAACCTAGTTAACTCTTTATTTGCCCTCCGTTCAACACTTTGATTCTTTTTATATTATATTCACTTGATTGTATCGCCACCTAGTTTCCTTGCTGTAGTATTATATTTTGTTTTACGTTTAACATATTTTATTTGCAAATATTCTCTATTCCTATGTTATCCATTATAAAAGCGATTTTAAATGTATGTCCACTCTTGTACTGTTTTCCCTGTGTTTTGATGTTAATATTTTATTGCATGTCATTTCCTATGTAACTTGTGTATTATATGGAGCAATAAAATTAAAGTTCAAGTTCAAGTTCAAGTTCAAGTTCAAGTTCAAGTTCAAGTTCAAGTTTATCCAGATAACCATTTCAATGCCCATCAAACATTTATGAAATTATTCTTAAGTGCTTTGTTTGTTTATTGCTTATCATCTTTAGGATCTTGGATTGTGAAGCTAACCCTATGGGATTGTTCAGTTTAACCACACGGTGAATGCTTGGTCTCAATAATGCATTAGTAAATCTAGGCCTTAGCCATTGGCTAGGGGTCAGGAGCCTTGAATTGCCATTTTCATCATTCTGACTTCTGTGCAAGTGTTTTGTTGTCATCTCCAATAAAGGAACTAATTCCAGATCAAATGTAGAGTGAATTCACTGGCTTATTGGTCAAGCATGGGCTACAAAACGAACTGAACTAAATCAGTGAACGGAAAGTGTTTTTACCAGTCCGAGGTCAAGTGGTAGACATAATTATCACGACAAAATAAATTATACTTAAGAGAATGTATGGGAAGTGGGGGACATAAAGATAAGTGTCGTGACTGTGTTCTGTACAGCTAGCATTATATAGATTAATGACCCCTATAAATCGCGACCAATTGGCCGTGCTATGAGAGAATAACTGCGGATGAACAGTGCAACCAATAATTCCCATGATAAACAAATCTTTCAAGACACGGAAAAAATTCATTGCACAAATAGGATATCATCATCATTATCTGAAACCGACAGCCCGGGTACTGACCAAGAAGCCTTGTCCAATTAGAAAAGGCGCAAAAGGATGAAAATATGTGATGTAGGCCAAGAAAACAAATGAAATTTTTCTGAACACTCAATAAAATGTATTTGACAACTTTATAAATCGGACAGTCAAAATCTGATCCAGATTTTGCTAAAAACTGAATTTCAACAAATGCTTTTACATCTTTTCCATTCTAATATTTGCTCTCCCTGGGAAAACTATTTGTCAGAAAATCTGTTAATCCAGTGGGTGAGAATTGATTTTTCGAAACTGGAGAAACACAGCCGAGCAGTGACGACTACTTGAACACGCAGCGCGCAGCAAAGAAATCAAATCCCAATTCAATTTACTTAAAGAAAACATTTATTAGTTGATGATTCAGCGATCACTTCAGTCGACTGTGGTATTGATAGCATTGAAATAGTTTACACAACCATGCCGTAATGAAAATGGAGTCACGTTCGAAATAACCAACCGAACAATCTCGAGCAAATTCCCGGCTGGCATCTCGGTGCGTTCAATTTCCACCTGGTTGGAATGACTGTGTGCCATGCGCCGCGATCACACGGAGACGACTTTGGCCCGTGCTAAGATTGGCTCGACCTGGTCTGATATTTTTGGCTATGTGAATGATTTAACGCACCAAATTACGCCCGGGCCAAAATGCTCATGTGATCGCAGCGATTGATTCGATTACTTTATTTAGGTGAGTGCATTGAACATAACTACCTGATTGAGAATAAGGATGCCTGCATGTAGATGCGTTAGATACAAGACTGGAATCTACATGAACTGATAAAAATCCCAAGGGCTATTTAGACTAATATAACTAAACCGGCGACCAGTAATTAGATCTAATGCATGGTCAGCAAAAAACATTAACAACTTTGGGGAGGGGGCAGAGCCTGATGCCATACCACTAAACTAATTATATCATCTATCTGAGTGAGAGATAACGCTCCACAGAGGATTATCTTTAAGACAGAATTTACCACCAGCATGACAAGGAACACCGTAAATTCTATTTGGCCTGCAAAACCACGTACGTAACTTTTGCGTGATCACTCTTATTATTTGGAATGAATATAATCCAGATGACAGATATCTTTTTCATCGAAATTTTTTGGCACATCATCGTCAAATTTCCAATCACAATTGAAATCGAATTAGAATAGGTGTAAGTTTTCCGTGAGCGCGGCTGTGGTTATCAAGTAATTGTGGATAACCACAGCCGTCTGTGACAAGACGGTAGTATTATGACTAAACTATCATAACACGGCAGGATTTTCTCCATGGCACCATTCAAATTGCGGAATTAATGTAAACAAATTTGAAAATTATGAAAAATAGTTATATCAATTAGAGCTATTATCGTCTCTCCTGAGATAGTTGTATCCAATTTCATCCCTTTTAGGAAAATGGATTTTAAGCCGATAAATGCCCAGTTGGGATCCAGAATTGCAATCACATTTAAATAACGTTGATAACGGATCAGACTTATACATAATGTATACAGTTATTCGTAAGTTTGATTCTCTCACCTGATGTAGAGCTGTAAGACCATCTTCATTCGTGACATCTGGACTAACACCCATCATTAGCAAACTATGAACTGTAATGAAAAAGATAATGCAAATTAGTAGCCTTTTATCTAGAACTGTGGTCACCAATGATGAAATGCGCTGAGCGTTTTGTCACCAGCCTACTGGGAAATGTGTAAAGAGCATAATTGTTGTAGTTGGAGGTCAATATAAGTGATAAATGGCATCGTGAATGCTGCTTGGCATCATAAAAAATTCACTCATGAGAGCTGGTGCAGCCGTAACGTCAGACAGTATCAGAGAATGAAATATCGAGAATGACAGGTACATTATCCGTGGGGGATGCTACTTTTTGTCTTCTGTATAAGAGATGACCAATTGTCTGCTAAACCGATTTAGCGGCCAATCAGCAAACACATTACGAAGATCAGGCCTTGTTCGGTACAGATAGGTTGAATACATGGCTTTGGCCATTAAAAGACCTTGACCTTTTTTCATATAGCATTAATCTCACTATCAATTTTGCTAGATAAGAGTTATCAAAAACTATGAAACATGTCTTTACACCCGTGAAGCAGATAACAAGTCATTCCAGTTTTCAATGTCTTCAATAATGATAAACAAGAAAGAAATATCACACAAAATGTATCTTTTAGTTACGTATAGATCTACCGTTGGAAAAGGGTTACGACTTCCAAGTGGAGAAAAAGACATTCCAGTTTCCAATATCTTTAGCAATGATCATCAAGACAGAAGTATCAAATAAAATCTATCAACTGCGTATAAATCTGTAGTTACACTTGGGTTACAGGATGTTATCAATACAAATGATATCAGGCCTATTGCCAATTGACTGACAATATGGAGTAAATAAAAATCCTGTCCCTTTTTGTGGACGATGATATTCATTTCGCTCAAAGTCGGCGAGTTCTCTCAGGTTTTGAGTGGTTGTAACGTGTCTCTTAACTTACAAGATCGGCACTCGCGGCGCACATGATAACTGTAAACTGATCGGCACTTTAATTTGAAACTAGAACATTCGTCACCGGTGCATGAAATCGTTTATGGACATATTCCTAACACAATAACTCCATTAGTGCCGAGTCTGTCTTCGTTACGTAAGATAAGCTTATCACTGGTTCGCTTAGCTGGTGATCGAATTAACAAGCAATTACAGGCTTAGTCTTAACATTTTCCAATAGATGATTTAGTGTTAAGCGCTACGACGCGATCTCATTCAATTTGATAGGGGAGATTTTATCAACAACAAAAAACTATCTACCAGTAGAATTGCTTTAAATCGCTTTTCGATTACGAAGGGACTACCTCAAAGGACCATACGATACGTATCTTGATACGAAGTGTTTCCGGATTTCTATGATACGTCGTAGCTCATCTCAGCCGAGGTAAGTTTTTATCCGGTGTACATGCGAATTCATACCATCATCGACGCGAATGTCGAGCCTGGTAAATCGGTCGAGTAGCGGAAGCACAGGAAATTAAAACAGAAACCAAACAAGCCGAGGCACATATTTGAATTGAGCCAGTAGTGTACTGGCGTTATGTGTACAATCTACACGCGTTTCATGCGCGCTCAACAGCGCAGAGCCGGAGGGAGTCAACTCTCTCGGCTATTGATACCAAACACATCGATATGATGGATTTGTCGCATTATTGAAGTAAATCCAGCGATAATTACAAACTCACCGTACATCAAGGTAATGCGCAAATAATCACCGGCATCACAATCAGAGCTAGTACATCAGAGCTAGTACGTTATCACTTGAATAGATTGTAATTAAACAAACGGCTATATTTCACATGAATTGTGAGTTAACCATAACATGTATACATTACAACCATATTACTTCCTTCAAATTGAACACCAACCTGTTGAACACCAACTCGTGTTCTTTTTTATCTTAGAATTGGGATTGACCCTGATATTTATTTGATTGATAGATTTCATTTAATTCGTTTTGATTCGGTGTCCCCACCACACCTGCCGGGATCAAAACAAGGGGTACAACCACTCAAGAATGAACAGGCAACTGTGTCACTTGCGGGACAAATTGATATCAGCCGGAGCTAAAAATTCAGCTCGAAGCCCGAAGCCCTATGGTGAGCATATTTCCAACTGCCTAGATTTTTTTCCCGGGAATAAGTGGAAATTCACATCTCAATAGGGTTAACCATTCACCCAGTTCTTCTGCTGCCATTATTACATCATCCGCTTAGGTGACATTCACACTGAACATCTGTGGCTTCTGTTTTTCTCGCAAATTGATACATCTGCATATCCCTGCCGGTCTTATCCGGTAAGTCAGTCATCAGAAGCGATTCGTGGACATTAGGTGCAAATTGAGCGATGCGATGCCCTGCCATGTCTCCGGGCTAGCGAGTTAACTCGTAATGACAGAACATATTACTGAAATTTTGCCGGAAAATCCGTGTTCATGGATAATTCGCCTTGGGTTAAATTGAATGGCCACATCGATTTTGCGGACCACAGATGGATTCGGTAAATATGAGGTCTATGTCATCCGGTGAAAACATTCACTTAGCGAAGAAATAGCGTACATGGCAGATATTGAAAACGTTTCCGCAGAGAGACATGTCCAACATGACGATTTTTATCTCTTTCACAAAAGACACAGCCGGCAAATAGGAAAAAAAATTGTTATTACGTTTCATCTTATTTCGCGCGGCCGACATTTTTGCAATAATCTGACCAGTAACAAAATTCCGCCTGACTGTTCAGGTGCAAACGAAAAACTCAATCAACTGAGCAAACAAGCAATACGCGCCCGAAATCGATCTGTGGAATTTTCATCAATTGCTTGAGAAGTCACAATTTACAGAATGTTGCAGGCGAAAATCAAATTTAATACAATCAGCAAAAGCGACCGCCGCGAATTTTCCGCGTTGCTTTTCTTGCAGTGATAAAAGGTATTAGCAATTTCCTTGAGTAAAAGCAATGGCATTTTATCAATTGTAACGGTACACTTTGCAAAGCCCACTGAACACCCGTTAATTGACAGCTACTAAGATTTCTCACCGATGGTAAGCCCCCCGGAATACTGGCCAAAGAATTGCTGAAACCAGAACCAGCGCAATGTTACACTGGTAGGGGTGCCGTCGTAGATTTTTCAAGGTTACAGTTCAAATTTACGAAGAATGTTGAGAATAGAGGCGAAAATGCATCTTCAGTGCCTTTCAGTGCGTCTACACCTCAGTGCGGCGTATAAATGGGTGAAGAACTTTGCTAGTATTACACTGCATTACAGGACACCATAAGTCTGGCATAAATCCACGATCTATCGCTGATGGTGCCCCAGAACAGGTGAACAAGGGATAGATATATATATATATATATATATATATATATATATATATATATATATATATATATATATATATATATATATATATATATATATATATACGTATATGTATATCAGGCTAGTACCACAGATATGATTGATGGAGGTACTCGGCGAGTTACCTTCGTAACCGTAATGTGGCTATATAATCCATTAACCTGACAGGTAATGTGTTATGACAGGTATAGTATACGACGACAGGGTAGACTCAGTTGAGTGTTAAGGCGGTGGTCATCGACAATATTGATGCAAGCGTTCACCTAATCATCAACAGCCACACATCTGTTTACATTACACAATTACAATGTCTCGAGAAGAGCGCAGAAAATTGAATCTGACGGGAAAGATTTTTTCAATTATTGATCACATGGTAGGCCTACACAGCGTAATTTTCCCCTAAACCTGGTATCTGAAATCCTGGATCTGCCTCTAGTAGCTTGGACCACAAAAAAATCTAAAATCTCTGTTGAATTCATTTTTCATTTAAGTAATTTATAAAGTGCTATTCAATAAATTTCAAGACTTTTCATAAGTAATCTGAGTAATTTCATATTCTAGTAGTCATCTGAGAGGCTTTCATCTGACTCTGAGCAAACAAAGAATTGCTTCCGGGGAACATGGAAAATGAAGATAAGAGATTTTTAAGAAATATATCAAGTCATATCTTCAGTAGAAACTTGAAAATTCAGCAGACTAATCCATCACATTCCACCATTGAGTCATTAAAACATCAGTATAAAAGGTATGTTATCCGAGGTTTGGCTTCATGATTTTTTTTATGAATGGAAAATTGCCAAACAGTTTTACTATATGTAAGTATAACGCAGAATGTGGTTTAATGTCGAGGCCTCATTGTCGTCAATTGACAAACACGAAACAGAACGTTATTCAGATTCTTATCCATAAAAAAGGTTCAGTCACGGCTTATCGGAGATTTAAGACAACATTAGATGATCTAGCGCAAAACGATGATGCCTTCATTGACGCGGGAGCATTCAGTCAGTCATTCGGCATCGGTGGCTAAAGAAACATCTTCTAAAACGTATCTTTACAGTAGAACAGTTCACGCCACACTCATTCACGAATTGATAAATATTGTAGGTGACGTTGATTACCGTTGCTTTCATCTTTCAATGACATCTTCATATAATGCCAAAACCAATTTATCAATGTTCATCAGTGATTGTAGCCGCGTTCGCACTAGATTCAGCGCTTACGAAGTACCGTATTTCGCTAGCGCCGAATTCACCAAAATACGGCGCTTACATAGCCAGTTACGCTGGCATTGTTAAGTATGAGAGGGGGGTGTGAAAGCGCCCTCTAATTAGGCGTGGATAAAATTTGACTGGGTTTTGATCTGGGTCAATTTGACCCACGCCAAATCACGGCTTATGCTGCAAAAATTGCAGGGAGCGAGGTCTACTGAGGGAGGGCTTTGTTGCATAACTTTCAATAGATGAAAGTGTGACAGCGCAGCGCCGATAAACGAATACTTGATTTATCATTAAACGCAAACGATGTAGACTTTATCGAACCGTGCTATTTTACAACTTTGGCTATTTTCGATACGTCGAGTATCGTAAATCGATGTTGAGAGAGAGAAAACACAAACGATCGCGCGTAAATGTCATTAATGCGAAAATAGTAACGATGGATTATCAGTGTTACTAGTGACGCCGACGAATAACCTCTCGCGCTGCTATCTCGCGAATTTGCCCTCGTAACAAATGGTGATCCTCTACGAAGAAACTTTTCAACAAAAGAGATCAATCGTGGGCATTAGCTAAGTATTTTCGTATGCAACACATTGCCACTCTGCCCTTTACCAGAAACGCATACGCGCAGCTACAATTTCGTGCTTGCTCTGCTTTATCTGGTGCGGAAAAACTGCAACATCTCAGTTCCGTAGTCAGTAGTCCTTTAGATAACTTCATCGCCGGGATGCAAAAATTCAGCGCTTAAGTTTTCATGAGAATGTGTAGATAATCACATGGGACAACATACAAGACGAAAGTTCTTTTGAGAATTCTATTCATGCGCATCAATCTTCAATGTCAAATTCTAAATAACGACGTCAAGCGCAAATGCAGGAAACATTTAAAATACGTTGCCTGATATAACAGCAGTAAGTTAATGGACGGATTTAACGAATCATACAACATGCAATAGAATTTAAAGCCATCTCGTACGGGGAGGGGGGAAATCTCAGGATTTTGTTCGGATGCATAGATGCTTCTAAATGGATGAAATGAAATTACTACACTTTCTGGATTGCCGATGTAATCAAATTTCAATATCGTGAAGGCGTTACGCGTAGGCAGACGCAGTGAAGAGCGAATAAAACTAAAATCCTGCTTAATCTGACAGTTATTTAGATTCATTCATTGCCGATTAGTGAATGAACTCTTCTATTTCGTCGATTCAGTGCTGCTACTTAAATTAAATTCTCAAAACTTAGTGATATAACATGATCGCTAAACTGGGTTTTAAGCGAAAGCAGCAGAAAAACCCTGATAAAAAATCCCGCAACCAACAGCATAATTTGCGTCCTCGAGTATAAAAGAAACCATCGGCGTCTCATTATGTAAGCGAGCCCCATAAGGAATCAATCGCTTCGGTGAACTTATAAGTAGTACTTATATCTGAACAGTCATCAGGACACACAAGAAAAAGGTAAGACTAATTTCAGCCCACTCCGGCAACATTGATCTCATATATCACCAATGTTTCAACCATTGAGCCATGTGTACTTTTCTAGGTTAGCCATTAGGCCGCCAATAGTAGATTAAATGGACAATCTTCATCACTTGCTAGGCAATAAATCACAGCAACGTAAGCCCTCCAGTATCACCGGGACATGTCGTGCATCTAGATACCTTCGTTGGAATCACCGAACGGGATCTAAGCTCATTTTCAGGTGATTTGACTCGGATAAGAAGCATGAAATAAGATTCGGTCAAATACGGCGCGACGGATATCAACCTGCATTAGAAAACAGTTGCATCTATCAGCCGAGATTTCCAGTCCCAAGAGACAAGTTCTATCAATCCAAAAAGCCAGATTGCCATTCACATTCAGTGCAATACTCCTAGAAAATATGGCCATGTACACCCTGTATCTCTTTTTGGCTGAAGATTAGGTGTAGTAGTGAAAACATGGATATCGCGTGCATTGCCTCCAGTTCTGTAACCTTTGTGGAATTAGCATTTGATTATCCGTGGCTGCAGGTTATACTCCTAACCCACAGAAGGGATATCACTATAACAACTGTTAATGTCGACGATACAGACATTCTGGAAATATTGGTGGAAGAATGGATTCTGTGGTGTCAGTTCAAGCAGCACCAGTAGTTACTGCATAATGCGCTTGGCATGCAAAACCACCTGAGAACCCGAGTAACAACCTGGAAAAATTATTAATTTCCGCATTCGACTTGTCTTGACATTTTCTTTAAATTAATATAACCACTATCAAACATGGAATAGTACACTGCACTGGGTAACAGGTATACTCCCCAGTAAAAATTGCACAAGGTAAATATATCCAACCTAGGTAAAAAAAACCCACTGATAAAAATCCCCCCCTCCAATATCAAGGAATACGTATGTACATAGATATTTTAAAATTAGTATCAAACTATGTTATTTCATAGAAATTTTAAAAACTATGATAATGTCATTTTTGATGCATGCAGCTTGCTAAGTCACAGATTATCCAAGGTAAATATTGCGACCAACACAACGGAAAATTTGAAATTTTTTGACGCCTTATAAAACGTTACCATTATGAAACCTAAACAATGTTAACCATTCAGCGTCATTTTACAAACGACAACCGTAAATCGATGTGCAAAACGTCACAGGTTTATGTGTACACATACAAGCTATTTGGCAAAATATTATTGATAAAGATGTAGAATGGCTCCCTTTGATTATATAATGACGTCTATTTGAACGTCGAAATGTTATATTGCATTGAATATCATGAGAAGACGTATTGTAATAGTAAAGGATGTATGATTATATCAGGAGCGGCAGGCATAAATAGAAATGATAAGTAAATCGGATTATTCGGTTAAATGGCGGATGTATACACGATTCGGAAGTCTGATATAAAAGTCAGACCCTGACATGGGGATGCTAGTGGAATGACGAAGCTATCTACGATCTGAGTAGGGCCGGCGTGAATTTCATCGGCGGCTACAAGCGATCTATATAAAAACGTGTTAACATATAATTTCAATATTCAAATGTTTTAGAAAATATGTTCGATATAAGGGGTATGCAAGTTTCATGAGATTAGCAATTTATAATAGCACAGCTGTCATATACGGCTCCGCGTCCATTGATGGCATGTGTATAAGGTGACAATTCAATTCAATACTTTATTGATCATTATTACATTGAAATTCCGGGATAAAATTTAAAAAACTTACAAATCTTAAAATAAGAAAATACAAAATACAAGACACACGGTTAATTCATACAGAATAACATGAATAAGTTCTTTAAATGACAATGTCTACTTCAACCCAGACTCAAGTCTAGGATATCGAGTGACAGCCAAACCGGGCCCCAGGACCGGGCCGGCTGGCTACACGATATGCTCAACGTCATGACGAAGCAAACATCCAAAGAACTCTTTCTTCAACCATGGAGGTAATGAGGTTGCAAACCAGCTTAGAGGCAAAAGTGAATCGAAGTCGGTCACAAGTTGACAATTTTTTTAAAATTAGACCAGTTGAAGACTGTATCATCTACCCAATCGCCAAATCTCATAATTCCCCAAATTTCTTAAAACTTCGATTTCAAATTTGCAATTCCACATTAGCTTCTCCCAGAAATTCTACATTTTTTCGCAGGCGTCAAATAATTTATTAAAGTTAATTTTCTTGTTGAAATCTATCGAAGTTTTCTGGGGGGATTATTACCTACATTTCATTCTACTGTCAGCCATACAACGATGTCTCTAAATATGAGGATGAAATGCTTATCACTTTCTATCAGCCTTACCTATCTCTTTCATAGAACCAGAATATCAATATTGTTCAACATCGGATCCAAGCAGTAGTTCAAGATTGTCTCTTCTTTGAGGCTGACATACAAAGGGAGGCTCATGGTGTTTGACAACATACTTACAGCGACAGAATGCCATTATATACGATCATGTATTAATAATAAACACTTCAAACGAATGTGAGGGAAAAAAATTGAGACCGAAGAAGCCTTATGTTACACTGTAAAGGAAGCAACAACAAGTTGCGCGAGTTAATGAAAGATGCATCCTGAACTGTGGCGTCTGGAAAACTGACTCCAAGCAAAAACTCATTGCAAGAAAATACACCCAAACAAAAAACGGAAGCAGCAATTTATGACAGTGGCGATTAGAGAAGATCGGTGCGTTCATCATCTACCATCACTTGTTCAAACTAACTGTACGATGAAATTGTTGATACACCATAAAGCCTGTGCCGGATGTAATACGTGCAGACAAGTTTTTTCGGAGAGTCCGATATTTACAAAATAGCTAATTTTCTCGTTGGCGATCCCACTTAACGGTTATATAGAACCACCATTGTGAAATTAACAACCCGCACAGTTTATCATTCTAATTTCGTTGTCAATGGAGATGCTTTTTATCACCCGATAGAGTAGCTATTATCGATAGTAATGGGTGTAAACTGGATGAGTTATGTTCACAAAACTGCTGTAAAATTAATCTTCATTTACGAACAAAAGGGAGTTTTGTACATCGTAACACAAGGGTCCTCGCAATATACGTAAAAAGACTGATGAACCATCGACAAGAACTCGTGCAGCAAACGATCTAGCATTCCGCTTTTGATTAGTCTGAATTTCGGCATTCATATCAACAATGTTACAAGTAATCGACGACAATTCCCCACTTCGATGTTACAAAGTTCAACATTAACGCGAAGAGGTCAAAACAATATTCAATCACGTGCCTGAAATCTCTATTAATTACTATATGTGGCTCACGCGGCTGATTTAATCATACCAAAATAGAACGACGAGTTGTCACATTTCAGACCACATGGAAGGCTTACAAAAATTTCAGTCACGTTCATGACAGTTCATCGTTGGGTGTGGCTTGATGAAGCAATCCCCTCAAAATGAACTATACACACTGTCTTATGAAACTCATCGCGCATCTCTTGAGACACTGGATATTTACAAATATCGACATCTTGAACGTAATTATTTATACGCACGCTAATTAATTTCATCATGCATGCATTTCAGCCTATAGGCTACATTCTTCATTCAGTACCAGTCTCAGATCTACAAGTTGTCGTCAGTCATATCTCATTGCCTAATGACAATTTCTTAACCATCCATTTGTAAAATGATGAATTGTAAAACTAGAAACAGAAAACTATTAAAAAATTCAACTGTAAAGCAGCTAACTGGGTGAATCCACATGCAAATTCGGCTGATTATGTTTGACCGAGCATGCCAGGTATGTCCATGTATGTTCGTCCAGAAAAGCGGTGAAAAACATCAGGCTACATACATTTCTTTGGACATGTCTAATGTTTGGATTTGACTATAATAATCTTGAAGACAGATTAAGGTGCAACTGAAGAGATGGCTAATAGCACTGTAAAGCTGTTTATAAAGATCATGAAACATTTAGACACAAAGCTTCATTCTCATGACGATGATGAAAGCAATGACTACTTCCATGATTACTCTCGTAATCGGTGTAGACATCCCCTGACACATAAACTCAAGTCTCCAGGGCCAAGATCCACAGGTAAGGAGACTTCAGTTCAGAAAATGGACTACCTGTCACTACACTTGCGACTGTTGAAAAGGTAGTCCTGATATGGTAGCATCGCTCTAATTGGTTTCAGGGTATTTCACATTCTCTCTAGGTCATTGACTCTTAGTAGACATGAAATGTCCACACAGTCTTAGTCTATCTTGTAGTCACCCAGGGAATTCAACTGAAACAACATATTATCTATTTAATTTTTGTAACCATACATATGATACTGATTAATGATGATAGAATCATACATAATCTTCCAATTAATCGAAGCGTGTCTGATGACCCAGCACAGCTGTATTGATGACCAGATGATCTGATGGAGCCGATATTGAAATTACATACTGGAACATTCCTGTCTGGTAACATAGTCTTCATAGATAATCACATTAATGCATTGATAAATTGGATGATCGAGTGTGTTCATCTTCATAGATTTTTCAGTTTAAATCCAATTTCCCACACGAAAAGCTTTAATGAAT
The DNA here is from genome assembly GCF_964204645.1 of Tubulanus polymorphus. NCBI lineage: Eukaryota > Metazoa > Nemertea > Palaeonemertea > Tubulaniformes > Tubulanidae > Tubulanus > Tubulanus polymorphus. The sequence goes on along the minus strand of NC_134027.1, from coordinate 6,890,327 downwards.
ATTGATATTCATTATTTTTTCAGATAATTTCGGAAAGTCTTATAGGTTAGCGCTTAATATGACTGACTCCAGGTTTCACGAATCTAATCGATGATATGATGGAGCTGGCTTGGATAAGGTCAAAGACAAAAGCCGCTATCACACCCGCATTTTTTGGTCTGGGCCACATTCGGCCAGGAACAACTGTTCACACCAGTGCCAAATGGGCCATGTCTGTTTGGCCTAGGCTAATTTTGACAGACCAAAAATTTTGGACCAGACCCGAGCCAAATTTTAGCACGGGTCAAAATATTGCATTGTGAATTGAACACACTCTAATTATTCAAGGGCCAAATTTAACTCGAGCCTCTCCGGGACAAATCATCTCCGCGTGATCGCGGCTAAACTGCGTGTAAGGCCTACCCTAACACAAGGCGAGGACGATTGAAAACTCTCGTCTCTTGTTGATGTATTTTTCCCAACCCGACAATCCGATTCTAGCATGGGATTAAAACGGAGGCAATATCATATTTCAAATCTTACCTTCTTCGATATCGTTTCTCGACGCTGCCTCTAACAGTATAATATTATTCACGAATATCACATTACGGCCTGATTTTTGTGGCGGGATTACTTGTGGTTTACTCGATCGTTTATTTGGTAGCAGACTATTCGTCGTCGACGATTTTCGTTTTTTCTCTTTTTCCATTTGTTTTTCGAACTGATACCACCGTTTCATCTGTTGGCTGCGACGTTTTTTAGCCAACTTCAAACGTTCGTGCGTCGGCATTTTCTCGAGCATCGGCAACTCGGCCACAAGTTCCTCGTGTGCCATTTCGTCGAACGGGAGGCGCATGTGGAGATATCCGTGTGGTGTTAACGCATTGAAAATAATCCAATAAGTTTACGTACGAACGACCGGTCGTTGGGTCCTTACGTATTTCACATGATCCGATGATGAGTAGTTAGTGCTTATTCAGTACCAACATCAATGGTATCATTAACGACAACCTACAAGACACAATGATCATCATTTTTAGCTTTCTCATACCAAAATATTGCACTTCAATGTACTATATGAAGGAACCGTTTGCACATCGGTTCACCTGGTATCTTGTCACAACGAAATATGATGCCACGAAATTCTATTTCACTGTATTAATAGATTTAAGATTAATGGATTTAAGTTGACTGTTTTACTCTAGAATATCAATAATTCCCCATTTTTCCGCGTATTGTCATTTGGATATCGTCATTCGTATTTCACTTTCTGAACTTTTTCAAAAAAATGTATCTCTTACAGTTTACCGATGAACATGAACACCATATCTCAATTGCTAATTCTTTTTCTTCAATATTTCCTCTCCCATTTGTCAAAAAAAGATTGACTACAGATTATTTTCCAGAATTTTTCAGAGTTAAACCAATGTTGCCATGACGGATGTGGCAAAGTATGGTACTGACACACTGACGGATACTCTGTCAGCTTCTTTGGTTTCAGTTTGAATAAGGGATTATAAAGCATAAGTCTAATTGAACTATCATCAACTTTTGTATTTGTCACGTTGCCATGGAAACATTTCTCCAATTGTATATGGTTTGTATTTTCTGGCAGATTGTCTCGTCATTTACCCGTCAATATATCTTTATTTTGACATAATTCCGATAAAAACATCAAAAGTTGTTTTGATTGTCAAATAATTTTCGTCAAATATCAAATCTGATGGGCTGAATATACACATATATAAGCAAAAACAATCAGTTGTCTCATTGGATATTGGCACAACCAGTTCTAGTAACTAAAATAGGAAGAAAAACGCTTGAACTTGTCTTTTCATCGTTTAATATTTATAACTTTGCTATTAATGTCAATTTTGACAGAAAAAGAACGCTTGACCTTTGAATGACCATATTTAGAAAAAATGCTTACATCAGTTAAATTCGAAAGGTCTAACCACACTGAACAGCGATGTAGAAGAATATACAGGCAAAACCTGCTTTATCCAGATCAGTCTCATCCCGATACTGATACTATTCACCCAATACTTACCCGTACCACCGTGTGCTACATAGGTTCCGAATAATCCAGATTAAACGGATTTACTGTTACGAGAAATTAACCGCCATTCAACCCCCATTTCATCTAAGAATCATACAACTTTACGACATCAATTAATGAAATATACCTCGAGAAGTTGATGGGTGATTGTACGGCAAGCGTAGCAAGTAAAGTTATATATCCCTCATTCGTTAATGATGTTTAATCAACGTATATGCAAATCAGCGGTCATCAAATAGATCATTAACATCTACACACATAGAAACAGCTCTTGATGATCATCGCGCCGTGAGAGCCGCAAATAACGCGTTATCATTCAGAATGCTTCCGTGTACCGAACACGAACAGTCGCGTTGTCGACGAGATACAAAGCCGACGACGACCACCGAAAGGAAGACTACGACGAGCCGCATCCCGACATCGCGACATTCATTCCATTCGAATTCGACTGCTAGTAGATCGCGAGCGAAGTCGTGAACGGCGACAAATTGCCGCTTGCATCACACCCTGGGGGTGGCGAGCTGACAAATGACAGAATATATAACTTACTTTGCTCCGATACAACAATCCATGTTAGATACAGTGGCTGCTTCTATTAAATGTCGGCACAACTGGGAAAAGAAACCGGGAATCGTCGATCAATCGCGAGAAGATTCAATCGACTAGCAGCAGCGAAATACCGGCTAGTTTCATCCGGTCGAACAGCTCCTCGAGGCACAGTATTAATGAAAGATGTCCGAAATTGCAACGAATAAAGACGTATATAGGCCTATGCCAACTCACATTGCGTACGTAGTTTACTGAATGAAACTCTATGAAAATAATATCGATAAAAACCGAAACAAACTTCTTTTTTCTACATCCAATTGTGGCTATTCTAGCCAGCGATTGATTTTCATTTCTAAGTGCTGATGATGATTTCTAACTGGGTTTTAGCACAAATCTTCCTTGGAGTTGCGAAATGGTTTTGCAATTGTTTTTGATACAATTAAAGAGAGGTGGTTAAACTAGAATGGCTAAACTATACCAACAGACGAAGAAATAAATGCCATGAGGGGATTATCACAAAAAGTATACACAATCAAGGCCGAGGCCCCAAGGTCTTAGCAGAGACTTACTAATGGCATTAAGCAAGTTATGCATTAGACATTGAACATGAAGATATCTTACTACTGAAGTACGGTGGGGTTGAGAACTACGCAGACTGAGCAACTTGACCTCTCAATAAAGACTAGATAAAACCACGTACTCTAAAGTTCATGATAAATCCAATGAAATAATCATTGTCAAATTCTACCGATGCTTATTAAGTAAACCGTGAAGAAAATCTATTTTGGTAAGCATTTATACCGAAGAAGCCGGTAAGTAAATAATCTATTGCTGAATAAGACTAGTCTGTAGATCAATGAATTCCAACATGTTCACAAATATTTGTAGAATACAGCCAGATTTTCCGATGATAAGAAAAGCCTGGCACATGCACATCTATACCAAAGAGCGAAATAATCCATTGTCTCCAGCAATATTCCGGTCTGATCGGTTCACTTGTTACCCCTTTGAATGCTTTTACTTTCAATAGTATTTACTTTGAGAAACATGTTACTTACGATGTCTATTTGTCACATGAAACTCTGCCATTAAATTTGCATTTTGACGAAGAACTGTTCAATCTATGTCCTAGAAAAACTATAAGAGCTTCAAATGTACTTCAAATGAATGTTTTAACCCACATGTCTCCCCACGGTAAACTTGAGTCACCATTTTTATGAAATGCCTATTTTTGATAACGGCACCTAAGCTCCTAACATACCTGATTATTCAGTAAGTATTCAGTAAGTAGTATTCTAGTATTCAACTATATATGAAAAGCGTCTCGACTAACAAAATATCAAGAAACACAGTGCTGAGAAACTTTGCCAAAACCACGCCTAATTGCCGCCATCACACAAGTGTCTTTTGCACGGACCAAATTTGCTTGTGCCAAATTTGGCTCAGAGGAACTGTTCACACAAGTACCATATGGGCCCATACCTGTTTGGTCCGACCAAAAACGTGAAATGCTACAGATTCCGGAAATAACTCACTTCTATTTGTTTTAGCATTGTTTAGTATCGAGTGAGTGATTAATAATGCACTTTCTAGGCACAGGCCAAATTTGACTCGGGCCTGATCCTTGCCAATTAGGCCTGGGCCAAATCCTCTCGATGTGATTGCGGCTAATATAACCCACTGGTGGCAAAAATACGAATGTATTATAAAAATAAAAAGATCATACGATATCAAAGCTTCACGAATAAGACCTTACACGACCTGTCGCTCCAAAATAAAATTTCATTTCTTATCAGAAATAAGTACCTGCATTCATGCGCATAAAACAAAACCTTTTACGCAAGGTTTTCGTCTTAACGAGCGCACGACTGAAGAGCGAAGCAGCCTGTAGCGAGCTCGCCAGAGATATTTGATCACAAAACGCAACAGACTGTGAAGAGTCTGTACCGCATGGATAATATGATATATGATAAAGTGATCGATACACAATCACAGAAATGCATGGAAAAGAAGAATATCTCTTCAGAAGAGAAAATTGCTTTCATTTTGAAATGTGAAAGGTCTGATTCAGTTATGACAACGAAGAAGCGAAAGATTATTGGTGTATCTGGTTCCAGGTTTCCCGTGGAGATAATTTGATATTCAACCAATACTCTAAAACGATTGAATAGTGAGAAAATATCCTTCCATCTGTGTCTACTTACAGGTCATTTCCCCCACCTCAATCTTTTTCACCTCAGCATTCCCACTTGACAGAATTCCCGGCGTTTTCTTAATTAAATCAATGATTTCAGAATAGAAATGGGATGATGTTATTGACACTTTGAACCAATACAGTTGAGATACATTTTTACAGCCCAGAAAGGTGCGTCTTCAGTGCAGTCTACTGTTTATCTTTTCAAATTCAAAGCTTTTGAGAACAAAAATATATCGTGTATGACTTAATAAAATCTACATGAATTGGCTGGGCTTCGAGGTATAATCTGAGTCTGAGGCCTAGGTACAGTAACCTTGCGTTGGTAATATATACGTTAATAGACTGCAATCCTCGAAAAACAATAAACGTCTCGCGTGACGAGAAAATACCTAGTAAAAACCGAAAGAACTGCAGTAATATAACATGATGAAAAGACTAATAATGGAACGGTACAGGTTCCGTTCAGATGGCATTGCAAGGTTGACATATAAGTGAAACGGGTGTCCACGATTTATGAGAAACATTAGCACACAATAACGGCAGCCAATCAATCTACACCAAACTTCCGGACCATAAAGCACTATGGCTAACACGCAGGGACGGCATACAGATGACTGATATTTCCAAACCACTTCAAAAACAATTCACAGCAGCCAGGTTTAAAGAATTGAATTTAACCGATCAACAAGCAGTTGATACCCGATGCTAGATGATGAAAGTATAACTTACCATTACCGTTAATGAAGCTCCTCTGATCAGTAGCAAAAGAAAATTGATTTTCGGCATCTTAGTAAGTTTGTATAAATTCCCAAGAGGGGTCAAATTCGGTTGACAAATCACAAGCTACAGTCTCATGTCAAAATTACCTCGGTGATAAGGGTTCGGTGTTGTGATAACAGCAGCAGCGGAGACATGAACACATCATCGTGCTTCATATTTTCATTCAACACGCAAAGTTATCAGCCATGAATTATTACAACTAGCGCAACACACAACGAAGTTGCTACGATAATGCTAGTTATCCGGACTATTCAAACTCTCGCTAACCCCATCAGAAGGTAGAGGCATATTCATATAATTCCAGACAGGTAATCTATTTAGTACTGAGCTTATTCCATCAACAGATGGACCCAGTTGAGTTACAGCATCATACGAGATTCGACCCTGATGGTAGATGCCTTGGCACAGCAGCGGAGATGCCCAGCAACGCCACATGGTCTATCGACTGAATGAGATTTTCATACATGCTTTAGTGGACAAATCATTGACCGAATGAAACATGATTTCTGACTGGATAAAGATAATAGTGATGCACGAATAGTTGCGTACATGGTCTACTAAATGGAACACAGTGCTGTGGCAGTCTTGCGATTCAATAAGGTACCAAACCCAGCAAGAGATTGTCACTGCATTAATGGAAACTTCTGGAAACTTCGTACAGATTGCCATGATTGTTTCATACAAACTCGAAAAAGATTTCCATTGTAAAATACTAAAAACAAGAATGAAATTTCTCAGCCTCCAGTCAATGATGATGCCTGATTTCATCAATTCAAACATGGATTCTAAAATGGAGTCCATTATTCAAAGCAGCAACAATGACGATCTTGCCATCCTAATTACTGATTAGAAATGTCTAGTACTTTGTAGCACTAAATCTTAAATTGAATTGAATCAGCAAATTTGACTTATAAGTATGTTCATGCCAATTCGCGATAAAAATCAAACAAATTCCTTCCATAGGCCAGTACTTAGATTTATCTCTACTTTAGGTTCATGACACTACAGTGTTAGAATCGGATGTTATGTTTGTGATTTTTTTTATCAAGATGATAGCGATGGTCCTGAAAATCCCTGCGACTGACTTTCTTTTCTCTGACAGCCGACGATCCAGATGTTCCCCTCAGACATTATTGTTGCATTGATCAGAGAAATTCACAGCGAGCATCGAACGTTCTTAAACGCAACATCTATCGACTCACAACCATTTCAAACGACAATCATACATAATTTTACCCTTCTTCAAAGAAAAAGGTATTCTAGACAATCAAAGATGACAATTGCTCAATAATCTGCCCGGAGGTATTAGTCGTGATGTATCAGAAGCAGCGCTACGAACACACCAACAAGCGACTGATGACAACGATATCTACCATTAACGAGGACGGGTGTTAATTTCATCGAGCCAGATCTAATATCATGCACCAATGGGTGTATGGGAAGTGGTGATCCTATGTAATATGACATTTGTAGGCGAAAATTGATTTCCAGCAGAGTAATCAGGAATCAATTAATGATGAACAGATAAATATGTTCACACTACAAATACGGTACAACGCCGCCGTCAATACTTCAGAATATTTCCTGTCTATTCTTGTCGTACCATTTCTAACAGCCTTAAGTCTTATATCTTATTTCCCTCTAGTCATTAAAGCCGTTATTCATCGATTAGCCTTAACAAGGCTTTAACGAAAATGATACTAAACGCCTTTGTACTTGTCCAAACGTCTGAAATGTGCATGTGGCGCATAAATAAAGTTGCTGGCGGAAAATAGTCATACTATTCATTTTCTTAACGACAGCATTTTTCATCGAGGCCAATTACCGGGGTAACTCTTTCGATACAGAAACAAATTGCCAAGCTATAAGTCCAATAGGGATACGATCGGTAGGGGATTCAAAGTGGCCATTTGCCTGACAATGCTGATGAATGGCCATTTCGAAAAATTCATAAATACAGACAGTTTTTGCTGCGTTTGGATTTATGATAGCAACATCAATCTTTGCCCAGGATATGAACCCGAAAAAAAAATGTCACGTATGCCGTCAATACCACAGGGAGTCATTATCCTTGTTGTGTCAGTCTTCCGTTCGTAACCGCAATCACCGACGCTCAGCGACCAGATAAGAATAAAGAGAAAACATGGCATCAATCGCAGCCTAGCAAATCTGCCTGCCAGCCAGCCAACCAATCACAACAATTACTCGAAACATCGAAAAGCAAATGCCAAAGAAAAATGAAATTGAATGGGAATAATGGAGTAGGTAATGTTCCAAGGACTACAAGCGATAGTTCAATAAACGGAATAAATAGTGGAATTGGATGAAAACTAGTTGAGCCAATTGCTTTAGTAGATATCAATAGCGTTGAAGTGGTACCTTAGAAAACGACAATATTCCGAAAGCTTTTTCGATCGCGACATAACAACAACAAAGAATACTGAGCCAACAAATCAATTAGCTGAAGTAATACATGATCAGGAAATTAACCATATAGCTTTCAACTCCACCTGCTTTAAAACTTTAAAATGCCAAGACCTCTTATTAACGTAAGCAGCTCTCAGGAAAGAAAATTGCATCAGAACGGATTAATGCCATTAGGAGTTGCTCAAAACATATGACAGCCTTTCATAGTATTTTCTGTGAATGGCTTTTCGTCCGCTACAAACATTAATTCATATCACACACAAGATGTGCGCGCTCAGCGATTCCAATCCAAAGCATGTTGCTTTCGAAACTTGAAACAAAATTTCTTAATGGCAGGATGAATTACAGGAAACTCGACTAAATGACTCGAGGAACATTTGGGAGTTTTTGAATCAAGTTAACGCCGAGTTTGTTACGGTACCAGCATACCGGTCCGACGCCGAGGAGCGTAGATCTAATATCCGCTTCCCGTCATCGTAGGTATATTGCCGAGGGAATTCCTAATAAAGACGTGCAGTCAATGTGCAATAGTTCTGATTCCATCGCTAGATCAGTACGTAAGTCTGCAGTTGGTCGCAAAAAGAAAGAAAGGCAAACCGATTTTCCTCGCAAAGAATTTAAGCTGCAATCAGTGCTAACGATACATGCAAGTGTCAACTGTTTCAGAATGTCCCCGGAGGTAAAACAAATGGCTGTGCACGGCGAATTTCCACAGAGACTGACAACACTAGATGAAGTGAAATGAGCCATTAAGTGCCGCACGAAACTAGTTTACGAAAACCTGAAAGCCATTTGAATTCGAATTGTTAATCAGAAAACGTACAGAATTCGCTATGAATAAGGCCTACTGTATTAACTTACAGCGTACGTAATTTGAATTTTAGCCCTGACGGAAGAAAAAATTCATTTCTTTCATACAATACACATTCATTTATATCTGGTAAGTATTTTTAGAATTCTAAAAACTTCCTGCACTTGCTATTGCCGACTGGATATGCACTGCACGGATAACATTACCTACATCGGTACCAATAAATATTTCTAAAGCTTATTCCGCAATGGAATACCTAAATACCCACTACTAACTTAGACATCGAAAATAACTGACCGGAAAACACAATTAGCAACAAAAACAAGTTAGTCCAACGAAGTCCATAATAGCATAAAACATCCCTGCGGCAATAATACGCATTGAATACCAAACAACAGGGTGCATTTTATGGACTTACCTTCCAGTAGATAGTTCAATAAATATATACACAGTATACATATACATCGTATACATAACTATAAGAAATATTAATAACATAATGATTAATAGATGTTATCTAGATTGCAATGGTACTGATAATGAAAGTTCAGTCTTGGTTACAATAGAAAGATGACTCCATGGTAATTGGTTCAATCTTATCTAGCAGGGGGGTATTGCTGTAATGTCTCATAATGTAGGGGCAGTTGTCACACATCCTGGACAGGCATTTCATTGAAATGACAGAGGTGGTTGATCACATTACCTTTTATTAACTTACCATACAGGCTGTGACAAATATTCCCATCCATATCGGCCTCAATGTTCCAACCTTAATAATTGGGACGAGATAATAGAACAGATCAGTTTTCCGACCTGATATTTAGCATACAGGTTACTACCGATGGGTCTTTTTATAGCCTCGACACATTGGAGAAATCCAATTTATGGAAAAGGAAATAGCCTCCAACCCGGTAGCTATTGGAAACTCTTTTCACGTAGGCAGTAGCAATATAAACCCCCGATACACATTCACCCACCGAATGCAAGTAATTGCAGCTGACTACTGGAAAAATATGATAAGCACAAAAAATAAGGGTATTCAAATAGAAAACCAGCTAGGCCTATAAAAGGAGTAAAAATAATGCCTTAGGGCCTATCTATTTCACGGATGATCCGTGAGTGGCCTCGAATATTTCTACTAGTTAAACACGTTGACCGAAAGGTGAGAACAATCATATTATAAGTGAAAAGACGCTAAGACATTAAAGGCGATTATGATTAATTGAATGCGATCTTGCCTCGTGGATTCAGAAACCATTAGCTAAAATGGGAACATTAAATTGAATCAACAGACTTTAAAGTCTAGTGGAAATTTGATTATTTATGGTAATCTGCCAGTGACACTAGCTGATATATGGAGTCCTTGGAAGCAGTTATCTTTTGGTACTATATTAAACGGGGGCTAAAGCTGGGAGATAATTAATCAAATGGCTAGGCCTTATGAGATACGAATTCTGAAATCGAAGCACCACCATCGCTTGAATTATCTATGGCAAAAAGATGGTCCTAGATAATATCATCATCGTTGGTCATACGAAATGCATCAAAAGTGATGAAGTTTGCAGCGAATGACCTACAACTCATGCGAATTCAGCAATAACCCTGGTAGCTCGAGTGCGTAGAAACTTGTGACAAGATCTTGTTATTGAGATAACAGCGACACTGTAAACACTCCACCAGTCGTCATTACCATGCGAATGTTACGAAATACGCCATTAAACCATAATAGGTGTGCCGTGTCAGTTTCCTTGTCTCGAAATGCTTTTAATAGCGATGTCAAAAAATGAGGAAGTCTTAGACGTAGCATAGTTTTTTTCACACACGGTTCTCAATTAATCAGTACTTTTGTAATAGAAGTAGTAATAGTCATACCACTGGAATTCACCTGTACAAGTAAATCGATACAGCATAATAGTTATGACCTATATGTCAGTTAGCAGGTATTGCTAAGACGTTATACCAGCAACGTTCTCGGGCCAATCATTAAGGGTAAATATTGACCGGTTACTGCATAGAAGTTAATCATATCATTGAATATATCTGATATGGACGGAGACCGGGTTAGATTATGATTTCTTATTGGATAATGGACAAGGCAAATTCGATATATCATTCCTAAAAATAGAGATGACCAAAAATAAAAAAATTCTTCGTATTTGTCAATGATATAGCTTCTCATTCCCGGGAGGATAAGTCATCTTCGTGGTGAACTGTTTCGAATAAACAATCTATACTGAACTCACTATAAGATCCTCGTTAATTAATGAACCAAAAAATAGGCCTCGAGATGGGTGGCCTATTCGCATATTCAGTCTCTCAAAATACAAGCACCTATTGAAATACTGTCGATATGAAAATGCCTGCAGCACTTCTACCTTTTATGTACGTTGCTCAATGTCTGGAGGATATGAAAACGACTGAATTTTTTATTATGGAAAGTCTTTGTAGTGATTTTGTAAAGAGTGGTGACACATATGTATTCAGTAAGGCAGTACATTATACCATTGTCGCCTATATGAAAACTAACATAGTAATGCACACATGCATTTCTTCATTAATTACAACATACATAAATGTGTAAGAGATATTCGAAAGTGGTAATCTTAAAGACACATATATATATATATATATATATATATATATATATATATATATATATATATATATCGATGTCGCCAGACAAAATCAAACTGATCAAATCGGGTTTACACGTTGATTAAGTAAGCAATCGACAGTAACAACTTCAGGTTAGAATGAATGTAATCACCACATAATCCTTCATTCTGACTTTCATGATTTATTAATTTATTATCTAGCACTTTTGACAAGTTCATGGAAAAATCAAATGTCATCAATAATATACATGCATAATCATATGCATTAGAATCTGACGTTTTACGCGGCCATATTTGAAGGCGCAGTTGATTGGCTGTGTATTACACAGACAATGATTATGCATTAAAACAATCAATCATTCATTAACAAATATGATAACAGATGCCAATTTCATGTTTCCATTCATGTAATGATGAAGAATGTGCAAATATTGTAGACTTCGAGCTTGTATAAACCTCATTTCTATTTCAGATTGAATTTGAGTCTAGATTCATAAAGTTTTGCCAGATTTCGTTCGATGCCCGGCGTGATAGCAGGCATACGGTGAACTTGGAAGAAAACGGATTTTCCATCAGAATTACTTTACTTTTTTACGACAGATTATGTATCATTGTCAGTCGTAAATTCTCTTCGCCAAAAAACCCAGCTATCTGAAAATGATAAGGCCTCAACAGGAAGCTTTTTGAGAAAATTAAAGGCTCTATGTATATCGGCATGATAAATGATGCTGCCAGCGTATGGAATCAAGCTGAGATATATACAAATTGTATCTTATCGTATTCACCAGACATATGAATCGCTGTCACCCGATAACTAAAACGCATAGAAAAGAGAAAATCATCCGGGGACTAATCGCTCATATGCGAAAAGCAAAATATCATCGAAATGCATCAGAGATTTGGAAAGCGTGAAATTGAATTTTCAAGACGCAATTAAAATATAAGACAAATAGCAACGCGACAGAAACTAACGTTTCGCTCTTATTTGAGCGATCGGAATCTGAATAAACAGCAATTGACAGCGAAATGAAAATCGTACGGATGTTGACATCGTAGATAATAACTTTTTTTCCCATAATTTCTCCCGTCACCTGATTTCATGACGAATTCATTAAACTGATAAAATGAATATTCCGTATACCGTTCGCCGAAACGGAGAGACGATAAGCTCGCTAAAAAATCGATCGCTAAAAAGAAGGGCTCTGTCGAGTGCGTGAAATATAACTGGTGAGTAAATAATCCAACGATCGGATCGGATATGAGATGCGTCTACTTTGAAATGTAACCATTTAAAGCGCCGAGTAATCTCACACTACCGAATGCTGAACGTCATTCAGCAGTGCGCCATTGATTATAGATAAAAGACGAGCTTACGTGAAATTTAATTAATGATTTATTCAAAAGGCAATCATTTGTTGAATATTCATAGTAAAACCCCAAAGGCTGAGCAAAAATGATAGTTTAGTCGGTAGGCTAATCGCCAAGAAAACTGGATAGAATTTTAAAATGTCATCATTAAAGAAGTTGATCTTGAAGTGTAAATTTTTTTTCACATGATCTCTATTGAGGAAAAATTAGCCTATAGGCCAATTGAATTCTATTTTCTATTGTAATTCTATGGTGGTATTATTTGCACAACTGGCAACTGATCTGATAGAATTTGACACATATTGCAACAGAATCAACGAAACTGAAGCTAGTTATTTGAAGTTAATCGCTGATTTTAAACTTTAAGAATCACAGGCATACCATCCTATCCTGAAACTAAACCTAAGTCCAGTTACTGACTAAAATAAAGTAATCATGTCTAATAAATTTCTATTTCACAACCCTGTTTATAGCTGATACCGAGAGGTTATGTTCATAAAAAGACAAATACTTGGATTCATTACAATGCTGGTCAAGAATAACAAGTTGGGCATTATGTTTAATAGATGGGTCATATTCAATGATACATAATGATAGACCAATTCAAACTATTTTTTGTTAGTCTATCTCTTGTCTAGTCTAGTGAATGTGATACACTAAGTGGTATTTCAAATATCTATCAAACAACCAAATCATATAAATGCCAATCACATTGCTCATCCAGTTATGAACAATACTTTCCAAACCATAGGCAAGAAGACAGTGTAGATATTTTCACGGATAGGATTAGAGAACTAATGACTGATTGGATGAAGTCCTATTTAACCATACATTAAACAATCCATCCATTTCAACACCAAAATAGATACCTAATTAGGCAAATAAAAGAAACCATCTTAGCGCAGGCATACTCCTGATTGAATAGTGTTTCAATTGTACAATAACCACAATTAGGACTACTGTGCCTAAGATTCAAAGAATTCAAATTTATGTCAACTAATGACATGAACAACAAAATTACAATCTTTGAAATTTCATTCCTTTGTGTTAAGGCGTTCATGAAAACTATGAAATATCCAATAGCCAATGGGCATGGCGAATAAACCACACTGCACTGACTGACTGTTTGTGTGTAAGCTAAATTTCTCCATCTTTGCGAAAAATTAAAAAATCTTTTCAGCAACTTTCACTCATCTATCTCATTTTAAAGCTTTTAACTCACTTTTTACAATCAATCATGAACTCCTCCAAATCTAAATGAGTATTAGTGAAATCATGAAAACGATCCGAAGGCGAAGGAAGGCGAAGAGCCGCCGGAGCGAGGCAGGCACCTCTACCTGCTGTCCTTATGCCTCGATATCCAACGTAGAAAAAACATTCCTTAAACTATACTCAAAACCAAATATAACTAATCTCAAAATAATTTCAAACGTTACCTTATTTCTGTCGTTGAAATGTCAATTTAGGGAGTAAACTTTGCGGGACATCCAATGCGACAATCAAAGAATTTTTATTTCCGGGTCCACAATTGTCGAGATTGTAGTAGTATGCGGCGCGACGGAGTTTAGACACCTTACTACTTGCAAACTTTCCAGACGAAACCTCATTAGCTGTGAGTGATGAATTCTACTCTAGCATCCATTTACATAATTTTCTGAGATAGATTCAATGTACTTGTTCATATTTAAGGAAATATGAAATAACCTAATAGATGAAATATAAGATTTATCTGATGATAATCTGTTTAGAAAGCGTTCTATCGTTTCGGTCAGCCTCATTCATCGGTTAAAGAAATCCCCTCTAGATGGCAGCACGATGATTCTGGGGAATCCCTGTAAACAACATTTCTGCAAAATTTCGACATTAAAATGGTGCTGATGCTTAATTCACCGAAAATGGGGTCCAGCAACCTGCTGGCATCTTTTCTGAAGAGAAGAATGATCTCGTGTGATTCAATAAACAAATTTTCAAACCGAACTGTATGTACTGCTGCCTTTCAACGACGACAACAACGTCACCACCACCCGCCTGTTACTAATAATGCTAATACTACTACTACGGCTACCCGGCATTATTACAATATTCATACTGGCAACAGTGATTACATTAGTGACAAATCTAACCCAATGTCTTCGATATCTTCAACTGTAATGGCCAATCGATCATTTTCTTGTATCGCCTTCCATCGCCGGCCGCAGAAGGCAAAGCCAGATGACTCTGAACAGCACATTGTAAAATCATCGGAAAAACCATTTTCTGAGTTAACGCTTGGCCAAAAAGGTATCGTTCAACAAAGGCAAATTTGGCTAACTATCCTATCCACAGGGGCTGTATCAGAGTTAGCTACTATAAAAACAATAATCTATGAATCCAGTGTCTAAAGGGCCTGTAAATATTAGACACTGGATTAACAGATTATCGTTTTTACATTACCTACAACTCTGATACAAGCACCTGTGATCCTATCAGCATGTGTGTGTATGGATAGTTTTAGCCATTGTCTGCATCAATCTGTTCTTTTCTCTTGTATTATTGGTTCAGATTATGAAATATGAATGTCAATCTTGTTTCAGTGAAACAAACTGGAAAGGATGCTTCTTACACTGCTGTTATAGTTATCGGGGTTGGAATCACAGGTCAGAATTCACACTTCACTTTTTCAAATGATTAAATCATTCAACATCCAACGAATTTCTTATGATTTCCCATTAGGGGTGATGTTTTATATGATCGGTCGTGAGCTATTTTCGAATCAAAGCCCAAGCGGCGTTTACGGCAAGGCGGTTAAGGAATTAAAGCGAAACTATGATGTAAGTTTCTTTCGATTATCGATTTACTCTACTTCAAATAAATTCACCGAATCGATCCATCATGTTTGCATAGGTCACAGATATTGTTGGAGAACCACTTAAAGCGTACGGCGAGATGACCAGACGAGGAAGACGTCGTCACGTGAGGTACGCTCCGGTTTTCGAAAATCTTTCATTTAGATTTAATTCTGAGGCAATACTCAATTACTATTTTAGAATATCTGCCTTCAAGAGAAACTGAGAAAGAGATCAGTCACGACTCAGTCCGCAAAACCCAATGGATATGTTCTAGTTGATATGCTCACTATATTCATTTTGATTCTTTCCATCAAACTGGTGTCTTTCGAATCTCAGAAAATAAGTTGAATTTAAATGAAATTAATTCACCTTAGAAATAAGTCTGAGAACATGCTAATATGGACAATTCTACAGTGATTTCTATCATTTCAATAAATTAGGTGGATTATTTGTTTCCTTTAACCCTCATTTTAATTTGCCTAGATTGGAAATCTTATCCTAAATCTGAATAAATTTGTTTTGGTGTCTGATTTTGTCCATAATATGTGGCAATTTATATGAATAGGCCATGAAATATTCAGTAGGCAGAACATTTTGTATGGTTGGTCACACAATTCATACACTGCATTCCTTTTTCAGTCATATCGAATGGGTTGATAACAATAGTAAACGTCATATGAGAATGAAATTTTACATCGAAGGACCGCTTAACAAAGGCACAGTGCATTTAGAAGTTCATCAAGTATGTCTTAATCAATTAATCTGAATGATGAAGCATCAGAATGTATAGACATAATTATCAATAGTGACGCTAGGACAAGCTCAAATATAATTGCTTATCTGATACCAGTGAAAAATTTGACCGATGCTGACCATCATGAGACTTATACAAATTATGATCATACAGATCATTAATATTGCCTTCTTGATTTGCAGAATGAGAGTGGAAAATTTGAATATCGGTATCTATTCGTAGAATTTGAAGGCTATCCTCCGCGAACAGTAGTCATTGAAGACAATCGATAACAGATCTGCAGTTTATTGCTAATTATAACCATTCAACATTTATTTGAAGTGAATGGCGAAACCTGTGACCTTCCTTTCTTCTAAATGAAATGTGCTCTAAAAGTTATGATTGTAGTAATAATAGATTGTTTATTTATGCTTTAAATTACATTTTTGCTACATTGTCTCTAACTAGTTTGAACTAAAATAACTGTGAAAACATATGACATGTTGTATAATGAATTATGGGAGATAACAATACGACATTTATATCCAAATGAAATAAGTTGAATATTGTAAGCCAGTATACATTTTAGACAAAAACTAAACATACAATTATTATATGACAAGTATAGATAATTATGAAGATTTCATACAGTATTTTATTGATATTCCATGCAATGGTTACATGCGTACTTCATCAATTAAAAGATATTTTTATATCTGGTGAAGAGGTAAAATAAAGCAATTATTAAAATTTAATAGGCATCAATTATTGAGAGCATCTGTTTTCTGTGAACTAAGACATTCATGGAATAACATTAACATGGCACTGTCCAGTCACAGCAGTAAGTTCCTTTGAATTGAAACTAGCGATCAGCTGACGAAATCCGGTTCTTCTCGGGTACAAATCTACTGTTAGATGAGCTTCACTATGCGGCAGAACATCTCTGAAATACAAAACACTCATTGAATTGCTATCAATCAAAAGATAATTTTGGTAATTTCTCCCTATACAGAGCAGTTGATATAGAATTAGTTACCCGATTGTTATCTTGCGAGATCTCTGCAATCCTGGCCCTTCGATGAAGAAGAAATTCTTTGTAAGGCGTGTATTCAATGGATTTGCAAATGATATTTCACATGTCAGTTTGCTGCCAACTTTAACTTCTTCCAATGCCTATAAGCGATAATTTAAGTTAAGATGATTGATGAAAATTTTGAAAAAAATAAGCTAGACCTATGAGGGTGCAGATTACCGAAATTTTAAGATCAGGTTTGCTTAGTCTGAAGTCATCCTGCTCCGTGAACACTTGTTTTGTTTCTTCCACTGTAGCCATGCAACTGATTTTGATCGCTGCCTGGTCGACAAGTTTATTTAAGTATTCGTCTGCAGCTACAGTCATGATAATCTCATCATCTTCAAAAGAGAAAAAGAAAGTCTGAATGGTATTTTCTTTCAAACGGTGTTATTCCGTACACAGAATGTTAATCAAATGAAACTGATCCAGGCTGAAGTCGAGAAAATACACGGATCCTGTAAGATAAATCAAAACGAAAGAAATCCCACAATAATTTCAGCCAAAGATGAAAAGTTCTTGTCTAAAAGCGTATTAAAAACTACTAGCCATCATCAGTATATGCGAAACGTTGCTTAAATATGTATGCACTTTTACCCAGGAACTATGCATTTTTGGCTGAAATTATCTTGGTATTTCTTTCGTTTTACCTGTGTATGGTTGAACCTTGACATTATATCGTTGCGTTTTAATTTTACAAGCAATAACTCCAGTGTAATACACCACACAAGCTGTCAGTGTTACATTCACCGTACGGTTGTCACCAGTTATATTCCGGGCTCTCAGGGAAACTTCAAATGGTTCACCGATTAGAATACCATCTTTTTCAATAAGATCGAAAGCAACATCCTAGAATGGACAGACTCAAAATTTGGAGAGAAGAAATCATATGCTTTAAAAGTTGCAACAAAATATTTGTCACTACCTGTGGGTCAGCGGGTTTTAAGTCGGGTAGTGTTGAACATTCAAATGCATTCAGTACTGCTGCTCTTTCATCCCTTGATCCTGGAATTAAATTTGCAAGCATTATAAACGTTAGCATGTAATGCCTCCAAATATCCTGACTCCTGATCAGTTGCTGGTTGCTACTTTTTAATTAACCGAAAAATGTTCCAAAATCTACATTGTGAACCTTCTAAAAACTTGTACTGGTGTGTAATATCCTCTCTGTCGTCCAGTGGTCTATAACTGAAGCCTTTTCCTGGTCGTTTCGTGCTGATGTTTTTCCCAACTCTACAAGAAAGATTGTTCTATCAACCGTGCTGTTCATCGAGATTGTATTGTAATAGTTCGAAATAACATACATATTTTTCTGAAAGTTTTTGTTCCAAGTTCCATCACTTTGTTTTAACCAATTGATCCTGTCGGCATTAACCTCAGCAAAAATGAATGGGCCATCATACGGCAACTCGAGCATACCTTGCTTGATCGCTTCCAGAGAAGCTGGTCCACAACAAAACGTTCCTGATAAACGATTCAGAGAAGAGAATCGGACTAATAAAGCGAAGCCTTGTATATTTATGAATATGTCCAGCATATATTGTATCGATAAATTTGCACTTCTACCTTCACTAGTTTCCTGGGGTGTCGCATCAATTGCTTGCCAGCCACCATATCCTGAAGGAAGATCCGGCCGTGCCATCCACACATCATTCCACACGTGGAAATTCCTACAAAAATGCAACTTCTGATAGATGCATCTTTTTCACTGGCTTCACATTTCGGTGTTCAGCTCGTTGTCAATCATTAGAAGACCAAGTTAACAGAATCACCATACGTACCAAATAGAATCAGCATTGTATTCGGTCATTGGTGAGCCATTTGCATCCCAATGGGTGTCCACCGTTATGCTACCATCGGTGTCGTGGGCAGATGCAAAATTCGTTACACATCTACTGGGTATTCCTATTGCTCGACACACTGGAATCATATAGGCTAGGCTTGAACATAATACCCGCACAACAGCTCAACTAATGCTATTTTGATAATTTCAAGATAGGTTTTACCAACCTGATTGACACGGACGTACGTACCTGTAGTCACTAATCCAGAGAATACCCAACATTGTCCATATCTAACTGACTGTTTGGTCCTCCAGAATTCCTCAATGATTGCCTCACTACCTGTCCATGCTATTGGATTAGTGTATCTTCCAAAGTCTCCGGACCAGTTACCAACCAGTAGACCTCCTTCATCTTGAGTGTTTACCTAAAATACGTACACTATCACGTTGAATAAATGATATTTTGCATTTTCTTTTCTTTTTGTATCCTGAAATAGTCGCTCTTATCTATCTGATTGATCGATTGATTTACAAACCCGCTGGGAACGAAACAGGGGCTTGACGAAGTATGGAAATTTCGGTTCTGATTCGTGTAAATAAATGCCCATCCAGCATGAACCGGCAAACGACTTACTGGGGTTAATTTTTGTCGGCTGCCTAATTTGATACATCGAGATTTGGAAATAGTTGTAATGTAATCATTATTACATTGTCCATTTTTTATACTTTGCGGCGTGTTCCATTTGTAAAAAAAGGCCGAAAGCTTCTTACGTTTTTCCGGTAGATAAATAAAAGTCCATGTATATATTGTAATATATTTTGACTAGGTTTTGCATTTAAACATGACGATTACTGGGTACTTACAATGGCTGAGATCTTCCGTACAACATGAACAGGACTTCCTCGCAATCGATATGGCATTTTAGCTCGATCCAATAGATAGAATACGCAATCCAACACAAAATCTTCAAACTTAATTGAAACAAAACAGAAAGCTAAACAGACAATACTGAAAGCGCATCAGATTTGCAAAGCACTTGTATTGCCTAGTACTAACACAAAGTTTCAAAGAAAGTAACAATTCCATGTGAAATGTTCAAAATTGAATAAGACGTGAATAAATTGATAGCGCAAGTTTTTAGATGGTTTTCGTAACGTACCTGAGCAAAGTTCCAGGGTTTGGCAAATATCTGTCTATGGGTTCCTGCAAATACCATTCCAACATCGTTGAGGATGTATTCTTCTCTTCCTTCTTCATCGGACATATACGTACCATCATCTGAGTAAGTAAATTCAAATAGCTCATAGAGAGTCTTCGGTAACTGTCTGATTGGAGTTTTACGCATAAACAAAATCGAAGTAAATCCGCGGTACAGAGTCCACACAATTGAAAATCTGCGCAGTTTCATTTTTCATTTTTTCTTTTCTTCTATGGATTCTTGAAAATCGAAGTAGTTGATAACCGAATTGAATTACCTACCTGGGCACCATGGATTAAAAAGAATATAAACTGGATTTTTATGGAAATAGCGATACGCTTTTCCATTTGGCTTGTATTTCAGGAATGTATCCACTTGAAGACTCCATTTTCCAACGATGCAATCATATGGAGTAGAAACGGCAATAGTGACACCGTTAACATTATGTGATTTAATTTCAGCGGTCCATCGTCCAGGTTGGTCATAGTCGGATAGTACAATAGTAACGCTTGTTCCTCTACTGGCTTTTGGACTTTCACCTAAGAAAATTATTAGCAGAACCTCACTTGGAACAAGCTACTCATAATTATTTACCAGACAATAGGATAGAAACTTACTGGTCTCAAATATGATTTTGAGATCATCCTTGATGATTTCAAATGGTCGAGAAAGTTTTAAACTGAGATTGAATTTTCGTCCTCGGCGTATGACGAGACTTGCAGGCCCGCTGCCGTCTCGACTATTCTCAGAAACTTCATATTTATCTGTGTGATGATCGGAAGTATTTTGAGGGATATCTAGATCAACATCAAGAATTCGGAGCACATCTTTATCTTCATCCGTGATTTCTGTATATAAGATGGATTGTAATGACATTTATAGCATATATACGTATATACATTTTATGCAATGCATAAGAATTAGTTTGAACAGAGGATCCTTGTACCAGTACATAATGAGGGCTCATTATGTATACAAATTACTGTAGATAATTTGGCACTTTAATAACTTATCTTCTTGTTACCGTCAGCCTACGCAAAAACATTACGAGTATAATTCTTTAAGTTGATCTAGCAAATTCAATGATTCTTTTAAGTTTTAGCTGCGTAGAATAGTACGCTTTTTAACGCTGATAGAACCTGAGAAAATACGTGATCAAAATTTCTTCACATCTAGGTAAAATACTGTGATTGAAAGGCAGAACAAAACAATCCATTAGATGCAATGCAGTAGACTTCCTTTTTTCCTAGGTAAATTACTTAAATTTTGCCATTACGAGTTTTTGTCTCTAACTTTTACTAATTATTCCTCATGGTGGAAATAGAACTCATTCGTCCAACCGTTAACGTATAATCTAGTTTACGTCCAT
Source organism: Tubulanus polymorphus (assembly GCF_964204645.1). Taxonomy (NCBI): domain Eukaryota; kingdom Metazoa; phylum Nemertea; class Palaeonemertea; order Tubulaniformes; family Tubulanidae; genus Tubulanus; species Tubulanus polymorphus. Next base: position 6,868,558 of record NC_134027.1, on the reverse strand, counting down.
GGTCCAACTAAGAATTGTTTGAAATTTTGCCTGTTTACCTTCATATCCAGGAGTAGTAATCAGTGGATCAGGTTTCCTATCTCTTAAACGACTTCCAGGGGGTCCAATACAACATGTTGTGTATCTTACAGTCGCATGGCGAAAAGCGTCCGTTACACGCGATGTATTCGGCATTTTGCAATGACAAATACTTGTTACAGCTCCCATGATGGTAAAAATTCTGCGTGCTTAATGGGGGTAAATTTTGCTACAGATCAGAAGTGAACCTATGACCAAGATTGAGGAAATAACTAATTTGTGTCGACTGTTCGCATGGCTGTTTTGATCCAATTATCTCCTTGTAATTACTCCGTATCCACAGATTGTTACATGTACGTAACGAGACCATTTACCGAAATGATTTTAACTACCATTGATTGCAGCTAGCAAAAAATTCAAAGGTTTCTTTTAGTTATCATGAAAAATATTTATTTTCAAAAAAGTGTTTCATACAATGCATCAATATAGAAAACAGTGAACCCAGTTCTGATAGACGCAGTGTATACTATTCAAAGCCTAATAAATGCTACTTAACAATAGTTCTTTTTCGATTTCTAACCAAATTGTTCCAAACAGAATTACAAAATAACTGCAATACTACAGTATTAGATAGTATGAATTCTACAAAAATGTATCTCATGTAAGTTACCCGAATGATTGAATCAATTTTGTTTGTACATGTAAATTAATCATAATCACAGAATTACAGTGATTTGTAGCTATACTGATAATTACAGCGTCAACAAGTTCCATTGTATAATGTAGGTCGGTGTATGAAATCCTTCCATCCTAAAATGGTATCACAGCTAACACAAAATATTACAATTCTAGAGATGAGAGAAATCCTCATAGTGGTCAAACGATGCGCCAAACAAATGACACCGAACATCAGGCGAAATCATACAAATATCTCATTATCTCAAAGTCAACAGTCCTACAAAGATAAAAGAGAAAATTAGGGGTCCAGAAACATCTTACCCACTAGGTGAAATGCTTGACAATCCAATTTCAATATTCAACACCCCTTGGACAAGAAGTGAATGCAACTGGGATTCAAATCCCAAGTGGGCTAAAAACATCATTGTTAAATCGTTGGAATTTATACAGGTAAGTCGCTTTATCTTAACTCTCACCTAGAGATAGAACGAATAAAATCCAAAGAAACAAGACATTTATATCGTGGAGCATCGAGTTGATCATCACCGCCTATCTGTCCTAATAGTTGCAGAGTAACTAAGGTCGAAATCTGAAATAATTTCATTCATAAAATATTAAGAAATCTGAATACAATTTGACTACCAGTATTCATCTGTCATATAATATTCTACATTGTATTCCTTAGCCACCTGGGAGTAAAAGTATCCAGTTGGTGCTACTTTTTCCTCTATGATTGAATAGAAAATAGCCATCATCCGATCTAAAGGGAACGCCTTCGGTCCAAGTAATTGATTATTCGTCTGCAGATGAAAATATCAAAGGGTGATTCATATCTTTTGCTCTATGTTCAGACTTCTATCTAAAGTTCATTTTGTTTTGAATATCAAATTTCTTTATACGTGAACTAAATACTTACACGTTCAGCCTTTTTCTTCATGAGATTCATCCGTTTTGACATTTTGTCATCTCTCTGCAACAATGACATAAATACTTTCAGAACATCAACATACTTAAATCATAGCATGTGAAACTAGAATTCAGATTCTTACTCTGTACCTTTGTAAAGAATCTTCGATCACTTTTAGCAGGGTTATACGAAGCTAAGTAAGCAGCAATCAGCATAAACTTGGAATAATAAGGAAGCTCCAGGTGGATACGAGACGATAAACCCTTAATTTTAGCATCACTGTCTAATGATTGTTGCAACTTTTCCCACTGCACACTTAAAACAACGATTAAATCAACATTTTTCACATTAAATATGCAAATAACATCATGCCATTGGTAAGCTGTATAGGGACCGCTCACCTTGAAACTTCGCGAAGGTAGACGGTATGCAATGCCTTCTTTAAGTGTGGCTCTATTGCTCTCCATAATTTACGACTTTCATCAATCGTTGCTACAAAGTAATGTCCATTTACACATTTTACAATGTAGAGCTACAATATTCCCATACATGTGCTACAAAATTGATATCCGTTTAAAGTCTAATGTGACACCTGCCAGGCCAAACATACCTTCTCCTCTTTCGATCGGTTCAACATACTTCAGAAAATTCAAACTAGCCTAAAATGATTATTTCTACATTCAATTGGGATAAAACACATTTCACAGTAAACATTTGAAACATTTCAGCTTACCAGATGACGCAGTTCTTTCAGATCATGACATGCGGAGATAAAAACACTTAACAATAGATTCAGATACGACATGTAAAATGGCAGAGGATACCCATCAGGACAATCAATAGCAAGAATTTCTAAAAGTTCATCTGAAAGAAAATGTCCAAATGAAATTTTTAGCATAAGAGTTACTCTATCGAAACATGAATGACCATGACTTCATACCTTTAGAATAATCTGGAAACCTAATCTGGAATGGTTCTAAACACCCAGTCCCGCAGCGAAATTTTTCCCAAACAATTTCACTGATCTGTATAACACATATATTCGCATCAGCCTGAAAAGAAAACGATAATGCAAAAAATACCAAAACTAATATCACACCGATATTTGAAATCAACTGGACTTACGAGTTCTTGAAGGCGTAATAATACAGGAAGCATGTGGGAGTCGGCATCTCTTAACCTTTCAGCTTTATCTAAAACCTCAAAATGTATATACATCACTCAAGTTTAAATAAAAGCAGTGTATGAAGGTGATCAGAATTGGCATCTACGCACAATTTCTTGTTAAAGTCTAACGAAAGCATATTCATGTGTCATTAATTTCTTCGATCTAGCCATCACCTTAATATTACCTCTTCTAGTAATGCAAGCATCGCAATGTTTAGGTTTTTCGAATAAGTTGACAGTGGAGAAAATAAATCACTTACAATATAAATCGTTTCTTGGGACAGATGTTTTTCTTCTATCAGCCTTTTCAAGTGCAATACGAAGTCATTCGTGTTGTCACATCTTGTGTATACTTTATAATCATTTCCAGGCGACGGAGTCACTCCCGATAATGTATTCAACACATGTTCATATAATAAACGTTGATTGTAACATTCGACACAATTCACATAGACGTGCTGTAACTGTAATATAATGATGATAACAATAATTCATTTATCCGTTTTCAATTATTATAATTGTACAGTAGTGATACAAATACAAAAATTGAAGATGGAGGCATGAAGAAACGTATTAAGGTTTATAAGATTTTCATGCCACCCTCGTACATCCAATCACACCACACTCACACAGAAATATCTAAGTGCCAGATGGCAGAAACTGGCAATATGGAAACATTAAACGTAGCAAATAAAAGGAGATACTGTTTGAAAGCATGTTTAAATTAAAAACAGGAGGTACATTTATATCGTAATATCAACTTTTTTATCTTTCATTTGCATGCTATCTTTCTATAATATCAGACATGGTCAGAAACTTTACTTTTAATGTATTCATTATACTTTTGACCACATCTGTTTTTCCAGTAGCTGTGTGTCCATATATAAACAATGACGGAGCTGCAATTTGGTCTCTCTGAAAATAAAATCTGGATGAGGTAAATTGTTTGCTCAACTAAGGTACATTTAATTACAGAAGGCACTAGATTCATTAATCTGATGGTCAATGCTCACGTACAGGCCCAAATAAAGACAACAACAGTTGAATTTGTTTATCTCTACATGGCAGCTTTTCAAATAACGATACAACATCACTTTCAGGATACCCATAAACCATAGCCATATCGAATGAAATTCTGAAAGATATATAAAAATTCCATTAATCATAATTAATCATTTATTAAGGCACAGGCAAGTAAGTAGTCATAATAACATTTTTTAAGTGCACCATCATATGTCAAGTCATTATGACATATGTAGGTGTATTGTAGAGAATACACAGGTACCTTCCTACTAAGCCTACAACCTGCTATATTCCTTAAAACAATATTTATTAAATTGGTAAGCCCCTGGTATAGTCTAGTACCTAGCTGTGATTCCTGTTGTAGGGGAACCTGTAACAACAGCTGGTATTCGGACTACTCCTACAACACAAGGTTTATACGTGACCATGGTGAATGCTGCCTTAGTTAGTTACCTAATCATTGGTGGTAAGCTTTTTATAATCGGATGGGCTTACACCAACTGTGGTTTGTGAAAATATCCGATCGTGAAACTAAACCACAGACAGGTTACTGACTAGGTGAATGCTGATCTTCACTAGATTAGATAGTTGCCAAATCGTTGGTGGTACCCACCCCTTTATAATTGGATATATTGCCGGTGGGCTGCTAAGATCGTGAGACTGAACCACACAGGCACAGAAAAGAGTTATTGTGAATAAGGAGAGGAGTAAGCAGGGTAAGTAGACTTAAGAAAGCAGCATCAGAGCTAGGAGCAAGCAATGGCAGGGCCTGGGAATGGGGGATGGGACAGGTCTACTTTTTTTAAATATAAAGGCCTAAATAAATGTTGACTGCAGTCTGCACATGTCATATCAAAACTTATACAATATAGAAATGATAAACATATCACTGATGATTATGCAGAATTTAACCATTTTACCTTGTTTTAGGCCTAACTTTCTTTTAATCTATTAAGCTATCAATATACCGAACTAATTAATCAACGAACTTTTTAGCTCATTCGACAAATGTCAACACCAAAAAAGTCACCACACAGACTCACTTCCTCACCACTCGACCTTCACAATTCTGTCGCGCAGCTTCATTCAGATTTTCGCGCCATACAGCGGCCCATACAGCCACCAATCAAAAAGACGACCACGCCCATTCGAAAATGATTCCATTGGGTCGTATTTGACGATTTTGCACATTAGTAGATTGATTGAGCGGAGTTCGAATCCCAAATTTTTAAAAATATATCGCGTTATATATAAACAGATCATAGAAATGTAATCTATGGAGTTAATGATGACGACGCGCATGGTCAGAAAATTTATTGTTTTCGATTTTCGAAAAACGCACTGAAGTCGGATGCGGAAATCAAAATTTTTCCCGGGATTTCCCAATCGCGCCGCGATGTGGCTCTATCTATTTCCGGGTTTTCGTTAGTTACCTGCGGGTACATTTTTGTTTAAAAATGGCGATGCTCGAAATTTATAACCACCCTGAAGTTCGGCGATATAAGGCCCATTTCTGCTCGAAAGCCACTTTCTTTATCATATTCATTTCTCTCGTATCATTTATTGCTCCATTTTTTGTTGTATATAAAAGTTTCGGTAAGCTTTCGTGTTTCAAAATTCTATAGAAAGCCTTGAAAACATTCCATTCATTCAGATCAAATTAAGTTTATTGAAGTGGACAATCGTGCTATGGTGTGTAAATATTTCTTCAATTTTGGCTTTAATGACATTTTTAAGGCTTTTGGAAGAAGACAGATGTCTACAAGGAGCAATTGCAGGTGAAATTTCAGCACAATATCATCTTATTTCTCGAGACGCCAAATGGATATTTAACATGGAGCACTTACAATAATTTCAACAAAATGCAGCAAAACAATCTACGTGTTCCATTAATCAAGGTATTCATTAGTAACTTCAATTTGCCTAAATTCTTCATAGTTGAACAACAGGTTAGCTACTGACATGCAATAATTGTTTCAGTCAAGAGAAGTAGACAAGAATGGTGATGGTATTAATGACTATCTGTCTCTGAACTTACAAGTGCCTTTAGCAGATTCTGAACAGATTTATGGAGTCAAACTACTTCTCACATTTTATTCAAGTTTGATGGTAAGCTTGATTTTTCATACATACATCATTTTGTATTTTTCAAACACCAGACCTCCATCTCTCATCAGTGATATGGATAATGATTCGTCAAAATCTTTTTTGTTTCAGTTACGTCCATTATTTTATATGCAAAGCCTTGGTTATGTGAATCATGAAAGCCGTTTGCCTGGAGCAGATTTCAGCTTCATTTCAGATTTGGTGTGGGTACAAAAAACTCCCTTAAAGCACCAAGGAACTGATATTCGATATGATGTAGGTATATGATCAATTGGTTTACTGGTAGATTAATATGATGTGCATCTTTAGAGTAGTTTTTTTGCTACTTTTAGTCACCACCCATTGATGGCAACAGTGCTTATGTTGAAGCGTTTGATTTGCAAAAAATTTTTTACGATTATCAACAAAGAAATGGTATGTAAACAACAGGACCCAGTTCCACAGTTCAGTGCTAAGATTTGACTCAGAGTTAACTCATTGCAAATTTCAACTAATTTTAGCTCTTACTCACAACTGTGGAACTGGGTCCAGAATACTTATGATCCCAAGTATTGTAAAATCTTTCTAAGAAAATAATATCTACCATGATTATAAGATTTGAATGGATCATTTATGTATATTTTGCAGTGAGTACAAGACTGGAGAATATTTACCCGGTTTGGATGTCAGGCCGAGGATCTGGTCAACCATTTACTATTAATGGCACAATTATCTATCCAACGCCAACAGTTGAGTATCCTTTTATCCAAAAATAATCGAACCAGCCTCACAAACGATAGTTATATTTGACTAATTGAAGAAACTATATTAACTGATTTGAATTCATGCAGATAATGTCCAAGCAGGACTTCGGAAACCTCATTACAAAAAACTTCTTCAGGGGACCAAAAAATCTGTTCGTTATAACCTAAACTTCGTTATATCCATTGAGGATTTATTGAAATTGTCGTATTAGGGACAAATTTCTAGGTTTTTAACCGACAAATTGTTACCCCCGAGGTTGTTATAATGAGTTTCCACTGTTCTATCATACATAAAATAAAACTTCTGAATGAAGAAACTGATCTGAATGAGGAAATATTGACGGAAATATTACATACATTGATGGATTTGATTATTTTCTTTTATGATAATTCTACAGAATATACACCGGATTTTGGCAGACCTTGAAATGGGGATTCATACAGTATATGCCAGTACTCATCGTCTTTTTATACGGTTTCAATCAAATAAAATGGTTCATTTTCAACAATCATCTGTTCCCATGCGTTGTTGATAATCCATTGAAATCGCATCAACAATGAATATGATTTCGTAGTCACGTAAATGAGAATTCAAGTTGCTAGTTAGCCATTGTTCTGAATAGAATACTGCCTAGGTAATTCAGACACGAAAGCAATGAATATGTAGACTGAACATGATATGTTTAGTTGAATCATTAACGACTGCGTGTGTCAGTGTCTGAAAATGTGCCCTTAACCCTTTCAGTGCGATTACACAGCATTGCAACATGTAAATAAGTGATGAACTTATATCTAGTTTTTATCTCTATTGAAAGATGACAGCACCTTTCAAAGACAGTGAAATAATAGTAACTTAAGATAGTACAGTGTAGATCCAATATAGCGGTATGCCCATTGTACACCGCAGTGGGGTGGAATTCTTTTTTAAATTTCAAATTATCTCCCAAACTTTTGGGTATTAATTAGTCTGTACTAAAATGGTTAATGAATTATAATTCATAATTTTGCAATCCCATTTCACAAGAAAAAACTTACGCTACATTCGACTCTGCTTTATTCGGAACTGATTTACTCTTATTTTCACATATTTCATATTCGTTGGTAAGTCCATATTTATTCAGGTCAAACCTAGATAATTCATGTATAACGCAATCAACAACTAAGTATTTTCAAAGTCATATCTAGGCTTTATTTAAAGTAACACACCAAGGTATGGGTTGTATGACCACTGGGGGTAATTATGACAATAATTATGTAATTTGGGATGTGGAAAATTGAAAGCCATCTTACTGGTATTTCACTTAAGCCCTGGGCTCGGTTTCACAAAAAAGTTAAACTCAAATTTTTGGTGTAATTGCCAATGGTTACTTCATGTTTTCGATGAGGACAACAATTCAAACTTAACCATTTTAGGCTTAAACTTTTTCGTGAAACTGGGCCCTGAACACACTAGGCAAATTTTGCTGCGAAATCTGTAATTGCAGACGCTTTGGAAAGAAAATCGCATAGTGTTCAGGGCTTTAATCCATATAAAAATCACCGGTCAAGATACAATTTAAGTGGAGTTGATTGTATTAAAGTTTTAATTCTAGTATGAGGTTACTAAGCACAACCAAACTGCCTTCATTACGTAATCTAAATGATGTAACAGATGGTGGACATGTTATCATATTGATTATGTTCTCACTGCTGAATTTCATTAACAGGCTATTAGAATGTTTTGAGTTCATTTATAGATTTATATAGTTTTGATTCACACAAAGACAATTTAGTGTAGTCTGTCATAGACCGCAGGGGTGGATCCAGGAATTTTGAAGAGGAGGTGCACGTTTCTGAGAAATCCCTTTAATTGGAGGTGAAGCTGACAGTGCAAGGGATGCCCATTACTGGGGGTCAGGGGGTAAAAAGAATTTTAAGAATTTATTCTGAAGTTGTCTGTAGTACAAATGTTAATGTTACAGTAAGGTAGTTTTAAAGCTTTCTTTTTATCAAACATGAATATGAAAACAATATAACCTTTTCAATTTTATCCTTCATGGATGGAGCGTTGAGATTGTGGCTACGTACATATGGCACTTAGTATGGTATCGAGCCAGTGAACCGAGTCGGTCCTGTGGCCCATTGATTCTCCCATGGAATTATCTAAACGTTGCATTTGCTGGCGCTATATCGTTTCAGTAGGTGTTAGCTGAAAAGCATCATTCATTTGATGGCATATTTTATTGTTTGAAAAAATATCTAGACATTTAATTCGACCATTCGCCCGTGCACCCCCCCCCCCACCCCAATCCACCCCTGGACAGGACATGAACTAAGCTGTAAATTAATAAAAAAAAGACAAAATAAATCTTCATTCTGATTATTTTATCAATTTCGTGTAGTATCTTTTTATTTTGAAACTGTTAAGGTTATGACATACCATTATTTAGTATTATAGCTAGTCTTGTTATAAAAGTACGTATATGATATTGGCAAAGTACAATGAAATGTTGGTATGTGAATTTAGTCAGCTTGATGTCGTCATCAATCCAGACTTAGCGCTTACTGTATATTGTCCGAGATATATAATTCATTTTAATAATAATGTCGGAATTCATTTTAAACTGAACAAACAGTCTGTGTAAGCTTCATTTCATGTAACAGTACCCATTTCAATACATGTATAAACATTCACGCGCAACGTTCGCATAAGTGAAAATGGATGTATGTATTTTTTTCATAGATAAATGTAGTATATATAGATGAAATTGAGGAAAAATATCGAAAATATTTTTGTACGAATAATTCTTGATGTAATAAAAACTGTTTATTTATAAAATAAGCAAAAATAACTCATTTTTCTATGTGTAAATTTGCTCGCAATTCCGAGTCTTATTATCATATATAAAGATACATGTAGTAAAAAACCAGAACGTAACTGATGAAGATGACTAGAAAGTTCAACAACCGATGTGTCCAGTAAACGGACGAATTCTTAAGATGAAACGCATTCGCAGGAAATGCGATGCATGAATATATGGCCCAGTTAATCGACTTCGCATAGGAACCCGGTCAATTCAGTGCCATCGATGAAGCATTTTCAAAACTGGATACCGGATTATTTCATCGGTTCGTAAATATTCATTGGGTATCAAAAATATCTATGTATTTATGATTTCATGTATCAAAAATACCTAAAAAGGATGTATTTGTGATTTTTTGTATCAAAAATACATAAAGAGGATGTATTTTTGATGTTATGTACTTTCAGTTTGTTTTCGTTTGCTAAATTCATGTGCGATGGCGGTTTGAATGGTCCTTGAATAAAATCATATATTTCAGTCCAAACGACATAATCAAATGCATTTGTTACCGTCTGGTATATCATGTATATAGATATATCATTCCGCATTAACAAATTCCACATATGTTAGGGTTTATTGGGTACTTAAAAAATCATTTAAAATTCAGTATTCTAAAACTTCTTGGGCTGTAACAGCGGGTCCGTGTTAGGGGGGATGGGTTTGCCCGCTCATCTACGAAGGTCCGCCCTAATGACAGTTAATTTGGGCATCAATTTAAAAAGAATTCAGTGATTGTTGATCCTTTTTCGTAAATTCTCGTTTCTGATGCTTTCAAAACTTAATATTATCAACCAAAACTTACTTGATTGGGAAAATGAAGCAACTCATGAAAATGTCTGTCCTTTCCACCCATCTGGGAGTGCTAGAAGCCGTGAACTTGCTTCACTAGCATCTGATTTTCAATAATCTTCTGGGGGAGCACTCCCAGGACCCCGATTAAAACCAAGCCCTTTTCATTGCGAGGATCGAACCCCATTGGCTGGCTACGTACGGTCGTAATTCAAATCCGTCTCTACTAATGGAACCTCGGCCGGAGAAGTAAACCCACATTCCAGACTCCTCCAATTTTTCCAAAATCCATAAATCAAAACGCTAAGAAATTAGTCAAATATTTATGATATTTCATTTGAGCAGCAATGATTAATATACAATTAAACAAATCAATAAAACTAAAAGAATCCGCGCACGTTACTACAACATGTTCAAGCACAATCAAGATTATTCACCGTATGCGAACTGTTAAAATTTGTCGTAGCTTCAATGTCTATTTCACTATAATTCGATACTCCTTCCAATCTAGATATAGGACTAGAAACAAACAGATAAAAAAAATCAATTTTCAGAGATACAACAGGTATACATACATATATAGACGAGTCGTCTAGTCTACGCGGTATAAAAGAGTATTTTTACGGCTAAAAACATGATTATTGTACGTATGAGTAAGCTATAATTAACGATGACGCTTAAAAACAAATTGTCTGGGTTCCTTTTGATCAAATCAATGTGACGTCATATGGCGAGCACACTTCCTGGTGCTAAAAACAGACGCATTATATCAAGTCTGCATTATCATCGCATCGCGTACCGCTTGATTCTGATCGTATGCATTTATATACTTCTTATTGATGCATCGTCATGGTGGTCTAAGGTGGTTTTGCGTCATTATATTTATTCAGGGAAATGCATATCACTACGATGATAATATATAACTATTTATACAGTCTAGCCTTGCTCGGTATCGTTATCAAATTCAATGTCTTCTGAATTGACCGGTACTGGGGTACCGAACAAGTCGAAGTCTATATTTGAGCATTTTATTGAGCGGTTTTTTTTCGATCAAACCTACACGTTAACAAGATGAGTATCAAAACATCGTTTGAGCGTTATAATTAATTGATGACTGAATTATAATACGGACACGAATCAATCGAGTTAAGATAAGCCAACATATCTAAAGATAAAATTTATACGTAAGCTATGAAGAATTTTTCGACATCGGAAAAATGCACTTCGGAGACTCAAATCTAACTAGCCCACAGCTTCTGCTGGCCACTTCAATTGCTTTATCAAGCCTCCTTTCCCGCGGGCATATCCACCATAACGGTCCAAAAGTAAGTCGCGTTGAGACGAACGCCATCCGATTTGCTGTGCTGTGGTGCGTGGGAACGGACGCGGAGAGGGTAACACTTCAATATATTCGTGTGTTGGTGTAATTGGTGGTAACTTCAGTGGAGTCGGGATTTCTCTTGGTGGACGCTCCTTCCGTAGAGTTTTCAGTTCATCTTTCAGGAGCTGAAACCAAAACAACCACGGTCGTAACTCAACCGAAACTATACAACGTATATACGTAAAACGGTACCAAATGGTTTTATTCTACATTTTCTGGTGTCACTATCCCATATAAAATGGCCTCCTAGAATTATCTACTTTTGATAAAGTTTAACTAATCAAAACTCAAAGCGAGGAACATTCAAACACATTAAGTGTTACGACATAATTACCTCTTCTTTTGATGTCTTCAAGAAGTGCCAGACATTGTCCCAACGCTTCGAGGCATTTTCTTCATGGTGGACGTGTGCCTTCCTATAAGAAATCAACAGAAGAAATATGTATATAGATTGAGAAAAAATCAAATAAATACGATGGACTTTCCACTTGTCTTTGCATGGGCAAACATGGCCTTCTAAAGGAATAGAAATAGTCATTAGAAATAGTTGCTAATGAATGACAAAGGTTGATCATTTCTGTAACCGTACCAGATTTCGTCCTGCGCAACAAAATTACAGCGAGCCTGCACTCGTCCCAAGCCGTCAGATTGAGGAGCAGTCATCGTTGTTTCTAGATGCCTGATGTCAATATTTTCGTAATATTCCTTGAAAACCAATTTGAGATTGAAGTGTATATAATACGTATGACGTTGACCTAGTATACGTATATCATAATGAATAATGTATACTGGTATACAAGAGCCATGGTAACAAGACGCCAACAGTACACCGTGCTGTCAACTAACAGTTAACTGTCAAAGACGGGTTTGTGGCGGCATTGGAACTGTGACAACCTTTGATTTGGAATGTATACCACAATAAAGTCATGACCATGATTGCTGCTTGAAAAAAAGATATTTGAAATGTACATCAGAATTATCGGCCATAAATATGGGCACAGAAAATTAACCATCAAACAAAATTTACATAAAACAGTATTCAATTGTTGTAATTTCGGTGATATGATAATGCTGGCATAGAATCTGGCCTAAATTATACAGCAAATTGATAGAGAGAAAATCTGTAGGCCTAAAGAAAATTTACATACGACATTTCAATTTAACTGTAATCATAGCTTGGTTTAAGAGCAATGATATCCTGCAATCACTTAAATTCATGGTTTTGACAAGTCTATTATCATTTGTAGGCAGGTCTAATCAGTGAAAAAGTAATGGCCGGGGTTCGAACCTCATTGAGTCAGCGCGGAGGCGGCATTCGGTTATTTCCGCAGCCATTCGTGATGTCTCGTTAAGGCTGCGCACCAGACATATGCGCAATGGTTTAAAAACATGGCCGACGCTGTCTCTTCTAAATGTGACACTCGAAATTAACGAAATACGGCTCTAAAATATGAGCTTTACGGAAGAAAAACTTGATGACGCGTTTAACCGTTATCGCAGCAATTCGCTTACAACCCCTTCATGTTAGACATGCTGTTATGGTTTAGTGTACTCGGTGAGTAAGCTGAAAAATTACTATTTTTTTTCCGGTCATGATGTTATTGTTAACCCACTCGCCAACCAAAACAACAATACTGTGTGATGATGGTAGCCAAAAATGACTGTATAGTGTCAGCAGTGTCCGATCGATCAAAGCAGCGGTAACAAAGCAGTGCACTGTCAACTGTTGCTGATTCCCTCCTGCTTGGCCTTATAATATGAAACCGAATATTGGTTCTTAGATTTTCATTAAGAAAAATTACCTTGTTTATTATGTCCCAAGTCCAAAAGAATTGCTTTCATTAATTATTCAAGTTGTAACGTCAACGAAGTTGATTAATTAGCCTATAGGCGTATACAATATTGATGTGATTATCTGGTGTGTTAGAAGTCAAAACTTCCCATTTTCGATATTTTAACCAATGCTATTACCAACTGGAACCATCATTTGTTTTTTAGACAAGCAATATTAACTGGTACCTGGTAATTGAAGCCAATTTGAAACTTAAAATTACCATTAAGGCCTACCCTAATTTGTCTTTTTTTAAGTTCAGAAGTGATTGTCAGAATTTATCACGTTCAAGCACAATTCATGCATGCATGACTCCATAATAATAATACCCCTAGAACCGGCTCATTTATCTAAGTTAACTTAAATTATCCTTATTTGATACCTACCCAGTAACCTATTGGTATTCAAGGGTTTGCATCATGAATATGCATGATCGATCTCTGCTATGGAATTAGGAAGTGAAATCAAATTGCCAGAATCTGATTGAGATTAATTAGCCTATTAAGACTTTGATTGTGGAATAGCCCATTCAAAGACACATGACAGTTTTTGCACCTAGTTTGTTATGAAGTCTTATTTCTTTTCAGTTGCATTGCTGTATGACACAGTGCTTTCCGATGGTAAGAAAACTTTTCATCTTTCAGACATTGTTGCACAATACAAAAAAGGGGACAAGAGTCTTGAGACTTAGGTCCTATAGAAATATTGGGAATGTTACCAGATAGACCTATGTTGTTTCTATCTGCATTTGAAGGATCTCTCACTTCCAAAAATGACCTAGGTTTATCCCCTTGCAGGTCTATCTCCTGAGTCCACGCATAGCGGCAAGTTCAAAATATTGTAAACCCTAATGGGGGATTATCTCAATATTCTGAGGCATACCTGTTATCGATGATAAAAACACTGGGGTCATCAAGTATAACCTATGCCTCAGGGATCTTACACGGTACAACCCTGGGTCAGTTTTTATCGTCAGTATTAGAGATTTACAGTATTAGGTATGTGTCCTTGTTGGCTAATTGGCGAGATTATTGTTCTGATTGCTTGCAGAATGGCCGGTGATAAAAATACTGTATGGCTTTCAGTTCAACACGCTTGTAATCATTCACGATCAGTCAGTGGTGTGTAAATGATTATTGAGGGCAATCGAGTTTCTTGCCTTGTCAATTGCTGGTCAAACTCTTTCACAACACTTCAGGCAATTTAAACGTCCTGTTTCATGAAATTGCTGAAATCTGATGTAGTCTTGTAGCAATCCCTGTCATTATTCAACTGAATTGTCATGTACTGTATGAGACTTTCTTTTAGAATGTACAATTTTTGGTATAGGCCTATTATCAACTTTTTGCTGGACTAGACGGTTGATCTTCTACTAAAACACATTGTTCAATTCTTTATTTTCAGTATGTTGCCATACATATAACACATCACCAGGGGAAATTATTGCTGCATCGAACCCCCGAAATAAGGACTGCCATGACAAATACAGTTACATTATACGTGCAGATGGGAACTATAACATAGTGCTCAATTTTACCCTAATACACGGCTTCAAGCCACGCCAAAAATTTAGCGGTAACGCTAAGGAGGACACGTCATCTGACTCGTGCTGGTCTAAGTTAGAGATACGTGAAATTCAAGCGGACGGCAAGGAATTTATAATGGAAGTCATCTGCAATGATGTAAAAACGCCAAAAGTCTTTCAAACTAAAACAAATCTATTAAAATTAACTTACATGTGGACACCTGGACATCGAAGTCGATTTAAAGCGGAATATACATTTAAAAAAGGTGAGTTTAGGGGTGAACGTTTTCTCATTATGATCAGGTCTCGGAACGAAATTTTGCTTTTCTACGGGGTTGTTGTATTCATATATCGTGGCATGATTAGCTGTAAACCGAATCTGCAGATGTGAAAGATTGGATAATTTAGTCGCAGACAATATATCTGCCGTGTTGATGGAGGAATTTTGTTGCAGGTTTTGTCTAAAGGTTTAGCTAGGTACCTGGACAGATGGTTGATGTCATAGTTCTATTACCAAGGATTGTGGTGTTTTTGACTCCCGTTTTTATCCTAAGAAGCCACTAAAAGAACAAAGATATAGGCCTATGGGCAATTGTAGTCACAGGATTTGATCAGGTTTACAATGGATTGATAATAATGGAAAAAAAAGATGGCATGGAGTCTACGCTAGCTCGAAAACGTCCGTTTAACTAAAGCTGGCTTATTAAGGGCCGAATCATATGTGCACGCAACATTCTCAGGAAGCGTGTGTCATATTCTACTTGATTCAGCACCACATAACTATGGTACAGTCAAACCCGCTAATCTAGATCAGCTTAATCCGGATTTTGGTCTAATCTGGACAATATTTGCCGTCCATTTGTTCATTAATATACAAGAAAATGACTTTTAATCCGGATTTCCCATAAACCGGGTGAATATTGTTGGTCCCAAATCATCTGAATTTTGCCAGTTCGACTGCACTTCCGAAACCCAGAAACTTGTGTGAACGCCGCTTGTCATCGATCATGATTATTGATTTGAATTATACTTGGTTGTGTGTTGGTAGAGACTTCTATGAGTAGAACCAATCTATCATCTGTTATACAATGGTCTAATAATAAGGACAATAAAAATAGTGATAAAACAGATGTCTTTGATGAATTTTCCATCAATCATTTACTTACGCAGATGTTGCATAATTCATCATTTAAGGACTTAGAAAGTGTGCTAGGTTCTGCGTTTAGGTGTTCTTTTGGATAGGTAAACACTGATGTGGAGGAGTATGTCAAGGTTAGGCTGGGATTTTTTGTGTATTATCTTACGTCATAGAAACTTGTTGAAAGGCCCAATGTCTATAGTAGTATTGAATTATTTTTAGTAGACAGCTGATTCCAATATTTATAGCGCTGACTGCTCTCAGCTGGGTTTAGATGAAATGTTTGTTTGTAAAAAGTCTGATAACTAGTTATATAACTGGGAGCTGTGTAGAGTGACTTTTCAAACAATTGAATTAATTGTTGGCAGGCAACGACCATTGGTTTATTTTTCTCCGCTGTTGTCTACGTGGTCAGACCATACTCCCAGAGTACCCGGGGTATTTCCTTCCGACAAAGGTTAAAAGTGGATCCAGCGTTGGCAACTTAGCCACGCAGTCTCCTGATAAATATTTCTGCCTGTAGCTTAGTGACAGAATTGAACTGACAGCAGGTGCCAGACAGTCCCACAAACATATGATGGCCTTCATGACTGTTATCAAGTAGCAGCGATAATGATAAAATTTGCGGTGATTTTAATCGTGTACCTGGAACTCTTAAAATCAATGTTTATAGTTTGAGCGACTGAAAGTGGAATTGGATATTTTCACTCGTGTATATAAACGTTTTGATATATTTTCAAGTTTCTTTTTGATTTATAACTGGTTTGGTGCATTTGGAGGCATTTTTATCCCGATATTTTATTCCTATCCGTAATTTTGAAGTGTCAAGTTGTTGGAATGGTTTTAGTTTAAACTGTCCCTGTGCTAGTAGATTAATTCATTTGTGCATGTTCGCGAAGACATCCCACTGTCGTTTGCGTGTTGCGAATATCGCCATGGTAACGTGACAGACTTCTTTGCACTTCAACTTTTTAAAAAGTTGACGTTGATAACGACGACGACCACATCGTGAATGGAATCAATACGTCTGCTAGCTTCGATAGGACGTATCACATGAATTGGAAAAAAAATAACTTTGTGTTCTTTAACTAGTTGAAATAATGATTGCCGGCATGAAACGTCAAATTTGATACATCAACATTGAATTTTCATTTTTGTTTTGACAGTTCATCGATTGGGACTGAAGTCTCTTCAGTCTATGCGTTCACCTATTGTCTCTGTTCATCCATGGAGTTATTCCAGCATTGAAGTTTTGAAATTGACGCTGCAATGGATTGTCTTGATATCATATTTATGCTTGTGTCTACCCTTCATATCTGCAGTTTTAAGACTGGCCCGATCAGCTTTTAACTTTCCTGACTGATCACCCCTGTTGTGAGCCGAAATCAGCATGTTTATATATTTTTTACTTTTTCAAGGAAAATCTGAAGATGCTTTGATCAATTTTTGTAACGTTTCTTGTGTATTTCCATAGGGCCCATCATGATAGGAAAGATTGGGCATATCCGAGACAAGATAGGCACAGATTGTTCTGTGCCTTTTTCATGACATTTTTGGCTTGAATTCTCACACCTGTAGCTCACTAGGTATTTTCCCTTTTTCAGTGTAATTTGTGACAGGTATACTTATGTTGGACAGATTTTTTGATCATTCAATTTTTTGTAATTGGTGGCCATTTCCCCACAAATTTGAGTAGTTTTCGACAAGTAAGTTTGCCGAAATTCATCAATTGACCCCTCTGGCATTATTTCCTCTGGCATTTTTACACCCCTGGCATTCTTTCCTATGGCATTATATATATATATATATATATATATATATATATATATATATATATATATATATATATATATATATATATATATATATATATATATATATATATATATATATATATATATATATATATATATATATAATAATAATTGCGACGGATATTTATGTCAATGAAATTTCACATTACGGTTCAACCAGTACAACTAGACAGCTTCACCATAACCGTTGTGTGTAAGGGAGATGGTGACTGTTGCCAATATGGTTTCAGCTATTGCTAGCGAGTACTTGTCCAATTCAAACCGGAATAATTACCACCATTACGCAAGGTTTTTTCAATCGCAGTACAGTTGAATGTTAATCGAAGTTTGGAAAACGGTTTTAATATTCAGCTTGTATTCATCATATATGCATATACACACGCACTCATACGAGCAATTAGACAGGATTGGTATTAGTGCAAAAATCACTTTGCTTTCAGAGAGTTATTGGCTTTATCACATTACTAATCCCTTAAGATTAACTTGTTATCTTCTATGTCTGAGCGTACAATTATATTGTTGTACTGGTATCAAGCACGGTTGCCACTTTCAACCCAAACCCAATTTATTAACTGTAATGTCCAACAACATTACAAAATGATGATTAAATATAAATATATATATATATATATATATATATATATATATATATATATATATATATATAATAAGAAGTTTAATCAGTGGCCAATTCTCTGATGAGGTAAACAACCGCTGTTGTCACTCAGTCTTCTATGAGCTGCAATACTTTGGAAATTAATCAAACTGATGAAGTAATATCGTGGCTGCTAGACGTTATTTCCGATGTCCATTTAGTCTGATGAAGACATGATGGATTAATGTTTTGCAAGATTGCATGCTTTCTCTCCTCTTATTTTAATTCGTCGTTGGCGTACGAAGGGTGGCCACTTACCTGGAAATCAGGGAAAAGTCAGCAGGGAATGGGAGCATTCATTTATTACGTACACATCCCCCCATGTACACAAAATCAGCCATTTTTTCATATACATTAAGCATTACAGTATGCAATTCCATTTACCCCCTCCCCTAATGTGTATAAAATAGATGAATGACTCTTATGACTCTCTTTCTTTTCTTAAAAAAAGTCAGGGAATAGTAGGGAAATTTTGTAAAAATGCTAAAAATCTGGGATAAGTTGGGGAAATATGTTGGGATTGCTATATCGTACATAATCAAGCAGTTTCCACATGTCTTATATATTTGTCTGTATTAAATGATTGGATTCTTAGCAGATCAAGTCAGCGTAAACAGCGTGCATGTCAGGGAATAGGGACAAGTCGGAGACAAAGCAAGTCAAATAAAAGTGGCAACCCTACTCTGCTATACTATGTATTATAAGGTGAAGGAACAGACAACGTGGTTTTTGAATTTGATCAAGGAAGTCCACATGGGATGATGACTCGCATCCTTGAACAAGAAAACTAACTTGAAAATTTGTTGTTGACGCCTTTAGAAATAACACATATATCGCTTAAATATTGTCGACAATAAACGATATAATATAGATAATGTAATATTAAGGATCAAGAAAGATATTTTGGATTTGAATATATCGATAATTTAATTGAATTGACTGGCAACTAGTCAAGCCTGATATATTGATGACGTGGTGTACGTCCTCTAAAAAAAAATGCAATTATGAGTTATGAAACGTATTTGAATACAAAACAATCGCCAAAATTTGCGATTGTAATTGCTATTTTGATGCCAATACTGATAATGTGTGCACATTGACTCGCAGAACCCCTAGGTATCAATGTATGTTAACATTATTTGAAAAATAAAGGTTTTTACGGCAACAAAAATACTTTGAATACATCTAACCAGCAGCACAACTATCCAGTACGGGTACTTTAGGATATTCGAAATCTATCTACTCCAAGTTTGTTGACTGCGAAACATCTGTTTTCACCCTGCAAATATATCAGCCATTGGTCTTTTCATACGAGATTTGAGATTGTCATCAGTTTATCAAGTTTAATGTGCACATGTGTTTTGCGCCATTGAATTGCAAGTACCATTTGGAGAATACGCCCTATCGCATTTGCTGTTTATTTCGTTTAATTCTTTTGATTTCTCAGCGGTGTCGTGCTAACACCATCGAGCCATGCATGTTACGGTCGCGAAGATGTGCCGTGTTTGCATTCGGTTTTATAGTTTTGTCAAAATTTAAAACTTATACGCACGATAATGGCGATGAATTATTGATTCGCGAAACCCTACTGGGTTCCATTTGGTTACATTCGACGAACAGAAAGTATTTTATGAGACAGGTTGGTGATGATTTATCAGGTTCGTCTGTTGTATGTTTGCTGGCGAATTCCGATCTGTATGACACATCCGGGTATGAATATGGAAAGTCATTTTTGTATCATTGCCGCCATCAAAAATATCCCTTTCATTACGAGGTTCCTTCTTTCAGATCAGTTCCTATTATGATCCAGGTAGCAAGTAAACAATAACTTAAAAAGATATGGGGGAAAAATGGCCTGTACAGGGTGGGTACTTATTAGTCAAATACCATGGACAACCATACATAACTAATAAGTTTTCGTATGTCCATCATTCCCTCTGTCTGTCTGTCCGTCTGTCTGTCTGTCTGTCTGTCTGTCTGTCTGTCTGTCTGTCTGTCTGTCTGTCTGTCTGTCTGTCTGTCTGTCTGTCCGTAATTACTGTAGGACATGGGGTTATCAGAGACCTGCCATCTCAATAGGAAATCACTAAAACAGGAAGAGTATCAGCTAGTCTGCTGTCTAGTTAGTTAGCTTGACATTTCGAAATTATGCGCTACAACCCACGTCTCCGATTACGAAAGACTAACTCTTTTCTGTCGCCTTCTTCATAATATTTCATTGCCAACTGTTAATGAAAAGATGTCTGACTTATAATGTTATAGATTCTTGTTCCAAGTTGACTTTGAGCATCGACTCTATTAGAGTCCATGCTTTGAGAAACCTAACAATTTGAAGAATAGACTTAATTGAAAACTGGTGTTTTTTTGTACTTTCAGATTGTCCGTTGTATAAATGTAATGGGGATAAGTGTGTCCTAGTCTGTAATACTGCATTATCTGATTGTAGTGCAGATAGTGCAAGTAAAATTTGTCCAAGTATGGGAACAAGTGTGACTGGAAATCATGGTGCTTCGCATAAAGGTACAAAATACTTCTTACTGTGCCTGTGTTTCATTCTATTGAAAACTATGACTATCTTTCTATGTTCAGCTTTCAATGTGGATTTGAGTTTATTATTGGTAACTTTCCTTATTGAACATTGTCTGGATTGATCGACTCTGAAGTGAAAATTGTATTCAACCCCAGGGTCTATTTTCTAATTTAACGATTGACTGACTGAACATTGCACAGGCCATAGTCGGTTCATTTTTGGGTTGTCTGTTCCTTCCTGTGTTATCAGACAGCGTGTTTTCTTTTGCTTAACATTTTACTTTTTATTTATTTTTTGATTTCGTTCAGAAGTTAGTTATTCTGAAAAACCTTATGGGAGAGTAAATAGGCCTGTACGTTACTCAACCATTGGTCCAAGAATGAAGTTTCTTAGCCTATTCATGTGTATATCATATGCAGGTGTATCTCATTTGGAAGCTTTAACTTTTCACATCAGTTTATTGCATGATTACAAGTAGGTAATGCTTTCTTGACACCTCTGATCCTTTAATTTCATCATCCCTGGGGCGATAGCATTCATGGGTATCGACTAAGATGCTTAGTTCACTTGGGAACTGTATCAACATAGGCTGGTGGCTGTATTTTCAGAATTTTCTATGAGAATCAGCAAAAAATTACATCAGCATTGGTGGCAGCAATGATGATAGTGTAGTATCAAAAATACATAATTCTTTATGTATTTTTGGTTGTATAGATAATGTATGTATATACAAATGAGCTCATGGCGCCTGTGGTTTAGTTTCCTTTCTCTATATAGCCCTGTGCACACGAGTGTACATCTGAAAATATAAGAAAAACCACGTTTACCCATAGTTTCACTTCGTATTTTGGTTTAAAAAGATACCACTGAAAGAAGTATTATGCACCCTGGGCAAAACTATAACTATACACATGTGATATCCATGTGATATGTCATGTCATTTGAAGCTCATTTGAATGTTTTCTGTCTGTTTGGCAGAAAACCTTATTGTTTGCCCTTGATTATTATAACTCTATATGTACTTCCAATTTTATAAAATTGTATGGCGCTGCAAATACTGAATTGATTCAGACAATACAGATGCCAAATCAAACTGCATAGTTAAGAAATCGTTTTTGCAGAAAGTTTCCTTTGCTTTGCAGCTATATTTATTTGCTGTTTTCTTTGAAAAATCTCTCCTATCCTTTTTAGTATCCATTTATCGGTAAACATGCTTAAGAGTTATTGCGGTGCAAAAGGTCGATGTACCAATGGCAGATATCTACCCCACTCGTTCATAGCAAGATTTTTTTCCACATCATCGTCAAGTTCCATAAAAGTCACTTGATATCTTCTGCAGTTAGCGACTCTTGGTACAGTTCTGCCCTGATTAATTAAAATGCACCCGGCAATATGTCTGCATTTACCCGGTACAAATATCTTTGCGGATATCATGTCTTACATTAGCTTGCTTGTCGATACTATTGTATTTTTGCGACCATTATTGTGTGTAGTAATAAAAAGGCCAATATGTTGCGAGATCCCTGTCTGATATCCTCGTTGACAGCCAGGTGCAATGTCAGAATTTCTCAGGTGGCATTATAACCACTATTAGGAAGTCATTATTGTATCTACAGTAGACTACAGTACTCGGTACACTTCGGTTGATTGCTCATGTGAATTTTACTGAAATCTATTTGGAAGAACTTTCTATTAGTCTCATTCTTAATCTTGTCAACTCGGTGAGATTGTTACCGAATAAGGTGGGGTCTTCTATATATGGATATTATATGACCAAAACTCAGTCTCCCTTTTTGTCCAGAGTCTCAAAAATGTGTTTTGTCATTAGTACGCAACTACGGAATAAATAGACCAACTATGAAACAGATTTATATATCATGAGTATAATATGACATAATTTTTTTATTCAATTTTGGCCTATAATTATCATTTCAGGAAGTGGTGATCTTACTAAAAATGTAACAATAGTGATAACTGTGGTGTTGATACTGGTGGTCGTTGTGTGCGTCGTTTTTCATTATCGATTCACGTGCTGGTGGAACTCTCATCATCGACGTCATCCTTTACATGATACAAACTCCAACAATCAACTCCAACCGCAGACTCCATCTGTACCGGAGGTAAGTTGTTGGCTGTTAATGCTGGACAATCAAAAATATTCCTACCCAGTAACATCGATTTTATATTCAATGCGTTTCAAGTAGTATCCTCCGCGTTCAGCAGCCACCCAGTTCTACAATTTACAAATTATTTTGAGCATACCAGCCCGTACTGTTAGAATAAGTAAATTTTCAATTGAATCGACTACAGTTGGTATTCAGCATTTTCTTATACATATTGTGATATATAATTTTGAGTCCAGGAGGCAGTGTCGTAAGTTCAAAAATCCTAGTAATAGCTGATGACAATTTCTTGTGCGTAAATGGAGCATTTAACAACAACAGCTTATCTGTATGCCAGGCATGACGCAGCGGGGCATTATGCCCTTTTGCTGAACCGTACCAGCGCGCTGCATTGTCGCCTATCCAGTCGAGGTAGCAGACCACAGTCTACCTGACATTAGATTCCTGATGACACTACATCAGGTTGTTTTATTGATTATGTCTCGTCTAGCCGGCTAGCAGAGTGTTTGCTGCTATGTAATCGTTCTCTTGTCTGCTGCAAACTTGACGCTGATGACTATGTATAAAACTACTTATCATCAATGGAGCCACAGTCTCAGACTCATTTACAATTAACTCGGCAGAATTTTCCATCATTGTTGCCGTCATCCTTGCCCCTTCACGTGTCTAACATCCAGCGATTACTTTCCTCGCGAATTCTTACCATCCGTTTTACCATCCGGAATCCGTTTTAGAGTTCATTTCATTCCCTCCCTGAGGTCATGCTATGAGAAGAAGAACAAAAGATTTAGAAAATGCACGTTTAAACATTACTCGGTATTATGATAAAGAGTCCAGACAAGGTTCAAAGTAGTTGCTGGTAATTCTGTTTACTTCTTGAGGTATATTCTTCTTAAGACCTAGTTCATTTGGTGCATAGTTTCATGTGTTGTTTATTTAGTGTATTATGATGTATGCCGGACTTGTGTTTGAGATTTGCGTAAGACCAAAAATTCATGAGGACAAACATGGTGATAGAAGACGCTATGTTGATATTTTAATGAAGACTTAAACCTTCATGCTTATTTACATTCTTCCTTCTTTTTGTATCTCTTACACGGCAGGGGTACTGGGTGTGTCTACCAGCTCATTACTTTTTTGTAAGGAGTTGCTTTTTGTTAATCCAGGAAGGTGGGTAAATTGACCTTTCATTCTCTGCCCCCAATGGTAATGTGTTTTAAACTTTGTAGCTTGTTATAAAAATAAGTGATGACCACTGTGAACTCCACTATAGAGACTGCTGCCATCTGTTGTCCAACCCATTCCGTATTCTAAATTGGTTTTTTTTTTTTTCGAAGAAAACATGCCATGCAGCAATTTATTCAGACTAACGAGTTCCTGAGTCACTTCATGTATTTTAAATATTTAGAGTTAATCTCTAGGGTTACTTAATGTGTTTCTATTCAATGTTGGCCTGGCACGTGATATGTTTGTTCGATAGGTATAATCTGTTAATCGGGTTTAGAAAAATTCACTTCAACTGTTGGCAAGGGCTGCTTGTAAAACTGCAGAATAACCTAATAAGTCTAGACATGCTATTAGTTTAAAAAAAAGTATTTTCTAATATTAATAGTGAATAATCTATATTCTTTGTATACAGGTAAATAATCTATATTCTTTGCGTACCATTTATGTAAACGATAATATTTATTCTATCGTCAATCAAATTTAGGTTACAAGAATATATAAGCCTATGAACAGAGCAATAAAGGCTGTACAATCACTAAGGACTTTCCCTTGCGTGTGTCATTCACCAGTCCTGCTGGTGCAGTTCAACACTTCAATTCTCCACCATCATATAAGCCGCGATCACACGGACACGATTTGGCCCGGGCAAAATTGGCTTGGGCCAAATTTGGCCCGTGCCTAATTAGAGAGCGCGTTCACAGGCAAACCATTCACTCCATACTAAACAATGCTCAAACAAAGCGAAGTGGATCATTTCCGGTGCTAGTTGCAATTCAAACGCAATCATTTGTCTGGCGCTGAAATTAGGCTCGGGCCTGGTCCGACGTTTTTGGTCAGGCCAAATTTGGCCCGGGCCAAACAGGCGCGGGCCCATTTGGCACCCGTGTGAACAGTTAATCCGAGCCAAATTTGGCACGGGCCAAAAATGCACGTGTGATCGAGGCTATATTATTACATACAAATCATAAGAATCCCACAGTTGTAAGTTGATTCAAATAATGCATTGAATATGAAGAACTGTTTCAGGCAGTTGCCTCAGGTGGTTGGCTACGATCAGACTTGAAAGTAAGATAGTCCTTTAATATTGAATTTTTATGTTTTATACCTACGATAACTGCATCATGAATATTGTAATGTTGTCAATATGAATTCAATTACATCATGTTTGTCTATTTGCTGGGCCAATTTTTAATGTCAACAAGGGGTAGTTCACAAGAGTAATGGCGGGCGACACTGCATTATGCAGTAATGCTCCCACGAGTAACACTACGCCGATCTAGAAATGATTTGCAATCAGTTCTGAAATCATCCGTATGCCGATTTTCCTGTAATGTATATCATCATCTCAAGTGCTGCTGCTCTTATTATCGTGAACAATATTGAGCATATCGTGGTGGCGATTCTCCTGTATAAAAACCTAGACGTCTGAGCAAACAGGAGTGAATGGTTCCAATGCATTTGTTGTTGTCGTATGTTTTATGTATTATATTGGCAAATGAAATCAATGGCGTTCAGCGCATAAATTTAGCGGAGCTCCATTGCGCTCGTGAAACGGCAGAGTAGTCAAAATAGAGAGAGAGAGAGATCTGGGCGTGCTGTCATTTGTTTGTTGTAGTACCTTATTCTCTATGGATATTCTGAAATCAAAGCAAATGATCATTGAAGTAATCCTTTAAGTAATCTTCCATCTATCTTGTCTCCTGATTATTCATAGCTCACTGTCCATATTGTCGAAGATTCAGGTTATTACATAACATACTTTTTCTGCCTATCCTGTTATGCAATGGTGGTGAGAGATGTGCCTTGGAGTAGATTATGCATTGATATCTGGCACATTCATTCTGTATGCCATTTTATTATTGTATCTGGTACATAAATCTATTTTCAACTTGTTTATATCTAGTTTTTACCTGTGATGGGTTGTGACATTTTACTTAGAGATTACTACGTATTGCTTGCTGGCCATATCTATCTCTATCCTGCAGTACTGTTTCCAGACAGTCTGTCCTACATAGTTCAAGCGCATAATAGCTGCCTTCCCTGCGCGCATACATGGGATCTTCCTGCACTGTTACTTCTGTCTGTCTAGACGGTATTGAATAGGTTTAGGTCATGTGACGCTCATGGTGGCGTATAGGCTATACGAGCATTAATAATTTATCAGAAGCCTGTAATAGCTGTAACGGCGGAGATGGTATTCATTTTTCTGAAACTGAAACATTGCCGTTTGGGATAGTTTAGCTATGCTGAGTTAGAGAGGCCATATTCTGAATAGGGAAATCTTTCGGACTGATGGGTCTGGCTTTCATGTGTGCCGAGAAAATTTTAGGCTTGTTCAAAAAACGTGTACGTCCAGAAAAGAAATGTGGAAGCAGCAAAGAGGAGGATGTTTACGGTCATGTCAATGTTTTGCCTACAACCTCTGGTTTTAAATCAAAAAAAGACTCTTCATCTAAAATGGTAGGTGTTTAGTTATGTGGTACTGGGTGTATGCGACGAAATATTGAGAACTCTCTCACTTTGGACAAGCTCATCGATTTTGCTTATTGCGACTTTGAATTCTTAGACATATATCCTACTGTCTGTATCTGTTGAGTTTGAATAAATTGGAAAGATTTTTGTTGTTCGTATAGACTATGGTGCGTATAGGGCCTAACTGTTCTTGAAATTGATATTCTTCATTGCTTTTCTTGCGCTAAATGTCATCTTGTGTTTGAATAGTCAGTCTGTATGTTTAATGAGATGAACAAGTTTGATGGTATGAAATATATATTTATTTCATCCATTGAAAAAATTAACATATATCCTGCTTTTAAATATCTCGTATGTCAGTATATCGGTTGTCTTGGTATTACTTTTTTTATGCTTCATCGGTCAGTTATTCATTTTTCAAAAATTACAGGTAGGCCTTTGTTTCTGTGGTTAACTTTCAAATTATAGATAACTGATTTCTGAGACCTTAATATCCTACACTAAGGTTTAACAGAAGTACATCTGACCCCAACTAAGGTTAAATTTAGAACTGTATGTCTGGTCATTGAATAGCCAGAATAGAACAGTATAACAAGCAAACTCTTTCAAAACAGCTCTGTAGCCCTGATTTCAGTACCAGTATGTAAATACATGGAAACAACTAGAAAAATAGTCTCGCTGCGACTAGTGATTGTATGAATGTGTTTTGACATTATTACTGAACCCGACTGTATCGGCTGCAATGAGTATGTATTTTTATCGGACTATGATTTATGACACGAAAGAAGTACACAAATACTAAGGGCGATGATGATTGAAAAAAAAATGTCATGAAAAGATTGCGAAATTAACCCTGCGAGTGTTTTGATATTTACGTTTTATGGGTTTTCCGTCTGACGTCTCCAGTGCTGTGTCACGTAGGCAGTTCAGACTGGTTAAAATCAATCAGTTTTAATTAGGTTCAACAAAGATTTTATAGCATCGGGTTGACGTATCTATCGATTGCAATGGAAATAAGTAAAAGGAAATAAAATATCGAGATAACCTCTGCTCACATCAAAGATATTCCTGGTTGTAAAGGACATACATTTGGAAAGATCATTTGATTTTTGAAATTTCATTGCTTATTAATGAAGGCCCATGAGATGATGGTTTATTTATTTTTCTCACATATTCCTGGCTTATAGAGGCAACCTAAACTGGCAAAAAAGTATTGCTCTTTGTCCAAAAGGCATGATATAAAAAGTACATATCACCTGAACTTTGGAACTCTGTGATGATTTTGGAAGCACTGGCTGAACTTGGTAATTGGTTTTGAAAAAAAAGGTTGTTGGGCCGTGCTGTATAAGCCTATCGGAAACTGATATCAAACTGATATATATTATTGCTGTAAGATTCACAATCGTTTGTAAAGTCATTTATGTATAGTCATATTTTTATATGAATAAGCGTTATGTTTAGCTTGGCGTCGTGCTCAATAGAGACCATTTTTCTGAAGAGGTTTTTTTCGTGTGGAAATTTAATAGCCTTTGCAGATATCAGGGACAAATTTGTTAGCTAGTCGGAGGGGGAAACTACCGATTCTGCACTACTTCAGTATTGGTGGTACTGAATACAGTACAAATGAGATCTACTTGTAATTTTGTACAGGAATGTTAAACACACTGTGGATAGTTGTGTGGTGTTTTGCTGCTAGGTTTTTTCATACCTGGGCTTGGTTACTGGTACTTGAAAACGTGTTACGCCAGTCTATGTAACAAATGCTATAGGTAAAAAATTGTACGCGCTGCCAGCACACGTAATATACACATACACACACACACACCACACACCAACACAACACTACACAAGAGAATAAGGTCATAGTGATAATATTTAAATGAGGAATTTAGGTTAGTAACTACGCAGTATTACTCCATTTCAATAAAAATATTTAAAAATTGTAAACAATAAAAGGTATGAAAACTTGAATTGACGCGTTGGTATTTCACTGTCCAATTTTTCTGTTTCAATGAAGTCAGCTGTTACATTTTATTTGTCAAACAGCAGTTATCGCTGTCTAATCAGTTGCCAGTGTCTGGAGTTCGATTCTCCGGGTTTTTTCCTTCTCCCCGATGAACTGCAAACTGCGACTACTGCTGACTACTGCTGAACCATTAGCAGTTCACGCAAAGTTCAAGGAATTTTTTATTGTCTGGTTTTGAGCTAGACACTAATGTAAAATGTTAAGATGACTGGTTCATGCGGAGGTCAGTGGCTGATCTGTACTATTCTCTCACATTCTTATTTGCATAATGTATTTTCAGAACATTACGTAACAATGGAATATCGCGCGTGCGTGCATGATGCACGCGTGGTGTTTTCGCCATCAAGTTAATTTTTATTGTCTTATGGCATTTTTTTGCCACGTCAATTACTGGTGCTTAGCAGTACACTTTATACTACTGAAATGAAATCATGTATGGGCGCTTGAAAATTTTAGTTAAATAGTGATTTGATTGCTCGGAAATTCATTAGATTTAGACAGCGTCTCGTTTCAATAGGTGTCTGAGTACATAATTTACACTTTATTTCCAATGAAAATCCTGTCTTGTACGTTCATTGTTAAGCGTGTCTAGGTTTCAACCCACGCACCAGACTATGCAAGCATATGTATACTTGCTACGTGCTCTTGATTTAATTTCTTGATACCAAGGTCCACTTTGACAAAACGAATAACATTTTGTTTCAATTTTTGAGTTCATTGAAGATACATTGGTTGGGCAGTTTTTACATCAGTTGGGCAGTTTTTTGTTATCTTTCTGTGTTCGATAAAAGGAGTGTGAACCCTTTCTGGAAATGAAATGAAATGAGATGGCATGAAGTGTCTATAGCGCGTTCACACGACAACTAGTTAGACCGGTCCGGTCCAAATTTCGACCGGACCAAATTTTGGTGAGCGTTCACACGGCGTTTTGAAACGCGGTGATAAAATCGCTTGTCACCGGGCCCATAAGATGTCGTCATCTGATAAATAATCAATTGCACCTGGATGAAGTCTTGCTTCCAGATTCGAAGTATAGCAAGACATTCTTCATTTGACCAATTCGATCCTCTTGTCCGGTTTAGACATTTTAGCGAATTCGATTTTATTCTATCACGCTGAAACTCTAAGTGTCCTTTAAACACGGTTCAAAGCACGGCAGTAAAACGGATGATGATCGTGATATACGAATACGAATTACGCTCCAAACATTTCCATAGTATAGGGAGGGAAAAAAGTTCTTAAAAATGATTACATAAACGGTAATAAACGCACTTAAAACTTAATAAACTGGACTCACACTCTGCCGCAGAGGTCTCGACATCAATACCGCAGAGATTTAGAACTACGATTTAGACCGGACCTGGTACCAGTTTCTGTCCACACACACATATTTAGACCGGTCCAAAATTTGGTCCGGACCTGGTTCGCTCTTTTAGACCGTGCAAAATTAGACCGGTCTATTTGGAACGGTATTTTTGCCCGTGTGAACGCTTGGTCTGGTCTAAATTGGACCGGACCAAATTTAGACCGGTCTAAATTTCGTCGTGTGAACGCACCCTATCGTCTACACATACATATATGGATTGATTCATTGAACACACGCGCAGACTGTCGCGACATTTCTGACAAAAATAACAGCCGTGCCCAGAGCATAGGATTATGTATGAAAATAGATTTACGTCGGCGTCGTTTGTTCGATTGTAGTCTGCTGTGTCTGACTAGTTTATTTTACGCGCCATGATAGGCGACTGGTTATATTTCGTCACGCCTCCTGTAGTACTCGCAGCTCTTTTTACTTTCTCTCTCGCTTTCCTCGTTTGTACGGGTTATTTTTTAAAGCAGCCGACCTTGTCTGGTGTGAAATAGCCGGTGAGATAATCCTACGCGCGTGCGTATGGCATAATGAGACATCTAGCCGTAGACACTAACACTAAAACATGTCTCATCTAATATCACTGAGGATGACAGCGTTGTCTCAAGATGCTGCTGGCTGGTCGACTGAATCACTAATGGAGGAAATCCGGTTACAAATGCTCTTTCCTCTCTGTCTGTCTCTCCATCATATATTTATATACATATTGATATGTCAGTCTGTGCTCATGAACTTTTTTTTAATTCATGTCGTCTGCCGTTGCGTAATCGTTTTTTCAATTTTTTTTTCTCGCGTCAATCAGGATGAAGGAGTGTACGGCGTGCCATATCTTGATGACTCGATTTCGAAATATTTCTGGTTACGATTGGAATAATCTGGTCTTTTCATGACCGGCGTGAATTCCTTGAAAAAAGAGATTGCCGTCTTTGAACGATGTGTCTGGTCTCTCTTAATCATACATAACCAAACAGATAGCTCACTCCCGCACTCTTTTAAAGTGAGAGAGAATCCACTGTGCGTATTAAGTGGTCGTTGATTGCTTTTAGCGTTTTATAAGTAGAACATTTGGAAAAATAAGTAGATCATTTCGGTATAAAAACATACCAGTAATGTATGCATTATTTACACATGCAATACCAGATAGAATAGTATTGGCTTGGATTCTAAGAATTGATTTGCGCAAAACATAACACTCTAAAACTTTTTAACAATGTCAGTCTGATCGTTACTGCTAGGTATACAATTTTATTGTTACTGATGATATATACTGATTTCTTATTCCCCCAGAGTTTTCCTGAAAATTCAGAGCATCGGCTTAACTTTGTTTGGCGTGTAAGAAATTCCTGCATTTTACTCGTCGTAATGATAGTAATGATGATGGTGTTTGTTTCGTTGTAGAGGGTGTATGTTCCGACGTGTCATCCCGACCGTTTTACGCACGAAAGTCAGCCCGGATACACGGATATGATGTTGGGCTATCCGCCGACGATACAGATATCGCTCGACGGCGAAGAGGGATATAAACGTAGTCAGCTTTTGTTACATAAGACGATGGATCCGAGCGGCGAAATCGCACGCGCATCCATTCGACCGCCGCCGAATAAAACAATTTACGACGGCGATAGCCCGCCGCCGAGCCGGTCGCAATCTGTCGGACTGTTAAATAGACACAGCGGTAAACCTCCGTCGACGCGGAACTTACGGCAATGCGGTGCCAGGTCGACGGAGCGTATCGGTGGCTGTTACTCGCCGGGTATTTCGAATAACAATAACTATCCGAGTAACTCGGAATTTGTATCGTCTAGGACTTGCAGTTCTGCCGGGCACTCGCGGAATTCAAGCGGTAGTAGCGGCTGTTCAAACACGGAGGCTCCTCCGCCGTACAGCGATGTGATAGCTAATATAGACGATTTTACGTGTCGTTCCGGGAATGTATGATATCTGTGGGTAGAATCTGTATATTCTACTTGATCACAGAACGGTGTCCGCGCCGACCGACCGACCACTGTTGCCCCGTCATTCGATGTGACCTCGTTAGCAGCCGCCACAGCAGCAGCAGCAGCAGCAGCAGCAACAGCAGCATCAATTACAACGTTTACCAGATGTGAAATAACGATGATGATTTGCATGCTCAACTTGCTCAACCCCTCGTCACAGAATTGGTGCTGGTGAGCGTAAATCTAGCCGAATTGGTTGTAACAACTGGCCCTGGTAGTCAATGTGTTTAAGTTGATGTCGAGTGTGTGCAAGGATGATTTCGATAATAATACTGCTCAGCTTCCCTCTCTAAAGCTAAAATTTGTTATGTTCGTTCATACTAAAATGATGATTCGGATTTTTATGAGGGTTTTGATGATTATGATAATGAACATGTCATACAATGGGTTGTTAAACAACCGCCTATGTACGTATGAACTTTTGATTGTTTGAATGAAGTTTGATTCTTATCAGATATACCATTACTTCTGTTTCTCTTGCGAATATGTGCGCAGTGCTTCTAATAACATAATTTTGCGCCAACGAAAACATTTTCTGTTGGATAAATGGTTTCATAATACATTATTACTGCCAGTTCAAAATGCTAACATTTCCTATGAAATCAGAGCTAGAATTAAAAACTGATATATATTTTTTCCATCTGACTGACTGACGGCGTCTGATATTTCCCACTAAACTATTTGATTCTTCTATGGGTCTACGTACACGATCGAGGTAGTCCAAGCTGGAAATAGCAAATCTATAGCTAACCTAGAGATAACAAACGTTAATTTCAGTTGTTGCATATCTACGACATCATATCCTCATTGCGTTTTCTAATGAAGTTCGTTCAATGAACAACGGCAGTTGCTGTACAGTGGGCTCATGTTTTCCCTTCATTAGATATATGTCAATTTTTGTTTTAGTTGAATCAAATCTTGGGAGTATCCGAGATCAAATCAAGTAATTGATTAAATCCTTTTTTCTTTATTTTATTGATAAAAAGTGAATGTTTTATACGTACCACTCGGGGTAATTTGATTTGATTACTTAATTGATACATCTATTAAGGCTAAGTGAGGCCTACTTGTCGTCAAATAGACTTGATGAATATGTCTATGATATGTATTTCAGTAAATTGTTACTTGAAAAAATGGCATTGATTAATGGCTTTACAAGCGGATTAACAGCGCCGTGAAAATTGCAATATCTTAATTACTATTTAGAAAAACGTTTCAAGTGGACAGATGTTGTTTTCATATTTGTGCATGTCGTCTAATTGCATGAAACGATGAAATGTCCCCAATGCTAGAAAAACATGCCAAGAGTTGACGGGAATTTCAGACATTCAAATACCCAGTAGGTGAAATTGTAGAAATGTAATTTGAAAAATCATCACGAAGTGACCTGCTATTCGATGAATAACAGTTCCTACTACCGCGATTCACTACTGTAATAATGATTGGTATAAGAAACTAACTTTTTGCAGATATCAGCGATTAAAACAGCTCGAGAAAGTGAATTTAAATGAGATGATATGATTGTTAGTTAACCTCTATTGTGTCATTTGGAAATGTGTGTTTTGTGAATCTCTTAGAATAGATCATTGTAAAAAGAACTTCTTCCTTTCCTCCTCACTCCCCCCTCGTCTTTACCCCCCCCCCCCCCCCATTTTTCCCGCATAAATTTCTGTGCTGCCTTTCTCATTTTGTATCTTCAGCATAAGAATTTTGACAGTTTTTCATTTTGCATCCATATGAAAACTAAATCGATGAGATAAGGATTGATGATTTTCTCGGACACACAATAAATTGTTGAAGCAGGCCTGCGCTATAATGTTCGACTGTGATAGCTTATAATATGTCTCTTAATTAATGATTATATGATGGGCCTGCTTCTTAAAAGTCGTTATCAGTATTATGATTATTATTATTATCATTATTATTAATTATTATCATTATTTTTGTCATTATTATCATCTCTATTAATATTATTCAATTATTCTCAATATGATTGAAATATTATAATATTGTAAATTTATTTGAGAGTAGCTTTACAAATAGGCACTTACTATGTAATTTCACCGGCTATCCCAGAGCAGCAGCAGCAGCAGCAGCATCATCTGAATGTTGATGCACTGACAAGTGATTTTTACCAATGTTTACTAGAATGTTTACTAGAATCTGGCTCTCTTAACAGTTTGTCAATTCTGGCTGCATTTATTCCATGATCGAAATAGAATCCGCTTTTTATATTGGCCATGAAGATGTCCGGTTGAATGCTTTTGAATTCATTGGAAAGAATTTTAACTTGAAAAAAAGAACGGCTAGTACTGACAGAGCAGTTACTTTGAAACAGGGATAAGTAAAGAAAATATCACGGCATTTTCATCTATACAGGCCTATACATTATGTTTAGATATACATATATACAATATAGAAGGTTGAATGATTTTCATACAAAAATCACTGAAAAAAATCACTTGTTCAGACATCTACATTAATACATAATAGATCCAGTCTCAAGTCTTCCTGTCATTCTCGTTCTAATATAATGTAATTTCCTACTTTCATCATTTCATTATATACTTAGTTGAACGCAATCACATTAGCTCATTTAAAAGCTGACTAAACGATGAGCTCTATTACGATATGCTTCTCGTGTACGTACACCTTCGATGGAATTTTCTGTTCGGGTTAAGATTCTACAATGATTTATGTATAATTATATATGATACATTCATCTTCCCGCTCGTTGAAGAGGTTCGATTCTGATTGCTTGCCTTCAATGTCGCTGTGTTCACTTACCACGTTTTTAGCATTTCTTGATGTGAGTCCAGAATAGATAAGTTTTCATGGAATTAATAATAACTCTTTCAGTGTTTTGATATTCCCGAGTGTCGGTTCCACAGCCATTTTTACGATGGAGGAGGGAACTTTCTCCCGATTTCAATTGTTGTGCAGGATTACAACTTCAAAAAAGACAAATACGGGCACAGTTTGCACTTAAGATTAATTATGCTTAAAAAGAATTGTATGAATGTATGAATTTAACCAGGATTGGTGTTTGACTAAATTTACTTGTTCAAAGACTGCTGTGTAAAATTGTCTGTTTATATTATACACTATGTGTAAATAGGGATGGTTGCCATTGGATGATGATGAATTCACTTGGCCACAGTTGGCCTTTTTAAAACCATGATGCTGAACATAAAAGAATGTTTTATAGTTCTCGGTAACAGTATTTAGAAGGTTATCGATACATAAAATTCAGGCAATAACTTGCTCTCACATACTTTTATGGTTTTTTTGTATCATTATCATCATTTGTGGGCGATATATTTTATTTTATGAGTCATTATTTTCTTGTTATTTTCCACATACTCGGACTAAAGATATTGAATTCTGAAAACTAAAATTGAAACCGCTACGGTTAAGCTTTTCACATTGTTCAGCGCTACGAGAGAACACGCGTTCTTTGTTCCATTTCACTTCACGTGTTGCTCGTATCCCCGTATATTAGTCGTGGGTTTTTATTGTGAAAAGAGGCAATGTCTACGTAAAAATCATCATCGACAGAACTTCTATCCTTCGAGTGTCTGTCTGCTGATCTGTACATGAAGTAGACAGGTGATTTTACTCATGGGGGCCACAAACCAAAATACATGTAACATTGTTATAAGAAAATTGAGTTACCAAACTTGTTGAAAGGTTAGTATGCTGTAACAGTAAAGCCTATTTCATCGATATGATTTGTACGCTGGTGGAATTAATCAAATTTTAGTCATTTTGATATCGGTTCAATCTAAACGAACACATTGGTTAGATATAAATATCGACTAGTTTCAGGCAAAGTGTTAAAACACAGCTGTGAAGTGGCAAGGTTTCATTTTGTTCGAAGTTGTGGACCCTAGACCTTGAGTCGCAGCAGCCGCCACTAACGTGACTCACCAAAGCTTTTAGTTTTATATATATATACGTGGGTGTGAATGCATTTACTTATTGCCATTGTCTAATGACAATCCATACCTATGATTTTTTTCATCATGTCTGGTTTGAATTTAGGCTGGGTATGGAATAACAGCAACGATTTGAATTAATAGAAACACATTGAACATACATGATATATAGATATGTGGGCATTATTGATATCTGCGAGGTCTATTTTGAGACTTTTTAATGCAATATCTCGGAATATTTATTTATTGTTTTGTTATTCATGTATATATTGTTGATACATTGTATTCCTTATCAACAGTCGATGTATTTGTAGGAATTTTCAGCCGATTGTATTTCATTGAAAATTGGGGCTTGTTCAGATTGGAATAGCATTGAAAAGCTTTAGTTATAGCGTCATTAAAGCCGAACAAATATTAATTTTCTGTACAAAAAAGAAAAACGTTGTGAACCCCGCGGCCCCAGTTCTGCTGAACAGTTGATGTAAATGCACTCACATTATTTTGTAAAAACATAATTTGCGATAAATAGCTGAAAATCATGGAGAGTGATTGTTATTAATTGATTCTAGGGGAATGATATCAATATTTATTGAGGCTGTTAAGAGCACTCAAGAGGCTTTTTACATAGATGTACCGTTTTTGTTGTATTATCCAATGGCGATCAATCCCTCAGACTTAAAAGGAGACATTAGTTAAATACAGTGCATTCTGTGAGTAATTTAGCCGTGATACTAAATGACGTGAGAATTTATTTGTATGTAAAACCGTGATGATATGGAATTGTGAAAGTGAAACATAAGTGAAATAAAAATGAAAAATACTGAGTATTGTATTTTGTAAAGCACATTCTTACGTCTTTTCCTATCATTGGAGTTTTTTCGTGACAGAAGTCGTCGTGATGTGGATAGAAGGTGCCAGAGAGTTTATCCTCCGTGTAAACATAAAATTCCTTGCCGTTCATAATGGAATGTTCAGTCGTGGAAACGTATATGTAAGGGACTAGTTAATGTACGTATGCTTAAAAGAGGGGGTTAGATCGGCAGTATTTCTCAATGCATTTTTCACGGTTTCTTGGTTATAAAACCTCTAATTTCGTATGGACTAGAGCGACCAGATAAGGGAGTCTGACTGCACTGTTCCCACGATGCCTTCTTGTAAAAGCTAGCCCCAAAACATGAACGTTTGCTTTGGAAAATCCCACTCGAAAGCTCTAATCCTTAAAAAACAGCGTGGTTGGTGAATGGCTTATCAAAATTATTGGCTCTACATTCTCCTCCTAGCTATACAGCGTTCAGATTTTATTAGTGTTGGTGAACGTGTTGCCTTTCACATTCGTCGGTTTGCCCGATGGTATAGAGTGGATGTCTTGACATAACTCTTAGTGTTTTACATCCAAGTTTATGGACTTTTTTCTGACGCTTAGAAAAAGATAGCCGCTGTTTCGCCTTGTAACGGGTTAAAAATTGAGTTTGCAGTGGGTATATGCTACGTAACACTGGTTATTGGTTTGTATAATATACACACGTTCCCTGGCAGGTGAGGATCGTATCACGTGGGATTACTGATTATCCGACAAAAAAAAACTGTGCACTCTATCAATTGTATGGGGTACAACGCATAAATTAAACGCACGAACTAAGAATGCACTTGGGTTTTTATCACACAAGAAATTTGTGATATTTTTGCCCCGGAAGATTATCATGCATTGGTTGCCAGAGCATATTTACAATGGCATCGAAATGAGACTGCAGCGAAGGGCCAATTCTTTTACCAAGAAAAATCTCACGAAAAACTAACCTTGAGTCCTTGACTAGAATTATCGCGATTCTAATCGCGACTAAGCGGAGATATCATAAACTTATCTTGTTATCCAACTGTGTTATCATGAGCAGGTCGGATGGCTTTCATACACGCACAAAATCCACCGACAGGTAATAGTCTGAATATACCAGACGGGTTACCCTTAGTTTCGAAAACAACAGGTACAGTATAAGACCGGCAGGTATGTTCCTGTCAGAATACATGCAAAATAACTTTGCCGTATATTAGTGACTAGGCGAAAATAAGGTCTCCGTCGAAATGGTCCCTTTAGTGTTCAAAGCAGAAGCAAGGATCGAGAAAAAGATACGAGGGCAATTTAATCTACTTTGGTATTGCTGAAAAATTAAGGTTATTATGTATGGTATCATATCCATACGAACAAGAATATATGGAAACTATCAAAATTCGGTGGTGAATAGTAACTTTTTATGATTTTATGTGATATGAAAAAAATTTTAATTTTTTTTCCTTTTTTAATTTATATATATTTCAAGGAAGAAGTAAATCAAGGGCCCAGATCAGGCCGTCGGTTAGTGGTGGGTGTATTATTAAACATAGTATCGTCAGGACCATAAAATATCCATTTCATTTTCATCCAAATTGATCGTGACGTACGTATGTCATATATTCTGAATAACATGTCTACATAAAAACGTGGCCAGACGAAAATTTTTTCCAACCAGTCTGGCCATCGAACGTCTGGCGGAAGATTTGACCGTGGAGAAACGAGATGAAATCCAATTAGTGTATAACAAACAGACGTCTTGTCTCACCGGTAAGACCTTTTTCCGATGGCGGATTGGTCGCGTGTGTGTGCGTGTGCGTGCGTTAGCTGCTTTACCCGCAGTCAGTGGTTGACGACAGTTAATTGGATTAACCGAAGTGCGTCCATAATAAAAAAAGAGATGAAAATAAGAATATATATAGAGTCCATGTATAGACCTATACTACATTTAACTTCAGTACACTGAAATATAGATACGCGGCACCCTTTCAGTTCTATGCCCCATCGAGGCGTGTATTCTGTTTGATTCCAATCATCAGTTAAAATATTTGTTTAGGGGAAAGTATGGCGGTTATGCGTAATATTGACGTCTTGTTTTTGGAGAATTATCGACAAATTATTCTCGTTATACAAGGCGTAGACGCATTGGAAACATTGAGGCTGAAATTGATATTTACGCTTAGAAAATTTGGCGCCTCTGACTACGTACTTAACTCACATATATACACCATGATGTCTATTGCGGTCCTACACAGCGAAATAGAACACGTAGGTTGTTCGATTTAATACATGTTTGTCTCGTATTCTACATTTATATATATATATACATATGTAGCTACCATAACGCAAAATTCTTTTCCATTTTCACTTCAACACTGGTCTGATGTCTCAACATTTAAACGTTCGGTAAGCTTCTGATTGACATGAAGATGAATTCTCCACCGATGAAGTCTCTCCCCAACAGGAGTAATTTAAATCCACCATGAATAGCCTCGAAAACAAAATATAATGAATTACTCTTCCGCACTTTTAATAAGCCGCCACACATATATCGGCTAGAGGTGAATGGCTTCTGTTGCTTTGGTTTTTTGAATAAAATTGAGGACGTCTGTCTACAGATAACACCTGGCGTTATATTGGAACGAGGTTGGTGAACAGTAAAACATTAGAATAGAAAAATTCTTTGTGTACTTTTATACCATAAATGTCAAGATACCGAAAAAGAAGAGCTCGAGTTAAAAAAGACACATCAATTGAGAATTTAACGAAGTCATTAGATTCGCATTTGTATTTGTCTTGTCAGGTCCAGCCATCTCGAGGATACTGTTTTCATTACATGATACAGATAAACTTGCGCGAGTCGAAATTTGGACTGACACAAAATACGTCCGATTTGCGGATATTCGCACTAGCGTATACATCGGATTTGGACATTCACTGAAAAAGACATTCAGAAAATAAATAAAAATCCAAATTGAACTTATTTTGCAGAAAAGACATCTAGAATTAACTTCCGGGAGAAAACAAACGAACCTGGCAACTACATGACCCTATCGGTCCTTTTTTCTCTTTTTCTTTAAAAAAAATAAATCGACAAAGCGGCCAATTTAGGGGTGTATTCCTTTTTTGTCGTTAATTCTAGATTTTTCGGGATAAAATTTATGTGCGCCTTAGATGTGGAAATTCTTTTTGCAAGGTAAATTTTAAGACTAAAAATATATCAAAATGAGATTTGATAATGGCCAGAAAAGCCCCTTTTTGTCCTAAATTTTCTGTGGGAAGCCACCAGAACCCCCACCAATGTTTCGCTTGCAGCCCTCGCATTGCCAAATCTACCCTTTTCAAATTAAGTGCCAATTCCCAATTCCAATTTTTCAGGTCCAGCCCTTTCAAAAAATCCTTGGTCCACCCTTGTCGTCATGCGTAGCGCGGTAACTTCACGTATCAAATTTGAATGCTTTACCAGTCGGATCCATTACTGAAGACTCGATGTCGTTTTATTTTAATGATTCAGCATCACAAAATATTTTTCATATATTTATACATAGAAGATGGTAAGTATCGGTTGGTTTTCCCGACACATGCTCTCATGTATGCAACTGCAGAGATGCTGATTAATTTCCCGTGAAATTATACGCCAAAGCATATTCACTGGAGAGAATCCGTATCTAATCAATTTTAGGAAGCCATCTCAAAGTCAAGACACTCCATTTCTAAATTTAAAAGTTCTGCCGCTCTAAAGGTAGCTCGACGTCTTTAATTGTCACAGTTTCCTAAAAGTTGACGAAACGCGATGTGAAATGCCTTTCACGTTTCTCCCTGACTATTCCCGAAAGACACAAAATCGCTGTTGTAACACCTGAAAATGGCTTAATCGAGACGAGCTGCAAGGCGCGGATCCAACCCGATGTGCGGTGACGACCTTGCGTCGTCGAAGATCTTATCGCAAACAATAATATTCGGTCTTTCATTGCGACTGCATGGTGTTCATGGCTCTGCCAGGTCCAATCGTACGTGACAGACATATACGAGGACGCTTATCTCCCACAGTCTTAGCCAATTATTGATATACTTTGATTGACTATTTGCTATCGGTTAAAGCAGACTGGGTATCGACATTGTAAAACGTTGTCTTCAGCGATGTTCGGTCGTTTTACGGTTCGAGCTTGGTCTCAAAACGACCATCATCGCGGGTTATAAAATGTCACAAGTACCAGATCGCTGCGGCCACAAACTCTGGTAATATACGCGTCGTAAACTGTTTAAGCGGTCCGATTTGCCGCCATACATGCTCTGGTGGATGATGGAGAATAGATAACACCAGTTTCAGAATAATCCAAAGGAACTGCCTGCGCTAACACTACCTGTACCACACGAGTTACATGTACTTCCGTATCAACCAGAGTAGAACAAATACGATAATAAAAAAGCAAATGAGTGTCCAATAAAATAAAAAATGTTTTTCGATGGGCCTGTTTGCCTGGACGAGGAGATAAGTCTTCTGTGATTTGAGGAAGGCGTTAAAATATCAGTAATGAGCATTTGCTGTCTGCAACCAAGCAGTGCGCAGTTCAGTTCGTAAATCCTGTAGTTACATAATATAATCTTATACTATTAATGCATCCAATAGTCGTCTTAATCCCGCTTTCGTTTATCCATTATTATCCATCTGTATTGAGAGGAATAGCTCCCATACGTCATCATTAAATCATGACACGTATACCTTTAACAATGGCGATAATTGACAAATCACCTTCAGTAATTTTACTTGCTCGATCTCCACCGCGTTCTTTTGAAAAGATGATCATTAAGACGTACGATAAACTATACATAAAATCCAGTTTACGACCTTTGCACCGAATGACTTATCTTACAGGGCCCACCAGAAGCCAACCGGACGCACGGCAGATTTTATGAATAATAAGAAAGCAATTTCTTGAAGATGTCCAATGATAGCCGCGATTAAAGCGGAAAATGACCGTCGTAAAAATGTGACAGCACAATTATATGTCCAACGAATTTCGGCTGGTACACAGGTTTCTGAGATTTCAAGTCATTTCATTTTCGTCGTCAATGTACTCTGCATAATCGACCGGTCCATGATGATGTTGAACT
The DNA here is from genome assembly GCF_964204645.1 of Tubulanus polymorphus. Classification (NCBI taxonomy): domain Eukaryota; kingdom Metazoa; phylum Nemertea; class Palaeonemertea; order Tubulaniformes; family Tubulanidae; genus Tubulanus; species Tubulanus polymorphus. The sequence continues at coordinate 6,826,314 of NC_134027.1, read as the reverse complement.
TTCTGTATAGTTTTCCATTACTAGACACATTTTATTGGACGATATTATCATGTTACACATTCATATGACCACAAATTCGACCCATAGTTGGGGGTATGGTACCCGAAAAAGAACTGAAGTACCTATTTTTTCCAAGACTATGTTTTGAGATATTCTACTATTTGCACACGAATTGGATCGACTAGACTTAAGTGCATATGTGTCATTGGACGGTTTTATGTTGGGGTTGTTCGGTACGTAATCACATCAGCGGGCGCGAGCTGTTGTTTCGTATGGCATAGTCGGCGACGGTTCAATGCTCAAAAAAAATAATTCAGTACAACCTGCATCTCTACATTTGTTCAAGTATGCCGTGCGGTTTATTTGTCATATTTGGAGGAAATAATCAACTTTCGGAGAAAATAGTTTTCATGAAGAGTTATGCTAGCAACCAAACCAAACACGCCCATGAATTGAAATCGGTGGAACATTTTCAAGAGACATTATTTCTAAATCAAGGGTTTCAAGTAGTCATTCAAAACGTGTCTTCAATACGAAACACAGTTGATTTTTTTTAAACAGGCCGTGAATTCCATTCGCAGTCTGATATTGATCCTTTGGTATCTTTGCTATTTGGAAGCTGTTGAACAGAGAACGGTAGACGGCATCGTTACTAGCCTACGAGTAGGCCTACCGTACCAAGTTCCTACACAGAGCTAAACGCAAATGTCGAGCAAAATAACGTAAAAATCGATCGTCAGATCGGGTTATTGCTTTGCAGAGATATCCGGGTATTATGTTTATTCGCCACCTTGTTTCCACAAATCGTCGTAGCAAATATAGTACCCCCTCCCCTTTGGCGTAGAATATTGTTCCATTTTACACTAAATCGGTTTAATTTTTCAAACACATCCTACAATGATATTCCATTACATTTGTCTATAATTGTGTCAACGGTCTATCGAAATTTTGTTAAAAATGGCATTTCTATTAGACGTTTCATGTATGAGTTTTACATTTTTCATCAAATCTACCGTTTAGGAGCAGAAAACCATAAAATAAGTCACAATGAGACAGATGTGGATATTTTCTGTAGGAAACTGTTGCAAAGAATCTGTTGATGAAATTATTTTCTATCGTTGACTCGAATCGTCGTTCCGCTGTTATGGTACACATAGTTTCCGTCTTACTGGAGGCCTGTAACGGCCGCGACCTGTGTCCTGCACGGAGCCGTAGTAGGGTTGTTCGGTGGTGTACCAGAACACCGTTTCAAGATGGCGGCTATGTAGAGGGCGCCATGGGACAATACAGTGAGAACAGGACCACCGCATACAACACGGGCCGAAAGCATCCGTAGCAACACTGGTATCAGTAGTAACACCGGTCTCAAGAAGGATCGGACAGTATCACTGGTAACAGTGGTATCGGGGTATCAGTAGTATCACCGGTCTTGGAGAGGATCGGGCAGTATCACTGGTAACAGTGGTATCGGGGTAGCAGTAGTATCACCGGTCTCCAGAAGGATCGGGCAGTATCACTGGTATCAGTGGTATCGGGGTAGCAGTAGTATCACCGGTCTCCAGAAGGATCGGGCAGTATCACTGGTATCAGTGGTATCGGGGTAGCAGTAGTATCACCGGTCTCGGAGAGGATCGGGCAGTATCACTGGTAACAGTGGTATCGGGGTAGCAATAGTATCACCGGTCTCCTGAAGGATCGGACAGTATCACTGGTATCAGTGGTATCGGGGTAGCAGTAGTATCACCGGTCTCGGAGAGGATCGGACAGTATCACTGGTAACAGTGGTATCGGGGTAGCAGTAGTATCATCGGTCTCTGAGAGGATCGGACAGTATCACTGGTAACAGTGGTATCTGGGTAGCAGTAGTATCATCGGTCTCTGAGAGGATCGGGCAGTATCACTGGTAACAGTGGTATCGGGGTAGCAGTAGTATCACCGGTCTCCTGAAGGATCGGACAGTATCACTGGTAACAGTGGTATCGGGGTAGCAGTAGTATCACCGGTCTCGGAGAGGATCGGGCAGTATCACTGGTAACAGTGGTATCGGGGTAGCAGTAGTATCATCGGTCTCTGAGAGGATCGGACAGTATCACTGGTATCAGTGGTATCGGGGTAGCAGTAGTATCACCGGTCTCCAGAAGGATCGGACAGTATCACTGGTATCAGTGGTATCGGGGTAGCAGTAGTATCACCGGTCTCCGAGAGGATCGGACAGTATCACTGGTAACAGTGGTATCGGGGTATCAGTAGTATCACCGGTCTCCGAGAGGATCGGACAGTATCACTGGTAACAGTGCTATCGGGGTAGCAGTAGTATCACCGGTCTCCAGAAGGATCGAGCAGTAACACTGGTAACAGTGGTATCGGGGTAGCAGTAGTATCACCGGTCTCCGAGAGGATCGGACAGTATCACTGGTAACAGTGGTATCGGGGTAGCAGTAGTATCACCGGTCTCCGAGAGGATCGGGCAGTATCACTGGTATCAGTGGTATCGGGGTAGCAGTAGTATCACCGGTCTCCGAGAGGATCGGACAGTATCACTGGTAACAGTGGTATCGGGGCATCAGTAGTATCACCGGTCTCCGGAAGGATCGAGCAGTAACACTGGTAACAGTGCTATCGGGGTAGCAGTAGTATCACCGGTCTCCAGAAGGATCGGGCAGTAACACTGGTAACAGTGGTATTGGGGTAGCAGTAGTATCACCGGTCTCGGAGAGGATCGGACAGTATCACTGGTAACAGTGGTATCGGGGTAGCAGTAGTATTATCGGTCTCTGAGAGGATCGGACAGTATCACTGGTAACAGTGGTATCGGGGTAGCAGTAGTATCATCGGTCTCTGAGAGGATCGGACAGTATCACTGGTATCAGTGGTATCGGGGTAGCAGTAGTATCACCGGTCTCCTGAAGGATCGGGCAGTATCACTGGTATCAGTGGTATTGGGGTAGCAGTAGTATCACCGGTCTGGGAGAGGATCGGGCAGTATCACTGGTAACAGTGGTATCGGGGTAGCAGTAGACTTTTTTGCGCCGGACACGTTTGATTAAACCGATATTTCGTTATAAAAGATCTCGTTGTAGCGAGGTTTGACTAGTATTACAGTGGAATTTTTATCGGTGGTACATGTATTTATTTTCCAGAGTTGCAAAATTTGGTTTCATTTTTTGGTGCGCCGTATCCACTGCCTGGTAATACTCTCCGTACTAAGTTTTTTGATTTTGAATAGGACATAGCAGCTAAGGATCGGGGGCCAGTTGCACAGTTTGTGACTTAAGTCCAAAAGTGGTCTTAAATCTTAAGACTGGTCTCAAGTTGTTAGATTGGCTATAGAACTAAGTTGGTCTTAGACTGGTCTTAAGTCTAAGCCATAACTATGCAACTGGCCCCTGGAAGATTTGTTGAAGGCGTATCAAATTATCTAACTTTATCGGGTAATCTCAAACTCAAGCGGGTACAGATCAGTCGTCAGGAAAGATATTCAAAAAAATATTCAACGCAGGCTTAAACTGCAAATAACCCTCTTTAAACTCTGTAAAAATTGGAAATATAGCTTTAAGAGATACTTAGATATTTTGAAATTAATGAATGTTGCGATTTCTTTTACGCGCGGTTAAGATATGCGGTCCTTGGGGTCACATCGTCAGTGTTCTCAATTGTTGCGTTCAAAAATTCCAAGAAACGCCAGCAAATATCTGCATTTCGTTTCCTTAAAAATGGTGTATAAATTAATTTCGTCGAGCAAGGGACTGCAGAACTATATGATATTCAATCTAAACTTATGTTTTAAAAATGAGTGCAAATTATCGCAACAATGGGGACCTCGAGGGACCGCCACAAAATGGCGCCTAGAAACTGGAAACTTCTTTATTTAAAAAAAATTAGTTAAGTCACAAGTCACTCACTAATTAGTGTTTCTCAATTTTAAACAGCCTAATTAAGTATATTGTAAACAAACATATGCACCAATATCAAGATTGCAGATTAAGACTATGGAGAATAAATCATTGCTATTATGTACAATATATGATACAATAAAATGTAAAGTAAAATGTAAATGATACCTGAGAAATATAATCACCAATGAAGTCATACAACACAAAAATATCAAAAGCATACAACGCAGTAATGTATCAGATCATCACAGTTTTTATAACATTGAATGAACTACCATTGACCACAACTCAGCCTTAGTAGCATTGGTATTGAAAATATTTCACCAATTGACTATCGGCTGTGTAAATGAATCCGGGTCATAATACCTCCGCCCAAAATACCTCCACCCAAATATCCCACACCCAGAATCCCTCCACCCAGAATACCCTCATATGTGTCCAAAATACCTCCAGGCCCTAGATCTAATGGGTTTATGCCCGAAGGACAAAAATTTGAACCTATTAGAAATATAATTTTTTAGAATGAATATTTTGTCCCCCCCCCCAAGTTTTAATTTACAGGCAATACTCAAATAAACCAAAGTTCTATAGTTTAAAAGTAGTTAATTGAGCAAATCAAAGTATAATGTTAATTTCAGTGATCATAGTTGCACTTAAATGGAAATGAACTGAATTCAGTGTGTAAAGCGAAATGTAGTACATTGTTTTCTTAGATTATAGGACTAATTAATATTCTATAATCTAAATATTGAATAGTTTCCAGAGAAATCTAGCATAAGATTAAAGACATGAGATAAACTAATTAATATTCCCAGCCAAAACTAATTGCAAGTGAACATTGTCATTAATTGTTATTCAATTATTATTCAGTAGGTTTATATATACCGTAATACATTATATATGATCCTATACATGTATAATAGTCAATATTGGTGGTACTTTAAACATCTAAATAATATAATTATAGTATTTTTTTTTAAATTCTGGGTGGAGGTATTTTGGACACATATGAGGGTATTCTGGGTGGAGGGATTCTGGGTGTGGGATTTTGGACGGAGGCATTTTGGGCGGAGGTATTATGGGCGTATCCCGTGTAAATAGAAGGTCCATCAAAATACCTATTTGTAAAATTCAACAACTTAAGTGTCATACTAAGTTGACCAGCACTGAGTAAGGCGGACGCAACTGTACACATATGGATGAAGAGTATAATTTGGTAACAGGTAAAAATCCCTCCTAGGTAAAAAAAACCCAAAATCCCCCCAAATTTGATTTCACAGCAAAAGTCAATGAAATACTGTAATATTCTTTAGTTGAAAAACTTTAATAGTTTTACAAAAATTTCCAATTTTCCCTGGTGTTTTTCACAATCACCTCGGATAATCTGTGTCTTTTACCGTGCAGTAAAAATCCCCGTGGTAAAAATCCCCAATTCTTCAAAGTAGGTAAAAATCCCCCTCCTTCTGAATGTAGTTTAAGTAGATACAATCTTAAGGTCAATTAATTCATATTTACCGGTATTTCATATTTATGATACACATATCCTATTTATTATTGTGGAACATCATAAGGATATCATGAGTATACAAACTATTGCATATACTACTTGAATTCAAACATACTACAAATCAAAAATTCATTAATACTAAATTAGTACTCAAAAGTTATCACACAGCTTAATGAAAGGGTTCTTAGCACTTGTCAAATATATTACACTAGTTTGAAACTAAAATATCTAGAATTAAAAGTTCGTTATTGCTCATAATTCATTGCATCGCGCAGCTCAAATATACCACAAGTTAACAAGAGTTCACAGGTCAAAGATATTCCGGTTCGAATTTAAAGGTATTACAAATAAAAGTGTATTATTCTTATTAATTCTAACAATTTATTGAAATCTAAGAGTTTACTTAAGAATTTATCACAACGAAAGATTTCATTGCACAGTCCAAACATATTTCAGTCTCATCGCAAATTAATAAAATTGGAGTATCATTTTGCTTTGAAATGGTCTTGAAAATCACCAAGTGGGGATTTTTACCTACTTTGAATATTTGGGGATTTCTACCTAGAAGTTTTTTACCATAGTGTACACATGATTGTATGCTGTTCTACTGGACTTGGAGTACTCGCGGCTATACTTATTATTATTCCAAGACTGGACGCAAGTCGTGCTTTCGACGGGTCCATACCTATGTTCCTCGGGTCCTATGTTCCCCCAAGGGAGATTAAACATAAAAGGGGTTCTATATTCCCCGGATCCGATATTCCTGGAAGATTATGGAAAATGTATAAAAAGGTCCTTTGTTCCCATGGCCACATACACTCAATTTCGGCGCCGGGAATTCAGAGCATGATAACGCGTCAGGCTGCCAATTAGTTGATGTTGAAAATCGGCACTACATGTATCTTTATCTTTATCTTTATTCTATTAAATGAAAATTAACGACATGAATCACAATTAAAAATCTCCCGGGCAAGTTTCAAAGCCTTTTTACAGTGTGACGTAACTACTGAATAAATTACCTGATCGATCGATTAATTGTCATCTCGAATTTCTCTCGTTAAGTTCTGGCGTTTGCAAAAAATAAAAGCACCTTGTCTGTATCAAATTTATAGTATCTAGCAAATACATGACATGATTGATGGACTATTATTAAAAAGCATAGGTATGGACACCGGTCAACGTTTTTATTATTTGGAGAATATATGGAACCCTCGTTGTATTATTTCCTTTGGGAGAATATAGAACCCGGGGAATATAGGACCCGGGGAACATGGAACCCGGGGAATATAGGGCCCGGGGAACATAGAACCTGGGGAATCTAGGGATGACCCCCCTTTCGACCGTATTCATTACTCATTACTTTTCAAATCATTACTGAAACGAAGAATATTTTAATTGATTTTTATTTCATATGGAAATATGCCGGTTACATGAAACCGGAATTTTTCATTGGATTAAAACAAGGGCCGGGGCTTATTTCTTCTTTGTTTTTCACCGCTTGCATCGATAGCTTACATAGTTTTGGTAGTCACATAGCCAGATCTTGGAGCGTTAAAATATGCAGGTGGTTTAATTTTACTTGAGCCCATTACAGGATCGATAATTCAAATGTAGAACATTTGCGAACAATTTGCGGAAGCGTGTAATATTTCATTTTAAAGAAGTAAATCACATTTTGCATTTTCCTGGATACGTCCTCGTCAAGTTTTATTACTATTATATTTTCATCACTTGAATTAATTATTTTGTTTTGTAATACAGTCAACCCCCGATATACCATCCACATCGGTGAAGAAAAGTTTGACGGTATAGAGAGTATGACGGTATATATCGTGGGTATTTTACTATGTATTTGTTAAGAGATGTACATTGCCCACAATTTAAATTTTTCATCAAATTTCGCAAATATCTGCTCAGGGTAAAGAAACGTTCTGTTAATTCTGCTGTTCGCGGTAATCTGGGACAGTTCCCTCTACTTATAATTTTCTTGCCACTTATGGTCAAATAGTGGCTGTGCATCTGTAAAATAGACAGTTCGACGATGGTATATAAAGCGGCTAGTGGTAAAAATCCTCAGGGTTAAATTCCCCTAAAATCCAAATTCCTCAAAGTAGGTAAAAATCGCCCTCCTTCTGAATGTAGTGTAAGTAGATACAATCTTAAGGTCAATTAATTCATATTTATGATACATATATCTAATTTATTATTGTGGAACATCTTAAGGATATCATGATCATACAAACTTTGAATTAAAACATTACTACAAATTAACACAGTTCATCGCACATTTCAAATATACTACACTAGCTTGAATCTTAAATATCTAGAATTAAAAGTTCACTATTGCTTATAACTTCATGGCATACTGCCCGATCCTCTCCCAGACCGGTGATCCTACTGCTACCCCAATACCACTGATACCAGTGATACTGTCCGATCGTTCAGGAGACCGGTGATACTACTGCTACCCCGATACCACTGTTACCAGTGATACTGTCCGATCCTCTCGGAGACCGGTGATACTACTGCTACCCCGATACCACTGTTACCAGTGATACTGTCCGATCCTTCTTGAGACCGGTGATACTACTGCTACCCCGATACCACTGTTACCAGTGTTACTGCTCGATCCTTCAGGAGACCGGTGATACTACTGCTACCCCGATACCACTGTTACCAGTGATACTGTCCGATCCTTCTGGAGACCGGTGATACTACTGCTACCCCGATACCACTGTTACCAGTGATACTGCCCGATCCTCTCCGAGACCGGTGATACTACTGCTACCCCGATACCACTGATACCAGTGATACTGCCCGATCCTTCTGGAGACCGGTGATACTACTGCTACCCCGATACCACTGTTACCAGTGTTACTGTCCGATCCTCTCCGAGACCGGTGATACTACTGCTACCCCGATACCACTGATACCAGTGATACTGCCCGATCCTTCAGGAGACCGGTGATACTACTGCTACCCCGATACCACTGTTACCAGTGATACTGTCCGATCCTTCTGGAGACCGGTGATACTACTGCTACCCCGATACCACTGTTACCAGTGATACTGTCCGATCCTTCAGGAGACCGGTGATACTACTGCTACCCCGATACCACTGACACCAGTGATACTGCCCGATCCTCTCCGAGACCGGTGATACTACTGCTACCCCGATACCACTGTTACCAGTGATACTGTCCGATCCTTCAGGAGACCGGTGATACTACTGCTACCCCGATACCACTGTTACCAGTGATACTGCCCGATCCTCTCGGAGACCGGTGATACTACTGCTACCCCGATACCACTGATACCAGTGATACTGCCCGATCCTTCAGGAGACCGGTGATACTACTGCTACCCCGATACCACTGTTACCAGTGATACTGTCCGATCCTTCTGGAGACCGGTGATACTACTGCTACCCCGATACCACTGTTACCAGTGATACTGCCCGATCCTCTCCGAGACCGGTGATACTACTGCTACCCCGATACCACTGATACCAGTGATACTGCCCGATCCTTCTGGAGACCGGTGATACTACTGCTACCCCGATACCACTGATACCAGTGATACTGCCCGATCCTTCTGGAGACCGGTGATACTACTGCTACCCCGATACCACTGTTACCAGTGATACTGCCCGATCCTTCTGGAGACCGGTGATACTACTGCTACCCCGATACCACTGTTACCAGTGATACTGTCCGATCCTCTCCGAGACCGGTGATACTACTGCTACCCCGATACCACTGATACCAGTGATACTGCCCGATCCTTCAGGAGACCGGTGATACTACTGCTACCCCGATACCACTGTTACCAGTGATACTGTCCGATCCTTCTGGAGACCGGTGATACTACTGCTACCCCGATACCACTGACACCAGTGATACTGCCCGATCCTCTCCGAGACCGGTGATACTACTGCTACCCCGATACCACTGTTACCAGTGATACTGTCCGATCCTTCAGGAGACCGGTGATACTACTGCTACCCCGATACCACTGTTACCAGTGATACTGCCCGATCCTTCTGGAGACCGGTGATACTACTGCTACCCCAATACCGCTGATACCAGTGATACTGCCCGATCCTTCAGGAGACCGGTGATACTACTGCTACCCCGATACCACTGTTACCAGTGATACTGTCCGATCCTTCTGGAGACCGGTGATACTACTGCTACCCCAATACCGCTGATACCAGTGATACTGCCCGATCCTTCAGGAGACCGATGATACTACTGCTACCCCGATACCACTGTTACCAGTGATACTGTCCGATCCTCTCCGAGACCGGTGATACTACTGCTACCCCGATACCACTGATACCAGTGATACTGTCCGATCCTTCTGGAGACCGGTGGTACTATTGATACCCCGATACCACTGTTACCAGTGATACTGTCCGATCCTCTCGGAGACCGGTGATACTACTGCTACCCCGATACCACTGATACCAGTGATACTGTCCGATCCTTCAGGAGACCGGTGATACTACTGCTACCCCGATACCACTGTTACCAGTGATACTGCCCGATCCTCTCCGAGACCGGTGATACTACTGCTACCCCGATACCACTGATACCAGTGATACTGCCCGATCCTTCTGGAGACCGGTGATACTACTGCTACCCCGATACCACTGTTACCAGTGATACTGCCCGATCCTTCTGGAGACCGGTGATACTACTGCTACCCCGATACCACTGTTACCAGTGATACTGTCCGATCCTCTCCGAGACCGGTGATACTACTGCTACCCCGATACCACTGATACCAGTGATACTGCCCGATCCTCTCGGAGACCGGTGATACTACTGCTACCCCGATACCACTGTTACCAGTGATACTGCCCGATCCTCTCCGAGACCGGTGATACTACTGCTACCCCGATACCACTGTTACCAGTGATACTGTCCGATCCTCTCCGAGACCGGTGATACTACTGCTACCCCGATACCACTGAAACCAGTGATACTGTCCGATCCTCTCCGAGACCGGTGATACTACTGCTACCCCGATACCACTGTTACCAGTGATACTGTCCGATCCTCTCCGAGACCGGTGATACTAGTGATTCCACGATACCACTGATACCAGCGATACTGTCCGATCCTCTCCGAGACCGGTGATACTACTGATACCCCGATACCACTGATACCAGTATTGCTACGGATGCTTTCGGCCCGTGTTGTATGCGGTGGTAATGTCCTGTTCTCACTGTATTGTCCCATGGCGCCCTCTACATAGCCGCCATCTTGAAACGGTGTTCTGGTACACCACTGACTAACCCGTAGTAGCCTATACCATAAAATAATGAATTTGTCCCCCACTACTTTTAACACGGTCATGAAATGTTTAACCATGTTATTCTAGTGTTTATCAACTACTTTTATTATGGATCGACCCAGAAACCGAATTGATGTCCTCCTCGATGCAGAGGGTCTTGATTTTAAATATCGCTGTCAAAGTTTAGAAGATTATTACAAATTAGGTAGGCCTTGACGTTGGCTTCTAAAAAATCACATTTATTAGCTGTCAGTGTCACTGACTGAGTCCATCCAGATCCAGATCAGTCACACTTTTAAGAACCTAGCGCAAGACACTCGTCAAATATATTTGGGTTCAGGCCCATGGGCGTACCTAAAACAGGAGGGGTGTCAAGGAGTTTTACATTAGATTCCGCTATCCTTTTTTATGTTGGCCTAGGCCTAACCCCATCCTCCCCCGGCAGGGATTCGAACCTGATGACATCGAGATTGCCACGGCATGAAACCCTGCCATAATCGACCGTGTGCGCAGATACATGCGCAGTTCAGATGATGTGATTTTTAGCCAATCAGAAATCCCGTTTTATTTTAGCCCGGGTTTTCCCATTTATAGTTCTTCCTTGAAATTTGCCTCAACGATTATACAACGAGCAATCTGATTGGTGCCGCCAGTTTTCGTTCGGAAAGCTGCGCATGTACCTGCGCACCCGGTCTACTGATGCAGGGGTTCGTGCCGTGGCAGAGTGTAGCGATGCCATCAGGTTCGAGTCCTTGCAGAGGGAGGATGGCCTAACCCTTGATAAATCCACAACCCCATATTTTTCTAACAAAATTTTCAATTAGCCTACTGTGATTAGGGAAATTTCATGCAATTGTCAAATATAACGATGCTGAATTATCTGTCAAAAAGACTGTCGTTATAAACGCGTTTATAAAGTAAAATTTTATCCTCAACTGCATTGTTTTCTTAAGAATCTTGTGAAAGAATATTTTCCCATTTCGTTTTTTAGTGCGCAAGAACTTGCTCGAGTACCAAAGTCCGACTACTGGTCTTTTTCCTCAAACGAACAGCCCTGAAGAATGTAAGGTAGCTCATATACGGGATAGTCTCTATTGCGCTGCTGCTATCTGGTCTCTGTCGCTTAGTTACAGGTCAGTTTTATTCGTATTCTTCCATTGCTAAGAAAGATACAGTGCTTGAAGATCAGAATTGATTTGAAAAGGAATGATTTCTAGCATTATGCATAGGCATAGTCTCATTATTCTGTTTGCATTTTACAGAAAAGTTGACAATGATAAAGGGCGTACATTCGAATTGGCTCAATGCACAATAAAATGCATGCGTGGAATTCTGATGGCTTGGATGAAGCAATCTGAAAAGGTGAAAAAAGATAATGTCTTCATTTTCCGAAACTGAGCTATGTTAGGCCTACACATTGAATTTTGTGATGCAATCTGAAGATATTCATCATTCAACAATAATGCTGATAACTTTACTGGTAGTTTATAAAAATTAGTCTGACCAAATTTATTCATTTTCCGAGATAGAGAAATGGTTTTTTAGTATAATTTCAGTGATTGGAAAAGTTGTTTGTTCTTTACTTTTAACAGGTAGAAAGATTTAAACAGAATCAATCGCCGAAGAACGCGTTACATTGTAAATTTGACATGGTAACAGGTGATGCTTTATCGAAAGACGACGAAGGTGAACACCTGCAGATTGATGCTGTAGCATTATTTATTCTGTTTCTCGTTGAAATGATCGAGTCCAGTTTACAGGTAGGCCTATATATTGCTTGCAAATATAGTCCAGCGGTCATTCCCAAGTCTTTCTTTGTCCTTCTTTTGGAAAAACTTTGTCTTTTTTGACTGTAAGTCCTTCCTTTTGATAAAAAAGTCCTTCCAAATTTGATTTTATGTATTTTTTTGCGCGCAATTTTGTCGTGAATTCGATTGTCAAAGTGTTTTATTACTCAGGCCTGGTAATTCAATTGTCAGTAAGATTGAGTATAGGCCTACAGGAAAGTGTTAGGCTATGGAATTATCCTACAATGTATGACTGATCTTAATGACTAGTATCCCAGTGAAGGCATTGTGAAAATGCTCCCTTCTGGGACCGCATTTTACAGCAAAGTCCTTCTTTCCGAATCAAAAAGTCCCTTCTTTTGGGTGGAAAATTGCCTAAAAAGTCCCTATAAGTACTCCTTTTTACACTGGCCTTACCACTGGAAACCCTATTATTGTGAAGGTTCTGTATGAATAAGAAAAATAGTTGCAGAATGTATATGCATGTATCAATTCAATTTCAGATCATATTCACTACGGATGAAGTGAATTTTATACAGAACCTAGTATTTTATCTAGAAAGAGCATACCGAACTCCAGACTATGGCATGTGGGAACGAGGAAACAAATATAATAATGGATCGGTTGAATTACATGCTAGGTAGGTTTGCTGTATAAAAAGACTAATGTACTTGATTTCATGGATTTAGTTAGAATAGTATTGTCTACACTGACCAGCATTTCGAAGTACATAGTAACGCCTTCCTTTTTAATGGCAGTGTTCACTTAACGCCAACATTCTTCTGAGAACAAATATCCCAAATCACACCCGAATTCAATGAAAATACCATAGTAATACCAAATTTATTATAACGCCTTTTATTTCTGATCAGTAAGGTTTTGATATTAACGGGTATATTTTATCTATTTTACATATTTGTTTAGTTCAATAGGTATGGCAAAAGCAGCACTAGAATCAATCAATGGTTTCAATGTGTTCGGCAGTGTTGGAGCTGCCTGGTCAGTAATTTATGTAGATGTAGATGCGCATAATCGTAATCGTACTATTTTTGAGACTTTACTGCCCAGAGAGTCTGCATCGAAGGTAAGTTGAATCGGTTTATTCTTGTCCCCTGGATTGTACCTGAATTTTTTTCGCGTTTAAAGTAAATATGATATAACTCCATCTAGTGTGTAACTGACAATATATTTAGATATGAAAATGAGCTGACTATGATCTATTGATTTTATCATTGACAGAACACGGATGCGTCATTGATACCGGTGTTGAGTTGGCCGGCATTTGCTCTGCATGAGAAAAAGCTACGTAACAGAACGTTAGATAAGTTAAAACGTAAACTCAACGGTAAATACAGCTTAAAGCGCTTTCTTCGAGACGGTTACAAGACAGTCCTAGAAGACAAAAACAGGAAATACTATCGGCCAGCTGAAATCAAGGTATTACATGTAACAATCGGTTGTGTTTGTAGTTGACAGAATGCAGATGAGAAATTCATGTTTTCAAACTACTTTCTAGACGTTTGATGGTATTGAATGTGAATGGCCTTTGTTTGATGTCTTTCTACTGATTGAAAGTAAGCTCGTGAACAGCCGTTAACTTATTCTTCATATCTATCTGAATTGTGACTAAATTCAACTACGCCTACCATTTTCATGGAAGAATTGGAACAAACTTGCCCTAGAATCAAAATTTGACTACTACAGTATAATAAAATGCAAATTTGCTCCTAAAACTCCCTTAAAATCTATGAAACTCTTAAATTTATAGTGAATGCTTGTAGGTTGTTATTTTGGGTCTTCTGCTGATATGGATCATTATCAGAACAAAGTTAAGTCACTCCTTCAAAAAACAAACGATGGATTCGTGTTACCTAAGTATTACTACGTGCCTAAGGAATCAATCGAAGCTGAAAAGGCTAATCCGGGCAGTCAAGAAAGATTGCCGAGTCAAGATGGTCTATTTCTGTGGGGACAGGCTCTTTTTATCATATCTCAATTATTGTGTAAGTAGTTTGTCCCTGGTTTTATATGTAAAACAATTACACGAACTGTTTCAATGTATTTGAATATGCGACATGTTATTTGTTCAATAGATAACCAGTTGTTATATATTGGTGAGGTCGATCCGATCAGACGATTTCTACCAGCTGGAAATCGACCGAGACCAAATGTTCGGTACTCTTGTTTTCAGGTCAGTGACCAAAAGCACTTCTCAAAATATAGTCCATCTGTGTCGATAAATTGTTACTCATAATGACTTTAGAAACATATCCATATATTTGTTTTTGTTTTTAATTTGTTGCATAGTCAGCTGCTCAGGACATGAGTGTTCAGATTGTATTGATTGCTGAGAGCGTTCGTCTGCAACAGTTGTTAGGAACATACGGTATTCAAACGCAAACACCTCACCAGGTCGAGCCGGTGAAAATCTGGTCGCCAAATACTCTGATGAAAGTTTTTGAATTCATGGGCATTAATAGAAAACTAGGCTTAACTGGAAGACCTCGCAGACCAATTGGGCAACTTGGCACCTCAAAAGTATGTGAGATAACTGTCCAAAAAAAGGAAAAAATCCTTTTATCCCAAGTTTTTAATACTATTATATGTATTTCAGTTTTATCGTATCTACAACACGACTGTATTATGTTACCCTCTGTTGTTTGAGCTGAACGATTTCTATTTGTCTCAAGATATGCCACTAGTCATTGATGAATTAAAGGTGATATATATTTCAATGATATTCTCATGGATCTGTATTTGATGCACAGAAATGGATGTAATCATGAAACTAATCATGTCTTATCTTAACTGGTTTCTAGAGTGATTTAGCATTTCTGTCTAAACAATGGAAACTATCGGGACGTCCGACGTTTTGTATGCTAATTCGAGAAGACAGTATTAGGTTAGTCTTAAGTGGTGTACAATTTGAATACTATGCAGAAACGTATTTCATGTACAATAGGTCACATGCACTGTATTGAATAACACATTTTTTGGCTGAAAGATGGTTTTAGCAGTGATTTATAGAGAACAATGTTTAAACTAGATATGTGAATGTTTTACAGACATTTGATGTTTCCTAGTCGAGAAAACTTGTAAGTTTCATATTAGAGCCTAATTTGTCTCCAGTGACAATTTGCATAGGATGTCATTTTATAACTATCTTCAAGATATTGGAAAAATCTCTTTATGAAAACTACTTTCAAAATGACATTTTTTAGTTCTGATGTCTGTGATAGTAACTGTTCTGTTGTTGTTTTGACAATCTGTTGATACATGGCAGTAGTTTACACATGTGCTCAATTTGCTTCTATGTAATAGCGTGTTGTGCAATCTCATCGCTGTTTGTCTAGTGATCCTTTAGATTAAACTGGTCCAATTGATCTTTAATCGTCGAAAGTTAGCCGGTGTTTTATGATTAAAACTTGATTATCAATATATATTATGAATAGAATTACCATTAATCTTTTTATGGTTTTAGAGGTCCTCAATGGAGGGAATTCATTGATTTATTGGCTGAGATGAAGCGCGGTTCTGTCGGTGGTATTAAAGTGCGAGTTGGTCGTCTTCAGGTAATCAATTAATCATCAGAGCACATGCCTTCGAGAATTTAAGAATTCATATATATGATAAACATTGGTTCTCGGGCTTCTATTTCATGACCCTTATTTTTGTGCTGTGTGTGTGTTTCAGTGACTTAGCTTCATTGATAGTAGGTCAACCTTGATAATGAAACTTGGGTACAATGTTATTATGGGGGTCTAGCAGTGCAAAGAATGGGCCCAGTTTGTTACCTAGCACAACTAGGCACTAAAAACTTTGTTCATACGTCATAACTGAGGAACAGGGTCGAAATTCTATAAGTTGTCTTGCAAGAAATTTAGCTATTGGTCCTATAGGCCTATACAACATATCCCAAATTCAATGGGAACTAGCACAAGGGAGTTTCGGTGTTGCCTCAGTGACGATGAATTCGAGCCTGAGCCTGAGAACTGTTGTCAGCTATGGCTTGTTTGATCCTTTGTGTTACTTGATCCTTGGAAATGTTCATTTTGATTAGATACATATGTATGTTCCTGTACGTAGAGTAATCGAGCTAGGTATTTTTTCAGAATATGATTTCATCAGCTTGTATGGAACATCTTGACTTTTTCACCGGGCACATTGGCGCTAACAGCCAGTTTCAACCAGTTGTAGAAATCGAGGCCGGGTTGAATTACAAAAGTCTGGTTGACATTCCTTCGATATTGAACTATGAAGAAGAAAATGCAGTTGTAGATCAACAGGTATTTGCTGTGATATATCTATATAGAATAACTTTGTATCGAAGATATCTCATAGATTTAGGCTGTATTATTTTTGAATCATTGGTATAGTCAGACACTTTTTTAAAGACTAACCATTGTTCTATCATCGTACTTAATTTCAGTTTTGCAATGCCGTTTCTATGATTTGTCATTAATTGTATCAAATGAACAAATGATGGAATTGAAATAACAAGATCGCCTTTGTAATTGTATATACACATGTATATGCTTTTGGCTGAAGATTTGAGCATAGAATTTAAATGAATTGAACTTGCCAAATTGCATGAACCTTGGGCTGTGTATATCTTCAATGCATTGCTTCAAATTTCGAATTCCTGTCATAAAATGTTACTAGTAATCTTTTGAAAATAGAAACAGTTGTTCCTTGCATACTCACAAAAGCTAAGGACAGACACTGTCCTCTCGGTGAGTGATAAACCTTCTTTACTAATTTGGTATTTGGAATGTATCTTGTACGTAATATATTGAATTGTTACATCACTACTGACTTGCTGTGATTATTATGTGATCATAGATCTTCGTAAGCATGCACAAACTTTTGTGACTTTTTATTGGTTTGTGTGTGTTTCACTCTATATGTACTTAGCGTAGCTATTGTGGATTCTGTTATTCATCATATACACAATAGTGATTTTTCAGATTGTGTGATTTTTGCACTGTGTCTTTCTTGTAGTTGTAGCGCGTAGACTAGAATATGCACATATTATATTCTTAGCTGATACTCTAGTATGTTTTCGTAATAAGTTGATCCCGTTTCTTGAATCTGATCAGGATTACTGGTTTGTTGAGGTTTTAAGACAGCTGTACATGTAATCATTAGCTTGTCATGATTTTGTTTTGTGAAAAACTCTTGCTGTAGCTTATATAAGGATATGCAAAAAAGTTCTCATATTTGCGAAGATAACACATTTAAATTCTTGTCCATTGTATGATAAGTACCTGTATGAGTGTATTTTATAAGAAAAAATCTTTTCATAAATATGGTTTTGCTCGATCAGTTTTACTCAATATTTTTGCATGAATCTACTTGAATCTTCTTATATATTCTATCAGAAGCCACTCTCATTCTCTGTATTCATCAATGATTAGGAGCTGGAGCATAAACCGACCTGGGATTTGATCGCTACCTGGCATTCGGCTGACACATTCTACCTACAGAGTATCATATTACATTTGCTGATGAAAAGAGAAGGTAGCAAATTCTGGTTTGAAGACGCGACCGTCGAAGAACACATAAATATGCTGGCAAGAAAGGCTGGAATTCATCAACATTGGTATAGAAAATAGTTTTGTACTACCATTTTAATGGATAAAATAGAATGCATTTCTTGAGTCTTGGGTAATCTTGTCATCACATTTTACATATGTGTCAGTCTACTATCATGCGCTGATGTATTTTCCACCCGTAGGTCTGTGGTCAGATTTTGCTCCAGCTTACTGAACAAGATCGTTGATAGTTTGGCTCCATCGCTGTCGGCAATTTTAGTCCGTGGACGCCAGGTATGTTTGTTGTTACAACGATATAAACCCTGACTGAATATTTCTACTGTTTTTACAATATGGTACCGGTAGGTACAAAACAAGGCTACAAATCAGTAACCTACAAGTTGATTTTCTAGGTTACTCTGGGTGTTTTTGGACAAGAAGAAGAAGTGGTTGATAAACCTTTGTCACCGAGTGATGTGAAAAGTATCTTGTACTCAAAGGTTTTTCCGCACGATATTTACCAGGCTGTTATGCAACAAGAAATGATCCTCTACAT
The DNA here is from genome assembly GCF_964204645.1 of Tubulanus polymorphus. Lineage (NCBI taxonomy): Eukaryota > Metazoa > Nemertea > Palaeonemertea > Tubulaniformes > Tubulanidae > Tubulanus > Tubulanus polymorphus. The sequence continues at coordinate 6,807,736 of NC_134027.1, read as the reverse complement.
TGGGCGTCTGTTCGCAGTTTGTCCAGAGCTTTTTGAGGGCATCCTTAAAGTACGAGTGGGGTAAGTATTAGACAAAACTTGGTTAGAAAAATGCCCTGACCAAGAATTTTTGTTTGCGAAATTATTTTCATTTCTTGAAAATTATTTCTTAGCCCACTTGGGACTTCACTCCCAGCGGGCTTTTGCATTCATTTTTCATCCATCCATCCTCAGCCAGAATCCAGTTATTTTGGGAAGATTTGAAGACGCTTACCCTAGACACATCTGCAGCCCAAAAACTGGCCCAATCAGAATCTAGATGGTCAAGTGGTGGCTGTTGTTTGCTGAAATCAGCAGTTTTTACTCATTTTTGAAGTGTTTAAGGAAACTTTGAAGACTAATCAATTATTTGATTTTCCATGTTTATCCACTAGGGGCATTTTTTGTAACCAAGATCAATTTTTAAGTGTAGATCATGACAAGTTCTATGAAATTGTGGTGAGTTTCAAGATCGTTTATTTCTATATTTGCTCACCACAGTCGGTTGAATATTGAAATTGTCAGATTGTCAACAATTCATGCGAGGGGTGTTCCTGGACCCCCAGTTTCAGTTTCACATAACTTGTGCATATTCTAATGATGAGTTTTATATTAATTGTCGTTACAGGTGGATAGTTCAAGCAATGAAGTTGGAATTGAGATTTAGCGGGGAAGATGAGAGCGATATATATGCACTTTCCCCTAGTGGTTTAAAACAGTTACTGCACAGTGTATTAACCAAGTTAGATCTCGATCTTGATTACAGGTATTGTTTGAAAAATGACGCGTGTTACCGGCCTCAGTTCTACTCGTGAGTTAGATTTAACTCTATAGTTAATATAGTTCATTCTCAATTATTGGTATTTGAAATCTAGGGTCACATTTAACTCAAATCCGCTTTGTGGAACTGAGCATCCATTCCATATTGAAGTCAAATGAGCCATAAACAATAATTTAGTACTCATATTACTGGTATGAGGTGCGTGTATGTATTCTTGTGTATTCATATACTATGTGCCTAATAGCTAACTACATAGTACTCCATCAGTAGAAGCATCTTTACTGAGCATGTTTCAATAAACTGTTTTAATTAAAAGCATGTAGTTAGTTGATACTAATAACGAATAACTAATCATTAACTTAAACATAGCAATTTTGTATTCTACACAATTAGTAGACCATTATTCATTCAAGCATTATTGCTGTTGATATTTTATTTGATTAACGTTTTTGATTGTCTTGCAGCCATTTATATTTATTGCAGCCATTGATATTTATTTACCTCATGTATGTTGTATTTTTCCCACAGCCACTGCCAGCAAAGGCAAGCCATATTTATTTATACTAACCGCTTAATTGGTTTAACCAACCTGAAATTATCATATCCTGAATGCTTTTGATACAAATTTGACATAATTTATTTTCAATTATTTCTGTTATGTTTGCATACTTATTATATAATACTCCTGCACATATAATGCCTCAACTCAACTATATATTATGGCTCAACTCACACACTGACCAAATTTCTCATTCTTGCCAATAGCCTCCATATGAGACTACTGGCTCAATCAACACCTTAACCACCTTGGCCCGGTTCCACAATTGTGAGTTAAAATCAGTTCATCTTCAACATTTTAGGCGCTTTTTACGAAACTAAATCTTTGTAAATCGATTTAAGTTTCACTTTTACAGCACGCGGTTTTAGTGAATCGGATTTGGTAAATCAACTCGTTTATGGATGCTGTTTAGTAAATTGATCTATTAAATCGACTGGCGATTTAGTCAGCGAAATCCAACATAGCGTCCTCTTTAACCGCGGGCTAAAGACATCTATCGCAGACCATCATCTATCAATAATTCGGTCACCGTTGACGCCCATTTTCTTTCGAATCGCGACCTTTAAATTGATAAATTGATTGGACTCATTTACGAAAAACGATTTGATTTACTAATCCTTTAGTTTCCCGACATCGAATCGGATTTAGCTAAACCGAATCAGATTCAATTTCGTAAAAGCGCCTTTTAACTCATGAGTCAAATTTAACTCAAAACTGGATCCAGGTTATAGTTTGGTTACTTCCATTTCAAAGTTTGGTGATTGATTACTATTGTCTATGGACTGATCAGTGTGTGGTGTTCTAATGCTGCCAATTCTGTCAGTATTCATTTGTAGTCTCGGATTTGATAATTACTGTGGTTTCGGAGAATTTTATATAATCTGCCAGTGCCGTAAAGTAGTACAGTGCATAAGATAAGTCTGCTACTGATAAAGATCTGCAACATCAGATGCATAACTGCCAATTTTCTCAATTTTCGAATAGTGGTGTCTTCCTTATTAGGGACGTAGCCCCAGAGAGCTGTTGCGTTCACTTTTTTGTCCATCGCCTGTCCGGTCCATAGACAGAATCCAGTAATATTGGGAAGCTTTAAAGAAGCTTCAATGGATTGTCGCGGTCGGCATTGTCACATTCTGGTATACTTATTGCTTTGAGATGTATTTCAATTGGAAATAATTATTAAGAAGAAACTAAGAAATAGGTTTAATTGTGAAATTATCTTGTAAATGAGGTAAAAAGTATGTAACCTATAAAGAATACTTAACTCAATGTTATGATCATTTCTTTTGTTAAATTTCAACAGTTGCGACTAAATTCTTTAATTAGATTAACTATTGAATTGGTGATCTATCAATGAATTATAAGGTATTGTCAATTTTTATAGATCACCTCTGTGGAGAAGGCAGTTGGATGGTGCCTTGAATCGCGTCCCCAAAGACTTCTATGATAAAGTTTGGTTGATTTTAGAAAGAACTCCCGGTGGCATTAAAGTTGCTGGATATCACCTGCCACAGGTGAAAATTTGAAATTTTTTTTCTCGTCTTCTGGTATGATTCAGGTCGTGATTTTTTGTCTTAAATTTCATGATTTATTTTCCAGCAACCAACTTTGTCGGACATGACACTGTACGAGTTGAACTTCATGTTACTAGTTGAACAAATGTTGAGCAAGATAGCTGATCCAGCCTATCGACAAATCGTTGTGGAGGTGAACTTTCCTTCTTAATTCTCATGGTTTTTCTCATTTTTCTCGGATTAACCCCTATACCATGTGTGTACTTATATTTTGTAGACATTTATGGTGGTTGCCACAATTCTTGATCGAAACCAAGAGGTCGAATTCTCAAAAACGGTTGATGTGGATAAGGTAACAATCATGAAATGCAAATATGGTACCAATTAGTTGATGTAGTGATTTCTGTTTTTATGTGGACTTGGTTAAACGATTTTACAGATGATTCGGGAGGCATTTGATCAGTTTCAAAGGGATCGTAGTACACAAACCGGTAATGAAAAAGAGGACAATATGAACACGTTTTTCAATACACGACCGAATGCACAAGGTGGAACTACAAGTTATATCGCTAAAGCTGTTGTGAATGCATTGTTGGAGGGAGAAGTTTTGATGACTTCAGGGGACATGGTCTGCTGCATTAGCTGAGGTCGAGGTTATTTCATACCAGAAGGGACTGAAAATTTAGTATAAGAAATTGTTGGGTCCTGCCGTATTCATTGTTAGGCTGTCGATTGTCAGAAATACAGAATTTTGTGTAGAGTCCCTCTCCAAAGTACTTTCATGGTTTTAGTGCAATGATCAAATTCACTTAAATGTAGTTTAAAGTAAACATATGTGCATTAAAATCTATTTTGAAATGAGGCCTTGTTCTTTTTGGTCTTCATGATTAAAGTGATGGACTGATCATGAGAAATTTTGTAAATCCTGAATATAAATTTGTTTTTGTGCTGAACCACAGCATATGTGCTCCTAGTTTTTATCCTCTTCATTTCTGTGATCATTGTCAGTGTATATAATATAATTAGTTGAATTTTGTATTTGGTGCTCATTAATGAATGCTTCTTGTTACAATAAAAAAACATCAGGTTATTTCCATTGCTATGACTAGGTTTGTTTTCTCTCGATGGTATCTATCTCTTGGAACAATACATGGTAAGTCTCATAGCCGCTGAAGAATCGTATCGAGAATAGTTAATAAAACATGAAATGCCATTTAAAATTGATTTATTTTGTAAGTAGTAAAAAATTAGAATACATGTACGGTATATAAATTCGTAGCACCTTGACTCTGTAAGACAACCTGAGTCCAAACTTTGGAATACAAAGACATCATCCTTTTATATTGATTTTGTGCTGGTACATTTCTTCAGCTGTAACATTACCACCAGTTACTACAATCACTATTTTCTTGCCAAATCCATTTGGTATCTTGCGTTCAAATAATGCTGTGAATGCGGCACAACCCGATGCTTCAACGACTAAACCACGACTATAGAGTCTTAGCATTGTACGCAGGATCTCTTCATCTGAGACCAGAATTATATCATCAATGTAGTTCTTGCAATAATGGTAAGCCAGTTTACCTAGAATAGAATAATAGATTAGTTCAATTTGAAATAGTTACCGGTATGAGAAGGGAGGGCTCTAATTCAAGGCGAATGATTCTACTGACCTGCATACGGGGGTGCCAGACCACTAGCTACAGAGCTGGCTGTAGGAAGACCCACAGCTTTCCCTTCTTTAAAGCTTTTATACATTGAAGCAGCTAAAATACATGCACAAGAAGAGTTTAAAAATGATTGAACAACAGTTTTGAAATGATGAAATCATGTCATCATTTGACACTAATTTCCTTAACTGGAAAATTAGAAATCAAGAAATCTTCGATATTGATAATTACAGCATACCTCCTTCAGGTTCTACACCATATATGCGACATTTAGTATTACCACTTAGACGTATAGCAGCAGCGGTTCCAGCAAGAAGACCTCCTCCTCCACAGCATATAACTACTACATCTGGGTCGGGACAATCTTCCAAAATCTCAAACCCTAAACTTATAAAACAGCAAAGTTTGTCAAAATCTACATGACGCGCTACTGTTGCTAGTACAGGTGCTGCTAGATATATCAGCACCAGGGGCTGGTTGCTCAAAAGTTGGTTAAAGATAACCGGCAGATAAATACCATAGTAACAATGAACTTTAAATTGTCACTATGTCAACTATCCACTGGTTAACTCTAAGCAACTTTTGAGCAACTGGCCCCAGTAGATCATTCTTAATGACAAGAGATTTTGGGTTATTGTTTGCTGGCTGAATATTTCTTGAATCTAGACCTACCTTGAGTGTCCGTGGATCAAATATGGATCATCAAATGAATGACAGAAAAACATGCCTTCAGATTTCACATATTCATCAATTTTACTCTGTAATTGTGCTGTTGGATACCTCTCTACTTTAACGCCATAACTCTTGAAAAAGAAAAACACTCAAATTTAACGTGCCCATAGCTATTAGAAACGAAGGATAGGCACAGGATATCAATAGTACCTCAATGACAGTAGCACGATTATCAGGTGCTGAAACTGGCATCAGAATAACTCCAGCGAGGCCATGCTTTTCAGTAGCATATGCAAATGATTTGCCATAATTTCCAGCTGACATCGAAATCAGTTTATTCTCTTTAGTACCAATAGATGGTGGCAAATTTGCAAGTTGATTTGCAATTCCACGTATCTTAAATGAGCCTAAGAAAATATATCATTTCTGTCAGGAATTAAATCTATCAGTTGAGAACTGTATTGTTTTTATAACTTTACTTTCGTTCTTGCCTGTGTTTTGCATATTCTCAAGTTTTAAATACAAATGAATATCGTCCTTGAGACCAAACATATCTTGGGCTTCTTTGAGCATTGGAGTTCTAAAATGCATCCCACTTCGTATTACTGTATCAGTAGCCGCGGCCAAAATATCGAGTGTCGGTAACCTTTCCATCTTTGATGAAAAGTTTAACTTGAACTTGACCTTAAACTTTAAATGTATTGCTTCATAAAATAATTTTACATAGGATAAAACATTTGTACAACGGTACGAAAGAGAAGCAACTTAATTACAGTAGTGGAGATACACACCACCAGTCAGGAACTTTACACAATTGATAATGTACCCACAGATCAATGGTTGGCCCAGCCACGGAGGCCTGACATAAAAAGTTGTACGTTGTCCCAGCATCCTAGGTAAAAAAAAATTTTCATAGTACTTTATAAGAAAAAATGTTTTTTATATAATTATGGTCAAACACTTTTTGTGTCAGGCCCCTGTGGTGGTAGTTAGTTTCCTAATCGTTGGTGGTAAGCTTTTTATAATCGGATGGGGAAAATATCCGATCGTGAAACTAAACCACAGTCAGGTTACTGACTAGTGGGATACCTGATTAATCATTCAAAATCAACATGAACATGATGAACCTTATCAAGAGTACTTAAGGTCTACAGGTCTTGCAGAAAAAAGTACCCGTATCAACAAAGAAATAATAAAGCAATGGAGAATTTCAGATTCACACAATGAGTAGCCACAATTAATTATCACGACAAAAAACTATTATATTAACGTTACCGAAATGCGGAAGTAAATTCCGGGAAAACCCGCTTTTTAAATATCCGCGTCCACACGTCGCGCGCTCATAGTGTTTACTACATGTCTGTGTTACCGCACGCGTACCCTCAACCTCCGCAGTATTTGGATCCGGTGTGATGAGATTTTAAATCACTAACTTTGATTGGTAAGTAGCCATGGCGTATAGATCTTGTAGACGTAGAAGAGTAGTAGATGCCGTAGGTGAAAGTGAATATGAGACAGTTCAAGTTCACTCGATATTCAATTGCGTAGTTTAATTTTCATTCAGTTGGACGTTGCTGTTCCCCCTTCGGCTTCGGCTCAAACTTCAACTACACGATGCTCTCTAGCCTTGTTATTCATCTTCACTTGTCATGATTGGATGAAATTCATCCTGATTTAAATTGATCTCATTTCAACAGATGCAGGGTAATTAATGAAAAGAATATAATGTGAACCATCAATACTCGCCAAACCCAGCGATGGCCTACTATCCACTAAAATGCCCCACAACTAATCACAATGCAATTTTTGGAATTTTTCTACTGCCACAGGGGCTCGTATCAAAGTTGTAGGTAATGTAAAAACGATTATCTGTTAATCCAATGTCTATAGTAGGCCTATACCGGTATATAGAATAACTGTAGTTATTTTATATAGTAGGCCTACTATACAATTTTGATACGAACCCCTGTGCCTACTGCAAGTGATGCAATTCCAAATTTGTAAACATTTCTGTATTCACTATTAAATCCTCGCAAATTGTCAAATTATTCACATTCATCGGCATGAACTTTTTAGGGGCCAGTCTAATCTCTTTTCACCCAAGCAATACGTTTGTCGTTTTTTAGACCTTATCAAATTAATGACTTGATATTTTTTAAAGCCCTGCTGTTTTATAAGACACAACTGTACTAACTTAAACTGGGAAACTTTTCCTAAAAGATCTTTAGATTGTATTCTTTCAAGAAATTTTTTGAAAGCATCTATTCACATTTGATATCTCCGAAGCTATTTTCCCCAGTATCATTAATCAAGCAGGCCTATATTTAGTTAAAATCAACTGATATTCTGATTTTTAGAAGGCCTGCCAGTAATCAAATCTTCAAAAAACTCACTCCAATCCATAAAAAGTTTGTTAGTTTTTGGTTGAATTGTTAAAATATTTACTGTCACTGTAACAGCTAGCCTATAATGTTCTTTTAGTCTCTTTGTTCAAAGAGCTGCCATTTTATAACGCTGGGTAGCCTACCTATCAGATGTGGTTAGGCTTCTTATCTCTTTAGTGTTTGCTAGGACCATGAGCATGGCTAAATTCTAGTTTAGGGTTAATTTGCTATGTTACCTCTGGTTACTTAAAGCAATATCATTCAAAATCTGTTGTTAATGCCAAATGCAGTACTAAGGCATAGGCCTATAGCCTAGAATTCATAGGGTCAATTCATAGAATAGGTATCCTATTATTATGTTAACGGTTAGGCCCAAATTCACGAACTCAATCAAGAGTAAATTGAATAATAATCCTAGATGTGATCCATCTAAATTGCTGTATGATTCGCTAAGCGCACAATTGTGGAACATTTACCTCAAATTCTCATGTTTCCATTCCATACGAGTCTCGATATTACAGATTTACTTGGGAAATTTGCTTTTTATGAAAATATACGACGAGTACTCTGCTACATCTTTGGGTGGGATCGGATGATGGAACTTTGCTCTTCTAATATTAAAGAGGTCTACTACTATATTCATCCCAGTGCTGGCTTATTTACTTTCACTCACTCGGATCGCTATCCACTAGATATGAAACTCTTACTTCGTTGCGAGCATAGCCGATGATGATTTTTGCTGGCAGTTATTTGCTCGGTTGTTTCGGTAACAAGCTCTGAGGAAATTTTTTCCATCGATAGCTATGTAAAACAGCGTGAGATCATGTAGGTGCCGTTACGAAGGAATTTAATGAAAGCTGGCTACGGTGCGACATTGCAGTCCGCAAACGGCTGCGGTTAGTAAAAAGTAGCTGTCGACTGGCATGTTCTTTAGCAGGTTCTCGCTTGTTATACCATTAGATTTCTCATCCGGTTGTCATGGTAACTGGCTCAATTGTAGCTGTTGCAACGCATTTATTGAATTTCATCCGTACTACGATGGAATTGTGAGATTCATGCTAGAGATACAGCTGCCGATGGATGTTGACTGATGAGGTCTATAGTTTGCGGTAAGTCTTCGTCGCTGACTCTTATGATTAAACCTTATTGATTTCATTTTTTGACAAGTGGACTTCTTCACGGAATCTTTCTCTTCAGTTTTTGCATGATGCTGAAAAAAGCTTCGTTGATGATTTAACGGGCTATATGAATGAAATTAGCAGTATGTTAATTTTTAACAAATGCAATCAAATCTCTTTGTCATTACATTGCTAGACCGCAATTAATTCTCATTCGATAGAAGCATATCATTGGTATATGCATATAATTTTTGATTTATAGTAAGCCTTTAATTTCATTGATGGAACTAATGCACATCACACGGGCTGATAACTTATATAAGCTGTGATTATTTAATGTAAACTACTGGGAAATTAGCGTCCAGCTCGAGGAATTAGGCACTGTGTGTGTCACAAATGATCTGCGCTACCATTAAATTGTCCCAGGCGACTGACTTATCACCTATACGCAATGCAATAAACATGCTCTGTCTGCATTGTTTCCAATTGAGATTGTTTTTTATCAAAGTGCAGATAGGCTTCAGGCTTTCGTAGTTTGAATTCAGGATGGATTTTCCTTTTTGCATGGATGATTTATGTCTCTTTGTGATAGTCCTCTCATGTTCTATATTGATTGGAGAGGAGGCGGTATTACTGCTGTTATTGGCATTCATATTGCTAGTTTTGTTTGATATGTATCATTCTTGAACTCTTTAGTAAGCTTTTCACCTTGTTTAAAGCCAGGCTTAGATCGACCTGGTCCTGGCCCTGGCCACGCGACTCATCTGTCGACTGCTATCATAGCATTGCACTGGGATTGAATTCAGCGATATCCCTGGGCCTTATCGCAGATGACTCGCTATCTGTGTTACGACTGACCGCTCACATCGACTGATTCATGGCGTCGTCATCGGGAAATGATTCAAAATGGCGCCACCCAAATGTTGAGCCATGTTGATTTTTGAAGGACCCCTGGTCTTGACCAGCACCACCACCTGGGTACAATCATTTGGCTAAATTGTCGTCTTAAGTTCCAAATGATCAGCGCTATTTCAGATCTCTATGAATTACAAGACGACATAAAATATACTATTGTTATATACCAATCTCTTATTTTGACAAAATATTCGAAAACAAATTGACCTGTTGCGGGAATTTGCATCATTGATTCGCTGTGATCGGCTTGAAGCAGTCGGCAACCTGTAGTAAAGACGTGCACACCGTCAACGACGAACTGCACCCAGTTCCGTCGTGTCATAGAAGTAGAACATTTTCAAGTTCAGACGCCGATCATATTACAAGTCATTATGACAATCATAGCTAGACTCAGATCAACTAGGATCAGCGATGTTCGCTAGTAGTCGCCGGAAAGCTAGTCGCTGTCAGTCGATTTGCGTCATAAAGTCGATCTGAACACGGCTTAAGTGTCACTGCCAAACACGTCGACCTAGGAGGAGAGGGTTCAGCAATTTCTCGAAAATACGACTTGTGTCACCAGTTCTTCTGCGAGACCTGCAGAGGTCCAGGAGTTGTTGATGACAGGTAAACAAGGAAGCCGAGAGATGATTTATAATCGTCATTAAAGAATGATCTAGGAGGTATATAGGCCTAGATCAAAATAATGACAAGCGAACTGGATACTTCTAATATGATTCTACAGGTTAGGATATCTTAACCTTTGGCATGATTCATGTGAGGTCTTTGCTTATCAAGGAATGAATAAGGTATAAATCGTAGTTGTGTATCTGCTATTTTCTGCTCGATTAAGCAGGTGTATGATGGTCTTGTATCAATATTTGGGCGCCGAAGAACGTGTAGTCGCATACCCGCTGCCGATCAAATGCTTAAGCGCTTTCTTGCGGCGAGTCTCTCGAAGACAAGGACACCGACCACCAGTCTAAATCCATTAGTGTTTATCAACGAGATTTCATCACGCGTCGGCTGTAGCCGTTCATGCAGATCATCTTGTTTTAGTTGTCAGTGGTCGATTTGATGCAACTGTTGTTCACCATCGTTTTTCTACACTGTTATGACACCGCCTTATAGGAATGTGATCCTAATTGCTTTTGATGAAAGGCTCTGCATCGCCAGAGCCTTCCGGCACTTTTGTGTCGATGAAAATCATATTTGATTGATTGTTCGTGGTATTCACTTGTCTAGACATTTTGGCATGGACATTATGATTATTATACCTCATCTATATCATCAAAAATACATGTATTTTTCTATATCATAATGATCTAACTCAGTGGTTACTGATGGTTTTTTGCATGCTGATAGGTATCTGCATGAACCTGTGGAATGGGTAGTTCATTAGTTGAGAAAAATTACAGGGTTTCCAGGTATTTCGCAAGTATGAACTAAATTTCCTTGATTTATTACTTATGAATTTCCTTCCAATAAGAAACAAACATAGCAGGAGTGAGAACTGGACCTGAATTATACAGAATCTAATATGACAAGGCACCCAGGCCAATTAATGATTTGATATGGTTCGATAGATGTTGCAGCTTCTTAATGGTTAGCCATTTAGATACTAGTGCTGCAAGTCTGGTCTATTTGTATTGGCAGCTGAGTGGTGCAAAGCTATTACTCGGTGAGCTTCTATATGTATGTAATTACTGCGAAACATTGGTTTCCTATTTGCTGAGAAGGGTATAATAAGAACACAGGTAAAAAGTGGAGGTAGGTTAGCTCCCTCCGGTACTCACTGTCTGTTACAGTCATAGTCAATGTTCATAGGTTTACATAACTGTAGAATATGACTTTTTGGTTATGTTTTGTTTTATTCCCTTGAGTCCAATTTTATTTAGGTCTGTGGAACTAGAGTCATATGTGATTGTGGAACTGGGTGTGTATGTATTGTGTTAATATAAGGAAATTAATCTATTTTTCAGGTTTAGAATGGTTTAGACAACAACTGTGACAGTGACAACATGGCACCCAGCGGAATGTTCAATGCGAAAGATATCCACATAAGCGTGGATCTCATAGAAGCTGCATTGCTGCAACTGAATTTCCTACATTCTGTCAATGAACATCCATTATTGTACAAACCCGGGCCAATTCTGCACAATGCGCTGCGCCGATATGAAAAACTCTGGCTGCCATTGGTTGCTGAAAGTAAAGAGACACTAGTGCCACCTATTGATATCCACTGGCTTTGGCATGTACATATGTTAGCACCGCTGTATTATGAAAAGGACTGTGAAGCCATCGTCGGTAAAGTAGTCAATCATAAGCTGTTGTCTAAATCTGATCATCTGACGGCATTAAAACGAGCAAAAAGCGTTTGGGAGAGCCATTATTCTTCAGCGACGGAACCTTTTGAAGTCGATATCGATGGTAAATCGACTGAAAACAGTACTGCTGGCAGTAACGACGAAAGTAACGTAAAACCTGTGACAAACGGTGATATTCCGAACGCTGAATCGAAAATCAGTTACAAACTATTGGACGCAGCATTGAGACAGAAGTTGTTCTATTATCAGGTGTCTCTGCCTCACTACACTGACGAAAGCTTCCTGAAAAATGCATTGTTGAGGTATAAGAAGTATTTGTACTTGAAGCAGTGTAATCCTGAGCGATTTCTCGTGCCGTGTTATGATTTCGACTTGATCTGGCATGCGCACCAATTGCATCCGTTGGCCTACAAGTCGGACACCATCGCGATCTTGAATCAGATGCTGAACCACGATGATTCGGTCAATGAACGGTCGCCGGATTCAAAGTTAAGTCGGTGCGATGATGTCACGCGTAAACTGTGGAAGGAGGTGTTCAACGAAGAGTTCGCCTTGTGCGGCGCAATGTATCGCGGTGACCCGCCAAACGGTAAACTCGCGACGTTATCCCCGGAGCAGGTCATCGCTGTTTTCAGCAAACAAGCGTACGTTATGATTCAGCGTCTAGAACTCGGTAATATGATCCTCAATCTGGACAAATTTTCACTTGTTGTTTCGCTGTATTCGGAGAAACATGGCAAAAGTAAGATCATCAACTTGAAAGGCCCACCGAATTACTGGATTAAGAATGGCGGGGAAGGTTTGGCAAGGTTTCTATTCGATAGCGGGAAATATACGGATTTGTGTTTCGAGTTTGTTGATCGACGCGGATTCATGTGCTGCAGCGCAAATGATATCATCGCTCAGCACATGCTTTCGCTTCAGCCAGTTGTTGAGAAGACTCCCGTGCAGGGCCAGACTCTCACTAGCACATACACGCTGTCCAGTTTGAGCGGTACTTCAAATCAGATAGGTACGATCAGTTTAACGGCTTCGATCGAGCCGCCGAAACCGGGCCCGTGTCTCCTGTTTCTAACACCAGGTACTTTTGAAACATGCACAATGCCTGAACACATCGAGCAGTTGTGGGGACCGATACCACTGGGACATTTACCAGAGGGTACTCAAAACACTTGCGTCGTCGCCTCTCACAGGTAAGTTCATTAATTGGAAAGAGTTCAATTAGTCTGGCTGTTGAATATTTCATCAATGTGTGAACCTACTAGAGAGTTTTGCTACATCGTCGCTATTGTTGTATAACCTCGATGGTTAAGATATTCTACGTTACTGTGTATGTTACTTGTATCATTAATTACATCTGTGCAGACATCCCCAATAAATCAATGAATGAGTCAAGAGTAATGGAGGGACGATTGATATCAATCATTGGCCAATATAGAGAAAAAATCCTGGTACTTGATCATGTCTTTACAATATCTTAGAAGAGCTCCTTTCGCAAACTGTAAAATAAAAGAACACACGACTCTGGCCTTTATGCATCTCATAGTTTTGGTGTTCAAATATTTGATATATTATATAATTAACTAGGCAAGGATTTATGTTCTACAAAACATACTTTATCACCTAATATATGAGAGATTTTTGAGAACTTTCACGTTGATATTTCTGCAGTTACCAGTATTTGTTTTGGTTCTCGCCGAAGCTGCAGCAATATTTTCTACAGTTTACGGTATGCGCTGTGTGTTTTAAGTGCAGTCTCGGCAAATGTTTTTGGATGTTTCATAACCTGTAGAAAAAGAATGTTCAAATAAACCATTTTAGTTGTTGCACTCAGTTGTTGCACTCATTATAGTAAACCTTAATGCTTTAGATTCAATCGTAAGCTTTATTGAAAATGTGATGTAAATAGTTATGGGTTTTCTACTTATAGGTTATATAACCATGCTAATGAACTCCTGTTTACTGCCCGCGTTATACACTCTATTCCTCTGATGATGTCAGCTGTACAAGTGTTCTACAAAGATAAGATGACTTCTGTTGCTCATCTAATCGGCACAGACCAGCTTCCTTGGCCAAAGCAAATATTGGTTAGTTTTAACCGAATTGGACCTCATCTTGACTGCAATAAGTAGTACAGTACAGTATTATCATTGCTATATCTTTATAGTTGTTTATTCTTCAGGACTTCTTTTTGTATATAAAGTAGTTTATTTATGTAACAAATATTTGTACATAATAAGATGAATACGACTTTTCTTAAAGGAAAAGAGTGAAAGCAAATGTTTGACATTGGATTTTAATATTGGAGAACGAGCATTGTTGATCAAGGACAACGACGGTGACTGGGGAATAGTTAGCGGACAGTGGCTTGGTTTCAGAAAAGGTGTTCCGGGAACTCCAGGTTTGTGGAGGGGTTGTAGTGTAATCAGAGACTCAATGAAGATGCTGAAATATGTAGTTTGTAGTAAATTATCCTGCACATAATTGCCCCTTAATGTTCAATCATAGATTTTCCGTCAAGGCTTCATTAATACTGTAGCATAGTTTGTTTGTTCATAGAAAAAATTGTGAAAACTGATTCAAAATCGTCAATTAGCCATGGTGAAATTTCACCAGAATAATTTGAATTGTAGACACCAGGTTTAAAGACTTGCATCTATTCTATATTTTTTGTAGTAATAGATATGATTCAATTATTATTTACAGTTTAGATGTGTGTTTTTGTAGGTATAGCTGGATCTAAAGGTAACCCAGGAGTAAGAGGTGTTCCAGGAGTACCTGGAAATTCCGGATATCTTGAGGTGAAATTCCTTAATCTCCGAACGAAAAAGATTCAGAAGAAAGAAATACACATAAACAACAATACACAGTACAAAATCGCGGACACCACAGTAAGGTGTAAAGAAGGTCAAATTACCATCAACCACACAAATGATATTATGCAAAATCTTTGCTTGTCATTCTCAGTCTCGATGTTACATATTCTTCTGCAGCCGCGACCGGCTCAACAGCCCCGCAGCCAGTCAAGTCCAGGTGCTTCGTCGTCATCGAAACCAGTCCAAAGCATAAACAATAATGATTTGATGTTATTCTGTGCGATGGGTTTTTTTGTCGACATACCGTCGAATGCATACATAAAGCATTCACTCGGTGCTGGAGGCTGTTGTGGTTGTGTTTCGACGGATGTTGGTGGGTGTGGGGGCTGCGGTGGTTGTGGAGGCTGTGGTGGCTGTGGTGGATGTGGTTCCTGCGGTGGATGTGGTTCATGTGGCGGCTGTGGAGGATGTGGGGGCTGTGGTGGTTAAATGATTTGGGGATGTCGCTTTGCAAATATCAGTTCAGGTTTCGCGAACCATGAATTAAGTGTTCAGTGAACCTGTGCATACTGATGATTAACGACAGCTGTCTCAAAAATGTATTCTCGTCTTTGGTGGTATAATAATACTAATAATAATAGTAATAACAATGTAGTAATTAAATAGATAGTCTAAATTACAATAGTTTATTTTATGCAAATGTTCAAACAATGATTAATCCTCAAAAGGAAAGATCACATAACGTCTAATTTATCTCTTTCAAAATGAAGAATTTGAAGATTGGACCTTTGCAGAAAATAAACCATATTAGAGATTGGGAGCTGTCTATTTAAATACTTCTTTTACATATAATCGGAAAATTGTAGTTAGATTTAATGTATACAATAACTAATTCAAAAAGATGAGCAGTATGGATATTGTAAATAGAATGAAAATTGTTTAGGATCTTTAATTAAGTGTGTACTTAATGGTGGCGATAAATGAATGGACCATACTTATACCATGTGTGGTACCTACCAGTATATCTTCATATTTTATCTAACAGAAATTCATGAACACCACTTATGTAACTAGATTTCCTCATTCCCACGGTCCGTTTCATAAGATATCATATGATGCTTATCAAATGTTCATATACTACATAGGTACAATGTATATCACAGGTTTAAAAGTTCAAACGATGTATTTTTTCAGTTTATCTATGGTAAACAAATGGTTGGACCTTGAGTTACATACTGAATTCATATCATTGAATGTAATGAAAAATTATAAACAATGGCAACCTGGCCTGCCAATAACTACCATGAAACTCAGTTTGCTTGGCCTTTTGTGGCCACTAAAGATAGAATCCAACATATTTTATTTTATTACCCAGCACAGCAGACATTATATGTTTTTCACATGGAAAACTACCACTATTTTGTGTTGATTATGTATCTCTGCTTGAAATAATTCTTTTTTCTGCGTTGAGAATGGATTTTAGTATATGTGGTCAGTACTGTGCTTCTATGTCGCTAGATATAATAAGGTAGATCTGCCTCATCAATCTTTGTTTGACTTTTCTGCATAATTTGTTGCCCTTTTATTTATCCTCAGGTGATAGCAATGTAACAAGACGACATGCGATATTCATAATATTTATAAGTCATTGTATTGTCATAGAGATATTCTATTTTTCCTAGGAGTGTAGTATTGGGATATTCGCTGCAGTCTTCGCGTGTACGATGTTTGTTATGTTTGTTCAAGTTGGCTATATCTATATTTTATGATATATCGTTGAATGTTTTTATTTCATTTTGCTATTGCATCTCTACCTAGTGAACATTTTATTTTTTAGCTTATAATACTAGATCTGATGGAAAATAAAATCTGACAAGTCCAGTTTAACACCCAATACGATATAATGTTGTTAAGTTCTTTAATTATTTATTTTCGGGTTCCAAGGATTATCTTTCTTCATCGTTGTAACATGTCACTGCTTGGTATGATTGTAGCAACTACATCTTTGTAGTATCGTTATGAAAACAAATTCCAAGCCTCTGAATGTCACTGCACACATCCATAGCAGGCAGACCTCGATCCGCAACCCAGATCCAACCCCTTCTGACGTTCTCTTATCATTGAAGACGGGTGGATGATGGTAATTAAGTATGATGATCAAGACAGATGCTGATTTTTCTGATCTTGGCAGGGGCAGATCTAGACGGGAGCACGTGCTCCTGTCGCAGAAGTGCAAAAAAAATTTTTCATTCTATAAAGTTCATTATCACATTGTTTCCATATTAATAAATTCCCATCTCTTAGAAAATTGTTGCAGAATGTCATTTTTGTGTCTCGGGTGCCTGGAAATTGCATTAAAATGGGTTGAAATTCAAAAATTTTATGGGGGAGGTCCCCCAGACCCCCCACGAACGCTTCGCGCTTTCGGCGCTCGGCTGTCATGGATAGTGTATTTTCTTACGAGTTGCCCTTTTTTTAATTCTGTGCTCCTGTCATTGTCTGCCTCTAGATCCGCCCCTGCTTGGTCAGTGTCAATAGGTTATAAATGAAGGTTGAATTCATCAAATCAGCTAATTTAGCCACAGGGGTAGCACACCTACTTACATTTAAGAATTATCTGTAATAATGTCAAAAAATGAAAGAAACAGCCACAAAGAACTACAGAATATATTGCTTTATTAGTAGCAAATTTTACAATTTACAAGGAGTATCATTTCATCTAATACTGGTTACACCATAAATCAAATTTAAACTGATTAACTGTATAATTGCGCATTTATCTCAATGATGTAATTTTCAACATTTAATTTATCATTTGTAAACAACAATGCGATGGGATGAACACATAACCAGTAAAATCCAATATTGATTATTCATACGATTAATACCGCATTTACATCATTTGTTGAATTTTTTCATCAGATTTGAATACAATTCATCATGACGTGAATAAATACTTCATAAAAAAAAAAAACGATCATAGTTTTACTATTGAATCTAGTTCTACAAACAAATCTAAGTCCAACAGAAGGCACATGATTTTGATCATTATAATTGATACTTATGTAGTTTGCAATCCAGAATTAATTATATTTGTATTTCAATTTCAATTAATCAGGTCAAATTTTTTTCATTTGCTGTATGAAATGTCAGTATATCCGAATTCCAATCTACTACAATTATGGAAATGTCAACACTTAACACCGGATCATGATTATACTAAAACATACCGATACATAAAAACATCAATTGCAAATACAATGATATCTACAAAAATATAATATATACTCCTTTATTTATAAAAACTTTTTCTATATTGCAAAAATTCGATAATTACAACAATCATAAATCTAAAAATCATTTCATGAATGAATCAACAATAACAAGACTTTAAAGACTACAAAGTACCAGTCTATGAACCCGATACCAACTTGGATTAAATGGTCCTGAAATGCTCTATAATGTCAATATTCAATACCCCAAGACAGTTGATTAAAGCATCAAAATATCTAATGACAACTTCAAAAATGTGTTGATTTTGATGAACATCAATGGCTACCAGTCCAGTCAGCTATCTTCATTCGGGAAAGATGTGTCTAGGGTAAATACATGTACATGTATAACCAAAGTATCACAACAATTTCAAGCATCTTCAAAATGTTCCTAGGCTAAGTAACTGGATACTGTCTGTGGATAGATGAATGAACGAACCAATGGAGGGACTAAGTGAACGCAATAGCCCACTTGAGCGGATCGAGGTAACATTCATCGCTTTGAATCAATTTTATAGGAAGATATTGCAAATAGCCCTGGATCTAACCGAGACACATGCAGATAATTTATGCAGAGACAGACAGGTACCACCAGTGCTGATCACACATGATTTATAGGTGACATTGTATCTCATTCAAAAAATGTATTCAGAACATATTGTTTTAATGGATATACAATTCACATTCAATATGAACTTTCAAAGCTTGGCAACATGCATAAAAATAGCAGTGATAAAACCTAATATGTGTTTTTGTTACAAATGCAAAAATGCAAATCACTATTTTGACACGATTCTCAAATTCCATGTTTAAAATCTCCCTGTATTTAACAGGGCACTGATTTTATGTATGGCTGATCTTGGTTAATCGATAACAGGCCATTATCAGTAGTAACCACATCAGATGCACATTTAGTTGATATTTGTCATTACCATACCACTGCTAGAATTAATAGCTTTCGGCAGATACAATAATAATTCTTCCTTGAACAAATGAAAATCATTTTGAACTTTTCTCTTCTGAAATTTGACCTTCAGTTTTGCACAAAAACCTGAATCAGCACCAGTTGATACAATATCAATCTCATTGTCAACATTTGGTTCACTACTTGACTTGTCGACTGCCGTATCGTCAGCGTTCACCGCTGGTACTATGTGAGGCGCTGCGCGATTCATATTGCGATCACTCGAATTCAATTGTGGACGAATGAACTCGTAAAAGCTTTGACGCCAAACAAATTTGCGACATGCACTAAAATATGTCTGCAATTCTTCATCCCAGTTGGCAGTCGATAACTCGTTGTTGTTGTAAATGCAAATAGCAACACGTTTCCCATCGCGACGAGCTTCCTCCAAAGCATCATAACACAAACGACTCTCAATGAATCTCTCTGTGATGATTGCCAATACACAACTGCTTTCGTGAACTGCATTTATGTAGTTCGTACTTTTATCTAAATAAAAGAAGCTCATCATAACAATCTAGGAAACTTAGTTCTTCGAATAACTTTTCATACACAGCATAATTCATCCTGGATGACTTGTTTTTGGAACAGTTTTCTTAATTGCTTTAACTTAAAAAACAAAGGGGTTTTTCAAGTGATTTGGATCTTTGAAATAAAACTACGTATAACTTAAGGACCAGGGACACTATGTACACTAAGGAATTGATCAGCAAAGGCCTGAAAATATGACAATTTCAATATTTCATGCGCCCTGCAGAACATGTACAGAAACCAATGACCTTGACACTCTTCACAATCACAGAACGTGTCATGAGCTACAAATTTGCAATTGATTGTGGTTACAAAATATGCACCAATATAAATAGATAGGTACCGATATAAATGGAACAAGGAAAAAATAACTTAACAGACTCGAATTTTGGTCAGTGTGAACGTTTAATGAAACTGTCATTTATTAGAATGACAGTTCTTGAAAGACATCTTGAAAAGATTGATTAGCCTAGGAATTTTAGATTCAACAAAATACTATTCAGGACTTTAAGTCCAAAGCGGGCTAAAAACAGATTGACATACACAAAAATTAACAAATTTAGGAGGAATTTGTTGAATTTTCAGTGATTATGAATGAGAAATGTACATACACTCTCCAGGTACGGAATTTCTTTCATATATGTAAACATGGCGGCCACATTTCTCCAAGTATGAACCCAATGCCACAGCAAGCAAACTATCAGTACCATAATCTGCTGCTAATATGAAAACATCATAATTTCCCTCTGTAATCAAATAAAGGGGAAAAAATAATGTATCAACCAGTGGTCTTGTGAGTATGAAACAGAAGCTGTTGAAAAGAATATTGAAAAACTTACCTCTCTCATAATGATCAAAAATACTTATGTAAAACTGTTTGAAGACTACCTTTATTCTGACCCAAAGGTATAGATTAACAAGTATGAATACAATGAAGATAACTATGAAAGCTACTGCAATACTGAACACAATAACTAAAATGCTACTGACTGAAGTTTCTGAAAATAAAATGAAAGAAATTTGAGGAAATAACACAACAAAACTCTATTATAGTGAATGGACCAATAAGTCACAAAATAATTTTCTTACGTTTTTCTTGCAAGATATAAGTTATCTTATCGTGCAGGTTCATACAAAGGTACTCTCCATAATGAGATGAATTAATGGCATCGATAGTGTAGAATGTTTGATAAATTTTAACTCCTCTAAAGGTTTTGGTGCTGAAAATAAAAACAATGTCACCTGCTTCGAAATATGCTTTGAACAGTATAACCATACTTAATAACCAACTTTTTTTTAGTTTTCAGTGGAAAGTTGTGTATAATTTTTCGTCTAGACATTCGAACCCAGGGATAACAACGCTTCAAATTTTGACTTTTAAAAGTACAAAATGCCTACCTATTAACCCTTTCCCCAAAAAAAACTCCACCCTTTTTGACCCAATGGAATGCAACAAGGCCATGATCACATCCTTTATAGTAAGCCTCGCACATAAATGATACACTTTCTCCGATAGACTTCTCAATGATAGTAGTGTTCTCAACCTTGACAAGTCTTGCAAGTTGGTTAGCATCTTCAGTACATTCACCTACAGAGAGATG
Source organism: Tubulanus polymorphus (assembly GCF_964204645.1). NCBI lineage: Eukaryota > Metazoa > Nemertea > Palaeonemertea > Tubulaniformes > Tubulanidae > Tubulanus > Tubulanus polymorphus. The sequence goes on along the minus strand of NC_134027.1, from coordinate 6,786,615 downwards.
AATTTCAAGTACTTTCCACATTTTACTGCAGGACAATCTGCTGAACGAATGATAACCTTACTATTATCTATTTATTTATTATCATGTGACATCGATTTTTTGGGGATATTTCACCTTTGAACACATAGGCCTATAATTGATCTTAATACAACCAGTGAAAATGTGCATCTCAGTAAAGCGTTGTTTTTATATCCATCTTACACTGTATTGAAGGATCGCCTAAAAGTCTTCATTTTCTCATGTTGAAATGAGAAAAGATCAGCCATTTTTGAAATTCTAACGACATGTTTCCTGCAAAACATATTGTTAAAATAGATTGATCGATTGACTATATAAAATAGAGTCTCTTTTCTCTGATTCAAATGAGATAGGCCGTATAGAAGCCTTTTTTCGCAATCCTGCAAATCATTGCAAAATGAATAGAAGACTATATAAAAGCGATGTTGATTCTGACTGCACACTTTCATTGGTTGTATCAAGACCAATTTGGGGCGGGTATGTGTTCAAAAGTTTAAGAGAAATCACCCCAAAAATTCGATACCAGACAAAAAATAGACTTTAGACTACCGGTACTCACCACGGACATTATCAATAAGAAAGTTCCGAGTCTTAAAACTAGTTGCATTTCGGACGATACATCGAAATTTGCTGGATTCATGTTTTTTAATGATTTCTTTAAAATGAAGAGTTTGATTCCTTGTTTTTCGATAGGCGTTCAATCCAGTAATCATGTCTATATTTCGTGGACTACCATCATTTTCTAGTTTCTCCCACGCTATGTTCGTGTAGCCTTCTGCACAGCAATTCAGATCAAGTGATTCTCCTTCAATTGGATCCAGTGCAATAGTCTCATTAGATTCCCTGGTATAATTGGCAGTCCAGGCCAATATGGTCGTGTCTACAAAAACAATTTTCGTGAATTTAGCCTAACGTTGCCAAGTTACTTAATTTCTTTAAAGCCTCATTTCAGAAAATATGATATGGGATTTAAATCTACTCCTTTGCAGGAAACATGGAAGCATGTGTATGAACTCGGAAACATAGTTTCTTTTCCTGTTCTCACAAATGCCCACGACGCAGGGAAATGCTTGGAATCATGTTTCTGTCTCCTGTTTCAGTGCGCGCGTCAGCAAATCCTTCGCAGGTCTGATTTCAGAAAAAAAGTTTAAGCTTAAAACGGTTAATACTAAAGTTTGAATTTTCGTCATCATTATTGAAAATGTGGAGCCAGGGTCGGAGGGACTACACCAACAATTTTAATTTAGCTTAAAAAATGTTCGTAAAACCGGGCCAGGCGCTGCCGGCATACTATGCGGCCCGTGTGCCTCATCATCATCATCCTGGTAACCAGCCTCAATCAACAGGCTGATTATTCTGCTGGTACTCAGGTTGGCGCAGTGATGGTGGAGATAGTAGAGAGGTCGGTTGTATTGTAGCTTGAGTCCCGGGCTACTACTACTAGGTCCCTTGCGTCAAAAGTCTGTAGGCCTATTGATTGTGAAAACAATAAAGTTATTTAATTAATAAAGCCTGCCTAATAACTGTAGGCCTACATAATGATTGCACAGTACAGTACAACAGTAGCATATGACTTATAACTGAGTAGCCTCAGGAGTTAGAAGTTAGGCCCCTTACTTAAAATTTACAACTTAAAAATTCGCTCTTAGAAATTTCACTTACTTCTTGAAAAATCATTGCACGAGGAAGAAATGTGTACGACATGTTCCAGTAATACTGGCAGCATGATACAGATGATTCTCAGTGACATTCTTCGTCTTTGTCGCCGACGATGACCGAAATAGTTTCATATTTTTTTATTTCGATTCAACATTTTCAAAACGAATGGTCGGACGGAACCGTACGGATAACTCCGAAGGCTATTCGCTCGTAGGGAACTGTGGTTTTCAGATCACGTGATCAAAACCGGCCATAGTGCCGTTTTTTCCCACTTCAAAAGTTATGAACTTGATAAATTCAGTAATTATCATCCGATTTACTTGAACTAAATTTTCGAGGGAAGATAATAAGCATCTTGTACTGTGTTGAAAATTCCATGTTGATGCGCGGCGTAGTTCGCGAGTTACAAGCTGTTGGACTCCAGCCAACTATAGATTGTTGATTGACAGGTGCGCGTGTACTCTTCACCGCGGATTTCGAAAAATGCAGTTTTGAGATGCCCAACCTCTAGGCGATCTCGCAAAAAAGGGGCGGGACTGGGGATCACGAAACCTTCACATGTGTTTTCAAAAGTTCTTGATTGACATCCAGGTATGCCGTACTTGTTTGTACCGGCAATTTGACCGATTTTGCGACACTATAAAGTTTTAAATGCAATATATTTCATCAAATTATGAAATTTAGAAATTAGTTCTCCCCCAGGTGTAAAAATATAGTAGTTTTAGTTTATATAGCAAACAGTTTTAGTTTGATTCGTTAAGCCGTCTTCCCCGGAAATTGCTGTAAAGTTGGGAAGTATCGAAAAAATTGCTACATCCGGGCATTTTCATTCACTTCCGGGTTCGCGTTAGCGTTTGTTTACATGTGTAAATCAGCTGTTTACGCTAGTTTTAAGTTGTTTTAAGTCATTTTCTCCCAGGATCAATGAAGTTTATGATAATAATTTTATTTTGAGCAACTTTGGGGTTGATGTAACCGATGAAGCTAAAGAAATCCCGTGTGTTATTCTGAAGGCCTTTTAGGCCTACCTACCTCGCTCGGCTCATCAATCACACTGAAAAAGCAGCTAGATGAGCCCCCTGCCTCTCCCCAATAAAACTGACCATATAAAAACTGAACTGAAATGAAAATACAATATTTATTTATCAAATAATAATTTATTTATGTTTTACTAATCAACTATAAGCTACAATTGAAATGGCCAAACTCTTATGAACATCTTTGGACTTGGGCCGCCACAAAATTTCTAATTGCTGTATTTTATTAATTACAAGTAATCAAATTCTCAATCCACAAATCCATTGACTTATCTATTGAAGCTTATTCAGATAAGAAGGTTGCAGTTTAAATTACTCCCTTCAGCCAGTGGTAGGCCTAAGCTTTAAGGGATTTGCCTACAATTCTACATTTCGCATAATGATTTTTTCAACATGGGTTCGGCTTATTTAACTTCACCATATTTCTTGGAGTCACCTGCAAAAGATAAAAGTGTAAATTAATAAATCCTTCTTCGAGTACTTTAAAAGGTTCCTTCTGGATCTTCTTCAGCTATGAAGATCCTATAGGCCTAACACAACTTGGCCTAAATTTGAAAATCAAGAATTCTTATTCGATCTCTAATATTTTCTTACCAATCAACTGAATGCATGAATCCTGATTAAATAGAGGAAGCTGGGATAAATACGGTCATTTTGATACCAATCATGATGCGTTTTTGGGTTTGAAATACTTTCCGAGCGCCAGCAACCATATTGATCCCAAGAATCAATTGTTGCTATAGTGGTTACCATGGCAACCAATTTCTATGTGTTGCGAGGTCTGCGACAAATTATGGTCGCATATATTTATCCCTGTAAAGTTGTAACACAAATAAGTAAACATTTATCCTCTGCTTTTAGCTGATGAATACCTGGATCTGGCAATGAGCCAATTAATTAAGCTAATTACCCTTAATTGGCTTAATTAATTATTAGTTTAAGTTTTATAATCAATAGGGAAACTATTATTCTGATTTTTCCCATAGTTTGATTGAAATCGGATGACAATTCCCAAAGATATACAAGTTTCTTTTCTACTTTCAATTGTTTCTTAACTAAGAAATTGATCATTTGGTCACCATTTGACCTTATGACCTTTAGTTCATTTCCTAATGAAGACTCTATGGCTGAGAAGTGTGATTTTCAGCCAACAAATTCCTTCATAACTTTTGAACGGCGCAACCGATTTTATTTCTGTAAATTGCTATGATCTTATATTAAACCCTTCTTTCATTTAGGCCCTTTAAATTGTTTCTATAGTGTTTGGAAAATTTTCACTTGAAATCCCTTCCGAGAACGGCATACAAATCGCTGTATATTGATATGGAAGACCTGGAGGGACATGCCAGTTGCTATTGGCAAATGCCATTTGCTAGTTATCGAGCTGTTATCGGTTGCTTATCGATAAACAGATAATATAAGAATAAGATAACTTTATTTGGTAAAAGTGCAGAACTGCACCTCTCGTGATTGACGCAATCTGCTGAATGACAGAATCCAGGCTAAAATCTTTCTAGTGAAGATATCTAAAAATTAACCAATGGCAAACCACTGAATTGCTGAATTTTGAATCTGAAATACGTATTGATATTAAATGTAATTGATTGAACCGTTTACGCGGAGAGGTGCGGATCTGCACTTAAGCTTATACCGTTTCCATCATTCGATCTTTTCAATGAAAAGTTTTCAAAAATCTAATTTGATTTTGTAAAATTGTTGGTAGGTTCACATGCGAAAAACGAATCCGATACGCGCCGTAGTGTTTTAGTTCAAATAATCGACTGTGGTGGCGCTATTGTACAGTAGGGTCGAGACGGGAACGGGTCGAGACAGTAACGGGTCGAGACGGGAACGTGGATGGCTCATATATATATATGTACTGAATTGCTGATGACATTTTGAATCTGAACCAATGATATTTAATGTAATTGATTGAACCGTTTACGCGGAGAGGTGCGGATCTGCACTTTTACCCTTTATCTGTCTCCATGACTAAAAAACGATAGTATAAGGGGGTAATAACATTAATTAGTAATAATAATATTTATAATTGCTTGTCCGTCCGCTAGCGCCACCTCGGTATATACTTATTGTTATTTGCTGCATGATTATTAAAAAAAGATACCCTTAAAAACCAAAGTTGGCATAACATATCGACAAAATGCAAAGATATCTTATTCAACCAGCTTCAGTGCTATTCTTCCGGAGACTGGATTACGCGTAATGGATGGAAAGCTAGGATAGCCTATTGTATTATTGTATGTACATACCCACCCTACCGGTCTCTTCTTCTTGTGCTTGTTTTTGTTTGTTTGTGTTCTTTGTATTACACTTTCTATATTTTTGTACTGTGTATTACTTTATTGTCCTTCTTCTACCGATGATGTTACGTAACATCAATAAAGTTATTAGGTATGAATGGTTGAATTGAATTGAATACCGAAAGGGATTTGCCGATCATAAACTAATCCCTACTGAAGAAAAATACTTCCGGGTTTGAAAAATTATGAAGAAATACTATAGAATTTTAATGACAGAAAGATAGCCGTGTTGGCATCGACAGATAAATCTGTAAGTTATCCCAGATACTCTTCTAATTAGAGTCAGTTCTGCATTCAGCAGTCTATAGGACGTGGTTTACTTTAGTTTCACGATCGGATATTTTCTTGTTCTTGTTCTCGTAGTTTTCCGGCCTATATGATGTCACCATCAGACCGTACCAACCAATGTCAATGAGTTTGTGCGTAATATCACTCATTGTAGTAGGGGGTAGTAGTAACTAAGGGGCATCTTAAAAGGGGGTACCCGATAACTAAAGGGGGGTCCCCGTTACAAACCACAAGGAAGTTTTTAGACATAATATTAATTATTTGTAAATGTAAAGAAGCAAAGCCTATCCCTATCCGATTATAAAAGCTTACCACCAACGATTAGGTAACTAACTAAGAGGAGGGCCTAGTGTAGTTAAGTAGAGCTAGAGTAGATGACCTAGTTTTAATAGTAAATTTAAGATAATTAATAATAATGATACAATACAGCAGGTCTAATCTGGCATACCCATACTTCTGTATATGGTACAGTACTGTCACTAAGTCTAAATGTACTTAGAAAAATGGTACTTGTGATATTTTACCATTGGTCTTTTTTCATTCAGATTCAGCAATAATGCAGAACAAACATTGTGATGGATGCTAATGTAGAGGGAAACCAAATTGATAGGCTGATAGTACCAGCAACTTTAACAGAGTCAGAGCAAAGTCATCACAGAGATTTAGAAATCAGAGTTTTGGAAACAGCAGCAGCCACTATTACTTTCAGTTACATCAGTGACGACGATAGCTCGATGGAAGCAGATTCAGATGAAAATGATGTAACGTGTGGTAAAAGCTTACAGCACGGCGACACAAAATTCAAGGAGACCAAAGAATGGAATGAACGACGAAATACTGATCTAAAATCATCGTTTCATGATGAATGCGATAAAGTAATGAAATTACCTGATAATATTCCGAATGTAGACGACGGGCTACAGACTAACAATATAAGCGGCAATCTAAGCGCTGCTGCTGTGTCTTCCATTGTTACTGGAGAACTCTCAGGCAATCAGTCTCCCTCGTCTCAGAGATCGGTGGCTTCTAACGATTCAGTGAAACCTCAACGTTTTAATCCATTCAACCGAGACATCTTCATGGAGGAGGACCACTTCGCTGTGAATTCAAGTTTCAATTCTTTATCAAATAAAACTAGTCCTCAGAGTAAGGGTAGCGCGAAATTGAGGAAAAGACATTTGATTATTGAATTGTCAGTTTCGTATAAACTTAAGAATTTTGTTATTCAGGTATTCAAGTTACTAATGATAATGATGTCACTGGTTATCGATACTCTATTTCAAGTTCGACTGATTCTTGGTCGGATCTGAGTTCATATATGCATTCCAAAGATGTCGATGAAAATGATGTGAGCTTTGCTGATTTAGGGCTTACTGAGGATCATTTTTCGCAACCCGAGGTAGGAAATTGTGGAGGCTTTCAGCCCACTATAGGGACCTTAGCGCCGGCGCCATTATACTTTATGTTTCTAGGTGTATGTATCCCTCAGGACTATCATCATGAGAAAATTGGGTCGGTTGGATGCTGATCTGTCACCACAAAAATGATTGTGCTGACATTTCAAGGTCATTGCATATTGCAAAATAACATGTATTATTTCCACAATCAACTGCAGAGAAGTAAATCATGAAGAGAAATAAATTCTGAAGTTTCAGGAGTTTCAAAAGGTCATTGGTTTCTGTATATGTTCACTAGGAGGCGTTGAATAGCGAAATGACATGATATTTTCGTATGTATTGGTACTTATGCATATTCTGTGACCCAAATCAATTGCATAATCATGCTCATGACATGTTCTATGATTGTGGTGACTTTCAAGCTCATTAGTTTGTATATATGATCACAACAGGGCATTGGATAGTTGAATTATGAATTGGCAAACATTTCACCAGATTGACATAGTGTTCCTGGACCCCTTGTTTCAATAAGGGGAATATCAATCACCAAATTTGTTACCTGAAGTTGTTTTATTTGTTTGATGATTAGGGTGTATTTGGTCTGTCAACTACTGAAGAATTAGAAATGGCCATCGAAAATTGCAAAGAGCTCATCAAAGAAGCGGGTGATAATCAACAGAAAAAAAATAATCTTGTACATAAATTAGTTCAGCTTCGTTTGCGATTACAAGAAGCTAAGGTAGAGAAAAATTTTAATGTTCAATAAACGATGCTAAGTATGACTGAACAATTTTCCCTGGTACCAGTATCGTCTATTTATTTTCTTTCAGGAAGGACCTGAAGAAGCACCAGAAGACTGGAAACTTGTTTTAGGCCATCGATTTCGACACCAAGACAGTAAAAGTTCACAGCGTCATTGCGAAAGGTGTAATACTGTGATATGGGGCATGTTGCAATTGTGGTACAGATGTGAAAGTAAGTTAATCATAGTGAATTAGTCTAGTTTTGGTTCACTCGATAGAACACCCAAGTAACTCGTTGATTATTTTAGTATGCGGGTACAGCTGTCATAGCAAGTGTTTAAATGTGATAACAAGAATGTGTGCGATAACAAAAGTGAATGAATGTCCTACATACTGCCTATCAATCTGTCCAGAAAAAGGTTTAGATGCCCAGCAGTTTCGATGTGCTGAATGCAGAACTGTTATTTCATTCAGTAAGTTTCACAAGAAATCTCAAAATTCATGAAGTGATTTGCTAGTTGTAAGTTGAAAACTGTACCAATTTCTCTTTGTCGAAGAGAGTTTCTCCGAGCCACGTCAATGTGATTATACTGGTGACTATTATTGCATTTCTCTTTGTAGAAGAGAGTTTCTCCGAGCCACGTCAATGTGATTATACTGGTGACTATTATTGCGAAAATTGTCATTGGAATGATGTTGCGATCATACCAGCTCGTGTGATACATAACTGGGATTTTGACCAAAGGAGGGTAAGATTACATACTTCTAGGCCTGTACTTTTGACGCTGTAAATATGCACAAATTAAACGATCATTTGGCACTTCATAACCCAGTAACTCATTCTTGGGCGCTATAAAAGGTTCTACTTTTTCCATCAGGTATGTCGAGCATCGAAACAATTTTTGCACTTGATGAGTAAGAAGGCTGTTCTACGTATACAAGATATGAATCCAATGTTGTTCAGTTTTGGGGATGAATTACAAGAAATAAAAGTATACATTACAACATTCTAACTAAACAGGCTCGTCAAATTCATCATGATATGCAGTCAGTCGTATATTATTCGGTTATTTGTAGAGATTGCGTGAACAAATTTTAATCATGAAGAAATATATTCTGAACTGTCAAGAGGCTTTGGCAAGTAAACTACTACTTCAGGTAATTAGATGTTCTTCTGTTTTTGAAATTCAAGTTTGGTGTTGTCTAATAATCAAATATATTTAAAAAATCTAGTTACAAGATCGTCAACATTTTGTTGACAATTCGGACATGTATTCACTTCGTGATTTGCTCGATCTTCAAGGCGACTTGTTGCTCCCGAGCGTCACCAAAATCCATGCTAGTTTCGCCCAGCATATAAAAACTGATTGTCAGGTGAGCAGGTGGTTTCATAAATTGTACTGGTAACCGTACATTCTTCCTTTGAAAAAGTGAACCAATTGTCTTTTCTTTGCTCTAGTTATGCCAAGCTAAAGGTTATATCTGCGAGTTGTGTGACTCTGATGAGGTACTTTTTCCATTTGATGCTATTGCTACTGTCTGTCCATCGTGTTCTGCTGTATTACACAAGTAAGTGTTGCTCGCTATTTCGATTAAGCGTTACTCGCCAAAGCTGGTACCTTTGGAAACTTGCTATCGCATACAATCTTACGTAATGGTGCATGGTCTCGCTGACAATTCATATTTTCAGACATTGTTACATTCGACGTGGTAGCAAGTGCCCACGGTGTGAACGGCTTGCAAGACGTGAAAGTATGCAACGATGACATCATCATCATCGAATATTGATGTGCCGCTCGGGTTCTGTGCAAATGTTTAGAACAAAAATACGATTTCTAGCAAATCCTCCATTTTTTGGATTAAAGAGATATTTTTATATGCAAAAACCTTATGGATGGGGTAATCTATTTTCACCACATAATTTTCTAGATTTAAGTGTTTTTACTGTTAATTTCATTTTTGTTCCGTGGCTCTGGTATATACTTAGTACAGTACATGCATGTTAACTGTGGCAGCCTTCCCAAGTACCGGTAACTGAAAATACTGGTTTACGTGTTATCATATAGATATGAAAGTTACTTTTTCATCCTATGATTGTAGTCTAATCCGTAGTTTAATCACTACTAGTGCCAGTAAACCTAATTATCAGAAGTTGGACGAATTTATTTATTGTATGTGGCACCAAGTTTTCTCTCTGTCATCCTTTTTCCTAATGTTCGATGCATAATTCATATATTATTTGGATTTGAATTAATGCTTTTTCGTAACTGGATAGGATTAGGGTGATTCCACATCTTCAATCAGGTTTTTTTAGATATTTTGAACATAATAATGGTAATATGATTGTTGCTAGATTTTTATTATGAGATGATGTTTATTCAAAAGATGTACATTATCCAAAAATATGATGGATATTTGAGTTTCAAATAAATAATCGTGAAAATGATGCATCATTGTATTTGTTGAATTTTTGGAATATCAGCAGGAATTATTACTTGAAGTCAGAACGATGGGGTCCAAAGGATGGTTCATAGGCCCTAGTTTTTTTTTGGAGAAAATAAAATCTGGTGGAAGTAATCACTGCATATAAATGACGATATTCTGGGGTTCGAACCACCCCTACTTTTATTCCGTTACAGCGATAGCGCAACGTATTCTTCAAAAGTTATTTTGACAATAAATTATTTTATTTCTCCGTTTATCCTCTCAAATTTTGTGCATCAACCGAAATGTTCATTGGAAAACAATGTGGAAGCTGGAAGGATAAAACATTAATCATTGTATGTCACCGTGGTAACAGTATTATGGTGATGGGCCTTGAAAATAAGTCAAAACCTCATGATAAATCATCACCGTTGTTACAAGTCAAATGTTCAACTAAATTTTATTGAAATAATTGTAAAACTTTTCAATATTATAATTAACGCATAACCAAATCAAAGATTGTACACAATTACTAGATGAGTGTAATTGTTTTTGAAATGTATTCAGGTATTGTAGGTAGCTTGAGCCTTTCTTAGCTGGCTTTTTTGTATACCTAGACTTTTATCTATGTTTATAGCCCGCTGTATCTGTCGGTAACGTCGGACAACTTGCTGTAGATGTCATCATTTCGACGTTGAACGCGAAACGAATTGGCTACATTTATACTAACTGCATACTGCCTGTTGTTGGTAATGACCCGTACGCTTCTAAAGTCACTGATTCTTCATGTTTGTTGATGACCGCTTGTGAAGGTGAAAAGAGTGTTACAGTAGACACTGCTTAATTCGTATTTAGGAGAAATTCATACTGTTCTAAAATCTACTGTACTATATGATGAATTTCTGTAGTTATTTCAATTTCTTCAATGATTTTGTAAAGAAATTTATTTGGATTGAAATTACTTATATTTCCAGTCTTTGAAGATGAACAAAATGATTTAGTGATAATGCAACAAAGAGCCCCATTTGCCAAGGTAAATTATTAGTTTGAGTCTTAACAAAAACTCACATTGCTATTACTGGGGTTAAGACCAAAATTATGGTCTTTACTAATAGTAATGAAATTAATGTTCTGGAAATGATGAAAATTGATGTTAAAAACTAAAAAAGAGTTTAATACTACGGTATCCTTGTATTCTTTTATATACTTTCATACATTATATTGTATTATATCATTTACTGTGTGTTGATTTTTTCATGTTTTAGGGAAAATCACAGGAGTACAGGGAATGGCTTTTGAACTGGATAAAGGATATTGGATTCAAAGATGTGATTATTCTAACCAGCTGTCATTCACATATGCGAATTGATCAACAGCTCTTTGGGTAAAATTCAGCTTTAAATGCACTTTATGCTGAATTTCTAGGGCTGTTATTTAATTCTTCATGTTTAAGTACTTTTTTGAATTATTTCAGTACACAGCTTAGACATGTCACCTCTTCAACGTTTCCTAAAGAGCATAAGGAGAAAATTATGACGGATTTAAACTGGAAAGAACTGGAGGAAATTCCTCCTGAGGCAGGATTGGATCATGAACAATCTCACAATTATATGCCTGGAGCGGGCATCGCCAAAAAACTGTATGAAAGCATGTAAGCAAGTTCTACACTAATGCAGTCAAATCCGCTTAATTCAGATCGACTGAATCCAGATTTTGGTCTAATCTGGACAATATTTGCAGTCCATTTGTTCACAGATGTACAAGAAAATGAATTTTATTCCGGATTTCCCGGAAACCAGATGAATTTTGTTGGTCCCAAATGGTCTGAATTAAGCAGATTCTATTTTATGATCAGTTGAAATAGGAACACAACACGATTGTCCGGGTTTGCTTTATATTGAAGGTCTCAAGAAAACATTTCTGCATTGTGTGTGTTGACATTCTGTTCAGAAGGTGATAATGTCCAAGATGCTATTAGATTGGCAACGCATTTAAACACATGGAAAAATTTGATAAAAGACAAGGTAATGACATTTTATTCATTTATACTCAATCTCTGCAGAAAAAGAAAAGAAGATTTGATGAATTGCATTTGCGGTTTCCTAGGGTTCAGTCATTTGTCCAATGATTTGATGATCTTTCTTTCATTTCAGGAGAGTGCTTGGAAAATCCCTGTTTCTTGGCGGCTTTTCTATGGAAGTAAATCAGATCAGACACTTTTTCAATGAAATCATTTATGTATTATGAATTTCCATTAAATTATACAAAATGTCAATACAATTGCATGTACGATGTTTTACAAAAAAAGAAAAACTTTAGTCAACTTAGTCTTTTCTTATGAGGATATTTTGCCATTGTTGAGTTTTAACCTGAGAGCATGGAGATCTATAAATTGTATGATTTTCTAAACTTCCGTATTACATTATAGAACCATTATAGTAATGGGAACAAAATGAATCTTCTTGCCCCATAAGAAATTATTAACAAGTTTGTCAACATCTAATGAAAACAGGACTAGCAGCAATATTTCAAGTTAAATCTTAAGAACAGGAAAACAGTGTTTCTCCTGCTTTGATTCGATGATTTTCATGGAAAATATTAGCAAACACTGCAAATAGTTATGAACTTTTCAAAAAATGGTTGTTAAAAAATAGCGAAATAATTCATTTTAAAGATTAATTATAGCACTAAAGATTTTCTTTTAACTGAGATGTGCTGCGTTTAACGTGCCCAGCTGACTAAGTAATCATCGTAAGCAACCAGATAAGCCCATATTATTCAGTTTAACTTATTCGTTCTGAATTTTGAACTCCACGAAGGCGGGAACTGAATCTTTTTAATCTAAGGTATAAATACATGTATCATCAATCATCTTCACGCGTTTTTCACCGTATTCGTTTTGCAGGAGGTAGTCTATCTAACTATTTTTTGTAATTAACCTAAATTACCCTGTCACAATTAAAGAATTGTGGTGTAAATATTTACTTGTCATTTCGCAATAATGTTGCTTAATTAATTCGTATATACGAAAAAATAAGAAATTGGACAGGCTCAATCTCTTACTGTTACCTGGACTTACGATAAGTCCAGTGCCCAATCATTGTTCCTGTATTTCTTCCAGATCACTGTGTACAATATCTTTAGTATAGCTAGACCTGTAGTTCGCCCGAGCAATAAATTATTCAGCATAATCGTGAAACATACAACTATATATACAACCGACGTCAATAATTGTGGAATCGTTGTCTGTCCGGGTTATGCTTGTGATCCATGTTTACTAAATCGTCTAGAGAGACGAGTCGATCTGTTTGGACGGTCTATAGCTTTACCCGCGGCAAAACCATTTATGAACTGTATATAAATGTATTTGGCACGATGTGCACCGCGTGATAAAATAACCCGGGTTATTTAGCACTTTTTGCAGTAGGTCTATCACTATAAGCAGTTTTTGTCGGGGTGGTCTGTTTTTTCGTCGAGTTCGAATCTTTGCTTTGATGGTTCGTCGCAACAACTCTCGTGCTAGCGGTAACCGGCCGCGCTTTATCGTCCGCACTTTTCGTTTTGCCAGTCGAAGTCGAGGCACCTGTCTGCGGCCGCGTTTTTGATGAAGTAGCAGGCGGCGGCGAAGCATGATTCCCGCTATTGGCTTTAGTGTCTTTTACAATAGTTGAAGTAGATTTTTTTGCCGCCGAATCACTCGTCGATGGTTGCGAGCCCTGTTCGGGCTTCCAAGCTGATACTGGGCGCGGTATTGTCTTATTATTATCAGATCGAGGGGATGGTACACTATAACGGGAATATGCCACGCTATCTTGCCCGTTATCGTCTGCAGCGACCGTTTTATTTAACGGTGGCTTTGGTTCTAATCCCGGGGGTGCCGTAGGAGAGGCCCTGTTGGCTGGTTTCGATTTTATTGCGTCATTTTTTATCACAGGATTTGGTGTTATCGTATCACTTTTTTTGGGCGCCACTTCACTGTCCTTTTTGGGTGGGCTTGTAGTTCGTTTCTTCGGACTAGGTGTCCGTGATTTTGGACTTGCTGGCGATTTATTTTTCACTGGTTTGCCTTCGGGCTTTTTATCGTCCATGGCTTTTAACGTTTCGTCAATGAATTCGAACTCCTCCGAAGTAAGGCTGCCCTTCGTATTTTTAGCGCTCGCTTGTGCTTCTGAGACCGATTTCAACGACGGTCGTTTTTTCGGAGATGCCGATCGTTTCACAGGGGATTCAGATCGTTTTCCAGCGCTCCCGTTCACGAGTTGCTTTTTATTGCCTTCACTCCCTTCTGCTAATGGGACTGGACTCACGTCAGCCGTGATCTCGTTAACGTCATCCCACTGCTGTTGAGCGTCGTTGTACTTTTTTTGCTCGTCCGAAAAACTGATTCTAGTTTTCGGTCGTGACGGCGGGCTGTTTGCAGAATCAAACACCGCGGCGTTGTTGTTCACAATTACTGTCGCGGTTATCGTATTATTTTCGCTTTTCGTGCGAGATCGTTTTGCTTTGTTCATCCATGTCTTCAAGATCTTCGATGTTTTCGCCTTTTGGTCTATTTCAGGGTTTTCGTGATCTTTGAGTTGACCGGAATGCAGAGCTTTTCTATTCTTTCGCATCGATAGCAGTGCCAGCTGTTTACGAAGTAGTTCTTTTGTGTGTTCCGATATATCACTGGCATCGTCTCTGACACTGTTCCTTTTATAAAACCACTCAGCTAATTTTGCTATGGCAATTCCTATTATCAACGCACCGGCTAAAACAGCTAGAGTTATGACCGCTTTTGGATAGTCTGTGTCCCACCATGACGAGGTTGTCGGCAATGGTGTGGCCGGCGTTGTACCTACATGAAAAAGATATGAAAAAGTATCGTTTTAGAGGAAACTTCCACATATTCGAAATGGAATTAGCCGCCGGTAGCCATAGCTGGTCACTTTCATTTAGTCATTTCAATATTAAATATATGCAGATGATCATTTAACTGGTCAATGAAAATACGTTTTTGTGAACAAATTCTTATCATTTTTTGGGTTGGTTCGAGAAGTTTCAGTTAGGCTAATTACATAGTTGACGTTGTCACTCATGCCTAATGCATAAATATAAGTAGCCATGGAGTTGACATAACAAAATGATTGACAGAAAATTCGTATTAATTTGGCCGTTTCCAATGGGACATCACAGTAAAAAAAAGCTGCGAGCGAAGACATTATGCGCTCGAAACGCGGAACGGATTAACCTTTACCTTATTACAGAAAGAATTAGAAAAGACGTTAACTAACATATATACGTATATATCAGTAGCGGGCATTATCTAGTCAGCAGATCTTTATAACATATCTTATTCGTAGGAGGAAAGAGTTTTCGACAAATCAATTCAGAAAACTTAAAGCCATTAGAACTGAAAGTTACTCACTTGCTTCGATCTGTGTCAGATATGCAAACAGCAAGCACGCAGCGTACTTAGATATCATCTTTTTGCCTGAAAAATACACATCTTACTAAGTGAATTACATGTCTAATACTTGCATACTTATGTTAACATGTTAACATATCTTATTTATGTGCACGGTCTCTTGTCGAAGCATTACGTGTATAATGACATCGACGTGGATACGATGTAAGCGCGTGGAAAATCGCCATAAATTTCATAGCAGCAAATGTGAAAATGAACGGTTTCCGATAGAGATCACACGTTTCATATAACCAAATATTAAACTGCTAATGAGTTCTTCCTCTAAACATGAAACGTATATATTTCAATTTCATGAAATTCCGTATATACATATATGTTTATGTATATGTATATATACATATATATGAAATGAAATACTAAATTTTTTGAAAATAAAACTACTACATGGAGACTTAAAATCCCGGTATTTTTCTAGAATTTACGGAATTGGAGGTGTTATTTGGATTTGCTATGAAAATGGAAAAACTCCATATAGAACTGACCGATGTATTTCACACAAGAGTTTTGTCATCATGTTTAGCGCGAGTTACGTTCCTACGTGTAAACTCGTGATGTAAATAGAATTGAAAATGCTCTATGGGGATATTGAGGTAAGTTTTCGTTGTTTACAGAACCTATGCCCACTTGTCTAAATTGGTCAATAGATAGAGATGTACCTTTCTGTGTATGCGCTGATATGTTATCAAGTATGATTTGAAAGAACTTACGCCGAATTCCATGTAAATCCAATTGCGTGCGTATTCCTTAGTGATAGTGGCCATTTTGTCTTCCTGGGGGAGATATTGTTCGCGCGGTCAACCGTGTAATGTTGTCGACAAATTCCTGATGTGTACACATGTCTTGTTAGTACTGCACGACCTGTATGGCACTGACCATTGTACAAGAACAGTCAAGATTGACGGAGGTCTTTTTATGCTTTATTAAATTATGAATGCCCATTCGCTGACACACGCAACTGTTGTTTCTCGTTATCCAGTTTTGAACTGTCACAAGCTAATTGTGTCCAGCGCGTAGAAATCCGCCGCGAATTCGAGAAAGTGGCGTTTCTGTTGTTTCTGAGTTGCGTGCGTAATCAAATTTAAGTCCATCCTATATATTTCTCAATTTGTTTCAAAAAATATTTCCATCATCACTTTTTTCAGTGGTTATTTCACATTCGTTCGAACTTAAATTCGATTTAGTTTTCAAAATGCCACCTTACATTCCACAGACTTATATATAGATCCCATACTTATATATACATGGCAATTTGTGTACGTAGTTACCGTCATGAGGGAACAATAACTACGTAAATGCAAATAAATTATCCCACGAGACAGTACTCGGCATTGACTCGACATTGAATAGCGCGGGAATCTACATTGTCAAACCCATTGATTTATAGTACATCTTTCCGTTACCTCATTAGACTCGTGTCACGCATAAAAACAAAAGATAATCGTATCGTGCATTTTAATTTCATGGTCAGAAAAAAACAGTTAACGTTGCGTAAGTCGGATCTTTAGGGAGCAAGGACATCCTTCGACTTAGAAGACGTCCGTCAACCTTGAATAAGTCGGATTTCCATTATTACGAAAACTACGGACTTGAGAATTAATTTCTGTAAACGGGGAAATCGACATCAACAATTAGAAATGATTCAAAACACTGAAATATTTCGGGTTTATCTTTCTAAATTCATTCGAATACACTTACCACTACCAAAGTAACAACCGTTGACATGTATCGTCGATTCCAAGCCAGGAACATGGTTCGGACGGGGAAGAAATCAAACTGCAGAGGGAAGAAAATAGTGCGATCGTTTATCTTGGGACCAAGAAAAGTATTACGAGATTCCGACTTACATAATCCGACTTATTTTTTTTCCAAAAAGAACGATGGAAAAATCGGGCCCAATATTCACCCGATATAAACGATATTCGACTATCACCGATCCGCCTTACACATGGTTTACCTTAATCCATTCTTCTTGCGGCGTTAGCTTTATTTGGTGAACAGTGATGAAAACTGCAGGGGCGTTATCGGCCATATCTGATGACACGTCATCTCAAGGATTAAATTGAGACGTTCACTTTATTTTGAGATTATGTCATTGGAATCATTCGGGCAGCAGTGCCCCTCCCCATAAAAAATTCAAATTATGATGGCTATTTCTTAGGAATAAGATAAGAACCGACAATTCAATCGCTGCGAATGATAAACATTTGAAGAAAAAAGTCACGATCAATATTCCTTATAAAAACATATGTATTTTTTATTGAATAAAATAAATGCGTATAATGAATACACACAATTATTACAGAATCACCACAAACAATAATTCCACACTATAAAACTCTCAATAAACTGTACTGAATAATGCAAATCAACCTCTTTGTTTCTTCGATGATTTATTAGCACCATCAATGTAAAGACTCCAGTAACTTATGTACAACAAAACATGTAGTGATCATTACATAACATATTGATGACAAGATTCACACTTATCACTGTTCATATTAATACATCTTGAGGTACATGTGCTATAGAGGCTGATTCATGAAATGTTATTTCGATTTTGTGCTTCAAGCACCACTCTATATGTAAAAATATGTGAATGTGCGTGCATCTTAAAATAGGAAATGAATGAAGAAAATTCTGGACCCAGTTCCACAGTTCCGAGTTAAGATTTGACTCCAAGTTAAAACATTGAAAATTAACTAATTCTAACTCAGAGTTAACTCTAACTCACAACTGTGGAACCGGGTTCTGCATACAGGGTATTCTTTAAGGATTCCTTTAATGGTTTTCAAGTCGGCTTTTAAAAATCATGGTATGTATATATGAATTTTTGATATAGTACAATATACACAAAATTGTTTATTTCATTGAATGTGGTATATATTTCATTGAATGTGCTCATATCATAATATCACGTCGAGAAAAGGTGTCCATAGAAATCGATGATCATACAACTTTTAAACGAATCAGTTGACTTTTAGACATGAAATCGTCAATCAACCTTTTACTTTGACCGGTGGATGCCAAAAATACAGAAAACTAATAAACAAGAGACAGAAAATGTTATTTTGAATTGCTCAGCAAAACTGACCGAATACATTTTCACCGCTGTAAGCAATATAAAGAAATCCATCTGGATCTTTATGTTCTTCGTACATTTGACCCATATTTGCACTGAAAGGATAAACAAATACAATTTTTCATAGTACCATTAATTTTTAGTTGCTACATTCAGTGTGCACATGTTTTCCCTTATATTTCCGTTTATCATTTTCCATTACACCCTATGTAAGAATTACTTACCTAGACGTGGGTAATACTTTTGCCACAAATAAGAAGATGGCTTTATCCGAAGGTAATTGTATTCTTCTTCGTATAATCCACATAAACTGGGCAACAGTGATATCATTGGGCACAAGAAACTTCCTTTTATCGATGTCTTGAATGTCTGAGCGTTGATCTTTTTCAACTACAACCTGGAATAGAACATCACAATCTGTTCAGCGATTGAGACAAAATTCTAATCAATGATCAAACTGCCTTGACCACAGGGGGACATATCAGAGTTGTAGGTACCGTAAAAACGATAACCCAGTGTCTCTGGATTAACAGATTATCATTTTCACAGCACTTACAACTCTGATACGAGCCCCTGTGTGACTATTAAGTTTCCTGACATATAACTGATTAGCCTAATAAGAGTAAGGGGCTATAAAATCTGTGGCACTATGAACTCACCGGAATTCTTTCTGGATATTTTTGACGGATTTTTGTAGCTTCACTGCGGCGTTGCTCTATAATAAAAAGATAGTACCAGTCTAAATTGTTCCATAATTTTCTAACTTTGGATTTTTTGCTGCATCAGTAATGAAAAACTATAGAAAAGATATGGCTAACTTATCAAGCATGTTTACAAACTTAGAAACCTAGGAAAGCCTATTCATCTCACACCCCTTCACCACATTCCAGCAAGCAGTAAAAAAAGCAACAATCGCTTCGCACGGACATTATTGGCCTAGTTATTAGTGTCATTCAAACAATAATTCTTATCTATGAACAATAGGTTCCCGATCGAAGAAAAGCTTGGCTATAGAACGCACCAAATGTGTTCTCTTCTTTAAATTTGAACTTCATTTTCACGTTGTTTTGGTTTATTCAGCGCGATGACAGATGCCCAATGGAGTTAATCGGGTAACGGTTAGAATATATCCGGCTGGGGTTTGTATATTTACACACCTCAGAAAATATTGATCATTATATTGATGTTGCTGGTAGGAATGTAAAAGAGTGAATGTAAAACGATATGTATCCACATATTGCAATCATTATCTTAGTTTATAATACAATTATACACAATCACATACGTAAATACGCTGGTTTAATTACGTAAATTGTGATGGGATTCGACCCTACAATGTTTGTTTGTGGTTTTGAATATGTTGAACGAGTATTTCCGGGTTATAGATAAAAAAACCCGAGGACTCAGCGCAGTCGACTGTGGCAATCAAGGATTCCGCAAATGGCACGCGAGGTGACAACTACCGGGTGGCAAAATATTCGGACAACGACACCGGAATTTCTTGAAATTTCCTAGAGATGGTGCACTAACCCCTACAAAGGATTTATCTATCAAGAGATAAGAGGCATTTATAATCTAAGCAAATCGCTTTGGATAAATCAACCGTACCAAAATCGCTGCACAAGAGATTTGGATGCGAATCAAATTGAGTAGATCGGATGATTTAAATAAATCGATGGCAGATAGCTGAATCCGACCGCGCGTTTTGATCAGTGATCAATTTATGGTAAATCGATTTGATCAAACCTCCAAAAATAACTTTGAGGGAGACGAAGAATTTAGCTCAGTGCAAGTGGTGAGGAGTAGGCCTAATCATTGAAATGATTACCAGGCCATTTTGCAATTTTGAAGGGTCCAAATTAGCGGAGAACGGTATACGGCACTTTTGGAGCCCGAAACAGGCAAAGAAACTAACAAGGAACACAAAAAACAATTAAAAGAAAAATAAACACAGACAGTTTCTAACAAGTACACTATTCTATGTTACTCAGGATTTAATTTGAATGAAAAGAAAGGCCCCGGGAAAGAGAAGTTAAACCATGACTGGGCTATTTCTTGTGCAGAGACGGATTCAAGAGTGCTGGACGACCTTTTCATGGCCCGATGGCACCCACGCGGCGTTTCCGATCGCCGCGTTGGCGCTACTGGACACCCGGGTTCATGACCGTCGGCATCCGGCTGGCGGGATAGCTGGTGGAATTTGACATCTGAACGGAAGTGAATCCAAAAATTTGAATTAGACATTGATCGATTGAAATGAGATCTTTTGATTGAAACAGGGCCCACTATCTTCGGGGTCCGTCCTGTCACCCCCATGCGGTCCGATGGCGATATCTAGCGGTGACTTGTAGTCTTGATTCGATTACCGCCGTATTGTAGCGTTACCTCATATTGCGAAAACCGTGTGCAAAACCACGTGGTGAAGCCAAAGCAACCATCTTGTTGGTGAGAAGAGGAGGTGGGAGAAGTCAGGAGTTTAGTTTGAGAAGAGATAGGGTATGTAGATAATTTGTTGTTGCTGTAAAATAGATACATGTTCTAAATGGTAATTTGCGATTATTTTGACGGCGATTTCATTCCGCATTGTTTCCATTCAAGGGCGCTTGAATTGGATTTATTTCCCTCTGCTGACATCCTCGCTGCCGAGCTAACACTGATCAATAATAAATTAATGACGCGCATATGCATGGATGGATCGATCGAGCCCGGATCCCTTCTCCATTTCTATATATTTGTTTGCTTGATTCCTACATCAAAATTTAAATCTGTTGTAATGCTCATATTATTTATGGGGGTTTTCTGCCCATTCTCGGCAGGAAACTGTTGTTTAAACTAGGAATATTCTCTTGATTGATTGATAATCTCTAGATGACTGATACCCTATTGTTTAGCTAGCCTATCCCCCTTGATAATTATTATTTGTCGGATATTTTTGCTTATCAAATGACACAACAAGTTTGACCACTAAACGTGTCTCAAAGGTTTTGCTAATGCAGTCAAAAATATAGAAATCAGTCCTTTGCACATAGATTTTCTGAGTGATTTTTCCTCCTGATATATTTACAAAAAAATTAGCAAACGAAAAATACCGATCTCAATCGAACAATATATCAATCTGTTTTTGAATTGTATTATGTTGATACTCTTAAAAGCACATTCAGTTTGTTAATTTAGAGCGCCTTAGCAGAAAGAAAACCTAGCACTTACCTAGAAACTACTGCACTTAAATTGAAATGTCCACAGTATTGCGCGACACCGAATATTACAGGAATAACTTATAAGAAAAATGGTAGCCATTTATCTATGGATATATGCTGCGTTGCGGAGTAATTTTGTTATTTTGATGAAATGTTTTGTTATTGTAGGGAAGTTAGTAGTGTTGAAGGTGTAGTAGTTGTCGATGATGAGTGAGACTCGTGAAGTTCGTAGTACAAGCCGGTGTTACGGTTGTGGAAGACCGGGACATAACGTCGCCAACTGTCGCTCGAGAGGTAGTAACTCGCGTGGTGGTCGATTCCGTGGTGGTGGAGGTAATTTTAGATGTTTTTCATCTCTGGGAATTCCTCCTGCAAACTTATAATTTTCATTAACCCTAATTGTTGGTCGGTATTTCTGAAAGAATCATTCCCTTATTTCCCAATCACCCATGAAATGCTTCTGACAGCCATAATAAAATGGCAATGGTATGTGGTGTTTTCGGAATGAAAATTTGGTTTCCCCAAATCCGATTGTCTTCAAGAAGGTTTTCGGTACAAATGCTTGCTTCAAGTCTTAAGAACTGACATATCATTTTCAGATAAATGCTTCAGATGTGGCAAGGCTGGTCACATAGCTAAGGAATGCAAAGAATCATCGGAGCCTCGCTGTTATAAATGTGGTGACACAGGTCACTTTGCCAAAGAATGCGCCGCAACTGTTGATTCTGGTATGTGGAAATATCAAAACTAGTGTTTTAGTACTGTGAAGAACTGGTGTGTTGAATAAATGAACCAGCAGCCAGTCTCCCATCAAATGGCTCGATGCGCATTATGCGTTGCCTGTAGTATAGATTTGCAATTTGATTACTGTTAGGTAATCTAATCTAAATCTATAAAATATTGCAGGTTTTATTGAGAGAATTTCAATTAATTGAACGTCACCATTGAAATCGTGCATTTAAAAATCTCAGAATGTTCCAGTAGTAAAGGGCTTCAAGTAAACTTCCGACGATGGCTATGAAAAAATAACGGAACTAGTTGATTCTTGATTGTTTTAATTCTCCACCTCGCAAACATTAGGAGATGCCTTCAATTTGAGTAAATGGCTGGAATTGATCCAGTCGAGACAGCTTTTATAGTGTGTGGTTTCAATCTCATTTCCAGGTGCGTGTTATAACTGTTCGAAGTCAGGTCATGTGATGAGAGAATGCCCTGATCCACCACGCAAGGCTTGCTACAAGTGTGACAAAACTGGACACTTAGCTCGCCAGTGCACTGAGAAGGAAACCGATGGTCGTGTTTGTTACAGATGTGGGCAAACCGGTCACATTGCTCAATCCTGTAGAAGCTCAGATGCTACTATAACCTGTTACAGGTAATAAGATATTTTATTCAGTTATAAATAGATTTTATTTCAGTCAGTTATTAAGAAAACGCAACACCATGACATTCCGAATTCAGTTATATAATCATCGATTTTGAAATTAAATTTAAGTGTTTGGCAACTAGCTACGTCAATAGTAGCCTTAGGTCACTTACTCCATTTTAGCCCACTTGGGATTTGGAGTCCCAGTGGGCCATTGTGTTCAATTTAGAAATAAGGAGTAGACATATTCCTCAACTAACATCAAGCAATTTCTTAATATCCGTCAATGCATTTACCACACCCTCAATTAATGGCTTCGAGTTATTTTGGGAATAGGCTTATTTGTCATAGAGTCGATGAAATTATCATAAAGCTACATAAACGAGTGAGAAAAACATGAAGCAATTTCGTAATCTACATTTCAGATGTGATGAAAAGGGCCATCTGGCTCGTGATTGTACGAGTAGTAATGCATATCAAAACAACAACATCATGTGTTACAACTGCAAGAAGAAGGGTCATCGTGCCAAAGACTGCACCGAGGAACCAGCTGAAGACGAAGATTAAACCGTCGACAAGTACAGAGGAGAGGGTGAACACAATTTAATTTATCCGATCCATATCTAGTATTTGACCAGCTGAGAACTGGTAGTTTAGGTGTTCGTTTGTACATAGAAAAAAAATGCTTTCTCGTGTATTTTGAAGGTATTGTGAGGGCTGGTGTTTGTCCTTTTTGTGCCGCTTTGATCCGTGATTGATAAAGTTTTAAAAAAACAATTGATATAGGGTTCCCTGACCATGTGACTTAATCGCAAACCTCACTAAGTGTGTACAGATACGGTTTAGATATGGGGAAAAGTATATATTTTTGATTGTTAACGTTTTTAATTAACTTGTAAGTTAATAAAGATTAAGAAGACATCCCCTATCCAGACATGAACCTAGTTCCGGAGTTTGACCATTTGTCAAGAGTGAAATTTTTGCATCCGATAGAATAAGTTTATATGTCAAAATGATCTGTTCATTCATGCACAAGTCCTGTACATGTGAGTTAACAATGATGCTGTTGGTTGTTAAATGATCATCCCAATTCTTTTGATGATGCTGACACATATTTTTTGTGGAATACGTTACGTCATCCATTCATTGAATCAAAAGATCTGAATAGGTAATAATAATTATGATAATAATTATAATATGCTGTGTGTACATATATGTATTAATCATATGCCATGATGTTAAAAATGGATTTGTGTTAGATGATAACTATTTAGGGCACTTTTTACCATGATATGGTATATGATATGATGTGTTATTCAATCATTAGGGTTCATAGCAGGTTTCTGGTAGCTTTTGAATTTGTATTTAGTTGTGAGCATGCAAATGAATATGTTACTGTTGCATCTTGGATGTATTACGTTGATGTTTTTTTAGGAGTAAAGTCCTCGAGCTATGAACCCTGACTGAGTATGCTTTGTCGGCGAATTGTAAAAAGAGGTGTTATAAATTTTTTCTTTGTTTCATAATTTATGCAGCTAGTTGATTGTTGGTAGGATGTTTGAAAAAGGACGCGGCATGTATTTGGGATTGCCTTTGCCGTAGGAAAGAATTGGCATAGTTACAGTTACTATTGTAATCAATCTTCTCTGATTAAATTACTGAAATGTTTTCTTCTAATCAACCCATTTTGTTCTTTAGTGTGGCCTCATGATACCTTAGACATACAGAGCGATTCAACATCTCAAGATATTTGGGAAGTTATTCGATGTTTATAGAAAAAGTAGCTGTTTTAAAGTTTATATTTCCTATGCATTTTAAGAAGTAGCACAAACCTAGATAAACTCGCGAATTAATCGTTAATGTATAACAATGTTTGCTTCCATTTACTTGGTGGGGTCTCTATTATCCCTTTTAAATGTAGCAAAATTTCTATTAGGCTTATATCATCTGAAGAAATATCTAATAATACTTAGATCTCCCGCTCGCCTTGTATTTATTACTTTTGTTTGATGAAGATTTTACACTGGTTATAATCTTTTCATTATCTAAACAATGCACTTACCACGTTATCTCACATGGGGCTGAAATTGTCTTCAAACGAATAATAGAATAATTTTGGATAGTAGTGTATTTGAGAGCAGTCTAGAATAATATTATAAACCCAATATATCTTGAATCTGACGCTTGTGTTATTTACTCCTGATACACCAGTATATTCCTGTTGATTGCTTGCTTATATTCAATGAATGTTTAGAGTAAGACGGCACATAGTCAAACAACTCGTACACAAATTATCTAGAAATGTGAAGTCTATTTTTTATAGAAAAATATTGTTTCAATTCATTCACCAGTTACCTTTTTCGCCACTTAGTAGTCAATACGGATATATTGATAAATTGCATAAAATTGTAGAAGAAACAAAAGGAAATTCTGCAATGTATCACACGATCTACCCGGTATGTAAGTTATAAGCTACATTTTGTCAGAAATTTTTGGGTGGAAAGTATAGATGACAATTACTAGACCAGTGAACTTCCCTTAGTGAAATAGGAACCTAGTAAAATTTTGTATTCTTATCTCATGTATTATGTTTTTAACTGTTAAGATTTATGATGGGGAAGATTTTAAAAGTAAAACAAAAAACAAAAGAAAAAATACATTTTTTTAGATTAAATTGTTGGTAAACAAGACAAGTTTATCGGATTATTACTGTTGGACATCCTAAATGATGAAATACTTGAGAAATTGAAATAGGAGGATGTTGATTTCTGGTTGGTATTTCGAGGACTTAGGTGTGTAGTTTATCGTAAGTTATTGGGTTCGAATCCCACTATAACCGTTTTTGTGCAGCATACGAAAGAAGTGCCCAGCGGATTTGGGCGGCTTGAGGAGTAATTGGCAGGGCGGTTTGAGTGCTAATAACGGGTTAAGAGAGCTTAATACCTGCCTTGATATTCAACAATTCTGTAACTTAATTAGTTGAACATGAAAATGGAAATAGGCCAGTAACAGTAGTTTCATTTGGCATATTTTTCGAATAGAGCAATACATTGTTATATATCGAGTTGCTTACAAGAGACGTAAAACACTGGTAGGGCATGTACAGGTTGCTTTTGTGTTTTGTAAACAACTCGATGATAGCGCGATATGATTTATTTCGACTGCTGTGAAGTTTTTATTTCAGCAAATCTATGCACTTGGTAAAATCAATCCCTTATCAGAAATCAGTTTACCATTAGTTAACAATAATTATCGATAAGAGTCAGTTATTCTGCGTTGGATTGTGCGATTGGGGAATTATCCCTTGCTGTCAAACAAAAACTATGGAAATATTTTTTGTTCAAGGGAATGAACGCTATTCCTCGAATGTTGGTGTGGACATTTTTAATCTTGTGGCAGCTGTCTTTAATTACGATTTGGAGAGAAGGGGACGCTAAATAATGCATTTTTCTTCACATTGTAAAATCATGTATAACAATCGCTTTCTTGGCTGGGATGCAGCAACGTGTTTCACTTAGTGGTGGGAATCGGGCTATGCGGTCAAGTGCTGGCGTTGAAATTGTAATACGCGATATATATTGTATAATATTCATCAGAGTTGCTGCATGCCAGTCGTGAAAATTTATCGGTGGAATGATTGATGGTGGGAAATTTATCAGTGAAGAATCGTTGTGTAGTTGGTGGGTTATTTCTTCTGACCAGGATCATTTTTGTCTCCTGGGAAAGTGCTTAATTATGTGGAAATCGTTGACTTGTTCTCAGTATTTGAATCAACTGCAGAAGAAGTTTGTGGCATACTCTGCTATTTGGGAACTACCCGAACATGTCAATTAATTCTACAGAAATTGCATTTATGTGATGTTTTAACAACTAATGGAGCGAGATAGAGAAGAGTATAGTAGAGATCTTGGAGCCCAGTGGTCAAGATGCCTAATAAATGTATAAAAAATTTATAATAATCTAAAATGAGATTCATTAGGGGCAGCTTATATTTTAAGGGAAAGGAAAGGCTGTCTTGGCCACTGGAAGTGAGCTCACCTTTGCAAAAATGCCACGAATGCTGCGTTCGCGGCAATTTACATTACCAAATAGTTCTTGACGCATATCAAATTGGTTAGTAAGAAGATTGAAATGTAGTCGCGAGGGCAATTTGTTTTGCCAAGGATTATTGTGGTGTACCAATAAAGGTGCTGATAATTTTCATACTTGAAATAAAAATATCAAAAGTTAAAAAATATCCAATGTTTTTGTTATTCATGGAATTCTTATTCTGGTATCGGGAGATGGATAGTCACACATATTATGACTAGCTGCTTGCGCTTCACGGACAATACGATGCCAATAAAGCATGCTTGACCTCGTAGAAGTCCACTGAAAACTAAAGGATACTTCTGAGAAGAAAGTGAAACTTTGATGACTTATAACAGATCTGGTCCAGACAATTCAGCAAATCAATGGATTCTGCAATTTTGAGGCAAGTATTTGAAATATATAGGGTTAGTATTTTCTGTGGCTGCATATGATATCTACCTGTCTTCATAGTTTATGAAGAATTGATTCATTGGTGGGACAGATTGTAACATCTGTGCAGGGGGTTATGAACACCTGTTTTTTTTTCATTCCCATTTATCAGTGAAACGTGTGCTTAATCTCATGTATTCGTTTCTGAGGGCTGTACATGTATATACATTTTCCAATTCATGTGTGTCTTCAAAATAAAAATTTCATTGTTCTCTAGAAAACCTTGTCATAATTTATGTTTTTACTAACAGTTAACACAATAAGTTATTGTAAAATGCTGAATGTTCCACATGTCCTGCGGTAGCAGATGATTGTTGATGTAATCTAAGGTTGGTGAAATAAAATAATTTGGGACTAAAGGGCTTACGTCTGTGACATATAAGTTCTTGTACTTTGTGGTGGTCAACAACGATACTTCAATTTCTATTGATGGAGAATAGGTACATTTAAGTATCTATATGTAGTTTTCCTCATCCCTTCCTTGTAAATAATAATTGAAACAGCTCCTTACAGACAGCAATCTAACATTCAGTTCCGTTGCCCTTATAATGTCATAGTGTTCATTGTCTTAAAGCAACAACAGAAAAGAAATCCACATCAATTTCTTATGAAACAGAAATGCATCTACCGATATCAAACAACGAAGTTAGTGATCCGACTAAATATATGATTTTATTTTGTTTGTACAATGTAGAGCCCAACAGCTTGGACAAAAAACAACACACATAAATATGCATGTATATACACATGATGATAATAAATAGAAGAATACATGTATGACGGTCATTGAGAAAGAAACAAATAAATCAATCTTGTACTAATCATTTGATCCACGCTTTTGTATGACCCTCCTACTACTATATATAAGAGATTTAGAGTAGCTGACAATAATTGCATTTTTTCATTCAGTGTAGTTCTTTCAGTAATCATTGCATCACCAATTCCTTGTTAAGGGATGCTCAGCTGGGTAACCTTCTGCCTTGAAAACACCATCAGCTATTTCCTTATACACATCATCTATGTTGTTGAACCCTAAAATAGAACAAGTAGATGTACTGATGACTTTCTCGTACCACTAAAGCACTAGCAATATATAGGCATATCATTATTTGTACCTACCGAGCTGAAGTTCTTCCAAATTTCTATCAATTCTCTTACACGCTTCAAAGCAGAAAGCATTAGCCAGATTTTTCTGCAAATAAATAAATGTAAGGGGTGAAAATTGGTTCGATAACAATCCATTTCTATTGATATAAATATGTACAAGTAATTATTCATTACTTCGTAATCATGATTTCGTAATCCAATGCAAATTGACCGTGAAGCTCGCCCAATCACAGCAGTCATCACATAAATATCTATGGCAATATCGGCCAACCGTTTGAGTTCCATTTGCTTATCGATGATTTTCTTCAAAACAAAATCATTTTGAACATTAGAAATTTCGAATGATGGTAACATGCACGACAAAATCTTAAATCTACTCACATTTCCATGTTTCTGTAGTATATTTTCAACTGAAATCTTAAATTTTAAAACGCGTGATTCCAATTCATTGGCAGCATTCTGTAATGAAAATGATAATTTATCTAGCATTGGTTGCTCGCATGTAAACTGAAATATTATTGTCTCCTTAACCAAAAATGTGGTTTGAATTCTAATTTCATAAAAATTGTAAATAATGTATTCGATTTCGGAATCTTAGTTACATGGAAATTGGGATGCAGCTGGTCTTTGAGTCCTAAAATCATTGCTGGTTTTGTACGATTGACTTTCACTCGGTTTATCAACTGTTTGACCAATGTGCCCATGTTGTTTAATGGATCTCTCATTTTCCTGAAAGAAATTTCGCATTGATCACTTAAATCCAATGATTGAAGAAAGAATACGACTCGCATAATAAATTGAAATACAACTCATACCGTACAAGGTCTTGCAGTTGTTTTCCAGCAAATTGTACTCCATTTAAGGCAATGAACATTCGTAGAATTTCATTTGTTCCCTCATAAATCAAAAGTATTCGACAGTCTCTCAATAATCGTTCATATGGGTAGTCTTTAACAAATCCGGATCCACCCATAACCTGTAAGGCTTCGCTGACATGTATCCATGCCTGTTCAGAGCTGAAAACCTATAAATCAATTTTTCTAGGTTAAGTCTCTTTTCAAATACTTATTGTCTAGAGGAATAAATGGCTTATCCAATGGTAAGACATGGATCTTACTTTCACGATAGCTGCTTCGACTGAACAATCTGGTTTCTCATAACTATCTATAGTTAGCGATGTGAGATATGTGGCACTTTCAATAGCATAGGCCGACACAGCCATTTTGGCAAATTTATCCTGTAAAATACAAGTAACTGTTACAAAATATTTACATATATCTAAAAATCTGCAGTCTTAGCACAAGACAATGCTCTATTAAGTGAATATGAATACGAGAGTCAAAAAAAGTTTAACAGCGGGTAAAAAAGCAATACCTGAATCAACTCAAATTCAGCCAATTTCTTGTTAAATGCAACTCTGTTCAACGCTTGATCACTGATCATATCTAGAAATACAAGCGAACATAGACATGTAAACACTTTTCATCTTGTACAGAGATTATCATCTTTATCAAAATATAGTTTGTGCTTATTACGGGAATCCACAAGAAAGTAACATGAAGAAGCACCGAGTAGCAAATTAGCTTAACTTACTCATCAGTTTTTTCATTATTCCAGCAACACCAGCTCCCATGGAAAACCGACCACTGTTCAGAATGTTCATAGCTAACTGTGATTAAAAATGAATTATCTCAAATATCCTTCTTATAGACATTATCAGTACTAATCAATTTCAGATGAACAAACCTTGAAACCATTTCCGACTTCTCCAAGCACATTTGACACTGGTACAGGGGTGTTATCAAAATGCACCTGGCAAGCTACATAAAGATTGACAGCGTTTAATTGTAAGATAATTATCTACGTTTTTTAATTTGCTTGGTAAAAATTTTTTGTAATTCTAAAAGGGCCGAGCTGCATGGCCACAGTTATCAAATTGGCTCTACAAAATGACAGTTCTAACATCTTGCTACACCATAACTGAAAGCAGCCAGAGTTTTCTCAGTATCTTACTGTTTGATCCACGAATACCAAGCTTATTTTCAGGTTTATCAGTGGTTATTCCACCTGCGTTACGATCGATTATGAAGCCAGTTACTTTATCCTTTTTGTTTCCCTGCAACAGAATAATATCAAGTGACAACTACTGTAAACATTTCCTTTCCGAACAGCCCTTTGACTATATGAAAATATTTCCATTGATTCTTTTTCCCAAAAGACTGAACTGTTTTCTAGATGAAATACACATGTATGAGACCTACCTCACTGTCTGTAATTTCAGTTTTAGCAAATGTTATGTAAACATCAGCAATGCCTCCATTAGTGATCCAACACTTCGATCCACTGACGTAATATGTACTTCCATCTTCAGACAATGTTGCTCGTGTTGTCAATGAAGCTACATCGCTACCGCTGAAATTTCAATGAGAGTATTGATAAAATTGAAATGTTCTGAAGTGGCCTGTTGATCCTGAGTTTATTGTATAAATACACATTATATACAATAGTAACAATTCAATGTGATACTAACGCTCCGGGTTCTGTTAAACAAAATGCGCACACATGTTCCCCGGATGCAAATTTTGGCAGATATTTCATTTTTTGTTCATCTGTTCCAGCTATTAGGATTCCCTGCAATGATCAAAACACAAGACTCTAGACCATATTTCATTTTATACCTGTAAGTTCTCTAGTGTGGTTTATACCTTCAATCCGATAGACTGGTGAGCAGCTAATGCAGTGGCAATGGCTCCATCGCAACCAATGATCTCAAATATCCGGGCAAACTCCGTAGCGGACAATTCTAATCCACCTGTAATATAAACACACAACCCCAAGACAGTCGTTAATCGGATTGACAATCTAAAATAGATGACTTGCTAAGGTTTAAGATTAAGTAAATTTGACACTTAAATTACCGTAGGCTTGTGGAATTTGAATTCCTAATAATCCAAACTCTTTCAATCGTTTCCAAACGGAATCCGGTATCGTTGACGTTTCATCGATCAATTTTGAATCAACTGAAATCAAATATAACTCAACATTTTGAATATGTAGAATGTCACTTAATAATGCTGATCCACAACTGACTAACAACTCTTGGAAATTACATATTGTGTTTGTTCAAATATAATCATTTCTTGCACACCTTCTTCATTGAAAAGTTTTTCAAGTGGAGCCACTAACTCATTCAATTGTTCTAGTTCTTCATTGTCAGTTATCTCGGGATAAACAAGCATATTCTAAAATAAAATTGTATTACATAAATTAGAGAGTAACATTAATTTCAGTCTACTAGTGCCTAGTTATTCCAGAAGGGAAACCATGAGATCACCTAGAACTTAAGACTAAGGCTTGTGGGTGGCTTGTGGGTCCACAATCAAACTATGTGGGTCCAAATTCAAAGCTGGACTAAGGCTTTGACTATGGACCCACACAGCTTGCTTTCACTTTTGTGCCTGCTTACTTTATCATAATTTCCCAAGAACAAATTTTTCACGAACGGTTCATTGGTAAGCGGTTTAACAATTTGACTCTCAGAAATTTCTCCAGCCTTTTCGTTAGTGTGTCGGTCTACATTAACGGCTGTAGCAGCATCAGTACTTTTCGTATTGTGCAAAATAAGATTATTATTGGCGGCAATACTCGGTCTACTCCACTTAAAAACAGGAGTCAATCTAGTCCTTGCCGAGTTCAACAATCGAATTGTTTGCATGATTCTTTTGCGTATTTCGAGATAAACTGACAAAAGTGACCAAAGTGAGTTGTAGATTTATGGAGGAACTACCAATTAATGAAAATTTAACAAGGAGTCATATGAATTCGGGAACAACGCGTGTTTTGGGACGGCTTGTCACTTGTGTAACCATAGGTACAGAGTAAAGTACGGAATTGGATTCATAGTAAGCCTCAATACAATTAAAGTGAATCTTTATTACTCCGTATTGTAACAAAGTCGGGTTGGTGGCGATGAAAACGCTGAATATGGAGCTTAAAATTAGTGACCAACTTCCTATCACATTCGAATAAGTAATAAGTAACAGAATAAGGAATTAATAATCAACTTCACAAGGGATCCTAATAATTCATAGGCTTCGAGGTGCCGGCACTGTGGGCCGGCCACGGCCGGGCACTGCAAAAGTGCCGGAAAAAGGGCGAATTTCGTGCCAATTACGTCACTTAATTTACTATTACCATGATAACGACAGAGATACATTGCTCAGGTTAAGACAGTGGGTCAGTTTTCTTATTTTCAATGTGTTGGCGACGGATGCATCACATAGCACTGAATATTCAGGCCCGTAGCGTGAGATTTTGGTTGGGGGTTCTTTTTCCATAAATTTGGACCATATCGTGTGTTCGGCTGGAGACGAAGCCTACAGCGCCAACACCGCAGGTGCGACGCCCTGAGTATTTAGTCATGTACGAAAAAAAAATGACATTTTTGCGGACCAAATGAACTTCGTCCGAAGCCCCCACGCTACGGGCCTGATATTTGAATGTGTTAGTTTTATTCTGTTTGACTACCGGGAGCACGATTCCTTTAATGTCTGTGACTGCTTTAATCAATATTTATCTCTGACAGAAAATATTTCCAAGCAAATGATTGAACAAAAACTTTGTGAATAATGGGGCCAACTTCAATCCGGTACAGATTTTTGAAAAAATTTATCGAATGAAAGACATTCATCTGCTGTCTTGGATCAGTCAAGTTTTTTATTTGCCTATGCAAGTGATTCGTCCTATAATAGTAAAATGTATAGAATGAGCACTTTCTCATTCTAGACATATTATTGGGTCAGGTTCTCAGTTGTCACGACGCAAGTTGTCGAATTCAAAAATGTCGCACTATCGACACTCGGACAATTTCCTCCATTACTATAGAAAGATTTTGTAAGTAATTTTTGTTAAACATATTACATATCAGTTATCCATACTTTATCAGTCTGGGCTAATTAGAAGATGAGAATAAATCTAACCGACATTTTTAAAACATAAGTTTTGATTGAATATCAAATAGCTCTGCAGTCCCTTGCTTGATTAACTTAAGTAATACACCAATTTAAAGGTAATGAAATGCAGATAATTTCCGGTGATAATCGGATTTTTGAACGCAACAATTAAGAGCAGTGACAATGTGAAACCAAAAAATTCAAGAGTTCAAAAAATCACCGGTAAATATCTGCATTTCATTTCCTTTAAAATGGTCTATAAATGAAGTTAATCAAGCAAGGGACTGCAGAGCTATATGACATTCAATCAAAACTCAAGTTTAAAAAATGAGCGCAAATTATCGCAACAATGGGGACCTCGAGGGACCGCCACAAAATGGCGCCTAGAAACTGGAAACCTCAATATAATATTAAAGAAATTATAAGGAATTATGAACGACAAAGATTGTTCGCTGAACCTGAAAGTTGCATAGCTAGGCGGACAAAAATTCAAAGGGATTCCTGACTGAGTACCACACTTGTTATATTAGAGTACTAGCTAACTAAAATATCATTAGAATAGAGCTGTAGCGTCCACCTGACAGTATGGAAAACATTCCGGCATGCGAGAATATGTGATTTGAGGATGGATGCATACTCCATTGAAATTGTTGCATTAGACAAAGAACTCTGAAAGAGGCAAAGAAAACTCGAAAACCTGTGCACGATAAATAAAGATCAACCGCGTGACCCTCTGGAATACACAGATGTAACTCTCGTTGTAACAAACCTCCACTACGCCGAGAATGAAAACGTGACCAAAAATTGTGAAAACCTTATAAAAAAACTATGGCTTAACCGAGAAGTGAAAGTGGTAAAAGCTTGAACGGTTGATCGGACGTGAAAGAAATTATTACCGATCGGCCAAACCTGGTTTGAATATAAAAGCGATGGATTCATGGTGGAATTAAACATGCTGATCGTCGTAATATTTTTCAAATACAGATTAAGATTCCGATGCAATTGAATCTTTTTCATTGATGCGTTCAAGTACAAACAGCTTCAGTTTTATTTTTCTGTATTTATTCCACGGACGAGTTCTAATCTGGAATGAATAAAAGAATGTCAACGACCCTTCGTCAAATCACAAGAGTTTATCATTGTAGCTAATTTTTCCTAGCGCAACTTTAATAAACTGATCTTGACCCACAGTTGCTCTACAAAAACATCAAATTAGCTTTCTACGTCACAGATTACGTTTTGTCGTTTGTGTGCTGCAAGCACTGTTTGCATAACTCGCGAGAAGGCGTGGTCCCACGCACTATTATGCCTCTCTACTCTTTCTGTTGAACGATTTGAATTGAATTCATCTCACGTCTCTCTCGTTTCATTGTGCTAATATCCAAAATGCCAGGCAGGAGCAGAAGTTTCAATTTCCGATCGGTGTTTCATTTTGGACATGGGCATGGTCATGGTCATGGGCACGGGCACCATGGCTATGCAGGTGGTTTTCAAAGACGTGGAAGGTATGTCACGTTTGAATCATTCGTTTTTTGTTTTCCTACTTTTTCTGGAAGCACAAATTGCACATATTTTCATTGCAAGCAAATGCGCTAATAACAATATATCTTGATCATAAATCATAATTCGCTAAATTACTACTAGCAGGTGGTTGCTTATGTTGATTTGAATTATTTTCGTCGCATTTCTATTCATATATAGTGGTAAAATTACTTCGTTGTTTGTTGATATTAATGAAATGTTTACGAAAATGAAAGCAATGTTTTTTTTTGTTTAAAAAGTAAAATCTTCGTATTTTTGTAAATAGTTCATATATCAAAGAGCAAATTAAATGTAAAATAATGGGAATAAAACGTAATTTTTTAAGTGTAAGTTCAGGCGTTGAGTTGCCGACGGTGGTTTGTTTAACCTTATTATGCACTACTTTCGTCGTTATATACCATGCGTATTATACCATGGAAAAGAGTTGATTGATGATTATACTAATGTGAAATCAGTTTCCGACACATATTTTTCCGATGCTGCTTTCGATTAACCCGGATTTGATCGTGTGTTGTGTGTCGAATCGAATTAAGAAACGAGTGTGGGTCACGACAATTCAACTGATTGACCGAACCCGAGAAGATTCCAGTCATAACTCGTAAATGCGAAAAATGCGATCTACTTCTACATGTATATAATAATAACACAAACTTTAAGAAGACAAGTTCATGAATTATTTCATTATTGTTTCCAAAAGAATTTTCAACTTTATTTTACGACTACAGCGCATTTAGTTTACTTTGTCAACGATTATGGGTCTCTTCGAGCGTTCAAAGTTAGTTGGGTCACGCCAATAAGCCACCGTTTGAAGACGATCAAACTATGTAAGAATGTCGTTTAGATGGAAATGCTTTACGTGAACCTTGAAAAGGAATCCATATCTTTATGAAACAATCGGGAAATGTTCAGGTGTTTGTTCATAATTTACTGGCATGCGGCAATCAACTTGTCCTCGGCTGTCAGACAGTGCAAATAATGTTATTGCGGGCTCTGCACTAAATCGGTAATTGCTTGCGCAATCAGTACTAGTGGAAAATGCTTCTCTTTGCAAATTCATGCAAACCCAAAATGTACTGGCTTGCACGAGGCATAGACAATTTTCCATACGATCTAGACGCCCACTTTCGCCTAAAAATGTCGAGAAATTATTCCTTTTCATTATAGAATGAAGCTGCAATAAACGTGTCTGGTTAATTGACCAATTTACATTGCAATATGTATATTTAGATAAGTAATAGTTACATTTCGACTTCATTGAATGCACATGTTTTCATCAGTTGATCGGAATTCTTGTTTTTTTATAGATTTATATTCACCTTCGAAAAAATCTAAAGACTAAAAATTTAAAATGTAAATAGACATGGTAGAAATGCATAACGAAAAAGCCAAGGAGTGCCGAAAGATAAATCAACCAAACCTGTCTGGTAATCTAAGCTATTGACTCGGGATAGGCATGATTATCTAATTGTTTTATGTTTACACAAAGCGGTAGCATGTTTTAGGCAAATAAGTTCGTGACGTGAAGTGATGTTTATTCAGTAATTGAAAGTTTCGGCAGCACTTTTTAACTGTTCTTATATCATCGCAAGTCTCGACAGGTCGTATTTGTTTTTTTAAAATCATTTGGCGAGTTGGATTAACCAGTGGTGCAATGCCTCTTGCAGCATTTTATGGATGGTTTTCGTGCTGCCCGACAGGGTAGGTTCCACATATTTTCCGAGATGATCCCGTGTATTGGATGGCAAGTTTTCTTCCTTTAACAATACTAATTTCCATTTCTAGTGTCTGAGAAACTGCACACAAGTTTGTCTGGTTTCTGTGTGCGTTACTGTCTGGTTTCTGTTATTTTTTCCTCTGCATTATCTTTATTATATTAATTCTACTAACACTAAACATATATATTTCTACATCTCAAAAGAATTCCTGTCTTGGAATGCACTTGCAATTTTACCTTAAAATTTGCTTCATTAGAAAGTAAAGGCTGAAACTAAAGCATTTCCATTATCATTTCATATTTCACTTGCAGGTCAAGTCGTGGATTTGGTAGTAATTTTCGCAAGAGTATCAGACGGACGTTCGGTGGACGTCCGCAGAATTTGTACAGCCGACGAGCTCAGCTTCCCGATCATTTAATTCTAGAAGAAACCCGAGCGCGCGATCACGACGACGACAAACCAACTACTTCTAAAGTTGGTAAGAAGAAGAGAAGATCAAGAAATATAGCCATGAACATATTTCATCCTACAAGACGAAATAATCCATTAAAATATCTGTAAATTGTTCTGCATTCAAATTTCTTAGATATTGTAGTCTGGGAGCTAGGTGATATTTTATCATATTTTTGGGTACAAACATTTTGAATGTTTCATTTCATAGTAAATGTGATGGGATTGATGGATAGTTGTGTCTTAGGTTGCGCATTCTTGGCATTATGCCCCGGTTATAGATTTTCTCATCGTAATAACTTGATTATATTGAACAAGGGTAGCTCAGATATAGCAAAATCATGAAGAAAATGCCGTGTTTTCTTGATATATCTCGTCATATAAAGTTTTTGAATGGTTATGATCTAATTTTAGATGGATTGATGAAAACTATCCACGTCGATCTTCATGTTGCTGAAAACAGAACCGCTCATCATACATCCGAGTACGAATTAGAAAATCTGATTATTCGTCGAGGTCAATCTTTTTCTTTGACGACAACTTTTGATCGAGACTTCGACAAAACTAAAGATAAAGTCATCCTCCAGTTTGTAACTAGTAAGTCAAAACATAGTGTCAAAATACTCTTCAGTTTCTACAATCAGGAGGTTGATTTGGAAATAACGTGTGCATGATTTAGTACATCTCATGCAAAGGTTTCTACGAAATTGAAAGTCTCTTATTCGGAAAGTCTCTGAAGACGGTTTATAGCCAATCATTGATAACTCTCCGGTTCTCTTTGTACGTAGGTAATCGCCCGAAACCGAGTAAGGGTACGCTGGTCAGGGTCCCAATTGTCAACAAGCTTGACAAAGGAAAATGGGGTGCAAAGATATTGGAGTCCGTTGGCAAAACAATCAAGTACGAAGTGATGACACCGTCTCATTGCATCGTCGCTCCCTGGACTCTGTTTATTGTAACGCAGTATGAGGATAAGGATGAAGATGCGTACATGTTCCGCCATGAAGTCGAAGATGACATCCATGTGCTGTTTAACCCATGGAATAACGGTATGCGTTGATTGATATGGTATTAGACGGTATTGAGATCCTTTTCGATTTGCATTATTGCAAATTGATATAATGTCAGTTATAATTCTTGTCACCGGGGCACTTTGAGATGATTTGAATTATCAATTAAGTTTTCTTGTTGGTTTTTGTAGACGATAATGTTTACATGGGTGATACAGCTGAGCGCGAGGAGTATGTTCTCAATGAGACTGGACGAATATGGATCGGAAGCCAAAAGCGTTTTATGGGAAAACCATGGAATTTTGGCCAGGTATCAAAGCAGTTCCAAAACCGTCCACAGCCAATGGCTTATTCTGTACCATTTTCCATTATATCTTATCCTAGATTCCCCACGAGCTGAAGTTCTCTAGCTCTAATGACAAACTATAAGGTCTACATTGAAGGTCTTAATGCTACGTATAATCTAAATAAAGTTACGTTAATCTATATATTAGTTTGAAGATGTTTGTTTGTTGGCGGCAATGAGACTATTGGATCTAGCCGATCTCTCTGATCAGGCTCGTGGTAATCCGGTACTGGTAGTTAGGGCTATATCGGCATTGGTGAGTACATTCATCTTTACAC
Source organism: Tubulanus polymorphus (assembly GCF_964204645.1). Taxonomy (NCBI): domain Eukaryota; kingdom Metazoa; phylum Nemertea; class Palaeonemertea; order Tubulaniformes; family Tubulanidae; genus Tubulanus; species Tubulanus polymorphus. The sequence goes on along the minus strand of NC_134027.1, from coordinate 6,747,698 downwards.
ATTACATCGGGAATTTTTCACTCCAATCATCATCTTGCTAATTAATTCGAAACGTCTATTTTAGGCAAACAGTAACGATAACGACGGGGGCGTATTAACTGGTAATTGGAGCGGTGATTATGGTGGAGGAACCCCTCCAGTCGCTTGGAATGGCAGCGTTGCTATCCTGGAGGAATATATGCGCACGAAAAATGAAGTTAAATATGGTCAATGCTGGGTGTTTTCTGGCCTCGTCACTACCTGTACGAAATTAAAATAATATTTCTAGCAATGTCGAATTATCCACAATGTATTTTCTCTCTGAATATTGGCATTGCTTCTAAACACATTTTAAAACATATACATTTTTCTTGTAGTGCTTAGAACTCTTGGTATACCAACTCGAAGTGTGACTAATTTTGAATCTGCCCACGACAATGACGGTAGTATGTCGATTGACTTTCACTGGGACAAAAACAGCGGTGAACCAAGAAACAGACTTAACGATTCCATCTGGTAAGTCTTAAGAAGTGGATTTACTTTCATGAGTTCTACTTCGACGAAGAATTTACTTCCTTTGAAGGAGGACTTCATACAAAAAAGGTGTGGAAATTTGCGATATAATAGCACTGACATTATATTTCCGCAGGAATTTCCATGTTTGGAATGAGTCCTGGATGGCACGTACCGATTTGCCAAAAGGTTACGACGGATGGCAAGCCCACGATGCCACACCACAAGAGGTGTCTGAGGGTAAGCACAAAACAAACAAAAACTGTTATTTGTCCAATCTCCTGAATTCATAAAGATAAACGATTGAAATATATTTAAAGGAGTAATGCGTTGTGGACCAGCACCGTTAACCGCTGTCAAGAATGGAGAAGTTTACATCGGTTATGATTCGAAATTCATATTTGCTGAAGTGAATGGTGACAAGGTCGAATGGCTGGTTGATGCGAATGGAAACCTGGAGATGATAAACGTAAATAATAGTTGCATCGGAAAATATATCAGTACGAAGGAAGTCGGAGGAAATGGACGCCAGGATTTGACGCCATTGTACAAGCACCCAGATGGTAAGATGAAGCAACGGAAGATTGTTCAATGAATGAACCGATACTTTTCAATTGTGTACCGGTACTTCGATTTTTAAAAACAAAAAGATATGTTAATTCGACCGCCGATCACACAACTATCTGTACCTCGATTTCAAAATCCAACCCCCACGTTTCGTTCGAGACACGTGTGGTGGGTTTGCAAGGGACACCAATCAAAACCAAACCAAACGAAATCTACCAAATTAATAGATAACAGGGTTAATCCCTATTTCAAGATCAAACCTTTCTATTGACGATCAAGCTGCATAAAAGTAATGCTTGTTCGTCTAATGATGAAACCTTTGAATGTTATACCGAAGGTAGCTATAATGAGCTTGATTTGTGTTTAACTAAAACTAGAATATCGGTTTTATTCGCATTATAGGGTGTGAAGAAGAAAAAGTAGCTTTGGCAAAAGCATACAATTACAGTAGTCGACAACAAGATTTGACAGTAAAGGACACTTCACGTGATGTGGCATTCGATTTTGATGATTCGATAGAACTAAATGGGAACATGAAATTCATTCTAAAGATGAGAAATAAGACAGGAGAAAAAAGGACCGTCGATATCACTATAGTAGCGGCTGCCGCTTACTATACGGGAATACCCGGAGAAACCCTGACTAAAGAGAAAAATACAACCATATTGGAACCGAATTCTAGTACGTATTCGAAATACAATTCTGTATTGAAAAAACACTTGATATTTTGCTCTTAGAATACTCGTAAACATAAAGTGAAGTCTACCATAAAATCTTGATTTGGACTTGTATGAATGTGTTAGTTTACAGTAAATGTATATCTATCATCTAGCTTCTGAATTCGAGCTGCCATTGATGGCAGTGAATTATTTGGACAAACTCGACTGCGACGCTACGGTCAAAATTTATTGCAACGCGAAGGTCGAGGAAACTGGGCAACGATTTACAACTACCGAATCACTTGAAATTGAAAAACCAGATCTCGATGTCCAGGTAGGCTTACGAATTGTCACAAATCGGACAAAGCATTTTTGTATTTTTAAACATTGCATATTGAGTTTCACTTAACTAACCTATAATTTTCAGGTTTCAACCGATAAGCCTAAAGTTGGTTACGCGTTCGAAGTGACGGTAAAATTCACAAATCCGCTGTCTGTTCCCTTGACACAAGGTGTTATCAGTATAGAGGGTCCAGGAATTGCTCGCACCCTATCCGTATCGGTCAGGTTAGTTTTTCACAAGACGTTTACTTAATTAAATACTGAATATTATCTATCTTCCACAAAATCGCACGCTACAAAACATATATATTTCTTAATTTTTCTTTTTTCAGAAAGTCAATAAATCCAGGTAAAGTCTTGATTGAAAAAATTCACCTGACTCCAAAATTCCAGGGCAAAAGAGAAATAATTTGCAGTTTCAACTCACGACAATTGACAAACATCACCGGATCGGCTGTTGTTGAAATACAGAAAGTCTAAATACATAAAGAAGGGATTTACACCCATTAATGATTAACATTGTGACAAATTGCAAAATCATCCTTCTTAAATATATACTAGTCAAGTATCAGGTACTTAGAACGCCGGATCTCATTAAGATCTGAGAGGTACTAGAAATAAAAAAAATAATTGGTCAGTCATCAGTCACAAAGTCGTATCATCCTATTCAAAGGTGTATTCTTATTGATTATCTATTCTCTATTTATAAGCTATCGTATAATTTCAATGAGTTCATTACGCAATTATTGTTAATCAGTATAGAATACTCAAATTAGAAAATCACAAGCTTCGCATGCAAAAAAATATTCATTACCTGTTAATCGCTATTTTATTGTTTAATTTTATATCCGACAATTTAACATTCATTGCAATAAAATATTCATATCTTATTGTGTTGCATGATTTTTAATCTGAAAACGTTGGAGTATGTAGGCCTTCTGCGGAAGGAGATGCTACGTCAGACTCGGCCCACCGCATTGCCTTTTAGTTTACCCGTAGGCGTCTGGGATCCCGATGGCGAAAACGACAAGCCGGCCGATTATAAAAGCTATTAGTAATAAAACATGTACACAAGTCAGAATTTTACTCCGACCGCCTTGGAAAATTAAATAAAAGGGAAAATCATCCCTATTTTAATACTAAATGCCAAGATGCGTCGCGGTGGTCAAAGGACCAACATAAGGCCGTCTCCACCGAGCTAATCCCAATCCGGTTTTTACACTTTCCCATAAAAAAAAATAATTGAATTGAATTTATTGACTCGCTTTGATGACGTCACGGACTGTGAATAGTAGGAAATATCAAGACTCCATTATCTATTTTTTTCCAGTTTTGGTGATTTCAAACATGTTTTTTGGATTTGATGTGTAAGTTTGCATGCCTTTTGATCGTTGAACTAGTAGAATAACGACTATAGGATCACAAGTAAGTGTGCAGTATATATTTATATATTTGTTATTGGTACTACGGCTCCTTTTTACCTTCCGGAATTACCAACAAGGCTAAATTAAGCCTAAAATAAATCCAAATTCAAATTTAGGCCTTATAAACATAAAACATAATAAAGCAAGCGCGAGATTGAATTAATCAAGATAACATTATGATTGACCCACAACTAACAAGAATATATGTTGAGGTCTTTTCACTGTATATTACACTTCTCCGATTTTAGGGTAAGCTTCGGTAGGATAAGGATTCAAAGTAGGCTACTTGAAAAAATCACAGGGGCTCGTATTTGAAGATTGGGGTGAACTGTAGCCTAGATCATCCAGTATCCCTGGTACTATATATATATAAAGAACTTTCTTATATGTATAGTACCAGGGATACTGGATGATCTAATAAGCTACAGTTCACCTCCAAACTTCAAATACGAGCCCATGTGGAAAAAATGAATCTCCATCCAGAGTGACTGTAGCTGATGCTGTCTTGTTTTGCCTTTTTGTTTTCTCTAGGTCAGTACTTGTCAATTTAGTAATAAATGATACATGAAATACATGTATTTTCAAATAAGCTAACTATCAAGCGCGTTGGAAGAAATTTTTGATTGCCGCGGCCGATTTTGACAGGTTCTGGTTTTATTGGTGTGGCGAATTTACTTCAATTTGTCAAAAACATAGTATTTAAAGAAAAAAATGGTCATTCAGTAAATTATTGCCGCAGCTTTCTCTGCTGCAGTCGCGCCGGTTCCAACGCCACATTTATTAGTGCTAGAAAGGTCTAGAAAGTATGAAAAAAAGCTGTTTGTTTACTAATCATTTTCTCTGGTGTTGCATGTACAGATAGGAGTTCTTCAGATATGTTTTAGGCAAAAGACTAGCGATAATGGTAAAAACATTTGCAATAATCAAAAATCATATCATTGCCTCAGCCCTTAGATACAACAATGATTATTTATGATGGAGTTCATAGCAATTAGGCCTTATCATATGACATATAGAGAACTCCCAGTTACCGGTATGTTGTTTTTATGGTTGCCTAACCAGACTGACAACTAAGCAATGATACAAGTTGCTTATTTTCATAAGTTATATTTTGCTTAATGCTACTCAGACCTGAATATAATGATGATATTGGCTGCAGTTTTGAACATGATCATTCGCGTTTTGCGTTTTTGTCTTCTGGTTCGAGTGTTTGCATGTATTTTGAATTTTGAATAATCTGGTTTGGTATGACAACAGTTGGCGTCTTGTTTTTTTATCGGCTGCCAAGTTACATGACCATTTCTAAAATTCCACACATTTTGATTTTCTACGCGCAGGTTTATCTAGGTTGGTATATTAGATGCTAATGTCGTTCATTGAATCTTCATAAAGTCAAACATAATGAAATAATCAATATTGTATTTGTCCGTTGAAAAGCCATAAATCATCAGGACGATTAGCCATAAAAATTGATAGCTGAAAACTTTTTTCTATCAGATTGCTAGAAAGAATTTTTCATATTCAACTCAAATTGAATTTCGCTGTCAATTTTTGTTGTAGATTGAATGATAAACGTACCGCAAATATGCCCAGTCGCTCTCGATCGCGTAGTCCGAAAGGATCGGACCGTCGTAGGTCGCCCGGTTCGCCAGACAGAAGAAGAAGTCGCAGTACAAGCAGGCGCAGTCGCAGCCGAAGTCCGAATAAGATTTTTAAACGGAGGAGTGATAGTCCCATGCATCGTCGGCGAAGTCCCATTCCATTAGCGCTGAGGAAAAATTTTACGAACAGTTCCGATCCGGAATTGATGAAAAGCCGAGTGTTCGCCGCAAATTTACCGACTAATTCCAACCAAATGACTCGCGAAGCTTTTGAAAATTGGTTCGCCAAACATGGCGAGATCGTAGGTAAAACGCAGGCTTCTCATATTGCACAAATTTTACATCTACATAATAATTGTCTTATATGCTAATAAATGCTATTCTTCGAACTGTATTGTGGTGTTTTGCAATTCCAACAAGGCATTTATGTTCAGAAATTTGCTACGAATTCGTGTTGTTTCTATTTCTACATATTTTTGTCTGTCTATCATGTAAAAAAAGTGTAGTGTCGAAATCTTTTCTCATTTCGTCGGCGGATATTAGTCGAAATTTCTACCATATCTCCGATACCGTTGTAGAGCTGTTATTTACCTTCTGTTTTAGGTGTTTCTCTGCATAAAAGCTACGGTTTTATTCAATTCAAAAATGAGGAAGATGCAAAGCGAGCAGTAGAGGCTGAAAACGGTTCACTTTATCACGGTTATCGTATGGGTAAGAATGAATTGATGACACTATTGCGTTCCCTTTTGTTTCCCTTTGTTGAGTTAGTATTTTTACCTTCTATTGAATTGATTATAACCTTAAGACACAATTCTTTTGTAGATGTGAAGATGGCTATGGATGGCAGAAGGCAACCGTATAGACCCAGGTATGTTTGCATTCTTCGTAGTTAACACAATTCATACACAATTTGTATGCACAAAATGTAGGCTTATCTAACGCTATCTTGTATTTTACTTTCATTTTAGCTCACCTGGATTACTAAGAGAACGTTCACCACTTAGAGGACCACCGAGGGATCCATATAGGTACATCATGTGGCCACATTTGAATATTATGGTAATACTGTGTCGTATATACGTATTACACTCTATATACGACACAGTATTACTATAATATTCAAAATATGGATTATAAGAAATAATATTGTTTTTGAAGAGATGAACGGATGACGCCGGATGTGTACAGACGAGCGCCAGTGGATGATCCCTATCGCCGGCCACCGATGAATGATCCGTATAGGTATGCTAGTCCATCCATACATTTTTGACCGAGACAAATCCTGTGAAGTTCAATAACTGTGGTCTGCATTTTTACGCCTCGTCCTTTATGTACAGACATAGGAGTGTATTTATACATTACTGGATATCTATTTTATTACAGAAGAGATACCTATGGGATGACAACTGCGCAAGATGTATATCGCGATTCGTATCCTGCTCCTACAGGTCAAGCGAATCCTCCAGTTGATACTATGATTTACATAACTGACAGGTTACTCAGGTATGTACGATATATCTGGTTTGAAGGAAACTTCTTTAGCGACTTTTGATATACCGGTACAAAGCGTGAAGGAAGGCTGAAAAATGGTTTTGACGAAGGCCACTTGATTGTTCTCGATTTAGGCCGTATGGTGATCTATTGGACAAGAGATTAAAGAGTATCGGTATGATGGTTGGCTGCGTCGTATTGACAGCAGATATGTCACCGAAAGGAGCTCTAGAAAGTTGTATGCGTCGTGGAATTCTCTATGTGATCTTTGCTAATGAACAAAATGAACTACATCGATCTATCACGCTTAACATACTCATCGGAACTCCGCAAGGTTAGTTAGTGTTTAACTCAAGTTGGTTTTTTCTGTTTTTTTATGTGATTGTCAAACAATTTCTTTAGGTTGAAATCATAATTCTCTTCCATGATTGCCATTTGGCATACATAATGCCAGTTTCTACTATAAATAACTGTATAGACTTGATTTGGCACACCTGGCAGTGTCATTTGCGGTATAGTAAACTGTCAAACAGGGTTTTTTCTGAAGCCAGTTCTATCATCTATAGACACCTCCAAGTCAAGCCTCTGCAACAAACTACAAGATGCTATGATGTTGTCCCAAGGGTTGCGTGATTTTCTACTTCGAATATTCGGTGTGAAATAAAGGACATATTTTTATACAGAAATTTTTCATGTTTTCCTTGTTATACGTATAAGGAATGACTTGTTTTTATTGTGGATGAAGGATTTTTGAAGTTTCCGGCAGCGTATGTCATGTTTGACAAATTGTCACTCATTTCGACTACAAATATTGGCATAATCATCACATTCATATGTTAAGTTATAATTTGGAAAATAAAATATTTTTTCGAGCTTGAAATGTTGAATTTGTCATTCGTAACTGGTATTTGATATTTGCTTTTTTGTCCCGTTGCATAACCTTTATCATCTATGTCAGGTTGAATTGAAGCGACAAGGTTTTCAGGCCTTGTGACCTTTCTTATTTGGTAAACGCATTCTATTATGATCGATCTTTACTTTTATGTTATTAAAGAATTGTATGCATAACTGAATAAATTCTAATAAAGAATTGTGTGTAAGTTTTATGTTTTATCTTTTCTCCTCTCAGAGCACAGAAATATGCCCTTGGATGATGCGATGAATCTAGTTGCGCGTAACTTTGAGAAATACATACAGCAAAGCCGTGAAAAGCCAGGTTCTCGACCTGGTGATATATTACCGCCAGAGCCCGATGTGGCTTACTTGCTTAATCTGTTGGCCGATGGTCGTCACCTTGCTATGGAAGAACTTGATAAGGTTCGTGATTTCATAGCCGAAAGACGCAGTACTTTATTAAAAGAGATGGAGCAAAACAAGAAAGCTGGTAAGTCTGCGGCGTTAAACGCTTTTTCCTGGTGGTAGTGTAGTTGTGTCAATTTTCATGACTTGTCTAAATGCATCTAAATGTCTGCTTTTCAGGTGGGATTCTATTCTTATTGAATTCCTCAAGTCTAACCACCGTTTAATGGGTATTATATTGTGTGGAACATCACTTAACATTTCTGTATATGCTATTTTTCAGCAACTCCTCCTAAAGAAGATCTTAAGCAACAACAGGCTCAGCTGCAAGCTAAAATATTGAGTATTTTGAATCCTGGTACACCATTGCCTCAGCCAGAAAGTGAAGTCAAGCCAAAGCCTACTATTTCATCACCTCTTTCCTCTGGACCAATGGCACCGCAGCTGCAAGCACCAGTTTCCCAATCATCTGGTGCTCTGCTCCAGTCACCACAGTTTCAGATGCCTGTATATTCGATGCAATCTTCTACTCCGCAACAAGAGATGATGCCGCAATATCAACAAGCTCACAGGTTGACACCATCCCCGCAACAGCCAAAGATCCCAACGACTCAGTTAAATCTGGACAATCCTAATATCCAGAAAGCTCTTAATAATCTTATTCAAAGCGGTCCAGATTTAATTCGAAATATCGCATCTTCTGTCAGCAGTTCCCAACAACAGCAGCAGCAGCAGGCACAAGATTTATCCGTACAGATGCAGATGAGATCGGCACGTATGATGGGTCCTGGTATGGTAAGAGGACAAGCCCCTCCACCACCACCCGGTCCCCCTGGTCCTAATGCTATGAGGTCTATGGTACCTTATTAGTTGAATCGATGATTTTCCAAGCATTTCTAATTGTAAATAGGTCATTCGGTACATGGTTTTGTATTTCTGGCCACTCTGTCTTAGATCATGTATTGCACTATGAAGTCAGTTGACACTGAAATCTTTACTTACAAGTAATTTTGATGTGGCCTATTCATTTTAGATAATACCAATAAAATATAAGTGCAACGCCCAGTGCAACATGAATGTTGAATCGTGCAAAAGTACTTTGTTATAGTGATGTACAAAGTTCAGGTGCTCGGAAGTATTAATTACCAGTAGCATCTAGAACGTTTTTCTTGGCTTTATCTGTTAACAAAAATGTAATGTACAATACTAAATGCAAAATAAATGGATTCGTTTTATGTAATAAAAGTGTCATTTGTAGATTGTCATTTGCCTCGATTACCTCATATCATTTATATCTCATGTTTGTTTTTATATGGACTGGTTTTTAACTCATCAGACATTAGTAACTATTTATTTTGAAATTATTGCCAAATTTTCAGGGTTAAAGCTAGTGCCTGTCTGTAGAAAACAACCGTTGTGATGTCTAAACTTCTTGATTTTCAACATCAATTTTGGTTTCTGGCAGCTGGTATGAATGATTAGATGACTTGTGATCGAATGCTGAGAACAGTGTATGAAATTCCTTTCTAAATTGTTAGTTGCCCTGTTTATCTCGGACATTGCTTGTGCCTAAAATCTGGATTTTAGATTCTGGATGTCGTGACGTCAGAAGGTGTATATAGAATTTCATTAACCAGTTTTTAAAGTCTGGATTTTGGAGTGTGAAAGTACTGTGTGTTAGTGCTCCAAGGTGTAATGTATGAAAGTGATATGATGATTGAACAGTTATTACATCTGTCCCATGTGTACATGCAATGTAGTTTATGTCCAGATGTTGGAAGTCCTGACAAGTTCAAAGCAAGACCAGTGGTTGCCATCCAGGTATGGTAAGTAAAAGACTAAATCTCTGCTAATGATAAAGAATAATTTGTCGATTAACTTGATCCGAAAGGGATAAAAATGAATGATTTACCGTTGGAAATTGTTGATCGGTTATCGCGGTTCTTAAAACAAAAAGCTTTCTTCTTTGCGGTTATAAAATCAAGCGCGGTAAAAGGAAAATTCAGTTCGGCGTTCGAGTATACCCGTGTATACATTTTTCTGCGTATCTAGATGTATATATACATGATTGTACATGTGCATGTCCATCTAATCAGAAAGCTATCGGAGAATTTGTTTGATATTAAGCTTCCGAAAAACCAGAAAGATGTGAAGCAATAAACCAGAACTGGCTTGTTGTTATGATACTTCTATGTGTGAATTAGTGTTAAATGGACATTATTGTCTTAGGAAAAATATCTTTGCGATGCTTTATCAATCCTTAGATGTTTTTGCCATTAATAGAAGCGGTGTCAAGCTTCATTGCGCCTAGGTGCAATAAATACCATGTGAATGCGATAAACACATGGATCGGGTTTTTATTCTTCCCATGATCTACGACGGTCGTGGATATTTTGTCAAATTGTTTTTCGCCCAAAAAGTGGCATCTGGTTCAGTTCATGATTCGCTTAAACGTGTTTCCAAATTCGTTGTTACTAACGCATTTATAATAGAATAATCATAGGCGCAAGTGTGTCATCTCTAAAAACTGTATTTAATCCCTGTCGATATTAACACTAAAATACGCGCAGATACAATTCCGAATAACTTACACCTGAAAAATAATGTATCAGCACTAATTAATCAACGTAATTTTTCAGCTATTGTTTCATTGTGTTCTTGAAAATAATGATTACATTTATCTCTTCATTGACAGGATTACTGAATAGTGGATGAAACCTGTTGCACATTCCCTCTGTATTGCAAGATGGTAGTTTCTACATATGTTCAGATATCTATACTTGGCAGGGTATAGGTCATAGACCTTTGTTGAAAAACTAGGTTACCAGTATTATAGCAGGTAAAAAATCTACCCCATTTACCCATTACAATTCGATGGTCTTCAATGAGACCGAAATGTTGTATCAGATAAAATCCCATGATACAATAGAAAAACGAGGCCAAAAAGTTTCCTTAGTATTCCAGAATATGACTATGAGGGCATAGTCTGATGATGACTATAAGGATATAGTCAAAATGTCGAATGAAATATAAGCTTGAGGAAATTTTTCTGACTTCTTTCGTATTGTGGTATCTTATCTTATATTATTGTTGTAACACAGAAAGTTTATATCACGCTTACTGAAATGTTGTTTTGAAAAATGTTAAATAAAATTTCATATATTGTAGCTATTGGATGCGAGGATGATAATTTCAAGTACCTGTAAAAAGGACCCGTGGATCTGGATCTCAGTCAGCTTTACAGATATTCAGGGATATATGACCGCATTGAACTGGAATTCATTGGATATGACTGAAAAATGTGAACTATTTATGACAATTGGATGTGGTTCTAACAAGTATAGAACTTCAAAATTAGCATTTATTGTTTACCAGGAAGTTTGTTGTAAATCATGCATGAAGTGGTTTTGATATTAGATATTCTGAATAAATTGGTAATTATTACAGAGATATACTGTATTTAGTAGATTAGTTAATTTTCTCTGGCAAAGCCTCATTAGGTATGAAATTGTGTCGTTTGACATTTATTCCTTTCCGGTGTGACATTTATGAGCTTAGTTCAAGCTTTGCTAGAGTTTGGTATGTATTCCTACCAAAGCTGTATGACTTTATCCATTTCTATAAATCATCCATATTGCCGGAATTAACCTGGGTAGATTAACTCTTGGAACCTTTGGCATTGAAAATATATTTGATCATGATCATGAAACCTGAGATTTCTTTCTATCATAACATTCATGTGGAGGTCATTTAGTTCAGTGATCGAAGATTTATGTGGATTTTTATTAGCTTTGTGGCTTAGTACGTTTTATTATGGACTCGTTTTAGAGTCCATGGTTATATCTCATGTGCTATTTCCTATTCATATCATGTTAGAAATTGAAAATTAGTAATTTAGTAGCAAGCCACAAGATTCTTGTCTTTCCTACAATAAAATGGATGTGCTTCAGTGGTGCTAGCTACTTGATACTAAAAGAATATCACTCAGTGTCCTACTGGACAGTAGATTTCGAAATCAGTGAATCTTACAAAAAGGTGGAGAAGTTTCTCAGCTCCCATCAATTGGTGTTCATGGTATAACAATGCCAACGAATAAGCCACCAGAGATAACTAACTGATATTATAATTTTATGTAATATTGCATTTATTAGTTCTTGGTAATTCATTGATAACGTTATGTTTCAACATTTTTACAACATGCTCATTTAACTAGCATTATCACAGTTAATGATATCTTCACTATTAAATAGATGAAAACATCACTTGTCTCAGTACCGGAATTCTGTACTAGCATTTCCACTACCCAGCTTCTGGCTTGAGCAAAATCCACCTACGGTAGTTTTTCCTTTACGTCAAGATGGTGAACCTTGCAGACTAGGTTATAGAGAATCCAGTTGATGTTAACTTTGGGTTGTTAGTTTCAAACGTTCATCTCCGTAAAAATCAGACGTAGCCTACATCATTTCAATTTCTATGTTTCTTCGTTCATGATATGTCTCATGCAGGTAAATTTGTAATTTTTCTTTCAATTATCTACTTTGAATTATCATTCATGAGGAGGGTTTCACATAAAAAGTTGAAAACAATATCATAGGCTTAATAACATCAACTACATCAACAACAAAATAAACTTAAGTATAAATGATTTGCAGGGGATATTGAAATGATGTCTTCCTTCGTGCCAAAACTTTGTAAAACTATATGAAACTTCAGTGTTTATTAATTTCATGCAGAAAAAAAAACAGTGGAATGCTTATTGTCATGATCAGAAAGTTCTTGATTACTCAGCAAAACTCATAATCACGGTTTCAACAATTACATAATTTCATTTGATATAAATAAAAATGTATTTCTATAATCATTGACGTGCTTTTCATCAATTATTTGACTTAGCACAAGTTAATTATAATTTATTGAGTTAAAAGTTGATAATCTGTATTTTCTGATGTAGGTCAGTAAGTATAATGACTACACTACCTCCTTTCATTCAACTCGTCCTCATGGGGAAGGTTAAATCTGACAGATTTCTGGAGCTGAATATGGAAGAGTTGACTTATCAAATATCATATAATTGAGGTACAACAAAATGTTCCAATTGAGAATGACTGATAACATGCATTGTAGATAGTTTGACTAAGCACGCAAGAAGAAACTACTAAAACTTATTTATCTAAGAACAAGCCTAGAAGACTCCAGCTAGTTCTGGCAAAAATAACACACAAAATATCTTTTGATCTAAGAAGATTATAAATGCGGTTTGGAGTTACATCTCAATGTTTGGAGTTGACGATTAGCAATCTATAACAAATGTTATCATGCTCTTATATCACAGTTCTTCAAAAAGATGTAAACATATTATTGCACTGACCATTTTGGTATTTGATCACTTGTACTTGGCCTCTAAAAAATCTTTTGTTCACTCATTTCTTAGCTAGGAGCAATTATTTTCTTCAAGAATTATTTATGCGAATAGTTGGATACAAAATTTTTGGTAAAGCTGATATTAGTATCTTTCAAGTAAGAATTTGTTATTCATTTGGCAAGCCTTTCGATGCAAATTGCAATTTTAGATAACATTCCAGGGGTTGCCATGTACGTACACCCATTTATACATCACAAATCTTTACAACAGAAGTATAAGGATTTTCACACAGAACTTCGAATGTACAGGTATAGGAAAATCATGCTATTCAGCAATTGTTTTTTTTTCGAAGCAAATAAACAAGATACAAAATTAATCAACATTCAACATAAAAAACACAGGATCATAGCTCTGTCCTTGCCATCAGTTCTACCTACAGGTAGTCACGTAGGTGACATGAACATGTATGAATAAATGTTCCATGTCGTAATCATACAGAACATGTAATTAAAATAACTCCTTTTAGAAAATACTGTCAAGAAAAGATTTTAATTGGAGTTCTCCGCAATATCTCATTTTGTGTTCTCACCGGCATGAAATGAAACGAACACAAAACTGTTTCTGCTACATTGTATTGCGCACACACACACACACGACTAATATATCATCGTTTATTTAAATATATATCTTTCAACAGGATCTCATGACAATCTCTATTTCTTATGTATATCATGACGTCTTGTTGCAGTCTATGTACATCGTACACAGCAACATACTTTTAAATAACAAGCCTAACTTCCGCGTGAAAATTCACCCTTTCAATGATGCCACTTTATCCGCCTCGAATGCCTGATGGGTTTGAAATTCTACAACAAAAAGTTATATGTATAAAAAACTGAACTGTAACAGGAGGTAGGCTGCAACGTAGGAGAATCTAGACAGAGTGACTATGTTTCTGGGAAACGGAACTATTTCTGTCGGGCAAAATAATACAGGAAATTTAATAAAAACTCTGGAAAAAGAGGGGAATAGTGTTTGTTGCTCATGCCTTTTCCCTGTGGATTTAGTTTTATCGGAAATTTATAACTTTACAATCTTCATTTCATATTGTAAGTTCAAATTCGTATTGAATTATCTTAGCTGAAAGACGGAATATTAACTGGGCTAGTTTACTATTTGGGTCTGTCACGATACGATAACAACTGTTGGGACATTCCTACTGCCATTCATCAGAGCACTGGCCGGGAATGTTCTGCTTTTACCGGGAAAACACTGGCAATTTGGAAGAGGATGTATTGTGGTCACTCTGCTAGTGTCGAGACAAATCAATTCATATCAATCACCTTTATAAAATATGGCAGTAAATGTAACATCTGGTAGGAGTTCTTTTACACGATCGATTGCACGTGATTTCTCATTGAGGTGAGCATCTAAATTCCAGATTTGAATAATATCATCTCGTTCGCGTATACTTATACTTAAGCCTATTACTTCATCACCTACAACAATGCAACAAAATGTTGGTTATCGCTTTTGGAATCAGTTAAGTACTGAATCCTGATTATTTTTTCAACTTATACATTTTGAAATGTTTATTAATACCTTCAGCCATGTATTCAGAGAATTGTTCTCCAATAGCGGCCAGCAGTAGTTCCTTCCACACATGACGCTTAAAAAGAAATTCGTCATGTGAGCTTGAACAAACTTTCAAAGATTTTTGGCATTCACACTCTATGTAAAAACCTGCTACTTACTGCATCGCCTTTTGAGCATTTTAATTTCCAATTTCCACCGCGACAATTGCCATCATCTTCCCTAAAAAAAATTTTCAATAGTGATCTAGTAGGCCTACGTGATTGATTACATATTGCAACAAAAACTGCTTTCATTTCGTTTTTTCTACTTACCAGATTGGTCTTCTTTGTCCTCTCATTAAATGATAACTATAGCGACTAGACAATCGATCAACATCGGGTATGTTATTGTATACACTCCAAAATCCCTGAAAAATTTGATGGCATTGGTTAGATTATTTGGGGCTAAACAAATGAACAAAAAGATCTATATCACCTACAAAATTACCTGAACAGTATTTACAGTAAATATTTTGTTCAAATTAGCTTCATATTCAGAAGCCGTAGCACCACGAACAGCTCTGAAAAATATTAAACAAAATCTAGTAAAATCAGGCCCAAAAATATTTAAAAAGAATTCATTGCAGTTTTGATGACAGACAACAACAATTTGTTGGTCTTGACAGGAGATGCCCTCTAGGTCTACAAGCTCGATATAATGAGACAAGCCTTGTATCTATTTCAAAAGCAATAACCGTCATTCAATTTATTTAAAGTTTATTACGTATCAGGAAATGTCAAAAACAGCTGATCTCGGACTATATAATGTCAAGGTGATTTATTGATTTTGACAACCACACAGGACAATAACAATGAAATAACACCAAACTACAGGCTTACTTGTCGAGCCAGAAGGTCCAAGGTGTGCTTAATGGAACTCCAGTTACTTCGGAATTCTCGATCGAAGAGATCGCCTCTTTGTGTAGCTTTGGGGATATAGGATCGTCTTCGATTTCATCGTTAAGCTCAAATTTAGGTTCGACTCTAGAGGACGCCATCTTGACACAGGTCACATGATCAAAACAATTGACGTCATCATGACGTCAATAAAGAATGAATTGAATCGTCAGTAAATGATGGAAATGTTTATTAGACGGTATCTTTTTTGTACGTTAATAATCTTTATAAATGATGCGATAATAGATAATGATGAAAATTATCATGATGATAAATATGAATATATGACAGCATATTCGAAGATAACTATTTATCGCTAAAGTATTTAGCTTTAATATCAAAGGGGAATAAAGAAAGATTAGATAATAATATTTGTTGGCAATATTAGTGGTACGAAAGATAAATTTTGTTTCAGAGTTTTTGCTTAAATAAAACCGCCCTAAAAATGCCGCGGCCTACATGGCTTACCAGGGCTGGTTACAAACCCGATGATAGTGGCGCTAGTGTACGGTAAGCAATGATAGGTTGGTCGCGGCGGATCGTCTTACGAAATCCTTCACGGCTCTAACATCGGGTGGCTGAATAACCTCGATTTTCTTTGTGCCGTATTTGATTTTCTATAATATCTTAACGACTAATCATTTGAAGCATAATCTTAAAATCTAAAAGAATCTTTAAAAAAAGAAATATACCGGTTACGGTGATTTTTTTTTATTTACTCATTTCTCCTGCGAATACGAACTGACGCCCGTTTGCGTAAAAAATCTATGTCGAATTCGTGCAGATTTAGCGATAAAGACACAGATATTTGTGCACTCCGTTCAACTTCTAGACCTCGGTCGGAAACCAGATAACGAAAATCAAACGGTCGTTATATTACGGACATAAGCGACAAGAAAACAAGCGACTCTACCGGATGATATTCAAGCTTTTATGCATGTCTATAGTATAGAATATATCAGAAAGGAAACTGCGACCTGAGGTCATTAAATGTTAACGGCTCTGCTGATTGACGTAGTTGTATTTAACAATAGGTTTATTGGTACCGTATTTTCGGTCGCTACCAGGGAAACATCGAACACATCATCAATGGTAGAGTGAAGCGAATATTTGGAGGCACGCGATCGGCGCAATTGATGCATATCTAAAAGAAAAACCTCGAGATCGATCGGAATGCAACTATATCGGGTGAATTTCGAATCATCTCGCGGATGTATAGGATATGTACCTAACACGGCGACATTTAATTGCTGTCCGTCATCGGTGGGGAATGAAAGACGATGTTTTGTATGGTTTATCGTTGCCAAGAACTGCCTTTGCGAAAGTTAATTGACGCACGCGTGTGAATTTGTCATTATGTCTATGGCGGCTAATTGACAAATTGAAGAATATTCAACGATGCCGCTCACGAATATCGGCCTAGATTCTCAGTGATTTTGACAAGAATACTACGAACTATAGCAATTACTGTGCGAAGAAGTTGTTTGAAAATCTTGGGTATGCGTATACCATAGAGCGCTCTAAAATGACGGGTTTACACAAAGCTCTCAAAGATGGTCGTTACAAACAGTTTCTTCTGCTCTTAGATTTGGGTTCGGATCCGAATGTGAAGGGCGTTGGGGGATTGAGTCCGTTGATGAAATGTTGTGATATACCGACTAGTTCTACCGCTTCCGTTCTGGTCAAAGCTTTACTAGATAATGGTGCGGACCGAGATGCCCTCGATAAACTGGGGCGAGGGGTTTTGGCGCACGCAGTTTTGAAAAACCAACTTGGAGTTATCAAGATTCTTCTTAAAGATGATTGCGATATAAACCACTCTGATAAGTACGGGAATACAGTTTACCATTACATGGCTTATTTGGGATTGACGGAAATTGCCGAACTATTTCTTCCGGAAATAAAAACGTATGGGTGTTTTATCAATGCTTATAACGTCGACGGGATGACGCCTCTGATGTGCGCATGTGCCGCCGGAAATTTAGGCGTAGCTAAAATTTTTGTTTACAAATACAAAGCTTCATTGAAATTAAGAGACAGATTTATGTTCAAGTCAGCTTTAGATTGGCTGAAATTGGTTTTACCAATACCGGACGAAGTTGACCCGTTCGAAATGAATTTCATACCGATTGGGCGTAAAAATGAGAGGCTTGTCGAAATTCCGTCGTACATAACCAGAGCCTCGACGGGTATTGACCATTCACATAGGGGTCGTTCGTCGTACCGAGATACGACTAATGTTAGAAAACCCCGTTCTCGTTGTACGTCTGCCCCTGCTGTCACCAATCGCTGCAACACACCGATACCAACTATCATAGTAGAAAGCGAGGAATCCAAGCCTGTCAGCAGCGTAATCTCAATTAACGATTACAGCGAGTTAAAAAGCCCCCAAACCACGGTGAGAATGATGAAAAAACGACCTGCCACGAGTTTCGAAATCGTGCGGCAAATTCTGACGGATTTTGCACCTCAGCGTTCATCGTCATACCGCCAGCCCGCGGTGGCAACATTTCACGATCATTCGGACTCAGAAGCCGAGGAGGATGATATCACAGTTAGCGGTCGTTCGTCGCAAATGAGTAATGCCAGGTGTCGTTCACCTTTCAACTCACCGAAGAGAGCCGCCGATCTGTTGGACAGTATCCATCATACTGGTAAAAATAAATCATTTCAAAGAAAGAATTCGAAAGCAATCAACTTGAAGCCCTCCACCGAACCGGATTCGCCCTCATCTTCAGGAAGCGATATCGTCAAACTGAAAGGACGTCTGAAGAACCAAACCGGTGGAAAAGACTCCGGAAATTCCCTTTCAACGGTTTTTGCTGGAATGAAATTCGCGTCGAAACTACGCGGCAGAGGAGCACGTCACAGCATCGCCGTAACATCCGGATTGCCATCTCTAGGGCTGCATTAATCTCGAGACGAGAAGAAAAAGTAATTCATTTCGTGATGCGAACATGACAATCAATTCAACATTTTTACTGTCGCCCTTTCATATCTATGGAAGCCATCGACGCACGCGCGTTAAAAATCAGATAGATTGACGTGTTCCACGGTAGCGGATAGGATTAAATTAATGAACATGTGAAATACGGATATGAAAAATTCAACGATTTGAAAAAAGGACGAGAAACAAAATGCGTATCGTATAAATTCGATCCATGCGTTGCCATTGTCTATTTGATAGCATACGCGTGTGGCGAATGGGAAAATTGTGAATCATTAACCGAAAATGTTTCCGATGAAAGGATTGAACAAACAACTATTCAATACTGAGACAATTTTTCGATTTATGTTGAGAAAATCACGCACACATCTTACATGCGTGTGACCCGTAGGATATGAACGTATATATATATATATTCTATTTTTCGTGCTCGGATGTTCTTTTGAATATGAAGGAGATGGTGCGTTGTATATAATGTTTAAGGTGAAATATTCTACTGAATTCGTACGTGATAATTTGAATCATTTCCATTGAACGCGTCGCAGAATTAAACACTAATTATGCGGAGCTAATGGAAGCCGACGACACAACCGAAGTCACGAACGTTTACATCGCAGATATACCATTATCATTATAGAAGTTGACAAAAACATTGGAAATTGTGTGTATATATCATTTGCGTGAAGTATTTATGTACGAGTGTTACGTGTTTTATTTAAATGTTGAGAATTCATATCGTGTGTGCTTTGAGAAATAATTGTAGCTATCTGTATAAAGCAACACATCTATAATCATATGCGGACTTGTTCTAAATATCATTCACTCCGGTATAAATCATGCTGATACCGTGTGAATTCCTTTAAACAAACGTTATTCGTTTCTTATCGTCGTGGGAATTAGCACCGGCGGTCGCTGTTTTATATAGTCGATGATTAGCTGTCGGTACTAATTTTACTGCTCCTTGCCGGGATCGAGGAAATACGTTCTCGCGTCGTCCGCAAATACGGTGAAGATCGATGGCTGTATAACGTGTCCCGGAACGTTCTGGAAATCCCATATACTCAGGTGAAATTTGCATCAAATTGTTATGCAAAACATTTAATACATACATGATTGATGTTTTAATCACAAAATTGACGGATCGCCTGTCGTTATATAAAACATTTTCAAATATCCAATTGCAGGTTTGATATACGTATATGTAGTTTGGGAAAGCAGCAATATGATGCTGCGAAGCTCTATGAAAGCCAAGTCGGGTAGATCTGTCCTCTCCAAGGTCAAATCCACACGACGGTACTTCGATAAAAATGGCGTTCGCCGATTTTTCAACATCGACATTACTTACGAGGAATTCACTAAGTACAAAAGACTTCTACAGGACGGTGAAATGAAATTAATCGAGGAGTTGCAACGCGAAAATAGCGACTGGAAAGATATCAGCAGATTGGGTTTATTTAGTGACTGCGTAAAAGTCGGGCTGATCAGCCTACCGGCCACGCCTCAAAATGACTATGAACCTAAGTTCGCCGTAACAGTTTGGCACGATGATACTAACGATAGTTTGGATATTGATAATCCATTCGATACCGGAACTTCATTTTCTACGTACGCAAACCACACGAGGAAATCCCCAACGAAGCCGAAGTTTAAGAATTCGAATGAAAACCTGAAGAGGGGATCGCTTGCTCCTCTAGCGTTGAACGAAGAACCCAAATACACATTGAAACAACAGTCTAGAGATTTGTACATTCGAAGGAAAATCGAAGGCGAAAAATGTCGAAAAAACTCTAATTTACGTTCGTTTTCTCGTCTGCCGCCAATCGATCAAGGTCGCGTTTCATTTTCGAATCGATACGAAAGAGAACGTTACGATAAATTCGATAATTCCTTCCGAAGCAATTCGAATAAAAAACTGCAACGAAACGATTTTTCGAGGACGAATACGTTATTATCGTGCGTACACTACGACGGTAAAAGCAAATTTTTTCCCCACATCGAAGGTAAAAAGACACCCGACGAAACGGACCGCACTCAGAGGTGGCGCTATATTTTCACACCAACACCTTCTCCTGTAAAAGTGTATTTGTCCTTCGACGATGACCCAACTATTATCAAGAAAAAGAGGAAATCCAACCTAAGGAAGAATTATTAAATCGCCTTGTCATCGGGTGTACAGAAGATTTCATACATTCGTTTCTTTTTCGCTATGTTGTCTATATATCAAGCAAAATCTGTTTACGATTAAAAAACATTGATTTATTTTAAGAATTTCTATTTTTGTTCTCTTTATAAGGGTACTGTATAGACTGAGAGTTGGCCAATCAAAAATATATTTTAAGTTTAAACATTTGTTCCTTGTTTTTTTCCTGGCAAATAAAAAGTAAGATAGGACAAAACGTCCTGACTATAATTATATAGTCAGGACGTTTTCATGGCAGCATGACATAACCACTTTCATTTTCAGGCCACGATTCGATACTGTTGTAACCCGGATAGGCTGGCACACTTGTTTGCACAAGTCTGAAAGCTGTATTTGCACCGTATACGTTCTTCTCGTCGTCCATGTATAATCTCAATTTATCCAGCAGTTCACCGGGCCAGAAGGCGTTCTCTTTCACTCCACTTACATCTCGATATCTGGCGATATTTTTTGTCAATTTGCAATACTCTTCAAACGTCAACCAACAGTCAACTTTTCTCGAAACGTAAGCTTTACCCGTCGATAAATCGACTCGGGTAGGTGCTGTATCTAACAGTGAAGCGGCTGGATAAAATTTTCGTTCATCCATCAGTAATTTACCCGACTGCGAACGTTTGTACGTGTGGTCTGGCGAGGGCAGCCGCGGTTTTATCTGAGCGAACTTACACGACAGAAGTTGATCCCCCGGTACACTGATCATTTTTTTATTCACTATGTCCTCGTATGACTGATCTGCTGGATAGAGAAGCGCCTTTTCCAACAGGGCGTCGGAAAATATTATACTTCGTTCTTTACACAGCTCCATAATCTTATAATATTCCTTCAGCTGTTTGGCTCTGAATTGATTAAGCTGGTCGGCCGTATTTTCATCAGTCAGGGCGCTCGGTTTACTGTGATCTGTGATCGCTTTTATTACCTCCACGCGATTTTGACGTTTGATCTTTTTCTCCGTCTTCCTTTCTTTCTGTTGTTGCCGATGTTGTGGCTGTCCAGTGCTATTAAGGAACGTCGCTATCTGCGGTAGGAGTGACTGCGTATTCCTTCTGGTGGTCAGCTGGTTAATCAATCTGAACTGTTCAAACACGGTAGCGCTTGTTTTACCCATTTCATCGGAATGTATAAGAATTCCTTGGCGGCGATTAAACCCTGGCAGATCCTCGTTGACACCGAGGTCCAACTTTTTTCTCACTTCTCGTTTGGTTATCTTCCATTCACCCAATGCTTTGGCCAATTCCCTGTAGTCCAGTTCGTTTTTATTGTTAGCGTCGAGAGCGAATATCAGGTCATTCATAACGGGACCGGGAAGCGCAATTCCGGCACGATCTATCGCCAATTTGAATTCGTCTCTCGTGACAGTCCATGATTTGTCTTTATCGATAGACTTAAACAGATCGAGCAGTCGCATTCGTTTCAACTTAATGTGTTTTTCTATGATCTGTAAGGCTTTCGTACATCGACGTCGACGCCGTTCATCGATCTCTTCCTGCGTCAGAGTTATATTCACTTGTACCAGCGTCTTGGCAGACTTGACACGTTTCACAGCTCTTGCGTTTCGCATCCTTTCTAACAGACGACTTTCTATGGGCGTCAGATTTGGTTTTCTCGCTAGATAACCTTCGCTCATGCCCATTTTAGACAATTCATGTCGCATTTTCTTCCGCTGTCTCAACCAATCATCATATTCAATTACATCCATGGCTTCCTCTCTTTGTGAATATGTCGGTTTCTTTTCATGTTTAAGCGTCGGCGGCGACACCTGGCTGTGTGGGGTACATCTTGCTGACATGGACCACATGCCTGCCTTTTCCGATGTATGCAGTGGTGCTGTAATTCGTCTGCTGCGAATTTTTTCATCAGTAAATGATCGTTTGGCGCAACGATAAAATTTTGTGTGCTTTAAATCCCTCGATGAGTATTGTTTAAGATCGTCGATAACATGGTTACTAATACTTTTAGCGTCAGGAGTTTGAAGGTTCTCCATCATAGCGTTTTTGTCTTGTGCATGGTTACCACCGTTGCTAGTTCAGTTCCCTGGCAATTTTCACCAGACAACACGACAAGTACACCAACATGGCCCCTGCAACGATGGCTGGACTTTGGGGGAAGCGAATAGACGAATGGGGAATTGGTGAACCAAGCGATGCAGAGGTGAAAAAGTCGACATCGCATAGTTCAAAGTCACTTTCAAAAAGGTGTGGCAACATCATTATTTGAAAAAATATGAAATGTATATAATGGTGCATAGCAATATGAATCACTATATCTATTTACTTCATTTAGAAGAGAATCATGTTTAATCAATACCTTGTACTTTTATCTTTTAGGAAATCAACAATGAAACCTCCTTCGCAAAGACCACCGATACACCGGACAGCGATGGGTGAGTACATTCCACCGCCTGGTGGTACTCCATTGTCATCGCATGGAACCTGTAATCCTGCCCCCTCTGACTACAGTCCAAATATCGTCCTGACCAAAAGCAAAGCTGCAGAATATTCAATAGGTGGCAGAAAACTGTCTCCATTGCCACCGTACAACGTCGGACCAGCCGATTACAATACCTCGAAGAATATGCAATGGCGAACGAAGACGGTAACGATTAAAGGAAAAGGGAGGACTACTCAACGTGGTATATCGACGGTACCTCCTCCTTCTCAATACAATGTTAACCATATGGCAACTGGAACAAGTGGAGCTAAATATACAATGGGTTTGAAATGGAAGCAGAGTTGTATCAGTGGGCCACCGCATGGTCTAGTCCAACCCGTCGATACCCACGGATTCACCACACCAGGACCAAACTATAAACCAAATTTTTGTGTTGGCGGAGGCCCGATGAAGTCATTTGGATCAAGCAGACGCGAATGTTTTTTACCAGAGATACGACCTGGTCCAGCTGAGTATACTATCACCACCGCACCGGGGCCCGCCTATTCATTTGCTAAGCGTCTCCCAGCAGTTGTACGTGATAACTACCCAGCACCGGGCGCATATGACATAAGTTCGACGATAGGACAGTCAGTAGCTAAGTCTATCTCCAGTCGTCAAAAAGATATCGCTCATAATTCTAAACAGAATGTCCCGGCTCCGAATATGTACACATTGCCGGAAAAAATAACAAACGCAAAGACGGCTCCACTAGCTTATCGCTGGTTTGAACGAACGGAGACAATGCCGCATCCAGGACCTGAGAAATATACGGTAACTTCAATCAATCTACCGAACGCTGCAGCATACACCTTCCGCAAGAGAACCGTCCCCACTTTAGCGGACGAGGTACAGCAATTCAACGTTCCCGGTCCGGGCAGCTACGATCTCTCGCGGGAGTTTACGCGGAACGACGGACCGAAACACACGATGGGGAAACGAGCTTGCGATTCGAAATACGATGTACCAGGTCCAAACAAATACAACATCCGGCAGGAAAATAACGTAGCTCCGCAGATAAGCATGGCAAAAAGATTCGAGCGACCGTGTAAAAGTGGTGAATACCCCGGGCCAGCTACCTACTACCCAGGCGTTGAAAACTCAGGGCCGAGTTACAGTATTTCTGTGCGCAACAAATCAACCAGTAGTTTCGTATCGCCGGCTGCGAACAAGTATGTACTTGTTGGAGCCCAAACGATTAAAGGTATCCAAAACGGTCCCAAAGTAACCCTGAAGAGCAGGGCTAGTCCAATGGTATATTCCGGCATAGAGGCAAGTCGTATCCGGGATCCAAGTTAAAACTCTTGCAATATCATTTGAACTTTGTAGGTGGTGTACTTGTTTCATATTAAAATTTCTTTATTTTGTGGATTGTCTAATAAAACAATTTATTTCATTTGTTCGCCTATTGATGGAATTATCACGGAGAGGTCCGTCCTTGGAACGTTTACTGATTTTTTCCCAGGCATACGTGGTGTAATTCAACAATCTTGACATCACTGTTAGATCCGCGTTATAACATTGGATACACGTTTACCCCCCGAAATGACAATTGCAGTAACAGTAAACCAATTTACTTCGTGTTGTTTTTCACCATGAGTTGGGTAATTGTCGCGGTCAGTTGCGAGCGCTTCAAGTTCCAAGATGTAAATCATTTATTTTCCAAAATACGTGCCACGCGATACTATTATTAACCTCAGCAATATATGTAAC
The DNA here is from genome assembly GCF_964204645.1 of Tubulanus polymorphus. Lineage (NCBI taxonomy): Eukaryota > Metazoa > Nemertea > Palaeonemertea > Tubulaniformes > Tubulanidae > Tubulanus > Tubulanus polymorphus. The sequence continues at coordinate 6,722,643 of NC_134027.1, read as the reverse complement.
CATTCTGTTTTAATTGGACTACACTTAAAAGATATCTTTCGTCGGTACTCTTGTTTGATAGTTCGATTGTTTTGTCATTTACATGTTGTTTTCTCGGAATTCAGACTGAAATCCGCCATACATTTGTTTTTGACATAAAAGATTGTTTTGTTAGATTGACATCTTCTTAGAAGTCATAACATGAAATCGCGCAAATTTTGCGCAGTTCTTTTAGGATATTGGCTTCGATCCAGAGTGTTAATTAGACGTCGAATGTGACGGAAAATTGTGACGTTTCCTCTGTATTCCGAGTGCCACAAAATCGCATCCGTTCATTAAAATGTGGCCTGCGCGTTCGTGTTTTCACTGCAGCCATGTAAACCTCATTATCATTACTTTCGATCTCCCACGCTCTAATCAGGAGTCCCCGTCTCAATGTGGCAATAATCGGCATATCTCTGACTGAATTTATTTTCACACTGGAAGAGTATCTATCCCACCGTGGCAACACAAGCTAAATGAATTCGCGTGACATGTTGCACTAATTCTAGAATTAGTGGGTCTTGTCGTTCGTTCAGGTGTTGAAGTAATTTCGACGCACGATGCCATAACGCATGGAACAAGAGATTCGTTTGACTATCGTATCTTGCACATGATATTGCATGGTGTTACGAGGTAGTCAGAATTAAGTTAACAAGGTGTGTTTATCAGCAAGGTTTGGGTGCTGTACGTTGCGGTTGCATCACTGAAATATACGAAAATCTGAAATTTCATTATTACACTGATTGATAGAACCACCAAATCGGCTTCCGCTCTTTGGGGCGATTAACATTTAGGAAAAAAATATAAAACACTTTTCATTTACTAAAACATTTGCTTGTGGCCTGAAATAATTCACTTCAGATGAACGGATGATGGATTTCACATCTACAGAAAGATGGTCTTACGTCTGGAACTCCGGCTATCTGGATGGCTTTGCGGGAAACAGCAAGAAGTCGTGGCTCAATGGTTAAGACTGAAATGTTTTAGACCGCTATAAATTCTTAAAATAATGCGAAATATATATAACTTTCCGAAACCGCTGACCCAAAAGTATCTCCCTACTAAATTCTGTTAAAGATAATATACCAATGATTGTACAACGGGATATCGTAGATGCAGCAATTAGAAAAGCAATAAATCTTCATTATATAATACACCATTCCAAATCACGGGCAAAGAATCGAACGGCTGCGCTGGATAAAATACCGTTATCTCATGGGATCCACGAGCACGGGGAGATTCACCGTCAGCTCAGAGGTGCATTTAGTTTGAACCTTTCTTAAGCTTCTAGCAATGTTTGTTTTGTATCTCTAACGCCTAAGTCTGTGTAGTATTAATACAAAAAGCATCATATCCTAATATACCAAAACATTAGCCCTAACCAACGTACCCATGCATGATTTCGGCGGGTATTTCGCTAGTCGTGCATTAATGTCAGATGGCAATGGATTGCGATTTGCTACGGCAACAGCTTGGCACGTTCTGAGTAAACGGAATTGCCACCAGATAGAGTAACGACATGGTGGTGGCGGATGTCATCGTTATGTGTTGTGTTGTTTGCTACAGACTACAAAAGGGACGCACGCGCGCTTCCACGAAAACATTTCGGAAAAACAGATATCCACGAATGATTATGCATGGCATTAATGTTTCATAACATTAAAACATCAAGCCGGATGATCTTATTATGATATTATCGCTGAATTTCAAACGATATGATCGACAGCAATCCCGGTAAAGATGTAACGGTAGGATAATGTTACTCTACAAGTGGTTATGAATACGTGTTACTTATGCTTAACGATTCATCGATTTATCGATTGTAACTTATCTACCGGAAAATATCGATACGGAAACGGATAACGTACGCTAACGTACGATTTGAATTAACCTTAAATTAGTCTGCCGAATTCACCAGCTGAATTTGGTTTCGATTGATAAAGTCATTGGAATTTATAAAAAATTGAAAGTTATGGAAATGAAAATATGATCGTGAATTCGTATCGCCCGAAATGGTCGCTATTCGACTTTTTAGCGATTTTTCTTCTGTTAAAAGTTGTTTCGGCCGTAACAGCCGAGAAACTAAATTGCCCGAACGGTTGTACATGTCGGCCAGTGGGCCACGAAGGTTTCATTACGAATTGCAGCTTTATCGGTAGTGAAAATGTTGATTCGGTGCTTTCAAACATTCCAGACATTACCAAACACTTGTGAGTATAGATATATGTATTTTTTATGGTGTTGGATAGCGTATTATATTCTATTTCTTTAAGTTGGGACTGATTGATTCTCAAAGTGTCAGGGCTATTATTCTGGGATGAGCGGAGATTTTAAAAGGATTTCTCATCGCCCCAATTTACGAATTCAGCGTAAGTTTATCAAAACAATTCGGTGTAACTATCAACGAGTTATTATACAGGATATCGAAGCTTTGACGGTGATTTGATAACGCGTACTCTTTACTACGACATTCACCCAACTTAGGTTCCTTCATCTCCACATAAACAGAACGAACATCAAATATTTAGTTGGGTATTCTGCTGCTTGTGGGGTTTTCATAGCAGATTTAGTCGCTAAAAAACATAATATGTTCATAGTTTTTCGAAGTGAGCATTTTCATTTTCTTAGCGCATTTCCGATGCAAACGTTTGTAGCTAACCCAGTTTTGATGTTCTCGGTTTTCGAATCGGGCGACGTATGCGTAAATCAAACATAATGGAATAATTGGTGCGTTTCCCATCGTCGGTCCATAAACTACGTACTTGATTACGGAAGGATGTTCGTCGATTGTAAAGAAAGATCATTTAAACCGTCAGAAAAATGGACACTGACACACCCCTAATGATTGAAATGGCAGTGCGCGTCCCTGGATAACATTGTGTGTACCGTGGACCGTAGTTCCACAGCTGTGGGTAACAGTTACCACAGGGAAATAAATAGTTTGGAATTCTGAGATCTGTCCCAGAATTGCGCCTCTGATGATAGTTAATCATCCTCCCACTCACACCGTACGCGTAACCAAATCAATAATCAGGGTACTACGAGAATATAAAGATAAATCATATCTATATTTTTGCGAGATTCGTTGATAAAAATTCCTACTCTGAGCTATGGCTTTAGATGCCCCGACGCCCCACGCCAAGAAGATATCGGTAGAGTAAGGTAAATGTCTCTCCAGGTTGCAAACGACTTGTTATCATGTTTGAATCCCAGAAAAATCGAAACAATGTTTCCATCAGTTCGACCGTAACCAAAACCCCAATGCAGAAATAACTCAAAATTATATTTTTCACGCATATTCAGATTTATGACACCCTCAGTTGGACTAGCTATAGTTTACTCGAAAGTGAAAACCAGGCAACAACGTAAAATTCTGCACTCAGGGAACTATCTACAAAATAATAGGAGATATACGTGGCCCATAATATCATATCCAAAACAAAGGCTTAATCAGTACGGACTTATGTTATCAAATCTGATTTAAAGCTTGTAACAGGTGTGGTGTATATGATACATTATTCTAATTGAATAACGGCTAGGGGTTATCGTACGGTGTGTACCTGTCATGATACGAATTCACTTTATTTCCGGGGTCTATCTCCTGGGAAGATGTTGCGAAGTTCTAAAAATCGTTTACTCGTATTTTATTATCATACTTGAAATGCGAAAACCTTTTCATTTAATTCCATGAAAGCATCTCGGAAGATTTATGTCTATGAATTTAGTGGCTGGTAGAATTCATACAGCTAGATGAGTTTATGGAACGGGCATGGCAAATGTCAAATTAATCGAGTATATCGATGTATTCCGACCTTTGCCTTTTTAGCGGTACTTGCTGTCCGCCTCTCAACAAAAAATGAAACATATTTAATTGAATCCAGGTTATAATGCCAGAAGTAAAAATGCATGAAGTAAAAATCACTTCATAGGTAAAAATGCCAGAGGTAAAAATGCCAGAAGGAAATATGAGGGAAATTAAGCGAAGATTTCATTAACATTGGACCTGATATTCTTATTTATACTAGATTTTACGTAATGAATGCACATTTTAGATATACAATATACAAAACATATTCCTATGATCATAAAAAAAAAAAAAAATGAGTGACAAATTTATAGAACAAAGAGAATCACAAATTTGTAAAATAAAGTCTGACATAGCAAGAAATATATAACGCTTTTCTAAATTTATGAATATTAACAAATTAATGCACAGAGTTTTGAGTTTACATATTGAATACACAGTTCAAATAAAGCATATCTCTAGATATAATAATAGGTATTATAATTGAAATCAGAAAGTTTCCGACGAGTCAGTTTGCTGTAATTCATTACATCAAAGCAACAATTTGATGAATAGTTTATAAGTTTTGATATACTTGTTTCTCATAAAAATGGAATCAATTTACCCTTCCCTATTTCCTCTGGCATTTTTACCTCTGGCATTTCTACACCCCTGGCATTTTTATCTCTGGCATTTCTACACCCCTGGCATTTTTACTTCTGGCATTATTACCGCGTACCTCTTTAATTGATAGTCTGATGACGGACCGCATTGATGAAGCACACCAGATCCAGCTCAGGCGCGGATCCAGGGGTGCGTTGGGTACAGTACTAGAGCACCCCCCGTTGGTAAATTTCCATCGTATAATCTATTTTCAGTTGTTTAATGTTACTTATCAAAGTCAAGGGTACATTTCGAATGTATGAATGAAATGGTCATGCAGTGCCTAAATACACTCAGATTGCATGAAAAAGAGACTAATTTTCTAAAATTATCTGGCGGTAGGCCAGCGGAGCGCCTCTCCTTTATATTCTGGATCCGCCCCTGCAGCTGTAACCACACAATAATATGGTAAACGAATGTGTCATTTACTGCCCTTAAACTATCACACGGATTCAAAGTTGTGCGTGCGTGACAGATAAAATAACAGATGCAGTCTAACCGTCGCCTAAATGTGATACTTTATTCCTTGGAAAATTTGATCCACGGAAGACAATGAAAAGGACAATGCAATCAAGCATTAGGCAAGACTTCAAAGTATTTTTGTTGGCTTTGTATTTTCCTCCGTGAGAAGATTTCTTCTTTGAGATATGAAAAATCTATCATTTCATACTATCTATATATTGTTGAATTACCATATTGCCTTCAGATTGGTCCTTGAAATAGTAAGTTAGATATTCATATTCACTATGCATTCGGCACAGAGTTCATTTTCATATGAAACAGTATTCCCACACGAACATTTGATGTATCATAGATATCTCTGACCAATACAAACATGCATATGCTACCTTAATACTTAATGCTTAATATTCCATAAAGTAACAGATGTAATTTTTATGATCGCCCGTATAATTCATCAAGTTTGACTCAATTTTATTGCCTTTCGTGTATGTATCATGCAGAATGTGGGTGCGTCTCTTTGTCAGATCTTTACTTGTTTCCACAAATAGATAGATATTACATTTTAAAGACTACCGCATCACGATTAATATGATCCCCGTACTGTCCAAGCTTTAGATCACACATCAATTTGATCCTAATAACGACGTATAACATAACCGGCGGTGATAGAGAAGAGAGCTGTTTCCAAGTAGTCTGCAGGAGAGATTAACGAATCTTAATTTTTCGATTGGATGATTTTTCTGTATTTGATCTAAACAATGCGATGTACATTTTATGCGTGTTCGGCATTCTTCAGACACCATTGTTCGAATGAACGAATTAACTGTGTTGAAAATGCATGTATATAAATCAAATGATATAAGTCGAAAGAAGAAGTAATGCAGTAGATCATACGCATAAATTTGTTTTGACCCGCTTAAGCATGTCGCGTCTATAAGATTAAGAATTGACACTTGAATAAAACAAAAATGAAGGATGGCTATCGGCAGGTGTTGAGATCTCCATACGCGTCATCCTGCGCTATGGCGGCAGACATTTTTTACGCGTACTTTTCGATCTTTACATAAGCCGGTGTAATTACAGCGACAACCTGTTGTCATCGATACTCCAGGGTAACGGTTTTTCTATTCTTACAGTGCGGTGGTGTCTTTGTCGGGGATCAGGTCGTGTAGTAAGGCATGCTACTCGTGGAACGCAACTTCATCTTTTTTCTCCATTGTTCAAACGATCATATTTCATTAGCTGATATGGGTAAATCGTCATGATTTTAATTGAGCTTTATAATTACGTTCTAACACTTCGGATGTTATCGAATCATTAATATGACAGTGGTATTTACCTATTATTATGATCTATCTAAAGTGACATGGACTATTAAGTCAGTTGCTAAGACAATGTTGATGTTCAGTTTCAACAAATATATAAAGTCCATCAAACTGATCGTATCCTAGACATTCAAATTGGGAAAATTGGTTTCCCCAGAAAAATAAGTTTTGACGGAGTGTTGCAGAAAGCCCCGGTTTACGATACGGCAGTATTGCCATATTGAATAATTAGTTCATAACTGGGAAAAGAACCGTGGACATATTCGATAACCCTGATACGTTCCATCGGATCTGGAACCTCAGTCTGATAATAAAATGTAGCTGTAATGCGATGGATTGCTATGTACTACCGGTTCCATTGTGGCCAAAAGCTTGAAAGAATGAAATGCCGAAAGCCAATCATTATTTCCAATTGGTCACATTGATCACTGCCAACGAATCAAAAGCAGCTTGTTCACACATACACAATCGGACAGTTTGTGCATGGAAATACCAAAAGACGGGAGATCCATACAAATACTCAGTTCATTATCTTAAATGCATTTTTTCAATTTCTTTAATTGTGTTGTTTCCACGAGTAAATCGATGGTATATCACCCGAATCGTGGCGTCGCGAAATAGACACAAAGTTTCTAGCGATAAAGTATCGCGAACAAACTTGTTGAAGCATCTTGTGGTGTTTTCTTCGATAATCAAAATGCGATCTCTCGATGGAAAATACCCACGCTCTAATGAAGTCTGATTGTTCTTCGTCTGCGTCTGTTGATTTAACGCTCGATGTCGCAATGTATTCCAATCTGTTGTTTCCACACCTCCAAAGCGACCGAGAATTTAATGCACTGTAACGTCTTTTGTCCTAGAATCATAAATGGAGATCATCGCACGCATTTTCAGTATACAGACCTACAATATATTTCATCCTCGCTTCGCCAAGGTTCGGTCGCTTCCAGCCGAAGTTGAAGACGAAGAGACCGGTCCCCATAAGCAACATTAGAGCCTACCAATGATAGTTAAGAATGTGGATTAGTGTTGAAATAATTTTGACTTGGCCCGCAATAACGGCAATAGTTCAATGGTTGTCCTATGTACGCTTCCGTACCTATGCCCGACATGTCTTTGTTAGTTGATACCTAATGGCGATAATATTCCATTCGTTATCTGGGGCTTTAGAGACAAATGATCCCAGTTCGATATCTTCGAATGTTATAATGCGTCAATGAACGGTGTTCAATGTACATGATAACATCCTTTTGAGGCAATGAATCCTTGCTTAACTTGGCAACGGAATCCCGATAAAATCCTTGAGCTGACATCATGTAAAAAAGTTCAATCCAAATCTTCATTTTGCCAGTAATTTATAACCAATTAGTAGACATTTTGAGAACGCATACAATGTCTATAGCAGCTCGGTTGACGAGAAATGTGTATAAACAAAGGTTGATGCGATGACATCCCATGTCGCCTCGAGTCAGTGGCATTACATATCGCAGTAAATTCCCTCTATGTTGACAGGAACTTACGTTTTTGTTCGTCTCTATGAGAAGATTGACTAGCATAGTGATTAATTTACGTAAGAACAGCTCCAATTTCCGCCCAACGTTACCACCAATCCCTGCAATTAGTTGCCATTTCTCATCATTTACGAACCGGGTCATCTTTGCAGGTAAACGAGATGGGACAATTTGTATTCAGCAAAAAGCGATATATATCTGTGGCCAATTTATGTGTATGTCTTTCGCTATATATGACTCTTGCGACTGACCTTTTCGCGGAAATTGTTACGGCGTTCCATTGGAAGAGGAAAATTCGAAGAGGCATTAGAATGTTTTAGGACTTCATTTCAAACTACTGGATCGTCCCCGATTTGATTAAGTGAATACAACGCACTGGTATATCAGACCATTGATTTTGATACAGCATTATCCTGACGACAATTATTTCTATTTTTCTGTAGCTCCCAGAAACATAATCACTTTAATAGAAGTTCATTTTTCCGCGTTAATTCATTCAACCAGAATTATCAAACATATTAAATCACTAGCTTGTCGTGGTGTTGCCCTCACTTTTTTGATAAAATGATAATTTTGATAAATTGATCTTGCAATTGATGTAATGGTTTAATTTCTGACAGTTTCGAAATCGCCAGAAAAAAAAACGATGAACAGAAATAGAAATCCTTTTCCCTTGTGATTTTTTAATTGATGGCAAAAGCAAAGTTTATCCTTCAACACGATTAACGTATAATTAATTGTCTCATTATATGCTCTATCAGAAGTGATTAGTTCCTGTCCGATGATAAACTGGAGAACATTAATTAGAAATCAATTTTTCTTTAGTTCAAGCTAACTGTTGATTAAACAATTAACAATCTAAATTTGATTATCTGCACGTCTGCCTAGAAATCCTCTTTTGATCTTGATAACTTTATGGGCAATAGTGAAACCGATTCGCAATTCTAATAGGAATACTGTTTTTTTTTTCATAATTTAATCTTTTTTTCTGCACAAAAAAAACCATAAACCCCGTAATTCTATACGTATTATTCACATTCACGTAAATGGAATTAAACTGCTTATGTCAGATGTAAAAGCTCCTCGGGTTGAAAAGTAAAAGTCAAAATCAATTTCACGTTACAAAAGGCATCGGTGTACGCTTTCAGTAACGCTGCCTGCCCTCAGCTTGTGTGCTTTGTATCTTGCTTTATTTTAATTGAAAGATTTTTCAATATCTATTTCAAGAGGAAAAACATTTTATCAAAAATTACATACGCCTTATAAGCTTCATGCAAGACGTAAAAATACGTATTGAATAGATAGATAGATGGATGGATATATTGATAAATACATAGATGGCTTATTGTAATTCGATATGAAGTTGGAGGTTATTGATGATAACTGAATATTTCTATTTAAAGTAAGATGTTTATGGCCAAATAGGAGGAAGTCACATTTTGCAGAGATGGTCTCCCAATGATTGAACAAGTTGGGTTATTTTTTGTCTATCTTCAAATTCAAAGATTGGGATGGGTTTAGAAACTGTTTTGGATCGATGTGTCATCTATTGATTTACCGGTAGAAAGATCAGAATGATAAGTGTCGTTGCAATTTCCTCCCACTTCCGGTAATTAACTGAGAATCTAGCTTCTCACCTTGGAGACGATGGCCTTCAGTTTGAAATAACCGTTTCCAACTTTCGAACTATATATGATACCCTATGTGGCACTTCATTGGGTTCGTGCGCTTTCCTGGAAAAAGAACGATCATCGTTCCACGAGCTGTGCGATGATATTCATGGGCAGATAACGTTGAGGCCATTCGACGTCACAATTTTGCAACTTCTTCAATCAATGTACCATCATAACGCGCACTCCGTATAAATCGGTGTATTTTCTCGAATGCCTGTTACGTGAATGGCATCAGCAAAGACGAACGACCGCAAGAAAAGAATGTCTCGCGAGTATACAAATATGCTATGTTTAAGTCGTTATACACCTTACCTCATCTCATCTCTCATCCGATCCAATCTCATATGAGCTAATCTAATATTAATTACTTATACATGCAAGGTTAGGTTTGAGGTCATTGCTTTAAAGAACAGTTCTGTAACTGGTTAATAATTGCCGATCTCAAGGTGTAATTAACGGTGTGACCTTCTGAGATTTGATAAGGCTCTAACCGATATCTAAAATTAGCCGACTCACATATCTCCAAATAAGGAAGCAACATTTACATTTCCATTTGCAATTCCTGAGTGACGCTAGTCATTTACTGTATTCCGTGGTAATCCAGCCTTGAAGTGCGAGCTTGAACATCATACTTTCTATTCAGAAACAAACTAAAGAAACAAACTAAAACTGTAAGCCGCTCGTACACAGTGAGAAATCAACCTGAAAAGGGAGTTTCTAGGGTACAATTTTCACTTTACTTCTAGTAATAGGTATATGATAATATCATATTCATAATATCAGGTTTGTGGATGTCGATGATTTTCCCTTAGTCCGTTAGAATCAAGCAATTAACGCATGCCCCACATCACGTTAATCCCTGTGTGGCGATGCGGCTAACATGAAACATTTCATTTGCATAAAATAAGGATCTAATATGTGTTGTCTAGCATTCTTATTTATATAAGTACATTTCTCACGTATACCAGGTACATTTGAATCACCTTTAGACCTCATATCATGCATATTCATCTATGCAAATAATGAATATCTATAGAATAACTATATACAATTTACAATAATCTACAAAGGCCCAAAACTCTGGAACTCAGTACATAAAAAATCTGAAATCATGTCAATCCCTCGCATCCTTTGGAAATACTGTAAAGAGGTATTTCATTTCTCAATATGTTTAGATTGTTACATATTTCTGATCGATTCAATTTAAAGTACCAAATGTCATGGAACTATATTTTCAATGGTAATGAATGGGGTATGAATGTGCACGAACGTGAGTGTGTGGGCGACTGGGCCCTTCAGGTAATTATGTTAACTTCACCAGTCGCCCAGCGTCTTATATATATATATATATATATATATATATATTACATTATTTTGTGTCTATTCCTGCTACTTTATATTTTAATTTAAATCGCGAATAAAACATTATCATATTTACAAGACGCACTTGAAGAATATACGTAGGCTGTTTATTTTATTGTTTCTCTCCTGTAGATACATTGAAGAAAATTCCATTTCTCAAATGAAAATGAGTAGTTTAGGACACCTTCGTAGTCTCCATTCTATGTAAGTATATGCACGAAGTGATGCAACATTCATGACTTTCTCAGGAAGTTTAAGACAGGAATTTCAAACCATGTTTTCTGTTCGAAATAACTTTTTTCCTGTCGGCTCTACTTTGACTTTAGCTATGACAGTAACATTCTTTTGATAGAAAATGCACGTTTGACCACCTTAATTTTCAGCAATCTAGCCGGAAATTCAATAACTGACATCCGCGAGTTAGTAGTTGGCATTCCACAAAAAATCAAAGAAAGCCTGCTCATTTTGTGAGTAAATTCCTTTTAAAACATAGACATCACGAATCTTATTCTCTTCGTCAATTATCTAATACTTGCTTAATATTCTATTCTAGAGATCTTCAAAGGAATGATATTACCGACGTTTCCACTATCGATTTTAGTAATTTGCCCAACATTGAATCAATGTAAGTACATCAGTTTTAAAGTTTTCAAAACGTTGTCTGTGCAGAGATCCCCATTTGAAATAAAGTAGAGATGCAAAGTCAAGAGCTAGTAGATTGGGTTTACGAGCAATTAAAGCCTTTTCCTCGAAAGATGATTCCTGGAAACGAAGACAATCTGAGAATCCACAATGGCTACAATTAGTGTGATTGCGCGTGTATCACCAGTTACATTATATTGTTGACACGGAAACCAAAATTAAATTTAGACTGTTTCGATATCTGGTGAATTTGATGATTGATCATCAGGGACTTTACGGACTCATCGATTGAATTAGCGAAATTTATTGTGGTCGTTATTTGGCAATGTTTAGGTCGCGCTTCAATCTCAATAAACTTTGATGAATGGCACAATGAGACGGTACGTACCGAGACATGATTAATGAAAAATCAATATACGTTTGAAGTGTCGTTTTAATTTTTCATTCGCAAGAAACCTAACTCCGCCGATAGTGGCTGTTTTTAATATACTTGTTGCTCGAACTATCTGTTCTGTCAAGGCTTCATAGATTGATAATAAGTAGGATCTAGAGGAAGATTTATAAAGGTCTTAATTAAGGGGCTGCTATTGGAGCGGTAAAGCGCGCGACTGAATACTCAGTATACTGTATACGTACATCTATCATTACCAGTACAATAAAACTGTATTAATGATTTTTTACTAACTGTAGATCATCTTATGTGCTTTATGGAATAACGTAGAACTTTTAGAAATCACGAAGGCAAAATAGTCTCGTAATATTATATATAACTCTCATGTCAGTTTTCTCATGGAGCGGGCGAACAGATTCTGACAAAATACCCAAACCTCTTCATCAGTATAAAATTCTCTCTCACCCGCTTTCGCAATTAGTTAATATCAGCCAATCACCGTGGCGGAAACTGGCATGTGATGGGTCAGACGAATTTCTTGTCACTTTATTTTATTCACATTGGTTATAATTGGTTACTTTCTCTGCAGATATCTGAATGATAATATGATTGGAACACTTCCAGACAACATCTGTAAAGGCCTTAGATATTTGATAACTCTGTACGTATGATTCGATAATTGATTTGATCTCCGTGATAATTATAAATCACTTTTACATTTGGTGATGAGGCGAGCTGTTTTCTATTCCAGTTTTTTTTTCCAATTTTTCAGGGAAATTGCCGGAAACCAGCTTAATCGAATCAATAACACATTACTGAAGGAGTGCTCCAGCTTACAATTTTTGTAAGTTATATATAAAAAGTAATGGATAATGCTTTTGTGACAAAGAACTTACTTTAATTAATACATTATCGCAGGCGACTGGATTTTAACAGGATAAATATCATCGAACCGGGATCGTTTCGTAATCTGCAGAACTTACATACTATGTGAGTATTTCCATAATTGTTTCTTCTTGAGAAATGCTGATTTTACTGTCTTTATGGAAAAATTCCATAGAATGATACGACATGAAATGAACACCTTCAATAGCATATTGGATACAAATGTATGGGTTCGGTCCGGATAATTTTCAGTATTATCGTAGATTTTGATTAAGAAGCGCTTGTGTAATCTAACCGGTTTTTCTAATGAATCGTTTTTATTCGCAGTAATTTGATGGCCAATCCGCTTAATGATACGTTAAGAGACCCTGCGGTATTCACCGGATTGTCGCGTCTTAGACGTCTGTAAGTTGATTTTTGCGCTTATTGAAATAAACCATGACTCGATTTAGACTCGATGCGATACAACGATTTACATACAGATTTAGATTCGATGAATGAACCAAAGCCAGTTTTAGCTTTGGGCCCAGTTTCAAAGTTGTGAGTTAAGAGTCAACTCTTGAGTTGAAATCGCTTAATTTTCATCAAAGGGTTTAATCCTGTTGACTGATGATCGAGATAAAAGCGCCAGTTTTTAAAGCCCAACACACACGACGCACGGAAACACAGAAAACCGAGACATAAGCATGTTTCCGTGCGTTCCCCCTCCTTGTGCGTTCAGATGAAATGCCTGGTTTCGCGGGAAAAAATGGTTCGTCGTGTATATTGGGCTTCAGCATTATAACTGATCCAAGCTAGCCTCTGGGCGGTTGGGTGAGCTATCTATAAGATTTTTAGAATGCTCTACATTTTCGGCGGATAGGAGGGTCGAGCATTTCGAGAATGAATAATTCGATCATTTCTGTCCATGTGCTTATAATGATACGATTAATTTTTCAGGAACATCCGACGATGTGCAGTAGAAGTTATCGACGATAAAATTTTTGCCACGACGCCAAACTTGGCAGATCTGTGAGTGTTGCCCTAATTGGACAAAAAATCTCATTTCATAGGTCCGATGATTAACATCCGAGTCGACCTGATTCCACAGTTCTAACCTTGAAAACAAACTGATTTTTTATTCTGAGCTTAACTGGAATTGGGTTCCGAGTTACTCCGGGCAAAGCAAGGATTGCTCATGGCAAATAAGGATGAAATCAATTTCAATTCCGTTAGTTCAAGGATTTCCTATCGTTATTTCTTTTCTCCTGGCAATAATTCAAATTTTTTTTCTTTATCTACAGAATGCTCTCGGAAAACAGCTTAATGTCTATTCCTATTGACGCCCTTCGTCATCTTAATCACCTTCGCACACTGTAAGTAAAATATTCAGTGCTTTTTGCGCGAACGTTCGACTTCCCAGGGTTAAACCGCACTGTCGAATACAATGTATATGTGTATGTCATGATGAAACTCACCGTGATAGGAATATGGCAAGATTTGATTCATTCGGGTTGAATTGGATAGGAATCAATCCGCCCGAAGTAGTAGAATTGTGTATTAGATAATAAATGAACACATTCGATGAAATGATAATAATCAAAAGAGATTCTAAATGCATCGCATTAGGACCACATTAGAAATGTAACGTGAAAACACTCGATATCTTAGATTTCTCTATAATCATATTAACATTTAATTATATCGAAATCAATCCTGCTATAAATAGGCTTGAGTAAGGCTTGATTTAAACCGTTTCATTGATTTAACACAAAATTCTTTTCACGATACTAAAATTATACAGTTTTCTTTCCAGAGATCTGAAAAAGAATCGAATTACTGTAGTCCCTGATGGCCTCAGTCTTCTCAATTCATTAAGTTACATGTAAGTGATCGCTAAGCAGGAATGAAAAACATGGCATGCACGTAACTCCTTGGTAATCGGGAGTTGTAGCAAACAACCGTAAATAATCTAGATTTAGAAATATCTTTATTGATCAAAACGACATTAGTGTGGAGAGTCTATGAAGAAACACATCCGGATATAAATTGTTATCAACAAAATTCAACGACATTCGTACAGCTTCTTACGTCATTTAGACTTCCTCAGAAATGAGAGACAAAATACGAATAACACTGCAGAAGCCTAGACGCGAATGTAACACATAAAATGATCAGTTTTAGATGTCAAAACCCACCATTGGAATCATAGTAATTCACCTACATTATACTCCAATGGTGTCAACCTAATCTAATTAGATAATGGCTTTTTTATTGGCAAAGAAATCTTTCTTTTATTGCAAAATAATGATAATTACTTATAAGACCGACGACGGAAAATGCAATTGAAAACTACATAATGTAATGATAAACATTTCACGAAGTCAATCATATACTATAAATGGTCTGATTTACACTTAATAAGGAACAAGTTGAGATCATTTGTACTACCGCGGCTTCTCAAAAAGCGTACAGTTTCATGAATATTTGGGTTATGGTTAAGAGGGACGTGTCTCTGTAATCAAATATGGGATTTGCAACCAGGAGCTTTTTATATTTAGCCAATACCTCTTCACTCTCAGGGTTGTACTGGAATTTCACTGCAATAGCCCGGGTTTGTCCTGTTTTAAAACTATCAATACAATGATCGTAAGTTAATTCTATGAGAGAGTGTCCATCTCTTATGTTTGCGCTATTCCCCAACTTATCACACGCTCTGGTTTGCACAAACTACTTCTTGTAAAATATCCTCTTTGAAGGTATCTATCACAGAACCTGATCTATGAAATCAAACATCACGCGTTTACTGGATTGACGAAGCTAATTACGTTGTAAGTATCCTACAAACATAAAACATCCCACCTTTAGAGAAACCTTATCGTCGCCACCCACTTAGGTCGAAGAACTTCGAAAAAGTATGAAGCCCTTGTCTAGTTTTAGTTTTGTTATCACAACTATTCGATTTTCATAAGGTCGTCGACGATCATTTTTCCCTGACTTTGTATTAAAAAATGCATTCGGAGTGTCACGATTTCATTGGCTAACATGAACTAGCTTCTGCAAGATTTATTGTTTGAGGAAAATTGCTTTTCGCACGAATATATTGTTCCATGAATACATATCCCACATATCCAATATCTGACCACGGTCATAATGTTGATTTATGTGCTTCCTGTGGCACTCGTGGTTTGTTGTCGCCTAGTCCTGGAGGGTTGACTAGCTCTGGCCAAATGGACCACCATGTTTATCTAAAGAAAGCCGTCAGCGCGAAAAACAGTTGCTGAGTGCGCTATGAGGAAGTGGTCTCTGTGCGGTGATAAACTACGTCCAATGCGAAATCGTGCATCATGATATAGACTTTAAAAACTCGCCGCTAGGTAGGATAATGCATGGAAAATGTTATTCAACATATTCCCTCCCGCTTCGATAAACAAATCCGATAACGACATTTGTTTTTGTCGCAGGGTTTTGTAGAATATACGCATATCTATATTCACTCATACTGATTATTATTAATCAAAGTCGCCTCAATTATCAAAACAAAAAGGTTAAAGGTCTTCCAATACGATTGTAGATGGCTTGATAGGAATCAGTTAAGAACTCTGCCGCGGACACTTCTTGATCGTCTTCTACAAATGCAAGCTGGAAACATGTAAGTACTACGTATTTTCATGTATCATAGAAACCTAGCAATATCGATAAATCTAGAAGTGATACAGATTACCAGGGTTTACCTTGATACATTACGATTCGCTATTGATTCAAATGACGACACTTAATGTAATCATCTATTATAGAAAGTTTGGCAACAACTTGTTTCATTGCGATTGTCGTTTTATTTGGTTCGCACGATGGTACCGTCACCAAAACGAACCAAACGAAACCGTATTGAGCGTACCTATATGTCACTCACCGGCTCATCTGAACGGTATCCAAGTTTCAGAAGCCTCGCTGCGAGATATGACCTGTGGTAAGCCCCTTGACATTTTTGAAATCACGTTAGTTCAAATTTCTGGCGTTCGTTCTTCTAATGTTGAAAAAAAGTCTGTTAATATTACTATTAAGGTCGACCAAAAATAGCCATTTTGTTAGATCTTTGTAAGCTTCTTTAAATCAGATTTATACATATAGAGCGCATTAAAGCGCATAAATGTGTTGGATCTAATTTTCAATCAGTTTGATTTAACCTCTCTCATCAACATTCGCGTTCAGAATATTCGCCCCGAATTTGTAACATCGATTCACGAGGTGACATTGAGTGCAGCCTTCTTCGAAATAGAGTTTGTGCGAAACGAAACCATGTCTCAGATTCAACCACGTGCGTTTGTGCGAACTCGAACTGTTTTGGTGAGAATTACAAATAAGTACTTCGTAGATCATAAAAAGATACCTCACCTTCTAGGACTTTCATTCGCATTTGGAACTGATATTCATTCTAGTTTGTCCTGCCGGATCATACGGGCAACACAGGCTGAAAATGGTGACAGATTCGTGTAAAAGTTGCCCACCGTTCTCTACGTCTTATTTCGGCAATACCACTACGCCGGCTGATTGCATATGTATGGCGGGATATACGTTCAACGAAACGTCTCAACGTTGCGAAGGTAATACGAATTAATGGAATAATTCTCTTGAATAGAATTAAGTTAACTGCATAGGATCCACAGAGATTTCGGTGTGGTAAATTAATTTTTATACATATCTTTGAAAAATACACGAGTACGTACGTAATGCAACAATTTCCGCACTTTGCCCCAGCTGATTTCTCTATGTTGCATGCATCTATGCATGCCAAATTTGTACGGCCATTCTTGCACTGGTGGCGAACTTGTCAAGGGATCAGGTTGAGATTAGCTTCGTTAACTATAAACTTCGTGATTTCTGTGTATTATTCGAATACCTCGAAGGAGGGATGGGCGTGATAGGCAAACAGAGAATTTCTGTAATAAACCAGCCTTCATTATTTACTAATCATGCATAATTTGTTTATGATAGTTAAATTGTTTTCTTCACAGTATGTCCCACTGGTACGTACAAAAGTCAACCCGGCAACTACCCATGCACCGTTTGTAAGCCTGGTTTCAAGACGCATTTCGAGGCGTCTACCAGTTGCGATTGTATGCCCGGCTATACCCAAGACCAGGAAGGCAACTGCGAACGTAATTATGTGTTTTATTGCTCCTAGTTTATGACAGCGTTTGAGACGTTACTGAAAGGTCTTACCAGCAAACGTGAGGCCACTTTTTCTCGATAAATAGCAACACCGATTTATTGCCAACAAGACCGTAAAATTAGGCGGTGGGGGTTATTACGACTAATTGAAGAGAAGATTCCGTGTCAATAGCAACACTACTCGTCTTGTATATTTCACTACATCTCTCAACGCACCCGTTCAAAAAGATGCGAATAATTGAAAGCACGATAAGCACGATTGTACGGTATAGCTCGTATAGAATTCATTCTTCGAATCAAAGGACGAAAAAGAAAATAATTTCTTGAAAACAGTGAACAAATTTCAATTCCCATTTGATCCAGTTTCGTTATGGTGGCTGATTCGGGCAAATGAAGAATTATGTTTTACATGAAAATTTGTATCAAACAGTTTAAGACAATTACATATATCATATAAAGTTTATGTACAGGGATCATATAACGTGATATCAATATCGTCTTTTGGCGATTCTTATGTATCGATCTATATGGTCTTTCTAAATTTTCAGCGTGTCCCATAAACTCGTACAAAGACCACTCGGGCCCCCTAAGCTGTAAACCATGTCCGATGTATTCGACGACCGAAGCTGATTCTGGAAGGGATAGCATTAATTCGTGCGTTTGCGTATTCGGCACATTCGTTCAAGTTACCAACCCTCGTTACGGCGAATGTCAGGAGTATCCTAACCAAGAACTCATCGAACAAGGTATCATTGACTTATCTATCATAGTTGATTGATCATTTCGTGACATGTAATCAACGTGCCACTACTTTAATTTCACTCTTTTGAAATTCTAAAACACTATTAAAAATATCGTTAACATTTTCTCTCTCTCTCTCTCTTTCTGATATCAGCAGTCACGACATGTTTCATTTATTCCAGGTCTAATGACGCCGCCATCCACTCAAAGCGAAATAAACAGCGCAGAACAAGAATCGTCTGATGAAGCGAACAAAAATGGTAAGAAATACTGATAATCCTACAAAAAGGATATGCTAGAGGAAACACCTGCGGCCGATACTGGTTATTATTTATTATACATCGAAAGAAATTATCAAAACAATCTCTTTCATCGGTTGTTAGAGTTAGCTTCAAACATTTCTTTGTTTTCATCGATTTGGAGGAGAATGTGATCAGATTTTTTCTTTGCCAGAGGAGTATCAAAAATAAAAATATTCACGAAATGCCATGAAACGGTTAGGATTTCTTAGATTGATGCCATACGACATGAAAATGAATAGAATATCTTGATTTTTGTCAATTTGGGAAATATATATTCTCATTAATAGTGGTATTTTGCTGACAACTTTCCAGACATTCAACATCTCCATATTTCTCTAATATCTTTTCTTAACGATTAGAAATATTTGGAAAGCATTTATGTTTGGAGGTAAGTTGCTCCTCAGCTATACAATTCTGTGTATATTGTAGATTGGGAATATGTTGTTCATTGGATCGCCGGAGTAGTAGGTGCAGTTGTAGGTGGCGTTTGCTTCATCGTCATCGTGGTCATCTTAATCAGGAAGAGAAAGTCTGGAAAATCAGAAAATCCGCTTTACGAGGTGAATTGAAGAAAGCTTCTAATCGATAGAATTGCCTCTTTGCTCCATATCGACGCGACTGGCAACAGTGAATTCCCCTTCTTATTTGCCTTCTTTTTGATATGAAAATATGATATGCCTTATTTACCTCATTCATGCTATAAATGTTGATGATCCATCCTATTTCTAAAACTGCACCACGACAATACGAAACAAGCATCAGAAGATGGGATTTGAAGGAGCGAGATTACAAATAGATAGATACGTTCGTGTTTCTTAAATGCCAGGTCATTTCTCAACACTGCGTTCTCGCCATGGAAAGCTGCTCAGAAGGTATTATCTTTCGGAAAGGTTCAACTAGTTTCCTCTTATTGCAGGAAACGCAGTCAATGACTAGCGCATTTGAGCTACAGCA
The DNA here is from genome assembly GCF_964204645.1 of Tubulanus polymorphus. Taxonomy (NCBI): domain Eukaryota; kingdom Metazoa; phylum Nemertea; class Palaeonemertea; order Tubulaniformes; family Tubulanidae; genus Tubulanus; species Tubulanus polymorphus. The sequence goes on along the minus strand of NC_134027.1, from coordinate 6,702,776 downwards.
ATCCGTGGACAATGTTTACATTAGTTTTCTAGCGCCAAAGTACTTCATCCACCAGAAGAATATCACACTAGGCGCGCTGTTGGGACAAGGAGCCTTCGGTCAGGTGTTCGAGGCGTACTTGTCGAATCACAATGGAAACCAAACACCGCTGAAAGTGGCCGTTAAAAAACTAAGAGGTAAATGATACCAAAATTCATCGAAGATCTACTGAAATAAGATTAACATTGGATAGACACATATCATAATAGTTATGCACTATGTGCTGCATCTTTTATAGCAAACGCATCGATTGAAGAGCAAGAAGCTTTGAAGACTGAACTGGAGCAAATGCTTTACGTTGGACATCATCCTAATATCGTCAACTTGCTCGGAGCTAGTTTCAAGAATGGTTAGATTTCCAATTTTTTGCTGCCTTGCACTACATATACATTGATTTGCTATGGATTGAGTGGGTGTTGTTGCACCAACACGTAGAATCCATTAATTGAGGGGAATGTTGCGACGTGACCTCTGATGAAAGAAGATTTTTTCTTCAGGTCGACTGATGATTGTCATGGAATACGCGGAACCGGGTAATCTTCTTAATTACTTGAAAAAGAAACGTCACGACGTCGAGATGGAGTCGATTGACGGCCGAAAGTCCCCTTCCCATCATGAGAAAAGTAGAACATATTCGTTGATGAAAGATAACGAATTGATATCCATCATCTGGCAAATAGCTAAAGGCATGCGACATCTTGGGAGTGTCAAGGTCGGTATTATCAAACATAAGTAAGACACCACTCTAGATTTTTGCAAAAAAAAGTTGTTGTTGTGAGAGATCAAAAGCCGACTTCGAGAGCAGCTGTAACTTGCTTTATATTCGCGCAGTATGGATGTGTTTTGTAGTGGAAAAACGGTTTGGGTTCGTTTGGTAGTAAACAGATTTTCTGACGGAGAACACTAATAGAAAAGATGCATAAAAATGAATTAGCCCTCTTGCCTAGAACTAATTCTGTATCTCGAGATTAATGAACCACTGTCAAAAATATTTCCATAGCAGGATTTCGGAAACCTTTTATCTCTTTGTGGACCCCAGAGCAGGAAAGTTGTGCATGCAATTAATTTCCATTTTAACGATATCCAATGAATAATTCAAATTTTTCAGTGCATTCACCGGGATCTTGCAGCGCGCAACATATTACTGGCTGATAATATGGTAGCGAAAATATCTGATTTCGGTCTCGCTAGAGAAGTTTACGAAAATGGATACTACTTTAAAGTAACAAAAGTAGGTTCATTACTGAAACGTATATTCCTCGTCACGAACTGCTTAAGCATTCATTATAATGACTTGTTACTTCAGGGCCGCCTTCCGTTCAAATGGATGAGCCCGGAGTCATTACTCAGCGGACAGTATACTACAAAAAGTGATGTGTGGTCATTTGGTGTTTTACTCTGGGAAATTGCTACACTTGGAGGTTCCCCATATCCCGGTATTCCAGTCGAGCAGATATTTGAGATGCTGAAGTCTGGATACAGAATGAGTCGACCAGATTACTGCGATGAAGAAATGTATGATGATGATGATAATGATAATTTTTTCATAATATGGTTTTAACATGTATAATATAACATTACATACATAACACACAATCATATTCTAAGAACTAACTAAACTATATACAAGAAAGTGTTAGCACTGCCCTCTAAAAAAAAACGAAATAACGTTGATGCGGTATTTTCAGATACACGATAATGTTACAGTGTTGGCGAGCGGAACCGGCTGATAGACCCAACTTCGGTGAACTCGTTGAGAAATTTGACCGGATATTGCAGTTAACTTCGAACGAGGTATTCATTCATCCGATAACTGCGGAATTATAAAGTTCCTTGAATAAAGTTATACGTGTTTTCATATTTTCAGCTTTACTTAGATTTAGAATACAATTCCGACTTCTTGGAGGAAAATGGAATGTACGGCAGTTTCACTGTGGTTCCGGATTACCCTTCAATATCGGAAGTAACTGGTGATGCTGAAACTGTTTGAATAGTTCAGATTTCACATCTATTAGCCCAAAGCGAGACAATCCAATACCGACACTCTAGGATGGCGATCTCTTTCAGGCTTCGGCTCAGGATTTGTATCATATATATATTACGCTATGTAGAAAACTGTTGATTCTAGGTGAGTGGTTTTCTAATTCCACTCTCGATGAGCGGCCTATATCCAGGTGATTTATAAGATTGTTATGATCATTCATGAATTCGTGTTATACAATATTCATTAAGGGCATTTTCGCTGTTAACTATTGTCGTGTTGGTTGGTACTTTTTCTTATGAACTGCCACAGAGCCATCTATATAACTATTTCTCCTTACACGGTTAACTCGAAACAACATTTTGTGATAAATGGGCAGCCGTGTGCGGTGTTATTCAGAGGAATCTACCTCAAACGGCATGACAACACCTCTCGATTGGAGTTTTCGAAAGCACCAACCACGTTTCCATGGTATCTTCCGATGGAAATGTCGGAAATTTGACGGCTGGGATGAAAAGTGTAGGATGCAATGATGGATACGGCTAGTTAAAGTTTAAAGTGTTTGTTGGGTAAACGGGGGTTTTATACGTGTACAGCATATGGAATTGTAAATCTTAAAATGAAAAGCTGTTTAAAGCGGTAATAATTCGCGTTGACAGAATACATAATGGATACTTAGTTGATAAGTTGATAACCCACAGCTGACGAGGTTAAGTTAAAACCTCGAAGCTGTTAGAATAATCTCTGATATCATCAACTGCGGGTTTTGCTTAGCAACTTCGAAAAACTGAGAATATATCTATCTACTCGTCATAATGGATACGAGCCTGTATGATCTGGGGCCAGTTGCACAGTCGTGACTTAAGTCAAAAAGTGGTCTTAAATCTTAAGACTGGTCTTAAGTTGTTAGATTGGCTATAGAACTAAGTTGGTCTTAGACTGGTCTTAAGTCTAAGCCATGACTATGCAACCGGCCCCAGGGGTGATAAGCCGAATACTGCCGTAACTGTACAAATACTAGTTCATCTACGTATATTGTATCTATTCTGCTGTAGGCACGACATTTGTTTTTCAATGGTGCCTATGTATTTTATCCTGTAAATGTCTGTTAATAGTGCCTCAACCATTCAACTGAAAAAAAATGTAAAAATATGAATTATAGTTAGATCTAGATTTGTGATTAACATAAGACGCTTTATCAAAATATTACTGTATTCTGCAACTCAGCACATCGTGTGTTGAGTAATGAACTTTTATTTCATTTAGTTTTTATTTCATTGATTCGGAATAATTTCAGAATTCACCATTTTTTGGAAATGCTTATTACCATTGTTATCATGTTATGTATATAGAACTATATGAAGATCCAAGCACTACTCAATGTAAAAGCTCAAATTGGATTGGGATAAGACAAATAGATAATACTGTGATTGATGATTAATTCTGCGATATATTTTTCGTGGTGCCTTAAGCAAGCTTTATTTGTGCCTCTTGTATAAAAGGTCATCTGTCAAACTGATATATACATAAGTATTAAACGTGAATGAACCATGACAAAATGAATTAGATTATCTAAATTAAAGATATATCACGAATAGCCCAGTTTTTTCGCTGGCCAAAAATGTGATCCCTTGTTTATCTTATTTTAATGTAAAGGATCAAAAAGCATATTTCGAGAGATTTTAGCGCACATATCGTCCAGCCTTGTATTTACGCTATATATTGTTGATGTTGAATACGATGAAAAAAAGTCATTTACATTCAAATCTCTTTTCCTTTTGTTCTACATAGTCGTAAATTGCCTCATGCCTATGCAGTATAGCTGGTTTAAGTTTCAAGATATAAGCAATCCTGTCAGTCGTGTGTGATTCCTTTTATTCACTGGCAGAATCAACCGCCACAATTTTCAGAGCCAAGAAAGGGACAAAGATCTTCAACAGATGGCGTCGGAGTTTCGTTGGAAACATTCGGAATCTGTTTTGGTTGTTACAAGAGCCATTTTCATTTTAAAAAAACTTCAATATAACCATGAACGCTAGAGTCCATGTTATAGCCATGGACTTAGATTTTTCATTTTAAGTCGTAACAACTCATTCCTAACTGACGAAATTAAATCGTAACCAATACTCCAAACACAATAATCGTCCAATCATTGGTGCCAGTATTGGGAAAAGCAGGTCAACTGACTTGTCTGGGTTGCAACTTTTCATGGAAAAAATCGTTTCCCTCAATTCTACAGCGAAGACGCCACCCACGCACGTAGATTTTTGTTGGCCAGTGCAATCAGTGATTCAGATTAGCCTTGTCAATTTGATTGTATCATATTGTTTACTGATACGCTCTACAGTAGCATGATATCTTATCTAAAAGAAACTGCTCAATCTAATCTGCGAGAGAACCATTGAATGTTTCTTATAGTTTTCGGCTCTAATCTCAACTTCTAAGCATCCTTTCAATATTTTTGATGGTGTCCCGAATAACCACGGCGTGTGCTAAATTTTTATTTACAAAAGATAATTTGCATTTTTTTCGAGAATTTTTACTAGAAATACCGAATTTGAGTGCCCTGCATTTTTACGCGCGTGGCAAAAACTGGCCGCAGGTTTTTATATCGCTCTCATGTCGCATTGTTGCAAATTTGAGAAATGAATTACAACACTGAAAACTAGAGATTCCTACGGTTGAATGCTGCCGAAGGTGAAAAATCCATATATGGACCAATGAGATATGATAAAACACGCATCACAGATAGTTAAAAAAAAGAGAAAACCAACAACGACTCAACAATACAGGACAAAAGTACCCTAACAAAATGGCCTCTATCAACTGTAAGCTAAAATAAGTAAATCTATAAACGACGAAGAATCAATAGCGAATTAATTATGACCAAATTTTCATTAGGAACGAACGTTCGTGGTGAGTTCGTGTTCTTCAAACAATTTCCCTTAAAGACATGTCAATATCAATAAACCCGCGGTTATAAACGGAGTGTAAAATTTGCATTAGGCGAAATCTCGTAAAGCTTTACTAGTTCTGCAATGAGAATTTTATCTTACCGTAAAAATTGGCCGCATGATCTGCATCCAGGTTATTTGATAATGTAATAATGCGATGAAATGCATTACGCGCCTTATTTGAAAACAAAATGTATATATACATTGTACTTAGTGTTTTAAAGATGCGTCTTTACGAAGGCGAGAAACTAAAGAGATAGTTAATGAAATTAAGAAATGAAATACACTTAACATAGAAATGGCTTGCGTTTCCCTTTTAAGTTATATGAAAGCAGATCATATATATCATTAGACCGTGTTACGTTTGTTTAGTATCCGACCCGATAGATTCTTACGAAGCGACGCGAACACTCCGGTGATACAGATACCATTACATCGATTTGAGCTTGTACGCTTTATGGGGACTCTGTCGTGTGTTCATCTCGGCAACAAACCACCATCGTAACTATTTCTGAACTCTGTGGACAGACGACGACGGACAGTGTCGCGCAACTCGCAGGATTTATCCGCTCTCATAATCAACATGCAGTGAATGTCAGCATTATATGTTCAATCAGTGGCGACCGACTGAAACCTGCAAGTTATCTTTCGACCACCGTTTGCAGATTTTCAAAGCCAGCAAAACCGCAAATATTTCTCCGGCGTAGAAGCGAAACGTTACAAATTTCAAGTAAGTTTGATTTTCACGAAATGAAAATTTCGAAATTGATTTCTCATTAAAAAAAAAAAATCATTCAATATCGCATTAAGTTAAGAGTTGCAAAGTTTACTGAAGAGAATTTTATCGTTCTTCGTAGCTTCATTTACAATAAGAATCTACGTTTTACGCTCGGTATGATATTGTTATGTACGGTTGGGAAAAGCTTTTACGGTGCCTATTGTTTCATTTTGATTGTGCGCGTCGTTTCTCGCACAATGGGCTCTTGTTTGGTTTCACGCTTAGCTTTGTTTTGCTATTAAGTTTGACTTATCCGAGCCATTAAACGTCGCAAACTAAATAAAGGCTGTTTTCTTGCGGCTTTCTATGACTTCTCTGTTGATCGGAATCATTGATAGCCACAAAAATATGCACTGCCTTTGTAGAATAAATTCTGAAAAAAGAATATCGATGAATCATTAATACTTAAACATAAAAACCATGCTGAACCAGTGCGTTTCGTCTGCCTATGATATGCTAGTTTATGACTAGATTAAAGAAAGACAAAAGGAATAGTCTTTGTAAACACTATGCTGTGATGGCGGACTCCACTGCAAGATTTCTTGAATAATGTGAATAGATCACAGTCTGTAACATTTAAATGCGGCTCTGGTTCTGCAGATAATTGAAAGCACGTAATATGAAAACGTCGTTTTTTTGCATAAATACGTGTTCCGCGTATGTCTGATGAGAATCAAATGTGGGCGTCAAATCGAATATCACGCGATTAGATCGAAATCTACCGCAGACGAATCGACGATGAGTATACATATATTGGCTGATGCATTTGGCCACCATCACCACATTTATTTCATCAGAACTCTGGATGCTGTTGTGTGAATATTTGAATTCATCGTGTGAATGCTGAAACATTTGTCGTGTGATTTTCCCTTTTATGTATCTTCCATTGCCCTGTTTTTCCAATTGTACTCCAGGCGTAACGCTAATGGCAATCTATATCAAATATTTGCCTTCGTGCTGAGATGTATAAAAAAAACCACATTCACCGTGACGTACATCTTGTTAAAAGACCCAGACATTAACTTTTTTTCTAATGGCGGGTGGTGTCTAATTAATGGATTAGAGGCTTCATTGCATGTAACATGATCGCAACATAAAGAATAGACTTGTAATTAGTGTACAATTTCTAATACAGAAGGAATAGCTTTATAATCATAAACGTATGTTATATACCACAAAATCTCGTTGAAATATCCCCACTTTTCTATCAGTTGGGATGACACACCCCTGTTATTCTTATAACCATGGAATTCGTATTGCCTTTCGCGGTGAGGATTCTTGAACCGCTCTTGAACCATGATGCGAGTTTGTTTGGCGTTCCTTCAATTCTTTTATTACGTTAACTTAATTGCAACTATCGTAATCGGGCAATGCGGTTGACAGGGTGAAAATTACCGTCGAATATCCGTTCTTGTTTCCTGGTTTGGATCAGGCGCTGATTGAATATATGAGAATTGATCGCGCTATGATTTCCCGTAGCCTTTACGTCGACACAGTAAGGCAATAGATATCACGTATGTGTCTTCCTTTGAATACCTACCATTTTTTACCGTCGCATAAAGGCGTAAAGCATTATGTAAGCAAAGAAAAGAAAACAATCTGCAAATCATTTCGAATCTAGCAAAATCATACGTAAATGATGATGATCCGTTGATGGGACGCATTTACTTCGTTGCCGCCTGAATGACGTTCATTTCTCGAACGCTATCATCGTTTATCAGGGTCTGTTCATTGAGTGCGTGGATATATATAGCCCGAAGTATAGAAGACATCGATACTGAAATGATGGAAGAAGATAGCAGTCTGCGAGAGTTGATGTTATATTTACCAAGAGTCTCAATATATTGCACTCACAATTGGCGGGTTTAAGTATCAGGTTGATGGGCTGGATAATCCTCAATACCTGATAAACTAGGATTAGCAACTGACACACGTTAGGATTAATTGATTTTCGGCCCTTGTAACGTGGCTATTTTGATCTTACTGTTACCTTTAATAGTTCCCTTGCAGTAAGTAAATAGAGTCGCAAGAAAAAAAAACAACCTATCGGTGGATGTCACATAAAAGGAGAATGCCATCGAGACGAAACCTTCTCTGAAAAATGAAAGATTAATTTCAAAATAGGTATCGATTATCACTACGGATATCTAAATTAATGAGTGGGGACATGGTATGCTGATTATAAGGATTCTTGATAGTGTCTTCTTCCGCAGATAAACTCGTATCTAGGCCCACAATATACATATCTCTTCCTGTTTCTGACATGTTGACCGTAAAAATGACCTTCGTATTCACGCGATTTATCAGAACAACTGGCTGCTCAAAGCTGATTTTGTCACGTGTCATTATCTACCTCAACACAACTACCTGCACCAGAGGGTAATAAGCTATTGAAGGAATTAACTTTTTACTATCGTACAGATTAATTTCTCACACCGGGGTTAACAATTTTTTGTGAAATGCCCAGAATGTTTGATAATCCCTAACAGCGGCTGTAGAAAAACATAACGAAATTAACTAATTTGAAAAGCTAAAGGTCATAATCATTCTGTGTATCACTGTTTATTTCATGAAAAATTAGCATTTAGCACGTGATAAAAAGTGTACGATTTAGAATTTATTCGAAAAAAACCCGAAAATATCGTCATTTATACACTTATGATTGATTATGCTTCAACTAAGTTGCGACTTTGACAAGTTTACAAATGCCATATACACATGGCACATCTCACAGATGCTGCTTCGGTGTGGTTTACAATGAAGCATTGTCTATTCTATCTTCAATATCTTTCTTCTGTCGATGAGGTCGATTTATGCCCTTAGCTGTCGATAATTAATACAACACACGGGACATTCCGTATTCGCTTCATCGTAATATTAATGGCCCTTAAGTCCAGATCTTAGCCTTACCCGTGCCTTGGGGTATGTAATGTGGTATTTTGTATGTATCGGAATTCAATCCTCTGGCGTAGATATATGACTAAAAGATCACCTTTTGCCACAACCATGGATGGGCCAATGGAATGCAATGCGTTACCTGCCATACGAACGAATGTGCACCGATGATTAAATCGAAAAAGTTCCCAAACACAGTTGACATTAAGAAATTCGGAAATTGTCATTTGAAATTGTTAACTGGCAATCGTCATCAATTTCTTGATTTGTTATTCTAAACTGTAGCACTACCTCGTCATTATAATCCCTTCGATCTACGATTACTTATCTAATATTCAACTTCCGTTCCTATGACGTTTACCGCACAGAAAATCCTACCTCCTCTTTCCCAACCAGTAATGATATGCAAATACTTTTGGATGTGGATGAATGAACGTCGGCGAGTAAACAGCCTAAAGTAGGGGAGATATATTTCTGATTCATCTTCTGGTTACATTATACACGATTACTGTTTTCATTTCACATACATTGGGCGCTATTTCAGATATAGAACGCGCCTTAGTAAATATCGTACAGGGATGGGAGCAACAAAACAACAACCAATGCATTTGATGTAGATCATTTTGAATTTGTCGTAATTGGGAAATGTTAACATTAGCTCTTTTGTTAGAATAAGAGGCAGAATATGAGAGGGATTGGAACAGCACTATTTCGGGCAGCTATGAACTCTTGCAGCAGAGTGTTCCAACCTTTCAATGTTGACACCATATTTCAAAGAAAAACCAAAGAAGCTTCAAAAAAAGAATTTTGAAAATATCCATATTCAATAATGGTGCTTGGTAAGTAGCACTTTGGGCCCAACCAGCAGTGGCCCCAAATACTAAAATCGGATCAATGTTGAATAACCCTTGAAGTGAGATTTTCATATATGATTTCATTGATCGCTAATCATCTTGCATGTTGAAGAGGACACTGGCTGGGGGAATGTTCATCCTTTTTCAAGTGTGCCGACAACTCCTCACGCTGTTGTCGTTACCTGGTGGTCGGTTTCTCAATTAGTATCTTGATGATCGCAGCTAGCGATTCTAAGTGGTCGGACTACGTGTCTTTTAAGTCCTCTTGTCTCGAGAGTAGCGTGGTAAATTGCGGATTCTTATCCGATTTATGGTAATACACAGATAAGGTTATTAACGTTATGCGACTGTTTAGACAATTCTTTTACAGATGTTTTTGAGTGATTGGAAATTTCCAATACTGTCGAGTCGACGACAAAATCAGCACTATACAATATTATCCCATCAGTGGGAATACCTTACGACGTGGATCAGAAATACTCGAACAACGTTTCTGGTAACTAAATAGAGCTAAATAAAGGCGATGATGAAAGCCATTTTGAAATCACTTTGAAAGCCATTCTAAACCAGTGATGTAAGGAATTCCAACTGGGAATGATAGACCACGTTAACACATAAATTGAACTTTGAAAGTGTTTTATCGAAACTTTTATCTTAGCAGTTTAGTTCTCTTTAATTCAGGAAGCAGTTACAATTAAGACTGGCGCAATGGAATTATAGTTCCATTTTTCCTGATGGAGGCTCTTATCACAGATACATTGACTCAAAACTGATTCGAAGAAACATGTGATTTAACAGATTGCGTCATCCATGGACTCTAAACTCCATGCTTCAACGAATTCATTGTCGAAAATGAAAATATTTCCAATCACACTATTCAGCCATAAACCAATAAAAGCTAAGATCTGGTTGGATGTTCATTAGAAATAAACCGTTATATTGGCCTAAGTTTTTTCTCGGTTTTATGGCAGTATTGACCGTGTCTATTATCGGTCCTACCGCGTGTAAACAAAATCTGATAGTCTACTATTCATTATGCAACCATCGACGTATTTTTCTTCGGGATTATCCGGGCCGGCCAAATTTCCGCATGCAGGAGGCTTTAAGATGCAAGTGAAGTGCTCGGCTTCAATTATTTCCGTTGTAAAAACACGCAACATATCTTGGGACGCTCGGTATAACGCAGAGAGCGCTTACGCTTACTGTCACCATGGACTTGACTAGTGTAAGATTCCATGCTTTCATCATCAAACTAATAAAAGGTTGGAAATGAAATCAATTTGCGATTAGACTTTCCATTCTGCACGTATCTGGCCAATCTTTAAACATCAATAGTTTGATAGAGACCACGAGCGAATTAACAGAATAATTCACTAATTATCCCATTACTAATTTATATGGTCCCCGTTCTATTGATCGATGTCATTATCAATATTTTCATATGCTCATCACTCAGAGCGTTGTTGGTGATTTCATCCTCTGTGGCGTGATGTGACTTCATATTGGAGCGGACACGTCCTAATTACATGTTTCCCCGAAGGAATGGCGTACCCGTCGACTGGACAAGACAATAAGCCATTCCCAAAGAATCTGCCCCCTCAGCGGTATCCACCTCGCGTGTGAAAACACACGATATGGCGACTAATTTGAAAACGACTTTTGGTCAGAATCTCGGAGAAGTTTGCATTGCTGATATTCGTACAATTCCGTAATGCGCGGCGTTACTTTTTGCAACACAGTCCTCGCTTATCCTAGTGATAACATTACGTATCTCCACCATTGCGGAGTGTACATTCATATTCTACTTTTTTCAGATAATCAGGAAAATGAAGAAAAGCCTTTTGGCAACTTTTACACGTCTGTTCATCCTGTTGTTACAATGTTTAATCGCTATTCACGTGAGTATAAACGTTATCATTAGAACTTTTAGAATACACAGTCTACTCGTGCCAAAATCCATAAGCTGTGTTTCTTTCAAAATGATTTAAATTCATGGATAACCAGATTCCTGTTAATTGTAATGTAACCGGTTAATATTGAGCATTGAATAGAAAACGAAAACTTAACAGAGGGATAACGCTTTTTGAATGGCTCGTACTTTTTATATTGAAATACACACCGTTGTAAGCATCGCTCTCTAATTCTCTCTTCTGAACTGATAAATCATTTCAACCACGTTTTATCGGACAAATCCCCAATACGGCAATGTTTCATATCTGACGATGAGTTAAGTACTGATAGAGAGTAGGCTGTCTCTTTCTATTTCCATACCTAAAGATCTACTTTATCCCGAAAGTCTCACGAGTGACACGCGCCCATTTCTGCTTTTGTGATCGTGAATATCATCTAAAAACTATGGAAAGTTGGTGCAATGTTTAATGTAACAGATTCTATCTGAGATGCCTTTCCAATGGGTTTTAACAGTCCTTTTGAATGATTAGCGCAGACAGACGACGGAGTACCATTAAACTGGATTTCTGTAACGCAACTCTTGTGCAAAATGGCAACGACACAGAGATCTATACTTTCAAGCCATGTTCACACGCTACCGATGACTCATCTTGTTGAAACGAAGTTTAGTGTAGAACTCGCTGAAATTATTCAACAATGAAAATAAAACAACTTAGAAATGAATACAAAATGTAACTCGGAATAAACTAGTTTTATAAAAACGAAAACTACCCCCCCCCCCCCGAATATTTCCCTAGGATCTTCCGTACATATCACGCAAGTTCTGTGTGTAAATCTATGAACATGCACCTGGCGTGACCGGTGAGTGAAAACGGGTGGTAAATAATTGAGGATAAATGAAACTCTATACGGAACTCGGTGAAACCGCCGTCACCTCCTTACGATACAATGCAATGCACCATCCCTCTGAACTTGCCTGCTGAAGATAACGTTTAGAATGATGGATTGGCCAATAAACGCTATGATTGTGGGTGGATTACATTATTTTCTTCAATGTTCCTTAATTTGAGAAAACGGGATAAAAAGGTGATTGAACCTGTGAATACCTCATTCGTTCGTCGCCAGCGATTTATTTCAATAGAATATTTATTCGTCAATCAAGCGTTGAGATTATGTCATTGTATAAGATACTACCTCTTAATACGATACAGATATATCAAAATTTTATCAGGAAGATGCAGAGAAAACACAAAGCAAGCATACGATTACAGTTCATTGATAATCTCCGTTGAATCTTCGAAATCTTCGCTTTATAATCTGTACTTTGAGATTACAATTTACATATCATAACCTTTCCGGTAATTAAAGCTCAATTAAAACAAACCGAAATCCTGGATCGAAAAAAAACCTGGATTGAAGACGCTTTGTTTTGTTTCACTATACCCGTGTTATTGGTGAAAATAATATAGGCCTCTTCAAAAGATATAGGCCTCTGGATAAAGAAGTTGCATCATAAATGGTGAATTTATTAACCAAATTGAATTCGTTTTTCATTCCTCCTCTGCACATATGAAGAAATATGAGTTGAAGATTTGTTCGGAATTAATTCGTAGTGGAAAATAATCCGCTTGTCAGACGAACACGATAGTATTGCCTACCTAAAACGAAACATTAGATGGATACCAATGCCGAATTAGTTTTTCTCCATTTTGTTTATCCGGTAGAAATTTCAAATAAGTCGAGTAGATGTCTAGAAATTAATGAGTTTCTTTTTTGAGTACCGATTTCTTCGATTTACCTTGAATAATGTATACATTTCATCTATTTTCAGGGAAATGCAATTGGATGGAAAGATATATTTAAGAATGTGTTAGGTAAAGTACAGTTTATGAATGAACTATATGTAATTATGATACAGTGACTTTTCTCAAAAAATCCTTGACTATGATTAAACCGGGGGCAAAAGCGATTGGGTATCAATTTCACTCTGAGAGTATTTTTACGAATCGAAACAAATTACTTTTTAATTGCTTTTATCATATCGTAAACAGACTTTTCTTTTTTGCCATTTATATATTTGTATACATAATTATTTACACAATATCAGTCTCATAAAAAATCACTCCGTCGCCTGTGGACGAAACGTCGGCCGGATTTCCATGGATATCAGTCGACATTGCCTTGAACCGCGATCGAGCGACAACCTTTTACACCTAATACTTTCAGCTCCAATGCGATTTCAATTGGCTACTTTACACCAGTGAGCTAATGGTTATCGATTAATGCAAATCGCATTACGGTTTCCAGAATCTAATTTGATTAAAAACGATATTTTGTGAATTTTTTTTTCTTATATAATTCTATCTATCACTGATCGGAGTTTTAAAGGAAAGTCCAAGTAGTACATGTAAACGCTGATGTAAACGAGCTCAGCTTTTCAGAAGTATTCTACACACGCTTTATTGAATTTTACTTTGGATGTTCGTGGGTGTCAAATGAAAAAGTGCTTTGAGCAATTATATCTTATGAACCTTTCATATAGGCCTATAATCTCCAGTTTACTTTTACGCGAGAAATTGAATTAATTTGACAGTCATTTGACATGAACTAATTTATCATTCCCGGTCTATTCCTATTATATCGGAGGTGAAAAATTATAGCGACGAGAATAGATAGCGAGAATGTGAAATGCTATATCCGCAATATCTTTTAAAATATCTTTATTTTGTCTTCCCTTCAAACTGTAAGCCAATCGTAAATGAACTAGTCGAGACCAGTCTTGAATATCATTGAACGAAAACAAATTAACTCTGAAGATGGATGGAAGTATTCCATCCGAAACGTAAGGAATAAAACAATAGCAGTTGTTAGGGGTCTATATTGTGGGTTTTCGCTCAATGTAAGTCACTTGAATGCCTTAACCCGGCGTCAGCGTAGGTGTAATAAATGAAGATTATCTTCAAAAAGATATGCTTGTGTGAGGCGAATTCATAATTTAACAGTTCGCAGCCTACAGCGAAGTGACATCATCCTTAAAATGATCTAAAAATTATCTTTCCCTCAGAACCCGAAGGCCCACCCGACTGTCACTCACCGCTACCAGTAGAAGAGATATATAGGCAAACATTCGAAGAATCTACGAACAATATAGAACAACTTTTTCGTAACGACTTTAAGATTCTTAGATCCACTAGAGAAGGTTTTATAGAGGTAAGGTTGTCATCTATTTTGGAGGTAACCATTTTCCAATGGTATAGATCTGAAGCAATCCCCTGAAATAGCTTTTCGAATGTGAATGAAGCTCGTTTGTGAAAAGTAAGACGTGTTCAACATGTTTCCGTCCTTTTGTATACGTCAATAAAATTGATGGAACGCGCAGCAAAATTGATCGCATAAAAACAATTCTAGAAAAGGCGAAATCTCTGCAATTTACAGTTGTAATTCTCTGAGCGATATTCAGAGATTCTTTCGTTTAAGTGGCTCTTTTCGTAATGCAATTTTTTATTTTCACTTCAATTTATGAACGTCTTGCAGAAGCGTTTTATTTTGATTTATAATTCAATAGGCGATCTGAGAATACCTTTCCTACTGAAGTACATTTGATTTATCCGATTTTGTACATGCCGAATCGAAATTACTATCTCCGAAACGATGCTCGAAATATTTGCCGAGAATTTCAATGAATTTTCGATACAATCAATCAGAATTGATATTTGTTCATTTGACACGGCGATAGACGACATGCGTGGCGTCACATTTGTGAAGAGTTGCCTCGGATCGACTCGAACTTCGTTTTTTCCTCTCGGCTTCAAACTAAATCACGCGCCCACACGGCTATGTTGAATTTTAATTATGGCATGATTTTTGTCGGATGCCGGTGGTGCACGTCAGATGATGATAGTAATCCGATGAATAAGCTGATATTTCGCGTGTCCGGCGGGATATCTTCTGGTTGCGTTCAGTTGCACGAATTAAGCAGCGTAACAAAGCTCTATCTTTTGATTATCGATATCATCCTAAAAATGTAGGAGAACGGAGACAAATCGAGTAATATTTTGAATCAATTCATAAGAGCTTCACAAAAAGCCTCACATTAATGACGTTTGTCCCTTGGTCGAATCACTTCAACTTGTTATATATTCAAATATATCTATTTAAGTCACACCCAGCTACGTGTGTGCATGTCATGTGTGTTATGTATGTGAGTATGGACCAGGGGCGATGAAGACTTTCAAGATAAAAGTTTCCGCTTTGACAATTGCGTCATGACGTGAGATGTTTCTGATGTTGGGTCGGCGCGTGATCGAGCACTGCGATCATCATGAGAAGCAGCGCCAGCAGAATGAAAACCAAATCGATTGACTGTGAAGCAATCGCAATATCCCGTGGGAAAAGTCTCGACGAACGATTTTACAAACGTCAATTCTCATCGGATCGAGATCACGTCGATACTACACGCGAGTCGACGGTTCTGAATGAATCCGGAAATATTTTCAGAATGCCAAAATTTTTAATTTTTACGTCTATCCAATAGCATATAAACTGGGCGTCTCAGAAAATGTGGTAACCGAAGCTCTTAAGATTAATTATTCATTAACTATAACGGAAATCAACTTTTTGAGGGTAAAAGTTGGTAAACCTGGATGCTTGCTCGAGGATGAAATGTTGAAATGCAATGATACGCCATGCACGGCTGAGTGCTAGCGTATTTTTAATGGCCATGAAAATGGAGTCGAACCAAAAACATAGATTGTTCCATTGTGTACGTTTATTGTTAAATGACCAGCTGCTATTTTCTATCCGACCTTTCAAGGTGAACCTGCGGAGGGTATATTTAGTGACCGGTTTAAATACTCAGGGATATTCATCTAGGAAACATTGGGTGACGAATTTCCAAGTTTACCATAGCCTTGACTGTGAAAGATTCACACCTATCACCACTACAGCTGGCTATTTGCAAGTAAGTTGGGAGTAAATGATAGATACAAACATTCCCCTGCCCTGAGATAGCCTTCATTGGTTGACCAATGAATGTCAAAGCTATGGTTTAATTAATTTCTTTCTCGAATAATTTGTGAATAAAAAAACATTTCTTATGAATCGCACTGGTAATCAACAACATTGATGAATATCTTTAAGAATTACACTGGTAATCATGACGCTCATGCGGTAGTAACAACACTTTTTCACGATGTATTCCTGGCGAGATGTTTGCGATTGCGTGTACTGGGCTATTACAACGAACCAACGATGCGTCTTCAGCCTCTAGGATGTGGTAAGTGCTAATCTACAGGAATCTGTTGTTGTCTGCATGGCTGCGTTTGGAAGAAAGTTTTCAAAATTTCATCGCGATGTTCTTGACCATCGTCCAACGAGTTCGTAAAATATATTTCACGTTGAATCAAATTTTAACTGAATTAGGAAGTATCCTCTTCGTGAACGAGTTTCGGTTAGATAAGCTAATTCTACCAATAGAAAATAGCCCGCGAGGCGATTCCTTGTGCTTCCGTACGTTAATGTTCCGTCTTATGCCCATCCACTTTAAGCGACAAGCCTTCTGATCAGTGATTCCTAATTCAACATTTACTTTATTAATCAAAATTATTCAAACCTACATTACATTTGCGGCAATTTTTGGAGAAAATTAGATTTTATTCATTCTTATTAATCGCAATAAGGGATTGTTTATGTGATCTTAAACGTATTTATATCTTTCCAATCATACATGATTTCGTTTGCCATAAAACATCTTAAAGTAAGTAAGATCACAAGTCGTATATCACATTTCCTCTCTTTGTGATTTAGATGTCGATCAGTGTAAAAGCAACACGTTTAACACAAGAAATAAGTGGCGGCTGCGAATGTCGTTTACACGTAATGGACTTTCGTGGCAAGTGATCAAATTTCCCGAGGAAAGGATTCTGACTGGGGTGTCCCTTCAGGGCTACGGAAGCTCGGTACTCAATTCGCTGATTGTACAATACAGTAGAACATGCATGGACTACACGCCTTTCGGGGGAAAACTAGAAGTCGAACAGGTAAGTTGTGTTCCTAATTCGCGGCAATCAATGAATGATTAATCGAAGGCTCTTAGTCCAACAGAATAATCAAGTGCATGATCAAAATCACGCGTGCGTTTATAAACTGAAAAATAGATGTGCTCTTGCATGCCGGCCAAATACACTTATCAAAAAATTATCTCCGCTTCGTGTATTCCTTAGCGAGATTTCTTTTTTTGGGGGAACATGAACTCTCATAAGATTACGCACTCTTCTATTTATTGCCAACGTTTCACACACCTGCACATAGTTCCTCCGTTCGACAAGCTATTACTCTTAGAGTGTATGAATTTTTAAAGCAATTATAATGTCCCCGTATAGAATACAGCACCAGATATCCTCGGGGGACATCAATTCAGCCATAATAAATCGGTGTTTCACTCTATGTCAGGAGTTACGAAGACGTTTCCCTCGTCTACACTGATGAATTCTCGAACGGTGGAGTGAATAGAATGTCATAAACAATTGCGATAGAAAAGTTTGTTCGAGTGACAATCTTCAACCTGTCCTTTGTGCTCTTTTAATCTTCAATTTCATTCTGAAAATATCGGCTTACTAACTGTGACTTAGAACTGCAGTTAAGTGCTATGTGATATGGATACCTTTTTGATTCATAATCACTTCCAAGTACACACGAACAAGCGGATGCGACCAATCGAAAGCTGAATCTGATGCCAGGACGCAACGCGACGTATAAATGTTTTATACTCTTGACTCAATGATTTTCAAGATGACAGATTCACACGATATTAATCTATGGCATAGCATAGTGCTTGACACGCAAAGTGGGCGAATGAACCAAATGACTTCAATCAAAACTCTGACAGTTATTTTATGGTTCTTCCGCATTTAGCGTCATTTGTTGCGGCGGGTACGCAAGACTCAGTTGTGATTTTCGCAGTTATATTATAGTATATACAGCCATCACCCTGTGAGACTCCTGGATATGAGGAGACACTTGTTACAGGATATAAGATACCACACATACGTACCCTGTAGGGCGTTATCATCGTGTAAATACATCAAGCATAAGCACGATGTCCGAATCACTGTAAACATCGCAATAATTAATTTACCTAATGAATCAAATTGATAAACACTTCGGAAATCGATAATGACATCACCAAATTCATTTTAGTCATAGACTTCATGTGCTCGTGTGGAAGGACGCTAGGGCAAATTTCATTGCCTTTACTCAATATAATTAATCATTTCGCCTGAGTAGTTAGTCGATATCTAATAATGGCAACAAGAGTTGCGCTACAGGGATGTATCCTATAATCATAAAACTATGATCATGATTGGTTGAAGATTCACAAAACACATCACCGCGTCATTCGTCTAAAAACGAAAGACTATAACGAGGTTGACGATCTAGGCCCAAAAACATCTATGCATTCGGATAAACAAAAAACGTAAGTTTGTCGTCAACACCAGGCACACGCACCTCCACAAATGAACAAATTTTATTTCTTCTGCATTTCTGTCGGAAAACAAGTTAGATTCCAATTTGGTGTTCAAATCTCCAAATTTGACAAAAATATGACGTCAAATTATATAACATTACATTTGACTTTTCAGACACACCCAAATAATATCCCGTCTACGCTCGTAACGCGTGTCTATTTCCCGCATCCAATTCGAGCTACGTGTTTGAGAATATGGGCACCGCGTCAAAACGGTCGCAATAAGCGAATCAGCAACAGTAAATTACGCCTGGACGTTTTAGGTTGCGGTGAGTACTTAATATTCATCCAACGTTGCATATGTTATTGTGGGAGAATTGCATTCTCCTACGTAAAATATTGTCAAATTATCAAGGTATTTAATAGTTCATATCATCTTATTCTCTATTGTAGGTACCGGGAAAGGTATGATTACTACGTTAGGGGCTTGTACTCTACATGTTCTTCTTATTTCTTTGTTATTCTATCGTATCGTATGTCTTATGATGGATCACTATTACTCTAGTTTAGCTTCTGCGGGCTGGTGCCATTAATGTATCAAGTTCTTCCACCTTTTCGAAAATTGAAAACAGTTTAATGTACATATTTTCTTGATAAGAATATTTACGATAGATGATGACACAGCAAGTAGTTTGCCATCCCATCACATTAAATGATTGTGTCGGGCGAAAAAGGAAATGAAAAAAAAATCCCGACGTATGAAGTTAGACGCCCACAGTGTTGAAATGTTGCGTCTCCTAGCTCATATTCACTTATCACAGTGAAGAAGGAGATCTTTGTAATCTCACCGAAAATATCGAATTCGTCGACATCAACGCCGGTAGGAATTAGATAATCTAGAACCAAACCGGATTCAGTGCTTAAGTAATAAAAAAGGTTTCGTATATCATGTCGGATAATGAAGTAATGGATGAATTCTACAGATGGAAATCCATATTTGGTGGCCATTAGTGAGAAAATATTTTTCAAAAGGTTCACTTTTGGAGGAAAGAACCCTAGATTTTTTGCATCTGACGATGTGAGATGAAATTGCTATATCTAATGGATATATCATGTCAGTTCACTTTAAAGAATCAATTCTTATCGACGGCAGCGCCAAAGTTTTCAGACATGCCTTTTCTCTTTTTCTTCATAACACACTTTCTTATATGTAACCTTATGTTATTCATTCAGACCTTCCCTTCCACCGAAAACCATCCGAAATAGATTCGACTAATAAAAAGTCATATAGCCAGTATTGTCGTATGTCAGCGAAACATAGATTTGTTTCATCTGAAGATGTTTTTCTTTCTTATTTTTCGTTTCGTCTCCTTACATATCGGGTCTATGACTAATGTTTTAGTATCTTAGATACGGACCCGATCCATGCAACACCCAAAAGCTATCTATCATCACTGGATTTAACTATAGTATTGAAATATCTCAATTCGTCTGCAGGTTTACACGAAATGTTCATATTAGCTATGTTTCTATCGTTTAGATTGGGATTATTATTCCAATGCTTTATAAGTCCCCGTCGATCAGTCAAACAGACAGCTGAAAGTACCCATATTTAATCACTGTAGGTATCGCAGGGAAATGTGGCCTACGGAAGCACGGAAAATACGACCGCCGGCCCAATAATGAAATATCGAATACGATCCACAAACGAGTCGTGAACGGTGTACCAAACGTGCTCGGCGAATGGCCCTGGTTGGTATCGTTGCAGGACCCAGATGCCTCGTTTGTTGAGGGAAAAGCGAAATGTGGTGGTTCGTTGATTCATCCGCAGTGGGTTTTGACAGCTGCCCATTGTTTTAAGTGAGTTGTTCGCGCTAATCCCGTGTTTTTATGTAAAATTATGTAAAATTTATTTCAAAGATCGTAATGAATGAGATTATTTCTACGGAGCACGATACAATCAAACCATCATTTCTTCGTTGCATGAGGTTAAACAATCAGCTTCTATCACATCAACTACTATAAAACTATCGGTACCCGAAAAACCAATTCTGTTGTATTGCATGAGTGAATGAATTTGCTTTGTATTTCACAAATGGCATTTATTTTGCATTTCATAATGCAACGTTCGCTATACTACAGATTCGATTTCGGAGGGTTTTTCGTCAACGATTCGTTTGAATTCTCAGCTGGGAAATACGAAATTGTTGTTGGTGAACATAATCTGAAGAAAAAAGACGGCACAGAGTTTGTATCTAGAGCCGAAAAAGTTATATTGCACCCAGAATATCGAGGCTATCAAGGTGAGTTAAGCCCAAAGCACACGACGCAGGGAAACAGTTCCTTGTTTCACAGCAGCCTCGTGTACGTTGGGCTTTACCGACAAGATTTTCTATGTTGAAATAGGTAGAAAGTAAGTAGAGGAATAGTCATGATAATAGAAAGCTTTTTTGGTTTAAATAAAACAGAAATAAAACAATGCAAATCAATTTGGCATAGAACAATAGACCTCGCGTACGTACCAGTGGGTATTGCTCAGAAATGTGACAAAATGTAAAGTAAACGTATACCATTATATTTCAACCAGACTGCCAATTAACTTTGATAAGGCGGGAACTATTAAGAATTCACGAAACATGCAATACTGATAAGTTGAAATTCACGGATTTCAGCGTACAACAGTAGACAACAGCCGAGCGTCGTGTTTGAATCATGGAATGACATCGCTCTGATTAAACTGGAACGTCCTGTCGCATTGACTGATTATGTGAACACAATCTGTTTACCTGACGAAAACGAAGAATTCCATTCCGGCGAAGAATGTGTCGTAGCTGGATGGGGAATGCTGAATGGAACTCAGAACAGTAGGTTTCCTTAATCGGCAAAAAGAAAAATGCCTACATTGCGCTTGGAAAACTGTTAATGATAGAGTTAAAAATGTTAGTCAGCCACCATTATGATGCACACATTCCTTGGCTTCATCCTTTTTGAGAATTTATCCATTTTAAAGTGTAGGCGAGTGACAATTTCAAGGTAGTAGATTTATAACAACGTGTGATATAATTTTCTCTGCTAATAGTTTATCCAATTTTGAACCATCACGTGAAAGCCAGACTAATGGAACCGAAAGCTTGTCTGACGCAGTACCAGTCAGTATCCAGATTTCCGGTCAACCGCAGAAACTTCGGCGATTCGGTCGTCTGTACGATTTCCCCAGGAAAACGTCAATATACTGGCGACTGTTACGTATGTTTCAAATAAAGACAGATCGATAGAAAGCAATTAATAAACGAAATGAATCTCCCATCTCTCATTATTTGTCACCGTTTGACTGTTTCAAGTTGACAAATGAAATGTTTATTTCGATTAATACGTATATTTTAGGGCGATTCCGGAGGACCTTTGGTCTGCAAACGGAATGGTAGATGGTATCAAGTCGGTGTCGTGTCATGGGGAGAAAGTTGCGAATCGCCTCTATATCCTAGCGTATTCAGTCGTGTTCAGTCCTACATGGAATGGATAAACGCCGAAATCGAAGCTAACTAATCAACTTTGATTGGAATGTCAATTAACTGTTACTGAGAAAAATAACGCCATTGCGAATCTCTCTGGTTGAATACTTGTGTATCTTTTTTTGGAAGTATAACGCGTTTCGTCCTAATTCTCAACAGTTGTTCTACCGCTGCGTGCATCGCATAAATCCCAATCATTTGCTCTCGTCGCGGCTATGAACAAAACATAGAAATAATAGGAATATATTTTCATCGTAAATTGTCATTGAAGAAATCATTAACGGATAAATCCGTTATCGCGCACGGTGCGGTCTGGCCGAACTTGATTCGATACAGAATCATCTAACCTCTACATATTCAACTATTCCTGTAAATGACCATATTGTTGTAAATACATGTCGATGAACAACTGAAATGTTTTCTTTTTTTCGATATCGCTATCATTTCAAGACCAGACGATACATATACACGCACAATCATCTAACAACTCATGATAATTTTTCATAAATTTATAGTTTATTTTTAAGAATATAATATTCAGTTCATAAAACAAAATACGTATCATGGTGCACTTAACAAATTAAAGGTAATTTGAAGAATCTGTTGTCACAACTGTACAAGTTCAATAATAACGCGTACATGTTGAAAATTTACATTAATGTATCTTACATTAAGGATATTTGAAGTCATGGCGAGGAATATATGGCGTAAGGTATTTATAGGATTTTGTCAATGTTGATACAAGTATTTTCTGTACATCTGCATAGAGTATTCTATTGATAATTAGCAACCGCACAACAATTCCTAAACACTAAGTGTACAATGACTTTAAATACTATGAGAAACTCGATAACATGAAATGAAATATATTCTTTCATTAAAATACTCTGTACTGTAGGGATAATGAAAGTTAGTGCTGTATTCATAGAACGAGGGAGATTTTTCATTGAGCGTTTACATATATTATGTACATCATTACATTATATGTACATTTAGTGCATATATTCTATATACATTATATCTATTTATCAATTGGACAGAATGTCTATCATACGCCAGTCGTCGAAAATACTTTTTCAAAATGGAAAAAATCTCTTCCAACACTACTTAGAGCATAAGATACTCTGATTACGTTTTAGCTCGAACTGCAAGTGGTAGACAGCATGACTATGTGTACAAGTACTAGGTATGTAATTTCGCTGGGCGAATTCATGACGTCTTATATACTCAATGGGAATGATACAGCAATGCAATAGAAAAATATACTGCATGATACACCTACAACCGACCTGTGAACGACTGTGAAAAACATGAATAGCAAAAAATGTGACCATTACAATGAATGTAATAATTCTCAGATTGGTATTTACAACTCGAATCGAGTTCAACAAAAAGCAAACAAATTAAACAAAAGCATTAAATTCTTTACTGCTTCAAGAAAAAATTCAAAATTCAAATAATTCTCTCAAATCTTCATCCACACCCTGTGGCTATGTATATGAATTTTGTCAAAGAAATAAAACATTAATATACAATGTATACGTATGTACAACCGTACATAATGAAATAAACAATCAGCAGTTTTCAATACTACACAGTCATCCAATACTTTCACGGTTACAAATATCTCAAAATGTAGAATTTTGTCGAGACAGATATGAGACACCTATACTATAAGCATTAGCAACAAATAGCATTTGATATTCTAGCAAAAAAGCAAAGCCCCCAATAAAACTGCTAAGTAACATAAAATTCTGTAATCTACCTGTATAACTAATAACATATAAACACAAATAAGGTATATTTCATGTTGCACATTTCGTAATAGCACATTCATCATCACATGTATTAAGGAAATACATAACCGCATCTTTATAGCAAAGATTGCAAAGAGTGCTAAATTTTCTGCCAAGCTGCACCTGGTACCAAGTGTATAGGAATATCTTTTCTCTTACTAAGTCAAACTAATAACCGTAATTACACCTAAAGTATAAACCCATATTCTACCTATGGTATCGTCTATTGAAGATTGCTTTAATACTCCACTGTAACAGCTTTAGTTTTCAGATATTCACTCAATGCCTCTTCACCTGGATAAACAGATAGGAATTAAGCATTATTCACTAGAAATACAGGGTTCATAATCTGACTTGCTACTAGTGTTACTAATACTTACCAAGATCCTTTCCAAAGCCAGATTGTTTAAATCCTCCGAAAGGCGATGCAACATCGGTCTTATTGTATGTGTTGACAAACACGGTTCCGGCTTGGATGGCATCTGCAACACGCATTGCCTTGCTTATATCATTCGTAAAAACACCCGAAGCCAAACCATATTCAGTGTTATTAGCTCGACGAATTACTTCATCAATATCCCTGAAATAATTCAACATACAACAATAAACATGAGATACATCGACATAAAAATCGTTCTAGGTAAAGAACACATTTAATTTTCACATAATGCTCAATGCATTACGTTGAAAGTGAGAAATGAGATATTTGTTATCTATTTGGCCCAAACAAACTTACCCACTCTTGAATTTCGAAATGACCATAACAGGACCGAAAGACTCTTCCTTGGCGATAAACATATGATCTTCAACATCAGTAAATATAGTCGGTTCCATATACAATCCTAAAATATAATCAGTGAAAGTGTTGAATACACAATATGTGTCACAGAATACTGATACAGTCTCACGCTACCTACCAGGAATGTCAAGACGCTTTCCACCATATACTAGCTTAGCACCTTCCTTTTCACCAGTCTCACAGTATGCTAGCAGACTGTCTAAATGTGCTCTACAAAAATATTTATGCTCTTCTAGTAATCGAAGAAAGATAATTATTGATGAAACCTTGACAGCTTTCATTCAATATGTACTTATGATTTTGAGGTCCGTGGTCGGTAGCTCTATCTAAAGGATCACCAATTTTCATCTTTTTCACCTCAGCTATGACGCGTTCCACATATTCATCATGTATGTTCTCTTCGATAAACAAACGGCCGGCAGCGATACAGTTCTCACCCTTATTGAAGAAAACGCTGTTGCATCCCTAACGTGTAATTCAAATAATAATCGTCAAAACCATCAGTACACTTTAAACAAGTTGGCCACCGGGTGATTTAAATAGTTCTTACCATTCGAACAGCTTTATCCATATCACAGTCACTGAAGATGATCAATGGCGATTTTCCTCCTAATTCCAGGGAACATTTTTTCAGGTTACTTTTAGCACAACTGAAAAGATGAGATTTTCATGTATGATTTAACATCACAATAACCTTGCCATATGGTCTGAATTTGCTAACGTTTAAGTCTTGTCAAAATTATCATTACGAAGCTAAAAAGGTATCGAACGCTTACCTTTCCATAATAGTTTTACCAATTGGTGTTGATCCAGTAAAACCTAATTTTCGTACTTCAAGGTGATCAGCAATGGCTTGTCCAACAACAGAACCTAGAAATGAAGAAGTTTACAAATCTAAGACCATCGACCCATCATTAAGAGATTCAGAAACAGTTTTTTAGGCATCTGTTTAATATTTTACCTGATCCGGGTAGAATATTGACAACACCGGCAGGGAAGCCAGCTTCCACTAACAGCTCACCGAATTTCAATGAAGTTAATGGTGTAACCTATGCAAAAGATATAAAAATATATGCGCTGTTATACACAGCACTCTTAGGTATCTGAATTTGACCTATGACTCTACAATACCTGAGCAGGTTTGATAACAACTGTGTTACCAGCAGCTAAACAAGGAGCAATCTTCCAAGCCAGCATCATCAGCGGATAATTCCATGGAGTTATGATTCCACACACACTGAAAAATAAAAATTTGACAATGTCATATAAAACCAATATCAAATCATTTGATAAGCTATTTACATAGACAACTTTATTCTCTGTTGCATGAAACCCTGCTGTTAAAGTCGATAGATCTTACTGAAAAGCTGATACCATTTTGAAGTGCAACTGCTCAACAGTGGCAGAATTTCATACCCAGATCCGAGGATGAGAAATGAAAATCCTTACCCAATCGGTTCTCTTTTTGTGAAAGTGAGATTTTTGTTAGGACGTGCATGGTTAATTGGTATAGTTTTCCCCTGGAAAATAGTTGAGCATTTCAATGTTAACAGCCATTATGGCCTGTAAAATAGTGTGGGTATTATTCAACGAAACAGTAGACACCGAGCAAAAAATATACCTGAATTTTATCACACCACCCGGCGAAATATTTCAACGTATCTATCGACATTCCCACATGTGTTTTCAGTGCTAAAGTGTACACTGCACCAGAGTCGATACTTTCAATCGTTGCCAGTTCTTCCTTGTGTTTATCCATTAATTCAGCTAATCTGAAAAATAGAAAACAGATTATCCATTAAGAAATAGATTAAAACAAATTGCAATACGATGTATATATCAAATTTTCATTTAATGCGATGTAAACCTATGCCATTATATAAGTAACAGGAATGAAAGAAATGAAGTTGAACCCAATACACTTTTCATTACCTCGTCATTAATTGTCCACGATCTCGAGGATTCATACGACCCCATTCACCTTCAAATGCTGCCTACAATAATACGAAATAAAATCAGAAAACCGTTATGATATTCATTCATTTTTGAAACCAATCGCCTGATGAATACCAACGAGGTTTACTACTTACTTTAGCAGCTTGAACTGCTCGATCAACATCATCTCTGGTTCCTTTAGCGACTTCGCAAATCACCTGAAATACACATTTCGATGGCTTTATCAGTTTTACCGCTGTATTAAGACCAATACACGTATCGTTCTGACAAGTACTTACAGACTCATCAGCTGGATTGATAGTTTTAAATGTGTTACCATCGCTAGAATTGATGAACTCATTGTTGATAAACAACTGATTTGGGAATCGGACGTCCATTTGATTCACGTGCATATGAATCTGAAAATATGAGTTCATTCAATCACGTTCTTCATCTTATTTCAAGATTCGACATTGAAAATCTTAAATAAATGAAATCTAACAGCATCATATTCGAAAACTTTCTCTTCATCGCCATGTCTGAATTTAAGAACCACCGCATTGACAAATTCTTCAAATGATGTAGCCATGTACACGTCCTCATTGACCATTTGAACTCCACATTTTTGTTTGACCTCTTCGACGAGTCTAGCGATAGGAAAAAAATACAGGCATTATTCACCCATTGTTGAACTCGATACCGGAGATAAGATACCGATATTTATCAAAACAGACTGCAGAAATAAACTGGAATTAAACGGAAACGCGTGATAACAAAACCAGTTTAAAGTAGAATGACAAAGTACAACAATCTGGGAAAGAAATGCTTTCAATGGGAAACGACCTTAACACATATAATCTTATCAACTTCTAACTGGCAACAAACAGAATTTTTAAATTATTGATCTAAATTTCGACTTATTACATTCAGGGCGACTACTAAACAGAACTGACCTCGTTACATCCATAGAACCAGCTCCACACTTGAAGAAATCTGTTGAACCGTCAATTGTTTCCCTGGATAAAATACCCTTCCACATATCCTGAATGAAATAGAAAACATAGCACACTGTTACAATAGTATGCATTCTCAAAGAAGCATGATTATATTTGCTTCATATTTACATCGATGAAGCCGATGACTGTTATTTTGTATGCCCCAATCACTATATTTCTACATTTCTTCAAGGTGATCACAAACCAAATACTTATATTCAAGCATGAAATTATGTGTATGTACTACCGGTAATTGTAATCTGATTTATGAAAGTATAAGCCGATTATTATAGAGTCATGAAAGAGAATATTTGCTTTAGGGATATAATAAAATACTCAGGAAATGAGTTATAAATTTGCAGGTGTCTTATTCATAACAAATGAAATGGTGTTAAGCCATTGCGTACAATTCAATTAGATTAATGACAGTTCAACGCGAGTTGACACAATAAAGCGATTTGATAAATTTTGTTGACAGATTCCAGACATAGTCAGATTTAACCGGTGGTAAACAGCCTGCGATAATAGATTAATCACAACACTTCATAGTTCTCAATACAGGTCAAGCAAAAGAAAGTAGTTCCAGTTCATTCATTAAGTTCAAACCAGCGACGTCGACTGGACATTTGCCAGCAGGGTGCATATTCAAATCTATTTACCTATTGTTTATAACAAACTGTAGCTAGAGAAAATCATACTGCCTGGTAGAAAAATGAAATAACCAAAAAAGTGACAAACCATAATTTGTTGTTGCATTTCTTCCTCTTCAGCAGTGAATTCAACAGATACTTTTTCATCCGAAGTTGCCCCAAATTTAGCTGCACTGATCATTTTACCATCATCGAATTGAAGTTGTTTCACATTCACCTGAAATCAGTTTGAGTAAAGTGATATTTTCAATTGTAAATTCTAGAACAAAGGAACCCGAAAAAGATTAAACTACACATACAAGACCACCATCATTTCCATGAACAATAAGGCCATCCTTGTGAACGATAGCTACTGTAGATAGGTTGTCTATATTGACCTCTCGTATCGGATGTGGGGCCGCACCTTTCCATAACTGTGACCCATAAAACGTCACTCTCTGAAATAAAATCCGACCCATACAACAACATCAAGTTTTCTCAATGCTTCAGCAATAACAAAACATTAATATCAGTTGAGATCTTACCTCTCCATTGATCATCGTCCAAGCTCCTGGGAATTTATCATTACCACGAATAAAGTTGTGAATATCATTAGCCGACTGGCACCACTTTATCTACAGGAATAGCACAAATATTTCTTGCAATTTATAATCAACAAACTTAGATGATATCGCAAAAGAGGAAAAAGGTGATTACCTCAACCATATCTTTCTTTAACATGGCATCATACGATGCCCCTTCTTCAGTCTGTTTGACCATGGGAGCATTACCATCGGCTATCATTTCTACAGCCTCAGCCTAGTTAAGAGAAATTGAGTAGAAATTAACAGTAGGCAACTTCCTACAGTTGAACAGGTTAACCCCTACCAATGTCTATTTCATGTACCCTTAATGATTGCCGTGCATATATGATAGAATACTGTTGTAAATAACATACCATGCCTTTAATACCCTCTGGGTACAGGAACCGCATGTATAAAGAATCAACGTTATCATCAGGATGTACATCACAATCTCTTTGCAACAATATCGGACCAGTATCGAGTCCATCGTCGGCCCAAAATATCGTAAATCCAGCTTTTTTATCACCACTCATCAAAGTCCTACAAATATAAATGCTCAGTGTAGAATAATGCTGAATGATTAGGCTACCGGTACAGACATAATAAAACACAATGAACAAGATTCAGTTCAAGCTCAAGTTGTTCTGCGGCAAGGCCAAGATATGGCATCTATGTAGATTAATAAACAAAGCAGCAATATCTACGAATCAACAAGTGTAAAATAAATCGTGCAAGAGGGGTTAAGAAAAGCTATAGCTTATTCGGGTCTTAACCCCTCAATTGAAATGATATTTCACTATCCTCGATGTTATGGCCTTTTGAAATTAGGCTAGTTATCGACTAGAATTAATTCTTGGGAACAAACGAGACTACTTGGAGACGCAGATATATCTGAAGGTGTGATTTATAACTCTAACTGTGCAGCACACATTAAACAGATGGTTTGGTTATTCATACACACACAGGTGTTACAGGTGTAAGCATACATACTGCTACATACTGTAGACTATTTCTAACTTTTAACCGATATGTCCTCTCATTGAACCACCCAAATTACGAGTTCAATCTTAATCTTGTGAAGTATATCCATTCGCGACTATTCTATTCTACTAAATATTTCATCGAATATAAAATATCTTACCAATTAATTGCCGACGCTCCTCTGTGTTTGGGCAGAATTGACGGATGATAAATAATTGATTGTTTTTTCGGATGGTTGATCACATCCATAGGGATGAATTGAGTGCAATATGGCAGAATGTTCAGATCGGCGTTTACAGACTTGTACTCTTCGAATACTTTCGGCAGAACTTTTCCTTTCTGACGCCAGCGTGGATATTTGAATACTTTTATCCCATCTTGTTCAGCGGCTTGAGCTAAAAAAATATCATCAATGATATATTTCACCAGCCCATACATTGATAATGGTAAATTCACTACTATTAGTATGGTTGTATGTGTATATGTATGTATATGTATGTGTTATGTATGTATATGTATGTCGTTATCATATCCGTATTATGTCGTTTTTCTTCTCTGAGCAGTCCCTCATTTAATATTATTACATCTTTTATGTATTTCCTTACTCATTAATATTGTAAAAATTTTACTTGAAAATAAATCATACCATATCATATCATATCTATGAAGAAACTACGAACCTAATGGATCTGGACGACCATCGCGATCCTGAACGGTAAAAACTCCAACAATTTCGTGCCCATTTTTTCTCACCGACCGATAAACTTCAGCAGCGAAAGGACTTTGACCAATAACAGCAACTCTTAATCTATCCATGGACATCTACATGACGAAAGGAACCAAGGAAATGATTTAATAAAACATGGCATTTTTTCATCCATACTTCCAATCTCTAAGTACCGTTAAAAGTTTGAGGAAAGCCTCTAGCCCAATTATCTACCGCAGAATGAGGCAGGCCTAACACTTTTTTTAGTTAGGCTTGTCAATCCGCAAATTTAATACCCTCAATTTTTCATAGTCTCAAGGCAACAAATGGAATTGCTCCCATCATCTGCGTAATGTTGCACTCCTTTGGCTGCATCTTCCTATTTTTCTACACCCTGCTTATTTCAATTCAACACGTAAGACTTACATAACTAACTATGGTACCCGGTATTAGCTTACTATTACAACAGACTACTAAAGCACATATTTATCGACATTTAAAGACTACTGAAACGTATCAAGCGTAATTTAGATGAACAAGCTTTCAATATTGAAGCTTTTAGTGCGATTTCAAGCCGAGTTTCGTTAAAGAAAGCGACATAATTCAACAAATGAACGAGAACAAACCTTTGACGTTGAAAACCGACGAACAAATTGACTTGCTGCCAACATAGCTGGCGATTAGATATTAGAATAGTCAGCCAGTACTGTTCGCTAGTTCGCTGAAAATCTGCTCCACTTTTTAGATAAGTGGATGAATGAATACGTGTTTCTGACCGAACTGCTCAATTTTACGTGGTACGCCGCCAGCGCTTTAATCTTACCCCGAAGTCGAATTAGCAGAGCATTTTGAAATCCAAGAATAATTATCCGTCAATCACTTTAAACCAGTTTGATTCATATACAAATGTAGGACTTATTTCGAAATATTTATTTCTGGTTGGATGGGGACTCAATATATTTGCGAACTATTTCTACTCTGCGCTATGTTGACGTTTTAGTTCGGTAAACAAAAAGCACGTGGTACTCCGTATGAAAACCTAGACTGGTTACCTGTCAAAAGCTGCGCCACCTGCAAACGCAGTCAGAGACCGGCAACCGGTCTAACCGGAGAAGTCCATGGAAACAAATATAATTCAATTAAATATTATTTAAACATTTACCAGTCTCCGGCGGGGTGTGCACCGACCGTTATCGTGATAAGTCGAAGCGAAATACCTTGTTTCACAGTCCTTTTTCGTATTCCGTTACGTTCCACTCATATGCGCTGGAATTAAATTTACAGATGTGAAAATGGAAATTTACTGAAAAATTGTGTGCATGGCCCGTCCGGGTTCCCGATCTACCGCCCGATATATACATATATATATATATATATATATGCTTCTTTACGATGAATTACGAATATCAATTTCTTTCTGTATCACTATCTGTACATTTTGAATTAATGAGGTCGTTGAATGACCACGAGTATAAATCTGAATGTGGAAGTTAATTTCACGCAAAAAGTTAAGCCCGTCGCCGGTAAACTGTAGCGGTTACGAGTACTTCAATACTGACCACAGAAAAGACGCCAGTTACATGACTGACTTCAGTGTCGCCGAAACGCACTGGTGCGATAATCAGGTTACACCCGTTTGAATTTAGCAAAGGTCGGAATTTGATAGGTTCGGATAATTTCTTAGTGAGGTTTTCGCGTCGGTTTTGTGGGCATAAAATGCGAGTAAACACAGCCGTCGCGCGAAGCGCTCACATCGATTCAATAATTTGAAACAGTGTCTGCTATAGCCTAGTAAGAGCGCAGATGGCTGTTACCCTGGCACTGCATTTCCGATAGACTCGCGCTTGATATTTTTGAAAAAAACGATAACACTGCCATGGATCCTAGAAGGGAGTTTTCAATCACAGATTCAACTATTTGACTAGAAAATACTTTATCGAGCGGACAGTTGTGTTGAGACGGATAATCACCATGACCCAAACTCACTTGGAAGCCTCCGCATCGGGGGTACCGTTCCCAGTAAAAACATCAACCCGTGGCGAAAGTGCTCCGTTATCTGGAATTCCTGAAGGAGTCAGTTTCACCGCCTTATTCAAAAAACAATGGCTATCGACGATTATCTTGTGCTCAGTATTTTGGAGTTTCGGCATGTGCGTGGCGTTCCTGGGCCCCACCCTTTTGGATTTAGGGTGTCAAACTGCCTCCGATATGAAGACAATGAGCTGGGTATTTTTTGCCCAGTTATTTTTTGTTCTCATTGGTTCGATGATTTCTGGTTACATGGCAAATAAGTAAGTTAAGATAATGATTATTTCTTTTTAAATGCGAAGGTTCACGCCTCAAACTGTTTATTTCATGTGTCGTGAGTGCACGAATTTTTAACTTTTCATATAGATTATCGGATTATTAAAGGCGGTACAATTTTACTGGCAAACAAATGCATTAACTCGTCCATCTGTTTTATACCTATACAAACGATTTCGCATTACAAGTATTAATATTATTATTAAGCATGTGTATTAGACTACTCGATTGAAACATGTGCATGTAGAAATCGATCATAAATCTGATCACAAACATGTGTTAACGCAGAAATCGATAGGAACCGCCTGCTAGATTTGACTAGTCTAATATAATCATCACCATCATCACGCCATTTCATACCCGCAAGAGAAGTTTGTTTACAGTTCTATGTATTGTATAATAGCACTTTTGCGACCAAAAATATTCGAGATAGGAACAAACAACAAGTCTCAAATGAGATATATAAAGGGGTTTATTGGCCATAGTCTCTATCGGGAACCCCCAGTAAGGCTATGCGTTAAGGTATTTTCACTGGTTAAAGCAACTAGATGTTTTCGGAAAAAATCATTTTGAATTCATCAACAACAATTGACTTCATGCCTTAGTCGATGATGTGATGGCGGAAATATGATATAGTTTTTGTGACTTTGCCCTACTCTTGTAGATCACACGCGTAATTCAGTAATGATATTCGAATCATAAAAACAAGTGGTATATAAACAACCCTATATTATAGGTATTATTTTTTCAGTGTTGCTCGAAACATATTGATGAAAGCTATTGTCAGTATAGTTCGCTTATCATATTTGATGACTTTGTTATCGGATGGTTGACACACTGTGGTCGTTACATAGTTACTGATTACTTATAGAATATCAGTACTGGGTGGTGAATATCTCATAGTCTTGCAATGAGCTCCTGAAGACCATGCTATTCCAAAATCTTCTATATCCTATCGTAAAAACAAGAAATTCGAGCGTTAAGGTCATATATAAGTGTATAAATCCAGGGGAAATCCTGCTAATATGAGTGCTAGGCCAGCATCTTAGATACGCATAGAAGTGGTCGCCCCACATACCCAGCCTCACTTTTGAATTCCAGAATTCTAGGTATCATTTTTCGGGTCCTGCCCTACGCCTCCTGAAGCTACCAACCTAATTGTGGTCCTATGCCACCAGATTCGTCTTGAACTGTCTTGAAAAAACTTGATGTTAACAGATTTTTCATGTGAATTAATGAGATTTATGCATGCGTATTTTGATGATAGTTTCGTTTCGAGTCAATTTTGAAAAAAAAATCTCTTAAAATCTTCAGAGTTGTTTGCGCACGTTTGATGATGAGTTTCATAGAGTGATTGATTATAGTGCAGGGCGATAAATGTTGATAAATGTCGACTAACTGCGAAACACGGGCACGAATCCTCTATCCGAACACAACAGTGTCTTAAGAGATTTCGTGATCACCAATTGATACGATTTGATAATTTCCATTACGTTGGTCATGATTGATATTTGATCAAACAAGCAACGCGATAATAATCATTCATGGAGATTATTTACCCGTAAGATGATGCCTTTGTGCTAAGCGGATACAATATTCAGAATATTCATATAAAGACAAATTGGGTTTACTATTTCGTTCTCAACTCCCATCCATAGATCTATAGTTATATATTCTACGATTCTGTATGTATATGTATGTATATGTTGGAATACCAGTTTTTTCTGAACGAGGTTTGTGGACACACCTGTTGGATTGGTCCCGTTTCATTTGCTCGATGCTGTAGACAAAGTCCGCATGTACGGGGATAGAAGTAGAAAGTTTAAACTCTTTCATTGGTTTGATTAGCTTAGCATTATGTGGTAGTGGTGTAAGCCGATTCAACGATAAGATTAACCCTTTTTGACGATGGAATGAATGAATTATGGTAATAAGCGCGCGCATTATTTCACTAATCCAAACGATTTCACCGTAATTTGAAACGCGTTGAATGAAAAGTAGTAACCAATACGCAAAGTACGTACGTATAATGCGTAATACAATCATCCTCAATCATATATGTAGTAGCGGCTGGATAGTAGAATTTTGCGTGGGAATATTAGCGTGTATCAAAATATATAAGTTCGTTCACATGCCTAATAAAGGGTCATTTCGGCAAGAAATAAACAATTTTTTATTCTGGAATTTGCGATTCAACTCTAATCAATAATTCATATACGTTACATATTTAGTATTTTCGTGCAACAAATATAAATGTCCATACATATGAATGCTCATTATTCTAGACAAATATGCTATTTTCTTTATCATATAAATATGGACAGATGCGAGGGCTATTTAACTTGCCTGTGCAAACGCTACTAAGTATATGAAGTGATATAAGGACATCTGCTTCTGAAGGGAAATCGTTTCGATTCGTCTGCCCTGCGTATTGGCGACACGAAGATGTGTCAGCTTGGCCTTTCGTGATTTTTATGCGGCTCGCCATCAGATAGATAATTATGTATACGATGAAGAAGTTAGCACAACTGGCGTATATATAGTGTATTCAATAGTTCAGATCAATCATATTTGACGTCATTTGGTTTCGCTATAATGATTGCGTGAATTTGAATTTTTCAAATTTGAATAAGTTACGTCTCTGTTTCCCACCAAAATATAGATAAAGTAGTGGGTAATCTTGAATGAGATCAATTACGGTTTACGATTTCATTTTCAACCAATACCGTCAGTTCAGATTTAGTCTGTCCCGCGGCCGCGTAGCAAGATTTTGGCCGCCCGTGACAAGTAGGATGAAAGAGTGGCGCTTTGTAACTTTTCCTGAGTCACCGGCAGCGTGCTTTACTACCCACAAGGTTTCTGTTTAGACGGGAAGAAATCAACTCCATTCATAATTGGAGCAATGTTTATGGGAGTGGTCATTCTCTTACTCAATACCTGGTCATCAGGTTTTGGGTTTAGAATAATCCAATTGATGATTGTTGATGGGTTTTTCACTATTTTCCTGTCTGCTTTCATTTATATATTGCACTTAATTTACCTAAAATATCAATACAAAATATCAGAAAATATCTAATGTGTCAATCTTTAAAAAATGTGAATATATATGTATACAGAAATTCAAATATTTGAAGAATTTTTTGTTCAGCTGCGCGTGCGAATAACCGATGAATTATCAACTTGCATTTGCCATGCCTCTGTTTGCAATCCTCACGAGCACCAAAGCTTGAAAGAGCGCGAGTTAATAACATTAGTACCTTATCACTGCGCGATACCATAATGAAATTCAGAACGCTGTTGGGCGACTTTGAAATTTCGAACGTTTGTTCTTACTAAACTTACGATCAGCGTCTCCTATCAATGTGTATATGCATAACACGAGTAATTTCGGATAGAGCGAGTATTAAACATTTTAACTAAGCTACATTTGAAGGTTTCCTAAAAATCATTTATTTATATATCGGTGTAATCAATTAAACTCATAAATTCTGATACAGACCTCCGTCCTTACGTCTGTGACATATCCCGAAATAACTGCAAGCTGTTTTACCCATTTCCTATAATTGAATTCAATGAATTCAATATTCATAGAATGATATCAATTTTATGATGGTGAAGCATTATCATATTTATACTTTTAGGTAGAATAGCTAATTACGTTTTGACCTATTTCGAAATAGGTTTATTTCTATTTTATTTACGGGAAAATGAAGGTGTTATTTTTGTCAAAAATTCAGACAAAATACACTTTTGTTATAATTGATATAACGCAAACTTTCTCTTTGTCCTTGGAGACGAGTTTGTTTTTATTGAAATAGCAGTAGGAAATGGTTACAAATACAGACTTTATCACCACGATTCACTTTCAGACGATTGAAGACTATAAAAACGATTTATTTTCACGCTTCAAACTAAATTCGTATCGCAAAATGTGATGGCCATCAAGCGATTTTAATCAACGTGCGCGACGAGCTAGATTCAATATTGAATCCCATTCTAATCAATTCGTATACGTAAAATTTACTTTTTAATGCAGTTGGAACATTAACCAGCAAATTCTTCTGCTTAAAGCCCATTAAAATGTTGTTCTAAATATATACATTTCACGTTACGTGGATATCAAATGAATATTGGACATATTAATCAAGAATTGAAAAGTGGTCTTCCAAACATATTTTCGCCCGTTAGGTTCACATGTTGTGGGGTCAACTAAAGCGCATGTAACGATTTACACATCTTCAATTCTAAACGCTATTTACATAATATGGTTATTAATTTCAATATCTAGTTCTACTGGGAGCAATTTGACCGTGTAGGTTTCCCATTCTAGGTGCATACCCATGAATAATGGATGTTATTATGAGATACTTAATTGCGTGATATATCACCTTCCTGTGA
Source organism: Tubulanus polymorphus (assembly GCF_964204645.1). Taxonomy (NCBI): domain Eukaryota; kingdom Metazoa; phylum Nemertea; class Palaeonemertea; order Tubulaniformes; family Tubulanidae; genus Tubulanus; species Tubulanus polymorphus. Next base: position 6,665,260 of record NC_134027.1, on the reverse strand, counting down.
ATCTTGTGATATATCAAGGCGTTGTTGATTGTTTGCCGTATCGCAAAGTATTTCAAACTTTTGAGATGTACGATGCATCAAAATTTATAAACAGATGATATAGACGACATTGAGTAGTAAATACCGATACCGACTCGGTATTACAACATATACCTAACTATTTTTGTTAAATTAATAAGAGTTATAGACTATGTTCAATTTGTACGTGCTTATTTGACAGCTGTGGCGATGCTGGTATGTGTGCGCTTAATAATTCACTCGAGAAAATCAAGAGGTGTTTCAATACAATTAAGCACACTATACGATATAATTTCCGTACAGATGACAATTATTATTATTTAGTTGGAGCTTTAAAATTTTGTGCCATATTGCGCGAAGCTCAGCGATGTCTCTACTTCGAATTGATAATGTCCTGCCGGTCAATCACGCACAATCATCATTTATTTCGCTTGATAAACCCCGAAATCGCTAGGCGTCATCTTGCTGTACCATATGAAATTCCTATCAGGTGGTTCGTGTGCGATTGTATACTGATTTTTGATGAAGCCCTCGCTGACGTTGTAAGCTATCCGTCTGAAAAATTGAAATGATTCACGTGTTATGACGCCCTGAGGCAAGACGGCGATGGTGCGCTACACACTTTAATCGGGAAATGAGGAATCATTATGAAACTTTCTTTTTTAATAAGTCTTCCCGATTTTGGTGAATGATTGCTGAAATCACGGTCCACAAATGGGCTAGTTTGTTTGAAGCACACGTTACCATCAGAAACCCACAAAGCGATGTCTGCAACAGCATCAAGTACTATTCAAGGCTAAAATATTGATAAAATTTGTCTCATTCTGGTCTTACATCTGAGGATATATTTGAAATTTTCATTCCATGAAAGGTGTTACTGATGAGGATTGGTCAATGCCTGAAGTTGTGCTGTTTCACTTCCGAAAAAGAAAATAGTTGGCAAATAATGGCAAATTAGTTGATCCGTAGCAGTATAGATGTATTAGATTTTTTTTACACAATGCACTATTTCGCTATATCTATGTTTAATCTTATATCTCGAACCCCACGGGCTGAAAAAATTGAAAATAATAAACCATCGTCAATAGGCCTATTGTTTGACAGCGGCAGCTGTGGCCAGCAAAATCTGTCAATATAATAGAACATATATATATTATCGACCAAATCTCTTCAACATATTTTCGAACCCTTTTGATAGAACACCCTGTTCTACACTGAGTTGTCAGTTACTAAATCCAGATATAAAGCCACAACTGTGAAACTGATTCCGATATGCGAAAATTTGAGTGAGACGTGTACAATTTTTTCGTGTTACGCAACACAAGCTGCCTAATGGAATTGGTCTGGTGAGGACCAAATTAATCATTCTTTATAAAGATCACCTAGAAACAAATAAACTGTTTCCTCTCCACATCACAGTGTTTCAGAAAGCGCTCTTTTAGAGGCTCGGTAAATAAAGAATTTCAATGATCTCCAAACAATTTCCATAATTCACATGTGCTTAAACGAGCCATTGGAACATTAGTGAATGAATTCCTCTAGGGATTCTAGGGGAAAAGATCAATCAACAATTTGAAATAACGGATACGAGTGGAATTATAAATTGTTTGGCGCCCTTTGTATGAATTTGAATTGAAATTCAAATATTTCTTCAATTTCTAGTGATTTCTAGCTAGTGGTTTACATTCTGGAAATAAATTGAATCCAATGATCGATGAATCTGATGCCATTAATATGAAAATTATACATTTAGACACATTCCTTACTGTTGAACGTCATACACAATACGACGGGCGACAGGTGCTTTTCCTGTCGATGGTTTATTTGTGACATATTTCATATTTCATATTTTCATATTTCAAAACGCAATATGGTCTTTAGTCAATGCATCGCACTAGAGAAAACACAACTCAATATTCGATATTCGATATTAAATCTCTATACAGCTAGCTCAAAATGTGTCTACGTCACCATTTCCTCGTGTGCGCTAAACGTCATCTTCAGCTATAGAATGCGTATTTTCAGGCTCATTGAGTTTTAGGTCGATGTTCAGTCGCGGTCGGGGCTTAACCATCAATCCACCCCAAATCACCGTGCAGTCAATTTCCTGAGTACCGACTAGATCAAGAGTTCTAATGGGGGATTATCTGGCGGTAAACATCCCGGTGGCCATCAGTATGAGATGCTAATCAACGTGACCATCAACAGTTCTGAAATAAAAATATACATTATGTTCTTGCTTTGCTAAATACACGAGATGCAGGTTTTTATCAATTAGCAGAGATAGATAACGTATGAATCTTTCACGAAATTGCTTTGGTATAACTATTCTACTAACCTGTTTGTGGTTTCAATATGAGTAGAATAACATGTTTATGTATATTTCAATTGTTTTTCTTTTTTAAGTATATCTATTTCATAATAATTTGAAAATTTAGCCATTTCGTCTATAAACATAAAATTGTTTTCTCGTTTAATGATAGTGATCTTATTTCTATAGCACCCTTTTCACTGTTATACAATAAAGAAGTTTCCAGTTTCTAGGCGCCATTTTGTGGCGGTCCCTCGAGGTCCCCATTGTTGCGATGATTTGCGCTCATTTTTAAAACATAAGTTTAGATTGAATATCATATAGTTCTGCATCCCCTTGCTCGACGAAATCAATTTATACACCATTTTAAAGGAAATAAAATGCAGATATTTGCTGGCGATTCTTGGAATTTTTGAACGCAACAATTGAGAACAGTGACGATGTGAAACCAAGGACCGCATATCTTAACCGTGCGTAAAAGAAACCGCAATATCTATTAATTTTGAAATATCTAAGTATCTCTTGAAGCTATATTTCCAATTTTCACAGAGGTTAAAGAGGGTAATTTGCAGTTTAAGCCTGCGTTAAAATCTTTTGAATATCTTTCCTGACGACTGATCTGTACCCGCTTGAATTTGAGATTACGCGCAAAAGGGGTCTCCCACTGCGCATTGCAATTTCACTGAACATTGAGATTTGCGACAAGAAATCTTTAAATGCAATTTGATTTCTTCACATTTTCCATGGGGATATTTTGAGATGATAATCCATATCTTGTTTGTACCGTATTTTGGCGGGGCAATTCGTTTAGCTGGTTTCGGGGTCCGGTTTGTCCCGCTATTGAAGTTTGAGTGACCCAGTTGAGGAATTGTCGTATACAGCCCGTCCAGCCTAGCGCCGATTTTGTGTTCGGTGAAATCAAACGCTTTAGAGTCGATGGTGAAATGTGCCAGTCAATTTAAACGCTTAGGACATATTTAACACATTTCCCTCTCTGGTAATCCCTCATTCTGGGATCATACGATGAATTTACTGAATCTCAACCTTCTTGCTGGAAAACATCGACCAGAAAACCTTACTGATATAAAATTCCAATATAATATTTAAAGGGGTTCATATCTGTCCCCCATTTGATATTCTGTTTTAGGGGGTCAACGTCCAGTTTGGCAACTTTCAGCTGCGCCACATATTCAAAAATATATAAAAACTTAGAATTTTTTTCTAGTGTCCAACCATGAGTGGTACATTCGGTTGAAACGCAAATTAGGTTCTCAACTAGGCCACATTTGCAACCAACACGGAAAGTCCCCACTCTTACAGGAAATCCTTTAATTTCCCAACGCTACAAAACTCAAATTCATCAAAGCACTCATAGTCCATTTTCAACCATACGAAAATAAAGGTAATATATAACCATCAGAAGCAATATTAATAATTACAAACCAGTATAAAATCTTATTTCTGCGATTTCTTTTCACAAATCTCAATGTTCAGTGAAATGGCGGCGCGCAGTGGGAGACCCCTTTTGCGCGTAATCTCAAACTCAAGCGGGTACAGATCAGTCGTCAGTAAAGATATTCAAAAAAATTAAACGCAGGCTTAAACTGCAAATAACCCTCTTTAACCTCTGTGAAAATTGGAAATACAGCTTTAAGAGATACTTAGATATTTTAAAATTAATAGATATTGCGATTTCTTTTACGCGCGGTTAAGATATGCGGTCCTTGGTTTCACATCGTCACTGTTCATCATTGTTGCGTTCAAAAATTCCAAGAATCGCCAGCAAATATTTGAATTTCATTTCCTTTAAAATGGTGTATAAATTGATTTCGTCAAGCAAGGGACTGCAGAACTATATGATATTCAATCTAAACTTATGTTTTAAAAATGAGCGCAAATTATCGCAACAATGGGGACCTCGAGGGACCGCCACAAAATGGCGCCTAGAAACTGGAAACTTCTTTAATAATTCTTTAATAATCAACGTTCCATTAAATTGGTATTATTACCCACAGCTTATTACTCAAACCATTTATCGGACATCTCTCCCTGGGGAGAAGTAACATACGAACAGCTGCTAGGCACTATTTTACTGTTGTTAAAAATGGACTAGATCAACCTACGCAATTGGTCTTTAAATATTACAATCACTTTTTGAGTTTGGTAGATTAGAACCAATTTTACGAAAGTGATATAGAATCTTTTTCGTTTCAAACAACATCTCCATGATAATATGCCTGGTACGAGGAGGAGTATGTATAGGCGTTGATATCGCAATGCAAACGAAGCAATCCGTGCACCGCCGAGCGACGGCAATTATGATTTGTTTATTGTGACAGTTTCCATGTTTACATCAAACAACTGAAGCGAAAGACGAAACGCACTTGGATTGATTAGTGGAATATAATGCGATGAAGTAAAAAATATGTATGGGAAACCTTCAGAACGTCGGCAGACGTTGGATCGCCGTGGATTAAACCGAAAATTCACAAGGAATCATCATTTTGTTATGTAACCCTAACCCTGACGAGACTACTAGCGCAATATGTCTCCTATAAACGTAATCGAAACGAAATTGCCGGAAAATTCAATTCATAAATCAAACGCGACATCTGTCTCGTAGTACGGCAGACTTCTGGGTATAGCGACCTATCTTTAATTGTGACGACTCGGTTTTATATGGAGCCTTTTCGATCGAGATAGTAGCTTATTTCTAGGCTATAACGTCACTAATGTCTCCGATGACTGATTAGAAACTAATTGAAGCGTAAACTCAGAATCAGCGGAGATCATTCTCTATCGTCCATTTGTATAAAGAGATCCGGTGATTAAATTTGGGGATTTCGTTGAACTCGGACTGAATCTCCTCCCAAAAATAGAAGCAGCCAGTCCAGATCTCGAGGGCAGTCATCAAGATTTCAGTTTATCAGAACAGAGAACTCTCATTTCCTTGAACGATTTATAGAATCACGGAAGAACGCCTACGTGCGCGAAACCTACTTTCTGCTGATTAGGCCAACGTCACGCTAGTTCCAAGAAACTGATTGCGCTTGTGACAATTTGAGTTCTAAAAAGAAAAACATAGAAAAACAACCAATTTGTTTCAAAGCAAGTTGCTCTATAAGTCGGATTTCGCCATCCCACCTGCGAAAAGAATTGTGTAGTTTATGCCCAAAAAATGACATCATAAAACGAGAATCAATATCCATGAGAAAGCCACATCTGATATTGCTAATGACAACTGATTTACTTGAAATGATGACCAGCGTAGATAGAATTGTGGGTCTTAGTATACTTCATTTTTGTAGGTGTTAAAACATTATTTCTTAAGACACGCATAGGATTAACTAACGACCACCTTACGCACCAATTCCACACATTCAGACCTAAGTCATTTACGTCAGTCGTAAGATCTATTTATTTCTTCATTTTGTCTTCTAGCGGCCAAATGTCTTTGTAAGTATGAAGTTCGTTTGAACGGTTTTGGTGAGACCATTAGACTTTGATGGGCAAGCCGAGCTTGGATAATGGGTTACATAATCAGATTCCTAACGTCGGCAACAATTTTCGTCAGAAAATGATCTGATTTTCTTGTCTACGTTCCCTTGTCTTAGATAGAATCTGTCTTCTGGTGACAGATTTGATATACGTATAACCGAATTACCTTTACGGAACGCAGTATAAGTCCAAAGCATCAACTGATATATGAAATACACTCGACATATATGAATTGTCTGAAATGCTCCTTTCCTATCCTTATTTTTCATCTAAAGCTATCAATAAGTCCAACTAACGCTCTTCACGGTTTAGGCTAATACTAACAAAATATCCTCATTTAATAATCATTAATTCAAAAACTATATCATGATCGAAACACGGTAATAATACAAGAGGTAGAAATCTAAAAGGTAAAATGCCAGCGGTAGAAATGCCAGAAGAAAATATGCACATTCGATTGTAGATTTGATATATCATCTGACTTTTTGATCTAGAATCGGACAAAATATCCATCAACGATAAGCAATGATTGTGTGAAAGGAATAAATGACTGTGCATTTAATCCTAATTTTGTATTTTCTAGAATATGTTATATCTAAACGGTGCATCCAATGTGTAAAATCTTATAGTATGTCATCTAGTGTAAATGAGAATATCTATCCAATGCACTGAACTCTCATGTTCACTTAATTTTCGGCATATTTCCTTCTGGCATTTTTACCTCTGGTGTTACTATTTGGATTCCCGTGACACAGGCTTTGGGTTCTGTTGGTGATGGGGCTGTCTCGGTGATGGCTATAATACCCCAGGAGGACATATTGGAATAGTATACTTGATAAATGAAAAACCTCATAAAAATCGTTTCAATGCATAAGATATCTGAAAGTCAAGAATCGTGAATAATTTCATTTCCCCTTGTCTAAACAATAATGATAACTCGATATCTTTTTTCCAGACTGAGAGCGAACCTGATGTTGACAGTAGCTACCATCTTATTGCCAACTTGTATGTTTCTGCTGTCTTTCTGTGGGAGTATAGGTGTATTAGCGGCTGTCCTTGCTGTCATGGGTCTCAATATGGGATGTATAGACTGCCTGGCTAATCTGCTAATGATAAAACTTTATGGGGAATTTGTCACGCCTTTCTTACAAGTAAGCAAAATAATTTGCATGTTTGCTTACTCTGATGGCTAGGAAAACATAAACACTCGAAATTGTAGAAATTAGTACAAATAGTACAAATACCGCGGCAATTTACTGCTTGATAGAATAAAAGCAACTACAAGATTCTGGATACAGATGATTGTTCGTTCATATTGCGTCAATAAACCGACGTAAAATAATAAGTGAATATCAACTAACTGTCTTCTAATCTAAGACTCCTTGCATTGTTTTGATTAGTATCAGCCAATTTTTTATTCGATGAACTCTATCAACTTTGATTTTTTTAGGCAATGCATTTCTGTTATGGGCTTGGTGCTTTTGTTAGTCCTATGATTGCGGAGCCGTTTCTATTGAACGAAGATTGTTCAACGTTTATCGGAAACATCACGATGGCTGAATCTCCAGATACACCAAAACTTCAAGCTCTAGCTGTCAACGTCACATTAGTTAAAGAAGAGCTATTCGAAGCTCAGATAGAAACTCATGTCAAATACGCGTTTTGGATAATGGCTCTTCTACAAGTAAGTTTCCCTCTTATTGCTATAGATAAAGTTATAGATGTCATTTTTTGTTACTGTTTGTTTCAAAAGGATGCATATATTTAAAATCGAGTTAACTAATTCAGCTTGCAGTACTGAAACAATATCGTAATCGCATTTCCAGGTGCCTATACCACTTTTGGCGACGTATATCGCGTACCGAACACGTAATGACCACGGTAATCTAGTCGAGCCTGATGAAGATGCAACCGAGGAGAAAGATGGATACGATGATATTGACAAGAGTAAGCAAAGCTCCCGTAAAGGTTAGTTATTACCATGATGGTTTGGTTTGGGGCGGTTCAGCTGATTTGAATCGTCGTCCATGCAGCACTTCGCGTTTAACCATTTCAAACACCGTCGTTGGTGTCTCGACTGAATAACCTTAAAACATTTTAAAGCAAAGCTCTTCAATTGCAAAACCAGCAGCAATGATACATATTTTATTCAATCAATTCAGGTGAAATCCAGAGAAATAAATGAAATAAATAAATTTTGTCAATACATCATATTTTTGCCACTTAACAAAATTGCCACTAAATTGTAGGTGCTAATAGCACTGTACTGCGTGATGGTACGATAACCGCACTCAAACGTGGTGAACAAATGATAAGATAAAAAACCCACTATTTAAAAATTAAAAGAACACTAGAGATCATCGTCGACGATGATCTCTAGTGTGAGATCGAAACGTCGTGTTCTTATATTTTAGATTGTTTCAATAAATAAATTCTCGATTTTAGATTTCTTTTAATTTTTAAATAGTGGGTTTTTATCTTATCTACTGCGTGATATGTCAGGTGATTAAAGGATGATTGTGAAACGTTTCTGGCACATTTTCATTTCATTCTCTTGTTCAGATGGGGCTGGTAGATTTGGTCAGTGGATGTGGGAACAACAAGAATATCTTCACCAGAACAAAAACAGGTGCTGTGCATCAAGTAGATCGCAAGTCATCACAATCACGATATTCAGCGGAATATTATTGTTCCTATTCGATGGTCTACAAGTGAGTAATCTATTTTAGCTTTATTCATTAAATCTTTTCTTTATTCTAAGCATTATTCTGAACATGTCGTATTGTCTTGTTCGAGACAAGAACATTATTTTGACAAATCGATGAACCGATGTGAATTATATATTGATATGTATTTTTCTTCCGATCGTTTCCAGTCAGCATTTGGTGGTTATGTGTACACATATGGTTTGAAGAGCATTGCTGGTATGCAGCGAACCGAAGGAGCCTATCTAAATGCGGCCTATTGGGTAAAATAAAAAATCACCAACGTCTGAATTTGTTAAGAGAGAGCATTCAAAAATAGATTGCCCCGCCCCCTTAATCCTGGTTATGCATACAAAACTGTACTTCGTATTGTCTTACACACATTATGCTTTTTCTGTTCAGGGTGCATTTGCTTTAGGGCGCCTCTTCGCTGTTTTTGTCGCTACTAAAGTCGCTCCTGGTTGCATGCTGCTAGGTAACATTGTAAGTATGCGGCCATTAAATGGCCCCCGGTCCCTCTATCACTGCGGGATAGTGTTCGTTGAAGATTCGCAATTAAATGGCCCATCTAGATGAAATCTGATTCGGGCTGTATATATTTTTTTGTATTTACAGATAGGTTGTATAGGATCTATGGCGCTGATGTTAGCTTTACGTCACGACCACGCAGCCTTGTATGTTGGAACATGCGCATTCGGCATGTTTTTAAGTAGTATAACACCAACCGCCCTTGCTTTAGCTGAACAATATATCGACGTCACATGTAAATATTGTTCTCCAATTTGTTCCTCTATGATTCGATTCTAAAATTGTTGCAAATTTTCCAATTTCATCTCCGATCCCAGTGAATATTCTAACATCAAAACACATTATTCTACAGCTACCATAACAGCGTACATCGTAACTATAGCCGCTATGGGAGAAATGGTGTTTCCAGTCGTTGTTGGAAATGTAAGATATTCTATAGTTTGTCAGTCGTTGTCAACATCCAGCATACATTTGGCACTGTAGGAAAGAGCTACTGACAATGATTGATCATTCGTATTCATTTGCTGAAACTTTGTTAATAACGTGATGTCTACTATTATTCAAATTGCCTTGAATTGTTGTTTCAGATATTTGTTTCGTTGGGTCCCGTTAGTTTTTTAGTCTTTGGAAACATCATGTGCATATCTTCCCTGTTGGTGTTCATACCAATTACGATTATCGGACGCCAAACGCCGAAACAGCGTAAGAAACCCTTTCGTTATACATACATATATAATATTAAGATTATTCAATCTCGTGAATTGTTCAATGTACGCCAAGCAATGCATGATAAGTATATATGCCTTTGACAGCCATCTTGGATTTTTTTAAATTCCTGAAATAGCAAGAAGGATCCAAGATCGGCTTCCGAAGCAATGCATGATCTCATGATATAATGTTTGTAAGAATTTTTCAAATGTGTGATTTATACCTCTCAGTTTGAAGTGTTTTGCATTCGGGTTTGCTAGTCTGCTTTATTCATTTATATATGTATGATATATGTATGATATATGTATATATACACACAAATTGAAAAAAATACGGATAAACCCTATATCTAAAACTGTGGATCTTACATATGAACATGAACAATATCTTTATTTAGACATTAATCGTTTGTGCTTTACTCATATAAACTTATATTTTCAAGGCATATAAGCATTTTCAAAATAATAGCGATTTGTACTCGATACTCCTCACTTTCAGTGTCTGTGCAGAATGGGCATCATTTTAAACTTCCACCACATCTGCAAGACAGGGAATCCAGCCCTAGTCACCCAGGGTGTGATACTAATAACATCGATAAAGACGTGAACAACGATAAAAGCGGGGAAAACGATGATTCGGTAACAGATACTGGCGAGGGAAAAGATAAATCTCAGTAGTTACCCGTCTCCAAAGGTTTGAAACGTATTTGACAGTGACAGATGTTTCTGCATGGGCGTCGTCTCTAAAACAGTGTTAGCTGTAGACAATGATCTCATCTTCATATGGTTATATTTATTATGAGAATCTAAAGTGATAATTGATAATCATGATAGATCTATATAATCGTGTATCGCCTTGTTATAGGCCTATACAATTTACAATTTGAGTCATTGTCTTAATCGTGCTAAACCATGTTTCCTGATACGCTGCCAGATTAAACATGCATCATTATGTCGATCTATATGGGAAAGATTTGTAAGTTGACATAAAGGATGCAATTTCAAACTACATCAAACTAACTACCCGCACTTCGTGGTCCCTTAACCTTAGTAACTGTCCCCAAGGTGAACCTTTCCACTATCTGCCTGCCTTATCTCTAGGTGGAAGAATTTTTGATTTTCCGTGTACACATAACTTTTTAGAAAGATAATCTTGTTTGTATTCTCATACACATCCTGTAATCTGTAACGAAGGAAAAATCTATCTTCAAACCGAAGGCCGTAGAGACGTGCGTATTCATGATTTGTCAACGGTGAAATAAAATTTCGAAATATCAAACTGCTGACCCTATATTTAAGGTCATCTTTGTATTTATTTAGGTACAAATTCCTTCACCCTCGTGATCATCGATAGCGAGTGGTTATTTTTCTATGAAATACGTCTCTTGCTCTTCGGTCTTTGAGAATATGTCAAACAAGCGTTTCTTTTGTGTCTGTGGGTCGATTTTCCTTACAGCTTTTCAGTCGTGGGAAAAATACTCTTTGTTTTTAAACATCTTTTATCTTAATTCTTTACCATCTCTAGGATACTGACTGAAGAGCCAGCTAGTAGCTTTCACCCCCGTCCAATGAAATAAAGGATGCATTTTCTTTCATTTTCAGTCGGTCGACCGAGCTCTTTCATTTGGTGCCAAAGTATCGCTATGAAGAAGCTACAAAATGAGAGCACCGTGCCAACTACGATTAAATATTATTCCCGTATGTCCGAAAGTAACAGCAGCATCGAGATGGTCGGTCAAGACGTCGAAGAAGAAGATGAACTGACGACAAAGTGATTAGACTTTAATAGATATTAAACAACTCGTTGCTTACTAATAGCTTCGAATTAAAGACGAACGAGAAATAAAAAAATCGAATATATCATACATTCTCCTGCTGTGAGATTGATTCATCATAGAAGAATTAGAGTCAAGTAAATACTTACAAGAAATTACAAGAAATATTTCGTTGAAGGCGATAATATATTTAATGTATATCATTCGTAGATTCCTCAATCTGCGATTATTTATGCAATATTAAACAGCCAGTATAGTTGTAGCCTACTGATCAATTTCATTTCTGGTGATTTAAACATATACGTATATTATATATGTATATATATATATATATATATATATGTGGTTGATTGAGATGTGTACTTTACGTTATGTGGTATTTTGTGAGATTGCCTCGTGCGCCTCTGTAGTTATATAAATGAATAAATAAAAAAACTTTAAACATAGACATATCTGCATGAAATGGTAACATATAAAATGTACATAGTCACATAATTAGATCGGTATTAATGAATGGAAAGACAATTCAACGATAAAATTGAATTTCCATGAACCATGTCACTGTATGATAAGCTTGTCCGTTGTGAACGTAATGGAATAATGTCGATCAATGATAAAAAGTGGCCTATCTTGTCAGCGTTATTTTTCATAATTTTGTTGGTTTAATAAGTAACTAAAATGATTTGTACCATGTACGTTGCCTTTCCGAATATGTCGTCTACAGTATTGTAAAGTGGTATTATAGTTTGCGTTATGTTGCAAGGCGTCGTTCTCTGTAAATCTGTAATATGTCAAACGTCATCTCAAAATATGTAAATTTGAAAGAAATATTGTAATATCGAATGGAATATATCAGATCAACCCATTTGGTACTTTAGATCGATTTTAGACTTTAAGAACTTTTAAATACGCTTGATTTGAGTGTCGAGTTAGAACTCTGCATATTATTTAGGTTTTATCATTTTTCAGGAATAATGTTCTTGAAATAATATAAACATGTGATTTATGGAAATTGTGAAATTAGTCGATAACTGTTTATTGTTGAACACTGGTAAAGTTCTTAAGTATATTTATTTAAATATACGATGTTATTTTCATTAATCATTTTAATGACTGTGTTTTATTAACAAAACCAGTTTGGTTGAATAAATAATTTATTTAAAGATTCCATGCAATGTTCGAGTGTTTTTTCGTACGCGAGATAACGTATTTTGCTTTGTCGATGAGGATAACGAGGTAAAACTAGGTGGCGGACCGCTACTAACATGCGCGGATTCATCTACCAAGTAGAGACTTTACGGAGCCTCCGAAATCCAGCCACACAATAACAATCATGCCTGTAGATGTCACAAATGATGTATGTAGGCATAATAGGACATATTTCAATTGTGGAAATAGCCTTAAAAATTCCCAAACATAGCAGATTGTATTAGATCTATATGGAACAAAATAAAACTAGCAAAACAAACAAAAGATGTCCCATATAAAACTTTTCGTTACTATTTAGTGCCGTTGTTCAGATGGCAGTGTTGATTGTGGATGAATAATTACTTAAATGTTTATTATCGTCATCATTTTGCAATTACACAAAATGAAGGATTTATTGCAGCAACACTTGCATTAGAGAAAGACGTATGAAATATCCGACAGTTATACGCGGAAATCGTTGGAAGGAGCTCTGAACAGCAACAATCGTAAAATCTGCCCACATAACGCGTCGAATATTTCAGCTTTCCGACACATCGAAATTCTTTCCTTTGAAGATGATCCAGCTTCAAAGGCATATTGCGCTAATTACTTTCTGGTAAAGATATACGACGAAATTAGATGACAGGACATTCATTCGTTTTTCGCCTGTCGTGTCGTTACCTTCGAAGTAAATGACGTGAACGCACGTTGCAGACGAATTCTATGCGTCGTTCAGAATGTTCGTATCTAAGCAGTGAGTTCGAGTTTAATTCGTTGCTTGTTCTTCGCTTCGGTCTACAGCAGTTTTAGCGTAGATTAGAAAAGAGACTACGTATCTAACTAAAGTGGTGATAAATCTAAAAAAACGAGGAGAGGAGCATCGAATATGGCCGTGGCTTCGTATCTAGTTTTATCCTATATTCTAGCTGCTTTTTTAATCAAGGTAAGCTGTTTTACGTTATGGACAACTTAATAATTGAAACTTGTATATTATAAATTCAAAGCGCAGGGCCCAGATATACAGCGTTGAAAGTTACGTTTGACGCTAACTCTTAAATAAATACATGAAAGGAAAAATATTACATGAATTAATTCCAGACTCCATCTTACTAATTAAGGAACTGGCTCCGAAATCTAATTCAAATTCTAAGCCTAACTATTAAGTTGCTAATTTGCATTGTAGTAACAAGAAGCTATCGTAGATTTGCTCCCAGATTGATAAATTTAATATTATAGTACACTCGTAGGGTAGTAATATTTAATCAAGGGAGTGACCACTTTTGCTGATTTTCCGACTGGCATTTTATAACGGGTTTTTCGGCGAAGCATTTTCACCAGATACCTAAATCGCACTTAAACAGCAAAATGATGTCGATCAAGCCGACATTAAAATGCTCCATGAACTGAACAAGAGACCGTGCAACGTGTATGTACACAATTGAATAAATAACGTATAGTAAAATATATATGCTATTGTATAGCGCTCGAGCTTTGAACAAGTTCGTTCTAGTTGTCTACGTGTATATATATCATATTTAAGACAAGCTCTGAAATAAAAAATGGGAATAAAGTTGGGGTTTTTTCTAGCTATAGTCTGAACATAAATCGTGCGGAGGAGCGAGAAAATAATGCATCGTCGTCGATTACATCTGCATCATAAATCCATTGCATGAAGCAATTGGTCACGATCTCGTGTTTTTCGCAACACGACGCGTTATTCAATTACGCCCGTGTACTATTTATAAAGTACTGTATTCAATCCAGTTTAATGTCGAATATGAACGCCTCAGGCACAATCTCGTTCAAGTCAGAATTTGCACTTAATACGGTAGTAATAGTACTATTTGCTATTCATAATAAGTTACGCTATGCCGTTAAAAACCAACGATGCAATCGACAAAAAGGTCTAATATATATTAGTATACCCACACTATTCCCGCTGCGAGTAACGTAACATTTCATCAATTACCTAATGGATCGCGCCAATGTTTATCATAAGGTGTCTCTCAATACGGACCATCTTATCTGAAACCTTTTTAATATTTGATTCGCGATTTGAAGTTCTGAAATTCTCGCCCATGCGGTGTGACATCTGTGGTTAGGCTGATAAGACACTAAAGCGACATGACATGAACATTGTAATCAAAGTGATTGATGATAAATCTCTTTATTCCTTTTAAGCCCGCTAATACGGATGACTGTGGTCCCACTGTGGTGTTGCCACAGATACTGGTTCTAACGTTGGACAAAATGGAAGTCGGCGGCAGGGCGTCTATAGACCTTCGTTTCCAGACTAATGCTGACAGCGTAACCGTGCAGTGGTATCGCCAAGCTCGACTGCATCGCAAGCCGAAGCTGTCTTATCGCGTTGTAGATCTCGGTATGATGAATCAAATTCAAATGATGATATGAAGTGAATCCCGATGATTTTGTTTTTTTCTTAAGTTTCGGGAAATGTTTTGATGAAAAAGAAGATCCCCATAAAAACGTGTGATTATTTGTATTTATTTCTAGATCGAGCCGTGCAAACTGTTTTGACGAAAATCGCCGACAAATATCATTTCATGGGATACATGTACAATGTCGGGAGGCGGGATAAGGAGGCGACGCGAATCTCGATATTTGCATCTGGATGTTATAGTTTCCAGGTAGATTTATCTGTAACATTAAGTCCCTTACTAGTCGGAAGGCAGGATCCAATACTTGTTCGAACTGCGTCACCTCGGGTGCAAAGATTCAAAACCCACGATTACGGCAAAAAAGCTAGTTTGGTTGTGGAATTCTCGATCAACGATCCATCCTCAATGGCCATTTCGGGCCTAGTATCTAAATGGAAGCCTTTAGTTTTGCGACGGCGATTATCACATCAGAACATCAACCAAGCAGCTACTGTTACTGTACCACCCGGTGCCGTTTCGGAAATCGGATCAACCAAATTGAATGCTACCGCTCGTGATGCATTTTCCCGGCTAAGGTTTGATCGGTTCTCCAGAGCAGACGAGGGTCTGTATTTTACGACGATTACAGATACGCGACTTAAACGTTACGGTTTAGATATAAATTATACTTTGTACGCCGAGGTAAATCTGAAAAAATCCCCAACCGCTGTCGAAGCTGTATATTTGGAGTCTTGTTCGGGGAACTACGATAAAAACACTCGGGTTTTGAAAATTAGAAAAGGCGCAGAGGATTGTATTTATTGTACAGCGATTGCGGGCGGAAAACCTGAAATAGCTTTGCAAAGGACTCGCGACAATCGGACAATCTGGTCTGACACTATATTGATACGTCGTGGAAATTCTTACTGGACAGCGCAGTTTCTCATCTTGGGAAACAAACGGTCTATTTCGTCGTACACGTGTTATGCTATCAAACGGGAAGTTAAAAAGACGATAACTTTTACAGTTGAATTCAAACACAAAAACAATATCAAAACTAAATCCATCTCAACTACCGGTACTACTATAGTACCAAATAACGCTGAGTACGCCGTACACAGTGGAATGGGAATATCTTCATTTGCGATGTACGAGTGTATTTTCTTATTGATAATCTTTTACTTTTTAACACAAATTTCGATTATAAAATAGACGTTTTTCATTCGATTTGATTTAACCACATCCCTGTTCGTGCTGAACCGTATATAACATAAGGCATTCCCTTGATATGAAAATGTTAGTTCCAATCGTGCCGGAGGTATCGTCCAAACCACCCGGACGATAACTGTTTGACTTACATAGCGACGTCATTCATGTGACCAGTCCCTTGATCCGGTGACATTGGCTTGTCTATAAGATACAATGATTTTCACGAATTTATCTGGAAGTCGTAACCTATCCTCTTGCAGTTTGTAGAACCATATTGCATTAAGAACATAAAACAAAACTATGCGTAACAAATCGATTGTTTTGTTGTTGTTTTTCAAGTTATTTTGGTGAAGCATGCGGGGGAATCAATCAGCTGGACACCAGGATTGAATGCTCTGACTATGTTAAAGGATGTCACATGAGATATTCGTGAATCTTTGCACACTTTGCAACCCATTTTCGAGCTGGTACGAAGGAAGTCGCTGGGGTGCGGTCACGTTTCGATCCGGCGTCCCCACCAGGTCCAGCACTGTTGTCCTCGCGCACGGCCCGAGCCAGTGTTAAAAAAGATTGATATTAAGAAATTTCTTGCTAAGTTATATGAAAATATATAATGTTAAAGATAGAGGCTACTGTAGATTTCTATCCGTAGGCTCACTGGTTAGCCGCACGTTCACGGTGAACCAACCTACATCGTACCATTGTACTATATCGGTATGTAAAGTCTGCAGAACAACGGCTCGAAACCAATTTTGATTTATCAATAAGTTAATACGGACGTAGAACTGAGTTCTATGTTACGGATTAGACTGTCTATACAACTCCATATTTTCTTAAATACGTCTTACATATGAATAACCATTTCGCCCTTACGTCCATATATAGTAATGAGTTTGGGTTTTTTGGAGACCTGTAGTGACAGATCTGCGTAGGCATCGTTCGACGACTTCCGATTTACTTGATTTAGGTCTGTCTGCAGAGTTTCCAGAGTCTCCAGAACCTGTCATGTCAGGGCCCAAGACCTGACATGACGTGGGACCTCAGGTGACAGGTTGATTCGCTAAAAATGAGAATCGTTATGACTGAACCGATGATAGGCGATTAGAAGACATGATAGGCGCGGATTTAGAACACATGAAAGCCGATGAGAACACAAAGAACATATCGTAGTGCTTTCTGAATATATTATTCAAAAACAGGCGGTACAACCAGGATAATCTAAGCTCATCTTGCTTTTGGCATCTTCATGTGTTCTTCAAACTTTTGAAACTTTTCCCGTTGAATTACAGACTCCCCTCTCCATCTCCTCTTCCCTATTGAATTCATCAGAATGCGTCACTTATTTTATATCATATCACATAATTTACCATCAAAGAAGGCCTCGGGCATCCACATGAATCAATCTATTTGTCGTTGAAACTACTTTTTGTTCAGAAGAATATGCGCCTTCACGTATATTCCGCCGTGCTTCACAGACGTGCGCGCCACAAGACTCGCTGCGATGTAATCTGTGAGCGTACTGTATATGAAAAACGTACCTCATGTGGTGGCCTTGTTAAAAGTTTTCCAGAAAACTGCATCTGATTCAACTGCCAGGGTTTGTAAATGATTCACGGACCGGCCGTGAAAAGCAGTGAATTTAATAGAAGGGCAGTGAAATGGGGGTGTTATTAAAACTATGCACTACTAAAACTAAGACCTATGCACTTAGAGGTGTAAGAACTATGCATGACTAAAACGAAGTCCGATGAGCTATTGCACTCATTAGAAATCATCACTAGGGGTGCTATCTGTGTATTCAACCACCTCAGCTAATTAGTGTAGGCAATACCAGATATAAACAAATGCATGTGAAACGTAAATTGGTCGGTTTTCTCTGGTGCATATAGTCTTTTTATTTAGTAGTGCTTCGTTTTAGTAACACTTGTTGCTTAACTCAACGAATGACAAATTTCAAAATCATATTTATTCTCATACAACAATTATACAAAATGCCAGGATTGCTCGAGGAATTAAAACGTAAGCTCCTCAAACACGTGGACTTTCAAAAAACAACTAGTCCAACCACCATAGGCGTATAAACTATAAATGAGTGTTTATACGCCCCTTGGTCCAAACATAGACTCTAAGACAAAAAAGTCTATGGCCCAACCATGGACTCAATTGTCCATGGCCCCCGCACTAAAACCAGAGATAAACCTGGCCAAATACTCTGGAAAGCGTAGGATTAATCAATCTGATTTACATTCTTAACATCAGTTTATTTTCACATATCAAATTATTAACTTTTAGCTATTTTCTCAAATTTTAATACATGTAGCAATTTTATTTCTATTACTCTGTATGAAATTGTACTAACTTTAAAATCACAAAAGTTACATGTAAGGTACTTATAAGTGTTTATATATGATACATTTCCACTACAGCTGATTCATACAATTTGCATCAATGGGAAAATACACAAAGAATTATAAATTTTGATCCATAAAACACCGAAAAAAGGACTAGTCTGAAAGTCTAAGATTATGAATTTGACAATTCATGAGGTCAATATAACCGACACTTTGTTATATTTCATGAAATATGAATCTATCATCATCAACTTTTCAAATGACATCGAGATTGAGGACATCTTAATTATCAAGAAACAAGAAAATTAATTTTAGAAAATTATTTGACGCCTGCGAAAAAAATGTATAATTTCTGGGCTAAGCTAATGTGGAATTGCAAATTTGAAATCGAAGTTTTAAGAAATTTGGGGAATGATGGGTAGATGATACAGCGGGTCTTCGACTCTAGTAGTGGTTTAAATTTTTTTATTGACAATTCTCAATAATTGATCGCGAACTTGCGACCGACTTCATTTACTTATGCCTCTAAGCTGGTCTGCAACTTCATTGCCTCCATGGTTGAAGAACGAGCTCTTCTGATGTCTGCTTCATCATGACTTCGAGCATATCGTGTGGCCTAGCCAGCCGGCCCGGGCCACGGGTTTGGCTGTCACTCGAAATCCTAGAGTCTTGAGTCTGGGTGGGTTGAAGTAGACATTGTCATTTAAAATAACATGCTTATGTTGTTCTGTATGAATTACCCGTGTGTCATGTATGTTGTATTAATTTATTTTAAAATTTGTATTTATTGAATTTGGGAATTTTATCCCGAAATTTCAATGTAATAAGGATCAATAAAGAATTGAATTGAATTGTCACCTAATACACATGCCATCAGAGGACGCGGAGCCGTATATGATAGCTATGCTATTATAAATTGCTAATCTCACGAAACCTGCATACTCCTAATATCAAACATATTTTCTAAAACGTTTGAATATTGAAATTATATGTTTACACATTTTCATATTGACCGCTTTTAGCCGCTGATGAAATTCACGCCGGCCCTACACACATCGTAGATAGCTTCGTCATTCCACCGGCATGCCCACGTCAGGGTCTGACTTTTATATCAGACTTCCAAATCGTGTATACATCCGCCATTTAACCGAATAATCCGATTTACTTATCATTTCTATTTATGCCTGCCCCTTCTGATATAATCATACATCCTTTACTATTACAATACGTCTTCTAATGATATTCAATGCAATATAACATTTCGACGTTCAAATATAGGTCATTATATAATCACAGGAAGCCATTCTACATCTATGTCAATAATATTTTGCCAGATAGCTTGTTTGTGTACACATAGACCTGTGACGTTTTGCACATCGATTTACGGCTGTCGTTTGTAAAATGACGCTGAATGGTTAACATTGTTTAGGTTTCATAATGGTAACGTTTTATAAGGCGTCAAAAAACATTAAACCTACAAATTCACTCACTCTGGAAAGCGTAAGGTTAACTAATTAATCCTAATTATTACTAGAAAACTAAAAACATTGCCAAATTTTCCTCGTCTTTAAGAGATTTCTTCAAACATTATTAACTACTTTTTCACAAATTTTACATTTGAAACAAAGCAGGGTCTGATTTAAGCACTAGTCCAATTGCCCGGGACAAGTATATTTTCATTAGGGCATGAAGGTTATTATAATCACTCATCCACCGGGCTTGTGTAATTCTATGTCTCAAAGCTTTTATCCCACTCGATGCAAGGGATTATTGTGTCACAATCGGACTATTCATGTAGAGCAAGTTGATTTTTGAGGGGGCAAGTGATATTACATACCGGTATATGCTTGCCCTAAGGTCAAGTGGCATTTATTCCTCAGATCGAAGCCTGCATACTATTAAAAAGGTTTTTCTTCGTCACAATTTAAGATAAATCAAGTATCTTCAAATAAATATGGTTTGATTGACGAAGCTTCGGTAACTTCTTAATTGTTTTTTATTTAACTTGATAGTAGATATAAATACAACTCTTTATAAAGATCAGAAATTCTTCTTGTCCAGATATTACAGGCCCCACACGGACGCGGTTAAACTGATAATCAAAACAAAGCTAGGACAATTATTCTATGCTCTCGCTATTTTCGACAGGGCCTTGATTAGATCAGTATTTTGTGAACCACTGAAAAGCACCAAAGTGAAATTTTTGCTATAAAACTTAGGCCTAACTGAAAAGTTTTAACATGAATGATGAAAATGTACATCGTTTTATTCACGCAACAATAATATCTTAACCGAGGAATCGTCATGCAAGTTCCTAATTTACAAACACGTGAACTGTGTTACAATAAGTCTCCAACATAAAAGCTAACATTAAAACTAGAGATGAGAAACTCAGATTCACTCTGGAACTCTTTAGTATCAATTAATCATTACTTTCACTGGAAAACTAGAATTTTGCCAACTTTGCCTTGTCTTAAAGATTTCCAAACACCTTGACATTACATACTAAGTATTCTGACGTTTTTCCTGGCAGCTTCAACATAATTATACAATCGGTAACTAATCAATAACATCAATAACTTAAGTTTATAGCTGTTTTAAATTCTTTCTAAAAAGTAAAATGTATGTACCACATTTTAGATAGTAAGTCTACCCATGTATAACAATAAACAGTCACAGCAGTGATTGAGCGCGGCTAGTTGAAAGGACGGGTCGATCTTTGATCACAGTTATTCAAAGCATTCTATCATATCAGTTATTTTTTAAAATGTTTTCGATTTAGTAAAGGTTTATGGTTATTTGTTTCGTTCATTACAATAACTGAGTAGATAGAATGCTTTGAATAACAACAGAAAAGATCTCGGGTTTTCGCTATACTTAGGGAAGGTTGTTCGATAAATGAAGAACCTTGTTGATAAATATTTGAAAAAATGCCTTTTCATGTAAATAGAATATTAATTTGTTGTTTGTTTGTATGTTTGTTTGTATTGTTGTTTATTCTGTTCATTATTTATTGGTTTTTTCTTATTTTTTAGAATTAATTTATGTACTTGTAGTTTGTAGTTATGTATTATTTATACTCCTCTATTTACAACTGCAGGCATTTTTTCACTGTAAAGTTCTGGGCCCATTTTAAGAAAGCGCTACTGATTCACTGCCACTCCTTAATAATCATTATACACCCAATTTGAAGCTAAGTGATTATTCACGAGAGCCATCTCGTGATATGGATTTACCCATTACAATAAAAGAAGTTCAAACAGCTATAAACAATGTTAAAACGTTAAAAATTAGTCCTAGCTATAACTTTATGCCTTGTTATTCCTAGCTATACCTCTCAAATGTAAATAATGGTCTCCTTTCAGATAAAGCTTTAGTTTTCAAGTACGTA
The DNA here is from genome assembly GCF_964204645.1 of Tubulanus polymorphus. Lineage (NCBI taxonomy): Eukaryota > Metazoa > Nemertea > Palaeonemertea > Tubulaniformes > Tubulanidae > Tubulanus > Tubulanus polymorphus. The sequence continues at coordinate 6,643,201 of NC_134027.1, read as the reverse complement.
GATATGATCATCAAACAGATTGATGGAGGCTTAAATCGAAATCTACGATTCGTTTCAAATTTTTCAAATTGGTTACCTTCGAAAATATCAATGCCATCAAATTTGTAAATCTACAATTCAGCAAATAGTTAATATTTGTACAACACTGGTCTAATGTTATGTTCTGTTTCCTAACTATGTGATATGTACGCGGACAAATAGCCACAGTTGACTATGTTTAACTATGGTAAGTTGGAAGATTAAACTCACAATTCATGTTGAAACTATATCTCAGTTTAGGAGTTAACTCAACAGACCTACGAGTCAAAACTAGGCACTCAACACAACCATTTACCCCTAGTGACTAACTTAACTAGACTTATCTATCAACCATGGATCGAAGACCAATATCTTGAATTAATGGAGCTTAGCTTTTATTAGACTCTCACATTGCATAAACATTATCAAATACTTTCCTCGAAAACACTATATCATCCATCAGACTGGTTTGAAAAAGGTGATAAGCAAAAAATCAATACTTTACTACAGAAGTACGCTATTGTCTTCGCCGCTCCTGGATTTCAGTGTTTATAACATGCACTATTATCTATGCTGCTCCTAATAAGATACACTATAGTCTTTGCTGCTTTTAAAACAGTGTTTATCCTGAATCAGTGTTTATGAGATAATTCATTAGCTTTGTCGCTTGAATCAGTGTGTATAAGATTCACTATTGTCTCTGCTGCTCCTGATATTTAATGTTTTATAGAAATCAACCGCCGATTGTCGAATCCATCATTGAGTGATTAATCCATAACTGGTTCCTCAACTTTTCATCTGGACTTCTGCAGTTTTCATCAGCAAATGGGTCGATCAGTATTCATCTACTTGTGAGTGTCTTCTTCAGACAATAATAATTCCCCCAATTTTTCCGAGATGTAGTTTGGCTGAAACAAAGTGAAGAAAGCAAAACATTTCAGACAGATTTATCATAATTTACGTGTCATTTCAAATTACAAGCCACCCTGTTTTACACAAAGTAAAATTCATTGACGTCAATTGCTGAGTTAAACCCCAATAATTAATTGCAGTAGGTGGGACTAGTTCATCACTGTTTAAGACTAGTGAAGATAAAAGTTCAGCCATGTGGACCGGTAAATAGATTTTGATGATAGCCACTTATGAAATGATATTCATATGAGGACTGAAATTTCTATATACAGGTAATTACATGTATATCAACTTACCTTTAAAGATTGCTGGGTTAAGTTCTGGCCTTTTCTGTGCACCGTTCCAGTTTGTAGATTTTGGACGAGTAGTTGATCTCAAACTGGATTTTTCTCATAGTTGAAATTTAGCTGCAATGATTAAAAGTAGATATCCTGTAATGACAAAATGTTTCATTTAGAATTTATCGAAATAATTTCATGTATATCAAGTTACCTTTAATGATTGCTTGGTTATCGGTGATAATCCTATTAGTTGGTTAGTTAGTTGGCCTATCTGTGCATTGTTCCAGTTGGTCGATTTTGGAGGAGTAGTTGATCTCAAACTGGGTTTTTCTCATAACTGAAATTTAGCTGCAATGATTAAAAGAAGATATCCTGTAATGACAAAATATTTCATTTAGAATTTATCGAAATAATTTCATGTATATCAAGTTACCTTTAATGATTGCTTGGTTCGTAATCGGCGTGGATCATCTTAAGTATGTTTGTTGATAAGTTGGATTCTAGTTGGCCTCATCTGTGTGCTGTTCCGTTTGGTCGATTTTAGATGAGTAGTTGATCTCAAACTGGGTTTTTCTCATAGTTGAAATTCAGCTGCAATGATTAAAAGAAGATATCCTGTAATGAAAAAATATTTCATTTAGAATTTATCGAAATAATTCCATGTCTATCAAGTTACCTTTTATGATTGCTTGGTTTGTTATCAGAGATTATCCTATTAGTTGGTTAGTTAGTTGGCCTCATCTGTGCACTGTTCCAGTTAGTCGATTTTGGACGAGTAGTTGATCTCAAACTGGGTTTTTCTCATAGTTGAAATTTAGCTACAATGATTAAAAGTAGATATCCTGTAATGACAAAATATTTCATTTAGAATTTATCGAAATAATTTCATGTATATCAAGTTACCTTTTATGATTGCTTGGTTCGTAATCGGCGTGGATCATCTTAAGTTTGTTTGTTGATAAATTGGATTCTAGTTGGCCTCATCTTACATTTCAAGTTTGCTGGGTTCAGTATCGGTTAGAACAATTGGTTGATGCATTTGATTCAAGCTTGGATTGTTCAGTGGGCGGAGCTTATCTGTAGATATTTGATAAGTCGTTGATTTAAAGCTGGGCAGTTTCATATAGATAGGATTTAGCTGAAATGAGCAAAGATATCCTGTAATGACAAAATATTTCATTTAGAATTTATCGACATAATTCCACATATATCAAGTTACCTTTTATGATTGCTGGTTTCATAATCGGCGATTATCTTATTAATTGGTTAGTAAGTTGGCCTCATCTGTGCACTGTTCCAGTTAGTCGATTTTGGACGAGTAGTTGATCTGAAACTGGGTTTTTCTCATAGTTGAAATTTAGCTGCAATGATTAAAAGAAGATATCCTGTAATGAAAAAATATTTCATTTAGAATTTATCGAAATAATTCCATGTATATCAAGTTACCTTTTATGATTGCTTGGTAATCGGCGATTATCCTATTAGTTGGTTAGTTAGTTGGCCTCATCTGTGCACTGTTCCAGTTGGTCGATTTTAGACGAGTAGTTGATCTCAAACTGGGTTTTTCTCATAGTTGAAATTTAGCTGCAATGATTAAAAGAAGATATCCTGTAATGAAAAAATATTTCATTTAGAATTTATCGAAATAATTCCATGTATATCAAGTTACCTTTTATGATTGCTTGGTAATCGGCGATTATCCTATTAGTTGGTTAGTTAGTTGGCCTCATCTGTGCACTGTTCCAGTTGGTCGATTTTAGACGAGTAGTTGATCTCAAACTGGGTTTTTCTCATAGTTGAAATTTAGCTGCAATGATTAAAAGAAGATATCCTGTAATGACAAAATATTTCATTTAGAATTTATCATAATAATTTCCATAAATGATATACCTAGAATAGCCTACTCGGTTATATTCGTAACACCGAACATATTATAAGCGAACATACGATACCTAGTCGAATGAAATGCTCGCCATTTTGTTTTGGGTTCCACATTGGGTTTTCCCAATGGGGCTTTCCCAATTACATCAGAAGTTCCCGGAATTTCCGGTATATCAAACAAACAGCCAATCACATTCAATGTAGTTCAGGTAATGAGGTCAACTCAGATAAATAGAAACTAGAAAATTTTGGGGGTTTATAAAGTAGAAGTTGAATGAAAAGGTTCTACTGCCGGGTTGAATACACGCCAGTAGCCAGCTAAACAATATCGTGGAACTTTAATAAGGCCATAAAAAAAAATTTCTTACCATGGATATGGTTAATCTTAAGTTACATAAAACAAGTTTTGAAGCGAGACCTCACACGGCAGCTCGCGCCATTTTGCAGAGCGTCTCTAGACCTGTGGTGACAGGTCTGCATTATTAAACTGATGAAATGAAGGAAAACTTTAATTTTTTTGGTCTCATTATAGTAATGAGTATAATATATATTGCTTACCATAGATAGATTAAATCTTAAGTTACTGTAAAGCAATAATTTTGAAGCGAGACCTCACACGGCAGCTCGCGCCATTTTGCAGAATTTCTCGCGACCTGTGGTGACAGGTCTGCATTAAAACTGATATAAATAGAAAGAAAAATTTCAAATTTGCTTTAAATTGATGAGTTGATTTAAAATCAGTCTCTATATTGCATTCGGCTCTTTTACATGAACATCAATGAATATAAATAGTGAGACTTCGGGACAGTGAGGAGTGATGCCGGCGCACTGTGATAGTGTATGGAATACCTCAAGGGCCATACGACTTACGAGTTACGTTTTACGAGTTACGATTTACGAGTTACTAATACATTTCCTACAATACGTTACTATGGAAGACCTCAGACGATATACGAGATATGAGATATAACATACGAGATATGAGATGCAACATACGAGATACGACATATGACATACGAGATACGACTTATTTACAGTACGGGTGTCCGTCCGCTAGCGCCACCGCAGTGTATATTTTCCAACATCTACTCGGCGTTGCGGCGTATACTACGACACGTGCGCAGGCAGTGGCGTATACATTAACTATGAATATCAATATGCGAAAAACGTTTCATTTGAAACGAAAAACATTTAAAAATATTTGATCAACCACTCCCGGGGACCGGCTTCTCGCTGTGACGTCAGTGGGCGGCCACTGTTAGTGTGAGACACCGATGGTCCGGTGATTCGAGTTGGCTCCAAATACAGGGCTACAGCCCCTAAATCCACCAAAAACGCCTCAAATTTCATTTTTTAGTGTACAAAAATCCCTCAAAAAGAGTTAGCCATGGCCCCTTCAAATTGGTGGTCACTAAGAATTGCGCCTAGTCAAGGGTTTAAACTTCGCGTTCGATCGAGGGTTTTCGATGAAGAATGAAAGATGTATGTATATTACGAATGCCGATGACCAAAGAGTTAAAAAAAAAGTCCGACACACGCGGAATCTGTGTTTAGTGTACTATGATTTCAACGAATGAATTGAAACATGGACATGAATTAAAAATACTAAAGATAACATAGATCTATTGAATGAATTATTCATTAAATATCAGAATGGAGTTCCATTGTATCACTCTCAGCTCCTGGCCCTAGTCCAGCTGATTTCATTTATCACGACGTTTTTTGCGACGGGTGCAAACGCACCATACGAGCAACGTTCCGGTGTTCCGCTAATTCCCCTGTCTAAAGAAATGTTACTTGATATTTCCATGGATCTCTTATCTTTACAAATGTAAGAGCTGTTGTGTTTTGCTGAAGACTTATTTATGTGGTTCCTGTACTTTTGTCAATAAACAGTTTTAAAACTGGCCATGACAATTGATAAAAATGATCTTAAATTGGATTCTCCGATTATGAAAGTTATTCAGATTCAGCCATTGGCCCTTTTCATGAAAGATGTCAGAAAAGAAAGATAGCCAAAAAGCACTCAGAATACACAAGTACCTAAATTGAACAAATTTTCAGGGGAGGACCCCAGACTATGGCTTCAGAAAGACAGTACCGCATACTGCCCTGGCGGTTAGCGAAAACTGGCCAGTCTCGACTCTCAATGGCTGGTCTAGTGGACTCACCAGTCTGCCCCAGTAGCTCGATAGGGATGGAATTTAGCTGGGGATTTCAAACCTTGAGAGAGAGCACGGGAGTTCTTAATCTGGATACCAGGGCGATGTACGGGTTCCCAGGTTGTTTGGGATTCAAGAACTCAGGCAGGGGTGTCAAACAGCGGAGGAGGGGTACAAGGGGGCCGGGATTTCCGGCTGCGGAGTTTTTTTTAGAATTTTGATTTCTGATGCAGAAAAGCAGGCGGTTACGGCGGGCGGTGAACAGTAGTTTTCTGCAGGCATTGAGTAACCGGAACCCCGGCTCCTGAACACCAGGCCGTTTTAAGACCAAAGGAAGACAAGAAATAGCATAATATTATGAACTTGAACAGTTTGATATCTTTTTAGTTTTGTGATTTGAAAAACTTTTCGTCGCCCGCGGGAGAGGAACGGCCGGCGGCGCGCCTAGTCCAGGGTGTTCACAGTATGGCCTAATATCGTTGTGTCCGGTCCAGGTGTCCATTATCCAAAAGAAATCTATTTCTGGTTTGAATAAAATGTTGACTATGTTGGTTTTCATATAATTGACGATGACTGTACGCGTCACCATGTTAAACGATTTATATGCAGTAAATATTGAAAAAACATACACTGCGGTGGCGCCAGCAGACGGACACCCGTACTGTAAATAAGTCGTATCTCGTATGTCATATGTCGTATCTCGTATGTTGCATCTCATATCTCGTATGTTATATCTCATATCTTGTATGTCGTCTGAGGTCTTCCATACGTTACGACTTACGATTTACGACTTACGTTTTACGAATTACACGTTTTTCACTAATTGGCTTCGGATATCCGAAGCGCGTAATTCAAAGAACGGGTTTCAAAATGAAGTCGAATTGTCATTTCAAACAGCATGATAAGAGTAATTTATTGTACATAGTGAATCAATCTCGACTGCAGTGGTCTATTACAGGGCAAAAAATCTGCGCGTTGGCCATCTGCTGTGCGAACCTTCTCAAAATCTATTAAATGCTGACAATACATTTCACACTGACTGATGACTGTCCCGTTACGTGCACGATGATTTTAATAGACGATATTTCAATAGATCTTAGCTGGAAATGATTTTGATAATTAGAACAAGATTCATCAATTTAGAAAAAATGTATTTATTTTTTGAAAACACTGGGCTGCATACAGCCATCACGATAGGTAGAACACAATATCCGTGTTGACGCGATGAGGAGAGAATCCCACAATGATAATAAAAAGTCCGAAAATGAAACTTCGAGATAGTAGTTTATTTCAACGTTTCGACTATATCCTAATAGTCATCTTCAGGAATAAGGACTATTAGGATATAGTCGAAACGTTGAAATAAACTACTATCTCGAAGTTTCATTTTCGGACTTTTTATTATCATTGTGGGATTCTCTCCTCATTGCATACAGCCATCCATCATCGTTACAGTTATTCGTCTAATAATTACACCCACACAGTGAAATGCCTACCACATGGCCACTGTCCTTGAACTCTTGCGAACCGAAACTCCAACACCTAACTCGTAAATCGTAACTCGTAATTCGTAAAACGTATTTTCGTTGTAATTCGTAACTCATAAAACGGAAGTCGTAACGAATATTCAAGGAAATGTATAAGTAACTCGTAAAACGTAAATCGTAACTCGTAAAACGTAACTCGTAAGTCGTATGGCCCTTGAGGTATTCCATAGTATTCCATAATAGTGAGCAGATATTTTTCAGTTTCTTATTGCGGAAACGAAATATCAAGACCTCGATTCAGCTATCGAAAATATCCCCTTACTTCTACATTAATTAATTCATCTATGCCTGAAACTTATTTTTTCCCTTTAAGTTTAATACAGAAATAAGTCATTTTACACATAAATATTTTCTTCTTATAAATCAACCTTTCAAATGAATTATTAGTCAGAACATTTTCCTTAACGTTAATGTTGAATCATTTTCGATATTTACGACTGATCAGAATATTCATTTAACTCAAAATGTTCTTCCATTCGTCTAGCACATGCCTAGATATTTCGCCGTTTCGTCAAATATTGTTGTGAGTTTGGGTTTTTTCGGGACCTGACATGACAGGTAAGACCTGTATGACAGGTTCTGGAAACTCTGCAGACAGCCATCATTCATTTACTTCCGGGTTGTCAAATTTCTACAAAATGACTAGAAAAAAATTACTTTCGTTGATAGTCTGCGCTTCTCTCGTATTGGTAGTGGAGGGAGGGTTGAATGATGTTACGAGTTCTCTATTAGGAGGAATTGATAATGGTATTTTGGCCGCATTTGCGGACTTCACTGGTGATAAAAACGCAGATTTATTGGTGATTACAAATAATGGTACGTACTTTGTCTTTACGTTATATTATACGAAGACGAAGTGGCTATTCTTACGTCGCTCGTAAGAATTAACTGCCGGCTATATTTACATCCGTACCTATGGAACTGCGATCTGTACGCTAATAACTGACGCGCATGCGTACAGAGGTGCGCGACTTAGAAAATTCAAGGAAAGTGTGGAGAATAGAGTTAGAGAAAAATAGAGCGGATCGAGCGAGACTCGAACCCTGGCCAGTAAATTACTAGCGCAGCATCATACCACTAGACCACCGAGCTCGCTGACAGTCGGCCAAATGTTTTAACTACATATAGCCTCACCTTACCCTAAAAACCTATCCCTTCCCGGACGTAAATATAGCCGGAAGTAAAATTCTTACGGGCGACGTAAAAATAGCCACTTTGTTACTTATAATAGTAGTATTATCAGATTTTGGTCGATTTTTTTGGGTGGCTTCGTAATTCGTAACTAACAATGTCAGTATATTCACAGGCACTTGAATATGGAATTTTAGCTTGTTGGAGTGTTGAAAATTATGAACTTTTAAAAAAGAAATTCATCAGGTTCACCGTCTTAACTATCTTACTATGGTACAACTGTTTTACCGATGATCCAATGTGCATCTATCTGTACTAAATGCTTATTACTATTACAGAAAGGCAGGAAATGCTCCAATCTCGGTAATGCTTAAATCTACCCACTAAACTACCAACAGCTGACATCACAGCAATCCTAAAGAGGCATTGGGTTATTTCCTACACAGCGCTCTTGCTACGCATTTGGTGGTAATACTTCCTGCAAATTTATAAAGATCAATTATGTTGATTATTTTATAATCTTGAACAGTACTTAAACAGTGTTTATATTGTCTAATAATTAATTATATAGGATTGGAATTATTGGTGCTCCTCATATTTCAGAAAAATATTGATACTTCGGTAATCGTCGGCAGTGTTTGGCTGTTCCGAGTTTTGCGGGTAGATTTAAGCATTACAGAGATAGGATCATCTCCTACTTTTTGTATTGGTATAGATAGTTGCACCATTGATAAATTCTTTATGAAACCTGGCAGATGATTGAAATAGGAATAACATATCACTGGTGAATTATTGAATATTTCTCCATTATCAAAGCCTATATTCAAGTGCCTGTGGTATATTATTCTTTTGAAGAAGTTCTTACTTGGTAATGTTGATGAACAACCATTTGTACAATATAGGAACAAGCGTTCTACTAGTCGCCGGTCAAAAGGAGGGAAAATATTTCAGACAAACGTTGATCGAAAATGACGATGCTGAAACTAAAGACACAAGAATAACTAGTGTAATGCCGTCGGATTTTGATGGGGATGGTCACACTGATACTCTCATTACCAGGCAATCACATCAAAATCCAGATGCCGTAATTGTAGATATTTACTGGGGAACTGACACTGGATATCGTGTTCGTATGTATAGCTATGCATTTATCAATCTGTTTAAGCAAAAATGATACATCTGAAGCTCGTTCACTTCTTTGATGGAAATGAAAACTTTAATTTGTGTGAATGTGGCAGAGGGTACAGGTGAATGGCCAAACTGGTTCTTCAGCATAAAATTTCTACAGGCTACATATCTTTTTCAGAGGGTCGCTACAGATTGCCACAAATGCTGAGAGATCAGCCATCATTACTTGAGTAAGCCATGGAGATTATGATCGATGAACAATATCTATTCGCTCTAATTATTATTTTTCGTACGATGAGATACTATGACATCAAAATTGAATTTTCAGTTATGATGGAGATATGGTGACTGACATATTTGGTGAAATTTCGAGTGGAATGCGGCGAGTTTGGCGCGGAAAGTAGGTGCATCAGCGGATAATTCATTGTAATAACCTGGGAGCTATATTTCAGTTTATTTTTATTCTTGCTCTATGCTCCCTTTTTTCAGGAAAGGACACCGGAATTTCACTATGGAAAAATTTCCAGGAAAGCCAATGGCTCCTTTCAAGTTTCCGAGTTGTAACGCTTTTATTGATCTTAATAATGATCTCATTCCAGGTATTCTATTTTTCTATGCTTAATTAATTGCTTTACAATAGGTCTATTAATGAACTCTCATCTAGTGAACTATATTGGCATTGGCCTTTCAGATATGATGGTGACTGTTGAAGATAAGGCCACTGGCAATGAGCATATAAGATTTGAATATTGGATTAATAAGGTATGGATGAATGTTGTCAAAAGCCACTATAGATCTCAAATCATTTTTCATATTGGTTTTCATTTTTAAGTTGCAAGTATAGTTCGATATCTACTGGTACAAACATGATTTCAAATAAAATTTGCGATTTTAGGATGGGAATTTTGTGAAAAATTCCACCGATATTTCATTGCCTACCAACGGAATAAAACAAGTTGGCCAGTCAGCTTTCATCGACATCAGTAAGTCTCTTCAAAGACACATAGCCAATTCTTTTTAGCTTTAAGATTACAATTAACGCCTGTGCCATAAATACTTGTTACAGATGGTGATGGATTGATTGATCATTTGTTGCCGGTGTGCTTGGATAAAGATTGTAATCAATCACAGATATATGTTCATTCTCAACAAGCAAGTGAGGTACCGAATACTTTTGATGGATAAAACTGCATCTCAATCTCTATTGTTATCTCTATCAGTTATCCCTGCTAGTCTCTTTAAACGTTTTACCTAATTTACTTTAGGGTGAATGGAGTTGGAGCTTGATGATGGAGTCCATACCAGCCGATGAAGCTGGTCAGACATGGGGTTTTGCTCTACCTAAAACTAAGATTTCCACTGAACCAAGAATACCCATCACTTTGAGACTGGGTGACTTTAATCTAGATGGCTACCCAGATATTTTGGCGGTGTTACGGACAGAAAACAAAGGGTAAGAGCATATAGGCCTATAGTCGACTGTACACCTCAGGAGTAATACAGTTCCTGAGCAGCTGAACTGGGTTAACTACTATTTGAATCTCATTATCATCATCATCATTACAATTATGATTATTGTTATCAAATGGCATATTATATTTAGGAAAGTACAACAGAAAGCATTCATATTGAATAATGTTGCTTGTACAACAAGGGCCTGTAGTAAAATCCGACGAACGTTTCAAGCAGAATGGCACACACCAGCTCTCAGTAATGTTCAGAATGTGGATGTTGCTGCTTTCTTTGATATCTATGAAAATGTAAGTGAAACAATTTCATACGTACAAGTATACAACATTATGATATTTTAAAAAAATTGAAATGTAATGTCTGTAATGTATTTTCCCAGGGAATATTAGACATATTTCTTCATAATAGTGGACCAAAAGGAGGTCTTCATGCTTTTTATCACACTTTTAATGGAGACGCATATTTTGTCAAAGTAACAGGTATGAATTAATAAAATGCACCATGATGGGACCAAATTATGCCAGGTGCTATAAAGTTCATTGCAATACCATTCCACCATTAACATAATTTTATTTATCAATAGCTTATTGTTTTCCATTATTTGCATTTGCAGTGGTGAATGGCTTATGTTTAGATGATTGCCCTGGAAAGGAACAAGTAAGGAATCGATTTTCTAACAAATTAAATGGAAAAATTCTGCCAGTGTGTAGCCTATAGCTATTTGTTAGGTACTGAATGTGTTTGTCACATCATTCATTGCAGCCACAAGGGACAAATGTTGTCGGGCCGACGATTAACTACATGATTTATGATAGTGAAGGCAATTTACTCAAAGGAGTTGGTACGTCATAATTGCATTTACATGCCTTTCTTCTTTCTATAGATGTTTAATACATTATGGTTTTATTTCATTAGAGGGCCAGCTATCACAATCAACCCATTTCGCTCTACAAATGCCATATACTGTGTTCGGACTTGGTCAAACACCAAATTACGTTGAATCACTAGGAGTTGGTATCTCATCACCAAAGAAAGAGGTTAGTTTACTTTGAATTGTATTTCAATGCTCATCATATCTCTGCATTTTATGATTACAATTCCTCATGTATCTGATGTATATTTTTCAAAGAAAACCAAATTGTAATCCGTAAATACTTCTTTCAGAAAAGAACAAAAACTTGGAAGAGTATCATTCCAAATTCACAGATAATTATAATTCCATATCCAATTGACGTACCAGGATCGTGAGTATAGTAGGACACCGAATATGTCTCTTCACCAGACTGGATAAAAAATGCTAATTGTTCATGACATTTCTGTTTATAGATGGGTCTCCAAGCTGTTTATATCACCACTCCATGATAAACAAGTCTTGTATACAGGTGCTACACTGATTGGAACTTGTGGGTTTGTGGCTGGAATTGTTGGAATTCTGCACTGGAGAGAAAAGGTAAGAATATCCCTCTCATCGTAAAATCTTATTGCAGTTTCATAAGCATGATTGAAAATGAACTTCATTTATCCTTGATTTCAGAGAGAAGATAAGATTGAAAAGTTACAAGAAGCCCAGAAGTTTCATTTTGATGCTATGTAAAACTTATCAACCGGCTCGGGCTCTAGTCTAGGAACCACTGGTAGCGCCTGTTAACTTGCCCAATTTCCAGGGGTATATTAATTCTGGCAAATTGGTACAAATTTACTGGAGCTTTATTTATATATTGATAAATTATGCACGGTCACAGATATTTTTGTGTTTCTATTGGTAGTCATCGTGATGTAATGACGGTAATTTATGTTCGCAAATTAAAGATTATTTAATGTTTATTGTAAATATTTCAGCTCTGTTAAAACATTTACAATATTATTCTATGTATAAATTTTGCTTCAGCAATGCAATGTTATCAACGACAATGGGATATATGTATTTCTAATAGCGGTACTTGCAGGCAAATAAGAATTGTAATAAATAAAGCCATTACACATACCGGTATATGTACAAAGCTTTAATAATTTAATTGTTTCTTTGATAAACATTCTTCACCTGAAGAATAATCAAATCACTTGAGAGCGCATCACTTGAGAGGTTATTTGTATTTAAATTGATGTATTATTTCTGGTGGAGAAGTTTTCCTGAAGTTTTTATAATGAAGTATAACAATCATGAATCTCTGCTACTGAAGGAAAATAAAATCTCTATTTTTATATAAAATAAGAAATATCTTTATTTTTTACACTGGATGTACATGTGTTGTTACATGAAATCGGCTGCTGTCATTCGTTTCCCTGCAGATAAGCCGGTCAGCCTGGAAGATACAATTTATGGAGAATCGGCATATATAAAGAGGTATATCTAGCAGTAGCGTCTGGGCCAGCAAAATGTTACCGGTATTAAGACAAATACCGATATTAATTTTTGAATATTTTCACATAGACAAACGGTAGAGAAAAGAAAATCTTTTTATCATTCTACCAGTTTGAATGGATTACCGAATGAGTTGTGCTTTAATAGACCCACCAAAATCAGTTATTACAACTTCAAAGCTTAAATACATCACTGCTGGGTTACTGTTATATTGTATTCCACCCTTCGATTTGAACAGAACCAATCACTTGCATGTGAACTTACATGGACAGCAGACGTGCGTCGGTTGAACTACCTTCATCATCTGCATCATCACTACTTTCCCCATCACTACTACTAGACATATCAGTGCGTTTTTTCTTCTTTACTTTCTTCTTTTTCTGAATAAACAAAGAATATTGGCTACAAAATATCTCCTAATGGTGAAAAATTCATCAAAAGACTGATACTGACCTTTTTCTCTTTTTTATGCTTCTTTTTCTTTTCTTTGTGTTTATGTTTTTGTTTTCTGTGGCTACTAGCAGAGGCTTCCGAATACTGAGCCCTTGAATTATTGGGTTGGACATCTTTATCAGAATCTACAATCAATTGAATTATCAACATCGCTGATATCATGTATGCAAGTGGGAATATTCAAAATCTATGCGTTAGGACTTGCATATAAAGAACTATCAGTAATATTGAACAAATTTCAATGGAAAAACTTACCAGACGATATATTTATTCTTGAAGATGATGAAGGCGGTAATGCCGGACCATACTTCAGAAAAGAATCATCTTGATCAGGCAATAAAGGAGACAGACGATCTTTCAGGTCATTAATTGATGGTGTGCTTGCTGTAACTGAGGTTAATGGTTGTGATGTCGTTGGTGTATTTGTGTTTGCTTGCTGCAGAAATGGCTCAAACAGATTAAAACGTGATGTTTTTTTTCTAGGCGTCTTTGCTTCCTCGTCTTCAGGTTGAACTACTGCAATAGATATTTGGTATAAATAGATTCATTAATGAGAAAACAAATTCAAAAATATCTATGAAATTATGATACATACCAGTGTTAACACTAATCGCTTTGGTATTCATCAAATCACTGCTATTGTCGGTTTCTTCAATTTCCATCATACTATCAGATTTGACATCCATACAGACGGCACTACTTGTATCCGATTTATTTGATTTGTCTGGACTTGTTTCAGTATTCTCTTCATCAGAACTCTCAGAATCAGTCGAAGCAAATATAGCCTGGAACAGATCTGTCGAAGGAGTTGAGGATGCAGGCTCCTGCAATTCAACCAATCATTGCACACTTATTGTAAGCCGATTTTTTTTGTGTGAGACCTAACAATTACTCTCTCATTAAAAACCACTCGGGATAATTCAAAATTAAAAACTTTTACATACATCAACTGAAGGCTGAGCTAGATCATTTGAAGAAGTTTCTGATGTAGTATCCTTTGACACTGAATCAAAATGGGCTGTAGTGCTTTCATCGGATTTTTTACTAGCTCCAATTGAGAAGCTAATCTTAGGCCTTGAGCTTGTTTCATCAGCAAGGAATCCAGGTTGCTTTGAAGGCTCCTCATTTGCAGGTGAATTGAGGAAGTTAAATACCGAAAATTTATCCCGCTTCACTTTTGGTAATCCTGTCAATGATGACCTATAAATCATAAGAAAAATCGTAGATTGAGGTTGGAAAATGTTATCTTAAGTACAATTGTGAATAGAAGCCAGAAAGAAGCAGTCCCATGGAGACAGCTATGAATACTCACTGAGGATACGGATTTGCAATGTTGAAACGTTTGCACAACAAACGATCAGGATGCCACTCAAAATGATCACGGGTCATGTGGCCGAACATTTTCATTTTTGCTGCTTTCATTTGATCACTTTTATCTCCCTATGTATCAAATGAAAATAAAAAATCATAGTAACTTTTTCTCATGAGGCCATGACCATTACACGGCATGAATTTACCCCTTGTTCTGCAGGTACTTCAACTTTATCTGCATCATCCTCATACTTAGCTGCAGTAAATCTGGAAGCCATGAAATTAGACATTGGTTTATACAGTTTAGCAGCGCGAGCAAATTCTTCCTTTTCTTGATCTCGTTCCCACTCAGTCATGCTTCCTTCTGGTATTTCATCATCCCCATCTGTCAAGAGGTAATGTTAGTTTTGAAATCGGTTTCATTCTATCATAATCCAATATAACAAGAATATACAATGCACATTGCTATACATACATGTTTTTCCCTGCTGTCGAACTTGAAGATATTTCTCATACCGTTCTTGTTTTTCCGGATTTTTTGCGAAGGGTTTAAATGTTATTTGCCCCGGTTTGAACAAAGGTGCACTCTTTTCAGGAGGGGTTTGCTTCATTGCCACAGGAACACTTGATGATTCTTGGGGTTTATGTGGCGATACATATTCATCCACACTGGTACGTGCCCCAACCTGCTTCACTTTTTCGATTCTTTCCTTTTCGCTTTTTGAAATCAATTCAAATACAGATCCTGAGAATGAAAAAATATACACATGTACAATTTAGTGAATACCGATGGTAATCTATAAGAAAACATAGCAATGCAATGATAGAAATAAAGATTTACCTGTTTTTTCTCCAAGTGCTATGGCCCTTGTGAGCGGATCCATTACTTTGACATCGGACTGTATACCAGCAATTAACGGTGTATTTTGTGTAGTAAACACGTGAATTGGTTTGTAATCCTTGGGTATTTTACACGGATAGAAAGTTTTTTGCCGAGGAGGTGGCTTTGTCGCCCCAGAAAATCCGCTTAACGCTAACACTTCATTTTTCGATGGTGCATTTGTTATTGCTGAATATATAAAAATAGAGCACTTGGATAAATAGGGATTTATGCTAAAGAGGATTGTAAGGGTAGATTAAGAAAACAAATATACCTAGATGAACGGGAGCAGTCCAACCATGGTTAGACCTGTTCACATCTTTTTCATCATCTAAACACATATCATAGTTAGCCAAAGAATCAGTGCCATAGATATCTGCATCTTCATCATTTAAAGCTCCAGTCCCGAACGCCTGAAGAAGTCATTATTACAGTATGAAATCATCTGAAGAATACCTAGTGAATGTGATCTCATATATATGTACTAACTTGTAAACTTACCTGTCCTCTGATGCCTTTCCGACCAGTCCGTTTTATAGGTGGTGCCGGTTCAAACAAATTCACATGGCCACCGGAAATAGCAGTTTGTGGGTCGATACCATGGTAACCAATACCGTGTCTGTCATTTTTTTGATTGAAACTGAAAGGTGTTATATCCTTCGGAGCAAACATCAATCCCAATACGTTATGATCAATCTCACCATCATCCGGGGTCGGAGGTAGGGCACAACCATACATCTTCTGACTAACTGCATTTGCTAAAATTTCACAGATCAACATATTCATCTAACAAGCGCATTGGGACTAGTTCATTTATAGTTATGGAAATATAGGTAAGTTCACCTGATGGTAGTTGCTTTTTCAGTTTTGGACCAACTCCTTGTCCTTGCTTCCATCCTTGTTTTGTCAACAGCTTCACTCCAACTGTAAGTCTATGAATATGAAAGGAAATGTTTGAGAATATGTTAATATTGTAGATACTACTGTGGCAGTGTAGGACAGTAAGGCTCATCATCTGATGTTGCAGCCACCCGTTTGTTACATACTTTGTTGGTTTAATCAGATCATCCAAATAACCCGCTATACCAGAACTAAATTCACCGAGTCGTCTTTTTCGTTCCTTATTGCGTTCATCTCCAGCAAACTTATCAGTAGTTACAATTTTCCTAGGAGCAATTCCGAATTGGCCCAAATCCTTGAATAAAGTTACTTAAAATTATCCCAAGAACTTTGGGCATCTCCGGGGACAGTAGAAAAATTACAATTCACATATAATCCTACCTCAGCATCCATGTAATCTTCAGGTTGTTGTGATACATTTTCAGATCTTTTATTTCTCGATGAAACAAATGTTGAAGGAGTCCATCCTGAGAAAGAATTTTTGATTCTATAGATTTCAGATTCCTCATAATCACCATATTTAAGGGAGGAGCTATAGTTTGACTTTGCTGCTTTGTTTGACTAATCTTTAGACCAGAAAACTAAAAGATTTACCAGTTTCAGATCCAACCGTATTAAAGTAACCAGCAGAAAATCCACCAGTGAAAGCACCATGAAAGCGTTGCCGCCCTTGTTCATCGCGAACAGTCTGATCTTGAACATTCTGAGGCTTTCTTCTCGTTAACTCTTCATCTGTGAAAAGAAGTAAATGAAGTGGTGAAATGAAAATCGGCTATTTAAAGATTGAAAAACAACTAGTGGTAGCTCAAAGAAACCTTTCTTCTGACTTGTCTTTCTTTTTGTATTGTGAAATCTTATTGGCAATATTCATTAGGTAGACTTCAAATAAGACTTCCTTTTTGACTTCCAACAAATTTTTCAAACTACTCCATCTATTTATTTGTTCATTTTTTTGCAATTAGCAAAATGTTACTTCCGGATTGAGAAGAATCGTCTCAAGATGGAGAAAATTATCTTAATTTATCGTCATCAAGGATCAAATATAGAAGAGAATAGCTTAAGATATTTTATGTTAACGTTGTTTAACAATTCGGCATAATCACCATCATCTAGGGGCTGCAGAGCAGTTCCAATCGAAACAAAATCGTCGTCGTCGTCTTCACTGGGCGCGGCCATATTGAGTTTAGTCTAATATGCGTATATCACGGCCAAGGACTAAGTCCGAAGCTATCGACCGGAGTTTAGGGACTACTTAAAATGCCGACTAAGATAATATTGGACGATTTTTTTTTTCATTTTCCTATATTTCGATCGTCTATACGTCAGAAAAATAATGTTATCCGTCGTTTGATGAAACTTGTATGTGTCTACCGTCTATGAGTTCAACGAGAGATGATTGAATCGGTTTAATTAGTGTTTCATCGCGCGCGACAGTTAAATTCGTGGGATTGCTTTGTATGTTTTGAATGAAGAAGGCTCTCAGACTCAACAATTTTAAAATCATCGACTACACATACCACACGCGATGTCGTCAGTAGCGCCATTCGTGTCCATATAGATGAATACTGGTGAGTTTAATCATTTAAGCGAGTTAAATTGAGGACAAAATATTTTAAATTTTTTTTATTGGGCTCGTTTTCAGGACGCTCGATTTTTTTCTAATTTGACGAACGATATTTCTTAGATTTTCAGTCAGAGTTTCTGAATTTTCGGTATATTCAGGCAGTGACGAGCAGCGGTGAGGAGTGTGGTGATTGGCGGATCAGCGATGAGAAATTGAGCCGACGTTGTAGCAGCACTGTAGGTAGGCCTACACCGTCGATGTATGCAGGCTCGAAGGCAGTTCGAAAACGGGCAAGGGACGAAGATACAGCGAGTAATACGAGTGCGAGTGGATCGGTTAGTTCGACGGATAGCAGCAGCGTTTGTCCGGGAACCTCTTATGCCATGCCTGCTAATAGTCGAAGCAGGCGTTCATCTTCTCTGCCGGCGCCGATGTTGGCAGAACGTCCGAAGCGTCAAATTGTTCCTAAGTCACCGGTAAGTCAATGAAGTTAAGCTTCACTTTTAGCTAGTGCTCGTATTTCATGGATCATGATTTGTAGCAAGTCGACTAAGTGCGAATTTTTTTATAAAATCTGTTGAGGCACTGATTTATGCTTACTTATCACAAAAACATCAATAAGTGCTGAAGAAAAGTGTGACGTTATCAATCAGTGCTGAAAAGTGTGATTCTTTTACTTTTGTCCTAGTGCATAAATGACATAGCCTTAGTGATTTTACGTTGTTTTAATTATGTCATCGTTTTATTGTTATGGTTTGACAAATAATGATGAGCAGTTACAATGTCTGTCCTGGGCGCAATTCACTAAAAAGTGTTACTTTTCCTGCACCAAAAGTGCTAACTTTTGCTTAAGCCTTGTGGATTTCTTTGTTATATTAGTAATGGTATGAAATTTAAGAACGAGTTCAGACATGTTTACAGCCGAACTGATTCCTGGTGTGGTAGATAAATTTCTAAAGATATTATCAATTTCATTTCCTTCAGGAAAATAGCGTGACAGGATTATCATGGCGCGAAGAGACTCAATTGAAAAAGGCTTTGTACGCCTCTCTGAATGAGAGTAAACTGCAGCGAAGTCTTTCGAAAGAAATCAAAGAATCAGAATCTGGAGATTTGTCGGAATCCTCACAGTCAGCAGTAAGTCTGATATAAAGTGGGGACCTCACTTCGTCATTTAAAATCATCAATCCTGTCGAAACCAATGAACATCTACAAATTATTTAAGTAGATTAACCTCATTATTAATTATTAAATCAATAAATCTACAATTATTGCAAAACGGCTCATCCTTTATCTTAAATGTATTTGAATAATTAGTTTGTAATCAAACACTTGGCTTTGCTTAGAATTAAGTACTTGTAATTAAATAACTCTTGTTAGTAGTTTTATTCATTTGATTCACTTGTTACCTATGTATTAGGTTCATAAAAATGCATCTTCATCATTTTTCAGGCTGATAAAAGAAGTCTTCAGATTAATGGATCAAAAATTTCAGAAGGATCGTTCTGTCAGGACAAGAATTCTTTAAAACCAAACAGTTCAAACAGGTATGAATCAATGATGAACAGTTATTCATTTTGTCTATTATGTTGTAGATTGTAACTTGAATCTTAATTTGTGCTAATCATTGATTGGTAATTGTAGAAGTAAGGTGCGTGCTCAAAGGAAGTTTGCCGAAGGTTCTCGTCCTAACAGTCCATGCGTCACGCCAGTGAAATTAAAGGATCCTCTTGGATCTCCAACAATGCTATCTACAATGTCGCATGGCGATATTCCTCCCACAAAGCGACTTCAAAAGACTGAAGATTTCCTCACATTTTTATGTATTAGAAGTAAGTTTAGCATTTTAAAGCGATATAAAGAGGCTTGTTAGGGGTAGGTTTTAAGAGATTTAACCTTCTGGTACCTGCCTGTAATATTTTTTTGTATTTCCAATTTCAGAAAACCCATTTTTACCCCCACAATTTGAAGTATTCAAACAGCCCACGGTTATTGAACATATTCCTCCTTATCGTTCTTCATCATCGAGATTACACTTGCTGAATCGGGGATCTCACAAGAGAGATGATTTAGGCGTGCGACCTCTTGTAAGTATGAATTGCTAGTAATAATTCAATGCAATTATAACAATGATATCGTATATTGATGCTGCGTGTCTTTGGTAAATTATGTATGACAGCTTATGTTAAACGTACCTTTGTGTAGAGCAAGAGTGCCATTCCAAAAAAACATTATTTTCATTTGAAGCACGTTTTTAGCCCCAGTGGGCCGTTGCATCATTCAACTTATCATCGCTAAATAACTTGAATTGCGAGTACGAATCGTAAGTTAGGTATTGTGTCCATATTCCTTAGGCGGGCATGTGGTCCTTGAACTCCGAACCATTTTCTGGAATGCTTGAATTCATTAATATGTTCTACTTATGCTTCATTTCAAATTTTCATACATTATTACTCAGGAAAAGCAGGATCTCGAAAAACCTTTAAGAATTAGTCTAAGACACACGTGGCCATCACAGCCTTGTTGTTTCAAACCAGAAAATGAATGGTGGTTGCAGCGCGACACGAAACGTGTCTATTGGTCGAAAGATGCAATATCGTTCGATGATCTTGTCTTTCCTTTCGATTTCCGCGCAGAGAAGGATGAATCTCATAACAGCGAGACAATCGACGAAACAACGGATAAAATTTCAGGCACCATGCATGCCAGTGAGGAAAACATCGCGTTGCCAGCACCAGACGTGTTGAAAATAACGTCTATGGCTAATGCTGCTTGCGTCGAATTCGGGACGGATCAAAAACCGATGTTTTCAGATTTTGCGAGTACACTGTTGACCGAAAACTGGGATATCGATATTGATCAATACGCATTTGAAGATGACAAAGAGAAGATCGAATCTGAATTGTTAGGACCCGATAAAGATTGTTTGTCACCTCTTGCATTACCTTCTACACCCCGGAAAGATGCTAAGAATGTCGGCGTATTGAATCCGCTTTTAGATCATAGTTACGGACATGAGACACTCCTCGATCGTGTGTCGGCTATTATTCGTCGAAATAATGACCATCAGAATGAATCAGATTCTGCTGAAAATGAAACTGAAGCGCCAACTTGTCAGTCAGCTTTGATGGAAAATATGTTAAACCCTGAACAACAAGCTGTCTCAACTCCACATTGTGATGAGCATTCACCAAACTACATCACAAATACAAATCTATCATCATCCAATGGAGTACAGAGTTGCTGCCGTGAAAAGTCTGATCAACCTGCCTCAATACATCCACTGACTCGGCTGTTTGGTTTTCATGATCAGTGTATTAAACTGCCAATAATACATGTTTCAAGGGATATAATTCTCGCTGTGAAAGGAACATTGAAAGAGGATGATCTTGATCAATCTGCTGTGGGAGAAGATGTAGCAAATAATGATTCATTCAATGTGAATAAACTCACTGGTAAATCTATTGATAGTGGTTGTCATAAAGAAACAAGCTTAGATATAGCTTCAAAAACCGATACTGCGTCTTTAGAATTGAACAATCCTGCAACGGTTACTGGTAGTTGGGTAACTGACCTGAATACTTCAACAGATGAAATAAACAATTCCCTTAAATTTGAGGAACCTAGTCAAGATCCTGAATCAGAGAAAATGAGGTCAGATGATGTGGCCCTGGTCACTGGGCTGATAAGAAAATCACAATCTCCTGAAATTGAATGTTTTGACACTAGATCTTTCATGAACAAAACATATTCGAATAATAATAAATGTAATAAATCATTCAAGCGAGTTCGTTTTCTCGATGGTCTGACAGTAGGCAGTGATTGTGAACAAACGAAAATACAGAGGAATAAAAAAACCGTTGACACTGTTAGTACTATGAGTAGCACAGATGTGATTTCTCCAAGATTAGCAGGAACTTCATCACACTTTGAGAGCAAAAATCAGTGGTATGATGATGAGAAGCCATTGAAAGCCAGTGACCTGTCTACTATGATACTGTGGCCCCTGCCACCTGCGATACCTGCTCCTGGAATATGGAAGGTTATTTCGTTTGCTAATTTTGCAGTTCAAGATGCATGCGTTGATTCATTTCGTTGCTGATGATTTTTTACTAACAAAATACTTATTTACGGAATCATGTTATATGTTATCACTAAACTACATTACACTCACACTTGCATTGCTTTATGGTGCACAGACAGAATGAAGATTTCGATTAAGATGCCAACAGCAAAAATTGTATTTATGTTTAGTGGTTAGACATCCTTCTCCCGTAATCGTCTCTGAATCCAACATTATATATAACAATGAATACATTTTTTCACCAATACTGAAATAATTTAATTAATTTCCGGTTTGTATTTACAGTCGTATGGTAGATCCCGTCGTGCTGAACCGAAGAAAAGAAACAAAATTATTGCGAATCAGGATTCGGATAATCCTATAAAGAGACCTCGTGGGCGACCAGTGGGTTCGAAGTCAGGTCCAAAAGTGCAAACCGGTGTTGTTGCAGCTACTAAACTAGCGAAAGCCGCTCGGCAAACAATGATGCGCAAATCACAGGCGAAAGCTTCTCAAAAGGCTTCCAGTAAAAGCGTTAAAAAACCGGTGAAGATTTCGCAACGCCAGCAGCAAATGAGAAAACGCCTACGCCAACGACTAGTTCGTAAACTAAGACCACGTCGAAGTCGCGTTCCTATCGAAGCTCTGATGATGAGCGATCAAGACGATGACGATTATTTCGAAGATTTTGAACACCTCATCGACGTCATACCGGCGGCAGTAGTTAGAACGGACGGAGATGTTGTGGAGGCAGATATCAGTAGTGGTGAGGAGTTAGATGATGTTGATGATGATGATGATGATGATGATGATGATGATGTTGATGAGGCATCGAAACCACGTTCGTTGCGCAGTACGACGGTGGCAGTTCGTAATAGTTTTTCATCTCCGAGAAAAATTAATCACGACAATAATCGGTGTCGGTCTTCGAGTCGTTTGATCAGTTCGTATCGAGACACGGATAGCGAGAGTTTACACAGCATTTCTGATAGTGTGACTAGCAGTACGCGCTCAACACGGTCGATGTGTACGGCTGGAATGACGCCGTCCCCATTAAAAACAAAAAGCTTCTATGCCGAGAAGCGTAAATTGAGTCCGGTTGTGCCTTTAAAGGTGAACATCCCTTCAGGAAGACGCAACGATGGTTCGAAATCGGCTCGAGCTGGTTGGACGTCATGCGGTAGCGCGTCAAATGGCGGCAGCCCGTCGACGAGTCGGGATTCCACGCCGATTTCACGAAGCGTCCAATCGCAGCGTAAACGCGCCCTCGACGATATCGACGGTTTACCGAACATTATCTCGAATCTCGATCAAATATTAGCCGACGTGCCGAAACGTGTTCAAAATTCTGATCGTGTCTCTTCGAAAACGGCGAACCGTCCGTTGAAAAGGTCGCGTGGACGACCTTCAAAATCTGACGCCGATGATTGGACGAGTCCCGCGAAGAAGAAGGCAAAACGATCCAGTAAGTTACCGTTGATTTTTCTCGTGATTCCCATAAGTTTTGTAACGTCCTTATCCAAATTTCTCTCATAACCGCATGCATGTATGTTTTACTGAACGATTGAGTTGTATTCTATGCATAAGAACCTGTTACCTGTATCTGTCGCCTTAGGAGGATCGGTGAAGGAGAGTCATTCCGGGCAGTCGAGTTATTCTGGTGTAGGTTGTGCAACTGGTGGTAGCGGTAGTCGTGTCATACAATGTCCAGTTTACAAGCCGACGGAGCTCGAATTCAAAGACCCTATATTATACATATCTTCGATCAAAGAGGAGGCTTCGCATTACGGAATATGTCGAATTATCCCGCCCGAATCCTGGAAGGTTATTATCTTGCATACACCTAATACTAAACCTTTGGAAATTGCTGAAAATACTTCATACAATCTATTTGTGATTACCCTACTACCTCATGTGCATATGTAAATTCAAGTTTGCTTCGATTCAATAAATCACTGGAAATCGTATCTTACCGACAACTGTAATGATTGAATGAAGCAAAATTGTTCGTATCGTGTTGTCCTAGAATAAGATTGGAATTTTCTATGCGTGCATTTTTTTTAAATTCATAGTACGAATTCGATACTTAGTATTTCATGTTGCATTTGATTTTTGTTTGTAGCCTGATTGTAAAGTTCATGACGAGATGCGATTCATCAGTCAAATGCAGTACATTCACATGCTGCGCGAGAAGTGGGGACCGAGTTTACAGAAGCTCGAGTGTATTAAGAAACATTTACATTCTCAGGGCCTCGATCTAGAGACATTGCCAGTGGTATGTCATGAAAAGTATAATCCTACTGTTTTTCAAAAATATATATTCTCTATACCTTATGTTATAACTAACTCCATTCATTTGATATGTGTTGGCATCTGTTCATTTATGTTTCTTTACCTAAATCAATTGTTTTGCAACTTATCTACTTGTAGATTGGAGGAGTTGAACTTGATTTGCCTCGTTTGTCCTCAGTTATTCAAGGTCTAGGCGGTTTGCGCAATGTTCCAGACAAGAAACGATGGGGCAAAGTCGCCGATTTGCTCGGCATTTCAAAACTTGTAAGATTATTTTCTAGATTCTATTTGTGATCCAACTTCTATAGTCTTCAGCCAGTCTGATACGATACGATAAACAAAAGTTTAATCATCTCTATCTTTGTCGCAGGCCTTGGATCGCACGACTAAACTTTATGATGCTTATTGTCGATATTTGCTATCATACGATACGTTATCGGATGCAGATAAACAGAAGTTAGAGGATTCTGTGTTGGAGGATTGGAAAAGTGGTGAAATGCCAACACCTGATAATATCGTTCGGGTAATAGATGCTTTCTCAAATGACCTTATATTCTGCCCAATCTCTTAAACTGGTTAGTTCCATGCTTTCAGGATGTATTCCGCTAATCAGATTGTATTTTCGTTGATAGGGTCGATCAAATTCACTCAGCGGTTTCTACCGAGCAGCTAGAAATACATTCGCCATGTGGTTCAAAGATGTCGAAACGTCTACTGATCAAATTGAGGTATGCATTGATGTTATTCTATATTCATGGATCAGGACCCATTTAATTCAATTTCGCTTCGATTGTTTTTCGTTTGATTGTATTTAGAATGAATATTGGAATGTTATTGATGATCGACAGCATCATGTCGCCATACAGTACGGTCACGTAGACACAAAGACTTCGGGAAGTGGATTCCCCAGTAGAAAGGAGAACCCATACTGCAAGTTAGTATATCTCTGACACAGACATCTCATTTATGCTATGAAAACTCTGACTTAGTGTAGACTATTTGACAAGAATTTAGTCGAAAGACTTTTGTAGTATGACGGAGCCTAGTTTTCAGTAGATATATGCAAAAATAACAACTTTGAACCTCAACTGCCTGTTCAGTATTCAGCCATTGAATATGCTTACAGTTGCTTAAGACTTCATGAATTAGTTTCTGAATTAAAAAATTTCAGGCATCCATGGAATCTGAACGTTTTAGCCATGAACAATGGATCGTTACTTCGCAATCTTGGTTCTGTAAGTGGTAAGTATTCATCTGAAGCAATACCCGATAGAGTGTCTTCTCTACTGATTTTCAGTTAAACTGCAATAAGTTTTACTATTCTTTCAGGCGTTACTGTGCCTACACTACATATTGGTATGTTATTCTCCACGAAATGTTGGTCTCGTGATAATCACATGCTTCCGTACATAAACTATCTGCACACTGGCGCTGATACTATCTGGTATGTAACGGTACTTTTTAATAAAACTTGCATTTTCGTAAGCCATACTGGTTTGTTTTTTAAATTGCAATTCATTCTGTTTGCAGGTACAGCATAGTCAAAGGTCAAGTCGGTAAATTCAAACAGTTGATGGCTGATTTGTTTCCAGATCGATTACATGATCATCCGATCACGTCTAAAAACGGAGCTGTTATGGTAAGAAACAGATTCCCAATCAGAAAATAACAAAATGTAGCAGTCTTTTGAAATAATCAGTCGTTGTGGTACAAGATGTCCGTTGTAAGCTGTATGAATATATTTTTAGGTAAGCCCCGATGTTCTGATTGAAGGTGGTGTAAATGTCTGTCGAACTGTACAGCGCCAGCGAGAGTTTGTCGTCGTATTTCCCGAGACTTATTGCGCATCAGTTTGTTGCGGGTATAACATCTCAGAAAGTGTGCATTACGCCACTACAGATTATTTGCCTTTAGGCACCTGTGCCGCCAAGGTAAAGGGATCTGTTGTAAGTTTTTTCATCTTTCATTTCTTCCCCCTTTACTGAATCGCCGTAACTTTTCTACTAATATCTAAAGCATCTGCATTTTCCAGATCTCAATATATGTTCATTCTTCTTGGTGTTTGTTTAACGTACTGATGTGTATCTTCACATGTTTTGTATTTGTACACTGTGTATTGTAATCGCCCCTATTTTTCAAAAAAAATATTTTGGTTTATAGATTTTATATGTTCATGAATTGAATATGTATATAATATTTTTCATACAGGAATTAGCTGATGCCAGTGAAGCGGAGAAATTTTCGATGGATAAGCTGTTGTATGTGTTGGCTAAAAGTGAAAAGACTAGTAACATTATCTTACAATCTGTTTTACCACATCTTGAATCTGCAATGTAAGTGAACAATATTTCGATTGTCTGTATTCTTTCCTCGGTTCAAGAAGAGAGCATACAGCTTTTGGGTTTTATTTCCAGTGAAGATGAGTTATCATTAAGACAGCAACTACGAGAAGCCGGATTAAAGAACAGTGATCAGATGGTAATGCTTGATGAGAATGTGTACGCTTATGCCAAGAAACGCAAGAATCTCGAGTTTATGGAAGAGGAGGACAATGTCTGTAAAATTAGCCGCAAGATATGCTTTTTTTCAATGGTATGTCCCATCACGTTCTTCGTTTCTTGACCATTTTACGATTTTCCAGTCAATTTTTTTCTGCATATTTGAGCAGGTTGTAAATGTAGTTGAAGACAAAGTGTACTCATTGCCGCATGCACTGCAACACATACTGAAAAAGAAAAATCTGCGTGCCTGTAAACTAATGTACAGACATTCTGAGGTATGTAAGATCATTGGGCCTTGTCTCACAGACGAGATAAGATTAGCTACTGGGTATTTCAGATATAGAGTTTAAGCCGCTTAATCCATTTATGTATTGGTAGACTGTACGCAATATCCAGATTAGATAAAAATTTGGATTAAACTGAATGGGATTAAGCGGATTTTACTCCATTTACTGAAAATTCATTGAAAACTCATACAATTTAGTTTTAGTGCCCGTAGTGCATGTAGTATATATATATATATATATATATTTACCGTTCAGGAAGATTTGTTGAATCTCATAACTTCGGTGAAAGATCGATTGAAAGTTCCGCAAACAAAAAGAAAAACAGCGAAGAAGTCATCCAACACGCCGAGATGATACAGCGAAATATTCTAGGAAAGTGTAGACATCTCAAAAATGAACTTAGAATTTGATGCAGTGTGTGATGATGAATATTGAAAATCAGTATTAGACATTATTCTAAGGCCAGTGCAGCTCAAGAATGACTTTTTCATCGCGCAAATAAACGGAAATAACCATCTCCAGAACCTTACATACAAAAAGCAATATTGTTTGAATGTTGTAAGATAAATAGCTGTATTTTTTTAATGGCTTATTAATTTACATATCATTATTTGTAATTTAGTGTAATTACAGGGTTTTCCCGTGTCGATTTTTGAATGAAGAAAAATGTTTTAAAACAGTTGTTGTTGACGTAATAGTTAGGCCAGTTGACATGTATATCTAAGTATAAACAGCGCTACACCTGCATTGAAGAAAATGCGTATTACTATCACATCATTCCAGTGAACTACAAATACAGTGGAACCTCATTAATACGAATCTTGTGTGCAAAAGTGAAATTTTCGTATTTCGTATTATATACAAAGCTTGATGAATATAAATTATCTTAGCTGGAACATGCTTGAAATCATTGTAATGAATGGAGTTTCGTCTCAAACAGAATCGTATTAACGAGGTTCGGCTGTACAATACATGTTTGTTTATTATCGTGAATTAGTGTATAAGTTATTTAAGCCAATGCAGAAGAGGCAAGATTGATTGTAGACTTAATTCATAAGTCAGGAAATGTTTATCTTAGTTTGATTAAGCACTGAGTAAGGGGCGAGTCTACTTAATACGGATAAATGTATATACATCAATAGCATGTATAGTGTTTGTTCTTGCGCTTCATACCTTTAATAACTGTAAATGAATGGAAATTATGTTTTACTAAGTGTAATTAAGTACATGTAGTTGTAATTTTTCAAATAAAAAAATTTTGTAATATAGCTTGCGCGTATAGTTTTGTGTGTGTCTAAAGAGCTGATATTCAGTTTTCAGTGCTTGAGGATTTTTCTTGATGCGACAAATTACTAGCGGCAAGACTACTGAAGAAAACGGGAATAACAATTTCATAATGTTATCCCGACATTCTTTGGATCATCGAGAGAGGAATGAAAAGGGACGAAAGTGCACCTCTGCTCTGCTGATCAGTATAGTATCCATCATTTGATTAAATGTCTTATTTGCGTGTTGACCGCATCTTTAGCGAGACGCTGATGAGGGGATCAATGCTTTAACAATTAACTTGTCCTTGTACCATGGATGACACGTGAAATTTATTGGTCCTTTATCTGGGCAAGTAAAAACTATCGTGTTAGTAGAATCTTGGCGTTATTATTTAACAAATATTTACTCCAATGTAGAATATTGGAATATAAACTCCCTACTTACGATACTATGAATCCGTCCTAAATTATGATTGATTATCCTTATTTTTAGGTAACGATATTCTAATGTATAGCAAAACTCTCTTATACTTGTTAATTACCCGAAACGCACGCCGCTTTGAAAATATAACTTGAGTCAAGATTTGTTAGACAGTCGTTTCTAAATCAGTCAGCTTAGGACACTCCACATAATCATCGCACTTGACTACCGGTAATAAGAGCAGAAAGAAAAGATAAGATAAGCATTCATGATAACGTTATTTGTAGATGTATTTCTTTTTTATTTCATAGTATTGTATTTGCCATCGTACTATAATGAGAACATTTCATCGCAGCACGGCGGCCTGAAAAAACATTCGATTCCTGACTCTGGACAACAACAAGGACTACACCGGCCGGGACAACCGGGCATGTAAGGTTGAGGAACTTCTACAAAAGAAACGAAACAGCTTTGACGACCATGATTTTCGCAGTTTTACAATCAAGATATTGCGGATCTAGCTCGTTTGCGTGATACAGCAATTAATATTGATTGCTGTATCACGAGTATAATATTTCATTACATATCATAGATAAGTTGAGACTATTAGTAGAACTATTTTAGATAAAAGCTGCTTGATAGTTAAACTACTTTGATTTTTAAAAAAATGATTGGCCTACATATAAAAGTAACTGCAACATTTCAGTACATATTTAGACGTAAATTCCTTTATAACAAGACCGTAATTTTCTGACAAACCAACAAATCTAAAAACCTAGTCGCCATAGGCTTTACCTTGTGCTCTCTGTTCTCCTAACAGACACACTGCAACCACGAAAATTATTACAAATTTAGCAGCCCTCATCTTAAAAGCACCTCGAGATATCTGACGGTTCTAGCCTCAATTACTGTTATAAATATCAATTTCAAGTGAATTCGGCATGTGGAAACAAAAAAGATATGAACCGGAATTTTTGAAGTATAAATGATATGGAACGCATGATTGATGAGAATTTTATTTTTAAGAACTAAGTTGACTTCGATAGGTTGATTTGTGCAATCAAATTCGTTCATATCTAGTAATTAAATGATAGTTCAACGAGTAGAATAATCAACGTAGGTTTATTCATAAATCCGACATCATTCGATGAATAAGCACAATTTCTATAACAACCACGATTTTTATATCAATTTTATTTGATTGAATACAATAGTTTATAGAAGAGAGTGATGTAATTCCTCGAAACCACCAGCAGTCATTATCGATCGTTACTTTTTCTCATAACTGGCATTGTCTTCTATATGATATCCTGAAAATTGAGACCAAAAAAGCCATTTCATCATCTCGATGTTTCAATAAAACTTTTGAAAATTAGAAAATAAACATTTCTTTTAAATACATTTTCACGTTCAACGTATATTATAAGCCTATACTTACGTCTTGAAAACAACAGTTTGGAATTCGGCGGCACATCATAACTCCGGGGCAACAGCAGGGACTACACTTTCCTGGACATCGGTCAAGTCGACCGGAGAGAACTGCCCCTGAATGATACAAAAATGAAATC
This sequence comes from Tubulanus polymorphus, assembly GCF_964204645.1. Taxonomy (NCBI): domain Eukaryota; kingdom Metazoa; phylum Nemertea; class Palaeonemertea; order Tubulaniformes; family Tubulanidae; genus Tubulanus; species Tubulanus polymorphus. Next base: position 6,612,801 of record NC_134027.1, on the reverse strand, counting down.
TAATAACCTAAAAACGATCCCATTTTGACTTTTTTAAATGGTGTTTTAGTATCGGCCTCATTTCAAGACTAGACTGGAAAGGTCAACGACCCGACATCACGTATGATAAACCCCACGCCGAGGGAACATTGGTAAACAATTGATAGTACTATTTCAATCCTAGAATAAATAATCAAAGTTAAAATGTGTGAAATACCTTCTACGTTTAGGCTTACGCCTATCATAAAAATCGCAACCACGAGAATCAACAGTTTCGCATTCATTTCGCTTGAGGTTTGCACTTGAAATGAAATGATTTATTATCTTGATTCTATTTCGATATAAAATTTGTACGATAGCTTTTTGACTAATTTGAAAGTTACGAAACATCTGTTGTTTGTCTCAATGTAATGTTGAATACCCGGTACTGCGAGTTTTATTTTTTCCATTTAGATAGCAATTTGACAAGCGAACAACAATTTGAAAGTTAACGAAACAGCTGCTGTTTGTCTCAATGAAATGTAATAGCCTATATCCGGTATTGCTAGCGAGTTGTATCTTTTCAAATAGAAAATTGATGACATGAACTTTACATGACGTATATAATTCAAGAATTATGCTGGTTATTTGGAAAATATTTTTTTGTAAGATTTGAAATATTTTTTCGCTATTTGGTCTTTCATGCCCTAAAACTATTCCAAAATTAGGGCCCTGCTAGTTCTACTAATTGTTGTTCTGAAAAGTTTCAGAAAATGTAATACACCCGATTTCTCGTTCGAAATATACGTATTCTTTCAAACTTACTCGGTTTGAGGCCAAATTACGGGAAAAAGAAGCCAAACTTTCTTCCATTTTCACCCTAAATAATGCCAGAAGTTATGAATGCTCCTCTTTGCATCAAATTTTCTGGGGAAGCTCCCACGGGACACCCGACTCAAGCTATACGCCTTTGACAAAAAGTCCAATGTCGTGAAAATCCAGACATGGCTTTCCAAGACATGGCTGGCCACGGGCCTCATCAATCACTGAACTCATCCGGAATTATCAGGAACGATCTTTTTGTAACCTTAGCCAATAATGAGTGATTTACATATCACCACTTCACCAAGAACCTTAGTGTCTGATGTACCACTAGGATCTAGAGCGCCGGAGATCTCTGGAGAAACAACCACTGCCAGGACGGGGTGAAATCACCTACATATCATAACACTGAAAGCCTGAATAAATCAAACAAACGTCAAACGTATTTTCGATTTTATTATCTTAATTCCAACCGTAATGTGAATACAAATATTATAGCAATTAATTTTCAACAGACAAAATTCAATTAAAAGTTGCAGGTTTATTATTACATACATGTACTATCAAAATGAATCGGTTAAACAAACATAAAATACAGTTTCCTCATACAAATCAACGTACTTGAATGATACAATGCTCTTAAATTGTGTTATGATCGCACTAAAACGTGAAAAAGGTATTTCTTTTATGAAAAAATGAAGACTAACAATACAGATGTAGATGGTGAAAATGATTTCAACCCAATGGCTGCAATCATATGGCTCATATTAACATGGGAATACTTGGGCATAAATAACATAAGTGGACATACAGTCCGTATAATAAGCAAATTCTAGGTACGTAATAAAAGTCCCAATGACATTGATTATATCAATGATTGAGATCGAGTTGATAATCACGCGCTTTAAATGTGCATCTATAACTATTGAGCTTCACTGAAACGATGTTAACTTTAAAATCCGAGAATCTATCTACAAAATTCTGAGCTTTAATTTAATGCATGAAAATGAAAAAAAACGATAAAAAAACCATCAGTTCATTCAAAAACAGAGTATTTACTGTTCTTGCCTACATTCACGTATACGAACAGTTTTAAGAGTATCCGTGTATCATAGTTCTACAAAATACATAAAAATTCTCATCCTCAATAAATATAATATTTCAATTTTATGTACAACAGAAATTGCATTGTCACAACGTCGCTACAACCCGACTGCCCCGCGTTTTAATGTAGACCTTTGTTAATGCATAGACTGAATGTTTTGAATAAAACCTTCAAAATAATCAGCTATTTGAGGTAACAGGTGAGATGATATTTGAAGTTACCATTTACAGAGCACTCACATAGCACAATACATATGGCAAGTTTTGATCCAAATGAGAAGATTTGATACAGGTACTGGATGTAGCAAACAATCAATCTAACAATCTCTGGGTTGGATCACAATCAGAACGAAGTGGGACTGGATGAGGCTGTACCTAAATGTAATTGATTTGTTATTGTCTTTTCAAGCTGTGCAAGGAAAAATTGATGTCATTTAAACAGGACATCTTCAGAAGATGAATATATACAGATTTTTCTTCATAAATAACTGCTAAATGAGGTAATGTTGTGAGCCAACCTTTCAGGCAAATATAGGAAAACTTTTATACATCAAAACTAGCGTACTACATTATAGTAACATGTACTAAGTAACAGCAGATACAAATTGTGAAGAAATTGCTACAACAGACTGGTTTTGATATGTTTTATTTACATTTGATACCGGGTACTTAACAATTTTATTGAGTCCAAAAAAGAATGTAGATTTTCTAGAATCTCAGCATCAATCCGACCAATCATGCCAAATGAATTTGTGATTTTATTGTAGCAGCTGATCACAACACTTATAGTGTGTTTCGCCAGGTATACCAGGTACAAGATGGAAATGAATACGTAGAATTGATTTGTTGCACCTAGGTGTGTAAAAAGCCCCTGTGCACCGCCTTGAAGAAATATTCACCATAAGTTGTGAACAAATAATTTAACGAGTAACCAAGAAGAAAGTTTGAATTCAAACAAGTATAAAAAGCTGCTTATCGGCATGTCAACTGTCCTCTAAACGATACAAAATACGTTTTTGGCTAAATAACCTCAGTATTGATTCCAAAGCTGAGGAAAACAACTTTTTCCATAATCCATCAAAGCGGGAAAATATTCTGACACGTACGAGGAATAAAATGGCGGCGATTGTGAAATGGGTAGATGCGCATTACGAATAGATCGTAACAACTTCTCGGCCTCCTCCGCGAATCATCACAACTTTATCTAAACCATCAGTTAATGCTTCCAAGAAAGACATATCTACAATTATGATGTCAAGGATGAACCACATCTAAACAATAATGAAAATTCCATGAAATATTCAATGAACAATGTACATTTTAGTATTTCTTAGCTCAACTGGTAAATAAATGAATTATATTTACTGATGATTTGAATATCATCTGAATGAGATGCATGGAATGAATGACAAGTCTCAGAAAAAGATACAGTTTTCATCACCGGATTTATCTTTTGGTGCTCCAGGCAAATTCATTATCACAAGCTGCGCATCTTGCGATTTTTCAGTGATTACTTTATTCAAACGGACAGCAGTGTGCATTCTCTTGACATTTCTTTGATCCCTGCAAATATACAATATTGAAGACTGGCTCAGTTGATTCAGTAGACCTTAAGTTTGATACTTTCAAATGGAATATATAACTTTATCATTCCAGTAACGTGGAGGGGTGGTTGGGTATCTTTGGTGGTTTTTGTTTTTAAAGAATCACTAAGGTTAAACATTTAACACTACAACTAATACAACATAATACAATACGGTACATACCCCGGTATAGCCAATTTGGAAATCACTCAGAGGCCATTTTATGAGTATCAAATTTTCAAAGTTTTTCCTCAGTTCCAACCGAATTAAAAACGAACCCAACCCCATATTCCTCACACTATGGGCCTGCTTATTGTTCACGCTTCACATCATAAACCTTAGCACATTACTTACAGTTCAACGCTGAGTTTATCAGACTTGAACAATGATTCAACTCTTGGCTTCGGGGAAGACTTAGCAGCACCGGGCGAGAATGTATACAAATTCATTTCTTCAGGCTTCATATTAGTGTTATTCTTTTCTGTCTCAGTCATCTCAATAACCTCATCCTTCTCAGTGGCAGGAATCATGTTATTATCCATGGCTATTTTGACACCTGATGTACCTGGTGTATGGGCACGTTCAACTATATTTTGTGCCTGAAATGATTAATGAAATCACTGCATATCATGCATCTTCGAAGTAAAGATATTAAATCTTTTCTAAAAAACTATATTAGTTACAGTTATGATAATAATGATAGTTGAATTAAATAAGGTTGGTAAGCTTTGTGGGATTAATTTATCTAAGAGTTTGAAACGTTTTGACAAGATATGTAGATTTTTGAAATAACTCACATCCACTTTAGCTGCATGTTTACGTAATTGCATCTGTTTGAGCATTTGTGTTCGTTGTTGCATCATCAAAGTTCGTTCCACTGTATAGGCCGATATATCACTATCCGTCTGTAATAAGAAATAGCAAGAATAGAAAGACTGCAGCAGAACAAGCACTCAAAAAACCTATCTATTTTGTCAGTACATCCAGTATGCCTATGAAATGATCAAGATATTCGATAGAGACAATCCTTTGTGTGCACATACCATTTCAACTACTTCAACCTCTGCATCCATTCGTAGATGGTACATAAATGTCCTCAAATCTTTCTCCATTTGTACACTATTATCCTCCATTTCTGTACGTCAAACAGTCAAGGATACAAATTGAGAATTAACTGTAAGAATTAGTTTTATCAATTTGGAAAAATGTGCCAAAACCATATCATGATATCAACCACAGGATCTAGACCATTATCATGGAAAATGTACATTTCCGACAGTGATTTGTTCAAAAGGATACGCGCCACTGTGAATATTCTCGTCTTGCAGTTCTTCCACACTTTGTGTTGTCTGAGCAGAAATGGTAACAACATTAACATACCACCATCATCTGTATGGCTGCAGTTATGGAACAAAATGACAATAATAAATCATAAATTTAGTAGTTTCTAATAAAATTCACAGAACTAAATAGATATCAATAAAATTAATAACAACTGAACATAGTGTTACCAGTGATTAACATATTCATTCTATTAGTGATATGATTGATTTATTCAAGGATACGGACAATCCACCAGACATCAATAGTACCAGAGGATATCTTATCATAGTTGCTCGGGAAATTATCAACACCTTTCAGTACGACGAGAGCATTCGCCATCTTGTTCACTACTCGAATTGTATCTACAAGACAGAAGCAAAATATATGTACTACATATACAAACATGTCAATACATAAAGCCTATCAAAGCAGAAAAACCAACTAAAAATGTAGAAACTGTATATCCCACATATGGTGAGATTTATGATTTGAAAACTCGTTTCTCTAAACGAAATTTCAGTAAATATTTGCCTAGTGTCTGTGAATATTTTATTCAGTATGTAAGGTATGACAAATTTTAGGTCAAGTACCCAACTTGATTTTTTAATTTTATGTACAGCACTTTAGAGCCGTATTGGAGTAATAAGGCGCGATATAAGTTTAGTTATAGTAATGATAATAATGATAATAATTCACATACCTACGAATGTTCGCCATGTAGTAGTGTGATGGTTTTGTCCCCATTGTGTAGGCCAGCCAAGCATCACAGTATTTGGTCTCATTCCTCCTAAACCTTCTATTTGACACCTTCATAAATAAACAAATTGAAAAATATTATTTGAAGTAACAGATGATAGCCAAATAACCAATAATTATCATAAGATCATGGGCAACTGTATGATTAAATTGATAATGAACTAATGAACTAAAAAGATGCAATTTTATACCATTTAAAGGAGACTCCTATTGATGTATACGATAGAAAACTAAACTGATTTTTACTCACAGGTGGCTGATACCATCTGCTGTATTCTTAGCTACTAGTACATCAGCGAATCCTTTAACTTTCTCGTCTTTCATTACTGATTTCAGTGTCTAAGTGAAAATGCATTCAGAGATGTTTCAAAAAACAATTCGATTGGTCAATGAAACTGATCATGAATTATTGAACATTGAACAACCAATAGAATCCAGAAACATTTTTTGCTCAAGACAGCAATTAATCAAGACAGCCAGTGATAGTTACCTGCTTAAATACTTCCAGATCATCGACGCGGTGTGCAAGGTCACCTTCAATAACTGATCCTACGACCATTAAGCCTTTACCTAGGAAATTGCAAAATGAACATGGTCATAATAGACGAAAATATCCCACAACCACTACAGACAACTTTTAAAAAAATTACCCGCTTTGAGTTGAGTTGAAAATGATAACATTCTCTGAGTCTTCACTTGTAGGAAATCAGTCGGTTTAATCAAAACCATCACTTGGGGTCTGAAATTTAAAGGATACATGTTAGGAAGTCAACGGATAAGTATATAAGTATCAATGTGCAGACATTAGAATCAACAAACCTCCAGTTTTTAGTATGCGGCGGACCCTCTTCCAAACGTAAAAGTGCATAACGAGCTGCAGACATTGCTAAACCTCTGATACCATCACCCCATTCCTGTTCAGCTCTATAAAATACCAAAAAAAAGATCATATCTAAAATGTTTCATACGTGCGAAAATAGATAATTGGTAATTTAACCGATGTACCCTTTGTATTCGATATACTTGTAAATGGCAAATGCTATTACAAGAGCGACAAGTGCATAATACCAACTTGAAATAAACATCAATGCTATACATAACAACAAACCCAACAGTGATAATGTCCTGAAATCATAAAATAGAAACAACAGTAAATTTTCATATTTAAGATTAAAAGATGCGCCAGTTCAATATAAGATCTTTACCAGTGATAGAAACGGAATCGTGGTCTCCAGTTCGGCGTTTTCAACAGCGTCTGCAAAGCGCACGCCAAATTCACGAAACCATAACACATGAGGAAGAACCTGGAACGAACCGAATCAAAAATTTGATTCTGAATCTGTACACGAAAAATGTTATAAGTACCCCAGCATATGATTATATTACTGGTACTTACATAGTGATTATTGGTGCCACATAATCCAAACTAGCTATAAGAATACCCAGTTCTGTAATACATGCAGTCATCAATAAAGCCCTCACAGGTTCACCTTTCTTTGTTGTAACACTAAATACTTTCAGGAAAGGGATAACACCATCCTTAGAAATGGCCTGCAACAATCGCGGAGCCCCTGCAAAGGAATAACGAATCAGAACACCATTCATTTCATTAGAAAAACTTTTTGAGGAAGATTTTGTGGAACAAAGGTAATCTGTATTCAGTGTCTTTGAATAACTTTATAGATTTCATATCAAAAGGGAATGAAAAACACATACCAGTCAGACTTTGTAAACCTGCTCCAATAGTAGACAGAAGGGAACCGATTAATATGACCCAGTGTGATGGCCAGGCAAGATTAGCTACAACCAGACTGCCTCCTATACTTTCACCAAATCTGGAATATTAAATATTTTCATTGAAGAACAGCATATATTTTTCTAAAATAAAAAATCAACGTCAGTTAAATGAGCTAACACCAGAATCTAATCTATAAGTCTTCAAAATGATCGTCCTCAGGCATGTCACTGGTAATGAATGGGAAAAGAAATTCTAAACTACCATACAACATAAAAATAAATTATTTGAAAGGTTGAGAGAAAATTGTAATCACTAAAAAAATATTTAAAAGAATAAATCAAGGAAGATGATATTGCTATGATATATCACAAGACCACAGCAGAACCCCATATAAATTGGAGCCTGTTAGCGTTGACCGCACACACCAAGTCATATCCTCAACTTAAATGTGGACAATTAAATAATCTTGAAAAAAGAATTTGATTTCAGTGCACAACCCATAGAAATAATAAACTGAAATGTCTCCCTTTTTTCGAGAAACACACATGCACATACAAAATATCACATACCACGGGTCAGCGCACATGATGAATTAAAACGCGCACTAAAATCTAAAAAGCCAAAACCATGCATGTAAAAACTGTACACATAATAAATGAAGGATTATCATTGAAAAACAATCATCACCTCAGCACACATAGTACAGAAACTGCGCTATCTTAATTAGATTTCAAGATCAATAAAACTTTCACTAAAAACAGCCAGATATTGAGGATTTAATGGCTAACTGCAGGTACAACGCAAGGACCACAAATTATCTATTTCACAATATGAGTACTACTTACTTATCTTGGAGAAGTTGACCCTCAATTGTTGCACCAAAGAATAGCACAGAAGATAAATCTATTCAAACAGTTACGGAAATGAATTTTCAAGGCTCAGAATGGAAACCAATGAAATGGTAACCACCATTAATGGTTGTCAAAATGTCAGTTCGTCTTAGACCTCAAAGTTATAAGCATTTACAAAGGGGATACATTACGTGTAATTCGAATGTTTGCAAGTTGATGTAAAAGGATACAGACAAAAGACGTAGTAGCAATGGCTGCTATAGTTCCTACTGGAATTGACTTCTGGGCATCTTGAAGATCACCAGATCGATTAGAGCCAGCCATAATACCTGCAAATATCATCAAAGTTAATACGGTTTAGGCTAAGCAAACGACTTAATAAGATCATGAAAATTACCATTTAGGATAAATTGCGAACATACCGGTACATGATGGGAAGAATATAGCAAGTAACACCATGAAACTAGTAGTTATATCACTGATTATGAATGCTCCACCACGTTTTCCGTGAGCATCAGTTCCGATGATATTATCCCGTTTCGTATACTTGTTATATGCATTCTCTGAAATTGAATTTAGAAATGGTAAGTAAACTGTCAGAGGTAAGTGGTCAAAAAAGTGTCAGTGACAGATAACAAAGTCACCATCTTCGTCTGGAGAGCGCCTTTGATAATAGCCCTGCTATTTACAAGGCGCTATAGAAATTTACAATCCTATCCTATCCTATCCTATCATAGTATACAAGTTTAGCTCGACGATTTCTAAGAATGTAGTCGGAGAAAGTACGCAAAATGCAAACCTTGAAATACGCCACCGGTTAAACCAGGAATTCCGGGAACCTCTCGCAGGTTATTTTGATTTTCGAGGAAAAAAGGATCACAGACAGTTCCATTCGGCGATTCAGGACAGAATGATTTATATATGGGACCAACGCTCGAACTGTTACAGAACCAGGTGCCGTTCATTTCTAATATACGATGCGATAATACGCGATCTCCGAGCAAACATATTCTGAAATTAACAATCGGATATTTCTAGCATGAGAAATTGAGACACTGACAATTAGACGTTTTATACAACTAGTTTCTTTTTTTTGTCTTCAAGAAAAGTTCTCTTTATCTTAAAACACACAATACATGTCTGAGTAGATGTCTTACTCATCGTATGTATGCTAATGGATGGAAATTAGCGCTATGATTGTCCTGTACTCATGCATAACTAATCAACTTAGTCAAGTATAACATTGCCATTGAGGAATGTAGATGATTCTATTTTCTCTGTAAATAATTGCCTAGCGCTGATTCTGGTCCTGATTCGGATTGGGAGCTGTTTATCTAATGTGGTATGTATTTGTGTCTAGGCTTCAAAGAGGAAAGATATCTAGAATATTCAAAGGATTTACATCAAGAGATCAATATAAGGTGGAACTTCGTTTCAACGAATTTCAGGGGACCAGAAAACCAGAAACGAATCCAGTATGAAATTAATCATGGTAAATTGCTATAATTGAGTTTCCTCGGAACATTAACTCCCAATAAAACTACTGGACTTAAGATTTAAGTGAAAACGTTCATAAATTTCAAATTTGATGGCTGATAGAACTTACTTTACACTACGAGCGGGACTGCTAACGAAAATTCCAACATAAATCGCCAGAATGGATAGAATCACACAGAACAATGACATCGCGGCGACCATACTGACGAATCTAACACCGAGAAAAACGCATAATGCCAACACTATCAATAAACATGTGCCGTATACGCGATAATTATTGAAAGCATTCGCCTCAACTGTTACATCACCAAATATAGAGATCACTGGTGCGATATATGTCTGAAAAAATAAGTTGAATTACACGTTTTTCATTCATGCTTTTACAAACTAAATAAAACCCTAGTCTAGAATCGAATCCGTGGAATGATGGGGTACTGGCTCACACCAAATGGCACAACAATTCACTGGGTTATTCGTAGTTAAAAGTTAGTTCATTTCCAATGAAATTTGAACTGGATTCTTTTGGGTTGCAAATCCAAATATTATCAAACAAGCCAATGAATAGATTCACTTTTCTACTCAGTGTATGGTATAGACTTCACTGAAAGGTTATTTACTTATTGGAAAAGCTGATTCAAATTTAACTGAAATTGAAGCGGAGTAACCCATTCACAACTAGCGAACCTGCCCGATCACTGTGGAATCCTCGCTTGCCACGGTAGCAATGCCGGCACATCGTTGTTTTCGACTTACCAATAAGATTTCTATAGCACCGATAATGTACATGGCAGCGGCGAAACTCGTACCGAGATAGAATAATATCCCGACTGCACCACCGAATTCAGGACCTAACGCTCGAGATATCATAAAATACGACCCGCCCGCCGGTACGACACCGTTCGTCGCTATGGCACTCATCGATATCGCTGTCAACATCGTCTGTGAAAAAATAAACAGAAAGGAAATATTGAATAATTGAAGAGGCAAACTTTAAAGGCTACTTCACGATCCCACAGCCATCTTACACGGACAACAAAGGATTTCATGTATTTTTGATAGCAGGATTGGTGCAAGGATGCCGAACATTAACAATCCAGTCACAGAAGCTAATTGATTTACAAAGCCCAAATGTCTGTGACCACTGAGTTCGGTCGCATCAGTTGCTAATGATCAGTTGTCGATTTCCAGCGTTTATCAGGCTTTTCGTACGGATATAATAAGAAACTGAGTAAATCGCTAAGTCAACTGGGAATAGGAGGAAATCCTAATTATGCCGAAAGTCCTTCAGTTCGGAGAGATACATATGACATTACATAAATTAATTCGGCAGTTACTCGAAAGGCTGATAACTCATATCAATTTCTACAGTTGATTGTTGAAAATTCTCCCGAGTGCTAGTTCGTATCATGATGTCCTGTTAGCAAATAATCAAATTTTCTAGCAAGAAAGATCCGAGTGTAATATGATTTCGCGACAGTGTGTAGAGCTGTATTTTCGTAAACGATTGGACATAAGGGTTTGTGAATGTTCTTTTTCATTCAGAAAAAAAGATACTTTTTGGGCACAATGCGACTACTGGCATCCATCCATTAGAACGAATACGGTAGCTTCGTATACAGAGTTTAAAGATACTCACTGTGCAGCAGCAGATAAGAACAATAAAGAAACTTTCCATCACGCCGGCCATTCCAACAACCCATGTCAAACGAATAAACAATATCACACCAAAAATATTCTGTATACATGGTAGATATACGCCCAGTAGAGTACCAAGTTTCTTTTGCTGAAATAAATGAAAAAAAAGAGGTAGAAAATTTCCAAGATTAATCGCTTTCTATTCGTGCACTATTTATTGATTCAATTCATAGCAAAATTAAGCTGACAATTTCAAATTCTCAATTAGACGAGTTTGCGAATGACGGGTGAAATGAATAGAAGATATCTCACAAAACGATGGAATTCTAACCGAAACGTATCAATAACTGATTGCAATTTGATGGCATTGTATTCAACTCAAAATTTTGCATGTGTCGCGTATCGTGATAACGATAGATTTCATGTCTCCCAAGACAGACAGATGGATAAAATATCATCGACAAAACCGACACGATACATTTTCTATTCAAAAACTGACGAAACGTTATAAGATTCATGACGTATATCCTGATGATAATGCCGAATCGAAAAAGCCACGACAATAATGATGATGCATGTAGACAGTATATAACGGAGTGTCCTTTTTTTAAGAAGCACTAGTCATTTGTTCAATATGTTACCATTCCATGAAAAATCCAAAGGGAATACCCGTAGGAATGATATAAGGCAAAGGAAAAATACCGAAATGACCAAGCTATATCAAATATCGCAGCCATAAGAAGACTCAGTCAATTTCATCTAGTTGGTTTTATTTATGATATTAAGCAATAACTGAATCATACACAGGAGATTATCAATTTATGTCCGAAACCGTAGAAACTACCAATAAATCATAACAGAACTAGACAGTTATGTTATTAGAACTATTTTTATAGACGTTTTCAATTCGCCCTTTTATTACATCGGATATACGCATGTTGCGATGACCAGACCATGGACGTAGAAATAGTGCCGATATATGTATTACCAAAAATACTGTATTTTTGGTATTACCGATATTTATAACTTACTGGCAGTGGACATGAGTAGCCAGCAAAAATTGTCTCATGGTTTAGTATTCATTCACCAATTACCTGATGAAGTAGCTTTTTAAAATTTCATATTTACTTACAAGCAATGTGTACACAAGTGAATTTTGTGGCTCAATTCAAAACTTTTACATGCACAGATGGGTCTAAGGAGAAATGTTTCTACTCATTCTAAGGATCAACGAGAATAACTAGGGAGGTCGAACAAACATACGCTGTACTAGTACAACACAGGGAATAAACCGCTACTAGTTCAGACAAATTTTCGGTTAGAAAAAAAAATGCAACCGTTTGATCGAGTACCGAAACGATCATAAGCCACGATCACACGGAGACGATTTGGTGCGGGCCAAATTGGCACGGACCACTCAGGCCTGAGTCAAATTCAGCCCGTGCCTCATTAGAGAGCGCCTTCACACGTACACCACTCACTCGATACTAAACAATGCTTAAATAAAGCGATGTGATTCGCACGCAATGAATTGACCCGTGCTAAAATTTGGCTGGCACGTGGTCCGACGTTTTTGGTCGGGTCAGACTTTGGCCCGGGCCAAATAGGCTCCCATGTGAACAGGTTGTTCAGGGCCAAAAATGCTTGTGTGATCGCGGCTATAGTGAAATAAGACTGATAACTAGCAATGATTATATATAATACTCTGCTTTAATCGATCGATTCCCATGGATTGAAATTAGCAGCGCGGTGAATTCGAACGTCGTGCTCTAAGCCGATTAAACCGAATGATTGCTTTATTATGCAGATTAATCATAGTTCTAATTTAGGCTATTCGAGTTTAACGACACCTCGGGTTTTCCCGAGAGCATCTTTTCCGCAGCGTCGCTCGTTAATTCTGTCCGGTAATCGAGTGAAACGTTCGTCGAAAATTTAACTAGAAAGAAATCATCGCACGTTTAAAGAAAAAGAGTCGACATCAAGGCATTGAACATGAGGGTAACATTTTTTATCCATTTCTCACGGCAAAGTGAAAAATTATCTTAACCAGTGCCGCAAAAGACCTTGAAATGAAAGTCTTTTTTATTACTAAATGAGAAAGTGAAAATAAAAATTGAATCGAATCGAATTAAGCCTTCGTTAGAACATGCAAAGCGTGTACTAGTGACTTGACATTTAAAGCTTGGCAGATCAATTTTCAATCAGAAATTGTGTTTTACGTGACGATGAAAATTAGCTTTCAGTTCGTCTTCATCTAATTTTGAAAATTACGCCAGAAACTATTCGGCTATTGAATTTGCATCGAACGACTCTCTCAAGTGAGAAATGTTCACTCTGATGCGGTTCTAATGATTAGAAAGCACCAGCCAGAGTTTTACGCGATGTTCCTTCATTGCCATTACAGCAACAGGGGAATGTTAAGTGCGGCAAATGGGGGGTAGTAAGTAGTGAAGGCAATTTCGGTAACTCCATAAAGCGACGTCACAAAAATTCAATTTGAATTTCTGAAATGTTAGGCGGTCGCCATAAAACTATTCACTCCATGCATGGAACACACACGACACTTAACTAGATACATGTACCTACATTAGCCTGTAAACCATCATCCGCGCGGAAACAAACAAAAAATGAAAGCAAAAAATAAAACAGATCTGGTTAAGAGTCGATGAGATGAATATGTATTTCAGCCCAGACCTAAATTGGTATGTGCTGTTTTCGCAATTTATGGGCGGACCACAATTTATGGGCTTTAAAAAGATGCCACATTTCACATTACTTTAAGGAGTCTTGAAACAAACATCATTTCCTATGGGATTCACTATTGAAATTAACCTAGTGATTTTTCATGTCAATATTACACTCACGCTCATAGTGCCCTAGGGAGTAATCAATCTGCCTAACTATTACCCTTTAGAAAAATTTCACCACCAGTAGACCAACAGTGAATATGGTTGTTATTGCAAAGACTCTCTATGCGGTGAACAGCCTCTTCATTGGATATGTTCAGGTGATTGACTCAAATGTTTGTTGCTGAGAAAACTTCTTTCAGGATATGAAAAATGTTCTTTCTGTTCATGTAAAAAAAATCTGTATTCAGTCAAGCATCATAATGCCAAAACATCAGAAAGTAACAGTTAACTTGTAACTGCAAAACTGGCAAAGAATGGTATGGCTTGGATACGGATTCCCAGATGTATTGAGTAGCACCAAGTAAGGTTAGCGGTATCATCACAGCTAATAGAATAGTTCATGAGAGCTGAAGTGAAGCACCCTCAGACACCAAGGCTGACCGAGATGATATTTCTCATGGTCAACAAATTGATTGCACATTTTACGAGAGATTAAGTGATCAGGCTTTTCGCCCATAACACCAATAACGAGAAAACTGCTTTTAGATAGATCTACAGGTCAACATATTGCCAAAAAACTGTGATCACTCCTCTAAGCTAAGCGTATGCATTTGTAAAATAGTAATGAAAATAACTACTTCTTCTTTTTCATCAGGTATCATAGATGTCTAAAACTGCACATATTCGCCCGACCTGTGGAATTTATGTTCATTTTTTCAAAATTGTGTAGCATAAATCACGTTTAAAAAGAACAACGGCAAGCAGCGAGCGACAGAAAGGATGGGGAGAGAATCTCTGGAGACAGCAGGGTGATCCCACGGAGATAACGCTGCTGGTCGCATCCATTTATCAAACCTAATAATCAAAGAAGTGCCCGCGAAATTGAGTGATACCAGGGACCACAGATCACTGCGTATACATATTTCATACTTCGCTGTTTTTTCTCGGATGCTTGCACATACTAATTGCCTACACATTGATATTTTCAACCGGACTGGACTCGTAGTGGTAAGATTATAAACCAATATCCATCATCAAACACCCTTTTACACGGATATAAAACAAAGCGAAACATGATTCTAATCCGTAATCAATTTTTACAGCGTAATTCTATTGCTAATTCTTGCGGAGACAACCAAATGAAAGCCATTATTATACAAACAGGGAATTTTAATTAATTTTCATCGTTAATGCTTTCATTACACGCACGACAGACTGGGCAATAAGAAAGAGTAGATGGTAAGAGTATAATCTGGAGGATAGGAGTGAAGAATGAAATTCAAGATTTGGGATCCAACAAGAAAACTTGAAAAACCCTTGAAAAATTACACATACAATGGCTTAATATCATCGACGATAAATGATAGAAATTAAGTTAAAGCATAAAGTTATTTTGGATTTGAATATCATAATCAATAATTGACAACCAGAGTATGGTGTCAAAAAACCAGTGCATGGTGTCAGTTTTAATGGTGTCAAAAAATGTTATAAAGCATCACAGAGAGAGACGCGGCTCTATAGATATTTTACCATAGCAGGCGTTTATTCCGTTGATACCTGGAGAATAATGTATTATCACTGATTGAATATCTATTGATCTCATACAGTGGAAGAACTCGACTATAACGCTGTTAAATATAACAGATTGAAGAAAGAAAGCATATTATTCCTTAATGGTTTCTCCGATCAATCGAGTGTAACTGCGGCGCTGTCGATATACTGACCATTGACATTTCGACCAAGAAAGGCAAAATGTCGAAGCCTGCGAACATCCTATCAGTAAAACCTACTTAATTCGGATCAGTTGTGACATGAGATTATGCATGAGCAATCTACAGAAAAATGTAGCTCGAAGAGGGTTTTACTGGATTACAATTTATCAGTAAAACTGGGTTAATCAATAGATTCAGAGGCCAAATCTAAAGGTAGGGCTACCCGGTATATCCGATTAGAACTTGGTAGGATACAGGGCACAGCTTAGGAGCCATAAGTTGATGAAAATCAGCACACTAAATACACAATTTTCCCTATATGCAAACGTGTCAGTAGGTAAATACCGGTACACAATTTTCCCTATATGCAAACATGTCAGTAGGGAAATACTATTGATGTCAGTTTCTCTATGAAGCGATTACATACTTCTTACATAAAAATCAACTACAAACCTTTGGTTTTTTATCAGCTTTTTCAATCTGAACTTCGCTTGCTTGTATACCGGCTTGATAATTGGCTAAGTTTGTTAGAATATCGGCTACCCGCGGTCTTTTGTGGAATTCATCCTGAAAGAAGAGAAAAGGGCTTTTGGTTAAGGTTTACGTTTTAATGGTATTTCTCTATACGAAACACATATTCATCGTTGAAAAACCCTGGAAGTGTCGAGCAAATGATTTCGGCTAGGCCTGTACGTACAATCACGAAAAGATGATTTCATCTCATAAAAGGAAGAATAAATGAATCCGTGATCAATAAGAGCACAGCGAGCGGTCAGTAGGAATTCCGATCAATATACTCAATATACGAACAGCAACAGAACAGAAAAAGAAATCCTTTTAGTGCGGCAATTAGGTGTCATGTTTCGCAGTGAACTGATCCATCTCGACGCTGTCTCCCTGAGAGAAATATTTATTCTTTTACGATGCCTCGACCGAGTTCTCAACCGAGTTACGTCTTATGTTTGACAAAACCGCGTAAGAGGTTGATGCGTAATTTATAGCCATTTACTAAAGACAGCTCGCAATGACCGCTAGACAGCTATTACTTTTATTTGCTAATAGCCCAGAGCAGGCCACAATATACAAATATGTTTTTTAACGGTTTTTGGAAAAAATGAAACCAAGACACTCGCTTTTAATGAAAATCTAGTAGAACTAAGGAACTTTGCCGATCCCTGCTGATTCCCTTATGAATCTCTGATCTCATTGATCTAGAAAATGTCGCGAATGTTCAATAAAACAATCGCAAACTACTTGACTCGTCGTAAAAATTGAATGCACACACACTGCCTCCAGCTCGTTAGTTCGGCAGCCATTGATCCGTCGCATACGGAGGAAATTTCACAGTCTGTAAGCGTGAAGTTTTTCAGGCGAACGCCCCGCGATTTATCGACAACAGGAAACGACGTATTTTTCACAAAAATCGTTGCCATGATCGACGACGAACAAACCACATGACCTCGTTTGGGTTGACTAAATGAATCGATCAATCGCCAAAGTGAGTTTGCTAGCATCGTGCAATCATAAATTCCTGCCATTCTTATCACATTGATTTAACCCTTTGCTGTCCAAACACAAGCGAGCCTGAGCAATCTGATTCCGTAGCGGATGTCCACCCAAAAACACGTCTTAAAGACTATGGTTTCCATTCACAAGTTATAATTCATAGCATAGTCTGAAGGCACAGCCTGGTATCGATATTGAGTCCTGCCCAATAACAAACTCGGGTAATATCAACTTTTCGTTCGTGTTGAACATTGTTTGGGATGAATGCCATTACAGTAGAAACAGCAGTTCATTTCAGTTCCCCGCATGTTTCTTGATTGAATGAAAATTGGTCGTGATTTTTGCGAGACAGCGGCAAATCATGATGAATGAGTTATTCAGAAATGCATTTTCTGAATGCGACCAAATAATGCGCATTTGATTCCAGTCTGAGTGTTGTCCTACAACTGGGAATCAGATTTTTATACACAGTCAAGTTTCAATCCGGCTCAATATTTTCCTTATTAGTCTCATTCATTTCAGGCTGCTTGTATTGCAGTAACACAGCCCAAGGCATCATGGCAGTCTCCACGACCAAATCAGTCAAATCAATTCACCGTCAATGATCCGAGCCAAAACGCGACCATGTGTTATAGGAGCCCGCCATTTCACTGTTCGGCCTAAGGCTACGGTAAATAGTGAAATCCCAAATATGATGCAGATTTCCTACGAAAAAAGCCATGGAGCCATATACGAAATTAGTTTGATAGATTCACATGAATTGGTTTCCTTGATGTGAGTAATGCCAACAAGTTGCAGTAATGACACTGAATGATATGATACCCATCTGACATGACAATTATGATTTGTTGTTAGCTAATATGAAAGCGGATCAGACATGAAACCCCTTTCCGCCGACATGAATCGAAGGGTGGTTTTAGACAAATCAATTGCTTACAGGCTTTCAGGCAGATAAGGCAGGAGGAAACTCTGATGATATTTGTTAGATACGAGATGGAACACACCTGCTTCAGATAACTTCCATAACAGCAATCTTGCAATCCGGGACTGCCGAATACAGGTATATGACACGATCAACATAGCAGGTGAAACGTCTCAACTGCCATGAAATGAGCAGTGGACCGAAAAAGACGACGGTTTTACCCGGACTATCCAGATGTCATGTTTTCATAATGACCGAAGAGATCTTAAGAGCTGAAAGGCAGCTCTACAGATACAGACGTACGATGATAGAAACTGCTACCACACATACCTTTAGGAGCAATAAAACACTGAGTTTCTTAAAACGACATCGACAACAAATAAATAAATAAAGCCTATTTCAAGTTAACTGCTTTCTGTGTCCATAACTGTTTATTCTAAGGATTAAATTTTTGTCGCATTATAACTTCTGGTGCCAGGAAAACAGCGGAAACTGTTACATCATGTATAAAAACAGGGTCTTTTTATTAAGCACATATTTACGATATGCATAACCGTAACTGGATTCAATTGTTCAAAACTTTAACTTCTGGGGTCGGTTCCATAGACTTAAGACCGAAAGTGGTCTTAAACCTTAAGACTGGTCTTAAGTTGTTAGATTGGCTATAGAACTAAGTTCGTCTTAGACCAGTCTTAAATCTAAGCCTTGTCTATGGAACCGGCCCCTGGTGCCAAGAAAGACAGCAGAAATTGTATGTATAAAAACAGGATCTAAAAAAATGACTAGGAACATTGATAAATCAATAGGTGATTAAACCAGGCGACTGTTGATGTAAGCCAATAAGCTAGTCAGCCATAAAGATACTGCTCACAGGGAGCTTTAGACACATTTGCCTTTATTCATTCCACCATCGATAGCGCATCATGTTTTCAGGGAAATACAAACACCAACTACTATTCAAATTCAAATCAGTAAAACTTTTTCACAGCATCGACGGATGAGTAAAAAGCACGGCTCAATTCATTTAGATTCATCGATTCGGCAGTAAGACTCCCGGGATCAGAGTGGATGAAACGCCATCGGTTGTTATTAAGATACCTATCAGAATCACAGCAGCTGGTCACCTTAGATCTTCTGGTTACTGTAGTTGATGAAGTCCGCCATCTTTGGCATCTAATTTCCTCGAAAATCCTATCGATTGCCAGCTCGCGCCGGCTTCTTCAGAAACCACCAAGTGTTGGCCTAACAAAAGGCCGCTGATCCAAGGATCTAGCTCGAGAAAAATAGTAGATGGTTTTGCAGGATATCACGAACAGTAGCATGGAAAAGTCTTGTCAATACACAAATGGTAATTTAATGCAAATCGATAAAATGTAGAGGCTTAGACAACAAGGATTTTAGGTCGCCGAGCTGAGAGAAAATGAGCTATCTTTTCATGGCCATCAAAGCCTTTCATGATTGATGCATGCTTGAATATGGCTGCGTTGTAATTAGTGGAAACAGTCAAAGCTGCAGTGAGATGTAGATCTGACAAGATTTAGAGAAGTACCGGTATAAGACATCTATTCAGCTCCTTTTGTCACACAAAAAAGTCAATTATAACCAGCGCGTTTGGTCATAGGTTTGGCTTATGACACACCGCTAACTAAATGTTAAATCCTGCCATATATCTAGACAATCCTTGCTTCTTTCAAAAAGTATAGCTCCTTATAACCGAGTTGGCATTCTAGCCCCTCTTGATTCCTAGAGGTTTTCTCAAGAACTAGCACGTATCATATGCTGGAATGTTTTATTTTTAAACTAAAATGCGATTATCAATGCCATCTGCTGAAAAGGTGAGATATTTTTCGTGCATTAAATTGCATCCATGGATCAGAAAATTACATAATTCTTTAAAAACTTACAGCATACAAATCGTTGTTTTCTTCACCTGTATGAAGGGGTTCATCTTCTTTAGCAAGTGCTGAAAAGACAAAAAATCTTTCTATTAGAAGGATGAAGCTATGAAAGGCTTTATCAAATTTGGCTTAATAAGCTTAAACCGACGTAAAGGTTAGTTGTCAGTTAATCAGGAATATTGGCACATCGACTCGGGACTTACACGTCGAGATAAAACCGACGTAGAAAGGTCGGATACCTTTGTAATCGTTAGTTTATGGAATTATACGGAATGGCTTTGACACGCTATACACGGCAGCGCACACGCGGTATGGCAGGAAAGTGGTAACTCTCCCGATAGATCGATACAACACCACTTAATCGAGACTCGCTACTCTCTTCCGTCCGTTTGAAAACACGTTCCGGGCACATTTCAAACCTATATCAATCATTTCCCCTTGTGGGCACACATTGGCGATGACAAATTTAATAATGGGTGTTAATGACCTCTGGAAGAGGAGTGGCACACGCGCACCGGCCTTTATTTCTCGCAGACTGTAAAATACACGGGCGTCAATGAGACAATGTCGGTAAATGGGTGACAACATCGTTCACTTGATTAAATCAATGTACAAGTCAGTGATTGATAGCGATTCTTCCCGACATCCATTCACGCAACTGTGAATCCCTGAATCAAATGGCTTTAAAACTGACAAGCCGACAGTATTGTCGAAAAGATTCTCGATAAAAACAAACAATTTTCAAACGCAAGATATTCACTCTCTAAGCCTGGTAGGTATAAGAAATCATGTTTTACAAGATGAAGCGAAAAAGGCAAGAATGGTAACCAAATACTGGTAAATGTAGGCATAGCATGCACATATCAGTTATCACCTTCCTTTCTTCATTAATAATTAACAAGCACTTGATGACCTCCAGACTAACTGATTCCAGCCTGGTTAACCTCTTTTTCATCGAGATTGCCGAGACCATTACACTGAGCTGAGAAATGGGAAACGCTGCAATTTGGGGCAAGGATGCTCGATAACAGATCATTGCACTTCTTAGTCTTTTCAATAATTACATCTGTAAACATAGCTCCAGGAACTAGCGTATGTACATTAACTATGACCACGACAAGCTCAACTTATCCGGTGCCTCTTTTATACTAACTCAGCGACCATAATGCAGATTTATAGTAAGAGCTGCAAAGAAGTTCGCACAAAAAAATGCAAACATACTCCTTTCCGATTCGACGATGACAAGAGCAACAACCGCAACCGGCTTGAATACATCAGCCCGAGTACATCATCATATACTGTAACAAATTCCATCTAACAGTGTTCTGTATGCTTTAAGTAATTTACAGAACCTCATTGGATGGACAGTATTCAGTAATGGATGGACAGTATGTTATCTGCAATAGGAACACTAACAGGGGAACAGAAAATTTGTTTCCATTAATTATCGAGATATTGATATATCGAGTATGACAATAAATCAAACTAATTTTTATACATACATTACACTAGAGAAAGCGCAATGATCAATATCATCTGAAAAAATCCCTCGTTTTTGCTTCCATGATTAAATGATGGTGGCAGCTAAAGCGATACCTCCGTGATTAAACCAATCTACACTGCTTGACATTCACAGTGTCGTCTAATCAAGCGTTATTTCAAGCCAGTGTGTATGCAAGATGATATATCTTTTTTTTTTATTCACTGAGCGTTGAGACACAAGGACAACGTGCAATGATTGACCATTGTGTGTTTCAACCCTTGAGATAAGACTTAGTCTATGTTGCATTACATAAAACATAATAAAATCTTATAATCCCGAAATGCTCATCCGAACAACCAATAACAATGAAGAGCTGCAACACCAGCTATCCCGCTAGATGGCGCAACAAGCAATCAGGCCCTATTATAAGCCGCGATCACACAGAGACTATTTGGCCCGGATCAGACTCGAGCCAGATTTTACCAGTGCCTAATTAGATAGCACGTTCAGACGTAAATCATTCACTCGATACTAAACAATGGTCAAACAAAGCAAAGTGTTTCATTTCCGGAACTAGTTGCAATTCAAACGCGATCATTTGTCTCATGCTAAAATTTGGCTCGACCTGGTCTGACGTTTTTGGTCGGGCCAAATTTGGCACCCGTGTCAACAGTTGTTCCAAAAAAAAAATGCTTGTGTGATCGCGGCTATTGATTATTAGTCACAACTATTTTAAATACTACATCAACTGTTTTTCCTTTGCCACCAACCATAAAATAGCACGTTTTCACAATTTCATCACTATCTGGATCTTTTCTGACTGCGATTACTGCAAAACTTCACTTGCATTTATTGACAAAACTGCCAAACCATATGAGATGGCAAAAACAAATTTTCTTGGACAATCAATCAAAATGACTGCGACAACCGCCCGTCGACCGAGGCGGTTTATATGAATTACGCAAGCTCATGAATCAAGCTTTGCGCTAGCTGAACGCTTTAATACATCAAAACAAACTTGTAAAAATTGATAATTTCATTCCATTAAGTAACAAGATAATGAAGACATATTAGACAGAATGCGGGAAATAAATATCAATTTGGAAACGCGCCATAACTCAACACTGAACGTGAAGTATATACTGCAATTTCGAAGGCAAGTGTTAGCTTAATGTTTGGTAAGTTCATCATGACAAGTCCCTCAAAACTCCTCTCAATCTACAGGGACGGGTCCAAGTCTCGACCCTCCATTAGTCCCTCCTCAGAATGTTAGCAAAATTTGGCATTTGGGTTAATTAACTGAAGAAATAGCCTAACAAAATATTCTCTTCCAACTTTGGAAAATTGATTATCAGATTGCAGCTGCTCTTATTCAAAATGTCAAAGCCGAATTATGGAGATATAAGAAATCATGGAACATCGCTTCGTACCTCGGTGCATAATTGACAATATTCCGCACCTGTGTCCGCTCAATTTTGCTAAGAATTATTCAAAATTATGTTTCGAATTTGTTTTTATCATTCCATCAAGCACTGGAAGAGCAGAAATGCAATAATGACTCGTGCACATCCTGCGTTGAGTAAGCGTGATTACGTTTGAAGCGCTCGAAAAATGGAAAAAGATACTGAATTTTGTCAATCGTCTTTGCGACTAGGTTAAAAAAGACTGGTGAAACATGAAGCGACCTAATCCAGTCATGTCGGGGTGCAGATTTCCTGAATGCCTTATAAACCCTCAATGATTTACAATTTCATGCTTATCTCTTAATCTGTCGGATCAGGCCGAACAGAATCTTGAAATACCAATCATCGTCGATGAAAACCTGAACGGTCATGGCGATTCCTCGCGTCTGACTCCATGAAAAAAACACGACGACTTCCTCCCAAACGCGGAATAAATGCATCATCAGCGAATTCTTACCGTGACTACGCATCGGAAATATTTCTGTCCGTATCTTAACAATCCAGCCACAATATTACTATCATGTATCATCCACGATTATTGTCTGAGGTAACCGGCGATTTTTTTTCGGTGAACATGCCGAAGAAATATACGAACAAGTCTATCTTATTAATGCAGGTGTTGCAGACGAAGGAAGAAAAAAATACAATCAGAATGAAGGATTTCCGAAAAACACTTTGATTGTGCGTATACATGTGGTGACGACTATTAATGAATTTTCTACCGCGTGTTAATGATGGTTGATCATACTCAGAACACAAATGAATCTTCATCCAATAACAATTTCGTTGTTGTCTCTGTTTGTTCAGTTCATCAAACATAAAACCATTAAAACAAGCGACGAGAAGGACAAATATTTCAATAAAGAAATTATCAAATATGACACGTCTGATCAGACCTTTTCTACACCAGAAAATTTGCCGATACAAAATACCTGTGATGCTCTAGGGTCTGATTTAGATAGTTTCTGACCAATTCCAGCTCGAATGAAATATGCTATGACACAATACTGATCCACGCGATAATTTCAAGTATGAAATTATATCTATTCTCTATTCTTAGATTAATATTCTGTATTATACCGGGTAAGCCTATATACAGAGTATATTATAGAATAGGAATGAAGAGCAGATATTTTTAGATGCCGATTACAAGATGAGTCGTATTACAACCTACCCCTCTCCTCTTCCCCTTTCCTCTATTACTCTCATCACTTTTATCATCGTTAATTTAGCTAATCTAACGAAAAGTCGTCATTGCAGAAATAGGAGTGATGGATAGACGAACGCAAGTCTTCAACGCACCCGATAACTAGACTCTACCCAACTGCCTGGTTAAGAGCTTTAAATGCCATATTTCCTGAGTAGAAATGAATGCTAACTCCTGATATTGACACAATCAAGAACTATTTAGAACTGAATAATTAAGCTATAAGGCAAACACCACGAAATTACTAGAAAAGATCACATCGTGGCCAGTAATGTTGAATATATACTTGGATCCCATACAAGGAGTCTGACGTTAAGCAAATCACAGTGTGAAATTCAAATGAAATTCTTGCAGGAGATTCCACCTAATGATATTAACTAATGATTCAATTAATACGAGGCAGGGGTAGCCTTAATAGCTTTCATATGTAAATCATTACAAGGACGAGAAGGATAATGAAGATATAATGGAAGATTTGTGAATCTGCCTGCGGCAAGTTCCCCGATTTGACCAGGCAGAAGACTTCAAATAGTGCGGAATGCCAACTGTATAAATCAACTGCTATAGTCGATCCCTGGGAGTCATTTTCAAATTGCGTGAATCCACTGCCCAAAGCAGACGCTGTAAATTGGTCCCCACCAAATTCGTCACAACAAGTGGGATCTGTTTCACTGAATGAATCCGCAAGAAACGCTTAAAATTACCAGAGGGAAATACGACGAATCAGCTCCAATACTGCATGAATGGTTCGATCTCGGTAAAGAAGTTCGTAAACCGTATTCATGGGAATCTATGAAATGCATAATAACCGCGTATCCATGTAATGTTATGAAAAGATTTGCAATCTTCGCAAAAATCGATGAAAATAGTAATCTCAAGCGATGGCCATCCTCCAAATATGCCAGGACGAATCTCGAACATTAGACACTCATATACAATATCTATTTATCAGTCGACGATAATCTTACAAAGCTTTAGAACGAACGGCTGCAAGACTTACTGAAGCGGCAGCATTAACATCGTTCAGCACGTATCGATTAAATTAATGACAAATTCAAGACTTGTATGATACTATATATACATACAAGATATGTCATGCGCAAGCAGCGACGTCGATGATGTGAGATCAGTAAAAGACATTGTTTGTAGCAGTAAGGATTAAGCTAAAGTAAGCACTTTTCCAGGGGCAGATCCACGGTTCGTTCATCGCCTGTTCTAGAGTTAAAATAGAACATCGTCCATTCAAAACAATCAAATCATCGACCAATGCGCATGGGACTCTGCGGTTAGTAATTCCGGTCAAATCAATTGAATTCTGATATCGCTTTAGAATACGCTGGTATACGCGGAATTGCATTGACGAATCTTACAAATTCAGCGTGCTATCAAATTTTAATTTTCGTAACTCATTTTCCTGAACGAATCGACTGACAAATTGAAACCACGTTTTGACCAGTCAGGACTCATGTCATACTCTCGTCCATTGTTAACCTCTAATTAAGTTAATTATCAGTGGAATTGACGAGTGCTTGGACACCTGATTAGTCGGCAAATTGATTCATGTAACTTCATGAGATGTTTGAATTGGAAAATTTGAATTCTATATAACCGGAGCCAGGTCCACAATTGCGAGTTAGATTTGAACTGATGAACTAATTCTGTTTCACTCTCTGAGTTGACGTACAGTTCGCTAAGTTGAAAAGTAAGCAGTCGTGGTGAATCAATTACCACCATTTTCGATCGCAATACAGAACAAAGATTGAGAGTTTGAATCTATTTTGCAATAATTCTTTTACAGGGTTCATAGTAAGGCTGAGGCAATAGTTAGCACTCGAAGAACTTGTGATAGTATAAGTAAGCACTTTTGTAAGCATGTTTGTAACGCAAAAAGTGACAATTTCTTATCATTGAAGACTGCAGCCCTCATTCTTATCGTCAACATAAATCTTCAAAGCCCAGTAAATAATGTAAAAACGGATATAGCGCGTCAAAAGTAAGCAGTTTGAAAGCACTTTTCGAAGTTTCTATGAAAAGCAAGCACTTCGGAGTCTCGCTATGAACCCAGTCTTCGGCGAGAGTGCGGCAAAAACGTGCTTCAAAAACAAAGTTAATGCAGCGAAGATATCAATGTTTTCTCTCTTCTCATCGCGGTCGCATAATTGAGCACTTACGTTGCTGAAAATTTCCGCTTTTAGTAATAACGAATCGAGCACGCGGCAATAGCGAATGATTTCAAGCGGAAATGTAGTCAAAGTATCCGTTCGATCGACGTGAGTTTACATTTCCTTTCATTTCGTGCAACGACAAAAAATTGCCGAAACAACGGATACACAATAACGGATACAATTTCGCGTCCAACGGACGACTTCGCCATCAAGTCGCGGACCTGGATATCTCACAAGTGATGATTCCCTTAAGCGATGAAATCTGGTAATCATGTTCAGTTGACCACAGGGGCACCCAACATGGATATTATTGACTATAGACAGAGCAAGACAGGATATTACCATTGATTGGAAGTATAGAGGATAACGAAGACAACTGAACCTTATCCACCGCTGTAAATGTCATCAGAAGGAAATGTATAGTGGTGTAATTAATGCATCTTGCAAAGTCAAACACCACGAGACCTTCTGCCACTTCAATAAACCCCTCAGCTCCGAGACTCTGGGGGGTTTTCTTGCAAAAGTTTATTCAGACGCTTCATTACAAGTGTTAACTTTGTACTTCTATCAGCAGAAATGTCAATAGCAACAGATTTCACGGCGAACGAAGAAAAATGTAACGATGTAGACTTGATGAGAAGATTAGTCGAAGATCGATCCAGATTTTAAAAAGTCCTTTAACTAAGAAAGGTGTAACATGTTTTATAGAATACGAAGCAAAAAATGATTTTAGCGGAATTGCATTGACGAATCTTACAAATTCAGCGTGCTATCAAATTTTAATTTTCGTAACTCATTTTCCTGAACGAATCGACTGACAAATTGAAACCACGTTTTGACCAGTCAGGACTCATGTCATACTCTCGTCCATTGTTAACCTCTAATTAAGTTAATTATCAGTGGAATTGACGAGTGCTTGGACACCTGATTAGTCGGCAAATTGATTCATGTAACTTCATGAGATGTTTGAATTGGAAAATTTGAATTCTATATAACCGGAGCCAGGTCCACAATTGCGAGTTAGATTTGAACTGATGAACTAATTCTGTTTCACTCTCTGAGTTGACGTACAGTTCGCTAAGTTGAAAAGTAAGCAGTCGTGGTGAATCAATTACCACCATTTTCGATCGCAATACAGAACAAAGATTGAGAGTTTGAATCTATTTTGCAATAATTCTTTTACAGGGTTCATAGTAAGGCTGAGGCAATAGTTAGCACTCGAAGAACTTGTGATAGTATAAGTAAGCACTTTTGTAAGCATGTTTGTAACGCAAAAAGTGACAATTTCTTATCATTGAAGACTGCAGCCCTCATTCTTATCGTCAACATAAATCTTCAAAGCCCAGTAAATAATGTAAAAACGGATATAGCGCGTCAAAAGTAAGCAGTTTGAAAGCACTTTTCGAAGTTTCTATGAAAAGCAAGCACTTCGGAGTCTCGCTATGAACCCAGTCTTCGGCGAGAGTGCGGCAAAAACGTGCTTCAAAAACAAAGTTAATGCAGCGAAGATATCAATGTTTTCTCTCTTCTCATCGCGGTCGCATAATTGAGCACTTACGTTGCTGAAAATTTCCGCTTTTAGTAATAACGAATCGAGCACGCGGCAATAGCGAATGATTTCAAGCGGAAATGTAGTCAAAGTATCCGTTCGATCGACGTGAGTTTACATTTCCTTTCATTTCGTGCAACGACAAAAAATTGCCGAAACAACGGATACACAATAACGGATACAATTTCGCGTCCAACGGACGACTTCGCCATCAAGTCGCGGACCTGGATATCTCACAAGTGATGATTCCCTTAAGCGATGAAATCTGGTAATCATGTTCAGTTGACCACAGGGGCACCCAACATGGATATTATTGACTATAGACAGAGCAAGACAGGATATTACCATTGATTGGAAGTATAGAGGATAACGAAGACAACTGAACCTTATCCACCGCTGTAAATGTCATCAGAAGGAAATGTATAGTGGTGTAATTAATGCATCTTGCAAAGTCAAACACCACGAGACCTTCTGCCACTTCAATAAACCCCTCAGCTCCGAGACTCTGGGGGGTTTTCTTGCAAAAGTTTATTCAGACGCTTCATTACAAGTGTTAACTTTGTACTTCTATCAGCAGAAATGTCAATAGCAACAGATTTCACGGCGAACGAAGAAAAATGTAACGATGTAGACTTGATGAGAAGATTAGTCGAAGATCGATCCAGATTTTAAAAAGTCCTTTAACTAAGAAAGGTGTAACATGTTTTATAGAATACGAAGCAAAAAATGATTTTAGCGGACGTACTAGAATGAGGAATTATGTTCATAATTCTACTATTTGAATTGGAACAGAATCTGCAAACAAAGGGCATCATGCTTAGTTTTATCGTGGACGTATAAACTAGATTTTATACGTCCATGGTTCTATTAAACAAAGCCAAACTATCTAAAATGCTAAACGTCTGTTTGAGCTTCGGGGATAAAATCATGCATGAATTGCAAAACATATTGTACAAAACAGCTACAAACCAGGAAAACAGAAAATCCTGCAACGCACAAACAATGAACGAACATAAAATTTGACCAGCATTGTGCAGTCATTGAAAATGCAATAATAGAACTTTAAAAAAAAATGTTCAATAAATTTTAAAAAAACAAATGAAGCTGATCTGTTGAGGCAGCAGAGATGTTGATAGGTTTTAGGTATACAATAGCAGTTCTGCGTATTTGATATAAACTTTGGTCATAGGCAATTGTTAATTGGTTCTTCAGCGGCCAGTATACTGGCGTTTCCTTTTCAGACACGGGTTTATATCAAACGTCTTTGCAAGGGAAACCTATCATTCCACTACCCTTACCTTTACGTGGAGCATCAACTACAATATCAATAAGAAATACCGTTATTTTCTTATCAAGATATAAATACAAACCTCTTTGAACTTGACTTCACAGCTTCTCCCCTATACCCTCAGTTGAAATCAGTGACTTTGGTAAGTAGAATCTGAGATTGGTTAAACGGATATGAAAAAGCTCAAAGTTCAATGAGATGAATTGAACGTTCGGGCTAATGAGAGCACTGCAGTACTAGTCACAGAACACATTGAGAGCTGTGGATAGACACCTGAGAAACCCATTTCCGTGACACATTTATTTCGTACTTGGCCAGGTCATATCTCACAACATTTGACTACAACCTTGGAGTAGGCCTAATCGTTTGACTACTTCAAGCTACAACGAAGAAGATTTGTGTCATTCCAAAAGACTCCGACACATTTTGGGGATACATTTTGCCGTAAAAACCCAACTTCAATTTACATATGAAAAAAAATTTACTTTCTCCGCGAATATTTCATTCCATAAACTAATACATTTATTTGAACTAAATTTCAACGGACTGAAATATAACAGACTAATTTCACCGAGTAATATGTAACTAATATAAATATCTGCCTTCTGTGAAAAATACGACATAATCGATGCCTGCCTATACTTCAACCACTTAACAAAATATAATTCTTTTAACTTGAACTAATTCTAACATTGTGCAAATCAAATATTGGCTATTGGTAGAATAATGCAGTAGAACTTATATATAGGCCTAAAATATATTCTCTGATTCCCGTATAGATACTGGGTTTCACAAACCATTTTCTAAAATCTCAACAAGCATATATTCGATCACTAACCACTTTAAGACAAGAATTGAATTGTAAAACATAATATCCACTTCTTCCTTCACAAGAAGGAACAAAGACGGTAGATGGTAATCAAAAGCCTATAGAAACCTCAGGGGCAGTTCTAAAGTTTAAGAAAAATTTCGACTTCTAGACTTTAATTGGATCACTTCTCAAGAAGGTATGCAACTGGGTCTGGATTGACTGTGAAATGAAAATCAGATATATTTTCGTTCATTTACTCCAAAATGGTCGAACTCAATCAATCAGAGAAACTTCATCAATTCATCCTATTAGTACAAGATCAGTGCACTTTACGCTGATTACTGAAGATTAAGAGAGCAACTGCATTAGAATAAGTACATCTAGTGATAGAGGATCCAGCTGGACTCGGCAAATCATCAATGCACAATATAGGGGATTAAAACACCCCACTAACAGTGTAATTTCTTCTGAATCAGGCACCCTATAGGCCTATAACAAGCCTTCAAAAACCGAAAACCTAGATAAATCCTTGATTCGCTTATCTATGAGGAACTGACAGGTTTTGTGAAAGTCTTACGGAAACCTCATGAAGAAGACGAGCTGGTAAGCTGTTTCCATATGAAATCTATGAAATATATATTTACCCTGAATTGGACCGGCGTCTATATCATCCTCGGGTAGTTCACTATCCGTAACCGTAATAACAATCGGACATTTCACCGGCGTCGTCGTAAACCGACTTTTAGTGGTACCCGCTGGCTCGGCGACCGAACCGTTAGTCCCGTGTTCATCCTCCATGTTTCGATGAGACTGACTGCCGAGCCCGGTGGCCACGGTGGAGGCTCGAATACTCGAAAGTTGCGATGTGGTGTTCGCTGTTCGCAGTTCAACGACACACTGAGAGATACACAGTTCAATAAATACCGTATATAACACCACCACCACCACACGCCACACGAGTCACCAAATACCTCCACTCTATACGCGCATACACCGTCGATCTCTACTAACTAGTCACACAGGTCGAAGAAAATCTCGATACCCAAATCAGATTTACCAACTATAGAAACATCGAACGAATCTGTCAAGACATACTTGTCAGTATAATCATTATGCAGATTTCATCATAAAGTGACGATGATAGATTTCCATTCGAGCACGCTTTGCCTACTAGCTATTGGTTAACGCTCGGTATTGGTTCATCATCAAAATCTACAAGCCACGCCGACGCGAATAGTGAACCGACTATGCCTGGGCACCGAGGGACATTGTTTAAGAATCATAAACTTTTAGCACTGCCATAGCAGCAAATGGAAGAATTTACTTTTAAATGAAAAGCAAATTTAAAGAGTAGATGTGATCTTTTGGCTTAAGACGAGTTAACGCTACGGTCACACTGTTTAATGTTTGGAAATAGAAGTCGAGAAGTTTTGTAGAAATAATTCATTTTGATGGTATTTATTTATCTAAGTAAAATTTGCACAGCTTGAGATTTCAAACAGTGATTGATAATCAATACTTAGATCGTATTCAACATAAACGTAGTCACAAAGACCAGAAAAAGAAACGCATTCCTTTCAGACTAATTCCAAACATAAATAGATTAATAAGCAGAATTATAGGTTCATCAGGGATAGTCAAACCAATAATTAGTTCTTAATTAGCGTTTGGAACCTTGTGCTTACTCCAAAACGATCGATGTGTGTAATGAAATAACAATTTCGAATATCATTAGAAAAATGACTTTCCCATTTTCCATGTAGTTCCAGTTCATACCGTGTCCGGCTGGGCAGAATTTAGATAGAATACCACACAACTCAACATAAACATTAATCAGACAAGTATATATAGATTCATCAGACATTAGCTCATTATCATTCAGACCTGATGATCGACACAAGTAATTTTATGGTTTCTAAATACCGTTGCTGGGGAAAATTGAGTAAAATTAATGTCTGCGTCCTTCCTTTCACATGCTGCTTGTTTCATGAGACAGAATAAAGCGCAATTCATAAGCATATCTAAAGTGGAGTTAGAGGCCTATAAGTTATATATGCTGTAAGGTTCAACCTTCTTGTAGTTTATCTACGCCGATGCGAGATCTCAGAAATGTTTCTCTTATTTTTTTCATGACCAACTTACTTACATAATATGATATTAATTACAGATAAACATAAATACACACAAAAATAGAAGAACATGAGAGAAATCTTCAAACAGACAGAACACTGTTTATATTGCCTCCACGCACTTGTTGCATCTTCGTTTACACATATAAATTAATTTCCACATCATTAAGCATTTGCCCCTTATTTCATATACTAGACAATACAAGACCACGTATCAAGTGATATGTAAATAACCAGAGAATCAGTTGCTCACAGAAGTTTTGAGAATGAGGTAAAGTGGTATCATGCATATCAGCTATATTTTTATAACCTAAATATAAGTAATGCCTTCGAGTGCACCTTTTTAAGGATTTCTTTGCGCCCCATTTCGCGACAGAAGGTTTAAGTAAGAATGTAGGCAAGTGTTATTCTAAAACAAATAGGTATCGAAATATGAGGCCTAACACAAAAACTTATAACCTCAATATATGATTTTATTTCAGGACCAGTAGAACACTAGACTCAAGTACTTAGATAAAAAGTACTTACAGAAAAAGTATAGAAAAATTACTTGACACTTATAGAAACATGTAGCCTATAGCCTATTTCTTTATACATAAAATAACCTCAACTCGGCTTTTCAAAAATAGAGCTTTACGTTTAATCAATAATCACACGGTGATTATTTGATTAATGAAAACATAATTGGCTTTAGTTCTGCAGGGAACAAATAGGACACTACTGTATACTACTGTGCACTTAGGTGAACCAGTACTGCAGTGCTTGTAAAATGGTTATGTTAGGCCTATTAGACTGTGCCTAATAAGGCCCTATCTACTGGCCTACCCATCGCTAACAAACAAAAACACCATTTGACATTGACTGATTGGAAGAAATGGGTGGGTGGTTTGTCCTTCAGCAGGACACAGACTTGAGACACCCACAATCACACTGACTCAGACTTGTGTCTGTACTCGACAGTAGCCTAATCAGTGCCAGTAGTTACAGTTTTGTGATCAAATGATTTCACAAACAACATTGGTTAAAAAGCCTATTGGAGATTAATACAAATGTTTCAAGATATTGCGATTTAATACTGACGTAGATATTATTAGGCAAAACACTAGTATCATAGACTAGCCTAGGCTTGATGTACGTACGTAATGACGTAGTCGTAGGACTCAGTGTACGTAGTGGTGGGTGGGTTGAAGTGTATGTCACAAATATGTCATTTGTAAATTTGCTTACCATCATCGACAGTGATTGTCACATTTCCTGGTGTCCTAGGGCTAGAAGAGTGATGGATGTCATCGAACTTATCATCTTCTTCCTCGTCGTGATCGCCGCCGGTTTTTTTCTCATCGTCCGAAGATCCAACGGCGGCATTTGCACTTTTATTCCCCTCGTGGTCGTCATCGTCGGAGCCGATATCCTTTGTTTTGGTGACGGTAAATCTAACCGACATGTTAACTCTTGAAGTGAGCGCAGTTTTAGTCGATTCTGAGAGCAAAAACTGTGAAAAATCAGAAAATAACGAGAACCAGGAAGTAAAAATCGTTTATAATCAATAACAAGATCCGGACGGAAGCGATAGATGGCGCATGGGTTGTTCGTAGTGAACGTTTCTTTAGGATTCGAACCTAACAGTTGATAGGAGTATAGCGCTGAGGTTCGAGTAGAACAAGGTTCGAGTCCCAATATAACAGCCGCCTGAACTGGGTGCTGCATCTGCAGCGCTCGGCGTTCTCAAGGGATCATTGGCACCAAACAAAAAGTAAATAATTCTAGAAATCAATAGCGCGAAAATAGGTTTCTAGCTACCGGACTGATGGTATTGTTTCACAGAGATTGCGAACAGCCTTTTCCTTTAGCAAATAATTCTGAAAAGTATCTTTGGTCAGGTGCAGATTCATTTTACGTCAGCGATCTCCTCATTGTAGATATGAATTCGAATAATCAAATTGAATTATGATTTAATGTTATGGAATCTAAAGCGTAAAGAAATAAAAATCTCAATCATTGCTGCTCGGTGTCCTGATCATACTTCCAGTAGTATCGAAATGTAACAGGTGCTATAGGAACACACCGAATAATTTTACATATTCATGAGGTTCTGGGTATCTTTATTTGTATACATGATGTGCTGCAGAAACACAAAAATACCCGCCATGTTCACATTGGAATATTACGTACTGCTACCGGGTGTGGAATGAAAATGGTCACCAAGGGCAAATCAACGAATTAATCGGATTAAAACAATGGAGATATTCAAGAAAAAAAATTCGGTCGCAGAAGCTTCGTCGCTCGGGACGTTGAAACTGGCATCGAGTTTACCGGCGACGGGACATTACGTATATGGAAGTTTGCGACGTCGGTCAACTCGAAAACTATTCGATGACGCACCATCGGTTGGATCTATGTCCGTATTATATCCCGAATTACCAAAAAATGATGATGATACGGACACGGCAGCACACACACTGGCCACCACCAAACGGAAATATCCAACGCTCCGCAAGTACGCCTCAAATCACGATTTGAACGATGACAACGTCATTGGTGGTGCACCCGATTTAATCAACGAGTTAAGAAGAGAGGCAGAATTTACCGCTTCGTTGCCGTCGAGTCTGTATTCAAGCCAAAATAATTTAGCATATCACGGGAACGTAAACGGAAATTCTGCCCAGGATGTTTCAGCTGTCAAGGATGCCAAAGATTTGGCTAACTTACAAAGAATCGAAGATAGCCCGCAACCGGCCCTCCACCGACGAGATAGCAAAGAGAGTATCGCTAGTCAACTTCTACAAAGCGTTGACAATGCTACCTCTTGCTTCGCCCGCAAACCAAAAGCTGCCGACGACTTAGAACTGAAAGATTGGAAGAAATACAAAGGTCCCGTTTCCCTTCAATATTCGCTAGAAACCTTCACTGAGGCCCGGTCGACTTGTTGGGCGTTTGAACCGTTTATCGGTAAGGGAAATCAAAATATGTATTCCCAAGAACTGTCCGTGGCCAAATGAGTCGGATATGTTCTCACGGTACTTTTGATAATGAATGATAAGAAAATGGTCTTAGCACATTTCATCAGGAATGTTTTGTTTAGAAAATAGTCTATGGATTCTATGGCACTTTTAGGTCAGCCTATTGATGGCCCAGGTAATGGCTCAGCACCGGGACCTTGGGATATTCCAGTAACACCAGCTCAAAAATTCATCGATGCAAATGTGGGAATTGAGGTCCCCCATACCTCTTCCCTGAAGGTAATTCATTTACGAATTGAATTTTCAAATCCGAAAAAGATTCTTCTCGAAGAACATTTGAATGTGAACACGGTTAGACAAACAGGAAAAAAATGATTTCGAGAGAAAATTTACGATCGATGATGAAATGAAATTAATGATATTTTATGACGCCACAGAAAACGCGTGATCAGGTCGCATCTATGACGTTAGTGAATTATTAATTGTCAATGTTTATCTACATCAAGCTGATACACAATGCTTAACTATGAATTACTGAAATGGAATTATTCATTTATCCTAAATTGCGAATGCCTGACGTATTCATTTATACATTAAGCAAATATATCAGCCTAACAAAACGAAGTGTTATGAAAAATATTTTGATAAAGATATCACAGGATTTTTGTTCATGTTTTATACCATTTTTCAACCATATATTTTGGTGGCTGATAAGGGCCATAGCGTAAAATTCCTGGTATGTAAATGAGGGCGCCAGAACGCCAAAACGAAAAAAACGTCCAATTTTCTCTGAAAGTTCGTTTTGGCGCACCAAAACAAAGAATATTCCGTTTTGGCGCCCCCGCCATAACGAACTTTCATTTTGGCGCCCCCGCCAAAACGAACTTTCGTTTTGGCGACCCCGCCAAAACAACGAAAAACGTCGAAATTTCTCTAAAAGTTGGTTTTGGCGCGCCAAAACAAAGAAAATTCCGTTTTGGCGCCGCCGCCAAAACGAACTTTTAGAGAAATTTCGACGTTTTTCGTTGAAAGTTCGTTTTGGCGGGGGCGCCAAAACGGAATATTCTCCGTTTTGGCGCGCCAAAACCAACTTTTAGAGAAAATTGGACGTTTTTCGTTGTTTTGGCGGGGGCGCCAAAACGGAATTTTCTTTGTTTTGGCGCGCCAAAATGAACTTTTAGAGAAAATTTGACGTTTTTCGTTGTTTTGGTGGGGACGCCAAAACGGAATTTTCTTTGTTTTGGCGCGCCAAAACGAACTTTCAGAGAAAATTGGACGTTTTTTTTCGTTTTGGCGTTCTGGCGTTCTGGTGCCCTCATTTAAATATCAGGAATTTTACGCTATGGCCCTTATCAGCCACCATAATATATCTATATCCAATGTACGACATTTATTGTCAATTCATATGGCAAAGCGCAAAAAGAAAATAATTTTCTTTTCTCCATTTATTAAGCCATGTCACGAATGTGTTGGTATCGGCAGAGTTCGCTGCTACAGATGTCAAGGCAAGGGGCGGGTAAGCTATTTTGTATTCTCTGCAATTGCGACTCCTTAATTGCAAACGGTTGCAAGATTGATCTATCTTGATCTTTATGATATCGCGAGAGAAAAAAAACGAAGTCATTTTACGTGCTGTATATATAGATACTAGGAACATACGTAAAGGGTAAATTGTCGATGATGGTCGTTTCGTAATTATTTATTTTGTATGTTTGAAGGTAACTTGTCATCATTGTAACGGTAAAGGGAGAGAAACGTTTTTCACAGACGGACGCCATCAGGATCGGTCGTGTTCTTGGTGTGATGGAAACGGAAAAAATAGGTTTGATTTTTTTTCAAAAATGATTAAACGCGTGTGGAAAATTGGCCACAGATTTTTTTAATCATGTTTCGCATTGTCGCAAATCTGTGGAACGATTTTAACAACTGAAAAATATAAATTCACATGGTTAAGCTGTAAAAAGAATTGATACCTTGTTTCTCCTTTTTACCCGGCCGGCCGCCTATACCCGACTTCACCACTGGTCTCGTATTGAGGAAAAAAGATTGTCTGTATTTTGAGGAACGGCTGATTACTTGTGCAGATTACATTACACTCCATGCAGACTAGACTCTATATACGTCGTTGAATTGTTTTACAGATGCGCTATTTGTTATGCACACGGACAAGTTCCGTGCAGGACGTGTGAATCGAAGGGCCAGTTGAAATGTTTCATACGTTTAAGCGTCACTTGGTAAGTTCTGGATTGATCGTCACTTCTGAGGTGCCATTTCACGATACACAGTGCAATTGCAAACCATGGATCGTCTTTAGCGAAAATCTGATGAAAATTTCTTGACTATTTATTTCATCTTATTAAGTTGGACACTTCCATCGATCTTTACAGGACAAACCATATTGCAGATCATATAGTAGAACGCAGCACCCTGCCTGAAAATCTTATCAAAGGAACCCAAGGTTCGATTGCATTCGAAGAGGAATTGCCAAGGGTAAGTAATTCATTTCAAATACATACACACTCCAAATTTCTAATTGTCCATTGTCAAATTTATTTTGTTGTCATTGTGGATTGCTGTTTGTACGGACAAGTACTCATTTGTCGTCTCTTGTCTGTTTAGGTGTGGCCAATAAATCATTTCCCGGATCAAGCGATCAACAAGGCATCGGCTGAATTGATACGTCAGCACACGGGTGCTTATCCATCAGAGCGTATACTTATACAGGTTAGACAATCGTGGCGTTGACAATTTGATAAACAGAAATTTCTAAATTTCAGAATTGCCTTTGTAATGTCTTACCTTAATAATTTGATATTTCATTATATCATATGTGTGTGCATATTCGCTGACTTTTTCAGAGGCAGAAAGTTCGAGTCGTACCCGTGGCGGATTTGAATAAATACAAGAAAGGGTCAGACGGCAAATATCATATGTACGGTATCGAAAACCAAACCACTAACGACGAATCTTATCCGGAAAGACGTTGCTGGGGCTGTCTTTTCGTGTAGATTGTAGAGTGAGGCCATATATTAGACATAAATACGTAACACCGGTAGCACCACCGCTGGCATCTTCGTCGTTATTTCGACAATTGAAAAACATTGTTTGTATACATATTCATATCATAATTTAGTTTATGTATACCCAAAATTTGAATTTTTGCTAAATACAAACCTGTATCATAGAAATGTATCTATACAAGTACCGGTATTTATTTTACCTATCATTACTATTCTATTATCTGATTAGGCACTGTGATAAAAGGCATGAACATGTATGTTTTTCTATCTGATCTATGTAATTGTTTTCTTCACCCGAAAGCGGCAGCAGGCTGTGAACATAAGCAAATAGTGAATAATCTGTTAATGAAATTCTCTTGTTGTCCATGTTCTTGAAGACAAAAATGTGATGTTGTTAAGTTATTTGTTCCAATTCAGATTCATACGTCGATAGTTGTGATGAAAATGTTTCTTTTGTTGTAGAAATGTATATATCAAATTTCCTGGGTCAATGCTTCAAATTTTATTTTCAACAAAATAAATCTGATATACATGTACAATAAGTTTTATAGTGGTCTGTATTCTCTGATCAGTCAAATCCAGGCGGACGATTGGGTTGCCTTTTCACGCGCACTGTCCGTGCCAGCCTTCTGTCACATTTGTTTTACAAATTTATACCTGGCATCGACTCTCAAAGCTCTATCAAGGGAAAGTGCGAACAGTGGACTAAGTATTTGCTGATTTGGTGCCGGATTCCAAGAAAATTCTCAAGTGAGAGTTAGTTTTGATAAAAATAGAATATATTACTTAAAAGAAATATGGAAATATCATTTAAAATCTAGGACGGATTATCATATATAGTATTATAGATCATCAGATAGAGAATTCAGCGCGACAGTGGTCCATTGCACGTAATAAGGAAAGTTATATTTCGGCGGTAGTGCTACTGTTTTAGTTGACAGAAATTCCGTTATCGTAATTCATAAGGGCAGCACTGAACGGTTGAGATATAACAATGTCTCACTAATCTACTGTAGCATGCGAGAGATCTTTTTCTCGGAGATTTTCAGATCATGTATTAATCAATATATTCTACTAACGGAGTAGTTTGCACTTTCCTCAGATCACACGGGACCAATAAATTTCACTTGTCATTCATGTACTTGGGGATATGTTATTAAAGTAGTTCCAGAGCCACGGCGAGAAAGCGTCAAAGCTTATGGTCGAGTTTCCAGAAACAATGGTTTTGATCAGTCCTCATCTGCAGTGAATAATTAAAATGCACCCTAAGATAGAGCAATAAATATATAAATATCAAATCCTGTTAAATAATTCAATAAATTTATTAATAGTTATTTGTTTTTGGTCAACACTCACAAAATTCACACTAACAAATCTATCAACCACAAAGGTTTAATGTGTTGAACCTACAAATCGATGGCTACATAGTCAATACGTTTTGTGACAGGAACTAGCACAGATCAGGCAAAAATCCGAATTTGGAAAATCTATTGTTCAAATTTAACTGATGTTAGAAAATTATTTATATTACAGAAAATATTATTATTACACCTAAATATGAAAAGGTTTCTGCCTAATTGATGAATTACACTAATTAGTAATCATTAAACGGCTGCAGCTCCTGATATAATTTCGATCAATTCCCTAGTGATCACTGCCTGTCTTGTTCTGTTGTATGTCAATGTCAACTTGTCAATCATTTCACCTGAAATTACACAATCAGAGTTAGAGAATGAACAATTTCGTTTTGAATCTAGAGCTTTGTAAAATGCTGAAAGCCAAAAACCCTGGTAGTAAAAGGAAATTGTGAGTCAAACAGTACACTTCAGATCAGGCAAACCTCACATGGCCCATAGTGGACTTTTTAGGCAATGGTGCCCTTTTTCAAATAAGGACAAATATCTTTCTTTTTTATTAATTACGCAATTTATACATTATGACAACAATTCAGACTAAAACAGTATATTTTAGAGTGGAATTACAGCATTAACCTCTATAAAGCAAGTATAATGCATACGTTATAGGGACCATACTATGGTCCAGGTTTGTTAATTAGGTTTTTAAATCTAGTAGATTTGACCCCCTTGTTACAAGGTGACACAGGTGTACAGGTTATGTAACTGACCGGCATTCTTGGTAGCGCTGTCCATGGCAGTCATACGTGAGCTCTGTTCGCTGGCCGCAGATTCTTTCATAGCGTAATAGATCAAACTAGTTAGAGCGTATTCGTTATAACAGCGCATGACATCCTCGTCGAGACTGTCATACAGACTGAGTTTCTCTGCATCATTAACCTGAGCTGGTGTATACACAGGCATCGCAGTCGTGTTGTAAGAAATTACCGATCTACAATGTAACAAACAGCATTTAGTAGAAAATTTGAGAGTAATTTGTCCAATTCTGTCGTGTTCTGATTGACTGAAATGGCCATTTTTGGGACGATAAAGAATATAATAGTTTACATGCAATATTGGTCACTCAGTGTAATTCGGGACCAAGCGTTTTAGTACAGATCATGTGATGCACGGATAGTAGACAATTCGTAGTTCTACAAATTCAATCATAATCCACATAAACTATGATTTAAGCACATAAGCAGTATGATACTTGATTAACTGATGTTTAGATTGCCTACTAAAAATCACATGCTTACAATTGAAGAAACTTGGAAAGTAACCTGAAACCAGGACTATCATTAGGAGGTCAAAGACAGTCAACACTAGTCAGTCTACGCTATTGTATTTTTTCACTACAAATCTCATCCTCCCTCTGCAGGGACTCGAACCTGATGGCATCGCTACACTCAGCCACGGCACGAACCCCTGCATCAGTAGACCGGGTGCGCAGGTTCATGCGCAGCTTTCCGAACGAAAACTGGCGGCACCAATCAGATTGCTCGTTGTATAATCGTTGAGGCAAATTTCAAGGAAGAACTATAAATGGGAAAACCCGGGCTAAAATAAAACGGGATTTCTGATTGGTAAAAATCACATCATCTGAACTGCGCATGTATCTGCGCACACGGTCGATTATGGCAGGGTTTCGTGCCGTGGCAATCTCGATGCCATCAGGTTCGAATCCCTGCCGGGGGAGGATGTACAAATCTATATTCTTACAGCTGATAGGGATTACACGAAAGGTTTTACTGAGTGATGGGACCACGTATCAGACACAGAAACTTAAGAAGAATGATGATAGTTAAATATTCAGATTAAGCACTTAAAAGTTTACTGAACCAGGGATGATTTAAACCAGGTTGACTGCAAAACAATTTTCACTTACTTGAAGATATTGTAGTAGAGCGTACCGAAATCATACTCAAAGCCGCAGTTCATCAGCTCATTGGCGATAATTTTTGCATCGGCAAAAGTAGCAGGCTTCTTTCCGATATCAGTAAAGTGCATCAAAATCTTATCACTGAAAAGCCTGTAAATAAAATGATGAGGTTTGAAAATACTCAAATTTCCGTCATGAAAAACTCCACGCTAATCCTAACTGCAGGGCTTACCCCTGTAATTGAGCTTTGCTTTTATCTCCGACGCAAATAATCTTGATATTGGTCGATTCACCGGCATCTTTTACATATGCCTTGATAGCACGACATATATTCGAATGACAAGCTCCGCATAAACCTCGATCGGAAGTCATCGCAACCAA
This sequence comes from Tubulanus polymorphus, assembly GCF_964204645.1. NCBI lineage: Eukaryota > Metazoa > Nemertea > Palaeonemertea > Tubulaniformes > Tubulanidae > Tubulanus > Tubulanus polymorphus. The sequence goes on along the minus strand of NC_134027.1, from coordinate 6,570,915 downwards.
CAAATGATTCGGTTTCGCTTCATCCTGGGTTACGCCAGCCTTTTCGTAGAATTCTTTAACGAGACAATGAAAATAAGAATACAATATTGATGCGTATAATATATATAGAAAAGCATTCACATGATAGGGACAGTTTAAAGGGGGAAGCACCAGGGCACGTAGATTTGCCGCCTATAAGTGTCGGGAAAAAATTCTAGACCAACCTTTCAAGTACATTGTGTGTTGAAATATTTCTATCTTTTTTTAAATTTTCTTTTGAAAAAACAATGGTTATCACACAGGATTGATTCAATGCTCTCAGTCTCAAAATACTATTTTGAATGAACTTTTTATTAATTCAACTATCAGATTTTTAATAAGTTGAAATACGGTTGTTCTTGCATGAAAGTGGATTGTTGTATAAAGGATCATTTAAGTTAGCTGTTCAATTTTGTCATTTTGAGCACAGATTTATAGGTTGTTTTGCTTATATTGTCTGTCTTACCCTTTGCGCCAAGACCATATTCACGTGCCGGTCTCAATTCACGTTCAGCCTTGTTAAACTTGGCGGCGGACACCATCTTCATTGAAGCCGTGATTTTCTGGATATTTTTAACTGACTTCAAACGCACAGCAACTATATCGAAGAAATGAAAATATCATTTAGCAAGCAGTCTACACTGACTTAATTTTTCAATTGACAAATGATAATACGATTCATGAAACTTACTGTCTTTTAACGTGGCCATATATCTGACCTGGGTGCTGGAAAGAAGAATTAAATGGCTTAGTGTTAGCAGGATAAACCAATCAAGATTATTCATACTATCAATTATTCAATGGATTTATGACATAACGCTGATAAGCCATCATCCGAATGCATGCATGCGCACTGGCAAGCGAGGTTTGGAAAATCGCTCATGATCAAAAAGGTTTCAGTATTCAAAATAGGCGTTCAGAACTAACATTTTAATTACGCAGATTGATAATTTATCATATATAGAACCTACCCAATAGGCTTGATGGCCGTAGCCGTCCTGCCGAACATGATTATAGGCGTTTAGGAATGGAAAAAAATTAGCAGGACACCGCCACAGAAATGGAGGACACCGACAAGCACTTGTTAGATGGCGCCACATTATGGACGTCAAACTAGTACTGAGAAAGAATTTTCACTCTTTCAAAAAATAAACATTATATATAATATATATACTCATATAATAATGAGTATATTCATCATCGAAGATTTATTGTTTAAAGAAAATTAAAGAAATGATATCTATAAAGCAGGGAATCAATAAACGACATTTGGGGGCCTACTAAAGGCATTGCGCAAAAAGTCACCGGCTAGTGGCGCTATCTCTCAGTTGTCATTGAAACTACATTTGTTTCAATATGGCGACCAATGGTTTTTCGAATCGAGACGAAAATCTTCTCCTTTTGACAGATTCGTACAAGGTAATACGTTATTTATTTACATTGTCATTTGAGGCTAGACATAACTACAGTGGAACTTCCGAATTTAGTCCCTAGGTCTATCAATCTGCTGCTAACTTGGCTTAAAACATGTCAAAAACAATTTAAACATGCTGAATTTGTCATGATTTTGCTCGGTCGAACAAAAATGCATTCTTCATTAACGTATATGCTCTATTGACTCTCTATACACAGTCACCTTTTACTAGACCAAAACTATTTTTGAATGTTCTTATTTCAGGTGACTCATCATCTCCAGTATCCTCCCGGTACAAGCCATGTATTTTCCTATTTTGAATGTCGTGGTGGGAAATTTCCGGAGACGGTATTCTTTGGTCTGCAATATCTGTTAAAACGCTATCTAGTGGGACCAGTTGTTACAAAAGAAAATATCGAGGAAGCAAAGGAACATTACAATCTGCATTTTGGACAAAATGTGTTCAATGAGGAAGGTTGGAACTATATCTTAGAGGTAAAAGGGCTCGTTATGAAATTTTTGGTAACTGGCTTAGTGAACGAGCTGAATATCATTGAGCATTCTTGTTTACAGAAACATGGCGGTCATCTACCTATAAGAATCAAAGCTATTCCAGAAGGCACTGTAGTGCCATATAAAAATGCACTGATAACAGTAGAGAACACAGATCCAAAATGTTACTGGTTAACAAATTATATTGAGGTAAAAAATCTGTCGGTGGTGATGTGCAATACAAGTCTTGATTCTATTCATTCCTTCTACATTCCGGTATACTGTGTATTTATTATCATTTTTTGCCAGTAGGAATTAATTCAGCTTATTTCTAATAGCTTCTAGTAAATCAATACATTGATTCCTTGTATACAGCGTTCTATTAAATCAAAAATCAATTCATAGTCGTATATTGCATAATGTATGCTGTTCTAGCAATCAATAGGCCCCTATGAGTTAATAAAATCCTTTAGGAGTATTAATAGTTGTGCCCACCACTATGCTTTTCCTAGTGTATGTAGGGCTTGGAACAATGTTTCAACAGATTGGTAATATATTAAATTCTTGTATTTGCACTAGGCAACACAAAGTGGAAATTTAATTTGTCGGTGACTTTTTCAGATTGGCCCACATCATACGCCATCTACTGATAAATAAATAAACTAAATATCAATGTATTGAAACAGCCGTGACCTCATTCGTCACCCCAATAAAACTGAAATACTAAATCTATTCATACAGCTCAATTAAAGTATGCCAGAGTAATCATAAAGAATAGGCAATGTTGGCAGTGCTGCCAATTACCAAAATTAAGCCATGAACTATCTATAAGATTTATTTAGCCATACTCACCTCTGAGTTGGTAAAAAAATTAATCAATACGACAAGAGCAAACCTCAATATTTCTTGGTGAAATATTAACCGATATATTAATGGAAGGTTCTTGGCTGTGATTCATCACGGGTCTTCAGCTAGTGAAATATATTTCCTGGCATTCATATCTGATCTTTTATCATTCGAATTATCCTATTCAATCCATATATAATACCGCTTAGTTGTCATCGTTTTATCAAGATGCTTGGTATATGTATTACCATTAAACTTTAGAGAAACTGAGCTCAACCCTAAGTTGTGTATCATCATTTTCCACTGATTGAAGGTATAATTTTCTTAGGTTTGACTTGTATTGAGATAATCAATGATTATTGCTTGTGCTAGGTTGATATGATATGTACGTAAATGAAAAATTGTAAGACAGACTGTTTATTTATGCTTTAGAACAAATCTTAAAAGTTTTGACTCAATCATTCAATTCCAGACTCTGATTGTTCAAGTATGGTATCCAGTTACAGTAGCAACCAACTCGAGGGCTATGAAATTAGTTATTGCGAAATATTTATCTGAAACCGCTGACACAATGGATGGGATCTATTTCAAACTACATGACTTTGGTTTTAGAGGTTCAACATCAGTTGAGGTATTTCAGTTCTATTTCACTTTCACTGTAACCCCTGAATTCAGTCATCAGTTCAACCTAACGTAATTAAAGAATATCAGTAGAGATTTGATGTCAATACTTTTATGGTGTTATACTTCTAGTCTGCTGGTATAGGAGGTCTAGCTCATTTAGTGAATTTCAAAGGAACAGATACTCAAATGGGAAATGTGTTTGGTAAAAGATACTACCATTGCCCGATGGCCGGGTTTTCAATCCAAGCTACAGAGCATAGGTATGTAGTTCACATCCATACAACTTTGATAAAAAGTGTCGGAATAATTTTTTGGAACGTGTGTTGATTTAATCATTCGTATGTCATTTTCAGTACAATAACTACATGGGGAGAGGATGGTGAGAAGGATGCATTCCGTCATTTTTTGGAGATATTTCCGGATGGTCTTTTAGCCTGTGTCAGCGATAGTTACGACTTGTTTCGTGCTTGCGATCAGTATTGGGGACAGGATCTCAAGGATCTTATCGTTGAAAGAGGAGAACGCGGAGGCTCTCTCGTCATACGCCCCGACTCTGGCGATCCACCCGAGATCGTGGTCAAGGTTTGTAAAAGAATAAAGTTGGCAGGTAAAATTTCTACCCGATCCAACACATTCTGATTTTTTCTTTTCAAATCAACAGTTGTTGGAGATACTCGGAAAGCGATTTGGCTATGAAAACAACAGCAAAGGATTTAAAGTTTTACCGAAGTATCTACGAGTGATTCAAGGAGATGGAATTAACTTCGAGTCTCTCGGATTAATCATGGAAAATATGAAAACACACGGCTGGAGCGTAGATAATATATCGTTTGGCAGCGGCGGCGGTTTACTGCAGAAAGTAAATCGTGATACTCAGAAATGTGCTTATAAATGCAGTTTCGCAATCGTCAATGGAAAACCAGTAAGTAGAAGATGTACAATCCTTGAAACTATTCGACAATTTGCCGACTGACTGATGATTTACTTGCCTGTCGTTTCATGTTTAAGTATTTATGTTGAATGTGGAAAATTTATAATTATGTCAAACTGCCTTTGACCATTTTGGTAATGAAGTTATGCATTAAAATGAATTTTATATCATTCAAATCAATTTTAGGTAAATGTGTATAAAGACCCGATTACCGATCCGGGTAAAAAGTCTAAAAAAGGAAGATTGTCTCTTGAAATACGCGACGGAAAATATGTTACAATGGTTGAGGGAAGTGGTGATCCAAAAGATGTAAGTTTCATTTTGAAAAAATAATAAGTGGAACATAGTGCAAATTAATTGAAATTTAAGTTGGCTTGTTCTGTATTCATTTTTTATCAATTTTTGCGACATTTTTTGGGTTTTTTTCAGGATCTTCTTGAGACGGTCTTTGAAAATGGAAAATTGCTCAAAGATTACACCCTAGACGAAATCCGAGCCAGGGCAGAACTTGAGATTGTCAAAAAGCATATAACATAACGATTATTATCTTGCTATTACATTTGATAAAACTTGCCTCTGACAAAATTCTTAAAATAACAACTCCAATTCGAGTGATGATGCCTCATCATTGCTCCAACTGCCTTGGAATATTGGTTTCCCTATAATGAGTAAGTGGATTGATCCCTTGAAACCTGAGGCAAGCAGAGTCTACTAAGTAGAATGTTCATGTGCAATGTATTTATTTTATTGATGTGCTATGATAAATTCTTGCATTCAAGAGAGAGAGAGAGAGAGATGGTTGTTAGTAAACTCCAACTAGAATATTAAAAGAATAACTTTTGCTAAAATAGATCTTGTCTAAGTGAAGTATTGAATATCATATTCTGTATCTTACAGTGTTTATGATTCACATTTGAGAATCTCGTCGGTTGTAGAAATAATGAATTGCGTTCCTTTGCTGCATATTTCATGCAAAGGTATTAGTGCCAAATCCCTAATCTAATGCATGCACATGTACTTATTTTCATCTATTTATTTTCAATTAAATAAAAATAAACCACACTATACCTAACTACCACATTACCATTTTGTAAAGACGTACCAGTGTGCATAAAAGATTTTGTTTTCAATTAATTCTATTAAATGAATGTTCGTGAATTTTTTAAAACCGACTCAAATATTGACTCAAAAGCTTTAACCATTTACTTTGAAATTTCGCCAGTTTGTAGATTTTTGCTTCTATATTCAAACTTGGTTCTAGATGTAAACTTCGTAATACCTTCCATCCATACAGCTCAAAACATTGGAAACTAGTTTTCCTCATGAATATATTTATACTTATGAAATTATGATTTATGACACCGGTATGAGTAATAAAAAAAAACAATTGAAATCAAATGTTAATTATTTATTGAAAACATCTGAGTAATTAAAGAAAGTGTTTGGATTGTTCTGTGAATCATCAGGACTAACGGGTAGTAATGTGTATTTATTGTTTTCTATGGATGATTTGTTGACCTGATATAAGATAGAGAACTGTGTATGTATTTTAATATATTTTCCCATCTGATCCTGAAATAGTGGGTTTGTATTACTTTTACCTAATTGAGATGAGTAGAATGGAGTGTATCTATGAAAGTATTGATTCATTTCCATGAGTCAAATAAGAGGGATTATCTGCATTCTGCGTGCCAAAATCCACATGTATATAGTCTATTTATGTCTAGGCTTTATTATTATTTATTATCATTATTATTATTGATTAATGTATCGTCATTGTTAGTACTGATACGTTGTTTTTGTTAGAAATAGAAGATGTACTGGTATTGTTTCCTGCACGGCAGCTAAAACGCCATTTTAGTTGGTTCTATGAACGACTTCTTTGAGTTCAGATGTTAGTTCTGAGAAATGAAAAAATTGGGAAGTGAGACAAAAAATGTCCTAATGTCCGCATACATATGTTCGATACTGGTTTGGTACTTATTGTATATGTATGAACAATAGATATAAAGTTAAAACGCAAACTGATCTCCTTTGATTAAAAAAAATCTTCATTTTTACATGGGATTGCGGAAATAGGGTGTATTGCTGTAGTTGGAGTTCTCGGAATTGTTCGGTATCTTCATTTTAAACATTCCAATAGGCAAATTAGCAGAATTAAAAAGAAATCATGTTAAATCAAGTTCGTGTTTGCGTTGGTGATTTATCATATATCAAATTAATGTTTCAAGTTTGTGAGGATATGTTGAGGAATAAGAAACAATAAAATTTAGTAGCCACCAGCAGGTTATGGATATTCCTGGCTCTCTTTTGAATCGATATCACCTTTTATCGTTAAATCATTGAAATTAGGGTATATAGTCTAACGAACGTTACAGCATATCGACAGTAGTTGATCTGCTTATCGTGTATTCATGAAATGAAATTAATCACTGTTTTTGTTACGGTAGTGACTGGCTTTTAATTAATCACCCTCTGTATAATTTTCTACAAAAATAAACTACTGAGTGAAAAATTACGTTTTTCTTGTTTTGTTCTCAATTCACGCGTTGACGATTGTGGGAATATAAAGTGCATTATAATAATTGATGATAATTGCTCGAACTTGGATGTACCCACTGTGCAGAATAAAGCGACAAATATAACTTATTAAACAAAAAAAGAACAAACAATTAAAACTCAATTTTAGATGATATTTCCAGCAACCAGTACTACCAAAAATTCATAAAGACTAGTCTTTATGAATTTTTGGTACTATTGATGACACATACCAGCATATGAATATTAAGTACAGTACAGTAAAGCTGGTATTATTCAATGTACCAGATAGCACGTCTATTTTTGAAATACATTTTAACTTTATATATCACGACATCATCTTTTAATGCATCTAATCAAAAATTCTCTTTATGTATTTTTGATCTAATGTTACAACGCTAATGTATTTTCGAGCCACTATCGAGTATCAATACTAGAAATGCCATTAGTTTCATTTCTAAGCTAGAACAATAATATAAACACGAAATCTTATTGAAATCAGTACTAGCACGCACTCGTGGTCATATGTAGCGTGATATTCCTGGGCGAAGAGAACCGAGATGATGAATTTGAAACCATGAATTATTCTCCACACGCGCCACCATACGTGGCTCGACCGTGGTACACTACTTTATTCATCGAATCGCCGCGAAACAGCCCCTGGATCGTTTGTCAGGTTCAAATCTACGTGTTGCCTGTGATAGCTGTGACTGGACTTTTCGGCAATATTTCCAGTTTTCTAGTCATGACGAGCAAGCGTTTTCGCGTGTATTCGTATTCGCAATATCTGGCTGGTCTGGCCATAGCCGATACTTTCACGTTGCTGGGTTATACTGCACCTTTCGTCAACTACCTATTGTCACCACGAATAATCATTTTTACGAGCGATATTGCTTGTTTTATTTACGAATACAGTGGTCAGACAGTCGACACCATCAGCTCCATGTTGGTTGTCATCATCACCGCTGAACGGTTTGCCGTTGTCGTTTGGCCATTCACAGCGAAAACTATTGCAACACCTGCATTTTCACGTAAAGTCATGCTAATCCTGAGTTCTACCATTTTTTCAACCTATATGTTACTGATATTCAAAGCCGTTGGCTACGACGAGACAATAAGTATGTGCGCTTTGCTTCATTTCTGGGGCGTTATCTACCTAACCGTGGCGCCTATGGCCACAATATACATTCCGATTGTCAGCATCTTGACTCTGAACGTACTGCTCATAAAACTTTTACGGAACAGCGAATCCTTCGCAAAAAGTTCTAAGAAATCAGCTGCCACACGGAAAGCTTCAATTCTGGTGTTGACTGTGTCGTTCTTGTTCGCAATATTGACATTTCCATGCGCCTCAGTCGTGGTGATAACTACTCACCTGGAGATTACCCACCTGGCAGCATCCGTCGTCGGTACCGTGTATGCCGCTAATTCCGCCATCAATTTTTACGTTTATCTATTAGCAGGTGACGAAATAAGGCTTTACGTAATTCAGCGAACGAAACAAATTTTGAAAATAACCAAACAACCGTAAAAAATGAAATATACGTAGATATGTTTATATATCGTTTTTTCTATAAACAGAAGGTCAACGTCATTTATGACAAAGTACTTTTGACCAAATATAATAACCATCCTAACATTTTTGACATGCTGCTACTGACTCGAAAATGGTTAATGATCATTCTAACCCATGGTCATTTGAATCAGGGACGAGTTGACTTCTTCTACGTCAAGACTTGATATCGCCTTATCAGAGCCGGTCTTGGTCGTGCAGGACGGAGCTATGTTCGGACACGACATTAACTTTACCGATACAGTCTTTGAACCGGCGCTAAGCATTCTGTCGCAGACACCATCAACTGAAAAAAACTGGGACAACTGTTGAGCTCTATAGAAAACATGATGTTGAATGCCTCCATTCATTAATGGAAAATTAAAACTAAAAATCATCGATAAATGTGCATGTACCAACTAGACGTCTTCGTTCCAGGCATGACTTTTATCAACTGGTGAAACCTAATAGTACATGTATAGAAATTTTGCTAATTTTGCTAAATTTTTTAATTTGCTGCTCCTATACTTTGGAAGGGTCTGCCTAGTCATATTAGATCTAGTCCTACAGTCGGAACATTTAAATCAAATCTGGAAACGCATCTTTTTAAACGAACCTACTTTGTCTTAATGTTTTTAACAAATTGGTAATGATCCGTCATCTTGAAGTCGAGTATTTCACCTATGATTGCATCTTAAATCTATTTTCTAATTTTAGTAAAGCGCAGAGAATACTGTGTAGACATTACGCTATATCAAGAAAATGAATTATTATCATTATTATCAAAAATACATCCTCTTTATGTATTTTTGTTATTATCAATAAACTAACAAGAATTTTTTTTAGAAATTTCAGAATTGTCAAATTGAGGTTCAGTTGAACTGGATCTGTCAAGGTTTATTTGGACCCCATCAAGAAACTCGTCACGAAACTTACCTTGAATCGGGAAATTAAAGAATTCGCTCGCTTCGTAGATTTCAGTGGCTGTGTCAATTTTACAGTCCTGGTTGTCTACTTGAATAACGTATCTGAAACAGTGCGGATAGCTGCCACATTTGACACGCGACCCGACTGACGTAAACCGAATTCTCAGCCCAGACGTAGAACTTGCCTTCGTGTATGACATAGACTGAAATATATTTATATATCCAAAGATTATTTTTTCGAAGAAAGCTTCTTAGCAATCTGAGATACAGTGCAGTTACTCACGATAACGACGTTGTTCAAGTTCAGCTGTTTAACATTAGAAAACGTTAGCTGTTTGAAGTTAGCCTTTCCAAGAGACGAAATCACCGAACTTCCTGGAACATCAAGAAAATGTTTCATTCATCATTTACATGTTGCAAATCCTATTCTGACCATCAACGCCGATTGTTTGAAAAGTTGATAAACGTTAAGTATGCATAGTTAAGACGAATGGTACATCGAAGGTTAACTTAATACAAAGAACGAGCTTTCGATACTGTAGCAGTATCTTTTTCACGCTATAGCCGCGATCACACGGAGACGATTTGGCCCGGGCCAAATTGGCACGGATCAGGCTCGGGCTAAATTGTGATGGTGGCTTAAAACTGACCTGCATTTGGTTCATATTCTTCTATGATAACTCTTGGTATCGAACCATAGTTAATTTTCGGTATGGATGCAGTCGACCCACTGTTGCTCACATCAAAAGTGATCTCTATGATTCCTTTCGACAACCCCTTACAAATACCACTCACTTATATAATAGAAAAAAATGTATATTGTATACTATATGATATGTTAAGAACCTCTGATTGGAATGTAAGGTGTTTTTATCAATTACATATTATTTACCTACTACGTTTCTAGCTCTATCGCTTTTATCATACGAACCAATCGATGATTTTATCGGTCCAGGATTCGTGCAGTCAGCTTTGTTGAATTTTAACTTCAGGATTTTCCACGACCCGAATCCACTACCATGAAACGTTCCGATTGTTCCGAACATCGAAACATGAAGATCACTCGTCATGCTGTTCTTCTTGAAATAAAAACTCTGCAAGACGAAGTTGATCATGAATGAATGGACTTATTTCCAAAAGATACACAAGATCCAAAATAAAGATAAAATTCACTGAATGTTTGAATTGCATATCTCCGCAACTTGCTATTCATCAATAGAACCTACGAATGTTTGAGACGCCGAGCTTGGGACATTTGGTGGTGATGAAAAGTCACTGGATGTTTCCAATAGGTACTGATAAGTAAGACGCCCAGTTGGCGTAGCTAAAAGAGGCACAAACAGAGAAACACTATAGTGTCTCATGCTACAGAAAACAAATGAAAAACCATGTAATTTTCTAGTGCTCAATAAGTGTTGTTTGTATCCTTAATTATCGAATGAATTGTGTATTTGTAACTAAAATGTAGAAAATGCAATAAATGGTATAAACATTACCGGATTTTGTGAGTTCCTCGACAATGATTCTTGATTTCACCCCGTATCCAGCTCTGAGTGTCCCAACAGATTTCGAAGGGCACGCTGCTGTGTGTACTTGTATGTCTACATTGCCCTTTGCTAGACCTTCGCAAATACCAGCAACTAAAGACAACACAATTGTCGAAACTGATGTTTCATTCAAATAACTATTGTGTATTAGACATTTCTTGCCCTTTAATGGACAAAATCTTAAAGTTATATTTGTTGATGCATCAGTTTTCACTAGTCTGATTCAAATTGCTAGAGTGCGGGAGCGTGTGAATCTGTTCCATTCCTTTTAAGCTTACCTGTGTGAGGGTTCATCATTTTCAAGTTATTCCCACCCTCGTAGAGAACGGTATCAATGGGGCCTGGGTTTGCGCATTCTTTGCTATTGAAAACCACATAAAATCTAGCACAGGCGCCGGCTGCGCTTCCAGTTCCCATCGGTATAGAAAATTTCACGAACAAAGCGCTGTCGGCTTCCTTTTTTACAATTGTGGAAAACATTCCGTTACCCTGAAAATAATGTATATATCTTACAAGAAATGTCGATTTAGCCCTCTCCAAAGGGGACAGAGAGGCTAAAATTATCCATGTCCTGTGCCTCATATATGTATATTTAAACATACCCATATATTTATCGGGAAATTCGAACCTTCTGCTGTTAGATCCATGGGAAAGTAGTATGTGTATTTAGGAACATAATAAGGTTTAGGTACTACCACTGGGCCGGTGGTGGTCGTCGTTAGCTAAAAGAGAGGTTGACTTCCAGATAATTGTTCAATAATATACATTTCGTTCTTTTCGTATCTAAAGCTAGGAAGGCTAGAGCGGAAATGTTAAACTAGAAAACATACTGTGGTGGTCGTTGTTGGTGGTGTAGTTGTCGTCGAGGTCTGAGTGGTTGTAGTTGTCGTGGTCAGTGGTGCGGTCGTGTATTTCGTCTGATTTAATAATTTACAGCAATATGCAAGAAAGTAAAGAAATAAAACATAACGAGCAAATCAATTTTTTCCATCAGTTTTCATATACATGTACATTCTAATCGAAATCTACAAAACATACTTAAGTTGAATGAAGTGTCGTGACAGCATATCCCGACAACATGCAACTCTTTTTCATTGTACCATCGAAAAAGCAAAAAACCTACCCATGTCTTCTGAGACATCCGACATTCCTTCGTGGCACTGTCGAACAGGAAACAATTACAGATTGGATCCTCGGTACATTTTACACCGCAATCCATCATCGATCTGCTATCAACTGCTTTCAAGATAGCGACCGTTTTCACCCCGGTCGAATTCGGCCATTTCTCGTACTTACACGAGCGTTGCGTCGCCGCTGGGTCATGTACGCATGTTTGCTGACACTGGTCGGCCCGCACCCCGCAACGTTCCAACGACATAACCAATAAAACCAGCAAGAAATAAACCATTGCCTCGTTCTTTAAATCGTTCTTATTTTTGTGTTATTTCTCTCACTAAGTTTTCTCTCGCATCGAGCATTTGTCCCTCGCAAATATCATCGATTAATGACAACGGAAAGTATAGGTGCCGATTTTATGTCGCAAGAATATTTGAGACGATCACTTAGGCATTATCTAGTATTATTGTATTAAAGCGTAAGCCTTCTTATTACGTTTTCTATCGATTAACAGTAATAATTAGCACCTGTAGTTGCTCATATCGCACGAACGATATTCTCGCTGAGTACTTTATTACTAGAGATGTAGTTTAGTTTGATGCTGCGACTTTTAGTCAGGTCACGTTTGTAACAAATAAAATAATCAATTCCGTATTTCTGACTAATTCCATTTGATACAAGCGCGCAGATTGATGATGATGATAAAAAAGAAGGCGACCTGCTAACGGACTTTCATTTTCATCTATATTTCATGTCTGAAATCCGCAGTGCTCTGATATCGTCTGGTCGGACACCGTCCTTTTTCCTTATTATTATTCTGTAACACCATTCTGTAACACCAGATACAGATACAATGATGATTACGTGCGTTTTATAGTGGGCTTTGATACTTTTCACCGAAGAATAGTTCCAAGATCAAGTTACTTCCTGACAAGCAGCTACTAGCTTTTTATCTAGTTCCCGTTTAACTAAATTTTTCCGTTTGTTTCCATGCCGTGTATGCCTTTGCCGATAGAACCACGTGATGTTTTTGATAGATTTTTAGATCCGCACAGCATAATCATCTTAAATTTCGAAGTTTGCAATCAATTCTTTTAGCTGCGATTTAGATAATCGGCGCACCAGTAATGCGCTTATTCGATATAAAACATGCGAAGACACATGTATTTCCATGGTAATAGAAGTTTAAATGGGATCTCCCTGTTATGCCAGACCTGCCATATTATTGATTATTGGTCCTTATTTGGTTGTGCTGGATTCCGTTCAATCTACCAATGCCATAAATCAACCTAAAAACGATTCCTTTTGTGAGAGCAGCTTCATTCATTCATGCTTTATCTAATCCAGCTCGAAATATGCATAAAATATAGGTAACCAAATAAGTTGGGGTCTACTCAATTGTAGGCCCCAAAGGAGGCGACTTTTATTTTCATTTTCTAAATAAGGCTGGTTCCTTTGTTGGCCGATGCGGACATGTAGAAAAACAAGTCCCACACGTTGCAATTCGTTTCAGTAAAGCCTAAAAGTTCGTTTTATCGCGCAATAAAACAAAAAAATTTGCTGAAAAATATTTGCAATTTCTGCGACTTCTTCTATAACACGTCTCGAATCAGCTCATACGGTTCCAGTGAATTGCAGCGAGCCTGAACAATATACCCGTCCATCGAGATCATTTCGCATCTATTTCAGCGTACGAGACAAAAGCGCCGTCAGATTAGAAAAAAAAACAAAAATGCACTTCTCTTCTCATAATTCAAACATCCTTTATTCTACAGAGATATTATATACATGTACATATACTACAGTTGTAACAGTAACAATGAAAGGTAGTTATAGCATAGAACTCAATGGTTATAGTAACTATCACAGACAATAGTATTACCTAGAATCTAAAATGCCTTTCTGGAATTTGAGTAAGTCACCAGAAAGGTTTTTGTAAGTAATCATTACATCATCATGATTTTGTTTCTTACTTCGAGCAAGTTGAGCAAGTGGATATACAAATCTTATGTCTATAACGTCGAGCCCAAACTACTGATTGTCCCGGAAGGAGGTTGCTAAAATCATGCGTGCAGAAATGGAAAATTAAAGCGAAAAAAACACTTGAGAAAGTCAACACGTGTAAGAGTAACTAACATGAGAGGCAATTTACGCTTAGAAATAAAGCCAAGACACACACTCAAAAATATAAGTACACGTAGCGAGCTTGAGTGCAAGTATTTTGTATCCGGCTGTATCAGGGAATTTTACAGATTCTTTTTTCTTACGGGTTGAGGAATGTCAGGAGTGTTTAAACACGATTATGTACATACATGTATAAAGTACATACAATGTTGAAACGTAACGTTTATGTTTTAAGTTTTCATCGGAAGATCAACGAATCGTTAAGCCATTAACAAGACGACATTCATGACATTTTCAAAATCATGCATTGAGTAAAACATTTCTGTAAAAAAAAACTTCTCACATGAGGGAGGGTGCGTAACATTCAAAAATAAAATGGCGCCAAGGCCGATTTCTAATAATGAACTGATTAGTAACTTTTCGGAAGAAACTTTTCAAAGCATAGTTAGTTGTTGTAGCGTTTGACTTGAAATCCTGTGCTTTGGTCTGAGTTTTGTTTCGGTGCCAAATATAATAGCTATCAGTGTCAATACAATATTTGACACCATAATATATCCTATTTTATGAAAAACAAAATTTCTATATTCCTTCCTTATTTCCTATTCTTTTAGATTACTCTAAGCCATTGATCGAAGGTGCGGTCATTGCATTGATAGGAATTGTTTGATGCAAGTCGGTTAATGATACGATACTCATCAATTGGGAATATTGTATAGATTTCTAACTTTTAAATGGTACCCTGGGTGCAAACGTGGCATGTACATTTTTTCAATTTCTTACTGAAACGTAAATTTTCAAGCTCAATTTTATTGCTCAAATTTTTGAGGAACTGAGCATTGTTATACATCAAATTGCATCAATAGATAGATATATACGAAGTAATGTAAATCATCATAAAACTTACGCACGAAGTAAAAAAGAATGCAAATTACTTAAGTAGTAATATCTCTACATTAATAAATATATTTCCTGACGAGTATTAATCACAAATTTCCTATAAATAGGCTCAATCAACATCATTTTACCCGATTTGTTTTATCCGTTATTATGATTATTGCTACTTTTCCCCAATTCGAAATTTAAGCATTATTTTTAGATCTCAGTGGAATTGTTATATGAATAACGTTTGGGATGTCAGACGAAGGCTTGAAGACAAAACGCGCCTGCCAGCTCGAATCGGAACCGAGTTCAACCAATGAACGAGGCCCTCACGCGTCTGTCACCAATGGGACAAGGAGGTCGATAGTTGTGAGTTATACACGTATGACCAGTACCTGGTTCACAACTAGACAACGATCTAAACAATTCCAGCTAAAAAGAGAAAACGCGTTGTGGAAAATACGTAAATAACATATAGTGAATAGTAAAGTGCAGGTAACACGAAATCTTTACCTGTTCTTCCGATAATTGTATAGGTTTCTGGAACACAGTCCATAGTACACTTTCATAGCAGGGTGGCGTAGTCAACGAACCATGATAGAAATAGTAATGATTCAATTTTTCTGAAAAATATAAAGATAAAAGGATGAAGTTATTATCAGCGCAATTATTGAATTCGATATTATACTACGTTAAAATAATGATGGATCGCAACATATTCTCCCTTCTGATAAATCGATATCATGTTCTACCTGGAAGTAGTAGTTTTGGATCAAAAGAATCCATTTCCATTTTCTGACCGCTGAAAGTGACTTGCTGGATGTATTTTTCTAATTCTGTAAAAGCGGGATTTTCCTTTCCAACCTAAACCCAAACGTCAAGAAAAATATGCATCGTAAGTTCTTTAACAAATGTAGGTTTGATATGTGTAATCTTACACGTGGAATCTTCGGCTCATGAGATTGAGCAGATGATAAGGACGATTTTATATTCGTTTCATTTGTTTTTTTAGCGCTAGTGCGCTGTTAAATGATCTAATAATCATATAAACCCCATCAAAATCTGATTTACTGGTAAATATCCAATGATAAATGTGGCTACCTTGATAAAAACACCGAGAACAGCTAGACCATTTGGTGAATGCATCGCCTCTTCAACCGTCCTATACTGAGTTGTATTCCAATGAACCAAATGTAGCTGCAATAATGTCAGTCAATTCAGATGTATTGCGTATGCCCATCGAAAATAAGTTTTA
Source organism: Tubulanus polymorphus (assembly GCF_964204645.1). NCBI lineage: Eukaryota > Metazoa > Nemertea > Palaeonemertea > Tubulaniformes > Tubulanidae > Tubulanus > Tubulanus polymorphus. The sequence goes on along the minus strand of NC_134027.1, from coordinate 6,554,653 downwards.
TCAATGCGACGTCTTGGGAAATTGGATCCAAGTGAATTTCCATCGCTTGAAATAATGTTCCAACATAATGTAATAATGACAAAAAACATTAATACATCAAATATGGCAGACTATTTTTTGAGTTCATGTGGTTAGTGAAATGAGTGGATATTTGATAGAACATTAAGTGGGAAAAACTGGATATGTTCATACATGTGGAAACATTGTTGACAATGTTCGATAAGAATGCTGATGTGTCACAACGGTAATTACTGCTTGGATTGACTAACCTCGGCCGCAAATCGTTTTCCATCTAATGTATGCTCCGAACCTTCTCCGTTATTTTGGCCCCAGTGAAAATGGAACTGTGCCAATTGGAATTTTCCGTACGGTTTTAAACCACCACCTACCAAACCTAACGGTGATTATAATCAAGCATGCATATTCATTGACTGCATAGTTGAACCATGGAATAGACATAATTTTTTTAAATTTCGTTTTGGAGTCTATTTAGTTTGCATATACTTACATGAGCCTTCACCATCTACCGATACCTGAGCGCCGCGTCCAGTGTTTTCAATGTAAAGACAATTTTGTGGAGCGTAATGAATGTTCATCTCGCCCAAGGACAAATCACAGTCGACGTTATTGGTCTTGATATCGATGGGACTTTGTCGATTACCGGCAGCGACTGGGTAGTGCGCTTTCCAAGTGTCCGGTCCTTTGAATAACAAATTAGTTTTATTTCACAATACACAAAAAATGAAAAAAATGACTGTACTTTCTATTTATGGAATAACAACCTCCCACCCCAGATTTTGAGACATGAATGATTATTTGCTAATCGTTTAGAATAATTGATTTTTTCTAATTTCCACATACGTAGTATCGTAAACGGAAGGGGTTCAGTAGGTAATTATCGAATCATTTTCTAATACGAAAAAAATTTAAAATCTATTGTAATAAAACAGAAGTGCTGACTGAATAATTCATGGGGAAATCATTTCCGTCGGTGCTCAATTATCTGCTCGTAATATATATCACTAATGAACTGATGAGATGTTTCCCATCCGTGAAAACCAGATATCATCAATTAATCTTGATGTCAACTTATAGGCAAATTGATATAGCACTGACGCCATATAACATACAATATTCGAATGATTGCTCTCAGCTTTTTGTCACAATTACTAGAACATCATTTCGTTAATGAATATGAATTAATATTTTAGTCAATTAGAACGCGATGTTCATTGAAATAATCATTTTTAAATTTACCATTCCATTCTGTGTATCCCCAATCCATTTTTGCTATCTTATCTACACTTTGGCTTCCGTTTACGACTGGTGATTCCTCTATAGAAAAGAAAATTCAGATAAAAATAACATTAGAGGAGAACGAGCAAACGTCGTAATGTGCGGATAATGAATATCTGTAATTCAGGATTCAGAATACGTCTAACAAGCCATCTTGAAATACACCACGGCTCCTAATTGCTCTTCAATAATCGAATAATCGCGCGGCTGGTAATGAGCGCCCGGTTTCCCCAATCGTATCAATTTGAGAAACTCTCCTAATGTTCTCCTTTATCTGGGGAAAAAACATTCTTTTCCAGCATTCCATTTAATTTTTTAAGTCGATTACAGGAGTAACGTGTGAATGTGGTGCATACAATGGCGTTATCTCTCCGAGTGAACAAGCAAAATGAGCCGCATCATAAAGTTAGATTTGCGACGCGTACTACATAAGAAATGTGCAAACACTCATCTCATCTTAACGCGCTCGCAAGAATCCAAGAAAATGGTGTGAGTTGTTTCGCAAACCAATCTATCATCGAAAGTACGTAATAATCGCTTATTAACTAAACTGCTGCCAGAAAATCATTCACGTAATTTTGTAATTTTGTATTTTCGTGCAATTTCTCATTCATTAAGTAAAAAAAACCGGAAAGCACTATACAAAAAAAATCCTAAGCATGGACCTAATGGATATAAACAACTTCATGTCTAATAAAATCATTTCAAAATAAATTATAATCAAAATTAATCAAAACAAAATTCGTACCTGTTTAAAAGCTATAACAGTGATTAAATTGCAGTTCGTTTCATAATCATTTCAATGAGAATGATTTTCAAATTAAAATCAAATGCCTTTCACTGCATCGTAGATTTTTTTGCATTAAGCTCAGTTCCAATTACCAATGTTAAATGTCTTTTAATCAAATTTGTCAATGAGAAACGCGTGAAAGTCACACAGTTCTACGTTTTACGGGAACGACAAACCATTGCCAAAAAAAAGAAACATCGATGATCGTCAACTGGCATCGTAATAATATATTACCCATTGCCTATCAGCCGATACGATCTATCTACGATTACGATGCGAAGAATAAAATATACACACGCATCAAAAGGAAATTAACTAATTAATTCATGCATTATATATGTGTACGCATCACACCAATCTACACTTCGGGTAACGGTATACTTTCAAACGTCAATATGTACTTATTATACGCTTATTCTAGGTGGAGTGTTGCGAAAGTCAATTTTGCGGACATGCTATTGAGCCGGAGAGTCCGTGGCCCACTGATGCATCGTGCTGGCGCTATGTATTTCATTTCAGTACTGTTTTAGAACCTGTGTTTGTTCGTTTCGGTGTTAGTCATTTGATGGCATATTTTTCATAATCCTCACAATAGAGTCAATTGTATTAACTCTATTGTAGGTCAATTGTATTAACTCCATTGTAGAAAAAGAATTTCAAAAGCAAAATTAGAAAAAGAATTTAAAAAATCTGTTTTATCTAAAAAAAATCAAAGGGTACTTGATCAAAAGGGGGCGCCAGCTGCGCCCTTGACAAGTAGGGTATAAATATCATATTAACAAGCCTTGTTCGTCATCGCGCATAGAATTCCACGTTGTGCCGTCTTAGTCCGTTCCGCGGGTTCAAACGTGCTTGTAAGCAGCGCGTTTATCGGCTTAAAGCACTACATTGGTCCTTGACCAAAAAGTCAAGAGCAGTACGTGTCCATGAAATATTAATGGAGTTTGCTAGTGCTGAAGCAAATTACTCTCAGAGCATCTATTTTTTACAGAAAACAATTCATCGTTACCATTTTAGTTGTTCCGCGCAAGTCTAGTGGAATAATTGCTTTTTCGTCAGCAATGATTAATAAGTTTTACGAAGGTAACCCGCAGTAACTGTTTAATTGATAACCGCATGTCGAACAAGATATTTACAATTTACATAATGCAAACGTCAGCGTAAAAAACACGAGTACGAAATAATGTTCCGTTTCTTTCGTGTTTACATTTTATGGGAACGCGAAAAAGGTAATTTATGAATAAAAAAACTTTCTCCAATTGACAAATAAAGCAAAACGTATTTCCATGTAATCATTTCAATGAGGTTATAGCTGCAGTTAGAAGCACGAAGACGGCGTCCTTTAGTCTAGTACCTAGCCGTTGTTCCTCAAACAACAACCCGTAACAACGACTGGTATTCACACTAGCCGTCCTTGAGCCACAGAAAAAAATACTTTAAATCGGCTCTCTCGACGACGATATACATCACCATACATCACATCATTACAGCTTACACTTCTATGATGACATCAAATTTCCGAAAACGGAAGCAAATTCAAGTAATAAGTAAACGAGATAAAAACTATTCTAACATATAAATCTTCTGTTCAGTAGAAGGCGACCAACTGTCAACCCTTTAGGTGACTTATAGGCCCAGCGGGCCGAGTGTCGAAATGTTCCTATTCAAAATTAATTCCAAATCAATATTGTAAAGACAAAACACGTTGATAAAGAATTCCTCTGTCTATCGGATGAAATATAAGTCGTCAAAAATAAGTTAGCAAGTCACAAATGAGGAAAAACTAACCTAAACCTTGTAGTAACTCAAAATCCAGCAACTTCAAAAGTTATTATACTCGATCCGTATACACGTGTATTATATTTGTTATCGGTATTATCATATAACACTTCCAGATAAATAATGTTTGAAGAGTTAGTAATACTGTATATCGCGTGAGGACGAAGTCTTCCAAATAATCACTAAGATACGAATAATAAGATGATGAAAAAAAAAACTGAAAAAGCACCTCGGAAATTTAAAGTTAAGTTGAGTTAAATTTGTCTGGATGATGTAATAACATAACTCAAAATATAGAACGTATTTTTTATGTAAAATCGAATTCACAACTATGGAACTGAACCGATAAAATCTTATAACCAATATCAAGAGACCCTGTTATAATTCCGTTATCAAGTTTTCTTGTCACTGAGAAAAATTTAAAGAAAACAAAATTCAAAAATTCGCATGAAAATTCGCATTTATTTAACTTACCTACTGAATAAAACGCGCAGCGATGTGTCTGAGAGCGCGCTGTATTTTACTCTGCAAATTCACAGGGGAGGTTCGCGCATAAACCTGGGAAATATTCGATATCTATGTGTATCAATAACTCTCGATACAATTCCAACAAACAATGGTTGGTAAACCACTCGATAACTTGAAATATGTCATGCCTTCCCTCTAAAAAAATTTGACAAAAAGACTTCCGCGTTCGAAATAGGATGTTATAATTCGAACATCAGAGCACGGACGTACCAGAGGGAGTGGGATTCGAATTGCTGATGACAGATGACGCCGAACATTTTTTTAATATCAGTCGGGCAACGTGTAATCCATGGAAAAAACTCAACCCATAAATTACATGTAGAGAATATACACCAGCATTGTTTTTTCATTTCATTTGATGATCTAAAGGTTTGGAAAATGATGAAAAGCGACTCGAATTGGTATTATTACAAAAATATTACATGCAAGTCAACGGAACAGTTTATTAACATCCATTTAGATAGAACATGTGGAAAACACTACAGAAATGGGGTTGATATCCTTTAAGACTTCAACTGCCTTTTGACTTGAAAGCTTTAATTGGCATTCGCTTCACTTGACATATGTATTGCGTTGTTGCATCATCATTTGTTTGAATTTCAGATGGGTATGGACATCTTTTAACGGCACATAAATACCCCCTACTAAGAATGATCGAGGTAGGGGTGAATAACATTTGTCATCGCCAAGCATCGAAATGCTTCGCACATGCACGCTCGATATCGATGATCGCAGCGGCTGTAGACGACATTATCTCCATGCGTGACGTCATTGCAACGGCTGTGATGAATAGTCCTAGTCAGAAGACAAGGCTGTATGATGTTGTTGAACCCGTGTACAATGGTATATAATCATATGATCCTAATGTGTATACTTAGATTAGAAGAATCAAATATATGACGAAGTTAGATATAAAATCTGAAATAAATCTCGACTGATCTCTTTTCTGGATCCTAGAACCCTCTAGGTTTTTTTTAACGGAACGCTTGTTGACATTTACAGCTCATGTATGTCAGTTCTAAGGTGTTCAAGTACTGAAAGAACGTTTCTTGACAGCACATCTTGACCTACACCAGGATCCTCGAGTTTCAATATGACCTAAACTGAAGTGTGAACTGGTTGACAAAAGTCATTAAACAATAGGACAGAGAAAATGTACACGAATTGAATTTTTACTTCGCGTAAAATATGGGGAAGGAATAGCCTAGTACCTAGCCGTCATTCCACAAACGGAACCGGTAACAACGACTGGTATTCAGACTAGGGGTAGGTACTACACAGTGAGCACTAACCTTGGCCAGAAGATCCATGCCCATTCATTTGTGGTATTTCCTCAGCATCCTCTTCACTGTCTAATACAAATCCATTTCCGATCATCTGGAATTCGATTGGCAATACAACAGTGTGCCACTGATCGATCCTACCCAATTACAGTCTGCTGATATACATGACCACATTTGAAACTTAGATGTACCGATGAAGTCTGAGAGATAAAACCCTTCCCAAAGATACAGGGATCACCAGCAGCGTCTATCTGTGTGCATGTGTAGTGTGTGGTAAAACTAATAGATCGTGTACTATACGTAGCACGTGTTGTTAATGCTTCACGATCAGACACGGGTATCCGCGTGCCTGATAAGCTTGCGTACATGCGGGTTTGTCAGCATCGTGTGATATAAAGAAAAACGATTAGTTGATTGATTTAATGTTTCCGTGACCTTTTGAGCCGAATAGGGCGGGAAATAGGAATAATAATGATCATTCGGAAACAAAAAAACAGACACCGAAGGAAGAGAATTTTAATTTTGGCACACATTCGAATGTCAGTTGTTATCATTGAAAATAGTTTCAACATGCCCAACTCGCTGCACAACTCCACTAATTAGTCAGCATGCACGGGAGTTTCCAAAACCTGAAAATGATAAGTATTGCCAATTCAAAAATACGATTCCATTATCAGACGGTGAGCCTCCAAGTGAGTAGTGTCTTGACCAAGCGAAGAGAGAGATAATAAAAACAAGTAATGGTTCCGTGCGGTTCTAATTGTTTGTTTGTTTGTTTTGGCTTTACGTCGCTTGGATCTTGGTTTCCCAAGACTAACCCTATTGGATTATTCATTTAACCTCACAACGGACGGCCTTTGAAGTGTTGCCCGCGCACACTGTAAGTAGCCAGCAGGACTCGAACCCACTTGTCACCCAGCACTGATAGTGGATGCGACATCACGCCTTATCTCACTGAGCTACTCTTGATTGTCAAATACTCGTCCGGCCAGATCGATGGGCTCAACCACAAGGAATCTGTTAGAAGGAATTTTTCAAATCTTTCTTAAAGGAAACTGCAAAATACGATACGTACGATACCATTGAACTTGTCACGCAAAACTAGCGTTTCAGTACAGCTATGCGGTCCGTTTCAATTTTATATTGCCTAATGAGCTACCCGAGTTCGCTGATGTACATTTCTACAATCTTGAGTGCGATGTAAACAAACAAACAACTGATGTCAATCGAATTTATTGCGTTTTAAACACCATTTCCCTGAGGGTCTTAATGGTTTCGTGGTACTATGATATCTTTGTCTGAGTATGGAAATATTTTCAGGTAAATTGTGGTTGTTACTTTCCATAAAAACGGGAATTCAGAGAGTTATATCCGGTTGTCAACAACACTGCAGAGTGCTGTGTGTAGCCTACTCGACTAACCCCGAGTAACCTACACGCGACTCAACTGACGTGTCTGCGTTTTACTACGACGGGAAACAGTCATGAACTCATATATTTAGTAGAATAATTTGATGATGTGCTTTCTTTTCATATATATTCTAGAAACGCCCTTTACTATTTACCCTTAACAGATGTGTGGCAGGCTATGATGAGTAGGCCTACCGTACCGGGTATGCATGTATTGAGTAACTTACCAGTAACTATTTTCTAGGTTGATTTTTTTCTGAAAATGACAATCAAAATGGTCCAGCGAATGAATACATTCAATCTGAATGAAGAAATCAATGAAATTATAGAATACATCAATAAAGTTGATGTTGTCAACAAGGCAGAGAATGAATTTATTTCCGAAGGCACGGTTGAGTCTAGTGAGACGGAAAAGGATTTAGGAGGCTTTTTACCAAAAGTTAATAAATCAAACAGCTTGACGACTTGTAAGAGTTTGAGTGAGCTGAAATTGGATGAATCAAATAGCGGTGTAAATATACAAGAAAAAGAGATCTACCACGAGGAAGTTGAAGTTTTACCACAGCTCAGCGAAAATAATGGGCTTACTGTAGGGGGGAAAGTGGAAACAACTGACACTGGTGGTCGGTTTTTAGGGGATATTGATGGTATGTACACGATAATCTAAATGTCCTTTCCTTTGATTTGCATAGAAATTATCTACTTCTGAAACTAAGACTAATTTATCATTTATAATGTGTGGTCCCTCTAGGCAAAAAGATCTTTCGATTTGTCTGTAGTTTATCCAGACAATCAGGTTATTATTTTTAATCCGTTTATCAATGACTCCTACTCGATATCCAGCTGTCAAAGTACAATTTGATAATCATAATTAAAGGGACTCATCGGATGTATTTTCGATCAAATAATATCGAACCCACCCGCGCTACAAGCCAACAAGAATCCAACGCTCCAATTGTAATTTTGTCATTTGTTTAGATTTAGATTTGAATCAGGAGCATAAACAGTGCCAACTTAGCCGTAAACGAAGCCGCCGAAAAAAGAGTACTCATCCTAGTAAATGGTCGAAGAAAATACGAAACAGCGCAAAACTACGTTCTAAATCAGCCGCATATAAAAACAATAAACAACAACAACCGCATTTGGACGAACGGCAATCGGAAATAATGATAAACTGCAAACCAATAAAAGCGATCGTTAGGGAAACCACGGATAAATCCGCTTCAAATAAATCTGTTCATCACTCGAATAAAAGTGCACCGCTAATTTCTTCTGTTAAAACGAACTCACTGGTAAGCGCGATTCACGCGTATGGTAAGCTACCAACTACGTCGATAAAATTACAAGTTAAAAATGTTCCCGCCGTCGTCGAGAAATGCAGCGTTTTTAAACCGGGTAGAATTAAACAGATTTTGCATAATGCGTATAATTCGTCGAAATTGCAATCTCCTGTTGTGAAAACCGGCACGACACCGATGGCGACATTAACGTCTCCGCTGTTGCTGAAACTAGTAAACTCCGATATCCTCAATGGCCCTCACAGTTCTGTTAAAGTCTATATGTCGGATAAACAATCCGGCGTCATCAACGTTTGCGGAATGGATCATCCATGTGCCCCGCCGTCTACGCCAACACCATGTAAGTTTTTCTATGAAAGAAAGATGAATGAACTTTTTACAATTCTATTTTTCAATTTTGTACCAAAGATGTTTTTGTTTCAAATCACAGTTATCAGTAAGAAGTATGAATACATTCCAAGTATGACAGATGTGAAGGTAATTAATAAACATGAATAAATAAATGCTTGTACACGTATCAGAAACTATTCACATGAGTAACTTGACGTATCAAACAACGTGACTGAGTGAGTTAGATGACTGATATCACATGAATGTTTGGAAGATTTTCTGCGGTTGTGGTTATCCAACATGAATTGGAGCGGTGTATTGTTTTTGTTATCCATTGGAATCAACCCATCAGCAAATTTGTTGTTCATACAAATATGTATGAACCGGTTTTCTTTTCATGCAACTCACTTCTAGTCAAAAGCTTTGCCTATACACAATACAAATATGTATTACCCCGGTACTGAAATTTCGTTTACCGATTTAGGGCCCGAGAACTAAGCTAACACATACTCATAGTACGAAGAGTTGGCTGTATGGTCGATGAAGTGATTTCTCTACTTTTAAAAATGATTTTTTTCTGTTATTTGGTAAATTCAAATCAAAGAAGCGACGACTTCAGATCGACTTAAATCGATGGAATTTATTTTTGCGAGGACATATCATAATGTCGTAGTGATGTTGTTATGGGTGGAGGTCAAAGTTGCGAAAATTATCGGAATTCACATCGCATATTTGTGAAGCCTGACGACAGTACGATAGTCGTTTCTCTGCTGGTTGAAAACGATGATCATTTAAACATCGTTTATGACGATAGCGGGGATTCTGTAAATAACGATCAGCCGCTGTTGAAGGAAAATATTAAGGTTGAAAGACGTGAAACAGTGAACGAATCAATTCAGCCTGAAATCTATTTGAATAAAGAAATACTGTTAACAGTTATTGCTCGAGAGGTAGTGATTATATACAGCTTTTTAGGAGATTGTTGTTAATGAACTTTTTGCTTTTTTAATGCCATCAGGTCAGAGCCTGGATTTTTGGAAGGGTAATCGCGAGGGGCACTCAGACTTGGCGAACGCCAAAAAGGTGTCTGAGGGTCAAATTTTTGGAAATTTTGTGGTTCTCTGTGGCTCGTTCATGATAAGATGAAAAACAAATGTTTCCTAAAAATTTGAGGGCGCTTGTCCACCGGGTCCTTCCTTGGATCCGCCCTTGCACAGAACTTTGAAAGGAACAGGAATAACGAAGATTCTTTTGCTGTTTTTTTTTCTGTATACCGGTACATGGCTCACCGATTCTTCGACGTCCCGTAACTGCATATGTATAGAATATTTTGATAGTTTTCGCTTGTTCCTGTAGGCACAGAGGTCGTTGAAAGCTAAACTAGAAAACATCGAGAAACAAGAAAAGAAAAAATTCCATAAACAAAAGGAGGAAAAGCTAAAATTGGAAAGTACCCAAGCGAAGGAACTCAGTCGACAACAAAGATTACGACAGCGACAAGAGGTAATTGATTGTAATTGCGAAAAGCATCGATGATCGAAGGCTTCTTTTTCATGATCCGAACATTCTCTCATGATTCTCTCATTTTCATTTTAGATATACGCACTAAATAAAGTAATGACTATATTGGAGAATGAACATTTTGAGAAATTCATAAGCGAACACGGGTTCAACGTTTGACGTGTGGATATATTGGATATATATATATATATATATATATATATATATATATATATATATATATATATATATATATATATATATATATATATATATATATATATATGATTTATTTTCAGTGATTTGTGATAATATTTTTTAGGAACTTCACTTGATGCCATTAAAGACATGATTTGTCTATCTGTTGATACTTCATCTCATAAAGAATTGACGATTAAACAAAAGTACATAAGTGATTTATGAAAAAGAAACTCAATGATTTTTCTCTCTTTTAGTTTACACTGTGATCTTTGGCGGCTTTTATATTTGTAATACCTGTGATAACATGGACGTATATATGAACTCCACAGTTTATACATTAATGACCTGTGATGAATAGCGCACCGTCTTCCTTGCTTAAAAATACGTCGATTGCAATAATTAGAATTGCGTAAATATTTTCCGATTACTTACTCCTATCATAGAAATGAAGCAATATGCATTTGTAGGCGAATAAAGTAAGATTTTTTCAAAATAGAAATCGTGTTTTTGTTTCGATTAGAGGGAGGGGATTCGACTGTGCTATTTTTCAACGACTCCAAAAGCATCGACCGAACCATAAAATCACATGCCGACGTTTTCGCTACAACAAATACGTGACAACAAAGATACATTGAAATATATTTTTGGTGACAAACATATACGAGGAAAATCTTGTAAATGGACAATAATCAGCAAAAACTGAAAAGGGTGATTAATTTTAAATATATCTCGATATTTCATTCAAATCTAACCTTTCAATCTAGAATTCCTGTAATTGACTCGTCAAATTCGATCTCGGATATACCGTCAAAGAACAAATCGCTATCGCAGATATACTGTCAGAATTCAATGTTCATTTGACGCGTCAAAATCGCTATCGTTAACGATCAAAATTAAAAAATTTTTGGATTAGTTCTTAACCTGGCATGGTATGGCATTTGGCATATGGCATTTGGCATCGTATGCCAAGACCTTCACCCAGCCCCGGCAGTGGTTGTCTCCACAGTGATCTCCGTCGCTCTACCGGCGATCCTAGTGAACAGTGGTACAACAGTCACTAAGGTTTTTGGTAAAGCCAAGACCATTCAAATATAATTTAACATCTTTTATTTTTCCTAAATTCCGCAATTCAAAACATTTTATTCTTATTGCGCACTAATTAAAATCAAATTATTCACAGTCTTCAATTTCGCCTTTTAACAACGCTCCTCCGATAGTGCTTTTTTGTTCGCTCCAACACAGTCGGAACCTTTTTCATTGGATAAAAATTGGCGGAATACTTCTATTCAGATGATTTTAATGTTAGCCACCGCCGTGAGTGGTGCTAGTGTTACCTACTTCAAAGGCAAAATGCATTGAAATGTGGGTGACTTAAAAGTCTTCAATGTCGTTTAAGAATAGGGGAAATAGGATAGGTGATAAATTTTCACCTTGTCTAAAACCTCTATCAGCAGCAAAATATTGTGATGTGTTACCGTTAGATTTAACACATGATTTCACCGAATTATAGATATTTTTAACTACGTTAAAAAAATTCCCCGTAATGATACCCTCTATCAATTTTCTCCATAATGTAACCCGGCAAACCTTCGAAAGCCTTCTTAAAATCTACAAAGGCGCAAAAAAGTCTCCTTCCTTTGCATAAGTACAATTCGACGATTGTTTTCAACGCATAAATATGGTCAGTAGTAGAATATTTTGGTGTAAATCCGGCCTGTGCTTCACTAATTATATTGTTTGAATCGAGAAAAGTTGACAGCCTTTGGTTAAGGATACTTGTGAATAATTTACCAAAACAGCTGACTAGTGTGTTACCTCTGGTGACCGAACACTAGCGCATCTAGCGGTGGCGGCAAACGTTAAAATCATCTGAATAGAAGTATTGCGATGCTTGATTGATTTACGTCCCATTGGTACTCCTTTTAGGTTTATGTTTAGGTTTATTTATTTCGCTCTAACCAAACATTGGTACATAGAGGTTACAAGAATTTGTACAATGAAATTTATAATTTACAAAATTTAAAAACAAGAAAACAGAAATACACATAGAATAGAATAATAATAGAGATAACAGATACATGAATTAGCTTGAGACCAGCATTTACAAATCTAGCGAGTTTAATTAATATATTGTTATTTACAGCATTAAGTAATTGTGACATTTTAAAAGTGTTGGGTCTATTTACATAAAAAGGTGTTAAGAAAACTCTTCGCATATTGTTTAGTTCGGAACATTCAAAAAGAAAATGGAAGTCATCACCGATTTTGTTAAGACTACAATATGTACAAATACGTTCGTTTCTATCAATATTTACATTGCTAAGTTTGTTCCTGGAAAAAACAACACACGCCATCTACTGCCAACTTCTGGTATCTACTGGGATTTTGGGGATTTAAATTCGGGTGGAATTAGACCCTAGATCCAAATAAAATTGAAGTTATCTTTACCATAAGAAATCATTCCTCTGTGCAAATGCCAAGTTTCATGGCCAAACAACGAATAGATTTCGCGGAAACTGGTAACGAAAAACGACAGTTCCCGTAATGGGTTATTGGAGATTAAAAAAATGAAAATAGACGTATTAATGAAAATAACTTGGGGATGCAGTATGACACTCGCTATTATTTTCGGGTTAGGAGTAATTTCATTGGATGATTAACTCCCAGGTTGAGATATATGTACCGTCATAGGCGCAGCACTAGTGAGTTGCAGGACGCGACAGGATACTTCAATACTTTCAACATAGACCTACTCACTCCTACCTTGGAGTTATTAATTAGACTGATTACTCGAAGCTCCTATTGCTTTGGGACCTGGTGATAAGGAACCCAGCTTCCCCCCCCTCCCCCAACGATGTCAACTAAAAATTTGACAGGCGATGAAAAGCCGTGTGTGTTGGTGACCTTCAGACGTCCGGATTTAATAGATAAAATTGAGGAACACATTCAAGTAGTCCACATCGAAGACATCGATGAGAATAAATCGGTGAAGCGTGAAGATATAGTTGCTGTAGTTACATATAGCGAACCAACCGAGCTTTACGAAAATATAGCACTCCATACTAATTTGAAGCTTTTGACCAATTTTGGAGTGGGCATCAATAACATCGACATCAACTTCATCAATTCCCATGGTGTGAAAGTTGCTAATACACCTGGAGTTGTAAGTGATGCTACTGCTGATATGGCTATGACATTGATTCTTGCATCAGCCAGAAACTTACGCCTGGGTAGGTGCGCACCGATAACCATCAAAAGAAGATTGTTGAAAATCATTAATACAAAACACCGGTATCGTTACTACGATTATGAATATAATCACCTTTGCAAATAGGAAGCTTTGCTAATAGTTTATTACTTACAGTTTTACTGGGCAATATGCAATTCCACCAATTTTCCCAACCGTATTAGTCTTTTATAGGGATAACTATTTCCATGAATGAAACTTCATCACTGGAAGGAACATCACTTCCATTGGGCGTTGATGTGTGTTTAGACTGGTTGCCTGTCCCATTCAATATATAATTGAAGATGGAGACCGGCAACCAGTCTAATGTGTGTTACGCAACATTAAAGCCTTTTTATGAACCAACATAATCAGAATAGATTAGCTATTTAGATTATATAGCCGATTAGTATCAATTATCATAGCCGGCTATGTTGGTTGATAAAAACGCCAGGTAGAAATTATCCAATTATGGTGCACTCAGCAGCAACTCACTACCGAGAACACCATCTTAGTTGGATTAGATAATCGGCATACTTGCTCGCCGAGTGAGTATGCTGGGTATGCTAATCGATTATGATAACCAATGTTCACAAAAATGACGGATTATGACATAATCCATGCTCATAAAAACGTTTTGCATAATCGTGTACACTAATCGAGCGTTCATAAAAAGGCCGGAATTGTTGGCATGGGCTCGATTGGTTACGAGGTAGCCTGCCGAGGTAAAAGCTTCAAAATGAAGATTTATTTCCATAACAGGAAAGGACGGTGATTTATTGGATTGGAATTGCCAATTATTTGAGTTGAAAAACTTCTCCCATATTTTTACCTGAAGTCTGAATACATTATTATTTTACTAGGAGCATTGAAGATGAACATGCTGTTGGTGCTACATATTGTTATAAACTACACAACACGCTTCATCTGTGGGATTTTATTGTAATTACTTGCCCATTGCTACCAGAGACAAAACACATGATAAGCAAGCCAGAATTTAAAGCTATGAAGCGGACAGCTACTGTTATCAATGTGGCTAGAGGTACGTAGGCATAATATGAAAGATAATCGCAGAAAAAAACGGTCAACACTGTATTGAACAAATTGTTTTTTCTAGTCCTAGGCTTACTGTAAGATTTCTATTATTTTTCCTAGGTGGTGTTATAGACCATGGAGCGTTGTACGAAGCTTTGAGTAGAAAAATCGAATTCGTGGTGCCGCATTAGATGTATTGTAATCGAACCAGAACCGCTGCCAAAAGGACATAAACTTTTTAAGCTGCCAAACTTAATTGTTGTGCCTCATATCGGTGTATATACAGTACAAACTGTGGAAAGAATGCAGGATCTTGTCATTAAAAACATTGATGTAGCATTAACTGGACTGCCATAACCTAGTGAAGTCATAATCTAATGCTATTTCATTGCTACTCTAATGCTACCCTATATGACACCTGACGATGATCTCTAGGGTGAGATCGAAACGTCGTGTATTCTATATATTTTAGATTGTTCGAATAAATAAATTCTTGTTTGTCCATGTTTTTACAATGCTCTCAGTAATGCACACCCCAAGGAATTTCACTACTCACTCAAACGCTTTAAATTAATTGCCATATGTATGAGAAACTCCCCTTAAAAATCGACTTGGCAAAATATTCTGAAAAAAATTCATCAAATCACCTTTAATCTATAAGCTTATTTCTGATTGTTAGGCCTAATCACGTTAATGGAGAAAAATATACTTATAGATGAAATATTTTCTACAAAACATCGGTTAAAGTGATAAAAATACGCAACACCGGACAGCGCCGCCCGAGTGATAAATTTTGTCCGTAATTCAGAGGCCGAATACTGCGCGAACCGGCGACAGCTGGATATTCCTACTGCGGCATGCGAGTTTGAGTTACACCGCCAACAGGGGCAGCACGAGACGGTTAATATTTCAGTACACTCAGCATAGGCGTCAACTCCAGTAGTGGCACTACCGTTTGGAGGACTGTGGTGTCGTACAACCAAACTTTCCCGACGATGTCAACTAAAAATTCGATGGGCGATGAAAAGCCGTGCGTGTTGGCGATCATCACAGAAAATCATGAATTAATAGAAAAAATTGGTGAAAACTTTCAAGTTGTCTACATCGAAGACATCGAGAATAAGTCGACGAAGCGTGAAGATATAGCCGCTATAGTCACAGCTCCTGGGTGTGGCGAACCAAACGAGCTTTACGAAAATATCGCACTCTATACTAATTTGAAGATTTTAACCTCTTTTGGAGTTGGCATGAATCACATCGACGTCAAGTTCCTCAATTCTCACGGTGTAAAAGTTGCTAATACACCTGGAGTTGTAAGTGATGCTACTGCTGATATGGCTATGGCATTGATGCTTGCATCAGCCAGAAACTTATACCTGGGTAGGAAAAAAGATGCTTCTTGAAAATCATTCATATGACTATGAATGTAAATTACGTTTGCAAATAATTTGGAAGTTTATTCACTCATCTGGTATGGTTGCTATTCCAAGATTTCCAACCTCTCCATATGATCTTTTACAGGGATAACCATTTCCATGGATGAAACTTCATCACTGGACCGCACATCACTTCCACTGGGCGTTGATGTCTGTTACGCAACATTAGGAATTGTTGGCATGGGCTCGATTGGTTACGAGGTAGCCTGCCGAGCTAAAAGTTTCAAAATGAAGATTTATTATCATAACAGAAAAAGAAGGTGATTAATTGGATTGGAATCGCCAATAATTTGAGTTGAAAAACTTCTCCTATATTTTTACCCTGAAGTCTGAATACATTATTCTTTTACTAGGAGCATCGAAGATGAAAATGCTGTTGGTGCTACATATTGTGATAAACTACACGACATGCTTCCACTGTGTGATTTTATCATAATTACTTGCCCATTGCTGCCAGAGACAAAACACATGATAAGCGAGCCAGAATTTAAAGCTATGAAGCGGACAGCTACTGTTATCAACGTGGCTAGAGGTAGGCATACTACAATGAATGATAATCTCGAAATATAGCTGCAAAGCAGCGATGATGGGTTTTCTGTAAAGCCATTCAGAATGATGGGAATTGTAGTAAATTGAAATATCGATACATAGAATAAAATGCATTGACGGATTCGAACCTAATATGCAACCACTGTGTAAACGTCAAATATGATTCAGCTTTGAAACTGAACATACGCGGACGTACAATCACAAATATTAATATATTTGACCAGGCATTTATTTTGGTATTCAAACATCATGATACTGTATTATCACCATCCTTAAAAATGGATCTGTCCTATTAAGAACTCATCTTAAGCACCTGCTGAGCCGATAGATTGAGTGAATTCACAGATAAGAACGTATTATGATTTAGAATAGATTTAAGAAGTTAATGTTTTTATTGAAATATTTGAATAAATACATATATTGTAGTGTAGATTCAATCAATAAATTATGATTTGATTTGGTCTGGGTTTCCAGCTGATGTTGATTTTGGCTTTTATGGATTACAAATTCTATAGTGATAAACAATTGATACCTGCAACATGTGTGTAAATCAAACCTATTCCACAAGTTGCGTGTGTTTCCTAATAAACGGGAGAGTCACTCTTGATCTGAGTTATTAGAACTAGGGGTCCAGGGACACCATGCCCACTTGGAAAGTGGTTCCAAATGCTCAACAATCTAACAATTCAGGTATCAAAGGTATAAAACATCCCTTTTCAAAGAATACCCATCACAAACTGCAATGAGAAATGGCAAACTGAGAATTCGGGCCAAAATTGACATTTTTGGACACTAAAAAAGGTCATAGGACGGCCATCTTGAGTCTGTATCCCAATTCTTGTTCTGTTGATGGGCCCTGGGGGGATTCACATATATACGAAAGATCAAGGTAATTGATCAAAGCATCTTCAAAATTTCCCTCAAAAAGTTCAAAAATGTGTAAAAAGTGTTGATTTTGGCGAATAACAATGGCTGCCAGTCGGCCATCTTGATTCTGACAGCCAGTTTTAGGGCTGAAGATGTGTCTAGGGTAGATACATGTGCAACCCAAATATCAAGACATTACCTTGAAGCGTCTTCAAAACTTCCCAAAATAACTGGATTCCGTCTACGGACGGACAGATGGACGACGGACGAAAAGTGAACGCAATAGCCCGCTGGGACTAAAGTCCCAAGTGGGCTAAAAATAATGTTCATTTAGTTATAGAAATTTATTGCCTTTTTGGAGTTTCTGTAATAATATTTGTTCTGCCCTAATTTTTATTACTGTATGAACCAATGATATGCTTTGTAAATATGATGTAATAAAATAAATTTGAATTAAATTTGAACATGAGAATCAAGCATAACTGTTTTTTCAACTTGTCTTACTTGTCTTTTGTTAACAGTTCCAGAGTTTCAATTACAATCAAATCCAAATTGGCTAAAAAGTACATAGGACTAAATGAAATGAACCGTTAGTTACTGCAAACCTATTCCAGTGTTATGTCGATCGTGTTGAATCACTTTCCTTGAGTTAAAAGAATCAGATCTTCTATGGTACAACATCGGTCGAAGAGAGATATCTTGGTGTTGACGGTCCTTGACCATCTAACTTCATGCGTTTGACATTGGAATCAGCATCATACCCATTTGAACTGCAAAATATTCATACAACATGAAAACCTACAGTACATGTATACAGTAATCAAACTTTCACCGATGTTGGATTTTTGAATGAACATTAGGTTTATTTCAGTATTCTAAAGCAGGAAATAATAAGCCCAATCAAAAGGCTCTATTCCCATTGGAACAATTGTATAATGCGTACAGCTGTACCGTACACTTATTAGTCAAGAATGGAGAAATCGGTATACCAAACCTACGAACAGCAAAATGTACAGGCCTACAATGATTTCTGGTATACAAGCCGTGACCACATGAACGTTTTGGTTTGACTAATAATGTCAGCAGGTCAGAGAAGGCCTGGCCAAACTTAATCACATGGCTCAAATCAATTAGCCTTTCTGCGTGTGAATATTTCACTGTATTGTTTTAAAAATAGGCCTATCGAGTGAATTAGTACATAGACTGAATTAGACTTTAGGCTAGTCCTGACCAAATCCTATCCATGTTATAATGGCACCAGTAAGGCCCTATAGTAACATCACTGGAGGGCCGACAAGAGGGAAAAAGTTGTGTTTGTAGTACATAGGCATGGTAGGCTTGTTGTACTCACGTAATACTTAAAACGCTGTTGTTACCTGTACGTGACTGTACGGTGATTTCTACAGGTTAGCCGTATGTGAGTACGTTGAGGCTCAGACTTGCAATATTGGGATTCGAAACCAAAGGAAAAAAAAATCCAGTTGAAGTCCGGTGATTAACCCACTGTGCCACAGAACGTAACTGCAGGGTGGATGAAATTTGATTTACAAATAGCCTAGCCTCACCTAACCCAAACTCTATTCTTTCACGCATGCGCGTTAGCAGATTATAGGCCTAGGAACTCACGTACGGCGTTTTTAGGGAACTCACGAACGGTTAACCTGTGGATATCACCGTACAGTCACGTACGGGTAACAACTTCGTATATACTTAAAATGGTATTGGCTGCTAGGAACTCAGGTACGGCGTTAGTAGGGAACTCACGTACGGTTAACCTGTGGAGATCACCGTACAGTCACATACGGGTAACAACTATGTACTTAAAATGCTATTTGGTACTATATAATAGGCCTATATATATAGACAAATAAATACCGGTAGAGGTAGGCTTTCTTGCTTAGCTTCCACACTTCACAACCAACTGACCAACCAGTATATTTATTCCCAGTACGCACCAACCGGCACAGGCCTAACACTGTTTGT
Source organism: Tubulanus polymorphus (assembly GCF_964204645.1). Taxonomy (NCBI): domain Eukaryota; kingdom Metazoa; phylum Nemertea; class Palaeonemertea; order Tubulaniformes; family Tubulanidae; genus Tubulanus; species Tubulanus polymorphus. The sequence goes on along the minus strand of NC_134027.1, from coordinate 6,535,143 downwards.
CAACTGTGTGTACCGTAGTAGGCTTTCGATAATCACCTGATACTTTTCTGTCGTTTGTTTTCTCTCTGAGCTCAGACCACTATTCCAAAATCTTCTATATCCTATAGTAAAAACAAGAAATTCGAGAGTTTAGTTCATATATAAGCGCGTAAATTCAGGGGAAATCCTGCTTATGGCTCATAGGCCAGCATCTTAGCTACGCATTGAAGTGGTTTTCGCCCCACGTACCCAACCTAACTTTTGAAATAATCAAACCTTTAGAAAGGAGGGGTATCCCAGTACAGGTATGCCAGTACATCCGAGCCAAATATCTAAGGGAATCCCCCACCGTGTTTGGTACCCTTACTCCAAGCAAAAAAAGTCCAGGGAATCCCTTACTTCATCATCGATCTGTCTCTCAGGATCAATGGATTTCATACATATAACCGAAATTCGTTACCTATCCCATTTGCAGAAATTATGGCAACATTTATGGGGGACCTCTTCTTCACTCTAGGTACTATTTTTGGGGTCCGGCCCTACGCATCTTCGAGCTACTAACCTAATTGTGGTCTGATGCCTGACTCTGAGTCGAACGTAATTCTAGTAGCCCTCCGCGACTCAACGACCTTGATTTAAACTTGATCAATTCAAAATCTGTTTATTGACGCTTTTGGTTACATGAACTGATCAGCAATATACTTAAATGAAATAACCGGAATAACAAGAAATCAAAAATATTAAAGAGGTAACAAACAAATTCGCGTAAACCTGTCAGACACGCGAATCCCGGACTCGTAAACTCTTGGACTCGGACCCGCTGAGCAATAAATTCATAAAATTGACTTTAAATTGATTGTGGAGAAGAGAGGGAATTATTCGATAGCTCTTCCTCGAAAAGAAGAGAGAAATTTCTGAAAGAAAACACAACATGGCTACTAATTGAACGGAGCCAAATTTCCGATGTTTACGGCTCGACAGTGCCTTTATAACGTGGATTTATCAACATTCCCATGCAGTATCTGGAGATTGAAGTGAGCTGAAGGATATCATGCGGATTGTATCGGCGACAGCGGTAAGGTAAGGAAGCCTTTACATTTTTAACCAAAACTGTGTGGAAAAGGGAAAAAAAAAATAAATATAGCTGCAAAGCAGCGATAACGGGTTTTCTGCACAGTCTTAGAATCCTGTTCAACGGTGGATTTCAACAAAGCATTTGATAAGGCTCAACATCAGCCATTACTAAAAAGGCTATTAGGAAACAGTATCAATGATAGGTCGTTAAAATGGCTCAGCAGTTATCTCTGAACGGAAACTTGTAACCGAAATCAACAGAACGCCTCATCTTGGAATGAGACGGTCTAACTAGTGGAGTCACGCAAGGTAGTATCCTAAGTCGTCTTCTGTTTAATGTCCTGACAAATGACATACACAGTAATCCAAAATATACCAGACTGAGTAAATTTCCAAAACGACCTTTACACACTGATCGACCAAAAAACTTAATGTTCCGACAAAACCAAAATAATGAATTGTCTCGAGCGACAAAACCAAAATATTGAATTGTCACGGGCGACAAAACAAAAATAATGAATTGTCTCGAGCGACAAAACCAAAATAATGAATTGTCGCGGACGATAAAAACAAAATATTGAATTGTCGCGGGCGATAAAACCAAAATAATGAATTGTCGCGGACGATAAAAACAAAATATTGAATTGTCGCGGGCGATAAAACCAAAATATTGAATTATCGCGGGCAATAAAACTAAAATATTGAATTTTCGCGGGTAATAAAACCAAAATAATGAATTGTCCCGGGCGACAAAACCAAAATATTGAATTGTTGCGGGCGACAAAACCAAAAAAAAAATTGTCGCGGGCGACAAAAACAAAGTATAAAACCAAAATAATGAATTGTCGCGGGCGTCAAAACCAAAAACAAGAATTGTCACTGGAGATAAAACCAAAGTAATGAATTGTCGAGGGCGATAAAACCAAAATATTGAATTGTCGCGGGCGACAAAACCAAACTAATGAATTGTCGCGGGCGACAAAACCAAAAAAAGAATTGTCGGGGCGACAAAACCAAAATAATGAATTGTCGCGGGTGACAAAACCAAAATGGTGAATTGTCCAGGCGACAAAAGCAAAATAATGAATTGTCGCGGGCGTCAAAACCAAAAACAAGAATTGTCACTGGAGATAAAACCAAAGTAATGAATTGTCGAGGGCGATAAAACCAAAATATTGAATTGTCGCGGGCGACAAAACCAAACTAATGAATTGTCGCGGGCGACAAAACCAAAAAAAGAATTGTCGGGGCGACAAAACCAAAATAATGAATTGTCGCGGGTGACAAAACCAAAATGGTGAATTGTCCAGGCGACAAAAGCAAAATAATGAATTGTCGCGGGCGATAAAACCAAAATAATGAATTGTCGCGGGCGATAAAACCAAAATAATGAATTATCGCGGGCGATAAAACCAAAATATTGAATTGTCGCGGGTGATAAAACCAAAATAATGAATTGTCACGGGCGACAAAACCAAAATATTGAATTGTCGCGGGCGACAAAACCAAAATATTGAATATTCGCGGGCGACAAAACCAAACTAATGAATTGTCGCGGGCGCCAAAACCAAAAAAAGAATTGTCGGGCGACAAAACCAAAATAATGAATTGTCGCTGGCGATAAAACCAAAATAATGAATTGTCGCGGGCGATAAAACCAAAATAATGAATTGTCGCGGGCGACAAAACCAAAATGGTGAATTGTCGCGGGCGACAAAACCAAAATAATGAATTGTCGCGGGCGATAAAACCGTAATAATGAATTGTCGCGGGCGACAAAACCAAAATATTGAATTGTCGCGGGCGACAAAACCAAACTAATGAATTGTCGCGGGCGACAAAACCAAAAAAAGAATTGTCGGGCGACAAAACCAAAATAATGAATTGTCGCGGGCGACACAACCGTAATAATGAATTGTCGCGGGCGATAAAACCAAAATAATGAATTTTCTCAGGCGACAAAACCAAAATAATGAATTATCGCGGGCGATAAAACCAAAATATTGAATTGTCGCAGGCAATAAAACCAAAATATTGAATTGTCGCGGGCGACAAAACCAAAAAAGAAAATTGTCGCGGGCGACAAAAACAAAATATAAAACCAAAATAATGAATTGTCGCGGGCGACAAAACCAAAAAGAAGAATTGACGCGGGCGACAAAACCAAAATAATGCATTGTCGCTGGCGATAAAACCAAAGTAATGAATTGTCGTGGGCGATAAAACCAAAATAATGAATTGTCGCGGGCGACAAAATCAAAATCATTGTTTTCTCGCGTTATTTTAGTTTTGTCGTTTTGTCGTAATGTCACCCTCATTTGCATATGCGTGTTTTGTTATCTTATCAGCCACCATACTAAAGCTTTAAGGTCGCGTAAAACTCGATAAACACTTCAAGCGACACAGCGAAACGATCTCCTTTCCCCCACAGCGAACGCTTACTCCGAATGTCAAGTGTGAGTCCAGCATACGGATAGGAGTGTGTTTTATACTTGTATTTAGTAAATACCTTGTGGATTTGACAATGATCGGTATGTACTGTAGGAAATATAGAGTATTGATATGGAGGCCCGCGGCCGAATAAAGTAATATATTCTTTAATTTTGATACCTCGTCGACATAACAGCTTTTCTCCGCTATAATCTCTTCGGCGTGTTTAGTTTAGGCCTACGACTCCCCGGTACACTTATGATTTATCTTAGCAAAAAACACGGTAAATTTGGTAAAGAAAAATAGGTATTGCTAAATTAACTGCTTGACGCCCGCAGCCAAATCACTGGTAGTAATAAATTAATTTGTACTCGATTTGATTCTCAGAATGAGGAGAAACTCGCAGCTGATTCCCGGAACGACGATGTAGTGACACACGTCGATTTGTCGATGTTTACGGCTCGACAGTGCTTTTAAAATCTAAAGTAGTAAATTTCCTGTGTATTGGTATTATAATTTGATGAGGAAAATGGGTTATTGTTAAAATCAGTTTTTAAAAACCGCGACAGAATGTGCAATCTTTGGGTAATAAATTTGTTAATTTATGCTTGAATTGATAATCGATGTGACAAGAAATGTGCGGTAGATTTCGGAAAGACGACTTAGAAAAACATGTCGGCTCTTTGAATGGGGCTCAATTTTCGATGTTTACGGCCCGACAGTGCTTTTTCTAACGTTGATTCTTCAAAATTCGCACGGAGTATTTGTAGATCGAACTGAGCTGAATGATATCAGACGGATTGTATCGGCAACAGCGGTAATGTAAAAAAGCCTATGTACTTTTGACAAAAAATGTGTGGAAAAAAAAAAATAATAATAATAATGATAAGAAACACGCGAATCTCAATAGGGTTTTCTGTGATGTAACAGAAAACCCTAATAATAATCACGCGAATTTCAATAGGGTTTTCTGTGAAGAAACAGAAAACCCTAATAAACTGCCAACGCTGTATTGAAAGAATTGTTTTTTTTCCTTAGCGCCAGGCCTAATCTGTAAGATTTCTCCTATTTTTCCTAGGTGGTGTTATAGACCATGGAGCGTTGTACGAAGCTTTAAGTAGTAACAAAATTCGTGGTGCCGCATTAGATGTTACCGAGCCAGAACCGCTGCCAAAAGGACATAAACTTTGTAAACTGCCAAACGTAATTGTTGTGCCTCATATCGGTACATATACTGTACAAACTCGAGAACGAATGCAGGATCTTGTTATTAGAAATATGGAAGCAGCATTATGTGGATGTCCATTACCTAGTGAAGTCTGATTTGTAATCGAGATCACAGTCTCATTTTCGGGGATGTCTGTCAGATTTTTACGTTAATGCGCATTTCATACTCATTGATGGATAAACACTTCTTTTAATGGAAATGCCAGGTTGGCGGGTGGACTTGCAAATTCCAAAAATTAAAATGAAATATTTTGGTTTTCGATTAAATGATAATTTACTTGTCTGAAATGTGTTCAGCTTATGTCTCATTATATAAGCTACAAAAAAAATTAGAAAACATGTCTGTGATTAAACAATTATTCTCTAATAGAGTACGTTTTTTGCAAGAGTGCTGTTAAATTTAATATAATATTTCATATAACCGCGCGATCTTTAACTATTTATACTTGTTATGTACCAGGTAAACTTTAAATGAAGATAAAAGGTTGATTTTTAGCTTTAGCTTAAATGATTTATATATATTAATAGAAATGTTTATGAAAGGACATCGTGTTATTTTGTTTTAATTAGAAGGAGGAAATTTGTCTCTCTGCTGTTTTACAACAGCACTATTCGTAGAAACATTGGTCGAACCAACCGCAAAATCACATGCCATAATTTTCCAGGCAACAACAACAAATACTTCGTGACAAGCATATAGAAAGCTTCTATAAAATCAAAAATATTCAGCAATATACCGGTATTCATTTTAGAAAAAAACCGAAAATGACGAATTAGAAAGATATCTTGAGGTTAACGAAGACTCATTTCTATTTAGAATTAGTTTGTATTTGTAAATAGATTATAATGTATGTTAAACCTTGATTTAAGCCGCAATCGATCGCGGCAGAGTTTCTGAAAGCCAAATGAAAGTATCTGTTCATGGATTATGGCACAGGGACTTGACACAAAAGTGTTTTGAGCACAGTATCCTAGGTACTATAGTACCTAGGATACTGTGGTCAAAATCCTTGTGTCAAGTCTCTGTGGGATTATGGTAATGATCAATAGATAAAACACCTAACTTAGCATGTTAATTAATATACAGTACAGTGGCCAGTAGTATTCATACAAATTGCAGCATAACGATAGAAATCCCACAATAACGAAGCCAAAATAACAGCTGACGGTTGGATAATCCTATTCAAATGTAGCTTACATGCGTCACACCCTCTCATTTTATGTAGGGTATGGACGTATATACGTGTAGGGTCAGTGCATAAAAGTTAATATTTCAGTACATTCAAAATAAAGATAGCGCTGCATCACTTCGTTTCTCCCTACAGTTTTCACCTAGTTGTGTCGGACCATGTCAACTAGAAATTGGACGGGCGAAGTCAAGCCGTGCGTGTTGATGATTTTTACAGGATGTCGGGAATTAAGAGAAAAACTTAGGAAAAACTTCAAAGTTGTCTGTATCGAAGAAATCATCAAAAAGAAATCAGAGGTGAAGCGTGAAGATATAGTTGCAGTAGTCACCGCCTCTGAATGTGATGAACCAATCGAGCTTTACGAAAATATATTACTCTATACTAATCTGAAGGTTTTGACCAATTTTGGAGCGGGCGTCAATCACATCGACATCAAGTTCATCAATTCTCATGGTGTGAAAGTTGCTAATACACCTGGAGTTGTAAGTGATGCTACTGCTGATATGGCTATGACATTGATGCTTGCATCAGCCAGAAACTTATACCTGGGTAGGTGCACAGAAGCTTCTTGAAAATATTTCAATACTATGAATATTATCACATCTGCACATACTGTAGGAAGTTTCCTAACAGTCTATTCACTCACTAGTATGGCAATACTGCAAGTGCAGTTCCATTTTCCAACAATGGTCTTTTACAGGGATAACCATTTCCATGGATAAAACTTCATCACTGGACCGCACATCACTTCCAGTGGGCGTTGATGTCTGTTACGCAACATTAGGAATTGTTGGCATGGGCTCGATTGGTTACGAGGTAGCCTGCCGAGCTAAAAGTTGTAAAATGAAGATTTATTATCACAACAGAAAAAGAAGGTGATTGATTGGATACGGGTCTCCAGTTATTTTAGTTGAAAAACTTATTCACGTTTTTACCCTGAAGTCTGATATAATACATTATTCTTTTACAAGGAGCATTGAAGATGAAAATGCTGTTGGTGCTACATATTGTGATAAACTACACGACATGCTTCCACTGTGTGATTTTATCATAATTACTTGCCCATTGCTACCAGAGACAAAACACATGATAAGCGAGCCAGAATTTAAAGCTATGAAGCGGACAGCTACTGTTATCAATGTGGCTAGAGGTAGGCGTACTATATGAATGATAATCTCAGGAATAAACTGTTGACGCTTTATTGAACATATTCATGTTCAGATGGGATCGAATGCAAGATTCTGAAATTTTCACATTTCTTCACACCAAAAACACAATTTTTCACATTTTTCTATGCCAAAAACTCGCATTAACTTTTTCATAAGGGACATTTACCTAATGCGATTTTATGTGAGAATTGTTAGTTAAACATGTTAAAGACAATGTAACAATATTGACCTGTAATTAAGGTACTTCTGACTGATACTCGACTATGAACATGTACAGGTACTATCGTCTATCTAGGGTCAAAGCAGAGCCCAGAGATAAAACAAACTATACATAAAACCTGAAAAACTAGAAAAGAAATTTTTTTGATGACAAGAATTTCGAAAAAATATCACATAGTTTCCAAAATTTTCACATTTCACATAAAAATGTACTTTTCAGAACTGTTCACATTTCTCACATGCATCTCATCCCTGCACATTGTATTTTTGAAAAAAAAATCCCAGGCCTACTGGAAGGATTTCCACTTGTTATCCTAGGTGGTGTTATAAACCATGACGCGTTGTACGAAGCTTTAACTAGTAACCAAATTCGTGGTGCCGCATTAGATGTAACCGAACCAGAACCGCTGCCAAAAGGACACAAGCTTCGTAAGCTGCCAAACTTAATTGTTGTGCCTCATATGGGTATACATACAGTACAAACTCGGAAAAGAATGCAGGATCTTGTTATTAAAAATCTGGAAGCGGCATTGTCTGGACAGCCGTTACCTAGTGAAGTCTTAATCTAATACTGTATTTAATTGAAATCAGAAATATTCATTATCCATTCTCAGTGAAGTTGAGAGTCAAAATTGTCACATTACCGATACATTGGTGGATGAAAACTTCTCCAAATCGAAATGCCTAGTCAACATAGAAGTGAAGAGCAAATAACAGTAAATAAAATTGAATTTGGAAATTTAGATTTTTGATCAAATAATAATTTACTTGTCTGAAATTTGTACATCATATTTCTCATTATATACATAAGCTCGCGTAATATATATCTATATATATTTACGGTATAAACGTATATCAAAAAAGGTGTCTGTAATATCTTAAACAATTGTTTTCTAATGTTTTGCATGATTTTTGGCAATAATAACAAATGAGTGCGTTTTAATCAAAGTTAGTTTCTCACATGATTGCAACAGCATGATCTTTAAATATTTTCATTATGTTAACTTTAATGGTAATTGGTAAAAAATTGATTTTTAGTTTTAATGATTATTCAATTTTAACAGGTGAAATAATTTATTATGCATCAGAGTTGTTTAATTCTACTCGAAAATCTTCAGAAACTAAGGCTAAACAAAAATGATACCTTGTTTCTCCGCAGCGGCCGGGTCATTTTAGTAAAATATGATAAAATTTGTAAACAGTTCATTTCTATAGCGGCCTGGTTTGTTATGGTAAAATTGATCACGATTTTTAAAAAAGTAATGTATAGGGTAGATAGGCAGCCGGCCGGGTCAACATTTAAGCTCAGCAGAGCGGAGAAACAAGGTATCAATTTTTTTTAGCCTAATGATTTTAGTGATACAGGTCTCATATTAGGGCCAATATAAAACGGGGCCAAGTTGTTCAGTTGTCCAAAAGTGGCCTTCAATTTTTTTCAAGACTGGTCTTGAGTCGTGAGATTGGCGATATATTTCGAATTCTGAAATTCAAGCCATGATTGTGCAACTGGCCCCTTGATTCTTAAAGCATCACTTTACCATGTTGAAACAATATTAACACTGCATTCATATATACGTAACTTATATATTAATCCACATTCACAAATGGTAATACAAAACCGGTTTATCAACATTTTTCTATGCCCACCAAGCCTGTATCAATGAGGTTCTACAGTACATGTATTATGATCACATTATTCAATAATTATTATTAGTCTGTTATGCAAATTATTGGCTCCATTTGCACATGTACATACATTTTTAAAAAAAATACAACAAACGTTAGATGTGTCGTCTATAATAGGATTTTCAGCCCGAGGCCTTCTCCTTACTAGATGCCAGAGAGTTCAAAGTTAAAATTGTTGAGTTTGGAGCGAGACTGGTGTAGTAAACCTGGGAGGTACAGAGTTTGTTTCTCCAAAAAGGAAACCCGAGTTAGGAGTATGCTACATTAGGTGTACAGATGACTCCACCTGATGAGCCTGCTGCGTCATATTACTTAGATTAGAGGAATATCAATAATAAATCTGTCAAAACATGTTAATTTTATGAAAATCCCAAGCCTACTGCAAAAATTATGCAGTACTACTATATAATATGAATTAATAATAACCATAGTTTACCATAAATTCGATAATCTAACATAGATTACTTTAGGGAGCATCTGAAAATTTCGATAGTTACTTCAATTAGAATAACTCGCGGAAGGGGGTGGAGGCCTCCTGCGGATTCATCACGACTGCCGAACTATTGATTTAATGCGGTGCAAGATAACATTGAATTGCAGTTTGAAATATATATATATATATATATATTACAAGCAGTAGATTTAACCGTCTCTCTTTTAGATGCTGTTGGTATTTCAGATATATTTGATTTTGTTAATAAAGTCTATTAAGAGTTTAATATATATGTTTTCCACTTGTAATTTTGCTTATCTATTTTTCAATTAAAAGTTGGGATCGAAATACGCTCGTGAGAATGTCTTATCTTTGCCTGTGGTCTCTCATTTGAAAATCAATAGTTCCAACTTTGGCATGTGTCTAATCAAAGGGAGGTGGGGGTTAAAATCAATTAGACAGTCATTCTAATTGAGGATACTATCGAAATTTTGAGATGCTCCCTTACAATAGAACCTAATTACAGCAAAATTCATGGGACCAGAAAATATGTTTGTTATAACTGATAGTTTATGCTGTATCCATTACAAAATTGTTGGCTTCTAATAACCGATAAATTGTTATAGCCACAGTCATTATAATGAGGTTCCACTGTGTAGCATTCATTTATACACGTTGAATGCAGTAATTAGGTCATCATAGCTGGGATGATCATTTTTCATGTCCAAAGATTATCCAAATGACAACTTACACTAAATAAATTGAATTTTAATACAAATTGAGATTCAAACATTAGGGACAACTTAAGCAATGTGACAACCAATCTGGTGATGACTTAACCGAGTTCTACCACTACTGTAGAAAGAGATTTATTCTAGAAAACGTTTGAAACCCGCAACGAATTATTGCTGTTGTTCAGCTTCTTTCAGAATATCAGCTGAAGCTTCGATCATATTTTGTCGACCTTGTAGAACAGGATCGACATCTTCAGTTGTGTAATCTGATGTAACCGAATAAACCTGACTGGCTGGAACGTATGCTGGACCGGTAGGCAATGTGATTGGGACAAGAGTCAATGGTGAACCCTCCATTTGGTGAACCTCTAATGTCTGTAAATTGTCAGAACCCATGATGTCGCCCCAAAATAATGAATTGTCGCGGGCGACAAAACCAAAATATTGAATTGTCGCGGGCGACAAAACCAAAATATTGAATTGTCGCGGGCGACAAAACCAAACTAATGAATTGTCGCGGGCGCCAAAACCAAAAAAAGAATTGTCGGGCGACAAAACCAAAATAATGAATTGTCGCTGGCGATAAAACCAAAATAATGAATTGTCGCGGGCGACAAAACCAAAATGGTGAATTGTCGCGGGCGACAAAACCAAAATGGTGAATTGTCGCGGGCGACAAAACCAAAATAATGAATTGTCGCGGGCGATAAAACCGTAATAATGAATTGTCGCGGGCGACAAAACCAAAATATTGAATTGTCGCGGGTGACAAAACCAAACTAATGAATTGTCGCGGGCGACAAAACCAAAAAAAGAATTGTCGGGCGACAAAACCAAAATAATGAATTGACGCTGGCGATAAAACCAAAATAATGAATTGTCGCGGGCGATAAAACCAAAATAATGAATTGTCGCGGGCGACAAAACCAAAATGGTGAATTGTCGCGGGCGACAAAACCAAAATGGTGAATTGTCGCGGGCGACAAAACCAAAATAATGAATTGTCGCGGGCGATAAAACCGTAATAATGAATTGTCGCGGGCGATAAAACCAAAATAATGAATTTTCTCAGGCGACAAAACCAAAATAATGAATTATCGCGGGCGACAAAACCAAAATAATGAATTGTCGCGGGCGATAAAACCGTAATAATGAATTGTCGCGGGCGATAAAACCAAAATAATGAATTTTCTCAGGCGACAAAACCAAAATAATGAATTATCGCGGGCGATAAAACCAAAATATTGAATTGTCGCAGGCAATAAAACCAAAATATTGAATTGTCGCGGGCGACAAAACCAAAAAATAAAATTGTCGCGGGCGACAAAAACAAAATATAAAACCAAAATAATGAATTGTCGCGGGCGACAAAACCAAAAAGAAGAATTGACGCGGGCGACAAAACCAAAATAATGCATTGTCGCTGGCGATAAAACCAAAGTAATGAATTGTCGTGGGCGATAAAACCAAAATAATGAATTGTCGCGGGCGACAAAATCAAAATCATTGTTTTCTTGCGTTATTTTAGTTTTGTCGTTTTGTCGTAATGTCACCCTCATTTGCATATGCGTGTTTTGTTATCTTATCAGCCACCATACTAAAGCTTTAAGGTCGCGTAAAACTCGATAAACACTTCAAGCGACACAGCGAAACGATCTCCTTTCCCCCACAGCGAACGCTTACTCCGAATGTCAAGTGTGAGTCCAGCATACGGATAGGAGTGTGTTTTATACTTGTATTTAGTAAATACCTTGTGGATTTGACAATGATCGGTATGTACTGTAGGAAATATAGAGTATTGATGGTATTGATATGGAGGCCCGCGGCCGAATAAAGTAATATATTCTTTAATTTTGATACCTCGTCGACATAACAGCTTTTCTCCGCTATAATCTCTTCGGCGTGTTTAGTTTAGGCCTACGACTCCCCGGTACACTTATGATTTATCTTAGTAAAAACACGGTAAATTTGGTAAAGAAAAATAGGTATTGCTAAATTAACTGCTTGACGCCCGCAGCCAAATCACTGGTAGTAATAAATTAATTTGTACTCGATTTGATTCTCAGAATGAGGAGAAACTCGCAGCTGATTCCCGGAACGACGATGTAGTGACACACGTCGATTTGTCGATGTTTACGGCTCGACAGTGCTTTTAAAATCTAAAGTAGTAAATTTCCTGTGTATTGGTATTATAATTTGATGAGGAAAATGGGTTATTGTTAAAATCAGTTTTTAAAAACCGCGACAGAATGTGCAATCTTTGGGTAATAAATTTGTTAATTTATGCTTGAATTGATAATCGATGTGACAAGAAATGTGCGGTAGATTTCGGAAAGACGACTTAGAAAAACATGTCGGCTCTTTGAATGGGGCTCAATTTTCGATGTTTACGGCCCGACAGTGCTTTTTCTAACGTTGATTCTTCAAAATTCGCACGGAGTATTTGTAGATCGAACTGAGCTGAATGATATCAGACGGATTGTATCGGCAACAGCGGTAATGTAAAAAAGCCTATGTACTTTTGACAAAAAATGTGTGGAAAAAAAAAAATAATAATAATAATGATAAGAAACACGCGAATCTCAATAGGGTTTTCTGTGATGTAACAGAAAACCCTAATAATAATCACGCGAATTTCAATAGGGTTTTCTGTGAAGAAACAGAAAACCCTAATAAACTGCCAACGCTGTATTGAAAGAATTGTTTTTTTTCCTTAGCGCCAGGCCTAATCTGTAAGATTTCTCCTATTTTTCCTAGGTGGTGTTATAGACCATGGAGCGTTGTACGAAGCTTTAAGTAGTAACAAAATTCGTGGTGCCGCATTAGATGTTACCGAGCCAGAACCGCTGCCAAAAGGACATAAACTTTGTAAACTGCCAAACGTAATTGTTGTGCCTCATATCGGTACATATACTGTACAAACTCGAGAACGAATGCAGGATCTTGTTATTAGAAATATGGAAGCAGCATTATGTGGATGTCCATTACCTAGTGAAGTCTGATTTGTAATCGAGATCACAGTCTCATATTCGGGGATGTCTGTCAGATTTTTACGTTAATGCGCATTTCATACTCATTGATGGATAAACACTTCTTTTAATGGAAATGCCAGGTTGGCGGGTGGACTTGCAAATTCCAAAAATTAAAATGAAATATTTTGGTTTTCGATTAAATGATAATTTACTTGTCTGAAATGTGTTCAGCTTATGTCTCATTATATAAGCTACAAAAAAAATTAGAAAACATGTCTGTGATTAAACAATTATTCTCTAATAGAGTACGTTTTTTGCAAGAGTGCTGTTAAATTTAATATAATATTTCATATAACCGCGCGATCTTTAACTATTTATACTTGTTATGTACCAGGTAAACTTTAAATGAAGATAAAAGGTTGATTTTTAGCTTTAGCTTAAATGATTTATATATATTAATAGAAATGTTTATGAAAGGACATCGTGTTATTTTGTTTTAATTAGAAGGAGGAAATTTGTCTCTCTGCTGTTTTACAACAGCACTATTCGTAGAAACATTGGTCGAACCAACCGCAAAATCACATGCCATAATTTTCCAGGCAACAACAACAAATACTTCGTGACAAGCATATAGAAAGCTTCTATAAAATCAAAAATATTCAGCAATATACCGGTATTCATTTTAGAAAAAAACCGAAAATGACGAATTAGAAAGATATCTTGAGGTTAACGAAGACTCATTTCTATTTAGAATTAGTTTGTATTTGTAAATAGATTATAATGTATGTTAAACCTTGATTTAAGCCGCAATCGATCGCGGCAGAGTTTCTGAAAGCCAAATGAAAGTATCTGTTCATGGATTATGGCACAGGGACTTGACACAAAAGTGTTTTGAGCACAGTATCCTAGGTACTATAGTACCTAGGATACTGTGGTCAAAATCCTTGTGTCAAGTCTCTGTGGGATTATGGTAATGATCAATAGATAAAACACCTAACTTAGCATGTTAATTAATATACAGTACAGTGGCCAGTAGTATTCATACAAATTGCAGCATAACGATAGAAATCCCACAATAACGAAGCCAAAATAACAGCTGACGGTTGGATAATCCTATTCAAATGTAGCTTACATGCGTCACACCCTCTCATTTTATGTAGGGTATGGACGTATATACGTGTAGGGTCAGTGCATAAAAGTTAATATTTCAGTACATTCAAAATAAAGATAGCGCTGCATCACTTCGTTTCTCCCTACAGTTTTCACCTAGTTGTGTCGGACCATGTCAACTAGAAATTGGACGGGCGAAGTCAAGCCGTGCGTGTTGATGATTTTTACAGGATGTCGGGAATTAAGAGAAAAACTTAGGAAAAACTTCAAAGTTGTCTGTATCGAAGAAATCATCAAAAAGAAATCAGAGGTGAAGCGTGAAGATATAGTTGCAGTAGTCACCGCCTCTGAATGTGATGAACCAATCGAGCTTTACGAAAATATATTACTCTATACTAATCTGAAGGTTTTGACCAATTTTGGAGCGGGCGTCAATCACATCGACATCAAGTTCATCAATTCTCATGGTGTGAAAGTTGCTAATACACCTGGAGTTGTAAGTGATGCTACTGCTGATATGGCTATGACATTGATGCTTGCATCAGCCAGAAACTTATACCTGGGTAGGTGCACAGAAGCTTCTTGAAAATATTTCAATACTATGAATATTATCACATCTGCACATACTGTAGGAAGTTTCCTAACAGTCTATTCACTCACTAGTATGGCAATACTGCAAGTGCAGTTCCATTTTCCAACAATGGTCTTTTACAGGGATAACCATTTCCATGGATAAAACTTCATCACTGGACCGCACATCACTTCCAGTGGGCGTTGATGTCTGTTACGCAACATTAGGAATTGTTGGCATGGGCTCGATTGGTTACGAGGTAGCCTGCCGAGCTAAAAGTTGTAAAATGAAGATTTATTATCACAACAGAAAAAGAAGGTGATTGATTGGATACGGGTCTCCAGTTATTTTAGTTGAAAAACTTATTCACGTTTTTACCCTGAAGTCTGATATAATACATTATTCTTTTACAAGGAGCATTGAAGATGAAAATGCTGTTGGTGCTACATATTGTGATAAACTACACGACATGCTTCCACTGTGTGATTTTATCATAATTACTTGCCCATTGCTACCAGAGACAAAACACATGATAAGCGAGCCAGAATTTAAAGCTATGAAGCGGACAGCTACTGTTATCAATGTGGCTAGAGGTAGGCGTACTATATGAATGATAATCTCAGGAATAAACTGTTGACGCTTTATTGAACATATTCATGTTCAGATGGGATCGAATGCAAGATTCTGAAATTTTCACATTTCTTCACACCAAAAACACAATTTTTCACATTTTTCTATGCCAAAAACTCGCATTAACTTTTTCATAAGGGACATTTACCTAATGCGATTTTATGTGAGAATTGTTAGTTAAACATGTTAAAGACAATGTAACAATATTGACCTGTAATTAAGGTACTTCTGACTGATACTCGACTATGAACATGTACAGGTACTATCGTCTATCTAGGGTCAAAGCAGAGCCCAGAGATAAAACAAACTATACATAAAACCTGAAAAACTAGAAAAGAAATTTTTTTGATGACAAGAATTTCGAAAAAATATCACATAGTTTCCAAAATTTTCACATTTCACATAAAAATGTACTTTTCAGAACTGTTCACATTTCTCACATGCATCTCATCCCTGCACATTGTATTTTTGAAAAAAAAATCCCAGGCCTACTGGAAGGATTTCCACTTGTTATCCTAGGTGGTGTTATAAACCATGACGCGTTGTACGAAGCTTTAACTAGTAACCAAATTCGTGGTGCCGCATTAGATGTAACCGAACCAGAACCGCTGCCAAAAGGACACAAGCTTCGTAAGCTGCCAAACTTAATTGTTGTGCCTCATATGGGTATACATACAGTACAAACTCGGAAAAGAATGCAGGATCTTGTTATTAAAAATCTGGAAGCGGCATTGTCTGGACAGCCGTTACCTAGTGAAGTCTTAATCTAATACTGTATTTAATTGAAATCAGAAATATTCATTATCCATTCTCAGTGAAGTTGAGAGTCAAAATTGTCACATTACCGATACATTGGTGGATGAAAACTTCTCCAAATCGAAATGCCTAGTCAACATAGAAGTGAAGAGCAAATAACAGTAAATAAAATTGAATTTGGAAATTTAGATTTTTGATCAAATAATAATTTACTTGTCTGAAATTTGTACATCATATTTCTCATTATATACATAAGCTCGCGTAATATATATCTATATATATTTACGGTATAAACGTATATCAAAAAAGGTGTCTGTAATATCTTAAACAATTGTTTTCTAATGTTTTGCATGATTTTTGGCAATAATAACAAATGAGTGCGTTTTAATCAAAGTTAGTTTCTCACATGATTGCAACAGCATGATCTTTAAATATTTTCATTATGTTAACTTTAATGGTAATTGGTAAAAAATTGATTTTTAGTTTTAATGATTATTCAATTTTAACAGGTGAAATAATTTATTATGCATCAGAGTTGTTTAATTCTACTCGAAAATCTTCAGAAACTAAGGCTAAACAAAAATGATACCTTGTTTCTCCGCAGCGGCCGGGTCATTTTAGTAAAATATGATAAAATTTGTAAACAGTTCATTTCTATAGCGGCCTGGTTTGTTATGGTAAAATTGATCACGATTTTTAAAAAAGTAATGTATAGGGTAGATAGGCAGCCGGCCGGGTCAACATTTAAGCTCAGCAGAGCGGAGAAACAAGGTATCAATTTTTTTTAGCCTAATGATTTTAGTGATACAGGTCTCATATTAGGGCCAATATAAAACGGGGCCAAGTTGTTCAGTTGTCCAAAAGTGGCCTTCAATTTTTTTCAAGACTGGTCTTGAGTCGTGAGATTGGCGATATATTTCGAATTCTGAAATTCAAGCCATGATTGTGCAACTGGCCCCTTGATTCTTAAAGCATCACTTTACCATGTTGAAACAATATTAACACTGCATTCATATATACGTAACTTATATATTAATCCACATTCACAAATGGTAATACAAAACCGGTTTATCAACATTTTTCTATGCCCACCAAGCCTGTATCAATGAGGTTCTACAGTACATGTATTATGATCACATTATTCAATAATTATTATTAGTCTGTTATGCAAATTATTGGCTCCATTTGCACATGTACATACATTTTTAAAAAAAATACAACAAACGTTAGATGTGTCGTCTATAATAGGATTTTCAGCCCGAGGCCTTCTCCTTACTAGATGCCAGAGAGTTCAAAGTTAAAATTGTTGAGTTTGGAGCGAGACTGGTGTAGTAAACCTGGGAGGTACAGAGTTTGTTTCTCCAAAAAGGAAACCCGAGTTAGGAGTATGCTACATTAGGTGTACAGATGACTCCACCTGATGAGCCTGCTGCGTCATATTACTTAGATTAGAGGAATATCAATAATAAATCTGTCAAAACATGTTAATTTTATGAAAATCCCAAGCCTACTGCAAAAATTATGCAGTACTACTATATAATATGAATTAATAATAACCATAGTTTACCATAAATTCGATAATCTAACATAGATTACTTTAGGGAGCATCTGAAAATTTCGATAGTTACTTCAATTAGAATAACTCGCGGAAGGGGGTGGAGGCCTCCTGCGGATTCATCACGACTGCCGAACTATTGATTTAATGCGGTGCAAGATAACATTGAATTGCAGTTTGAAATATATATATATATATATATATTACAAGCAGTAGATTTAACCGTCTCTCTTTTAGATGCTGTTGGTATTTCAGATATATTTGATTTTGTTAATAAAGTCTATTAAGAGTTTAATATATATGTTTTCCACTTGTAATTTTGCTTATCTATTTTTCAATTAAAAGTTGGGATCGAAATACGCTCGTGAGAATGTCTTATCTTTGCCTGTGGTCTCTCATTTGAAAATCAATAGTTCCAACTTTGGCATGTGTCTAATCAAAGGGAGGTGGGGGTTAAAATCAATTAGACAGTCATTCTAATTGAGGATACTATCGAAATTTTGAGATGCTCCCTTACAATAGAACCTAATTACAGCAAAATTCATGGGACCAGAAAATATGTTTGTTATAACTGATAGTTTATGCTGTATCCATTACAAAATTGTTGGCTTCTAATAACCGATAAATTGTTATAGCCACAGTCATTATAATGAGGTTCCACTGTGTAGCATTCATTTATACACGTTGAATGCAGTAATTAGGTCATCATAGCTGGGATGATCATTTTTCATGTCCAAAGATTATCCAAATGACAACTTACACTAAATAAATTGAATTTTAATACAAATTGAGATTCAAACATTAGGGACAACTTAAGCAATGTGACAACCAATCTGGTGATGACTTAACCGAGTTCTACCACTACTGTAGAAAGAGATTTATTCTAGAAAACGTTTGAAACCCGCAACGAATTATTGCTGTTGTTCAGCTTCTTTCAGAATATCAGCTGAAGCTTCGATCATATTTTGTCGACCTTGTAGAACAGGATCGACATCTTCAGTTGTGTAATCTGATGTAACCGAATAAACCTGACTGGCTGGAACGTATGCTGGACCGGTAGGCAATGTGATTGGGACAAGAGTCAATGGTGAACCCTCCATTTGGTGAACCTCTAATGTCTGTAAATTGTCAGAACCCATGATGTCGCCCCAAAATAATGAATTGTCGCGGGCGACAAAACCAAAATATTGAATTGTCGCGGGCGACAAAACCAAAATATTGAATTGTCGCGGGCGACAAAACCAAACTAATGAATTGTCGCGGGCGCCAAAACCAAAAAAAGAATTGTCGGGCGACAAAACCAAAATAATGAATTGTCGCTGGCGATAAAACCAAAATAATGAATTGTCGCGGGCGACAAAACCAAAATGGTGAATTGTCGCGGGCGACAAAACCAAAATGGTGAATTGTCGCGGGCGACAAAACCAAAATAATGAATTGTCGCGGGCGATAAAACCGTAATAATGAATTGTCGCGGGCGACAAAACCAAAATATTGAATTGTCGCGGGTGACAAAACCAAACTAATGAATTGTCGCGGGCGACAAAACCAAAAAAAGAATTGTCGGGCGACAAAACCAAAATAATGAATTGACGCTGGCGATAAAACCAAAATAATGAATTGTCGCGGGCGATAAAACCAAAATAATGAATTGTCGCGGGCGACAAAACCAAAATGGTGAATTGTCGCGGGCGACAAAACCAAAATGGTGAATTGTCGCGGGCGACAAAACCAAAATAATGAATTGTCGCGGGCGATAAAACCGTAATAATGAATTGTCGCGGGCGATAAAACCAAAATAATGAATTTTCTCAGGCGACAAAACCAAAATAATGAATTATCGCGGGCGACAAAACCAAAATAATGAATTGTCGCGGGCGATAAAACCGTAATAATGAATTGTCGCGGGCGATAAAACCAAAATAATGAATTTTCTCAGGCGACAAAACCAAAATAATGAATTATCGCGGGCGATAAAACCAAAATATTGAATTGTCGCAGGCAATAAAACCAAAATATTGAATTGTCGCGGGCGACAAAACCAAAAAATAAAATTGTCGCGGGCGACAAAAACAAAATATAAAACCAAAATAATGAATTGTCGCGGGCGACAAAACCAAAAAGAAGAATTGACGCGGGCGACAAAACCAAAATAATGCATTGTCGCTGGCGATAAAACCAAAGTAATGAATTGTCGTGGGCGATAAAACCAAAATAATGAATTGTCGCGGGCGACAAAATCAAAATCATTGTTTTCTTGCGTTATTTTAGTTTTGTCGTTTTGTCGTAATGTCACCCTCATTTGCATATGCGTGTTTTGTTATCTTATCAGCCACCATACTAAAGCTTTAAGGTCGCGTAAAACTCGATAAACACTTCAAGCGACACAGCGAAACGATCTCCTTTCCCCCACAGCGAACGCTTACTCCGAATGTCAAGTGTGAGTCCAGCATACGGATAGGAGTGTGTTTTATACTTGTATTTAGTAAATACCTTGTGGATTTGACAATGATCGGTATGTACTGTAGGAAATATAGAGTATTGATGGTATTGATATGGAGGCCCGCGGCCGAATAAAGTAATATATTCTTTAATTTTGATACCTCGTCGACATAACAGCTTTTCTCCGCTATAATCTCTTCGGCGTGTTTAGTTTAGGCCTACGACTCCCCGGTACACTTATGATTTATCTTAGTAAAAACACGGTAAATTTGGTAAAGAAAAATAGGTATTGCTAAATTAACTGCTTGACGCCCGCAGCCAAATCACTGGTAGTAATAAATTAATTTGTACTCGATTTGATTCTCAGAATGAGGAGAAACTCGCAGCTGATTCCCGGAACGACGATGTAGTGACACACGTCGATTTGTCGATGTTTACGGCTCGACAGTGCTTTTAAAATCTAAAGTAGTAAATTTCCTGTGTATTGGTATTATAATTTGATGAGGAAAATGGGTTATTGTTAAAATCAGTTTTTAAAAACCGCGACAGAATGTGCAATCTTTGGGTAATAAATTTGTTAATTTATGCTTGAATTGATAATCGATGTGACAAGAAATGTGCGGTAGATTTCGGAAAGACGACTTAGAAAAACATGTCGGCTCTTTGAATGGGGCTCAATTTTCGATGTTTACGGCCCGACAGTGCTTTTTCTAACGTTGATTCTTCAAAATTCGCACGGAGTATTTGTAGATCGAACTGAGCTGAATGATATCAGACGGATTGTATCGGCAACAGCGGTAATGTAAAAAAGCCTATGTACTTTTGACAAAAAATGTGTGGAAAAAAAAAAATAATAATAATAATGATAAGAAACACGCGAATCTCAATAGGGTTTTCTGTGATGTAACAGAAAACCCTAATAATAATCACGCGAATTTCAATAGGGTTTTCTGTGAAGAAACAGAAAACCCTAATAAACTGCCAACGCTGTATTGAAAGAATTGTTTTTTTTCCTTAGCGCCAGGCCTAATCTGTAAGATTTCTCCTATTTTTCCTAGGTGGTGTTATAGACCATGGAGCGTTGTACGAAGCTTTAAGTAGTAACAAAATTCGTGGTGCCGCATTAGATGTTACCGAGCCAGAACCGCTGCCAAAAGGACATAAACTTTGTAAACTGCCAAACGTAATTGTTGTGCCTCATATCGGTACATATACTGTACAAACTCGAGAACGAATGCAGGATCTTGTTATTAGAAATATGGAAGCAGCATTATGTGGATGTCCATTACCTAGTGAAGTCTGATTTGTAATCGAGATCACAGTCTCATATTCGGGGATGTCTGTCAGATTTTTACGTTAATGCGCATTTCATACTCATTGATGGATAAACACTTCTTTTAATGGAAATGCCAGGTTGGCGGGTGGACTTGCAAATTCCAAAAATTAAAATGAAATATTTTGGTTTTCGATTAAATGATAATTTACTTGTCTGAAATGTGTTCAGCTTATGTCTCATTATATAAGCTACAAAAAAAATTAGAAAACATGTCTGTGATTAAACAATTATTCTCTAATAGAGTACGTTTTTTGCAAGAGTGCTGTTAAATTTAATATAATATTTCATATAACCGCGCGATCTTTAACTATTTATACTTGTTATGTACCAGGTAAACTTTAAATGAAGATAAAAGGTTGATTTTTAGCTTTAGCTTAAATGATTTATATATATTAATAGAAATGTTTATGAAAGGACATCGTGTTATTTTGTTTTAATTAGAAGGAGGAAATTTGTCTCTCTGCTGTTTTACAACAGCACTATTCGTAGAAACATTGGTCGAACCAACCGCAAAATCACATGCCATAATTTTCCAGGCAACAACAACAAATACTTCGTGACAAGCATATAGAAAGCTTCTATAAAATCAAAAATATTCAGCAATATACCGGTATTCATTTTAGAAAAAAACCGAAAATGACGAATTAGAAAGATATCTTGAGGTTAACGAAGACTCATTTCTATTTAGAATTAGTTTGTATTTGTAAATAGATTATAATGTATGTTAAACCTTGATTTAAGCCGCAATCGATCGCGGCAGAGTTTCTGAAAGCCAAATGAAAGTATCTGTTCATGGATTATGGCACAGGGACTTGACACAAAAGTGTTTTGAGCACAGTATCCTAGGTACTATAGTACCTAGGATACTGTGGTCAAAATCCTTGTGTCAAGTCTCTGTGGGATTATGGTAATGATCAATAGATAAAACACCTAACTTAGCATGTTAATTAATATACAGTACAGTGGCCAGTAGTATTCATACAAATTGCAGCATAACGATAGAAATCCCACAATAACGAAGCCAAAATAACAGCTGACGGTTGGATAATCCTATTCAAATGTAGCTTACATGCGTCACACCCTCTCATTTTATGTAGGGTATGGACGTATATACGTGTAGGGTCAGTGCATAAAAGTTAATATTTCAGTACATTCAAAATAAAGATAGCGCTGCATCACTTCGTTTCTCCCTACAGTTTTCACCTAGTTGTGTCGGACCATGTCAACTAGAAATTGGACGGGCGAAGTCAAGCCGTGCGTGTTGATGATTTTTACAGGATGTCGGGAATTAAGAGAAAAACTTAGGAAAAACTTCAAAGTTGTCTGTATCGAAGAAATCATCAAAAAGAAATCAGAGGTGAAGCGTGAAGATATAGTTGCAGTAGTCACCGCCTCTGAATGTGATGAACCAATCGAGCTTTACGAAAATATATTACTCTATACTAATCTGAAGGTTTTGACCAATTTTGGAGCGGGCGTCAATCACATCGACATCAAGTTCATCAATTCTCATGGTGTGAAAGTTGCTAATACACCTGGAGTTGTAAGTGATGCTACTGCTGATATGGCTATGACATTGATGCTTGCATCAGCCAGAAACTTATACCTGGGTAGGTGCACAGAAGCTTCTTGAAAATATTTCAATACTATGAATATTATCACATCTGCACATACTGTAGGAAGTTTCCTAACAGTCTATTCACTCACTAGTATGGCAATACTGCAAGTGCAGTTCCATTTTCCAACAATGGTCTTTTACAGGGATAACCATTTCCATGGATAAAACTTCATCACTGGACCGCACATCACTTCCAGTGGGCGTTGATGTCTGTTACGCAACATTAGGAATTGTTGGCATGGGCTCGATTGGTTACGAGGTAGCCTGCCGAGCTAAAAGTTGTAAAATGAAGATTTATTATCACAACAGAAAAAGAAGGTGATTGATTGGATACGGGTCTCCAGTTATTTGAGTTAAAAAACTTATTCACGTTTTTACCCTGAAGTCTGATATAATACATTATTCTTTTACAAGGAGCATTGAAGATGAAAATGCTGTTGGTGCTACATATTGTGATAAACTACACGACATGCTTCCACTGTGTGATTTTATCATAATTACTTGCCCATTGCTACCAGAGACAAAACACATGATAAGCGAGCCAGAATTTAAAGCTATGAAGCGGACAGCTACTGTTATCAATGTGGCTAGAGGTAGGCGTACTATATGAATGATAATCTCAGGAATAAACTGTTGACGCTTTATTGAACATATTCATGTTCAGATGGGATCGAATGCAAGATTCTGAAATTTTCACATTTCTTCACACCAAAAACACAATTTTTCACATTTTTCTATGCCAAAAACTCGCATTAACTTTTTCATAAGGGACATTTACCTAATGCGATTTTATGTGAGAATTGTTAGTTAAACATGTTAAAGACAATGTAACAATATTGACCTGTAATTAAGGTACTTCTGACTGATACTCGACTATGAACATGTACAGGTACTATCGTCTATCTAGGGTCAAAGCAGAGCCCAGAGATAAAACAAACTATACATAAAACCTGAAAAACTAGAAAAGAAATTTTTTTGATGACAAGAATTTCGAAAAAATATCACATAGTTTCCAAAATTTTCACATTTCACATAAAAATGTACTTTTCAGAACTGTTCACATTTCTCACATGCATCTCATCCCTGCACATTGTATTTTTGAAAAAAAAATCCCAGGCCTACTGGAAGGATTTCCACTTGTTATCCTAGGTGGTGTTATAAACCATGACGCGTTGTACGAAGCTTTAACTAGTAACCAAATTCGCGGTGCCGCATTAGATGTAACCGATCCAGAACCGCTGCCAAAAGGACACAAGCTTCGTAAGCTGCCAAACTTAATTGTTGTGCCTCATATGGGTATACATACAGTACAAACTCGGAAAAGAATGCAGGATCTTGTTATTAAAAATCTGGAAGCGGCATTGTCTGGACAGCCGTTACCTAGTGAAGTCTTAATCTAATACTGTATTTAATTGAAATCAGAAATATTCATTATCCATTCTCAGTGAAGTTGAGAGTCAAAATTGTCACATTACCGATACATTGGTGGATGAAAACTTCTCCAAATCGAAATGCCTAGTCAACATAGAAGTGAAGAGCAAATAACAGTAAATAAAATTGAATTTGGAAATTTAGATTTTTGATCAAATAATAATTTACTTGTCTGAAATTTGTACATCATATTTCTCATTATATACATAAGCTCGCGTAATATATATCTATATATATTTACGGTATAAACGTATATCAAAAAAGGTGTCTGTAATATCTTAAACAATTGTTTTCTAATGTTTTGCATGATTTTTGGCAATAATAACAAATGAGTGCGTTTTAATCAAAGTTAGTTTCTCACATGATTGCAACAGCATGATCTTTAAATATTTTCATTATGTTAACTTTAATGGTAATTGGTAAAAAATTGATTTTTAGTTTTAATGATTATTCAATTTTAACAGGTGAAATAATTTATTATGCATCAGAGTTGTTTAATTCTACTCGAAAATCTTCAGAAACTAAGGCTAAACAAAAATGATACCTTGTTTCTCCGCAGCGGCCGGGTCATTTTAGTAAAATATGATAAAATTTGTAAACAGTTCATTTCTATAGCGGCCTGGTTTGTTATGGTAAAATTGATCACGATTTTTAAAAAAGTAATGTATAGGGTAGATAGGCAGCCGGCCGGGTCAACATTTAAGCTCAGCAGAGCGGAGAAACAAGGTATCAATTTTTTTTAGCCTAATGATTTTAGTGATACAGGTCTCATATTAGGGCCAATATAAAACGGGGCCAAGTTGTTCAGTTGTCCAAAAGTGGCCTTCAATTTTTTTCAAGACTGGTCTTGAGTCGTGAGATTGGCGATATATTTCGAATTCTGAAATTCAAGCCATGATTGTGCAACTGGCCCCTTGATTCTTAAAGCATCACTTTACCATGTTGAAACAATATTAACACTGCATTCATATATACGTAACTTATATATTAATCCACATTCACAAATGGTAATACAAAACCGGTTTATCAACATTTTTCTATGCCCACCAAGCCTGTATCAATGAGGTTCTACAGTACATGTATTATGATCACATTATTCAATAATTATTATTAGTCTGTTATGCAAATTATTGGCTCCATTTGCACATGTACATACATTTTAAAAAAAAATACAACAAACGTTAGATGTGTCGTCTATAATAGGATTTTCAGCCCGAGGCCTTCTCCTTACTAGATGCCAGAGAGTTCAAAGTTAAAATTGTTGAGTTTGGAGCGAGACTGGTGTAGTAAACCTGGGAGGTACAGAGTTTGTTTCTCCAAAAAGGAAACCCGAGTTAGGAGTATGCTACATTAGGTGTACAGATGACTCCACCTGATGAGCCTGCTGCGTCATATTACTTAGATTAGAGGAATATCAATAATAAATCTGTCAAAACATGTTAATTTTATGAAAATCCCAAGCCTACTGCAAAAATTATGCAGTACTACTATATAATATGAATTAATAATAACCATAGTTTACCATAAATTCGATAATTCGATAATCTAACATAGATTACTTTAGGGAGCATCTGAAAATTTCGATAGTTACTTCAATTAGAATAACTCGCGGAAGGGGGTGGAGGCCTCCCGCGGATTCATCACGACTGCCGAACTATTGATTTAATGCGGTGCAAGATAACATTGAATTGCAGTTTGAAATATATATATATATATATTACAAGCAGTAGATTTAACCGTCTCTCTTTTAGATGCTGTTGGTATTTCAGATATATTTGATTTTGTTAATAAAGTCTATTAAGAGTTTAATATATATGTTTTCCACTTGTAATTTTGCTTATCTATTTTTCAATTAAAAGTTGGGATCGAAATACGCTCGTGAGAATGTCTTATCTTTGCCTGTGGTCTCTCATTTGAAAATCAATAGTTCCAACTTTGGCATGTGTCTAATCAAAGGGAGGTGGGGGTTAAAATCAATTAGACAGTCATTCTAATTGAGGCAACTATTGAAATTTTGAGATGCTCCCTTACAATAGAACCTAATTACAGCAAAATTCATGGGACCAGAAAATATGTTTGTTATAACTGATAGTTTATGCTGTATCCATTACAAAATTGTTGGCTTCTAATAACCGATAAATTGTTATAGCCACAGTCATTATAATGAGGTTCCACTGTGTAGCATTCATTTATACACGTTGAATGCAGTAATTAGGTCATCATAGCTGGGATGATCATTTTTCATGTCCAAAGATTATCCAAATGACAACTTACACTAAATAAATTGAATTTTAATACAAATTGAGATTCAAACATTAGGGACAACTTAAGCAATGTGACAACCAATCTGGTGATGACTTAACCGAGTTCTACCACTACTGTAGAAAGAGATTTATTCTAGAAAACGTTTGAAACCCGCAACGAATTATTGCTGTTGTTCAGCTTCTTTCAGAATATCAGCTGAAGCTTCGATCATATTTTGTCGACCTTGTAGAACAGGATCGACATCTTCAGTTGTGTAATCTGATGTAACCGAATAAACCTGACTGGCTGGAACGTATGCTGGACCGGTAGGCAATGTGATTGGGACAAGAGTCAATGGTGAACCCTCCATTTGGTGAACCTCTAATGTCTGTAAATTGTCAGAACCCATGATGTCGCCCGTTTCATCTTTCTGATTTACACAAATCTGAGTTGTACCATCAATTGTAGCGATATGTATAGTGCCCAGTTGTCCGTTTGCATTGAACATTTGAACAGATTTCTGTAGTTCTTCGAGGCGAATTTGCGGAATCTGTAAATGGGTGACTTGATCTGACTGACACGAGTCATCCACGGAATATTCATCTCTGTTGGAACATTCAATAATCACATTTTCTTCATTTATCATTTCATCGGTGACATCTCTTGGAACATTAGAATCGATTTTATCCGTATCTAGCTCTGTTTTATTATCATCCGCTACGACCCCCAGCAGTCTGGGTCGGCCGCGTTTTTTCGCTGGCCATTTCAAGTCACCAGTTGCGTCTTCAGCAGCTGAGATATCATCATTTTCAGCAGATGAACTTTTATTATTATCCTCGACTGGATCGCCTGTAATTTGACTTTCTTCATCGTCGACTACAGCTTCACCAGCTTTCGTAGCGTCTTCCGCTAAAACCTCGATGACTTTCCGAGGTCTACCTACACGACGACGAACTGTGGTCGTCGTTAGGCTTTCTTCCATTTTCGCGAACGACGCCATTTTACATTTGTGCAGATCTAACAGCTTTTGACGGAAAAAACCTTTATTGCAGTCCCTGCACTTGAATCGAAAGTCTTTACGATGGGCTCGTTCATGATCGCGAAGGTGAGGTCGACGACTAAACGCTTTCCCGCATTCTTTGCATTTATGTGGCTTAATACCGCTGTGAGATATTATGTGAGCTTTAAGTTTATCCGGTCTGTTGAAAGCTTTTTGGCAACCTGAAAAATAACCCCAGATAATGACTGTCTGCGAGGATCATCTAATAATAATAATAATAGCAAGATTTAAGGCTTTTTGTACCTGTGTGATTCCTGAAAGGGCACTTGTATTTCTTCACAGTTTCATGAATTGTCATATGACGTTTTAGTTTATCCGAACGATTAAATGATGACGGACATTTTGAGCATTTAAACGGTTTCAGTCCTGTATGTATTAACATATGGCTTTTGAGGTAATATTCTGTGTGAAATACTTTGCCACAAGTTGGGCAACCATGCTCTGAAAAGATAAATCACAATATCACTTTTTGACCTTTTTGAAAAATGCCCCTCAAACCCCAGATTTTGGAGCCGCCGACTACAAGCCAACTGAGGTATATAACTCACGTCTCGTTCCATGCGTTGTAAGATGGCGTCGTAGATATCTCTCACAAGTGAAAACTTTCCCGCAGTGATCACAAATATGATGATGACTCACTGTTTCCATGTGGTTCTCCAATGCTTCTGCGCTTGAATATTTACTGCCGCATTTACTACACTTGAAATACCTAATTCCAGGTTTTGGGCCTTGATTTGGATATAAACTATGCGAGTACTGATGGACACCTAACTCATATAGAGATGGAAACTGTTTACTGCACATGTGACACCGATACACAAGTTCCGATTCATGAGATTTCGTGTGATCAAGGAATGCATCTAATTCATGGAATGTCATTGAACAACTTTTCAGCACACATCGATAAACCTTTAACAAAAATAAGACAAAGGAATGAAATATGTAAAACAACTAATCATGAATAAGATTAATACTAAATGCATACAGCATTGCATAATAAAGCATATATACCTGCTCAGTTTTGTGTTGTACCATATGAGTTTTAAGATGGTAATAAGATTTAAATCTCTGTGGACAATACTGACACAAGTATGCGTTGTCTATGACAATGTTCACATTTCCAGCTTCATCTGTATGTGACTGCACCCCAACCTGCGTAAAAACAGTAAGTGAAATAAAGAAAACTTACAAACATGTATGTATCTCAATAAACTCTATGTCCGTGTTAGCTCCATTCTATTGCGAACATATTTCCAATGGATAAATCCCCACTTTTCCTACCTGAAACTCAGGCGTTTCTACGCTTATCGGCATTTCTTCTTCATCTTTCTTGTTTTCCTCAGCTATCTTCTCAGTCACTGGTTGACGTGGCAATGTTGAACTGGTTCCATTCGGCCATACCTAAATAAAATATCTTCTTCAATGATAACAATGTCAACCTAGACTTAGTTCAATGAAAATGACTCAGTAAATTACCTTATGAGTTTGCATATGTTTTTTAACATTAGATTTCTGCGCAAACGCTCGTCCACAGACAATACACTGGAATGGTTTTTCACCTGTGTGGGATCTGATGTGCTGTTGTAAATCAAAGTTTTTCAAGAATGTCTTTGCGCAATACTGACATTTCAAACGTTTCTTCTCCTCGCTACCAACATTAGATTTGGCAGCACGGCCTCGAAGTGGTTTGATAATCTGAGGTTGTTCTGGTGGAGTCATATCTGGTATTACTGTGATTAAACTGACTTTCTGTTTATTCAAATCACTGGCTACAAAAATAAATATATGTGGCATTAACAAAATGAAAAGATCGCTAATTCAAATTTATTGAAAATATTCATTACCTTGATAAGTTTGTTTGGTATTTTGCGCATCTTGTACAGTGACCATGGTACCAGCCGATGGCATTTGTTGTCCAGTCTGCATGTTAATTGTCTGTATAGGGTTTGTGAATGACGATGCGCTGATGGTGAATGTAGAAAGGCCGTTATTAGCAGAACTGTTCTGTACAGGGCTGATTTGTGACAGAAACGGGTTATTTTGTATACTCGTCGGTACCTACAGACACGTAACAGAAAAAACATATAACAGTGGATTCTAAGTGAAAGTCATGGTAGTACAATGACATCGATGTTGAACTTACCACTTGAATAGTGCTACCGTCAATATTTGTAAATGTGGTGATGAGGTCATCATTGAGAACGATACTCTGTCCAATAGATGGTACTGGTGAAGTGGAAACGCTGTTGAATTGCGCAACCTTAAAAATCGAGACACAAGTTTTTAATTGACCAGTAGACTAAGTCAGTCCCACAAATGACTGTGAGTTGAATAGTTGAAATCAAATCAATGGCAACATTTCAAGCACATTTATTTAGAAGTTTTCAAGTGTTTGCATATAGTGCCCGGCCTATATATAGGGGTAAATAATAATAATAATAATAATAATAATAATAATAAACACTAGTAAAGCGCCTATTTCTATTTACACTAGAGTTTACCGGTGCTGTAAATGGTCAAGCAAGTTACTGGTAAGCCAGCAGGAAACTGAAGCGTTTAGTACCGGTAATTGTTTGAAACTGTTAAGACCTGAGGCATAGCAAAGATTTTCATCAGCTTGATGATTCTAAAGGGATATAGAAGTGGATGTCGTATTACTTACATTGCCAAGAGATTTATCATGAATATTCTGTGTTGGAGATGAGGAATTTGTCATGGGGGTGCATCTCGTTTGTTTATGACTGACAAATAATGGCAATGATGTGAACTGTTTCTTGCATTTACCACACACGAACAAGTCATCCTCTTCAGCTTCAACTAAAAACGGTAGAGATATACAAAAAAATTCATTCATCTGCCAATTAGGCCTAAAAGCATCAATAGACTCAGGTGTAATTTAAGTATCAAAATGGCAATGATGAATGTGCCATACCTTGTGTAGTTTCAGCAACGCTTTGCGAGTCAAGTAACGATTGAACAGCGAGGGTCGTCTGGGGATCCAAATTCACCCCACCTGTAATAGGAAAATATAAGCAAACAATCCATAACAAGATTAAACACAAATCATCAATAATAAAAAAATACTTGTCTTTACGATTTTCTATTTATTTCTCTTTGTGGGTCGTTTTTTGAAAGGTTATCATAAACAATGTATCATAAAAGCCTTTTTGTTTAGTAATAAGGGGAAGCTCAGCAAACAATTAATTAAATAGGCTATAATTCAAATCCTACCACAAAATGAGGTTTGTAATGTATAAGCAAATTTATGGTGGGGAGTGTAAGATATGTAAATACAGAACATGTAATCGTATTTGTGTATGACAGCTCGATGGATGGGGGGGGGGGGGGTGGTGCAACTAATGGACCGAGTATGTTTTGGTCAGTTATTATTTTCCTCCCAGTGCGGCGCTGCTGGGTTTAGTGGCCGCCATTACTTCGTCCCTCCGTCAGCAATATTTCAAACCATTCATCTGTAAGTCACAACACGGCTACATAGCTCTAGCCCCGCTCTACTCGAAAAGTAAAATATGTATCTAAACTTCGTGCGGGAAATCGAGTAAATAGTTCATGCTTTACCTGCTAAAACCTCGAACAAAGAATGCGTCATTTCGGGCGCTGGCTCAGCCATTCTGAAGCGTTATACAGGTCAATGACGTCACGGCGTGGGGGAAATCCAGGAATTCCCAGGAAATGGGGAAGTCCTTATCGAGTTGAACATTTTTCATTGGGAGTTAATATTAGTTAGATCCGATATGATCGATGAGTTATATCATGATTGCTTTTTAAGAAAATGATTTTTGCCGTGAGAACCTTTTTAATAATATAATTAAGAGATTCCTAAAAATGGACTTAGAAATAGAATGATGAGAAATGCGAAATAAATAACAACCATCCATTTTTTTAATCCTTGGCTGACATTCTATCATCATTGGCCATTGCTGCTGGGAATAAGGCAGGACATATGATAAATGGATGATGTAGCTTCATAGTAATATAGCCAAATCAGTACCATCCACACTGTTCCATAAAATTTGAAAATTGGCAGCATGGGAAAAACGAAGAGACGCAAGTGCACAAAGGAGCGAACTCGATTTAATAATTGCGACCAGGTTGCTTTATCCGAAGTCGATGAGCAGGAAATTCTCGAAGAATTTAACAAAACATTCGAGTATATTAAAAAGGATATCGATGTATCGCCTTGGAGACTTCCAGAAACTGACCAACTATTTTCGGTAGATATTTGGGAAGATGAAGAATTACGAACGATGAAAAATGAATTGAACCGTGTGAAAGATTTACTGAGCGACAAGGATATAAACGAGTGGCACGAACATACGAAATTGAATCACCGTGCTGGAAAAACCATTTCATCTCTTCGTCATTCGATACAGCCGGAGATTTGTACGCAAGCGTGGTGTAAATTCTTTGAAATTGTTTCACGGTATCCGATAGTACCGTCTCATATAGCGCAGTTCATGAGTCTCCATCTGTGTGAAGCTCCCGGTGCCTTCATTTCAGCTCTAAACCATTATTTGAAAACTCACAGTAAGTCAACACTTGTGCATTGACATAGTTCTGGTAAACTAATGCTGTGGTATCTTCTAGAATTGTTATGTTTCAGGACCTTACATAGATTGGCATTGGATTGGTAACACGTTGAACCCATATTACGAAGGTAATGGATTGCGGTATATGATAGACAATGACATATTGATTAGAGATACATTAGATTGCTGGTACTTCGGCCATGACAACTCTGGTGATATCACATCGACTGAAAATATACAGAATCTCAAAAATGAAGTCAAGAATCAAGTTCATTTGGTACGTTTTAGGTCTTAATTATATCAAAGCATTTACAATAAACTGCAGGAGCCTATAGGTTAGTTTTTAGAATTCAATCTATGTTAAAGGTGACGGCTGATGGTAGTTTCAATTGTCAGAATAATCCTGCTGAACAAGAGAAGTTAGTCTCCCATCTGCATTTCTGTGAGCTATTAGCTGCGTTATCTGTGTTAAGTAATGGTGGATCATTGGTCATCAAGATGTTCACTTTCTTTGAAGCTGAATCTGTATGTCAGATGTATCTACTAAATTGTCTCTTCAATCAAGTAAGCCTTTTGCTACCATAACTGATTTTACATTTACACTTCTTTTGCATTACAGTTCTGAAATATTCGCATTGAACACGTATTTGTTTTATATAGGTACATGTCTTCAAACCTTCCACTAGTAAACCAGGAAATTCAGAAGTTTATGTGATATGCCTGGATTTCCACGGACTGAACAACGTTATCCACCAAGCCCTTCTGAGTTCTTTAGGTATGCCAAAAGATGCAGGGATGTGGCCATTTGAAAATTGATTAATGTTTATCTTATGAACGGGATTCTTTATGCAAACTTCTACTTCGTATTTTTAGGTCAAATTTATGAAGAAAAGGCTATGCTTCCATACAACGAAATCCCGAAATCATTTCTAGATCAGCATCGATTGTGTTGCGAACGTTTTATGGATTTTCAGATTAAAACCATTCGATGCAATATGGAAACATTCGGCAGTCGTTCACGCGATGAACATAAACAACTCGAAAATCTCAGGGATGGCTGCGTTCAACATTTCATCAGACGATATCTTGTCAAACCAATATCGAATCATGATCGCATTATTCCGCGTCGCTGCGAGGTAAAAAAATATGAAAGGCTTAACTTTTAATCATCTTGTGTGTGAATTCACTGTGCATGCGTTGGTTTATTTACATGTTTCATTCATTTGTTTTGCTAGAAAAACAAAAGAGGTCAGTTAAGATTTGCCCATGAAAGATTGCACGGGACGTATAACTATAGAAGACATGTCAATTCATCATCATGGCAAAAGCGGATTGCCAGTATGTCATATAGAGATGAAGACGATATCATTTACATAATAGAGGTATATTACTCAACCAGGATAACCATGTGAAAATGAAATGTTACAATTATTATATTTGATATTTTTTTTTAGAACAATTTTGAACCTATGACGAAGAGTGAAATATCTAGCTGGAATATGATATGCGGAAAACCAATTGGCCATATATTGAGTAGCAAGTTTTGTTCACAGGCGCTTTTAGATGAGTACAATGAACTGATGGAAAATTCACAGGTTTGTTATGTGTCAATTTGAAGTTGTGAAGTGAATCCTCCAGTAATTGAGATATGAGCAAATCAGCTTTACACTAATTCTAACTATCCAGTATTTGAATTTTGATTTTGTAGGAATTGATGAATTCATTTGTTACTCCTGATAATGGTGATATACAGAAGAGAATATGTGAATCTATCGTGTCAGTTGCCTTCACAGATCCTGTTCACTATCAACTGACTGATATAAGTCCAAAACCTTCGAATTTATCGCTGAGTATGTCGGTCGAACTGAATTCACAAGTAAGCACTTACTTCAAGGAAAAGAAAATGCACTATCCCTTTAAGCAAATCATATGAAACTATATGTTCACGTTTTTTCAGACGAGTAGTAATTGTGAAAGGGATGTTACAAGCATTTTCATAGCAGATGTAACAAGCAAAAACCAAATGAATGAACTATCGAGTCAACCAGATTTTCTGTCCAGTGCTATCAGGGCATTAACAGTAGGCAAATTGAAAATAAAACTTATAAGCTAATCCAAACTTATAAATAGAGTTCATCCGCATACAAACGCAATGTATTTTTCAGTCACTTGAGCCTGGTGGTTACTTCATAGTGAAAAGCTGTCCAGCCTACACACGGTTCTCCATTGGTTTGATATGGCTCCTGTCCAAGTGCTTCCATCGGGTAAAATTTTTGAAAAATTCTTATTACATATCCAGTATCAAAGTTCTTTAAATGCACCCTACCCCTGGTATTAAATCAACTCCCTCACTCGACAAAGCTTTGAAATTGCTCTATTTCACATTGTAGGTGTTCGTCGATATGTTTGGTGAGTCGGCTAACAATGGTTACCAGTACATCATTTGTGCGAAATTCATAGGTCACGTTGAATCTATTACTGAATATCTACAGCAAGTGGAGCGTTGTGTTAACAAAAGAACAAATTCACATGAAACTGTTCTTCAGTTTGTCCCAATACTGAACATGCTAGGTAAAAATCATTAAAGTGAAATGAATTTGTTTCAAGATATTTTGGTTGCCTTTCGCTTAAGACTCTTTCGTGTTGAAATATTGTAAAATATCAAACTCTATTTCAGATGCACAATTTCTCGATGTCATGCGAAGCATAAACAACAAAAACTTGGTGAAATATATAAACCATCTTATAAAGCTGAACAAATCAACATTTTAGGAAAATGGTTCATCCATCCATGTATTACTGTGCTCCATCTTGCAGTTGATGAGGCAGCTCAGATGTACAGCTCCGAATTCTTCAGTGAGTGAATGATTTTCTTGTTAGCACGAGTAAAAGGAACCAAATTTTTTCAATGTATCATCTTTTAGCGTGTATTTAAATTTATCAATAAAAGAGTCGAGATATTTTTGAAAAATGGTTTCTGATTTGATAATAGTCTCAGAGTATCCTCCATGCTCTTACCCACTACATGTGATGGATTGGAACGAAATCCATTGCAATTTTGTCATTATATTCATGCTGAAAACTGGGTCTGCTCGTTCATATGGCTAAGCGATTCATCATTTCACAGTGACCATGACCCCTATAGTTGTGAATAGAATCCATAATCCATAGATAAGTAAATATAAAATGAGTAGACAATAATATTTATCATAATAAAGATTTATTGCAGGTCAAACTATCATATAAATAAAGACTCAAAATAGTGCAAAATCATCTCAGTTTTTACACAGATTTCTAAATTATTATTAAATATTAAATTAATCTATAGAAATAACTTAATTTTATAATAATCATATTTAGCTTTGTACAATTTTAAATTAAAAGCAATTGATTAATGAATCATTTTATTAGCCCATTTCACTATCATGGTTATTGATAATATATATTACTACTTTTTTCAAGAATGAAAATACTTTACAAATGGCTTCAGTCAGCTGGCAGCAGCAGAAAATTGAATAAATATTAACTAAACGAATATGCTAATTTTCTTCAGAAATGGAATGCAGAGGTAAGCTTTGGAATGTTACGTTATCACTAGCTTGTACATGTACCCGATAACTAGTGAAATGGAACGGATCATAATTCAAGATAACACGCACTTCTTAAATCTGCAACATTTCAAAATATACAAAATTTTGCGCAAAAAATTTGTCGGTTGCAACGAGCAGATTCATTTAACTGGAAGACCAGGGAATGTTTACATGTCCAACAAACAAACACATATTTACATGATTATAAACAAACTATCAATCTCAACAAACAAACACTCCAAGCACACATGAAAAAATATCTACAGTCAAGAATCTCAGTCAATATGTACAAATAATAGTTTTGTTCATCAAGTTGGGTATCAAATCGGCGGAATCCACCACAATTCATACCGCTTAAACAAAATATATTATTACGCTGGCCTCATTAATCCTTTATCTAAAGCAGTGGAATATTAGAATCTTCTGCTTGCATATGATATAAATATTATTCATGCATATAATATCATTATCTAAATATATAGACGAAAGCACCATTAGACATATGCAAAATACTATTCATTCATTATTCGGATGAAAATCCGAAGTTTTCTCTCTGTTTATATAGTGTCCTAATGGATGGAAGATGTGATAGGGTAATTCATGGAATTCATGTTTCCTAGTACATTAATGAATAACTTATTGTAAATCATATTGGAATGATGAGAGAGATAGGCAGAAGGAATAGAGTAAATCTCAGAAAATTTTATAAATATATACATTATATATACACAGGTATAAAATAAATTATTCAATAATTTCATGGAATGTATACCTGCCATTTGAAATATATTAATAATATAATCTATCTATCATACATCTTGAACTTTCAATTCATTAAGTTAGCAATAACATTTCATATTTATGATAAGTTCATATAAATGTATACATCTTACTTATGAGATTTTAGCAGGTTTTTAATGTGCATCAAATGCATCAATTACGTCATTGGAAAAGCATACTTTTCGGTCATTATTTCACTCAAAATTCAAACCATATTACATGCATTACTGGAAGCACCATTTAAGCATTTGAGAGATCATGCACTTAAAATAAAAAATTTGGTAAGAGTTCCATAAAATAAGTTACTAGTTACAGCCTATAGTTGCATTACACTTAATCTATATTTAAAGGATTTCATTCATTCTGATGTCATAATTGTAGTCTTCCACTTGTCTTGCACACTAGTATGACGGTCGATTACTTTGCTCCCATTCCGAGCATCTGAGCTGCGTTATCTGCTGAATCCAACATCTTGTCAATGGATGAACTTTCAACTCCAAGTAGATTATGAAGAATGTCACTGTCGCCAAACAGTCCGGCGTACATCGAGGATGGAGGATTCATTTTAGTTGTTGTTGTAAGAGGTGATGCATTTTGAACAACTGCACGACTCAATACAGGATAGCTTTCTTTAGCAGGCATCTGAAATAAGCATAATTCATTTTACTTATGAACAATGAGTTTAGAATTCTATAGAGAATTCTATCTGTACTCTACTCCATCTGCCAGATGTTTGTCACATCTTTGTGTATAAGTTTGGTATCTTACCATGAACATATCACTTTCAGGAGTATTTCTCGCCGATCCATTTGGTTTCTCGGTAGGCAATGGGGTAGACAATGTCTGGTCGATCACAAAATTGCGTTGTCTAGTATTTCGGATTGGTGGCACCTCATCATCAGCTATGTTGTGCTTACGACGATGTCTCATCATGCTGTGTTTCAATGTGAAATACCGTCCACAAATATCACATTCGAATGGTTTTTCACCTATAGATATATTGTCAAATTACTAATTAGTTGAAGCTCAATTTTTACAAAAATTCAACATCATCCAACATATTTATATTTCGTCTACTGACCTGTATGAGATCTCATATGACGTCTAAGATCCTGCAACGACCAGAAACGTTTCGTGCACAGAGAACAGAAGACTTTACGTTCAACCGGTGTCATAGGTGTATCTTCTCCTTCGACGGCTTCCGCTTTCACTGCTTCTGATTCGTCAGGCTTCTGTTCATCCGCCAACTTGTCCATCATATCGACGAAGTGGTAAAGCTCATCGATTTTGTTACGCTCTCTCAACATTTCCCAGTCCTGCATGTGGAGGCCAGTCTTGTGTTCCAAACATTCTTTGCGAGTGATGAATGAAGCATCGCACAGGTAACACTTATACGGATAATCGACATTATGCTCTTTCAGGTGACGCAAAAGCAGTTTCCTCGTCAGGAAATGCTCTGAGCATACCCAACAATCGAGGATCTTGTCAACATTGTAATTGTCTCGTTCTGGGTTGATCGCGTAGCGCGCAATTGGCGGAGTTGGTCCACGATCCTCTTCGACTTTGCGATTTTCAATGACAGCAGTTGGAATTTCTGTCATTGCCATCGTTACCAGTTCACTTTCTGATGAGTGGCTAACATTATCGTCTTGTGCTTCATCAACAGCTTCTTCGGGAATATCAGCTGCTTCTGGATCACCCTTCACTGGAGTCAGCTCTTTGTCCACTCCTCCATCATCGCTATCGTCTTTCTCATGTGAGCTATCTTCAAGATTATGATCCCATTTCTCTAACGAAGCCAGATCCTGTAGGTTTAATGGAGGATCACTCTCTGGGTGCTTGGATTTGTAATGCATAAGTAATTTCTCTGAAAGTTGAAGGAAGAAAAGTCCATGAGAATGATGGATGATAATTATGTGAATTGAAAGAGTTTTCAAGTTGTTGAGAACCAAAACTGAAATTGTGAATGATAACAATCTGAAACATACCTGGTTTGGAAAATGAGCTAAAAACGCATAGCTGACACTTATAAGGACGATCCATAATTTGACGAGCATTTGGGTTGTTTGGATTCAATCCATGTTTCCGCAGCAGATGACGTTCTCTATTTGACTTGGTTGAGAACCACACTGAGCACTCAGGACATTTAAACGGTTTTTGTCCTAGAAATAGATTGGACATTTTCTATTAATTCAAGAAGTATTTCAATTTTTTTTAGTCTCAATTCTAAATGGAGTAAGATAGACATATTTTGCTGTGTTTTGGATATTATTCATACCTGTATGTGTTAGAATGTGTCTACGTAATGAACTAATCCAAGGGAAGTTACGTCCACAGTATGGACAGGCCACTCGATTGGGAGCATTAGCATATGAATTCTTCTTCTTTTTACCTGGAGACAATTCTTCAGACTTATTCCCATCCTAAAATCAAAATTTCAAAGTAAAATATTATTTCTCAGATTCGAAAGTCGAAATGAATTGGGTATTCATAAATGTTTTTCATTAAAACACTTACGTCTTTTGGATTTCCACCTTCCATGATTTGCTGCAGTTGTTGTTCTAGGGTAGACTCCATCAATGGTTCGATATCAACAGCATCACGACTCTCAGTCAGTCCTGTGTCTTTTGTAGGGAAAACTGGCATATTATCCGCCGTGTTGCTGATTATCTTATTCACAGACGCCAAATCATCTTCAGTCGGCTTGACATCTTCAGTCTCTGAATGTACGATGCGTTTCTCAGCGGTCCTACTTGGACGGCGGTGTTGGGGCTGTGACTGTTTACGCTTGGCCATCATACGCAATGTCGGCGATATGTATTTACGTGAGCCGAGCATACTGTGTAAAGTAGCGAGTGTAGATGGGGCTGCCGGCGTGCTGTCGAGGTGACGTGTACGGATATGTATATCGAGGTTGGTTTTGATAGTAAATCCAGCTGGACAATACGTGCACTGGAATGGACGGTTAGTCGTATGTGTCTTCATATGAGTGTGCAACTGAAAGTATAAACAACATCAATATAAATACGAATCTAACTTAAGAATGAAACCTATATGGTTTTTAAGTACATTCTGATAGAAGAGCTTTGTTGAAATTACCTTGGTATCGGAGCTGAACTGAACCTGGCAGACAGGACAGCGGTATGTGCGGAAAGCTGGATGCACCGAGGACGATGAAGCTGTCGCAACTGTGGCCGTCGCTTGACTGTTTACTGGAGCAAACAACATTTGTTGTAGTTTTCCAGTTTCTTCGATGCTCGATTTTGGTGTGTCGGTAACTGCTGATAACGGTTGACTTAAATCCATCGGTTCATCAAGATTCATGGTTGGTGTATCTCTGCGTTGTTCTGAAGCTCCGACAGGTGCGTCTGGACTTTGTTTCTTTGCCGTGAAGTCAGCAGGCTCCGACTTAATACTAAAGTCAATCGGATTACCACCAGTAATCGATGCTGGTGGAGGTGTCTCAATTTTGGCAATTGGTGGCACTTGAAGATTTCCGGGGTAGTAAGTAGGTGTGAATAGTTGAATCGGGAAATGTGGTACCTGAGGTTTACTGGAATGAGCTGGAGGTGGTGTAACGTATATCTGTGGACGGATAGCTGACTGTAGTGCCATTACTGCTGTCGGATATGACGCAGCTAATTTCGGTGTTTCGAATTGCTGATTTGGCATCGCGTTTGGCACATTTGTTCGGATAAAGGTTTCTACAGAACTGACGTTCACCTGTCCGTGCTGTTTTTGTATATGACGAATACAATTTGCCTTCGTCGAGAAGCCAATATCACACAACGTGCAAACGAAAGGTTTCAAACGACAGCTCGTATGCGAACGTAGATGATGTTTCAGCGCACGGAAAAACTTGAAATCTTCCCCACAGTATTTACAGACGGTATCTGTGCTATTGACTTTATTTGGGCTCATCTTTTCATTTGAAGCCTCTTCTTTCATATACTGGTTGTAGCCAACGGCTTCATCAATTTCCTCTTTGGTTATTTTTCCATGCTTCTTCCTACAAATGCAGGTAATGCAAATTATAATTCCAGTCGCCTTCTATGGGTTTGACTGGTTAATTTTAACTAGGGCGAGTTTTAAAGAGCACTTCATCTTGATTAAGTTGTAATAACCCTGAGTTAAACTGTTGTAAAAGGGAAAAACAAGGTAGTTGAAAACTTACTTGACATGTCTTTCACAGTTTGCCTTTGTAGTGAATGCGAAAGCGCAAATTTTGCATTGGAATGGCCGTTCACCGTTATGTGTTCGTAGATGGCGAATTAGGGTAGTTTTATCAGCGCTAGCATATGGACACATATTACACTTGTAAGGTGATAGACCCAAGTGTGATCGCATGTGAACTAAAATAAACAAGGAAGGACATATAAAATTTAATTCACCTATTCAATAGATATTTTCTTAATCCATTTAGGAATGTACGTTCCACAGATGAGGATTTGAGTCAAATTTGTAAAAACGAATTTCAGTCAGATTCTAACCCAAAGCTGTGAAAATGGTTCCGAAGGAAATAATCAATGTATGTACCCTTCATTGCATTGAAAGTTTCAAATCCGACTTCGCAATATTTACAGGTAAATCGGTGTTTCCCCTTCTCTTCATTTTCAGCGGCTGTGTCTATTGCGACATCTGTAATGTTTGATCCAGCCGGGCTCGCTGCCAAACTTCGATCGCTTTCATCCATATCAACGAGATCTTGTTTATACGGAAACGCTCCCATCATGAAGCGAGTCGGGGTCAAAGCGGCTGCCGAACCGTATGAATGGACGGATGACGCAGGTGACATTCTCGACACTGTCGATGCCGCTGTGGAAAATGCTGGAATACCACTGGCATTTGCGTTCTGAATTATCTTGTGAATATCGGCAAAGTCTTGCGAGTTACTTTCATCAGGAATCATAGACACTGGGGACGGAATAGCTGAGCTAGGTGCGGATGAAAGTCCTGCGTGATCGATCTGATTGAGTTTACGGAAGTATTCTTCATTTATTAGGCTATCGGAGCGCATACTTTCATCGTCGTCACGCGTTTCAGGACCTGATGCTAAATTCAGCATGGCTAGG
The DNA here is from genome assembly GCF_964204645.1 of Tubulanus polymorphus. Lineage (NCBI taxonomy): Eukaryota > Metazoa > Nemertea > Palaeonemertea > Tubulaniformes > Tubulanidae > Tubulanus > Tubulanus polymorphus. Next base: position 6,493,288 of record NC_134027.1, on the reverse strand, counting down.
AAATCGCCCTTGGAAACTTGGGAGTCTTTGTTATTACCAGAGTCATCATTTGGGATGACCATCTCTGCTGCATGCGTTGACAAATGTTCTTTCAACGTGTGGTTATCGACGAAATCGCAATCACAGAAATCGCAGTGAATGATATTCTCGGGAAGGTGACTGATCATGTGGATTTTGAGCATGTCGATTGAAGGAAATACCATATTACATTTACTACACGCTTGTTGAGATACATCGGAGCTCGGTTTCGCCGTGTCTTTTTCCTCGCGGAATATTTGCGGAAATTTCTCCGTCGCAAAGTTGACAAATCCTACTTCGTGAAAGCCAGCCACCGGATTGAAACCATTTTTAAAAAGACTCGGACTGCCGATATCTTTTTCGGCATGAGCGATTGCACGGTGCATATTGAGCTGACTTTGATCATTGAACTGATTACCACATTCGCCGCATTTGAAATGACATTCAGGATTGTTTTCCAAATGTTTCTCCAGCCCTGCAGAGGTGCTGAATTGAGAGCCGCATGATCTACATAACGTTTTACACTGAAATTAAAATGAAAGGATCTTTAAGTTCGGAATAAATTTAAACTACGTACATCAGTTGTCCGGATGAGACAATAATCATATGATATGATAAATGACTACAAAAAGATAATAAAAAGACAGCAGCAGCATAACACTGAAACATGCAAAAATTATGATAATACAGAACGAATTTCATCACAAAAACAATTCAAAACGATCTTTTCAATATTTCGCGTTTTCGAGAAATTGTCAATATGCAACATGAAAAGATGTAAGAAAGAAGAAATAGATAGACAATAGCATGACAACGACATCGATGTACACAGTGTTTTACCCGGTTTCTCCAGACTGTTGACGGAAAAAAGCAAACTATAAATGAACATCGTTAGAACCCATTTCCTCCTAAATACCACATTTATGTGTATATATATGTGTCAGCAGGAAACTTTATGATCATTCTCTTACCTCAGAAGAATCGTCTGAATCGTGTTTAGGCGATGCTAACGGCAATTTCATCGATTCTTGTTTTTGTTCGTCTTTATCGGAGTTCAGTGGTATGGCTAGAGGTGTGTTATCGTCCTGTTCAATGACGCGACGTTTCTCCTCGTTGAGAGTCAGGTCACTGAACAGCGGCTGTTTGCGTTTTCGGCCACGTCGATTCTCGTTCAGATTCAACAGACCGCTGTCGAGAGCGTTTTTCAGCAGATACGGAGATTTCGCGAACTCCTTCTCGTGTACGCGCATATGCCGGTGCATGTTGCCATTCGTAGTGAAAGACACGTGACAAATTTGACATTTAAACGGACGTTCACCTGAAAAACAGAAAATGAACGCGTACAAGAAACTGCGACTGGCACCACAAATTTCGTACTTGAAAAACAAAAACTTACCGGAATGGACTAACATGTGTCGATCCAGTGAACTTTGGGAACACAAAACCTTTCCACAGATTGTGCAGGAATGTGAAGATGGAACTTTAGAGTTGTGATTGCGGATATGGACAGTAAGCTCATGCTGGGAACCAAGATGCTGGCTACAAATCGGACATATATATTTCTTCTCGCCAGTTTTGTCGGCGACTGGAACGATCTGAAAATATATTCATTTACAGGTGACTTGGGAGCACAACAGAGAATGTTGAGTTCAATCTAGATCGAGAGTATCTTTAATTTTTGCGAACAATTCTTCTACATTACCTTGCTGTGACTCTTGCGTCCTTTTCCAGGCGTGGACTGAAAGGATGGATTCGGAGATGCGCCCTGGTCACCGGACACGCTAGATGCAGTCGATGAAGGCACGTCATCCGGGTCTGAAGGTTCAACGATCACCAGTCGATCGGGGTCATCGATAGATTCGCGGTTATTATCACGGTTATTGTTTGTATCTTTATCAGGCGTTACCATTTCTGTATCCGCAGCAGCAGCAGCAGCAGCAGTTTCATTCTTTATTAACGAAAAATAATGATTATATCATTCACTCATTCAAATCGGCGGACAGAATATGAATACAACTACACTCTCGAGAAAACAAACTGGTTTGAATTATACCGCTTACAATGCAGTCAATTTACCTGTGTATTATCAGAGGTAGTGGCGGTGGTTTCGATATCACTGTTCCCCATCAGCTCAGCCGCTGTTCCTATATTATGCATATCATCTTCATCAGTTTCTGAAATGAAAAAAATATCGAATATAGATACCAATACTTTACTGACCAAATTACTGACAAGCGCTCTGCAGTTGAATGGGTTAATATGGCAATAAGTGATTTAATTAAAAATAACATGATGATGAAACAATCGTCATATATCATATCTCAGTATTATTATTGTCTATGATATTGACGAATGATGGCTTTCGATGACGACATTTTATTAACGAATGAAGCAAACGTTCGTCACATCACACCTGTTGCAGTTACATCCATCATGAGTCTAACTATCATTCTATCTATTGTACATATCTTCTGCTCGTACATATAAATATATATAATATATATATATATATTGAGCAGGAGGGGCAGATGCCTGTATTCACCTGTTTTGGATAATACGGTTTAGAATTTCTGATTTTCATATACCGAATCTAATATTTCTAACTTTTTTAACCAATGGTCCTATACAAATAGATATATATCTGTACATGTGACGCGCCTTTTATTAAAGAGAAGAGAAAGAAGAGAGAGGGAGAGAGAGCGGGAGACAGCTGCGTTAGAGTTTATAACCCATCACCAGGGTAGATGCTACAGTATCAATACAGCTGGGTTTGCTCTCAAATTTATCAGCAAATATCACAACTTGATCAATTCAGGTTTTTATTTTGAGCAACAATTACCGCAGTAACGATTTTCAACGATCATTCGTACCGCCCATTTCATTAGTCACATCATGACACGCATAGCTCGCAATAATTCACCGAACCCCGCTTTATCCCCGGATTTCATCACAATATCCATCTTCTGCTAGATACCAGAAGCTGCATATGATAATGAGCGAGATCAATAAGTTTAATCGCTTTCCAATCAATAACTTTCATTTCCCTATTTTGCCCGAGGAAATAGAATCCAGCAGCTGCAATCACCATGGTAATAAGAGAATCACATCACCTCTCTCAGCTTCACACAAATAACTTAATTCAAAGCGATTCCATTAATTACCAACTGATTTAATGAAATTCCTATTAAACAAACACCTCCAATTCTCCAATACCTATTATATGTTTTTATATCAATAATTTCAAAACACTTTCAAAATAATCAATTGTTTCAATTATTACGTATACCTTTACTAAAGTAAAATCCATACTCGGCCATTTCTGAACATACGTATTTTTCAGATCAGATGAGAGGACCTGAGATGAGTCCTAACAGTCGCGTATCCGATCAAACACTGAAAACTGTCCTGTGAAAAGCGAGAGTGATGGACTACATTGCCATAGTAACCGTTACAATAATGGGCAGCAGCTACTCGGCAGCTGATGACATAAACCCCGACTAACCGGCTGATTAACAAAACTAACGACCTAACAATTAATTACCAGATAGTTCAGTTATTATATTGTTCAGTAGTCAGCATCATTATGCCGCAAACGAGCAGTTGCAATGAAAGGATGCAACATGAGATAATGAGTCTATTTGCTCTTCGTGCTTCGTACGATGTCACAGTAGTCAGCAGATCCAGTCACTATAGAAATACTGATATTAGAATCGACTATATAGATTTGCTGTAAAGAGAGATCCAACAAGCTGATACAGTATATCGATCTTGTATGATAAAGCAACATAACTGAAAAAAAAAGATTCTCATATCCCTTAGGAAATGGCTTGAAAGTCATATTGCCGCGTCGATTATTTAAAAGGACCTCGACTCTCCGTAAAAATGAGTTTTTAAACTTGTAAAATTGTTAGAGCGCAGAATCTATCGTGCTGCGGATGAAGTCACTTTTTCCAACGAACAATCGTTCTCAGAAAGGAATAATCAAATAGGAACTATGCATACGCCGAACAATATCATAGATGCTGAATATGAATAATACGCTGCATATGTACATAAAATTGATTACCAGGGATGGAGACCATCCATATTATACGAAAAAACAGCTGCATACTAAACAAATGCGACCACCTATAAATTAATACAGACATCAGGCGTAGGGTGCTGGAAAACGATTCGACTACATGCAATTTATCCATCAAAATCGCGCGCGGTCCTTAATAATTAAGGATGATGTCGCATTGGCGTCACCATTCAACTCGTGTGTGGGTCGCATTTTTCGAGAGAAAACTTTGCTGCTGCATTTTTTATAACGCGGTCTCTGACGCTAGGGCATTGTAAGTCGAGACTAAAGAATGCTTAATTAGTGCGCTATTAAAACAACGACTTAAGAAACCATGCTTGAAAAGATGTTCGAGAAAAAATAGCCGTTAAATCTATATCGAAACTGGTGAAAGATTTCGGTAAATGCTAAGAAATACTAAATGATGAATTTGTCAATGTTTAAACCACGGAAATGGCCCTGTTTTTATTGTAAGACATTGTAAATTTGTTTTCCTAGAAAAGAGATTCAAAGATTAAACCAGGAATAGAAGGCCGGAATAGAACTTGAAGTTGAACCGGGTTCACCGACAGGGAATACCGAATTGCACGCGTATTGTTGATAAAGTTTCTATAAAAGATATGTTAATGCACAGATATGTAGATATTTATATCTACAGTTTATAGAAAGACGTGATTTCAAACCGGCAGGCGTGTCATAGAATTATCCGCATTAAGATTTATCTATGACGCAGGCCCAGTCGTGGAATAACGACAGTACACGACCGGTCTTCTCCAATCAGAATGAAGAGCAAACAGTCGCAGTCACAATGGCGCTATGGTTACTATCGCTATAACAAAGACGTCAGCAGCTACGAACGTGTTCCTCGCGACCGGGCTTATCTTAACCCCATTCATCATTACGAGCTTACAGGCCACTGGGCCATGAAAGCGACGACTATAAAATTGCAGCGAGACGCATACAGCCGCTATTAATGCGCCTGGTTTTGTACAACAAATACAGGCTCAAACAGGATGGGAAAAATTGTTAAGACTCTGTCAATTTTGACAGTGCGCGCGTATTGTTTGCCAAACCATAGCGAACTCTTCTGAATAACCTGCAGGCAACAAAAGCTGCCAAATTAATACCGCAGTGTTCCGTGGGAATAAAAGCAGTACTGAGGTTAATCATCTATGCACAATACGTGTCTATCAGACCAGAAACTTCTTCACTCGCCGAAAATCCACTCTTAAATTTCTACCTGTTGAGTCACGATTAACGCGACGTGACGAGATACATTCCTTCCGCCCGAGCGTAATACAGTGACCATTGGTGTTTTCAGAGAAATAAGTCATTAAAAAGCTATTTTGGCCATTAAGATAGAGAAGTTATTTCCTGGTTAACGATTATTTTCAGGTAGATTGGAACATCCTGATTAATCAGTGGCAGTGACACAAGTCGTATGATCAGTTAGATAACTTTCTATATTTGAACCCGATTATGTACAATACATTTGATTTCCCCATTAAGGTACCGGGTGACGAAACTTGGAGAAATTTTCACAGGCTCAAAAATAGAATGGATTATTACAAATACCGAATAGCTCATTAAAAAGAAAATAAGAATAAGAAGGAAAGGCTTTGAGATGGATGGTCCATTCGTTGCTCGTATCTGCTTGTATATTGATTTCAGCTCATTAACAAAAGCCCATCTGATGTCCACTTCTGATCTCGTTAGCCGCAAATCAATTAATCGTAAACTCAGCAACTGTGCCCTAATTAATGATCAATAAGATGCAGTTCAATGATGGTCAGTCCTGAGAAATATGTTGCCTATAAACTTCTGTCAAATTGGTCAAATCAATTTTCAAGAAGAGCTGGGTCCATGGGACACGAAGATACACGAAGGTCAAACTCTGTCATGAAATAGTCACAAGACCAATACAATGGAGCATATCTATCTGTATTTAGAGGCATATGCTTGAACATTCCCGTTTCAGGGTTAAGCTATTAGTCTTCAATACTGATGTGTTGATTCATTTCATTATGGCCCTTCTGCTGAACGAGCTTTGTCAGGCATTTTATTTATAGATAGATAGATATAGAACTTGAAAAGATTCCAAATTAATAAAACTATCAAGGCATGAAGAAAACCGGCACAGAAATGCCGACAAGTCCAAACGAGAAAATGTAATCGCTAAGATGTCTGAATTATGCGCACTCAGCATGTGATTACAGTGCTCCGCGCTATATGGGACAATTGCTGTTCCTTAGACCAAAGTTCAGTAAACACCAGTGTCGCACTGCACCTCCATTCAATCTTTAATCAAATATTGGGCCTCCATCTTTACCTGACTAATTGCCAAATATGCATGCACAGTGCATAATTGTGCGTCGCCAAGGATGTCTTTCAAATAAAATCACAACACCAAAATCGGTCCATACATGACTTTGTTGACAAATAGCTGCCTGGCTGGAAATCTGTCAAATCCCTTTAAATCCGAACAATCATGGATATATTAGGTAGTAGGTAGTAGGTAATTTAGGTAATGAAAAGGAAAATAAAGATTATCATAATGATAATCGCTTAGATTAGACATATTTATAGGCTATATCACGATCAACCTAGGCTTATTAACTGATCTAATCCCAAACCCAAGAATCTTAAAAAGATAGAAAAATGATTGCCCGGCAGATAGCAATAGCAATCAGGTCCTACGTGCGAAAAGCCCTGGCCTCCGAACTATGTATTTCGATTTTCAGATTTTATCAGAGTTAACTAAATAAATCACTGTTATATATCACATGATTCCAGCACTGCGGTGAAGTACCTAACCCTTCCGATGATTAAAGAAGACACAAGAAATTGTGTGTACTTTGTCACAGGAGATAAGAGTAATATGTGACTGATGTTTGTTTGAGGTACAAGTTTAAACAGGTTATCTCAGACCTCTCTCCCTCTCCCAGAAACTATCTACCTGATCAAACAATCAAACTTTACCACCAATGAGTCAATACTGAGAGTACCGCTGGAGCCGCGAGAATAAACCAATGGCCAAGAAATTGATCAGCAGGATTTCATAACGCTAAAATCGATTATGGAAGGAATGTTTTAGAATTTTCTTAAATTCTTTTTTTAATGTTTTACTTTCAGTTTTCTTATTCAACCAGGATATATAAAGACGACAACAAAAAGAAATCAGTTTCGAAATTCTCTATAGATAACGAAAAGTCATCAGTTTCGGAATGTTGCCAGTCATTTGTAGAATGCGACCCTTTTCTGAATGTTCATCGCGACAATGAATAGTTCTTCTATAAATACTCAACGAAACATTAAATTTCATACGAAGAGTTTACAGCAATTCTTGCCTCATTAAATGGAACAATGTCGTTGCTCAGAATCACACGTTCACGTGTATTTACTACTATGGCAACTTGCCATGGCCTGGTCCCAGCACGATTGGGCTGCCTGGACTTGCCTGCAACCCCGAGCCTTACATCTTAATAGCTTTAAGACATATTAAGCCTTTATGCGACGCTAGCGCGCATAGTCATGCTAATTGCATTGCCGAATATATATATATATGTATACATAAATGCACACATCAGGACCTGCAGATAAATAAAGTTGACACAAAGAACCGAGATTGTAATTCATATAGCCCCATCCTTCAAGCATACAATTTACTGAACAGTGACAAAACCGAGTTTTATACAGGGCTCGGTGCTTATGAATAGAGCAAATACTCTCAGTCATCTTTTGTCTATAAAGAACAGTTGACAAACGCGTATGAATTTCTTTATACTTATATACATATTAAAGTATCTCTTCAGTGTTGTTCTGAAAATAGTCCATGCATACATCAGTGATTCACAGCGCTCATAAAACACACTACCCGTTCTATGACCGACTGAGTGAAATAAATCTGGAAAAATTTATTCGGCAATCGAGTTATCTTTTAAGATGATTAAAAATGAATTGCTGACTCAAAATATCAGGAGCTAACTCCTAAGTATAAGGGCGGAGATTTAACTTTATATCCTAGAGTTGAGGAGTCAAAATAATTTTCTATCAGTTTTGTTTATATGGAGAAAAGTGCTAAGTTCATCATAGATCTTCACTCTCTGGTTATGTGATTTCGCCAATTGTTACATTCTATTAATTTCGCAGAATCTCTGATACAATGGGTTACAATAAAGCAATTAATGCAACAACCTCAATTACAATATGTACTTATGTTTCAACTGTAGGCACCCACACAAAGAGATTGTCAATAAATATTCACTTTTGAGTCAACTTCCACTCAGGATGTTAAATCTTTGCATTGTCAACATTGGTTAGCAGAGTGGAATGTCGACACACTTGTCACTATGGTATCGACGATACAAATATACCCGTGATGCAACTCTGGCCTTCTAATCCCAGCAACATTCCATAACTCACATCCAAACTGATTCACAATATAAATATCTTCTGAATCTTTTCCGAGAAAATCATCTTTCAAAGGTCACGGTGTCAGATATTTCAGGTATTTTTACCCGAGATGTAAGTCAGTGTAAAAAGTCGTTCAATGAAAAATCCTATAAAGTTCAAAGATGCTGAATCCACATTCAAAATTTCTACCAATGATGTTGTTTTCTCAATCACGATGACTGATGTATAGATGAAAGATTCATTTTGAGATAATGAATGCATCCAGAAACTCTGGCGCTGTATTGGAATTTTCAAATGGCCCGCTCGGGGATGAATAGACAAAATCCAGGGTCGTGATAGTTGTGTTGTCATCATTAGGGCATCGGTTGTTCTTGTAACCGTAACCGTGGAGAACTGGCAATCTCGACAATAACCCTACACATCCGAGTTGAAAAGACCGCGGTATCAAAAAACCAGGTTCGCCCGGGAGATATTTATACCTGAAGATGACTGGGCACAATGAATGATAGAAACAGGTGCTCAGCAACTGAGGCAACGATGAAAAGGCGTGTGCCGTGTAACAATACGCGACAATACAGGTGCATCTATAGTCCTCCTCTCGAAAACATCCGCCCCTCAGACACAAACGCGGCGCGATTTCAAATTTCAAATCATACGAAAGCATCTTCGACAGCGAAGCCTCTGCTCGTGAAACAGATTCCGTGAATAGATAACCGTTTATTGCAACCGCAATGATTCGGGGTGCGATGCACCTATAACGCCCCGAAACCACTCGAAATAAGATGACGTATATTTATCAAAGTGGAAAGGCCGGATAAAAGAATTCGTGATGAAAAACGTCCCGAGCAAACAATATTCGTTTGTCACAGATTTAGATTTTCTCACCCATCGTCGCTGCTCTCGACGCCGCCACCATCATCATTAACTATAGCTGCGGATATTTAATATCTGATAAACATCGCTAGAACCATCATCAAAACGTTAGAAATTAAAGCACCTGTGTACACTGTAGAAAGACCGTTAGTAACAGTTGTTGACTGTCCCCGGCTGCGACACATATCGTTATCAAAGTCCTCCATCTCACTAATGTATAGAAAGTATATATACAGCTTCTGGGAATACAACAACTGTTTGTAATGTGGTAAACTCCACATCAGTCACCGTGATGTTCGGAGTGAAACAGGGAGAGAGAGAAGTGTTTGTCACAACTCTGTACTGTATACTGTTGTTCATGCCAGTCCATCTCAGTGATGTTAAAACGCATCAACACAGTGTCAAAAAATATCATACACAAGACAATAGATATTTTAGGTAATGGATTCGTGATACCATTTATTCAACATGGAGTCAGTCTGTATGCAGATTGTATTGTAATATGCGGGCTCCATCATCCCCACATCAGTAGTTGTAGAGTTTCCCCTGTAATGCTCAGAATCCGACCATCTGTTGCAGACATTATTGATATGCAAATCGACTACATCAATATATACTCCCGTAATCCCCATCTGAAACTGGTGCAGCAAGCCTCTCCATATATAGCATGTGCAACTGTCAGGTTTATCACACTATACCCGGGCTTTAACAGTTGCAAATAATTATATATGTATATATATATATATATCACTAATTTCAACACAGAATCATTGGTTACATATTCAGTCGACAATTCGGGATGGAAAAATAAACATTTTATCTAGCTAGTAACAAACTATCGGATCAAACAAGTTATCGAAGACCCTCGACTATCAAAGTTCGAGAATTACCATTTTCCAGTCATCAGATCATCAAATAATTGCGTTTTCCGGGTACATTAACGACATATTACAAGATAACATCCGATTCATGACTTTACTGATGAATGGATATAGGCAAGAATTTCTGGGTTGACGCAGCCATACTGCATCACATACTGCGATATACTTTAATGCTATACTAGCAGCGAAGCCATCATGTGACAAACTCTGAATTCATTTCATATGTATATTGTGTGATATATATAGAAGAAATGTTACAGCTGCTAGTGTATATATAATCGCCAACCTCTCCGCTTGTTCCAGGTGCTTCCAGCAGCCATATTTGATCTGTATCATTGATTATCTATCACATAATGGGTGATGGATGTCGTGAATCAAACGCCAGCTGTGCACGTGATGGTCCTGAGAGAGCAAGCAAGAGAGACAGAGAGAGAGAGAGCTAGCTACGAACATGGGTACTGCATCTTTTCATCAAGGCCCCTGTATACACGCACGGGTCACAGCTGTAGCCCGATCGACGCAGCAGCTTGGAAGACAATAAGACAAACACGTCCTGCGGCTGACTTCACTTCATCATAAACTGTAAAAGAATTGTCTGATGCGGCGTGCAGTACATGAATATATTAGACGCTTCAAATGAAGAGTTACCAGATGGAAACTTGAAATCATTTCATTGTCATATATCCTCAAACGGCTAAAAGGCTAAATCTCATTGACATAGATATCAGATTCTGCTTAACGAAATGCTGTTTAAGAAAATCCAATCAAATTTCTGACAAACTTTTTATAAGAATAAATCATCATATATATATGTATCAGTGATCAGTACTAAAACAGTCAGTTTCAGGTATTCTCGAAGGAATTCAAAAAACCTTGATGAAAAGATGAACGAGTATCACTAGAACTTGTGTCGGCATTCGCGATTATATATTTATATGTATTTTATAAGTATATATCTATATATCTGTATTCTATGAATTGCAGTCTACTCAGACACCTGTTACTTCATAAAATTATAAGGCTGCTTACATCACTCGTTGCTCCTGCAGGCAGGATGCAAATTGTTCAAACGGTAAGAGGATCAGTGTCACATACTAGGAACAGCCGCTGCATTGTATGAATATATACGTGTAAAATATTGATGGTTTTATAGTTGTGATTACATCTCACAGCTGTCAAAATATCCATCATCAACGTTCAAAGCCATTTTCATCTTTTAATGGCCGGCTTAACGAACGACGCCCTGCCACATTGAATTTTTTGATAACAGTTTCTAAAGAAAGCCACCGAAGGACAATGTCGACAATGAAAATAATGACGATTCCAAGATGTTGCATATCATAAGCTGATTTAAACATTGTGAAAGGTGGAGTCATCAATTTCAAGATGAAATTATTTATCTGTAAATAAGAATTAGAGCGGTAATCATTCAGATAACTGTCAGATAACTGTAGGGAGGTCTTGCATCTCCCTGATTACCCACAAGATTAGAGCAACAATTTAACTGCTTTGACACTATCTTAATCCATGGTCAATGCTTTATGTAAATGGATGTTTAGAGAGGGATAATTGGGTGTCTTAATATTAACACTACAGTTAATGTGATATCAGGACTAATTGATGTAAATACTGTGTTACATAAAAATGCTTAGACACCTGAGTAGTTCTGAGCAGCTCAGCAACACCGGATTACATTATTCAGTCAGCCCTGCAGTCAAACAATCGGACAATTAAAGCTAGTATCATACATACTAATTAACCTGGGCTAAAGGTGCAATATAATGAGAGTTAACTCAAGCATTTCAAATATAAACTGAATTAATATTACTCAATATGATGAAACGGCGCTAATTGAAAATATGCTATAGTTTCTAAACAGTGGTCGCCAATACAAAATGGTCCATGATCAACTTTACTTTTCACAGGGGCAATAATTCTAATATGCGCGGGCAAAACATTCAAATTTTAAATATCTAGGAAGCTGGGCCTATTCAAATAAGTAGAAACATAAAAACCATGTATCCAGTGTCAACCAATTGATATCCAATTGATAGAGCTACAAAATATCTATTAGGCATCACTTGTCTCTATAGGGGATCAATGGAACCTGTTTCCACCTGACCAAGGATGTCTTTATCTTTTGAAACCATCATAAATTCATACTCTTATTTGCTTTATGATACAGGTGGCTCATAAGTAGACTCATTGTTCCCGGACTGACACAACAACCAGCTCAACAACGCGAACAAGATCTCATCGTTGGTATCTTACAAGAAAACCTTCCAGAAATCGATATCCCCCCTCGAATATTATACGTGATTTATAATCAACAACTTGAACTCTGAATACAAGATGACAAACCTCAGTACTTCACATATTTATATGTATTCGTTCCAAGAAGATTTCTATCTAATTTGCATACATGAAAATTTATCTAATGACGATAAGCGTAACCTTTAGGAAGAAGTGACTGGCTTCTATCACGCACCCCATTAACCAAACGGAAAATACTGATAAGAAAAAACCAGGAAATATTCAAAGTCATCATAAAAAGAAACCAAAATGGCTAATTTTAGGATTAGGTTTAAACACGCAAATGGTTGCTACTAGTTTCATGCTATAGATTTATAAAAACAGTAATTCGACACCAGAGATCCAACATTAATTATCTAAGGGGATTAAATGCCTGAGAAGGATTAAAGCGTTGAAAGGTCATGTTTTCACAAGAACAGTTTGTATGAGAAATATGACACGGGCGAAGCACATTCACAATGAATTCCCATTCCTGACAGAGCCGGTTAATTTCAGCAACAAGACTTTTTAGAATTCTCCCAAAAACAAGACAGCGCAAGCGACAGAGAGTGGATGTCTCCACAAATATCCAAAACAACAATGTCTACACACATATACATGCACCTGTAAACGTATTATTATTCTCATGAGCATGATTATTTTTCTCAAGTGGTTTTTGAAAGCCTGGGAAAATATGCTTGCAGGTACGCTCATTGGTTCGGTCGTGCTGCTATCCATCTTGTAACCAGCGCACAATATATGTCAACAGGTCCTCGGTTTCGAGGATGCTGTTCCAATTCTTCCCGCATTAACCAAACACTCGTAACGGCGAAGTCCCCCTGTCGAAAACCCATCCACCGTCGACACTCTGCGCCTTGTTGTCATTCGAGAATTGCATAAAATGCTTTTTTTTCTAGAAGGCCGTTCTTTCTCGTCGCGCGATTACACGAAACGTATGCAGAAATTGCACAACGAGAGCGCAGTAACAGGAGAACAAATGAAGGTGCCTCATAGTCGAGTGTACATCAAACAACCCACGACGACGCACCCATCGAAACCTAAGTGGCTGCGATTATTCACCGTGTCAAGATGTACCGCAGTGACACATTCTCATTTCAGATAAAAAAAAGAAAAAAGCTCTCCAGATTTGGATCTCTCACATGTAATCTTTGTTTTAGAGTCCATGGATAGACCTGCACAATTTTAGAATTAAACTCGATTTCTCGATGTTTTGTAGAATACGTTTCTAGTTTCAATCTTAGATTAAAAAACTAACCCGAGATAATACCTTGAAATTCCATTTTCAGAATGCGCTCATGATTTAAACCAGTTTTACAAAACTTATCAAGTCAACCTCTAAAATCCGACTGATGAAACTTGTAATCTCCTTATATTCAAGGGGGCCATTTTTAGATCTTTAGCATACAATTATTGAACAGAAGAGTAGTTAGAAACCCGTTAGAGACTTGACAATAACTGTGATGGCATTTCTATAAGAGATAACGGCTTTCTCTTTGTCCGCTATCATTCAAATTTCAATAGAATGTTGATGATGAGCAATCCAAGTCAACTACTCAATTTAATAGGCCTACTCAGCAATTAGATGTTGCCTCATTTTTTAATAGCAAGGGCCTAACTAATTATCATGAGTAGAATAGTTAGTCTCAACACTGATTGTCATCAGTTAGACAATCAGTCGTCTCAGAAGATTAAAAGTTTGTAGTTCAAAGCAACTATTTCACGTATATTCAATTTTTTTCATGGTTGTAAAAACTTTGTCAAAGCCAAAATTTTGATTCCCACACGCTTGTAACTGTGCTATACAGGAATATCTTGAACTGCTTTCATAAAATTAATTCATGCTAACATCATCAATTCAATGAAACTTGAGTGGAAACAATACATGCCTAAGGGAAGCCACTTGAAGTACAAGTGAAATACCAATTGATATTCATAGTTCTCTAGGATGTGGGACAACATCGCCTTTTCGATTTATTTGTCTCATTGAACCTCAGTGACAAGCACTTGTTGATGACATGTATATGCATAACAACGAGCACGAAATACCAGCATCTCCCGGTTGTGATTGTATGCAGGTATTTCACAAATTCAGAGAGCCCGGTACTGCAATTAACCATCAAGAACACAAGCACCTCAGTGATTGATCGCAGCTCTATTATTCACAGGAAACTGTATGCAGATTCCTTTGTAGTAACTCAAGAAGAATGAATCTTAATTAAATACTAAATATCAAGATCAATCCTGGTAACTTTTTCTTATTAACTTATGTGTAGTAAGTAACAGGGCATAGAGAGTGGGTAATTTTTAAAAGTAATTAAAGATACAAATAATAGAATATATTTTCTCCTGTGTAACTAGTCTATATAATGTTTCTATTGCCCAAACGAAAGTTACTCCTGTCCTGGTAAATGCAGGGAGTCATAATGGGAGTTTGATGGATTTATCAATGATTGATAAATTCATCAACCCAGAAAATTTCTCATGAATCAACATAAATTTTTCATAACTCCTTAAAGAAATAAAGAAGTTTTTGAGCAGAAAAAAAAAATGTTTAAAAAAAGTTGCTGAAGCAAAAGAAATGATGAAATCTGTTCAATAACATCATTCAGAATACATCGAATTTACTATGAATTATTGTGAAATAAAGACTTAATGATCGAAAACGACTGAACTAGAATCATGCATCAGTAAACCGCAAAAATATGCAGTGACAGTAGAGTACTGCGCGACAATCAGCGCTCCGCGCGGCCAAAACTCAGAAGTTTTCATAACAGATTTCATATTTCATCGCTTCAAAATCATCTATTTGATACGAATTTTCACTCGTACGACCGGCTATAATTAGCTCTATAATATAAGCGTACGATAAAACCGCTACTTACCCCTGACATGCCTTGGTTTCGCTTGTTTTCGGCGAGACATGGTGTGATGCCCCTCTCAGTGTTCACCGCAGCTTCGAAACTTCACTAGTGTCTTTCTGAAGTCAGTGCGCGCTGCTAGTTACACCTGTTGAATCGATGCGTGTGTCGCAGTACTAAACATGAAAGTTTTATCAGCGTTCGAAACCTGTTATTTCTGTTTCTGTTTATTCCACCGACTGAATTCCAGTTTCCTCAAATAGATTCTTCAACACAGCTGACGCGGTGGTATTCATCCGGGCGCAGCTGACAGCGGACTGACTGCGACTGTGACTTGGTCGGGATTAAATGTGAACCGGTTGAGTAGCGACGATGACTTGTGAATATGAAGCGGGTCGCGTCGCGTCAGGTGCATTCAGAGCACAATGCTCTCGCACGCAATTGGATGCAACGGGCCACTTTTGTTGCTATGCTAGAATGAAAAGCTAAATGAGACACGGGTTTTGACACGCACACACACGGATGTGTCGGAATGTACGCGGACCAATCGACCATGAATTTTAAATGATAAATTCCTCATGTCACCCAACGCTCCTATTCTACTCGCATTTAGCTAGAATTAGCTGGCAAGTTTTTTCGAGTTTAATTCGATTATTTGGATTTAATTTCGAATTTAATTTTCGGTTTTTCGAAAAACCTCAAGAATGATTACGATGAAAATAAATTGGAACAGATAGGCTAATGGTATCATACATAATTTGATGTAGACGGTTTCCCCTAGCAACTTTGACGTTTGGTGCCATAAAAATCATGAATGATTATCCTCAGTCGAACCCATCATTTAGTTAATTTCGTAGATCGTTAATTCGTTTCGTTTATTCCGATAAGGACGCGATTGGGGTTGGGTCCATTAATTTTTTTGCTGTTTTCCTTCGGAGATAACGTCTGAGTCGATTTGCTTTAAAAATTTCAAATGCAGTTCGCGGACAACCTATTATAATAGAACGGGTGGACAATCCCCTCTAACCACTCAAGGGTCAGTCCGGGTACGAGTCTGACCAATCACAGGATGATCTCTGCTCAAACATATTTCACCGCGCTCAATCGCGATTTCCTCTTACGAACAAAAGGACGAGTTGCCAGGCCACACGATCTCTCGGTGTGAAATATGGCGAATACCCAGGGTGATTAGAGAGGCGGTTGGTTTATTACATAACAGATTTGGATCTGCGTGGCACGTGACGGCCGGCAAGTTGCAATTTGTCCACGGACAGATCTGGTTTGAAAATAAATTGCTTGGAATCCCCCCCCCCCCCCGCCCAGAAACAATACTTCGTAGCACCCGCCTATATTCCAATCCTCATCAGCCGTTTCATATCTTTTAATTGCAAGTAACCAAGTTGAGAATTGAAAGGCAAAAGGCCTGAAGAGATATGAATAACTATCTTCAAAAAACGCCGCCCGTTTCGAAACTCCCGCTGCCCGAGCGATACAGTTAGGTACCTCTCAGTGCTGCCACCTAGCAAGTTGTTATGACAACACTCAATAGCGTCAAAATGGCGGCCGACCAGAGTAGTAAGCAAAAGGTTGAAAGCCTGTTTTGGTCGATGGCGAGTGACGTCACTAGTACAAATTCCGAGCGGTTCGAATCCCACAATACGCCAAAATCACTACGGCCGCTCTGAGCGCACATCGCATTTCAACGTTGCCGTTCAATAATTGTAAAATAACTAATAATAGTTTAAGTTTTATAAGGGTTAGAAGTACATTGTATTTACTGCTAGTGTATGTATATATCATGTACGGTTGCGAGAAATCCCTGCCCTGGTTAAACAGTAAGTCCACTAAATCTTTAAATTTTAAGTTGTTTAATGAAACTATTATTGTTTTAAATTGTTAAAACTGCAAACTATGGTTGTCGAAGATGCACCTTCTTCACATCCTTTGAAATCCTGGATAGCATCGCTATCGGCAAAGACCTTCAGGTCTGTCTTCAACGGCACATCGCTTTGGAACAAGCGACTACTGTGTTATCAAATCTGAACTAGGTAAAAAAATGTTCCCCAAAAATAAAGACAAGTAAACGGATTAATTTGAGGTTTGAATGTTTTTGTTTATTTGTTGGTTCAAATCGAACCCTCGTCATCCTGATCTCCATAAATCTAAGAAAAGTATTCGCACACTTAAAACAATAAAATACGAGCAATAAGCAATAACATCAGACTGGAGTAAGTAACTTTACTTAATTCACAGATACAATCCTACACAAAACAATAGCTATTCAGTGGCGGATCCACCCCTCTATTTTTACCGATGTAGCCGCAAATCTATGCGTTACTGAGTAAAAACCGAATGAAATCTTTCTATTAAGTAATGCTCAGAATGCACCTGCTTGCATCTATTTTTCCAAAAAATTTTTAGGGAGGGTCTTCGCGTTATCGGTGCTTGCTCTGGAATGGCTTACAGCCATCTGTTGTTGCTTTCATTTGCCCCCCCCCTTCAAAATGCTGGATCCGCCCCTGAGTGCAGACAAAATGATCGACAAAGACATACAGAACTCTAAAACAACAGTTAACAATTTAAGCAACGATAGACAAAACAGATAGCTGATTACTTTACAAACCTGTTGTCAGAACCTTAATTATTTTTACATGTACATACAGAGGACTGTTAACAATTCAACCAATGAAATTGCGATAGAGATACAGAACATACAGCTTTAACAGTAAACAATGCAACCAATGAATTGCGATTAACTAAGACCTACGAGCAATTATCAAGTTTGATAATTGCTCGTAGCTAAGACATACAGGACAAACAGGACTAACTTAATTGCGATAGACATACAGGACATACAGGATTAACAGTAGACAATTCAACCAACGAATTGCGATTAACTAAGACATACAGGACTAAACCACAGGACATACAGGACTAACAGTAGACAATTCAACAACCAATGAATTGCGATTAACTAAGACATACAGGACATACAGGACTAACTTAATTGCGATAGACATACAGGACTAACAGTAAACAATGCAACCAATGAATTGCGATTAAGTAAGACATACAGGACATACAGGACTAACAGTAGACAATTCAACAACCAATGAATTGCGATTAACTAAGACATACAGGACATACAGGACTAACTTAATTGCGATAGACATACAGGACTAACAGTAAACAATGCAACCAATGAATTGCGATCGCGATCACAAAGACATACAGGACAAAACCACAGGACATACAGGACTAACAGTAGACAATTCAACCAATGAATTGCGATTAACTAAGACATACAGGACTAAACCACAGGACATACAGGACTAACTTAATTGCGATAGACATACAGAATATACAGGACTAACAGTAAACAATGCAACCAATGAATTGCGATTAACTAAGACATACAGGACATACAGGACTAACAGTAGACAATGCAATCAATGAATTGCGATTAACTAAGACATACAGGACATACAGGACTAACAGCAGACAATTCAACCAATGAATTGCGATTAACTAAGACATACAGGACATACAGGACTAACTTAATTGCGATAGACATACAGGATTAACAGTAAACAATGCAACCAATGAATTGCGATTGCGATCACAAAGACATACAGGACAAACAGGAATAAACCACAGTAAATTGCGATAAAAAAGACATACAGGACTAACTGCAGTAAATATATAGGGCCTTAGGAATGCAAAATACATTCATTTTGTCGAATTTAAACATTCCACAACTTATTTCATTATGTCATTTCCAGTTTTCAAAGGGAATTTTCTTAACTTCAGATGCCTCGAGGACATAAACATATAGAAAGATCTGTCCCAAAAAAATGTCAAGTGTCTTTCATAGTGCAATGGGCCCTGGTTTCCACGTTTATATATCACATATAAAATTCTACAGAAACAATCAATGAATAAGTGAAAATTTACGAATAACAAACAAGACATTCAAGCAGTTGAGTAAGTTAAAATGGGACCAATCTATATATATTATATATGGATTATACAAGGACAGCCTTGAACCGAGGTTGATGTGTCCATACACTCTCTGAACATGCATGTATGTATACTGCTGCCAATTGATGATAAGTCAAGGATGTTGAAGTTCTAGACATGGTCAGAATCATCCAGAGACATCGGCACGCATCACAATAACTGATGATTTTGCAGTAACCTGTAACATAAAAAATCAAGCGGTAATCTATTCACAAAATATATTTTCCTGAAAGAAAAAACCTGAAATAGAGCACTATAAACACCAGTGCATATACATCGCTTCTTAACCTTATATGTAATCGAGTAAATATATAGGTGACTAAGTGACGGCTTCTACGTTCACCATGGGAAATGAAAATATTTCTAACGTCAGGGATTCATTCGAAACCCGATCAATAATATTCAATACAAACTATTTAGGAAATCGGGTCACAATGAAAACAAAACCACCTGATATGTTCAGGAGGAGCCTCATTGATTGGAGCACATTTCCAATGATACCATCTATGGCAATTATCACATTCAATTGAGAATGTGGACTTTTTCTTAGGATTAGCATTGCAGTTTTTGTGGCAGACAGGGCAGGTTTCAGCAACTAACTGAGGAGGGGTTTTTTCAACTTTTGATGGCAAAAGATTATCTAGTTTCAATTTTGCTAGGTTTTGGAGGCCTGCATTTCCAGGTTGATCTATAAGAATTTCTAATTCTTTTTCAGTATTGGAATTATTGATTTCTGTAATAGGAGAACTGTTGAGATAATCATCTCTATTATTATAATCGATTACAATAGATTTTTTCTTATGATGATTATGTTCAATACGAATGTGCTTTTGAAGGAATGTTTCACTTGCATATGAATTAATAACCCCATCTGCCCAACAAATAGCACATGAGATAGGTTTCAAAGATGAATGAGAAGTGGATATGTGCCTATCTAGTTCCCTGCGACATGAACAAAGATATGGAGGATTTATTTTGTCTTTAATACAAAAGGAACAGACAATACTTTTTTCAAATAAAACAGACTTCGAGTCATTTTTAACAACTGGTTATGACTTAATATCTTTTGGTTTGGTATCTTTTGATTTTTTCGGTAAGGATGATTTATTCTGACTTAAAATATCTGCTGAAAATTCGATATCATTGCCAGGATCTGGATCAGTGGAGTCTATGGTTTCAATTTCTGATATTTTAGCTTTTTTAACCTAGTTTCATAGCAGCATTTTCAACCATAGCAGAAAAGGATACACCTCTGTTAGCAGGTCTAATTATCTTTCGCCCTCCGTGTCTTGCATTCTCAGCATCTTTAGGCATTGTAACCTTAGGGCAGTAAGGGTCTATCACTTCAAGTTCAGGAAGGTTTATGGCAACCTGATTGTCCTTGATTGGACCCTCAGCACGCCTATGAGCCATATTGTGAGGTTGTCGTTTGGCAGGTCGTCCGCTTATTAACTTAATTCCACAGTGGCTTTCATTATGTAAAATACTTAGAATGTGCCCTTTCCGAGCAGCATTGATATCATTCGAGCTAGCAATGTGGGAATGATCTTTTAACTTATCAATGAGGGTAGATGAAACAGAACTATTTTGTCGAGTAAAATTGTAAGTTGGCAGAGGCTCCACAATGTGGAATTTATATGCATCAATTAAAGCCTTCGTTGTGGTTATATTGTTTTTTTGGGCAAAACAGGCAAAAAGATGTTTGCAAAAATATGGTTGTCCAATCATTATAAAAGCTTCACAAGTACATATACCTAGTTTCAAATTGATTAAATGGCAATTACCATCTACGTATGAAAGACAATTTTCAGGAACGATTGTAATAACGTAATTGAATAAGATACGACTGGATATTGAATCTAAATTTCCTATGTACCTTCGGCATTTTTTTGAAATGTCATATGAATGTTCCTCGGATATTGATACTTTATCGGGGAATCTTTCTTCTAAAACATCAAGCTGATTGAATGTATATTGAGTATCACCATTGAAAAATTCTACGTACATTTCATCTTCATCTTTCAATAGCAGTAGTTCCATTATCCTGTTATTTATGAACTGATTTCCCTTACGGCTGGGGTGTAACAAGTCAGTCCTAGATCACAAAATTTAGAAAAAAACAAGTTAGTTTAAATCGCGAAAAAATGCACATAACCTACTGGGCTTATTAAGATTAAACGATTACTTACGGTGAAAGGAGATCTCTTGAGAAGTGAAAATCAACGAACTTTACACCAAGTGTAAAGCATTCGCGGTGCAGCATTTCATTGTAATGAAATATTTTTGTGTCAGCATCGAAACTTTAAAAAAGAAAGAAATTTAAAAATCATTACATCGATCATAAATATAGTACTTCAAGAAAAATCTATTCTTGATACTTACTCATCACATCGAGGAAAAAGAGCTGGTACAATGATGGTCCCAGTACATTTATAGAGCAACAATCGAATTAATTCAACGTGTCTTCGCAGAACAATCTCAAGCGGGACATCACGCGTCATATTATTTGTTCCAACATGGACGATTAGTTGTTCCACATTCAGCATCTTCACCTTTTTCAATTCTGTAATATACAACTAATCAGTAACCCAATGAAAATGAACAATATAAATCAGTACTGAACCGAGAAATTACCTTCCATCAATGTTTCAATGGTTCCTCCGGGGCACACGATCCTTGTCCATTCAAATAAGCCTACACCATCTAGCCCAGCATACTTTAAAATGCTGTCTGCTACGAGACCAATACGCTACAAAAAAGATTATTTGTCAGTCTCAGGCCAATATCACAGGGAGGTGTGAGAGAGCACACTGGTTACTGTAAGACCCTACTACATGCAAAAGAAGTGACACATATATGTATATCAATGTGATAGAATTGATTGAAAAAATTGTGCATAATAGTAGCTAGTGCCCAAAAATAGAACACAGTGTTATTGAAGTGAAAATTTCTAAAATCCTCTGAAGCGGTGCTTATTTGGTAGCTACATGGGTATTCTAATTGAATAAGCATAAAGATAAGCGTGCACACACAGTAGCCTATGCATAAACAAGGGCCAGTTTCACCTTCACCTAAAAGTCCTGCAGTGTGAAGACTAACTTGTTCACCTAAACCACCTCTACCAGGCTGTGGAAGGCCTAACATCAGGCACTAAATTAAAAGATTCCTCTAAATCAAATTATCTATAAACATCCTCTTAATTGCAGGCAGACTGATTCAGGGAGGGGTGCAGCCCAAAATAGGGCATACATATCAGTATCATATATAATTAAAAATCAAAAGGGCACCAGATCATCAGAAAACATAATACCTATATTTTGGAAGTAGGCCTACAGAGAACATGTTTTGGAATATAAGCTTTTTAAAAATACTTGTTGATATTTTTAATTTTTCCTTTAAATTTCATTGCGACTTAAAAGTTTTAAGGGGTGTACACCCCTGTATACTCTCCTGATCTGCCCCTGAATTGCCACTTAACAAAATTTCTCAGCTTAATTGTTGGCTAACTAGCTCAGTGAAACTGGGACCAGACCTAATGCATACACCCTCAGTGGCCAGGGCCAGGATTAAACAGTTAGGCTACGTATATAAATAAAGGAATGAAAAGTACTTATCCTGAAATTGGTTAGGCTATCTATCTGCAACAAGAAATACATTTTCATTGACTCTGAATACAGGGAACTACCATTCTTCTGTTTCGATGCCTTAAAATTTATTGTTTATTTTTTGTTGCTGGATTTGGAATGGTTGTTGGAATATTTAAGGCCTAGTAGGTGGTGACTGTGTACGGGCAACATAGGCCTATACCCAGTGGCATGGCAATGGCATGCCACTGGGTACCCACTACTGCACTATAGTATACTGCCTACGGCTACTGCGACTGGTGGTTCGGTTGGCAGAAATTACTTGTTAACATGGGGGGGGGGGGAGGGGGGAAGTAAGCGTGGATGAAGACAAATTAATTTAGCCGAGTAAGTAGCAAGTAAAGTAGTGGCAGTACAGTAGGCCTAGCGACAATGTGAGTGTGGTGGTAACGTGGCCGTGGTGGCAATAACAAGACTCCAAAACTGGCAAAAGCCAAAATTAAAAAGCCCTGCCGCCGCGCGGTCGCGACGCCTCGCCTGCACCACCGTGCACGATGCTCGCGGCGTTCACCAGTGTTACCCAGTGAGTTTTTTATAATCTTGCAATCTACCTCTTTTTTCAAACCAATATACCCACCAACTGGTCCGGAGACAAGCTTAACACGTTCGGAAAACATGATTCACAATCTTTTAATCAACAGCCAGCAAGAATACACTTGACAGCAAATTCAAATTCAGCGGTTAACCGTCAAAAGTGAGTTGTTTAGCTGTGGGAGTAACAAAAAGGCGATCTTGATGACGTCACTAGCCATCGACCAAAACAGGCTTTCAACCTTTTGCGAGTAGTAATGCAAAAATTGACGGTGTGTAGGCTATTTTTTTTATTAAATCTATCATCCAACACCATTACTTTCACATTATCATTCAGATATATCAAGTATTTTAATACAGTGACTACACCCCAGAGACCCAGTGAGTGACTGACTGATGCCAAAAAGGGGCAGATATGGGCTATTAATTAGTATTATCAGTTGCTTTTTTTTGACTGATTGATTTTTACTGACTGACTGATTGATTGATGTCGACTTGTCGTGATGCTATGATGATTGACTGTTCAATTCAAGTTTTCCTTTTTTCTACATTTGATTACTAATACTACAATAAGTAACAATACTAACCCTCCTAAACTAGGCCTAACACTAAACCTAGTTATAATAGCGTTATCAATATTTTTCTCATCGGTTGTAAAATAACGGTCATTAAGAAGGCTAAAAAAGAATTGGCCTTACTTAAAAGTTAGCATCCATAAAATATCTCTGACCACTTTCTATGATTTTTTATGAAGAAACTAAAAGAAAGAAGTGAATCACTTTTATTTCACAAACTAAATGTAGCCTTATGTTTCCTCCTCATTCATCAGGAGGTGATGAGTAAGTAAAGTTGTACATGGAATGAATTTTACATCATTGATATGCATGCAAGCATTCATATTGCATGGTCCGGACCTCGATTGTACTCAGATGTACAAGGTGTAGTGCGTTTGTCATTTTGCTTTCTATATGCTGATAAGCAAACCAATTATCTAAATCATCTATGACCTGTGGAGAATGAATGTTATTCTTTAAAGAATGGTTAGGAGTGCGCAGAAACTTTACACTTGTTGCATGGTTTGAAGCTGCACAGTGATACAAAAGATATTACATTCATTTATTTAAATCACCACTTCTTATTTGCTCAGTTAAAAGAAATTCCAATAAGTTTCAATAGATTTTGATGATCGAATCTGGTCTGTGATGGGCAGTCAAATTGAATTATAAATGCATGCAAAAATAAGGATTAATCAACTTTAGTTTTATTTGCATTTGTATTGTTTCTGTATTCTAGGATTTTGTTCTTCCGCCAATTAATACACATTGATAGAATGCCTCGTCCCGGGGGGTGGGGGCGACGGGCGGCTGGTCGAATAGAGCGTGATCAGACAGCAGACGATGAACTCTTGAAATCACTCGGTGAACAAATCGATGTCGAGTTTAAAGACTATGCTCAATGGGAACGAACCACCCCTAGTAATCTACAAACTACGGCAACAATTGGTAAACGACCGAAAGAAAGGCCAAAATCTGGTGAGTCATTGTCTTGAAAAATTGAGTGAGATCACTTTTTGATGATTTGGTGTTTCCTTAGTCTTGGGTCTGTTTCAGAGGTGACTAGTTCAACTGGTCTGGTTGCTGGGCAGAAAGGTCGCAAATCATCATCTTGCCATGCGAAAATTACTGCTGATTCAAAAGAAGAAAAGAAAGTTGATCCAGCCAAAGCTGAACGCATCAAGATATTGCAGGTGAAGAGACATTATCTCAGGAATTAGAACTTCAGATGCATAAGCGTTCTAATATTCCAAGGGTAACAAATCATTGAATTGAATCTTTTTTCTAGTTACGGATTAAAGCACGCCGGCAAACACTAAATGACTATAAGAAACGACTTGAAGAACTGTATCCTTTATTCTCATAAGTAATGATTTTGCAAATAATGAAATGTTAATCATCCTTGACATATTGATCTTGAAGATCGACTTCTAATGATCAGTTAAAGGAAGATATTGAAAACGAAGAGGGATCTGCTCATGAAAATGTGAAAGCATTTCTTCGAAAATACGAGCGTTTTCGAGTAAGAAGAATCCAAAAAGCCCTAATGGGTGAATTATCTTAAAGATGATAATTGTATATTCACGATAATTTTTGCTACTTGTTTCAGGGTGGAATAGTGACGTTAAATCAAAAATTCCACGACAGTCTTTTATCAACTATGAATGATTTTGAGCAGACTAGGGAAAAGATATCTACAGAACTCGATGGTAAGAAAGGATGCAAAATAAACAGTCTTGCTATTGAAAAGCTTTTGTGTAATTGGTGGTCTTGGGACATCAAGCAAAAGTATTTAAGGATCTAAAGCCCCAGTGATTAAATTATATAAATAGCAATGAGTTTATTGTTTAGTGATTCAGAATCAACAGTCAAAGATTAACAAGAAGCTGAGGATGACACAGAAAGAACTTTATACTCTACACAACTATAAGGTAGAGTCTTCAGGTTTGAAACATCACCTTTTTCTTGAAACAATATTTCGTAAATAGTGCAGTTATTTTGCTACAGGATAAAGAGTACCCGGTGAAAGCTTTACAGATAAACGATCTACAGAAGCAAATCCAACATTTGAAAATAGCAAATGAGGATGAGCTGGATGAATTGGAACATCTGACGAGTACAATGATCACAAAAATCAAGAAAGAGCAATTTAAAGTGGAGAATGATTTTACTGCACAACTTACTGAGGAATCTATAGAGCGTATGCATCCGACTTTGAAAGACATGGCTCTACAAAATCTGGTCATGATCAAGGTTTGTATCGAAAGATATTTTTCCTTAGGAAATTGATGTCTTAAGGTTGATCAAACTTGATATTTATTGGTTTCAAGGCATTGGATTGTTCCATGGATCTGTTTTTTTCTCTAGGAGAAAGAATTTCATAATTCCGAGATTAAAGATCTCACTGATGAGATTGCGTGTTTAGAAGAGAAACTGAATAATCTGAGGAGTCAGAAATCTAGTACGCGTGAAGAGATATTTCCTGAACTATTTCCCAATAGACCAAAGTAAGTTATTGAAAAAATTCCAAATCTGAATATTTTGCATTATGAGCTATTATTGTAGGAAAGTACCCTAAATGCAAGTGCTTGCCAGCCTTCATAAGCCCCAGTCCTGATATCCACGGTTCATCAAAAAATATAATTCTGCTGCTTTTGAGTGAAATGATTATTCTGCATTTTATAGGTGCACACCAGATATGGACATAGTTTTAGACATTCCTGTTCAACAGTGGCTTCCAATCTGATGCTGGAAATACAGATTCGCATGAGACATGTTCTGATATTGGGAATGTTGATTTGAAGCTGCTTGTATTTTTCGACTGTGATTAAAGATTATTTGTGAATGTAAACATTTAGTTGATAATAATGATATGTTGTTGTACATTTCTGTAAAATATTGTACTCATTTGTAAAAAAGTAGCTTAATATAATGTTATTAATAAATCAAAATTTTTAATAACAATCACTTTAGTTTTGATATCTTTTGTCGTGTTCCATTCAATTTTTATTGGTAAAAAGTAATTGGGACTTCGCGGATTCGAACCTAAACCTACGTACATGATAGAGTTTACGATTACGATTTATTTACACTCCAACCATTTCCATGGTATATGGAGGAAAACTATTACACATGTATATACAAATATTTACAAAACAACACTAAAGTGATTAAAATTTAGAGAATGAAAACGTAACGAAATATATATATACATCAACTATTTACAATACTATATATACTATTATATACATCAACTATTTACAATACTATATATACTATTGGAGGGATCTATATACATCTAAGCCGGTCTTAATGAATTTAGCTAAGGTGACCGTTGGGTTTTTCAGAATATCAAGGGTATTAAAGGTATTCAAATTCAAAAAGTTTTTGCGTTGTTCGTTAAGTAAGGTACAGTCAAACAGAAAATGGGATTCGTCACCTAAAGTATTACAAGTGGGGCATATTCTATCGGCTGTGTCTAAATGAAGGTTTGAAAATTTGTTCACAGGTAAAATATAGGACCCGACCCTAAATTCAAATAAACTAGTTCCTAAGTCATCACCAAGTTCTATTATATACTTCTCTAACCTAATATCATTTTTATATTGCCTAAAGTTAGTGTATATCGGATTAGTATTTATGGCAGATACAGTTTCTTGAAGGTGCTGGTCACGGAGTATCTGTTTTATTCGTTTTGAAAAAGATTTACTGTGTTAGTCATGAATTGCTGCGTCCAAATGCAGGACAAACCACAGTCATCAAACGTTTTCTTTATATATGGTAACCAAGGGCTCTTAAATTTATCCCTTAAAAATAAATTGAAAGATATTTTATAGAGTATTGAATTAAGTTTGGTTTGCTTTCCAGATACTGTTTTCACCCAAAAGTTAATCATCCTGCGTCTAACATCTATATTCAAAGGGTAACGTCCTAGCTCTGATAAAACTTGTAATTTGATCCAGGAGGTGGCGCCATCAGACGGGTAGTCGGTTAATCACGATTGTGTTTCTAGAGGATATAGCGTATTTCGGAATTTTATCCTGATCTTTCGTGGTTTTACGTCGAATTTACGTAAGTTTGAGGTTTATATAAAGTAATATACGTTGATATACCTATTCTGAATAATAGCCACCAATTCTTATTTTAATTGGAATCAGTGAAAGTTATATTAACGGGACACTTTCGTTGTCTCTACAGCTACCAACCAGGTCAGTTGGCGTTGCCGGTTCTTGACTTCCTACTCAATTTTCCTCGTCTTCTCTCTTAAGTCTGACATTTACCCGGACGTTAACTGTTGGCTTATGCTTTAGTATGTATTGTTTTGACTTAAAGAACGGCTAGGGGAACAAGTGGAAATAGAGGATTAAAGACATGCTCTTAATCTATATTCATATGAATATACTCTAATATGGTCTTGATTTGAGTGTTTACTACTGTTTAGCGCTGTAGAATTTATGATTTCTTTGGGTCGCTTCTCTGCTTTGTCTCATTATGGTAGGAAATGATCCTTGATTTTTGTGAAAATTGGTTGGTGATTCGATGTAATTGATGCTGATCTCCATGGAGGCTGATGCGTGGTATTCATTAATTATTGTTGTAGTGCAGAGTAGGCCTAAATAGATATTACACACAGCACCAGCAGGACCGCAGGGGCCGGCTGTCATATGACATTTCAGTACAGTTGTACTCGTTCATCCGGCAGATCTCTATATCCTTTTCTCTATCAGATATAGAAGCAAGCACTCATAGAGCCTATAGAGCTGATTCATAGAGCCTTATGTAGAGCTGAATGGATAAATCATCATCTCGGTATTTGTCAATTTTTGGCTATCTGTTATATTGTGTAGGATACAATAATCTTTGGGTAGGTCCAATTGTAGGCTATCATCAATCGGCTATAATGAACTATTCAATGCATTAGTTATTACAGATAGGTCTTGAAACCTTTATTAGAGGAAAGATATCTAACTGGAAACTAGATAATATCCAACTCTTTAAGGCTGGGCCTATGGCCTTAGGCCTACTGATATACGGTACCTTATTCATCTAAGACTAGCCTACAGCCTATATTAGTTATAGTTAGGCCTAGTAATGAGCTTGTATCCTTTCATATTTGATTGCCTGCTTTCTAAGGCCTATCTTATGAATAAGGCCTACCCTATGAACCTTTTATGATTTCTTCATTGAAGTGATTTTCAAAAAGCCCTACATCTAAAAAAATAATATCCCCAGATAGAATTTGTCTTTGATCCAGTTCACATAGGGTCTACTTTTATTTTCAAGAGTA
Organism: Tubulanus polymorphus; assembly: GCF_964204645.1. NCBI lineage: Eukaryota > Metazoa > Nemertea > Palaeonemertea > Tubulaniformes > Tubulanidae > Tubulanus > Tubulanus polymorphus. Next base: position 6,463,836 of record NC_134027.1, on the reverse strand, counting down.
TTTTCAGGCAATAACATTCCACTCGTTAGTCTCAAGGTTTCCAATCTTAAAAACAAACTTCAAAATTCTGAATGAAATAGGAGCTACGGTATGCGGCCTACGCTACAATGAATCAGATATTTTGTGACCAACATTGCATGAATTACAGTATGGCTTTTCTACTTATTACTATAGGTCCCTAATAAAAAATGTTTTAGGGAGTGTTAATACTCAAAGCTCACAATCCATTTTAATCCGTATTTTTCAAAATATTTGGATAAATCGTTGCACCTGCTGTTAAGGCCTAAAGGTCAGCTAGAAGGATTGAATGTAGTGGGTCTATATCACCATTCAACAAATCTTGAAACTATTTCAAACCAAATTTTAAAAAATGATGAGAACCCAACAAACATGAAGATACTTTCAGGGCATGTTTCGTTTGTTTTACGATTTTAATAGATAGCATCCGGAACAATGAACACTACTGGCTTTGTACCTCTATGTACTCTTGCTTTTTCGCTATACTTTTACTTAGAAATCACAACCTTTGATACTAATATTAGTACTTTTACAGCGGTAATCATGTGTCTACGGTATTTCATTTACCGAAAACCCTTTTCTAATAACAATCCTTTTCACTGGTTATTTCGATATGACGGAAAAATGAAAGCGTATAATAAAATGATTTCCCGAATTGTGTAACTGAGATTTCACAAATGACACTAAAGTATTATAAGGTATTGGAAACATGAGTGCAAAGTTTGATATTGAGCAAGATTCGAGTTTTCCTTTCATAATCAATTGTGATTGATATTTAGTATGACGGTGACAATTGTGTACAGACCAATGTAGTATTTCAGCAGGCCTACTGCCTATCTAGAAGAAATACCTTATTATTCAGGACTTGTTCACTACAGACAGGAGGTCAATGAACAGGGAAGGTACCTTTTTCTATCAGGTTTCGGCACTTTTTTCCTAACGCTAAATGAGATATGAAACGCTGTTTGCTCTGTTTAGACACTCGTTATATTCATTGCTAAGTCTGGCGGTACATTTGCTCCAGGGACACTGATTTACTAATTGGTTGCTCGCGTTTCACATTCTATCCCTGTTTGATAGGTTCGATAATTCGAGGAACTTCGTTAAATGTCGAACTCGGCCGAGACTGAGATGAGTTTTTATCCGTTCGTTCGTCTGTTAGTGAGGGTTGTTAAGAGATCGTAGTCGAGAACCATCTTCTCCGTGATTTAAAAAATTAGTTTATGGCGATACCTGTTGATGGTAACCATGACGACTTTGCAATAATATAAAAGATTGATGATCATCCTGTTTTCGTGTTATATTTGCAGAAGATATTCGACTTTCAACTTGAAATTCTTCAAACGCTTGCAGACGACGAGACGAAATGAAGAATAATTTCGAAGCGTTCCACCGATCGTCCTGACAGATATAGAAATGGGTGCCGTAAACAGCTGCTGCATACCGAAAAACGGTCCGGACCCGTGTTTTAAGGAAAACCATGCGACGCCGAAACGACTGACGAAGCACAGACGCAATCCGAGTGCGACATGGAATCTCGTCGAGGTACCAAACAGCGATTCAGTCTCGATTCCCGAACAGTTGAACATCAATACGGCGTCCGAGGAAGAACTGATGACTCTACCCGGAGTGAATCGCGCGATCGCGCAGGCTATCGTCGCGTACCGTCGCCAAATAGACGGCTTCAAAAAAATCGAAGACATCGCGCTCGTGTCGGGCATCGGTGCCGCCAAAATGACGTTGATCAGTTCGGAAATTTGCGTAAATCGACGGCCGAATTCGCAACGCGTTACGCCTAACAATAGCAATACGGACCTGGTCGGTATGCGAAATGGCATAAAGCGTAAAATAGCGATTAATGGCTCGAATGTTTTTCAGTTGATGAAAATCAAAGGTATCAATCAGCAACTCGCCGAAAATATCACCGCGTACAGAGACAAAAAAGGCAACTTTAAGAACATCGATGATCTAGTCAAAGTGAAGGGATTCAATCCTTCGATTTTAAGTGCAATTCGACACCAAGTGACTTTAAACGCGGAACCGAGTTCAGCGTCGAACAATAACACGAATGGCTTCTTACCGCAAACTGACTCGGTGAAACGACTCAGCGATTGCAACGGCAACAATAATAACCGTTACAGTTCGGTTTCGACGGGCGCGGAATTGATACGAAAACAACTCACCGATTCTCAGTTGGACATACTCGCGCACTTTCGACCGTTGTTCGAAAAACATGAACGCCCGGACGTGACGCCGTTCGATTTCAAACGCAAGAACCACCCGGCGTTCCGCGTCGCGAGCTGGAACCTGAAACGTTGCGGCTGCGAGAAAGCTGATAATCCCGGAGTTCTCGAGGTGGTTTGCCGGACGATACTTGAGAATGGGTAAGATTTATTCAGTTTCTACGCATTTCATCGACTTGTGCAAAATTGTGAAAAATGATGCAACATCATATTTTGCGAGTTGGCCAGGGTGGTTACTGACCAGGAAAATCTAGAAAAAATCAGGGAGAATTTGGGTAATCCTGTTTATTGACCATGAGTTTCTTTTTCAATACATGATACGATGAGAAATGATTAAATTGTAACATTTTAAACCCGAGAGATTTCTCTGATTCACCCAGGGAATTTTGTGTCATCACGTGAAAAAATCATGTAAAACTCTGAGGATTTGTGAAGTGGCCGAAAGTGGCCACCCTCGCCCTGTTTGCTTGAAATTTGATTTGAAAAATTGAAAGCTTTGAAGACGTTATTGAAATTGAGTCGTCTGTACTGTATCATTGCTACAATTAAATCAATCAGTAGGATATAGTTTAGGGCCTGGTGATATATTGCAATTTCTCATCAGGAAGTCTCAGATAGAGGAGTACTGAAATACTGGCAATACTCGCAAAGATGCAATGTACAAGTTGATATAAATATGTAAACACAGGTCGAAAATAGACTTGCACGGTTGAAATAGATTTATAATATTACGCAAGCACCTTCTCCAGTTAGTTAGAACTTGGCCGATCCATTATTTATAGAGCTATTTTTATTCGATAGTGTGTTGTGAACATAAAAGCATGCTCATTCTATTGTTGCCTTTCATGAAAGATGAAGCCTAGAATTTTAAGTCTGGACCTAGATGATCCAGTGAGCTCCTTGAAATATTCACGATCAAACCAACTCCTAGCAGAGTTCATTGCTCACTGGACCTATTTACCGGTTTGTTGAATGAACTGGTACCGAAGTAAATGTGAATCGAATGTAGGAAATTCATTCGGACTCAGATTATCGGAAATCGATTCAATTTACTGTTGATCGATGGTTGTGTAAACGTAAAGCTTAATAGCATTTATAAATTTCAAATTCAAACTTCATCGGACGGACGTTAGTGTTTGTTTCTTATACTTCACTGAATAATGAATTACATATGTGTAGTAGATAGCCCTCGAAACTGGAATCTTGAAAGTTTGATCAATTTCATAAGAAATACTATTGAGGTATGATATGGCGAACAGATTTTTTTTACCCAAAAACATAGATATCAAAATAGTTATAATCGAGACTCCCAACCAAGACAATAGACACTTAGTCAATGATCAAACTAGTTTGGTTTTAAATAGGCCTATATAAATAGATACTGAACTATATGAAGTAATGTAGTTTGGGTAAACAACCTAAACGAACCAAAAACCTGCTATGCACAGGGTCTGTTGTGGCAGATGTGGCAAATTTTAATCGGCATAAAATTATGATCAATCATGACTACTGTTACGTAGAGTCTGGTTTTAAGTAAATATTGTTTTGATTTCTATCGGAACAAAAAGCTTTAGCGCAGTTTACATTTTCGAGAGAGCTTGTAAAATAGCTCTCTGGTCGAGAGCTCTTGTGACAGAGGTTTTCAGCACGCTGCAGAAATGCTGAAATCCGCTCACAACAGTCCATTAAAAACCCATTATTATGGTATTCTAAGAGGAAAGTTCCAAAAATAGTCACTAATGTACAATCTATTACTTTCAGATTCAGTATAATTGCATTTCAAGAATTAGCTGATAAAGAATGTTTACAAAAGGTAAGAACTTGTAAAATATGGACAAATATATCGTCCGAAATACTTTGAAGGTTACAACTGTTCATTAATCAGGCCATATTTATGGTACGATCAGTCAGCGGTCATTTATAATCTAAACCTTGACCTTTCGTTTGAACAGTATTTGCTTTGAAATCTATCAATTTCGAGTTCCCCTTAAAGTGTCTCATAGATCAGACAAAGAATGTAATCTGCACAGCAAAGACATCTACTTTATTTCAGATTTTCAATGTCCTTGGTCACTCAGCGATATATTGATACCCAATAAATTGGTAGACTATTTTCCCAAACTGTTTTATAAACAGCTTCATTTTGCCGGTTGAATCTTAAGTTGTCTGATCAGCTTTGAGCAAAAGCCAGCCTTTATTTTTAAGGATGAATACAGAAAGCTTGCTTGTTTGCGTTATCCATATGAAATTTCTGTTTTTAGTTTACATAACTTCTAAGATAATCCATACATTACTCAGACAGAGAATTTATCCGTCTCTTTCATAACCACTGAATTTTTTTCACAAACAAATATGATTTTGAACAAATTGTGGTCGTTTATTATTGAGTAGTCCCTATTCGAAACTATGCCTTCTAGGTATTTTTTCCCGTAGCTGTTAGATTTTTTTCTACGTTTTAGTAACCCTTTGTGCTGACATATTTAATATGTATTTTTGTAATAAATCCATAGACACACATAAATATTGTTTATGCGCAGTTCTTTCGTACATGTGTACTAGACAGAACTGTGTCACTACAGAGTCAATTAAAAAAGTCTACAATATAACCTGCGAAATTATGCTGCCATCACAGATGGAAATTTGAATCACCTTCTTTTATCAATAGAGAATGACAATTGATAAGTGAATCCCACATCAGGTTCAGTACCGGGTTTAATTTCAACCATACTTTTGTTTTTTGGCAGTTTTGTGCAGAGTTAAATCAGCCCACTTTGCCGAGTGTCAAAAAGTGGAAAGGCGATCGCGGTCTATGGAAGTGCTGTGTTTCGGAAGCCACTGGTCGTATGTTTCAGGTAATAATGCGTTGCACCCAATAGTTATCTAACAACCAGATATTACACAGCGCTTATCCATTCATTAAATCCAGTTTTGAAATATGAAATCTGTATGAAATGACGTAGGTGGGCATTCACCGCAAAATGTTGAAGTACATGTATAGAAAGTAACTTGTTGATATGTTCAGTCTTACGCCTATGTATTGTATCGTGATTTCAGTGCTGATATCTGCTGCACAGTCTGAAAACATTTTTGTTTTCTTAGTAAACAGATTTATTTTTTGCCAGGACTATGAAGAAACCTCGTTTCGTTTAGAACACCGGAGAACTATTTATCTTGCAGATAATTCTTATTTAACCTGTGTCTGAACCTATTCGTCTAGATAAGCATTACCGTTACTTGTATTTTTACCCAAATAACCTTACAGGTGTCTTGATTACCTAGCATAATTGGTTCAATTTATCTTTGTTTTTTTTTTTTGGCAAAACGATACACCTTTTGCATTTTTTTCTAACTGTATACTTATAATATACAGGATGCATGAAGGCCTTTGTAATTGTTGAGGACTTTTTGTTGCAGGGAAATGAATACAATGGGTTTATTTATGATGTCAATCGAAATGTATCGTTTAAAGGTGCCAACCTGCTTCAGATGGCCAGTGAGAAGAAAGACCGCGCTTTTACGAGACGTCCATTCATAGGCTTCTTCCAGGTGAGTAATAGAAAACCTCTTAAACATTCTTCCGGCCTCAGATCACAGTACGCAGGAGGATCCAGTGTTATTTGCAAATAGTATAGAAAGGGACATGATTTGCCTACAAATGTATTTTTGAAATTCATATATATATTGCTTGTTTTTAGTTTCTGTTATGTGTATGTCATCTGAAGACTGGTATTTACCCCTTCTATCTTATCACGTTAAGCTAGCAAACCTGAATTGATTTACCTAACACTTGTATTGATGATTCAAGTATGTGTCTAATCTAGGGTGATTTGACTTCTACTTTTCTAGCTCCTGGGAAAGGTTAAAGCTTTTTAAAGTTCCAGGTTTCCTCCTTTTTTTATGCTCGTATTACTGAAGGCTGCTGGGAGTTTTCTTTCCGTCTGACCATGAACATTAACTAGATATAAGTCCAAGGTGTGATTAACATATAGCCTGGGCTTTATATTCCTACATGCCGAACTTATGATCCCGGGATTCTTTTAAGTCAGACACAAGATTATTTGATATCAAAATCAGCATGTATGTACAAATTTCTATTTTTGAAGGTTGATAAACTCGACTTTGTACTGGTGAGCGTACATCTGAAAGCGACAGGCCTGGGTAATGAAGATTTAGATGAACTCGAAGAAGAGATTTTACGAATGCCGGCGCTTGTTGAAGCTATTAAATTATCCTGCCCTGGTGAGCATTAATGTATCTCATCAATGATTGAGAATTTCAATATTCACTCAGGAAGCAAATCTATGGGAACTCGATATAACCATTAGTCGAAAATCCGTTTCTATGAGAACTGAAACCTAAGAGATCAGGAAATTCAATTTATAGTCAAGAATGAGATATATTAACCGATGAAAATCTATCATAATGTAGTCTGCCAGTTTTACTTTCATCAGATTCGAGAAAAAATAAATCTGCCTGGGATACGTAGTCAGTTTCGTGTGAGTTTTCTCTCGTTATCTGCGATCTTCTAGTCTAGTCTAAATGAACCGGCCTATGTCTTGGATACCTTCGGCTTTTTCAGTTTTTCACCTCAAAGACTATAGAATATATCTAATCTAATGGAATATAATCTTTAGATTCACCGTAGATCAAAAGACACTTAAAAAGTCAATTGTTCCAGGCGCATTATCAATGACAATCTGCCCTGTGGAGCGTGTAAGAGCTGTTTTTAAAATGATTTTTGCGCTGTTGAAATGCTTTTTATTATTACCGTAATGATGTTTGTTAGTTTGTGAAAGGAAAGTCAGGTGAAGTATTTTTCTTTTGCTTGTATTCACGTGTACCTTTATTTTCTGTAGGTGAAGAAGATGTGTTGATCCTCGGCGACTTCAACTTGAATCCCGACACGACAGATTTCGACATATTCAGGCGACACGATTATATAAACCTCGTACCCGACGGATTCTATACGAATATCAGCAAAAAGAATAAGAAAGGCAATCGCACTTACGATAATATATGGATTAACAAACAAACAGAAAAAGTGTTTACAGGTTAGTGTCTTATATCTAGTCAAACCTTTTCCTTTTCACTTTTTACTTATTGATCAATTGCGGAGACATTTTTAGTTGTTTCTAGATCAACGCCTCTTGAGTACAGGCAGTGATGATCTTATGAAGAAGCTGACTGAATCCAATCTACTTACGCTTGGCAGTTGACTTGCACTTATGTTTATTGTTATTTTAGGGAAGTATGGTGTAGTACGTCAAGGATTGTTCCATCCGTGTATTCCGGATAACTGGTCGTGGGGCGGAGTGGTCAGCGATCATTGTCCCGTGTGGGGCGAATTCTATTGTCACGAAGACTTAGACGTAAATACATTTGGTGATATCGACCTATCAAATATAACATTAGACAGTTTCAAACGGGAGAGCACGTTATGATAGTTTATGATACAAAAGGAAAATATATTGCTTAATCGATTTTTGATACGTATGACTGATTTATTGTAAGCTATGCTCTCTTCAATAACTGAGTAATATAGTACTGTGTATTAGAATGTAGTTTATTTTCACGTTCAAAAGTAGATATTTTAGAGTTTATGCATGTTGAGATTAATTAGCTTTATCAGAGAAACTGTACTGGTCTCGAGCTGCAGTCGCACTAAACCTGTTGAAGAATGGGCTGGAATTTTGTAAACCATGGAATGTAAGCGCCAGTACATCATTTACTGTAGAAATCAGCAAATGATAGTTAATTGTAATAATATATTTTTGTGCTGTAAAGAATTTATGTATGTATTTATTTACCGGTATGTACAAATCGTCATTAAGATCAGCCATTCAGATTAACATATTGAGGCTGGGTATGAATATGTGAACTGTTTCATGAGGCTTAAAAACTATTTGTTGTGTGTCGCTTAATAACGTTCATGACAATTTATATTATGAAATTTTTATATGCACAATTGAATTTATTGGATAATTTGTACCACGTTTAGTGACTGTTTGTAGCTAGTTTTTTAAATCAAATTTCTGTGAGTATGGTAAATCAAACAACGATCTTGAACAAAAAATCATCCTGCCTTGCTTGGACTCAAACCTGATGGCAATGTGAGGAAACCCTGCCATATCAATCAACATAGAATCCCTGTATGTATGGCAGGATACAATAAATTAGTATAAGCTAAAAATATATCAAAATGATCATAAGATTTTATCAGAAATGCATTTTTTATCTTGAATTTGACATGTTTGCGTTTGCACAATAGTCTTTCTTTTTTGTACATTTTTGATGTGATCAGCAAATGAACAGTAGACATTTTTTATGAGAACAATAGCAAAACATTGTGTATGTATCATAAATTCTTTGAATCATATATTTTTATTAAATATTTATTCACCGGCCGCTCATTCCATTTTCCCAATATTTTTGTTTCCTCACCGTGTATACATGAGGTTTCATTATAAAAATTGATATTATCAACCCAGCTTAATCAATCCCTGCTCACCAGAGGAGAACATGCACTATCATATCATATTTTCAGTTTTGAGTTTGAAAAAAAATCTACCGATATTACAAATGGCAATAATAAGCATACCCGTAAGCACACTAATGTTTATGCTTAAACCATTTGTAAAAGAACTGCTGTATATTTCATTTCAAATAATTTCTGCTGTATTTTTGATTTCACCAGCCCCCTAATGTGCATTACCACAGTGTTTAATCCGAGCTTCCAAAAACCATGCCTCATCTCACTAAATATCTTCCTGTTGTTGATTCCATTTTTCAAGGGGCATAACCAAGGGGGTTTGCAGGAATGTCTGTTCCATGATATTTTACGAGAGAAAACCTATGCCCCTGTTTTCCATCATTTACTTGTGATGTGGTTAATGTGTGTGACAAAAAAACTTCTATTCAGAAATATTGACGGACACACAAGTGATTTTGCTAAATATTCTAGGCCTTATGCCTTGGTTTGATTAAAAGAACCCTTGATTATTGTCTGCATTCACATGAATTTAATTGGTGAAGTCCATTTGAGAATGGAATGATATATGGAGCAGTCAGACATTGGTCCGGATTGATTTTTAGCCCACTTGGGATTTTGAGTCCCAGATGTGTTGCGCTTGCAAAACTAGTGGTGCTATGTGAAAGCTACACCCAAAATGGGCCCATATCAGGACCCAACCCGTTTAGCACAGATTAATTTAGGTTAATCTGACCACACAACTCGTTTTAGCTGGATTGTAAGAGGTGGTTTTCATTCTGCGATTATAGACAGAACTTAAATGAACTTTCATGTGCTGTTTTATGTACAAGTTAATGTAAATATGAATGCCAGTAAAATTCTGAATTGAAATGAATTATTGTAGTGATTATTGCAACAAAATGTACTGGTACTACATTAAAGTAGCCTCTCTGGAGATAACATTACTACATGTTTTGAACTATTAGCATCAAAACGATTTAAAAGAATCTTTACACTGATGATGTTTTGAACGTCCAATCCTCAACTTTTATTGATGAGGAAATAAATTCAGTATTATCGAGTGTTGTGTTAGTAAGATGTGTTAATGTCTAATAGTAATACCATTTACCGATTTATGATCTGTATTTATTTTGTAATGGATAGATGATGAAGTTTTAATACTGGGTTACTGTAATGTATTGTAAGTACATTTGTCTGTTTCTAAAAATCGCTTTGAATAAATGATATAAAACATGAATCATCCATGTTCTTCCTTTATTTTTGTTCCTCAGCCTTTGATATCAATCACATAGGAAAATTGCAGGAAATCTAATTGATCAAGTGAAGATAGTGCGATTGAGGCGCGTAGAAGAGCAACTGGTGCTAGACTATCCATCATTAATATCAAATATATCTTTGTAGGGCTTGAACCTCCAAAAACCCTCATTTTGGTTGATGTCAAGCAAATTTTCAGAGACCGCGTGTAACACCTAGTAGATAAGGTTGTGTATCAAATAATCAAAATCACTTCATATCAGTATAGAAGGCAAAAGTGCTAGGTGGATGTGGCAGGTGTCCACTCAGTTCCTTGAGGGCCCATGTTTCAGCGATCTGTGTACTTAGTGAAAGGAGCATATCTTAAGTCCACAGAACTCGATAAGGTTTGTAATATACAGATATATTATATCATTTATTTTCATAATAATAATAATTTACATTTAATTAGGTCAATGTGACCAACAGATATATTAATAACATTTCGATAGGACCAGATATCCAACATTTCAATAGCTGGTATAGTAACACCAGATTGTAGAGCCTAATTTCAGAATAAAGTACATATACATCATTCAATGACTAAAGAAAGTACATCCTTAAAGTATACTACAAAATGCTCATCTTACAACATGACAAATTTTTTCCAATTCATAAGTATTTTCCTTAGTGCAAAATGAAATATACTGGTAGCTACTGAATATACCGGTACCTGTTTTGGCAAGCACAATGAAATATGCTGGTAGCTGCTCAAGAATTTAAAATCAACAACAGTTTTTTCTAGAAATATGATAGAACAATGCCTGAACTTAAGACTAGTACAAAATTGAGTTACACCAGAGATGATTGGAAAATCATAAGAAAGTTTAAAGAGTTTACATAACTCTTCATCATTCATTTATAACCTCTAAGAGCACATTGTGATTATTATCATTATTTAACAGACGATATCAAAAGGTAGGTGAATTGAGAATGAACAGGCGTGCTTCTTCTCTCTTGATCCATTTCAGTAATTTCTCTATGGAATGAATGGCTATTGGTTTCGTCACCAATGGACCGAATACTGTGTACAATTCAAAACCAGCAGTCACCTTAAAATATAATACACAAGTTGAATTATCTACATTCAGTACTCGATTTTCATTATCATTATCTTCTCGCTCACAATACTTACCCATCCTAGTAATGTTTCATATTCTCCTACGTGAAATAGTAATCGCAGTGGTCGAGTTGAATTATGAATTCGATGATGTAGATATTGGTATAGCGAGAAAACCCGTTCACGTTCCTCGGAAGTGACGTACGGCGCTTCGAAATCTGGACTCGTGAACTGAGCCGTACTGCGTGATTTATATATGAAATGCCGTAAGTCCGGAATTCCAACCTGCCTCGTGCTGTAACCTTTTTGTAGCACTGATTCCTTAATTGCCTCCAAACAATGGTGACGATTTAATCTCTAAAACGGTACAAAATACAAAATGCTTTCGTTCGTTTTCAAATATCTAAACCAGATTGCTAATAATTGGATGAATCAAGTTGATCCACATAAACTTACATTAGTAATCTTCGCCTTGCAATCTGACAGCGTGAAGAACATATCTCTATCGACGGTCAATAGTAAAAGGCAAGTGTGGCAATCTTCATCCAGATAGGATACATGTCCATGGAGGTATCCACTATATACAAAATACAAACTAAGCTTAGATTGCGTTGGAGTAAGTATTGCAATATGCAGTTTCTGAGAGAGACACTACCCGTGGCGTACTGACCTTGAATCGAATTTAGGTAAACAGATAGGTGTCCAAGATTCAGCTGCCTTGAATGACTCTGATGCACTGACCAGGTTGATGATCAGATGTAAATCTACTGGGTGTAAGAAATACTTCTTCATACGAACTAATGTCACTAATTGGTTATTTGCTATCAATATCGCAAACACTAAATCCTGAAAACAATTCCAGAAATCTTTCAATGGAGTTCAAGGGAAATTGTTAAAATGTTTTTAATTTAGTCTTACTCACCTTAACCTTTGCATATTGAATGACAGTTTGCGCGATAGTATCCCTGACTGAACTAGCTAATGGCAGGCATCGCACGGAGCCCAATAAATAACTCGGATCACAGTCTATTAGCTGCAGTAGGTTGTCTATGAATTTCTCAGCACCGGACAACAACCGACGCAAATCGTAATTGCGACGCTGTTTGAATATTCGCGCCAACTGACTATGAGTTAATACGCTGATGATTTGATTATTAACGTACATGAGTCGCATAAGCAACTGAGCGGTCGACTCGCTTGTCCGTGAAACACACACTAACATGATATGCTCGCGTACGAGAAATACGAATTTATGATTTCCGGCTACGATACAACGTAATGAATCCTTCGAGTCCTGTACGAATGACACGAGCGCTTGCATCACTCCCATTATCGTCACTAGTTTATCCTCTTTACCATACCTGCTCATTAAAAAAAATGTATACATGAATTCAACTAGAATAACAATACCAGTCAGTTTTACTGTATTTCCACTTGTCGCAGATCGGATTGCCTCAGATTATGATGTACCCCAGACAAAATCTTCCCACTTCAATTCAAGTGAAGATGACCCATTGTTTTTGCTTTTTGTCATACTCTGCCTAACCCTATTGGATTGTTGATTTAACCTCAGCAAGGGATGGGGACGGCCTTATATAGTATTATTTCTCCATACACAGTCATCAGCCAGCAGGACTCGAACCCGCTTGTCTCTGAGCATGAATGCAACAGCATCTGATAATGAATGCAACAGCATCGCAACTAATCCCAATGAGCTATTGAGGCCAGCATTGTTGCTGGAGTGGAACTACCTGGGAAGCCTTGAAGAGATCTGAGGCAAGTCTATTGAACGTCCGACTTACCGCGAGTATATTGGTTTTCCGGCTTCACTCAGTATGAATACATGCAGTTTCTGTTGTCGCCACACCTCACTGTGAATATCATCGGCAGGTTCAACGTCTTCTTCATCCGCGTCATAGATTCTCGATCGTATATCACTCGATTGACTGCTCGTTTCACAAACATCTTCCCTACTACTCGTATCCTCGCTGCCTCCTTGCACTAAATCTTCACTGTTCGTATCCTGCGATGTAAGAGCAATAAGTTAAATTTAATTTGACACTTGAATCAAAATGAGGGGCTCGATTTTGACAGTATCCGATCCCGGGCAGAGATTTTTTGTATGGGATGCTGATAATTGGAATTAAACAATCCTAACATGATGAACCTTCTGATTATGCCAGATAGAAGATGTTTCTGTGTTTTCTTGAATTGAATTGATTGGAGAAAGGCAACTTAATCTTAACAAGAACCGGAGCGCAGGGTGGTTATTTTAGAATTGTATAAATTGAGCCTTGGAAATGCAGTCTTTAAGCTACCAGACTAACACGTTTTGCTTACAGTATCTATGGTTGTTGCTGGGCTTGGTGCCTGATTAGCATCATCATCAGGATGAACTGATCGTGAACGAACGATTTGACTGATCGTTCCGCTGTGCGCTCGACGAGTTTTGGACGCGTCTTCATCTTCCAACGCATCGAATGTCAGGTCTTCTAATGAACTAGAAGCTATAATCAATCCGCTCCCTGCAGCACCAGGTTCGTTGCCTTTTTGAATGTCGACCGAAGTGGAATTGTTTGCCAAATTGATGTTCAAATTGTTCATAGAACTTGTTGGCAGCTCAGTGGCGGCCATGTTTAATTCTTCGGCGGGGTAGCGATTAGATTAGAAAGGCTACTTTTACTACCTATTACTGAACTGGCATGTTCGAACCCCACAAATCATTGGCGCGTTCAACTCGGCATTGCGCGGACTGTATTTTCCGCTAGTGGGCGGAACAAAACTAATTGACCTGAAAAAAATCTCAAAGAAACAATTACTATCGCCTATCAGATCTAGAAGACTCTGAACTATCCCGTTAACAGCCAGAATTGATCTCGACGCCAACGGTACTCAGCGAAACTCTGGCTTCGTTTTATAAAAAAAGCTACCCATATTTTCTTTATTGTATAAAAATTGATGACGGGTCTTGCAAGCGGGCACTGTGTCTGGTACCTGGCTACGATTAAAGGAAAAGTAGAAATTTCGATAGACTTCATTATATTAACCGGATACTTCGCGAGAAACATGGAGAGAATAAAATTCAGCCAAAATATTTTCCGTCAAACTCTTCCCTGAAAAAATACCGGTACTTAGAAACTGAACAAGCTTTGTCGTATGAGTATATAGTTTATTCGCTGATATGGGTCAATTTATATAACAAGTTTAGGTGAAGTGGCGTTGCTATGGTTTTGGCTGGGTGGTAACTATGGCTATATAATATATGCTGCTTTTCTAACCATATTTTACGATGCAACATACATGGATTTGCGTCTCATGCCCTCACGCTGCTTCCGCAGCCGTCTATCCTGCTCACTCTCCTGTTGGGTCCCAATCTGGATTCGGCGTTTCACTTGTGGTGCCACTAGGTGGCCATTGAATATGTTGACGATCATTTCGCGGTGGACTCGGTCGATAGCGTCTTTGATATAATCGCTGATGCCGGCTCCATTTTGTTCCAACTCCAAAATTCTTCTCGCTTTTTCATGAGCGCATTCTCTCTCTAGATCCCTGCTCAGAACTCTAAAAGAGCAAATTACCTTCATTCAATATTTTGAATTTTGACTATTCATTATCAATTCATTGTACTTAGCCTTACACTTGTTGAAGCTCATCCAAACAAATGGATTTCCTTTGTTGTATCTGAGATTTTGCAAACATCTCATCTTCTAAATCATTAATCTGAAAGCGATAAAAAATAAATCTGTATTTAATACCTAAAATAGATAAAAAGCTAATTGATAGTATGTTGTTCTGGCATCAATAATTGGGTTCGGCCTTTGTGTTTTCGCTCACTTCAACAGTCGAGAAGAGTTTCAACATTTCAGACATCGCTCCTTGAAGTTTTTCGTGGGCGTCCTGTTTGATGAAATCGGTCATTGTGGTTTTTAATGATCGCTGACGCTGTTCTTGGGCGATCTACAGAAATGAAGTATTAATTGCTGATTCTCTATTTGTTTTTTTTTCTTTACCGGGGAATTGAAAATCTGGATTGTGGTGCTTTTTATTTCAGATGTTGGATAAGAAACGGCGTTAATGAGAAAATAAATCACAAAGTCTTGTAAAAGAAGTACGTTTTCGTTTGTTTTTGTCGTACCTGTTTATCTAGTTGTGGTTTTTTAATGAGTTTATATTGAAATTCATTGAGTAGCTGATCCTTGTGATCGCAGACGAAATGGTAATCTTCGTTTTCTATTTCTTTTAACCCTTCCTAAGTTCGTGAGAAAAATTACGAAATAATCTCAATTACTAACTGCCACGATTGCATCAACGACTTTTCGATTACATTATATTTACATCTCGTAAAGCCATCGCTTGCATGATTTCATTCCTGACGGCATCCATTTTATCATTATTAGCCGCAATCGCGTTTAGTAAACTTTGCACCTGTTTCTCGCAGGCCTAAAATTCAAACATCTTCGTTTAGATTTAGATTGCTTTTTTATTTTCAATGGTCGATAGTTGATCTGAGAAATACTGGACCTTGTTGTCGTCAATCATGTCCGCCAATTCTTCGAGTCTTCTTTTTCGCTCGTCTTCTATCAACTTGGCCGCTTCCTTAAAACATTGAATATTGAAAACAATTACAATTGATACGTCATGAGTATGTGTCCATATCTTCCTCGTGAAAATAGAGGTGTGTCGTATTACTAATCCCCTATAACACATCTTCACTGGGATATTGCTATTTTTAATGTAAATCTGGTGCAATGATATAGTTTCATACGAGAGTTTTTAGTCTGGAATACATTTTTTAAACCTTTTTGCCGGCAGCGTGGCTTAATTCTTCCAGTACGATGGATTTCCTGTCTTCTGTATCGGCAATAGTTTTGTGCACATCTCGCTTGTGCCGCTGTTTATTGGCGTTGATCACATGACGGAATTCCTTGTTGAGATTGGCCAGAAACGCTCTTGCTACCTCCGACGTCTCTTGCTCTTTGCTGATTCGTTGAATCTTCTCTTTTTCGACTGCGCTATTGTTCACAAAATATGTTTGTCATTTGAAGAACATATGAATGAGATTCTTTTTGATAATGAATCCCAGAAACCCATACTCTGAGCAGTGCAGACCAAAAATGGACCCTAGATTGTCGGTAGTACACGTTGTCTTAAGACACTGCGACTGCGCCCATTTTTATTCAACTTACTGTCGAACTGCCGACAATGTCAATCTTCGGGTGCTTCGTTCAAAATTCCCCATCACTGGTATGTCGTAATGTTTCACTGTTCTACCATGTGCATCGGTGTCATCTGTCAAATGCCGCCTGTCGCACAACTTTCGAATAGATAATCTAATTGAAACGATTTGTTCCCGACATTTTGATTTGCAAATTAAATGACCTCGGAAATTTTACATTAACGAACCCTATAGTGTCCTGGCTGACGTGGTATATTTTTCCTAATATTTTTCGCCTTTTTGCACTCTTTAATTGAATCGGCTAAACTTTTACGTCGGCATTGCGATCGTTGTGTTGCTGTATCGTTATCCGGTTCGCTGAAATCATCCTCATCATCTGAGCGCGTATTATCTACAACCATCGTGCCGAACAGTCCGCTCCCAAAATCATCCGTCATTTCCATAACAACCACTAAGCTTCGATACCGATTATCTTCGTAACCAAGGTGGTGATTACGTTTTCTGGCTTTAACTAGCTCTCCTCTGTCAAATAGTTACGATCGATTCCAGCTCTTTCGCCCCGTAATTTTCTGTGCTACTCAACCCTGCCAAATTAGTGCCCTATCGGGTCTTCTCTCTTCCAGTTTTCGACATGGCCCTAGGCCAGGGCCGAGGAGATTAAACCGCCCACCGTCAATCGACCGGGTGTTGCAGCAAATTATTATTGCCAATAAGTTAAGACTTTTATCTGAGTAGAACCACTGGACGGCAATCAAAAACTTAATCCGATGAGCGAGGTGAATACACCTAAAGGCCGAATCCGTGTTTTACCAATATACCACGACCGGGTTTTTTGCCGCAGCGCATCTCTCAAGGTCGAAGACCGAAATATACTAGAAATTTTTTTTTGCGATTTTTGATTTTTCGATTACCACTGAGCAAACAAATCATGGTTCTATTAGGTATGTGGGGGTGGATTTATTTGATAATATGGCTACATGTAACTTCAGTACACTTCGGTGGATAATGAAGCCTGAAAGTGAGCCTGCCTTTCGTTAGAGTCTGAATACCAGTCGTTGTTTTTACCGCAATACCGGTTCCCTCAGTGTGGAACGACGGCTAGGTACTAGACTAGCCTTTCGTACGTTTCCTTGCTTGATAGTTAATGCCACCAGTCCAATGGCACCACCAGCACCACCCTCACACGCCCAGTGATGTGTTTTATGATTTCAGATTATGTGATAGAAAAGGGTAGACCTACAATTATGATAAAGAAAGGAAATTCCAAGACCAACAAACTTCAATTTGGTAATAACTGATTAACATTAGATTTAACAATCATCATGGCCATATTGGAAATAGAGTTACACTGATGATTTATGATGTTTTTTCAGATTACCCAAATGAACTGCTACTGAAATCATTGCAAGAAAACCTCAATATTCTGGACGATCTCATCGAAAAGGTTGATGATGCTACTTGGCGTCACTGGGAAGAGAGAAGAAACTTTTATAGAAAACGTAAGTTCAATAGGCTTAACCCGGCAGATGTTAAGTGATCCAGTGTATAAGTGACCAATTTTGAATGATTTTCAATTAGTCATGATATTTTGCAGGTTGCAGGGAAATTGTCATTTCTTCCAGTGACAACACGAACACATTCGACATAGATGGTTGTATTTATATGGTAGAAGAGAATGATTGTTTAAAACTAGTGCGATCAACAGAAAATCTAAAAACGCAGTCATCTATCAATAATGTTCTTCCGAAGGACCGCCTGAATATAGAAGTGCAGCCCGTTGCGGATCAACGCGCTACAGCGATTCAAAATAACATATTCCAGACCTCAACAACTGTCGTGAAAATAATGAACGCAATTTGTGACACGGTAACAGAAAATAATCTTGAACATTCCGCTGTTTACTCGAGCAACGACATAGCACGACTTCCGTATCTTTGTGTCGATTGCGGTAAGCGGTACAACTGTCGTAGTCAATTGGAACGTCATCGGTTGGTGCACACCGGCGAAAAACCGTTCCATTGCGATCAGTGCACGGCGAAATTCGTACGCGTGTCGAATCTCAATAATCATAAACGTATTCACTCCGGCGCTCGACCGTTTCAGTGCGACGTTTGCCGCGAACGTTTCATGCGAAAAGACCAACTTCTCGAGCATATGAATTTCCACAGCGGCTCGAAACCGTTTCGATGCGACGTCTGTCGTAAATTGTTCAAGACGCAAACTGATTACGACGTTCATCGACGGCTGCACGAACGATCGACACCGTTTCGATGCGAAATTTGTGGAAACGTGTTCACGAAAAAAGCTGGCTTACGTGAACATCGTAGACAAGTCCACGAACAGTCGACGGTTTACAAATGCGGCAGGTGCAATAAACAATTCAAGTGGGCAAGGAATCTGAAGGATCACATGCGTATACACCTCGGGCAAGGTCTCTATAAGTGTAATCACTGCGAAAAGAGCTTCGTCCGCAAGCATAGTTTGAATCGTCATTTGAATAGTGTTCACGTTTGCGACAAACACAAATGTCTTCACTGTTCGATGATATTCGATAACCAGACTGAATATAAACGACACGCGCTTAGAGAGCATCAGCTTCTCATGTTCAAATGTGAATTTTGTGACAAGGACTTCAAAAACGAGAAACTTTTGAAAGTTCACACCGACTTAAAGCATTCACCGGACGTGAAACGTGAAATATTTGTATGCGAAGTTTGTAATATGAAATTTCTGACAACGGACAATTTAAAAAAACATGTCAGTGACATTCATACAAAAGAAACTTCAATTATCGTTAATGAAATGAAGCTGTTAAAATCGGCAAACACTTTAAACCCGATTGTAAAGGAATTAAGCCTGGTTAATGAGATGCACGTGAATGACGGTGTTAACAAACCTAATCAAAATATAGAAATTCCGGAAGAATTTTTGCATGAGATTATACAAATGAGCGAGAGTCATACTTTGAAATCGTAGAATATTTTGGCTCGAGAAAACGAAAAGTTTTGTTTTCTCATGCGAGAAAAAAAAATTGTCCAATGTAGAAAATTGTATTGTGTCTCTAGCCGAGCAGAAATTTTTTTACATGTAGTACGGCCCGAATTAGCCACCATACGTCCAAAATCCATCCAAATTTTAAAGGTTTTTGATGTGCAAGTATGTTGTTTGTTTGAAATAAATTATCATTATCCTAGTTTATGTTGTTTGTTACTTCATCCGGGTTAGTGGCCAAAATACGCACGATTGTAAGACAACTGGCTGCATTAGACGAACAACGCTGTAAGACGTTTTCCACAATCGGGCTGTTCGATACGAACACTGATCCTGCTCACAGAGCTTCAAGATAAAGAACGATTATGTAACGCAAAAATATGTTTATTTCGATATGAACAATTAAATCTTTTTGATAATTACAAAGCTACTTTTTCTATACATTTTACTATCGGCCGTTGCTCTTGGCCTGTCTCGTGATTGTCCTGCATTGTTTACAACAAAAGTGATTATCAGTGAGTATCTAGATAATTCATGATTCAGTATTAACTTATAAATGTATATAGGACCGTAGAAAAACATCCGATGTGCTTTAAGGTCAGTTAAAAAATACCTATCTAATACAATTTACTGCATTTTATGGAAACCGAAGACCGTCAGTAATTTATGAAATAAAACTTCGTTTTCAGATGACTTAGTCAAACAGTCATTTGAATAATGGTGTCATACCGTCTAAGATTGTACACATCGGATGAAAACAAAAAGGCTTAAATCTCTTAAAGGCTTAAATGTTGAGGTAGTTACGAAATCAAAAAAATCAGCATTATTCTTAATCTGACCTTAGATACGCCTTTGTATATAAAATACCCCACCGATGTCCCCAGCCGATATAGCATATGCCCAATCTATGACATTTTATTTTGCATTTTAAATTATCAAAGTATACAAGCTGTCATGTCCGATTGCTAGTTTGAGAATACATCCTCTCAGTGTTAGCGTAGTTTCAGCCGGTGACACCCATTCGAATTCTACGTCGTCTTTTCCGCCTTTCTCGCTTAGTGCGTCTGTTTTGCATGCGGCGTAGCATTCGTAAAGACGGACTTCTATGCCCTAGAATATAGAGGAATATCCAAAAATATATTTTTGTCCCATTTTCCAATTTGCATCGGAGTTGTTTTTCCAGCGGTAAGGGTACATACTTTTATTGCAGTAACGCCCGTGCCAGCCGAAGTCACATCTGCACATATCTGCGCCGACGCAACGACCATGAGGTCCACAAATACGCTGACAATGGGCTGCAAACATCAAAATAATATGCCTGTTTATGTCATGATGTTTGCGCAGGACTTTAGTGTAACGATGGCATTACCAGTGAGGTGGGAGTCCCAACTCCTTAAGTAATCTATATATGCAATGATCCCTACAATCCTGTCCACAGATTGTGTACCTTTATTTCCACAAATGATATAAGATTCTTACATCTATAAAATTGGCAAACGGATCCTGAATAACCGAGAAGACACTGACATTTGTTAGGTGCAACACAACGTCCATTATTCTGACATGATGATCTACACACGGCTATAAAATGGAAGAAGGGAAAATAAATTTCTGATTTTCTAAATTTCAGTATTTTAGGAACTATCATAAAGGCAAGGATGTATGGCTGACCTTTGTCGCAGTGTGAGCCCACGTATCCCCGGACACAATTACAAATACCGCGGTCATTGCACCTACCACCGTTCAAGCATTTCTTATCACACAACGTGGCCGATGAACCCTTGGGATCTTTTTCTGAAATTAGACATTTCACCACAGTTTTGATGAATTGTACTGCACCTGATGATTTACTAATGATTTGTTATTGTAACGAGCTGGGGGTGATTGGAGAAAGTTTATTTGCTAAAGTAGAGGGCTTGGTGGCAGCAGATTACAGAGTCAAATACCAACTGCCGCCAACAGCAAATATCGGTATATATATCATATAAATATTATATATATATATAGATATCATATAGATCGTATTGATCGTGGACAATTGCGATTAAGGAAAATCTACAGAGAAATCTGCATCTGCCATAAAAGCTACTGGCCGTTCTGGTGGTTGCGATATTGTATATTGTTATACTAATATATATATATATATATATATATATATATATATATATATATATATATATATATATATATATATATATATATATATATATATATATATATATATATATATATATATATATATATATATATATATATATATATATATATATATATATATATATATATATATATATATATATATATATATATATATATATATATATATATATATATATATTAGTATAACAATATACAATATCGCAACCACCAGAACGGCCAGTAGCTTTTATGGCAGATGCAGATTTCTCTGTAGATTTTCCTTAATCGCAATTGTCCACGATCAATACGATCTATATGATATCTATATATATATATATATATATATATATATATATATATATATATATATATATATATATATATATATATATATATATATATATATATATATATATATATATATATATATATATATATATATATATATATATTAGTATAACAATATACAATATCGCAACCACCAGAACGGCCAGTAGCTTTTATGGCAGATGCAGATTTCTCTGTAGATTTTCCTTAATCGCAATTGTCCACGATCAATACGATCTATATGATATCTAAGAGCAAAATTGAGAACACTGTTATGTAACCAAACGTAATTTAGCACCAATTATGAAGTGAACGTTAATCCAAAAATCGTCCATGGCACAACCACCGTTGTGGTACTCAGTAGCCAAGCTAACGTTTAATTTTGCAATTGACCAAAACACCGCTGATACCACGATTAATTTGGAAAATGTTGTGTGGCTATACTTTCGCCGAAAACGGCAAAAATATTTGCCAATTATCTTTGCCAAAGAGATCTTTCCAATTTCAACACTGCCACTATCCACGAACTGGCCATATCGATGAGTGCGGGTATGTAAGCATTAATATAATCTACAAGAGAATATTTGATATTAAAGTAATCTAGAAAACTTACTCTGGGATTTACATTGTTTTCGCATGTTAAGCCTCAAAGGTGAGCCTTCTACGGGCCTGCCGTAGTTATCATTAATATGCAACGTCAACTGCAATCGGGCAATGTCCGTACTTCGCCCTGTGCATGGAATTGCTATCTCAAAGCCTACAAAATAGTTATAGCGTCTGAATCAAATCTGAGTGTATTAATCTCCCCGAAAAGTTTTGAAATATCAGATGGATATCAGATTTTAGATATCGAATATTCTAAAAAAGATACATAAAGTAGTATTGTGAATTGTTGATTTTAACATGAAATGGATGGAGTCAAATGAACCTTGTTCGTTCAGGTGATTCAAAACCTCCATCTTTTTGATCCGGGCTGAATAAGAATTCGGACTGCGCCACCAAGTACGAAGACGTCGGTTATTGACCCAATATTCATTTACAAAAAATTGGTTATTAACAGTATTATTAGCACAAAAGAAATCTACGCGTATATGCAAGCGAAAATTGACTCGGAATATTACATCACAACCCGATGAATCACACCGTAATAGAAAAGGCGTATTAATGCGTAAAGTATAAAAGCTAATGGTCTTACGCGACCACCTGTGAACCTAGTAGGTGGTTTCCGCAAATCATGCTTGCTTTCCTTTCATCTTTTGCCCCCTTCGACAGACCAAATAGAGCCCCGCTAGTATCAAGGTAAGAGGTTACCCACGATAACCGACCGCATGGAGCTTTATCCGGTTAAGGCGCACGGCGTCTGATTATGACTTCGAGCTATTTAGTATTTTCTATATAAAACTATAGCATAAATTTCCCCATAATCATTTATTCCTGAAATGAATATCCATCTAGTTAACGAGTTGTTATTAACTCTTACTTGTCTGTTGGCTGGGAATTCTACCGGTGGCCGGTATACTGAGCAGAGGATCGTACATTGCCGACGGGTCCAACGAGCGCAACTCGGCAAAATAATACCAATACTGAAATATATTTAATATAGGGAAACATTTATGTGCTCCAAAGAAAGCAGATTAAAATTGCTTAAATTATATTTCATAACAGTAATATTCTATAACACCTGACTGAAGAAATAGTAGTTTTAGAAATATTTTTAAGACAGGGTTTTCTTGAAAGTTTATCGAAAGAGAAATTCGATAGGGAGTCGTCGAGTGCAAATTATAGGTTATATTTCTTTATTTTATGTTCCAAGTTGAAATGTTTTCATTTGGTGCAATTTCAGACACCTAGAATGCCCGGTTTGAGAAGCAATTACTAGGTAAATATTTAATCGTACTCATTCTGAAATAACTTCACGCGCTCGTCTGCAGGATAGCTCCGAATTTCTCATTCTATGAAATAATCGTGTTTGTTTTATTATCTCTTATCTCGTTTTTTTGTTGTTACCGAAGCGACTGAGTGAATATATCCGACTGATTTTTATCAGCTCCATTTTTCTTTGCCTTGTACTAAGCTTTTCCGTGTCTGCACCAAAAAGATTTCACGGAAAAATTCATCAATTATTTGATAATTGTTCCAACGCGCTGAAACCAACCGTCTCGAAATGAGACTAATGAAATATATTAAATGAATAAAAAATCGTAGAACATTTGTATTATTTTCGTAATAATAATGATATTGATACAGTATGAGCAGTTTTGGAGATATTTGACGTTACCTAGAAAGGATGTAAGGAGTTATCAACCTTATCGAAGTCTGGAGTTCAGTGGACAACAACTTTAGAAAATATTTGGGAATTTGATATAAGCCAAGTTTTCGAAAATTCAAGATCTCGTGGATGTAAGAATTCGTGTGTTTTTATAGTCCAACTACAACCATTTCAGTTATGAAAAGATGACCGACGCAATCGAATGACCAATTACTGACCAAGATTATGACCGGTCGGGTGGAGTATCTCGGTGAAAGTGCGGTGGGTAAATCGGGTGGAAAGCGCGAGTTGAATAACATTGTGGGGGGTAGAGCCATCACCGTGGAAAGTTATGTATTAGAAATCAGATGCCGTATAGTTTCATGTTTTGACACCTCAGTTTATGAAGTGCGGAATCCAACGTGAAAACAGAACCTTTCGAAATGAACACAAATTTATGACATACCATTCAGTCTATTAAGTAAATCAGTCTCGCTAGAGATATAATTGAATACTTTGAATTGATAGGTCTGATAATGGTTCATGTCAGCATTCAACCACTGCATTTTCATAAATAATGTATTTATAACCATCGTTGTACTGTTTTCAAGTGTCTCAACAGGCTTTAAACAAGGATTTCGCTAATTTTCGGTTTGGCGCCATTTTTATTATCGACTTCAAACCTCAAGGCGCCTCACATCAACCCCTAGTGGCAGGTGACGTCACTTTTTGTTATCACAAACAGTAGGTGTATCCAAACGGTTTTTACTTAACTGTTGTTTCTTTGTGAAACACTCAACGGCATTTTAACCGCAGGCCAGGAGAAATAATATTACTTCTTCAGAAAAAGATACATGAAAGATTCTCCCCCGATATCGTATATCTTTATAACGCGTCTCATCTTTACTATAAAAACCTTGAAAATTGTCCAACTTGACTCATTGTAAAAAGAGCTGTAGCTTTTATCTGATCCCTTTAATGTTTTATCGTCCAATAGGCCTCCTCCAACCTTATTCGTTACGTCGTTATGGATATTTCAAGGTTCTGCGAAGCAGTCTTTCCCACTCCTCCGTTCCGATTGCGACGAGTTTAGGCTGGGGAATCGCCCGACGCTAAAACCCGTTGATACGCAGATAAAGATTGTTTCAGTAATCACGCTTTAAATAAAACATCCGTGCGGTGGTGATACGGGTTCAGTATATTCGGATTCTTACAGGCTACTGTTTCAAATCAAACCGTTCGTTAATGATAGCATGGCGTTTACTAATCAACAATAATAATCCGAGGGTTTTTGTTACCATACATCAGCAGCGCAAACCACAAATCCTTTTTATTCCAATGGAAAAACAAACCTATAACTTGCATTTTCGATAAGAATTATGTAACTCGTAGTGATAATTTTTGGAAAATGATTCGAATTTATTAGTTAACCTCTCTCGTCAGATAAATGATAATTTACAGAAGCTGTTGATCTAGAAATCAGTTTCTTCGGAAGACTAGTCTTATAAAGGGGTCCTAGATTTAAAATTGAATATCGAGCAATTATTCCTCTTTTAACTCGATGATTCATTTTGTGTTTATTCATAATTTTCAAGCGTATATCCAACAGATACGTGATGAAAGTTCACACAACATCTCAGGTCATAGCCTGAATACTTACTGTTGACTGTTTTCCGGCTTGCCACGTCAACTTTATAAGATACACGTTACTAGGTATCGGAGGTAGACGTTCAAAAAATCGAGGTGTCTTAAGATACGGTATCACAGCACCATCTTTAATGATGTATATCTCGTAAGGTACACCTGTAAATAAAAGGCGTGTTTAAGGCCAGTTTCGAGAGAATACATGGATTTTCGTGAAAATGCGTAAAAAACAGTAAACAAATCAGTTTCACGTGTTCAGTGTTCCTGGGCATTACTGAGAAATGACGATGTGAAGTTCAAAATCCTAATTAAAATTTCTAGGAATTCTAGTCTTAATCATCAAACATTGTTGATCTTGGTTATTGTTGAAATATATCGACATGCTGCTGACCTACCGAATGTCTTCGCTTTGGCGTTGCCATCTGCCCACCGCACCCCTTGACAGACACTAGTTACCTTTCCTTGCAGGTGAGGTAATAATTAAAAGATCCATTAGCGTTTAAAATGCTTTTAAGTTATGACTGACACGTGAACGGTATCCAGTATGCATTAACTATGGTATTTATGGGTTTCCATTTTCTACATAGGGCACTTCGCCAGAAAGCCAATTAATCATTACAGCCTTGTCTTATCGACAAAAACTCTCGACCACTTATGATGTAATGAAGCAGCAAAGCAAAACCGCAACATCGTAGCTTGTTTGTTTGTTATGTTTATTATAGTTTGTGAAAATGAAATCGGACCATAGATTTTGTTGCTAGACAATAATAACAACATCAAATTCTTCTGATCTTTGATAAAACAAATATGTATGTTCGATTTGGTCCATCTAAACTCATAACACAGGATACAATTAGATATTTTTATATGGTGCTAAGTACTTGATATTGTCAATATGTTTATTAACTGTGGTTAAGTTTAATGCGCAGTTATAGACCGCAAAGAGTTTTCGGAATAAGAATAGCCATCAAGTTATCAAGTTGTTGCCAAAATATCTAGAATATTTCTCCTAATCTTCGAAGTTTAACAAGTTTTCAAAATTACAAATTTTCTAAAGTCTGATTTCACCGGTTTCTTTTTTTATTCGATTGAAATATTTATTCCACCGCGTGCGTCGACGTATAAGCGCCAATAGTCATAACGTGTTGGCACCGCGACTCACAAATTAAACAACAAAACCATTGTCCAATTTTAAATATATTTCTAAACCAACACGCGATACAATATATTGGAATTTTTAGTTCATTGCTTTCTCCGGCGGGAACAACAAACAAATGAATCGGCTGAAAGTTAAAACCTAGAGCCGTGATAAAGTTAAGTATATTTGTCAAACTTATCCAAACTGTCGAGAGCGTGTTCAATAGCGCCAATATAGTGCGACAATCACCTGTCAATAGTGGAACATATATTCATGGGTTTGTCTGCCAAGATTATGATATTTAGCGCGCAATTTTGTAGGTGAGCGTCGATGTCTTTAAAGGCTTCCATTTCTTCCGAAAAATAGCCAATTTCAAGTGCACTTTTATAGACGTTCGTTCCGTCGCCCTATGGTCGCTAAGAAATAGCGTCCGCATATCAATAGGAGACTAATTTGTCGATTTATGATGCCATCCTCTATAACGTGTCCGTTGCCAAAAATAATTTCTTAGATGTGTGGTCACCAATCCTAATGGAGCAAATGATGAGCAAATGATATATTCGTTTCCTGATCTGATACCGATATACAAAAAAAGAAAGAGTACTAAATGATTTTCCAAATTGGATGGAAAAGAACAACGTGTTTAATTTTACGATATTCATGTCATGAAAACGCAGATGGTCATTTATCGTAATGAAAACTACGAGAAACCACATGACATATGCAAGCGTGTTATAAAAAATGCTTGATACTAGACGGACACGCGAGTATAGTCAATAACAGACGATAGATATAGGAAACACTGATCTGTGTTATGAGGTTAAACTCGATACTGAAAGAATTTACCCGATATTAAGTATATATTAAACATAGAAATATTATATGTTTATTGTTTCCTGATGAACTGTGCGAAGAGAAAAGATATCACCCCGTTTAGCTGCAAGAGAATCGATTATAGTTATGCGGTTTTGTAGATTTTTGTTTTTCGCTTTTTGCGTAGCTCTCAAAAGTGGAAGCATGTGGCATGCTAACAAAATGCGATATTCAATAAAGAGTTGTTAACTGTTTCTAGAAAACTTGAAATATATTTCACACATACAGTTTGGAATTTCCTATTGCCTAAATGTAAATCATATGTTGGAAAATTCCATAACTCACCAAAAAATTGTTGTATAACGTTTTCATCGATCCACATAGCAAGTTTGTGATGATTGTGGTATAACCCCAGGGAGTTGACCCCTCCGACGAGGGCCACAAAAACAACATAGAGCGAACAATGCATTCTCATCAGACTGGTTCCTCG
The DNA here is from genome assembly GCF_964204645.1 of Tubulanus polymorphus. Taxonomy (NCBI): domain Eukaryota; kingdom Metazoa; phylum Nemertea; class Palaeonemertea; order Tubulaniformes; family Tubulanidae; genus Tubulanus; species Tubulanus polymorphus. The sequence continues at coordinate 6,435,766 of NC_134027.1, read as the reverse complement.
TGCTGATGATGGGTCAGAGCTACTGATGTTAACTTCCAAACGTTGATAATAGTCATGTTGATTTCAGCGTTCGTAAATCCAGTGTTTTCGATTTCGTCTGAAGTTACACACTAATAATGCTGACTAAATCTTGTGTTATGATGTGTCGATAGCAAGAGAACGAATATGAACGCGGCGCGCCGCAATGAGGTGCACGCTTTCTCATTTTACCTTCGAGATTCGAGCCACTAGAAATTGTTACTGAGCATAATAATGAACTAGCAAATATTGTAGCCTTATTTCTTATCATATTCCTTAGGCTTCATTCCTCTCGGCCGGCGCGGAGTTACCGGGTTACCTTTTTCTTGGTCGTTTTTTCTTTTCTGTCTAATAAATTGTTCATTTTTCGAATGAGATCTTAGAAGCTCCGGTGTTATTAAGATTGAGTGACATTTGTTGAGGTGAAATCTGGCGTTAGTACATATAGAAATCCTACCACGGAACGACTAGTTGTGGCTGTTTTTCGCCTAGGAAAAAATTAAAGTCTACGAGACTGCCGCTCCGCTATCGGTTTTATTTGCTCAAGAAGGTAACATTTGAATTTGAGTGATTGTTGGTCATGTGACTTGTACAAGATGGCTGCGCCCATGGAATCGTTTCCTTGTTCGATTATTGAAGATTTTTCTATAAATTTATCCTTATTTAAAGATGTAAAGAACTGTTCAACTATAAAAAGTAGGGTGATGAATGGAGAGATCGAGGTGGCTCTACTAAATCCAAAAATGGTATGATGATATGACGTAGAAATTGAACAGTAGTTTTTTATCACATTCTTTTATTACACACTGTAGTGTTTGGCTGTAGCTAACTGAATATATTTAATGTATCTGTAGATAATTGACAGATTCCAAGTCTTATGTGCTGCTACAAAAGCACTGCACCTATCCGTGAATGGTAAAATGGTTACACGCAATTTACATTCAGAGATCATTTACAACATGTCACCGAGTAAAAATGTAAGTGTTTAATTAGACATGAGCTATTAGAATTGACTATAAAAATACAAATTTAAAGTTTAGTTTCATTCTGTTATATTGTATGATATGGATAACATTGAAGAATCATCATCATGTATTAGAATTATTTTTATTACTATTAGCTTGTGATACTCCAGGTCAATGGAAGCTGAGAGGATTTGTATTGATTAATATTCTATTTACGTTGCAGATATCAGACGCTTTCAAAAAGTATGGCAGCTCAGATAAAGACACATCCATAATGTTCGTTCAGATCTGTAAGGTAAATACATCGATGGATGAAATTTCAACATTTCTCAGTTCCGTTGATGGTATTAGAATTGGAACCGATCTGGTTAATCAATTCACTGATGAAACTGCAATTAAAAAGGTTTGTTTTATGATCTAGTAAGATTATATCAGTCACCTCAATGAATGTGTTTAACCTATAAAAAGTATAAGAAGTAAACACTGCTTGACATTAGCACGCCAGGAATATTGTCCCTCCTGTGGTTTCCTGTGCCAGTTTTCTGGCTTACATTTTTCATATCTTGACTTAATCATTATGCCTTACATTTTACTTAATTCAGATGTGTAAAATAAAAGAAAAGGAACTAGAAGTGGGAAGTCTTTTAGAGGCTGTTATTGGCAGATCTGCGAGCAAGGACATCGTTTCATTATGAACGTATGTTGCGTATATTTTGTTAATGGTCAAAAATAAAAAACCAATATTCGTAAAGATTAACCTTATGTTGTTTAAGTTGTTTTATTTGAGTGCTCCAATGATTGTGACAGTCATACAAGGGATCCAATGTTCAACCAATATTTTGAGAATATCCATGACCATGAATTGAGAAACGAGAACTCAAGAAAACATTTATGTGAATTCATTCTCTTTTTCTTATCCACTAGTATATAGTACAATTGTAAACATAAAAGTTATGTAACGTGTGAATTTGACAATATTTTAATTCCACACTTGCACATTACGATAAATACATGTATAGTAAATAAATCATAATGATAGCTGTAAATATAAACATGCAGAAAATTGAAAAACAAAAATAACCAAATAACAGAACTATTATACTGTACACTAATATCAAATCTTACAGTTGTTTTTAGTACATGATTATATAATATATATATTATATTAGATATCTTTACAGTTTAAAATAAAGCACATTAACAAAAAAATAATCTTTCACCATTTGCCTATTTAACTTTTGCTAATAATTGACAGCGAATAGCTGTTCGCAACCCGGCCCTCGAATCATTTCAAGTGAGGATTCGTAGCATTTCGTAGCAATGGTATCCACAGCATTCACCAAATCCCTTTGAGTTGAATAGTCTAAGCTTTCATGTACATACGACATACGACCCAAAAGCTAAATGATAGAAAAAGCATACACATTCATTATATCCATTTCTATAAACCTTTCCTCAACCCTGCTATTCAAGCCATTGAAGCCCCTAAGAACTGTTGGTGCAAGACCTGACAAATTCAGTTAGTTACTATTCCTGTCTTGTATTATACAAATTATCATATATAAATAGTCTACACAGGTGCTACACTGCTACTCCTGACAACATCGATTGTTTGGTAAATTAGCATATTGTTTATTTGAGGTTTTTAATCTAATTTATTTTACAAACATTTCATAGAAATTCAATAAATACTACTGGTATATATGGTTTTAGATGTAATATAGAAAAACCAACGTTACACATGGTTTTGACACGATCTTATTTACACTTCTTACAAAGCCCTTAGAGGCCATAAAATATCCAACCAATATCCCCACAAAATTGCATCACTGACAGTCATCGACATTAATGGTTTAAGGCTGAAATGAGTCAAATCCAGTATCAAACACCACTACAAGTAGGTATTTTATTTGACTTTTTCACCTCAAAAGAATGCTTTTGAGTTGAGCGGATAAATGAACCTGCAATACTACAAATCATTACTGTTCAACGACTCGTTACTCAATACATATATAAAATTTCATAAAACATCATACAGAGATGAACTGACTATCAGTTAAATTTCACGTTTTAAAATTTGATATAACAAGATTTTGGTATGTTCATATTTCCGTGAAAAACAATTACGAAATGTATAAATTGTTGTAGATATTGGCGCTTATCTTGATATAGGGAGCTACACAATCTCAAGTGTTAGCCATAACTTAGTGGTCAGTGCACTCAGGTACAATATCAGCCAAGTTTACTTTAGGCATAGCAGTAAATATGAGTACACAATACATGCTGTAACTAGTGAGGAGGGGCCTTTGTAATATTCAAAAAGAATGGGATGTCTCAAGCTTAGTAGCGAATGAGTAAACTAAAATCAATGCTATATATTATCAAGCTTCAGATTCACAACGCAAACGCCCATTGGTATTGTCAAGCAGTTCATCCTCAGTAGTTGAATCAACTTTATCATCTAGAACTAGGAATTTCCCATCTGGGCTCAGCTGTAAAGAAGACGCTTCATCCTCCTCATCAAGTCGGTCCTCGAGACTGTTGATATTAGCTAGAAGTAGCTCCTACAAGATTACAATATAGGAAAACGTAATCATTGGAAGTTACACAATTTCTGTTGTTGTTTTCAGTACTAGATACCGAGTCTCACGGAAACATTGTTTCCTTTTTGAAATATTTATAAAAAGTAATTACTCACAATCACATCTAAATAAGCATAGCTGTGGTGTAAAAGGAAAGTTATCAAGACGGAATGTATATTTCATAAATCTATAGACACCTACCTTCTCCTGTACCTTCATCTTTTGCTTTGACCTTCTCTCCTGAAATACATACATTAACACAATTGAAAACATCATCAAAAATGCAATCTATCGCATGCTTTTACAAACAAAACAACATTCATAACTTCATTAGAGAACTAAAAGTGAGATAATTTTCATTTTTTGCATGTTGGCAGAAAACGATATTGCATGCATTGTAGTCAATATATATGGATATACTTTCTTCCATTCCACTTAGTTCAGATCAGATAAGGCCTTAACATTTTCATTCAAAATATAATTGCGGCGGTTGGACTGTTTGAAATTTGAAATAAACCCTTGGTAAAAACTGAAATGAACTTCAACCTAAAACGATTCATTCTATAGAAAGACTAGTTTATGAACTGAAAACATGCAAAGAAGAATGAGCTTTGCTGTTATCCTGCATCACGGCACGGACAACAGGATTGAATGGAAACTATGGTGATTTTACATTACAAAGATATGTAGAAAGTTAATGTATGTATCATGTAAAGACCAGCATTGTTATTGATGTAACAAACTTTACCAAAACACAAACAATGATACTGGATGCAAAGAATAATTGACTGAAAATTCCATCCAGAAAGACATATACAGTAAGAAATATTTCTATAAATGAATAATTTCTACCCCATTATTAGTTACTCATGCACATATGTACGAGTTATATGCGAATTATCAAATCAAAAGCAAATTGATTAGATAAACAGCGTAGTGTTATCTGTATATGTTTTAAATGAATATACATTGTAAATAGTTTCGGGTTTTATTTCTCAATATTAACGATATAAATATGTGAATATGATGGTGATCACATTAAGCGGGAGTCAAAACCTTTTCCCATAAGGTTTCAAATAGCGCGCAATTATTTAGATAGAAAACTGAATGTACAGTGAAAATAAGTGGGAGCCAGTCACATGATATTTTAGTGTAGTATCTTAATTCATTTGAAGCTGTCCCTTCATGACAAAATATTACTTAATAGTCCAGCTTTCCTCCACCTTGCTTACTTTGTGAAGTAACTTGGTGCATGAAATAATGAACAAATAAAAGCAATAGGCTGCAGCCAACACCGTGTCAAAAATAAAAATAGTCCACTGCACATTTGGCAACTACCGGTAAGTAATAATTTCTCCATCCAAATTACAATATACATTAAGGAAGAGAGTCCCCGAAGACATAGAATGAGTATTGAAGTATACAATGAAAACGTGTTTAGTACCTGAAACTTGTAATGTTTGCTAGAATTCAAGTATGAAAAAAAAATTAAAAATAGTAAAAATGCAGTTGAATTTAGGCTTTTAAAAAACAGCAAAAGAGAGAGAAGTGCATGTAAGTAGTGGTATTGGATATCTATCATATCTTAATGGCAATAACACAAAGTTGCTGAAGTGATGATAAAATCATTATGGTACTCACCATTAATGAATGGAAAGCAACTTTAGTAGCGCCACTTATTGACTGACAAATCTAAAATATAGAAAAAATATGTATAGATTGGGCTTGTGTCCGAGTAAATACATCTGTTTTTATCGATAGCTTGTTATATCGAGGATCCAGTTCCACAGATGTAAATTACAGTAAACTTCGGGTTAAAATCAGTTCATTTTTCAATGAGGCAAATGTGAACTCATCAGAACTGTGAAACTGGGTGCAAATTTATCTCTATTTGAATAATGTGAGAACAACTGACCTCTTCACCAGTTGCATTACATTCAAACACGTGACACGCAAAAGTTGGTTGTTCTCCACCACCTGCTTTGTTCCTCGTGATGAAGGCAAATAACCTGCAAAATATTGTTGTCATGCAAACAGAATTCCATATACAGGAACTTCTGAGGGAATCAAATGAAAACAAAAATTTGCTTTACAAACCTCTTGTTCTCATTATGAGCGCACCAGTAAGAAATATCCTCCAAAGCAAATTCTGTACGTACATTCTTATTAGCTGGATCCAACAGTTTTAGACTCTTATTGGTAATAACCAAATGCGACTCCATCATTTTGAATATATTATGAATCGCTCGAGCAGCCATTATCTGTCTAATCGTCTCGTGTACAAGTGCTTCACCTGCAAAGTACGACATGGCAAATAAAGACATCGTAATGTTGAAACCTATTTCAATATTGAAACTTAACTGATACTTACCCCGGTCACCCGCCACTTCCATTGAACCCAAAAATCGGACTACATATGTCTGGCAGTATGCAGCTTCTTTTTCTTCCGACCCTTCTTCTGCCAGTGCATCGGACGACTGATCAAATGGGTTAATTCTTCTATGGAATAATTAAATCATGATCATTAACTTGCTTAATGTACATTGAAATAGATTTAGGGAATAATTTAACCGTGATCAAAACTTGCTAAAATGTACAGTGAAGTAGATTCAGTTATTAGCAGATTATTGACCTTTCAACCTTTCGAGCTGTGTTGGATTAGTTTTGCCATTAAAACATGAGTTATAAAGTCGAGTTACATACCTAGGTGGACCCTCCTTAGGATTTAGAGACTTTCCTTCGTCGCTCGGTGATATCATATCAAACTGTATCGGAGTGCCGTATAGAAAATTATCAACAGGTGACCGGTCTGGAGAAGTGGGACTAGAATGTGATTGCTGAATTCCACTGAAATTAAACAAATTCATAATATTATTGCCATTCTGATTTTCCATACAGATCATTATTCAATTCATAATCTCCACTTACGTAATAGAATGTGGACGTCTTCTAGATGCCTCGTTTGGCGAGTCATGTTTTGGTTTTGACGACACACTAGCCACTCTTTTCTTTACCGGCTGCAAAACTTTATCCTTCACATATCCTCCCTCTTTAACAATATTGTTCACCGTGGCTATCCACTGACATAGAAAAAATTGCAAGAAAACAAATTTGAATCAAGCGATATATCGGTAAGTCATTTTTATCAGGAACTTCGAATGTATGGAAGAGAAAAGCTAATGACAAATTTGTATCCACGTTACCTCATCACGTTCTCTCTCATTTTCAGCTTGTAATATCACAGTCCTGAAAAGTATGTTTGTAAATTCATCATCATCATCATCATCATCATCATCAGTCTTAGCCCCCATCCCTGTGTTAGAGCGGTACATAAGCATCCAGTTCTGCGGTTCTTTATCAAATTTCACCTTAAACCTGATTGTTTAAATGTGGTTCACTCACTTTTTCGTAGACGGGGCTACAATATGAAAGATGAATCTTCTATCATCTGCATCAGCAGGTTCCGCGTGTAAACCTTCTTCATTTAAATCCAACACTAGCCCACCAGCTACCTGTTAAACGGATGAAAAGATAATAAGATGAACTGAATATTAAGTAGATAAAGTAGATGACTAAGCAATTGACACCAGGCTACATAGGCTAGGCTCCATATTACACTTAAAGCATGTCTTAAGGTTCAGTTCTCTCCAAAAAAGCCATTTTATTTCACATATCACAAACGAGGAATACGAATACCTCAGCCTTGCTCTGACTCATAAGATTGCCACCTTGTATGAAAAAATATGACCGATCCCAGCTACTGGCAAACAAGGCAGTTTTACTGTGAAAAAATGTTAGGAAAGATTGTTATATGGGATTCATCTATTAACATAGACTAAAGTATGTTATAATACGATTACCTTCTCATGAACAAATATCCAGCTTTCTGTGTTAAATTCAAGTTAGGTGGAATATATGGCATATCTCCGACTGGTTCAGCATAATAAAGATGATTGCATTGGTGCTCTAAAGTGTTCATAAACTCGACAGAACGTTCAATTTCTTGATTCATTTCTTGATGTACACTGAATAAATACATTCAATAGATAACTACGACAGTAACGATGAACGTCAGAACGGTGTCAGGTATGAAATGAGATGGCTTAAAATCGACTTACCCTTGTACACTAGCACTAATATTGCTTAACATTTCTTCAGTCTCAGGTCGCACGATCGCCTCATTGCACAACTGGAAAAATGAACGATGCGCATGCATGTATCCTAACAATGGTTCGAGGAATGCATATTTCCGTTTATACTGGATTGCGTTGAGTGATGAGTAATAATGCAGCGCTGTCTATAAGTAGAAGTAACAAAGATTACAATCAATTAAGTGTCATACATGAAAAAGATTTTCAGCATTACATGTATTTTCAAAACTGCACCTGATGAAATTTCTTCTTCATTACATACAGTTCCTCATTTCCTTCGAATCTCTGTTTTTCATTGTCACGTTTTCTTGGTATTTTCATATATTTAGCGACTGCTTGTTCGTGTTCTGTAAATACGAACGCAATCAATGACCAGTCATTCCCACCATCAGTGGCATTGTCTGAATTTGCTCACATTTTTAATTAAGACCTTATATGGCCTAGCCAAAGATTCATTTTTACCTTGTGTAGAAACCTGAAACATTTCTCCCATGGTTTGTATTTCTGAAAAGTATCCGAAGATTTAAAGGCAAAGTTATATTTGAACACGTAAGGTTTAAACGGCGGTGTCATTCATACCATCCAGATCCGCGTGTAGAAATCGGGTAACGGGGTACATCATACTGTCCGCTAACTGTGTCGCTAAAACTTGCTGCATAGAACTTATCTGAAAATATATGCATGAAGTGAAATAATTATTCAATTTCTAATTTTCCACCAAACATGCTACTCACCTCATCTAAGTATGTTGAGAACTGCATGATGGTGGATGTTAGAATGCTATCGTCGGATTCCAGTGGAAATCTCTGAAATTTTAATACCAAACAACTAAACATAGGAAGAAACGATGCCTTTCAAAAGCCCACTGATTTTGACTGTAAGTAACTTACCTGTTTTTCATAATTTTTTAACAACTGTGAGAGTGCTTGAGTAGCAGCACTTAATTCACTCTATAACAAAATATCAAATAATACCATAAATACAATTTCTATTTGGAATGGATTTTTAACATTTATCTTATAAAAGTTTCAGGTACAATGGCATACCACTATCCATTCAGATGGCACCACTTGATCCTCCAATTGGTTCATTTTCAATTAATGTTTCAATTAACGTTTCAATCAAAAAATCAGGCAAATTATGCATTAAGTTGAAGTTAAGAGTTCATATTATTTTGCATGTTTCATATGATCATAAGCTTACATAGAATTTGAAAAAAAACATCGTTAGATTTTAAATAGAGCTAAAGCCTAGAAGAAAAATCAGCGTTGACCTGTACACTAGCAAACCTGGAGGATTCAGGCTTATAGCATCGCTGCAGTAGCATTTCCATTGTTGAGTTGGACCTAACTAACCTGAGCTCGATGTATCCTATCACAACACTGATGAAAGCTTTTTGCGTATTTGCCCAGAATATCAGCATCATTTTCAAAGACCCCAAGCAGACTTCTTGTCTGGTAGAAAAGACAATTACCATAAAATATAAAAAATGTGTGATGATTCGATTCAAATTTAATTGAAATGATTACAGATTTTTGTTTTTTTGGTGGTGGTGGTAGGTGGGGCAGGAGATAAGGGGTGGGGTGTGTTTAGTCAGTAACCTGTCTGTGGCTTAGTTTCACGATCGGATATTTTCACAAACTCATCCGATTATAAAAAGCTTACCACCAACGATTAGTAGGACTAGGTTAGGTTACTAAAACTAGTAGGGTGTGTTGACTTGTGTACAATTCTATTATTTTCTTCTCACCTGCGGACTGTCCTCCAGAGCCTCTTCCAGGTGTAACCTTTCTATTCCTGGCATTATGACCAATTACGACCAGCTGCAAATAGGCAGCTATGACACTAATTAACGCTGAAAATCTGACTATTTATTATGATTTTCAGGAAGCTGTCAAACTGGTAGGGGGTGGGGAATAGATCATAGCCGGTATAGTTAGGTTGTGCATCATGTCACAGTTCGAATCCCATTATTCGAAAATGATTTCACATAAATGAATAAAGTTCACGAGTAATTTTACAAATATATTTGATCGTAACGCAATCTTATTTTGGTGTTTCATAAAATTTGTATATGTTTCAGTTACGTTTTTCGGTCCACAACCCATGGTCTCAACTCAGCTCAGGCCCGGAGCGGAGGGAGACTGCAGCCGCGCGAAAAATTCAAACTGATAATCGATGTTCATCGTCTTCCAGCTTCTGTTTTTATTCTGATAAAGCTGATAAAGCACATCAGAGACCAAGCTCATTCATTCCACTCTGGATAGGGCGAAATAAATTTGTAAGAAAGATGAACGAGAATATCTATCACTCACTGAATGAGTCGCCAACATTTGTTCCATTAATCGTTTCGTCGTATATTGTAGTATTATTTATATAGTTAGGTAGAATGGACCCAAACAGCTTTAAAGTTGATGTTATTTTCAATAGCGTGAAAGAATTACAAAACGGTGAGTTTTACGTACGTTTGCTTGGTATTTTCCCGTCTGCATCACCAAATCTGCTATAATGGTGTCTGGTGTTACAATCGTGGTTGAAGTAATATATTTAAGGCATAAAAATTCAGTTGCCCGGTTAGCTCAGTCGGTAGAGCATCAGGCTTTTAACCTGAGGGTCCTGGGTTCGAGTCCCATACCGGGCGTCACATTTTTTTCGCCATTTATCTTAATTTCTTTCCAGAGAGGTCTTCTTTAGAACAAAAATTGAATAGTGTTCGTCAAAAGAGAAGGGACCTAGAAAGTGAAAATGAGCACGGTGAGAATCTTTTTAACAATACATCAATTTGAAAGCTATAATGTATACGTATGCGGATTACAAAAAATAGGTCTATTATATTTTACAGCCCTAGCGAAGTTTCAACAAAGTAGTGACATCAATACAAAGTTAGAAGGTTTTAATCTTAGTTCTTTCTATTCAAATAAAGAGAATTAATGTTTGATATTAATAGGAATAATTCGTAATACTAGGAAATTAAAATTTGAACGCAATTAAATTTTTCAGAGATGTTGAAAGTTGCTCACCATAAAGTAGACCAGATTCAAAAGCAAATCACAAAGTAAATGCTTTAAATCGTTAATATGATGCTTATTTTGAGACATTCCATTGTGAAATGCTGAATGTAGAATTTCAGTTCAATTCTTGATTTTTAGTGCAGAAGAGACAATTCAACAAAAGAGGAATGCAGTTGAGAGTTTGAACACTCAAATCGAAGAAGAGCGGATCCGCAAAGAACAATCTCGGTTTGTAAGATTGTGAAATAATTCATGTGAATAGACTACCTAGGTAGTTAGGGTAACAAATTCATACTGTACCTAGTTTCTCATTTCTGCTGAGCTGTTACGTTTACTACGGTCATCTATATACTGCATTACCCTTTTAAAATCATGATCAAGCTTTTAACATTACCCGGTAGTATTACAACAAATTTCATTAAAGTTTACCAAATTTACCCGGCTGAAGAGAAACAAATAAGGTATCATTATTGTTTAATCGTGTTTTGCATTTATCTGCAGGAAAGAATTCGAGAAAGGATGCGACAAAATGGCAATGCAGTTATTAGAAGCTAAACAATTCTATGTAAGTAAATAATTGCTGCTGAATTAGAACCTCTGATATCTAGTTTTGGGTCTATATCTTATTCATATTTCATTCTTTATGCAGACAAATGAATGTTTAGAAAATGAACTGGACAAGGTTGAAACAATCTCACAAAACTTTGATGGCGAAGGTAAATTTGTAATCCATTCGGTACAATCATTTACAAACAAAATAGTTTGTATGAGAATGATTAAATTTTCTAGATATGATGAACGGGAATCAAATTGTCCAACTTGAAAGTCTACTTGGACAAATCAAACTGGAGGAGTCTGCAAAATATCGAGTACACGCGTTACCGCCTCAGTTACAGCATCTTGTTCTGTAAGTCATGAAATCATCTTGAATATTGATTTCTTATTCCTATTCTATAAAAATGAATAATAACCTTTGCCGGTATACTAACCACTGCGAAAGATGAGTAAGCTCAAAATCGAATTGTTTCGTTTTCTACATCTCAGCGAAATATTGACATACGAAAATGAAGCTTTAACTAAGACAAAGCAGCGAATTGACGAGAAGAGGACAATTTTGAGAAATGACCTTGAGCAGATGCCACTGTGGCAACCATCTCATCAGCAGCAGGAGCAAGTTGCGGATGATTGAATTTTTTTTCGGTAATTTGATTAATAATGTTATAATCATATAATTTTCTAGTTTGTAATTCCGATTTGATAGTAAATGTGTATGTTACGTTTAATAGCCGTGTTTGTAGAATTCCAAAAATCATTTTTCGGGGAAATTGCCAGTTCGTTGTACGTCGTAATGCCGGCATGGTGCCACGCGCGATGAAAAATTTGCCGTCGAAAGTATCACTCGTTTCCGCGAAGCCGATGTGCTGCATACGTACTGCAAACATAATCCAGATCGGCTCAATTCGGATTTTGGGCTGATACGTCGAACATATTTGGAGTCCATTTGTTGAAGTTCATTAACATAGACAAGAATATGACTTCAAATCCAGATTTCCTCATTGTAACCGGTGACTGTCAGTCCCAATGAACTGGAAGCCTGGACAAAATTCTACCACGAGTTAGCGTTCAAACTGAGCCATCATGAACAGTGTTCAACAGGAATGATATGGACCCACCCACGTTGCTTTTGCTCCCATCGTGTTGGCTGTCCCAATTTTGGCGATCTGAGGGGCCGTCAGGGGCGGAGACGACAGGACTAGCTGAACTATATTGAACTTAAACTTTCTGACAATAACTTATTTTCAACAACACAGAGTCTTGACCACTGAGGGCAACATGAACTTTAAATGAATAATTAGGCCTATATGGGGGGGGGGGGTATTTCATTTTCTTACATAATATTTAGGGGGGTTTGACAACATTTGTTACAAGCTGTTACAAGGGGGAGGGGCGTCTAAATTTCCCAAAAAATGTGTTACGTAATTTAGTCCCTAAGATACAATATACGATACTTTATTGAGTCTCGAGACAATTAAAGATGTATCATCAACAAATACAAAAAAGCAGGACTATATCAAAATCATTGATCGCGGCCGCGTCGGGTGATCAGATTTTGAGGAGACTTTTTCTCGACGATTAATTTCTCGTCCCATGTTGTGGCCATATGTAGAAAATCCCACAATAATAACGAGAAAATAACGTTAAGTCCGAAAATGTTTTCTTGAGCTCACAGGGGCCCGACATAATAAGTTTTTGACCCCAATATAGGTACTATTAGTTAGGATTCCCCCTGGTACTGCGGGCCAGTCGATGTAGGCCGTCCTTTTGACCGAACGGCTTCGATTTCAAAACAATACATAGTATAGTTAAAATTCGATGCGAGAAAGGATAACCTTTCTGATTTCAAATACTGGATGAATTACATCGAGTGCCCCGTAACATCCATAAGAAAAAAACCCGATTATTGTATGATTGATTTTTTGGGGGAAAATGAAGATGATTGATAAACTTGAGGCGTTCTTCGCGTATGCAGCCCGGCGGTACGGTACTGTCTATTTCAACTTTTGACTTCTGAGCATTTCAGGCCAGGTGGTCAGCTTAATCATTTTATTTTGTGGCTCTGCTTTGTTTATTTTATCGTTGTTTCTACCATGAGTTTTCTACGAATAAATGATATTATTTATTCGAATAAACTCGTATGGGTAAAATGATAAAGATCTTAACAGGGCCCCGAAAAGTGGGTAAGGATCGTAGCTATCATCGGCATGTACCAAAGAAATAGGTCGCGGTGGGCAAATCGATACCGAAGGGCCTGGGATTTTTTGAAAAATTTCAGAACATTTTTCATACAATTCCCAGGCACTATGTGACATTAAGAGAATATGATTTAGCAACTGTCAACTGCAACTGGCATGTCCCCTCCAGCGCGGTATGGGTCCGAAACACTACAGCGCGTCCATACACTTGGATATTCTCGGAGCTACCCATTATTCTGGTACTCCACACAGAACAGGAAGTCTCTTCGTAACCGCTGTAAGTTCTGTATATTCCGATCAAGATTATCACAAAATGCCGGTTGAAAACCTCGAAGAGCAAGGCTTGGAGAAGAATCCCAACTTACAGCTTGCTACCTGGAAATGGTTGTTAACCACAGACAAATTTAGAAATGATAAACAGATTAAAAATGACTTACTCGAAGCGATGAAAACGGACAGTAAGTAAAAAGTATCACCTCTGATTCTGAGAAGTGTTTGTCAAATTTGCATTGTCATCGACTTGGGCACACTGACTGTGTCAGGCCTAATTACCTAATTACTGTTCGAATGACCAATAGTTGATATTTTTTTTAAACAAAAATACTGAACTTGGCAGGATTATTCATAGCCAACAAACAATGTGTACATATACCGGTACATCCTTTCTTCTGTAGATATGGCGCCATTCTACACTGAGGTATGTAAAGATCTCAGCTGGAAACTCGATGAGAAACTGTTGGCGTCGATGCAGAAGGCAAACGAGGAAGAACTGAAAAAAATTGATGAACAACAAGAAGACGCTGAGAAAAACATGGGTGAAACGGAAGTTCGCGATTTCATGTTGAAGAAAGGCGAATATTTGTGTAAGATTGGGGATAAGGTAAGTTGACGACAGCATTTAGAGGAGAGTAAGGGATTTTCTGAGTGAGTCAAAACAGATTTATATTCAACAAAATTCGATACAATTTAGGGGTTATCGCTTGGATTTTTAGGAAGGAGCATTGTCACAATTCCGAAAGACCGGTGAAAAAACGACGACTCTAGGATATCGCCTGGATATGGTATTCCATCAAATACGAATGGGTTTATTTTACATGGACAAAGATTTGATCAACAGGAACCTGGAAAAAGCTCAGAGGTCAGTTTGCTTTAGGGCAATGGTATGCCTAGTAACTGATATCTCCATTTCCCCTCTTACCTGCAATCCATCATAGATGTTTTGCCAAATTTATTTTGAAATTTACTAAATAGACTCTAGATTCATTCTGAAGATAGATTAAGAATCTGCATAAATCTTCCATCTAGGAATCTAGGAATAGGAAAAATTCCTGTGTGCATCCTCGACCCCTGTTTAGCAGTAGTTTGAGGCATATTTTTTGTCTGTTTTTACAGTTTGATCGATGAAGGTGGTGACTGGGATCGAAGGAACCGATTGAAAGTATACCGCGGAGTATACTGCATGGCTAACAGAGACTTTAAAACAGCAGCGAACCTGTTTCTGGATACAGTGGCAACCTTCACATCATACGAATTAATGGAATATACAGATTTCGTCACATATACAGTTCTATGTAGTATGATATCATTAGACAGGAATGATTTACGAGAAAGGGTAAGTCCAAATTCATAAATGTTGCACAAATCATGTTGAATTAAGGTATTTACAGTCAAAGTTTTACCTTCTCCGCTTAAAAATGATGAACTCTTCTTTCATTCAGGTTGTGAAAGGATCAGAGATTCTTGAGGTTTTGCACAGTTTGCCAGAAATCAGAACGTATCTATTTTCTCTGTACAACTGTCAATATGCAGAATTCTTCAAAAGTTTAAGTAAGGGTCCAAAAACCACTTCAGAAACTTTCTTTTAAGATACATGAAGTCAATCGATTTTATGAATGGCTACACAATCCTCTTCCAATCCTATCGTTGTGTTTATGTTTTAGGTCATATCGAGAGTCTACTGAAGCATGATCGAGTGTTACATCTGCACTATCGATATTACATTCGCGAAATGAGAATCTTGGCCTATACCCAGCTACTAGAATCATACAGTAGTCTTACTCTACAGTACATGGCTAATGCATTTGGTGTGTCAATCAAATTCATAGACCAGTAAGTATTGCTGTACTTCATTCTTCATACTGAAAATTTGTAATTAAATCTGATAAAGCGAATATCTTAAAGCAATATCTTTGCATTGAGTTTTCTCCAGAGTAATCATTTTGTATTATGAATTGTAGAGAATTATCACGGTTCATCGCTGCCGGCAGGCTTCATTGTAAAATAGATAAAGTTGGAGGAATCGTAGAAACTAATCGACCAGATAGTAAAAATTACCAATATCAGGTACGGTAATCATTATCGAGAACTGAATTTTCAAGTAGATTAAAGTATTTCAGTGACTAGATTCAAATGTTTAGCTATCAAGGAATTATTAGTTTTCATGTATGAACTCTCTTGTGTATTTCAGGCAACTATAAAACAAGGAGACATTTTACTGAACAGAATTCAGAAATTGAGTCGAGTCATTAACATATGAAGGAGCATCTAATCTTGCGTTTGAAAGTGTTTTTGTATTTGTATTCATTATTCCTAGCTGAAACATTAAGAACAACAATGCACGTGACAAACGTTTATCAATTATAAATTAAAGCTTGGTGTATAATTCGAAAAAGAAATCTGGGCCATGATAAGCTTCTACTCACAGTTCATGTGTTAACAGTAATTGTGTGAGGATTTTTCGTAAAATGAACGCCGACAGAGATTTTTCATCTGTTCTCAAATAATGTTTTGAAAACACTGTTGAAAAATATATTGTATTACATTTCTTCTGTACATTTTATGTCTCTTTTCTACTGACAGTTTGAGGAAATATTATTTCATTAAGGACTACATCCACTTGAGGACATCGCAGCAACCTCTCTTCTTTGTTCGGCATATATACATGTATCTGATTCCATACATGCTAGTTGTAGACTGTAATCTCCTGACAGCTGATTTCATTAATCCACAGATCGATGTTGTGCAACATTTTCCATGGTGTACTGCTTGATACCCATTAGTACCTACAGCGATCTATTCAGAGTAATAGATAAAAGATCATAGTTCTGCCTGGGCATAATCCATAAAGTAGTTCACCTACATGTCCTAATGTTATGTATCGATTTACTGTGGTATTTTTTTGCATACATGTATTCACTGTTCCCTTGAAGATGTGAATGTACTTTATGGATTCTTCGTATACCCATCTGGTAGAGTTCCAACACTGTTATCCATCAAATGATAAGAAACAAAAGATTTCAAATTCATAGTGTTTATATTGCTTCAGTATAATTACACTATCGAGACAGAATGATCGAAGTTCTTCTCTCATGATAAAATGCATTACTACAGCCGAACCAACTTGATCCGGATCAGTACAATCCAATTATTTATGGTCCACCGTTACAAATGTGTATAGGTAACTGAACGGGCTTGTCTTAACTGATCCGGATTAAAAAGTAGAAAATGTAGAAATTTTACAAATTTACCATGTGCCTGCTGTGCGCCAACATATATCCAGCAAATAAAGTCTCGTCAACATTTTAGCTACCTGAGATTCACAAAAGGTGGACATAGTGACCTGAAAGAAGACCTCAAAGCATCATAGCCATCCCTAATATATACTTGTACTTAGAGTCGCTTGAGATTTCAAAATTTACATTTGAGCTGAAGTTACACCAGAAGAACAGGAAGCATTTTGAGATCTACATGTATGAATAACTTGTACAGTCGTTTGAGATTACTAGTTGCTACTTCTACTCTACTTCATTGTATCATTTTGAGATTGGAAAAAGATTTGACATTTTGTACATCATACCGGTTTTTATACAGATAAACGTTAGGTTTTGTAAAAGGAAACTCAAAACGTTTCACGACAGACCCTGACTAACCCTCTGAAATCAGTTAGCCAGGTTTAGGCCATCTTGAGAGATAAACCAGAGCTGATATAAATCAATTATAAATGGAAAAATGTAGAAATGTTCTTTCAATCCATTCATCAAATACATTGAATGTATCCCTGTAATATATCGATATGTTCAATAATTTTCAGTGGAGATTAATTTCAAATGGTAGAATCTATGATTTCAAAACTTCACAACAAACCATAAAACAATTATTTCAGTTGATAGTATCAACGATATTAAAATTTGAATAAAAGTTTACAATGAAAACAAACCATAAAACATTATCTTCATTGCTAGTACTGGTATCTATGATTTCAAAACCTTTGTTATAACATACTGGTATTTTTAGTGCTGGTATCTATGATCTATAAAACGTTAAATAATGAAATATAGATGCTCTACTGGTCATCAAGACAGGGATGATCATGTAGAGATTGGTATTCTACTTGTTACTACAATTTGAAATTTGATCACTCATCCTCACTTTTGCCCGGCTTTGGTTGCCCAATCCCGGCCATGTAAGTCCATATATGGATGTAACGACCATGGTCCATTCCTCTGTCTACTCTTTTACCAAAAATGTTATGGGCTGCCTGGTTATCCCCTGGTTAGATTTAAAGTAACAGTAGTCTTAGTGATAATTCAAATTCGAATAATAATTCGAATTTCTCAGGCCTTTAATTTCTTTCCTACTAAAATCTCTCTCTAAGCCAGATCTTATAAATCGAATATACACAAAGTCGGACTAGTTTTATCCCCAAAAGCCTCAAATAAAGGAAATTACATTCATCTACGGCGGTGATTTTTAATTATTGTTTGAAAAGATTAATAACTCAGACCTATTAGAAGTTTGAAATATTTGTGAAAGGTTTGACACTGTCACATAGTTGCCACATGTAGTAACTAGGTTTTATAAGTATTTTCATTTCAACAGTCAGAATTTTTCAGTAAATGTCCCTAAATCCGACTTTAAGCGGTGCTCTTAGATTTTTCTAGGTCACACATATTTAGCCCGTCCCAACTTTTCCCACTTGCGCAAGTTTTACTGTACATACAGGGTCCTATCTAAGGAATGAAAGCCACTCGCCCCCTCAAAAATCTACTTGCCCTCTTACACCGTATGATCATCCGTTGATGACATAAAAGTGCACTAGCTTGACGGACAAGTGAAAATGATAACCAACCACTTGCCCTAATACTTTTCCAAGTTGTCCTGGCAAATCGGACAAGTGCTTAGATCGCACCCTGACATCTTTCTATATCCAAACAACTAACAAATTCACACATCTAGAGTCTTAGCCTAGAAACTTGCCTGAAAACAGACCAAACTATAATTTTACATGGTAACATCATAAATAGAAACACATACTGGATGTGTTTTTGCAATTCAAGCATATAATTGCATTTCAACTATAATTAACATCTCAACTATTGTCATTAACTGAGAAAGTAATTTCAATACCTGGTACCTATTTCGCTAGATGTCTGTTTCTTAAGAAACAAGCAACTGAAAGAAGCAGGCTGATTCTATAAATCAATTAAGCATAAATATAATAATTTTCATTACATAAAATCATAATGTAAAAAGGTATCACAGAGCAAAGAGAGCAAAACATTATTTTGTAGTAATAATACTAATACACAAATCAACATTAAGGAAAGCAGCCTAGTTCGCTAAAGGAAGACATTCGTAATTGGTCTAAAGTTATGGTACTATGGCAGGATCATCAAGGTGCAAACGAATTTTGTACTGAAGAACAGACAATATACGAACAATTTGTTTTTGTGTTGAAACCAGCAAAGTCTCTCTTTCAAACCTTCAGCAGAATCAGTCATATCAATTAACAGTAGCACGATGATCATCTTCCTATTGGCTATGTCGCTCACTTGATCTACCCTGTGAAACGCGTTCAATTATTCAGGAGATTCAATTATCTGAAGATACACGAGATCAGTCAATATCCAATATACATACACCGATACATACTCAGGAATGTTTGTAGTATAATAAGATACGTAAATGAGCTAATAGAGAGGATATGCTTAAAATGTGAAGTATGGTGCTGATTAGTGCTTCCATAGTTTCTTATTGCTATAAAAAACATCGCTCCACGTTTTTTATTTTGACTTGAATTTAAGACAGTCAAAATTAATGCGCAAACTCAACAGGTAATTTGCCAGAACATCCTGATAAAGTCCGAGCAGATACCACGCCGGTGCATACTCCAAGCAAATCAATCCCATGAAGTTGAAGGTGTAGTGGCTGTAATCCCACGGACATGCGTCGAAAATTCTCAAAACCGAGCCAAAACTGAACTCCCAGCAATACGCGATTAAAACGTAAATGAATGCTCGTACGAAAGCTGGTATTCGATATCTAAACCACAAAAGTAGGTAGAGCTGTTCGGTAAAACAGCTACAACTGCCGTATATGAGAAACGAATACAAGGATGAGTGACCTTTCAGGCTCCAGTCGCCGTTTTGTACAAATTCGAAAATCGATGTAAAGATCACTTCGTCGAGAAATCCGTGCATGCCGTAGAAATAGAATCGAATCCACAACGGCAGCGGGGACAGTTTCGATTGCGTCATACTTGATTGGCCCATCGCGCATCTAGAAATACAGCCGTCCGTCTACCAGGCTTGTTACCACTGACAACTACGATCCAACAAATATGATAATTGTTGCACCCTCTGAAATATATGAAAGATCAATTGTGAAGATGTATATTAATAATAGATCATTTCATCGGAGCGACTGTATGTAATTATTACAGTCTAGATGTACCTGGAAATAAGTGTATTGATTTATTGTCAGTAACGGGCTACATGCTACTTCAATGCGACTGCCTGGTTTCTCATTATGTACAAAACATATTCAGAGTAGCTTCCTATATGACATACCGGATAGTATCTTTGAATGGGTTGTTTTAAAGGGAAGAATAAACGAATTCTCAATTTCACTATGAAGTCTAACTTCTTACAACACTACATTCTAACTGTATTCTTATAGGCCCTATAAAATATTCGGTTTTTTTTCTAAAAACTTATATCATCAAAAGCCAGCATAAATCCTCAGCTCTAGCAAGGTTTAATGCATGCACATATATGTTTTAACCATTTTTGATAAATCCAAGTGCGCAAATAAATTTTGATCATTTTCAATATCCAAATAACAGCAGTCACCATATGTCACACATTATTAAAAATCCTTCCATATAATTATTCCATCTAGGCCTATGTAAAATATCCTGATGGTCTCTGTTCATATCAGTAGAACCCAATTTATAATCATCACAGTCAGTGCAATGCCTTTTTCACTTACAGCAGAGATTTACCCATTAAAATGGCAATTAGAACTAAGACATGCGTGCTGACTAGGCTCATTTAGTGTAATTCCCAAAATACTGATCATAAAATCAATAGGCCATACCTTTTAAAAGAACGCTACCCTTTTGTTAGATTTAACTTACACATATAATTTCTATACAAAATATCACGATGAAGGCTTGTTGAGAGCCTGAGGCTGAAACTCTGATTGGATGAGCTTTCAGTAAAATAAGTTACTATATTCAAACATATGCCTGTGCCTATATGCTGTAGGCCTAAACTGTAAGCATTACCAGGTGAATTAGTCTGAATACCAGTCATTTTTACGGTTCCCTACAACCTGTTTGAGGAACCACGGCTAGGTACTAGACCACAGTTGAATAGGCCTGGCTTAATCAGTCATAAGGGCGAAAATTCAGTTTTTGTAAGTAGTTGACCAGTGGCTGAAACAAACATAGTCGAATGCATTATAGTTAGATCTTATGCATTTCAGTGTCGGTCATGGAGTCACTGACTATTATCACATGGTTCAGGATTTTCTGTCATCTACAGTTAGGACTATTAGCAGTAGTTTTCTAGATGACTAAACTAGGCTAACTTTGATTCATGAAAGGGCCACCTAGGCATATTTTGCCATTACGGCATTATTCTAAAATGCTATACAAATACTGTTATTAACAGTAATTGTAGTATAACTGTAATTGTACACTATCAACCTTAATCAAAACATGTATAACGGCCTAAAACAGTAAATTCAAACTATTACTGATCAGATTTTTACTATAGAATTTCAACTTATTAAAACTATGAACAATTTAATCTTTTAGTTAGATAAAAAAGTACCAATCATTCGTAATGCAATCAATATCAATCTGAGTGCGAGTAGAAACCCTGTCACCTAAACCGATATCAATCTTCAACAAATGAGCTGACCTCTACTAGCAGGCCTCCATACATCCGTGATATAAGTGATGATGATGATTTTGGATCTGAGAGTTAATTCATATGGCAAATCACGAGAATACGTTATCGCTGTTTCCTGGCCTCGCAGAGCAAGGGGAGGAGAGCGCTGGGTTACAAGTACAAGTGCTAATTGATCGCCTATGCTGAAACTGGATTGTCTGTTGTTCGTCCATGTGGTTCCAGTCGAAGATGTGAAATTTCCCACAAAGCCTGGCTGCTGCTGCTCTGTGAGTGTGAGACTGTTTTAGAGTGGTAGTAGTGTTCCTGACAGACCATAAATCATACATACGGTACTTCGGGTATTTTTTTCTTAAGTTTTGTAAATTAATTAACAACGCCAACAACAAAGGGCAGGTTCCAATGAATCAAACGATAAACGGATTAAATGCTACTTGCCTTTTACTATTCACAGATAGCCTATACTTTAGTAGTACTGGCCTTTTGCCGGACGGAGTGCTGTCAAAACCTCTGTCAGGACTCGGAATCTTTTTCAGATTGTGGAGCCTAGTTCTATGGTGGCGCCGCCTATAGGTTGATAAATAGTGGAGGATATTTCACATCGTGTAAAATCTCAATGTGACGTCGAGGTTTTTCGCGAATTATCGACCGGCGACGGAATGACGCACACACAATGACGTCATCGGTCTCCCTTTCTTTACGTAACTTGGGATAGCCGCCGTCGGAGCAGTTCGCGTAGTTGTCGCCCTCGTAACAACCGAATAACAGCGACTAGCGATGAAACTTTGGACGAGTGAACACATTTTTAGGTAAGTTGAAGATTGATCTTTTAGTATATTTCTGTTTTTTTTATCGATTGAGATTAGTTCGCAACTGTGATGTATTCATTCTACTGACATGTTTTTAATCGCATGGCCATGTAGTAGTATAGTCTTACTCTGTGTATCAACTGTTTAGTTTTGAAAAAAAAAACATGAAAACGAATGTCAATGAATCCGTATTTTCTACTAACTTTACAGCCATCCATGGGAAACTGTGGTACAAGCAGCATGGCGAAAGTATCCAAATCCCATGAATCCATCTGTAACTGGCGTAGATGTTTTGGAAAGAAAAATCGATAGTGATGGAACTCTGAAAACTCATCGTCTGATGACCACATTATGGGGCATGCCTGGTTGGGCAAAAGCGGTAAGTATTTGAAAATTTTCTTGTTGTTTTTTCTTCATAGAGCTTATTATCTGAACAAAAACCTATTTAAGGAGTACATAAGAAAGGCTGTATTAATTATTGATGTGACACATAATGATAATTGAATTGGGTAATTAAAACACTAGATAGAATAAAGTTAGTTGACTGTGTAAACCGTTACAATAATGTTTATATACATTGATACCTAGACCTAGTATGTGTTATTTAAAGGGTATTGGTTTCAAACTAACAATTACGATTGTAAATTTTGTTGTGTATTATATAATAATTAGATATATTAAATTATAACTCTTATTTTATTTTTGATAAATAGTAATGATTATTTGTGAGAGGATGTGCACTACAACGTCATCAATATATTGGGGCTCGACTGGTTGCCAGTCAATTCAATTTAATTATTTGTCCGAATCAAGTAGCTCTATTGATCCTTAATATTGTGTAACTTAAATTATATTATTTATCGTCGCCAATATTAAACGATGTGTTATTTTTCTAGGCATCAATTAACTTTTAAGTTTGTTTTCTTGATGAATTTAGATGGTGGTTAGCCATATAAATTTTGATGGCCTTTGAGGCTATGAACCCGGAAAACAGGTGTTATCAATATTTGAATCTTCATTTCTTATCTCTGTAGATAATTGGAGATAATCGAGCCTTTGTAAGTGAACATTCTTCAGTAGATCCCCAGCGAAAAATTTTCTCACTACACTCCAGGAATGTAAGTTTAACAGTTTAATTTCCAGGTCTTTCACATACTTTTTTACTTGGTTGAGACCACACTTGTAATTTAATGAGAATTTTTGGTGTATGAAATGCGTTTCTTTGGTTTGTTTTAGCTGACTGGTAGCAATGTAGTCACTGTACATGAAACATTAACTTACAGTCCTCATCCAGAAGACCGAACTAAGTAAGTTATCATTAATAGAGGAGATATTTCGAAAATCAAATCTGTGCTATAAAATATGATACATGTATTATCTCTGCTTTATAGAACAATACTAAAACAAGAGGCTGAAATCGTAGTAGCCAACATTCCCTTCACATCCTACATGGAAAATCTACTTGCCACTAACATCTCACAGAATGCTGGCAAGGTATGTACTACCACCAAACCTACCTCGCACATGGCTCGGCTGTTTGCTTGGCAGATTGCCCAAATTGCGAATTGCCTGTGTACTTTCACTGACCTCAACCTTATGAAAAATCCAGCACCCTCTGGCTGTTTGCCATGTAATTAGAATTCTAAACAGGTCTCTGTTTTGAGCTCTTAAAAAGACAAATCAGTTTTTTTGGGGAATTATTCAACCCAAAAGTGATTCATCAACACATAATAATGGCATGTGAATAGAGTATGAGTTGAATAATAGAACATTCACTGCTATAATCTGAAAACCACTGGCGTCCTGCGGTCCTTATTATACGTTCATCAGAATACTTACTGTCTGTCTATTCACCAGGGGCGCCAAGGAATGGAATGGGCGATTAGTAAAGTTAAAGAAGAGGCTGCAGATCTCACAAAAATTGCCATCAAAGGAATGGATGCGACTGTTCAAGATATAACGAGTGGCATGGATCAGATGTTCACATCAGCAAAAACGAGCTTATGACGAAACTCTGGATTAGACCAAATTTAAAGACATTTTACAAAATTTAGAAATCTTCGATGTTGTTCTTTTTGTGATCTCGAAAACAAACTTTCAGACTTTACTGGTTGTAAGGTTATATTTAAAAGAGTTTTGTTTTCACCATTTAGTTATGAACTTGCCATCTCACATGTTGGAAACTCTGAACTGTCACCCAACTTATCTGAAGACAAGTCTATGCCGTGGAAATTAGGTAGTGAGAAAAATGTTAGTTACACAAAAAATAAGAAAAGCCTTATAAAAAAAATGGTAAAATCTCATATAACAAAAAATGTAATATGGTCGTCAGTAAGATAGAGTTGTTCAGGGTATTTTACATACGAAATTTTATATGTGGATTATTATTTGGATAGTCTTAAATAGCATATAGATAGTTGCCAGGTTTTAGAATTAATTAATGATATTCCAATAATGCTTATGATTCACCTTTTAATTGAACATTTTTTAACGCATAATATATTAAAAGATTTCAAAAGGATTCAAAATCAATCGTTTGGTCGTTATTGGATTCAACCTTAAACTTAATTTGAAAATCAAATCTTTAGATTTATATGAATTGCACTCTATGCTACTTAATATGCATGCATCATCAAGGTTTTAGTGAATTTATTCCAGCAATTGCAAAAGAATAACATTTGACCTATGCAACTTATTTCTTAACATTATGTTGTTAACCGACCAAATAAAAACACTCTAGAAACTGAACCACTGTTTTGAGTCTATTTATTGTCCTAGGGCCAGGTTCACAAAAATAAAGTTACACATTTAGGAGGACTGACTTAATCGCTTTCATCAAGAATACATGGGGATTAATTTTGATACGTAAGTCATATCGAACTTCGTAGTTAAGTTATACCAGGGCCCTCCGCAGACCTCGGAAGGTTCATATAAATGACTGAACCGGCCCGTGGCGCCACCATCAATAAACAACATGGCGTCGGATTCCAAAAAAGAAGAGGTAAATATTCAACTTGTTACGTGAAAATCGCCGTGAATTCTTATGTTGGAGATTTTACAATGCCATTGCGTAAAGTATACTAATGAGTTTCATTAGAACCACGCTGATATTCATTAGTTTAACGTAGCGATTGAATTTGTAACTTGTTTTCGTTTGTCCACTGTCAGTGTCAGTGTCAGCCAACGACGTCGGTGGCAGTGCCAGTGGCAGTGTCTGAATAATACCAACCAGTCGTTGTTACACCGGTTCCCTACAACCGTTGTTTATGGAACGACGGCTAGGTACTAGACTATCCAGGTCCGTCCTACCAGTCGTTCGTCCTTACTCTACTTCATACGTCTCACGCACAGGGGCTCGCATCAGAGTTGTATTTGTAGATTAATGTAAAAACGACAATTTATCAATCCAGACCAAATGTCTATCATCAGTGTTGTAGATTAATGTAAAAACGATAATCTATCAATCTAATGTCTATACATACTAAGAGACATTGGATTGATAGATTATCGTTTTTACATTAATCTACAACTCTGATAGACATTGGATTGATAGATTATCGTTTTTACATTAATCTACAACTCTAATACGAGCAGGAGCCTATGATCTCACGTCACACACAGTTTGTTTTTCTTTCTGCCTTTTCATCTGTGATTGATGATTGGATTGAAGAATTGACTTAGGCCTTATTATTTTTTCATTATAGAAAATGGAGATGATTAAGGACGCTGAGAGCGTGGGATTACCTCCTCAGGCTGCCCCACTTATACCAGTTATTGCCCCACCAAAACCGAAGCGTGGAAAAGGTTTGTAGGTTTTCGTAAAGGGAAAGGCCCAACTTAATGTTGTATGCTTGAATGATATTTTTTGGTGTATTTCCTTCAGCTCCCGATATTCCAATCTTTGAACGCAGAAATTGGCTCATTCATCTTCACTTCATCCGAAAAGAATATGGCACTTGTAAAAATATAATTGAAGATCAGATTGCTGAAACTCACGGGATGTGTGAATATGCTGTATTTATCAAAGGTAGGCAGGAAAAATCATTATCTAGGAATAGGATACACTGGAGCCAGTTCAATAGAATGTTAAAATCTGTCTGTAAACGGGCCAATACTAAGATGTCTCAATAGAAACTCTCATTGATTTACAGCACTCATCTGTCGACAAGAAGGCAAAATCCAGGAATCTCTCGAGTTGTTCCAAACATGTGCGCTATTGAATCCGAACAGTGCTCAGAATCTAAAACAAGTTGCAAGATCATTGTAAGTGAAGCAGCAGTAGTATCAATGTCAGTGGTTACGTGTATCAATCGATAATTCTAATTGTGGTTATAATTTTACAGGTTTCTTTTAGCGCGACATAAAGCAGCAATAGATGTTTACAATGAGGCTAATAAAATGTCAGAAAAGGATTGGGTAAGTTTCACATACCTTCTGGTATGTGCCAGGTTCTATTATATCTTATTGTAAGTACGGGTAGGCTTTTGTTCGACTTTAGTGGATATATTTATACATTTTCAGGAGATCTCTCACAATCAAGGTGTATGTTTCATGTATTTGAATCAATTAGATAAGGTAACGTTATGAATATTTTTTCTAGATTCTGAGTGATTGCATGTTCTATTTTATGGCACTCAATTTATCACTTTCAGGCTAAAGAATGTCTGACACAAGCGATATCATTTCATCCGCACGATCTTTCTTATATGATGTTAGGGAAGATTTTGCTACATGAAGGTGATATAACCGGTGCGATTGATATCTATAGGCGGGCAGTTGAGTATGTATTCTTCATCGTAAATATATCATTACGCGATTGGATTTCATCCGAGCTGTAACTTATCAATATTTCTTTATTCATAGATATTCTCCCGAAAATCCAGATCTGTTATCAACATTAGGATTGCTCTACATGCAGGTACCAGTAGATATGTTCTTAGATCACTCTTCTATTCACAAACAGCCAACATCTGACATTTACGTTTTCATTTCAAGTATATTTAGGTTTTCGATATCAGTCCAATCATCGAGTGATTTCGTGACAAATCTTTCAGGTTGGTCAGTTTCAAAAAGCATTTGAGAACTTGGGAAACGCTCTCACCTTCGATCCGACTCACGTAAAGGCGATCCTCGCTGCTGGGAGTATGATGCAGAATCACGGAGATTTCGATGTCGCTTTGACTAAATACAGAATAGCTGCGCAGGCTACACCTGAAAGTCCTCCTCTGTGGAACAACATAGGAATGTGCTTCTTCGGTAAAAAGAAATATGTAGCCGTAAGTATTTAGCGGTAACATTGTTGTAGTTTGTTGTATCATGTACTGTGATATTCCTTTTCATTTGAAAATTTAGGCAATAAGCTGTTTAAAAAGGGCCAACTATTTAGCTCCTTTTGACTGGAAGATATTATACAACCTCGGACTATTACATCTCACCATGCAGCAGTACGCATCCGCTTTCCATTTTCTCAGTGCAGCAATCAATCTCCGTCCCAAAATGGCTCAACTTTTCATGTTATTAGCAGGTAATTTCTGACACAATCTCCTCTGTTTCTTACAACTTTATTCTTATTATGTTAATTATATTCGGAATAATATTATGTATCTATTTTTACAGTTGCTTTGACACATCTTGAAGATCCAGAAAATGCCAGACAAGCATATGAGCAAGCTTTAGTATTAGATGAGTAAGTTTACTTGCATATCCCAGTTGTTGCGCAATCTTTTCCTGTATGTTCAACTCTCATGTATAAAATCTTCTCCATGTTCTTTCAGTAAGAAGAACTCAGCTGCTATACATTTGAACTACAGTGTGTTTCTGTACAATCAAGGTGAACGATCTGCAGCTACGAAACAATACGCATTATTTGAACAGAAACTGAAGACTGAAAATAGTAAAGATGTTGATCCTGAGGTATATTCGGTGTCTTGATGATTTTAGAAATATCGCAATGAGATCAATTATTGTAAAAAAATTTTATTCGATATGTTGTTCAGATAATGGAATTGAGTTTTAAACTTGGTCCAGCATTACACGTTGGTGAAAGTTTAGTATGGAAACCTACAGAGGAAGCCTCGGGAAAGAATCTGCCTCCCATTCCTGATGTTCCATCTGACCATGTGATTCATCCACCTCCTGCTGTCCTGCCTCAGCCACCAGGTACCGGTATGTGTTTAAAACCGATGAATAATTTAGTGGATGCAAATGGAAAAAATAGTTGAGACTATTCACAGTCTTGATGAATATGATCATTTAGAGAAACCCACAATATCATTCAAACAACTGTTATTTCGGTTTCTCTTATGTACGGTCAAACCTTTTTACGAAATCTCTCGGGGGATATTTTTGTTAATCACATATTATTATGTTAATGTAGCTGATGTCCAAGAACATCCGAAGCCAGTGATCCCTCCTGAAATGGAACTCCCAGCGGACGAATTAAGTGAAACCCTTCCCACACCGCCGACCCATGATCCATTTGCCGATGGCATTCAACAAGATGAAGCGAGTTCTAGTCATTTGAAAAAGAAACCAAGGGAAATGTTACCCCCATTGTGATCAGACTAATTTCATTTTTGTTTCGATAGTAAACTTCGTCAATCCTGGACCCAGTTCCACAATCTAAGTCAAAGACTAAGTCTGAATTAAATTCGGTTCATTTTATTCTACTCCAAAGTCAAATGTGGAACTGGGTCTTGGCAGTGGAGTGAACACACTTGGTGATACTCCACTTTCGTGCCGACTAGACTGAATGTATTGACACCAACATACTGCTATGTATCTTATGAAGTTTGTTAAACTTTTGTTTGATGTTTTCGGTATCATACGATAAGTGTGTACGTGTGTGATTATATTAATTATTAGAATATTTATAAACTGTAATGAGCTTCTTGTCGATCACTTTATTGTTGGTACATGATTTGTGTATGCGCACGTTACTTTCTTATTCCGTCCCTTGATAGAAATAAAAAGAAATATATTCAATGTTCGTCTTAAGTTTGCTTTTTCTTATGAAAAGAATGGCTTTAAATGTAGGATTCGAACCCATTCATAGAGTAGCCTACTGCGGGATGCGTGATGCTGACCTACATTGTAGTATGACGCCGTTGCAATGGGGATTCCCCGTATTTCCTTCTCGGTTCTCTTACTTCAAGTCAGGCGCCAATTAAACAATGTTTTCGGTAATATCTAGTTAATCATCGCATACTCGGACCCATATCTACAGAAGTGCTTGGGCGAATGCATGCGCTGATTTGTTGGTTTGAGGTGTAGAGTAGTGCTAACCCTCTGAATTTTGACTTTCTTCCCTCCTCTTCCTTCCTTCCTACTCCTACCTACCACTTAGCCCGTGCCGTGGTGGCCTTTTGCCGGCTTTCAGCTACTCTCCAGACATAATCTGAATACGGTCCCCAGCAGCCGTTGTTTTTAGATACTATATTAGATTTAAAGTGAAACTTGATCCATAGAACTGACTTCAGCAGGCCTAGTTTCCGGGTATTGCGTTGCCCGAAATAAGACTTAAAATAAAGGTGACTGGTTTGCCCTAGAACTGCCCTTCAAAATGTCCCGCCTGTAAGTGTTAGGCTATGGCTTAAAGGAGCATTTGACAGCCAAGCTTGGCTGGTTGACACGCATGACCTGTTACAGGTCATAGGCCTAGCTAAAAGTTGGCAACAACACTGACCACTTTTAATGCCATAGAAGGCAAACTTAACCATACCTCGATGACGTGGGGTTAGCACACTGTATTTGAATTTTAAAGTACTGGATCTAATCTTGGAAAAACTAGATTTTTTGCCTGATCACTTTCCAATTATTTTGGATTGTAATGAAGCGCCCCCATTTATTTTGTTCTAGCTTCAATGCCTGCCCTATTTCTCTACAGCAGAAAAGTATTGTACAATTACCTAAGTGACCTGTTCACCATGGATACTAATTGATCATTTATTCATCAAAGATATTTATTTATCTAAAAAAACAGTAATTGAGGTGGTCTAGTCGTCCACGTCCACAGAATCTTCACAAAATGAAGTTTTGCTGCCTTAAAGAAATAAAGGCCATAGGCCTATGTACAGACAGTCTCTTACTTGAGATATTTAGTGTCCTTTGTTATGTAGGTACCGTACTTAAAGTATCTCTCTTAAATAGTTATATATGAGGGTGTCACTATAGAATAAGCCCTACTTTACCATAGGCCCAGCTGACCAACACTGATTTCTGAACCCTTTGCACAAATTGGAAATTCTACAATTGATACATAGGCTAGATACAACAGATGCCCTAGGCTGCTAATACTAGATAGGCTTATAATAGTTATATTTCTTATGTCTTATGAATCTGGCAAACTTAAAAAATGTTCATTGACCTTTTTCTCTTCAACTCATTGTCATAGGGAGATTTCAAGTGATAGCTGGTTATAAGTATTCCAATGATTTAGGAATTTGCTCTCAATATTTTTTTGTCGCAGAAGTGATTGTGCTTTTCTTCATTTGCACATTATGTATATAGCCGAAATAGATATAGAAAGCTCATTAATTAGGTCTACCAGGTAGATAAGATTGCTCAATACTGAGCAAATTGATTGCGAAATCTTCCATCAAAATATATAGCCAGCCTAGCTATCAATGGGAAAAAATGTTTGAACTGAATTATAGCTCATGATAATGATTCATTTATTTACGATGTACCATACTTATTTAACCTGGTATTGTCCACAATGAATGGGCCCTGGTACTGCGAGAAACCTAGTACTGGTTTTCAGGTATTTATTCGAGTGCATGACTTTTCTAATGTGTGCATATGTGTACTATATTCATGTATATGTCTAGACCATGCGAGAAAATATGCCGTACTATAGGCCTATTGTATCGATGAATGAATTGTGAAAACAGCTGATTTATCAGATAGATTTTTAAAAAGAATATATGTATTCATAGATTATCGAACTGCCTCAGTATCTGATCCGAGTTCACTGAAGTGAAGTGATAAGTAAGGAATTGGTAAGTTCATTTTTTTTCTAATGGTTGCAGGGTATCTATTAATCATGAATATAGAAATTTGAAAATAATGTAACCACATTTTACCCTGCCTCCCTGATTTGTTTGGATGCTTTTGAGTAGTTTTTGTTTTGGATTGCATTGTTATCTCACGATAAGGTGCTTTGAATGCAATTTGATGTATAACACAAATTTAATTCTATCTAAGGTTGATGTTGACAAAAATTAACTGATTTGTGCTTTGTAGATGCTCTATATAGAAGTGGACGATTATGTCTTCGTATGAGAAAACTGCGAGTAGCAAATTGAGTTCAGATGATGATAAAGATGATGTGAAACATTCAGTCGACCCTGAATACATTGATGATAAAGGTATTGTTAGATTTTATTTTTTTAAATGTTGATAATGGTTCTGAATGCTGTGGTAGGGAATGCCAATAAAGACAGGGATAATCAGGTTTAAATCCCTGCAGAGAGTAAGTCTGGATCTGGGTATAGTACGCCGACAGTAACCAATTCTGGTGTGTGGTCGGTCGGTAAGAGAGGGTTGCTGTACAGGGTTAGTAACAAAGGAGCCTCACTCGCGAGGCGAGTATGACAGTGTCTTCGAAGTTGTTCCAGTAGCAAAGAACGAGTTCTTATGTGTCTGTTTTTGATGATGGGACTTGGGAGCATTTTGAGTTGTCGCTAATACCGGTATGTACTACTGGCAATGGCATTAGGTAGGGTAAGACGCTGATGAGTATTCTGAAAAAAAAACCATTTATAAGCTGTGGTTTAATAAGAGTTAATCACTAGCTGTAAATCATGTTTTGTTTTTTTTTAGAATTTTAAACCACGATTTTATTGACTAGTCTGGTGTCAGACTGGGTTACTTGCCTGCACTGTATTAATGATAAAAATGGTTTAGTAGTAGTAAAGCTGCACTAATTCAGACTTAAACCTATCCTAGTCCACCTGTTGTGCATTTGCACAGGTGAATCAGCTATCCTACACTCATCGGGGTGTACTGACATTCTTACTGAATGAATGCATTAAAAATTTAGCAAAAATCCATTCGGAAATGAATTTTATTTGAAGTTATCTTTCGTATCGAATGAACTGAGCAGTAAATATTGCAGGCAGTTGATGGTTCCAAATGTGTATCGGGGTAATTTAGTGTAATTAACAGTACGCAGGTAGGAATAGTTTGATGATTGGTGATTGCTATCGGCTGTTTTGAGTGTATCTGCTGTATAATAGTGCTACGTATCGCTACGATACACCGGTTTATAGTACGGTGTCAGACCTCATTTATTCTGTGGATATATATACTACTGGTGCATCCCCAGTCGGATGGATTTTCCTCGGACAATTGCTTCCTTATTAAAAAAGAAAATGTTGAAGTGGACTTTATTTGATAATTTTGGGTTCGTATCTGTGTTATTGCTTCACTTTCAGTAACTTAACCATATTTAGTGTCATCCAGAAACTGCATGTTCTGACCTCTGATGATTGTTCATAATATTCTAAATATATTACATACTCTTTTGTATTATTTTCCTGTGAAATACCAATTTAGTTGGTTGAATTCACGAAGAAATGTGAAAGTTGTTACTGAGGGTCTTACTCTCAATTACTGACTGAACATTTTCTTTCATATTCCATTTAAGAATTTCAACTTATATGTGTGGATAGATCGGTCTATTCCAGAGATTTTGCATAAAATGAAACGAGAAATAATATATTTTGGTTCTTGAGCAAATGATTTGACTAGATGAGTCTACATGTCTTTTTAATCGTACACCGTACATCAGTTTTCTAGGTATTTGTTTTACAGTAGATTATCAAGGGCTATTAGAATCGAGGGTTATTGCACTCAGAATCTGCTGTTTCATTAAGCTGCGCGTATTGTGAAAAAAAACTATACCATTTAATTCAAGTATTTCATTCACGTGTGCGCCTGCCGATTATTTTCCAGGGTAAAAGATTGCGTTGCGTGCGTCGATCGATTTTCAATATTCTACCTAAAATGCTTGATGATTAGGTACGTGAACGTGAAGCGTGCTACGTACCCGATAGTTAGTCGTCTATCTCTCTCACCCACCACGTTTAAATCAGTTATTTCCTGGTTTCAATTCAAACGTCGTTTATCGCATCGTCGTCACTCGCGGAACTCTCGCATAAAAACTCAATCATGGCGACGATCATCTCTATTTTCTATTCGCATTTAGCTAAATGAATATTTGGCGCGCTTGCAGTTTGAGTGGATCAGGCGTCTCTCTTACACGTCAAATTACAATTAAAGCCCGAAAATAAAAACCTGAAACTTGATGATAAATTGGGAGGAAGCTTCTTTCAGTAATTTCACTGAGCATTTACCTTGCGACATTTCCTCTGATACGATCATGTGATTGAAAATTTTTTCTGGTTTGAAAATTCCAAGAAGATTTTTTGTACTAAAAATGTTGAAAATGAGAAAAACGTATCTAACCCCTGCTATTAGTTATGTAATGTAACAAACGGTAGCGCTACCGCTGACACGAGTGGTGAAATCAGGTTAAGCTCCCAGGTGTGTAAAATGCATTACAAATCTATACTCTGGTTGGAAATTACGTAGATTTTTACATACAAACCTCATACATCAACGGATATTATGGTACCCCATGCCTCACGTTTACTACCAAATACTCTATCACCCCTTGGAGCGTTTATAAATTACAATTAATCCACAAAATCTTCCCTCTATCACTAATGAATAAATGATGATGAATCTAAACTTTACTAGCGGTTTGTGGAAGAGTATAGTTAAATAATCTGGATGAATTGAGACCTGATGAAATTCATTCTTTTTTTATAAACCTAGATTTAAAGTCTACATACATACATATCGATTTCCAGATTAGGTTTAAATAGAATATGTGTCCGAAGTTCATTGCAAATATGTATTTTTGAACAATGAAAGAAAGATAAACTGGTAATATTAAAGGGTATTTTAATCGAAGTAAAACTGTGATTGGTTTTGTTGCATTTGCCAGCACGGGGTGATATACTTCTTTATGGGGTGAAGCACCTTTTCGTTTGATACCTGTGAAAAGAACTGCGCTTACCAACTTAGAAGGTGGTAAAGTAAACAGATGCTAGTCACAGGTGGCTAGGCTTTAGGCTATTAAAACCATCTTAGAAAAAATTTTTGAAAATAAGATATTCAGTAACTTCAAGACAAACCCAATATTTTACTAATGAGGAAATGGTTATTTTTAGATTAGGGAAATTGATTCGAAATTTAGCAACGTTATATTAAAATGAGTTAAATTTCGCAAGAATGAAGTTGGAAAGAGCATTGTTTCATATTATTTGAAATTCCCAGTTTATGTAGTTATTTTTGGTATCGGCAGCTTCTTGATGGGATTCTTTTTAATCCATCTCGTGGGTGTACCGTCATTGCCGTAAAATAATACGCCGCCTCGAGAGGTGTGGCCCAGAAACTACAATACAAAAGCTTTGAATCTTGATCGTTGCTTACTAGGCACAACATAGTCGCGGAATTAGTGTTTCTCTTAAAAGAAACGATGATAGAATCTCTCTTTCTTACCGTCGGAAATGATTGTTTTAACGCTGATAATCTGTTTAGTTGATGATCTCGCGTTGTTCCCACGTTTCTCGGCATACACTACTCGCGCGCCGTGCACACCCCACGACTACCTGTAAAATTCCTGAAGCCTGGGAAAATTTGTAAGGTTTTCATACGTAAACATTGTTTGCCCCTGTCGTGTTATTGCACGAATAATATTCATTCATTGCCGCAAGATTTTCCTTACAGTTGCCGTTTCAGTTTTCAGATGCGGATAACTTTACGCAGGTGTAAAATACAGATCGGTTTATTAGATTCTATTATTAAGTATTAATCACAAATTTGTATTCGTTCAAAACGACATCATTATCGTGAAGTATGTATCCTCTCAGAAATCTGCAAATTTATACGCAGGTATATCGAATTGAAAATCGATGTTTTAAATCTAAGAAAAAGTATTGCAATTTTTTGGCTCATAGATCACTTGCTAAAGGTTTGATCTTTTCAGTGATCATCAGTACTAACAATTCTTCATTCACATATAGAAAATACATAAGCTGAAATCATGCGAGTGTTTTTTGGCCTAAGCCAAATTAGGCCTGGAACAACCGTTCACACAGGTGCCAATGGGCCTGTTTGACCAGACCAAAAAAATGGAGCCAAATTTTAGCACTTTGCTTTGTTTGAGCATTGTTAAGTATCGAATGAGCAAGTTTTATTAGGCACGGGTCAAATTTGACTTGGGCCTGATCCGGGCCAAATCGCCTCCGTGTGATCGCGGATATAGTATTTTCGATATGATGTTTTAGAATTGACTCGTAGGTACAGGTGGTATAAACGGTTTGCTATGAGTCCGGGCTCTTATCCTTAGAATAAGCATATATAGACCTGAAGTTGATGAATATATGCTTGTGTTAGTGAGAGAGAGTTGAGGAATCGGGCAAAATATTTCCGCCTTCGATTCTACATGGTTCATTTGGTCAGTTTGATGAAAGAAGAAACTAAAATTAACCGTTACAACAAGTTTTACTTCACCCCATGACATTAGCCGGTTTAATATCCCACTAGGCAGATTCCCATTAGAGTCTAACGTTGAGCCCATTAATTCTTGCGGCTATGAATTATTTCAAGTTATTAGAGTTTTATTTCTCTAAAGAGGTCTCATAACTACTGAATTATTTACCGACGTATTTGCTTGGCTACTGTTTCTTCGAAACCGTTTCACTACAGCGGAGATATTTTGGTCAGTTTTATGAGTGTTATTTCTATTCAGTGTTTATCTGTTGGTTTTCTGCGGCGTTGGAGAGAAGAGAGAGAAATTTATGAGGTAGTAAGAGACTCGATGATTTATTAAAAGCAAATTATGCGATATACTTATGAAATATGACAGCGATGATACGAAATGAAGATATTATGGTTTGTTTCTTTTTGATGGAGTGGGAGGGTGGGTGAATGGGTGCTATGAGATCTTTTGAAGAGAACGTTTTTCTTCTCGGGCTATACCCCCCACATTGTTTCAGGAGTTTATAGATATCTGTCATATTTCTGAATAATCTACATTTTAGAATTCTTTGGCGTGGTAATTGCTAGCTAAATTGTAAATCTATGCCTAATGTCAATTACGCAACTTCAACTATGAACTACACTTTATAAAGTTGTCCCAAAATTTAATCGATTTGGGCTTGAATTATGATGGAATTTTGCTTTTCAAACTAAAACTACAATACAAAGAAGATTTCTTGGCACTAGGGTTCCGTTAAGCCCCTATTGGGCATGTGTCTTGTTGAACTATCGCTCT
The DNA here is from genome assembly GCF_964204645.1 of Tubulanus polymorphus. Taxonomy (NCBI): domain Eukaryota; kingdom Metazoa; phylum Nemertea; class Palaeonemertea; order Tubulaniformes; family Tubulanidae; genus Tubulanus; species Tubulanus polymorphus. The sequence goes on along the minus strand of NC_134027.1, from coordinate 6,398,935 downwards.
ATGGCATTGGTTGACTGGAGTCAGGTACAGTCTAGAGCTTTGTTAGTATTATGGTACACGATGATATCTTGTTTCTAAATGTTTGATATGTACGTAGGTAAGTGAAGGTAAGTATCTATTATTATTGTAGCGAGAATACACATACTTGATACCAGTGGGGTCATGTGACCTCGGAACTGTTCAGACAGTCTCGGATAAATACGGGGGTTATGATGATGTGCGAGGAGGGGCAGTAAAAATCATCCATGTCGCTGTTTTACGGAAAAAAACTTCGCAAAAAAGAACATATTCATGAATAACTCATTTGGAAAAAGTTGCACAACAATTGCCTGGCAAATTAGGATTCATCGGGTATTAAGTTTTGCAAATTCTCGCATCTGATTGGTGGATATATTTGGAAATTATGTCATCACATTTGAATATGATTTTCATGATGGTGAGGCTGATGTAAATGTTACGCAATATTTTCATAATCTAATTACGTATTCGTAAAAACGATCTACACGAGAATATTTACAATTTGATTGGATACCACTTACTGATTATCATCGAAAACAATTGTAAGTACTGCTTTTTATGTTCTTTTTAACTATCAGTTTATTCATTTTCAATGATTGTTTGATTCAGACATGTATTTGGGTACATATATAGCGTTTTAGAATTTTGTCCGATATTTCGTATCAAAATTTGCAGTCTATAAGATCAGGCCTACAGGGGTTAGGTTCAGACGAAGATAGATTTTTCTTGAAAATAATCTTTGTTGTTCAACATTGTAATAAAAAGTATTACTCACGGCATTATTAGTGAATTTGGGTTTTCTTTTCCTCCATTTGCGCAAGAGAGAGGCCAAACGATATTTTTGCCTAGAATTATTGGAAAACTTCAGCATCCAAGTTCTTTTTTAATCGAAATATCACAATTTGACTCAAGTTTTTTCATATTTGTTCTTGGAAAATATAAAGGTTCTTTTCAATTTAAACTCTAGTCAAATTCGGTCTTGATATTTCGAAGAATTTTTGCTAAAAATTCATTTATCTTCTTTTAACCAAGTCATGATTTATTTCCAACTGAAGAAAGACGAAAATAAACATTTCCTGGAATGAGAGATAATCCCTGGATCATTGTTATTGACACTATCTTAATAAGCAATGCGTATATCACCACTACCGAGAGCTTTTTTATCACTGACAACAACTTGTAATCAAAAAGATGTTTGGCATCAGAAGAAGTATTTTTTATAATGATAGACATTTATCGATATAGTTAGAAATATCATTACACTTGTAACAGGTACTATCAGTGACTGCATTACTCAGTGACTATATCACTGGGCTCAAGAGCGAACTGGCGCGCACCACTTCAAACAGGTTTTACGTACATGTGGCGTCATATTACGTGCCTGCCGGGGCTCTCTTTTTGCTTGTGTATGAATGGCACAAAAATTATATCGTAAATCGTGAATATTTTTTGAAGCATACTTAATCTTGTTCAAAATAGTCGAACATGGGCACGGTACGCATGCGTGCGCTCAATGAACTGCTGAAATTACTAGATGATTGTTTTTATGGTTGATAGGTGGTTGATTTTATTTTTGCCCGTCGAGTTTTGCGAGGGAGTTGAGATCTTGTCTGCGAATGTACTATCAGCGCAGCATTCGTGTAAAACTCGACTTGACCTGTCTGTGCGTGGCTATAAATATGTACCTGGGAAAAGCAAGCAGGTTACTTTCTCACAGTCGAAAACGGTGTAGAACTAGAAATAATCGATAATTGAACGGTTTTTCTTTAATTGATCGGCTTGCACCGATGGACCGCTGCATCATTTATCAACTGCTTATTAGAATCGAGGCTTCTTAAGATGAATCTTCAGATTCGTTCAAAATTCGGATGATTCATTTGATGACTTTGCAACCGTTCATTATCATCGTGAACATGTTAATGACCTTGTTCAGTTAGAAAAGTTTCTAAATATCAACGAAAAAATTTTTATAGACGAGATCATATACTGCATACCGGCACAGAAGCTTATCAAATTTGGTTTGTTGCTTTTAGAAGGTACCAAAAATATTAGTCCTTCAGATCTTGATCGCTGGTCGACATTTTGCACTTAGGCCTCTATTAAACGTTGCAGAGACTGATTGGAACTTGTACTTGATGTTAAGCTCTTCCAATCTTCCGAAATCTGTACGTCGTTCAGCTTTGTCTTTTAGTAGCCTCATTAGTGTTGCAGTTAAGTCATCTTATCAGCTAGTCGTCTGTCTCGTATAATATCTCTCTGAGGACATTTTAAGCACTATCTGTATCAGCCATATTGTACTCGGAATTCACTGCAGAAGTTACCTATCTACTACTGAGTAATATTTCATGGACAAGTCTTCGTCTGTAGAAGGAGTGGTGGACGAAGATATATTTATTCGCTTGAACAACATTTACTTACTACAAACTTACGAATACAAATTACGTTACAAATATATGCATCATAGTAGTTCCAAGACATGCTTCAGACACAGAAAAAATATGAGAGAAAATACACGTTCGTTCATTCAGAAATGCGATTCTGTAGCTCGTATTATTGGCAGGGTCAGGTAGAGAGGTTTACAACAACGTTGTCCTCGATGCTGCAGGTTTTTTAGTCTCGTTTTCAGCGTTTTTAGCGTGGGAAACTGCCGAGATCGTTTCATCGGCAACTTGTTGCTTCACTACAGATCAAGGCAGCTGTGAGCTCTCGGCAATCTCGTTTTGCTATCAGGTGTCTACATTATCTCTTAATTCATGTAAAAACACATAGAAAAATGTTGCGCACTTTCAACCAATTGCGCATGGCTCATTGGGGGCAGACTTTGCCATTTTCTCACGCTGCGTACCCTCATAAATCTTAGCTAGCTTGTCTTTCGTAGGTGAGTTTAATGCGTAAAAAATGGCAGCTGAAGCTTCTCCAATGATATAAATGGTTGAAAACCTGACTTCAGTTTGGTATGCTGATTATTTGTGGTATGGGTTTTACCTCGGAGCCCTTTTTGTCATTGATCGGCAGCTCTGTACGAGGAAACAATGCGATCGTTACCACTTGCACCAATCATAGAAGTATGTTCGGAGTTCATCTCAAAAGTAGCGGAACGATGAGAATGACTTTGAATACTGAATACTGAAGTAAACAATAATTGAGGTTTTTCTTGCACCCTCGAGAGACCTGTACTGTATGTTCTGAGAAGTGAAATATTAATAAGAACATGTTTCCATCCTGCAATTAAGTTATGTTGCCTTCTGGCCTCAATAACATTTGGTCATTAATCTTCATCTCATTGAACTGATCTTTGAGTCGTTCAAAAAAATAGAACGATTGTTTACGTATTAACTGTTACCACTAGATAACGCTTGGTGTGGGAAGCATGGCGCGAATTTGGCAGAGGAAAATTGGATCCATGCCACCATCTTGCACCGCAGAAACAAATTCCATTGCAAGTTCTTCACTAGTGGATCCTTCAGTTTTTCTTGGAACAGTGTTTAGAAAACTCTTGTTGTCAAACAGTATTAAGAACAGAATATATCCTCTGCACCTCATGAACTATCATTGACATTGGATCTTAAATTTATTTTTCAAAATTCGCCAAAATCAATGACATCTTCAAAGTTGCTATCAATGGCACCTTCAAAGTTCGAGTTACAATTACTTTCTCTAGTTTCTCTACTGAAGAAATGAAGGTAGTCTGTATTGTTCATATCTGTAGTTTTTCAGTATTTGGACTTAGCTTAATGTAAAAAGATGTTAGACAGACATTAGAAAATGCAGTATAAATACTGAAGGCTCTTGAGTTTCATGTTTGTTTGTGTATACGTGTATATAGAAAAGACATCTATGAAAGGAAAGAACAACAAAGTAAACAAAGATGAATGTATGAAAGATACCTATACAAGTGAAAGATAATGTATACATGGGAAGAACATGTGAATTTTCTTAGATATTTCTTTAAGGGTGAGGGTACTGAACTACTGCCATATGCAACCCTGTATAGGTTCTAATGCCCAGTAGTTGATACAGTAAACAGTTGTAAGATCTAGGATATAATCTTACAGCTATTGGATGAGAAAATCGTTAGTTCAGATCAAGAAAAATATCTCCGATAACATCTAAGTCAGTAATGTTTACTATATCACTAGTTGTTTCGATGATAACATATTTTTACATTTCCCACGTGGAGATGCGCTTCAGTTTAATACTCATGAGCCGTTTTTCCCATGCCTTCTTCAATGAACTTCTCCGGCATCTTTCGAACACCTTTCTCCGCGAGTAGTTGATAATTTATCGCACAGCTAACCACCTGTTTTGGAGGGAATAAATATTTTTCTTATAAACGTACGGCGGCATCATTGGCATCGTATACCCTACCATATACCACTGCCGGTCATCACGTGAATGATGTGAAAACTGTTCAGTAGTCATGTTATCGCTACTTACGCAAATGGCCAGTGGCTATTCACAGAAACACTGCTATGAAAATTATCACCACGGCTTCCAAGAAGCAGGTAAGGTTTTTTTCGTACTGTTTGATAAAGGTCGAGTATTATCGTATGGCCAATCGATTTGAGTCATTGGACTTCTGTGTCAAGTGATATTTCTTACTCATGAGAAAAAACAAACGCAACCACAATCTCATTCGCGGTATTTGTTGGTTTTTTTTTTATTTATAGAACGACTGATGGTAAATTTACACCTCATACACAATATTCGCTTCTTTTTAAGTGTATTATTACTAGTTACATGAACTACTGTTTAGTTTGATGTTACAGGCTTGTTAGAATGGGTAACTCACGTCTGGTGTACCTGTCCGATGGAGTTACCTTAGTTTATTCAAACTACAAGTAATACTACTACAAATACTACATCCCAACGGCTTCTTACTTAGTTTACACCTTAATTCCCAGGTGTCTGTAAACTTTTGTTTGTACTTTTCTTCTTCATTCAATTCTTTAAACTCTACCCATTACAAGATACTTCTGTCATGTCTGGGTATGCATGTTGATGTAGTTTTTTCCAGCATTTGCTCCAAAGTCATGGAAATTGTTGAAAGAATGATTCATGCTCCCAAAACCAAAATTCTATTTTTTTCTGTAGCTTCAAATAAATGGGTTTTATATTTTCTGGATTTTCCATATAAAGTTTTTAATGGTTGCCGGAATGGCTTGATATACAAATAAATCAAATTTGTGTCCAAATTTTATATTGATTGATGGACTCATTTGATTAACCTTGGAAATTTACAAGAAAATTCCCTAAACATTAATGATAATCGTCCTCCTTTTGTAAACAATCATTGTTGAGATTGTAATTAGCAAACAGCGCTTTATGACATTGAAGGATCGCCATATACGACTCTAAACTAGACATAAAACAGAAGTAAACCTTTGTTAAAATTATGCAGCAAATGTTTCACCTAATTTCTATTCAATTTTTGAGACATCAATATGCAGATATACCGATAATGGTATTATACTGGTTTTTTAATTGCTTTCATTTCTTTTGTCTTATACCGTTGGTGGGTCATCAATTCATTACCTGTGACTGTCGGTGATCTGACCATTTCATGGGAATAAGTATTCTCCATGCCCATCCCAGAATTGATTATGATCATCCGCTTTGGCATGAATGTAGGGCTAGAAGGGTTTTGGTAATGACCAAATCTCCTAGACAGTCATCCATGTATGTGATTTTCCAGATTACAACACTCGACAAAAGATGAACGCATGAGCTAGAGGGGCATGTGAAAGACTGAAATTCATGGGGATCGTAGTATTTCACTGAAGTACTAAAACAGTTGACCTGTGAATTTCTAGATGAACGAACTGTGATGCGTTGCTGATTTGTAGCTGCTGGTGAACTCATGTGTAAAGGTTATGAATGAACTCAGCTAACAAGATTCATGCGTGAGTCTTACGACTAAAAGATGATTACTCACTCTTAATCTCGGGGTGTGAGTACTCTATTTACTATTCACGATCATTCAGAAATAGTTCATGTGTGTCGATGGGGGAGTGTTCTCTTATCTCCCAGGGCTAGGCTGCTCATCGGAACTGAGAAAAGTTTCTATTTTTTATGAAGATGTTATTCTCGGGTATAGATTTTTGGTGATATATCATATTTGTTTTCATGAGGTTATCCGACTCATAGGTACCGAACATCAGGCGTGGGTGGAGGTTATGTAAGTTGATAACCCCAATATTCAGTTTTTGAGACTGAACTGATGGAAATTGAACATGTTACTGAATTTTTGTGGTGTCGTCGTTACTCACGGGAGCCATTCTAGATGTGACTGAATGACTCAAGTGTGAGGCGTGGGTGGATGCTGCGTATAGATAGCTGACTCAAAACCAACAGATCTCAAGGTCTTTTCTTGAATCGTAATCGAGACTAAAACGTCGGTTTCTCTGTCAGTTGTTACTTCTTTCACTGACGAATAATGGTTTTATTAATGGAAATGAATGATATCTACATTCTGTACTGACATTTTCGTTATGTTTGTCATTCCCGTCACAGGTCGGCTTCGTTCTAGTAGCCTTTTCATCAGAATCAATTAGCAACTCAGACAGTGTATCAACACAATTTCTTTCTAATACGCTCCCTGGATTGCTGCTCCTGTCGTCATCAAATTTCTGACATTGACTCTTGAGACAATTTTATTACCGACATGAAATGACGATGATATGGGTTAATTGCCAAGTCTCAACCGGCCATCACGGGGGACACAACCAGCTGATTCTGAGAGTTCGTTTGTGATAACCTACGATGCTTGCTACTGGTTGCTCTGCGCGTCTGTATTTTACGAGGGTCACTGGCCTTGATCTACAAAACGCTATGGTCGTTCAGACAATTTATTGCCTCGTCTTTATATGTGTTTTATAGTGATCTGGATTAGATCAAAGCGATTCTCGCCAATAACTCCCGATCATTCAGCCAGATCGATGATAAAATCGACCATTAATTCTTTGCCAATCTAATAAACATTAAAACATCTCACGACTTGGCTCAATTTGAATTTACTATTTCTGCCTATTGCTAGCAATTGTTGATTCCAGTCTCCATCTCACAAAATGCAATTAAAAAAAGCAGCAACACGAATCAATTCAAAAAGATTTTCATGAATTGAAAATATCTCCTGATTTACCATTTCGTATGAAGGTGATATTGCTCGTGTAGAATGTGGTTTATCGTTCATAGTTTCTGTTCGGTTTGAAAGATGGCTCCCCAGCTTCAGCTGACTACTGTAAACTGGTTGCTTTGAGGATCGAGGATGCTTCTCCAGCATCGTTCTAAACAAAAGATCTCATGAGTCAGTCACATTACACATCATTGTTGTATATCTACTTCTGCAAATTGTATTTCAATTTCTTGCTGGAAGAAGAAAAGCAAATAATATTTCTTATAGGTTTTGATTGCAGAACAATTCATATTTGGCTTTGTGTCTGTTTTTCACAGACTCTTTGGCCTTGTTGTATAACACTGGTTTTAATTGGCTGATAGTTTAATTAATAACCACAGGGGTTGAAACTAGTATTTTAGCAACCACAGGGGTTGAAACTAGTATTTTAGCAGGCTTTTGTGGTAAAAAGGATTAGTTAGCTTTTATTCATGATTTCTGAAGACTAATGTTAACCCATCGATTTATGGAATGGGGTAATGATATAACCTGTGGTAGAGGGTGGCCCTGAGGCAAACCCTGACTGAAAATATCACACAGTTCAAGTAGAATAGAATTGTTTTATCTCTCCTCCATAATTGCATCATGAACTTTGTGCACTAATCAGTGTCATCTGAGATAGCCATTCAGCGATTCATTAAATTTAGTAAAGTGTCATGTGGTTTGTGTGGTGTATTGGCTGACGAATGGACGACTAGTGGCTATTCCTGACTGTCAAGTGTCAATTGTGAGTGCGTTATTGATCAAAAAATCCATAACGATTCAGCGGTCAAGGATTCGGTCAATCGTCACCTGATCTACTCATACTGTGGATGGGCAACCTGTGTTTCTAGCGTCGTGGATCCAGGTATAGTAATCGCAGCAATCGTACAAAATCCGGGAATTGGAACTTCTTATTTGAGAGACAACGGAATGGTCGAAGCTCATGGGATTCAATTTTTGGTAGAACTGATACATTATGGTCCAATATTATAAGACGATATTAGAGTGTTGGTAAAATCATTGCCATTAGCCGGAGTTATATGCCACTAGTTAACTTTAACCTCATATATTTGGATTGTTGCCTCGGTATTGATGAGCCAAGTTGATGTGTTGACCATTGTGCATGAGAATGATGGTTAGATCGGTTAGATAACCATGGCTACTTCAATGATTGAGCACTGTTAGCAGCAGTGGTGGTCAATTCTGGCGATAAAATGAAAACACTGTCCATGAACTTGAGACTCGCTAAAGAAGCTGATTACCTTGAGATCAATTGAAGAGTGGTCCATCAAAATCATAAAGTCATTGTTTTCTTACAATTACTGGTTGAAAGATTCGGGTCACATGGCACGCGATCCAGTATTTCCAACAGGTCTCGTGCGGAGCCCGTAGCGCGATTAACTGTTTCAGTCTGCTACGACCTGACAAGATTATCTCATGTCAGCTCATCTCGCCTTCACTGGATTATCCCATACATCCATCGACACCATTCAAGCCCCCATAAATATCCACATCACGTTGTTGCGAAATAAGACCGGCCTAAAACTCCTCGGCATTCATGTATCTATCTCTTCTCCCATGATATGCGTAGGTTAGGAATATTTTTTCCGACAGTTGGAGTAATGTGACGGTTCAACTTAGAAATGTGGCGATGAAAAATTGGATCCGAAATCATTTTGCTAGTGGCTCCCCTCTCAATTACTGAGCGTGAATCCACACGCGAGTGTCTTGATGTTGTTGATGAACATGTCATCTGAAGCACTTTCATGCATCCATTTTAAAGCCATTAGAATTTGAATCCTCTTAAGGCTTGTTGGACAATTTACAAATAAATTGATTTGAAATTTCACGGCATTTAACCACTTTGACTGACAGGAAGCTGCAGGCGACGCTGTTGATCCATGGATGATGTTCTACTGTAGAGGTGTGATGTGTGTGGACGCTTTCACCTCCAAAATACATGTTGTTGTATAAAGACATCATCGGGTGATTCCAACTGAAAGTTATTATCCAACTGGACTTTCACAGGAGCACGATCAACTAATAGTTCATGAAAAATATGTAATCAAACCATAACTGTTTTTTCTCTATATCTGTTTAAGCCACTTGCTGTCCGCTAGTGGATAATTGATGTTTCTCGATAATTGATATCCTCCAACAAAAATCTTCACAAAAGCCTTTTCCTTTACCAACTCAAATACGTACATGGACGTGTTCTTTGCCAGTAGTTCATATTTCCTGATACAAAATGGACCAACATTTCTTATACTTACCATACCATATTCTTTTACAAAACATGAATTTCTCTTATACGCAGCATTTTCCAATCTACATCTTCAGGTTCTTCGATTGCCCTCAACATTATATATTCTCAGAACACGAGTGTACTTCATTTCATTTTTTCCAAATGACCGGAAACATGAATATTTTGTGCGTTGCGAAGATCGTGATGTTTTAGGCGAATGGCCGCTGTGATTCTTCGACGGCAAACTTTGTCCACGTCGCGGCGTTTTTCTCGTATGTGATTGTCATGAGGTGCGGAATATGACAGAAATCGGAGCTAAGCCGTTTCATTTTGTATGTCGAGCGATAGTTTTTGCGCGGCGTCCGCACACGCGCGTGATCGAGAAAAAAGATGTGGTTTTAAGATATACGTATCATGAATTTATAAATGAGTGTCTTGACAAAAGCGAGTATCCTGTTCGTTTATTAAGTATGTTATGACAAGTGCCGCTATTCTTAGTAGATGTTGAAAGAGAGGAGAACGTATAGAGTAACAGGAATCCTTTATGTATGATGAAAAAAAACTTGTGAATTGTTTCGTCAATCCGCAGTTACATTTTGATATTATGATATATGTTATATTCGTATGTCTTGAATTTCATACTGTAATTTTTCGCTGCATGGGCATCAAAAAACCCAACCTTCAACGATTACAAGTAAGTAGCTGATATCGGAAACGCTGGATTCTTATTGCAGTCAGGGACTTCTAATAGAATCAGTGAGTTATTGGCAATTAGAAGGTACCCTTTATGTGGACCTCGTACAGATATTAGTCAGTGTTATATGAATAATATAGCATCCTTTTTTGCTGGTCTCTTGCACAAAAACGATATACACAGTTTTAAACCTGCTTAATCTGGATCAGTTGATTCCTGATATCTTTCTAATCTGGGGTCAATTGCTCAAAAAGTTGGTTAAAGATAACCAGCAGATAGATACCATAGTAAGCGATGAACTCTTAATCGTCACTATGTCAACTATCCTTTGGTTAACTGTAACTATCATTTGAGCAACTGTAGCCCCATTATTTACAGAATATCTTGACATTGCAGTTCACGAGGTATTGTTTGTAAGTTACCAATTTCTATTTTATTGTGATTCTGTATCATTTTTTCATTCATGGCAATTAATTGTGAGCTTCATTTGTTTTTTTACTCCCGCGTTATCGGTGCACGCACACACTTGCCAAGATTCTGGACGCTTATGAATTAAGAAATGGCATCATCATCGCCGCGATCTGGTGGGTGTCGAAATATGGTGCGTCCATTTCATGATTTCCCAGCTGGACGTCGCCGAGTGTCAACTATAAAACGCATCCATTGTTTTACTGGAATCTAATTAACACAGAGTGTGTTGATAATAGCGGCTGCTGCCTCATATATGAGTCATGTCAACAAAAAATCTCATAAAGATTTCGTGTAAAAATTACCCGACGCCGACTGCGGTCGGTTGAAATCCCCTCGCGGCGCGCGTCGTGATACGCCGAATTTTCTGCCGTTTGCTCAATTACGCGCCGATGGTAATATTTCAATTGTCTCAGGACAAAAGTTTGTTCTACCCTCGAAGAACTAAATAATGGCTGTGGCTCAACGAGTGTCAAATACTGTGCGGCGATGAAATATTTTTACTCGAATGAAATATATGTTTTTCTTTTATTAGCAATTTAGCAATGTGGCAAATAGAAATTGTGACAGATTGTAAATCGGAGTCTCTTCAGCGAGGCTTTTATCAATGATACGTGCTTAGTTCAAGCGATATACTGTCCTAATCGTCGTCCAAATTGTGCAAAGAGGCATTTTCGAAATGGTCATTTATTTGGATGAATAGAGTTGACAGATTGGTCTAGCAGTGGATGTCGACTATGGCTTAGTTTCACCAATTGACAGGATTGACCAGCGCCGCATGTTATTGATAGTTAATTCGTTGTCAACTAATCTGCTTGATCCCATTGTCTTATACGTAGTACTCAAATATTGATTAGTTATGGCCAATTTATCCACATTACCAGTCATTCGAGTATTTAAAAAATATCATAAAACGTTGGGTAATGAATTTTCGCGTACTATTCCAGGGCTCGATCGCGTTTTTTTTCGTAGCTCGAAAGGGTGTATTAAGTGTCGTGATAATGAAAGTGTCTGAGATGTCAATAGTAAATCCTTGTCGCTGACACAACGCATCAATTGAGGTTCGTAGTGACCACACGGGTCGGATTAAACCGGCTTCGTTTCAGACTTCGTTACGGCTCAATGTTGCCATTGTTCGGCGTGGGTAACGGGATCAAGAAGATAAACGACGGACTGGTAACCTAACTCAATTACTGTATGCAAAGTCTTCGTTATTTACTCCGGCTCTCCGCATGCACAATCGGAAGTACGAAAATGGAATTGTTTTCCCGTTAATAACACATCGAGGCCATTCCCGCTCAAGAGTGTTCGACAGCGCGCTATTTTGATACACTCGTGTACAAAGGCATCGGTGATATCTCTTCTAAGGAGATATTTAAAACGGGGGCCCACTTTACAGGTTGGTACAGAAATGAGAGGGAGTATCACGTTAGACGTAAAAAAATGATGAACAGAATATTTCTGCGGTGTTGTCCGTATAAAAAGCAGGTAGAATCAGAGATCTTTTGTGAAATAGAAGTTGATGTTCCGAAGAAGAACTTTGTAAAAACACCACAGGCAACATTTTTCACCTTGGGGGATTATGTGATACTCATTAAATGTTTCTGAAGTAATCAGTAAATGTAGGCGATGAAAAGTTTTCTTCGACCTAATTAAGCACTGAATTATAACGAGTTATCTTTGTTCTAATGAACAGTCCTTGAGCGAGCCTGTGGATAGTTATTATCATCTTCATTGTGAATTGTACTTATCGATGTAACACGCGGAGGCGAATTCATATCGTTGATTCATTTTTCACATACCTTCGAATGAGACATAACTTCGTGTTCATATATTTTTCTATGTTTTCTATCGCATCATTGGAATTTGGCTCGGCGAAGTTGTGAATATTCTTGCCGAGCTGCCGTCAAATTAACAATTTCGAACAAATGGTAGCATTAAAAAACTGCCTAGGCTTAGCCATATTTACTTTGTTTGTTTGGTAGTAAGCCAAACCAGTGATGCAGTTAATTGTAAAAAAATTGCGTAGAATTTTCCTGAAATTCACAAGTGACAAGTTACTAGGCATGAACTAAGTATATAAACTATAGTCTAAAGGGTGTAAGTAACATGTTGCACATATGGTGGAATATGTTTGGCTTCTTATGTTGTACCTTTTCTGTTTGGTGAACTGTAAGCAACTTTGCGTTTGCTAACTTAATGTCCCGAGAAATCACACATCCTGAAGGCAACTTTAGATAACTTGTAAAAACTTTTAAAAAGTTTTACAACAGGTAACGCCAAAAAGTGGAATATCAAACAGAAAGATTTTGACCTAGATTCCTGGGAGTTATGTCTGTCTGTGTACCCAGGCTCCCGATAACTGATGAGAGGCCAATTTGTCCAATAATCATCTTAAGTCTCTGATTGTGTATGAAAGACTGATCCCTGAAATTGAACGTTTTTCTCACGAGTGACACGTCTTTTCAACTGGTAGATTATCGAACAGGGGCCAATGGAGCAAATTGGTTTTTGATTGCTACTCCATAGTATAGAATGATGAATGATGAAAATGCTGTCACACATTTGGCGCTAGAATCTTGTGACTGCACGGAGCACGCTTCATTGCTGACATCCGGCTCGGTTGTTTGAGCCGTTAGTTGCACGTCTGGACAGTGGTGATTGTAAACGCTCATCTTGTTATTCCAACAATGGAACAAACTCGCCACAATGTCCGCGACATTCATCATTGTTGACAGCTACGCATTTTTTGTGCGGATTTGCGCGGCTGTAACTAACGGCGCGCATCTATCATTGCGCCACGCAGTTAGTTAGTCATAAAATCGGTCACTCATATTTGAAACGCTGCGTAGTGGTTTAACAATCGTTTGCGTCATGTCGGGCACGTTGATGTCAAAACCGATATTGATAAATAACGCCGATCGAAAGTGAAACTACGCGATCAATCACATGACTGATGGCCGAATTTTGACAGCGTTCGTTACCGATAGTAACTGCGATTTAACTTGATTGGGAATGACCGGCGTTGTGCACTGACCAGTACATGCCGTATGTGCAGACCCTTCACGACTGTTTGATTATGAATCTGACACTTTTATGTAATGCCGAAATTGTTCAGTAATTATTGTTTATGCATCTCCAGTTGATTGCTAAGAATTGATTGCTGACGTAAATTCAGACTAAGAAACATTCATTCTTATTCAGAAAACGATCTCGGCTCTGGTCCTTTAATTGAAAAGTGAGAAAAACTAGTGCAGATGCTACTCGTCAATAAGTATTGCTGGCATTTCTTCAGATACATTGATCTATTTACTGGTTACTTTGGTCTGGTAAGCCCCATATCAGTAAGTTTTCCAATTTGAAGCCAATTTTGTCGACATATTGGAAAAGCAATTTTATATGGTGTATAATGTTTCAGCAGCATATGATGCGTGAACATGTGAACATGTGGTCAGCGTGGACATTGAATCAATTCTGTCTGCCATCAAGAGAACTTTCCTAACTAATGGTTTTTCGGGTAACATTTGTGTACACACTTGTTGCAGATAATGATTAGTCCTAAGTTTGCCAAATGACGAAGATCCCACAATGTTTATTTCGTACATATAAGTTTTGTGGTGAGATGACCATTAATTTAACTTGGCTCTCATTTCGTCATCAATGCTACATAAGGCGATATGGAATGCATATTTGTTTTAAGAGTTAATACCCAAAAAGAAACAGACTCCATTTTGTATGTCTTAAATCTAGAATACTGATTTCTATTATACTGAACTTTTCCATAGATAGTGTCACATCATTAAAGGTCAACGCAACCACAAGCAGCTGGATTTTGAGCTACTAGTGCAATGGCCAATTAGATGCCCATTGTGATGACCTTAGCATTTCTACCAACCACCAACGACCGTCACTGGTGACCTACAGCTGGTCGCTTGGAGTCGACCTGAGTACCTCTGCAACTGATAATACCCTATAGGCGACTTGAGTGCTCCACGACTAGTCACTCATGGTGCGTTTGTGGTATAGGATGACACGAGTCCGCCCAAACTAAAAATCTAAAAAATGGCTCAACTGATCAAGTGGTTTGTATGTAGACCTATTCAGAACAAGGTTGAAGTCAGAGCTATTGGTAATGATCCACGCGCCAAACCATTCTATCATGATGGTTGTTATGATAGAGTTTAGGGAAGTTAGTCTCATGCGTATAGACGATGGCGTATGTCCATTTGTGGTCGATCATATTTGCGCATGCACAGGCCATTTTCTCCCAAACCCCGTTAAGCTTGACAGCTGGCCATATTTAATAGCCGAGTGGAGTAGCCACCGTTCTTTTTATTGGTCCATCTAGTAAGATAAATCAGAATATCTCGCATACCACCGGTAAATGGTTATTGTCCTGTTGCCATACGATTACCATGTATCGCACATTTTGGGCCGAAGTTCTGCCCAAAACGGATGACCAAAGTATAGAAATACATCAATTAGTGTCCACATGCCCTTCACACTTATAGAGCGAAGTGTCTATACTATGCTGATACCAGATCTCCAAACTCATCATCGTACGCGATGAATGTCTCTTTACGTGCATATTTTGGAACAAGATTGGGCAGTCTTGGAATATGTAACCAATTGATTGGAACTACGACTAGAGAGTTTTGTCATTGATAATGATGTTTTGGTATTAGTGCTGTTTACAATTGATATTGTATTCGTTGTATTAAACATGTATTTGTGTGACAGATATCTCAGTGATAGCGTGCGAGCATCGCCCGAGGTATTCATGACCGGAATACCTATTTCCCCATCCATTATCTTGGAAGAGAGAATTTTTGGTTGCAGTTTTTTACTCCGATGTCCTCATTATCTAAGCCAGTAAATTATGACGTGAGGTATGGTTTTGATGTATTCAATGCATGGTCAGTTGTAATATAGCGTAACGCCGGGTAGATATCTACGGGTCCGGTAATTATGTCCACTGTAACCCAATTTGTTGTCGCTGCAGGTAATCGGGGATAATGTGGATACGATTGTCTATTGTCATTCATCGGTGGCGATAATAAACAAGTACCTGTCATTCGCACGTATTGACTGGTATAGAATCATGACTAGTCTCACCAACTCCCGCCCCTATTCCTCTGTATCGAAACCTGACTACAACTACTATCTAAGAGTAGTCTATACTCTTTAAAAGCTCAACTACTCCAAAAAATATTGAGATATTCTCATAATCAGAATCATTTCTAGTTCATTTTCAATTAGACCACTACTCTCGAAGTCAAATTACTCTGATTTTTTGTGAAAACTACTACAATTTGTGATATGAGGTAGTCTGGTGCGTAATCCCTTGCAATAAATGTGATGAATTCATTACTTCAGAATATGAAATAACATATGTTTCAAGCCTAGATGTTCAAACGCAAATTATTTACCAGTTTGTAACTCATAAATCCGACAGCCCAGTGTCTTCACCAGTTTCACTGTCCCATTGCTGAGGGTACTGATATTGTTGTATACGCGCTATCAAAAATACATAAAGAGGTAATGCATTTTTGATGCATGCAAAGCAAATTCTGACTTCGGCCATGTACATGAACTAAAAGACAAACTCAAGTGAAGTTTAGAAAAGAATTTTTGGCCACAGCATCGTCGAGGAAGAGTATATAACTCCTCGAAGGTTTTGTCGGATTCTTGAAAATGTCGCTGTGTTTCGCAGCTATATTTCACTAGATCAAACGAAACTATGAAATACATTTCGCCTATGGACGTGTGAATCGAGTGCTTCGATGGCTGAAGCCGTGCTCCTGCGTCTACTTACATCTGACTTCCATCGATGTTTACGAGCCGTTAAGAGCATTGTGGGTAATAGATCATTTCGAGCGGGCAGGTTGACTTCTGATGTTCGTTGTTAGTAGCCCTCGTCCATTGAACGGTGCACGGTTGTAAGGGTTCTTCATGGCGTGGTGGCTCGTGGTGTATAGTTTTGTCCACTCGGCTGTCTAGTCAAGCGCACGGTTACAGCGCCGCTTCGAAGCCCGTCCCCGCGGTTTAATGAAGCTTACGAAAATCAGTTTGATGCCGGGCAAAAAAATGATCAAAAGGCTGAACTTGTATTGACAAGGTTTCTTTCGGGTGCGTAGTTTATACGACTGATGTAGCAACGTCAATGTTGTAATGCGTACAATTTTCACGTTGATTTTCGATGTTGATATGTTTGGCTCAGTGAATACTACATTGACTGTTTTAGCTTGAAATAATTGACTTCAAAAAGGGACATATACTCCGGATTTGTAAGGTGAATGGATGGAGAGAAAAAAAATGATTGTATATTTTGGTCAAGTTGTTCAAGCACCTGTATAGAAACTGTCAATTCTTGTTTTATGAAGTGCGATTGATAATGGCCTAGTTCTAGTACAGGAGTAGTTTTTACTCTTATCTGAGATCTCAATCATTTCTCAAAAATATGAAAAATACTTGAAAATTTAAAAAGACTGTTCTAGTTCTTTTTACATTGAACTGATTTTTTCATGTCGTAACATTCATGTTTGGCGTGTCTTTGAATGGAATGTGCCGTTATCAGGCTTTGTTCTTGTCATTTCTATATTTCCGCGATTTATTATTTCTAAGTCATAGTTCATTTTGTCAAATACATATCTGCTCTTTCTTAATTTACCAAGAATCACCAACTTGGTGCTTGTCATAGAATATTACGAAATGTCAGTTCGAGAAAAAGACCAACAAAATGAAATATCCGATGCTGGAAGTAACCAAGATCATCATATAAGTAGCCTTTTGGATTGATATTATTAAATCTCTAGTGAAAATTGTGTCCACGATAATGAAAAATATAGTTATATCGACTTTAAAACCTTTGCCACCAGTTGAATGCATTCTGAAATCGATACGATATTCTTCGTTATATTTCTGAAACAATGAGACTTTTTATGAACTATGGCGTGGATTGTAAACCGAACAATGGACATTTTCTTGGCCTTTGGTCGATGTGTGTATTGCTGCAAGGGATACTTTCCATCAGTTCTTTTGAGTGATTTTGGGAAATTTTGCTTCGTCGCATAATGACAACATACGCGATTCTTCGGACCTTTTGTAAAGTGGAAACGAGAAACATGAGAAACCTTTCTTACTACTGAGGACACTGCTTCGAAAAACAAAGGATTAAAGGATTTCGTCGTGAAAAATGTCAAATTCATCCATTACCGTTCGTTCGTCGTCGATCCCCCGACACGCCCCTAATGAACATCTTCAAAATTTCTCAGCGTAAAAATGCGCGTGGCGTGTTATTTCTGAATGATGGTGGAACATGTTTGAATATTCGATATAATCCTCTCAAACGCAGTTATGAACATGGTCACGGATAAGTCCGGGCACTTTGCCTCTTCGATCGTGCCATTTACTGACGGCAAATCATTAGATTTCCGATCGAAGCCGAAGATCTTACATGATTCGCGTATTACGCTTACGCAAAATACACCTGAAAAATTCATCAGATCTGGTTTTTTCATTATTTGAAAATGAACCCTACACAAGATCCTAATTTATTTCTCCGAAAGATAGCATGTCGACTCTGATAAGTTCATCAGAAATGTAACTCCGCTCCTATTCTGAGCAGTTTGAACTTGCTGTTACATCATAACCAGCAATTTTTGAATTTAAATGGTGTCTAATATGCTATGTAACAAAACGTTTAACACAAAGACATAGAACCGAGCAGCCATATGAGGAAATAGATATTTCATGGAAAAAATGCGTTTTCAAATGCATCTATTTCAATAGTGTCACTTGTCGCTATTCAAGTCTATTACCGCCTTGAGGAACCAGTCTACGTATGGATGCCACAATTACTGACCATAAATGACTGCGATACCGGAACCAGTCCGATTAGACTGAACTACACATTCGTTTAACACGATCTACCATTACTGACCAGAAATGACCATCTTAAACTGGTCAATTAACTACAGACGACCGCGTAGAGATTTCCGTAACTGTTGTAGTACCCAGTGATTTGTTCTTTCCTCGGCGACAGCTTAGTCTGGAAATGGTGACTTGTCTTCGATGATCCATTTGAGTTCGGAACTTTATAAACGATGACCTTCCGAGCATTTCCGATTTGAATAGTGAAATAAACAAAAGCTTCGTTTGACTCCTACCTTTATAAGGCGTCGAGATATAAAACCTATGTTGATGACCTTTTTTGTGTTAAAAAATCATCGCATGTTTTTTTTGCGGAAAGCTCTGGTTAGCTGTGGGGTTGCTACCATTGTAAGCTTCGTTATTAAGAAAAAAGCTACTTTTTACGCTACGTTTACCATGTATAGACTTAAAGGGGAATGATGTCCATTACTTGGGTCATATTTGCTTTACAAATGACGCTCATCATTGCTCGGTTGTATTTTCTTTTACATCAAACGACATCAAGTAATAAAATGAAAATTTCATTAACACAACACTGGGCTGATGTCCGTCGCCTTGCAGGGACGAAACCATCAACTACGTCGACTTAATTAGATTTGAATAAAAATATCCCCGCCGATGACGGAGATTACTTAATGAAATCTGGCCAAGTGGACGGAATAGCTGAGACGTTTATGCGTAGCTGAAGTAATGCCTTTTTTCAGTTTCGTCACCATGAAATACCCTCGTAGGATTGATACCATTGTACTGGAAATTCCGTATCTGGCAAACGCGCAAAATTAGACAGATCGAGAGATGGCCATTTCTGGCTAATTTTGGAAATGATTCTTTTCATTTCTTCTCCAGAGTTTAGATGAATTGTTGATTAGTTGAAGTTTAGATGAATTGCCAGTAATTTACATATCCACGTGGAAAGACATGTAGACAATCACCCAATGGCAGAGATTTTGAAGCCAGGCATTGATTGTCATCGATCTCACCTGGTGCATTCCTTTCATAAGAAATCATCGTACTTCAGTCTAGAGATGTGAGAAGAAGCTTTGAATTTGTTATGCATTGAAAGTTATGCGTTTGTATTTGAAAACTGTCAAGACTTATGAGAAAAGATGAACTCGGAGTAAAGAGTGTTTGTATGATTATTATACTTCGCCGTATGGGAATCTGAAGTGATAGTGCCGTTAATTTGAAAGTTTACGTAAGTTTTACTCGTCCCGGGAGTCCCGCGATCTACGCACATCATTATATCAGTCATGGTTCGGCCCGACGGGAATAATAAGTCGGATTTATGCTTTTGTCACAGTTATACGCGTCTCGTAGGGGACTGGTGACGATCGGTTGTACAAGCAGAATAATCGCGATACAGACACTTTATCTCGTCTCTAGACATTCATTCGAACAGATGTGTACGTACTGGATTTGAGCTCATTTGAGTCACTTTCAGGCGATTTGATTGAAGACCAAATAAGTTGTTGGTCGTTTTCACGGCAAAATAGAAAGTTAATGACCTGCAATAGTCATGTTGCTTATAGTGGAGCCTCTTTCACCATCTCTATTACAAGCCATGTTCATTTGGCAGACTTAGGCAACTGATACTTCAGGTCAGCCCAAAAACTGTCAAAATCATTGGGGAGCTGCCAATACTACTGTGGCAATTGAGTATTCCACTTATGGCAAGTGAGGATCCACCAGGTTCGCTAGTAGTTACTCGGTCTTCCGAGTTCAGTTTCTTCTACATCTCAGTGAAAATTGAACGAACTTTTCTCTTGATAAATCAGTTATAGATAAAAAAATATACCAATTACTAGGTAGAAAAATAAATTCAGTGTGTATTTGGAGTGTTCTGTGATATGGGAGCCTAAAAATTTAGTTCAAAGTTGATTGAAAATGAACTAATTTTGACAACATAAGGCTGAGTGCTGGTCACGCCATCTGGTGGGATAGCTGGTGTTGCAGCTCCCCATTTCTGCTACATTCTGAATCTTTCTTACTCTGCTAGCAGGTTTCTCTGATATGGATGACGCCATATTCAATTGACGGAATTGACAGTTCACTCGGGCATGACTGGGTTTACCTAGTTACCTAACAAGAGTGTTTCTCCCAAACGCACGCAGCTAGAATACACTGAGTTTTAAATGGTCACATTTCATGAAAAAACTAACGCTTAGAGAGTTTTCAGAACTAAATCGGGTTAATGGTATTTAAACCCATCTATAAAATTAAACTGCATCAGACAGCTATAAAAAAAGTCGAGTTATCTTGTAAGTTTTCTCTTTTCGTTTTTTTGAATAATATCAGTGCATCGAATTCAGCCGTGATCGAATATAAATGTGCCGATAATTAGATTGCGCGTCCATTTGCTGACATTCGGCGGGCGACTAAAATTCATCATAAAGCATGAATATTTTACCCATCGAATGCGTGGTGGATGTAGTGTAGATATGTCACATCTACCACGGTAAATTCATTATACATGTACGATATGATATTCAAAACAAAAAATACCATGAATAAAAACGTACATGCTTTATTTGATAATGCGTTTCATTTAGATCAGGCAAGAAGAATGATGAGCCTAAAAGGTTTTCTAACGACTCTAGAGGCTTCAGAAATGGCCATTTCATGTCATCGGCGTGTTTGAACCTTGTTTTTTATTGAAGCGCGTCGAGCGTCCATCAAAACAGATCTATAATACGGGTTGAGGAAGCCTTGCAGCCGGCAACAAGATCATTTCGATACAAATATAGCCTTAAATATGCCTCATCTTGTATTTGTACTTAAGTACGCACTCGTGTGTGTTTGATAGCGTTGTGTCCGGTGGTGTTGTACGTCTTCGGGCTGTGGATATCGCCACCTTAATGCCTCTTACGTTTTCAGCACATCAAAGTGACGGAACGTCACGAACGCTGCAAACTTTGACAGCTCGCGGGCTTGCAAATACACGTCAATTAGTTAAATTAAGTAAATTGTACTTTGCGTGTTGAAGATCTGGTTGGTTTTTTTCTGACGTGTATCACTTTGGCGTGTACGTTTCCCGGCGAAAGTTCAAAAACTAATATTCCTCAGTAGTGCCTCGGTGTTGGATATTAATTCTATTTAGTCGTTGAAGAATCTTACAGTCACAACTCTCATATTTTACGATTAATCCAATGAAACCATTCCTAATATTAGTTTTATAAACAGTAGATAGTGAAGTAATATGTCGAAGTGTTACTTACAGTTAAATGAATGCCTTTATAAATATAAAATGGATAAATTGGATGGTGTTTCCTGTGGACAAGAGTCATTGCAACATCGCCTTTTTGGCTTGAACACCGTTTGAATACATGCAGTAGTATATGGAAAAGCATTTTTCATGTGACACTTTTCATGAGCGTATGAAGAAAGTGCGAGACAGATGAAATTTATTGAAAGCCACGCTGCCGGCATTTCGTGCTAGAAAGCCGCTATCTCAGGCGCCGATAAAAAACACCGAATGTAATTTCACCTGCATAGCCTCCTGCGATAAATACTATCAGTAGCAAAGGACAAATATTTAATTTCTTCAACCCCTAATATGCTGTATAGCGCACGCTTTTAGTCATCTTACAAACCAAGTGTTGAGTTGAGGTAGGTTCATCTTGTTCTTATAACTTAGGTGACGAAATGATACTTCGGTTAGTTCAAGTTTTATAAATACACTGCGAATCGGGACCAACCGTGAAAGCGAAGTATTCTATTTCAAATTCAAGTTTATTAACAGTTTTACATTTAATATGTTACAAAGCTCGGCTTAGTTTTTTTGCGTCTAGTTAAATAGTGCCTAGTTTTTAAATCTCATTGATCTTATTGACAAATATACAATGTACATGGTTTGTTAGACAGACATTCACGGGACAAAACTTTAAAAAGATTATATTTATATAGTCTTTGATGGTGTTTTCCTATTTTAGAAAGACGAAAGTCTTACCTCAACGATATTCTATTGATATATTTGCACTGTCGCGATCTTATTCTAGTGCTGTACTGTGAATCCCATTTCTCAGGTTTTGATCGCCATTTGAAATTCTTCTCGCAGTGAGGCTGATTAAAGCGTTACTCAATTCTCTGGTGGGTTATTTTACCGCGGGGTTTCAATTTCTCAATGACAAATTTGATTAAGACATTTGACTGGTAAGTGGAACTGAGTTTAATGCGAAAATCTACGACGCGGTGAAAGGCATTTGATTTTAATTTGAAAATCATTCTCATTGAGATAATTATGAAACAAACTGCTTTTTAATCGCTGCTGTTGCCTTTAAATGGAAAATGATTTATTAGGAAGGTAACGAGATTGTTTATATCCCATTGGTCCATGCTTAGGATTTTTGTAATAGTGTTATCTCATGACTCCTGTGCGATTTGTAAACATCAAGTTGACGCCAAATGCGCTTTTGCCAAAAACTATTAGATCGGTTATCGAAACCGGGCCAGAGGTTAACTTAGACATAAACCTTTGGCTTAGGCTGATCTAAGCCTTCTCTGCACAATACTGCAGAATCGTAAATACCAATATTGAAACTTAGAAATTTAGTGTCCTTAACAATATGAACAGTACCTTATAAACCTGTGAAGTGTTTATTTGATAAATTATGAGTTTTCCGACTTAAATCTGGTTGAGAATACGCTATGCTGAAAATAAGACTTCCTTTTAAATAAGGTGTTGATTGTCTCGGGATTGTAGAATTATCCAATCTTCCTGTTTTTCGTACTAGTCATACGAAATAAGGAAATTCTCAAGATAAGGGGGATTTGAAATACTGCTATGGATTGTGTAAATTAGTTATTATTGGTCCATTTTATAGAATGGCCTAACATTTAATTTTTGTTAATGACTGACAAAACTGAGTCATTCAGTGAACCAAGCCCTAGGTCTTCTCTGATGTTATATATTCTGCAGTTTATATCTTCGATTCATTACCAGGTAATAAATACATCTCTAAGTCACTCAGAAACGGTAGTTCTGACTGTATGATCTTTTGAATCGCATTTAAGATTTTGCCATCTGTATATGACAGTAACTGTCTGTTAGGCAATAGTAAAGACAACAGGCGTTTTATGTACTGATGATAGTCGTGAAGTCGCACTTCAGCAAACTCTTTCTGTATACAGTGAGGTCATAAAGTCGATGAACAAAGAATAAAGTTTCTCTTTCTGGTCGCAATTCAAGCATCATTTTTCGCAATATTGCCTCTGCATTGTGTTGACAGTGCGTTGCGTCGAGTGTCATGATTCCTACGATTTGTGTTTACAGAAGTATGTGCAAGTGGTCAATTACGCCGGTCATCATCGGTCATCATCGTGTATATATGACGACTTCTTATTCCTTTGATCAATTAGACAAGCCGAGAGACGGAGAGAGAGTTGGCGGTCTTTGTAGTTTTTTGAGGCGTTTTCAGCGACGGTTTCTTTGTTTAGTGACGTCCGGCTGGGTGTTATGCCATCGGCGAATCTCCATTTTCAAGTGGTCAGTCGTGGATTCTCAGCTCGTCCACTTAGAATGTGTAATGACCGAGAATGTGGTTTGTAAACTGACCACTGCGTGTTAGGACTGCGTGATTTGACTTCATAAGCACATACTTAACATAGTTGTGCCACGACATGACATTTTGTCTACGTATATTGTCCACTCAGCATCACTTGTGCTACTCACTGGGTCGCGATTTTCGCTTTTTTCACGCTATTCAAGAATGCTGGAATATTTGCCAGGAAGGAAACCTTAAATTCAGATTTCCAAGGTGCCGAAGATCCTGTCCAAATAAATCATATTCAACTCGCGCTGAAGATGGCCCTCCAATTTGCCGACGTCTTTATCTGGTCTACTTCACCGATGAAGTTGAGAAATCAGATTTTTAGCGAACTAATAACTTTTCTTAGCAATACATGAAATGTTATGATATAATACGTGACATGATATATTAATGCGTTGTGTCAAGTTATCTTTTTTGTGTCTGCGTAGAGAAACCTTCAAGTGCGTACCTACTGCCGAGTTGTATAGTTTTACAGCACTTTCACTAGTTTCGAGTATGCGGTATTGAATATCATGATAGCCACATGAGATTTGTCACCAGCTACGTCTTCACAACTGTCACGGAATCGTATTTCAAATTCGACTTCACGTGATGCGTCGGAACAGGATTTGTTGGATAAACAGGCGATATCCGTTCATATATTGATGAATTTCGTTTGATGTTTCGATTGACGAAATTCTTATGAACTTTACGCACACATTTATTTTTCAGTTCTTGAAAAAATACAAGAAAGTGAAACTCTGTACGCCTGAACAGTAATGCCACGCGGGGAATATTGCGAATGTTTTTTTCATAAGATAAATACCTATTCATATTTTGTGTAGAAGTTAATTAGTGAAGACTTACCCGCGCGGACCTTTGTTATGAGAAGTTTGCTGTTTACAATTAAAGATGCTAAATTTAGAGGTTTTTTACAATAGGGGTATGGTCGATTCTTAGGTATGATGTTTATTACGAATCAGCTGTCAATTGCGTTGCTACGTTCTGCTGTGTTTATGCATATTTCGCTTTGTTTTCGACATTTATAACAAACCGTGCAATCATTTGTAAAGGTTTAGACCCTGCATGAATGAAGCGCAGCATTTGACTGCAGTTGTAGCTGCGGCGCAATTTCAGGCTCTATCTAAATAAATCAACGATTTATCCGTCTGTTGAGGCGAGTTTTTTTTATCCCTCTCATAGAGTTAAGCTACCCTGAAAAGGAGACTTTGTTTACAATAAAGAAACGGGCAAAAATTGCATTTGTTTTGAGTTGTATACAACTGGTAACAACTTATACATGTGTCAGATTTTCAAAAGCTGATCACATTTACTAGGTGAGATGTGAATCTACCATTTGTCTTTGACATCCTTGGCATCTTTGTTTTGTTAAACAAATTTGATGAGTTATGAACTTTTAAATAGTTTCAGTTTATATACGATACAATGTATATATGTAATATATACCTGGTATATGTATATAATCTGTATACGTGTGTATGCTGAACTTTTTAGGAATAATTTCATTAATGAAAATTCGAGAAAATGTCGCAGTCCATGACATTAGGATAACATCATCTGACCTAATAAGTCTGCAATTTTTTCTGTGTTTCAGACTGATGTTGATGAATGTTTGTCCATCCACTTTTCAGTTGTCCATCCACATTTTTGTTACTATTTCATGTATTGGTCCTTGGTTCGGTTTCTTCCTTTTCTATTCACGTCCATGCACGCGTACCATTTGGGAAGCGCTCCATATTTCAGCTCATGAAAGCACGGCTGCTGACATTACACTGATGCTGCATGATAGATTCATCACCGATGGCTCGATGCTGATGATGCTAAATGTTACGTCATTGGCTAGCACGACCGATGCCACCGATCTGCAACACGTGCAGCAATCAATTGATGCAATATAACGACTGATAGCGAAGAGGGAGGGAGGAACGCAGGCCGAGTTTATATGATTCATCATGATGTAATGATTGGGTAGTGGCTGGTAAGGGGCAAGTCACTATGCCAGTTAACTTTTACTAAGCGGGTAAATTATGAGCTGTTACTAGCTACTAATCGACTGAATGCATTATGTAAATGGAATGCCATTCAATCTGAAGCATCAAGTATACATATGATGAGGCTTCCAGTCGGCTACGTTAGCTGTCTTTTAAGATAACTCAGTCTAGTTGGTTGCGTGGAAGATCTTCGTTACAAATCTCTACATGCATGCGCTGAATTGTTGGCATTTAGGGGTGCACCAATATTCACCAGCTGTTTGGCGTTATCGAGCTTGGACATATCGTAAAGGTACGTGGCATTGATCATTACATCATTGTTCGTTAGCCTAAAGTTTTGTTTGTTTATGTGGTGTTAAGCTTGTGTTTGACAACAGGCCACTGTGGACGTTTGACAAGTGGCTCTGTGCTTTATTAAGTCAACTGTCTTATATACCAGAGGCTCGGTGGTCAAGCCCGGTGCATGCTAACTCAAACTTCGATAAAAAATCATGACAATGCTGTTTCATTTTGATACCCGGTATTAATTATCTGAGCCATAACAAATACTAGTACCTTGTGAATACTTTTCTAACTGTTCGTTGAAAGATTTGCAAATATTTCATCTTACAATGTTGCTTTTAGCAAAATTAATGCTCAAGCTGCAATGAGACAATAGTTGACTACACCATGTGCTGCACCATTGAATCCTTGTTGAGAAACATATGCATTTCATAGTCATACAAAATTCATTGGAAACTTGCAGGGCTTTTATTACAACCCCCTAACGCGACATAAGAAATACTTGCTTCCACCAGTAAAGCTTCTGTTTTTCGCTCTCTGTTTTTTAAATGAAATAACACTTTACTGCGCTTTTGAAAAAATCATTGAAATTCGATGCTGTTGTAGGAAACGGAAAAAAACGAGCTGTTCACTTAGATATTAGACACGAAAACTGGAATAAAGATTGAATCGAAAAAATACAAAAACTGTCACATAGTCGTTCCCGTTACTATAAGTGAGAGAAAGGTTTAGAAAAAATATCTTTTCATAGTTCGTACCTTGAGCTTCGGTGTAAGCTACCTGGAATGTAGGCTATACACTTTTTGAACTGCTGAGCTTTTCGTTAAAAACTGAAATGTTTGACAATGCTTGAAACTGAAATTTAAAACACTTTTTACAACCGACGCTTGTAGTTTACTACTGTTTAGTTAGAAAGTAAACAACGAAGTCTGACGTTGTTTGTGGCTACAGACTCATATCCTCAGGGTGACAAACCTTTTCTGTTATTATTTGTATACAACTCGCGAAGAATTTCAGGTATTTTCGAATCCATCTTTTTTTAGAATCCTCACCTCGTTTCTATTGCGATATTCTCGTTTATATCTAACCTAGCATCATTTCCTCCTAAGGGTTCTGGTTTTTTGGGTCCGAGAACCGGTTTCATGAAAAAAGTGTTTGCATAATACATGAGGTAACCAACAACGATTTAACTAACAATTTAAGTCTAACTTTTTCGTGAAACTGAACCCAGGACGCAGTTCCACAACTATAAATTAAATTTCATTAGAGTTATGAATAGAAAATAATCCAAATAGATTTAACTCTAATATTTAAATCAAATCAGTTTATATATGAATCTTAAAATTTTAATTCGTCTATAAAATCGCACCAGAAAATCTCTTTTATACAATGATATCTGGCCCATGGTGAGCTTTTTTTGGGGGGCGGTTTTATTTAAAGAAAAAGGGCACCGTCTAGAGGGGCACTTGACTACTGGAAAAGGATATACATCTTGAATATGTACCTAAATAATTCATTTGAGGATAGATAACTTATCATTTTCCAAAAAGAACATGAAAATTGAATATCACAATTTTTCGCAAAAATCTTTGATCGAATTTGAAAACATTTTGAAGACAGTTTGAAAATTTTAGACGGTTCGTTCACTACC
The DNA here is from genome assembly GCF_964204645.1 of Tubulanus polymorphus. Taxonomy (NCBI): domain Eukaryota; kingdom Metazoa; phylum Nemertea; class Palaeonemertea; order Tubulaniformes; family Tubulanidae; genus Tubulanus; species Tubulanus polymorphus. The sequence goes on along the minus strand of NC_134027.1, from coordinate 6,370,952 downwards.
CCCCGGACTCCTTCGGCACGGGCCTGGATATGTATTCACAAATAAAGTTTGGAGATCGAATAAAGAATATTTGTATACATGAATTATTAACAATCTATAAATATGAATGAAAAATACGGCACGGTTGAACGATACCCTGTGGTATTGCATCGTAAATTATACGTGATGAGTAAATTACAGCCGCGCGATCGGAAATGATGCGCCATAGTTTTTCCACTGACAAAAATGACCGAATGTTACGCTTGATGACTAAATGAAGTCATCTGTATGCGGCACGTTTGACCTGCACGTAACGCGAAATATATTTCATAACTGGACATCCGGCTACGAGAGATACAGATGGACATTTTCAGCGTGTAATTCTGATTTACAGCGATTCCGAAGTGACCGTTGTCACATATTTTTTTTCAGTCCAATTTGCTATTGATGTATTTCCGAGCGTAACGAACGATAATTTATTAGCTATCGGACAATTTGTTCGAAGACGATCTGATCTGATGAATTGGTATTACGATATTTCGGCCGTAAAGGAGTGAATAATTCGTTATTTTTACTGGGTAATCGCGGACAACCCAATCGTCAGTTTTAGAAAAATAGCTTAATTACGATTGAATTTTGTTGCTCAGAACTTTCTTACATTCGACAGTTTGAATAAAACATTTAAATCCAATTTATTCATTGAATTATCGCCCGAATCTACACAAATTTGTAATAGAACAATTTCACTTGTTATTATTGTATCAAGTTAAATTATTTTGCCAAACCAACAAAACTGTTTTGTATGTGGTACTTGATGGTATATTTTACTATAACTCAGTCCTATTTGACCGCGATCAAAAAATATATAAATGTACCATGTGTATGTGTGTTATACATTATATATACATGTAAGAAGGTCTGCGGAGGGCTTACACTGATGAAAGCAGTACACGATATTCTTCCTCTTTCTTGTCTCTCTTTTTTCTGTATTTATCGCGTCCATGAACGTTCCTTTGTATGTAGAACGCGACTAGATTACGAGTTTCTTCGCCATGACAGACGCTGACGCCCAAATGGACATGAAGCTTACGCATGTCTGCTTAGAGTTCTTTCTCCTTTCTTGCTCTTGCTTTTAAAACTGACTACTACTCAACCAACTTAGGGACAGTGTCAAAACATCAATGCTTCATTCTATGTGAAGAACCCGCTAGTAATTTATGACCCTCCACCTCGCCAAACAAACCGCATGACAAAAAGGTATTGATTTTGAGCTGTGGTAATATATACCCATGAACCAGTCGAATGTTCATCTGTGGAACAATATGAAATCACATAAACATCTGATTCCTGAAAACTAAAAGATATTTACATCTCATAAAATTGTCAATTTATAGTGGAACCTCGCTCAATGTAGGAACTAGGAAAGACCCTGTGGACCCTACTTCTAAGGAACCCTTTTCCAGTGAACTCTCAGTTATTACAACAGTTTTTATTATTGCTTGTTTGTTTGTTTAGAACGAGGTTCCACTGAATAAAGTTACATAAGTACACCAGGAGAAAGAGATATGTACTGGTTTCTTGTTACCGTCAATATACTAAAAATGTATTTTTGAAAAAGCTTCCATTTTACTATGTCATAATACTCATTCGCCAGCAAGCTTTCACTGCTACTTCACTTAAACCAATTGTAAGCCCAACACCTTAAAGAACGCAAACTTACTCCATTACAGCCGCTTAAATCTGACGCTTTTTCCCAGGTAACTTATTACCGTCATCATTTGACCTTGCTGTGGACAAAAATCTTGTTATGGAGTCTGTATCGGTTGTGTATCTTGGGAGTTTCCTCCACCTGAGCAGACTTACTAATTTACTCATAGTTTAAGCCTACACATCATGTCTGCGATCTCAATCATTCATTACGATGCTTCGTTTCAATCTATTACTAACAGGTTTCAGTTTTTGAAAGAGTTTTTTAACACATTTTAAAAATTTTGAAATCTACTAGGTACCTAAAACTTAAGACGTGATCACACAATCGTTTTTGGGCGAGACCAAAATTTGATTGCGTTCAAACTGGTTCTGTGACTCATTTCACTTTGTTTGAGCCTTATTTAGTTTCAAGTGGGTGATCTGCGTGTGAATGCACCCTCTTCCAGCACGGCCAAATTTGGGACCAAATTTGACCTGGGCCTGATCCGGGCAAAATCGTCTCCGTGTGATTGCAGCTTCAAGATGTTAGTAACAGCTTCAAGTTTCATTGTCCATCCAAACTTTTTTATTGTGAAATTAGACTTATATACAAATGGAATGAAAGTATGCTTTGTAATTCATATGTTACCTGATTTCCAATTACGTAACTATCTTAGTTTAGCATTGTCACTGCTGATCTGGAAAAAAAGTAAACGCATCGAAGTGTGTTCAATCGCTTTTTGAGCATTGATTGCGATCGAACGCACTTCGATGCACAAACGAAAAAATATCTATGAAACTATGATATTTTTCATGCAGTTACTATACTGGACTTGGCTCGAATTTAAAAAACGAATAAATCGCTTCATTTAATGCGTGCCTCGTAAGTTACGAGTCCCCGGGTATAACGGGGCCTGGGTTGTAATGTCTTCATTGGCTGCGTTATCGTTGTAATCGCTGTAACGATATCGCATGCATCGAGGGCACGGGCTCGCATAAAATAATTAATACAACGGCACAATTACGACCGTCTCGTCCCCGCTGACTTGTTGGAATGAATTCAGTGACTATCGTAGTTCCGATAAGAATTAGTCGATCATTAAGTACACGTTATAACCGAATCGGAGACATTCACGATGGCTCTGCACTCGCGTTCGCTTTTTATAATGGACGCATTCGAAAGAAACATGACCGTCTTGGGAATGAACGCCAGATTTCTATCTGACTATTTTCAGCTTTTATCGCTGTGTACAATTCTTGGAAGTGACTTGTATATAAAACTTACAAAAAATCGCACCGCTTACACAACCCGGCTCGGTTTTCTCTTTTCGCGTGCAAATGTAATTTAAATCATTGTTTTGTCAAAAATGAATGATTTAAAAACTTTACGATGACTGAAACATTTCACTCTCCTTGGCATTTTCATTATGTATACAAAAATATCTACTTGTATGGCTGTTATCGACTTCGAAAGACTTCGAAAATGAGAAATGGAGAAAATTGTGAAAAAGTTAGTCGCGATCCTTACATCATCTTTGTAGATGATTCTGTTTACCTCTGATGAATAACTTATACAAGATGTTATTTATTCTAAAAGTTCTGTTGTTTTTGTTTGCGCTTTTTACCACATCTCGATTCCGGTGTAGGCTATCACTCTCTGAGGTGTGAGCCGATTTAGTGACTCGCTAATGTCGATATCGTTGTTATTTGTACAGGACAAACGGGAAAACGTGTGGTAAATGAATCTAGTCCTAATATCTGTTTACATAATTGTGTTTTATGGTCATAGAACTAGAAACGCAAATGTGGCCCGTGCTGCTAGACACATAAAATCAGTGTCCAGCGCAATCATTACCTAGCTAGTGTCGTATAACTGAGTCGACCTGTTTTATTGGACGTCTGGGTATGGGTATGATACGCTAGCGTTTTAATAGCGTTTTAAGCCGTTATCGGCCTCTGGAACATAGTTGTAAAAATGAATGCGGATGAATGTAAGTTGATATATGGTGTTTTTATTCACATCAATTTCACGAATAATTTCAGAACTGTTTATGCGCTTTTGTTGTGTGAAATGGAAACCTTCGATCGGGATCTATAATTTGATGTTGCAAACTAAGCAAATTGATGATTTCTTAACTTGTAGACGATAACCGGACGTTGTACTAGACCTGCTTCATGTGTAAATGCGATGAAAAATATGTTTGACAGTTTGTTGAAGTCTTCATGATAATCAGCCATACTGTTAGTTAATGGTTGAAGTCTCGGTGTAAAACGTAAGTTCATGGTGTACTACCGACTAAGCTGAAGCTGCGGAATTGTCGGAATTGTCGTTGGCGCAATCTCATCTGCTCACGTTTCGCCGTGATTATCGCAAATCAGATAGAAACCACTGCCAGTATTGTCTGGCTCTAGTCCGTTGTCCGGCCTGATAAAGACATGCGAAAAAAACATGAATAGATATCACGCATGCGAGGTTTCATTAATGAAATAAGTTGGATTGTCGTCCGGCCGGGAAACATGGCTGATCCTTTGGACGATATTTGCGGCTTTGTCCACGACGATGTGTGAAGCCCCAGCGCGCTATTGACGGTCAGTATCTGATATAACATATAATGACGAATGTGACCAAGATCTTCTGCCAGTCACTACAACCATTACTCATTCTGGACATGTCTGAATCCCGGGGCAACAGTTCTACAGTTTTGATGCCTGTTTTCTGACTCAGTGCCCTGGATGATGGTACCGCAGTTGCTTGTCAATACAGCGCTGGTTCGTCGAGGTCTTTTCATGAATTTTTTCTCGGGGTCGATGCGTTTGGCAATAGCTCACCCGCTTTGTTTTCAAAAAGGTTGGAAAGTCTCCCGTCAACATCCGTCGAATAATGTAGTTATCAATAACAGTAGAATCACAGCCTCGCAGTAATAAACGAACTTAGACGAGTATTATATGAGTTCATTGAATACCTGATAGACGTCGCTAGTCTCATTGCCCGCAGTTGCTATCTCTCTAGATATTTTTACTGATGATCTCTGGCTTAAAGTATTCGTTTGTCTGAAAGGGGCATTTTAAGCCTCATTGTGCTAAAACATGTAAGTAATCAACATAATTTCTGATTAAGGTAACTTTTCTATGACGACAAATTTTTTCAATGACAACTTCAAGTTATTATTATTTCTGAAGACCACTTTTTTGCTAATCAATTATGTCATATTCACATCGCTTTGTATCTCGGATAATGTTCTATCGCTTTCAACCAAAAAAGTCTCTCTCAGCTTTGGTATCATTCGGTATTTCCTGAGGCAATCTTCGCCCCTATAATGTCTGGTTCACTGATATCTCTAAGTCTTATGTTTCTTAGAAGTTTATTTTTGCAGAAACTTTCGAGACATTTTTTTCCCGTACATACATATCGAAATATATATATATATATATATATATATATATATATATATATATATATGTATATATATATATATATATATATATATATATATATGAAGGTATATACGTAGCTTAGATTTTACACTTTGCAGCACAACTATACAGATAACCCAGACAAAATAAAAAAAGCAAAGCACATTTTTTAGGAGTACCTGTTATGTTTATATATTCATTGGTACATTCATCGTATGAAGCGCACGTATATATCCTGCAAAGTTTGTAAAAAGTTTTAAGAAAGTTTGCCAAAGACTAAACGTTGTTTCACGTTATATATATATATATATATATATATATATATGTATATATATATTTCCTAATGCCAAAAACCTCACCCCTAGATCCCGGGGTTCTAACTTATTTTTGCGAACCTGAATGGTGTGATGGAGATGTAATGTTATTCAAGACAGAGTTTAAAAAATGTTTACTAACTAAAAACGGCTGTTTTATTATACATGTTGGATAATTCCACATCAGATTGCAATGCACAGATTTGTAATTCTCCGTATAGAGATTGGCAGTTAAGTTGAGATTAGATACATATTAATATACAAATATATATTTTGTATGCATTCACTGATAATAACAGTAATGGTTTCAGGCTGTTTCATCATATTCGAAAATAATGCCCGCAATTTCAATATTCTGGAAAGCTCTAACTACCGTGTCAGGTTGACCCTATTGGGTGTGATATGATCTGATCGATAACGCTATTTCCTCCTCAAATACTGTTGGAAACAAACAGTCCTAGGTCCGCTTCTTTGTAATCATGTTATTGTTGTTTTCTTGGGGAGACTCCATCAATCTCATGCTTATAAGATTAGCTTTTGCAGTCAACTTCAGCTTACAATAGCCAAGATCTTTTCAGCCGAATATATATATGTATGAACGTTGTTGTGGTAATATTCAGTCGTGGGTCTCATTTCGTTAAAGACAGGCGAGTACCACCTCAGCCGGTACTATGTGCATATTTTATCATTCAAGAGCGGGCTTCGATTTTGCCATGTACATATTGGGGATAGAGAATAGTGCTTGATGTATAAATGGACAATTAGAGCGCGAGTAATAAGCTTCCCCACCCACGTAAATGTAACGACACCGTTTCATCTCCTCTCGCCGGTCACTCGAAACACCGGGTTTGAATCCGATGTGAACGTGATACTTAGGCCCGATAGACTAGACAGGTTCGAATCCCGTGCGTGGGAGGGTGCTTGAAATATGGAACCTGAAGTATATTCATTCATTCTTCGACAAAGTTATCAACTACTGCTGCAGTTGTTGCCTCGGCGCGACGACCTGATCCGATTTGGCAGAAAATTCTTCCTTTATCTTTTATCGGGGTTCATACTTAAACAATGCAGCTAATCCGTCTCGCTAGCGTTACGAGGTTTCCGTTGTAATCAATCGTTTCTCCTTTTAGTCGAGAATCGTGTAACTGAAATATTTTTGCGCCGTAATTCTCCCTTTCCTCTCTCTCTCTCCGGAGAAAAGAAGTTGGGTCGGAGCCATCACTTTTGCGTGATTATAAATAATGTGTATATATGTATTGAAATGGTATTGTAGTAAATAAGGTATGCTTCCGTAATATGCACAAACCCTGGATATAAGCCGGTATGTGGAGCAACTTTTGTCAGTAATAGATTTTTATATAATGACTATTATGGAGTTTTTGTTGTAGGGTTTTTTCTGCAAAGTATGCAGTTTTTGGTTCGACCTTTGAGATCTTGAAATTATCGCACGCCTATACATGGATGATAGTTGAACTACCATCCATGTATAAAGTGTGCAATTAGGATAAGGATACAGGTAAAGGTAAAGTAGAAGGGTTAGAATTAGGTAGCGTTAGGTATAGCGTAGGTGCAACCTTTTGATCGAGATTCAAGAAGTTTATCTAACCACGCGCATTTGTCTGTTGAGTGTATCCCGACAATTTATTCCATCGTTCGAATTAAATTTGGCTATAACTAAAAATATTAATTGCCAATCCAGCGAACTCTATTCAAATGTAGATAAAACTGTCTCGTCGGAGATTTGAAGGGTGTTTGAGCGGTTAATTCGTCGCCAGTGAACACAAGCTAGCCGGATTGTGTGTGACAGCATTAATGCGCGAGTCCTTCAGCAGCATGCCTCATTTCGGTCCTGTCAACTCGAGTCAGTCGAATTCATGATTGTGGAAAATTTTCAAAGAAGCGCTAATATACAATCTTAAAGGAATGAGGTAAGAATCGTTGTTAATTAACCGGCCATTCTGCGATGACGACGGAATTTCGCCTGCAGATATATATCAATAAGCGTAACTGGAGTTGTGGCAATAAGAAATAGTCGTATTGTTTCCTTTGACAACTATCGGAGTTTGTATGTTGAAGTGGTAGTGCTCATCCGGGTTTTCCTTCGCGACTCATTCACTATTTCTATTTGTCGTATCTCGAGTTTCACTCTCAACATTTATCAGTTAACATTAGTTTTTAACGGGCGACACATTCATTTCAAACATGACACTTTAAATTGAAATTTAAAAAGAAATTGGCAAATTCGCTCTGCTTTTGAGGGGGAGTTTTCCCCGAGTGTGGTAAAAACCTAGAAACCACAATTTCATTCAAGTATCGTTGATAATTGGAGAATTCTTTTATTCTTTTATCGCAAAAATTGAAATACTCTGTACTAGTAGCAAATAATTAGATCTATCAGTGCACAGGTGTGGTAGTCCAGATTTTGATTAATGCCTGACCTTTCGGAAATTAATATTTTTTGACTTTTGCCGGCACGAACTTCGTCGGTTTATCGCCGATTGATATTTGTTTTGTTCTTAATGAGTCTCGTTTTAGCTTCATTTCCTGCGACTTGTTTGCCGTATCATGTTCGACTCCCATAATGCATCGGCGTCACGAGGTGGTGGTGACGTACCGTGCCGGAGATCGTTTCCGGTAAATTCAAAACATTTGCCGAAAGTGCAATTTGTATAATGCACAACATCCGGAATAGTTATGGACTCGCCCTATTGTTGCGTTTATCTTTGCAGTTTCATCAGTTTTTCTGTGCCCGTCGCACATTTATTTCGAACGTGTTCAGAACACCTTTCCAGTTGGTTTGTCGCGTGCTGTGACACGCTGATAGCCCGCGCGGCCATTTATTACACGAAATTTACAAAATTTCCGATTGTAACGAGGATGAATTGTACTCCAGAGAGATACGTCTATGATTCAGACACACCGGACAGGAGAATCGACGAGGGAAATAACCACTTCCCTTACTTAAACTGCTATCATACGTCATTACGTAATAACATTCGTATGGTTACTACCCGTATTAGATCTAAGGTCATAAATGGTCATTTCCGTGGTCATTTATATCGTTTTGTATTCCATAATTTTACCCAATTTTACTCAATGAAAGAGCTGATTTTACAAGATTCATATATACGAATCATTTATCTCAATAGCCAAACGAGAAGAGCTAGACTGTCATAGAAACAGACAATGCTTCGTTTTTCATTGTTTGAATTGTGCAGTTGACTTTTTAAGGTAATCACGCTTTTAGTGTCAGAATTAATTAACCGTGAAGACGACAAGCAGCAACACGTCGCATTCTGAAATGATCTCGAGAATATTCAAATAGAACTCTTTAGATCAAATGTTACATACATAAATCGCGTTGAAATATTTGAGCGTTTTATGTAAAGCATTTCACAAACAACATCTTTCATTTACGAGACGACCGAGGCTGCAAGCAACTTACATATTCTGAAATTCTCAATTTTTTTCTGTCACTGAATATCTTCTAGTCCAGATTCATCAATAAATAGGACAAAGAGACGCGACTACTAATTAATTCCATATCAACTTGACCGATCCTCAAAGCAGTGAACTGGCATTTATAGGAAATTGCCCTTATTGATAGTATGAGACTCACAGAAATCAGAGAATTGATAATTATTTGAAATTACAACCGTAATTCGAGTCTCAAATCGTGATCCTGGGTTTAATGTGTAACAATTAACATCTTCGTCTGTATACTAATGCTCGAAGAGAAATATGTCATCTTAGTACAGATTACAAGTCGCATCAACAGAAATTCGAGTCACTTTGACCACAGATGCTGTCACTAGGTTATTAGTATTCTGTCAAGACTTCGAGACTTTAATCATGATTTGCCGATGTTTCAAAATGTAATATGAGATACAAGTCATGACGAGACGACACCCAAATAGGTATTGTAGGTAGACAGGTCAAAGCAGTTAGCTCAAAGAAATTAGATTTGTCGCAATTTGAATTATCAATGACTAAGAGATGGAAAATGTACACACTTTTGATTAGAATCTCAGAATGAAATCGATTTCTTATATATCTAGGTCGACAATGAGTTGTTTCAACGATTCCCCTCGATGCTGCTATACTTTTTCATATTTCTTCTTGGTTCTATGAGACACATCTGTCAATTTGGAATGATATCATCGACAAATCTACCCAATGGTTATTGTTTAACCTAAAGAATCTCTTAAATCCCACATGGCAGTTACAAGAGCCTTCATCACTGATCCAGAGTCAATCAATGAGAATATAGTTGTGGCAGTAGGAACAAATGGATGTCAAATATCTGTATCTGGCAGAAATCTGAAGTCTAGAATCTTACCTAAGTAACAGATGCGTATCAGCCCTAGTTTTTGCTAACAATATTGTTGATTTCAAATTCACTGACCCTCATTACTTAAATGGCTGTGGTTTTGATCTGCTAGATTTCAACTTATGGCAAGAGACTCTCGGTTATCAACTTAATGCACGGTTGTGTTGCACGGAAGTTTGTGCATTGTTGCTACGTTTCACGATGACTGATGGCTCGTTGAGACGATTTTGTAAATTTTCCGGGGTGAAACTGCCGAGAGTGTGGCAATAACCCGTCGGCCGTCACATCACTTGACGCCGTCATAACCTGAGCACTCTCGTTGACGCTCTTGGTCTCGTTGTCACCCAATCGCAGACGTCGCTTTCAACAGGTCGACGGATGTTGATGTCTTCTTAGGTGATAGTATTAAATTGCGTAGTGGTGACGATGATTAAACAGAGGCTTCGCTTCAACTCGACGTTGATGCTAGAGGTATCACCGTCAACCGGACTAAAACACTAAAACAATACATTAGTTGAGTCTATATAACAACTGTCTTTACCTCCATACAATAGTTCGGAAATGAAAGTATGCTGAAGTGGCGTTATTGTACACTAAAAACCGTGGTGTCATTAGTTCTAAGTAACAAGATTTGTGAAGAACAAAGTGAAGTTCCACACACATCCTTTTGTTTTCATCTTTATGATAACATTATATACGGTCATTTTTTAGATGGCTTGTATTACTACTAATGCGATATTTAAATACTATTGTCTTGTTGAATATTCTTCTGATGAATCTTTGTTCCGAGGTTCTTTGTCTCAATTCTTAGAAAAGCTGATGAGGGAAGGACTGCAAATTCTATTACAATTATACGCAGACCCAGGATATTCGATCCAAGGGCGCGCTTTCCCCAAACAGATTCATTCTTGTCACGGTATATCATTCGAAGACTGTATCTCATTCGAACACAAGTCGAGACGATACTCGATTCATTTAACTGTTATTCTAAAACAGATGGTTAACAAGAATAAGGTCAGGTATTTCATCAGGAATTTCATGTGAAAATATAATTTTTGTGTATATTGATATGATTTTGATTTTTTTGCATTTCGTCAGTTATCTTGTTCATATCTTTTGTTTGTGACACCATGTATATTGTATGATTAGTGAATGAGTTATCCATGGTTGGATGATCATGCACGGTAAGAGTGCAGTGTTAATTAATGGCCACTTGCTCTGGAATTCGGGCAAATACATATCCACTTATTCCAGGTGTATATATGCGATCCTAGGCATGTGCCTGTAAACCTTATAGGTGCTCAGTGCATCAACCGGGTGAAGGAAAAATTCCAGGAAATGGCAAATCTTTCAAGAAGTCTGGGCATGTACTCATATCCGTCCAGAAATTCTACAATTTTAGCCTTTTTCATGTCAATAAACTGTTCTTGGGGCGGTTTTTATTGTGACAGTCACTGTTCAGACTAGAAATGGTTGCTTATGAGCAAAATAGGCTGACCTTTACCATAACAGCAGCGTGTAAAGAGGTCTGGAAGGTCTGGGATGGTAAGACATATTGATCTATTGTCTTGATTGACTGTTGTAATTTGGTCCATTAAGACTGGCCGATTTAATTACATATCAGAATACTCTACTGGTTTAGAGACATAGGTACATCAATAATGCAGGTATGGTGTAGTGTCTTGTGCAGACAGACTCTTCAAAACTGTCATAGTAAGCATGTTTAAAAGTGGGATGAAAATGGGATTGGTTCACTTCTACTTAAAATTGAATGTTCCACATCCATGCCTCCCGGTGTTTCTTTTTTAGGTATATATATAGGTATTGCTTGTTCACAAAGTCTGTTTATCATTTTGAAACTGGCAACAAGGTTGGATTTGTCATTTGTTAGTACTTTTTACTGAACATAACTTTCAAGCAAGGAAACTCAGATTGGTAAATAGGGGTATGGTATTTCGTTATTTTTTTCTGGTTGTCAGATCTTGAGCTGAAAGAGTAGATAATTGTAACAGTAGTATGACAGCAGCTGTATCAAATGTGAGAAATATATATCAGATATATGCAAACAGTATCCTCCCCTGAGGACAACAGTATACCAATATTATACAATATACATATATGGAAATATACTCCGCTGAAACTCTCATCTTTGAAATATCTTTTTTCTCTTGAACTTGTACCAAAGGGCAAGAACTAGCCAACATCAAATAAGTTGGGAAGCTATCACAATGCTGCCACCTCAATTTGTCACTACCATAACTACACCTTCAATATCAGCGCATATACTAATTCGTACATTATTAACCATACACAACTAGTGCTTCACCTATAGTACCATCAGCATTATATATTGCTGATGCCATATCACCTATATACATAACTCTACAAATATACCGATACCCTGCCTATTTAACACTTACGGTAACAACCCTTCTAATTCTGTTGCCAATGCCATGCTTCAGCAGCAGCACCAACAGCGCTACTTGCCCCACAGCCACTTTGATCACCTATAGCATTATGCATTCACTTACTTCGGATGTTATTCATTTGTTTTTCAACTTGAACAGTAACTTAAAACATGGGTGAGTCCATGCTAAAACTGATACCACTCTTCATTCAAATGGCACAAATGCTATCACTATATTCACCTACAGTACCGACTCTACTTCTCATTTCTGATGCCATAATTATATTCATCGCCCTTATACCAAGATCTACCACCGAGCGTGCACAAAAAACTTGCCAACTATTCAGCCACAAACTGGTCAACTTAACTCAAGGTCCTTAATTTTGTGGCCAGTATTTAGTAGAATGATATAGGCTATTAAATGACCATATTGTTAATACTTATTCCTTATTGCTTATCGAGGGTCTAGAGAATGTCTATTTACTAACATCAGACCAATCCCAAAACTATTAACTGATATCACTATTCATACGAATATGACTTGTCTTCATCAACTGGTAGATGTATAAGTCCATATTTGTATATACATCATTACGTAATATGTAGGTGGTGAGAATTGCTTTAGCATTGTCATCTGAAATTTGTTACTTCTTGCACAGTAGCCAAAATCCCAGGTTCTACTATTCAGCCTACATTTTAGACCAAAGGTTCATAGTAAAGATATGATTATCCAATTTATTGCGGAAAATATACAATGAATAACTCACATCTTTCCTTCCATATTCTATCTTTGATTATTAATAAAGATATGAAACTTCAAAACAGTATCATAGATTTTTGAACATTTTCCCTTTAATGAAAAGTTTTTCATTTTAACTTCTATGTATCTCATCAAAATGTTGTTGTCAAATCACTTGGAACGAACTGAACTAAGTATTGATATGAATTCACTGGCATCAGTTCTTTTGATCATTACTTATATGGTAAAAGTGATTAAAACGTGTGCGCGAGTGTATATTTCAGTGTCATCTACGTAGGCGAGATGACCGTGATTAAATCAAGGCCTAATCTAAAGCGTAGGTGATAAAGAATTACATCAGTCATGGGAGACATGTCGTCGGCAGAAAACTGTTTATTACCGATACTAACCCATGCAATACAAAATATACTAAATATATAGAATGAAGTTAGAATATACTCGTCAATGTTTGTTTGTTTCATTTGAGTTAAAAAATTGGGGTTTTGAGATATATCTACTAAATCGCGTGTTAGTGCAGCACTCCTGTCGTTACATCATCGGTAGTGATGTCATTGATCATGGCGGATATTAAAATATTCGATTTTTCAATTGAATTTTCTCCGATACACGTAATGTACTGGAGGAAATTTACTTTTGTGGTCGGAGGATGACAATCATTCGATTCGTGCAGCACGTTTTTTCAGTATTTGACGGAAGTTTTCAATGGTTCATTAATGATTGCGATGCATGTAAAGCGTATTGCTCGTAAATTTAAATATCCGGAACATCCATTATTACCACACCTTTCATTCTACTCATATCCGGACAGCGCACAATCTTGTACCCCATTCATGAATTCATCAAATTATGTTAACATCAGCCTACAACCTCAGGCTTTATCCGGTCTACACATTTATAAGGTAAATTGTAGCCGAGATCTCTGTTGTAGTAGTGGATACGGATCACATCACGATCTCAACATCACCTCAGTTGATGTCTGAAGGTAAAAGAGTTTTTGTCAAAGTTATTGTGTTTTTTTCTCATAGAATTCGCTAAGATTTATTGTTACCGGTGTTATAGAGGTTAAATGCCACACTGATGTAACACGTTAAGAAAGGAATCACTTGAGATGTTGTATCACCATCATAAACCGCGATCACTCAAGTGTTTTTGGCCTGGGCCAAATTTGGCCCAGAACAACTGTTCACAACAGTGCCAATTGGGGCCATGCCTGTATGGAAGCCACATTTTAGCACAGGTCAAATTATTGTGTGTGAATTGTTACAGGTTCTGAAAGTGACTTCGTTTAAAGCATTGTTTAGTATCAAGTAAGTGAATGGTTTATGTGTGAACACGCTCTTGACTCAGGTCTGATCCGAGCCAATTTGGCCCGGGCCAAATCGTCACTTTGTGATCGCGGCTATTGTCTGCAAAAAATCGAAAAATATTTTGGAGTCTAAGTCACGAGTATTACCGATATTCAGTTAACCTGTAGATATAGTACGTTGACTATATGTTTTATGACACTGGGTAAAATGACTCATTAAGCACTAGGGAGACACCCTTTCCACACATAATCCAAAATTGGCTGATATTTTGACAGATAAGTGATTGATGAGTGATCTATGATTACTAGATTCAATTTTACAACATTTTTACATGCATAATTAGTAATGTATCATAGGACATCAGCGATAACCGGTTTTTTCAAATTAGCAGCGTTTACATTTGCTTGAGTGATCACTACCTTTGTCTGATCAGGTACCACCTCCTTGTAGTACTGATTATATTTATGTGTACTAATAATTCATATATGTTGAAAGGTACTTACGAAGTAGTACCCATTAAATGGACATGACCGACCCTTAGTGATATAGTGCTCATCCTTCATAAGGCTAAATACTAATCTATATTCATTTATTGGTAGATTTGTATATTTTGTGAATCTGTATCATGATAGATATCGAAATAAACATTATCATTATCTATATACCCCCTATAATTCATCATAGTTTAATTCATCATAGTTATTTTTTTTCATTATTTTCCCTATTCTTAATTTCATTAGAGATCTGCGTGTCACATAAAATGACTCATATACCTAATGGTGTTTCCTTCTTTATCAAGACTCACTGATTATAACAAATCAAAAAAGAAAATTGATAGGTTTTATGAGTATTTATATTATCAGCTGTGTTTATCGCTATATTATTTGCGTAATGCGTTCAAAACCTAGATTTATGCAGGAAAATAATGAGGAATTGTATTGCATTTAAGTTTTTCAAATAGTTGAAATTTGCATGCGTCTGACACTTCATATTTAAATATGTAGATGGCTCAATATTTGTTTTTCAGTCGTGAATACAATAACTAGTTGTTATTTTTTTCGCTCTATTGAGAATTTGAATCCGAAAAATAGTCTACTTTTTTTCTCAGCAGAAAATCTGCGTACGGTATCATATGTATAATCCGTGCTGTCATTTTATTGTCGACTTCGTTGTTTTCAGGAGACACGGTTATTTATAATGGATATTGCTAGAAAAACCAGCTTCAGGGCAATGTCGCTCGTGGCCATCGTATGACGTTGTTAATTCGTGTTTTCTCTTGAATGACATTTTTTCATCCGGTTGGCCGAGAGATTATTTGTTTGCTTTACGGGGGTAATCTGATCCTAGTCGGGTCCCTCAAGTTACGATGCAATAGGATATTGTAGTAAGATTAGCGAGTGACTGCGGTTTTGTTATTTGTAGAAAAAAGTATTGACCAGCTTCGCGAATATTTAATGAGTACGGCTTACATTTCTCGCCATCTGGAAGTTGAACTTCTTGAAACTGTACCAGTATGATCGGATAATCTTCAAGTCTCAGTTTGAAAGAAATGTTCATCCGATTTCAACGACATTTGATTCATGGCTGGATTTTATTACTGATTGGCAATTTTTTTTTTTACCGACACAATAGAATATCGCTAGCATAGTAATCGCATGATTGAGTTGGTGATTTGGGATCTGAAGTATTCAAAACTATGTTCAAATACAATAGCTCACAGAAACACTTTTTTTTCAACTGGAAAAAGAAAAGTGTTCTTACCACTAAAATATCTAGAGAAAAACTAGCATGTTTAGATGATATTCATTTCGATGGATTAAACTGATGTTAGAATATATGTGATAAAAGATTTGAGCAGTGGTCTTTGGTTGACACAAAGAACTATTTAACGATGGAAGAACTTGTCACTCGCATTAAAAACCCGGAGAAACTACCTTTTCCAGGGTAACTTTTTGACGGCATATTACTAATCCGATGCCTATGCAAGAGTATCAAGATTGTGAAAGAAAGAACTTTTTACCCGTGGCAGTGTTCTATTGTGTCTGTAATCTGCGTAAAGACTGATTTTCCATTGTCGCTTGTACGTATGTGTGTAAATGACATCTATTCATCGTCGTTTGTTGGGCCTCGTGGCATTTTTTGAGATAAAAAGATGTTATAGTTGATTTCACTATGTTATTGAAGAAGAGAATGCGTGGCCGCGAATCAAAGTAATCTCTTATAAAGTAAAGCGTAACTTTCTTCCCGTAGCGGGATTAATTTACTTCCTTTGGGCGTACACGGAGATCAAGTTAGTTCTTAAATAGATGTTTCAGGCGAAATTGTGGCTGTTTCTTTTCTAATGGACCAATAACCGATCGTCTTCTCAGATCAAAAGTTATCGTACAATTTGTCGGTTTTTCCAAAAATGTAATGCGCTGTCTTAGAGATGAAATGGGGATGTTACGATCAAGCATAAAAATTGTCAACTGAGTTTAAATTTATATTATATCACTCAGTGTTCAATTTGACTAATGACCGGGCAGTAGACCTATGGGTTAGATAGAGGTCAAGAGGACTCATGTCCGTGTTCTTTCCTGCCCGCGTAATTATTAGTGATTAGCCACTTCAACTATTTTTTACAATGTTCCATCATATTCGTAGATAATTACTGTCTCTTAGGCAATAAATGAGTCTATCAGGAGATGTTTCGTAGAACCTTTCATTCTGGGGGCCAAATAAGGTTTCTGCTAAACGGAGTTTTGCATGTACGAATTTTGCCTAATGATCTCATACGGACAAATTATTTAATGACTACCGCAGTGGTTTAATTAACACAGAACTGTCTGCATGATGTGTCTGGCCTACATCCCTGAATACCTAATTTGACCAAGGCAGTGCAAGTCCTAATCTGAATGGACATTTGCCTATAGTATAGAGGTCGCTACTAATCGTATCGCAAGACAAAATCCCCTACTGATTGTGGAAAACTGTTCTACATGTTAGGCATATTGATGAAAGGTTATCATTAATTTGATTAAAAAAACATTGGGGATATTAAAGATAGATTTGCCATACATAATTGTCACTTGGAAGCAAATAGAGATTCATAGCCATACAACTGCAAATGAGAAATACAATTTGATTGTCTTACACTTAAACAAGATTATTGCAGCTGGTGAAGTATAAATAAAAGATTATGACCTGATGCGTAAAGCTAAAATCAGCATGAAAAGAATGTGCTCTATAATCCACATACTGCTTAACAGATTTTTACATTCACTCCAGTGCAAATTTCAACGAATTTCATTTCCTTTACTAGGGTCAGAAATATTCAGATTTTCTTCAAATCCTATATAGCAAAAAAACTTAGATAATCCAGATGTAGAGCCGTGAACTCGCCCATTAGAGCACATGCTGACACCATGAAGTTGGGGTTGAATTGTAAAAACAGCCTTTAACCAACATTAGACCAGCATTTCCTATTTCATTGGTCATTCCATATATGCCTAGTAGTTTAGTTTTTAACTAATAAAAGATATCTTCTGTGACCGAAGTATAGTGAAAATTTCATGTTACAGTCACCGACCTACTTATGGAGTCTGTTCTTCAAGGTCAGATATTTATACTCGACCTAATCTTCAGCGTCTTGACTTCAAGGTCAGACATTGGTGCCAAGATAATTAATTAGGAACGTTGTATATCATCCTTACACAGTACATTACCAAAATTAGCTCGTTAATAAACCGAGTCACATAATCAATAGAAAGATCACTATCTGTTACAATTTAATTACGGATTGAGAATAGGTAAAATAACATTACAGAAATGACCACTAAAATGCTATCCTTGTCAGCTATCTCTGTACTTACTCCAATGGGGTCCAATGATTTCAATGATCAATAATCGAATGTTCTTTTTTTACATCTATTTTTAGGTGAGTACAGAAAAGTGATGCAGAATTAACGGTTTGGTAAGATTTTTAATAATAAGTTAGGCCCTATATGTGTTAGGTGTTTAGAAAATGATCTTTTGGAAAGATTTAACAAATATCAGATTGGTTTATTAGAAAGGGATCTGTGGCATGTGAGGCCAGTACTACTCTCCTGGTGTGAACTCGCGCCCTATGGATTGTTGAAGTGTTTTATGAATGTAAATGCTCAGAAACAAATCCATCCCTGCAAACTTTAGGAACTCTGGTAATCCGGCTTCACGCTTCAATATCTATTTTAAACAGATGAGAAGGTGTTCTCAAGGAGTAGCTGAAAATTATTCACTGGCTACTATGC